>NW_021167110.1:0-2945000 GCF_003942205.1 Apiotrichum porosum | reverse complement strand
ATGGTGGAGATGGGAAGGATCAGTGCAGCTGCCCACCTCCTAGAGGAAGGTTCTGCCAGTGTCCAACCCACACCAGAGGTGGTGAATACCTTAAAGGCCAAGCACCCAGCTGGTCCAGCCAATCCCTTTGGCAGTGGTGTGGGCCCAGTCAATGGATCATGTCCAGACACTGAAGCCCTCCACTCTGCTTTGAAGTCATTCAAAGTGGACACTGCCCCAGGTGTATCTGGTTGGACTGTGCCCCTGCTCAGAGCTGCCATGAGGTCCAAAGTAGTCATGGAGATGATCCATTCTCTGTGCACTATGATGGTCTCTGGCACTGCTCCTGGACAGGAGATGTTGTGCTCCTCCAGGCTGGTAGCCCTTGCCAAACCTGGGGGAGGGATCAGACCTATTGCTGTTGGAGAACTGTTATACAGACTCTGCACAAAGGCTATCCTAAGGCACTCCTTGAAGCCAGACTTCCTGCTGGGCAACCAGTTTGGAGTTGGCAGTAAAGGAGGTGTTGAACCTGTGGTCCATGCAGTTAACACTGCACTGGACAACCACAAGTTCACCCACCTGACCAGTCTTGATTTTACCAATGCCTTCAACAGTGTTGGTAGGCAACTTGTTGCCCAGGCTGTCAGGAAGTATTCCCCAACCCTGTACAGGCTTGCCAAGTGGGCCTACAACAAGCCCACTGACCTTGTCCTGCCAGGAGTACCTCCTCTCCACTCATCCCAGGGAGTCAGACAGGGTGACCCTCTGGGTCCCCTCCTGTTCTCTGTTGGGATCAGACCCCTCCTAGAGGATCTGATTGTTGCCCTAGGTCCAGAGTGCACAGTCCTAGCCTACTTGGATGACATTTATGTCCTGAGTAGCTCTGACAGCACGCTGAGTGAGGTTGAGTCCTTCTTTGCTTCCCAGCAAGATCTCACTCTCTCACTCAACATGGCCAAGTCCTCCATAAAATCTCTGAGTGACATCAGAGACAATGGGCTTGGAATCCTGGGCAGCACAGTGGGTCCCAGGTCTGCTAGAGAGTCTTTCCTCAAAGACAAAATAGCAATGACCAAGGCCAAGCTTGGCAAACTGGTGGACCTCCCCCACCAGCATGCCCTGCTTCTCCTACTCCAAGCAGTCCAGCAGGACCTTAGACACCTCCAGAGGACTCTCAAGTCTGAGGATCTAATGGAACTCTGGGAAGACTTGGACATGGCCCTATGGGACAAGGCAAGAAGTATCAGAGGGGCTGCACGTGTAATGGACCCAGAGAAGGACAACACCCTCTTGTCTCTCCCAGTCAAGCTGGGTGGCCTTGGCCTTCTCTCCCATTCCACCTGTGCCCCCCTGGCTTATGTGGCCTCCACTGGAGCTGCATCTGTCATACTTCACCCCCTCCTTGGTGATCCTGGTCCAGACCCTCCTGAGCCCCCCTCCCAGCACAGTCTCTGTCTGGATGCCTTCAAGTCCACCCAGGCAGACTTGACACTTGCTCTGCCTCCCCTCCAACAACAAGCACTGGTTGAGAATTCCTCAGCACTTGGCAGGCAGTGGCTCTCAGCCATCCCCTCCAGTGCAATCCTGAGGCTCACCAACTTTGAGGTGGCAGCAGCTCTGCAGCTGAGGACAATGGTGCCCAGCACCTCGCCCAGCTGCAGACATTGTGGACATGGAAACTTCCATGGACATGATGAAGTGTGCCCACACAAGTCCAAGTGGACTGTGGCTAGGCATGAGCAGGTGAAGAAGGTGATAGCTGGCACCCTCAATATCATCCCAGACATTGAGGTCCACCTTGAACCCTTCATCAGTGACACTACACACAGGAGGAATGACATAAGAATCTCTGGCTCCCATGCCTCTGGGCTGGCCAACCATGAGTATGACATCTCCATTGTGTCACTGGGCTCTGTCCAGGCCAGGACCACTGTCTCCCCTCCTGGGTTCACTGGATCCACCCTGGAGAGGGCTTCTGCCACGGTCCACAAATTCCTTGACTCTGTATCTAGGGAGAAATTCAGAAATCTCCCTAGCTCTGCTGCCACCCCCTTCACTCCCCTCATCTTTTCTTTGGGTGGTGTCATGGAACACAGGACTGCCCAAGCCCTCCACACCTGGGGTGAGGTCCTACCTCCCCATTCCCACAGGATGCTTTGTATCAGACTCAGTCTCACCCTCCTTCGCGCCAGAGTGAGAAACTTTGATCTCTGGTCCCATTGAGCCAAGAAACTGCCATGTCTACTATAGTATCCTCTTCCCATAGTTCTTAGTAGTCACACCCGATGCAGCCCCCTACCCCCTAACCCTTCTGGACGATATCGAAGTCAACACAGCAGCAGGCCAAACGGAGTCGAACTCGTTGCTAAACACCTTTGCGGCACAGAATCTCGACACGATTCGGCGGGCACTACGCAGCATGGAAGCATATTGGTCGGGATGTGGCTATGCGCTAGCCGTGTTGGACCAGCGAGCGGCAAAGATCGATTCACTCAACGTTCCATCTCCGCTGGAGAGGAGTCCATTCATCTCACTCCCGGACAGAGGGTTGCTGAAACGGTTTAAAAGTGAGTAGCAAAGGTTGGCATAGCTGATGGTTCAGACGGCAGCCGCACTCCCGGCATGTGGCTCACAAATGATGACGGGCTACAAATCGATCCCGCACTGCTGGGTGCGCTCCCTGACCGGGACCAGCTAACGTATTCAGATAACCTGTTCGACTTTTTGCCCACCTTCACAGTCGAGGATGTCACCTCTGTCAATGTCCCTGAGACCAACCTGGGGGACTTCTTTTCATATATGTAGTTGTGTCGGCCATGCACCGTCCTGTTGTCGCTTCTGAGTCACTCACTCTGAAACACCCAACTGAGAGGATTGACGCTGCCAACAATACCGCAAGGCGGTTTTCACAAGGGTACGACTGCACCGAACAACGCCACGCAAAATACTGACTTTGTGATTGCCTGCGTCCGCATGGCCTCACGGAAAGTGGTTAATCGTTGTGGCTGCAGTGGACAGAGATGCATGGCTATTCTCGGTTCGTGGGATATCCGGACATGGATCTCATTCTTAGACGGTGTTTGCAATGACACCATCCTCCCGGATTAGTCGTACAATGCTGGGACAGGTCAATGCTGCTCGGATAACCATGACCTCACCTCGAGTCGTCGTGCCCACCCCAGCCACGTGCGACGCCGGCAATAAACTGTTGCTGTGCGGTAACCGCCATGAATGCCGGGACGCCAAGCAGTTGGGCTTCATCGACAACTATGCTGGCGTCCTTGACAAAGATTGTTACGGTCGAGGTTGGCGGGGTAATGAGGCCCGCGAGCATTTTGCCTCCGCGGTCTCCGAGCATCCACGAGTTGCCCGCAGAGCGCTGCAGAATGGTGTGGGCATGTTTGAGTGGAATTCCCTGCTCCGCAACAAGGGCGAGAGCTTCAGCAGTGGAGATGATTTGTGTGGCGGCGAGATGCTGATTGACAAGTTTGACGGCCGAACCCTTCCCTACCCCGCCATCGACGACGAAGAGATTGCTGTTATTGCCCTTCGCGCCACTCAGAGCCTGAAGAACAGCTAGCGCGGTGGTGACATCCTTGTCGCGACCACTGGCGAGAATAGTCAGGTCACCAATGGCAGCTCGGGAGGTGCCCCCGGATACTGGGCAATCGATAAATCCGAGTCCCAGGCCAAGGGCCTGTACTTTGGCATCCAGTTCAATGGCTGCCGAAGGGGACACGGTAGACATGAGACAGATTACAGCCCCGGGTGACATTGCTGGAATTCATCAGCGGCGGGGTTCACTGGACTGACTTACCATTTGCGGCTCCCAATCGGAACAGCACATCGGCGGCTTGGACGGCGTTAACAACCATAAGGACAACAACTTCGGCGCCTTTGACTGCTTCGGCAATATTACTGCTTCCTTTGCCTCCCATTGCGATAAATTTGTCAATGGAAGGAGGATAAACGTCAAAGCCGTGGACGTTGAAGCCCGCCTGAAGAAGAACTGGGCATTAGCTCGGACAGGGAGCACATTTCTCACCATTTGCCATTCCCAGCCCCATTGCGCCCAGGCCGATGAACGCCACTTTGTTCGGCTTCGCGGTGCAGGTGGCCAGCTGCGAAGACTTTGAACCGGTGGGCGCCAGGCATATGTGACCCAGCTGGGAGTACACCTTCGCAACTGCGGCAATGTTCTTACGGGCGAGGCCGAGTGAACCCGCGGTGACAAGGAGTTGGCGAGACATGGAGGCGAGTGGCATCTGTAGAGCGTACGTTTTCGCCGAAAGGCAGGACTCCGTCTAGTTAAGCGCGTCAGCTAAAATCCAGCAGGCCGTTTATTGGAAATCGCTCAATTGAATACAGGAAGGGAGGAGCATATTAGAGATGTGTGGAAGGAAGGATGGCGACAAAGAATGCGCTGTCCACTCACCAGATCCGCCAAAGCAGCTTCAACAGTCACTCCAGCAGTGCTCTCCGATGCATGCAGCATGTCAGGCCCGCACGATTTTAAGGCCCTACAGTGAATGTCAGCAATCCACACCAAACAACAGCCGTCGAAGCTTACCAGGAGGACCCTGCAACACCACAAATGGCATCGTAGAGAATCTGGGTGTCCAACCCAGCTTTAGCCCCGATTGCCAGGGACTCGCTGTACAGGTCAGCCATTGTGCGACCCAATCTACATACGCAGCAAGTATCGTCTGTACCGCGTACAGGTGGCGCTCGGTTAGGCTCAGCATAGCCGCCCAGACTGGGTTGCTGCCAAGATATTCATGCTTGCCGAAGGCGTTGAGGACAGAATTGAGTTCGGCCGCATGGTAGCCAGACACAACGTTCAGTTGCTCAGGGCCGTGGAGGCTGCTAACGACTGTGATCTTGGACATGAGCAAGTGGTCACATTATTGCACTCACGTTGTAGTCCTTTCCATGCTCCTTGACGATCTTCTCGACAGAAGCAACTGTAAATCGGCCGTAGAGCACAACACAAGCGGAAGATCCAGCCACACGCTGGGGGAGGCCTTGCAGAACAGACTTTGGTGTTATCGGAAGTGTGCTCGGAAGCATACCTACCTCATTTGTCGCTATCACCAACTTGGGTTCGGTAACTGTGCCGAATGTAAGAATACCAGCGGATTTCAATAGCTGAATGTGTGAGTTTGAGACGAAGCGGGTTTCGTTTTCGGCTCACGTGTTTGACTTTCTCGTCGGGCGGGCCGACAAACGTGACATATCCTGCCATATTGCGTCAGGGTTGTAGAGGTGTATCGGGAAAGCTAGGCAGTGGAAGAGCATCTGGAATCCCTCATCGTCTTGTACTAATCGTGTCCGATATCAAGGGAAGGACAGACCCGGAGCTTCAATCGTGCCAGCCTTCCACGACAATCGGCCGGCAGTTCGGAAGTTTGAAGTTCCGAGTGTCCCTGTCTGTCTCAGTTGTTGTAGCATCCATTCAACGACAACTTCCGTCGTTCACTTTCGTGGATCTGCGACTTCTTCGATTTCCTTCCTACATTGCCACTTTCCAGTGCAATGCCCACCGGATCTATCGTGTCCGGACCGATACCTAAGCTGAGAAGCGTCGATATCCTGCTTAAAAGGAGTCGTTCGGGGCCACAAAGCATACAGCACACCCCATGGCTCCCCATATTGCTTCCAACACTACAATGACCTTCCCTGACGACAAGGTAACGTGTGAGCTGCGTGACAATGCCGAGGCTCAGTCCGCTACTCCTGGCCTTCTTTCAGGCGTCGGTGGTCCAGAGGAGAAGAAACTTCTTCGCAAGATTGACCTCCATTTGCTGGTATGTGCCTGGGAACTGGCATCGGGCTATTGCTGAACACCCAGCCCATTCTATTCCTCATGTTCATCTTCAACAACCTTGACCGATCGAACATAGGGAATGCCAAGGCAGCTGGCATGACAGCGGATCTTAACATGAACTCCGAGCAGTACTCCGTTGCTCTCCTCGTCTTCGTACGTACCACTCAACGTTGCAGCGCTTCAAACTGCTAACAGGATACAGTTCATTGGTTACTGCCTTGGGCAGACGCCGTCCAACATGATCCTCACTCGTTTCAAGCCCCACGTCTACCTTCCCATGCTCATGGCTGTATGGGGGGCCATTGCCGTTGCCCTCGCAGGTTGCAAAACTTTTGGTGCGCTTGTTGGTGTCCGTGCGCTCCTCGGTTTCCTTGAAGCAGGATTTGCCCCGGGTGTCCTCTTTCTGTAAGTTGGGCAAATCTCCACGTGAGAAGTGGCTGAGACCCCAGGTTGTCAAGCTGGTACCGCCGCAACGAGCTAGGCGGTCGCTACTGCCTCTTTTGGTTGGGTTCGCCCACTGCGGGTGCCCTAGGTGGAATCCTGGCCGGTGGAATTACCGAAAGCCTCGATGGATATCAAGGACACGCTGGTTGGCAGTGGCTCTTTATTGTGAGCAACGCGCCTCTGATTCCTCTCTGACGGTCTCAGATCGAAGGAGTCGCCACAATCGCCGTCGCCATTGTTGCCTTCTTTCTGCTTCCCGACTTCCCCGACACTACAACTTGGCTCACAGAGGAGGAGAAGATGCTGGCCAAACAGCGTCTCCTCATGGACAACATTGGTTCTGCTCAGGGTGAGGGTGCAACCCACGGGGCACTCGCCAGCATCAAGGAAATGTTTGGTGATTGGCGCACCTACGTGAGTAGCCCCGAATGTCGGCAGTGCTGATCCGCAGATCTTCATTTTCCTCTACATGATGGCCACAGGCGCTCTGACCATCAACTAGTGAGTGCTTTGTTCGGCACAAGCCTCCTCGCAAGCTGACGTTAAAGTTTCATCCCCACTCTAGTCGGGTCCCTCGGCTACAAGGGCATTACCCTCCAGTACATGACTGTGCCAATCTGTGAGCAAGAGCTGCCGAATGCCGCTAACCATGCAGACGCCACGGCCATGGTCTTCATCCCGATCGTCTGCTTCCACTCCGACTACCGTCAAGAGCGAGGCTTCCATCTTGCTGG
The DNA here is from genome assembly GCF_003942205.1 of Apiotrichum porosum. Classification (NCBI taxonomy): domain Eukaryota; kingdom Fungi; phylum Basidiomycota; class Tremellomycetes; order Trichosporonales; family Trichosporonaceae; genus Apiotrichum; species Apiotrichum porosum. The sequence goes on along the minus strand of NW_021167110.1, from coordinate 2,938,013 downwards.
AACTGCAGTTTTCACCGGAGCCTGCTTCGCTGCAATTATGGGCATTACCGCCCAGAAAGCACAGTACGCTTTGCTCTGCTTTGCGGTAGCGGGAATTTACGTTTGCATCCCGTTAGTCCTCGTCTGGACATCCAACGTTGTGTCCTGGCCCGCCGAGAAGCGAGCAGTCACTCAGGCAACTGTCAACGCCATGGGTAATGCGGCCTCCATCTACGGTTCATTCCTCTGGCCATCGTCGGACGCCCCTCGCTACTATCCTGGCTTTGGTGCAACCCTTGCAATGAATGTCGCTCTCGCTGTTGTCGCAGTCGCCATGGTCATACTCAACCGTCGATTCCCATACCCAATTACCGATCCCATCGTTCGCGAGATCTCCAATTCGGACGAGGAGAAACCACGGACGGTAGTGGTGTGAACCAGTGGAGTTGTGGGGATGCCGATAAATTCAAGGGTTCATTAGGCAGTGTACAGTTGCACTACATACATAGCTGGCCTTTTACAATGCAGAACATGTCAAAACGAGTTGCATAGAAGACAGAAAGAAAAATGGGCGCTTGGAGGATGTGAAATATGTACCCTGCGCCCCAGTCCGCGCGCAGTCCTTATCTTGTACTTTAAGGAAGAGTGAGGTCGAGAACCGCCAGCAAGATCCTCAACATGGAAAGCATCAGAAGTCACACTTCACTAGCGATCGTGCAACTTCTGTCACTGCCATAAGTCGTCGGAGCCTCTGTATTACGCAAGACAACGGCGCCTCAGCCGAGTGTAGCACGATACGGTCAGCAGCATTCTATGCAGAGCACGGCCATAAGCCTAGTGCCATGTTTGGTGGCCAATGCTGTTCAACAGCCAAACGGTACAGCTCATAATAAACACCGCCTTCCAACGCCCGATGATTAATGACAAAATACTGACAGATAGATCGAGCACTCGCAGATGTGACCACTGACAGTGGCCCAGTAGTTGGGTTGGTGAGGGTCATCTGATCAGGTGACCTCCCGACCAGTCAGTGAGGCCACCATTACATTTTGCTAATCCGCCGCGGCCCTAATGGACGTTAATGTATTGGACCCGTTTTAGGGACTTCATAGCAGACTTCCTAATGGGCATTCGTCGAAATTAATCCTAATGGTTTGGACTTTTTTTAGATTTCATTTGTACTGTAGGTTGAAAATGTCTTGATGCCACGCGGAGCTGGCCCCAAACTGATATGCCTTCAGGTGTTTACAGTGACACAGTGAACCGCTACTGCAGAATGTGATCTCGAAACACCGAACGGTTGATACATCCGAGCAAGAGAGTCTGCAACAGTAACCTTAAGCCAACCTAGTTTGGGACGCCTCCAAGTCCACGCTTGCTCAAGAAGCTATGCACATCATCCACGAATCCCGTTGGATTCTCCTCCGGGCACCAGTGGTTCGAGTGCGGGATCTTGCTGTGGGTGACGTCGTTGGCAAACTCACACGCCTGTTCGGCGATGAAGGGGGTAAAGCGCGAGTGCTCGCCGCCAGTGGCTAATGTAGCGACACTGATCTTGCCGTGCTGCTTGAGATTGGCCCGCAAGTCTTCGGCGTCCTTGAGGAAGGCCCGGTAGACCTCAAACCCAGCCCTCATCGCCCCAGCCGCCTGGAACTTCGTCGCGTCTGGGGCGTGAGCGATAGTTCAATCGAGGAGGCAACCCAGCGAAGCAGGAAAACTTGACACTCACAAATGTCCAGGTCCTTGACAGTGTGGAACGAGGGGTCGTAACACTATGCTCATCAGCCTATGCTGTGTTACCAATGGTCACACCAACCAGTCTGTCGTAGAAGTGCTTGATGTACATACGCTCCCGGCCCTCCGTGAGCATTTCGGGAAGATCGGGCTGCATGTGGAGGTAGTAGTGGAACACGCGCGACCAAGTAAACTCCGGGCTCGTAGTGAGTATGTCGAAGCGGTTCGTTCCTGGCAGCGGAGCTTCCAAAACAATGAGCGCTTCGACACTGTTGCGGAACTGCAGTGCCAGTGATGTGGCTACCATTGACCCAATGTCGTAGCCACAGATAATAGCACGGTCGATGTCAAGGTGGTCGTGGTAGAGAGTGTGAATATCACGCGCCATTGACATTTTATCGTATCCCGTCATCGGCTTGTTGGAGTCCCCGGCGCCACGATAGTCGGCGGCAATCACATCGTAGCCCAAGTCCGCTAAAGGCTGGATGACATGGCGGAACGAATACCTGTCCCGTGTCAGTGAAAGTCGAGCAAGACGTATATATCTCTGACCGCCGCCACCGTCAAGTACAACTCACCAAGTAGAAGGATAGCCGTGAATAAGCACTAGCGTGTGGCCATTGGGGTTGGATGGGGTGCAGCGGACGAAGTGGATCTTGACGTTGTTCTCGACCCACGCAGTGTGGTGGACCCAGTTGGAAGGCTCATCGGCAAAAGCAGGCATGGTGAAATTGTGACGCAGTGTTAGGAAGCGTAGCATCGACGAGTGGCATTGTATTATAGCTGGTTTGCGTTCTCGGAACAGTGGTCTTTGCAGTCAAACGAATCCAAGCAGCAAGTGAAGCCGGGAGAAGGGAAGTATTGTCGGAAGCTCAGTAATTTCCGAGCCGGAAGTTCGGTCCCATTCATTCTGTCGTCGGCTGTTGGGGTTGCTTAATCGGCAATCGACGGCAACGACAATCCAAATAGGCCCAGCATTTCTGCGCGTTGTATCTATCTGATCGTGCAGAAGCAGGACTGGTAACCATCAGTGAACGCCAAACAAAATACAGACAGATCAAAGCAATACGAGGTTGGCTGGACCTCAGGGTTTTCTCATGCAACGGAGGGTGACAGAACGTTCAACACTTCCTTGAGTGAGTGCACAGCATGTGCCGAGATCCTGTCACCGGCAACCGGAGAGTACTACTCAATGTGCAGTCGTGAATTTGGCCAACGATGCAGCGAGCGACACACACAATTTCAACGTGAATTTCAGCGTGATTGAAATCTCGCATCATTGGTGATAGGTTGTATGTGCAGTGTGGTCAATTATTGTCATCAAAGAACTTCGCAGGCGAAACAACATCCGATGTGTTATGAATGCTCATCGACGCTATGCATCAGAGGCTGATCGGTTTGAGCGGCACACCGTTCACCTCTACAGGATCGGCCGCTATTATGATGCTGAACCACCTCATCCCCTCCGGCCCTGCCTGCCAGGCATGGAGCGTGCCTCTCTGAATGACTACTTCGCCAGCCTTTACCGGCGTCTGAACATCGCCGCTGGGGCTCGGGGTGACGTGGAATCCAGAGCCCGAGATGATGATGTTGTAATCGACGGAATCTGTGCGATGCATCGCAAATGAGCCGTTGGGTGGCAGCACGACTACGCGGCCATTGGTGCCACCCGGAGTGACTATATCGGCGGCGTCCTGAAGCGTGGCGGTAATCTCCTCGCTAGTGGTGCTGTGCTTTGTGCGGATGGGGAGCCCAAGGGAAGCGTAGACCGGGCTCAGGCCATTGCCGTTAGCAATGGGCGCGATTTCCACCAAATCGTCGAAGACCACAACGTTTGTACCATCGACATCAGAGGCGTCGTGACTCGTGAGGATCCGGCGGAAGGGGGCGAAGCTCATGACTGTGTGAGTGGTATAGAGGTGATGGCAATGAATAAAGACAAATGCTCCAATATCGAGGTCATATAGGGTCGTGGAAACGATGGCGCCGGAACATTTGGGGCCGCGGGCGGGCCTTCCGAACTTCCCAACCCCCACCCCACGTCAACAAAGGAACTACAGCTACATAGTGAGTACAAGGTCACTAGATCAATAATGATCCTGCCTACTACTGTTACGTCTCCCCCAGCAAAGCTCCCCTGAGACAACTCGTCACATTCTCCTGCATTGGCAGTTTCGTTAGCGAGTCACAAGGCCACTGACACTACGGCACAAGCTCATCACAATATATACGTTTGCATGAGACGGGACGGATTTCGTAACCCCACGCGCCTAACAAATTCTCATGCCTGAACTTGTTCTGTCAGCCGTTGCCCACTATCCAAGACATTCCTCCTACATAGCGATCGAGCTTCTGTTCCGTTCGCTCCTGGTGCTCGTCGATATCCTTCTAGTCCTGATCCGCATGCGAGAGCTCCTCTACTCCCGCTGCAACGTAGGCGTGTTCGAGCTGAGCGGCACGTTCCCCCCTCAAATCGAGTGGCAATTTCCTCGAGGTGAGACTGTGCGGCTGTCAGCTATGTATGTACTGCGGGCGCAGGTTCAGTTACATTGATTACCCCTTGGTTTCCGGCAACGTGTAGACAACTAGGTTAAGCTAATGCTTCGCTGACTAGTAACTGTAGTCCCTTGAGTTATCCGAATTTTCGCCGAACTTCCGACTCCTTGTCGTGCTCCAAGCTACAAACTTCCATGGTTTGACGACGCAAGGTTGGACCTATAAAACGCTCGACGTCAAAACAAGTAAATGTCACTCCACTCATCCGTTTCCTATATCCCGTTAAAGATTAGCCATGCCGACGTCACTCGAACTTCTCATTGAGATGGGAAAGCTGGCCCTAAACGGCCAGACTGCAATGATTGTGGGTTCAGATTCGGACTACCGCCTATACCTCCTACACAGCTCATGCTGTACAGACCGGCGGATCCGGCGGCATCGGCAGTGCTCTCACAATCTTGTTCAAGCGTGCTGGCTGCAATGTTATTATAACTGGCTCCAATGAGGACAAGCTCAACACCTTCTTGAAGTCGCTTCCTACTGAAGGAGGTAAAGCGTGGGCGTTCGCATGCGACCTTCGCAACCGTCAACAGGTCAACACAATGGTCCAAAAAGCTGCCAAAGAGTGCCCTCCCATCAACATTCTTATCAATAATGTACGTTGTTGGGGAAATCCCTTAACGTACACTGACATCTCTCCCCAGGCTGGGTATGCGCTCACGGCGAATGCACCCTTCTGGGAGCAGGACATGGACAATGTCGAATCGGTTATGGATGTGAATCTTAATGGCCTCATGTCCGTTACCCGTGAGTGTGGTCATAGTGGGTGCATCCTCCTACTAACATCGTATACAGACGCCGTCCTCAAATACCACATGATGACCCGCAAGCCCCAGCCCAAGGGGACGATCGTCAACATCTCAAGTATTACCGGCCATCAAGCGCCTCTGAAGGAGAGCTTCGAGGCTTCCTACCACACTTCCAAGGTGAGCTGTCCGGCCTACTGAACTGAACAACAGTACAGGTTTGCTGACAAGAATTCCAGATGGGAGTGGAAGGGTTTTCAAACGTTCTGCGTCACGAGCTGGTCGGCACTAACATCCGTGTGCTCATCAACCGGCCCGGAACAGTACGCACGGAATTCCACAGCCGTCGCCACATGTACGATCCTGAGAAGACCGAGGCCACCTACGCAGGGGCATGCCCGCTTGTCGCACAAGATATTGCGGTTGGATGCCTCTATCAGTGCCTGCAGCCTGAACGCATCTCGATTGTCATGCTGGAGATGTTGGGTACAGCTCAGAGAAGTCTGTTCTCATGTGACAAGCAGTATGAAGCGCGAAACGGTGTGAACCCATGCGATGATTGGGAAAAATAGCGAGTAATGTACATACATCTGTGACTTGCAGTTAGTGTGCAAGTGCACGCTCTACTTCTATCGGCTTGTGTTCACGTGTCGTATGGTAGTAACCATCCAGGCAGAGTGCAGCTCGCGACCTCAGCTAAGTCTCTTAGATTGACGATCTGTTCGTAACCGCATCGATTCGATGTGTCTGCATGACAGCGTCATGACTTGTGCCCCTGCGCTCTCATGGTGGTTCTCACTCTACAAGCCCAGCGAGACATGTGAGCTCCATCATAAGGGAGCCTAACAACGGATCTGAACCCAGAGAGGCTCGGATGTTTCCCATCTCGGAACTTGATGATCGAGGTACAACTCGGAACTTTGGAGGATGGCTGACAAAGGATGTAACAGCACCGCATAATATACCCGCACGGTAGGCTGGGGTATAAGACCAGGACTGTCAACTGTGATCTTGTTGTCGAATGGCACTTCTCTCCCATTTTATCAATGAGCAATATCCTCAAGTCCAAAGCTGTTGCAGTTATTACCGGAGCAGCGTGGGTTTCCTCCTCGTCTACCATCCCGGGAGCTATCATTGATGACACCGCAGCTCTGGGTTGGGCCTGGCAGCGGCTCGCACCTTCGCTCAGAAGGGCATGGTCGTTTGTCTTGTGGACGCTTCCAGTACCGTGAAAGACGTCGCCGCGGGACTGCGCAAGGAGTTTAGTCACACAGAGATACATGCCATGGAGGTCGACGTGTCCAACCTGCAAGACGTCACCGCTCTCCGCGACACGGTCTTCAAAGAGTGTGGCAGCGTGAGTCCCCGCTCAATCACCCACCAGACATACGAGCTGACCTCCACAGGTTCACGTGCTGATGAACAATGCCGGTATTGGCCGAGAATGCCCCGCCATGCCCGCAGACGGCCAGTCATTCGACGAGTATCTTGCTCAATGGCAAGCGGTGATCGACGTCAACGTGTGGGGCGTAGTCTACATGTCAATGCTCTTTGGGCCAGTCATGCGTTCTCAGAAGGAGCAGAGCGTCATCATTAACACGGGAAGCAAGCAAGGCATTACCTGCCCCCCTGGAAATGCTGGATACAATGTCAGCAAAGCCGTTGTCAAGACATACACTGAGCAACGTGAGTGGCGCGTGCAGGGTTCAGAGGTGCATGCAGGGTGACACTTCCCAGTCGCCCATGAGCTCCGCAACTACCCGTCGTCATTGTGCTCGGCACACTTGTTCATGTGAGTCACATGCTGGGTTCCGTCGCATACCCTCCTCACACTCCTCTCAGTCCAGGGTGGGCTTACACCGCCATGAACGGTAACGGCCGAGAGGGGATGACAAAGCCTGACGGCGCATGGACCGCCGAGCAGACTGTCGATTACATGATTGACAAGGTCTTTAACCACGGCGACTTTTACGCTCTTTGTCCAGACAACGAGACTACGACAGTGAGTAAGAGCTCAATTCCAATCAGCGGCTGAATGCTTACATGCTATAGGCAATCGATCACGCGCGCATAGAGTGGTCTCTGGGCGATATCATCGAAAACAGGCCAGCGCTCTCGCGATGGCATCCTGAATGTGAGTTTGGGTTCGTGTACAGTGGAATCTTTTGTCTGACGCGATCAGATGAGAAACAATTCGCGGAATTCCTCCAGAAGAAGGTCCCAAATCACTGAGTGCTCATCTCGTCGATGCACATGAGAGGCGTGTTTCGTCTAAAATGAGCCGATATGATATGCTGTGGGATGACGCCGGTGTGCTTGATGAGATTGTCAGAAATAGCATTTGCTAATCTTCTGTAATGGTAGTCGTGAGGTAGACGCCGACAGAGGATTTCATCATGGCGACTCCGATGGCTGAAGGTTTGGCCCCCTCGTTGGCAGGATTCTTGTAGAGCGCAGGAATAGCTGGGAGGAGAATATACGCGCCGAGGTCAGGGAGGGGTCCGCCTGCTGCTTCGAGCGCGAGCTTACGATGGGACATTGTCAGGGTTGGTAGGGTTAGAAGTCGAGCAATCCATGTCCCCTCAGCCTCACTACCGTAGAAGGGCGTTGAGACGCAGAATGGCGTTAAGAAGTCCGCTTCACCGTGCTTGGTGTCCTCATGAGCGCTTTTTCTGTGGAGCTTGGCAAAGAGAATATCAGCCCCAGGTCCTTCGCGACCGATGGCCGGCTGGTCTACTCCCTCGCAGTTGGGCAAGCTGGCCGCTCCACGAGGATGTGCTTCCCCGTCTTCAGGGCCGCCATGACGCTGAGATCGGTGAAAGGTAGATACAAGATAACTGGCTTACAGGTGGTTGAAGGTCTCCTCGTACCATCCAACAGCCTGTCGGAGCACTGTTGGGATACTCAGGATGCTCGAGATGCCCAAGGGTTCCGAGTGAGCATGGTGCCCTGCACCGAGCGAGCGAGGACCTGAGGCAAACTCATTCGGGTTGTAGTTGGTTCATGCACAAACTATCATTGCAACAGCGATGAGACGAGGCCGAGACTTCTACCGTTGGCGGCAATAATTGGCAATAAACTGCTTGGCCTTGCGAATGTCCCTGGACCTACAAAACAGCAGCCGTGGAGTGGGCGACATCCAAAACTTCGGCCTCTCATGGACGATATCTTCAACATCGAGGAGATCCATGAGCACCCGTTATTACTGTCGATCCACGAGCTTTCGATGTCAGGCGTGAGGTGATGTTCCCTTAAGGAAACATACCCCCAGGAAGCGACGAAAGGTGACGTGCTGTGGAGGGGTTCAGTGGCGTTGAGGGCCTGAAGGCAAATGCTTGGGCCCCGAGTGCGGCTTGCTGATTAAGAGTTCGGTTTGCTCCGCAATTTAGCCGCTACGTCTCTCGGACGAAGGCAAAACATCCGAAGTTCCTCAAAACGGGAAAACGTCGGCCGATTATAAGGGTGGCCGGACCGACTTCGGACAAGCCATAAACCGGGGAGACAGGAGCCTTAAAGCGTCTGCAAATGCAAGGGAAAACACCGACCCACTCCACAATGCGCAAGGCTACCGACTACAGCGAGACGGACCCCGAGCTCTCCTCCGTCCTCCAAGAGCACGAGAAGACTCTACGTTTGCCGTCCTTTAGCGCAGAGATTGGTCGGTCCTTTTTGCTTGCTAATGTGGTGTCATGGCTGATGCCCCCCAGCCTGGGAGATCGGAAGCCTGCTGAGGAAGCGCTTTGTCGAAGAGAAAGCCCCACTGGGGCTCTCGGCCGCGATCCAGATTCGCGCTTTCCCTGAAGGTTCCAGCAAGAACCCACTTGTTCTTTTTGCCACTACAGTAGGCGATGTGATGCCCGGCATTTCTAGCCTCGTTGCAGGCAAGGCGAATGTCGTGAGCTGGACTGGACGCTCCACATACCTTTCGCGCATCGAGTGAGTGATTGGGTAGCCCGACCCAAGTAGCGGCTTACGGGGAAAACAGCTTCAAAAAGCATGGTATCGACCTTGCAGAGTTTGGCCTGCCCTCTCCTGAGTACTTCATGCATGGTGGCGGTACGTCGGGTAACCATTGAAGCCAGCTGACTGACGACTAAGCCTTCCCCGTTCGTCTCGTGAATCATGAAGCGCCCGTTGCTGTCATCATCGTCTCTGGCATGCCCTCAATGGCAGACGACCACCAGATCATTGTAGGCCGTCTCCCCATTGACGCCAGTGCACTCTTGCTGACGTGTTTCTTCAGGTCGACACGGTCGAGGCGTACTTGGCCAGCTTGAAGTAGGACAAGGGTTGAATGCGGGATGCGTATGTTGGTATGCAGGGCAGTGGGGGCACCTCGAAATGAGAGCGGAGAATCCCCGGAGGTCGGCTATTTTCCCGGTTGGACCAGTAGGCCAGGAGTGTTTCAGTGATCACAGGCTATGCCTGGCGCTTTGCAATTGGCAAAGAATGCATCACTGTTCACTCGGTTGTCTCCCCTTTTGTTTCTTTCAGTCGCCCGGTCCCAGAACCACCACTCCGGAGAAGGGACGTAGGCACGCTCCATGGCTGACCCCGGATGGGGGTATGGCAGTGTGGCGGCCGCGGGGCACTTGCAGGCAAGGCGGAGTTGCTGAAAGCTGCCGCTTGACACGTACGTATGGTGTTGAACCACCCCCTGCCCCCAGCCCCTTCCTTCGTTCCTCTTTTGCCATCCCTGCTGTGCTGCTGTTCTCCCCACTGTCACCTCCAAGCTGTCATCTCTATCAAAGTCGTGAGCTGTGGTCATCCTCCTGACATCTATCTTCTGTTCAAAACGAGTTGCATAAATGAGAGAGAGACACGCGGCGGAAACTATGAAATACTCCGAGCCCGAGCACACACTGCCCTGCCCTGCCAACATACTCTGACCATCTATACTCTACTCTACTCACACCGATCTCTGTCTCTATCCCTCAGGTCGACTGCATGCCAACCTAATCTACCTCTACAGGGCCCTCACATCCTGCGCGACCACCACCCCCTCACTCTTACCAGCAGCTCGTCTCTCCCTAGCAATCTTGCGAGTCTCCTTTTCGAGATCATACTGCCAGTACCAAATCCAAGCGTTCGCAAACAATACAGCACCTGTAAACGCAATACAAATCCCGAATGGGATCGCATACCGCGGCGCGTACTTGGTTTGGAAGAACTGGGCGGTGTATAAACCAGGAAGTTGGCCACAAGAGTTTTGGAAAGCGAAGGCGAATGCTGCCGAAGATGAACCGCGGAGTGATTGCGCTCGGAGTGGAAGGAGAGGTGCGAAGATGCATGCCCCGGCAGCTTGTGCAAACTATAGCTTGTTAGCACTTCCATTTACACTTCTCATTCCATGCTATCATCTCCGAATGGAGCTAAACATGAATCTTGCTACCACAGCAACTCATAATGATCAAGACGTAAAGACCTGGTTTGGATTTACAAACGATCATGCCGATGTAGATCCCAATCAAGATGAAACACCCAGTAAAAGCGAGAAGCGGTTGAGGAATTCTGGTGTCGTTGTCCAAGAACCAAGCGAGTGAGATTGCTACTGCAATGTATACCACCGCAGATGGAATCACCAACAGCTGGGTTTTGGGGCCTTGCGTCAGACTGAAGGAGGTGAGGATAGTCGGGAGCCAAAATGATAGTCCGTATAGAGCGCTGTTGGTGCATAATTGGGAGAACGAGTATCCCCACAGTAAAGGCGATTTCAATTCGCAACGGATGGCAGACCAGTCAAAGTTGCTATCGGAGGATCGAGCGGAGTTTGGAGGTAGGCGAGCGACAAGGAAAGCACCTTCTTCCTGTGTGAGGAATTGACGACGACTGGGTGGCGAATCGGGGAAATCAGGGTACCAGAAATATACCAGTACACTTTCTACTAGACCGATCAGTCCTACAATGACGAAAACCCATTGCCAGCCGTCTAGACCACCTCGGCCGTCGATGTACACTGCGGATTGTCAGACCAGAAGGATTTTGGGTAAAGCGAGAAATGGGAGCCAACTTCCAGACACCATAGGTCAAGAGGGAATCGAGGATACCGGAGAATTGACCGAGCACACCGAGGACCGACATCCTCACGGCGATCTCATCGGGCCGATACCAGAAAGTCAATTGCCACAACATTCCAGGATAGAGACCTGCTTCCGCCAAACCCAAGAACGCTTTTCGTTATTAGCTAGACACCTATGATACCGTGGTTATATGAGCTTACCTCTGGCAGTAAGGAATCCAGCAAGATTGGAGACGGCAGCCGTACAAGCTGTAATGATGGACCAGGCAACGACAATGCGGAAGAAGTGCAACTGTGTTGATCAGTTGGATTGTTCTCGTCTCAAACATGAACAGAGCAGCATGTCCAACGTACACGAGGAGTAGACCATTTGATCAAGATATTACTAGGCACTTCGAAGAGCAAGAACGTAACAGAGAAACAAGTTGACACATAGGCATATTGATCGGATGTGATATTGAGCGCTTTAAGGATATTGCTCTCAGACGTCGAGTTGATCGTCTTGACATACTAGAGTAGGGGTCAGCATTGATAATGGTACAAGATGACGACAGTAACGTACCGATACAAGGTTGCCATCCATGTTTTTAGACAAATAGAGCAAGATCAAAATTGGGAGGATATGCCAATCAGCTGGCCGAAGGAGCTTCTTGCTCTGTTGATAAGAGAACAAGTTGCGTTCCTGATACTGGTCCACATATGGCGTTGACGTAGGAGTAGGAGATTCGGAGTCTATGGGCAAAGACTTGTCGTCCAGGTCGGTGGTAGACGTGCGCGCCGATGTAGGGCCCGACATCGCGCTAAACTGTAGGTACAGGTATGAGTATACAAGTCGCCAGATGGCCAACGGACCAGGTGTGTGAAAGCGGAGAGGAGTGGATCGGTGACAGACCAAGACATTCTCGATTAGCGTTGGATGTATATACTGATTTACACAGTGAGTAACCGCAGTCTATTGGCCGACCGGGTTCGAGAGCACGTGAGAGCATCGATGGCGACATACTGCAGAATCAGTACGCCTACGCGAATAATGTCCGTACTCCTCTCTACCCCTTCTTCTTATCGCTGTTGTCCTTCGGTACGCGAAGTCTTGTACAGTCGAATTTTGCAATACTTGTGCCTTGGATATATGCTCATACGCCACTTGAATGAGGTTATGTATCGAGCCCTGATTTCGGATCAACAGCTCGGCGTAATACCGGACGTCAGCAGTCCGAAATTCAAAGCCCAGTAAGATGTTGACGGATTTACGCAAATGTATCGATCTGAACTTTGACACCGACAGTGTATCTCCCGCCAACACAGCAATGAACGCGAAAACGACGATATAGACCCAAGGAGACGTTCAGTGGAGATTGCGAAACTTGATTGGGCCGTGTTCCCGTCAATTATGCAGAAGCGTCATGCAGAGCAAGCATCTAGAGACTCCGACGCCCAACTTACACTCCGCGGGTGACGAAACATACTGACAGGGTAGGAAGCAGAGTTAGACGTGATCATTTGATTTCAATGGGTGTTCCCCAGATGAGGCAAATTATGCTCCAGGCTACCGTATTATCTCAGAGAATAGTCTTGCACTTTGCAATTGACGTTGCATCGATTTAGTCTGGAGAATGTGACCAACATTATGTAGGTTGATTCACATAGATTATCAGCTCTTCCACCCTTATGAATAACCACCAATCTCGACTCAAATCTGTACAGAAAAGAGCACAAAGTCTTGATGTGCCACGACCGACCCAACAGCAACACCAAAACGGCACTGGCAGCGTCAATAAAGGGAAATCATTCGTCAGCGTCGTAGTACAGTTCATTCTTGCGTCACTCTCTACCCGATGAAAATAGTGGACGAGACTTCCCATCAACTCGTGACGCATACATGATTGCCCTACATTTGCTCCTCTCCCTTCGTCTGTGTGCGTTCAACCACCCTGCCATGGTTGTTCACCCTTACACACCGACAATCTTTTCCTCGACGTGCGAAAATGAATTCTTAGAGTCGGGCATGGGCGACGCTGCAATATCATCCGATGGAAGTTCGATCCACTCGTGGGCCACCTTGTTGATGCGCCAATGACGGTACTTGGCAAAGAATAGGTCCATCTGTTCCAAGGAGCGACCAGACTGCAAAAGTTAATGATGACTCTTTACCATTGTTCAATATTGTACACATACAGTTTCTGGGAAGCAGCAATAGACGATAGGGATGCCTGCCAACGTGACAGTGGCCCAGACGAGGTAGAAACACCTGCAAAGGTTAGTAACCGTCACACCGCCAAGAGGGTACAGCTCTTCACTCACCACCCGATATTCTGAAGGCCTATCGGCGTCGTCATGACTGCAATAATGGCCGTCGCCCAGTTGCAAAGATTCTGTGTGGCCGACCCCTTGTTGCGCAGACGGAACGAAGCGACCTCGGAACCGTAGAGCCAGCTCATAGAGTTCCAGCCCATGCCGAATGTGAACTCGTAGATGAAGATGAAGACAGTGGCCGCCCAGCCTGTGGACACCTTCCACTCAGGGTGCTTGCCGCCAAGAGCGACGCACACAGCAACAGCTAGCATACAGGTGCCTGTCATGGCCGAGCACATCATCATCGCGCGGCGGCGCCCAAGGCGCTCAATGTACTGGGGGGTGAGCCAAGGTGACCAACCTTCGTCGCCGCCCGTTCACTCACCAATGTCGGCAGAGCTGAGCCAACGAGGAATGCAAGCTGGGCGCCACCTGCCATGATGAAGGACATTTCAGGGTCCATGCCAACGTTCGCGAAGACGGCCGGAGCGCTGGAGAAGTCAATGGTATGAACAGAGAGCGGGCGTCGACAGGGGACCAACTAGTAGACGACGACCTGGATACCAGTCGCTTGTTGGAAGAAGCCGGCGAGACCACAGAGCACAAGGCGTCTAAAGTTCTGGAGCTCTCCCATCTCGAAGCATTCACGCCAATTGGTGTCGCCGATCGCTGCCTCGTGCTTGGCGGTCTGAATGATACTGTCGGTGAGGGCTTGGACCTCTGGCTCATCAACAGAGATGTTCTTGCCATGCAGGCGCGCAAGTAAAGGTGCCACCTCGTCGTACCGCCCGACCTGAGCCAGCCAGCGTGGCGACTCGGGGCACATGCCAATGGTCGCGAAGACGAAAAGCGGGAAGACGAGCTGGCCGGCGATGGGAACCCGCCACTGCGCTTCAAGTGTCAGTGTCGAAGTATACAATGGGCACTTACTGTCTGTACCATTGAGCCATGGGGAGCGGTAGATGAAGCCGTAGTTGGACCAGTTTGAAAGGGCAATGCCCCCGATGACGATGGTAACTTCCAGGATAACAAGCACGCCGCGACGATGGGGCTTGCTGCACTCGGAGACCCAGACGGGGACAGTTGAAGAGATAGATCCGGTTCCAATACCAGCAATAATGCGCCCAACTGGAAGCACATATGTCAACGAGAGAATCCAGTCACTGCTACCCGAGCAACTCACCGATCCACTGCGCCTGGGAGAACGCGGAGCATTGCAAAACGGCGCCAATGGAGACAACTACACACCCAAAAATGATCGACCGCTTGCGGCCCAGCCAGTCGCCCAGACAGAAGGCTAGCGCCGCGCCAGCCAGACACCCTATGTTGTAGCTGGCAACCATAAGACCCAATATGGTCGCGTCGGGATAGCCAAAGGTCGCGCGGAACGCGTGGAGCTCGGTGACGCCGCCACAAACACCCATGTCGTAGCCGAAGAGCAGGAACGCCACTAGATGTCAACCGGGCGTCAAAATAATGCAACTTACTGCCTGCTGTGAAGAGGAGGAGCCATGTGAGTGGGCGACCCTCGAGTTTGGGCGTCTTGATCTTGATCGCCATGATGGGTTGCGTGTTCTAGTCGGTTACGTGGTGTTCTGGGGTCCGTCAGTCACTCCAGACTGATTGCCCTTAAGTAACTCCATGGGTCCCCAGAATTGGGATGGAAGCCCCGGAGATACGCCGTGTCCGACAGCACCTTCCGAGAGCTGCTGAATGGATCTTGGAGTAAGCCGACTTGCTCGAACTGCCGAAGAGCCGAGCTTGCTCGACTTCCGAACGGAAGTTGGGCGAGAAGGTGCCATTCCACCCCATAGACGTGCCCCCCACTTACATTACGGTGGGACTCAATGGATAAAACGAGACAAGGGCTGGTCTCATTTGAGCGCGATCCTGGCGACGGCACTCGACAGGTGGCTGGGAGTGTATGATTGCTGGTGATGCTGCCCAGCGAAACGACTTGGGCTGGTCGGTGGCGCCGGTGCGTTGACAGTGGACTGCTACTGGTGTGGCTGCTGGTCTAGCTGCTGGTCTGGCTGCTGGTCTGGCTGCTTGGGCTTAAGCGATGGGACTTCTTTGACTGTTACAGGCTGGATGACACCGTCGTGGCTAGGCGGCTGGATAATGCTCAGTTGTGTGTAGCTGCCCTCGGGGTCGACGACCAAGCGGGAGAGGCGGTACCCAGCGTGCTCGGGCGAGTATCGTCCAAACTCTTGGATTGGGATGGCCACCGGCGCTGTAGGTGGGGCAGACGCGATGTCGAACGAGCGGCCTGGGTAGCCTGGGACGTAGACTTCCCATGTCCATTCCATGACATGGGTGATGAATGGCTGTATTGTGTCCAGCGGGGGCGGGACAGCACCCGACGAGGCAAGCACGTCGGCGGCCTAGGGGCACTGCATAAGCACAAGAGCGAGTGGATCACGAATGCGGCGACGACGTACAGCATGGTAGTAGCGTTCAATGTCCTTGTCAACACGGGCGCGCCATTCTGCTGGGGTGGGAAACGGGCCAAACGTGAGGGCATGCGCTGGATGCCTAATGGGGGTGTGGTCTGGAAGGCCCATCAATTAGGTCCAGAAAGGAAATGGTCACTGGCAGTGCGCCGGGCGCGCTGCACGCGTCTGAGAATTGCACGTGACAAATTGCTCCCGCTTTGTTTAGGACCATCCTAAGGGAGTGTCACGGCAACAACAACCACCATCGAGTGCATGGCCGGGGGCACCAGCAGCATCGCTTGCTGCAGCAACGCCGCTGTGGTGCGGGTGACCGTGCCACTGCAGAGCATGGCACCACACTGTTGTGCATGGCGTGTCACATGCCAAGGACATTCGCCCAGGCCCCTGCGAAACAACTGCAGCAATAATAACAACAAGGACGGCAACGCTGGGCCAGGGCCGCATGGACATGGGATGACAGGACGACAACACGGCTGGCGGGGGGGACGTCGGGATCATTGAGGCTACCCGACTAGGACAACTCGGGGCGCGGTGGTACAGGAAGCACGAATACATTGGAACTATGGACAAAGGGGTACGGCACGGTACGACACACTCTGATTACTACTGGGCGACAGGACGGCGAACACAGGGGTGTTCGCTAGGCGACGTTGAAGGGGACGACTGGAGATGCCTCATGATCGACAAGGAAGGGATCCTCGTCGATGGTCTCGGCTTGAGCTCACCATCGCTCCCTTCACCTCACACCACGCACCATACCCATATAAACCCAAAAAAAACCTTCTATTCAGCACCAAGGACCACTGCACACACACACGCACACACGACAAGCTCCCAACATTGAGCGGGAGGAGGCTAGGGTTCATCCCTAGCCACCTTCCCGCTCATCGCCATCGGTGTTCTCGACCGGGCGACCTTTGCCTAAAGTAACTCTATGTGAACGACACCCCTACGCTAGTTTGTAGACCTAATGTCTAACCATTTTCTCTACAGCGCGTGGCACGGTGTCGCGCACCCTGAGTAGCTCTGACAGCACGCTAAGTGAGGTTGAGTCCTTCTTTGCTTCCCAGCAAGATCTCACTCTCTCACTCAACATGGCCAAGTCCTCCATAAAATCTCTGAGTGATATCAGAGACAATGGACTTGGAATCCTGGGCAGCACAGTGGGTCCCAGGTCTGCTAGAGAGTCTTTCCTCAAAGACAAAATAGCAATGACCAAGGCCAAGCTTCGCAAACTGGTGGACCTCCCCCACCAGCATGCCCTGCTTCTCCTGCTCCAAGCAGTCCAGCAGGACCTTAGACACCTCCAGAGGACTCTCAAGTCTGAGGATCTAATGGAACTCTGGGAAGACTTGGACATGGCCTTATGGGATAAGGCAAGAAGTATCAGAGGGTCTGCTCGTGTTATGGACCCAGAGAAGGACAACACCCTATTGTCTCTCCCAGTCAAGTTGGGTGGCCTTGGCCTTCTCTCCCATTCCACATGTGCCCCCCTGGCTTATGTGGCCTCCACTGGAGCTGCATCCGTTATACTTCACCCCCTCCTTGGTGATCCTGGTCCAGACCCCCCTGAGCCCCCCTCCCAGCACAGTCTCTGTCTGGATGCCTTCAAGTCTGCCCAGGCGGACTTGACACTTGCTCTGCCTCCCCTCCAACAACAAGCACTGGTTGAGAATTCCTCAGCACTTGGCAGGCAGTGGCTCTCAGCTATCCCCTCAGGTGCAATCCTGAGGCTCACCAACTTTGAGGTGGCAGCAGCTCTGCAGTTGAGGACAATGGTGCCCAGCACCTCACCCAGCTGCAGACATTGTGGACATGGAAACTTCCATGGACATGATGAAGTGTGCCCACACAAGTCCAAGTGGACTGTGGCTAGGCATGAGCAGGTGAAGAAGGTGATAGCGGGTACTCTCAATATCATTCCAGACATTGAGGTCCACCTTGAACCCTTCATCAGTGACACCACACACAGGAGAAATGACATAAGAATCTCTGGTTCCCATGCCTCTGGGCTGGCCAACCATGAGTATGACATCTCCATTGTGTCACTGGGCTCTGTCCAGGCCAGGACCACTGTCTCCCCACCTGGGTTCACTGGATCCACCCTGGAGAGAGCTTCTGCCACTGTCCACAAATTCCTTGACTCTGTATCTAGGGAGAAATTCAGAAATCTCCCTAGCTCTGCAGCCACCCCCTTCACTCCCCTCATCTTTTCTTTGGGTGGTGTCATGGAACACAGGACTGCCCAAGCCCTCCACACCTGGGGTGAGGTCCTACCTCCCCATTCCCATAGGATGCTTTGTATCAGACTCAGTCTCACCCTCCTTCGCGCCAGAGTGAGAAACTTTGATCTCTGGTCCCATTGAGCCAAGAAACTGCCATGTCTACTATAGTATCCTCTTCCCATAGTTCTTAGTAGTCAAAACCGATGCAGCCCCCTACCCCTAAGTGAGAAACTTTGATCTCTGGTCCCATTGAGCCAAGAAACTGCCATGTCTACTATAGTATCCTCTTCCCATAGTTCTTAGTAGTCAAAACCGATGCAGCCCCCTACCCCCGATGGTTATGGGCGGTGGAGATGGCTTTGACTTCTTAATCTGTCGAGGAGGAAGAATGGAGAATGCATAAACCCGAGGCCAATACAGCCGAGGGAAGTACCGAGTGTATGTGAGGTACCTGAATAAAGGAGCGCTATGGTAGGGCTCCGATAATGAAGCGAGGAAAACAGAGGGTCATAGGGATACACATGTCACAATCAAATGCCCAAAAATCCAGTTTAACCACGTGCGGCTCTACCCGCAGAACAGCGGACCGAGAAGCGACACTCAGTGCCTACGGAAAATGCGGGGCCGCCTAGTGGTAAGGGTTTCGAAGAAGCGGTGAGGAGCGGTGCGTTTGTCTTGCCCGCCTGGCCCTTGGGGGAGGAATGTTGGTTTTTTACTCCTTGGCTTCCATCGCCCCAGGCGACAGCTCCGACACAATGCGTTGGACGGCGTGGCGCAGTGGGGCACTGGGATGTCGAGTGATTCACATCGCCTGCCAGGTGACCGGCGCAGCCTTGTCGTCACAATTCAGACAACAGCGCTCTATCCTGCCATTGGCCGCTATACCACCGGCAACAGGGATTTTAGAAGAGGCGGTCCCTGTACCGAACCACAAAGGCAGATCCTGTTTCAGCCATCCATCCCGCCCCAAATATGTAGGTACATAGATACCGCGGTTGCTGTGGTTGAAACAGCCGCGTACATACTCATTTTCCGCTCCACATTTGAGCCACCTGTATGCCCAGGCTCTGCTTTGTAAGGTGGGGCAATTGTCCTTAACGGGGTATGGGAGGACCAAGTCGGGGAAGAGGATCATTGACACCAGTTGATTCATTGTTGCCCTGTTGTTGCCCGCGAGCTTTCCACTTGCCAAACTGCACATATCAAGGCGACCCGTTGGAGGTTTATGGAGCGCGATGACGTCCTCTGGTCGGTTTACGGTTGTGGTACTTTATTTCGGGTCTGACAAGTGTCTTGGCGAGTGAAGAGGCTCCCACAGCGCTGCACTTGTACGGTTGATCTTTAGTAGCTGAATGCTGCGTCCAGTCTCAATCGTTATAGCTTGGGCTCATACGCTCAAGAAAGACTTGGGGCACCATTTGTCTACACACAAATGTAAACTTTAGCAAGCAGGACAGCCGCGGCGTACGACTCGCCTGAAGATGCTCTAGCTGTATGACCTGTTGTAGTGAGGTATTGTGCGATGCATGGAACGGCGGCGGCGGCGGCGCCGTTAAGTACAATCTCACGGGGGGGGGGGGGGGGGGGGGGCGTGCTACAACATGACCGTCCGTTTGCGTTAGCAACTGGGTGGTGTCCCAGCGCGTCACAGAGAAAATAGAATGAACTGTGCTCCAATGCTGTCGCTCCCATCGGCGCAGGTCTGAAGTATCAAGCGTTGGTACTGGAGCATCAATTTGAATGGAGTGACTTCTGGGGCGCGGAATGGGGGATCTTGGAGGCAACCAGCCCAGTACTTTATGTACAGTTGACGGCGGAAGCCAACCAGAGAAGTGGACTGAATGTTTCTTGGCCCAGCTTTGTTGGCAAGCTGGCAAGTCAGTTCTATGGAGCCAAACCGAACGAGCGGAAACTGATTGGTAGAAACGAAAGATTGCATTCCAGTGGGTCCAGCGGGCTGGTACCCAATGACGACTCTTGCAAGCTACAAAGCGTAACGGCCGACCCTGTACAGCCCTGGGCGGTGGCACAGCAAAACAGCAAACGACTGACAGGGGGCCAGAATTGTGGGCCCTCTGTGGTTTATGACATGCCTTTCGGTATCCCTACTGTCATCTCTCTCACGCTCTCTCGCGCCTTCTGTTCGCCTCCCGACAGGACCGGGGAAGGGAAAGTAAGAGGCGGGGCAGGGCTGACCACACAGCATAGCGCGGGGGCACGATCACAGATCTAGAATGCATGTGCATCGTCTGCAGACATGTACGTCTGCCAAAGGAAATCCGCCTCCGTCCTCTTTGTGCTCTCGTCTCACCAGCCGGCAGTTCCCACTTAATACTCTGCCCATGTGGTTCCACCTTTTCATCTCGTTTTTTTTCTACACCCTCACAAGCAGCACGTTAATCAGTCTTGTTCTTCTTTCTCATCTTTGGCACCCACCACCCACCATCCGCCATGCGCAGTGCCTTTCAAATTGCGGTGGCCTGCCTTGCGGCAACACAATCCGTATGGGGCTATCAGTTCAGAGTCCTCGATTCGTCGACCATGTACGAGTGTGGTGCCGTGGCGCTAGAGTGGACAGCGGGCGGCACGCCACCGTTCAGTGTGTCTGTGTTTGTCAGTATCGTGGTGGCAGTGATATGCTGTATACGTATCCTAGAAAGGGGCTCGGACTGACCAGGATAACAGGGAAACTACTCGACGGTGGACGTTGAACAAATCCCTCCCTCTGCGGTGAACAGCGACGGCAGCGGCGCATACAACTTCACCCTCAAATGTGAGTGCCATCTACGAAGTCGTCACTCGTCTACTCGTCTACTCGGTCACAAGTCCACAATGTGGGCCGTGCACGAGGACTGGGTATGATCGGTGGCGAGCCCAAATCGGGTCAGGGGGGATCTCGATTCGTCCTCTTGGCCTTCTGGTGGTAATTTTCCCCCGACCCCGCCAACCCTGTACAGACGCTGCGAGTGTCCAGCTCATGTTTGTCATGTCTGACCAGACTGCATGGGGGGTGAGTTTTGCGACTACACGCATTCCCAATGGTCAGCAGATTCTCTAACTCGCGCAGTCTGGTGGTACTAGTGGCTTGTATCCTGTGGCAGTAGGACCGAGTGGCATTTCGTGTGCCCAAGTTACCGCCACCCCACCCTGGCTGTGGGGTGACACTCCCTCCGATGGGCTACTTCCTGTACGTCCTGCGCCAACGAATGCAAGAGAGGATACGGTACTGATTTTGCACAGCAATGTTCTTCCATTGTATTCGACTGGTCCAAGGAGGAACAGGGCAAATCGAATGTTGTTTACCCACCCGTGTTATGGCAGGCAGCAGTTGCAGGTGGGTCGGCACTTCAGTTCAACTCCACCGGCACGGACACCAACGTCTGTGAGTCTTGGGCTATCAAGTTGCTGGGCATTACCTGAGGGCATTTGCTGACCTGCATCTCAGCCTTCCTGGCCGATATTCCAGAGGGCGCTCGCGTCTTGTTTGCCGCCTGGGACGCACAGGGCAGACAAGGTGGTGTCTCTGAACTCATCACTATCCAGAAGGGCAGTTCGAGCTGTATGAATTCCAACTCGCCCACGACGTCGAACGTACCTTGGCCAAGCACCACCGCAGGGGGCGGCGGCTCAACGCAGACCGGAAATCAGACCGGCACGGTAAGCCCAAACAAGCTCAGCACTGGGGCAATTGTGGGCATCGCTGTTGGTGGTGCAGTTGTCATCTTGGCCCTGGTTGCTGTCCTTATTTGGCTGTGCTGCCGTTGGAAAGACAGCAAGAGGCAGCGTGCTCGGGAGGACAATGCCAATGTCGACCTTTACGACACCAATAATTGTCAAGAAGGTCCTCTCATGTCCTACATGTACCCCGAACAAGGAGCCACCATCTCGCCGTTCGTCGGTGGTCAGCCAGGCCACTTGCAGAACAACAGCCAGCAACATATGTGGGACCCTGCAACCCAAGCCAGCAGCACTCACCTCTCCGCGGACCCCTCAACAGATCGCATCTCACAACAACTCTCCCAGGGCTCGCACAATATGAGATCGACCATCTCTTCCTCGGAGACGAGTCACAGCAACAATAGTCAATCTGGACTGCTCGCCAAGGCAAGGATGGCGGCGCAGAACCCAGATTCCTCGAACCCCGACCACGACTTCCAGCAGCCTTCAACCGCCGTTCCTTCTGGTGGCTTCAGGAGGCACGAGGATGCGGGATCCCTCCAGCCCGCCCTGGCGGAAGAGGAGGCCGAGGTTGAGGAACTGCCTCCCAACTACAACCCCCAGTGGGATGGTACCATGCCGAGGTAGAGAGAGTTCCCGCTGAACCCGAACGAGACCAACCTTGAAACGTTAGAGAGTAGGGTGCAGCTGGAAGCGTGTGGCGGTGTGTTTTGGCTCATGGTTCGGACCGAATCGACGTGGTCGAGAATGTGCAACGTGTTACTCGCAACGAGGGGTTAATTGAATAGGCTCGGCGACGTCAATGAAAGAAACAAATCCTACGATATCACTGTAGGCACCACGGCCGTGTGGTAGGTATGATTAGTTTAGATTTCAGAGCTGCGCTACTCGTGAATTGGCCTGTGCAGAGCAGAACGTAGGTGTGCAAAAGGAGCTAGTGCTTGAGGGAAGAGGTGATGTCACGGCGCTATCTATGTACCGCCCTTTTTGGGGGACACTGTACATAGTCAACGACCTCCTACCATTGTTCCCATCATTGTCATTCGAAGGCCGACCTTGAAACCTTCTTTGAAGCTATTCTCTGGATGGCGTGCATGAGGTTGGTACACAAACATTTCGGGGCAGCCTCGCGAGTCAGGCGATGGAGAGTGGACGACCGGCGTCGAGCACATGTCCATCAATACGTGGTCCAACTGCTCAGCAGCGTACCAGCGACTTGGAGTATATGTGCCACGGCCGAGAACCCGCGGGTTTCAAAGTACCACTGTTTGGCTGTGAAGCATCGTGGCTTGTTGCATCAGCTTGATTACTGCGACGGGCACGACGGGCGGCAGTCAGCAGCAGAGAGTTGGGAATGAGAACAGTCTATAAATGTGGGCACGAGAGTTGCGCCGGCTGGACTTGACGATCGTTTCAAATTACATATGCTAGTTTATGCTACTGTAGCGGAAAGGAAAGCTGAGGATGGGCTTTGTCCCGCCGGGCCGCTTTGCCTCTTCAATTGCCGCTTGCCAGTGTTCCAGGGGAAAGACCTTGACGGGCTGCAGTTCCAGTTTGAGAAGCATGGGCCATATGTGTCTGAACTGACCTTGCCACGCAGCAGACGTCATGGTTGCAAGGGGGTTGCGCAGATGGAACAGCTCGTACTTCGCACGGGGAGTTCGCGAGGGTCGAAGTGGCTGGCCGGATAGGAGACCGTATGCGATGAACACAGTGCCAGGCCGCATGGCGTCGAGAATGGCGGAGCCCACGTGCCCACCTATGGCATCGAAGGTGAGGTCGGCTTCGGCCGCAGCAGCAGCTACGGCGGCCGTGTCGTCCGTCTGAACAGGCTTGATACCACACTCAAGAAGGCGACCCTTGCGCTCCTCAGAACGGTAAATGCCCACGACCGTGGTAGCACCTTGCTTCAGTGCCCAGAGCCCGAGCAGCTCAGCGCACGCCGACCCCGCTCCGCTTAGCAGGACGCGCTTGCCCGCGACCGGCCATGTGTCCAGCATCGTTATGGCTGCAAGGGGGTTGATGTAGGCGCGTGCCGCAACGAGGTCGTCTACCTCGTCTGGAACGGGCACCGCCAGCTCAGGATCGCAGTCGACGACCGTCTGCCATGTCCCCACTCCGCGCAACGGTAGTACGCGGCGACCGACAAGCCCCGCATGCGTCTTTGGAGCAGACACCACCAGACCCACGCCCTCATAGCCCGCCACAGAGGGGGGATGGACACGGTGTGCGTAGGCGCCCGTAATAGGAATGAGGTCAGAAGGGTTGACAGGCGCATATATCATTGTGACGCGCAGCTTGCTTGGTATCAGTGCGGGGAGGGGCGCGGTCTCGAGGTGCAGCACTTGTTGCGGGTCCCCAAACGACCGGTAGATGAGAGCGGAATTATCCGTCGTCAGGTCCACTGGGGAATGCCGAGCCGTCATGACTGGACGGGGGGACCTTGAAGCTTGACGCGCTTTGAGCTTGATAAAGTGTGTTGCGGCAACCGACCGATGGGGCGGTTCTGGTGAGAGCATATATTGTGACCCCCATTCCGCATATGAACATTTTGCTTCCGCGTGGCCGTAAAGGGTCAAGCCTCACTCCCCCCCCCCTCCCGCATGCTGTTTGCTGTTGCGGCCCTCTCCTTCAAGATCAACCTACGGCATGGATATTGGGCATGGGGGGACGTGCAGGTAGCGAGGCCGGAGCTTGGTCGGTCGGTCACTTGCAAATTGCATGCATCGCCCTGGCGCGATAACAGCAAGCCTGTGGGTAAAGTACCGATATCTTACACTACCTTTCCAAAGTCAATGTCCACAGGGCAGTTGAAAGGGTAGCTCGCGCACCAGCAACTCGTCTATTCTCCCCCAGCAGTGCGAATCAGACTTCCATTCATGGCCGTTTATCATAACTGCTTTCCAGGCAAATGGCCAAATGGCCGTCACCATCCCATCTCCACATCCCTAGTGGATCGCGTCACCACCCTGCGCGTCAGCTACGTGCCTGTTATGGCAATCAACTCACCGAGATCATGAGGGACTCGCCGGTGATAAAGCTCGAGTCTGGGCCAGCCAGGAAAGCTACGCCGTTGGCCACGTCCTCGACGGTGACGAGACGGCCCAACACGGAGTTGTCGACACGCTGTATGTGTAAGCGGAACCCCGCGCCCACGGCCACGTACCTGCTTCGTGAAGCTACCCTGCGGTGCACCCAACGCTCCCGAAATGGCCTCGTCAATCTTGGTCCACATGGGCGTGTCCACAGGTCCCGGGCAGTAGACGTTGCAATTGATCTTGTGCTTTCCCAGCTCCTTTGCCGCAGACTGGTTGAGGGCGCGCACCGCAAACTTGGTCATCGAGTACGCACCAAAGGCCTCGTATCCCTCCACACCGGCAATGGATGATGCGGCTGTGCATGTCAGTACTGTGCTTCACCAGTGGCCACTCACCGATAAGACGGCCACCAGTGCCCTGCGCGATCATCTGGTTGGCGGCTGCCTGGTAACACCAGAGCACACCCTTGATGTTGACGTCCACAAGGTCTTGCATCGTCTTTTCGTCAATGGACAGGAATGGACCCACGGGTGCGATACCCGCGTTGGCGACCATGACGTCCAGGTGACCAAACGAGTCGACGGCCGTCTTCACCAGTGCTTCCACATCGGCCTTGGACTTGACGTCGCACCCTGCGGCTACAGCTCGTGCTGCGCCCTTGCTCAGTGTTTCGGCCATCTGCTTGATGTCGGCGATGCGACCAGGCAGGTCGGCAATCACCACGTCGAATCCATCCTTGGACAAGCGGCGGGCGATGGCCGCGCCGATCCCCTGTGCGGCGCCAGTGACAATGGCGACCCTGTTGTTATCGTTCTGCGTCATTTGGTGAAAACGGTCTGGCGAATGTAGATGGTGAGAGAAAGGTGGAGAGAATGTGTGGGAACATGGGCTTGGCCTTTGTGCACCATATGTGATTGCCGTTGGCGTGAGCCGGAACATCATGTGACATCACCGAACGGGCGGCCACCTGGCTGTTCTGTGGCTAACGCGGCTCCCCACTGCTTTAGTGGCACAACGTGGTGCAACATGCTTTGCCGTACTCCCTAGGGAGGCCCACGGATCCACGGAATATCGACAGTGTCCACTGCTTACCCCCAGGACACATGTATACCCAATGTTGCGGCCCAGAGGGCCCCGCTCATGGCGATTGTCCAGAGATGGCCAGAGGGAGCAGCCTGGGGGCGGGACATGTTAGTCACCGGATCACCGGCTTTTCCGCCTGGCCACACACAGATATTCCGCGCACCCGCGCTTCACCATCACAGACCATAATACAGCTGCACGTTTGCTGCATGCTGTTGCGGGCGGGATAACATGATGTTCCCCTTCGCTTGTAAACGTCGGACATGCTGTCTTTCGCAACAAACAGATCCGCGCGCGGGAGATGGACAGAGGCCCAGAGGCTATTATCAGCAAGAGGCACCATGTGCGGCAGGCAAAAGATCCGCTCCACGGATCCGCTGGCGCTTGTGGCACAAATGGTGACGGCAGCTGCGGTAAAAGGGCATTGGCCGTCTTGGAAGCACTCGTCTGGACACTACTGCGCACCTGGGACTGATCGATGTTCAGATGGACGGAGAGTGTACCCCAGCGGGGTCATCACCCAACAGAGGCATGCAGATTTGTCGACCAGTGATCCAGTGACGAGCGATAACAACGACAACAACGTGCATACTGCAAATAACAACTTCTGAACCGTGACTGAAAGTCCCACACACCTTCAGCCACAACGTACAACCACGAGAGGGCATTACAGCTCAAGGACCACACGCCCTTCGATCTTGCCGTCCTCCATGTCCTGGAAGACCTGTGCGAGGTCCTCAAGCTTGGCGGTCCTGTAGTGGGTCTTGGCCGCCCCACGCCTGGCAAAGTCGAGGGTCTCAATAGCATCGAGTCGTCCACCGACGGCACTGCCGCAAATCTTGAGCTCCTTGAAGATGAGGGCAGCGGGTGAAGCCGAAGCAATGGGGACCAAGTCACCCTCGGGAATGCCGACGCAAACTGCAGTGCCACCAAAGCGAAGGAAGGTGGGGGCCTGGCCGTAGGCGGCGTTTGAGGCGGTGAGGACGAGAACGCCGTGAGCGCCAAGACCGTCGGTGAGCTTCATGACCTCTGCAGCTACGTCCTTGGTCTGGGTAAAGTCGATGAAGAACTCGGCACCGCTCTCCACGGCGACAGCTTTCTTGCTGCCGTGGTCGATGCCGATGACCCTCGCGCCAAGACCCTTGGAGGCAATGCCGCAGGCAATGTGGCCCAGGCCACCTCCGGCGCCCATGACGACGACGTACTGACCGCCCTTGATCTCAGCCTTCTTGAGGGCTGCGTGCACGGTCACACCAGCACAAAGCATGGGAGCAGCAGCGGCCGAATCAAGGCCGTCGGGAATTGGGGTCACATACGACGCGGGGCCCAAAGCGTACTGCTGGAAGGTGCTGCAACGTTAGCCGATGCCTCGTGGTGCTTCCATGCACGTATTCACTCAACACTTACCCAGGGGTGTAGTATCCAGAGATCTTTCCGTTGGCGCACACGGCGTCGCGACCGTGGAGGCAGGCGGGGCAGGCGTTGCAGACAGCCGACATCCACTTGATGCCCACCCGGTCTCCGACCTTGACCGGAGAACTCTCCAGACCGGGGCCAAGCTTGGCAACAAAGCCAACACCCTCGTGGCCACCAACCTGACCCTCCTGGGTGGGGAACGGAAGAGCCTTCCAGGCGTTCATCATGACTGGGTTGGGTCAGTAAACCTTGCAGTATGTAGCCGAGACTGGTTCAAACGCACCAGAGTAGTCCGAGTGGCAGACACCCGAGTGAGTGAGCCGGACAAGGACCTCGCCCGCGCCAGGCTCGGGAGTATCGACATCGACCACCTTGATGCTCAAGCTACCAGGCTTGTCATAGACGGCGGCCTTGTGTGTCTTGGGAATGTCGGCCAGGTTGGCGGGTGGGGCGTTGGAGGTAGACGCGGTCATTGTCGGTTCGGGGGTCACTGAGGAGAGAGGGAGTGATATGGGTTCGCTGGCGGGTGCACTGCTCTACTGGGACAGATACATATATAGGACGCACACCTTGTACGCCAACGGGCTGACTGTGTCAGTCACCTCGGACGCGGCTATGCGGTACGAATGACGGCCATCGGTCATTGCAGCCGCCGAGGTATGTAATTGCCGGTGGGTGAGAGTGCGGCCTCATCCGCCCGGCTCGGTTGGACGACAGCACATGACCTGGCAACAACATCAATGCCCACCTGAGACGCCCACACCAGCACCAACATTCCGAACATGCCGACATGGTTTGTTGGGGGGCGGATTAACCGTCAATGCCCTTTAGCCACACCGGCGCGGGGGGTGTGCCTTAGTTCAAGACCACCGGAGATCGGCATCCGAGGCTGTCGCTCCACATGGATCACTGTTAGTGCGCGCGTAGCAGCTAATGTGCGCGCATTTTGTACGTCACCCGTATGACCACACTGACAGCGCGCGTGCAGCCGGCGGACCGCATTAGCACCGGCTTTTCCATTGTTAGAATTACAGACTACAGACGAGGCGAACACGGCGACTACGAGCGGACAAATGACGGGTATCCAGCCTCCGCCTCTTCGTCACACTTCTTGCGATATGTGCCCACACCACCGACGTACGACAGCATGCGGCGAGGCTTGCCGGGAACGTTAGAGCCCATGTACCTGCCCAGTCAGCAATTGCCTGAGGATGTGCTTGTGGCAGATCGGCGGAAAGATACGGCCATATATATTGTATATGCAACTGTTTACTCACCAAGAATCAGTCTTGGGTACCAAAGTGGCGTTGGCCAGACTGTCGTGGTGCACAACCCATTTGTCTTCGCCTTCATCGGTAGGCTCAATCTTGGTCTGACCTTGAGCGCGCATTGTCTTGACGAGCTCGGTGATCCACTCGGTCTGCTGGGAGAGACAGGTGGTCATGTTGCACAGCGCCGCAGAGGGAGCCAGGGGCACGGCAGTAGTGAGAAGGTTGGGGAAACCGACCTTGCCGAGACCCATAGTGGTACGGATGTCCTTGCCCCACTCCTCGCGAAGGGAAACACCACCCTTGCCACGAACATCGACACGCGACAGACAGCCGCTTCCAGCATCAAAGCCAGTGGCCAGGATGACAACATCGAGCTCAACCACACGGCCATCGGACAACTCGATACCCTTTTCGACGAAACGCTTGATCGGGTTGCGGTTCTTGCGGACACTGATGGCCTCGACGTTTGGGAGGAGGTATGCCTCGAGGTACTTGTTCTCGAGCGGGACGCGGTGGGTACCAAATCCATAGTCGTCGAGGGTTGGAACAAGTACGTCGACAAGGTGGGGGTCGTTCTTGAGTCGCTGGCGCATCTTGTCGGCCACAAAGTCGGAGACGGCGTCGCTAATCTCCTTGACGAAGAAGATCTCACCAAAGGATGCAAGCCACATCTTCAAGCTTCCGTCTTGGTAAGTGGCTTCCATGTGCTGCAGGCGTTCCTCCGGGGTGGCTGTGGCCCAAGTGATCTTGGGATCCCAGTCATACTCAAAGCCGGAAAAGGTGTGGGGGATCGATTCCTTGAGCTCGTGGTAACGGGCCTTGTATGCGTCTTGCTCCTTGGGACCCAAAGTGGGGTTCTTCATGGCGACAACGTACTGCGGAGTCCGCGCAAAGACAGTCATGTGGCCGCACTCGGGAGCCATTGTCTGGACAACCTGGATGCCCGTGGCACCGACACCGATAACGCCAACCTTCTTGTCCTTGACATCGACGCCTTCGGACGGGTAGCTGGAAGTGTATACAATCTGGCCCTTAAAGTCCTTCATACCTTCGAACTGGTCGTGGAGCGGTGCCGAGAGCATGCCTCCACAAGAGACGAAGAACTGAGTGTCGATCACATCGCCGGCGCCTGTCTTGATGGTCCAACGACCACGGTCCTCGTCGTAGTGTGCGCTCTCGACCCTTGCGTTGAAGGAAATGTC
This sequence comes from Apiotrichum porosum, assembly GCF_003942205.1. NCBI lineage: Eukaryota > Fungi > Basidiomycota > Tremellomycetes > Trichosporonales > Trichosporonaceae > Apiotrichum > Apiotrichum porosum. The sequence goes on along the minus strand of NW_021167110.1, from coordinate 2,908,318 downwards.
CTTGCGGAGGTCGAGCCTGTCGGTGATGTAGTGGAGCCAGCGCTCAATCTCGGGCTGGCCAGGGAAGCGCTGGGTCCAACTCCAGTCCTTGTAGAGCTTCTCGTCGAAGAAGAACTGAGAGCATTAGGGACAGGGCAGCGGGCGCGTCCCACGGTCCACTTACCTGGTAGATGTACGCCTCCGAGTCAAAACGTGCACCGGGGTAACGGTTCCAGTACCAGGTGCCACCAACGTCGCCGCCCGCTTCGTAGGCACGCACGTTGAGGCCTTCGCGACGGAGCTGGTAAAGCTGGTACAGGCCTGCCACTCCTGCTCCAAGAACAACGGCGTCTAGAACGATAGTCGGCTTGTCCGTGGTCATGGTGATCAATTGATTGTACCGGTCAAATTGCTGGGGACGACCGAGTAGCACCCCGCTGCTTTATAGAGGACGCCCACAGGGTTGCAAACCAAACCCCAACTGCCCCGTTCTGCTGCAACCACTCTCGTTGTTCCGTGGGGATACAGGAGGAATAGCCGCTGAATTGTCCATCCTCCTCGCTGAGACTACACCCGCCCACGAACAGGCCCGTTCATACAACTCCTGCGCGACTGGGTCAGCTGTTGTGCCACACGCACAGCTGGCAGGCTCGGTCGGCATGGGACTTGCCGAGACAAACTCCAGTGATCAAGCATGCCAGGCGAGAACGCGGTGCCACTGCGATCGCTTCCCCAAGGATCAGAGGGAAGCCCGCCCCGGTGTTACGTCAAGTGCAAATGTCAATGGAGAAGGAACGTCCCGCGCAAGGCTCGCGGTGATGTGCGCAGCAAAGGATTTCGGCATGCCTGCGCTACGAAGCATCATCTGACCCTTTTTCCGTGTTGTCGTGGAGTGCTGGTACGTGGTCGACTAATTGGTGCACTTGACAGGGAATGCGGAACCACGGTCGCTTGGCGGATCGATGCTGGTCCAATATCCCGTGTCATGCCACGGTGACATGGCCGGCTACCTGATAAAACAGCCTCGCCACAAAGATCCGATCGCGGAGTGGGCAATGACGGCGACGAGCGGCGGGTCAGTGTTGGGGGCCCGCGTAATGGCAATTGTTACAGATACACATCACATGATCATCCTAGTCCATTCCCCCAGCCCGCCTCGACGGCCGACAACCGCCCGGGTCCTCGAGGTGGGAAGCTCGGGTACGACGTGCAACTTAATAGCCAGTGCCAGGGCCCCTCGCATGCGTTGTTGATCAACCACTACAATGGCCAACTCACCACCCACCGTGTCTGCCGCCACCAAGGCAAAGCTCGACGGCATTCTCAAGAAGCATGTCGACTCTGGCCTCATGCCAGCCGCTACCTTCGCCATTGCCACGGCCGACCCCAAGGCCGAGCCGCTCTACTTCAAGGCCGAAGGCGACCAGGTGTTGGGCCAGCCAGACAAGGGCCAGATTGACGAGAACACTAGTGAGAAGCAGAGGGTCTCGGCACATCTCGGCACATTCACTCGACTAACACACCCCAGTTCTCCAGCTCATGTCGATGACCAAGCTGGTGGTCTCGCTGTCGGCACTCCAACTCGTGGAAGCAGGGAAGCTCACTTTGGACGACCCGGACCTCATTGCAAAGTACCTTCCCGAGCTCGGAACGCTCCCGATTCTCACGGCCATTGAGGACGGCAAGGCCGTTGAGCACAAGGCCACCAAGCGGATCACACTTCGCAATCTGCTTACGCACACGAATGGCACTGGTTATGATGTCATGGTCCCGCTCCTGGGCGAGTGGGTCAAGCTGAACAATGCTGGCACGATCATTGCGACCGACCTTACTGTCAAATCGTTTGAACTTCCTCTCATCTTTGAGCCCGGAGAGGGATGGAACTACTCGCTTGGTCTGGACTGGACGGGAATTCTCATTGAGCGCGTCACGGGCCAGTCGCTCGAGGACTACTTCCAGGAGCATATCTTCAAGCCGGTCGGTGCGACGACTCTCACTTTCACGCCCAAGGAAGACGACTACAAGCGTCTCCAGCAGGTCACGACACATGACCCCACTGACCACAAGCTCATCATCTTCCCCGGCATCCGCGACTGCACTCCTGGGTCGGCCAAGGGACAGGCCTCTGGCGGCGCCGGTCTGTACGGTACCGCGCGTGACTACCTGCGCGTCCTCCAGGGCGTCATGGCTTCGGCCAAGCCCGGCGGCATCATCTCGCCCGAGTCGTTCAAGCTACTGTTTACCAACCAGTTGCCCGAGGCGCCGGCAGGTACTTTCCAAGGACAGTCAGACTTTGCTCGTTTCATTCCCCACATTTCACCTGAACGTGAGTCTTGTGCAAACCAAGCAAGCAGCGCAGAAAGATGAGCTATTGGATGGATCAGCCCTCATGCGCTCTCACGCCTTGTTCTGCGTCTCCGTCGTATCATGCTAATACACCGCCAGTGATCGATGGCGGCCACCTCACACACTCTCTCGGCGGGTTTGTGTGCAAGGTCGACAGCCCACACGGTCGCAAGAAGGACAGCATGTGGTGGGAGGGTATCTACAAGACCTTCTACTGGATGGACCCCACGACAGGCGTCACGGTGAGTAGCTGGTCCCTGTCCGTTAGAACGACACTGACCCACACACCAGGGTGTGTTCACCACCCAACTGTTTGCGTTTGGCGTACCGAACGAGCCGTTTGATCTGGCGTTCAACGAGCTGGAGCGTGCTTTCTATGACTCTCTCTGAAATTGGCAGTGCAGTGGTTCGATCTTGTAACAGTGGCTATGCAATGAAGTGGTGCCCCTCTGGGGAGACCGGTCCAGTGTCGAGATTGCACTGCTATGGGTCTGTGCCGCTGCCCGTTTTCGCCATGTCTGTTGAGAGACACCACCATGTAAACGGCGTGTTGCCAATATCCCACTCTGCCGAACCCTTCACGTTGAAACCCAATCGCGCGTAAAAATCGACCTTGGCTTGTTAGCCAGCTGTAACCCATTTGCGGTACTCACATTCTCCCGACTGTGAGTTGTCAGAGACACCTCACGGCCCTCACTCTTTGCGCGCTCCAGCGCGAACCTGACCAGCCGTGAAGCGAGGCCCTTTCGCTGTGCAGATGGATTGGTAGCAAGATATGAGATATGGTAGTTGAGCGTGCCCTGCGACTTCCACGACTGCTTCTTCAAGGTAGCCGTGTGGTCTTCCAACTGGCCGTCAGCAAGGCTACTAAAGGATCGCTTGCCTCTTGCTCTCTTGCGGCAGCGTCTGGAGGAAAGTAGGCGTCCAATTCGGCATCATACGGTGTAGGGAGCTTGTTGCTGTCATGTCAGCCATCAATGCCGCAGCCGCAAAGTCGGGGGAAAGCTAACTTGGGCGGGTTGTTCCCGTCCACCGGTCGCTTGAGGACCATGATGGCCGCAGGTGCTTGAGAACCATCAAGGTATGCTCCGTACACCTCGTGGTTGCAGATTGCACGGTACACATGCTGCTTCAGCTTGAGGAGCTGGATTGGGTCCACCTCCTCGGCGGGCACGTCCCCCCAGACAGCGCGGATAACGTAAAAGGTGCGTACGTTAAAGGCTGCATTGTAAACCTCTGCAGCAGGGTCAATGGTCGCCGCTGTAAGCTCGGTCTGTCGAACGATAGACATGGCGATGGGTGTGGATGCAAGATGAAGGTTGGAAAGGGGGACTTTTTGTGCGCACCGCACTGGTTCGGCAATCCTCTACGTGACGTCATTGCTCACTTTGGATCATTGGCGGTCACACCTGGGCTGAGCCGTCAAAATGGTTGTTCAGCTGAAGCTGGCAGGATTGTCCACCAGCCCTCCTACGATGGTTGAATTGTGGACCTGGACAGCATGTCTGGCTTCAAGACTGTTTGAACGGCGACGACAAAAGTCATTTGCAAGGTGTTTGTTCGACGCAGGTGCTACAATAGCTACACATGTTGGCGTTTGTTTCACAGCTCTGCCGCATTCAGGAGACTTTGGCCAATACACAGTCACTAGGTACACGAGTTACATACAAACGCTGTTGCGCTAACGACCATATGTACACTTACGCGGCCGACTTGGGCAGGTTATTCGGCACAGTCTCGTCGTGCTCCAGCTCCACTTTCTGGTCCTCGCGGCTATGGAAGCTGCCGTTCGCTTGGGTGACGGCGCCATCGTCGTGACCATCAAATCGGATGGCTACCTCCTCGAGAGTGAGGCTGTTGCAGTCAGTACACTGTCCCCCCACCCGCCCGCATCCGTTAGGACTCACCCTTTAGTCTCTGGGAAGAAGAAGTATTCTATGAAGAGGAGGTACACGAGCACAACAAGGAAGACGATATAGTACCAAAATCCGATGCGCGCAAGTGCGATAGGGTTGACCCAGTTGTTGACGCAAAGGGCTGCTGCGACGAAGAAGGACCATAGCGACATGCCCTTTGCTCGAAGGGAGAATGGCAGCACCTCAACTGGGTACGCAATGGTGAGTGGCGTCCTGATACTGTCAGCTTGCCGTCACTGATACGTGTATCTCAGCTCACCAGGCAATGTCGTATGCCCCATAGTACAGGTACAGGAAGGCCACAACGGCGCCGCCGACCGCTGGGCTCTGTGTCTTGGTAAACACGCCCGAGAGTGCCGTCACTATCGTAAAGGTGACGAGCATCAGTCCGGTCGAGAGCATCCACAGCTTGCGTCGACCCATTCGCTCCACCATGAAGGCGCCTGCGAACGCAAAGAACAAGTTACTGATCGCCATGCCTCCGGTAACAAGGAGCTGGTCGGCACTGGTCGTGATGCCCACACTGGCGAGGACGGGGACCAGGTAGTACGACACGATGCCGACACCGTTCCACTGGGCGCCTACCGCGACGTGGATAAGAATGAGGAGACGCCAGCGGTTGCCCTTGGTGCGGAAAAAGTCGCCCCAGCCCGGCGATCCGCCGCCAATGCTTCGTTCTTCGGCGATAGCAGCCTCAATCTCTTGCAATTCATGAACGACAAGTGGGTCGTTCAAATCGCCATTCGCATGCTGGTTGGCGAGAACGCGCTGGGCATCGGCGACCCGATCCTTGGATACAAGCCAGCGTGGCGACTCGGGCATAATCAATGTGGGCACCACGATAAGTGCCGGTACGAGTGCTTGAAGGAGTGACGGAAGGCGCCAGCACCACGAGGAAGTGGGAAAGTGCATGAGGGTGCCGTATGTCGTCCAGGAAGCAATAATGCTACCAAAGTAGTAGCATGACAGGTTGCAAGCCGACGCCATTGAGCGAAGACGTGGGCTGACAGTCAGCATTGAGGTTTTCCGCTTTGCACCTACTGAGCAATCTCGACAAGTAGAGCAGACCCTACAGGCAGACCGATTTGACCAAACATGCCAACGATCACTCGGCTCGCGATAAACTGGCCCAAGGATCTACTGGTGCACTGAATAACGGCACCGACGATGATACCGATAAGCGAAAGGGTAAGAGGAATCTTGCGACCAAACCGGTCTGCAAGCTGTCAAAGTCAGTGACCACCCAAGGGCCACGCAGACCTACGTTGGATACGATCAAGGGAGCAATCAGGCCCGGAAGGAACTGTGCAGCGCTGGTCGTACCAAGCGTGCTCGAGTCGCGAAGACGGGGGAAATCTTCGTAAAACTACTGTCAGCCATGGCTTGTGGAGACTAATACGCACCTTGTCAAGCGATTGAAGACCGTTCAATAGCGACCCATCGTAACCATAGTATACCGATGTGAGGCAGCAAACGCAGCACCAAAATACGTTGCGGCGAAGAGAGGAATCATGCCACCACCTTGGAGAGTCAGGGCTGGACTCCATCTCACGGTAAGGCGACTTACACAGGGTTGCTGTTGTTTGGGACACCGTTGAACGAGGACGACATGGTGAGAATAAGTGAAAAAAGATACTCTGCGGATCAGAAGTTGTCAGAGCTCATGAACACTATCTATATGTATCGAGAGGAGCGCCAGGTACCACACCGTACCGGTCGACAACGTGTGGGGCTATCAGCCGGGGGGATATCCGGGAGTGAGCTGAGCAGTCTGCCTGTACGGAGCCATGTTGCGGCATGATCTGAATACGGAGCCCACATGTCCGTCGGCGTAGTGGTAGTGTGCAGCAGGTACACAGCAGTAACGAGGCGACGAGAGAGAGATGGGGGAGCGACGAGTACGTCGTTAGCGCCAGCCAACGCAATTGACCGGCTGCTGACCGGACCGGTGTATTGACAGCGTCATGCCCGGACCGGCGTTATGGACCTGCGGGCCTCGAGACACAGTACCCAGGTGTCACTGACGTCCCTCTCACATCCACAACATCACCGTCGTTGTCAAGAGAAATGTCTCCAGACCGGCCCGAAAAACAACGCCATGCGTAAGCTTGTGGTATCGGCCGTGTTTGACGAGGGGCTTATCGTACATAGCTGTACGCAATGCCGGAACATCAAGGTTAGGGCCGACGCACACCAAAAAGACGTTGACGCCAGGTCCGATGCACGGGCAACGAGGACCAGAGCGTCCCGTGTGGACGCTGCAGTTGGTTGTTCCAATTCCAACTCCCTCAAATGTACACTGACCCATGTTATAGGCCGGCTGAGGTTGAGATGTGATTACAGCCGGCAACGTCGGGGCCGTAAAACGAATGCCGAGTAAGTGGCGAGGGTGGGGCAATCTACGGTGCTGTGGTTGATTCCCAGACGCGCCGCCCGGCGAGCGACCATGGAGGCTAGCGAGGGACCAACGATAGAAGTTGGGAGCTTGCAACTTGCTGCCGAGGATGGCAATGCTGGGCCAACGCATGACCCGGCCCCGTGTTCTGGGCAGTCGGCGTTTCTCGAGTTCGCCTCCGTTGCAGTGGCCAACGGACCACAACTGCCGACCACAGCGCCTGGGCCACCGCCTGTACATGCAACGCCTTATCGCTTCAGCGCACCTTTGTCTCACCAAACGACCACCTCGCGTGTCGAGGGATCGCCACGGATGGTGCGGTCAGTCGGCCAGCCAGCAGCTGGATCAACCACCTCTCCCGTTTCTGTGCAGCACTCCACCCCAAGTACGAGGCTCGCTGCTCCGTCCCGACAGGTTGACGTGTCTGAGTACTTGGAGCCCGAGATCGACGAGACGGTCAACGATATGGTCACAAGACTCGGCCAAAGCAGCACCGTTGGTGTTAGCGCAATGGAGGATCCAAGTAGGCTGGACGACCGAGTCAATCTGACATCGAAGTTTCCCTCAACTTTCTTAGTGACCTCGAGGCGTTTGAGCTCGTGCGACTGTACGTGGTTGCCGGTTTTGCCGAGTTAACGTTCAGATTCCACCTCCATCTCAATCCAAAGATTGCCTTGTTGGACCCTATGTGTACGCAATCAGCCAGGCATGAGACGCGGCTGATTTGTTAGTGCACACCTTTCTCCACCTTCGTCAATCATCCGCCATCCTTTTCACGGCCATCCTCACTGCCGCAGCCAAGTTCTTTCGACCTGAACTGCATGGCCCTTTACTCACTCATGCTCAGACGATTCTAAATCGCGCAATCACAATTGGCACATGCGATACCGGTATCGTCCAGGCACTTCTGATCCTGGTATACTGGAAGGCGCCGACGGACAGGTCCGCATGGGTCAAGATTGGCATCGCGATACGACTTGGTTACCAAATGCGTTGGAATGTACTGCCTGACAGGCCACTTCCAGAAGATGAGCACGAGGCGCGAATGATTCTTGTAAGCAGTAGGGCCATGCTGTGCAGGAGATTGACATAAGGATGCTGAACGGACCTGGTTCTGTGAGTGAAGTCGTGCGAAGAGACAGGCTGACGGTAAGGCTTGGCCTGTAAGTGCATTTACGCGTATGCCCGGCCTGCAGAGGTGTTAATCCAACTGCAGGCTTTGATCAAGTGTGAGCGGATACCATCCATCGTTGGCTCATTCACAGTTACTCCTCCGTCTTTAACTTGCCACAAGCCATCAAAGCGGAGGAAATCCAGCCGGTGAGCAAACAGGAGACGCACCAGTTGACACTCAGCCCAAGGACTGGGGGCGCGAGCACCGACACCTGCGAATCGATGCCGACATGCATTTGGCTTGCAGCGTTAGCGCTCACCCGATACACCAAATGCACCGCATGCTGTCCTTGCAACACCCGACGCTCTCGCCAGAGGTCGCCATAAGTATGGCAAACGACGTCATATCACAGTACCAACGGTACCACAATGAGTGGTTTTCCAGGAGTCTACGTGCGGACATGCATCTTGAAAACAGTGTCAACTGACTACTACATACAGTTTCCGAAGGGCTTCCAGACAGCGACCAAAAGTTCCTATCCTGGTTCAACATGAATGCGATGCTCAAGCCTCACTTTTTGCGGGTACAGCTCCTGGATGACCATGATCGTCTAGCAGCAATCGCTCAGTGCGTGGCACTGCTGAACGACGTTTCGGTTCAGATCCACCGAGTAGCAGAGGACGGCTCACTGCTGCTGCTCCAGGACATTGCGTCATGTATGGTCACCACCTGGGCACACACTGTCTTTGAGGTATGTCGGTTCAGGCATATTGCCAAATCTCACACCACAGTTATTCTTGTATCTTTCTCAGAGCCAGAAACTCCTGGTTATCAACATGGCCAAACGTATCTACCAGCTCTGCACGGATGAGGCGAAAGGAAATGACCAGGCAGCCCCAATGTACGTGGCACGTTATGTCCAGCGCGTCCTTAGGGCATTCAGTGTGCGGTCAGGTGCTGGGTCCCCGACACAGTCTCCGAATGAGGACGGCGCGGCTCAGGGAGCCGATCAAGTTATGTGCGAGCTGGTATGTGAACCAAAGTTGAAACACTCGTTGACCCCAGGACGACTTCCTGCTGTCGATCCTGCCAAACACTTCTGGGCCCTTGGATCAACAGTACTGGTGAGCGCCTGGTTTGCTGAAGTAGTTCTGATGTGCCAGGGAATCGCTGTTCTCGTCGCAACCGTTTGGGCTGGGTTCGACTTGAAGGTCCGATGAGCTTTGCTACGATGTATTTCTTTCTTCCGGGTACCGAGGTGCTTGTGTCACTTGCTACCAAGACATAGTTGCAGTTTACGAGACGTAGAGGCCACGGGAGACACAGCGACTGTCACCACTGGGAAAACTGCTGGAGGAATATATACATATCGTCGCCGGTTTCGCCTCCAAACGACAGTGTTCTTTGATTTTTCGTCTTGATGCACTCTATTTGCCTTTTGACCGACGGCGTGAGTGAAAGGTAGAGGTGTGCTTGCAAACGCGTGTCAATGGCATTCAGCACTTGCAAACGGTATCATGTATTGTTTTCAATTTAGAAACTTTTGACCACAAAGTACGATTATTAATTGTCTACAATGTGCACCTTGATTGCGCCTTGCGAAGGGTCCGCAGCGACGTTGAAGGCCGAAACGGCCTCAGCCAGTGGAACGTTGTGCGTGACAAGTGGCAGAATGTTCACGAGCCCCTCAGACACGAGTCGAATCGCCTTTTGGTACTGCAGTCTAAGCGGCCATCTGGAAGCCAACCATTTACTTACCTGACGAATGTAGCGGAACTGAAACGAAATGTCAATTTCGCCCTCTGAGACTCTACTGAATGGGTACTGGGTGATGTCAGAACTTTTTGGGAAGAGGACCACCTACGGTCTGGATGCTCTTGCCCACGCCGATGATGTGGACATGTCCGCCAAACGAGACAATCTGCGAGTCAGGCAATTTTTTTTGTGGACGTGGTGCATGTGACTCACATACGTAGCGGCATGGATGCTGCTCTCCATGCCAGTGCACTCGAGCACAATCTTGACAGGAAGCCCTGCAGCAGTGCGGACCTCGGCTGCGATTTCCTGGGGACTCTTGGCGGGGTTGATGAGTACGGTGCGTACTCCAGGAACGAGCGTGCGCGCAAAGTCGAGTCGCGACTCGACGACGTCGGTGATAACAACTGGAGCCGCACCCGCAGCACGCGCAGCAAGCAGTGTAGCAAGACTAATCGGCCCAGCGCCACTGAAAGTCAACGGCGAGTTCCACATTTGTGCACTCACGCAATTACTACCGGGTCGGCAAGTTTAACTCCCCCACGCTCAATGCCAGCCAACGCAACACAGAGAGGCTCACACAGTGCCCCCTCGGTGTATGAAACGTTGTCAGGCAGCTTGTGCACCCACGCACCTGGGTGCACAGGGTATCGACCAAGGGTGCCATGGTAAGGAGGCGTGCTGAAGAAGACAGTGTGTGGGCCTGTTTGTGTGTCAGGGCTGCCGTGGCTCGCAATGAGGAGCACTTACAACCGTTGTAGCCGCCGGATAGGCACTCTTCGCAGTCGGGCTTGCCGCATGGAATTCCCATTTCCAGAGCCACACGGTCACCAACGTTGATCTTATCCTTCCAGTTGGCTCCCACTTCGATAACCTCGCCGGCACTCTCGTGTCCCGCACAACATGGCTGCGACACAACGGAGTCGGCGATTCTACCATCTTTCCAGAAGTGAACGTCCGAACTGTACGGTCGTGTCAGCCAAGAACGCCAAGTACAGAGTGTGGGTATTGTTCAGCACCCACCCGCAGATTCCCGCAGCGCGAAGGTGAATCACCACCTCTTCGGGACCAGCGGCCGGTTTCTGGAACAGCAACATCTTCATCTCCAGTTCTGGAGTGTAGGCGCACTTGATGTTGCTGGTCCCGTCCGCGAGCTCAGCTGCACCGGGACTGAGAACTGAGTAGTCAATCTTCTGGAAACCGTTGTAGTGCTGCTCCATGGCGTTGGGCGGGAGAGTTCCTATCTCGGACATGGTGCGGGCGGGTGTGGAGGGAACGCTGGTTGAGGGATAGAACGGTTGATGTGGTAGCGAGAAACACGCAGTCGCCACGGCTTATACAATACGCTGACGACGGTCATTGTTGCACACAGAGGTCGGTCAACTGTGGTCCGATGCACGGCACGATGGGCGGCACCATGAGGCCCGCTGGTGTACCCAAATACAGCGGCGGTACGCGGTACAACGGCCTGCACCCGGTGTTTTATAATTAAGCGACTTCGGATTTCACCGTGTCCGCTCAGCGCCACGGTGCCACCGATCCACCGATGAGAGGATGGATGAATGCCATGGCTGTGTACGGTGTGCAAAAGCAGTACGGTGATTTGGCCGTTGCCCTCACATATCTGAGACGGCCTGAACGACTCCGCCTGCTGCCACGCAAAATGCCGGCGACTAGACAACGCCAGCGGGTGCCAGTCATCCGCGTGACGATGGGCAACCGGTTGACTGGCCACTGGCAGGCCCTGGCTGTTGGCTGGGTTGAAATCGATGGCATAAAACGCATGTCCTGGCGAGCCCACCCCACGAACAACCAAAACCAGAGCGTACCATGAGCTCCCTTAGCCTCCAGCAATCTGTGACCGGCACTGACGCTCTAGACGTCGGCAAGTTGTACAGCGTGGAGGGCCGTGTGGCTGTCGGTAAGTCCTGTTTCCATAGGTCTCTTAGCGCTGACGCCGTAACAGTGACCGGTGGTGGTACTGGTCTCGGCCTCGTCACTGCCACTGCGCTCGCCGAGAATGGATGTCGCGTCTACATCACAGGTCGCCGCCTTGAGCCCATCACCGAGGCCGCAAAGTTCAAGCCCCGCAAGGGAAACGGATGCATCGTGGCTGTTCAGGCCGACCTCAGCAACAAGGACGGAATCCTCAGTACGCTCCTTATTCTAGACGGATCACGACTGACACCTCCATAGCCCTCGCCAGGTTTGTGTCAGAACGCGAGAAGTTTGTCAACGTGCTAGTGAACAGTATGTATAATAGAGCTGTCGTCTGTGGTACGCGCTAACCCTCTAACCCTCAGACCATGGCGTGTACATGGGCCGTGCCGAGCTCAACTCTGCGGCGCAGACCGCGGAGGGCCTCTCGTCTGCCATGTTGGAGGAATCATTCGAGACCTGGTACGCGCGACTCGTTATGATGATGCGCTGGGGCTAACGTTGTTTAGGGGCAAGGTGTATGACATTCACACGACCTCGGTATACTTTACTACTGCTGCATTCCTCCCACTTCTGGCTGCTTCCCAGAGCGTCGGCGGGTACGCGGAACCAGGCAACGTCGTCAACATTGCCAGCCTGAGCGGCATCACGCGCACGAGCCAGCGTGGTCAGTTCAACTATAATGCGAGTAAGGCCGCCACGATCCACCTCACCCTCATGCAAGCTACGGAATTTGCTCGCCGTGGTCTCGGTGTGCGCGTCAACTCACTCAGCCCGGGGTACTTTCCTTCTGTGAGTACAAGATATATGTGCTGTGGGTTGACCTGGCATAGGGCATGAGCGTGGCAGACTTTGATAACGTCGGCGCCGACGCGGCAAAGCACTGGCGTGACGAGTACCGGATCCCGTTTGGGAGGGTTGGCACTGCCATCGACTATGCGCAGTGCATCATTTCCGTCATTGTTGTGAGTAGCTCTTGGCCCTCTGGCCCTGGGAGTCTAGTTTCTTCCTCTGACACTGGTGCCAGAATGCCTACATGACCGGCTCGAACATTGTGATCGATGGCTCGTGGCTTGCTGAAATGGGTACGTTTTTTTTTTCGGCTGCTACACGAGTGCTCGCGGCTAACATGCAAACATGTGCAGCGTTCTAACAGGTGGTGGTAGCTATTTACAGTTGAACCATTGAGGATGCCAAGTTATTGTGCTGCCCTTGTACATACTCACTGACTTACTGTACATACGAGGTTCGGAGAGGGCGCTGAGAGGCACTCACTTGCGGTATGTCTCAACTAGACTGGAGCTACAATAGTATTCCTTTTGCCTTGCGCAACCTGTCAGCAGTGGCTCAGTGAGGCCACTGATCGTCGCTCATGTACCAAGCCGATGTGGGCATGTGGGTTCTACAGACGACGACCGCGACAAGGTTGTTCTGCCTGGTCTTCCTGATTTATCTTGGTCCCCCGCCCCGTGTCAAGGCCCTCTGCGGTCCGTACGTCGCGTAAGTGATAGTGCACCCGTCCCCTCAATGTCTGAACCCAGCTGCATGTATGGATTGCGTCTTGCTCGAGAGCGTCCCCCTCATCGTCACGGCCGTTCGTTCTCGTTGGTTGACCACTGCTAATGGCATTTGCTTTACGACCACGCGGGTTTCTAATGGAACGGGTGGCGATTGGGTTTCCAATTTCTAATGGGCATAAACGCCCCCCCCCCCCCCCCCCCCCCCCCCCGGCCTATTCGGCGCATTGGGTCGGAGCGCGTTCTCGTCGCTGCAACATCCCGTCACCTAATGCGCCATGATACCCATGGCGGCCACCACCCTCGTACACAACATGCGTCCCCTCTTCGCCCTCGCACGCACATCTCTCACTCTGTCCCGTGTCTCTCGCCAGCCACTTGGCGTGCCAGCGGTCGGCCTCCAATTCCGAGCACGGTCACAGGCCGCGATTGAAGCCGCTAAAACCACCTCCTCCAGCACCCGAACCCACAGAGGATCAACTGTCCGCCGACTTCTTTGACGAGGCTGAAGTGGGCACCGAGGAAGCAGCGGAATGGGAGGGAGAGGAGATCCAGGACGGCGTGTTTGTGTCTCTTGTGGGTGTCGCGGATATTTACGTCTGGCCATGTCATGCCTCTTCCCATGTGCTGACCAGCTCCTCCGCAGCCCACAGCTCCCAGCCCTACCGCGGGTTCGAGCAAGAACTACAGCAATGGACGTCCGCGCAAGACACACTCTATCAAGCACCTCAACCGCCTGTTGAGCCGCCATCGATCGCCAGACATCCCCGAAACGGAGCTCGAGGAGAAGTTTGTGCGAGGTAGGTTGCAAGCCCCATCCTTTTGCATCGGTTGCGACCCTGGCAATGTCGAGCTCTCTGGGACAAGTGTCACAGGAGAAGCGTGCCCAAGCCACAGGCTGTGATGTCTGAGAGCTACAGAGACACAAGCAGACTTTGGTTTCGCGCCCCCGCGTTCGCCGTCCTGGGCTGACACCATTCCAGGCCGTGGCCCCGGTGGACAGGCAATTAACAAGACCAACTCCTCCGTCTCCCTCATCCACATCCCCACGGGTATCCGTGTACAGGCCCAACCGACGCGTTCCAGAGCCCAGAACCGCGTTGTCGCGCGCCAAATCCTGAAAGAGCGGCTCGACCTCATGCGTGTGCGAGGCGAGTTGGAAGGCGTGGACAGCGTGTTGGCGGGGCCTCGTGACGAGGTCAAGAACGTGGCTGCCGTCGATGGTGACGTTGTTGCTGAGGAGACACCCGTCAAGGTTACTCGCAAGGAGAAGCTCGCTGTGGAAGCACGCACTTGGTCCAAGGCCGAGCTGCGTTGGGAGAAGGAGAGGAGGAGGAAGGCCAACCGCGTCAAAAAGGTTAAGCGGAGGGCCAAGGGCGAGGGGGAGGGTGAGGAGGCCGACGAGTGAGCGCAGAGCGCATACTCAAACGAAACACACACACACACACACACACACACCAGCATTTAGCGACAACACCGCCGCTACGCAACAGCAACACCTGTATCCATATGCACACCATGCCATAGAAACTAAACCTGCGGGCAAGAGAGCCGACCGCGATTGTGTGACATTACGTGGGGGTCGACTGGTGACTTGTCGACTTGCCGGGACACCTGATCTAGAAATGCAGACTGAAGCAGTCTAGATCTCGGGTCCGGTCTCGAGGTTGATCTGCTTGCCAAACTTTGCGTATCTGGACCGTATCGTCAGCTCTGACAATAAAGACCAGACCACCTTGAGAGCAGTCGCTCAGACGAAGGGGTTTGGAAGCACAGAAGCACAAGCCGGCGTTACTCACAGTTGCACTTTCAACTCCTTCATGCCCGTCTCGCACTCGTCTGCTTTAACCCTCAACCCGGCAATCTCGCTGTCATAGCGTTTGGTGTCCTTTCGCAGTTGCTTCTTGGCCGCTGGCAAGGACAGGGAGAAGAATGCTTCTCCGAGCTTGTAGAGGACGGGGTCGGCGTCGTCGGCAAGTTCGAGCTCCATCTGGAGGTCGTCGTAGTACTCCTTCTCCTCCTGTATAGGATGTCAGTTCGGGAGTGCGTTGCATGGAAGGGAAGGGAAGGAGGAGGGAAGGTAGGCCCAGGAAGGCCGTCACCGCCGCGTGGGCTGCAGGTGTCGGCTGCGTCGGCTGGTCGCCAGTGGCTGGCCACACAGGTAGCTAGCAGAGGTCCCTCAAAAACACATTGTACGCACCATCTTTGCCTTGAGCTGGTCCTGGATGTCCACGAGCCTTGTGTTGAACTTTGAGAACGCGTTGATGCGCTGCTGGTCCTCCCACGCAACCTCGATTCCGTCACCTTCGTCCTCGGGGGGAAGCTGCAGAAAGGAGGGGCCAGGTGTCAGGTCGGGGGTAGACAGCTAGACCTGCTGAATACTACTCACCAGACTCATGTTGTGTGTGTGTGGGTGGGTGGTTTATATAAAAGTGCAAGACGACGACGCTGCTCTCGCTCACTCTCGATGTCCCTGCCCGGCTCGATGTCATCTCGGCGCACCCCGTCCAACGCGTCGATGGCGGCGGCAAAGGAACTCTCTATTTATTCCATCCCCGCCGTTAAAGGTTTCGCAGGGCGGCAAGATCTCTCACTCTTTGCGTTCATCGACAACAAGCACACATTGTGACATACATCAAACCCCCTCAACCACTCACACCCCATCCAGTTCAGCCTCTCACCATGTCCCGCTTAGAAATCCTCAACCTCGCAGGTGTGTACCAACACCACATGTGTGTCTCCCTCTCTCTCCTAACTGCCCCCACCCGCAGGTCTCCGCCACGACAACCGTCGTCCTTATGAGCTCCGCTCCCTCGCCCTCTCCCTTTCGCCCTCACCAACCGCAGACGGCTCAGCACAAGTCACCCAGGGCCTCACCACAGTCCAGGCATCAGTATTCGGTCCCCGCGAACCTCGCCAGCGTGCAGCCGCAGCACACGACAAGGCCAGCGTCGTGGTCGAGGTCGGTGTCGTCCCTTGGGCGCAGGGCCAAGGAGGCAGCAGGAGTCGTGGCGACAAGTGAGTGTCGACCCAGAAACAACGCAACCACAGCTGCGGAAGGCTGCTACTGCAACAAGCCAAACGACGAATAAGGCGTTGGAGCTAGGAAGAGTGGTGATCCTCTGCGGCTGCTGCGAACGAAGCTGTCACATCCTCGCTCGCCTTGCTCCAGTGCATATCTCAAATCGAGTTTGCCCACTCTGGCCGTTGGCTGTTCTCCTGGAATCAGCTGCGTGTTTCCGTCCGATAGCCTACACTCGTTGGCATTGAACTGATTCTCTTCCCTCAGGCGCCTCCTCGAAATCGGAGCGGCAATCAGGCAGACGTTCGAGCCCGTTATCCTCACCCACCTCTACCCCCGCTCCGAGATTACCGTACAGGTCCAGGTCCTGGCTGCTGACGGAGGTGAGTGAAAAGTTGTGCAGAAGCGAGGGGACGGTGGGCTGAATGGTCGGTCCCTCTGGGACCCCACGCCCCTCCTCCACTCACCGGGTTGCTCATGAGCGCTAACATCGTCAGGCATTCTCCCTACAGCCATCAACGCCGTCACCCTTGCCCTCATCGACGCCGGAATCTCGATGCTCGACTATGTCACCGCAGTCTCTGTGGGCCTGCACTTGAAACAGGCCATGCTGGATCTCTCGGCCCCCGAAGAGTCCGACCTGCCCACCCTTGTTGTCGCTGCTCTGCCCGAGTCGGGACGTGTGACTTTGGCCCAGATGGAGACACGTTTGCATGTGGACCGTTTCGAGGAGATGCTGCGACTTGGTGTGGCAGCGTGCTCGGTGTTGAAAGAGGAGATGGAGGCGGCGGTCAAGCAGCGGACCACCCGGGTGGTGGAGCGTATGGCCATTTCCGCCAAGGGAGCTGCCAAGGATGATTAGGGCAGATGACAGATGTTTGTGGGCGTTACTGTAGAGAGGAGACGTAGAGACAGAGCATATGTATACATGCATTCTTCACTGGTATGGCTTCAACGTCGTCTTGCTTGAAGCCTGGGGGCAGTCGCGACTATTACGGAAACGCGGAATCAAATTCCACCCCATCTGCCCGCCCGTCGCCGCGGATCGGACCGTCGCCTCTCTTCGCTGCCGAACGATCCTTGCTCACTGTCTAAAACACCCCTCTACAACAACAACCGCACACCATGGGCGCCGCGCAGTCATCTCCCCAGGCCGACCACGTCGTCACACCGCAGGCCGAGGGCACAAGCGTAGAGGTGAGCTGGAAACGGCAACAGACGAGGGGCCAATTCTTTTGGTCTTTCCGAGCCCGTCGTTGGTCAATCGCTCCCGCGAGCGCACGACTGGTCTTCCATAACAAACTCAAAATGTCCCCAAGCTAACGTCCTTTGCAGTTCGCCCCCTCGCTGATCTCGCGCCTCGCCACCCCCGCCTCTCCCTCGGCCCCCGCCACGGGCACCGACGAGCTGGTTCGCCGCCGCCTCGCCGCCGAGTCGGCCGCGCTGCGTACCAAGGAGGCTGAGATTCTGTCGTCCATCTCGTCCGCACTGGAGAAGGAAAACCTTGACAAGGACAAGGGTTTGTCATCGGAGGTGCTCGGCCGCGACATTGAGGAGGTCCGCGAAAAGGTTACCCGTATGGCTGCCGAGCGTGCCAGCAAGGAGAGCCCCGAGCTGGTGGCCGCCAAGGAGGGTGTTGTGGCTTGTTATGCGTGAGTACCGAATGCGCCAGGTCACGCGTGTCGGGGGCAATGGACCGGCGAAACAAGGCCGCGCGACCTGATCATTGTTGGGAGGAGACAGCGGCGGGGATGGTGGTCATTGTGGGCCCACCATCGACCAACCATCATTGACTTGGGGTCGAGCTGTGGAACGGCGGGAGAGAGTCTCCCCTCAAATGGAGCCACCACTCCCTTGCCTGCTGGATGTGCACCTGTCATCCTCACAGCTGCCTCGCTACGCTGTCCCATGCGCGCAGCCTGTTCCTCCCCGTGCCACCAGGCTGCAGCTGGAATCCCCCGCAACCGTCGACGCTGACTTGCTCCCGCAGGGCCAACCCCAACACTCCCCTCGACTGCTGGCAGGCCGTCGCTGCCTTCAAGGCCGAGGTGAACAAGCTCGAGACTGCGTTTGTCAAGAGCCTCCAATAGACAGAATCTAAAAAAGCAGCCCCAGACGGACAGAGGGATGCAATAGTGCACGCCCCAGGGATACGACGCCGTGAGGAGAGAACCACTTGACAGCCGCTGGCTGCGAGTTTGGGTTTGGAGAGAGGAGCATGTGGGTGCGCGACGAGTGTGTCAGAGAGCAGCTCGCGACAGAGCTCGGGAGCGGGAGGGAGCAAGAGGAACGTACACGTATTGAGAAGCGAGAACACGCCTTGATCCAGTCAAAGCACGCCATGTTGGACGTCAATATCTCGGCTGTGGGCTGTGGTTTTGTGCATGTGCGGTCGCCGTGAGGTATAGGGCTAGTTCCCAAGAACAGCTCCACACGCAGCTGCTGTCGTCACAGCGTACAGCGTTGACAGAGGTACCGAGAGGAGCGAGCGCGAGCGATGGACGCGAGGCGAAAGCGAGGGAGGACATTTCAGACGCCGAGATTAACCCAGTTCCGCTGTATCTCCGCTCGCTCCGTGTCCCCTCGGTGCCGTACGCTGCCGTCGTCGTCGGCGATCGCGCAATCGTGCGACATGGTAGCGTCGGCTGCGTATTTTACATTTAGTTTACATAATTCTCTCACTCTCACTCTTGCACGCTCGTTCTCCATCTCATTCTCCATCTCCACCTGTCGCTCAGACACCACAGACAGCATCCACAACACCCCGTCCGCTGTCCACATAACGCATTAGTCACCACCCCTTCCACCTCATCGCTGCGCAACTTTGTCATCCACTTGTTGCCACCCACCCACCCACGACATCACAACACCCACCCTTCCCATGACTTGGATCTTTGGCTACGGCTCCATCATCTGGCGCCCCGACTTTCCCTACGCCGAGCGCCGCGAGGGCTGGGTGGTTGACCACACCCGGCGATTCTGGCAAGGCTCTCCAGACCATCGCGGCACGCCCAGCCAGCTGGGCCGCGTTGTGACCCTCGTCCCGAGCGAGGGCGAGATATGCTGGGGGGTCGCGTACCGCCTGCACCTGGAACACGAGGACGAAGTCATGGCCTACCTCGACCACCGCGAACGCGGCGGCTATGTTCGCTTCGACGTCGACTTTACAACGGCAGTCACCCCGGCCGGCACGCTCTTGCAAGACTCGACCGCTGGCGACATTGTGCGCGCAATAACGTACATTGCGTCGCCGACCAACGACTATTACCTCGGCCCCGTCGCGCACCCACAAATGGTCGCACAGATCTCGCGCGCGAGGGGAGAGTCGGGCAAGAACGCAGACTATGTCCTCAACTTGGCAAAGGGTCTGCTGGAGATGGGCCTGCGGGACGCGCATGTCGAGGGGCTGGCGGCCAGCTTGAAGGAGGTCGCTGCCAAGGAGGATGTCGCGACGACTGTGGGCGCGCCGACGCCGTTGGAGACGGCCAAGGTGGTTGCGTAGAGCTGCCCGACCCGTCCACCACCCCATCCCCTACTTGCACGGCCACCGAGAGGTGATCATTCATCGACCCACATACTGTCGCCTCGCATGCGAGGCGACAACCCCATATCTACATGTACATGTTGTTCATTTGTTCACTTCCTGGGAGCCACTTGACCACTGGCCACTGGTGCAAAAACATAGTATCTTACATGTCCCCTCTCTCACGAGTAATACTGAACCTCCAACCCCACACTTCTGATCGCATTCCCCGTACCGCTCAGCAGGTCCGTGATCAACCCCACGGACACGAGACAGTTGCGGACCCTAGACTCGTACAAGAGAGCCAGCGACCAGTTGCCCGACAACCTCGCCTTGAGCACGCCGTCGCGCTCCCTGTCCCGTTCCCTTGCATCTGCCTCGGCAGCGAGGACCGCTGCGCGGCTCATCCGTGCACGCGCCAGACCTGGGGGAAGGTCCGCGAGGTGAACCTCATCTGGCTCGACGGGGGTCAGTGTCGTCTCGAAGTCGAGGTCGACGTCCACCTCGTCGTCGGGGCTGTCGCGCAGCCGGCCGCCCAGAGTCCGTCTCTTGGCAGCAACCGCCCGGTCTTCGGGGGTCATTTCCACCACGGGCCCATTGGTGCGTCCACGCCGACGACCCACCCACCATTCGCCACCGATGGCAAAGTCCGACTCGTAAGAGTAGACATTGACGCCGAAACGTGTTGCGAGTGACACGTTGGGCGATACCTGTGCTGCGTAGGCAGTGGACAGGAAGCCAATGAGTGGGTTGTAGAGGACGGTGATGGTGGTGGGTGGCGACGGGGGCGGAGCGTTGGGACCGGCAGCGGGGGGCAGCGTGGTGAAGCGGACGCCAGTGGAGACTGCAGCAGTTAGTATGTCACTCTGGCACGCAGTCATGCAACTCACCACCCAGACTCTTTTGCTTGATGCTGAAGAAGACCTCTCCGCCAGCACTGAACCGGCCTCTCAACCCGCCGTCCATCATCTCCTCCTCGTCCACGCGAACTTTGCTGTCGCCCGACGTCGCTTCACCGCCACTTGCCGTGCTTCGCGCCTCACGTGGTTCTGGGTTCCAGCCAAAGTTGTACAGGCCCCTAAAGCCAAACATGGCATCTGCAGCAGAGTAGGTGTACTCGCCAGAGTAGCGTCCCGTGTCGTGCTGCAGAGACAGCAAGACGTTGCCAGGTGGAAGGACGGGTTGAGGTTTAGGCGGAGCGTCACCGGCCTGCCTCGCCGTCGATGGTGGTGCGAGTCTGGCCGGCTGGTGGACAAACGCCACCTGCGCATTCAAGGTAGGCGCAATGCGTGTGCTTGCTAGACCTGAGAGGTGCATGGTAGGCAGGTGTAGGCGCGAGTAGAGCAGGTAGTCGCGCCCCTCGATGCGGCGACCGCCCTGCCAGATTTCGGCCTTCGGTTGCGGGACGGTGGGTGTTGGGTAGACGCGGAAACGCTCGACCACCTCACGGAAAGGCATGGACCGCGAGGGACCGACCTGGAAGTGTGAGCCAGAGAGCAGGTTGTGAGTGGGGCGGGGTAGGTTTCCAGCTGATAGGCTTCATCCAGCTGGCGATGGCAAGACGGTGAACGAGGCATCACATCGACTGCTTCCACTCTGCGCTCCGTCTGTTCCATGACCACACTTTCGCGTAACTCACCACAAGAGGCTCGCTTGTTGTGACATAGTTGAGACTGCCATTCAGCTGGGGTAAGGCGTCAAGCGCATATGATGTGAAGAAGATGGGTGTGGGGGCATTGGCGAGCTGGAGGAGGAGTGAGTCGGGGACGGGAAAGTCTCTGAGGAAAGGTGTCAGCAAGTTGGTCCGTGGCGGGCAAACAATGAGTGGAAAAGTATGCCTGGCACTGCAACGCCGCGCGGCAGGCGATGGCGATGACAGCGAGCGAGGGGTGGAAGTGATGTGGTGACCGGGTGACCTGGTCGGTCCCTTCCTAGACCTGCCATCCACGTCGGCACGTAGGGCGCTCTATGTTGAACGCGCCCATGTTCCATCGTGGAGCACACCACCACCTCGCCGTTCTAGCATCGCCGATGTCGGAGAATGTGGGGCGGTTGACTGTTGACAACTCACATCAACGCTGTAGGTCAGTCATTTCACTCTACCTTGGCATGGACGGTTGGAACACGACCTACCTGCCGAGCTGCGAGTGATGTTGGAGTACAGGTTGTCCTCATTCCACCCTATAGCCTCGTAGTATTTCCTCAAGAGGAGGGTTGAGAATGGGAGCATGGGATGGGGATGGGGATGGGTGGAATGGGTGACAGAGATGGGATGGCGGACGAGGGATGACGTTTTTGAATTTTCGGGCCGGCGAGGGGGCTCTCAACAGAGACGGCTCCAGCCTGTGCGCGGCGACGGCGATGGCGACGGTGACGTGCATGTCAAGAACAACAACCATAACGATAAGCAACCACAGTCTGCACACACACACGAGAGCGCATGCAACTGGCCCCCCGGCTGCTCGCACATGATGCACCTGTGCATGTACAGGAGCAGACGTTCCCCCGGTCCCCACACTCGCCCGCCGCCCCACCCACCCGTCGCCCGCCGCGCCCGCCGCCGCCGGCGTTCCGGACCGGTCATCCGCGGCAACTAACGGGAGTGCTAGCTGTCCGTTTTCTCCTCATCATCGCCGCTGCCGTCGAGGATAACCCCCCATATCTTGACACACCTTACTCTCTCTCACATCTCTCACACAAACACCATGGCCGACTACTCCACAGCCAAGCCTCTCCTCATCGTCGTCATGGTACGTTTCCCCACCCCCCGCTCTCTCCTCGTGCAAAAAAAACAACCGCTCACGCTCCCGCCAGGGCCCCGCATCATGGTACGCACCGCCGCTCGCCCCCCATGGCCCCCAGGTCGCCTTGTGCTAACCCCATCCTCAGCGGCAAGTCCTCCATCGGCTCAGACCTCGCAAACAGCCTCTCCATCCCCTTCATTGACGGCGATGACCTGCACCCCGCCGCCAACGTCGCCAAGATGAGCGCCGGCATTCCCCTGACCGACGAGGACCGCCTGCCTTGGCTCCAGGTCATCCGCTCGACCGGAGAGAAGGTCTGTCGCGAGCAGTGGGACAAGTCCCCCCGTGAGCTTGGCAAGTTGGGCAGGCCAGCAGTCGTCATCCCCTCGTCGGCACTCAAGCAGTGGTACCGCAATATCCTTCGCGGCGACGCAGAGGTCAAGGACACAACCCCAGTGAGTATCAGCGAAGAAGGCAAGGTGGGCAGGAATGGGATGGTGGACGGGATGGGATGCTGGCACGAGTGCAGCTTGCCGCCGGGGCATGATGCTCCTGCACGCATTTCAAGCGGCGCTCGTTGTCGCCGCCACACTGTCGTCGCCGCTGCCGATCGGTGGTCGTGCGACCAGCCGCCGTTGACCATGACCTTTCGTACACCTTCCCTCCCCACTCCCCCTCCTCCTCCTCCTTCCCCCCGGATAACACCCAGCTGACATGCCCAGCCCAAGATGGAGACCGTGTTCGTGTACTGCAAGGGCACCCCCGAGCTGCTGGCCGAGCGCATTGCTGCCCGCAAGGGCCACTTTATGAAGCCATCGATGCTGGCGTCGCAGCTGGCAACTCTGGAGGACCCTTCCGCCGAGGCTGGAGTGGTGGTGGTCGACATTTCAAAGTCGCGTGAAGAGGTATCGAAGGCTGCACTGGACGGTGTGCTCGGCCTCCTCCAGTGAGAGCAGAGGGGACCATGTGCGGGGGAGTTGTAGAGATCATGCATAGGGCTTTATTGTTTTCTCGGGCCATGTCGCTTCCCAGATCCCAGATGTTTGTCACCATCGGTCCACGTCTCGGCAAGCAGCGGCGGCGAATTTCACAACCTCCACCATTGTTGTCCACATCCCCCTTCCCGTCTTCATCAATCCTCCACATCGCTCCCATTTCCAAACGATCCAAAGCAACCACCAAACCCATGCTCCGCACCCCGCGCACTGTGGCCGTCATTGGCGGTGGCCTCGCAGGTCTCACAGCCGCGTACCGCCTCGCCGCATCAGGGCTGCACCGCGTCACCCTCATCGACTCGGCACCTCGACTAGGCGGATGGGTCCGCTCACGACGACACCGTGTCGCGTTTGTCGACGAGCATGGGCGGAGGCAAGAGGGAACTGTCACATGCGAAGCTGGCCCAAGGAGTATCCGACCAAAAGGAGGCGTCGGTGCCGCCAAGATGCTGGGGCTGATCCACGACGTCGGACTCGGTGACGACGTTGTTCCCATCCCAAACTCGCACCCTGCAGCTCAGAACCGTTACCTCCTGGACACGGACACCGCAGCGCTCAAGCGTGTCGGCCTGGGTTGGAACACCCCTGCACCAGTCAAGGCTCTCATCCGGGGCGCACTCCTCGAGCCCTTCCGCGCACGAGGTGGTGCGGCCGCCGCGGACGTGACAGACGAGAGCGTCGGCTCGTTCTTTGCTCGCCGTTTTGGACCCGACGCTGCTGGCGTGGCCTCGGCCTTTGTGCATGGCATCTACGCTGCAGACCCTGACAAGCTGAGTCTGCGATCAGCATTTGGTATTCTGCACGCGGCCGAGGAAAAGTACGGCAGCGTCGTCCTCGGCATGCTCCTCGGCGCGAGGAGTAAAGAGGACAAGGCCGCCGAGGCCCGCGCGTGGGCTCAGCTGGGGCCGCTGGGGGACGAGAGGAAGGGTTGGAGCATGTATGGTTTGAGAGGAGGTATCGAGGGCCTCACACAGGCGCTCGAAGTCGGGGCAGCGCGACATGGTGCGGTTGTTCGCACGCACGAGACCGTGACTCGCCTGGATCCACAAGAACATGGTGTAAAGGTGGGTTTCACTCAATCCCCCCCCCTTCTTGTCTGAACTCGCACTGACTCTGTAGATCACTCTCAAGTCTGGCGAGACACTTGCAGCCGAGCACGTCGTCGCCGCTCTCCCTCCAAAGCACCTCGACCATCTCCTTCCGGCAACGTCTCCTCTCCCACATCTCAACGCAAACCCCTCAACAACTGTGGGCGTGGTCAACGTTGTCTATCCGCTCCCCCCTTCGGCAGTCCACCCCGAAGGATTTGGCTACCTTATCCCACGAAGCACCTCGCTGGTGGCAAGCAACCCGGAAGGCGCCCTGGGAGTGGTGTTCGACTCGACGGCCCTTCCCGGCACAGACGACGGCGGTCTCGAGGGCAAAGTGACCAAGTTGACCGTCATGCTCGGCGGTCCCTACTGGTCGTCCTACTCGTCTGGTCGCGTGCCCATCCCCAACCACGACGAACTGCGTACACTTGCGCTTACGCACCTGTTCAAGGTCTTCCCCCGGCTAGCGACCGTCAACCCCCTACTTGTCGTGCCCCACTTGAACACCAACTGTATTCCGACATATGCTCCCGGCCACGGTGGACGGTTACGCGAACTGCACGAGGTCATCACGCGCGATCCCTTGGACGACGATTCTTGGGCTGGCAAGCTCAGTGTCATTGGCGCAGGGTATGGCGGCGTGAGCGTCAACGACTGTGTTCTCGGTGCCGAGCTCGTGGCCCAGGGCCTCGCAGATGGGTGCAAGGTGACGACAGGGCTGGAGAGGTGGAGCGACTGGGCGTAGAGAGCGAGCGAGGCAGAGCACATCATGGCATCACCCTTCAGCATGAGCTGAGCTACCGCACGGAGACGCTGACAGGGAAGCCTCACGAGACACTAACCTAGAGCACTAACATGCAGAGCACGGTACATGACGGGGGCCTTGGGATACAAACATTGCTCAGCTCGACAATTACACTCTATTGACAGCGACCATAGACACCCGCTTGCCCTTCTCAGACACTGTGCGACTTGCGGCGCCGGCTGAGAGGTAGCTGGCATTGCTCGTCTGGTCGGTGACGGAGCTTCCTGACGCGGACGACGATGCACCCATGTTTGATGTAAAGGTCGGCATGGTCATGTTGAGTGTGTCGTCGGCCATCACCTCTTCGTACGTCGGTGCTTGAGGCTCGTATTCGCCCCTGGAGTATGGTGACTGCGAGTAGCCATCGATCATGGGGATCACCTCCGTCTTGTCAATCTCTGGGTATTGGTATTCTCCAGGGACGACTTTTTGGGTAACCTGGTCGAACGAGCGTTTCCAGACTTGTGGGCTGCGTCCATGGTGGATCAAAGTGTAGATGGATTCGAAAAGCAGTGTGCCGAGGAGGACAGCAACCCACAACCATCCAATACCCGCAATCGCACTGGCAGTGGGGCTCACGATCCCCCATTGACTCCACTTGTCTGATGGAAGGCTGTTCGTGACATCTCTGACCCATCCCAACGCAACAGAAGTGAAGACTCCGACCGTGATGATTGCGGTCAGAAAGATCGCTCCCAGAATGTATAGCTCAGTGGCAATGCT
This sequence comes from Apiotrichum porosum, assembly GCF_003942205.1. NCBI lineage: Eukaryota > Fungi > Basidiomycota > Tremellomycetes > Trichosporonales > Trichosporonaceae > Apiotrichum > Apiotrichum porosum. The sequence continues at coordinate 2,882,455 of NW_021167110.1, read as the reverse complement.
GAAGAAGGATAATTTCGCACCAGCGCGGCGTGCTATAAGACTGTGTCGGTCAGTCTCGCGGAGCAACACCATGGCAAACGGTGAAGAAACTTACTAGCCAATGTCGTAGAGGAATGACAGGAATGCAACCCCGAAGATTGCAACGCCACCACCTTTGGTGTCTGTCAAATAGTTGGGGTATTCGCCCGGCTCGACTTCGTCTAGGAGCACCTGTCAGTTCACCCTCCCAGGATCAAAGTGGTGATATCCACAGCGAACAACGCTGCGGCATATCTGCTCGTTATATCACTCACGTAAAGCGGCCACCGTGAGGATCAGAGGCACTGCCCCGGCGGTGATGAGAAGAGAAAGTGTAAGCGCAAAAGCGTAGAGCCACGTGAGGGCCTTGCTCGCTCGAGCCCTCCCAGCGACCATGGTTGGTTGAGAGTGGTGCAGAGTTGGTCGCGTTGCAGTGGTTTCTGTTAGAGCGGCTAGTTGTCGATGTTGGAGTGGAGCTTTCAGTGAGGAGTATGAATGACTGTTACCGTGTCGCAGGTAGAACACTACATGAGAGAATAGGCCGTACATATGTAGCTGGGTTTCCAGCTTGGCATGCAGTCCGCACCGACTCGTGGTTGCACAGCAACGTGACAATGCTGTCCGCTCGTGCCGCTCAACCTAACCTATTGACTTGTTGGGTATGAATCTATCTCAAACGCAGGCCTACCGGGATATGCGGCCCTCGTGAAACACGGCACAGTGTTGTCGTGCACACGTTCTGATGATATCCAGTTGTCGCTCCACGCACGCCAATTGCAACCGGCGGGACAGGCTATCCAGGAACAGTGCACGGCACGTTCCCGTGGTCGCAACCACGGTGCTGGCTCCAACGGAACAGCAGTGAGCAGGCCTTTCATGGAGGTGTAGCATGGTTGAATAGACGCATGCATGCATGTCACCTTTGTATTGAGTGTGCTACACAGTACTGAACATGCGGGTTCGTCTACGCTCAAGCTACCCACTGCATAACCCAAGTGTTCCTTCCAGCTTCAACCCAGAGTTCACAAGTCGGCACCTGCGAAGGTGGGATGCGAGAGGGATTGTCTTCAACAACTTCCATCGGCAATGTTCACCAGGGGACACGACCCGTCGGGTCGGGATTCACGTCATCCACCATTGGAGACCCCAAACAGTCTCTGTGGCACAGCTTCGGCTCACGTCTGGCGGTTCATTTACATCTCATCCCTGGTCAAGGGCACCATCTGCAGACAGGCGAAAGCAAATCATATCTTCATCTTTGGGGAGCAGACATGGAAATCCAGCATAGGAGACGAAACCTGGGGAGCTTCTGATCAGATGGATGAATGTGCGACGCTGAACCGTCAGGCTTTCTATGAGACACTGGTGTCCATAAGCTCCAGTCCGAGTGGATAGGAGTCCCCTTCTTCTCCGTCATCCTTCTACACGACTTGGTCAAGCAGTTGGTCCACCAGCGGCAGTTCACTCGTACACATCGAACGACCTGTAATATCCGTGGCGTACCCATCCGCCATGACACCAAGCAGAACGCATACAATTCTGTTCGGGATCTCCCTTGGGTTGACTATTCCCGTCGTGGTCACCTCGGGACTCTGCATCGCGTACATCAATCGGTATCGTGAGTAGATATCGAATTCTATTGTTCAGACCGTGATCACATATCTGCCACCACGATGCCCCAGCATCCCCGCTGACAGCCAGACGAGGTGTTCCACGCAGATCCTAACAACATTCCCAACTATCCTGATAGCTCAGGCAACCCCAGCGTGATGGCTGTCTATCCTCTGTGTGCGATTGCCTTCTTGGCATTAACATTATTTACGAGCTTGTAAGGACTCCCTAGAGTGGGCACTGTGCTGACTGCTAGCTTCATCGTGCGCTTAACCCGGCCGCTGTGGACAATGTTCAGAGCCCTAACCGACGTGGTTGTCCTCACTATACTGTCCCTTGGTGGTCTGGGGTCAATTGGCGCCTTCACGCCTTCGATTGGTCTCTGGGAGGTGGCACAACCACGACCGCGGGCGGTGGCAATGCTCACCACGATTGTGGGGTGGGTCTGGGCCATGTTCCTCTTTGGTGTTCTCCTGTACGAAACCATCTGGGTACTGGATAACCATGGGAGAGACTGGGCGACCTGGAAAAGACCCTTTGCGGAACTCGCTGCAACAGCGGACCCGGAAAGGACGCGTCGCGTCTACTCATGACATCGAAGCCCGCAAATCAGATACCATTCGGTGAGAGTATCGTGTCAGCAGCAACGACTGGATAGTAGGCTTTATGTGTAGTAAGATCATTGTGTTCCTTTCTGTGCTGCATGCATGGAACGGGTGGGCTTGTAACCATCGGGGCGGTTCAGCATAAGGACAGGGCAGAAAGGAATGTGGTCGCTGATCGGTCACTGATCACTGATCACTGAGTTGCCCTCCAACTTCATGCCTCTGGTCTGCGGTCCGGTCCTGTCGAGAGGCTTGGCGAGCCTTCTGCATATGTACAGTACAGACAGCTGGGAATCGTTGCCTCCAGGATGCTTCACGACTGACTTCCGTTGGGTTCTCTCGTCTGGTGTAACATGAGGGGGATGCCCTGGCAGGAGTCGTCTCCAGTCTGTTCCTCTGCGGCTGCACCAACCGCGGGAAGCGCGTTCAACCAGTCCATGCAACAGTCATTCAACCCCGCGTGCTCCCCTGCCCAGACACAGCCATGGTAGGTTGGCTCGTCAAGGCTGTGCCCACCGCCGTCCTGTTGACAAGTGCGATGCCGTCACGAGTCTGACAGTGAGCGCGGCATGGCAAAATCGGTCTTTATGAGCCCAAGTGGACGAACAAACCACTATACGATCTCCCCTCTTTGTTCAACACCCAGCCCTCCTCCAAACCAACAACCATGTCACATGAGCGCGCCAACGGCGCCCAGTCCACCCTCGTCTGGACAGCCCTAGGCTTGTCCCTCGCGTGTTTCCTAGCTTTCGGTGCTGTTAGTGGCTTGGCAATATGGGACAGTGAGTGTTTCTTTGGGGTCAATAAGCTGACGGAGTGACAGGTTTAGACTCGTGGAGCGGTAGCCATGGCCCATGGATGTATGTAATCGTCATCATCCCGTTTGCGATCGCCACATTGTCCAGCATCTACCTTATTGCCTTGTAAGCGGAAAGTGCCAGAGACGATTTGCTGACAATTGAGTCGCATCGTGCGCAAAAAGAAACCAGACGCCTGGTTCGTGAGCACAATGGCCGACGTGACTTTCCTTGGCGCTATTGCGCTGGGCGGACTCGTTTCCTTGGGCTTTATGAGCGTCTCGTATTGGTATGTGTATTACGGCTTGCTTATCGGCCATTACGTTTGCCTCGTTGTCGGCTGGATCTGGACCCTCTTCATTCTCGCCATGGTACTCTTCGAGACCATTTATGTGTTGAAGCACTTTGGCGCGAGCCGCACCACATGGCGCAAGTCTTTCGGCCGGCTTACATCGACATCGTCGCCATCAACCTACTCGAACTACCTCGACAAGACCGAAATGGCACCGATGATGACCGCCGGCGGATACCCAGCAGTGACGCCATTCCCAAGTAGCGGCCCATCCGGCTCGGGCGGCGCATACGATTATGAAATGCAGGCCCCGTCGTACCAGGCTGCCATGGAGGATGCGGTTGTCGAGGTGCCCGCTTGGGACGAGGGTGGCCATGCGGGCTCATCGTCACAGCCCGGGCCTTCCACATCCACCGTCCCGAGCTTCTCAACGACGTCTTATTTGCCTGAGAAGGGTTCCGCATCGCATCAATGAGGAACACGGGTTGCAGAAGTTACAAGTAGAGCAGAACCATACCATACCAAACTCTTGTGAATTGTCCAATGTACCAATCAGGATGTTCTCTTTGGTCGTCAGTGCCGTCATGACGACAACAGGAGACGATCCATGAGTCCACGACTGCCAACTTCAGGTGTTGATGATACACACACAGTTGCATGAATATAGAGGTTATTGCTACACAAAGTCGTTGATGCTGAGGGGGAGGGTTGCCATAAGTGAAGACCAGTACTGTTCGTCGGTCGAGCCTGTGTCACCCAGCGACATGCCAGTCATGCCAAGGAACTCTGTGAGGTCGCCAAATACGAGATGGTCGACCGGGCCGCTCGACTCTGAGGCTGCGACAGGTACCTCGGGGGTCGGTGAGCGCGACCGTTTGGTGGCGAGAAGTGTAGCCATTGACACTTCGGTTTGGGTTTGGGCTGCGGCTTGCGCTTGCACTCGAGCTTGCTCTGCCGCGGCCTCAGCCTCAGCCTGCAATATCCCAGCCTCAATGTTGCTGAGAACCTTCTCGAGGAAACGCCCCACGAACGCACTAGGCGAGTTGGCTTGGTTATCCGCGACGTTGACACACAATTGGTGCATCTCCTGTATGATGCCGAGGACGATGGGACGCTGTTCACTGGATACACGGTAGTATAGCTGAAGGAAGTGTTAGTCAAACATGAGCGGGGATGAAGTCTTACCGATTGCATGCTGACAACAGAAGCAGCCGTCTTGACGCTGGCAATGTCTTGCTGGAACGACCATGTGCCATTGCGTGTGACGATGCGCAGGATTTCAATGTAGGCTGCGGCGCGGTCGACACATTCGGAAAGCACCATCTCAACCTGCTCTGGTGGAACAAAGTTGAGCATGCCAAAGCGTAGTTGGAACAGTACGTGTCGAAGCACAAAGGTGATTATACCCTTCTGTCGTTCGCCCAAACCGCGCGGGAGACCTGGGCCGCGGTTACACCACTTGGCGTAGAGCTGCTGCGTCCGATCAAACAGACCCTCTACCTGCAGCAGGGCCTGGCGGGGTGACAAGGCGCGACATTCGGCTCGCCATGCGCGAACGCCGTCAAACAAGACGAGGGTTCTACCATCAGCCCCAGTTTTACACAGAGTACACTCACTCCAAGGAGCAGCACAGGCGCAAGTCATTGTCAATGTCCAAGTGGCCATGGTCGTTGATCCATTGTTCCATCTGTCGCAGTCAGTGTGCGCTTCGCTCCCACGGCAATGGACTCACGTCACCATATTCGCTGTCCTTGATGGCATTTGGGAGGTTGAATGTACCAGCATAACTTTTGGGATCAGCACTGGCTGACGTTCTACTACTTACGTCTTGTCAAACGCTACCAACGCTAAATGGTTAGCACGTGCTGATAAGGGTCAAGCCAGTCGAGCTCACCGAACCACGTTCGTTCCCGGTCTAGCTTTTCGCGTAGCGCAAGCTCGTCGTCGAGGGGCGTGTCTGGAATGTTGCCAGTGTGGAACCCAAGCTGGTATCCCATTCGGATCGCCAGTCCAATTTTGATCCACGCGGACGTGTCCCTCGGTTCCTTCCAATAGACCATAATGAGAATGGCTTGAACGATTGCTGTTGTACACGTGCCTTGTTCGACGGCGCGGGATATGAGACGCTGAGAGTGTGATCCCAGACGTGGATACAGCTCCTTGTGGAAGAACTTGGCCGTCACGGCAAGGACCGCCGAGAGGAGGAGCGCCGAGTGCTCGCGGAGGTAAGTGAATGAATGGACTGGGCTGTCAGCAAAAATGGGCACGCCAGACAGTGGGCACGTACGGTAGGGGTCCAGAAGAGCAATACCTGGGTTGAGGTACTGGTGATACAGCTCGACCATGCGCGCTCCCTCGTGTTCGGTCAGGTATCCGACAACGACTGCGGGCGGTCGGTTAGCCAAGTTGACCGTGTCCGCGCAACAACTGTTACTCACTTGGATCGTCCAACAGGTTGCGCCTTTGGCGGCCGGTCGACACGGAAAGACTTGCCTCGACGCCTGTAGCAATCTCGAGCTCATGCCATGTTCCCTTTGCGCTGTCTGCATCGTCGGGGATGGCCGACGCGCGTGGGAGGGTACGCCGCAAATGGGACTCGGTGACGGACGGCCCGACGCCCCCGAGCGGCGACTGTCCGTGCGAGTGAGGGTGCGACAGATGGCCTGGGGTGTCGGCTGCTGCAATGGCGGAGACGGGCAAGGAGGACGTAGGTCCTGCACGCTCGCGGTCTGAGGTGAGTGACGACGAAGGATGGATTGTCGCCGGTATCAATGATTCAGCTGCACTGTGCTTTGTCAGTAGCCGCCAGCTCCTCCACTCGCAAACGCATGTTGACGCACCGTTCTCCAGCCTTTAAGCGTCTGCGCTTTTTCGAGTATGCACATGGGACATCCAGTCGGCCTGCACTGGTCAGCGGATGAACGGGGACTGGATGGTTGCGGCTGGGCAGGACGCACGGCATCGCTGGCACGGTTGACTGAGGTCATTGTCATTGACGCACTTGACCTGGCTGTCAGCAAACCAACAAAGAGTCAAATGCGCACCTTGACACCGCGGCACAGGATGCAGCTGGATGGTGTCAGCGACTTGTCCTTCTGCGGACAGTGTACAGTGTGGATGCAAGAGTCGAGTGGAACTTGTGGGCACAGCGACGGCTGTGTTCTTCCAAACTCACGCAGGATTGCGATCCATGTCGGCGCTGCCGACTCGCGGCTGTCCGTGGTGACTGCCGTGCTGTTCCTTTGACGCAGCGTTCCAGGTCGATCCCGAGCGACTGATGCGAGGGAGATGTTGATGATGGTCTGGTTGGTCTCAAAGCGAACGCAAGGTTTGTCGCTCGTCGGCTAAACCCTCAGCACTCGTGACCGTCTGCAAAGATGGGAGAACGAGGACGGAATTGATCTGTATCTGTGATGTCGTCGTCGTCGTCGTCGTTCACCGCACACCGAGCTGCGGAGCGCTCTTCAGGTCAGACAATAATGTTTCTGGAGATATGGGTGTGCTGGCCATGGCGTTGCAAGCCATGCGCCACCCCACACCCTCGCGCACCCAGGTACCAAGGGTCGTCCACCGAACGACACCTCGGTCAGTCAGCAGTAAACCATATCCGTGGCCAGTGGCGTACTGGCTGCTCTGCCCCACGCAAGCGTCCCCTTTGCAAACGGACCTGCTGACCTGGCTGTCCCATCAGGGATAGCCGGCGCAAATGCGCAGTCGCATGTGCGCGCAACTCGAGAGATCAAGCTCGAGCAAGCTCAACGCCAGGTGAAACGACGTCTGCGGTATGCCAAGGCGCCATGCACTCTCTCAGGATAAGCACATGCAGGCACTGCTGGGTTTTGCGGCAGACAAACAAAGCCGTGGAATGACGGGTGAGACAGCAAAAGCGTTGGGTGGATCGCCGGATGGCCTGGAATACCAACAACACAGGTACGCCAAGGACGTACAGTACTGTACAATTGCCTCACCGCGACGAGGGGGACAGCCCCAAGGTCATCAGAACACCAACGTCCAGCAATAAATAGGACGGACGCGACCATAAACGACGTAACTCTGTCGACATCGAGTAGACGTTGCATGCCTCAGGGCGGGCAGCCTCGCTCCTATCGAGGAAAAACACGACATTCAACGCCATACCCTCGACGCACAACGTGCATACAACGGGAAGGGTGGCCGTCGGCGACCAATCCAATCGTGAACATCGCCGTTCCAAATCACCCTGATCGTGGTGGGTCCATCCGCGTTTCCAAGCTACAGCACAGTGCCCCGAGGTTTGAGAGTGAGGCTATAAACGGTTCCCGGGAGGGACCAAAGAGTACGCCGTGAGCCGCACTCACGTCTTTTAAAAGACTGCCTGCTCATCGACAGAGGCAGCCGTGGTCCATTGCGAAGGCTATGGGAATGACATGAGTATGGTGAGCCACGCCTAGGCGCTTAGGCGCGTGGTGTTGTTCCCAGTAGGATATGACGGATCCAACAGCGCCATAGGTGTCATCTTGATGGTGCCCAGTCGGCATTGCGCTCCTTGCATGCATGCTTACACAGACAACACAACTGATGTCTAACCGTTGGCCTTGTTTGGCAACAGCGTGGAGGTGGAGACTCACGCGAGCGACTAATGGCACCGACCGATGATAACACCACCAGCGATAACAACAGCTCTGCCAGGTCCACAACTAGCCGACATGTCTAAGGCGATCGTCAGGGCAGCTGCAGCGTGCTGCAGTTATCTCATCCAGTACGCTTAAGCATCACGGAAAATCCCATCAGTGACGTTCCCAACAGGCCCCTGGGACGGAGCAATGGTCATCACAGTACTAGGGCTAACTGTGGTACGGTGGGCGGGGGAAACACAAGCCACACCCATTTTGCGTCGCGCCATCGGCCAGAGGAAGAAAGCTCTCAGCTGCGCTAACCCGCTTGTCTGGAACAGCGCCTCTGCAAGCACGCGTCGAGTCTGTGCCTCCCTGATACCCGTGCGTTGAGCAACAGCGTACATACGTGACTGGCACGATACGACGGCAGAACATTCGCTTTCGGAAAAACATCCTGGATTTTGCGGCAAAACTGATAGTAGTGGTGTCGTTGGTAAGGTGGGCGGTATATCCATACTCTATCTCTCACCCTCTTCGTCTGTGAGGGTTAAAGCACCAGCAACGCATCTCTCTCACGCCCATGTGGTAGCGCGCTCTTACTTCTCACCCTACTCGTGGACTCCCCTGCTAGCCAGCGGCTGTGCTGACATCCTCGACCCTCACCTGCAACAGGACCCCCTTGACATTGACGCCCCAGCTCCACGCACAGAGACTTATCATGGCCGCCAGCAATGTTTGTGCCCCGTCATCGTCTCCATCACACACGTCTCCACTACTCACTCAGCACCATGTCCTCCTCTTCCTCCTCCTCCTTGCCACCATGTCTACCAGCAGCCCAGGACACGCCATGGCACACGTTTCTCGATCTCTACCGTCATCCTGTCCACTGGGCCGCGGAGCAACGCGTCGAGTACGACGACAAGGAGGTCAAGTCGGTCGTCCCCACTCTTGCCCGCAGCGTGACCCTCGCGGACAACGGTAGATTACTGCGACTGCGCTTTCCCAAGACCTGGTCGTTCCACGGCTTCGAGCAGCTCATGACCGACTTGCGCGAGAGTAAGCGCACCGTTGGCGACCTCGTCCACCTCCACACACGCTCCACACATGCGCCGCATGGCACCGTCTCGCGAACACGCCCGGCCCTCGAGCATGAGGCATCGCTCCAGCAGCGCGTCGTGACCGACTTGGAACTGTTGCTTGGCGAGCTGTTTGCCACGTCTCGGCCTCCCCGTATCCAAGTACAGGCAGGCCGCTCGTACCAGCACTGGGACGGCAAGACGCATACTGCCTGGGCGGACATCCTTGTGTCGAGGGGTGAAGATCGCGAGACTGCGGACAATGGCGAGACTGTCCCTGGCAACGCCGCAGTCACAGCCGTAGCCTGTGTCGAGTTGAAGACCGCGGCCAGATTATCGCCGGTGGTCCGGCTGCGCGAGCTCAAGGGGCAGCAGGTCGAGGTACGACAAGCCCGGGACCGAACAGACGTCGAGTACACCTGCATCACCAGCGGCGACCAACGGAAGGCCCTCCCTCAAGCACTCGTCAACAGCCTGAGCAAGGTCTTGCAAGGACCCGCCTATGCCTGGGTATGGGGCTGCCGCGACGCCTGCATGTCCGACGGCGAGTCGTTCCTCGTCACCCGAAACGGGCTCACGGTTCACGACGTGAGTACCCTGTACTCTCGGCCGGCCACTTGCTGACCGACGCCCAGGCGACGCTCAACCAGGACACTACCACTGCCTCGCCCATCATTGCAGTCGGAGTGGACCCTCTGGGTCATGGGGACTCTGGTGCAGATGACCCAGGCGCGGGCAGCCTCGCCGAGCTGCACGACAATGCCGAGGACCGTGAGACGCTCGACTTGGTGCGCGAGTTGGTGGAACCAAACGTGGTCGTCACCCCGCGTTCTCTCTTTGCGGTGCTGGCAGGCAACGCATTCCAGGCCAATACCAAGCCTGGAGATGTTGCCTTAAGTGGCTGGCCCGACCCCATGCGCCCGCCGACGCCGACCCCCCAGAAACAGAGGGTCGAGTTTGCCAACCTCCGACCGCGGGGCGCTGACAGGCGTGTGCAGACGATGCACGCGGAACCAGCGTCGCCGTCACCGAAGCACACGCGGTAGTCGGCCACACAAGGAGTTTCGTCGCCTGTGGCTGGACAAGGAGGACCATGGACAGAAGCAATATATACATGAAGTGGTAACAACAGTGGTGCAGGTGGTGTTTACAATACCGGTTCGTTCAACGACGCGACGTCTGCAGGTGCAGCGGGGAGCAGTGTTCGGGGGTAGACACGTGAGCCGCAGCCGGTGGGTCGGAGCTTGGTGCGGTCGAGCGCGAGGACGGGGACGAGTTCGAGGATGAGGACGCTGTAGAAGACCCCATCGTGCTGGGTGATGGCATGTCAGAGTCGTGGTCTGGGTTATGCGCTGGCGAAGAGATCGTAGAGGTGGGAGATGAGGTGGCTTGCTTGTCATCGTCTGGGTCATCTCTGCCAGTGTACTGGCGTACGATGTTGCCGTCGTGGTCGAGGAGCAGGACAAGGCGCTCGTCGTCGTTGTCCAGTGAGTGGTTGACGACAGTAAATGCGCGAGGCGGCAGCGTGGTGGGATCAGGCATGTACCGGTCTGTGTAGCGGGACTCGTCATAGCCGTTGCACGGGACAAGACGCCCCCAGGAATCGACGCCCTCTTCGAACACGCAGTCCATGGCGCCGCGCGCAAAGTCGCGCACAGCATCTAGCGTGGGTAGGGAGAATTGTGGGAGTCGTGCGGAGACGGAGGTGCAGGCGATGCGGTACGCGCGGGCAATGAGATGATCCGTGAGCTTACGCCAGTTGTCGGGGTCTGTGATGCGGCTGTTGGTCTGCAGGGCGACGCCAAGCAGGTAATCCTTGCTGGGAGGATGTGAGCGTGGGTTGGTTTGAGAGAGAGAGAGAGGGAGAGTATGTGGGCGTGTGGTGGGGATGCTACGTACAGGTGGTAGGCGACATCAAAGACGGCGAGAGCAAAGTCGACATCATCGACGGTTGTGGTGTTTGTGTCGTCATCGAATGCCCGTTGCCAGTGCTTGCTTGCTTGGCATGCAGCCCAGGTAGCCTTTGCGTCTAACATGCCTTGTGGGATGGGTGGGTGTGTAAATATGACAGTGTCCCACGAGTCGCGGGGGAAGCGTTTAACCTGTTGTGGGATGGCCATGGTTGTGTTGGTTGGTGGCGACAATGACAAACAAGACAACAAGAGCAAGAAATGGGCCATTGTTGTTGTAGACTTTTGATTCCGCGCCGCCTGTTGGGTTATAGAGCCCATGGATCTGCCAAGCTTCGTCAACCACTGGTGACGACCCTCGTGTTCGCTGTTTGTTGTTGTGGATCGTTAGCATGCTTGCACTGTCAGAAATCGCAACACTCTGGCAATGGCGAGCGACACACAACCACACCCTGGTACCCTGGGAGGCCATAAGAGCGGTGTTTGGCATCCCCGCAGAAGGCAGAAAGCGAATCGCTAGAGACACACCTCACCAGCTTCTCAGTAGGCTGGCCGCTGGAGCGATGATGTGACCAGACATAGACATGGGCACACGTTCGTATTTGCCTCTAGTTCAGGAATTCTCGCGGGTACAGTGGTGACGTGGTGATGAAGCCCGCAGCTCAAAGTCACAGAGAGGCATACATTACACGTTTACTGTCAGTTAATATACTACATATCCACAACACATTGCTCTCAAGGTGTGTCCATGTTCGTCTTGCGTGCCGGGCGTACTGCATAGCCGGAATTACACAACACGTCGGTACCCACGCAGCTGGGCCGGCGGGGAGGGCGGACGGATCGGTGGTAGACCATGCAAGAGGGACACTGGGGCGGCGGCTCTGCGTTGGCCGGAAAAACCATGCTCTTTAGCGAGGCGGGCAGCCTGCTCCACAAGGTCCTCCTCGGTCGACGGGTCGACAGAGCCCTCCCATATCGAGAAGCCGTACGCTGCCGCGTCGGAGGGGCCAGGAGCGTAGGAAGCAAATGTCGAGCGCGGGAAGATGGGTTGGATGGCGGCAGGCAAGAACTCGTACGCGTCGACACCAGGGAACCAGCCGATGTGGAGGGCATTCAAGGCTGTGGACTTGAAGAGATCCAGTGACGGCAGAGCAGGCGCGGGTATGAGGTCTTTGGCCTGCAGACAAGTTAATACGGGTGGGCACTGATGTGGCGCGCTGAGGTCCAAACAAAGAGAATGTGACAGTGCGCTGGATGGGAAAGTGCGACTCACAGCCTCATACAGTTTGTCAATATCCAAGAGCCGTTCGTTGTACCACGCCTCGTGTGTCCTGGGTCGTGGACGCAAAGGGTTTGGGCACCGCGCGTTATCGTTCCTAATGGTCAGTTTACGGGAGTGGAGAGAAAAGGAGACTCACATGAGGAGGGCGGAGTCGCACAGTGCCAATAGGACGAGGGTTGGCGGCTCAACAGCCGCCCGCCAAGTTGACTGGCCATCGACAATGCTGATGAGTGCCACGGTAGCCTTCTTGCACCCCCAGGTAATCTCGTTTACCGTCACCCCGGGACAGTTGAGCTGAGGAACGCCGAACGTTGCTGAACTCCATTCACGACGCGGAAATGGGACACTTGAAGATGGACGAGTTGCCGGACAATGTGCTGTTGCTGTTGCCATGGACGCTGTGGTCGGGGAGATTGTCAGTAAGCAGTAGAGATGACGGTCGAGAGCCAAACACACAGCCGAGAGGGGGGGGGGCGGGTGCATCACGTGATGTTGTGGGGTAACACACAGCGCCCCACGGGGCAAATGACGTCATGGCCTCTGGGGTGGCAGCTCTTAACGAGGCGGCCGCCAGTCGTTCATTGTTTCGCAGCCACAGAGCATGTCTCCTCATGACATATACATCGGCTTGTCGGCCTGGATCTAGTTCAAACTGCAGCTGCAACCTCGGAAACCACACCGTGGCTCTGCCAGCCTCCGTCGACCACCCTGGTAAGCACCTCGGTCGGGCGGGCGAGCTTGAGCAGCACCACACCGTCGCCCTTCTTCCAACTGACCGTGGCAACATTGTCCCTCCCAAGCGCAACCTTGGCGTTTACCTCGTCGCCCTCTGCGAGATCGGGCTTGGGGTCAAACTCGATCTTGCTCCAGCCCGGTGCAACAGGACGCACACCGGCGACCTCGACAGCGAACTCGTAGATCGGTACACTGCCCCAGGCATGGCAGTCGGAGCGCTCACGCACATCGTCCTCCTCCCAGGTCGTCAGGTTCTTGTCGACCATACGGCGCCAGGGAGCAAGGGCACGAGAGAACATGCTTCTGTAAAACGCTGGACCGGCGAGGGCGAACGCTCTAAAGGCGTAAAACAGCATCACGTATGAGCACTTGCCGAGTTTGGAGTCTGGTGCAAACGCGTCGCCAAGTAGGCGTGCCGCCTCAGCCCCTTGGACCGCACCGCACAGGACCGCAAACACTTGGCAGTGCTGTGAGTACAGCGTGGGTGTCGTAGGCGGCAACTTTGCCACGTCCACAGCGGCAGCGTCCGTAAAGAAGTGCCCATCGTAGCAATGCTTGCGAATCGCAGCCACGACAGCGTCTGCACGTGCCTCGTATTCGGCCACAAGACCAATACGCCCCACTTGCTGGAGTAAAGTGGACATTTGGCGGAGCGTGAACGCGTAGAGCATGCTGAAAAAGGTGTGGCGGTTGGTCACTCGGCCTGCTGTTGGCACACCCTTGTCGGGGTGGTTGTCTGTGGCGTGCCATCCGTCCACCCAGTCAACGTACTGCCAGATGTCGGGCGAGATGCCGCTGACAAGTCCCAGGTCATCGACGTGGCTTTGGAAAAACTCGAGCACACCGTCAATGCGGGGCAAAAGTGACCGCACCAGCTGGATGTCGTTGAAGTAGAGCATGTGGTCGGACACCATGAGACACCAGTAAAGCGAAAAGCCTGCAATCACTTGGGTAATGTGCGACGGATGGCGAGACTGCGTGAGGCCCTCGGCCGTGACTGAGGAGGCGAACGAGAGGATTGCTTGGCGAGCGAGACGGTCATCCCCAGACAGCAGATAATGGAAGAGACACACTGAGCGCCCGTCGCCGGCGTACTGCAGTTGCTCATAGAAGGGGCAATCGCTGTAACCGTCGTACATGCAGTTGCGCAATGTCCGCACACTAATGTCCCAAATGCGGTCACTGTACTCGCCTTGAGGTTCCTGCCACGAGGCCTTGACACCGAGAGCATAGTTTGTCTGCGTGGCCTCAAACAAGACGAGTTGCACGGGGCCCGAAGCAACGACGACCTCAAGGCGGATGAGACGAAAGGTCCGGAACCAAAAGGGCTCGTAGACGACGGCCTCTGGTCCGACCTCCAGTGTGACCTCGTCATATGGGCCAATGATCTTGCCGTGAACGCTGTCGAGTCGGTCGCCCTTGGTACGGAACCAGGGATACTCTCTCCCTTCTTTCTCGTACTCGTATCCTTCCGAGTACGTGATGCGCAGGGTGACACTCGTGGGCTCCTGTGCTGCCAGTTTCCAGCGAGTAAAGGCCGTCGAATGGCAGTCAACGGAGAAGTCGACGCGAGAGTGGGTGTTGACATCAAGAGTGATCGGCTTGCTTCGCTGCAGGAACTCGGTCCACATGTCGCTGTCGCCTGAGCCAGCGACGGCGTAGACGTTGGCCGCATGGACTGGTGACTGTTCTGGGAGGTCATACGGACGCGCACGCAGGCGCCATGGCGCGAGTTCACCGTTTACCGTTTTGAAGGCGTACGGCTTTGGTACCAGTCTGTAGTCGTCTTGAGCAGACACGGGCGATCCGCGTTCGTAGATCTGGCCAGTCAGTGCAAGGCAGGAACCGTGACTCACATTCAGGAAGGCGTCGTCGACGAGGCCGTATGGAAACTTGATGTTGTCTTCTACTCTCGCTTTCCAGCCGTCTGACAACGTCCCTAGGTCGATGCACCCGATGGTGCCGACGATGCTTAGACCGGGAAACTGCGTGCGCACAAACGGCATTCCGGCTCGAATTGTCAAGGAGAAGCGTAGCACCGTCACCGTCACTTCATTGTCGCCGATGGTGAGAAACGGGGCAATGTCGATGGTGTCATAAAGCCAAATGCTTGGGCTGGACCGTGCCGGCCCAAGAGCCACACGGTGGCCATTGACAAGCAACTTGTAACGGGTATCCGCTGTACAATGAATGGTCGTGTTGGTGGGTACAGTGTCCAGCCGAAACTTGCGTTGAAAGGTCACCAGTCGGGCGGCTGTGTCGGCTGATGCAGTGTCGGCGGCCCACGGTGTGATCCATACCCAGCTGTTGTGAAGAGCGTCAATCGTACTCTGTTCGGTCGGTGAGGTCATTGTTCAATGGTGGAATGCAGCGAGTGCACGTAGCGCTGCGTTATTGTTGTCGAGCTGTATCTGTAGCTGCGGAACCATGTACCCCCCCGCGCTGATAGCCTGTATACGCGGTGCAATGTTCATCCGCCGCCTACGCCATGCTCGTCGAAAATAGCAACGATCCGGTTTGCCGGTCCGGTGGCCACGGCTACTTCCATGTTGCGTCTCCATTCACCACCACCCACACAGTCGGATGCTTCCTGGATATACATGACGCAACAACGTAGTCCGAACGTTTCGGTTCATCTTTGCATCGTGGTTGGCGGTCTGCCAAGCGCAGGTGCGTGTACATGTCAGGTACGGAGGAATGAACAACACCGCGTCCGATGCAGAGTCGAACCCCGAATGGCAAAAGGACGATGGGTGAGACCATTTGTGATATGGATGTGTGGTGAGAGGAAACAAGGCAAATTCCGGTCCGATTCCCGGTGAGGACAGTGACATTTGAACGGTGGATTTGACATGAATCAAGACCAAATGAGCAGGTGACCGTTCGCCATGGCAGAATCTTGTACCGAAAGCAAGCCATGTGTCGAGTGTGTGCGCAGCAATGGATCAACACGCGGTGTAAGGAGGCGACCGCCGTCGCTCGGATGTCGCTACCGCCCGGCGCGGCTAACCGCCGGCCGCCACCGTTGTTCCAACCAGGGTCTGTCAGCATGATGAGGCTTTGGAGATCGTGTGGGTCCCCAGTTCTTCCATTGCATTGCACCATCCTTTTCGCGGCGCAGGCGAGAGAAATGGATACCAAAGTAGGACGCTGAAGCTTTCAACTCCACACAGTAATCAACGGGGTGGCTGACGGGCATTCAGACCGTCTCCCGACAGCTCCAATGGGCTGTGGAAGACGACACGCCCACATGGCAGCTCGGTTCTTCATCCAACGAGTGCCTGAACATGCCGTCGTCTGTGGAACAACGCACCCTGACGCGGCCAACACCGACACATCCTCTGGTGGACTGTTGTTTCCCCTCACACGACAACCACGCAGTCTTTACCATGGGCGCGCTGCTGTTGCTGGGGGCTTGGGATGCCGTTCTCGGCTGCCATGCCAAGTCTACACCGGCTGGCCTTCAATTTGGGACTGCGGCTACTGTCGTTTTCAGTGCCAAGATGATTTCCGTCTAACTTTTGAATAGGGCGACATGCATGTTCGGTTCAGGGGTGTAGGAAGACGAAAGGCTTTCCCAGGGGCCAGACATGCAAGGAAGACATGTTTGCTGGGCTCGCGTCTCCCAGGCCGTGCCAATAACCAACACAGCAGTATTGATTAGACTGCTCAGAATGGAGGCCACAGTCCTTTCGCCTTGTCCCTCCGGGTGCCGGTCCGGGGTTTGTTATGAAATCAGAGCCTCATTCGTGATCGTCAGAGCCATTGCGCTCTGCACTACGCAGACAGTGTGCTGTATCGTGGTCGCAGAAAGCCTCAACCATGCAAGACCGGCCGGCTGTCTTTCCGGTCTTAGGTAGTAGCACCGAGCATGAGTCACGAGGAGCCCCGATCTGTCGGCCCGCATATTGTAGGGCTATCTTTGCGCCGGCCCGCGGGTCCTTCGAAGCGCAGCAATCCTTGACCCGATCTATGCTTTCGCAAATGTGGGGTATCTTTGCAGCGGCTTCTCCAGTGAAGCCTTCCGGTCCGACTTGTGCCTTTCGCAAATAGCTCAACACGCAGCCCTGCGGTCTGTGCAGTCGCCAATTTGTGGGTTGTCTTTACACCGGCACTCAGGAACTGAACTTGGTGCCGTGCACGTGCCGGAAGCCAGCAGGTGGTTCAGATTGGCCATGAGATAAAGGGCAGGGCATGGGCCCCCATGGGCTAGTCGTCTTCCACTTATTCCACCTCCACAATGCCCGACGACATCACCCTTGAGAAGCCGCAGGACGATCAGGTCGAGAAGAACCCCAAGGACCATGTCGTCCTTCGTTCCAGTGCCGACGAAGTAGGTCCTTGGCGCGCGTTATCCAAGTACAAGCGCGTCGTCGCTCTTATGATGCTCGCGGCGTTCTCCGCGTCTCTTGATGGTTATCAGAGTGAGTGGGCGAGGGTTGAAAGAGTGTCAAAAGGATCCTTTTGACGCCATTACAGTCAACCTCAACGGCTCCATTGTAGCCAACAAGGGTTTTATTGCCCTCATGGCGCCAGTGGGTTCAACCGTTATCGAGGCGAAGTGGGTGTCCGCATGGGGCGGCATCCAAAGCGCTGGCCAGTGCATTGGCCAAATGTTCATCGCCATTGTCTCGGAGCGGCTGGGTCGGCGAGTCGCCTTGGGTGCCTTTTGGATCATGATGATCATCGTGAGTCTCAGCGTATGGTATATCGCTGATGCCTATAGTCTGTCGCTATTGAGTCTAGCGCCAAACACCCAGTCGACTGGCTCATTGCAAAGCTCTTTGCCGGTATCGGTGTCGGCGCGATGCAGGGAACGCTTCCGATGTATATCAGCGAACACAGCCCGACCCAGATTAGAGGTCTCCTGATTAACGCCTACTCTTTGTAAATAGAAAGAAGAAGTACGGGTGGGATTGTTGCTGACAGCTTCAGTTGGTTTGTGGTTGGTCAACTGTTGGCACCGACTGCGCTTCTTCGCCTCAATGTCACCCACCCGTACGACTGGCGCGTTGCCGTCTACACGCAGTGGGGCATGATTGGTCTCATGGGCATCATCTTTGTCTTCCTTCCCGAGTCACCATGGTGGCTTGTGTCCAAGGGAAAGCTGGACGCGGCCGAAAAGATTATGAATCGATACCGCGGACACATTGAGGGCTTCAATGTTAAGCAAGAAGTTGAGATTATGGCCGCCACAGTCGACGAGGAACGCCAGCAGGCTGTTGAACGCGGCCGCATTGGTCACCTCGCCGTCTTCAAGGGCACCAACTTGAAGCGTTTCATCATTGCTCTCTGGCCCAAGTTCATGCAAGGCTTCGTCGGTCTTACCCTCTTCAACACGTACGCAACGTACTTTTTGTGAGTTTTGGATGCCTTTTGGTCGCGCTAATGGACCGCAGCCAGCTTGCAGGCAACACAAACCCCTTCCGTGTCACAGTCATTCTTGCATGCGTTCAGTTGATCAGTGTTCTCTGCGTGTGTGCATTGACCGACACTGTTGGTCGCCGCCCGTTGACGGTTTATCCTTGTGAGTTAATTTCCCGGTGATGATATTTATTTTTAATAAAAATAAATTCCCATTAAGTCAACTGCACGTAGCCACGGTTTGACTGACACTACCAGACATGGTCACAACGCTTTCCATGTGGGCCTTCGGGGCCATCGGTACCCAGAACTACAAGTCCAAGGCGCTCGGATCGCTCCTCATCTTTTTCGGATGCCTTGCCACTTTCACTACTACGGCCGCGTCGGCAATTGGATACGCATACCTGGCCGAAATCCCAACGCAGGATCTGCGTGCACGCTCCAATGCATGGGGCCAGGTGGTCGTAAACGCCTTTGGAGTCATGCTCAATTTTACCGTGCCCATAATGCTGAAGGGTGCCCCCAACTGGGGTGTCAAGACCGGTTTCTTGTGAGTTGCTGAACAAACTACTATAGGCAAAAGCTGACCATTCACAGTTTCGGCTGCACCGGAACCATCGTCTGTACCATTGGATGGTTCATTCTTCCCGAAGTTGCTCGTCGTACCCCAGCTGAAATTGATGAGATGTTCGAGGCTGGCATCTCGCCTCGCCAATTCGCCAAATACGAGACAGAAATTGAGAGGGAGCTCAAGGTGCAGGAGGGCCACCAGGTTTAGGTGCAACGGGAGTAGGTGTTTCTTTGAACACGGCCACTAGGCATGCCTTTAGTCGACGATGTATGGGACTGCCAGTTACGTATTGGTCAACAGTAGTGGTTGGGTGATGGGTCGTTGTAGTTACGTCTGAACAGTGCTCTGGAATTTAATGTCCGCACGTCCCAGATGCGTTGGCTGACTCGCCTCAAGGCTCCCATCAGGAGGCCTGGACAATAAACCCGCACTTGTTCTGCACGGTTGTTCAGGTCTGCGTTGGATAATCTGACATTGCCCGCCCTCATTTCCAATTCGTGTGCGTTTGCGCGACCCGGATGATGCTCTGGCGCTGTCTGTCCCACAGCTGGGCTCGAAACGCTTATCTCGGCCGTGAAGTGAAGTGCAGCACAGACGCCGTGGGGCACTCCGGCGGGACTGGCGTTTCCACGATGAACACGATGAGGTCATGGTTCCATACACCACCCATGCATCTGGCCCCTACGGAGATGCACGCTTGACCACTCTGAGAAGGCCAAGAAGGCATCATTATGGCCGCGCTGGTGCGGGACCTGTGTAGTTGCCGGCCCCCGGCGGGCACCGTGGTCACGTGACACAGCGGGATGCTCGTCGACCGGTGACTGTTCGGCATTGTCCGATGGTCTCGTCTTGGCACTCGGTGTCCATCCTGGCCGTTGGCCGTGTCTCTCGGTCCATCATTTCGCCGTGCACCAGGTCGCAAAATACCCCACTTCATGCCGTGATCCCGTCGAGTACATATAGTTGGGCATGTGTTGACCCCACAGTCGCCCAACCGCCACAACCGTCGCCATGTCCTGCGCGATCTCTGCCATCACATTCGAACACTACCCCCATGGCCTTGGCGTGTCACACTCCTCCCCAAGGCTGTCTTGGTCGTTTGACGGGTCGGCCCGCGACTGGAAGCAGGCCCAATACGAGATACGCATTACCCGTTTGACGCCCACGACCTACTCCGTGTCGTCCCCCGATTCTATTCTGGTTCCTTGGCCCGCTCCTCCTTTGCAAAGCCGAGAGTCGGCGGTTGTCGAAGTCCGTGTACGCAGCTCCTCTGGTGAATGGACCGCATGGGCCACAGAACGTCTCGAAGCGGCGCTGCTGGAGCGCAACGACTGGAGCGCCAAGCTGGTCACTGCGTCCGACCAGGCGACTCGAGCACCCAAGACTGACCCGATCTCATACTTCAGTTTTGTCCTTCCAGGCGGCCCCGAAGAGTCTGTCAAGCCTGTTCGCTTGCGCACGACGTTCAAAGCACCCTCCACCTACAAGCAGGCGAGACTATATGTCACCGCTTGCGGAGTGCACTATACGTTTCTCAACGGCCAGCCTGTATCGCCCGATCTCCTCGAACCCGGATGGACAAAGTATGACACCACTCTGGCGTATCGCACCTACGATGTCACTGCACTCATCAACGGGGATACGAATATCCTTGCGAGTTGGGTGGGAGAGGGGTGGTATGCAGGCCGCCTAGGCTATTTCGAGGGCCAGCGGCACGTCTATGGTCACCGCGTCGGTCTCATTGCGCAACTCGAAGTGGATGGACAAGTGGTCGCTCGTAGCGGAAACGGGTGGCAATGGAGTTACGGCGCAATTGCGGCCGGCGAGATCTACGACGGTGAGGCATTCGACTCCCGTATCGATGATGAAGAATGGAAGACGGCCGTAACTGTTCATGGTGAGTTCCAACTGGGAGATGAGCTGACACCACTAGATTGGAAACAAGCTCAGGTGCTCGATCTCCCGACTACGACACTCGTCACGTCCGAGTCCCCTCCCATACGCCCTTATGCCCGCCTCCAGGCCAAGGAGCTCATCACGACCCCCTCGGGCAAAACCATTCTGGATCTCGCACAGAACTTTGCGGGATTTGTCCAGGTTGTCGGCCAGCCGCCTATCGAGGGCACGTTGACCTTTCGATTCGCCGAGGTGCTGGAACACGGAGAGTTGGGCACACGACCGTTAATGGGTGCTCGGGCAACAGACAGCATCATCCTCGGCGGACGGGTGCAAGGATGGACACCAAAGTTTACGTTTCATGGCTTCCGCTATGTCGAGGTATCTGGGTGGCCAGGGGTGACTCTCGAAGACATTTGTGGAGTGGCCATCTCGTCGGCGATGAACCAGACGGGCACGTTCACATGCTCGCACATGCTCCTGAACCGATTGCATGAAAACGTCGTTTGGTCAACACGGTCCAACACCATTTCCATCCCTAGTGATTGCCCGCAGCGTGCGGAGCGGCTCGGGTGGACGGGCGACATTCAGATATTCGCCCCAACCATCAATTACCTTTTCAATAGTGCAGGCTTCCTGCGCTCATGGCTGCGCGACCTTCGGGATGAACAGGAAGCCCTCGGCCATGGCAGAGTGCCGTGTGTCATTCCTCACTTGCCGCATTGGAACATTCTCAGCAAACCGCACGCCGTGTGGGGCGACGTATCGGCATTGTTGCCGAACGACTTGCACTTGTCCTTTGGGGATTCGGACATTCTCAAAGAGAGCTTCGCCTCGATGACGGACTGGCTCGATCGCGGAATCCCGCGCAATGCTGAGGGGACTTGGGACGAGACGACGTTCCAATACGCCGACTGGCTTGCCCCAGCTTCACCACCAGACCAACCATGGAACGCCCCGACTGACAGCTTCCTCGTTGCCAACGCATACCTCATTCATACGACCCGCAAGGTCGCACGAATCGCACAGGTCCTTGGGCGTCCAGAGGAGGCTGAGCGCTATGAGAAGCAGGCTACTGACCTTCTCGAAAAGTTTCATGCCAACTACGTGACCCCCAAGAGCCGCGTCTTGTCCGACACCCAAGCTGCGCTCGCCCTCATACTGCATTTCGACCTGGTCAACCCAGGTGTTGCCAATCAGCGCGATATCCTAACCCGGCGCCTTGGCGAGCTTGTTGGCAAGGATCGCTGGCAGGTATCAACGGGCTTTGCGGGTGAGTACCACTGTCTATGATGTGAGTGCTGACCACAGGCACCCCCATCATCCTAAACACCCTCGCTGAACACGGTCTGCTCCACCATGCGTATGGCATGTTGCTAGCCAAAAAGAGCCCATCGTGGCTGGCACCAGTGTTGCTCGGTGCTACAAGTGTCGTGAGTAGTCGTCGTCATAAAGACCCCACCACCTCCGGCTAATGGCAGTGGGAACGCTGGGACTCGATGTTGGCCGACAAGACCATCAACCCGGGCAGAATGACAAGCTTCAATCACTATGCGCTCGGCTCGGTTGCGTCGTTCATGCACCAGGTCGTCGGCGGCATTTCCCCGTTGGAACCTGGCTGGCGCCACATTCGTATTCGGCCTCAGCCGGGAGCGACACTCACGCACGCCCACGCCGTGTTCCTCTCGCCATATGGCAAGGTGTCTTGCTCCTGGAAGATTGTTGGCGATAGGTTCAAAGTAGACATCGAGGTGCCGCCCAACTGCACGGCAGAGCTCGTGCTACCGGGCGTCCAGGAGGTTGTTGGCAGTGGGTCGCGACAGTATGATGTCCTGTGGACACCGGACGTTCAGTGGCCCCCAACCTACGCGTTCCGGGGAGATACCATGCCCATGGACGAAAACGCATGGTGTCATTAGTGGTGCGTAAGCTGCATGGAACAAAGTCAAATGCACAAGTAGTGTCCGCTCTGCAGTTTCCCCATACAAGCACTGGAAGCTGTTGTCACCCGTGGCTGGCATCATTTTACGTTGCTGTCAGCCCAATTCGCACAGCACCTAGACCTACGGTTTTGAATGTCGCGAATGTGAGACGACGATGCAGTGCTGCCTCACCTGACTGACTTGTCCAAGCCTCTTTGCGCCCTCACTCTTATTCTGATTGCATATATGTGTATGTCACCACACGACGAGCACCGGCCACCAGGTGGGCAGTAGTTGACAAGTGGACGACATGTGCCTCATAGCAAATATGTCACTCTCAAACCGTAATCGTGCACACAGGCTCTGTGTCATTGTTGGGTGACAGTGTATGCCATGTATCCCATGCAGGGTAGCGGCCCGCAATTAAGTACAAAGCTATACAAAGTGAGCTGGTGACCGCTGTGGACGCGCGACGGTTGTTGAATCGGCAAGTTAACCCGGCCACCAAACATCCGCGGTCAAATCACGTGACTTGCATGACTTGCCCGTTCCCAGTCTCTGAGTCTGGGCACACTGTCGATCCATCCTCCTCGTAAACACTACCGCCCGTCATCACATCACCAGCTACCAGACAAGGCCCACAATGGATAGAGAACATAGAGAAGACACTCCAAAACGGCAGCAAAGGCACTTGATAGCGTGGGTACACGCCATTCGTCTTTTTCGCTTACATCGTCAGCTGCGTCGCGTGTCGGGAGATTCGAGTGCGGCTCCAACCCCCCTTCTGCCCTGCTCTAACCAAAGACCAGGTGTGTCGGCAATGAATCTCAACGCGATCCTTGCCAACGGTGCCGTAAGTATTCATGAATGGGCTGAAACTAACGGCTAAGGGCGTCTTAACCTCACCTGCGCATACCAGCGAAAACGGCGACGAACAAAGGTCTCGGGCGATCGAGACTCAGTTCCGCTTCAGGTGGACGCCACCCTGCTTCACCAGGCTGTAAGCGACAAACATGTACGTCTAGAGGATTCGTCCACTGTACAAGGCAATGTAGGCACCTTGGGATACCTCGATCCGCCGATTCTGCAGCCAGAGCCTGCAGTCGCAGCTACCAGGGCCCCAGCAGCCCATGCCTCCTCCGCCAATCCTCCGGGCGGCATTGCACCCACTGGAGTTTATGCCGACGACGACCCAAGTGAGTACTCCTCAGAAACCCAAGCTCATGAGTCCAGTTGAGATGGGGCTCCTAAGTTTTGTCGAGGCTCAGCATCTGCTGGCGCAGTACCTGCACAAACTCAATCCCTTGATTGCGCTTCTGGATCCAAAGCGTAAGTGGACATACCCAACCGGCCATCTCACCAAGCAGTACACACTCTTGAATTTATTCGCAAAACATCTTCCGCACTTCTCACAGCGGTACTCATGTGCACGGCCCAGTTCTTGCGGCGTCCGCTGTATTCGCCGCTACTCGCACACACCCGCATGATTGTCAATCGTGCAGTTTCGACAGGGTCCAACTGCAATCTGGGCATGATCCAGGCTCTCTCTCTCATGGTTGCATGGAAGGAGCCTACGGACGGCACCTCTGGGGTCAAGATGGCAATAGCCATCCGGCTCGGCTATCAGCTCGGTTTGCACATAGCCCGCACAACACCACTGCCAGACAATGAGCACGAGGCGCGAGTCATTGCCGACAGAGAACGCACTTGGTTTATGCTCTCATGTGAGTGTGTGTACACAGACGGCGCTGACAGAGAGGCGTCGACCGTATACACAGCGACGTCTTTGGCCTACCACCAACTATGCGGCTGGACGAGCTCCCAAATGTCAGTCACCGATACCGACTGACAACTGACAACAGTGCGTGCGTTGGGCCGAGGAGACAGACCGCTTCCACTGCGGCGATATGCGACATGCGTGTAGCATGAGCTCAGCGTCCACCTACCTTATGCTCATCGAGCTTCGTCGCACCTACACAAACATGCCACGCCAGACAGCATGGGCCCTGCTCAACAGCATCTACACGCAGATGGACCTGCATCTGCAACAGTGGTTCCCAGAAGATCAAAGTAAGCAAGTTTTCTAGCGTTGCTGACTCCCCAAGCTCAAGGCAAGTTTCCGCCGATCGAACAGAGCTTGCTCAAATGGTTCGACCTGAACCACCTGTTGAGGATCAAGTTTCTCATGTTGGACGTCTGTCCAGATCATCAGAGACAGCAGATCGCAGGCGACTGGCTGCAGCTGGCCGATCGGTACACAAACCAAACGGAAGTGATCTCTCAGCTCGGCTACATGCAGTACATGCAGGACACGTCAGCGACCCATCTCTCCACATTCGGTGTGGTAGGCCACAAGGTGAGCCACTCCATGGTGCTCTGCGTACTAACCCTTTCAGATGTGTGAGAGACTCTCCCGTTTGCAGCGCGAGCTATTTCTTGGCTACATACGCCGACTGTCAGCATGCTGTGACAGTACCTCCCGCATCGAGTCGGGGGAAGCTGTCATGGATCTGGTTGGTCGGTTTTTGCGCAGGCTCTTACAGCGCCTTTCGGCCGAAGAGGTCTCACATGTTACGCCGGACAACACAACCGCAGCGCCTGAAGATGCCGTTGGCGCCTTTGACCTTGTGGGTGTCAAGCTACATGGATATGCTGACGGGCAAGGATGAATTCCTGAGGCAAACTTTACCACTGCCCACGACAGGTTTGGACCAGTCGGCGTCTCTTGACGATCAATTCTGGTGAGACACAGCACCTCATTGTATCAAAACAGAGCTAACTCCACCCAGGACCATGTTATTTCCCGATCCTAACCATAATGCAATTGGAGGCGAATAACAATGCCAATAGCGACGGGTTCGCATGCATGCATGGTATAACGCCTAACGAAAACATGTAGCTGCATTATCCATTCTACTACTACTGCTGCTTTGTGGAGAGCGCGTCCTCGGACATGATCGCGACGAGCTTCTTGCGCTGGACACAGCTGTCTATTTCGTAAGCGCGGATGCCCATTGTGGTACTCACCGAAGTGCCAACTCCTTGCCACGGCATCAAGCTCGTCGTAGCTCAGTCCATCAAAGTACTGGCCATACTCCTTTGCAAGCTCTTCAGAAAGCAACAGGCCGCGAACTTGGCGCAGAACATGCTTCTTCGTCTTCCAAGTAGGAGGGTATTTCTTTTCGAGAGAAGGGGCAAACTGGTTAAACCAGTCTTCAAGAGGGCCAAAGACATGCTTGACCGGTGTCTCGTCAAATCCCCAGCCGTCGGCCGACGAGGCCTTCTTCTTGGCAAGGAACGGGGCGAGAAGTTTCAACAGCGGCGACTCGGCCGCGGGGTACACGATGCCCATGACGCCAATGTCTGAGGTCAGCGTAGACAAGGAAATTCACATACCCTTGTATGTCCACAGACTGTAGCTCGCATTGTGGCGGCGGTTGATGTCCAGCTGCAGCTTGAGGACCTGGTACCGGGCATCATTGACCGTCTCCCAATTGTCACCGTCCTTGGGGGTACTGTAGGTCGGTCCAAACTCGCTATTCCAGATGGGTGTTTTGGTCTCCAGCATAAAGTCGGCCTTGCGGCGGAAAGTGCGCTCGTGGTACTCGACTTGCTGCTGGGTGCCAGAGTACAGCTCGGGAGCAGCAGGGAAGCCATACCTGCCAATGTCAGTCTCTAAGGCGCGCATATAGACATGCTGGACACCTACACAGAGTAGTCATGGCACGAATAGACACAGTTGGGGAGAGGCTTCTTGAAATGAGAAAAGTCGTACCCAAACGAGTTTCCGCTGCTAAGGTTAGCCAAATGCGTGTCACACGCTGCACGCAGACGTACTCGAGAAAGAGAATGTGGTGAGGGTCGACTGCACGAATAGCCGCCTCGATGCGGACATAGAACGCCTGCAGACGTTCATGCTCCACGTCCGCAGGCTCGTTCATTGGGTTGTAGCCCGCAACCCAAGTGTTGTCACGAAAGTGGTCGGCCAAGATTTCCCAAAGCCAGACTGCACGATCCTGGAAATCCTTGTAGTCCCAGACTGCTTGTCAGCTCATGCCAGGAGTTTACACTTACACAACGCCTGATTGGTATTGTTGTCGCTGTGCCAATCCATGTTTTGACCTCCAGGGAGGGAATGGAGATCGATCACGGTGTAGATGCCATTGGCGGCGCAAAGGTCGACAACGCGGTCAAGATGCTTGAATCCGCTCGTCTTGAGAACGCGAGGGTTCATATCGTCCTCAAAGTGACGGTAGTTGATGGCGATACGGATGCAGTTGAAACCCATGGAAGCAAGAAACTTGGCGTCTGCCTCGGTGAAGTAGTACTCGAGAAACTTGTCAAAGAAGAAGGTGTACTTGTCGTCGCCCATGACTGCTTTCATGGCCGCACGCGCCTGGTTCTCCTGACCGGCGAAGCCATTCATAAAGTTCTCCATCAACACTGTTCGTCAGTGGCCACCGGTACGCAAAACCTACTCCATCCTCCAAGGGAAGCTCCTTTCAGCAGAATGGGCTGTCCATTGAGGGTGATGTCGCTACCTTCGACTTGGAGGTAGTGGTGGTCCCCGCCATTGCCGTTGGTGTTGCCGTTGATGTAGACCATTGTGGGCACGTGAGGAAGTTGAAAATATGTTTGGGCAGGTCCACAACACTTGCCGGCCATTATGTATAGAGGGCACTTCAAGTGCGGTTATCTGGGTGCCGTCTTGTGCCGCATCGACAGCCGATCAGTTCACATCAGCGGCTCCACAAACAGCGCATCAGCGATCCAGGTCCCGCCGCACCTCTGCCCACACTAGCAAAAGTGGGCGCCGGGATAATCTCGGCCCAATGGTTAACAGCGTGAGATCCATAGACCGCTGTTTAACGGTGTTGAGAGGTCGCTGTTCTGCCCACTGCCACTGATTACCGCTGATTACCGGCGATCGTGTCGCTGTTCTGATCGATCTGATCTCCGTGGTGCCCCAAACTCGGCGGCAATCAGCAGAGCGCCACCGGAAAGCAGAAGCCTCCGAACATCGGCAACACATTCTAGACGTGGATAAAAGCAGTCATGGGCCAGCTAGAGGCCCCACAATATCCCCTCAACTCTCCACAGTATGCCTCAATCAGTCGACGGCAAGCAGGACTTCGAGCACCGCGAACAGGATGCCATCGGGGAAGAGGCCAAGACCGAGGCCCCCGATGCAGCTGACAACCGCATTCATGTTACCGAGGAGCAGGTGAGCACCATGGCTAGTGAGCATATGGCCAACGTCCTCTAGAACCGCGCCATTCTTCGCAAGACGGACAAGCACATCCTCATCACCTTGATGGTCATTTACTTTATGCAAGCCTTGGACAAGACCAGTAAGTCATTCCGTACTCCCTCAGCTCACCATTGTAAGACCTCGGCATGATGAACCTCTTGGGCCTATCCAAGGACCTCCACCTACACGGCAATCAGTACTCGCTCGTCAGCAGTGTCATTCCGTTTGCCCAAATGGCATGGCAACCTGTATCCTCGTACTTGGTGGTTCGCCTCGACACGCGCTACTTCATGACAGCTCTCATCGTACTCTGGGGAGCCATGGCCATGGTCCTCGGGGCCGCCAATTCATACGCCTCCATCCTTGCCATTCGCTTTTTCTTAGGGTTGTTTGAGGCAGGGTGCCTACCTCTGTTCAGCGTCTTGACAGCGCAATGGTACCGCCGCTCGGAACAGCCACTGCGCGTGGCTCTGTGGTACGGAATGAACGGCAGTGAGTTGTGCTGAGAGACGTACAGGAGTGCTTGCTGACTTTATGTAGTCTGCTCCATATGTGCGGCCCTCTTCTCTTATGGATTGTGAGTTTGCCGACAGATCTCTTCGAACATGGCTAACATTTCAGCGCTCACATGTCGGACGACGCCCCGATCAGGAAGTGGCAGGGTCTTGCTCTGCTCTGCGGCGCCATTACCATCATCTCGGCGCCGCTTGTGTGGTTCCGCGTCGCGTCGACAGTGGCTAAGGCAAACTTCCTCACACCGGAAGAAAAGGAAATTGCCATCGAGCGTTTGCGCGCGAACCAGACCGGCGTTGGCTCGAACGAGTACAAGTGGTCCCACGTCTGGGAGGTTGCCTACGACCCCAAGTCGTATCTCTTCGTTGGCATTGCCCTTCTTATCAATGCCGGTGCCGCTGTGGCATCTGCTTTTGGACCCACGGTAGGATAGAGACTGCTTGGACAACACTGACCGGATAAGCTCATCAACAACATGGGATTCGACGCCTACACCAGCGCTCTACTCAACATGCCATTCGGCTT
This sequence comes from Apiotrichum porosum, assembly GCF_003942205.1. NCBI lineage: Eukaryota > Fungi > Basidiomycota > Tremellomycetes > Trichosporonales > Trichosporonaceae > Apiotrichum > Apiotrichum porosum. The sequence continues at coordinate 2,853,492 of NW_021167110.1, read as the reverse complement.
CTTGCAACTCGTTGTGATTCTCATCGCCTCATGGGCCGCCCAGAGGTTCCACTCCAAGTCTATCCCTCTTGCCATCCTCCAGATCCCTTGCCTCATCGGTTCCATCCTACTCTACACTGAGGGCATCTCGGGACACTTCCGCCAGGGAATCGGACTTTTTGGCTATTACCTCCTCGCCAGCGTTTTCGGCTGCAACCCGTTGATCATCTCGTGGCTCATGGCCAATACTGGCGGCCAGACCAAGAAGAGTGTCCTCCTCTCGCTCTACCAAATTGGCGCTGCGGCGGGCAACATTATCGGCCCGATGCTGTTCAACGCCAAGGACGCACCCTACTACATTCCCGGTCTTCGCGGCTGCATGGGCATCTTTGCCGCACAGCTCGTCCTGGTCGGCGTCACCTATCTTGTTCTTGTCTGGCTCAACCGTGTGCGCCGCCGCCAGCGCGTCGCCAATGGAAAGCCCGAGAACATCAAGGACACGTCCATGATGAACAAGTTTGAGAACTTTGACGACGACGCGGGTGTCCTCGGTCAGAATGGTGAGCTACAGCGATAACGACCTAGTGCTGATCTTTAGCCCTGGACGACCTCACCGACTTCAAGAATGACGAGTTCGTATATGTTTATTGAGCTGCGAAGGCCGTGATAAACACCAGTGTCAACGACGGAGCATCTGAAGGTAGGATTAGCGACGAAGAAGTGGTGATGTTTGGTACAAGATAGGCAGCTAGCGTTGTGCATGCAAGTGCCATGGATTTTGGAAGGTCAACTCAAGTACTTCAGTTTGCCCACTCACAGGCGGCAGATACCAGTCTCTACAGGCCGCTTGTAAATATACCCGGCCTGAACTGCGATATGTGTGGAGCAAAGGTGCAAGCTGTATGCTGAGCCGATTACGGAATGTGACAGGCAGGTGTGTACATACGGTAGCGTTTGGCTGCACGGCTCAACATCTCGAGGATATGGCCTTGAACGGACAGCCTGTAACACCGGGTAACACTCTGCCTTGGCATACATAAAGCACATGGAGTGGGCTTGGCATCGGCCATGTTCAGGAGATATCACCCATTTGGTGGCGTTTGTGGAGACACCAAAGTCGGGTGGACCGCGCACTGTTAGTCGATTCCGTTCGAGTTCGACAGGTCCGTCCAGCTAGTGGACACATGCCGTCCAGACTGATCATATGGAGACAGCGATCAAAGCACTCGTATGTCAATGCGATAGGCAACAGAGCCCTGGCCTCCTTCCCCCCTCCTTGACATCGTGGACCTAGCTCTGCTGAGGTGAGGATAGTGTTGGGGTACCTGTGTGGCATCGTTGACTACATACAGGAAAGCATCTGTCCTTAAGACGAGATCATGGCCAGCATGGTACGGCAAGCTGAGCAGAACGGGGGCCGACAACGTTCAGCGGGGGCCGGCAACGATTGAAGCTCACACTACATAGGCATCACCTTCGCCCATCTCCGCGTACTCCGCGGACAAGAAGCTTCAGGATACCCGCAGACTCACGCCGCTGTGCCTCTACCCCACATTCCCGATGGACTGGCGAACTAATTGCAGCTATTATAGTCAGCTTGGCAACTTGCTATTCCAGTCACGTATGCGTGGCCTATGTAATCACACCGTTGACCGTGTCTTCAGGGCGATCTGTACATGCAATCCGGCGCGATGGACTCTCACAAGGGCCCAGGACAGCCGAGCACCACCGACCACCGCCCAGACCAACCAACGTGTCTCAAGTCCTAGCCCCCACAAACCCCACATAGGGCCCCGCTGGTGCGTTCCTTGTGATGTCGGCACATTGGCAAGCTCTGCCGGCGAGTGAGTGGGGTACTGCGGGGGGCGAGTGTCTCGCCACGCTCCGTCATTGAAGCGTTGTGGAAGTAACGAGAGTCACAATTGCAGCCGCGGTGGTGTTGCGGCAAGATTGCCGGGGAAAAGAGACGCTTCTCGGAGAGGCCGGAGGGAAGTGCGGAGGAAACAGTCACATTGGTACCCCCCGCCATTGCAGCGATAGACCGACGTTGGACAGCCGCATCGTGTCTTCGGGGGGGTTGTCGGTGAGAGAGGGGCCCGATAGTCCATCCTTCAGATCAACAGCGGGGGGCGTCCTAAGTAGACCATCAGTTGAGTGGCCCAAGTTTGTCCCAATGGCAGAATATCCTCGGAGCCTTCCTTCAAGCGGTGTGCAGCAGTACCCAGATTGCAAGTGCCCCATTACAATCCATCATAGTGGTCACGTCCATCTATGGTAGTCTTGGTTTCCCGAGTTCTAACTAGATACACACAGCATTACGCAATTCAATTAACATTGAGCAACTCAAATAACATTGAGCAATTCAAATAACATTGAGCAATTCAAATACCATTGAGCAAACCACAGTCGCCCATCATGCAAAATGGTTTCTCTAGATAAATCTAAAATTGGAGTGTTACTGACTCGCCTCTGCCCAACTTCACATCTTGTGAAATGTCGCCGGATGTCACGGTGGTGGTAGTCCCGCCTACACTACGGACTGTCGCCTCTATAACCTTGCTCTTGTGCCACGACATGTCGACGACGAACCCACCGCGTGCGCCGATGCCTGTGGCGCGTCCCGACTGCCACGCCGTGGGCACAGCCGGGAGCAGGTCGATGGCTCCAGGACGCGAATACAGCAGCATTTCAATGACCGCAGCAGCGGTTCCAAAGTTGGAGTCGATCTGGAACAAACCGTCACCGTCGCCCTTTGACCCGTTGTACATATCAAACAGGTTGGGAGCCGTCCCGGTCGAGCCTCCGACCGAGGGCCGCAGGTTGGTGCCGATGAGCTGGTATGCCTTGTCCGCATTCTTGAGGCGGGCCCAGCATACAGCGCGCCACGCGCAGGCCCATCCAAAGTTCTCCATACCACGGTCTTCCAGAAGAAGGGTGGCACCCCTGATGAGGTCTGTTGGCGAAGCCTCTGGAGTAAGGCGATCGCCCGGGAATAGACCGATGAGGGGAGACAAGTGGCGGTGAAGCTTTTCGCCCAGGTCATCCGCATCGCTCATCCATTCTTGAAGACGACCGCTACGAGTGAGTCCTGGAAGGTGGAGACGGCGTAGTAGGCCTGCAATGGTGGTTGCATAGCTAGTCTCTTGGTCGAGAATAGTTGCAGCCGAGCAAAACTGCGTGAAGAGCGAGTAGACGAGCTCCTGTGCATATGTGATGCCATAGGCGTCTTCGGGTCCATGTTCAGCCGACCAGTCCTTGTCAGCCACGAGGACCTCGGTACCGTCATCGAGGGTGAAGGGGATGAGTCGCGTCTCCCAAAACTCGCATGCGCCGTGAATTACCGGGAAGATGCGCCTCAGATACTCGAGATCTTGCGTGTACTCCCAGTGTTCCCAGAGGTTGAGACACAGCCAAGCGTTGCCGGAAGGGTGCCACCACCATCCTTGGCCTCCGTAAATGTTTGTCGAGTACGCGACAGCCCATCCTCCAATCTTGTCCGACGAGTTGCGGAAGCGATTATTTGGGTGGTTGAAGCATTTCTGCGTCTGTGCAGTCCAGGCTGGAAGCTGAGATAGGATGTATTCGGTCAACGGGGCAAAGTTGCGCGACAGGCCACATCGGTCCGCGATCCAATAGTTCATGTTGATGTTGATGTCGTTGTGGTAGTCGCCCATCCAAGCTGGGTTGTTGCCATCAAGCCAAGGGCCCTGGAGACCGGGAGGTAGGCCGTTCCGAGAACTGCTGATGAGGAGGTAGCGTCCGAACTGGACGTATAGTGCCTCTAACTCTGGGTCTGGCTCGTCGGTGTCGCCGCGACGCACAACACGGTTGGCTGTCTCGAGCGCGCGTTGCGCATCTGTCGACCGGCCGAGTGAAAGGTGAAACCCGGAGAACTGGGAGGAGAAATCGGCCACGTGAGTCTCAAGAAGATCACCAAATGGACCTGCGGTGGTTACCGTACGCCTCGCCTTGATCACCGGGTCGACACTCGTGTCGCGATACCCCGCCGAGCCGTCGGACGAATAGTCTGTGCAGCCGCCGATGATGACAGTAACCTCAACACAGTCCGACAGAACAAGCTGGCTTCCGCTGGACGTGATGGTCCCGCTCTTGCAGTGGGCGGTCACAGCTGCCGAGTACCGGAGGTTGTTGCCGAACGCTGCAGCAAAGAAGATGGTGCCGTCCTCTGCGGAGGTGGTCTCGCCATGAGTGCCGGACAACGAGATGGTGCCCGTATAGGCTCCCTCCCCGCCGAGTCGCAGCACAATGAGATCATCCGGGTGACTCGCAAAGACCTCTCGGACGTAGAATATACCAGCATGGTTGTACCGCGCTGAGACAACGCCCCGGGACAGATCCAGGTCGCGGTGGTAATCAGTGACGTCGGTGTGGGAGGGGAGATCGATCGCGACGTGTGCCAGCTGTGTGAGAGTGCCAAAACTCGAACTGGACGGTTCATATCTGTGTTGTCCATCGTCCCCTAACAACTCATTCCCGCAGCCGTCCCAGAGGGTCGCGTCTGTGATGACGAGGAGCTCGTGGCATGGCTCGTTGCTGACGAGGGCGCCTAGTCGACCGTTGCCAATGGGAAGGGCGCGTTCGAGCATCGAGTCCCTCGTGGCCGGAGAGCTGTACCACACCCGGGTGGTGGCATTGTCGTCGACGGACGCTGTCATGGCGAAGCAGTGGGATGGAGCAAAACGTCAATGTTGCCCCGCACTCTACACGCATTGCCGAGATACACGCTGAACAGGGCGGGATCAAAAATAACCGGGGCCCGAGATAGCCCGGCCCGAGTATCGGCCCGGACAGTGAGTGTCGCCCCCCGTGTTTAGCGGCAGATGCAGCTTCGACGTCCGCATTGTCCACCGCACCATCGTCTCTCTTCAGCAAAGGAATCATCACACCCAGTGTGTCGCGCGACTCACTGTCCAGGAAGCGGCATGGCAGCTGCGGAGTAAACTCTCACAGCGGCGTCTGTGCACCGGTCGGAGGAAACCCGCCCCCCGTTTGCTCCACCATCTCGCGGGCCCCGACTTTTGACAACTTTCCACAATCTCCACCCGCTTGCACTCGCTCCCAAACCTACCCTAGCAGTACTCCACCGCGGCCCCACCCACAAAGAAGCCCCACGGAGGCGCCCATATTCCGCCAAGCAGACCTTTGTGGTCCCCACCGCGTGCCAGGAATCAGCGGGGCCCAGAAATCAGCCCGCAGCGGGGGAATGTCGGTGTGAGTCTGGAGCGCGTCGATCGGCAACCATCGCGGAGCCCATTCTCATAGCTTCATGTCAAGGGCTATATCTTCACGTGCCTCTTTCTTTTCCCAGCCCCACACTCTCCTCGACAACACATACACACGCACCCTTAGACAACATGAGCGGTGCCAATCCCGGAAACCCTTCGGGAGGAATCGGTTTCATCGACTCGGTCCAGGCTGCCGATGAGCACACCTACCAGGAAGAAGTTGTTCTGGACCAGGCCAAGGATGGAAAGCACGCTATCACACACGTTGAGGATGGCCCCGAGTTCTCCAAGGAGGAGTACGACCTCAACCAAGACATTGCAGACGCCGAGAATGTTCAGCGTGGCATGACCATCAAGGAGGCTATCAGGAACTACTATCCCGTGAGTTGTCGCGAGTCAACTCCGAAACCTCAGCTTACCAAACTCTTTAGTCCATCCTGTGGAGCTCCGTCGCCTGTTGGACGATTCTAATGGAAGGCTATGGTTCGCCCTCGGGAAGCTATTGGGTACTCGAACCATTCTTGGAGAAGTACGGATTTTGGTCAGACGGTGAGTTCAGGCAACGTTTGGGAAGGGGTGCAAACAAACCCCGAAAAATCAATTTTAAAATTCACCGATCCCACCGCCCCGTCGTCTTGGGAATGCTTTGGCTGACTCTTTTTTCCAGAGCTCCAGAAGTACTACATCCCTGCCGATTGGCAGATGGCCATTGGTGAAATGTCCTCGGTGGGCTGTATCTTTGGTGTCGTTGTTGCCTCGTGGCAGTGCGACAAGACTGGTTTCCGTTGGTCCATGAGTGAGTGCTGCCTGTCGGGGTCTGGTGCTAACACCCTGCAGTTACGAACATGATCCTTTACACTGGCTTTGTCGGCATGATGGTCTTCTCGCCCAACATCAAGGTTCTCCTCGCGTCCAACCTCTGCATGGGCTACGTTTGGGGTTCGATGTCGATGATGGCCGTGACGTACGCGTCCGAGATCACCCCTATTCAGCTCCGTTCCTACATGACTTCGTTCATCCAGCTTGTTTGGACCATTGGTGGTCTCATCGACACTACCGTCGTCAACGCGTGGCTCGTCCCGCGCCAGGACCAGGTCATTGGCTACATGCTCCCCTGGGCGCTCCAGTGGCTCTGGCCCGTTCCCCTCATTACCGGCATGCTGTTTGCCCCAGAGTCGCCCTGGTGGCTCACGCGCAAGGGACGCATTGAAGAGGCTGAAAAGGCCATCAACCGTCTCTACGCTGGCTCCGACCCCGACATTGGCCGCAAGACGGTTGCCATGATGATCCGTACCGACGAGCTGGAAAAGCAGGCCACCGCTGGCGCCCGTTTCCGTGACTGCTTCCGCGGTGTCAACTTCCGCCGCACCCAGATTGCCTGCATGGCCTTTTCGTGCCAGATCCTTTGCGGTGCCGTTCTCTCGTGGAATTCGACCTTCTTCTTCGTGCAGGCTGGTCTCCCTACCACGTGAGTCGGAAGCGTGTTTGGAGTGGTGGATCCCCAAGGCGCCGATCACTGCCACTTGCGCTGGAACGTCTGCTGACAATACAGTGCCGCCTTCCGCTTTGGTCTGGGCCAGTCTGGCATTGCCCTCGTCGGCGTGATAATCGCCTGGTTCCTCATGTCCCGCGTGGGTCGCCGCAAGATCTTCCTTTTCGGCCTCTCTGGCATGGCCTCGTGTCTCCTTGCCATGGGCTTCTGTGCCGTCGCCGTCGACCACGGCCACAAGGGCGCCCTTTGGGGCCAGGCCGCCTTCCTGCTCCTCTGGGTGGGCATTTACGGACTGACCATCGGTGCGTACTCGAGGCTGATTCAGGAACTGACTTTTACCAGGACCCGTCGCGTTCACTGTTGTTTCCGAGTGTTCGTCCACTCAGCTCCGCTCCAAGACGGTCGGACTCGGACGTCTCACCTTTGACATCCTCGCTATCCCTGCTGGTATCATCAACCCGTACATGATCAACGCGACGGCTTGGAACTGGGGAGGCAAGACCGCCTTCTTCTGGTCAGCGCCCTGCATCCTCATTTGCACGTGGTGCTACTTCTATCTGCCAGAATTCAAGGACCGCAGCTACCGTGAGATTGACATTCTCTTTGAGAATGGCGTCCCTGCACGCAAGTTCAGCACCACCGTTGTCAACGTCGACGATGACATCAAGCACATTGCCGCGGTCAACAGTGAGAAGTAATGGGGGGCAGGTTTCCGTAATAAGTGAATGCAATGCGCCCAAGGAATGCAATATTGCCCTTGAGACCAATGATCAGAGCCAGTTCGCGAGCACGGCCATGTCTGGCCATGCCTTCCCATGACTGACCCGTTCCATTTTGGTAAACAATTGGAAACAGAGATAGAAGGAAAGGAAAAGGGGGGGGAAGGAAGCGTGAGACACCGCCACAAATCGAACCGCACAGGAGGTTGTGACGCAACCGCACACCAGATCAGATTCTAACCCCCAAGGAGGACTTGTTCTGGCAGGGTACACAACTGGAGCAGGCAGAAGCCCACAGATAAATTTCCCAAGGCCACTGCAACGATGGGTGCTAGCCACGGGACCGCTGAGGTGAAAAATCCACATGGAGCAGGGCCACTAGAACTGTAAGCATGGATCTCAGGATCCGTGATACCCGTGTGCTCACCACAAGGACGCGTGCGCGCTCCGAAATCTCGGCAGCCCTCTGGGGACTGAAACGAGGGCAAGGCAGCACGAAACTTGGGCTTCGGGAAAAATACTTGCGGCAACACTATTGTGTCTGACCTGGGGTTGAGTATGTGCTCTGCACCAGTATGGCACCGCTGTTGTGCTAAAACACCATAGCGCAGACCCCACAGACTGCGCTGGATCGTTAGGTTTGACGGTTTGAACTACCGGGGTCACGTAACTCCCACCCCGCAGAAGATTGTCTGACATGCTGCCTTCCAGCAAGCAGTCCTAAACCCTGGTCCAATCTCTCCACCCACCGTGTTGCCTCGAGGCTCACCATCAACGCGCCTTTGTTCAATGCTGCCTGCCTGCAAATGAGAAAGCGATTTTCTTCGCCTGCCACCACCCGCACGTCGCTCGGGAATGGCGGCTTCTTGATCCCCTCCAACTCAGCAAGTTTCACTGACGCTGGGGAACAATCTAAGGGCCACTCGGCCATAGATTCCTTCCAGACGCGGCGACGACCATCAATGGACGAAGTACATACACAGATAATATGAACAACATTGAAACCGGCAGTGCTTATACCATGCGGAGGCACTTCATGGCAAGCGAGGAGGCGGTGTAGGAACCTAGCCAAGGTCGGGGAGCGGTGTGCGAGTCGGAGCCGATGACACAGTCGGGGCGGAGGGAGTCGGAGGAATGGCGGCGTCCAGCTGAGCTCCAGAAAGGGGGTCGCACTGCAGGGTTGCGTGCTCAAAGTCGTCGTAGAAGGCATCCTGCTCAGCGCGGTACGCGTCCTTCAGCTTGAGGGCGGCGTGGAGCCCACTGGCGGCGTACACGGCCCCCTCCTCCACGGGCTGCCACGGGGCCGGCACGTCCGCGCTGGCGGGGACTGTGACAAGGCGCTCCTCTGCGCCGGGGACGTCGATGACTTCGACGTATGAGTGCTGGGCGTACGTTGCGGCGAAGCGGCCGAGCACACTGGTCGGGAACGGGATGTACCCCTCTGGGCGCCGCGGCGGGCGCGCGACCAGGTCCCATTCGTCACCACACACATCGAGCGCGTCTCGCACGAACCAATACACTTCTTCGAACGTGGGGGCCGGACGTTCACGACCTGGAGTTTTCTTCAGCGTCTTGCATGCCTGGCCGTCAGCTATCCGGGTAGGGGAATGGTGAATTTACTGTGTCGTACACGCTCTCAACCAGGTCGTCGGTCCACGTCGTCCACTGCAGGGCCGTCTGGCGGGTGCGGTTCTTGTCGAACACCGCGCGCATGCTGGCGTACCACATGCTGCCATGGTTAGATATGTTGTTTGCAATAGACGACACCTTGTACGTACATCTCGTGCACCTTGTCAAAGAGCGCGAGCATGAACACCGTGTCGTCGACAACGTCCACGGCAGGCGCGCGAGGCACCGCCGGTACGTACGGCGTCCCGTCGGTATCGACCTCTGCAGCGACGCCCAGCGTGCGTGACCACGACATGCTCGCCTCGGCGGCTGCCCAGCACGCCTCGTACTTGTACTCGCGCGTGTTGTACGGCGGGAACCCGAATGCCTCCAGGCTGAGCCAGTTGTTGCGCGGGAAGGCAAGGGGGGTTGCGGGCACCTCGGCCGCGCTCCGGGGGTGGAAGAACGAGCTGGTGGAAACCGCCATTTTCATGTAGAGCGGAGAGATCCAGACTGTGGTGGATGTATGCTCGCAATGTTGTTGTTGTATTCACTGATCATTGTGCTGTGTTGATGGTTGTTTTGATGTGCTATCGTATGGGATTAGGATCAACACGGGCGATACGGGATCTAATATCAAAAGTATGGCAGCCGCCACCGAGCGCTGCGAGAACAACAACAATCGGGGTGCTTTCACTCTCAAGCAGTCCGTCGTGGAGTCGCTCCACTGTGGCTTTCTTGGAGTCTGGGTCAAAGGGAGTGATCATCCGCGCCGCTAATGTGCATCAAGAAGCAGTTCTCGAGGAGCGCATTGCACAGGATTTGTAGCGGTGCAAGGCGGCGTCACCAGGCTGATCTGTACAGTGCACCAAGTTCGACAAAACGAACCTGGCGCCGCCATACATATACGAGTTCAAACGTTGCCGCGCGATATCAACAAGACAGCCCAATACCAACTCCACGGTCTCACTCTACACAGCTGCCTTCTTCCATTAACGTGCTCAATACTTTTGTCCGAACCCTTCTCGCTCGGGACTTGCTCCCGCCGAATGGAGAAGCATGGTCTGGGGTGCAAACTGCACAAAGTTGACTCGTGAAAACTGGACGAGAGTGAGAACGTTGCCTTGCTTTTTGCCAAGAGTTCCGGTAACCCACCAGTGACCACCAATCGTGCACCGTGTTTGCCCAAGCATCGTCCATGTCTGACGACCGCAACAGGGCGGCCACGATGCGGAAAATCTTGCCACGCTTCCCCTCTGTCAGCATTGGACGCAGGAGGCCCCGAGCGCGCACACTCACAATGCTGTGGCCGTTGGCCGCCAGGTCTTCGATGGGGATACTTGAAAGTGTCGCGTACGCCTTGCGTGCGAGTTCGGACCTCTCTGCGGAGACTCGAGGTACGACCAGGTCGGTGACAAAGTCGAGCAGTGCCAGACGGACACACGTCTCCGTGACGAGGATGTTGGCTCTCTGCATACCAAGCACCGACTGGCGGACCTCGTTTCGAGCGCCGTTGTCGTCTTGCTGGGACTGAGGTTGCAGCTCTGTTGGCAGCTGCTCCACGTGTTCGTCCAGCTGCCGCTGTACAAGCTCCACAAAGGCCAAGTCGGCATGCAGGTCGTCGCCCTCGGGAAGGCTGTTGCCGGCAGCGAGGTGCAGTCGCAGCCGCCTGTCTCGAATCAGACACCGTGCGAGCATCGGGAAGATTTGGACACAACCGTTAAAGCCCGCCATGTACGAAATGGACGAAGGCGGTTGCTCGAATGCGCCTTGGGATGTAATGTACTCGTCGTCCACCACGAGCGGGGTCGGCACCATGCCCTCATAGTCGTTCATGTGGATCACGCTGCCGGCTGCCGCTTCGGTAATGTCCAGGGCATAGACGTGCCACCACATTCGGCGGAACATTTCGCGTTCGATAAAGTCGATTTCTTCCGGCTGTTGCTGTGCATGCTCCAGGCGAATAATGTGGATGAGGTGGCACGCCTCGCTCAGGTAGACTTGGGCCCTGTGGTCTTGTCCCAGGGACTGGGAGCAGAAGAAGTTGGCCATCACCACGCCGACATGCTGCAAGGTGACCGTGTCGTACGCCCTGTCGAGAAGCACAAGGCTGCCTCGGTGACAGCGACGCTGTAAACGGGCCAGCTCTTCGCGAGAGTATTCACCCTCCATGCGGTTGAGCGGGGCCTGCCCAATTGTGTATGCAACTGAGATGGGTCAGCACGGATAAAACGAGCTGCCTGGCGATAGCCACGGCTCACCCAGGGCGCAAATCAAGGCGCGGGCATTGCGATCAGAACGGTCTGTCCGCATGGTAACGATTTGATGGAAGCTGGGTTTGTGGACGATGGGAAAGAGCGAGTGCATGTACTGCAGGTACAGCGTCAGAAAGAATGTAATCACCGGCCAAGGAGCAATGTCTTCGACTTGAGAGTGGCGGTTGATGGGGGCGTCTGGAAAGACAATGTGTGTGGATGATGTTGCCAGCTGGCTGTTTGTAATGTCACCCGCGGGAAGGAGACCACCTGCGGCATTGTCTTGCGCAAGAGACCCGGCAGGAAGTGTCTGGTCGACAGTCGTTGGTGTTGGCTGGAGGGAGAATTCTACTGGTGACAGCTCTAGCGGAGCGGTTTCCCACTGGAGCGAAGCGCGTCGTGGGCCAGAGTCGGCAAGCGCATTGAGGATGCTCTCTTGTGAAATAAGATCTGCCGACTGTCCACCAGGATCTGCTGGACCCGACGTCCCGGCATTCTGGTACAGGAATGGCGGGCTTGACGGACCGGCTGAGCGGCTGGCGGTGGGCATCACTGGCCGTGGAATAGAACTGGACTGCGCAACCTGTGTCGCAGAGGTCCGCATCGGTCCAGGTCCACCTTCAGAGTATCTATCGCCATCAGTGATCGTATGCCGCCAGACAGGATTGGTCCACCACCACTCACCGAGGGCGACGTCCCGCCTTTTTGTAGCCAATGTCAAACGTGCAGGCAAACTTGCCGTGAACGCAGTTTGTGCACTTGAATGTGTCACCCATGACTTCGTCCGAGGGAACGCATTTGGCCTGTTTCTCTGTGTGAGCTGCCAGCCGGCGGCGGGGACGAATGAGACTGTAGGCCGAGACGCACCTTTCTTCGCCGACAGCGATCGCATGTGCGGTAGGGGCCCATGGTGTGGGTGGTTGTTGTTGTTGTTGTTGGACAACGAGGAGGAATGGGACAAAAGGGAGCGGACGTTTGGCCAGTGTGCCCTCCCCCTCTCCCCCCACATCAAATGGTCCGCAACACTGGAGAAGCTCAGCAGTGCCCCACAACCCCCGGAGCGGGGGCAATTCAGTAAGCGAGCCAGCCCCCGCCCGGGATCACGTTCTGACGTCGGCGGCATGCACACGGCATGCACCCACGACGGTATGAGGTACTTCACACGCATTCATCATCTCCTTCACTAGTGGACCCAGACGCATGTATATAAACAAATAGCCACGCAGGCGTCTCGCTCTCCCACAGCAGTTTACTGCTTGTCCGCAATGGGAACGTCCTTGCCAGTCGCCTAGGGAAACGTGTCAGCTGCGGCGGGATCGACGGACGGGGGGCGTGCACAACCACCGCTATCACTTATACACTTACCTTCTTGAAGGCGCTGCGGACACCGTCCGAGATCTTCTCAGTGGTCTCGTTCGACTGGCCGTGGCCGGCCTTGGTGAGGATGCTGCCGATGCCCTTGTCTGCAGAGGGACGGGTGGTTAGCCAAGAATGCACGACGTTGGCTCCCCCTTGTGCGACCTACCGAGAGCGTCCTGCTGGCCGGTGGAGGCACCAGCGGCGGCCTGGGGAGCCTGCTGGCCCTGCTGCTGGCCCTGGGCGCCGCCGCCGAGCGACGAGGCCTGGTTCTTGATGTTGTCGAGGAAGGACATTGTGGGTGGGGTTGGATGCGTAACGGTGTGGATGTAGAAGATGGAGAGATGGAGAGAGAGAGAGTGGTCGTGGCGTGTCTGACACGCGTCCAATATATACCGCTGTACCGCTGTCGATCGCGCCCGCCAGCCGGACAGCCGCCAGCAGCAGCTGCTGCCCCCGATACGCTTGCACGTCATATGAAACCCAAATGCACCTTTGGCTCACTGTCTGTCGCTTCTTGGCGCCCAACGCCTCCTCCTCCCCGTGTGGGTTAAAATGACGCAACAGGTGGCAATCGGCACCAAATATCCCGCAGTAAATGGATCTGTTCTGGTCGGGTCACGTCTTCCTTTTTCCCATCCACGCGCGTGCTGGACAGAAAAAAAAGTGTATACATGCATCCATATCACACCCTTTTTTGTTGCCCAGCAATTGCAAGCAAAGCAAAGCGCAGCAGCAGCAGCAGCAGCCGCGACCCGAAAAGAGCGACTGGAGAGACACAAGGCACTAATTGCCGTCCTAGTCGCATTCCACCGCTCTCCTGAGCTCTCTCCCACCACGTACAGCATACAGCGGCACCAATTTTGGGTGACCCGACGAGACCCCCCCAGTGCGCCAGTGCGATGTGGCAGAGCAGTTTATACCAGTGTACGCACTATACTGCAGCCTTCTCGACAGACACCCATCCAACTCACCCCACCCGGACAACCAACCATGAAAGCGTCCCAACGACAACGGGGTGGTGACGAGACATCCATGTTGGTGCGCACCGAGTTGGGTCAGCTGATGGGGGAAACCGAGTGAGACGATGGATGGGGATGGATTGGGGGATGTGGGACTAGGCGTGTGTGATGCGGTGTGATGTGAGGGAAGTGGGGAAGTGGAGGACGAGTGGAGAGATGGGAGTGTGAACGATGGCGCTGTCGGGAACGCCGGAATGGAGAGGGAAACGGGGATGGACAAAGGAAAAGGAAAGGAGTTAGCACACGACACATCCCAGCGTGCCCAGTCGACCAGCTCGACCACCTCTATCGCTTCTCTCATGCCGCCACCGTCACGGTCTGGAGGTGGTCGAGCATGAGAAGCGAAGAGGTGGGAGGAGCTGGCGCATGGCGCATGCATGGGAATCATCATGATTAGTCTCTATAATGGTACACGGCAGCAAAGAGGCCTGCTGGGGGGGGGAGGTGGGGAGGGGAGGTGGGGAGGGGAGGTGGGAGGAGTCCCGGGTTGTTTTTTGGGTGTCATGCAAGGTCGAATCGATGGGTAATTGGTGTGTCCAAAGGGCGCTCTGCTTAGCGGCGGCGGGGCTTCTGGACAAGGGTGAATCCGTCGTCGTCGACGATGGGCTCCTCGCGCTCGCGGGGCTGCTGCTCCTCGGCGGGAACGAGCTGGGGCACGCCGTCGTCCTCGTCGTCGTCCGAGTCGCTCTCCCACTCCTCGCCGTTCTCGTCGACCTCGTGGGCACCACCACCCGAAGTAGCAGCGACACCCTGGCGGCTGACCTCGGCGGCCTTGCGCTCAAGGGCACCGACAGTCTCCTCGGCCGGGCGCTGGGTGGGGGCAACGACGTCACGCCACAGGCGGAGAATGTCCGTGGCCAAGGGGTCGACACTGCCGTCCTCGATGGCGGCCTCAAACTCGTCGCTCATGACCTGGGTGAGCATGTCGGCGAGCTGGTCAATGTCGAGTGGGGGCTCGGCGGCAGTGCTGGGGTCGAGACGGGGGCCCTCGGGGGTGTCGACAACGGCCGACTCGAACGCGTCAATGAGCTCGGATGCGAGCCACGTCTTCTTGTCGGCCGACTCGTGGCCGCCCCACTGCTCGCGGACGGCGATGGTGAGCGCCGGCCAGAGGTCCAGGAGGGCGACGACGCCGCGGGCGAAGAGAAGGATCTCGGGAGTGGACATGTTGTTTGTGTTGTGGGTGTGTGTGGTGGTGGGATGTCTCCTTTCTCATCGATCTCATCTATGACGTCCTGCACCCAAAAATCCACACAGCGCAACGCAAAAGGTGGATCGGAATTATCAGCGTTGTGGCACCCGCAGGTGAGTGACCTAATGTAGCCATTAGCGCAGTCAGCCGAGTATTACAACGGCCACGTGTTTATTACAAAGTACTAATGAGCTCTTCCACATTACCTAATCATTTACCCCGCAGCCGCGACGTGGAGACATGCTGCGTGCTGCGTGGGCTCGAGGACGACGACGTGACGACTACCTCTGGGTCCTCTGTCGTGTTGTCGAGCATCCTTCTTGTCCATACTCCCCTATCCCCCCACGCTCGTTACGAAAACCCTCCCCGCAGCCAGCAACAGCTAGTAGCGGTTATGCGTGCGACATCCTTCTCCCCGCTCGCGGCCCTCTCGGTCCTCCTCGCTGCCAGCACCGCCGCGGCGCGCTCGGCCGCTGGCGACCGCCTGCTCGTCGTTCGCGACAAGAAGTATGAGACTGGCTATGACAAGTTCTTTGCGAGCCTCCAGGGTGGGTCGCATAGTGGGGCAGCTGTCTTCAAAGTTGTTTCAGCTGCCTGCAAAAGACACACATCAACGGTTTGAGCTAATGTCCAGAGCGCGGCTTCGAGGTCACCTTCTCCGAGCCCAAGGCCGACACGACCATGCTCGAGGGCTACGGCGTGCCCCTGTATGACCACCTGATCATCTTTGCGCCTGAGACACGCGGTACGTCTGCTGAAATTGCTAGGTGTCATCACAAGCTGACATTCACAAGCCTTCTCGCCCGCATTCACTCCCCAGAACATCCTTGCCGCCCAGGGCCAGTACCTCAACACTCTGCACATTCTCTCGCCCGGTCTCGACGCGGTGCAGGCGGCTACCCTGCGCGAGTACGACATTGAGCCCGTGCCCGCTGGATCCGAGGTGCTGGATGCGTTCTCGCACGTTGGCGGCGGCAGCGACGCGGACCTGGTGTGCGCGCGCGACTCGCTCGTGGCTCCCGTCCCCGTCTTCTCTCAGCAGACGCTCAAGCAGAGCGGACCCCTCGTGGTCCCGCACGCTACGGGCTTCAAGACGGGTGCCAACCCATTCCTCCTTGACATTGTGTCGGCTCCCTCGACGTCGTATGTCGGCGACAAGGACGGCAAGGCCGCTGTCGAGACCAAGCCCGGCGCCGAGATCCAGCTTGCGGGCTCCAAGGTGTCGCTCGTGGCTGCCATGCAGAACCGCGAGAACGTCCGTATCGGCTTTGTCGCGTCCCCCGAGCTCCTCTCGGACAAGTGGTGGGGCAAGAAGCTCGACGGGTGAGTAGCAAGCGGTGTTGACTGCGGGAGGGGAAGAGGGACCTGTGCTGACACCCCCGTGTCCGCAGTACTGAGACTGGTAACCGCGCTGTTGTCGAGGACCTCACCAAGTGGCTGTTCCAGGAGACTGGTGTGATCCGTGTTGTCGACACCCACCACCACCGCTCGGCCGAGACTGAGCCCCGCGAGGAGTACACCAAGAACGACAATGTTGTGAGTAGAGGATGGATGGGATACCAACGGATCGCGCTGAACCGATTTATTTAGAGCTACGAGATCACCCTTTCGCAGCACACCACTGCTGCCAACGGCACTTCGGCTTGGTCTCCCTTTTCTGTTTCGGACCTGCAGCTCGAGTTTACGATGCTTGACCCGCACATCCGCACCTCGCTCGTCGAGGCGTCGTCGACTGCCGAGGACACGACCTACGCTGTCGAGTTCCGTGCTCCTGACCGCCACGGTGTGTTCAAGTTTGCCGTGTCCTACTTCCGTCCTGGCTGGACGTACCTGGACACGTTTGACAAGGCGTCTGTTGTCCCTCTGCGTCACGACGAGCACCCGCGTTTCATTGTGGGCGCGTACCCGTTCTACACGGGTGCGCTGAGCACGTCTGCCGCGTTCCTCGTGTTTGTCGCTCTGTGGATCTCGCTTGCGGAGAGCGACAAGGGGAAGAAGAAGGCCGAGTAGAAGAAGCAGCACACATACAAAAAACAACAACAGCACTAGGCATCGTCCCCATAGTGCAAGATAGCAGCAATGTATAGAGAGCATTCCAGCATGACACTAAGGAGGGGGAGGGAGGATGACGCGCTGGTGCTGCCGGTGTCTCACGCGTGCAGGGACTGCTCTGAGCGCTCTGACGTGTGAGGCGACATTTTGGCGAGATCTGGGTTTTGAAAAGGCCTCGGCTCGGACCGTAGGCCGTAGGAAAGATATATGGGCAGCAACGTGTCCCGTGGAAGGCACACCAGTTGGCCTGTTGGCCAGTTGTATTTGGGGGCTCGAGTAAATTGTCCCATTTGGCAGGCGCGCTCGTGTCGTCTTGTCGTCTTGTCTCTTCTCTTCTGCATGCGGGCATGTCGGGTGGGGACGGGCGAACAGGGTGCAGCCGGTGGGGGGTTGCGGCTGGACCGAAGGGGTGGTGGAGCTCACCCACTTTGAGCTTTCAGCGCGCGCGCGCGCGCGTGCAAAGTGACGCCACAGTCAATGTAAACCTTCAGGGAGGGGGATGAGGGCAGCTGGGGCGGGCAGGCGGGCGGGCAGTGTCGACGACACCACCCAATCTCTCACCGTTCAAGCCCAAAAGCCAAATAAAACAAACCTATAGAATTCGGCCTGGCTGGCTGGCAAAGTGCGGGCCCACCTTTTTTTTTTTTTTCGCTCTCTGTGCCAGTCACGTCAGTTTAATCAGTCGGGCGGGCATCCGAGCCGAGAAATGACAGAGAGCATAGGGAAAAATACGCACAGAATGACCCCCCCTCTCTCTCCCGTCACCCATGTCACCCAGGGAGAGCCGAGAGCGGAGCTGCCTCTGACGGCGCGGCGCGACTGGGTACAGTGTACGTCCGAGGAAACGGACGGACGGACGGAGGAGGGGGCAGAGCATATGGAGAGGGAAGGAAGGCAAAGGAAAGGAAACGTCTCTCTCGCTCGAGGATCCAATTCGCACCCACCCGACCCCCACCCCAGTCCAATAATCTGTTTCTTGCTCTTTGCTCTCTGCATATCACACACACCACCACAACTCACCTGCACACCACACCACACCACCCCCGTCTCCCCCCTCCCTTCCCCCCCTCTTCCCTCCTCCCCTCCCCTCTCCTCCCCCCTCCGTCCGCCGCCTCCCTCCGCCTACTCCACGCACATTCCGTCTTGTCTCGCGCGCGCGCACTCTGGTCGTCCAGTCAATCGACCGTCTACCCCATACCCACCCCCACCCCACCAGCCCCACCCAGCCGAGTTCGATTCTGTCCGAAAGGCGCTGTACCAAAGAGGGAGAGACTGCGTGCACACCACACACATCACATCACTTGCGGCCATCACTCCCCCCATCCCTCTCCCCCAGCACAGACCGCAAACCTCCGTTGTCTCTGTGGTGTGTGCCTAACCCCCACCGACCCACCAAAACAAGCGAGCGACCCCCGTCACCCCCCGTCAACCCCCGTCAACCCACACGCGGTCCGAGACTTTTCCCCCGTCTGCTCTGCTCGCAACTTCCCACAACCCCCACATCCACCATCCCATCATCCTCCCCTTTCCTTCCACCGGGCCACACCATCCTCACCCGCATCCACCGGCTGAGCCTGGCAAACCCCGACTGACAAGGTCTGGTGCATCCTCCTCCCCCGGCCTATCCTCCTACCAAAAAGGGTTCACCTACGCAACACACACACACACTCGGCGGCCGGCTCGCCACCACCCCTATCTCACGCCGTCACACAAACCCACCCACCCCCCACCCCACGTTCCCTCCTTTCCTTCCCTTCCTTGCCCCCAACAACTACTAGACCCGGCATCGCGCTCTCGCAAATTATTTTGCTCGCCACCCAGCGCGCGCCTCCTTGGCACCGGTGTTCAATAGCGCCGGGGCTCTCATCGTCCCTCTCCGTTCGTGATCTGACCTAGACCTCGACCGGCCGGCCCCTCCGCTCCACCCACCAACCACCAACACACCCCCTCACCTTCCTTCCTTTTCCTTCTCCCCACCCCAGACCGCACCGCCGCGGTATGGCCCGCCTTGCGAGGCCCACCGCGACAGCAAGCAACCCTTCGACCCCCATCCCGGCCACCACTTTGAGCCCGGCTCTTGCCGGGGCCGTGCCGTCTCCCAGCAGCGGCGCGGCAGGCGTCGCCACCCCCGTCGCCGGACCGTCGCGCACACGGGGCACGCGCTCCAGTGCGCGGCGTTCCCTTGCGGCCGCAGCGACCGCCCCGTCTTCGTCGGCCTCGGCGTCGACTTCCGCCGCGGCGTCACCGGCAAGCTCGGGCGGTGTGGATCGTGCGTCGTCACCGGCAGCGTCTCATCACTCGACTCGCTCCGCAGGCATCCCCAAGAGCCATGTTGCGCCCAAGGCGCACGGGCTCCGCAATGCGCTCAACGCGCGCGACCGGACGCCCTGCCCCTTCCCATCCGAATTCGGAGGAAGCGAACACTGTGGTGTCGCAGACGAAGACGAGGCCGACGACGTCCTCATGGCCATCTGTGCCGCCACCGCTGGACTGGTGAGTAAATTTCTCCTGTTGCTGCGTGCTGCATGCTGCATGGGCGTCTTCGAGCTAGCCCCCGCGACCCCAAACCCCTTTGTCGGACCCGCACGCACCGCGCGCGCGCGTGGATGGATACCGCTTGTGTGTGAGTTGATCGGCTGACACCTTCAGGGAAACCTCGCACTGTCACCCGACGAACTTGCTTCAATTGCGTTTGAACGTGGCTGGCTGCGCCCACCGTCAGTCGCGGTCGCGCCAGCAACCATGATTCAGAACGCAATCCGCATGCACCAGAGTCGTTGCTCAAAGGCGACTCCAACCCGCAGACCGCTCGTTCAAAAGTACCAGCTCGCAGGCTCGACAGCAGAGGCGGTGCTCGGACCGGCCCTACACCCCACCGCGTTCGAGGGCCCAGCACGCCCAAAGGGCCCAGTGTGGTTCCTCTCGTCAGAAGTGGGAAAGGCAAAATGGCGCAACCCCTTTGCGGGAATCGTTGTTCCCAAGACGACCGTTCGCAAACCCGCTGCGCCCAGGCCAAAGACGATCAAACCCAAGAAGGAAGACACGAGGCGAAAGGACAAGAAGGATAAGGAGCAAACACCAGCCGCCGCCTCGGCCGCCAGCGACGCCACGGTGCCTCCTCCTGTCCCTCGCATAAAGTTGCGACTTTCGGCAGCGGCTGGAGACGCAACGCCAGGTACTACGCCTGGTACACCACCGGCAACGCCAGGTGAGGACAGCGATGTTGGCGAGAGCATGCGATCGTCGCGTAGCGTTACCGTCGAGTCGTCGGTCACTCCCATGCTGTTCTCCACGCCGCCTCCACCGTCTCGCAAGCACCAGCGCAAGCACACTAGCGTCCTCGACTCGTCAGACTCCGACTCTTCGGATTCCGATGACGACATGACAGCCGCCGCCGCCGCGTCGCGTCACAGGCAGCCACGGCACATTGTGCTACCACCACTCGCCGCCGGTGCTGGATCGACGCGCTTCCCTCCACAGGCGCCACCATCCCGCCCTGCACCACCTGCGCACTCTCCTCTGGGCGTCTTGTTTTTCTCGCCCCTCACCACTGCCACACTGCCTCTCCCGACATTGCTACAGTCTCCCTTCCCTCACCACTCTCTCGACAACACCATCTGGGCCGCGCGCAACAAGACCGAACCCCTCGCGTTCGATGCGTCTAGCTCGAGCTCGGACGATGAGCTATGCGAGGACTGGGGCAACAGCTCGGGCCTCATGATCAAGGCTGACGATGACGAGGTCCTTTCTGGCTCCTGG
Source organism: Apiotrichum porosum (assembly GCF_003942205.1). Classification (NCBI taxonomy): domain Eukaryota; kingdom Fungi; phylum Basidiomycota; class Tremellomycetes; order Trichosporonales; family Trichosporonaceae; genus Apiotrichum; species Apiotrichum porosum. Next base: position 2,832,812 of record NW_021167110.1, on the reverse strand, counting down.
CCTCAGGATGACGACCCCAAGCTCTCGGCAGCCACCACTGCCATGCGCGAGCTGTTCCCGTACGAGGAAGGTGCCGTTGCCAACCCTTGTGGACCATCGTTCAACCAGCTCGACAACCGCCAGGGCCAGTCGGACAGCTCCAGCGTCGCTGACAGCTCCTCCACCATCAACGCCGTGTTCCAGGGCAAGCTCAAGAATGTCGCCTGTCCCGCAGCTTTGCCAGCTTGGGCGCTGTCGAGCCCCGTCTCGTCGCCTAGCATGAACGGTCGCTCTCTCCCAGCCTTTGTTGAGACCAGCCCGACCCAGTACCTGTCGCGTTACGCGCGCGATGTGGACAGGAGCATGGAGATGGACGTTGACGTTTCTCCCGACGACGAGGCCTGGCTCGACGAGTCGGGTCAGCTTCCCGTGCACGCCGAGGACACGTTTTCGGATGTCGAGGTTGGCTCGACCCTCGGTGGCGAGATTACCACGCCAGAGCGCGACCGCCAGCTGCAGACCGCCGAGTGGGCCCAGGCTTCGTCGCTCCTCATCAAGCAAGAGCCTGAAGACTACTACCCGTCCCCGGCGGCTACCTCGAGCACCGAGCCCGACGACACCAGCCTTCTCTTCCAGGCATCTCGCGAGTCGACTGCCTCAGCACCATCACCTTCGTCAGGCTCGTCCGAGCTTACGCCGTACGAGTTTGACGACTCGGACAACGCACAAGAGTTCCTTTTGGGCCCCGAGAGCTTGTCGATCGAGGAGCTGGACGAGTGGCTCCCTTGCGCTGCAAAGGTGGACCGCACACCACTCCGTGGCCGTGGCCGCGTAGCTCGGCACGACCCATCGCGGTGCAGTGGCAACTGGGGTAGCATTGGCGTCAACAACCCGATCATTCCCCTGTCCGGGTTCATCCCCAAGCCTACACCGCCGCCACTGGTGCGCAAGCGCAGTCTCCGGTCATGCACGCGTCGCAACCGCTCGACACCCCGCAAGGCCGACTCTCGCCCCACTCCCGTGCCGTCCCCCGTGTCGTCCGAGGTCCTGGTGCTCGAGACCCCCACGCACCCCGAGCCTGAGACCATCGACATTGACATTGAGCTCGAGGACGCAATCGGTGCCGCGGATCTGGAAATGGCCCGCGTCGAGGCAGAAGAACGCGAGGAGCAGTACCGTGCCCAGAAGAGGGCCGAAGCCGAGGAGAACCACCGTCGCTGGCAAGCATGCCGCCGCGCTTTCGCCGACGCTACAGCCAGCGGCTCGGGCTCCCAGTCCCCAGTCCTCTCGCCACCCAACCCTCCGGCTGCTGAACCTCACCAATCCTCGCCCTGGATCGAGACTCCCAACAACGGCTCAGGCACTTGGGGTGCCTCGGACATTGTGCCCGACATGACCTCGTCATTGACCTTGTCGCCACTCGCGCTGCAGATTTCGCCGCCGCCCGAGCTCACCTCGCTGGACCCCAAGGCGCTTCTTTCGCCACCCAGCCAGACTACCATGATGATGCTCGACTCGGCCTTGTCTCAGGTTGAGATTGATCAGCAACACGCCGCCCCACCCCTCCCTGCCCCGGCACTGCCTCCTCCTGCACCTGCTGCGACTGCTCCTGCTCCGCACCCTGTGCCGTACCACCCTGTGGCCATTGCACCTGCACAGCAGCCCCAGCAACAGCAACAGCAGCAGCCCCATCGCGGTCACGCTCAGCAGCACCACCACCCTATTGCTCCCAAGCCAGTAAACCCCTCGCCGCCCAAGCACATTGCCCCCAGGGTGGTGTCGCCCAAGGTCTCGCACAAGCCGATGCCCATCGCCATTGCGCCGGCACCCGTTCACCCGCACGAGGTCAAGATTGCGCCCAGGCCAGAAGTCAAGGTTGCGCCCAAGCCCGAGCCGCGGATTCTTCCCAAGCCCGAGCCGTCCAAGCTTGTGCCAAAGGCAGCTTCCGTGCCTCCCATTGCTCCAACACCGGCAACCACGAGTGCACCAGCGACGACTCCTGCAACGGCCACGTCGTCGGCCACGTCCACGTCGTCGACTCCTGCGCCGACCCCAGCTCAGGTTCCTACCCGTACCGTCTCGCCGATCGCGCGTACGTCGACATCCTCGCCTGCGACTGCCAGTGTCGCGTCATCGTCCAGCCTGTCCTCTGCGCCATCGTCCACAGCGACCAGTACCACTACCACGACTGCCTCGACGCCAGCGCCGCAGCCACGGCCCTCGACCCCCTCGTCGGGTGGCACGACCAAGCGTTTGCTTCCCGGTATCGACGCGTGTGTGATTGACAACCTCCCTTGTTACTCGCACGTCTGGGAGGCGCCCAAGGGCCCAAAGTGCACTGTGCTTCGTCGTCTCGACACTGACTTTGTCAACGGCACTGCTCTCCTTACGGCTCTTGGCGTTCCCCCAAACAAGTACGCCGAGTACCTCCAGGCGCCGTCGCCCACCCTCGCCTCGCACAGGACTGTCCCCCTCATTTCACCACAGGGACACCACCACGCACCGGGCGTCCCGGGAGTCTGGATCCCACTCGTCGAGGCTCGCGAGCTCGCACGCAAGCTCGGTCTTCCCGACTCGAAGCTGCTGGCAAACATTCTCCGCGAAGACCTGTTCCAGCTCTTCAAGGAGCTTGCTGGTATTTCGTTGCGCCACACGTCGTCGACCGAGAGCTTTGGAATGCCGTTCGTCACTCAGCCACACCCGCGCCAGATGGTTCCGCCGGCCAACGCCAACTCGCGGTCGACACCCAACCTCACCGCGCTTGGCGGCGCCTCGGCTCCCAACCCCACTCACATGCGTCCTGGCGTACCTGCTGGTGCAAAAGGCCCGCTGGTCCGTGGTCCGGTCGCGCCGCCTGACGGTGCGCCGCAGCCCAAGCGCCGCCGTGCCACCGTCGTCGTTGTTGGTGCCACTGGCCCTGCGGCTGCTACTGCCAACGCAGCTCGCCAGCCCATCAACCCGGCTGTCCCTCGTGCTGTTCCGACGGCGGCTGCCGCTCGTCCGGCCCCTGTTGTCGCTACTGCACCAGGCAATGCCCACGCGGCCCCCGTCGCAGCTGTGCGCCAACCTGTGCCCCCCGCTGCTCAGGTCGCCAGGCCTGTCGTCGCCCCAACACCTGTTGCCCCCGCGCCGACGGTTCTGGCAGCCAAGGCCGCTCCAGATCCGCCCAAGGTCGCACCAAAGGTTGCACCCCTCATGGCCGTTGCCCCGCCTCCAGCGGCGCCACGCCGGACCCGTGCCAGCCTCGGTGCAGCTGTCGGTGCCAAGTGAGAGAAGAGAAAGAGAGAGAAGAAGATATCACGTCGAATTTTCCCGTCACCCCACCAAAATTGTCATCGATACAAGACCGAAAAAGCAAACCCCGCTCTGAATAGATGGCGGTCACCCTCCACTCAGTCACCCGACCCCCCAACCCCTCCCGAAAAGGCCACCACACACACCCCCACCCCGCCGACCCAAAACCCACCACCCATATAGTACGCGCGCGCGGGGAGAGAGAACGAAACGAAATCGGAAGAAAGAAGAAAGCAACCGCACAACCAACCAAAGAAGCCAACAAAGAGAACGGCTCAACCATCCCATCCCCCCACACGGCCACCGCCACCACCCTCCCACAATTCAACTTCCCCCTCCCCCCCGAAGCAAAAGAGCAAAAAGAGAGAGAGAGAGAAGAAGAAGAAAAAAGGAAGTTGGCCGAAACGAAGAAAAGAGAGAGAGAGAAGGAGAGGGGAGAGAGAGATAAATGTGGATAGAAGTCAAAACAAGGGGTGTTCAAAACTGTGCCGTTCTTTTTATGGCCTGCCTATCCTTTTATCCATGTGTTGTACGGCCACGGCCATGACCCATGCAGCTCTGTGCTTTGTGGGAAAACTGTGTTTTTGCTGGTGGTGACGGACGAGAAGGGGCTGACGCGGCTTGAGATACACCTGACTTGGGGCTGACGTGCCGTTAGGTTGGTAGCCTCTGCTAGCTCTGCTACGATGTGTGCTCCAGTCTATCACTTTAACACAGGTGCATGCTCATGCTCATGCTCACGCTCCTCCCCGTTCCATACTCCTTTCCTCCTTTCTCTTACAGAGCTGCTTTCTCGGACAGATTATTGACGAAATGGCGGAAAATAGGGCGGACAATAGATGACAGGTTGCGGGGGACAGAATGTTCAGACAGTGTTCGAACAGTGGGATTGAAAACGAGTTGGCGCTAGAGCAAGTCTGCCAGAGCTTAGGCTCTGCGGTGGCGAGGCCAGGTGGCGTGGTGGGGGTGAGGAGTGGGGTGATGCGGGACGGTGGTGGGGGACAGGTGGGGGATGGGGGGAGGCCTCCGGATCCGCGTGGCTGGAAGCAGGTGGTTCCTTGATCCTTTGTGACCTTGGTGTGACCTTTACGAACGATGGCCTCGTCAAGCGGGGACGTGACGAGGCCGGGGGACCTTGATGATGGCCTGCTTGGGCTGGCCTTGGAGGGAATGGGCGCGCGCGCCTAGGAGCGGCGGCGACGGCCGTGGTGGTGGTGGTTGCGGGCCGAGGCGCGCACGGGAGTGCCAACCGGAGTGGCCGGCGTGGACGACGCCGAAGCAGGGACCTTGGTCGGCGCCAGGGCCGTGGCCGCGAGCTTGAGCGTAGGAGGACGCTGCTCACGCTCATGCTCACGGTGCTGGCGGCCGTTGTCGCGGTGCTGGCTATGCTCGCGCTCACGCTCACGTTCACGCTCGCGGGAAGGAGGGGGAGGGGCAGAGTTCATGACGGGAACCTGGCTGTCGAGGTACAGGCGCCAGAGGTCGTCGGTGATACCGCGGCCGGCGTTCGGGCAGCGAGTGCCGTGGTGAGGACCAAAGCACGCACAGTGCGTGGCGGGACCGCTGCGACCCTTCTTGAGCGCGCGAGCGCGCTTGTCGCCGTAGCCGAGAATGTTGATGATAGGGTCATCGTGGCTGACCAGGCCCTTGGTGATGGCCTCCTCTGGGCAAGTTAGGCGAGACCCACAGAAATGTAACTCACCAATGTTGTCCGGGTGAAGAGGACAGCAGCGGAGACAGAACGTGCGGCGCGTCCAGTCTGCTGGGTCAGATATGAGCGCACATGACATTTAACCCACTGCAGAGCCCGCAGAAGTCGCAGTACCAGTCTCCCGGGTCGCCGAGAGCAGAGCGGAGCTGAACGGCGTTGGACTGGGTGGCCGTCTGGGCAGGAGGAGTCTCGGTGGTGGCGCGGGAGAAGCGACAGTCGGTCCTGGTGAGTGAGCTAATGACCTGCGGCTGCCACACTCACCTGACACAGAACGTGCGAGCACTGAAGTTGTGGGTGCCGCAAGGACAGACTGCTCCATCAGTTCCCAACTGCAACCGGATGAACTCACCCCAGTCGCCGTCACGGAGTCCAGAGGTCAAGCTCGAAGCTTCGGTCGCGCCAACGAGATCAATCTTGCCAAAGGAGAGGTCGAGCGAGCCCAGGCCGTCAAGACCGAGCCCAACGGGGGAATGGTCCTTGATGGTAGGAGTCGGAGTGGTGGCAAACCGACCAAAGCCCCCCAGAAGGTTGCCACCGGGACCGCGTGCAGGGCTGCTGCTGTAGATGCTTGAGAGACTGCTACCGTAGCTGCTTGGGAGGCTGCCGTTGTAGAGACTTGGGAGACTGCCTCCGAGCCCTCCGGGGATGGTGTGCACCCAGGACGGGAAGCCCGGGTCGGTACCCAGCGACGAGGCGAGGGAAGAGACCGTGTGGGAAGGAGAGGTAGATGCCGAGAAGCGACCACTTCCTGGAGCAGGGTCTACGGCCGAGCTCGCATGTCCCAGGACGACGGGTGGGCCTGGGAGGGAGAAGCGGAGAGGGTTGAGACAGAGCCGCTGGTCTTCGGTTTGGTGGCGCTGGACTGGCTCGGGTATGGCGCTGGAATCGGGAGTCGGGGAAGTACGAGGAGTACGAGGAGCGAGAGGAGCCGGAGAAGCGTGGGTATCTTTGGGAGTGGCAATGGCAGGCGTCGTCGACGATGCGGCGACAAGAGCAGCGGCTGCGTGTTGCTGAGCCTTTACCGCACGTTCGGTCTCGCTATCGGGAATTGTCAGTACAAACGAAGCGACGATCTGTGCGCCGGTGGCGCGACGCCACATCCGTGCACACACTCGACAGGGCATGACAGACCCGACGGCATGCGGACGCGCGTCGTGCTCCCCCAAGACAAACTCACAGCACAAGCTCCTGCTCACGACGCGCGCGGTTGGCGGCGGCGGCGCTCACTGCAGTGTCCGGACGCTGGCAGCGGACGGCCATCTGGTTGGCCTCGATGGCGGTGGACGGGATGAGGTCGTAGAGCTGGCCAGTGGGGGCGAGGCCTGGGAGCAGCACGTCGCCAGAGTACTTTGGAGTGTCGCCTGGAGCGGTCCAGAGGTTGGTGTCTTGGGTGCGACGTGGAAAGTAGCGAGAGCGGCCTTCCGCGCAGACCCAGTTGAAAAGGGTGAACTGGAGGACGGCGACGCGCTGGCCGACAGTGTGGGTGTCTGCACGGACAATGCCACAGACAGGCGCGGGGAACTCGAGGCTGCTTGATGTCCAGTAGGCACTAGGAAGCATCAGCACAGGAGCACAAGGCAGAGACAGCAAAGTGGAGAGCGAAGCATGAGCACAATGGGGACAAGAGGAGGCATGTGTGAGGGGAATACCTGAAAAGGTAGACGACCTTCTCGCCCCCGCCGAGTAGACTCGGAACAATGGGGACATGCTGACACGCAAAGGAAGCAACCGTCCGCATCAAACCCCGCAAACATGCACACACACACCCTCCACCAGGCAGATCCACTTGGGGGGATCATGGTACTCACCTAGGGGCATCCGAGTGACAGAGACGCATCACCAGGTCAATCTCGCGGGCGCGCAGGCCACGGAGAGTGTCGGTGTGCTCGAGGGAAATGGTCGAGTCCATGGTGGTATGAAGGGTGTGGGGGAGGAAGGAAGGAAGGAAGGAAAGCAAGGAAGGCGAGGAAGACGGGGAGAGAAGACGGAATGGGTGGCGAGGAAGGTGGTACAGGCGGTGATGAAAACGGTGGTGGTAGAAGGTCTGAAAGAGTGCTACTGAGGAGGCTACTGAGAGGGGGGACGCGAGGGGGTCGAGAGAGGGGGTGGGGAGCAGGCGGGGATGTGCAGGGAACTAGACTAACACGATGGTGACTAAGAGGAGGGTTGGATACCCCAGGCTACTACCCCACACAGCACGGACAAAGCCGACGAAGAAGAGGGGGTGCGTATGTACAGATGGGGAGGGTGAGAGGGGGGGAGAAGGAGGATGGGTGGGTGTGTTGACGGTGGTAGAGTACACAGGCGAGAGAGAGAGAGAGAGAGATGTTGAGGTGATGAGATGTTGAGAGAGGATGAGAGGATGAGATGAGAGGAAGACGACGACACAAAGGGAAGACGCACAACACAACCGTGTCGCCCGGCTGGCCGGCGAGAAGACGGCCGGCCCTTTGCAGAGTGATGGGGCCGCCCACGAGCCCTGCGCATGCGCATTCGGCTTCTCAAGTGATCCGATAAATGTGTGCCTTTTGTTTCCATCCACTCGAGCCGTTGTTGTGCATGCATCGAAGCAGTACACGACGCACGAAACGATGTCTCTTGACCGAAAGCGAGGTGGATGCACGAAAATGCCACACTCTGTCATGAATTTGCCCCTTTGGGAAATTCGCTCCCATGCCGCCTTTCCGACTGATCGCCACCCAACTGGGCTCACACATTCATTCTCCTTCATCCTCCATCCATCTATCCACCAACCCCCCGGTTCTTCCATCCACCACTCGCACACCCTCTCGCCTGCTCTGCGCCGCACCCTCCTCACCCACACCCCTTTGCCACCATGCCTCCCCGCAAGGCGCGCGACGTTAAGAGCGCCGCCCCAAGCCCCTCGCCAGCGCTCCGCTCTTCACGTTCGCGTTCCCAGCTCACATCCTCGACCACCGACGACGAGGTGACCCAGCGCGCTGTTCCAGTGGAGGAGACCGTGGAGGAGACCGTGGAGGAGACTGAGGAGGAGGAAGACGAGGACGTGGAGGGTGGTGTTGACGGTGTCGAGGACGAGGACGAGGATGGCGCCGAGGCCGCCGAGGATGACAGCGGCTCAGCAAAGCCTACCCTCGCCGACAGGCAAGCAAAGCTCAAGGAGCTGCGTCTTCGCATGGTACGTAACGGTTTTCTAATCTCACGTGTCAATGGCTGCTGACGCTTTTACCTAACAGAACGCAACCACCGCCGCCAACCGCCGCGACCTCGTCGAGGACCACCAAAAGTCCAAGGTCACCGCCCGCGAGCTGCAGCGGCTTGAGAAGCAGCGCAAGCTCGCGCAGACTCTGCGACTCAAGGCCGATGCCGACGAGACGGGCGAGGACCTCGAGCGCCGCAAGGCTTGGAAGTGGAGCATTGAGCAGAATGAGCGGTGGGAGAAGAAGCAGGACGAGTCCAAGGCGAGGGGTGACTCGTCATTCCACAGTGAGTGAGAACAGTGTGATGGCGTGTGGAGCCGCGCCCGCGCGAATGTGCGCAGGGGTCAGGCGTTTGCGCTGGGGTCCGTCCTCGATGCTCGGTGCTCGCAGGGAACCAGTAACAGCACCGAGAGTGTGTCAGATGTGTCCTCGGCGCACCCCCGCCCCGCCCCGTCCCGACCGACCCACTCACTAACCCTCTCCAGACGAAAACGACGACGCGTTCAAGCGCTACGAGAGGCGAGTGCGCGGCACCAAGGTCGACCTCGTCGGCTACTCGAGGCAAAAGGAGGCCGCCCTTGGCCTCGCCCCCGGCACCTTGGTTCCCCTGGGCATGACAAGCTCTGCTCTGGCCGCTGCGGGTCCTTCCAAGATGTCCGGCAAGCTCACCGCCGCCGAGGACCTTTACCGCACCGCCGACACTCTCAGCTACGGCGACAACAAGCCCAGCGAAGAGGCTATTGATCGCGTCATGGATGGTATCAACAAGGGGTGAGTCAAGCACGTGGAGAGTTGGGCTGGGGTTTGCTGGGTGTCGTCCCCGAAAGCAGCAACTCCCAGTTTGCCACAATGGACACCGAACTGACTCATTGCAGCATGGCCAACAAGCGCAGGAAGAAGGAGGACGACGACGACACTGGCGATGTCACGTACATCAACAAGCGCAACAAGCACTTCAACAAGAAGGTCGCGCGCTACTTTGACAAGTACACCAAAGAGTATGTTTCAGCTGGCGTGTCCTGGCGAGTTGCATTAGCTGACGCGTGACTGCAGTATCAAAGCAAACCTCGAGCGTGGAACGGCTCTCTAAGCGCGTTTGTCTCATGCTTAGAGTTGAGGTTGAGGGCGAGTCTCGTGTGCACCACGGGCTGTGAAGCTGCGTACTGGGTCTGGGTCTGCGTCTGGCCTTTTGTGCGGTGGGCTGCTAGGGATAAGTGTGCATGTCTGCGAGCAGTGAGGGCGATATATCCATGTAGAGAGGGAGAGAGAAACCCGATGTATTACCTTAAGACCATGGTATAGGCGTGTGGTTGGTTACTAGGTGAAGCCGGGGCGAAAGCTTCAGCGGGTGCTCGGTACTGGTCCCCCCACATCATCGTCGTCCGGGCATTCTGCGAGCACCTCCTACGCCATACCATCTACCTTCCCGTCCACTCCACAACGTGCATGCGCAAACATAGCCATCTCATACACCACTACCAGCCAAGCCCTATCAACCTCTCGAGCTTCCCACCACATGAGCTCCTTGCAGAGCTGGCTGTGTGCCCGCCTGTAGGCCCTCCCCCTCCCATCTCAGTCTAATCAATCCCCGCTGTATCGTTGCTCGCTCTCTCTTTTAAATTTGCGTGATTTTTGTAGTAAAACAATGTAATGCGGTCGCTCCCACCCAGGCCGTTGTTCTTAGTACTGTCCGTTGTTCATGTAGTACTGCTGTTGCTGTTGTCTTGTCAGCACGCTAAGCCTCTTCCAGCCGCGAGCCCCATGTTTCCAGTCTTCCTTTTCTGGGCGGTCTTGCGCTATGCTTGCTTCCAGCTTGATGTGTTCTTCAAGCCTTCAACGAGACACAAAACAAAACAGCCCCATACACCCAACTGGACACTTGGGGACTACTCAGCGGCGACGGGTGTAACCCACATTCGGGTCCATGCGGGCCTGGGCCTGAGCCTGCGCGTGGGCCTGAGCCTGCGCGAGCTGCATCTGCGCGGCAGCCTGCGCCTGCGCTTGAGCCTGCATTGCGGGGTCGGCTAGAGTGGTCAGCGGGAGCTCGTGATCGCACAGCGCTGGAGCTCACCATAGTATCCCTGCTGCTGCTGGCGCGCCTGCTCGGCGAGCATCATGTTGTACTGCTGCTGCTGAGCCATGGCAGCCTGTTGCGCCTGGGCCTGGGCCTGAGCTTGAGCCTGCGCCTGCGCCTGGGCTTGAGCCTGAGCCTGGGCTTGAGCCTGGGCAGCAGCGGCTTGCTGCTGAGCGGCGGCGGCCTGTTGTTGCTGCTGCTGCTGAGCCTGAACGGCGGCCGAAGCCTGGTTTGCCCTTGCAGCGACGCGCGCGGGCAGAGCGAGGGAGGCTGTCGAGGTCGAGACGTTGGGCGCGACAACGGCCGGGGTGATGGGTCCACTGGTAAAGTACGGGTGGGCGAGGGCCTCGTTGGCGTCAAACCGCCTGTTGGGCTCAAACTGCAGCAGGTGCTCGAGGAGGGCAATGGCGTCTCGTGGTGCCTTGGGGACAATGGCGTGGAGCGGCTGCTTGGGGTGCTTGCTAAGAGGCTGCTTGAGCTGGATCTCGGGCGAGTTCATCTTGATCTGCTGCAGAGTGGCGTCCGAGGGAGTACCGACAATCTTCATGATCTGGACAAGCTGGTCGTTGTTGTCACGGCCACGGAAGAGGGGGTAGCCCGTAATCATCTCGGCAAAGCTGTCACGTCAGCTTCGAACCAGATCGGATCTCAGAAAAGCTCACATGCAGCCAACACTCCAAATGTCGATGCTGGTGCTGTACGTCCTCGAGCCGAGGAGCACGTCGGGGGCACGGTACCAAAGGGTCACGACCTAGAAGGGTTAGCTCGAACGGTCTAATCGCCACGCCACCCACCTCGTTACTGAACGTATTCACGGGCACGCCAAACGCGCGCGCGAGACCAAAGTCACCAATCTTGAGGTCGCCGCGGCGGTTGATGAGCAGGTTCTGGGGCTTGAGGTCACGGTGGAGCACGCGGTTGGCATGGCAGAACGAAATGCCCTACGTGCGTCAGATCAAGCTGCTATCACAGAGCCGCCACCCACGTTGAGGAGCTGCCAGGTAAAGTTCTTGACAGTGTTGAGGGGGAGCGCACCACGGTCGCCGTGGGTGTCCATGTAGCGTTTCAGGTCTTGCTCGCAGTACTGTAAAAAAGGCGCAATACGCGTCAGCGGCGCCACCCACGCGCTCCAACTCTACACCATTCTACCCACTTCGAAGATGAGAACAAGCTTGGACTCGGTGTGGATGACATCGTGCAGGCGAACAATGTTGACGTGCTTGAGCTCTGGTCCCTCCATCAGTAGCCGTTCGCCTGTACCAAGAGTGTACATATATACACGCACCCTTCATCAAGCTGATCTCGCGGATGGCCGTACTCGGCGTGCCCTCTTCGGCATCGAGGTGGATCTCCTTGAGCGCAACAATCTCAGACGTTGTCCGTGACCGACCCTACGGTGTGTCAGCTATTGAGTCCGAAAGCGGCGACCTATCTCACCTTGTAAACGGTAGCATACGTGCCCTCGCCGAGCTTCTCCAGTTGGACATAGTTCCTGTACAGGCCATCAGCGATCACGAACGTGCGAAACAGCTCCAGAGCGGCATTCCCTCGCACGTCAACGAGCACAAGTGCTTGACGGAAGGTTGGGCGGAGCTGCGGGGATATACGGTTGGAGGAAGGAGACGTACATGGCTGGAAGATATGGGGTGGAGAGATGGGACGAAGGAAAGGTGGAGAGCCTAGGAAGGGATGTGGTGGGTGGTGCAGTGTCCCCGTGGCTGAGACGGGATGGATTGGGCGAGGCAAGGAGTGGGCGACACGAGACAAGTAAAGGAGGGGGTCAAGAGGATGGAGGGGAGGGAGGGTGTGGCCTAGATGGAGGCCTGGTCGAGGTGTGTGGGGCAGATGAGATGTCAAGGCGGTTGTGATATGTCTAGACGGGATGTTGCAGAGAGGAGATGAATTGGCGAACATGACGCTGTAGGCGGGGAGGGGAAAGACAGGGACGGACGGAATCAAATTATTACCTATGGAAGCCTGATTAGCTTATTACAAACGGCCTGTTAATCGGGATATCGTCGCTTAACGGATCATTACCATGTCCTTCCATCTCTCGTGAAGTCACCTCCATACCATACTCCCAGCTGCGGGTACCCGCCTTACTGGGGGGCTCTTCAGTCTGGCTGTATAACACTCTCAAATCAAGGGGTGTCTCTCAATGCTGTCTGTTGCCTGAGCCAAATACAAAACCTCCTCCCGGCAGTGCTGCCTCGACACGTTAAACCAAACCCCAAATGTTAGTCTCTCTTTGTTCCGCCGTCAACCGTTCGGGAACTGTATGTCCGGCACGTATTCTTAAACAGGGGGGCAAGAGATGAGGAGCTGGGTTGGAGGGGTGCACTGTAAACTTACTTGCGTTTGCATCATACCGTACAGTATATAGACTTCAGGCTAGTTCAATGTGTGCCGCTTGTTTTTTTTTTCATTTAGGCCCCATTGTCCCTTTGTTATTCCGATCCCTCGCCGGCCTAGCGAATTGGCGGCAACGTGTGTTGGCGCTTGTCCAGCATGTCCAGCATGTCCAGGTACGACTCTTGCACTGTATTTGCTGCGCAACATCAGCTGCCATGCTGCGAGGAACAAGAGTGGGTGGGTGGGGGAGAGAGATCGGACATGAAATGTATGCGACTCAAAAGAACGCCTGCCGCCTGCCATATGCCGCCCGAGACAGCAAGTCCTGTTACGCAGGACACACAGAGCCTGTCCGACAGTTTGTCGACGACCATTTATGCCAATACGCAATGAATCGCATGGCCAAATGGCTTCCCGCCATGCTTCTGGATCTGTGGAACTCTGATCTCTGGCGAGTCTCACGCTCTTTAAGCTCATCGCGTTCCAGACGAAAACGTGTCGCCCACCAATGGATGATATCCCCACCCAGGCCACGCACACAAGTGTCGGGGTCACACGAGGACCTCGCCTGGTCAACGCCGACCATCGTCACACGTTGTCTCATTTCTCCCACGCCCAAATGGCGCAATGTCCGCGTGCTGTGAGTTGTGCATTCCTGATGTCATCCCACGAGACGCACGCACGCAATGCTCACATGGACGAATTCCTCATGTAACGGGACACATGTCCGAGAATCCAGTCCGCCGGCCAGTCTTGAAGAGAGATGCTTTGCTCACATACCGGTCACCACGTTTCCCGGCCCGACGGCCGGCCATACACCCGGAACACTTTGCTGTTATCTTGGTGCAGTCTCGGCCGCTATACATGTGGGTGATACACAAAGGGAAAAAAAGAGAAAAGGGGGGGGGAATGTTCAAAAGGCAAGAATGCCTGTGTGTCGACTATGCACAGGTCCTCTCACGACGCGTCTCCCTGCGTCGCCGGTCGCTGCCGCCGTCATATCCCAACCACCACCTCCGACTGAGGACACCGGCTGTCCTGGGGGTGTATTTTGCTACCTCTTCGTCGCGCCGGGCCCAAGGCAGGGAGTGTGTATAATCTCCGAGCTCTACCTGCCCCGGTCGGCTGGCGTGCGTGGTCGCGACGACGGCGCCGATCCCACGCCCATGTCGAACCCGTTTGCCGCCTCTGTCGCCGATAAGAGTGCCGCCAGCGTGGTGTGCTCTGTCCGCTCGACTGGAGGCAGCTCGTGGTAGTCCTCAGGAGGATCTTGGTGGTGGTGGTGGTGGTGGTGGTGGTGGTGGTGGTGTGTGTGCTGCTGCAGCTGCTCCTTGTCCTGCTGCTCCTCGTGGTGAGCATCCTCGGCGCGCTCCATGCCGTGGTACGGGTCATACGCCTGAAAGTTGGGGTTGGTCGGGTCCCCGGGGGGTGGCGGGGGTAAGTGAGGCGTAAGGCAAGGATACCGGAACGGCGTCAGGCCAAACGGGTAAGGGTATCGTGGCGGGGGTGGTTGAGGCTGCGCAATGTCAGACCTTGCGAATGAACATTTTGCGGGGAGGAGGAGGGGGGTATTGGTGGGGAGACGACGAGCTCATCCTTCATCGCTCAGTGTCTCTTGTTGCGATATGCGATAAACGCACCACGATCCCACAACGTTCCTTCCGTCGAGATGCAGAAAACTTACAGTGTTGCTCTGGTATGCCGCTGCTGCCGCGGCCAAGTTGTCGATACCGCCGTGTCCCGGAGAAGGATGGGCCGAGGGATGAGCCGACGCATGGGCTGAGCTTGTCCACTGCGATGGAGTGTGGGGTCTGCTAGAATGGCCACCGTGCGCAGAGGGTGACCGACGGCGGGATCGTTTCTGGACACGCCGCTGTCAGCGTCATCCCCGTGCTAGCGCTCCCTCCTTCTCCGCCTTGTTCCCAAAACTCACAGCGTTGGCCCATTCGTACCCGATCAAGTTTTCTTCTTCCCCGCGTGATGGCTCGTCGCCTGGATGCCTTGGTGAGTATGATTCCTTGTGGTCTGGGGTGGCGATGGCTGCGGCGGCGGCGGCTGCTTGTCGGCGTGTGAGACGCGTGTTTGTAGCCGGGGTGGTGGTGGGCTGTTGCGGAAGGGCGGCTTTGCGTTTTGTGCCGGTCTGTCTACCCTTTGTGGGCGGTGGAGGAGGGGAGATGTCTTGAAGTTCGGGGTCTATGACTGCTTCGTAGCTGTCCATTGCTGTTTGCCTGTCGATGGATGGCCTGGATGCGAAGCGGGGTGTGTGTGGAAAGAGTTGAGACACAGGAAGAGACACAAAGACGACGAGTGCGGGGGCGGGGTAGTGGGGCCTCACATCGCATCGCGCGGGTGCGGGCGTGGGTCGTCGTTGTCGCTGGGCCACTTTAAAAATTACGTAATATAGCAGAGTCGCGCAAGCTTATGTAAGGATACAAAGACTAGATTACATAAGCAACTATGTAATCTCTTCGCCCTAAGCGTGACACGTGACACATCCGTCGCGTGGAGCGCGCGGAACCAACCGGGGGTGCGGGACCAAAAAAAAACAAGCAAAAAGGGAACGGACGACCCGACGCGACTGATTTCTCGGCCATTGTGCCCTCTGGCCTCTGGCCCTCTGGCCTCTGGCTGCCAGACCGGTGTTTGGGCCGTTCGGATCGGCCTCTCGCTGTCGCTGTCTGTCACTGTCTTGTCTCTCTGTCGCTCCCCTGTGCTCCCCATTCAATGAACCCACTCTATAGCTCCGTAGCTCCACTCCGCAAGCGCGGCACGAGGCAGACTGGCGCCATCTTGCTCTCATCGGCCCTGGAAAACAAACACACCTTTGTCTGTACGATTGCGCCGTCCCTCGCGACAGAAGAAAAAAAAAAAAAAAAAACGCAGCTGGCAGCCGTCCGTCGTCCATCAAATGGGCAAATGGGCAGGCCAAGCAATCTGTCCTGACTCTACACGAGTGTGTCCTGTCAGGGACGACAGCAGAGACAGGCCAGACGACATGACTCTCATGGCGATCCCCCGTCGCTGCAGTCGCCTGTGCCGTCTGTCCCGTCTGGCAGGCATGTCTGGCGCACTGGCGTTGGGCCCAGCGGAGGAGAGAGAGCGTAAAGGCTTAAAGAGTCCATCGCCCGCTCCCTCCCCCAGGGACATGCATGCACAGAGTATGAAGAGAATCAGGTCCCGAATGCATGAACCCGCGCAGTCGGAATGCATGCAACGAGAGCACAGAGAGGGAGAGAGAGAGAGCGAGCCAGATTACGCCAGGACACTACAACGGACGGCTTGCGGGTTACGGATGGGATGGGGGGCGACGACGAATCCGACGGCCGGGGACTAAACATATGACCACACAACCCCCCCCCCTCCGACCCAAACATCCCACAACCCCCCCCATCCTTGTCTCCTCCTCATCACCATCCATCATCTCAACATCCATCCTAGTGCATACACACACACACACACACACACCTCATATCTTGCTGTCTCTCTCCCCCTCTCTCTCCCTCTCTCTCCCTCTCTCTCCACCTCTCTCCCCTCCCCCTTCCTGTGCACAAGCTGCAAACAGGCACCCCTCCACCCAGACGAAACAGCAACGTGCCAGCTCTTTCGCCCTTGTTTATCAACACCATCGCTACCACCAAACATCTCATCCCGCATGCTCCAGTGACACCACAACACACACACACCCACGCATATAGACAACGCCAGCTATAGCCTTGAACAAGCATAGCGGACGAGCCTCTACCACTGCATAGCAACCTACCCCCACTCTTCCATCAACTGTGTGTCACGCCTGCGCAGTACCAACAAGCCCACTGCCAAACTTGTTTGGCCTCGAGACATCACACCTTCCTCTTTCTGCGACCACGACCGACAACCATTTGGGATTGTCTGTTGTCTGCTCCTCCCCATCCCCCACCTCTCCGTGCGACCTCGTCCGCGCAGGTTCCACAACCACGGCCCCCGGCCTAGGACTCGGTGAGTGCGCACGGCTCCTCCCTTATATCTGTTTTAGAACTGGCCCACTAAACATCTCCCCCCTCCCCACAGTGATGGCCATGCTCTCTTCTGGAGAACCAGACGTCATTGACGTGGACGACTTTATCAAGGCGTTCACCAACGGCGTCAATGACTCGCCGGCCCGTCCACCACTGGGCGACATGGGTGTCCAGTTTGCCAACCATCAGGCAAACTACAAGCAGCAGCAGTATGGCGACAACTCGTCGCCATTCGAGCAAACCTTTGGCCTCACAGACATTCATGGCCACAACTCGACAGAGTGGTTCACCAACATGGACCACATTGGCATCGAGTCTGTTCTCGGTGTCTCCACGCCATCGTCTCGCGGTTCCTCCCTCGAGACTCCCAACATCCCCCAGCCAGGCTTTGTCGGTTCCATCGACCCATCACGCCTGAAGGAGGCGTCACGCTCATATGACGGCACCAACGATATGACTTCCCCTGCATGGCATGTCAACCAACAACTGCCCCCTCAGCAGTGCAATGGCCAGCTGGCCGCAGCGGACAACCACAATAACAACAGCCTGTCCGGAGATCCCCACCACCACCAGCACCACCAGCATCAGCAACATGCGGTGCCGATGATGCAGGTCCACAAGCAGCAGCCGTCGGCGTCGTTTACCCTCGAACGCAAGCCAAGTGGTCCCGAGCAACCTGCCCCTCTGGGCAAGCGCAAACGCCAGGGCTCCCTTCCAGACATTTTCATTCCAATCCCCCAGTCGCAGCCTCGTGTCCTGCAGCGGTCTGTGTCGACTGGTGCTACCATGGCGTTTAACGGCGTCGCAGCCGCCGCCGACCCCACCTCCCCCTTCCTCAGCAACACGACCTCGCCCGGTCCCATGTCGGCGCCGCCTCTCGCACAGCACCCGCAGTCATTTGCGCCTTCGGCGTACCAAGCACCTGTCAACAACGTCGCTGCCCCAGCTAACGGTGCTGCTACTCCGGGCACCGGGTCTGGAGTTACTCCTGCCGCTCTCTCCAAAGCACAGCATGGCCATGGGCACGCGCGTGCATTCTCCTACTCTGCGCTCGCGACAATTCCCGAGGCACCTTCCTCAGCTCCCGCCGAATGGACGCCAATGGGCCAACAGCAAGCGCTTGGCCTCCGGTACACCAACGCTTCCGACATGTCGACATACCAGGTCCCCCAGCCGCCGGCAACTCCTTCCCTGCCCTCCACTTCGCCCATGATCCACAGTGCACCCATGCCACCAGCTGTTCAACGCCAAAGTGCCCCCCGCTCCCTGCCTCTCGCCCGTCCCAACTCTTGCCCAGGCACCCAGCCGGCCACTGCTATCCCCACACACATGTCCCAACAACAACCGCTGCAGCAGCAGCAGCAACAAGTGCTGAGCTACTCACCTACCATCCCGCACCAGCAGCTCGCACCTCAACAGTACCCGCAGCACCAGCAGCAAGGGATGTCGCCGCAAATGACACACAACCAGTTCTCACCTCAGCTGCAGCACATGAGTGGCGCTGTTGGTATTGGCCGCCCGCTGCTCCCTCCTTCCTCCGCTCACATTCGCCGCTCAAGTGACTCGGAGCTGGCATTTGCCTCGGGCTACCCAAACAATGTTGGCGCGATGCTGCGTTCCACCTCGGTGCCACAGGCGCCTGGCCAAGCACTTGGTCGCCCAGGCCCGGTCTACGGCACTGCAGCAATCCCACCGCCTCCGCCAGTCGCCACCTACACCTCGTTCCAGTACGTGCCATTCGAACCTGGCCATCTTGGTTACGGTCAGCCTGGTGGTGGCTCGAAATCGCCTCCCCGCAAGCGTGTGACCAGCAAGCGTGTTGGCACCTGCCTCAAACCTGGACCCAAAGGCAAGGTCAAGCCCAAGGTCGACAGCGACGCGCACCCAGCCCCGCCTCCGATGCCAATCAACTTTGACGATGAGCCTTTGGTTGAGATTGGGCAAGGTCTCCTGCCCGTCTCGATCGAAGAGTTCCAGGCTGCGTTTACGATCACGCCTCAGCGCTCCTTGATCCCCAACCCGGCCCTCGAGCTCTTGACCGACCGCCTGATGTACGCCACACCCGAGCCCGTCGTCGACGCTTGCTTCAGGTGGTGTTACCAGATCGGCAGCGAGTTTAACAAGGCAGCCGAGAAGCAGTCCAAGTTCTTCCGATGCTGCTTTGACGAGTGTGCTGGTTCGTCGGGACGCATCTTCATGCGCAAGTCGGCCGTCGACTCGCACGTCCGCACCCACGTCGGTTACCGTCCCTTCAAGTGCGAGGCCGACCCAGAATGCGACGCCCGCTTTGTGCGCAAGCACGATCGCGACCGTCACGTCGCCACCACCCACCGCAACGAAAAGAGCTTCCTGTGCGGCGACTGTGGACAAAACTTTGCCCGCAGCGACGCTCTTCTCCGCCACCGTGCCAAGCGCGATGCCTGCAAGGCGCGTATCGGCTAAAACCCACATCAACCACAACACCCCAAGTTTTGTT
Organism: Apiotrichum porosum; assembly: GCF_003942205.1. Taxonomy (NCBI): domain Eukaryota; kingdom Fungi; phylum Basidiomycota; class Tremellomycetes; order Trichosporonales; family Trichosporonaceae; genus Apiotrichum; species Apiotrichum porosum. The sequence goes on along the minus strand of NW_021167110.1, from coordinate 2,813,752 downwards.
TCATCTCTCATCCACTTCTGCAGGCAGCCGCAGCCTATCCTTCCCAGTCCCGGCAGCGCTTCAAGGGACCTAGCGCCATCCTATAGTTCCCAATTTAAACTTCACCACCACCACACACACCAAGGACGCTGTATTTGTAATGGACTGTATCAGCAATCGTCAAGCTCATTTTTCTCCGCCTACCCGCCCGTTCCCTTGCTTCCGCCACCCTTTCCCTCTTTAACGACCAACCATGAACATTGCCACCACTTTTTTGCTGCCTTCTTTCATTTTCCGCCCCCCTTTAACGTTACCATAGTTAGTAGTACGCCACCTCGAGTTGATAGTTTTTAGTAGGTTTCCCATCAGGACAATTATAGGTTGGCAGAGCATGCAAGCGCATTGACTGTCACAAGAGTCCGTCGAAGACAGGCCACGGAACACTCTAGACGGGGGGCACAGGTGGTGTGCAAATTGATCGCAGTTGATCGATGGCTTGAGCCAACCAAGCCACCCTGGCTGCTCTGATGACACACACGGACCTGGCTGGAATCAGACTGGAATCGCAATGTTTGGACCCATTTCATCTGTGATCTGTGGCCCTTGCTTCTTGAAGTTGGGGCTCACACCGGCCGCCGTCCCGTGTTTACGTTCTGTCATGTTTGTCGTCGTCTTCTCGGGGGATTTTGCTTTTGGTGTGGGGTCACTCGGGCATTGTTTACACCGTGTCTCGACTAAACATTCCGCCCGCGTCGTCGCAAGGACAACGACAACGACTGCCGCCCCAAAGCCCCACCCACGCGTTCCCGGCGTCTTCCGCTGCTCCCGCGGCCCGCTTGGCACTGCGAGGGAACCACAGTGTACATGTTGTGAGTGTTGTGCTTTGTGATCTTGTGAACATGTTGCATGGCCTCGCCGTGCCGCGTGCCTGGCCTGACGTTTGAGAATGGTGCCAGTGCCCGCCAGTGCGACAGGTCGTGCGTTCCGACCTTTTTTTACCGTCGGAGAGTCTGGAATGCAACGCAGCAGTCAGTCAGTCAGTCAGTCGGTCAGCGCTGTTCGCAAGTCTTCTTGTCTGGCTGGTGGTCACAGGCCAAGGTCGTCTCTGTGGTCCAGCCTGGGCACATGGGTGTGTCATACACTAATCGCTTTGCCGAAGCCGACAGACAGAGCATCACCCACCACGCCCATTCTGCTGCACTCTCGACTCGCGACCCTCACTGTGAGAAACGTCACAGGTTCTGGTGACTAGCTTGAGACCCTGTGTTTCGCTCCCGTGTCGTCAGTGTCGTCCGCACCCTCGTCGCGTCCGATGTGAAAGCCCCATGTCCAGTGGGTCCGTTCTGGTTGCGACGGCGGCGCACGCCGATGCGTTGCAGTATTTGGTGGGGGCAGCGGACGAGACACAGTGCGCGGATGCAGCCCAACCAAGCCCAAGGATCCGTACACTTCGGACCAGCGGAAACATCAAACCGCGGGACCGAAACACATAGTCAGTACCAAGCGAAGGCTAAGAGGACCACAGGCAATGTAGAGAGAGAACAAGGGCCGGGACGGCTTGCGTCACCGTCACATCCCATTATCAGCCATGTTTGGGAGGCCTTGTGACAGTGCTTTTTGCTGACTTGTGGCATGTCGCAAGTGTCAAGTCGAAAACGCCCAGTTACAGGACATGGCGGAAAGCTGACACCACCTGCACGACTACACAGTATGGGATGGATACGCAAAACAGATCACAGCCATGTCAACTAAACCCTCGATGCCAATGCCGCAGGCACGCACCTGCGGCCTGCGGATGTGGATGCGGTGGGCGTGGCGTCGTTTCAATGGTACCCCGTATGGCACTATGTACTGCTGCATTGACGTTCCGTCTGTCCTGGCCACTGCCACTGCCAAGGACAATCCGCGGAAATCTGCAGTCCGCCAGCAACCGCCCACGGCCCAAGCGAAAGCCACCCACGATAACGGCAAAGGGTAGCGGTAGGCAGTAGTGTGATATTCGGCAGCAGCGACGTAGCGAGGTGTGACAATGGGTGAACGGGTTGCTACGGAACGAAACGAGAAAAATCACACGCGTGGAATGTTGCTGTGGGTCAAGCCCAGAGCGCATGGCTCGCGATGACGCAGGTTTGACCTCTCGGAGAGTGCGCGCAGAGGAGGCAAGGCACATGGAGGGAGATGCGTGCACATGCGCACCAGAAGGGTTGCAGAGGCTGTGGGCTGTGTGATGGCGTCACTTTGTGTTGCATCTAATGGTGAGACCGCCGGTCCGTCCAGTCCCCGACCAGCGCGACACTTCTTGGTTACATGTTTCATTTTTGGTCACGAATAGTAGAGTGATGGATCGATGGTGGCAGTCAGCAAGAGCCAGGTACAAGATACAGATTATCAGCTCCGAGCAACCGATCCCATGGCCTTTTCGGTCCTGCTGAGAGAGAGAGCTCCCACTGTCATGCCGTTGAATAAATCACATCTGGTGGACGGTGAGCAAGGACACTCGCTGCTGGAGCCTTGAGCTTGTTTTCTGGCGGCGAACGCAAATAGAGGCACTGGTTGCGACGCTGAGATCAGTACGGTCCATGCAATGTGGCCGCCTGGGGAACATTGTGGTTCCTGTGGCGCCAGATGAGCTTCTGCGTTGGGACAAAGTACCTCACTGGGACACTGGTCGACACATGAACCGACGGGGGACTGAAGCAGTGGAAATTCTCTCTGCTCACACTTGGTCATGTTAGGAACACAATGTCAGATATGAGCCAACATGGACGGTACGCTGCTGACTCGTCAGACGACCACAGCTCTGTGGACAGGCCAAGTTCCGAGGCACAGGGTACCCCGTTTCACCGCCTCGACACCGCCGTCTTGATGCTTGATGCACGAAACGCCGCCTCGCCCATCTGTTCACCTGCCATTTTGACAGAGGCACCGGGCTCACAGCATGAGATCTTGGACCTGGACAAAGCGTGAGGCTAACGGTCTAAACCTGTCCATTGGCCAAGGACAAGTTGGCGACAGTCGCCGCACAGGGCACTTTCGCTCCAAGCGGAATGTGCGGGTCTTGTCTCGCTGGAACTCTTGCAAGGTCTGCAATACTGTCATACTGTCCTCAAAGCCATGAGCGTGTTGCAACGAGGAGACAGCCCCACCAGACGCCCATCTGCCCAGCCAGGCGCCACCCCATCCGTCCGGCAAAAAACAAAAACAAAAACAAAAACAATAAAAACGGAGATGCATCCGCCAACTCCGTTTTTGCACGCAGTTTTCCCACGGTCGGTTTCTGCGGCCGTCGCCACCAGGCACACCCTCAAAAGTTGACACCCGTTGGAGACACCACCAGCAGGACCCATTAAACGTCCCCTCTGTTCAGCACACCACCAGTTATCCACAATGACTACGGACAAGTCGTCCAAACCACGTCTCTCTGACGTCCTCAAGGCCGCAAAGGCAAAACACCGCTCGTCAAAGACAGCAAAGGGCAAGAAGGCCGCAAAGGCCTCTGCTTCGTCCTCTTCCACCGTCGATGTCACTCCCGCCCCTCGACAGAGGCTCAAGGCCAACGAGCTGAAATGGAAGACCGTCAACACCTCTACGCTTCCCGGTATGGACGGCGGTGGCGGCATGATGATGCTCGAGGAGCTCGACGACGTGGCTATCGAGTGGGAGGATGATGGAGAAGGCAGGCGTACCGCCCGTTTCTTGGTGAGTAGCAAGATCAGTTGTGACGACAAAGCTGACGGGTTCAGGCAAAGGACACCAAGGGAAAGCGCAAGGCAGAGGAGATTGAGGAGTCGGACGAGGAGATGGCCGAGGATGACGAGGCTGCAGAGGCTGAGGATGACGAGGACCTCCCGACTTTTGCCGGCCTGGACGCGTCCGACATGGATGACGAGGATGACGAGGACGTTGTCGAGCCTGAGCCAACATTCGACGATGGTCTCCTCCCCGAGTGGACTGGCGTCTCAGTCCACTCCCTCATCAAGCGTGCAATGGTTGCGCTCGACTTTGTGCGCCCCACCGAGATCCAGCAGCGCGCCGTCCCCATTGGTCTGGACGGTCGTGACGTTGTCGGTGTTGCCGAGACTGTGAGTTTAGGTTACCTTGAGAAGCAGAGAGACTAACTTTGACAGGGTTCCGGTAAGACTCTTGCATACTCGCTCCCCATCCTCAGCCATGTTCTCCGCCAGCCTGTCCCCCGCGCCGGCGTCCGCCGTCCTCTGTCGGCGCTCGTTCTCTGCCCCACGCGTGAACTGGCTATTCAGGTCAACGACGCCCTCTCAAAGGTCGTTGCCGCGGCTCTGGCCAAGGATGAGGATGACGAGGACGAGGAAGGTGACAAGAAGAAGCCTCCTCGTATCTCGGTCGGTACTGTCGTCGGTGGTCTCTCGGCCCACAAGCAGAAGCGTATTCTCGACCGCGGCTGTGACATTCTTGTCGCCACCCCTGGTCGTCTCTGGGACTTGCTCAAGACGGACGACATTCTCGCCGCGTCGATCCGCACCGTGCGCTTCCTTGTTATCGATGAGGCGGACCGTATGATCGAGACTGGTCATTTCGCCGAGCTTGAGACTATTGTCGGCCTCACCCAGCGCAACTACGTCCAGCCCACCGACGACGACGAGGACCCCGTCTTTGCTGCTTCCGCCACCACCTTGACCGAGACTTCGGCTCGCGAGGACATGCAGACGTTTGTGTTTTCGGCCACCTTGTCAAAGGACCTCCAGCAAAACCTCAAGAAGCGCAAGCGCAAGCCGTCAAAGGGCAAGAGAAAGGCGTCGGCTCTCGAGGACCTCGTGGAGAAGCTCGACTTCCGTGACGCTGCCCCCGAGGTGATCGACTTGTCACCAGAGGGCGGTCTCGTTGCCACTTTGCGCGAGAGCATGATCGAGTGTGTGCAGGCCGACAAGGACCTGTACCTGTACTACTTCCTCCTCCGCTACCCCGGCCGCTCGCTCGTGTTCACGGGAAGCATTGACGGTATCCGTCGCCTCATTCCCCTGTTTGAGGAGCTCAAGATGCCTGTCTACCCCTTGCATTCGCAGCTGCAGCAGAAGCAGCGTCTCAAGAACCTCGACAGGTTCAAGTCTAACCCCAATGCCGTCCTTATTGCCACAGACGTTGCCGCCCGTGGTCTCGACATCCCCCACGTCGACCACGTCATTCACTTCAACCTCCCGCGCACCGCCGACGCCTACGTCCACCGCTCGGGTCGTACTGCGCGTGCCCAGAACCCTGGTTTCGCCCTCCAGATCGTCTCGCCCGAGGACCGCGCCGTGCAGCGTGCCCTCTTGAAAAGCCTCGACCGCGACGCCGCTCCCGGTGACCTCGAGATTGAAGGCGGCTTCCTCCCCAAGCTCAAGGAGCGTATCGCTCTCGCCCGCCAGATTGAAAAGACCCAGCACGAGGTGAAGAAGGAGTCACACGACCGTAGCTGGCTCGAGGAGGCCGCCGAGGCCATGGACCTGGACATTGACCCTTCCATGTTCTCGGACGAGGAGCACGACCCCGACGCGCCATTCACCCGCAAGGGAAGCAAGAAGCAGACCAAGAAGAGTGCCAACGTCCCCAAGCTCAAGCACCAGCTTGCCCAGCTTTTGGCCGAGCCCCTCCTTGCTCGTGGTATCAGTGCCCGCTACCCCACATCGGGCTCGCGCGTCATTGTCGACGAGGTTGTCCGCTCGGCTGCCCACCCGACGATGCTCGGAGCTGGAACTGCCAAGGCCTTTGAGGTCGCAGACAATGCCAAGCCCAAGGCCTTGCACAAGCCCAAGTCTAGGGTCCAGGCGCCCAGGGAGACGGCACAGGAGAAGAAGGACAGGAAGAGGAAGGAGAAGGGCAAGGACAAGCGAAGGAAGTTTGCCGAGGACGAGGACGAGGACGACGAGTAGAGTGTACAGCCTACGATAGATGCATGCAGTGTGATAGAGCGGGAAGGAGGTTGTGACGGCAGGTGGGAAGGTGGTGTGGAAAGACGGGGTGCATGGCGCTGTTGTCGTGACAGTCTTGACCAAAGCCAGAGTTCAGTGAACATTTTGGAGAGGATGTGCCCGCAAGGACTAGCGTACCGAGAGATACGACTCAGGTTTTTTCTTCAGTGGGGAGGCGTTCTTCAGTGGGGAGGCGCTGGTGGGACGGATGTGAAGTGGCAATGATATCTGCTAGTTGTTTTCGAATACTAGGCATGTGACACCCGTCGACACAGTTTTATCAAGATAACACGAGCACACAGAAGGAATGAACCGTATCCGAAGCTTCTGCTTGGTCAGTTCTCAGTGCAGCGGGTTCCGGTCGGGAGTCAGTGAGACCGACACGGGCCACGAAGCGGACGAAACGGACAATGAGCGGTGCGAAGCGGGACGTTGTGGGCCGCCTTGAGTTGAAAGCGGAGGTGTGGAACTGGTCTAAACCTCTACACCGACCAGAACCCCGCATGGCCGCCCGCGTGTTCCGCACCTTCAGCAAATAAGGTGACGAGAAGTAGAAGGAGACTACTGAAAATGTGTAACATGTCACTGCCGCCACCTTTACTCCGCGGCGCCGCCGTATCTCGCAGCCGGGGCCTGATAATGCCGTCCACCTGATAATGTATCCCAGAAACTGCAAGGTCCATGAATCAATGGAGCACCACGTTAGGGTATCAAGAGACACCAAGACAACCTACCTGTCAAGACAGCTTGTCACTGGTCGACTTGTGAGCTGCAATCTTCGCTCACACAGACGCGCCACTTTAATGAACTATGGGGAGCCCTATCGCCAGCTACGAGTGCCACTCACTCTATATTGAACTAGTGGCTGCCAGGGGGTTTCTTGTTTGCCCATTGGTCTGCTCAGAGGACGTCAACTGTGCCCACGTTGATATCACCATTTCGGGAGCCGGAAAAGGTGGGAAAGTACCAAAGGGGTGGAGCCTTTCCCGTCCGCTCTGGCAACGCTACCAACGCTACCCAATAGAAAGCTTTGATACTTGCATCATGCGCCCGCTGCGACATCACTTGGCGGAGTCTATGGATACGGCGATGCGAAAATAGCGAGGAACACAGCATTCTATCAGATAGGCGTCGATTGAAACTGATAAGTGGCGTGGAATTTGCAACAAACCGTAGACCTCGGCAGGCACGTTGGGCACCATCAGGACTGGAAAATCGCAAAGACAAGGCCCCCGCGTGACTGCTGGATAAGGCTAGTGGACAGCACGGGGCAACGAGATATACAGCACTGATGCCAGTGGTCAGAGGTATACCCCGCAGGCTCCGCGTCGTGGCCCCACCGGTGCCCTGCGCAGCCCACTCTATCAGTCTGCCGTATCGGTAGGTATCGACATTTTTTTCGTGGGCCAATCTTGTTATCCAGGAGAGGAGGAATGGACATGGAGTCTTGGACAGCGTCATGGTGCCAACATGCGTGGTCTGTTTTCTTTTTTGGTGGCGCAGATAAGAGGCGCTGGAAAGATAAGGCTATCCACTAGTGGGTTATACCCCGAAGCATCTGAGGAGACGCACATGCTAGTCCCCTGCTTACACCTGACCGATGAGCATAGGCAAGTCGATCCAAGCAGGATGTGCAGCTGAGGTGCAATGAACTGTAGGTGTGATTCGATTGCTCTTACCAGGACCCTTCTCCGTCTCTAGCCTCTTCAATCCTTTTAGTGTGAATCCAGTTAGCCTCCTTGTGTTCCTCCACTGTTCCGTCTTCGCTCTGTCGTTCTCGCATGTCACTAAAGGTGTATACAGGCAGCTCTAAAGCCTTGTATGCATCTTTATCTTCTTCTGTATAGTCTATTGCCAGCAAGGTACCAACAATCCAGGGCGAAAAGCAACATCCAACACATTCCGTCCGGACAAACCTGCAAAATCGCCGACTCAACCGAACATCTTCCATCCTCCAGTACTCCGCCAATTCTGCATCTACTTTCCATCCGCGAGCTTTTTCAGACAGCTACGATGCAGAAGAACATCGGCGGCTGCTTGGTCCAGGGGCACGATGGGTTCTTCGGGCTTCACCAAAGCTCAGAGCGACAAGCTCTCGATTGAACTCGACCCGGGTTCGAGTCCCGGAGCGGCCCGATCTTTTGCTTCCCGGCGTTCTGGGAGTCTTTTGGATATCAGGGAATGTGATTGGGGTCAATTGGAGGCGACTGGAAGTGAGAGAGGTCAGAACGAGGGGACGAAGGAGCTTCTATGCCAATTTTCCCGGGATCCGCCAGTGGTATGCAAGTTTTTGGAGCTCTGGTAGGTAGCCAAGATGCTGCAGATCCGACAACACTCGGGTTGACACGTCCATGCATTGTGGTTCGGTTGAAAGAACCCGGTGAAGCCTGAAGACGACGTTGTTGTCGGAGAAGATGAGGTGTGCCACATTCGGGTGATCGGTGCGATCGGCACGCGATCGGCACCAAGTGTCAAACCGTGACGCACTTCTCCATCCACCTGTTCATCCACGGTCCTCCTACACTTTTGCCACCTTCTGAAGCTCCAGCGAAGCATGGCAAAAAGGATAATGGTTGCCTTCTACCCGAATTGAACGGGTGACCCTTTCATAGCAAGTTCCAATGGGACACTACTAGTGAAAAATTCTAGCCACTGAACTAAGAAGGCGACTACGACAGTCTTCCGTGTTTGCAGTGGTGTTGTGACTCCCACGTCTGCGTGTATTGAGATATGGTTGAGGTGATGGGTAGTGATGGGTAGCCGTTGGAAGACGACCCCACAGACGTCTTGTATGGGGTGAAGCAAGAGGAGTGACGCCTGTACAGAGGCGTTTGACGATAATTTGCTGGCGAATGTTTCGGCCCTCGGTCGACAGTTGACATCCTCAAGCCACGCAACATGCCATCACATTCCTATGGCAGTGCGTTCTACCCCTGCTCTGTGTGGGTACACACTTCCTGAGAAGCAGTTTGGACCAGGCCCTTTCTGCTGTAGAAAGCCGGGTGTGTGGCAGCCCGCCAGCCAGTCCACCAGAATAAAGTAATTTATGAGACCACTCAGGCTCTGTACCACCAGCTGTACCACCGGCCTCTGTGAGGTCTCTGAGGTTGGTAATCCTGTTGAGCATTTACATGGGTAGTAAAGAACATTGGTGCATTTGCCAGGATGTCTGGGTCGCACACTATATGCACCTTTTCACTTGCGCGATAAAAACAATGTCGCGATTCAAGTATCAGCATGTGCCCATGCGTTATTCACCTTATCCACCGTCGTACTGCCCTCATGTTGCCTTCATATTACACAACAACGCTAAAAAGAAGCCAACATCTTTACCCCACACCCTCGGCAGACGCCGAGGAAGCAGTGGACAAGGACGATGCCGGCAGATAGCAAAAATGAAAGCCTAGTATGGGGCTCGAACCCATGACATTTTGATGTCTTAATGTAATAAGAGTCAAACTATCTACCGACTGATATAACCAGGCTCTTCGAAAATGTCCAATGGCTATCCGACAGTCTGAGTGGCGAGTCAATTCGAGATGGAGGCCAAGCTTCTGGCCCTCTATTCATTCACTCATTCATCCTATACCCTCACTAGCCAGCCTTCACTCTGCATTCAATGCATCCAGAACAGAGTTACGGGTCACAGGTGCAGAGACCTCTATACATTAGTTGCTTTACTACGGAGCTTCGACTCATCTCCCCGTACTGCACGTCCAACGACCAAGCACGCATGTTTGTCGCGTGAGCACCAGCACCAAGGGGCGACGGCCTATGATGTTCCACAAACGATCTCCCCTCCTCAAACTCTCTCGGCTCCCCTCGGCCGCCGTACGGCACCGCCTCCGGCCCTCCCCTACACCATGACCTGCACACGCCATGGCGCGTCGAACCACGCGTGCCAGTGGGCCCGCGGGCGTCCAAGTCTTCTCGAGACCTGTCTACGAGCTGCCGAGTGGGCATCTAGAGGACGGCAGCCCCCTTGGAGGCCTTGAACGCCTCCTCAGCGGCCTTCTTGGCGCGGGCCTTCTGGCGGTCAACAAGGTCGATGCCGACGAGCTGTGTTTTGTTAATAAATTGCCCCGTTCCTTTGGCTCGCTTACAATCTTGGAGGCCTTCCAGAACTGGACAACGTTGATGATCTGCTTACCGGCGCAGAGCGGGAAGTTGAGAGCGGCAACAAACTGGGGCCAGGTGAGGTTGGCGGCGCCGCGCAGGAGGCAAGGTGCGATCTTGTCGAGGCCGGTCTTGACGACAAGCTCGGGAAGAACGACAGAGGAGATAGGGGTCTGAATAAAGGCGTTGAGGTACATGCAGACGAAGAAGAGCTCGTTGCAGAAGCAGAACATGAAGAGGGTGAACTTGCTGGTGTAGTAGTAGTAAAGGATGCGCGAGACGTCGGCGGTGATGTTCTTGTGCGACGACGATCCGGTGACGTTCGAACTGTGGAGGAGTCAGCATTGCCATAGATGTCAACAAGGGCAGCACAACTCACGAGTACATGTGAATGTAGTGCGAGGCAAAGTCGAGGGCGATGAGGAACTGGTAAAGAAGGGCGTACTTCGGGTACGCGCTGGCGAGGTAGCAGAGGAGGCAGGCGGTGGTGCAACGGTCGGTCACCATGTCAAGGACGGCGCCAAACTTGGACGACTGGTTCAGCGCGCGGGCGGCCAGACCGTCCAAGGCATCGAGGAGACAGCTGACTCCGTAAAGGACCGTACACGTCCTTGGGTAGTTGGGCATGTAGTACAGCGCTGCGGCAGCGAGAATTACGCGAACGTAACCAATGAGGTTGGGAACGAAGAGGAAGACATTCTCGTCAACACTAGAGGTGATGGTCAGCCTCGGTGACTTAAATGGTGCGGCCAGGGAGAATGATGACTCACGTGTATGTTCTGCAAAAAAGCAGCGGGTCAGCACAACATCACTGGGATGGGTCACACGACGAGGGCGAGAAGGGGGATGAGCTCCAAGACTGGAGGTGGGTCACCCCCTCGACACAGCTACAGCCCAGAGCCAGGGCCACAGCCACAGTCTCGCCACTGGCCCCTCTGCTCTCCTCTCTGTACTCACGCCAGGTCCACAGCACTGGGCGTCGTCAGCGTAGCTCATGAGGAGACTTGCGTGGGCGTGCGAGCGTTTGCCGCACTCCCCGACACAGGCAGAGTTGCGCGCAACTTACTACTTGGCATCATACACATCGTCAGGGTTGCGAGACCTGCTTCCTTCGCGAGGACGCTGGCGAATGGTGGTGTTGATGTCGGTCTCGCGAGCAGTCGCCAGAGCCGCGGGGGCCGGGGAGCCCTGCTTTGAGCGAGTGGTGGGAGGCATCGGGGGCGTGCAGAAGAGGGGAATGGTGGGGCTATAAAGGGAGGTTGGACAGATGGGGGTAAGGAGTGGCGACGAAGAAGCAAGTTGGAAGGGCGGTAAGAAGCCGCGGAAATGGAAGAGTGGATGATTGAGAAGGAGGATGGAAGCGAAGAAAGCGAAATGGGACAACAGAATGGCCGCATGGACGACGTAGGTGGCCGGCGGGGTGGGGTGGGGCATGAGAGCGAGATGCTTACGTAATGTGACGTATGATAGGCAATTGATTACAATTAATTACAAATATGTTTCTAATATAGTCATGCCTAATTAGCATCCGGCACCGAGCCTCCACGCCCGCACAGAGAGAGCGACACGGTCGATGATGACAGTCAACATTGTTCACGACCAACCAACCAAACATCATCACACAATGGCGACAATGCCGCCAGCCCCGCGATCCCTACTGGCGCCATCGCCAGCATCGGCGTCTGGCTCCTCAACACCCGTGCCCACCGCCTCGCGCAACAACCCCATCTCGTTGCGCATCTACAAGGCAATCGGTACCAACTTTGACGACCGCGCGTCTCGCGAAGCCCTCGAGATTGCCTCTTCATTCTACAGCTCCAAGGGTAAAGCCAAGGCAGATGCAACGTCCTCGGCGGCGAGCGACGGAGACGACATTGTGCCCGTGAGACGCACGCTGCGTGGACAGAGTGCCGCTACGGCGCGCAAGAACCTCAAGCGCGACGTCGAGGCGCGTCTGGCAGGTGGCAGCCAGCGCTTTCTGGAGGCGTTTGGCGAGGTCGACAGCAAGCTCGACGTGCTTCGCGAACACATGCTGGATATGCAGAGCCGCTGTGACCAGGTGCAGGCCGAGCTCGACCAGGCCAACAGCGGAACAAAGTATCTGCTCGAGCGCGCGGACGGACTACGCTCGCAGCGGTGAGTTCTCCGCCCCCCCCCCCCCCCCCCCCCCCCGAGCCTTCGCGAATGACACTCACTGACGTTCCAGCTCGTCGGCCCAGCTCCGAACATCACTCGTGTCGTTCTTTCTCCACCGCTTCACTCTCTCGGCGGCAGAAGAAGCTGCCCTGAATGCCAGTGCCCTCGACCTCAACCAGAACCTCTTTGACGCGCTGGATCGGGTCGAGGCGATTCGCCACGACTGCCGCGCGCTCCTCGGCGGAGACGACGAGATGAGCATGCAGGCAGGGTGAGTTCCACATGACACATAGGGGAGCCCACACTGACCCACTCAGTCTCGACATTATGGCTGCCACTGGTGTTCAGCTGGAAGCTGGCTACGCCAAGATCCACCGTTGGCTCGAGTTCCAGTTCCGCCAAATGACGCGCGAGGCCCAGCTCGAGGTGTCGTCTGTGATGCGCGAGGCAGTCAAGCGCCTGGGGAAGCGTCCGGCGCTGTTGAAGTGAGCTATGCCGGCCTCTAGAATCAACGCTCTCAAGCTGACACACGTAGGGACGCTTTGCAGGTCCTCACGACCACTCGCCAAGGTGCTATCCTTACGGCCTTTCTCGACGCACTCACCCGTGGTGGACCCAACGGTCTTCCCCGCCCAATCGAAATCCACGCTCACGACCCGACGCGTTATGTCGGCGACATGCTGGCGTGGGTCCACCAGGCCACTGCAAGCGAGCACGAGCTGCTGGAGTCGCTGTTTGGAGTGGGCCGCAACAGAGTGCGCATGGTCGGCGAGGAGCGCAGCGCGGAGCGGTCCGAGGCAGAGCAGATGGTGTCCGACGCTCTGGACAAGAACCTCGATGGGCTGGGACGCCCGCTCAAGCTGCGTATCGAGCAGACTATCAAGTCGCAAGAAGGTATCATTATGACGTACCGCATTGTCAACCTCGTCCAGTTCTACCTCGTCACCATGCGCAAGACTATCGGTCCCGGTGCCGTGCTGTCACAGGCGCTCCAGGAGTGGGTCCCAAGTCGCCGAGATATATCTAACCAGCCAGACTGTACGACTATGCCGACGCGGCTTTCTTTGGGACCCTCCAAGCGCAGGGCCGCTCGCTGCTCCGTTTCCTGCATGTGAGTTGTTGCATTATACCGCGAGAGCATGAACCTAACTCTATAAGCCCCCAGACGCAAACCTGTCGCCTCCACTTGCACTGCGCGACTCGTGCCAGGTCCTGCGCGAGATCATTGCCGTGTACGACACGTCTCTCGTGGACCCGCATGAGCGCGAGACGGACTTTGCAAAGCTCCTGGACGCGGCGGTCGACCCCGCTGTGGAAATGTGCGAGCGCATGGCCGACCTGCGCAAGCAGTCCACAGTGACGGGTGCTTGGGACAAGGACGTCTTCCTCGTCAACTGTCTCGAGTACCTGCAACACACGCTCGAGGCGTACGCTTTCACTGCCCCGCGCGTCACGCTCTTGCAAGAGCAAGTGGCACAGCACGTCGAGAGCATGACGTTTGAGCACCACGGCAAACTCCTGGAGCAGTGTGGCCTGGGTCCCGTCCTCAAGGCCATGCGCACAAGACCAGCAGAGGTAGGATGCGTCAATGCCCACAGCCCGCTGACTTGTACCAGACGCCTCTCTCGCGCCTTCCTGGTGCGACGCCCAAGGAACTCACTTCAGCTCTCACGCAGTTTTCGTCGTTCCTCACTTCGCACGACCCACTCACATCCCCACGCCTTGCGCTACTCGCCAACCCCCGCTTGGCCGAAGGTATCCACCGCACGGCACTGCGCCGCATTTCCGAGGCCTATGCCGAGATTGCAGACCATGTATTGGACAAGAAGGAGGGATACGAGTTTGCCGAGACGCTCCTCCGCCGTGGCCGCGACGAGGTCGAGGTCGCACTTGGCGTGGCGGATGCGTAGAAGAGAGGTGGAGCAGAGGAGATATTTTTGCCCACAAGACGATGATGCAAAAAAAAATAAGATGTTTCATCCGTTGTCTCTACTTGTATAATCTCTTTGGTACATTGTGCACAGCAGCTCGTCTACATGTCTACTTGGACAGGAAGAGCTCGTTGAGGAGCTTCATGGTGTCGTCGGGGTTGGTGACCGCGTGGCCGTTGGTGCGGTCGTCGGTGTAAATCTCATAGTCGTTGCCGCCCTTGTAGGTCTTGTCGCCGAAGAAGTGAATGTCGGTGAAGCCCTCGCCCTCGAGACGGCCGAGCGAGTAGGTCTTGTCCCAGCCGGTGGGGAAGACGTCAAAGGAGATCTGGCCGCCGATCGAGTAGGTGAGGCCGAGGTGCTGGAACTTGTCCTGGAGAGCCTTGACCATGGCGGCGCGGACACCGGCCTTCTTGTCAAACTCCTCAAAGGCGTTGCGCTCCTCGGTGGACGCGTTACGGCCGATGGGCGAGACGTTGATCATGCCCTTGCGGAACTCGACAAAGGTGCCACTGGAGGAATGCATTAGAATGTGGCGAGAGGGGCAGGCAAGGGAGAGGGTGTGTAAGGGGTTCGGTTCCCGGAGTAGGGAGGGAGCAGGGGCGTCGGCCCGACGCCGCCGCAGCCGCCGGTATCAGCAGCAGCAGCAGCAGCAGCAGCAGCAGCAGCAACGGGGGCGAGAGCGCCATAGATGCGTTACTCCCAAAAAACGCCTCACGAGTATACGCGTATCCGAACAACAAACGCGAGCGCCGACACGTGCACCACGCTCACAACACTACTCACCGCTTGACAGGGACATCGACGTCCGAGAGGTAGCGCAGGATAAAGTTGACAAGCTTCTTGTACTCGTCCTCGCCGACGTGCTCGATGAAGCTGGCGGGCTTGAGCTCCTTGCTGAGGCGGTAGGCAGTGAGGCCGTTCTCGGCGAAGCCAAAGTCGAACGCGTTGAGGACACCCGCAACTAAAGATAGTCAGTTGACTGTTTGGGGCACGGATGTTCCACTTGGTGCGCGTCAGAGGCAACAGGCGACATCACCGACAGATAGCAGCAAGATTGCTTGCCATCTGTGGAACACATCGCCATGACGACGTTGCGATGGATATAGGATGTGTTCAACGCGCTCGCCCCTCGCGTCCCGCGTCCTGTCCCTCAACAACCAGCATTGTCCTGACCTCCCCGCTCGGCGTTGGACGCCGGGCATTCCGCAGCGGCAGACATTTTTTGGTGGATCACCGGTCCCATCCCGCACGTTGTTCCCAACAGGCTCTAAGCGGACTCACCGTCGCCGGGGTTGTCGCCGCCGAGCTGCTCGACGATCTTCTTGAGGTCCGAGCCGCCGACAAAGGCGATGGCACACTTCTCGCGGAGGGCCTTGAGCGTGGCGATCATCTCTGGGGTGGCCGACTGGCGGGCGAGGGACAAGGTGCCGTCGACATCGAACATGCAGATGGTGTTGGGCAGGGGGCGCTCAGCAAAGGGCTTGACTCCGGCGGGGAACGACATGGTGGCTGGGTGATGAAGAAGAAGACGGTGAGAGGCGATAGATGGGTTAAAGAGAGAGTGTGAGAGACGTGGAACCAGGCAGATGGCAACGGAGAGAGAGATTAAAATGACCGATTGCATCGACGGCGGCGGCGGCTACCTGCAGGGGGCGGGGGCGGGGGGGGGTACACCACGCGACGACGTGGCGCCGCGTTTGATTACAAAACGGCCCCTCGTCAATTCAATTTGTTTGTATTGAAGCGTCCCTCACATATAATAACAGGCAAGCCTATTGACAAACCAAGGCAAAGGCTAATAGGCGTGCTGGTACGAGTCCATCCACGCGTTCTGTCGGTCGCTCTGCCGTGTCCCGAGCACGATCGCCAGCGCTGCAGAACAGACAACAAACGTGTGCTGTGTGTGCTGTGTGTGCTGTGTGTGCTGTGTGTGCTGTGTGTGAGTGTGTGCGAGGAAGGCTCTGGCGCTCTGGACGCTCTCTATCTGCGTCTATTCCTGTTTGCCCTCGTCGACCTGGGTTTTGTTCGCGTCTCTGTCTATTCTTCTCCTTGTTGCTTCTCCTAGCTTGCCCTCTGACGCTACCTCACAAAGCCCTCGCCACCGTCCACCCGACGCACGTCCTGGATCATCCCACCCGCCACGCACACCGTGCGCGGTCCAACCTCCCCTCTCGCAAACCACCACCTCCCGAGTGGGTCATATTGTGGTGTATCCTGGCCATCAGCACATGCATGCATGCCCCTCTCACTGCTTCTCATCCCTTGTAATCGCGTCGTCCCACACGTCCACCGACTGTCTCAAAAACCGGTTTCGCGGCCTCCACCCAGCGCTCTGCCCCGCGCGCGTGCCGCCACCCGCGGGAACGGACCTTACGGCAACCAAAAGACGCGCCGCCACCTGAGCGCGACGTCGACGACGACGACGACGACGACAACCTCATCCGTCCACCAACCCAACCACTTAGCACATCTCACTCTACCAACCACCCCCAGCACCCACCCCGCCTGCCGCCATGCTCTCTGGCAAACCGGCGCTGCGGCGCAACATCGAGGACCTGGGCGACCTCGAAGAGCAGGGCCTGCTCATGCGGCGCGACGACAGCGGCGGGACCACCAGTCCTCGCAGTTCCGGCACGCCCAGACGCCGAGGGCCTGACGCCAACGCCGACATTGTGCTCGAGAAAGTCCACCTCGACGACGAGCGCGACATCTCTGGCGGTCCAGGACTCAAGAGCAAGCGCGACCAGCAGGCGTTTGCGCTCCTCGTCGTGCTGTACCTCCTCCAAGGCATCCCCCTGGGCTTGACGTTTGGGACATTGCCGTTCCTCCTCAAGCCGCACCTCTCGTACTCGCGCCTCGCGGTCTTTGCGCTCAGCACATGGCCATACTCGCTAAAGCTCCTGTGGTCGCCCATCGTTGATGCGTGGTTTGTGCCCAAGTGGGGCCGCAGGAAGAGCTGGGTCGTCCCCGTCCAGACCATTGTTGGACTGGCGCTCGTGTTCATCGGCTCAAAGGTCGAGGGCTGGCTCGCGGCCGTGAGTTGACCGACCGGTAGCAATGTGCTAACCAACTTGCCAGGACATTGATATCCATTTCCTGACCATGGTCTTTGGCAGTCTGATCTTTGCCGCTGCAACGCAGGGTGAGTGGATGTTGACATTAGCGGGTAATCAACATTACTCACTCGTGCCAGACATTGCAGTGGACGGATGGGCTTTGACGTTGCTCTCGCCTCCCAACCTCTCTTACGCCTCGACGGCGCAGACCATCGGTCTCGGTATCGGCACGGCATCGAGCTTTACCGTCTTCCTTGCACTCAACTCTGTCGACTTTACCAACCGCTACTTTCGCTCTGTGCCCGGCACCGAGCCTCTGGTGTCGCTCGGCCCCTACATGCGTTTCTGGGGCTTCATGTACCTCGTCGTCACCGTGTGGCTCATCTTCTTCAAAAAGGAGGATCCGGTCAGCGAAGACGACCCGGACCTGGACGTGAAGAAGGTCTACAAGATCATGTGGAGCATTGTCCGTCTCAAGAGTGAGCTTACATGTCATGTTCTTTCCACACCAAGCTCACACGCCGCCCCCACCCAGACATCCAGTCGTTCCTCCTCATCCTCCTCATTGCCAAGTTTGGCTTTCAGGTCAACGAGTCGGTCACCCAGCTCAAACTTTTGGAAAAGGGCTTGTCAAAGGAAGACCTCGCCGTGGCTGTCCTGCTCGATTTCCCGGCCCAAATGATCGTCGGCTGGCTGGCGGCCAAGTGGTCACGCCCAGCACCGCCGGGACCCGACGAGGGCCGCCACCCGCTGAGCGCAAACAACGCGCGCGCCGCCGCTGCGTCTGGCGTCCTCCGTGTCTGGATGGGTGCGTTCTGGGCCCGGCTGGCAATGGCGACCATTGCGGCGTTTGTGGTGTGGAACTTTCCCGAGGGCGGGAAAGTGGGCGGCGGATACTTTGCGCTCGTGATCGCCACCACGCTCATGACGTCGTTGACAAAGTGGGTAGTGAGCGCTTGAACCACAGCGACTGACCCAGCAGCACGGTCCAGTTTGTGGGCATTACCGCGTTCCACACACAGGTTGCCGACCCGCTCATCGGCGGCACGTACATGACTGTAAGCTTTGTGTCCGTGGTCCCCACAGCTGACATGTTTCCCAGCTCCTCAACACCGTCTCCAACCTCGGCGGCACCTGGCCCAAGCCTTTGATCCTGCGCGCCGTCGACCTGCTCACCATCTCGACCTGCAGCGCAACCGGCCAAGAATGTACCTCTGAAACCGGCAAGGCCAGCTGTTCCGCCGCCCAAGGCCAGTGCGTGATCCAGCGGGACGGGTACTATGTCATGGATGCGGTGTGTATCACCCTCAGCGCCATCCTGCTCGTCAGCCACATCCTGCCGACCATCAAGCGGTTGACCACGTTGCCCATGAGTGCGTGGCGTGTCAAGATACCCATGTAAAGAGCCGTCTCTTCGCTTCTCACACCCTGTGCCCCCACTTTTAGACGGTGTAGGTTTACATTATGCATTGTTTCCCCCTCTTGCAACTATATTCCGTTGCCTACGGCATACGTGCTCCTCTACATATCCACATCCGTGTCACTGCCCAGCATGGTCGTCTCGCCACAGCGGTCGCTTTCCACCAGCTCGCTCACAGCGCGGACGATCTGGTCCAGGTGCTGCTCGGCAATCAGCTCGTCCAGAACGGCAATCTCGTCGCCGTGGTCGGCCATGAGAGCCTCGACCTGGCCAGGGGTGTAAGCCGGGAACCGCGCCGCGATCTCGCTGGGGAGCGGGGCCAACGTGGCATTCTTGGGCGCGAGAATGTACGAGCTGGGCAGGTCCGTAGCGCCAATCGCCTCGAGGGTCGCATACGTGCGCGAGCCGCGCATGAGGTTGCGCTGAGTCTCCTCGCTGCGTCCGGCCGTCTTGGCAATGTCGGCCCAGTCGTCGTAGATGAACACGCGGCGCCAGATGGAGAGGAGGGCAACCTGCTTGCGTCCCTCGGGCAACGAGGCGCGCGCAAGGCGGTCGAGCGCAAGCGCAGCATCGCCGGAACGGTCGGGGAGCATGTCAGCAAGCGTCAAGGCGTCCACGAGGGACTCGATGCCCAGCGCGGTGCCGGCGAGCAGGTCGGTGACGTCCCGTTCCAGCTCGGCGCGGAAAGCAGGGCGCGAGGTGAGGCGGGTAGCGTGCGCGTCCACAAATGCCTTGGCACCGGGAACGCGCGGATAGCCGCTTGTGGGGGCCAGGGCGCGGATAGAGTCGGCCAAGTCTTCCTCGGCGTTGATGGCGTCCAGTCCGTCGTCAATCTCGGACAAGAGAGCGGTACGGCCGGGAGTCGCGCCGTGCGCCTTGGTGTCGGCAACCGCAGACAGCTTGGCAATCGACGCAATGAGCTGCTTCTGGGCGAGCTCAGCTGTGTGGCCATCGACAGCTACGAGGGCGGCGGCAGCCGTGCCGTAGCGCTTGCTGGCAATGTCGTGGACCCAAGACAGCTCGGGGTGGGGGAAACGGTCGAAGAAGGCAGTCAAGAGACCACCGTACACCTCATCCTGCGACAGCAGAGCATACAGGTCACCTTGGTCAATGTACCACTGGTACAGGACAAAGGCAAACTCGGCGCCAAACTGCTCAATGAAGGTTTCAATCCTTGCCTGGCCGTTACCCTTGGCCGAAACGGGATTGTTGCAAAGGTACACCAAGGTGGGGAAGTCGCGGTGGTGCTCTGCGAGCTGGTATGCCTCGTCCACACAGTCAATGTCCACAAGAGGACGGATGATCCTGGGCTTCATCTCGTCCCAACGCTGAGCCAGAGTGAGCCCCTCGTTGGGGTCCACACCACCATTCATCTGCCTGCTTGTCGGTCAGTGCGCTCTTAGATTTTATCGTCCACTTACGTTGCGGATGCGCGCAGCTTGTCTTCCATGTTCTGGCACAGAGCAGCAGCGAGGTGAGCCATTTGCAGCTTGAGCGTGGCCTGGTCGCGCTTCTGCGCCACTCCACCCGTGGTGGCCGTAGTGCCCTTGGGGACACCCTCGTCGACGACCGAGCCAAACATTCGTGTGCGGTCCTTGATGAGGCGCTGGGTCGCGCTGTAGAGAGCGTCCATTTCGTTGATGATGGCGTCGCTGGCGGTCCAAAGCTCAATGACGGGGTGCGAGCGGTCAACGCTGTACACCTCGTTGGTGGCCTCGCGGTAACGTGCGGACGACCGCAACACGGTGAGGAAGATGCGGTTGGCCTCCAGAACCCATGCAGTCAGGTCGGCGCCCTGCCCGGCAGTGGTGACCGCGGCCTGGAAGGTGGCATAAACCGACTCGAGCAGGCGGTCCAGGTGGGCCACCTGTGTGCGGAAAAAGGAGCGCACAACGTCGTCGTCGGCGGACGAACCGAGCTGGTTCATCAGGATCTGGATCGAGTCGCCGAGCAGGCTCTCCGGGGACCTAGTGTGCAGATGGCTGGCACTGAGTTAGCGGAGAACCGAAAACACCTTCAAACTCACTCCATGACACGGTTCTGGTAGTCCCACAGGTCGATGGCGGCCTGCACCTTTTCGGCGTCTCCGCACAGTCGCCTACGGGAGCTCTCGTGAAGCAAGCTGAGACCGCCGTTGCGGTGAATGTACTTCATCAGCTCTTTGAGACGCGCTAGGCGGTCCGCCAGTTGGATGCGAATGTCGGAAATGTGAGGCATATACGGCGAGGCTTAACGTCAGCTCGGAAATCACAGGACGAGCTTACTGGATGAGACAATCTCGGTAGAGACACCCTCGGCGGCCTCGGAGAGGTCACCCTTCCAGCCGGCGGGAAGGTCAAAGGTAAGGGGGTTCTCGCTGCGGTCACCAAAGAAGACGGCCTGCTCAAGCTTCGACTTGATGCGGGCAGTAGCAGCAGCGATTGACGACTGATGACGGGCCTGAGCGACAGCAGGGTGGACCTCGATGGCCATGATACCGCCCGAGGCAGCCATGGCGACGAGGGCAGCATTATGGTTGCCCGACTTTGCAGTCCCGACGCCAATAAACGCGTTGGTGCTCGAGTCCTTGAGTGTAATAGTGTCCTCGTAGGGAATGCTGGAAAGCGAAGTAACAACAATGGCGTCGGCAAAGCGGACGAAGGCGGTCTGGGCGCCCGACGGAATGTACAGGCGTGGGATGTCGAGCATGCGAGGATCCGAGTGTGCGACGTAGGACAGGTGCACGTCCTGAACAATGGTGAGCACGTTGGACTGGTGGTTGTAGTCGAACACGACAATCTTGTGGCTGTTGTGGGTGCGGCGGTTGGACGAGCCTTGGGTGGTGTACGACACAAACGCGGCGAGCTGGTCGCTTCCGACGGACACGAGGTCATTGAGCTCGAGGTGAACGGCGCCTGACTGCCAGGTGCGCTCATCCTCAAACAGGCTGGCGCCAATGGATTCGCGGAGGTCAAACTCTTGGACGAGACGGGTGTTGCCATCTGGCGCAATGCCCCACTTTTGGAGGGTGCTGCGGCCGAGAATGTAAACACCGCCAGTGGTAGGGGCAACAGCCACAACGCCGTTGCGCTGGTCACGGTCGGTGAAGATGATGGGCGACGAGCGGTTGAACATGCCGCTGTTGCGTGTAAACTGGGTAGCGGTGGGGACGACACGGCCGCCAATGTTGGCCACGGCGATACGCCATGCCGTGCTCGCAGTGGTGGTAAGGATGAACGAGGTCGCGTCGACCTTCCACATGCGCTCGGCAAAGTCGTCGCCGAGGTTGAGCTGGAGCAAGGCATAGCGCTGGTGCTGGGGGTCGACGAGACCGTGGTTGACACTCTCCCAGAAGCGCACTTCGCCCGTGGCGCTCACAAGCAAGAGGCCGGGCTCGTTGCCAGCACCAACAAACGTTGCGAGTGCAGGCGGTGTAGCAGCCAGGCCGAGGCGGGCGACAGGTGGTGCCTCAAAGCGGTACACGGTAGGAGACGAGTGGGTACGCTTGGCATAGTTCCACGCGACAACGGATGATGGAGAAGCGACGAGCGCGTACCCGTTGCTGGGGTCCACATGGCCCGCGACCGAGTTGACAATAAAGTCTGCGCCCTTGACGAGCGCGGCGACCTCGGAAGGCAAAGGCCCAGCGGCGGTGACGCTGTGTCGCGTGTCGCGGGACCACGTGGAGCGCGAGTCCCACTCCTCTGCCTGGCGATGATGCTGGTGCTGCTGCTCTGTACGCTGTGTGTGGACGCTGTCGCCGGCAGACGATGCTGGGGAGACGGGTCTCAACAAGGGCTGGGTGCTGCCGAGCCTTGAGCGGGTCGGGGGAGCTGACGACTCGAACATGGAGGGTCCACGTGAGATGGAATCGCGTGCCCGAAGACCGCGCCTGGGCGTGGCACGGGCTGGCGAGTTGAACATTGTCTGTGGAGAGGATGGGGTGGATGATGATGGTGAGGAGCGAGCAGATGATGGCAAACACAACCGACTTTCAGCCTGCCGCCAGGGCGGGGGATGGAGATCACGTGACTGTAGGGGCCATTAGCAACGGCCATGTCCCTAATTTCTAATAAAAACTCACCCGCAATTACAATGTCCGCTAAGCGCGCTTCAAATGACGTGATTCCACCACGGGTTGAATCGAGTTGTCTGCTGTTTTCCATCTCGTTCTGCTCCATCGTTCTCTCCACCACATACACAATGTCTCCCATCGCTCCTGTTCCCGTCGCGCTCATCGGTCTCGGTGGCGTCGGCAAGGCCATTCTCAGCCAGCTCCTCACGCCTCCTCTCGCCAGCAAGTTCAACGTTGTCCTCATCGCCAACTCGCGCCTGGCTCTCTCCCTCCCTGCTGCCACCGGCGAGGCTGTCACTGCCGCCAACTTCCTCCCCACCCTCGAGGCCCAGGGCAAGCCCTATGACGTCCCCTCGATTGTCAAACTCCTCGCCTCGCACGCCGACGGCAAGGGTGTCCTCATCGACTCTACTGGCTCGGACGACGTCCCTGCCCAGTACCCCGCCATCCTCGCTGCCGGCGTCCACGTTGTGACCCCCAACAAGAAGGGTCTCTCGGGCACCCAGCAGCTCTACAGCGACATTCAGGCGGCCTCGTTCCCCAACACCCGCTCGCTCCTTTACGGCGAGTCGACTGTTGGTGCCGGTCTCCCCATCCTCTCCACTCTCAAGGACCTCGTCGGCACTGGCGACGAGATTGTCAAGATTGAGGGTGTCTTCTCCGGAACCCTCTCGTACATCTTCAACGAGTACAGCAAGGTCGAGGGCGGCGACGTCAAGTTTTCCGACGTTGTCCTTATCGCCAAGGACAAGGGCTACACCGAGCCCGACCCGCGTGACGACCTGAGCGGCACCGACGTTGCTCGCAAGCTCACCATTCTCTCGCGCCTGATCCCGGGCACTCCGGTGCTCGCCGAGGGCTGCTTCTCGGTGCCCACCCAGTCGCTTGTCCCGCCTGTCCTGGAGAACGCCTCCACCAAGGACGAGTACCTCCAGCGCCTTGCCGAGGGTGACGAGTACTTTGCCGCCCTCCGCGAGGAGGCCCGCAAGGAGGGCAAGGTCGTCCGCTACGTCGGTGTCATTGACCCCAAGGCCGGCAAGGTCGAGTGCAAGCTCGGCAAGTACGACTTTGACCACCCCTTCGCCACCGCTCTCAAGGGCAGCGACAACATCATCTCGTTCACCACCAAGCGCTACTCGCCCCAGCCCCTCCTCGTCCAGGGTGCCGGTGCCGGTGCCGACGTTACGGCCATGGGCTGCACGGTGAGCTAACAGACGGTGTTCAACAGCTAACAATTCCCAGTCGGACCTCCTCCGCATCTACGAGCGTCTCCGCACCGTCGCCTAAAGCGCGTCCTTGCGTGTGAAGTGAACCCACAGTCAGTAGTAGAGATCTTGCCAACCAAATCCCAAAAGCATTGTCCAGCGGACTGGCATGGAATGCATAGCATGCAGCGAGACATTGTTCTATAAAGATCTCCCCTCCGTCTCTCTTGTGTTGCTCTACATTTGTATCTGGCCTCGTTTCTCGTATATATATGTCTCGCCGTTGCCAGAAGTGATCAACCCGGCCACCTTTTGGCTCCATTTTAAAGACCCTTGTTGAAGTAGATGGGACCCTTGAGGTCCTTGAACTCGCCGCCGAGCTTCTCGCCAGTAGTCTGGGCGCGCTGGGGGAAGTAGGCAATGGCAGGAGGGAGGGCGAGGCCGAGGCAGAGACCGATGAGGGTCAGCTGGGTGAGGTTGCTGTACAGGTGGCCACGGGGGCCGACAAAGGTGCCACGCTTCTCGAGGAGGGTCATGACCACGGGAGGAAGAATGAGCGTGGGCCTGGACGGGTGTTAGCTGGATCCGGAGGCTTTTAGCTTACACGTTGGTGAGGACACGGCTGGCAGCAGACTGCATGACGGCCATCTGGCCCGCCTTGGGGCTCTTGCCGAGGGGAAGCTTCTCCTCGTTGTCATCCTCGTCCTTCTGGACCTGGAAGACGTCGACGCCATCGCGCATCTCCTTCCAGCGGATACACGAAATGTTGACAACACCAGCGCTGGCGACAGACACAAATGGCACGAGGCGGGCAAGGATCTGCTTGGTGGCAGGGGCGATGCGGAGGCGCGGCACGAGGGTAGTCAGGCCAACAGCCAGGAAGACCGAAGTGGCCGTCGCAGCACAGTAGGCGGTGGCGATCTCCGAGTTGCTCATCTCAATCGACTTGTTGGCATTGGCGTGGTTCACGGCGACCTGGAGGTGTCAGTTATGGTGCCGTGGCATAGTGCTTGGGATGAGGACAAGAATAACTTGGCCGAGCCGCGACAACAACTCCCGGACCACGTCTTCGACCAAGTCTTAACGTTCCCCAAGGCATTTTGTGAGCTCCACGGAAGCACCTCAGCTCAACACGCCCGAAAAGCGGAGATTGGGAGGGGCAGGACACAAATACAGGCGGAATTGCCAGACAAGTTCGGGGATTTGTTAAAACAACATCCCAACTCGACCACCATGTTTCCGACCGTTCTCGACGTCCTCCGGATCGTTTCTCGAGCTGCAAAGCACAGAATAGACGCAATAGCCTCACGTTCAAAGTCTGATTGGCCCACTGCCACAGAATAACGCTCTTGAGGGACGGGTTGGGCATGAGCATACCGGCGCAGATGCTGAAAGGTCAGCGGAGGGTCAAAGGTCGGCGACTTACATCAGGTTGGTGGGGACAAACGCCGACATGCGGAAGGGGAGGGTGACGGGCTTGCCGGTGTCGGGGTGGATCGACGAGTTGACGACTTTAGAGTGTCAGTGTGGGGCATGCAGACGAGTGCATGGTCGCAGAGAAGCAGGGAACGATGGTTGGCAGGTGTGGTTGCAAGAAACACAGCGGTCGTGGAAAATGGTCCGAACGAATCCTGCGTTCCAGCCCACCGTGCTTTCCTACTTCTCGTACCTCTCCTAGTCCTACTCACGCTGCTTGGCACGGTCAAACCTCTCCCTCTCATCCGCGTCGACCCAGTATCCCGCCTTGCCAGCGGCCTTGATGGCAGCATCGTAGCGGGTGACATCCGACTGGGCCTGGGTGAGCTCGGCTGTCGAAGCGAGGAGGGTGAGCGGCGAGGTGGTGCTGTAAAAGTAGCTGAGGCGGCCACCTGCGAGGAGGAACGTGGGTCAGTAGAGCTTCAGAAGAGGGTCCCGAAGGGTGAGGGTGAGGCCAACCCCAAGGGTTGTTGATAGAGTTTGAGGAGGGGGAGCAACGTACCGTACGTGTTCAAGTCGTACTTGGGCTTGGCTGGTTGTTAGCTTCGACGGTCAAAACCAGATAGCTCACAGATGTCGTACAGGCCAGCCTTGTCCGCCATTTTTCGTAGAGTATGGATAGAGATGGAGAGAGAAGAGAACGATGGATGTGGCCGGGGCCAAGACGACTCCGACTTTCCAAAATGCGGGGAGGATAATATTCGGCAAATAAGGGCTCTCGGGGCGGACCTTGGGGGCCTTTGGGGGATCGACCGTGTGTTGATGTTGACAAAGTGTTGCGACGTCAATAAGAGTTCTAGAGTTGGTCTGTTGGTGGAAACACACAATGCACAGTGTCGTTCACGAGTAGCCACCACAGCCTGCGTCGTGTGTGCACACAGGTGCGGCGTGGTAGCCACACAACAGCCGGTTGCCATATCCCCCAGGTGCCACCGTCCGACCCACTGGCAGGCTGAAAATACTCCCGCTCTTGCCGTTGCCACCACCGACCAACACTACGGTGAACATCTCAATCATTCTCTCTAAACAACAACAACAGCGGCCATGGAGTCCAAAAAGGTGCGCCGTAACTGTGCCCTCCCTCACTGGACACCAGCTACCATGGAAGTGGGCCACACGCTAACAATCCTTCCAGCCTACCGAGCCCGAGCGCAAGAAATGGGACAAGGGCGACTTTGCCGCCAAGGCGCGCGAGAAGGACCAGCAGGCGTACCAGCATGCCAAGGCCCGGGACGCGGCTGCTGCTGAGGGTGAGTACGGGATTGTGGAGAATGGCTCGAGAGTGGATGACACGGGGGTAGTGATTAGGCGCGAGAGGGCATACCTCGGCAGCTCTTGCCATACCAAACCAGAGCTGCTCGAGACAACCCTGCCTTCTTGACCGACAGCCGCCGCACCCCTTCCCTCGTCACCCCCTAGCCCCTCATGTCCCTCCACCACACCATGGCTCTCCAGCTAACCCTTCTCTCTCACCAGGCAAACGCTATCGCCCGGACCAGGACCTGCCCCGCCCCACGGGTCTCGCGCAGCAGCACGTCAACCTGGGACTGGATAAGGACATTGGCAAGACGATGCTCGTGTCGCAGACGACGACCGGCAAGGGTCCGCGCGGCGCTGGGTTCTATGTAAGTGCTCTGATCCGAGGAAGAGACTGCGAGAGGGGAGAGTGGCGGCGCCGTCAGCCGCGTGCTGTTCTGAAGAGAATACACAGCAGGCAAATGTGACCGCAATCACTCCCTCCATCGCATTAGATGTGCCCCTCCCCCCCATGATACCTCGCTGACACAGCCCCCCAGTGCGACCTCTGCAACCGCACCCTCAAAGACTCCCTGTCGTACCTCGACCACCTCAACTCGCGCTTCCACCTCTCCAAGCTCGGACAGGGGACGCACGTCGCGCGCTCCACTGTCGAGCAGGTGCGGCAACGCATCGCCGAGCTGCGCGAGCAGACCAAGAACAAGGTCGACGCGAAGAATTACGATTTCGCCAAGCGGCTCGCGGTGGTGCGTGGCGCGGAAGAGGCCAAGAGGCAGGCGCGGAAAGACGAGCGCAAGAAGAGGAAGGAGAAGGAGAGGGAAAAGGACAAGATGGGCAAAGTGGGTGTGCTGGATGCGAGCGACCGTGGGGCCGTCGGCGCTGCTGTCGATGAGCAGATGAGTATGGAGGCTATGATGGGCTTTGGCGGATTTGGGAGCGGCAAGAAGAGGTAAAGCACGAGAGAGTAGATGGGAACGTAGCAGTTAGTCTTAGATGTATTTGTACAAACGCGTAACAACTGCAGCAACCTTCAACTAACGGCCACTCATATCTGCTCAACCCTATCTCACTCGCTCGCTCGCTCGCTCGCTCACGTACACTTCGTTCATTCGGTGCATACCAACACTCCACGATACATTGGTATTGGGACACGATTACGGGAACTAAGTCCGCAGGAGAGTACAGTCTATACCCGGCCGTCCTGGGCGGGGAATTTGGTGGTGGTGGTGGTGTTTGTGGTGGTGGTGGGGTGGGGGTGCGGTTGCTTGGTGGGATGGGGTGGGGTGAGGGGGATGGAATCGTAAAAAAGGAATGGAAAAGACAGAGAAAACTTGCGAGTCGAATAGGTTGGTTTTGTTTTTTACGCGTGTGTGTTTTTTAAAAATTGGGGTTCTACTCGACACCGAAGCCACCACCCTCGTCGACGCTGAGAAAGGAGTTAGCACATCTGTTGTCTGTAATCTAGCCCCCCAGTCTTTACTCACGCCAGGGTGAGCTTTTGCTCAAGAGTGTCATACGACTTGTACGCCGGAAGGTCGATGCGGTTGAAGCATGTGTGCGACTTTGGCAGCTGGGTGATCTCGCCGGCCTTTTCAATGGTGAAGCGACGGGGACCGTCAGAGCCCTGCAGGTCCTTGAAGCCGTTGACGGGGATACGCGAGGTACCAGTGGTGAACTGGAGGAGACGGGCCTTGCGCTCTGCGGGCCACGAGCGGACAATCTTCCAGAACCACTCGACGACTTCGTCCGACGGGTTGTAGCCACGGTAGTCGGTGTGCTTTTGCCAGTCGTCCACATCAATCTCGGACATGCCTCCAATGAGGAGCTCAAGCTCGCGCTCGTCAAAGACGCTAATGAGCTCCTGGGGGATGAGCTCGTTGAAGCCCGACATGAAGGCCTCAAACTGCTCCGAGACACGACGCTCGATACGGTACTCGGTGACGAGGTCGACATAGTCTTTCTTGTTCAACTCGGTGACCTCGACGTCGCGGCCGCCGTCCTTCAAGTCGACGGTGACGACTTCGCCAAAGTGCTCCTCGGTGATGGAGAATGTGTCCTCGATAATGTCGGTGATGTCATTCTCGAGCATCCAAGTGAGACCGCGGTGGAGACCGGCGTCGACCGACTCGAGGTCGGGAAGCGAAATCTTCTTCTTGAGGATCATCTTGTAGAAGGACGAGATGAAGTACGCGTCGAGGAAACGACGGTGGAAGATTCCCAGGCCGACAACACGGCCGATAAACTTGAAGTAGTTCAGGTGCTCGGGGTTGACGCCCGAGTTGGGGTTGATCTGCAGAGTGTAGTTGTCGTGGGCAGAGTACTCAAAGAGACAGTAGAAGGGGTTGAACATTTCGTGCGAGAGCAAGAAGAAGAACTCGCGAGAAAGACCTCCATAGTCGAGACCGTCTTCACCCTCAAACTTGACCATGAGACGCTTCTTGAGGTCGGTGGGCGACTGGCGCATAATCTCCGTGTACGAGCCCTCGAAAATGTTGTCACGCGACACCTTGATGTGGCACTGGCCAGTGTTGGAGCGGAGCGCAGGCTGCGAACGGAAGTAGATGAGCTTGCGACGGAAGTCGCGCTTGTACTGGGGCACATTCTGGTCGAGCGACGAAGGAAGACGCGGGTCGTCCCAAGTGGTCGTCTTGGTGTTGTGGTCGACAAAGTAGACGCGCGCAGTCGAAGTCAGACGCATCTCCCAGCCCGAGGGGAGGGGACCCAGCTGGCTGACAGTCTGGGGGCGGACAGTCATACCAGGCTGGTCGGGCGCAATGACGCGCAGGAGCTGCTGGCGACGGGGGTCAACCCAAGTGGTGGTACGCGTGTTGTGGTCCACAAAGTAAGGGCGCCCCTCGGGCGTGAAGCGCTGCTCCCAGCCAGCTGGGAGGGGACCCGAACCGACAGTGGTGGCCTGGTTGACAGGGATGGACGACGCCTGGTTGGTGGGAGTGTGCGAGCCAGTCTGGGCGTCGAGCATGTCGTCGGCCAGGGTACGCTGGTTGTGGCGCGCGCGGGCTTCGCCGGTCGAGTTGGCCTGGTTGTTGGCGTTGGACGAGGCATCAGTGCTTGGGCGGTTCCAAGTCGTGGTGCGCGTGTTGTGGTCGACATAGTACTGACGGCCGAGGTGGTCGATGCGGCGCTCCCAGCCGTTCGGCAGGGGTCCCAGCTGGTCCGAGTGCGAGTCAAAGTTGTGACCGGCCGCAGTGACATTGTTGTTCTGGCCCGACTGGGCAGTGGCCAAGGCTGTCATCGGCGCGTTGTTCGGGCCGCCAGCAGGAGGGGGTTGCGAAGGTACCGATGGGGACACGGATGGCTGCTGTGCCGGCGGTGATGCGAATGGCTGTGAGTCACGGTTGCTCTGGAGCGCGGGGCTCTGCTCGGGGGTGTCGGCGGCGCCGGCGCCGTTGTTAGCCTGAGCAGTGTTGTTGACCGAGACACCCGAGTCGTTGGCCGCGGGGGCAAGCATGGCGTTGTTGCTGCCGGAAGGGACGGGGTTGCTGATCGGGGTGTTGGTCTGGGTGGAGAGGTAGATGATAAGCTTGCCGTTGACAGCAACGCTGCCATCACTGCCCTTCTTGAGGTCACGCGTGAGCATCTCTGCGAGCGTGAGTCAGCAAAACCACCCGTATCACTGGGTTTAGCGTCCCCACGAGCTACGCCGCCACCGCGTTTTCCCCCCGCTTCTGGGAAACGGTGTTCTGCCTCTTCTGCCTCTCTCGGCTCCGACCGCGCCGCTTCCTCACAAACTCGCGCGCGCAGGCACGAATTGGGTTCCAACACTCACCCTGTCCACCAAGCTCGAGGTCGAGCACATCCGACACCTTGATGTTGATCACGCCGAGGAAGCCCTGGTCCTGCTGCAGACAGGGTGTCAGCATGTCAAATCTTGAGCGTGTATGCAGTGTCCGCAGGAAAGATGGGTGGGAAATGTGACTTGGGAACGGGGGGTGGTTTGGATAATTGGGCCCTGACAAAGCAAGCACCAAACCGGACCCGCCACCCAAAACGTCGTCGGGTCGCGGTCGTCGGGCAAAACGCACCTTCCTCTTAAACTTGCGCTGGTCAAAGATCTGGACGGTCAGGACGCTCTGGTCCTTGACAGTGCTGTGTGGGATGGTAAGCTGTGCACATGGCCGGCGCATTCATATGTACTCACATGTCAAAGTTTTCATTCCAGTAGGGGTTGAGGGTGCGCTTGATGACGCTGGTGGTGTGCATCTGCTCGCTGTCGACCATGACAATCGCAAACGGGTCCGGGAGACGGAGGATGTCGCGCTTGATGAGCGAGTCGGCCGCGACGACTGCACGAGGGGGCAAGCCAGCGCATGGCGTCGAGGTGGGGGGAGGAGACAGCAGCCATGGCGAAACACGCGCGTGTGTGGACGTTCCGGTCGTTGAGGCGGGGGAGGCGGTGCACGTGACGATGAGTGAGGAGGGGGATTAGAAACGGAGGAGGGGGATTAGAAACGGCAGGTCGTGCGTGTCGAATTTGGATGTGTCGGTGGTGAAGGATGTGGGCGTGGGGGGGACATGAGGAGGGGGCGTGGAGGTGTAGATGAGGGACGGGAGAGGTGGGGTGTGAAGAGGTTGGTGGTGGTGGGTGGGGAGGGGTCCAGTCAGCATTTGTGTTTCGGCAGGAGGTGTGGGGGGTTTACGCACTCGTAATACGGATCTTGCGCG
Organism: Apiotrichum porosum; assembly: GCF_003942205.1. NCBI lineage: Eukaryota > Fungi > Basidiomycota > Tremellomycetes > Trichosporonales > Trichosporonaceae > Apiotrichum > Apiotrichum porosum. Next base: position 2,782,515 of record NW_021167110.1, on the reverse strand, counting down.
AGCTGGAGGTGGGAGATGCATGCGGGAGCGTGGTGTGGGATTGCATGCGATGAAGAAGGTGGGAGGTAGAGGGCGGGAGGTGGTTGGAGGCAAGGAGGGTGTCGAGTGGGGCCTGGTCAGCACTGTATGGAGCACGAGGTGGGAATCCACCCGCATGCCGCAACGACGACGACGGGGCACAGGGTGGGAGGGGGGCTTACATGTTTGCACGGTTCTGGAGCGTGCCAGTCATTTGGCCCGACATGGTGTGCGGGATGCCGCTGTGGGCTGTGGTGTGGGTCTGCGCGAGGTCGCTTGAGAGGGGGGTGGGGGTGCCGAGGGGGGATGGTGGTTGGAAGGGCCCGTGGATGGACGATGGCGACGGGACGATGGACGACGGACGACGATGTGCGATGGCGATGGAGTGGTGCAGAGATGTGACACCACACCGCTCCTGGGTGGTGGTTGGGGGGGGATGACTGGGGGCAGCCGTCGGAAGGATAATCAAACAAGGGGCCGGAGAGTATTACAAATGACACGCCTATCCCATTTATATTCTAATTTCTAAATTGCATTTACAACCCCCCCGCGCGCGCCTATATGTTTATTCCTGCATCGGGCCATCGGCATATGTCGTCTCGATCTCGATCCTGCCTCAGTCAGCGACGTCATCGTCCGCATGTGCTCTCCTCTATCTGCCGGACTGCGGCGGCACTCTCACTCCTGCAGCGCCGCCGAGTACGCCGCTTGGTGTGTCGGCACTTGCGCAAACAGTGTCCCCTTTATACATGCTACTAGTGACAGACAAAAAAAGACTACTCCTTCACCCTCACCTCACCTCACCTTGCCCGCGCGAGCACGCACAGCAGGACGCTGCTGGGCCGCCTCCTCCTCCTCGCTCTCTGCTTCCTCCTCACCACCGTCCTCTTCCTCCTCGTCCTCCTCCGCCACAGCCTCCAGCTCCTCGCCACGCGCATTCGCAGCACGCGCCATCTCAAGCAGGTCCTCTTCCTCCTCGCTCGCCCGGATCTTGCGCGCCTGCGCGAAAAACAGCTTGGCCTCGTTGTGCGGTGACACATTTTCAATACTGTAAATGTTGCCTGCGTAGCGTCAGTGGCGTTTCTAAAGATACCTATGTATCGGAGAGTAGCGGCCGGGGGGTCATGTGGGTCAAATCCAGTGACATCGACCGGTGATGTACCTCCGTCTGCCTTTTTTCTGGAACATACCTCGTGGTATCAGAAACTGGCCACCGGTAGCCACAACAAACGTCGTCTTGTGCACTTGGACCGAGACGGCCCCCGAAATAACGTAGAACACCTGCCACAGTGTTAGCACCAGTGATAGACTTTGGAGGTTTCTCTTTTTCCTTCCCCACACTCACATAGGCATTGTCGCGAGACGGCTTGCCTGGTTTGCTGCCGCCAACAGGAATGTAGACCACTCCAGACGCGATAAACTTGCCCTCGCCAAACACTTTTTGGTACTTGAACTCCGAGTTCATCACCAGCTTGGGATCCAGCAATGCGCGAGGGTAGCAGATACCTGTGGCCCGGTCAGTGTCATGTACGCCACGTACCCGCCCGCTCCCCGCTCCTCTACTCACGGCGCTGGACCTCGCGGTCTGATGGGAACTCGTTGACCACGGCGATGGGGTTCGTGTTGTTGTCCCATCCTTCCTCGTCGTTGTCGAGCGGCACAGAGCTGGCCTTGCGGATAGACCGCGCACCTTGGCTCGCAGCACGGGAAGACCTGCCAGGGCGTGGACGCTTGGACAAGGTCGCGTTCTCATCGCGGGGCAAATGCACCACTTCCTTGATGACCGCCGAGTGCTCGCCGCGGGTATATTCGAAACGCTCGTTGCGCCACCACTCGAGTGGGCGGAAATGCTGGCGGCCAGAACGACGCGTCTTAAAGTCACCCTTGTAGTCTTCGTCGCCTGGAGGCAGTTGAGACACACGCGAACGCTTGGCCACCGGAGGCTCCTGTGCGGGTGTTCGGCCTCGCTTGACTCGAGCTGTAGGGGGTGACTGGGTCGCGGCCTTTTTGCTGGTATCGGCCTCCTTGTTCTTTCGTGGGCGACCGCGGCCGCGCTTGACAGGTGGAGGAGCAGGCTCCTCCTCCTCCTGCTCCTCCACTTCCTCTTCTCCCTCCTCAGCATCCACCGCAGCCTGCTCCATTGCGACGTCGTCGTCATCGTCCGCATCTCCATGTCCGTTGGCAAGAGGCGCCGGATCGATATCCTCGTCGTTGTCGTACCCGCCCATATCCCCAAAGTCGGCACCGGTATCGTCGTCGTCGTCGTCAATGTCGCCCGTACCGCCCGTCTGGAAGCTGTCGGGCGCAACAGCGTCGTCGCTGTCTTCCTCGACAGGTGCTGGGCCAGAGTACTTTTTGGTTCCGCCGTTTCGTCGCACCTGCTGAGACGTAGCCGGGTGCTGATCATCTTCTTCCTCCTCTTCTTCGTTGCCGACATGGGTGGTCTCGCCAACATCGTCATCATCGTCGTCGTCGGGCACGTGGCCGTTGGTCTTTGAAGCAGTCTTGGTCCTGCCCCTGCCATCCTTGTTGCCCTTGCCCTTGCCACTCTTGGACATGGGGACCTTGGGCGTGCTCGCAAGCTGGGCATCAAACTCGTCGCTGATATCCGGCATAAAGCTCATGCCCGCATCGATGCTCGTGGGCGACATGAGACCCGACGGCTCGGCAATGTGGCCCCCCGCGCCCATACTGTGCTGGCGGGTGGTGGCATTGCGGGCAGTGGGCGTGGCCGTGGCTGCGGTCGGGGAGGCAGGGGCTGGGTTGTAGTTGACGCCTATTGTCGAGCGGCGCTGGGACCGATGCCCAGAGGTCACGCGCGCCGACGGCGAGGGGATCGAGTCGAACCCGTCGTTGGGGGACGCGGGCGGTAGTTGCGACCTGCGCGGGAGAGTTACGCTTGGGGGTGGGTCTGAGGGGGTCAGCGTCAGTGGCACGTGGTTTCCAACCCACTTGGAGAGCTCTGGAAGAAGGGCTGTGGAGGAGTCTTGTTGGGGTCTACCTCGTCGTCATCAATCAAGAGGTCGGCCTCAAACTCCTCGTCCTCGTCGTCGACATCCAGCTCGCTCATGCGTCCACGGCGGGAACGTGTGGTCGTTGCCGGTCCAGAGGGTGACGAGTCGTCATCGCCACGACGGCCACCTCGACCATTTCCTCGTGCGGCTGGCGTCCGCAGCGCGCGGCCTGCATGCTCGCTCTGCGGCGACTTGAAGAACTCGTCCGGATCCTCGAATCCGTCCTCGTTCAGTGGCACGTCGGTCGGCATGGGCTTGCCCGTACGCCTGTGGGGTGACACACAGGGACAAGAGGAAAGTATGAGAGTGGTGTGGTATCCATCAATCAGGCAGAGTGAGAGCAGGAGAGACAGCCGGCGGTGTTTAGGGAAGGGGAGCAATGTCTGTCAGCACGACAATGTTCAACAGGGATCAGCAGTCATCCATCGTACGCACGATCCAACTTCCTTCGGCCTCGCATTAAACTTGAGGTAGTCATCATTGCGGCCGCGCCGCCTCCCGGGAGTTGCGGGAGCCATGGCGGGCAGATGAGCAAAGGTGGTGCGAAGGGGGGTGGGGGTGACGGCGGCGCGATGGAGTGTGAGAGTTGTGTTGTGGTGGCGTGGATGGAACGGGGGGTGGGGGCGAGTGTCGACGGTATACGAAATGGGTGTGGGCCGCTAGAACGTGCTTCTGGGATAGGTGTGTTGAGTGCGGTGGACTGTGATACCGCTGGCCGCAGTGAACGGCGTCGGATTATCGGCGATGGTGAGGAGAGGGGTGTTGTTGACACTGAAAGAGCCAGGCGCGCCAGTCTCAAGTCTCTCCAAGTCTCAGCCATCAACCACGCGCAGGGCACGTGGGGGAATATTTCGTCTTTGTTTTTATTCATTTTCTCCCATGTCTCCATTTGCCACACATGAACAGATGCACACTCGTCCCACATGCACAATGCATCTCGTCGTACAATCGCTGATGGATGGGGCCCAGACATACACTCGCACGCATGCACTCTAGGTCATATTGACACGATCATGAACGCCTTATATAGCCTTCGTTTTCTCTCTTAAACAAGCGCAATGCTCTCGACAACGTGCTCAGACTCCACATAGCCGAGGACGTGCTCAATGTGGGAGCTGCGGCGGTGGGTCAGCGATTGAACTGGCCTATCTGTTTCGTCCCGACTCACCTCTTCATTCCCTTGATGCGGTCAATGGCGACAGAGTTGTATTGCGCAAGACCCTTGCCGACCTCGACCTCCTCCCACTCGTCAACAGCAGCACCGTGTGTGGCGGCACTGGCACTGGACGCATCGCCCGACACATTGCCGCTGCCATTCTCGAGCTCGGACATGCGGTCGCCCAGCGAGGTAATGTTGCGGTCTGCAGCGCGCATGGCCGGCGAGGAGGGTCCGGTACGGGACAAGGGGTCGAGAGAGGCCACGCTCGACGAGAGCGACAGCGTGGGCTGGATCTGCGGGGTGCCAGGCTGCGGCGCACTGTCGGGGGACGACGCGGCCGAGATGGAGATGGTCTGCACCTGAGCCACGGCCGACTGCACTGCCACATGGTGCAGGTCATGCCTGGCCTGGGTAGGCGACATGCGAGCCGGGGTGACGGCCACACTGACGGGCTCGGCAATGAGGGGCGCGGGCGGGAAACGACGTTTCCTGCGGACAACGATGCGGACGCACTGGTGCGCCGCAAACGGACCCTCAACACGCAACACACCTGCCGGAAGGAGGCGACCGCCACTCTCACGCCTTCCAATGGCCCTGTACGCTCCTTCGTCGACCACCACCGTGCCCGCGGCATGCAGGCCGTGCGCAACCCACCATTTCCGGCTGTTCACGTTAGCAAACGCACTAGAGAGCCACACTGAGAAAGACTTACTCTTTCAAAGCACGCTGGTGCCTCAGGAAGCGCGTACACAAGGGGCCGGTGGTCTCAAACTCTGCCACATCGGTCGCTGACCGTGATGGGCCGGGGCCGGCCTGCACAATGTCAAAGATGTCGCGGACCTTTTCAGAGTTCATGACCACGGTGGTCACGCCGGCAGCAGTGGCAAGCTCGGCCGCAATGATCTTGGTCGACATGCCGCCGGTGCCAAGTGACGTTCCCATGGTGGACGTAGACACTGCATCTGTTAGCAGCTGGCGGAGTCCTACAGCTAGGATCACTTACCTTGCTGCCTGATATGGGCAATGTCACGGACAACACGGACAGCCGTGGCATCTGGGTTGACGCGCGGGTTGTCGGTGTACAGGCAGTCGACGTCGGTGAGGAGGAAGAGGTAGTCTGCATGCACGATAGAGGCCGAGATGGCCGACAGCGTGTCGTTGTCTCCAAACTTGATTTCCTATAGCAAGCATGTCAGCACACAAGCAAGTAGTACATTGCCGAACCGAAGCTCGCCGAGGTTCTCCGCCGCCCGGTGGGCGGTGGACGGAATTCGAGTCGTCCCAAAACTCACCGAGACCGAGACAGTGTCGTTTTCGTTGACGATGGGGACGACACCCATGGTCAGCAGCTCGTTGAACGTGTTCTGCGCATTGAGGTATCGTGTGCGCTGTTGTTAAGAGCAGTAGTGTCAGCGCGCATGTCTTTGCTGGAGCGCCCGCTCGATCCACTCACGTCGCTAATGTCTGTGCGAGTCAAGAGGATCTGCGCAATCGGCTGATCCAACTGGGCGAACAGGTTATCCCAGAGGGCAATGAGACGACCTTGGCCGATAGCTGCCAGAGCTTGCTTGCGGCTGAGACCCTTTCCACGCTGCTTGAGGCCCATGTGACGAAGACCGACGCCAATGGCACCCGAGCTCACGAGCACGACCTTGTGTCCGTGAGCCTTGAGTGCCACGACGGTCTCGACGATGGAGGAGAGGAGCTGGAGACGAGGCGGGAATGGGGGCTTGGGGGCGACAATGGAAGAGGTTCCTGCATGAGTTAGTAGAGTTTTTATGTCTACAAGGTGGTAACCAAGCTCACCGAGCTTGATGACAATGGTCATTGGCGGGGTCTTGCGAGCGGGGTCTGGGGATGGAGGGCGGGTGATGGGCTGGGATGTTGTGCCTTGTTTTGTGGCCTGGATGGCGGCGCCTGTAGCGACGCTGGCGCCAGAGGGCATAGAGCCGTTTGGCTGTTGTTCTGAGCCCATTGTGTGTGTAGTGTCGAGATGGGGGGGTGGCCGGGGTGGACTGTGTGTTACTATAATGTTGTACAAATGAGTCGTCGCAGCGGTTGTCATATGAGGGCCCGCACACGCAGAGGAGGGAAGGCACACTCTGGCAGTGTCATTTATCCGGGGCGTGAGCGTGGGGGAATAAAATATATACACGTCATTTTTTCCATTTTAAAAGGTGGGCTTGGGATCACGTGATATTTCTTATCAGCGCCTCCAACTGGCCACTGGGGGAGAGATGACGTTGCAGCACGGCCAAATGCGGCAGAGGGCAGAGAGAGACGCGAGTGATAGATCTCTCGCAGCGACTCGAATCTCTCTCTTTCCGCATCGCATATCCCCTCCCACCCTTCAACATGTCCCGTGGAAACACTGCAGACGTGGAACTGTGAGATGGCGCCCCAGATATCGTCTTCAGCAGACAGCTAACAAGCCAGGCACAAGGTCATCACGACCTTCAACGCACAGCAAGATGTCCTTGTCGGTGAGTCCCCCTATCCAGTCCCCTTCCACAGCAAGCTCCTCTTCTAACACATACGCCTCGTCCAGCTATTGTAAAGGACCGCACCGACATCAAGGGCAACGTCGGCGAACTGTACATCCAGCAGTTTGACCCCAACGGCGCATGGGTGCAGATTGCATACCACCCTCCACCAAACGAGAAGCGCGTCGAGCACAAGATCCCCATCGACCCCCCTCTTCAATCCCCCTTCGAGGCTCAACTGAGGTTGACGAAGTGGAAGATTGAGGCTTACAACAAGTTTAAGGTTGTGAGTCTGCAGGAAGCCGTAGACTCAGGCGCCGGAGGACGAGGGGGGGGTACTCCCAGCGTCGTTTGCTGCGACCGAGATGAACGGCCATCCCCCGACCCCGTCGTTTTGAGGGTTGTGGATACCGACGCCAATGATGCTGATAACCGTCCCCTAGCCCCTTATCCCTCGAGTCTACTACTTCAAGCTGCCCAACATCTTCCCCTTCGTGGCTCCTGCAGTCATCATGCTCGGCGCCCTGTTCTTTACTCTGTGGGGCACTGGCAGCCATGCAGATTGGCTCCGCGAGTGGGTGGCCACGAACATCGGCTCCAAGTTTACTCTTTGGGCTGCATACTTTGCTGCTGCCATGGTAAGTGCCGTCTGGGATTTGGGTGTGGCGATGGGCCGTACATTGCCAGCCACATTGTACAGTCTGGCCTTTTGCGAGACCACGGCATTTCTAACAGCACCAGCACTTGGTCCTTGAGCCCGCATACATGCTCTACTTGACAGGCAAGTACGGCACCCCGCTTGTTCCGCGTCTCAAGTGGGTCCTCTGCAACATGGTTGTCGGCTTTGGTGCCCTTGACGCTTTCTTCGAGTGTAGTGAGTCACCGGCACCTGTCAATTTCCGCCCAGGAACGGGCGTGTCGCCCAAAACCGGCAACCGCTGATCGCCTGCAGTCATGTACGAGCGTATCCGCACGGTATACCGCCAGACGGATGTGGGAGACATTGGATCCAACGTCAAGGGCGTCGAGAACCCCTTCATTGAGGCCAAGAAGCTGGCATCGAAGAAGAAGGAGTAGACAGCGACGGTCTCCGGGTGCTGTGGGGGGAGTTGAAATGCGCATGAGGATGGATCACTGTCGTGTGGCCGTTGTTGTGCCAGACGACAGCGGGTATGGACTGCTCAAAGCAAAACGGCCTGTGACCTGTCGCATGACCGGGCCTTGTCGCTGCGAACACATTTCCAGTTTAATAGGACGTGCGATGTAGCCAAACACACATTTGAACAAAAGAAAGGCCATTCCGACCACAAAAGCCCCATACCTGCATACATGTACGCCTCACACCCGCCAAGAACAAGGGGAGGAGGAGCAGAGAGCCTTTCCAGCGCGTCGAGAGCATTCGGCGCCTTCCGTGGCGTTGTGGTGCAGAAAAGATGAGACCCTGGTGGATAATTCAGTCCACCGTCGAAAGAGGCCGCAGTCGATGATCATCCAACGAACCGTCGTTGTCCCCGGCGTCCAATACGCTGCATATACTGTGCATACACATGCCAACAGTGCAACAGGGGGGGTCCTGTCTGCGCGCATTGTTGATATTTGACCTACACACCCCAGCCAATTCATAGTGACCCCGTTCCCTTAACCCTTTACCTGGTGTGTGCCACATGCCATGGAGCTTAAGTCGGTACTGGACTCTACCCAACGATGCTGAGCTGCATACACGACTGTTTCTTTGCGCACGGTAGATCCGTTGCAAGCAGACACATATGGGAGGGTGCGCCTGCGCGGGATCCTGCCATGTCATGACCAGAGCCGCGAGGATGAGGCGAGATCGCAGACGTGGAGGCCACCAACACCTTGGACCCCCACCGAGAGCTGCGCCTATTGGGCTCGTCGTACTGCGCACAGGACAACCTAAAGTACTGACGAGGTGCTTGTAGAATATAGAGTGCATGGCCCCTGTTGCAGACTGCGGAGGTGGAGACTGTTGAGCGACGAGCACAGTCGGGGCAATTCAGTCTTTGTTTCGCGCCACGGCGCGGGCGGGCGGGGCCTGGCGGACGATCCGACGCGTCGTGGGCGCGTCGGCGCGTCTCGGACCAAGGGAGAAGGGTTCACGGGCGGTCGACCGGGTTTTGATGGCGACGGGGCATCGAATCCGTTCATTGCTCATTCCTCCTCACTGCTCATGTCCATGTCTGGCGCTCCAGGGCGATCGAGAGGAGATGACCAAGGAAGAGTCGGCTGCGCTCTCTCGTCCCCCACACCCTTGGCCTGCAATTCAAACCGCAGCCACCCGGGTTTGTACCTGTGTGCGGCACTACGGCGCAACTAAGAAACAACAACAACACAGAACGACCCGAGACAGAGAGCGACAGAGAGTCAGCGAACGCGTATAGCGCGGTGTAAAAGCTACTACATACTGACTGAAGCGGCAAGGCCAACACACCTTCCTTTTGACACTCACCACCTTGTACTCATTCACCATCCTTGTGTACAAGACACTCACACGCCATGGTCTCCCTCGCGTCGTTGGCGCTCGTCTTCGGCATGGTATTCTCGGCGACCACGGCCACGGCGAGCGACGTCGACACCATCATGCAGCGCCGGCGTGTCGACCTGGCGGATTTTCCCCCCACGGGATCCTTCAAGAAGATGCCCACTTGGCTGGCCAACATCCAGAGTGACGGTACTTGGTCAGACGTCAACTATCTGAGTGGATGCACGGCACGTGAGTAAACGAAGAAGACTGGGGTCGACGACGGCGCGCTCTGCTGACACCCATCGCCTCAGAACGAGCAAATTGGCCCATCCAGCAACATTGGGTCCGCGTCATCACCCTCGCCGCAGCATGGAGCGGTCTCAACCCCCTCCTCACAACCTACACGGGCAACGACGCGGTCCTCGCCGCCGCCCTCAAGGGCATGGACTATTGGTTTGCAAACGACTACACCAATATGGACTGCATCGGTCAAGGAGGCACCGATGCGTGCCCCTGTGGCACACCCGGATTGTGGAACAGCAACTGGTACGACCAGGTCATCCTCATCCCGCAGTTGGTATCGACCGCCTGTCTCCTCCTCGACGGCGCATCGCTCAGTGCCAACCAGACGGCCGGATGCTACGACATTCCTTACCGCGCGTACGCACTCCGTGACACGGACACCACCGGCGTTGGATCCCTCACGGGCGCCAACATGGTTCTCTTGATGGAGCTGTCGGTCTCGCTGGCTCTGTACTCGAACGACACGACCATGCTGGCCGACGCCATGACCCGTGCCATGTCTGCCAACCTTTTCGCAGACACAAAGGGCGAGGATGGTATCCACCGTGACGGCAGCTTCCTCCAGCACACTGGCATTCTGTACAATGGCAACTATGGCAAGGACTCGGTGAGCTAGAGCCTCATAGCCGTCGCAGTAGCTGACATTCCAGCTCAACGGCTTCATTTCACTGGAAAAAGAGGCGATTGGCACGGCGTATGCTGCCAGCAGCGATGTCCGCTCGGCGATTGCTACCATGGTCCGCGGCAGCGAGTGGATGATCAACCGCGACAGCACGACAGGCAACATGTACTGGGACTTTAACACCATTGGACGCTTCATCACGTTTGCGACGACCGATTACCAGGCATCGTCCGACATCAACTTTAACACCACCGACCTTGCCGCGGCCACGGTCGACTTTTCAGGCGACGACTCGATCATAGACACGCTCACGCGTCTCGAGAGCAACGGTACCATCAAGCTTACTGGTAACAAGGGCTTTTGGGCGTCAGACTACATGTCCCACCGCCGCAGCAGCTTTACGTTGGCCAACAAGATGATCTCCAGCCGCGGCAAGAATACCGAGTACACCAACAGCGCCAACCCTTACGGTTATCACCTCGGCCAGGGAACCCTGTTCTCGTACGTCGCGGGCAACGAGTACAAGGATATTGAGGCCATGTGGGACTGGAACCTCATCCCGGGCACCACTGTCCTCCTCGACCACCCGGGTCTCACCTCGTCCATTGTCGGGTACAAAGGCAAGAAGACGTTTGTCGGTGTCGTGAGCGACGGCACGTACGGAATCAGTGCCATGGACTACACCGACCCCTACGACGCATCCATCAGCTACCGCAAGGCCTGGTTCTACCTTGACTCGAGCGTCCTTGTCACCACCACTTCCCTCAGTGTGTCTTCCAGCGCCAACGGCAGCCCCATCACTGTTCTCGACCAGCGTCTTGCAGCTAGCGACAGCACCATTCTCGTGGATGGCTCTGCGGTCACTGCATCCAGCAGCCTTGGGCGCCGCGACAGCAGCGCGTCTGGCTACACCCTCTACTATGGCGGCAACGGCTACCTCTCGCACGACGTCCCTTTCAACCTCACTCTGGCCCAGGGCGCAGAGACCGGCAACTGGTCCGTCATCTCGACCTCTACCGCCGGCATGCAGACCAAGAACCTCTTCTCGGCCTACACCACCATCCCCGCCACGACCTACTCGTACCAGATGTTCCCTGCCACATCGTCGGCGGCCCTGCAAGCCGAGGCCGCCAACGCCACCACGACCCGTATCGACGTGAGCGGCACCGTGGGCACCGCTGGCAATGGTCTCCTCGCGCTCGCCTTCTTCCCCAGCTCTGCCACCAACGTGACCACGCCCATGAAGAACATTGGATGGAGGAAAAAGGGCATCTTCTCGGTATCCGTCTCCAATCCCGCCCTGGTCCTCATCCAGTCGACCCGCCGCACCACGTGTGGCACTGCCCGTGCGATGACAGTGACCGTCTCGGACCCGACCCAGCTGCTGACAACCGTCACGGTTAAGCTGGTCGCGGATGCGATCCACGTCGAGTGCCCTGCCGACTCGAGCAGCTACTGCACCAACACAACATACGGCGTCACCCTCACGGTCAGCCTGCCCACGGGTGGCGAAGTGGGCTCGAGCGTCCAGCTGGCTGTGGTCGCCATGTAGAGAGTGGTACTTACGTGCATAGTAGAATAGCTGGCTAGTATTGCGGGTATACCCCTGTGTTTTTGGGAGCATGCAACTTTGTTCAGAAACGTGACCCTCCTGCCACGACTGACCGAGCGAGCCAGACCGTGCACGCAGCAGCCGAGGTTTCATGCCACATGCCACCGCTGACCGCAAAACGCGGAGCCGTCCATCGGCCAGACTTCGTATCTGTTTTCACATCCCCGTGCCCCGTTGTCGCGTCCTCGTGAGGGCACTGCTTTGCCCAAGGCGTTCGGGCCCATATGTTTCAAGCTGGTAAGTGTTGGAGCCCACATGAGCCATATAACGCATAGCCAGCGCTCCACAGTCTCTGTAGACGACAGGCAATTGACCTAGCCGGCAGAAATACACGGTAAAAGAGCCGGAAGACTGCCCTTTTCAGTGACGGGCGGTGTAGAGGCTTCGATTGCGGCGGTAAAGTATATGCATACTCGTCCTTTCTCTCCGTACCCGACTCAGGCAGAGGCCCCAGCTATTCTAGACCTCTCTTGGCCCCAGTGCACGCTGGAAATAGAGCACTGCAGTGTCGTGGAAGCCGCCTCTGTAACAACGGCAGATCTGCATTCCACGGTTTTGCGGCAGTAGCGCTGGTTCCTATTTCATCTGCGATCTGCCACACTGCCTTGTTCACGGGAGGCCCGACGGTGTAGCCGCCAGTCTGTTTACCGTGATTTCCGCATCGAGTTCACCTGCGGGTGTGCTTGTTATCTAGTCGCTGAGGAGATTGCCTTTCCTTTGCTGTGTGCCAAGTGAGGCGCATACCAGCGTCCGCTTGGGGCTTGGGAGGGATTCAATCGTGGCGCAACACGGCACCTGCGTACGTTGGTGTGGCTCCATTCTGGCGCCCAGGCCACCGTCGCCCTCTTGGTCCCCTTGATCGTCTGTCATGACCTTGTACGGCACACTCACAAGCTGTGCCATACCTACTTCCCCTGCGCCCCTGCCAACGGTTCTCGTCGACACGGTCACGGTGCCAAGGTCTGTCGTTCTCCAACAGCTACTTAAAGCGCGCACACGGTTGCTGTTTCTCCTCCCCAACCGCTTCCCATCGCTTCCTCACCTTACTACGCCACACCCCCACCCACCCACCACAGTCTCAAGCAACATGGCTTCCGAGAAGACCATCATCCAGCAGCCTGGCTACGCCCAGGGTGAGTGGTGCCATGAGCTCGACTGTCCAGTTCGTTAACCTACCAACTCAAGACCCCAACGCTGTCCAGCCCCAGCCCACCATCGGCCACCCCGTCCAGCCCTTTGGCGCCATGGGTAAGCTGCATACCCATCACGCCCCGAGTCGTGCTGACGCGCTACAGGTGCTCCTGCCCCCACCAACAACCCCGAGTGTGCCCAGTACGGCCGCGACACGCGTATCGGCCCCGGCCCCATCGTCTTCCTCGTTTGCTGCCTCCCTTGGTCCTTGATCTGGTGAGTAGAGTCCCCATGAGCCACGCAGTTTGGCATATGGGCATCCTAGCATCCGCTTGGCACTTCTTGGGCGTTTCAAAGAGACGATCCCTGGTGCTCTGTGCTCGTTTTGTCACGAACGCTTGGGGCCACTTGACGATCGGCGTCTCCACGTACCATGTGTGTCACCTGCTGACCGCGTGTCCAGGCTGCTCTCGCGCCGCAACGTCACCTGCAGGGGCTGCCATGCTACGATGCCTCCCCAGGGTCTTATCGACTAGGAAGCGTTTTGCAGTTCAAACTATCAGCAGCTGTTATCTTGAAGTCTGTGATATAGGACGCATGTGACTTATTTTTGTGACCTTGCGGACACGCAACCCGCTTTGCACTACTGCAACGAGGAGATGAAAAACAGCAACGGGACGATCAACAATAAGGGTCCTCATGGTGGCCGAACCCCACTTTGACCGTCACCACCATGAACAGACGTACTTCAGTGATCCACCAAACAACGGTGAGCATCCTCACACGTGGGGGAGGTGCAACGGTCACATGGCCCTATGAAGGCCGACAGAAACGGGCAGGCCGGCCGCAAGGGAACCAGGATCGTGCAGCTGTTGTCGAGACGTTGACTGCGGCCGTAACACATGCACACGCGTCGTCTCGTCCAGCGCATAACTCTCAAGAGGCCGAGATGCAGGGCCCTCTGATCCTCTGAACCCTCTCTGTTTGAGATCCCCCAGGGTGGATCAAAATTCAGCCGCCACTATGCTATTTTTTTGTTTTTACCCATCGGCTGTCCCGGCGGGTTCGGCGTCTCCGTGTCGCATGTGTTTCCACATCGCAAGTGCAGCTGGCGACTTGCTGATGGTGTATCGTCTTTGGCATTACAGTTCGCTTCATCTTTTGGTATATGCACAGCTCCTTGAACAATAAGAAAGGAAAATATTCTGGTTCCAGCAACGGTCCTGTCTGTGGCTCTGCAGCCACTTCATAAGCACCCACCCCGAACTGCCAGATCTTCCCCGACATCACTCTTCACCTGTCGCCTCAGCCAAACTCCTATACACACCCATCTCCATCCCACCACAGTGTCTCGCAACATGGCTCCCCAGATGGCTCCCCAGCAGATCTACGTCCAGAATCCAGGCATGGTGCAGGGTGAGCAGGAATGATATGAGCTCAACGGCGCGTTGGGGTTACCGCCTGAGACCTCCTCGTCCTCCAGCCCATCATCGTCCAAGCCTATGGCATGGGTGGATTACCCGCCACGTCTCAGGTCATGCTGACACGCTCCAGCTGCTCCTCCCGCCAACCCCGACTGTGCCCAGTATGGCCATGAGACGCGTATCGGCTGCTGCGGCCTCTGTGGCGTCGTTTGCTGCTTCCCTTGGTCCTTGATCTGGTGAGCACCCACGATCCGCAGGCGCGCGTTCGCGCGTCCTCTTGGCACTTCTTGCACGTTTCAAAGAGACGCTCTGTTTTAGACCCTCTGTTTAGACGCTCTCTTTTTGGGTCCGCTTGACGATGGCCCCATCTATGTGTGCCACTTGCTAACAGCACAGGCTGTTCGGCCGCAGGACCGTCACCTGCAAGCGCTGTGACGCCAAGATGCCTCCCCAGGGTGTTCTCGGCTAGGCATACATAGTCTCTTCTGGAGTCTGGAGTGTTTCTGCTGTCGATGCTACAGTATGCTCGATGAAACATGTGAATGTATTTCGTGTGCACAAACGTAACATATGATGCGGACTGCAAACGACCACACGAGTGCCATCGGAACAACACGCGGACGTGGCCACCGCCACTACGACGCCTGGATGTGCGATGGGCGAACAAAGCTGAACCATTGGCACACTGCTGTGCCACGTCGTGCACGGTGTGAGTGGAGGCGGTGCAGAGGACACATGGCCCCAGGCGGATCCATGCCACAAAAGGCCAGACGAAACGCTTCATGCTCTACAACGTACAACAATCTAGGCCGACAGGGGGTACGGGTCGACGGAAACAAGCAGGATCCAGTCGTCAGTGAGCGAACCGGCGCTTGGCGCCGAGAAGGTGTGCTGACCCAGCTTGTCGCCAGTGATAAACACCTCACGGCCGCCAGAGCGCGGGTCAACCCACCACGCCTTCCACGACGACGCGCCGGGGATGGCCTTGGTCAGGTCCACCTCGACGTCGCCTCCGTACGGGAGGTGGACGGCGGCCCAGCCGTCGGCGCGCATGCCCGACACGAGCGCATCGCCTGCCTTCTTGCCGGCCTGCTCGTGCGTGTCGCTTGTGATG
The DNA here is from genome assembly GCF_003942205.1 of Apiotrichum porosum. Lineage (NCBI taxonomy): Eukaryota > Fungi > Basidiomycota > Tremellomycetes > Trichosporonales > Trichosporonaceae > Apiotrichum > Apiotrichum porosum. Next base: position 2,767,153 of record NW_021167110.1, on the reverse strand, counting down.
AAGGTCTGGTCTGGGATACGGGAAAAGTAGCCCGGCAACGAGAGGAGCACGCTCTTGGCCACGCTGGAATAGAACGCGCCGGGGAGGTCCAGCTCCAGGTACCAGTCGACGCTGGCGTTGGTAGGGGGCTGGATAGGTGGGTGTGTGGCGGACGACGCGTTGTGCATCTGCCAGATCGAGTTGACGCCGTAAGTGTATCCACAGGCGCCGGCAAACAGGCCCTGCCACATGCCGTTGCGGATATCGTCGGCGTTCCACAGAGGGAAAGCGTACTGCAGGATTTGTCAGTCGTGTTCACAAACCGAAATCCAAGGCGTCACTGGCGCAACCGGAACTCACGTCAAACCATTGCTGCAGGGTCAGCTAACGTTCAACAGTCTCTCGTTTAGACTCACGTGTGTAGACTCATAGTGAGCTTCCAAGTCCAGAACAGGACGGGGACGCCCGTCGCGGCGGCGAGCGGCGTACATTTTGCGGATGGGGTCATATGACGACTTGGAGTGCCACAGCGAGGACGCCATGAGCTCTGACGCCGCCTTGTCAAGGCCAGGCTTGGGCCCGTCGTGGTGGCCGGTCTGCACACAATCGAACGACAGCCACTCGGCGTCGGGGAACTGTGTCGATGCAGAAGTCTCGGTGCCCTCGGGAAGCCAAACTGTTTGTTGTCAGTCCCATTGTGTGGTTTACTCAACTCACCCTGTGCCGAGTGGAAGGTGATGAACGTCTTGTAGTCGCTCGCCTGAGCCTTCAGCTGCGCATCAAGGGCAGCAATGCCGGCCGCCTCTCCCTCGAGGAGGCCCTGCGCCATCGCCTCGGTGATGGCTCCAAAGTCGATGACGGGCAGCTTGAAGATATCGCCGCCCGACTTGAGCGTCTTTTCAAAGTCGGGGTTCCAGAGGCGGTTACTGTCGCCGCCCAGGATGAACGGGTGGAATGGATACCGCTCGCCCACAAAGCGGCCGAACGCGCGCGCGTTCTCCTCGTTGAACAGGATCGGGCTGCCATAGTATCCGCCGTTGACGTAGCGTCCCCAGGTGGGCACGAGCGAGATGGTCATGTCCAGGCTGGAAGCCAGGGCGACGACCTGGTCCACAAAGTCATAGTAGCGGGGGTTGGGGCGCATCAGGTCGGGAACGTATGCGCCAGGCTTGGACTCTGGGGCTGGGTGGAACGGCCACTCGCCTGCGCGGTTTGGGAAATCGAGGCCGCCGTGCTCGGCAAACAGCACCACCATGATGCTGTTGAAGCCCTTCTGGGCACGGTTGCGGAGGAAGAGCTCTGCCTCGGCCAGGTCGAGGCGGTGGAAGAGCTCCCAGGCGGTGTCGCCGAGGTAGTAGAATGGCTCGTCACGGGCGACATGACGCACAATGAAGCGGTCGTTGGCCGAGACGCTCAGCGCAGTCTGGATGTCGGCCTCAATGTCGGCGCGAGGACGAGGCACAAAGGTGTCGGTGGAAGGAGCATTGACGGTCATGGTAAGAGTCTAGTGGTGGTGGTGCTGGCTGACGATGCAGTTCCATGACACTTAAGTAAATGGCCAGCCCATCTACCAGAGCAACAACAATCAACCTCAGAGACTGCCGAGGGAAGTGTGCTGTTCCTGAACAATACCACCGTATAACTGCCGGAGCAACGACCGCGATGACCGACGATCCGAGAATAGTCCGGCGTCAGCAGCCGGCGTTTGCTCGTGTAACCGACTTCGATTCCAACGGTCAATGTGCTTCCAGAAGCCCGTAACCGACAGGGCTCCACAGCGCTGATGTGTCGCGGCGTCCAGAGGCCGAGGTATGCGCTGCCACACTCGCTCTCTAAACTTGGACACGACCAAGACATTGCCAACAACCTAATGTTACAGTGGTTGGTCGGGAGGTTGCCGAGGGCTGGTTTATCGCTAGCTTGTTGGCAATGTCTTGGTCATGTCCGACGTGTCATTAGCCGATGTCACTTCCACCACGAAAACCATGCCTCATTCCTCGATTGCCGTCCAACGATCCTAGCTGCAAACTCCACAACACGCCACAACATATTTATACGTAGGCCCCGCAGTAAACTGGGGGCCCACCACACTTCCCCACAATGAGTCCCTCCAAGCTCCACGGCTTCGCGCAAGTCCGCGCTTCCCTTACCCCTGCCCTCCTCTTCGCGGTCATCTTTGGCTCGCTTGGCTCGTGAGTTTTCTGTTGCTCATCATGTCTAACATAGACACTGACCAACATTAGCCTCACCTTTGCTTACGACAATGGGTGGTGGGGTTCGGCACTCGGCGAAGCTGCCTTCAACGAGTTTTATGGCCAGATGACTAGCGCCGCCGGTACGCCAACTCTGTCCGCCACACAGCAGTCTTCCGGAACGTGAGTGTGGTTGTGTCAAGTATGGTGTGACCTTGCTGACACTATATGCAGAGCCCTTGGTACGGCTGGTATCATGATCGGCTGCATGGTGGCGCCCGACTTTTCTCGTCGCTTCGGCCGTCGCATGTCATTTGTGGCGCTTGGCATTACGGCGATTATTGGCTCCATTATTCAGATTACCAGTATCCTTGGCCCCGCCTCGCGCACCAATGGCTCCAAGTTCTGGCAGCTTATTGCTGGCAAGATTGTTGTAAACGCAAGTGTCGGTGTGGCCAGTACTGTTGTCCCGGTGTATCTTGGCGAGTAAGTGTTTTGTAGGCCTTTGCTGCGGCGAAGAAGGCAGCTGACATACAAACCAGGGTGGCCCCATCCAACATCCGTGGCCTGATCGTCAACGTGTACAGTATCGTTCAGAACATTGGTGGTATTTTAGCTACGGGAACCGTGTACGGTACCCAATACCGCACCGACAAGCTTGGCTGGGTTTTGCCCATTGGCCTGCAGATGTGAGTTTGTGACCCACACCGCTCAACTGCCTCTAACACGTTTCTAGGCTTGTACCTCTGATCATGATCCTTGGCACGCCGTTCCTCCCCGAGTCGCCTCGCTGGCTCATTGAAACCAACCAGATTGACAAGGCCCTCCGCTCCGTGAAGCGCCTCCGCGTCTCCGGGTTCGACGCCGAGCGTGAGGTCAACGACCTGTATGCGGCCATGAAGCACCACGAAGACATTGCAGGTGGCAGCTCCTACATTGACCTGTTTAAGAGCAAGGGTGGTAACCTGCGTCGTACCCTCATTGTTCTTTCCATGGGCTGTCTCCAGCAAGGCCAAGGCAGTGAGTGACCCAGCAGCGGTGTGTCGACAATGTATCTAGTTATTAACACCGTTTTCACAGTCTCGGCGGTGAACAACTATTTCGTCGTCACACTTATGGCCATGAAAATCAAGGACGTCATCGGCTTGCTGCTCATCCTCCAATCCTGTGGGCTCGTGTTCAACTTTTTGGTCTCAATGCTCGGCCCCGACAGGTTTGGCCGTCGCCCTCTGCTGTTGATTGGTTCCGCCGTCATGTTCGTGTGCATGTACGTCGTCGCTGGTATTGCCGCTGGCACTGGCGGTAACCCATCCGTTCCCGAGCAGCGCACCATCGTCGCCGCCTTTTTCATCTGGGTCCTGATTTTCTCCGTCTCGTGGGGCCCGCTCACGTGGACCGTCACTGCCGAGACTCCCAGTGCTGCGCTGCGCGAGAAGAGCATCGCCCTTGGCGCTTGGTCCGGATACGCAGTCGGACTCATTGTCAACTTCATCCAACCCTACATGGCCAACCCCGAGTATGGCAACCTTGGCGTGAGTCGATTACGAGCAGGTGCACTTGCAGTGCACTCGCATCGTCGCCCGTGCTGACATGACACCCAGGGTATGACCGAGTTCATCTACGGCGGCTTCTCACCCATCGCCTTTGTCTGGGTATACTTTATGATTCCCGAATTCAAGGGCCGCTCCCTGGAGCAGCTCGACGAAATGTTCGAGGCAAAGGTGCCCACTCGTGACTTTGCCACGTATGAGTGCATCACCACCATCCACGGCGACGACAGTGAGGGCCAGGCCACCCAGGACGTTTCGGAGAAGGAGACCGCTGAGCACAAGGAAACTGCTTAGGTCTGGGCGTATAAACAAGGATGTGCCGAAGTGCAGGAAACGGAAGCGTATGATTCAGCTTGTGGCGGGGAGGTGCGGAGTTGTGATTTTCTACGAATTTTCAATAATTAAGACATGCAAGGCATTCTGTGGTACCATTGTGTCTGGGACCGTCGCGCTGCATGCATGTCAACCATGGCGAGCCTCTACGAGTAAGGCAAGGGTTTATGTCCTCCTAGAGGCCTATACAACATACAGAGAACGGGACTGGTGGTCTGAGATCCAACAGCCGCCACCTCCGCGAATGTGTAGCCGCGACACAGCATTGCCCCCCTACTCCTTCCCCTCATGTATAATCTTGCAAGTATGAAGATGTGTTGCAGATGAGTATCACAGGGTTATGCCATTATGCAAATAGGGGAGTGGGGGCGACTTATCAGAGGGAAGGGACACATCGCCGGTCGCGTCGGAGGTGGTGCCACCACGCCACCTTCCCATTCGCCGAGCATTGCGGTCAGTCAACATTGCCATGTTCGTATCTCTCAACAGTCGTGGCCGTGCATTGGGATATCGCGACTCACCCCTTTTACTACGTCTCTCCCGTCCCTGCATGAAGAACCATATCTCGGTGTCTTGCGCTCAAGTGGTCTTGCGTAGGTCTGTGAGGCGCAAAAAGAACCACACGTCCTGGGCTGGACACCATCCGCGGTCACCAGCCAAACCACCTCAGCACTCTTTCGGACCATGGTTTCTCGGTTCTGATGCATGTACCCTTGTCGCTGGAGTGTGCATGTGCTATGGGTTCATGCATGGGATTGCCAGGGCCCAGGGAAGGCGTGTTTGTGGCAGTGTGGCACCCGAGCCCCCAGGTGCCACAAACCCTTCCAACCGACCTTTCTCCTTCCAACACCTCTTCCACACCTCCAATCGGTCTCAAAGAGGTCCAGGCGATGCAGAACAAAAAGAATCTACCCCACACGGGCTCGAACCGTGGACCTCGGAGTTGCTGATACACTGTATCGTAACAGCTCCACGCGCTAGCCAACTGAGCCATAGGGTACTTGATAAAAAGTTTGAGCCACTCATAGCTATAAACAGAAAGATTTCCGGTCTAAAACTTGTCTAAGGTGCAACAGAGTTTGCTGCGATGGCCGCGTGTTGCATGAGTGAGGTTGTGAGCGGCTGTGAAGGTCGTGATATCCACAGCTACCTCACCACACGTGTGTTCTGGCCACCCCGCCAACTCGTCGTTATCAGCCCACCTGTGCGATGCATGTATCAGTAGGACTTGTACAAACTGCGCAGCTCTGCCCGTCACGCACGCCACAGGCGATCGCCGCCCACGCGCGGTCGCGTCAATTTGATCTCGAATTGTTGACCGAACCCGACCTGGCGCCAACCCTCCCCGCCCCGCGATCCCGAGATTCCGCCAGCACAACCCCCGATTTCAACTTTGTCCTGTGTTTCCCCATCTCGTCGTCCTCTCCACCATTTTGTCCATTCTTCCAACCCGCATCTCGTACTCGGCACAGCGCCTTCCACGAACCCGACTCGCACGAAACATCATGTCCGGCAGCATCAGCTCTTCTGTCCTTGACCGCGTGAGTGCTGCTCCCCTGGTTGTCTGGTGTCGTCCCATCTGGCGTCACCCCAGCCAAAACCCCCATCGCACAACGTGCACCATCACGGCCGCATGTTGCGCTGTTCAGCTCCACTGCATGGCGGCCCCATTCCTTCTACTCTCCTTGCTCCCACACCCACCCGCCCGCATCCACCTTTTACTGACCACCATCTCCAGCCCCTCGTCATCTGCGGTCCCAGCGGCACCGGCAAGTCGACGCTCCTCAAGGCCCTGTTCGGCAAGTACCCGGGCGAGTTTGGCTTTTCGGTGTCGCACACCACGCGCCAGCCCCGCGCCGGCGAGCAGAACGGCAAGGACTACCACTTTGTCGCCAAAGACGAGTTCATGGCTCGTGTCGAGAATGGCGAGTTCCTCGAGTGGGCCCAGTTTGGCGGTAACTGGTGAGTTGTGCGCGGAGAGAGAGGGGGGCAGGGGAAGCGATAGCGCGAGAGTAAAGGGGCTGCGGCGGTGGCGCCAGGTGTGGCAGGCGTGACAAACGTCCCGATGGCGGCCTCCGAGAAGGCGTCAGGCCGTCAGGCGTCATGGCGCTGGCCAGGTGTCGGCAGGCGAGCAGCTGTCATGGTGTCGAATGTCTGCAGCGATGCTCGTCGTGTTACGGAACGTGTCATCAGTGCAGATGTGCAGATGTGCAGATACACCTGCCATGTCTGGCGACTCGCTGTGTTGTTCCCCAAGCATCTCTCATCCCCTTCAAACACCCACATCGCAGTCACTAACACCACCTCCAGCTACGGCACGACCTTTGCGGCTTTGACCCAGCTGCATCCCAAGCGCTGCATCCTCGACATTGACCTGCAGGGTGTCAAGCAGCTCCACCTCCAGGGCCCCAAGCAGTCGCCCCCTCTTGTCCCCGTCTTCCTCTTCCTGTCGCCTCCCTCCGTCTCGCACCTCAAGTCGCGCCTCAGCGGCCGCGGCACCGAGACTGACGAGAGCATCGGTAAGCGCCTCGCGGCCGCCAAGGCCGAGATTGAGCATGCCATCTCGGGCGCGCACGACCTCGTCATTGTCAACGACGACCTGGAGCGCGCCGGCAAGATGCTCGAGCAGGTCGCGCTGGGTTCCGACGGTTGGGAGAAGGTTGGCGACGAGCTCCCTGCTCTCGACGTCAGCGAGCTCTAGATATGGGCGACACTGGACCCCCTAACAAAAATAGCCACCAGCGGGAGGCAGCATGTATACAACAACCATTGATCGCGGAGGCCTGTTATACACCAATGCATCTAATATCGTACAGCCAAAAATGTGTGTTTTGTGTGGTGGGGGTGGCTAAAGTGTAGTGGGTTGCTGCAAGTGAAGATGGAAGGAGAAAAGGGCCGTCTATTGAGGCGCGGGGAAGGACAAGTCCGACCTGTTACCGCCAAACGAGACCTCCACGTCCTGTGCGTCGAGCTCGGGGTGGTCATCGGCCTCCTCCTCAAACTCCATCTGGGCCTCTATGCGCTCGTCCTCCGAGTCGTAGTGGTTGTCCTCATTGTCGAGGTACGCGTCCTCGCGGTCGTTGCGCGGGAACGGGCCAAAGGGGTTGGTAGCCGTCGGGTCCTCACCGGCCGAGGTTGTGGGCGCAGAAGAAGCAGACTTGCCACCACCCGACATACCCATGTCGCGCAGCATGCGCTCGAGGTTGGCGTCCTTTGCCGCCTCGGCCTTGGCCTCGCGCTCGGCCCTGACACGCTCCAGCTCGGGCTTGTAGTCGGTGTTGTACTCCTTGTGCGCGTCGTCGACGGCCGCGAAAAACTCCTTCATGCCCTGGCCCGTCATGGCCGACACGCCCACGGCGCGGAGCGAGTTGTAAAACTCTTCGAGCACAAGGCACATGCTGCCCATGAGCGAGTTCATGTAGTTTTCGCCATTCTCGTCGCGGCCACGCTCGGCGAGGGCCGCCTGGAACTTTTCAAAGTCCTCCATCCACTCGAGCGCAAAGTCGTGCGGCTCAACGTCCACCTTGTTGAAGACGAGGATGAATGGGAGACGCGTCTTGTAGAGAATCGAGCACGCGTACAACATGTTGCTCATAAAGGTCGCGGGCGAGGTGGTGCGGGGCGTGTCAATGACGTACGCGACAACAGTCGGGAGCGACGAGGCAATGGCGTCGGTGATGATGGCACCGGAAGCCGACCAGGTGAAGATTTCAATCTGACCGGGGGTGTCCACAAGCACGTAGCTGGAGAGTTGAGTCAGCAGGGAAGGCGGGGGAAGAACGGCGGGGAAGGTTTCCTTCTCCCGGACGTTCCACTCACTCGACATCCTGGGCACGCTTCTCAACAAAGCCGAGCACCTGGTCAAACTTGGTGGTAAACAGGTTGAGTGCAGTCATGATGCCACCGTTGGGACCAAGGTTGTACTGGGTCATGACCTCCTTGTAGTCGACAGTGTCGCGAATGTCAATGTTGGCAGCATACGGCATGTGGCTGACAGCCGGGTCGAGGTTGAGAATGTAAGGAGGCGTGTCCTTTGAGTGAAGGTACGAGTTGAAGCGCTGCATGAGGGTGGTCTTGCCCTGCGACGAGTGTTAGTCATGGTCCTTTTGGCTGTGGGGGTGTGGCTGTTGTTGAGTTTCGGTGAGTGACGTACCGATCCAGCCATGCCGATGACAAGAACGACCACGGGCTCCTTTTCGCCGGCACCAGCGGGGGCCTTGCCCGCCGAAGTCGAGCTTTCCGCTGGCTGAGAAGCCTGAGGAGTGGGCTGCTGTGATGGTGCAGGAGGAGCAGCAGTGTCGGCCATGGTGTGGGTATGCTTTGGTGCAGTGTCTGATGTCACCACCCGCAACTCGCTCTCGGTCCACCCAAATCTGAGTGACCTCCACCACGACCACGCGAGCAGAATGCCACAGCGGGCCTTGACCCGCGGCGTTATGTTGGATGCCCCGCATTTATTATACAGTACCCTCGTTTAACTTGTGGCACCCCGGAAAGGTTCTAATTTCCCGTAGCAGCAATGAAGGTATTTTTAACCGACATTAGAAATGTATTAGAGGCGGGAGTATATTTGTGTGATCCCCTGTCGCCGCCGCCCACCCACGCTGCCCGCGGCCCTTCACTGCGCGTGCGCTCTGCAGAGCCTTTGGCACCCCTTCTCCCCGCGCCCAGCCAGCGCACCCAGCGTGTGCCCACAGCGTGCGCCAGAGCGGCGGTTGTGTGTGTGCGTCTCGTCGTCCATCCATCCATCCCCCCCATCTCCTCGCAAACGATCCATCAACCCCCACATCCACCCAGCCCTCCCTCTCCATCTCTCTCCCTCAACTCACCCCCTCGACCCTCCTCCTCAACCCCCGCTCCATCCTCAACCCGGCACCCCATCGCCCTCCAGCGCGGCCCACGACAAACACCCGCCTTAATCCCCCACAACCCAACAACTGAACACCCCCTCTCCCCCTCAGGTCCGTATCCGTCCCTCCTATCGCGGCCCACCTTCTTGCCTCCCACTCGCGTCAGACACTCTGTGACGCGCCGAGAACCGTCCTCGAGCACCTCTGCACGTCCACAGCCCGTCTTGTCATTACCCGAGGCCACCCAGTCCCACGCGGCCACGCGCCCCCGCCACGCCGCTGCTGCACGCGGGGCTGTGCCCGCGCCACCCGACGCCGCCGCACGCGCTGTCACGCCGCACTGCGCTGGAACCGGGAGGGAGCACATCTCGGTCGTCCGAGTCCCCCGGCGCCGTTGGCATATGCAGAACCGCACCGAGCGGCCTTATCGCTGTGCAACGGGCCCCGGTTCTAGTGCGATGGCCTGAGCGTCGTTCGGGGGTCCTTGCCGGGTTTGGCGTGCACACTCCTGTTTTCTGCAAACGCGCAGTTGGGCCGGAGGAGTCGCGCGTTCGGTTATTCTTTGATGTTGGAAGCGGGCAGCGGAGCGCGTCAGAGACACCGTCTCTCATGACCTCCCGCACCCCGCACGAGCACGTCGAGAACAATACCGACCCCGCTGACGTCCGTTCTCTGAACGGGTGGTTGATGGTGTGTTGCATCCCGAAAGCGGCGCGCACACACATTTGCCGGTGGGGGCACGGACACACCAACTACCTCATCCATCCATCCCTCGCTTGCTTCTGCTGTTTCAACGCACTGTATACTGACTATCCCGCAGCAGAATGCAGACCATCAAATGCGTCGTCGTCGGTGACGGTGCCGTCGGCAAGTAAGTTAACACAAACAACAGCACCCCAGCAGAACCATGTTTTGCTGACCCGGGTACAGGACCTGTCTGCTCATCTCGTACACCACCAACAAGTTCCCATCAGAGTATGTCCCTACCGTGTTCGACAACTGTAAGTCAAGAAGCAGCAGCTTCGTTTTGCGCACGCCGCGACCACATGGTCTGACTTTTTTGCGCCCAGATGCCGTCACTGTCATGATTGGCGAGGACCCCTACACTCTCGGTCTGTTCGACACTGCCGGACAGGAGGACTACGACCGTCTGCGACCCTTGTCGTACCCGCAAACCGACGTGTTCCTCGTGTGCTTCAGCGTCGTGTCGCCCGCGTCGTTTGAGAACGTCAAGGAAAAGTGGTTCCCCGAGGTCCACCACCACTGCCCCGGCGTTCCCTGCCTCATCGTCGGTACCCAGGTCGACCTGCGTGACAGCGAGGGCGACAGGAACAAGACCCTCGAGAAGCTTGCCACTACCAGGCAGCGTCCCATCACCACCGAGCAGGGCGAGCGTCTTGCCCGCGAGCTTGGCGCCGTCAAGTACGTCGAGTGCTCGGCACTCACCCAGCGCGGTCTCAAGAACGTCTTTGACGAGGTGAGTCTTGGAAGCGCTCTGTGTGTGTGGTGGTGTGGTGGTGGTCTGTGCGAAAACAGCCTCCACCGCACCCAGGGATGGCGCGAGAACGCCGTCGGACGTACTGGCATGTCGCGACGAGGGAACACCGACAGCGCTGCCCTGGGCAACTCCCCCGTTTCAAACCCCACTGACACGACGCTCAGGCCATCGTCGCCGCTCTCGAACCACCCGTTGTGAAGAAGAAGCGTGGATGTGTCGTCCTCTAAACGCCTCCCCGACTTTTGCTCTTTTTTTTTTCTGCGCCGAGAGCGCATGCTTAGACCCTAACCTCCACCTCCCACCCCCTCGCCTACAAGCATCTCTCGACCCGTTACATGTCCCCGGAGTTGTGTGTCGTATACCACCTTTCCTCCTATTTTCGCGTCCCCTTACTTTTTCCTTCTTCGCAACGCGCGACCCCACCCTCGTACCCACCCACACCCATGCCATGCCGACTTGGAAAGGCTGGGAGGGCTCCACGGGCGCGCGCGTTTGCGAACCGGCTACCCGGGCCGGCTTCGGCGCCGGCTCCCTCCTGGATTGCTTTGTGATGCACGAGTGAAACGAACAGACACCGTCACCAACCTCGCCTGCCACGTAAGCGGGCGGAGTTCGTTGCAAGCTGGAACTGCATGGAGCATAGCACGTCGTATTTGGGTCGATCCTTGTTGCCGGGCACGCTTGGCGTCATACAACCCACTGACATTTTGGACCTGGGGGGCCGAAAAAAGTGTGGCCTTTGAGGCTGACATTTTATGCCGTCAACAGGCTTGTACTGCACTTTTGCTCTCTTGGGTGCCAGGAACGAGAGCTTGGCAAGGCTTCAGAAGGGCAAGGACGGGGGACGGAGCACACACACGCCTCGCGCGAGCCGCTCCCAAGGGATCTGGTCGCCAGTGATGTTTGCCACTGGCGGTGGCACTGCCGCTCGAGGCTGTGGCGAGGTGCGGCGCGCCATGTCTGCGTTTCAGACGACAGTGTCTGGGACACGGGAGCGCTGCTGAGCGAACACGAGGGTACAGTGCTTGTACGCCCAAGCAAGCAAGCAAGCTGCAAGCTGCAACTGGCGAGTGCGCTGCGGCCGCAGGGCCCCACTGCGAACCACACACCGCTGTGCCTCGGGAAACCAACCTGGACCCATGGGTAGCCCACTTGCACACTTGGCCACTTGGGCGCCTGGGCCAGTTGATCTTGTCATTCCTCCCGTCTGGGCGTAGGTGGTGCGTGCAGTGTGCTGCGTGCTGCGTGTAATGTGGTCATCCTGCATGTGTGCACCGGTGCACCGCGCAGCATGGCCACCCATCGTGCCTCGTGTCTCCGGCTGTTTCTCATTTGTTAATTGCTTTCGCTCCTGCCCCGAGCATAGCGACAGACCGGCGATTCACAGTAAGCGTCCGCCTGCGCTGGTCTGGTCGATGGGACACTGGCAGTTCGCTCGCCTGCGTTCACTTGGGTCTGGTGAAACCTTGTTTGGGCCGTACACGCTAGCAAGGCAAGTCAGGCAACGAGCCTTGCACGTGCGTCTTCGATACTCCTGTGCTGCATGATTGTTACAGTCACACAGAGCAGGTGCAGTCCTGTTGTGGGCTGTGCTGGACGGCGAGCGAGCAAATAACCATGCTGTCGCGTTGTGTTTCGTAGACAGGAGAGACTGTTCTGCACTGACTCTTGCTCGAGCTCTTGGCGAGAAGCAGAAGCCCCACCGTTGTGTGCTGCACGTCACATTCGAGGACACCACCGCGTCGCGTCGCCTGTCGCCACCCACATACCGCATACCATAAGTACCATACACACGATTTCCACGCTTTCGCAGTCAAAGCACACGTTGCGCACACGAACGACGGGGGCACGTCGTCGTATGGGGTACCTCTCCCTCCGTGGCGCTGTACATGCATGCAAGCAATTGGGCACATGATCTGGAATACAAGAGTACAGGTCTACAGATTAGCCGAAGAGAAGGATCCAGCGAGATCCAGCGGCCAGGGGGAGACTCGAGACAAATCCCACCCGTGTTGTTGGTTGTTTGAATGGGATCCATTGAAATGTTGTGACGTCATTATGGCCGCGAAGCCGCGCACGTTACGTGTGTGTTTGTGTGTGTGGTTGTGTTTGGTGTAAAACGTTCTCTCTCATGCTCTCAACGACGACCAGCCTGCTGCTGGCTGAGCGTTTGTGCGAGTTTCCTTGCGAGGATCTCCTCGTCGGCCATGCGGTGGAGTAGTCGGATGGCCTCGATGTTGTCGTCGTTGTCGTGCGGCTTGAGCCCGTAGCTGTGGCAAAACGTCGTCCAGTCGCCAAACGACTTGACAATGTCGATCTCCGTCTTGTTCTGCATCGGCGGAGCTGTGCAACGGGTGTGAGCAGGAGGGCACTGCAGTGGATGGGAGTGGGCTCACCGATACCGGTGGCGGTGGGCATGGCTGAGTGGATGGTGGCCTGGTGGGTGGGGTGGCAACAGGGGTGTGGTGGTGATGGTGGTGGTGTGATGTGAGATTGTTTGTGAACGGGGAGGGGGGACTGATGTCGTATGCTGAAGGGAAGGGGGTGGCCCGGTTGCATTCGTTATAAGCTGTTGTAGCTGCAGCCCACCCACGCACACCCACGCCTGCCCCGTGCCCACACCACGCACCCGTCCTTCTGTGCGCTGTGCACGAGGACAGCGCACCACAAATGGCCAAAAGGCCCCAGACTGTTGTGGAACCAACACCGGGAATCGTACAATCGTTGCACACACAAACACTGCATGCTGTCATCGGCGGCGGGTGGTGTGTTCCACCTGCTTACCTAATCACATTTAACTCCACGGTCATATCCGGAATCTATTTTGTGTGCGCCACGAGCGCGCCGCGTGCGCGTCAAACGCGTTGTACGTTGTGTGTTTTTGTGTGACGTCGTTTTGCTCTCAATGTCGGGTTTGTGAACAGTCCAGTCATCCCCCATTCCACCACCTTTACTTCTTCTTCTTCTTCGTCCCCCTCCTCCCACTCGTTCTTTCACCATACTGTCACTCACACGTCCTCTCCTCGCCCGCTCCCTTCGCCCTCTTCTTCCTCTCCGGCCCCTCACCACTCCTCTCATCCGCCCCACCACCTCATCTTTCGCCATGCCACCCCGTCGCGCTGCCTCCACCAAGACCGCACCCAAGCGCGACCGCTCGTCCTCTCTCTCGGACTACTCTGAACCAGAGTCCAAGCCCGAGCCCAAGAAGCGCGCCCCTCCCAAGGCCAAGGCCAAGGCCACGGCCACGACCACAGCTAAACCCAAGGCCGCCAAAGCTGCCAAGTTCCCTCCACCCGGGCTCGACGCTGCGTCGCACCCGGCCCGCTCTGGACTGCCAGCGTTCCAGTTCACCGAGACCAAGGAGAATGGTGCCATTGGCCCGCGTGATCCCTCTTTGCCCCTCTTCGTGGGCGCACACGTCAGCATGGCTGGTGGACCGGCGACGGCCCTCCTGCGGGCTTCCAAGGCCGGCGCAAACGGTCTGGCGCTGTTTGTGAAGAGCCAGAGGAAATGGGCTTCAAAGGACTATGAGCCCGAGGTGATCGAGCAGTGGAAGGAGCTCGCCAAGAGCAAAGACGATGGCGGTGGGTGTAAATGGATGGGTGTCTTAAAAAATGCTGACCAACACACAAGGAATGGGATACAACCCCGAGTCGATCCTCGTGCACGGCGGATACCTCATCAACCTCTCAAACAACGACGAGTGGGTTTCATAGTGGCATGCTGCAGCTGACCCACCAGGACCAAGTGGAACCAGTCGTATGAGTGTTTCCGCGACGACATTCACAGGTGTCACCAGCTTGGTATCAAGCTGTACAACTGGCAGTGGGTCTTGACTTCACCCCGCGAACAATTGCTGACCCACTCCACCCAGCCCCGGATCGACTCTTGGCAACATTTCCAAAGAGGAAGGGTACAAGCTCGTTGCAAAGGGTATCAACAAGGTGCACAAGGACGTCCCAGAGGTCATTACCGTCATTGAGAACATGGTGAGCTAACGCAATTGAAAACTGGTCGCTGACACCTCAGGCCAACGCCGGCTCCAACATTCTTGGCACTGCGTTTGCCGACCTGAAGGGCATGATCGACCTGGTCGAGGACAAGTCTCGCGTCCGTGTATGCCTGGATACCTGCCACACGTTTGCTGCGGGCTACGACCTGCGCACCCCCGAGGCCTACGCTGCAACTATGAAGGAGTTTGACGAGGTCGTGGGCAACAAGTATCTCGGTGGCATCCACCTGAACGACTCCAAGACCGACCTCGGCTCCAACAAGGACCTGCACGAGAACATTGGCTTGGGACAAATTGGCCTCGACGGCTTCCGCCAGCTCATGCGCGACCCGCTCATGGTCGGTATCCCCATTGTCCTCGAGACACCCTCGGGCCCCGCAGGCGCAGTCGAGAATGGCGACCTGGAGATTTGGGCCAAGGAGATCAAGCTCCTGTATGAGATCCAGGCCATCTCCGATGACGAGTGGGAGACCAAAAAGGTGGACATTGAAGCGCGCTGGCGTAAAGAGCGCGACGCCATCTCCCCGCCCAAGGAGACTACCAAGAAGGCTGCCCCTGCCAAAAAGGCTGCTCCTGCCAAGAAGGCCGCAGCGCCGAAGAAGGCCAGCAAGAAAAAGGTGGTCGAGAGTGAGAGCGAGATGAGTGACGGGGACAGCGAGTAAGGAAGAGACTTGTAACCTGCGTTTGCACTGTACTACTATGAGCTGGTCCAAAGGGGCTGTGTTGTGGTTTCCTGTCCTGCGCTGTCTCGGGAGCCCACTGGGATAATTCGGCCAACACCAAATGAGTGAGACCTCGGTATGAGTGGCATGACTTTGGCTCGGCAACCACAATCGGCCCGCCGCCGGCGCTTGGATGACGACGTACTTATCTCCTACACGGCACGGTGTGCTTCTTCACATATTCCCTCCACGAACTGAACTGAACCCACCACGCAACTCAGCTCACAACCATGCTCATTCAACTGCCGCGCACGTTGCATACAGTGCTTGACTTCACCCTCGTCCCCGCCCTCCTCGTGTCGGGGCTGTCGCTCACGGCCGTCGTCCACCTGTGTACCTATTTCTGGATCCGGCCCCCATTCAGCCTCAAACGACACTTGATCGTCAACATTGCCCGTGTCGGTCTCACCATCGGCGACTTGAGCGTGTTTCCAGGTCTTGGTGTTGTGCCCCAACGCGATGCGAGAGAACAAACTGTGCTATCCAACTGGTACACAAAGTCCCCAGACACAGATGTGGATGTCCGTATCATCGAGCCCCTGAGCAAGGACGTCCCGCGCCTGGAGATTATCGAGCGAGTCAAGGGCAAAGTCGGTGAAGCTCCAGTGCCCGGCTTCATGGTTGCGCCAGCGGTACGTACAGTGTTCCTCCATCCACGAGCAAGAGAGGCCGCTGACTGT
Organism: Apiotrichum porosum; assembly: GCF_003942205.1. Classification (NCBI taxonomy): domain Eukaryota; kingdom Fungi; phylum Basidiomycota; class Tremellomycetes; order Trichosporonales; family Trichosporonaceae; genus Apiotrichum; species Apiotrichum porosum. The sequence goes on along the minus strand of NW_021167110.1, from coordinate 2,751,337 downwards.
TCCAGGGCACAGCCCTCTGGGCCCGCGCAGCCCCCGGCGAGCGCGTGGTGCTGCACCTCGTCGGGGGCGGCTACGTGACTGGCCATCCGCTGGAAACTCATGGGGTGTTCAGCCTGGTCGATATCACCAGAGGCCGTGTGTTCTCGGCCAACTACCGGAAATCCCTAGACGACGCTACCGCGTTCCCCGCATCGTTGCTGGACAGTCTGGCAGGGTGGCAGTTTCTCGTGCACGAGCTCGGCTTCGCGCCGAGGAACATTACACTCGCGGGCGAGAGTGCCGGCGGGAACGCGGTGCTCGCGCTCACACGATACCTTGACGAGCTCGAGCAGCACGGATACACCGCTCTCGGCCTGCCAGCCGGAATGATCTTGGCCGCGGTGCGTGTCGCGGACCCGCTCGCTTTCCCTTTGCTCACACCCACACCCACTGACATCTTGCCACAGCCTTGGAGCGACATGACGTGCTCGTTCCCTTCCATCAAGGCCAACAAGTATACTGATTACCTCATGGACCTGTCCGTCTACGCCATCCCGTCACATACGCGACACTACAGCAACCAGCTGTCCGACGCCTACTTTTCCCCCGCGCTGTCCATGCACGGAGACGACCCCCACTGGAAGCGCCTCGCGTCAGCTAGGGTCGCCGTGCATGTTAGCGGGGGTACCGCCGAGGCGTTATGGGACGAGATTGTCGCCTTGGTGCAGACGATGCAGGCCGCGGGTGTGGACGTGGCATTTGCCCAGGTGCGTGAGAGCCGTCTTTGTCCTCCCAACCAAGGGTTGTGCTGCTGACACGTGCGACACAGCTCGCACTGGGCGTCCACTGCGACTATCTGATAAAGGACTTTGCGGTCATGCAGCCTGACCTTGCGTATACGTGGCCAGCAGTCAAGCAGGGTTGGATCGAGTACTTTGAGGCGCTGGATAAGAGAGGCTACAACTAGACATAGGCTGGGGTCGAACCGATGCATCTACCACACCGTTCAGTACATTCCGTGTCGACGTCCTGTTGCACTTACTTGTCTCGGAGCCTGCATCGATCCGGTGTTAGCAGCGAAGAAGCAGGTCGTTTACAGCCTACGGTGCTCGGACCATGTGGTTCACTCACTGTAGCGCTACTATCACTGTCACGTGACGACTGGTCGTTCCCAATGACAAGACGGGCACCACGGCGACAACGACAACAACAACATCGTCACCACAGTTTACATCCTCCCCGTCCACCTGCAAACCACCCACCGCACTCATGACGCACTCGCTTTGATACCCAGTGCACGATTGCAGTGGCTAGGCAACCGGGAGGCCTCGTCGTCCAACGCAACAATCAAGCATGTTTCATTCCGAGTTCTCCCACCTCGGCAACCCAGGTCCGACCCACAGTCGCTACACGCTTCCAGGAGAGCTCTACCCCAGCACCATCCACGAGTGCTTGTCCCGCCACATCATGCCCCCGATGGTTATCGAGGCCCAGGGTGCAGGAGCCGGGCGAAAGAGGAAACGGCAGGATGGAGTAGGTCGTTTACGACGAGAACCGGCTGACACCAGCTCGCGGCGTCCAGCAGTACGCACTCCGTCACCGACTTTGGGCACAAGTTCTTTGAGCTTATACACCGCTTCAAGTAGGTAAGCCAACTTCTTGGGCGGGGACCTGACTGCAGGATCTCCCTCGACCGTGACCAGCTCGCGGATGTAATCACCACACATCTGTTGCCTCACCTTGGCAGCGACGGCCATGACGCTGCCTTTGTGACTTCCTGGACCGAAGAAATCCTCGTGCAAGACCATGTACACTGGAGCGTGCGACCAGACGCGAGCGTCCCATCGGACGGGCACACTCCCTATCACTACCGTCTCGATCGTGAGGAACCTCGGCAGCTTGCCAAAGATCACGGATCTCACACGTGCATCTCAACTCGTGTTGGCGGCGGTGCACTTGGCAACACCGGCGTTGTTCGCCTCCAGGCCGCTCACCTGGCAAACATGTTCGTTTCCTCAAAGCACGTGAGGAGTGTAACCTCAGGCCATCGGGTTTGGGACTACGCCGAGGACGTGGGCTCTGGTACCAGCGGCTTGGCCTCTTGTCCTGTTCGTCCACCCTCTACCGAGGAGCGCCCAGTGGTGTGTCTATACGAAAACAAGACAGCACTGCTAGACGCCGATTTCTTCCGCCTGGTAACTGCCTTGAAGCAACAAATTGACGGTGACCCGCCCTTGGAGTTCACATACAATGGACGTGGCAAGTTTAGTGTGCGCCGAGGAGCGACTGTCACCACTTTGGGCCCCGCCATGGTCCTCGTCTTGTCACAAGTAAGTTCTTGCCCAACTGCGGTAGCTCACGCTCAGGTGTTCGAACAACTGCACGTGAACAAGGGCGTCTACTGTCTGTTGACAAACTACAACGTCTACATCCTCGTCAAGCTCACGGGCAAGAATGATCTATGCGTGTCCGACTTGTTCTTCCGCGACCCTCGCGCCATGGCTTTGTCGAGGACTCGGCACGACTTGTCAACACTTCCTGGCTCCCTGTTGGATGATCTCCACCTCTCGCTGAACCCTGCCTCTGTGAAATGCGTTGGGCACACCAGCATCGACGCCCGACATGCGACTCCCACACAACCCATGTCTTACGTTCTTCCCGTGCTCGTTGCACTCCTACTTTTGGACGAGCGTGTGGGCGACATCTGGCACGCGGATGCTGTAACACACGCGATGAACCTCAAGTACAAGGACATCGCGGCCAAGAGGGTGAAACTTCCACAAGCGGAGAGCAATCGCGATGCGGCCCAGGACAACCCCACACACATGTCATCCTCTGGGCTGGGCGGTTCCGTGATGCAACGCATGTCCCACTCGGACGTGCCCGAGAGCCACGACACCTCCTCCCTGCGCTCCCGTTTAACGCCCCCAACGATGCCCAAAGACCGACCACTTGGTTCTCAAGTGCCGACCGCAACTCTTATCACTCCCCCGTCATCATCCCACACCATGCCTACTGAATCAACTTCCTCCAGCTCGAATTCATCTGACTCCTCAACGGTCAGGTTCCTTCCTGCGGAGGGCCGAGACGAGGACGACCTTGAGCGGCAATGGTTCGACACCCTCGCGGTCACCACCCAGGTCGCCGCATCCGCCCCTCTCACCTCCAACCCAGCGGTGACTGTTGGGGGTCTCATTGGGCAAGGATGGCTGTGGGATGTTTACGAGGGGTCTATATCGACTCAAAACGGAACTCGACACGTGGTCGTAAAGATCTGTGATTCATCGTCAATCCTGCACGACGACGAACGTTTGGAGCAACAGCTTGATTACGTGTATAACGAAGCACGTATTCTGAAGCAGCATTTGGGTGACCTTCAAGGCACCTCGGTTCCAGTCTTCTTTGGACTCTACCGTACCAACAGTGTCGACTCGCGCGGTCTCTCACTGTGCCACATTGCCGTGCTAGAGCACTGTGGCGTCCCCGCTGCTGGCTCCTCTCGTGGAATCAGTGCTCTCAATCGCGACGACAAGTGGGTCATCTGCACTGGGACTCTCTGCTGACCTATCAGACGGAGTTTGTGTACCCTCTTTGACGCCATCCACGCGCGCCGTGTGTGTCACCACGATATCCGGCCTCGTCACATTCTCCGCCGTCCTGACGGATCTTTGGTCCTCATCGATTTCGACCACGCTCAAGCCGACGCCACCGACCGCATGATCGCCATGGAGGACGACGAGCTTCACGCACTGCTAGAGGTCTAAGTTGTATGAGTTCATTGTACAGAGCTTTACATAGCGCACATGATCCAATCCTACACCCTGTGGTCTACATGTATTACACCAGTAGTAACATTCTACCCGAGCAGACAGTGCAGATGTGGGGCGGCGGGACCAGCGGAACCTGTAAATCCTGGGGCCCGCACCCACCCCGGTTCGTGGCCCCGGACTGACATTACACCGCGCCAAGCGGGCTAGATAACCGCCGCGGTGTTCATGCCCGAGGAAAACACCGAGACCGCTGCTATTAGTGAGAGACTGCGGCCACCGCCGGCCGCCGACCAGTTGAGCAATGTATCATGGATGGCCCCTACAGGGCGACGAGCTGCTGGCATACCGCTGGGACAGATACATAACGCTCGTATGACTACCCACCCACCAATGAGCCCCCCACCTCACACACACACCATGGCCGAACAGCTCGTTGGTCTGCTTCGGGGCGTCACCAAGGTGGCCATAATTGTGACCCTCCTCCTCGTCACCCTCCCGCCAACGGCGATCTACCACGTCTTTACATACCTGTATAGGCGGCCACCATACAGCCTCAAGCGGCATGTGATCGCCAACCTCATGCGCGTCGCGGGCACAAACGCGTCGCGGGTCACCCTCCCTCCCCGCGACGCGACGGCAGCGATGATTCCCAAAAACAAGTACACAACGTCGCCAGAGTGGACCGTCGAGGTCCGCATGGTCCAGCCCTTGGATGCCGACGTGCCCCGTCTCCCTATCATTAAGCAGGTCGGGGATAAGGTCAAGGGGGCTCCGGTACCGGTATTCATGGTTGCCCCGGCAGTACGTACCTGCACCTGACGTGCCCATTTGGCGTTTTATGGCACTGACATGTGCCGCAGGGAACTGACCTCTTTGCTCGGGCAGCACCGGGAGAGCGAGTGGTCCTCCATACCATCGGCGGTGCGTATGTCGGTGGCCATCCACTGTCGGAACACATCGTCTTCAACATGACCAAAGTCATGAAAGGCCGTCTGTGTACAGTCAACTATCGCAAGTCGCTCGACGACGCCAGCGCGTTCCCCGGGTCGTTGCTCGACAGTCTTGCGGGATGGCAGTTTCTCATCAAGCTGGGTTTCGAGCCAAAGGTCCGTACGGTATGGGGGAGGGGAGGTGGCGCCCGACACTGACGGGCAGAACATCACTCTTGCTGGCGAAAGCGCGGGCGGGAACGCATGCCTTGCGCTCATGCGATACCTCGACGACCTCCAGCAATCTGGGTATGACAAACTGGGTCTTGCAGGCGGCATGCTCTTGTCGGCAGTACGTGGCATCCTACCAGTCTTCGTTGCCAACCAAAGTCACTCACACCCCCTGTAGCCATGGTCGGACCTGACCTCGTCGTTTCCCTCCATCCAAACCAACAAGCACAGCGACATTCTCTTCGACCTTACCGCCGCGTGTGTACCTTCTCATATCCGTCATTACGGAAAGGGGGCCGCACGCGGCCCGTACTTCTCCCCGGCGCTGCACCCGAACGACGAGCATTGGCGTCACTTGGCGCAAGCTGGCGTCATTGTGCATATCAATGGTGGCGACGCTGAGGCCTTCTTTGACGAGATCAGCAGCGTTGTTCGGGCTATGAAGACGGCTGGCGTGGACGTGACGTTCCTAAAGGTGAGCTAAATCACTTGTGTGGAGCAGGATAAAAGAGGGACCCAGTGACAGACGCTGACTCGCAGCTCCCCAACGGAGTACACACCGACTATGTGTTGAAGGATCTCGGAATCTTGTCGCCTGACATCGGGTATACTTGGCCTGCAGTCAAGCAGGATTGGATTGAATACTTTGAGGCTTTGGACAAGAGGGGATATTAGGTCACTCGGTGATGAGCAGAGTTTTGACGGGATGTACTAGTACGCTGCCGACGCTTGCTCATGGGAAGCTTCTGCATTGCCTCTTTCCAAAGTACTAACATTACAAAACACATCGAACGCTAGGTTTGTTTTCTTTGTGTGTCTCCATTTCCCTCCTCCATTGTTTTCTCGTTATTCTCTCAGTGATCAGTGAGCAGCGCCAGCGGTCATAGCGGCGTATTCGGGGTCCTTCTCGATACCCTGGATCTCGTCGAGGTTGTAGAGGGGCTTGAGCTGGGCGTCCTTGCGGCGGAAGATGTAGCGCTTGATGAACCAGGGGAGCCAGGTGCTGCCCTGGTAAGAAGCGTGCTTGCTCATGGGCACACCGAACACATAGTCGAGCTCCTCAAGCGTGAGCTGCTTGGTCTCGGGGAGGAGGAAGAAGATCATGACAGTGGCGATGACGTTGAGGCCGGCGTAGAAGCCAAAGGCACCAGTCGGGGTCATTGCAATCTTCATACGGGGCCAGGTGAGCGACAGGACCGCAGCCCAGAACAGGCAGGTGGCAACAGCCCAGCCCATGCCGACTTCACGGTGGGTGATGGGGAACACTTCGGCCGAGTAGGCAAACGGCTGTATCGTGTGTCAGCATTGTGATTTTATAGCCAGCTCTAGTTTGGTACTCACAACAGGTCCCTCGCCGACCGAGTACACCATGGCGAACAGGTAGATGAAAAGCGCCACAAGGGGAACCTTGACGTTGGTGTCCTTGATCAGGAAGCAAAGACCGGCCGCGAGCAGGGTCCAGGCCATGTTGGGGAAAGTCGAGAGCAGCAGGTTCCTCCTTCCAAAGGTGTCGATGGTGAAAACGGCAGGGAAAGCGAAAATGAAGTTGATGAGGCCGAAACCAAACGACGCGAGCAGGCACTGGAGGGTACCGTAACCGGCCTCCTGGAAAACGGACGACGAGTAGAATGCAATAATGTTGATACCGCACTGTAGACATTGTTAGCAATGAAACGCCCGTATGGACCATGCCCAACTCACCATCTGCTGCGCGAGCATGACAACAAAGGAAGCGATAGTAGCGCGGCGAACACGAGGAATGGTGAAGAGCTGGATAAAGCGGGTGAAGAAGTTGCTGGTGCCGACCGCGGCGTATTCCTCCTGCAGCTGGGCATAGACGTAGTAGAGGTCGCGTGAGGCCTGGAGCGGAGAGTTGCGCAGACGCAGAAGCGACTTGAACGCGTCCCCGTAGCGACCCTTCTTCATGAGCCAACGCGGCGACTCGGGACAGAAGTACACGCCGATAACGAGCGGGACGGCGGGGATGAAGGCCGATCCGAGCTGCAAGCGCCAAGCGATTTTTCCGACGTTGAAGACGGCGAGGTTGGCGCAGAAGCCGAGGAAGATACCGAACGCGGTCCAGAGTTGCCATGACATGACCAGACCGCCACGGACAGAGGCCGGGACATTTTCACTGTCATTGTCAGCGTTGCGCCACAACCCCGTGTGCTCTAGGCGACTCACGCGTTGAAGATGGGAACAGTCGATGCCTTGAGTCCCATTCCAATTCCCATCAAGATACGGCAGGCAAGCAACTGCTGCCAGTTCTGGGTGCACGCAGAGCCGATGGGAGTGAGCAGACAGAAGACAGCGGAGATGAAGATGGTTCCACGGCGGCCAAGCCAGTTGTTCATGGGGTCGTTGAGCTGTACATTGGGTTAGCCACGGGTCGTGTGACAGATACATTAAGACTCACCCAGCAACCGATGAGCGCAGCACCAATGTAAGGGGCGGCGTTGACGAGACCGACGAGCCACGAGTGGTCTTCCTGCTCCTTGGCACTCTGGCCTTCAACCACCGTGTCGGGAATGCCAAACTCGATAGGGAACGACAGGTTGGCACCGTTGGAACCGGTCTGGTCCCAGCCTTGCACGGCGGCTCCGACCGATGCCAAGACAACGGTGAAGATGAGGGCCCTGGGCTGGTCCCACTTGTGCGTCTTCTCGCGGCGGAGGACGTTCTTGTCGGCATCGTCAAGCTCGGGGTACCTCTCAAAGCCACTCGGGTTCTGCCCAACGAGGGCACCCTTGCGGAAGAGCTCCTTTTGGTCCGAAAAGCCATTCTCGTCACAGAAGCGGTCAACGTCATCGAAGAGCTGGTCCTTGGGGATACCAAAGAGGGGGTTTTGAATTCTGGCATGTTAACCCTCCGTTCCTTGGCCACCCCACTCAGGCACACTCACTTGGCAGAGACGTTTTCGTTGATATTGTGGATGTGCTCCACGTGACTCGAGCGGCGAGCTTTGTCATCGATGTGGTGCGCAGCACTCTTCTCGTCGTGGGCATAGGGGCTTTCCTTGATGCCGACCTGGCGCTCCTCGTCAGACGAAAGAGACATGGTGGGGGTGGTGGCGGCTGTGGTTGTTGTGGTTGCTGTAAGTGATTGGCGGTGTGGCGCTGTTGTGTTGCGTTCTTGGCTGGCGCTCAGCAAGTTGTAATGTGGCGGTAGACCGTCGCGAATTGCAACCTGTTGTGGAAGACGCAAATCAACTGGCCCCCAGTCCCTTCTTATAGAAGCATGTCACATTGCGAGCTGTCGCAAAGGGCCGTGTCCCCCCTTGGACGCTACAATGGCCCCACCTCCGCAACATCGCGGAGAACCGCGAACATGTTGAAGATGAACCCTTGCGGAGGTACACGATAGTTGCGTTCCTGTTCGGCCCCTTTCACCATGGCTGGCGGCCGTTTGGAATGTTGTAAGCGAAGCGGGAGGGGGGTGGGGACGGCAAGCAACAGTATAGAGTGGGCATGTGGGGGCATGTGGGGCATGTGGGGGCTGACGACAACACACCCAACCTTGAGCAGATCAGCAGGCGAACCACGAAGTACAGCTCGTCTAGGCACCCACTGCGACCCCACCCCACCTCGTCGCCCCTTTCAGGACAATGCAGCAACAAAGCCACATTGCTCGGGAGTCTCCAGACCGGGGCCGGGTGGGGTGCTGCTGCGGCTAGCGGCGGCAGCGAGCGGGCAGCCGCCTATGTCATTGATGTCACATGAATGTCACATGCCCGCAGCAGTCCGCAAATGGGGTCCTGTGTACCGAGTGTGCCGAGGTCCGTGTGCTGGTTAAGATGCCGACACGGAACCTCGGCGGGACAGACGCGGACAGACGCGGACGGACCTCAGTGAGGTGCGGACGTTGCGGATGTTTGGCAGCATCTCTGTTGTTCACCTGTTGTTCACCAAACGAAGTTGCCGCCGGTACGTATGAATGTCTGTCGCTGAGGGGCGTGTAGGCACCTGGCGGGAAACAGGCTGCAAAACTACTCATGCTACTCAGTTGGATAACTGACATGAGTAGGATGCAAAAACATGACGTGATAACGATTTGCCACTCCACCCACACCCCTGTCCCGCGCTTTCACCATTCAGCCAGGTCCTTAGCCAGCGCTTTGTCAAGCCAGCGCCTTGCCAAGAGACAGCAGTTGAAACGATTTCTCTTCTTCACTTGCATATCGTTTGGGTTGGTGGCCTTGGTGGCCTTCGATGCATGGTTTGCTTCGGCAAAGCGTTTGGTTTGCGACAAGGCTCTCCGCAACGTCCCGTCCGAAAAGGTCCAACAGTCCTAAATGTCCGCGGACGGTTGCGCCGGTGCCCAGTTGAGGCTGGGGGCCACGTTATGCGCATCGAAGGGCCTCCTTTGCTTCGGCGGAGGACCTGGGGGGTCCCCAACGCTGGTGCTCGTGCGAGCTTGCGGCGCTGCAGGCCCTGATCGTGGATCTGGGGATGGAATGTACAGGCTTCGATTGTTGTCTGTTACGCGTCGCGTACTGATGGACATTTTCGAATCGCCGAAACCACGCAGCTCCGCGACGATCGCGTGCAAGCCTCCCCAGTTGCTATGCTATTTCCAACTGCCATGCAGTTGCTGCTGAATTGCGTGGATCGTGTCGTCCCCAGCCCAACAGCATAATGAGAACGCAACGAGTCGCAACAAAATCGGCCTCAACTCCCAACTCCCCAGCGGCAGACAGCAGGCCGGATAACCTCCGCGGACAATCAGCGATCACGTCTCTCCGGCGGTGAGATCTGGCCCAAAGATCAAAAAAAAAAGATCACAAACTCTCGGCTTACCGCCTCGACCCATGTGGGAGTGCTCACGTGTGAGGTTCGTATCGTATATCGTATGCATATCGTGGCGGGGAATGTGAGGATCTCTCGCCCCAACGAGTCCACGATGGCGCCTAAATGTCCACTCTAGGTTCGGTACCGCTGCCAGTACAGTACAGTCAGCCTATCGACGATCGACGAGCAAGAGCCGCCGGTTCGTGCACAGGTGGGTGGATGCGAGGGGGTGATGTTTTGACGAAGCCAGGCAGGATGAGCATCTGGGCAACAGAGGAAGAGATCGAAGAGACAGTCACCCCCAAACCTAGCCCAGCCACGGCAAAACAACGGCTAAACTATCATGGCCTCCACCCTCAACGTGCATCCGATGGCTCGTCACCGCCGCTGCGCTGTTCGAGGTGCGTCAGAAATCCACAACAACAACAACACATGCAATGGCCTCAACGCCTGGCGGCTCACATAGCAAACCACGGAGCTACGGGGCATACAGTAATGCGCTCGAAACGTTTACGACAGACCTCCATGACCCACTCGGTGACGAGCTGCGTCTCAACACCTCCTCCGACCACTTGCCTTCTGAAGCCACGGCGACCGACGACGGCTGCAACGCCAGCGACGACCACGGCGACCAAGATACAGATGGCCCAGTAGAGGTTGTTACCCTCATGCAACAGCAGGAGAAACCACACCCAAGCCTGTCAGTCACCATCGACCACACGGCTCACCCGCACATTATCGACCGCATCGTCGAGTTTGCGTGCCGTGATGCCCTCAACGCATTCCGCCCAACGTCCAAGGCATTCCACGCCCGCGTCTCAAGGATCCTCGATACCCACATTGCACTCGTCCACCTTGGGGGTTCCATCCCCGCCGACCCGGAGGACATGTTATCATGGCCCGCCGATCTGAACGAGGTCGAGCGGGTGGAGCGGCGGTGGGCTGCCATCAGAGGCAAGACTCTCGACTGGCAGTCGTCCAGCAAGTGGGGCGACCATGTCTTGTTCTGCAGTCTGGCCCATGCAGCTCCTGTCGCAGCGACCGTGTTCCGGCGTATCCGAGTTGTCGACATCCACTTCATGCCCGATCCACAGGTGCTCATGATATACCAAGCGTGCATTGCCGCCATGGAGCCAGAGCTCGAAACGGTCCGCCTGATCGACGTCACAGAGACCAACTGGGCAGGTGAGTGTCCCATTGTGGCACCCACCTTTGTTGTCTTTCTGTCGACGTCGCTCTGCGCGTTTGGGGAATGCCCGGACGCGTTTCTTCGGCCGCCAGCACAAGGCGTCAAGAAGCTCGTCATCAACTTTGCCGTCTATCAGAGTTACCTCGGCACTCCAAACTCGACTTGGTATGTGGAACTAGCCCACATTCCATTCCTTACCCGCATCCCCGATTGCGTCGAGGACGTTGTGATCATCCTGTCTCCCACATCCGATCCTCCAGAGCAGAAACCTCTTGCCAGTGGAATCAGTAAACAAGACCTCTTCGTTGCCTTGGTCGATTGCGTGGATCGATTCATCGAGGACAAGACATTCACAGTGGTCGGTATGGCCGAGCCTGCCGCAGCCCGCTTTCGGTCAGCCGCCAGAGGCATGCTGATGTACTCTCGCCTGCGGCCAGGCGACATGGGTATTGGGGATAATGGCAAGCCGTCTGCTGCGCAGCTCGAAGCCCGCGAGGGGCCCGGGGTAGACCTTCTCTTGACAAAGCTGTCTCTGGTTTCTCGAGAAGAGTATGCCCAGGAGGTTGGCGAGAGGGAAATGGACCTGTACGTTGAGCCCACGTAAGCGCAGGAACCGAACTGCCGACAAGAGCCGTCGTGCCGGACCCATGCGTGGAGCGCTCCAGGCCCGTCTCGTCACGGCAGCCACAGGCGGTTGCCGAGAACGCGGAAATAATCACCATCCGCACCGTCACATCTCGTCAACGGACCAGTAGTGCGTGGTTCTGATCTCTCCATCGGCCACAGGACCCTGCGGACGGCGACGCCATTCTCCTTCGCTAAGCGCGCCGACGGTTGGCAATACAATGCATACGTAACACCATACGGAGTGGACTCCATTCCGGAGTGATTTGTTCGCTCAATCAGGCCATTCTATCCGTCCTTTGCCGTCGTGGCGGGGGCATATGCTGTGCTATTCACCCAAGATCAGTATATCCCCATTATGCTTCTGAGCCTATGCATTATGCCGTCTACGACTTCTCCCACGCCAGCTTGCCCGCAACCCACGTCTGGGTGACGGCCTTTTGCGCCTCCCGCAGTGTCTCCACACCATCCTGGAACGGGTCGATGCTGATCACACAAAAGTCGGCACTTTTTCCCGCTTCGAGGGTGCCGTAGCTGTCCTCGCCGCGCATCGAGTAGGCGGACCCAGAGGTGTAGAAGCGAATGCTCGTGTCCAGCTTCAAGCAGAAACGCTCGAGAGCGACAATGCGAGGGTCGGTGTCAGGCTTGAGCGTAGGGTTTACAGCCGACTGGCGGGTGGTGGCGGTGTACATGTTGGGGAACGGGTGGTGTGGAGCGGTCGGAGCGTCGGATCCAAACGCCACCTTGGAATTGGCCTCGACGTATTCTGTCCAAGGGAAGGCGCGGTCGCAGCGCTTGTCCTCACCCAGCATCTTGCGCCAGTTGGGTACATAGACGGGGTCGGCATGGACAGGCTGCAGGGACGCAACGATGCCAAGGCGGGTGAGGCGCTGGATGCTCTCTGGGGTGACGACTTCGAGATGCTCCAGGCGGTGGCGGCGCAAGGGACGCGGGCCGTTGACCTTGATCGCCGCCTCAAAGGCGTCCAGCGCTTGCTCTGACGCAGCGTCGCCAATGGCATGGACCGCAATCTGCAAGTCGAGCGAGTCGGCCAGGACAACGACCTTTGCCAGCTCGTCGCCCGGCCAGATGGGTCCAGCTTTGGTTCCATCTGCGTACGGCTCTTTAAGAAACGCCGTACACGAATCCACAACTCCGTCAGAAATGACCTTGACGCCTGCGACCTGGAGCCACGGCGCATATGGCTCGAGGCGCTTGCGCTGGGCGGCCGCAGCCGTGACCTGCTCTGCACGAGACTCGTCGGTGCCGTCTGGCCGCAGGAGGAAGTGAACAGCGACGCGGATGGGAAGGCTTTGGTTGCGTGCATACACGGCTTCGATGGCGGCGAGGTCCTCGTCGGTCATCGCCATGTCGATGCAGCCGGTGATACCAGTTGAAAGGTACTCTTCAAACACGTCGTCGAGCATACGCACCCGGTCCTCGTGGGTCATCTGCTTTGACACCCATGGCCACACATACTCCACAACCGCGGTCTCGAGGCAGAGACCGGTGAGCTCTCCGTCTGCGTCACGCTCAAACTCGCCGCCCTTGGGGTTGGGGGTATCACGTCCTACTCCGACAGCTTTGAGAGCGGCACTGTTGAGCCATGTCGAATGCAGGTCGGCCGAGTCGATGATCACGGGCACGTCGGACACGGCGGCGTCAAGCAGGGACTTGTGCGGGTCCTGACCCAGAGCATCGAACAGGAAGGAACGGCCCAGGACAAACGGCTGGTGTGGCTTGGCTACGCGTTCGGCCTTGATGATCTCCTGCACCTGCGCTGCTGTCTTGCCCAAGCAGTCGGCCTTGGCGAGCGAGCCGCCGAACATGACGAGGTGTGTGTGACCATCAATGATACCAGGGAGAACCACTTTGCCTCCTAGGTCAGTCACCTCGGCGTTCTTTCAGTCAGCAAAGCCCTTTGTGTTAGGTGACATACCACGGCACGTTTCTCGGCCTCCTCAAGGGTTCCTACAAACGCGACCTTGTCACCGTCCACCACAAGGGCCTCGTGGAGTTTCGAGTCACCGTCCGCTGAAGTGAAGATGCGGGCATTCTTGACGAGACGGGTGGTCGCCGTAGTGGTTGTCATCCTGCCTCCTGTTGTGAAGGTTGGGTTCAGGCGGTAGCTGTATCATGGTCCCGGCGGTGTTGGTTTTATTGATGTCGCCCACTTCTTGGCACCATCCGGCCTTCTGGCCTTCTGGACGCCGATAGTGGAATACCCGTTGTGGGGGCGTGAGATGTTCCAATGTGGCGTCGGGTGGGTAATTGCGCCGGGTTATTAACTGTTTACGGCCGAGATGCGGGACACCAGAGATCCAGAGAGTAGAGAGTGTATGCAGTGAAGCCCATGCGAATGAGCCGGACATGGTCATAGTGGTTGGCAAACAATGTGCGTCCTCGAGTATGCAGTGGGTGGGTCGCTGGATCAGTACTGGGCCACTGGCGCCAATCATTCACAATATCTTCTTCTCGCTGGTCGAAGCGCGTGCTACAGGCCAGGCAACCGTATATCCTTCATGAGTATCGCTAGGTCGCTAAGGCCTGATTGGTGACTGTGGTTGCAGCGAACGGGCTCGACGGGCTCGGCCGTCATGCGGGTGTGGCTGGCGCGTTTGACGAGCTTTAACGAATCAATGCAGCTCACGATGGGGCTGTCTTCCAATGCTGCGTGAGCGCAATCACATGAGGAGGGCATCTCTGGGGTCAAGCGCCCGCAGCATGAGCAAACGCCCGGCATCTCGCCCAAGCGCCGAAACCACGTTGAACAATCGCACTTGTAGCGCCAAAGTCTTGGCGAGCTGCGGACCTGTGCCACTACATATGCTATCACTGTTAGGACGACATTGACTGAAACAGTAGTACTAGCGTGCGATTCTTTATCGGCGGCGGACTCATCACCGGAGGGCCGCGAACGCAGATAGTGGGCAGCTTGCCGACCTCGCTTAGGTTCAGGCATAATACGATGCGGGGAGTCGCAGGCCATGCGATTGTATTTGAACGAAGCTCTGCAGGCGTATGCGCTGCGGATAACAACGGCAGTTCCAATAAACAACCGGGTAATTGGATGATTGTCCAGTTGTCAGGTGATAAGGTTCCCACCGCTCCATGGATCTGGCCGAAGCCCACCAAGTACTGACAGTAGCTCGGTAGCGTCCTGGCGATCGGCTGTGGAGAATGAAAAGAACACGGCGCGCACCGTTGCCAGTGCTTTACCCCACCAAAGGTTCCTAAACCTCTACACCACCACACCCAGCTCACTTGATTGCAGAGTTATGGCTAAGCACGACGACCTCAGGGACGCCCTTGACGTGCCGGGCACCACTGTCATTCTCGACGACGCGGCCGAGGCATCTGGCAATGACAACTTTACTCTTGTCCCCGCGCCCTCGTCGGACCCGCGAGACCCCCTCAACTGGAGCCAGAAGCGCAAATGGCTTCAACTCGGGTGCATGGTTGCCTATGTCTTGGCAGCGTGTTTGGTCGCTGGTTGTTTGTATGCCATTTACGAGCCTGTCAGCGAAGCTGTGAGTTTTGACCGCGCCTGCTTTGTGGCTTGTGGCTGACACTTTTCAGACTGGACTTTCACTGGACAACATCAACACCGGTGTCGGATTTGCCTACCTGGGCCAGGGACTTGGAGCGTGCTTCACCCTTCCACTCATGATCGCCATAGGCAAGCGCCCAGTCTACATTGTTAGCTGCTGCTGCCTGGTCATCTTCCCGTTTTCCCTGCCCCACATTCCCACAAACGGTGCATGGATCGGCCTCTGCCTCGTCAACGGCTTTGTCGCGTCGCCGCTCTTTGTGGGACCCGAGGCATCGCTGTC
Organism: Apiotrichum porosum; assembly: GCF_003942205.1. Classification (NCBI taxonomy): domain Eukaryota; kingdom Fungi; phylum Basidiomycota; class Tremellomycetes; order Trichosporonales; family Trichosporonaceae; genus Apiotrichum; species Apiotrichum porosum. Next base: position 2,735,995 of record NW_021167110.1, on the reverse strand, counting down.
TGATGTGGTGAGTACATAGATCAACTGCATTTGCCCTCCCCCAGCTCACGTCTTCCAGTTCTTCTACCACGAGCGTGCTCTCCCCTTTGGTATCTACGTGGCCACCACTTACGGTGGTGCCGTGTTGGCACCCGTGTTTAGTGGCTACATTTACAACAGTCTTGGATGGCACGGCCCTCCCGTGAGCAGAGTTTTATGTGGCTTGTTTACTGACATTTACAGTACATGGCTGGTGGATTCGCCGGCATTGTGGCAATTTTCCTGTTTGTGTTCCTCGAGGAGACCAACTTCAAGCGCGACACCGACCCCGTCAAGCCCGAGGAGACCGCCACACACATTACGTCCACCAGCGCGTATGACAAGGAGGGCGACAAGTCGTCCGCCATCGTCAAGGTCGCCGACACACACGACATTCGCGTCGGTGTCCACGCATACGACCGCATCGTGTCCCCATACCCCGGCCCTCGCCCGTGGAACATGTTCACCGTGTCAAAGTACGCTGGCGGCATTCTGCTCCGCGGCATCGTTTACCCGTTCTTGATGCTTCCTCTCCCCATCACACTCTTCACCGGCCTCATCTTTGGCATCTACCAGATCTTCTTCAACTGCATGGCCGCACTTTCGTCGGGTGTCCTCTCCGCCGAGCCTTACAACATGGCACCCACCAGTGTCGGCCTCACCTTCCTCTCGCCCTTCCTGGCCATTGTCCCCGGTGCCATTCTCGGCGGTTGGGTGTGTGACCGCTGGACGGTCCGCTGCGCGCGCCGCAACGGCGGTGTCTCGGAACCAGAGCACAAGCTCTGGCTGATGATTGTCCCCACCATCCTCTCGCCTCTTGGCCTCATCATGATGAGCCTGGGTGTCGCGTACAATGGTGAGTGGAGCTGCGAAACAGAAGAGTGTTGTTTTTGTGCTTACTTTTTCTCGTAGCTCACTGGATGGTCTTTGTCGCGGGCGAGTTTGTCCTCACTGTCGCTGGTCCCCTGGCGACTCTGTTGTGCCTGACGTACGCGTTCGACAGCTTCCACTCGATGCACCCTCGCGAAAAGGAAGGACCCCGTGCCGACGTCCAACAGGCGGCACCGTACCTCCTGAGTCTCATCGTGTTCGGCATGTGCATGACGTTCGGCTTTGTAAGTCCTTGACGCTACAGACAACAAGCTGACAGACTCCAGAACTATGCCATCACCGCCTGGGCCTTTACTTGGGGCTTCAAAAACTTTGCATGGTCCAGTGTGCTCGTCGCGACCCTCATCAACGTCTCGTCCTTTGGAATGATCAAATTTGGCAAGCGGCTCCGCCGCAGTGGAGCTAGGTACTACAACTGGGTTATCAACTTGTAAATAAGGGGGAAAGTTTAGGTGACGTGGAAGAAACGACAGGTGACGTCTGTAGATTGCAGGCGTGTTGTAGAAGTAGGGGTGATGAAAGTGGGCTCGAAGGCATCGTAACGCGCAGTCTCCAACACCACATGCGGTGTGTTTCGTGAATCAACAGCCTTTCCAAGAGCGATCCGCTTCGGCCACACAGACAGACAGCTCAACGTGTCGGCCTTCTTAGTTCAGTGGTTAGAATTTTTCACTAGTAGTGTCTGTCAACAGCAGCCTGGCTAAGATGAAAGGGTCACCCGTTCAATTCGGGTAGAAGGCAATAGCACATCATTTTTGGTTGCATGTATACCATGCACGCATTCCTTTTAGCTGTAGGTACGTCCCCACTGGGCTTGAGTTGAGTCAGAAGAATGCATGGCAGTGGTGGAAATCGCGTTGTTGAAGGTCGATGGATTCTGCTGCCCGTCTTCCGTCACATTTACATCCGACATTGTATATTTGATCTTAAGCTACGTGTGACTGCCGACTACATCTACTCCTTAACCCACTTGTCTTCCGTTGAGCCGCCGGGCATAGGGTTGGGAAGAAGTGACTTGGGTGGCCACTCCTGCGCCTCGCACTTGACCTTGTACGACCTCGTGCCCGAGCCAACCGTCTCGTTGACGCCCGGCAGCTCGACCACAGCCGACGCGTTGGGCGGCACCTCGACCTCGACGGACAGGTCGTCGCCGTTGAGACGCCACGAAACAGCATACTTGCCGTAGGGCGACTTGAACTCGACCGACGCGTGGGTGAGGTTGGCGCCGGGCTGGGGCTTGATGAGGGCCTTCTTCCATCCAGCCTCGAGCGGCGAGAGGCCACCGATCGTGTTGTGCATGAACGCGGCAACGGCACCAAAAGCGTAGTGGTTGAACGACGTCATCTCGCCCGGGTTGATGGTGCCGTCGGGCAGCATCGAGTCCCATCGCTCCCACTGGTTTGTTAGCTAACTGTTTCGGTGTGGATGTAAGCTTACCATTGTGGTGGCGCCCATGAGAACCTGGTACATCCACGAGGGGCAGTCGCGGCTCAGCAGCATGCGGTAGGCGTGGTTGGTGAGTCCGTTCGCCGCCAGGGTAGGGAGGATGAGCGGGGTGCCCGCAAAGCCAGTGGCAACCTGCCACTCCTCCTTTGAGACCTGGAGTGCCAGCCTCTTGACAAGAGCCTCCTTCTGCTCGGGACGGGCTGGGTCGACGAGGTCAAATTGAAGGATGAGACTGAGGGCCGTCTGAGTGTCGCTCACGACGCGGTTGCCCTTTGTGATGTACAGGTCGTGGAAGGTCTGAAGCAGCTCGCGGGCATTGGCGTCGTACTTGGCAGCCTCGTCGTCCTTGCCGAGCACGCGAGCGACCTTGGCGACAGTGCGGGTGGTGTGGATCAAGTACGCATCGGTGACCAGGAAGGGGTCGGTGGTACACAGCTGAGCACGCTCGGGTGGCGCCTTGGGGTCGAGCCAGTCGGCAAACTGGAACAGGCTGGTGTCCCACAGCCCAACATCCGAGCGGGGAATGGCACCGAGCCACGACTTCATGCTCTCAAAGCTCTCGGCCAGAATGTCCTTGTCACCAAAGCTAGTGTAGAGGTCGTTGGGCATAAGGGCCGCGACGTCTCCCCAGACAGCGTGAGGACTGCTGAACATGGGGATGGAGTCAAAGCTGGGAATGACGATGGGAACGCATCCGTTGCTGGCGGCTTGATCACCGCGCAGGTCGCGGAGCCAGTTGCGCAGGAAGCCGGCCGAGTCGAAGAGGAAGTTGAAGGTGGGAGTGATGACCTGGGCATCGCCTGTCCATCCCATCCTCTCGTCACGCTGGGGGCAGTCGGTGGGCACCGAGATGGTGTTGGCCCGCATGGACCAAACAACGTTCTCGTGCAGGCGGTTGATCTTGGGGTGGGAGCAGTCAAACTGTCCGGTGCGGCTGCAGTTGGAGGAGATGGCGACGCCGACAAACTCGTCGCCCTTGATGGGCGCGGTCCAGCCCGAGACTTGGACATAGCGGAATCCATGGAAGGTAAACTTGGGCTGCCACCCGGCAACCTTGCCACCGAGGATGATGTTGTCGGTGGCCTTGCAGACACGCAGGGGGCGAACGCCGAGCTCTCCCTTCTCCAACACCTCGGCGTGGCGCAGTACCAAAGTGCCCGTTCCAGTTGGCTGGGCCACAATCTCGACGTGTCCAGCAAAGTTCTGACCAAAGTCCAGAACAGTCTTGCCGCTGGGTGTGGTGATCACCTCGACAACCTTCAGGCGGTCGTACTCGCGGATGGGGGGGATCTCGGGGGTGACGAGGTTGGTGTCAGGGAGGGGGAGTGCGTCGGCCTTCTTCCACTCTACGCTGTCAGCTTAAATAGACGCATATTGCAACTCACCTCCTGCAGGCTTGTCGGCTGTGAGCCACTCCACGTCGTCGACGTTCGAGTCGAACGTCTCGCCGTCGTAGATCTCGCCCTGGGTGGTGGCACCGTACGACCACTCCCAGCCGTCACCGGTGGCAGCGAGGACTTGGCCATCACCCTCGAGTTGGGCAAGAAGGGCCGGGCGGTGACCCCAGTTGTCGCGAACGCCTCCGCCCCACGTCAGACGGGTGGAGAACCATCCCTCGCCGATCCACGACGCAATGACATTCTTGCCGGGCTGCAGGAACGGAGCGACGTCGTATGCGCGGTAGTTGATGTTGCGCTGGTATGATGTCCATCCGGGCTCGAGGAGGTCGGGGAGGCGGTGGCCGTTGATGTATGTGGTATGCACACCCTGGGCAGTGACGTACAGACGCGAAGTCTTGGGCACAGTGTCAAGGGTGAACGTCTTGCGAAGACGGTAGGGCTTCTTGTCACGCGTGTCGGGAACCTGCTCCATAGCCATTCCCTTGAGGACCAGGTTGCCGTTCTTGCCAATCTCGGAGCAGGCGGAAAGGGAGGCCTTCCAATCGGAACGGTCCAGGAAAGCAGCTTCGACGTCGGCCGCGGTCCAGTTTGTCCACCCGTCGGCTCCGCGGGAGCGCACCTCGACATGGGCGGCGTCACGACTTGCGAGGGGCTCCGACGGCCACGGGACAAGGACAGATGCCGCCGAGTCGACAGCAAAGGTCTTTGCCTTGCCGTTGCGGGTGACGCGCACCTCGTACCCGACTTGGGTCCAGTCACGGGCGTCGCCGTCAAAGCGCCATGAGAGGCGGGGCGATGCGTGCGAGACGCCCAAGCCGGTGGGGTAGTGCTCGAACTGGAGCTCAGAGATGGTTACAGTGTTGGTCATATTGTCTCGAGGACCGGGGCAAGGTGTGTTGTGCAAGTCATTGCTGTGTCGAGCATATATATGAGGTTGGAAACAACAGTTGGCAGTCCGGGAGAGCATCGGTGTAATCTCACACCGCAACACCGAGCGATGGGTCAAGTGACCCGGCGGTGACCGGCGGTGGGCCCGGAATTACCTCGGCCACTGTCCCCCCGCATATACGGGGGCGGCACATCAACGCACCGTTGGCCACCACACCTTGCGCACACTTGGCACTTGGCAGCAGCCCCATGCGGGGTGCGTGGGGCGCGGTGGGGAGGACGGGGGAGGCATGCAATGGCCACCGGCGTTCGACGTTATCAAAGAGCAGCTGTATAGAGTAGAACATGTATTTTTGCTCACGATTAGAAAAAAAAAAAACGTATTAGCGGAGGCAACTGGGTCGACTTTGCCCACTTTGCCCATGCCCACTGTCCACGTCGTTCAATGATCAATGTGGGACGGGCCTCCAGTTGACCCACCCTGCATCTTCTGCTCTGCTCTCAGCACATACAGTACAGTACTCTACTGCTCTGCCGTACTCGTCGTTGTCGAATTAGTACGGCCATTTCAATCCGAGCGATGCCATGCAGCGGTCCAGCGGCGCGCGGACCTTTTACATCCGTTATCCGTTCTAATCACCGATTAGCGAGGGGAAAGGCCGTGTCGTCTGCAGTGAACGTGGTGGTGACCGAGGCCCCGTTCCGCGCCACAGCAGAGGACTGTGGAACAAGTATGGAAAGCGGCTGAACTGTGGGTCTGGCGTCTGGGCGGTGCGCGGTAAAGAGCTTATGCCGTCTCGCCGAGAATCAGCCGCTAACAGACAGATTTCAAACCACCGGCGGAGGTGCGTCCGGCTGATCGCCCGGTCAAACGAGTCATCGCGGTCCATACTTGTTGCGAGATGTTGCTGCTGACCTGCATGCGACTCACACATCTCGATAAGCAAGACCATGTCTAGGTTGAGTGTCCCCCGCCCCGCCTTGCATGGTCTCTCACTCACAACTGTCACTAACCCCGACGTCGGAAATGACGCCCCCCTCGTCTTCGGAGGAGACCGCGGGCAGGTGTGGAAAGCCAAGTGGCCAAGTGGGCAACAGGCGGCTTGGACCGGCCGTCTGCAACGCACGTTTGCGGGCTGTTGCTGTTGCGTTGCAGGAAATCGAAGACAGCTGACAGGCCCCTTTGTACACCTCCAGGCTACACGACTTTTGTGGAAATGGGGAAAGGCGGCGACTCCGCCGCTTCGACAGATCCGTGTTGCGTGTGCCACCGGATTTATGCCGGAATGTTGTTGGTCAGTCGTCATTGGAACCGCCATGCTCGCCATGCAATCTGACATCGAGGGTCCTGCTGACGAGCATACGTCGCAGCACACCGCTGGCGCTTGGAGCTTGCCCAGAGAATCGGTCACTAACCGACTTGTAGGAGGCTTCCGTGCCTGCAAAAACCCTCGTGCATTTAGGCAGGACTCGCCGCGCCCATGGTGCTCACAATGACGTGCTTCTGTGCTAATGGTTTGTGGCACGACGTGATCTAGGCCTTATCACTGCTCATGCTTCAACGTCTGCATCGTCAATGCGCAATTCCAGCAACTATTTTGCATTGTCGTCGCAGGAAAGGGAGGCCGTATTGGTGATGCATGCATGTACGTGCAAACGGCAAAGCCGGGTAACGTTCGCTTGGCGCCGCCCAAAGATCTGGCGAGTCGTGATCGGCAACTAGAGTGACGAATGTGGCAGCGCATTTCTCACAGCATGGACAGCAACGAGAGACCTCTTGCCGCCATTACAGGAAACAGTATAACATGGACAAGCTGGGCTCGGATCCGTGCCACCCATCCTCCCACCATGTCCTCCAGCGAAAAGAGTAGTTTCAAGGATATCCCCGAGAGCCCGACCGTCGAGGAGGTCTTCGCCCCGCAGTTCCTTGCCGCCGATGGCTACGAGTTTGTCGGTGAGAAGGGCGGCAACAATGCCGGTGCAACATACCAGGACGTGAGCGGTGCTCCTGTCGAGACCCACTCGCCTCTTGGGTACAAGGTTGGCAAGTGGACTGCCTTGTTCCTCAACATTACCATGCTTATTGGCACTGGAATCTTCAGCACACGTGAGTTTTTTCTCACAGGTGGACACAACCACTGACACTGTGTAGCGTCGACCATTCTCGCCGGCACGGGATCTGTTGGCCTCGCTCTCATTTACTGGGTCATTGGCCTCTTTATCTCTCTCGCCGGCATTTCGGTCTACCTTGAGCTCATGTCATATTTCCCCTCTCGCTCCGGCGCCGAGGTGGTATACCTGGAACAGGCGTTCCCGAGGCCTAAGCACTTCTTCCCTGCGGCCTTTGCGGCGCAGGCCATTATCCTCTCGTTCAACAGCAGCAACGCCTTGGTATTGTCCCAGTACATCTTCAAGCTCGCCAACCACACAGCTACCGCCTGGCAACTGAAGGGTGTAGCCATTGCTGGTTTCACAGTGATCGTCCTCAGTAAGCCTGGTGTTCTCGACTGTGCTGACCGTTTTCAGTCCCCGTTTTCAGCACCAACTGGTCTCTCCGGATTATTAACGGTCTTGGAATCGTCAAGCTTGGCACGCTCCTCTTCATTAGCATCACCGGCTTTGTCGTCCTTGGCGGTCACAGCAGCAAGGTCCCCGACCCGCATGCCAACTTCCGCAACAGTTTTGAGGGTACGAGCAACGACGCATACGCCTTGTCGAACGCTCTCGTGTCTATCATCTTCAGGTGAGTTTCCCCCCGGGACCAACCCCATGGGAGTGTTTACTGACACGTCACAGTTACGGTGGTTTCAACAACTCGTTCAACCTCGCCAACGAGGTTAAGAACCCTGTCAGGACCATCAAGCGCACCGCCAACGCGGCCGTCTTTGTCGTCTTTGTTCTCTACCTCCTGGTCAACATTGCGTACTTTGCCGCCCTGCCCAAGGCCGCGATCCTCGCGTCGAGCCAGACCACCGCGACCCTCTTCTTCAAGACCCTGTTTGGCGAGCGCGCTGCCCAAGGCCTCACCATCCTGCCTGTGCTCAGTGCTGGAAGCAACATCCTCGCCGTGATCGTCGGTGAGGCTCGTATCATTCGCGAAGTCGGCCGTCAAGGTGTTCTTCCCTTCCAGAAGTTTTGGGTCTCGACCAAGCCCTTCGGTACGCCGCTGGGTCCCTTCGCCGTCATTTGGACCATGACCACCATCATGATCCTCGCTCCCCCGGCCGGAGACGCCTTCAACTTTATCGTTGCCCTCCAGAACTATCCCTCGTCCTTTTTCCTTTCGCTCATGACGGCGGGCCTCTTCTTCATCCGCCGCCAGCGCAAGCACCTCAACCTCCCGCCGTCGCAGTACCGCAGCTGGTCGTGGGTGGTCGTCTTCTACCTCCTGTCCAAGATCTACCTCCTCGTCATGCCCTGGGTGCCTCCCGCAGGCGGCATCAACGCCTCGTCGTTCCACTTCTTCTACGGCGCCTCGAGTCTGACGGGTCTTGGTATCATTGGACTCAGTGGACTGTACTACGTGGTCTGGGCCATCATCCTTCCCAAGTGGGGCAAGTACGAGGTCCGCCAGCGCGTCGCCATTAACGAAGACGGTAGCGCGGCGCACGAGATCATCAAGGTTCCCAAGGACGAGGTGGACGAGTGGGATGCCAAGCACGACCCCAGTGGTCGCTCGCTCAACGAGAATGAGTACCGTGTCTAGTGAATGGGGCGTGTTAGAGGGTAATACATATCAGAGTCTGTAAGGCGGTATAGAAATGGGATGGATATGATGTGCACATAACGTGAGGCTCCCCACTAGTAAAACACCTTGCCCTCAAAGAGCTTTTTTGCTGTGCGAAAGACCCGCGCTTTTGGGACCTCGATGTCTCCTCCTGGCCCCGTAGCAAGCACAGCGTCAACTTCGATGGTGCCCGATGCGTGGCCGATGATGACGCCCTGAGACACCCTGGGCCCGCTGAGGCATTGGTGGACGACCGTGCCCTCGATCTGGGATGCCGCCGCGGTGCACAGCGACGCCGTGATGGGCAGTGCCCGATGTGGGTCACCAGACGAGATGCACCGCGTAACGAGGTCGATCTTGTCGGCCGAGAGCGTCTCGCCAGAAAGCACTTTGTGGTCTGCCTTGGCGGACATGATGCACACTTTCGGGACCGACTTGGCCTTGCCAGCCTGGTCCAGCGAGTCGACAAGGCCCATCTTGACTGCCGCCGCGTTGCGAATGTCATCTAGGCGACGAAGCATGGCCTTGTCCCCTTCCAGGTCCGGGGGGAGGATGGTGGAGTCGACACCGAGATCAGAGGCTAGGATGAACACGCATGGGTTGCCGCAGTCCATCAGGGTCGCTTTGATCGTCGTGCCATCCGGCAAAGCGAGACCCTCCTGTCGCTCGCCCGTGGGGAACAGCTTTCCTGTTCGTGATCCCTGCGGGTTGATAAAGTCAAGGGTGACACGAGCGTGTGTGTTGGCCACTCCATCAATGGCAAAGTCGCCAGAGAGGTCAGCCTGCGCTGGGAATCCAGCCACGGTGGGGAACGTAGAGTGGATGAGCTTGTTCGTGTTGGTATTGAGGATCCTGACCACCTTGTGGCTGTCCGCCTGCGGACCGGGTGCGACCAGCCCGTTCTCAAGTGCAAACGGACCAACAGCCGCCAGCATGTTGCCGCAGTTGGACCCATAGTCGACGACTGGTGGTCAGCTGCTGACGCGATGGGAGCTACTCACTCGGCGCGTTCACGAGGACCTGCGCAAATGTATAGTCGACATCGGCGTCCGGGTGTTCCGACTTGCCAATGATGAGGACCTTGGAGACGGAAGAGTAGCCGCCGCCCATGCCGTCCAACTGGCGTCCATTGGGATCAGGAGAACCCATGGCTGACAGGAAGATGGCATCGCGCTCGGCGCGGCTTGTGGGAAGGTCCGCGTCGCGAAAGACGAGCGCCTTGGATGTCCCGCCGCGGTAAAAGGTGGCGGGCAGACTGCGGTCCACACGGGCCATGGTTGAGAAGCCGTAGGCTCCGTGGGGGAGTGCACGGCGCAAATGTCGTAGCAGTTGTTGTGGAGAGGGCATTGTGTGGGGAGGAGAGTGACGTCGAAATCTCGGTTATCAAGCGGGCAGGGGCCGAGACCTCGCGTATACCCTGTAGTCCCACTCAAGCGACATCTGTTTGCACATTTCTCACTCCCACACGTATGCCAGAGCATTTGTTTGCAGCAGATTCAGGTCTCCGTCATCTACCGATACACAGCTCTACTCTGTTTGGTGCGTGCAGATGCATATTCACTGTCCTTGGAGTCTTGTGCAAAACCTCGGTTTTGCTCGGGTTTCCAGATTTGATTCCACGTCTAAATCCCCGGTCAAAGCCGGTCTTGCTGGGCGGATATGGAATCCACTCGTTCTTTTGTGACACTTGTGACCATTTACGCTGTGGACCAACCATGCTGAAGTTTTAGATCATATGGTGCTTCCTGTCAGCTCACGCCAGGCCTGCTCGTTCATCCCCCATGCCGTGTTATTCATCACGCCCTGGTCACACGATGGGAAGACGGATAGGGACGTTCGCGGCCACGAGTTCGCGCTAAGGGCACTCGTGGCAGGCCAGCTCCCAACGAGGCCGCAACGACGACAACTGTGGGAATGCCCGCACGATCACTGCCGAAACCTGCCTCTGATAGGCTGATCAGTACACGGCCAGGCAATGAACGTTGAGGTCAACTCAGTAGACGGCGCGCGGCTTCGGCTACTGAAAAGCGATACCTTGCGGGATGGAGGCGTTTAAATCTGTCGTCAAGTGTGGTTGGCAGACCCGGCAAAGCTACGGACGAATTGCCCCCCATATATGCAGAGAGTTCACAACTGTTTGCATCGCCACGCCACTAAAACGTTTCAAAAAGGTAAAAAGCTAATAAAAATGGAGTTTTATTGGGAATTTGATCTTGTAGGCAGGCGGGCCATTCCCCCCGCCAGCTTGGTTCCAAGAATTGGAAACGGTTGCTTCTGATCGCAGCTTAACGAGGCTGCTCCTGGGCAAGGTCGACCTCATCAAATCCACGGCTCACAACAGTTGTCGAAAACTGCCTGGCCGGGACCTTGTCCTCGAAGAGAATGTCCAGCTCGCGGAAGCTGCGTCCCTTGGTCTCAGGCAGGCGGAAGTACGCCCAGACGGGAAGCGTGAGACAGGTTCCACACTGGGTTATCAATATCAGGCGAAAGGGGACATTCTTGAATCGACTCACCCAGAAGAGACCTGCGTAGGTACCCCATCCCCAAGCTGAGGGGTTCATCGAGTAGTTGGCGATGAAGGCCACAGGAAGTGCACAGAGAATATAGGTGTTGCGAGCGATACCAATGGTCTGTCCACGAAGACGGGTGCTGGAGCATTCGCCAACAAGCGTGTACACGAGGGGCTGTTTGTTAGTCCCAGCATACAGGCGTAGTGGACAGGGCAGTGACTTACCGCGACGGCGACGTTGAAAACGAAGATCCAAACGAGGATGAGAACAGCCTGTACCCATCTGATTGTCAGTTGTATTTTATGTGCAGTACTTACAGGCAAGCAGTGATGCCCTTCCTGACACCGATCGTGAGCATTCCCACAAGGAAGAGGCTGTGCCGCGTCAGCGATCATCACTCTTGCACGGCATTGTCAATCAATTCCTGATTCCTTCGGGGGGTTGCGCGCACCGCGGCGCATCCCAATGTCGACTGACAGCGACTGTATGCTATTCGGTCAACTTACATGAAGGCAAGGGCGAAAAGACCAGCCATAACAAGCTTGCGGCGTCCAACGTGCTGTTTGCGATCAGCGTGGAACCAAATAACTCGGCAATCAAAAACTCACTGGGATGATGAACCACGACACAACAGTGCCGAGACACGCGAATGCCCACAGCCCCATGTTGAACGAGAAGGCGTTCGCGGTGCTAAGTCCGACTTGCTCGAAGAAATAAGCTCCGCCGCCGCCAAACCAGTCGCCGCAGAGAGGGATAAAGCACATGACAACGCAGGCGATCTCGGTGCGGCGAAGATTGGTTCCCTTGAAGCATTCCTGAGCCATTAGTGAATTTCCGTAGGGAGTGAGCTTTGCCGGCTGCTTACCAGGTACGACATCGAGCTTGACTTTTCCTTCTCATGCTGGTTGGTGCGCACCTGTCGGTCAGTTCATGCTTCAGTGTACCGGTTGAGTGTGCCGGTTCAAACGTCGATCTCGTAGATCGCCGTCACTTACCATCATAGCAACAATTCGCTCTGGGTTTCTCGTGTCCGAGGTCTTTCCCAACCGACCCACTGCCTTCTCGGCGTCCAAGAGCCTGCCGCATCGAACGAGGAACCACGGTGATTCCGGAGCGAACGTGGCGATGATGAAGAGGGGGATGAGCCAGACCCACTGGACAGCAAAGGGAATCCTGTAACTCCACTCTCCCTCAATGTCCGCCATTGCTCGGAAGATGCCTGCAGCGAGAAGCTGGCCAAAGCTGTTGACAAAAGCAATGTAGGTGGTAAGGAAACCACGCAGAGGGACTGGAGCGATTTCAGACGAATAACCCATGGCAGACTGCGCCAGTCAACGACAATGATCGACGGGATGTACTCACGCATGTGAATGCACCAAAGCTCATTCCACTGAGCAGTTCGCCGGCAAAAAGCATTACAATGTTCTTTGCGCTGAGCACGGTTAGGAGGACGTATATGTAGCGCGGGCAAGGATGTAACCCACAAAAACGTGATGAAAATGACACCCGCGAGCCAGACGAGGCCGACCTGCAAGGTTCGACGGTAACCGTACTTGGCTTGCGCCCAGCCTCCAATGATGATACCGCTAGATTTATCAGCCAAGGCTTTAGATTTATTGCTCCGCGGGCGACTCACAAGAAAGAACCAGTGCCCGCTGCCTTGCCCAAACCGGTTTGCCAGCTAAGAACAGTTAGTCACAGATAATGTGGGCTGTGCACAATCAGCAGACGCACCTTGCGGTCAGCTGATAGCCGGCAGCCTTTTCGGAGTAGACTCCGTATTTCTCCCTGCAAAGTTAGTGACGTGACAGACTGGACCAAAGGGTAACTTACCTGAAAGCTGGAAGTGCAATGATGCTTCCAAAGACTAAATATTCGTCAGTAGCGATTTCGAAATCGTACGAATTGCTGGGGAATACGTACTGGAGCCATCAAAAGAAGCCCTGCAGAGTACTGTAAGCGCCATACAATAAAGTGCCGTTGCAAACTCACATGACGAAGTGCATAGTGACCAAAAAGGTCCAGATCATGGCCTTGGGGTAGGTGCGCATGGCAACCCACAGGGGCATGTTCTTCTCTTCGTCCTCGGCGATTTCTGCTTCGTGAAGCAGTTTCTCCCATTCAGCCGCAGTGTAGACTCTGTCGACAGACTCAAGGTGAACGACATCGTCTCCCTTCTTGTCTTCGATTTGGTCGTCTTCGACCACGGGCTTCTCCTTCTCGACAACTGGGGTGGTCATCGTGGTGATTCTTGTGTGGCGGTTGCTTAGTGGAGTAGATGTGCGGTCAATTGGTGCCCCGGCTGGAGCCCAGACCCCGGTGCCCCGAGTTTATATGGGCTGTCAATGTTCGAACGGTGGTTCCTTTGTCGATCAAGATCGGTCTCCACACGGAAACTCTTCCTCCCGAGATAGCACCGAGTCCGCAGACAGGAACTCGCCGACATTTGAACGGAACTGACGTGACCATGCCCACAGGCCCACCGGGTCGGTGATTCCGGTCCGGGTGCCCGGCCCTGTGGGTGGTGGAGCGCGGAAACAAAAAAAGAAAACCTAAACAATTCGGGCCTTTCTCCGCCACACGTACGCCGCCACTTGGCCACTTTCACGCAGAGGAGATGCCTATCCACGCTAGCACATGTGGATTGCCATTCTCGCGAGACCGCAGTCCGCAGACCGCGATCGCGCGCACTCTTCGAACTGCCCACCTTGCATAGCCTGTTCCCCCTGTCTCGGTAGTCTCGTATCCGCTTCAGATAACCGCCAAACGGACCGGCTTTTCACCGCCCACTGGCAGGTCGTTCGCGATCGCTCGGAAGTTGGTTGTGCCGTGGACATGAAGTGTGTCTGTTCACATTTCCCGGACTTGTGGAGCTCACTGCCTCACCATACATCCGCCCAACAGGCCGAATTCTCACCGCCTTCTTTCCATGTTTCAATGCGACTTGCTTCGGAGCGGATCCTCCGAAGTTGCCCAGCGGCGAGTTTGTTCCATGTCAACAACGTCAAAATCCTGTATCGATTGGACTGATATACGACTTCTCTGACAAACCCTCCCGCTCTGTCACCGATAATCTCTCATTTCTCTCAATATGGCACCATTTCTCCAAGCTCTTCCGCACGGCGGGCACGAGCTTATCGTCAACGGCAGCCCCTTCCTCTGTCGTGCGGGAGAGCTGCAAAACTCGTCATTCTCGTCGGCGGTGCACATGTCAAGCGTCTGGCCCGACCTAGTTCGCCTCAACCTCAATACCGCCTTTGCAGCTATCGGCTGGGACGACATTGAGCCACAGGAGGGAACGTTTGTGTTTGAGGCACTGGACGAAAACATCCGACAGGCAAGGGAACATGGGATCAAGCTGGCCCTGCTGTGGTTTGGCTCCCACAAGAATGGTGCGTTCCTCTGGCTGGTGTGGAGCTTGACGCCATCGCTGACACTGGCCACAGGTCACATGAACTATGCCCCGTCGTGGGTCAAGACCAACCCAACCCGCTTCCCTCGCTGCATCACGCATCCCGCGCCGGACGGCCAACCAAAGGTCAACGACTACCTGTCCGTCTTCTCGTCAGCCTCGGTCGACGCCGACGCCAAAGCCTTCCGTGCACTGCTTGCCCACCTCAAGCAGGTCGACGGCGAAGCAGGGCAGGAAACGGTCATCATGGTTCAGGTGGAGAACGAGGCCGGCGTTCTTGGCGACACGCGCGACCGTTCCGCCGCGGCGGAAGAAGCGTTCCGCTCGCCAGTTCCGTCATCGTTCCTCGATGCGTTGGATGCGAATCGAACCTCTCTCAACAAGCACATCCTCGGCAACTTCCCCTTGATCACAAAGGGGTTGAAGAAGGGTGTCTCTTGGGAGGCCACCTTTGGTCCTGGGCCGCTCACGGACGAGCTGTTCATGGCGTACCACTACGCCCTGTACATGGACAAGGTAGCCGGGGCAGGCAAGTCGGCTTACTCCGTGCCCATGTACACGAACGCCGCTTTGCGCGCCACTCGGCACACTGCCCGCGATGGTGGAACCGGCGGTGGCGCCGCTCCTGGCATCTACCCATGCGGCGGTCCCGTCGACACCGTCATTGACGTGTACCAACTTGTCGCGCCAAACCTCGACTTTGTCAGTCCCGACATCTACTTTGCCGACTACGAGACCATGTGTCAGGAATACACGCACCGAGGCATGACGCTCGTCATCCCCGAGCAGAGGCGTGACGAGTACGGTGCCTTGCGGACCTGGGTGGCCATGGGCAAGTACGGCGCGCTCGCAACGGCGCCGTTCGCGATTGACACACTGCCCGTTGAGGATGTTGCCTTCCAGCGCCACTACGCCCTCCTCCGTGACATTACCCCTACCCTCCTTGCGGCGCGCCGCAACGGCTCGCCGAGTACGGGCTTCTTCTTTGACGCATTCGCTCCCGGTACCGAGGACCCAGGCTCACAGAAGGAGGTCACCCTGGGCGAGTGGAACCTGCTCATCGAGCGCCAGCCCGTGTTCGGCCACCCCGCGCCGGGCTATGGGCTCATCATCCTCACGTCGGCCGACACGTTCCTCCTTGTCGGCGAGGGCTTCCAGGTCACGTTCAATTCTGCTTCGCCAAACGCCGTGTTTACAGGACTCATCCATGTCGTTGAGAAGCAAGTGGTGGACCCCGAGACGGGCGCCCTGGGATCCCTTCGTACACTCAATGGCGATGAGACGCACTGTGGCAAGCAGGCCGTCATGCCATGTGTGAAGCCCGACGACGGGTGGTACCCGATTCCGACCAACATTCCAAGCAAGACGCGTATTGCAGAGTGCAAGGTCTACAGCTTTTGAAGCTTGGGTGGGGATGGGGATTGTGCTGTGAGATAGAGACAGAGGTAGTGCTTCCGAGTATAGAGGATGCAGTTGAGCGCCAGTCGTGAAAGCCAGTTCGGTATGGGGGACTGACTCGGGTGATTTCCGGCTTCCAGCCTCCGATTGCCCGGATTGAAAATGAATATTTAAATGGACATTAGTGCATTAGGTGCCATTCATTAGTCACAACGGGGTAAAATTAAACTTTATTTAATGACGTGTCATAGACTTCAATGTCCTCGGGCAGTTGCGGAGGCGCCGTTGGCCTGTCTCTCTCTCCATCGCCCGATCTGCCCCGGCCGGCCGAGATGCATCAGCACGATCACCACACCGCGCACACTGCTTTAAAGCGATCAAAAAGAGTGCATACTACCCCCTGGCCACCGGCCACAAGCAATTTTGCACACACGTACGGCGACGGGCACACGACCGCCGGCCATGGGATCCGTGTGGATCCGTGGACCGGCGGCCGCAACCATTACAGCATCCGCAACAGGCGACGACGTTCATTTGGAGCGCTGATCGCGGCTGATTAATAGAGCACAGACACTAGTGAGCGCACGCGCCGGGGGTGACGTCACCACAAAAATAAAGATTCGGGCGGCAACCCAGGTTTCCACTTAAGCACACGGAGACCCATGTGGTTGTGGGCAAACTACCCATATCCCTCTCCCCCCCTTGACATATGACATCTCCAGCGCCAACCATGGCGACCTCGAATGGGAACGCGGTCGTCGGCAGCGCGGCACATACGCCCAACACAGAGGTAGACTCGGCACGGACGCCAAAGAGGCCAATGTACCTCAACACACGCACGTTTACATCACACATTTGTGAGTGCAACCACCCAGTGGCCAGTGGGCCAGTGTCGCAGCCGCGCAACAGGACTAATTATAACACAGTCTATGGGCCGTACATATGGCTGCCGATCATCTGCGCCTTCGCATGGCTCTCTGCCCTCCTCGCACTGTTGGGAATATGGGTGCATGATGGCAAGCCTCGGTACAAGTCGACAGAGGCGGCTGTGGTGTTCATCAGTGACATTGCTGCCGGGCACAAGGTTGGTAGACCGAGTGTCGGTACAGGCTGACACTTGCAGCGGGTGTTCATCCCACTAACCTGTATTACGGCTGCGTAAGTCACACCACACTATGACAGTGGACGGACTCGGTGCTGACGGACACCGACAGCTTTTACGTCGCCTCGCTGCTGGCTGAGAGGTGGCTCCGCTATATCGATCGACTGCCAACTGATATCCGCAAGCGTGAAGAAATCCTGTGTATGTGCTCCACCAACTGCGACACACGCTAACGGGCAGCCTGGCTCGGTATTGTCTGTGCGACCATTGGCGGCACGGCACTCATCCTCCTTGCAGTGGTACGTTACCCACCGTCGTTCGCTGCGTTTGCTGACATGGGGACCAGTTTGACACGTTCCACCACTCCAGAGTCCACTGGTCGATGACCTGTCTGTTTGTGATCGGTGTTGCCTTCTCGGCGATTTTCCAGAGTGGCCAAGTGGTGAGTACTGAGTACCCGACGATGAGAGCAAAAGTGGCTGATTACCCCCGAAGTGGTCGCTGCACAAGGATCACCCCAACCGCCCATCGCTGCTGCGCAGCTCGATCGCCAAGCTTGTCATCGTGGTTCTGGCAATCGCTGGAGCGATCGCGTTTGCCGTGTTGTATGGTATCGTGAGTAACAGGCACTCCTTCAGAAACCCTTTTACTGACACTGCCAGTGCCGAGGCAAGGACCTGGCAAGGAGAAAGCACACGGCCGCGCAGTGCGAACGCATCACGTCCGGTGCGGCCGCGATGGAGTGGACGATCGCGTTCATCTTGTTCTTCTACTTCCTTACCCTGGTTGCCGACTTGTGGGGCGCCGCCAAGTCGAGCCCGCGCTACATTCGCAGCCTCGAACGATGGGAGCAAAAGAATGGCATTGCCCCGAGCGCAGGCCGGGTCATGAAGGAGACCGTATAGAGTGTTAGATTGCATGTATTTGTTAGTTCAAAGAGAGCGCAACCGACAAAAAGTTACTGGTCACTAGACGGATCGTACAACCTTTTCGTTCTCTATGACACTACCGCCATGGCTTGACTGGATGGTCGAGTCGGAATGAAGCGCGGACAGCTTGTAGATACGAACCGCTTCGTCGTCGAGATACTTGCGACACTCCACCCTGCTCTTGTCGACATTGACCATGAACAGAATGACCATGGCGAGGGCACCAAGGGCCAGCAGGAACGTAAACGGCATGTTGTTGTTGCCCGAACGATCGATGATGGCAGACGACACGAACGGGCCGATAAAGGAGCTGGTCTTGCCAATGACCGAGAAGACTGCAAAGAACAGAAACTGCGGGTCAACATCGTGGCTCGTTTCAAAGGGCTCACCTCCTTGCCGCGGGGGACCACCTCCGAGATCATGGCCTGGGAGACGGCGTACCACGGGCAGACAAAGATACCATAGTACGCTTGGTACATCCTGGTGCGAGTCAGCGTTAAGTGGTCCGAGACAACGGTGACGTACCAGAATTCGTATACTTTCTTGAATCCAAAGTTACTCTTGGTGATACCGATACAGCCCCAAGCGGCGAGGACGAGGATGAAAAACCCATTCACAAGCAGCATGGTCTTTGTAGGAACCGTAAACCTTTTCTGGATCAACCAGAAGACCCCAATGCCCAAGGCCTGGGCGGCGATGCCGTCGATGAGCAGATAGTTGAGCGTCTTGGGGTCGAACTCTGCAACCTCGTTCTGCAAGGTCGCAATGACCGTCACCAAGGTGTTTAAAGTGTCTCCAAGAAGGAAATAAGCCGCCTGGAGGTTAGATGGAAGCCACACAGTTTGCTGCTCCATAAGACCCTACTCACCAGGTAAATGAACGTCTGCTTGAGTCTGAGGCAGAGGCGAAAGGCGTGATACAGCTGTTTGACACCAGCGGTCACATACGACGTGTGCGGAGGCAGCTTGTGGCCTGGGCGGTATTGCTCCCACATGAACCACGGGATGGCACAGACGACTTTCGTGAATCAGCCACGTGTCCTCCCATGCCGTGTACTCACTCCATGCAGCAGCGCTGTACGCGCACACGATGGAAAAGGCCATCGAGTTGTTGGGATCGGACGCTCGGCCGACCACCCCGGCGAGGATGCCACAGAGGATCGCGAGGATCACCAGCTCTCCCACCGAGCACACGAAGAAGGACACGTTGGCGAGGCGGTTGCGCGCCAGCATGTCCCGCTTGTCGTGCGTTGCCTGGTCGATCGTACCGGCCCGCAGCTCCTCTTCGCTCTCTTGGATCTCTGGGAGATCACGTGCGAGGCCCGGGAACGCCGCCGTCCAGAATGTAAGCGCACCTTGGTAGCCGATCAGGCCGAGGATGTAGAGCGCCGTGCCGGCCTGCCACTTGGACGGGCTGGTCACGCCCAGCCAGCCAAAGCTTACACCCCATGCCAGGAACGTGAACGCCGTCGTGATATGTGGACGCCAGGTGCCATAGTCTGCAAACGAGCCGACAATGAGGAAGAGCACGGCCTGGATGGCAAACGACAACCCGTTGGTGATGAGCACAATAGAGTTGACTGGTCGTTAGCGTCGTGCGCCCGTTTCTACATATACCAAACACTCACTGGACCGCTCGCTGCCATACGCGACGAGGCTGCAGTCTCCGGCACCGCATGGCGTGCCGCGACCGGGAACGGACGGGTCCCAGCCCGCGAGGTAGAGCAAGTTCTGCCAGGCGCTAATGGCAAAGTTGAAGGGGCCTGCGCGCGGGGGATCAGGACATGTTGTTCCAGGGGGTAGTGCTTACCAAGACCACAGTTGCCCACATAGTAGAGGTACCACGACTGGGATGTCAGCGCGGCTGCTGGGCCGCTCCGCTCGGTGCGCGCCACGCACCCATATCTCCCTTCTGGTGGTGACCTTGCGTTCGCCCGTGATGGGCAGTGGGCTGGCGAAAAGCGCCGCCTCGTCAATGACCGACGGGTCGCGCTCAATCGACTCGGCCGCGTCCTGTGTGACACCCGTGGATGTCTTTTCGTTCTGTGTGGAGCCCATGGTGAGTAGAGAGGATGAGAGAGCACGCGTGCATGGCGGGTTTGGGGGTGTTTGCGGTAGTGCGTGGGGCAATGGCTGATGGGTGACTGACCCGTCTCGGTCCTCCTGCCTGCCCGTGCGTCGGCGACTTGCTGTGCCTGTGACGCGCATATGCTGCGCATTAGGGGGTGTTGCTGGCCGAGGGCTATTAATGAACTCATTAGAAACAGTTATTAACGTTCCAACTGGCTCTGTATTGAGCGTAATGGGGCCCTCGCGCCCATGCGTTGTGTGCCCATGTGGGCAACGGGCAGCGATCCGCAGCGAGCAACAGGCCACATGGATGGCCAGATGAGGTTGCTGTGCGATCTGGTGCCATGCCTGGTTTGCATACACTTTTACAATTCGGCACAGCAGATAAGCCGTGGTACGCCAACCACACGGTGATCCATTGTGGCACCCCCAAGCCTCACAACCACATGGGTTTGCTTGAGAATGTACAGTACAACTGGGATATCCTCAGGCTCGAGCTCAAGAGGAAACCACGCCCGTGGCAGCTTCCATGTCCTGGTGCTCGACAATCTCGTGCTGCTGCGCCCGCTGGTGAGCAGAGTAGAGCTCCTCGGCCTCGCGCTGAAGGTATCCCGCATTGTCAATCTTGGCTTGCACGGGGTCGACCATGAACAGGACGGCCACACCGAGCACGCCCAGGCCGACGAGGAACCAGTACGCCACGTTGGTGTTGCCGTTGGCTTGCTTGATGATGGCCGAGCAGATGAACGGCCCAGTGAACCCAGATGTACGCGAAATGGTGTTGAACAAGGCAAAGAACATGTATGCCTTGGGGGCGGGGATCACCTCGGAGATCATGGTGATCGAATAGCTGCCCCACGCCGCCGTTTGAAAGTTCCAGAACTGGATTGTCAGCTGTCGTCCATGTGTCGCCGATGAACAACCAACCTGCAACACCCAAAACTCCCAAGCTACCACGTGTTAGTCTCGTCCCTGCACCGCAAACGTACTGTTGTGGAAGCCAATCTTGTTCGTCCAGGTGCCGATGGCTCCCCACACGATCGGAACGAGGGCCATTATGCCGCCATAACAGGTCAGCGTCTTGACAGACACCTTGAAGCGCTTCTGGAACCAGAGCATGAAGAAGGTGCCGCTGCCGCCGGCAAGGTCCGCCAAGAGGCCAAAGGCCGAGTTGGCCACAGGGTTGAAGTGGATGTGCTCCGACTGGAGGATACTGGTCATGTTCCACTGTGTCCCCGTGGCTTCCTGGAGAAGCGTGTAGGCGATGAGGTACAGGACGGCGTGCTTGAGCTGGCGAATGCTCTTGAGCGCCTGCCATGCCTGCTTGGGGCCCACGGCCCAGATGTGCGTGCCCTCGGGCAGCTGTTGCCCTGGGCGGAACTTGTGGAGGCAGAAGAAGGGGACGACACAGATTAGGACCAGCACTCCAAAGTAGCCGAGGAGGACCCGGAACGTTTTGATGACAGGCCCATCCTCGGTGCTGTTGTGAGTGATGGCGTAGCTGATACCAATCGCGATACCGTAGAAAATGACGACGAGCACGGACCCAGTGATGTTGCACAGGTTGTACAGCTTGGAACGTTCGTACTGGTCGACAATGTCGTGCTCTTCGGGTGTTTTGAGGCCCATCTTCACGTCCTGCTCCGACTTTAGCACCTGGGGGAGGTTGCGCGCAATGGACGGGAACGTGGCCTGGTAAAACGTAGTCGCAATGCTGTAGCCAAGGTTTCCAAGCATCCACAGGGCGTTTGCAGCCTGCCACTGGGAAGGCTTGTACGTGCCAATCATGCCAAACGTGCATGCCGTGACAATCACCGTACCGGCTGTCGGTGTCAGCTCCGCCACAGGTATAATGAGGTGACTTACAGATCATGATCCACGGACGCCAGCGACCATAATCGGCGTATGGACCAACGAGAAGAAGGAACACGAGGTTGACCGCAAACTGAATACCATTCTGGTCGAGGAGGAACGAGTTCACTTTGGGCGTCAGCAATGGGGTCCGTCGCCACAACGTACTGGGCATGTGCTGGCCACCCCAGGGGATGATGGAGTCCGGGAATTGCATGTCGATGAGCTTCATTCGGAGGTTTCCGCCTTGAGAACCGATGGCTGCACAGTTAGCGCTGGAACGAGGGGCCTAACTTACGTGTGCCGTTGTTCTGGAAGTCTGGTCTTGTTAGCCACAGGACGGTGCCACACTTTCCTCACTCACACATCATCAAGAAGGAAATGTACTCCCACCTGGTGGTCGGCATGCGTTCTCCAGTTTGGGGGATGATGTTGATCTGCTCGATGACGGCCATACCCGCCGAGTCGTGGCCGAGACCTTGCACCATCTTCTCCTGGATCGGCGAGTCGGCACGCTCAACGGCTTCGACATGGTGGGGTTGTTCCTTTTGATCAGGTTGAACCTGTGTATCTCCTGGCGAAGACATGGTTGCTCTGTTGCACTGCTGTGTCCCGACAGGGTGAGGTAATTTGGCAGAAGAAGAAGACAGAGGAGGGAAGGTGATGTTGGATATGGGAGGGAAGGCGCTCAAACGCATCAGCTCTTTAAGCTGCTTGCTTGTCGTCAGTTACAGTGGGGACCCCTCGGTCCCTCCTCAACGGGTGGGCACCGCATGGTGCCAAGTCAGCTGCTCTCAACATGGTTCCGGATATAGCTGTCAAGCGCAGCACTATCCGAGAAGCATGGCGGAGTACTTGCAGAGGTGATGCTTTTGAGAGAGCAACTTATCGTCCCTTGCAAGTGGGAGTACAGGTGTGCCTTGGGGTTAGCGTCGGTGAAGACGCCGACATTTGAACCGTCGGCCCGCATCAAGAGTCCGCCCCCCGTTGGGATCGAGGTGCGTGAAGGTTGGCTCCGCAAGCGCGCCGTGTGGAGTGCAGCATTCGGAACTGAGGCGTCCAAGTGTTGGGGCAAGAGGATGTGACCAACGAGGATGAGAACAACAGCAGCACGGCAAAGTGGATCCGTCGGGGTCGAGCCGACTGTGCTAATTGGCATTAGGCCATTAGGGTTTTCTTATCAGAAGAGCCTTCCATCAATTAGAAAATATCACGTGTCGTGACGTCATATCGGCAACCGCCGGCCTTTAAACTTGCTCTTGTTCCATCCCGCCCGCCGCATGCCCACCGGCCACATCCGGGCTGACGTTTGGTGGGCTACATCCTGCGCTCCTGCATATCCGATGCATCTGCATATCCTGTGTCTTGCTGCCAAAAGCCGCTGCAGAGCATGCAGAGCCCGCCCTGGCACGAGGGCGCGATGATGAGGGCGTGGGGGAAGATGTGGGCGGTAAACCTGCTGGAAGCCGTGCCGCCGTGCCGCCGATGGAACTGGCAAAGCTGCAATCCCGGATCCCCCGACCACAAGGCATGTTTGGCAACCTTGGCAAGGACGGCCAGGACGCTCTCGTTGACCTTCATTCGCCCTCCAGATCTATGTATCTACTGCAAGTAAGTGCACGACAAGGTCAACAAGTTATGCCAACGCACCAAGGCTGCAAATTGGCACTCATTCATATTCACTGTTCAACTTCTCACGTCCACTGAAACCCATGCACCCCCGCAACTACGCCGTACAATAAACCGTCAACTACTACTATTACGTGTATACACATCTCAACGTCTCGCTTCGCTTCGTTTACATCTGGTAGCGGAAGTCGGGCGATCCCTCGAGGACGACGAGTCCGCGGTCGGCGCGCTTGTTCTGGTAGCGGTAGTAGAGGTTGAGGCCGATGCAGAGCAGAATGACGGCCACGTTCATGCCGATGGTGAGGTAGACGCCGGTGGGGTAGCTGGGGGCCTCGCGCTCCATGAAGACGACCGAGGCGATGATACCACCGACACCGCCCCAGGCGACGACGAGAGCGGCGGTGAAGCCACGCTTCGACTGAGAGCGGATCGAGGTCTGGGCCCACGAGATGACGAGGGGCACGTTGGCGTTACAGCCACCGATGGCGAAGAAGATACCAGCGTAGCGGGCGGCCTTTTGGGCGACAGGGAGCTGCGAGTACATGCAGGTTCCGACAATGAGGAACACGGCGTTGACAATAACGGCAATCGAACGGGCACCGCGGATGCGGTCGGCAAAGTAGGCGCTGGTGAGGGCGGGGATGGCGGCCCAGGCATAAGGAGGCGCCACGAGGAGCTGGGACTGGGCGTTGGTGAAGCCCATCTGAGCGAGAATGCGGGGGAGGAAGTAGGCGAGCGAGTACGAGCCGACGGTGGACGAGCCAAACATGTAGCCGTAGATCCAGAGGCGGGGCGAGAGGATGTAGCTCTTGAACTTGGCCCAGGTCATGGGGTCGACCACGGCATCGCCACGGTCACGCTGGATGCGGGTGGTGACAATGTCACGCTGCTCCTCGGTCAAGAAGTGAGCCTTGTCGGGGAAGTCGACGATGAACAGGTAACCAAGCAGACCGATGGCCACGGTGATAACACCTGCAAGGTGTCAGCAAAACACAGAGTCAAAGGGGGGGGGGGGGGGGGGGGCTATCGGCGACTAGCGCGGTCGGTCAATTCTCGCGGCGTTTTCGGCAATTTCTTGCCACCACACCCGTGTTGGACGTTGCCACTCAAAATCTCGCTCCCCTTGTCGTCATGCACTCACCCTGAATAATGAAGATCCACTGCCAGCCGTGCAGACCGTTGCGGCCGTGGAGCATGCCGAGACCGTATGCGAGGATGGACGAGAGACCGGAGATGACGATGGAGACGACGTAGAACGCAGTGTTGCGGACGGCCATCGACTTCCTGGGGTACCAGCACGAGATGAGGTAGGCAGCGCCGGGGAAAAGAGTAGCCTCGAACATGCCGAGCCACGCGCGGAAGCCTGCAAGCATCGACCAGCTGTTGGAGAAGCCCATTCCGATCTGTGGGCCGTCAGCGCGGGCTCAAACGTCGACGCAAAACGCAAGCTTACCATGACAGCTCCCCAGAGGATGACCGAGGTGCCGAGCCACCAACGGGCGCCAAACTTGCGGAGACCGAGCTGCGACTAGATAGATGTCAGCGCTGTGCGATATGGGGTAATGGAATCCAGTGGTGGATAAGAGTGCTTGGCAGCGCGAATACTCACAGGGATCTCGAGAACGATGTAGGGGATGAAGAAGACGAGGGCGGCGATCGAGTAGCGGTAGCCAATGTCGAGGCGCAGATCCTTCTGCATCTGCATGGAGTTGGCAGCGCGCGCCAAGGACAGGTTGGTACGGTCGATGAGCGAAATGCAGTACATGGCGGAAAGGATAGGGATGAGGCGGTAGTCGATCTTGCGGACGATGCGCTTGATCTCGAGAGGGTCAAAGCCCTCGTCAATGTTGGCATAGTGGCGCTGCTCCTCCTGGTCGCCGACCTTGTTGGCGTCGTCGGAGTAGGTCTCCACGTGGTGGTCGTTGTGCTTCTCCTCCACCTCCATGGGGACAACGTTTGGGTAGCGGGCGGACATGATGGGCGGGATGGCGGCTCCTCGAGTGGCAGTTAGGTGTGAGGGCTTGTGTTGGGGAAAGACGATCAGGCAACCATGCCCTCTTTAATATACTCCCCGTCCTTCGAGAATGCCCCCCCAGATTGGCCCCACATTGATGGTGCGGCAAAGACCTGGCCGGTCCAGGAAAAGGTTGGTTGCCCGGCATGTTGCCAAGGACGGAGGGCTAATGCCATGGCCGGTCTTGGCGCTGTGTGCTGAAATCTGCCACTCGTCTCTCCCGACCTGCCCCCAGCGCAGTTGGGTACCTGTTGTCCATTGCCCATATCGGCTGCGCGGCTCCGGACGCCGGCAAGCAGGGATCTGTGTCTCTCCCCAGCGGCCCCGGAGATTGATGCACCGGGGCTCCCCGACACTTCCCCAGAATGATAGCCACGCACAGAGCGATTGCCAAGGCTTTGCGACGCCACTTCTGGACACTCTTCCCCTGCGGCCTGCGGACTGTACTCGCACACGAGAGGAGGGAGGCACGTTCGCCGTGAACCGAGGCGAAGCTGTGGCCTACCTTGCTCCAGAGAAGGTTTGGGCCCTGGCTCACCCAGCCAACTGCTCCAAACGAGGACAGCGGGGTCCATGTCTGTACCTGGTTGTTGTTCGGTGTGACTGGCACGCCCTGTAATTGCCTTCCCAGCAATGTGTGACCAAATGGCACATGACCGTACGACTGTCTGTGGTGCTGTGGTACCATCACGTATGCGATAAACAGCTGCCCAGGGGGGTTACTCTCCAACGTCGCTGGAGCGTCCGCTTGGCTGTGTTGCCCAGTAAAGACATCCTAGTGGAGCGCAAATCGCTGGCCCCGCTGGTGGGCGGCTAGCCGGGGGAACCATGTTCCACCTTGTTTAGGATCCGATCCCCACAATCTCTTAGTCGGCGATGTGTTCTGTGCCCCTCTCGGTTCTCCACATACAACAGCCACAGGACAGGGGGGAGAGGTTGGTGCGTTCCCCTCCCCCCGGGCTGCCGGCAATGCACCCAAGATGGTGGTGCGGAATGGCTGCTGCGGCGCACGCCGCAGAGACACGCCAAGACTTTTTGTCGTCACCACGGGCCAGACTCAAAGCCTCAGACCCAAGCCTCCAACCTCACGGGAAGGCACTGCCGCGCACCCAACATCTGACATGTGTGAACTGAGACGGCTGAACCGCGCAAGCGTGGAAGCGTGCAAAGCGTGCAAAGCGTGCAAGCGTGTCACTCCGTTCGTCGCCGAAGTCCGAATGTCGAATAGCGGCCTCATCGTTTGCCGGGCACAAAGGATCTGATAGCAATGGCGCGGGTTGGCCCAGTTGCATCTCCACACACAGACATCTGGCCGCCGCCGCTCCTTGGCAAAAGCAGACTCTTTCAAGCTAATGCAGTAGTGGCTCGATTAGACGTCAGATGATGCATCTAGGCCTCCGTGCTGGCGAAGAGGATGCGCCCAATGCTCATGACAAGGACAGGACAGTCGTGTGCCGTCACGGCAAACTGCCAGCGGCACGCGACGGTAAACGCCGGACGCCGCGGCAGAGCAGCGGGCTAGCGAGGGTGGGCTCGGACCAGATGAGCCTGACCTTGTCGTCTACTCCGACTTTTGCCGTCGTTGTCTAAGAATGCGATGCAAACATGCTCATTTGTGTTGCTCGGTGTATGGTGGTTCATGTCACCAAGACATTGGCCCCCCCACCAAAGGCTTGGGGCGGCGTTGACCGATATACGGCGGGGGCCATCTGCTCACCGGTCCATGTTTGCCGAAGGTGTTTGACCTCCACCGTTATGCAAGGGGGGCCGTCGCGCTGTCCAACAGCAAAGGCCAAAGGGGCTCCCGATGCCAAGATAATCGCCCGGCCCCGAATGACGCGGCGTACAGGTACAGACACACACAGCTTACGCAGTGCGGAACGCAACACCTCTACCCCCGTACGCGCTCGCAGGTGGCCTTTGTTCCTCCTCCCTCCTCCTTCCGCAATCTCCGCGAGGTGTCAGTTCTGACTTGATCCGTTTGTCTCCCACATTCCAGCGGCCAGCGGCCAGCACCTTTTTGCCACCACAGGACGCTCCTGAAGCGCCGGGGGCGACGCGCAATCGACGTACGCACGCCTCTCACGTGGAGACGAGATCTTGTGGGCGTGCGGCGCCACCACGCAACAACCGGTCAAGTCGTGAACCTGTTTCCCGGAAAAGAAGGCGTCGGACGTGCCCGATCGTTGGGGGGAACGAAAAGATGGTACGGTTCCCAATGCTTGCACAGATGCTGGATCTCACAGATATCCAAGCTCACGGCGCGCGCCAGTGTTCCAGCGATGTCACGAAGGAGATTTTTTGATCTGCAACCGAACTGAATGGCACAGACGCCACCCCTGCGCACATGCCCGTGCGGCGCACGATCGCACGAACCGCAATCGAGCGTGTCACACATGCGGCTAAAAATCTAATATCTTACCGGGGCTGGCGTTCTTGGGTGTTGATATCGAGACTCGTCCCCAACACTTTGCTTTCAATCAGTTGAGAGGTTTATGGTTCATCTCCCCATCGTCTTGTGTCGGCTCGGGCGTTACCGGGTCGAGAAGAGGAGAGCGGGTGGCAAGGCGAGGTGGTCGAGATGGGGCAGGTGATGGCACGTCGGTTTTCGTTTCGTCTTCCCTCCTAACCCCAAACGCTCAAGTCTTCTCAGATGGACACCCGTGCAGATCTCATCGTTTCCCCAGGTAAATGTACTGCAGTGTACCCGCTCGTCAAGACTCACCAAAGGGACTCACACTTGTTTAGGACACTGACAAACCCTCGGAACATTGCAGCAACAACATGACAACAACCGCCGCAAGAGTTGGGACGACATCTTCCTTTGCCTGTTCATGTCCTCATCGCGCGAGGTAACGAAACCGGCCCCAGTCAAGGCAGGAAACGGCCCATATTTCAGACACAGGTAGTGTCATTGGGAGAGACTGGGATTGGGGATGTCGGTCGTTGCAAGAATGAGTGGCCGTCTCTTGTCTGCGCCCTCTAAACGTGACAGAGCCACCCTCCCCTTCCTCGTGCCGCACTGCATACACCAGTCCTCACCAGTCTTGTTCACCACCATTGACTATCACACAGGTCCAGTACTGGGAGATAGATAAGATTACACGTCTCGCAGCGCGATTACGTCGGCCTACTGGTGAGGCCGGTTTCTCGGCAACCGCCTCGTTCGATCGCTCCGGCACAGCGCGCCTTCTTCTTCGATAATCAGCGTGTTCCATGGCCCTACCGGGAACAGGTACGAGGATCGCCTGCGTTCACGTGTCAATCCACGGCCGTGCTTGGCGTACAAGATGCATAAGACGAGACCAACGCGGTCTGGAAGGAAGGGCATGACCCACCCCACAAGTGGCGGCCGTTACCGGCCGGTCGAGTGATCGGCCGGGGGGGTGTGGGGGCGAGACCACATGTCCAAGGCGTCCACTCGAGCAATCGGGGGAGGCCATGTCCTTCTTACGCATAACGGCGCCCGCTCAAGTCACATGTCTTTCGACGCCCAAGTGCTCCAGAGGACGTGTCTCGATCTCTCGGCCGTACGAAGGTTTGAGTGTTTCGTGGCTTGGATGGTCAAGACTCGAGTTGGGTGGCGATGGTTCGGGGTTTTCACCAAGATACCGGGGGGACGCGGTGGACGCCGGTGTACTCTTCTCCGAGGGCTCCAGTATGCACATTGCGCTGTCGATAGATGTACAGTGTCATCTCTTCGATCTGGACTCGCTGTCGTAGAGCACGTTCTCTACGGCCGTGGTGCCACGGCTGTTCGCTGTACGTTATACGTGACAACGGACCCACCATCTGACACGGGGTTCGGTATCTGTGGGATTTGCGCACGCTTCGCTCGGCCATTTCCGACTGCAGCAATGCCCTTGCAGACGCGGGTTTCGGCGAGATGGTTGTGAGTGCAATGTGTCTCCCAGCCTATACTTGAGCAAACGACTGCTCCACATCGTACTCTTGTCCTCATCACCACTC
Source organism: Apiotrichum porosum (assembly GCF_003942205.1). Classification (NCBI taxonomy): domain Eukaryota; kingdom Fungi; phylum Basidiomycota; class Tremellomycetes; order Trichosporonales; family Trichosporonaceae; genus Apiotrichum; species Apiotrichum porosum. The sequence continues at coordinate 2,706,742 of NW_021167110.1, read as the reverse complement.
ACCTCTCGCCCGATGTACAGGCTCGGCTCACTTGGATGTGTGCGCGCTGCGGCGCAGCAGCCCACTCGTGTGTTTGCACGACACCTCCACCTCGAATCAAGCGGCGCGGCCCAGCTGTTGTCCCAGGTCTGTCTTCCGTGTCTCCTCACCCCGGAATCTCTCCTGACAATCCCAGAACCTTCCCAGCACTGCCTCTATCGTGACCGCGACCGATGGACTGCCGTTCAAGCTGTCTGCCTCGCGAGTCTACCACGCTCCCACACTCGAGGCCGCTGGAACGGGCGGCAAGCCGTCCGTCCTCAAGCTGGATGTGTCGTCGTCCGACCTTCCTCCGACCGACACCTGGTTCGGCGCCGTGGGTGTTCCTGCGTCTCAGCGTGCGGCCGCCCGCGCCGCTCTCCAAGGTCTCTGGGAGGCATGGCGGGCCAACGGGCTGCTGCGCGTTACTGGAACACTGAAGGCTGGCGACCAAGGAGCGCAGTTGTGAGTAGAGCAGAGCAGAGCAGAGTGGATGGGTGTACGAGGGGTTTCTGACCTCGACCAGCGGTAACATTAGGGTCGTCGCGGACGACTTTGCGCTCAAGGACCACCCGGGCGTGCGTGAGCTCGGTGCCCCGGCGCACCCGCTCGAGGACCAGGCCGAGGCCGGCAAGCTCTTCTACCACAAGGGCGACGGTAACATTGCGTGTTATGGCTATGGTGCCGGAATTGCCATGAGCACCATGGACGCACTCTGCGCGGCTGGCGGAAGGGTGGGTCATGCATGGTTATGAGCTGCGTCGTGTGGAAGACTTCGGCTCACATTTACACAGCCGGCCAACTTTCTTGACGGTGGTGGTGGCGCCACTGAAGCCAACGTCCGTGCTGCCATGGAACTCATCCTCGCCGACGCTGGCGCCGACGTCATCTTTGTCAACTCGTTTGGCGGCCTGACCAAGATGGACCTGATCGCAGCTGGAGCTGTGGCGTTTATCAACGAGCGCCGCGCTGCCGGTGGCCATATCCCGCCCATCGTGATGCGCCTGCGTGGCACTGGCGAGGAGGAGGCTCGGGAGATTGTGAGTTTCCAAACCCTCTGGACCGAAACTGACAATGGCAGTTGCAAAAAGCGGCGATCCCCGAGGTCGAGTACATTGGCGACATGAAGGAAGCGGCCAACCGCGCCGTCGAGCTGTCGCTCCCGGGTGCCAAGAAGCGAGGCATAAAGACTTCTCCTCCGCAGCCTGCTCCTCCCGCGTCCCGGCCCGTGCTCTTCGCCCGTGACGGGCAGTACGAGCGCACCATCCCAAACCTAAAGGTACAAAAGGACGACCCGGTGCTCGTGGTCGGCCTCGGCAAGGCGTCCCAGGCCAACTCGACCGTCGCGTCCGAGTACGGCACCAACATTGTCGGCGCGTCTGCTCCGCGAAAGGGCGGCAGCGAGTTCCTCTCCAAGCCCGTGTTCAACGACGTCGCGACTGCCACGCGCGCGCTGCGGCCGCGCATCGCGAGCGTGTTTGCGCCCCCCGCGGCCGCCGCCGACACCATTATCGAGTGCATCGCGGCCGAGGTCCCGCTCATCGTGTCGTACGCCGAGGGCGTGACGCAGCACGACCAGCTGCGCGTCCAGGCCGCGCTGAGGAGCCAGGGCAAGTCGCGCCTCATTGGCGCAAACTGCCCCGGCGCAATCTTTCCGCACCAGCGCGTAAAGCTCGGTATCCAGCCGCTGCGCGTGCACGCTCCAGGGATTGTGGGCCTCATCAGCCGCTCGGGGACCATTTCGTACGACCTGGCGGCGCAGACGACGGCCCTGGGGCTGGGGCAAAGCGCCGTGTTTGGGCTCGGCGGCGACCCCTTCCCGGGCACGCGGTCGTGGGAGGCCCTCAAGGTCCTGCTCGAGGACCCCTTGACCAAGATTGTCTGCCTGGTCGGCGAGGTCGGTGGGCAGATGGAGGAAGAGGCCGCGGCCGTCTATGCCGACTATGTGTCGGCCCTCCCGGCCGGGACGGTGGCCAAGCCTGTGGTCGGGTTTGTGGCGGGCGCAGCAACGCAGCGGGGCAAGACGTACGGCCACGCAGGCGCCGTGTGGTGGGACGACAGCGAGACCGCCGCGGCCAAGCGCAAGGTCCTCGCCAACGCCGGGTTCGTCATGGCGCCTACTATCGGCGACATTGGTGGTCTCATCAAGGACGAGGTGGACCGCCTCGAGCTGGACACCCACCAGGAACCCTCGCCACAGGTTGCGTTTGGCTAAGACATGTTTCAGTAGTTGGTTTCTGTACCACAGTCTTCTTGGCCATTTTATCGTGATGGGGAATGGTGTACATGCAAGGGTAGTGTAGATGCAGTATGAAGTGGGCGTGCAGATGTGCTTGGGGCACGCAGTAGATGGAGACGGGGAATGTGAAGGAGTACGTCGGGGACAGCTGGAGGTGGAACACGTCTGCTGGACGCGCTCAATCGCGGCCAATGCCACGGGCCCTCCGTCTGTCCACGGATTCCAGCAATCGCGGGCGAAGCCCAGCGGGCGGGATCTCGGCGAAGAGCGCGGTACTCATGTACTGCTCGTCGTACCGTCTGAGCCGAGCTGCAGGGTTGTGCGTCGCGGCAAAGCCTGCGCGTTTGCCGTTGACATACTTGACGAGTCGCGGGGGGATGACCCATGTGATGTGTGCTTGCGGGACATTCCACATGGTCGAGCTGAGGGGGTCATCGCCGGGGCCGAGCGTGGCGATAAAACTCTTCATTTCGTAGCGGATCGAGTAGTGACGCATCGCCATGGTCCAGTAGTTGTCGGCACCTCTGGGCGGGATCGTGCCCGAGCAGGATCTGCCGCTGGGGGTCTCCTCCACATACCTGAGCTTCAAGGGCTCGCCGGGTTTCGAGTACATGTCGGGATACTCGTGCGACGACCCAAAGCCGAGTAGACCGCCGTTGGGCAGGAAGGACTGGTCGGAGAGCAGTTCACGCAGCGCAGTGTCGTGCTGCGTCGGCCAGCCATCCGTCTCAGTGTTGATGTTCCACCTCTGCATTTCCGACTCGCACGCAGCGGGCGGATCCGTCTGGTATTGGTACACGTCATACTCGACAGTGACGCGACTACCACCGCGGACGGGATTCAACACTGCGCGCGAACCGGCGCGATAGAATGCCCAGGTGTATGTCTTGCTCTTGGCCGACTGGGATGCTGAAAAGTTGAACGACATCTCGTGGTCCTTGAGCTTGATGTCAAGCGACCCGCCTTCAAATTCAGACGGGAGGCAGACGATAATCTTGCCGATCATGGGTTTCTCGGCGATCGAGACGGGAATGTCGACGGCGTGCGCGGACCGTGAGCGGCGGAGGGTCAAACTGCACGGCACGGCGTACAGGCCCTGTAGACCGAGGCGCTCCTCGATAGCGGGCAGGATGCGGAGGCCAAGAACGGGGTCGGCACTGAGCGCAAACTGCTTGGGAGGAATGGGAGGGAACGCGATGGAGGCAATCTCGGGACTGGCCGTCATGGTCCGTTCGTGATACTTGCTCATTCGCGTTTGCAAGTATTTGCAGCTGTGACTGGAGAGCGGAATGTCCACGCGGTGGTTGGCGTCAACAATGTGCAGGTGCTGGGCTGCGTTGGGCAGCTTTCCAGCGCCACCGAGGGCGAACGGCAAGGGGATGTCGAAAGCTGATGCCAGCGACACCAGCTGCGGACTAGAAATGTGCGGGTGTTGATGGGCGCTTTCCGACGTGGTTGAGGGTGATCCTTCCCGTGTCCACGAGGGGGGCTCCGAGTGTTCGGTCACAGCCTCCGCCCATTCTTCATCCGCCTCCTCAGCGACGCGTGCGGGTTTGAACTCGTTTGTCGATGGCAGTGTCCCCCGGTCCTCGTCGGCAGCTGGGCGTGTTTCCCATGGAACAGGACGAGTCCCCAACGCTTGGAACAGCGCCGACGCGAGCGCCGCACGGCCAGCATCCGGGTCGTCGGAGGCTAGCTCGTGCGTGACTGGGGTCTGCCGTGCGGCAAAAGGTGTCGAAGCAGCCTCGGGCCGTGGCCGTAATGTCGGTAGGGCAGCGGCGGGCTCCTCGTTTGTCTGTTGGAAGACAGGCTTCGGGCGCTGCTGTCCGCCCTCTGCCCGTTCTCGAGACGGTCGGTGCTCGGAGGCCCTCTGGTCCGTGTGCACCTTGGGTCTCAATGTCGACATCATTGACGCAATCTGCGCAGCTAGGGGGAGAGACTCTATCCTCGGCCTGGGAGAGGATGGCGACGTTGGTTCGGCTAATGGTCGTCGTGGGGGAGGGGGAAGTTGGCTGGTGAGTTTGGGAGAGGAGAGAGGGCGTGTTGATGGCGTAGAGGAGGGATCTGCCGACAATTCGGTGCTAGACCAGTCGGACGGGTCGTCCCCCATTGAAAAGAGAAGTGCATCGAGGTGTCGCTGACTTTGCTCTGTCGATGACGGGGGCTGCGTTGACCGGCGCTCTGGCGTCGACCGGGACTGCAATGGATACGCTGTCTCTGCTGGTCGCGAGTTGGCCACACGTCGTTGGCCCCGTCCCGAATGGTTCTCTAACCGACCTGCATTGAACCGGGACGGTGTGTCTCTTCCCACTGGTCGAGATTCCACAGGTCGTCCTTCCAGACCGGCCGACCGCTTGGACGGCGTGTGGTCGCCTGGCTTCCTCAGTCCGAAGCCTTTGGCGCACACATGAGCCGAGGTGGTGAACGAGCGCGAGCCGTGCGACTGCAGCGACAATCGCCGCACGGCCAGCATGGTAGAAGAGGGAGGGAAGGGGGGGATGGCGACGGAGAGCGATGGAGAGATCAAGGTGTTGGATGAGGAAGAAGACGGAAATTCGCCAGCGTCGCGAAAAGGTGGAGGTCAACAATCTCCAGGCACGAGCCCCGGTCCCAAACCACATCGCCCGTCCCCAGGTGCAACCCAACGAGGGCATACGCGGGCCAACGCAGGCCGTGCTGGTGGATGCATGTCGATGGGGGCAATATATCTATGATGTAGTGCAGAATAATAATAAAAGAAAAAATATACACTCGAATAGACTGTCGTCTCGGAAGTGTTGATACAGAGGCCTCTACGCTGCCGAGGGCGCAGCATGGACTGGCATCTTGTCCTGGCGATACCAGAGACAGAACACGGTACCAGTGAACATGATGTAGGCTGATGTAAAGAAGTAGCTGTTCTGGGTTCCCTTCCAGTCCTGGATGGTACCGTCGCCGGTGGAGAGGAGTCCCGTCTGGATCGCCAGCGCGACGACACCGCCAATCTGGAAGACGACGTTGGCAAAGCTGCCGCCGACGCCGGCAAACTCGAGGGGGAAGGCCTGGATCAGGCCCGTGTTCATGCCCACAAAGCAGACCATGGCTCCCAGAGTACCGACGATCTCGGCTGTAAAGATGTACTTCCAATAGTCGACACCTTTACCGCCGTTGGAAAAGGCCAGGATGAGGCTGCCGGCACACGCGAGGGCCGAGGCGACGGGCATGACGAAGCGCGGGCGCGTGATGAGCCACGGCATGTACTGGATCAACGAGCCCATCACGATGCCGGTGATGCCGAGTGGCAAAAACTTGACGCCGGTCATGAGGGCCGAGTCTCCGAGCACCTCCTGGAAGTAGGTGGACATGCGCAGCTGGAAGCAGGAGAACCAGCCGTAGACGGCGGTGGTGTGGAGGATGAGCGGGAAGATGTTGGGGAACGACCAAATGTCGTGAGGGAGGAGGGCACAGCCTTCGGGACGCTTCAGTTCCCATACAATAAAGACGGGGAGAAGGACAAGTGAGATGACGAGAGGGGCGATGAACATGGCGGAACCCCAGCCATCCAACTCGGCCTGGGTGAATGCCAGGATGAACAGAATGAGAATGGCCAGGATGAGAAACACGCCGACAAAGTCCATGCGACGCCACTTTTCGGTACTCTTTGTTTCACTGGCGACCGACTTGGTGTCTGGAAGGAGGAAGAAGGACAGGACCGAGATGGGGACGGCGACGATGCAGATGAATCGGAAGAACCAGCGCCACGAGGCCGGGACAAAGGCACCAGCCAGAATGGGGCCGATGGTGGTCGACAGCGCGCCGGCGAGCGCGAACACCGCGAGCTTGTTTGTCTGCTCGTGCGGGTTGGGATACATCTGGACAATCATGTTGACCGAGGACGGAACGGTAAGGACCGCAAGGAGTGCCGACATGGCGCGCAGCACAAAGAACGCATACTGGTCCTGCATGAACGAGATGACCAGGTTGAGAATGCCCAACCCCATAAAGCCAGCCGCAAACAGCATCTTGGGCGAGTACAGGTCGGTGAGGCGGCCGGCTAGGAGCAAGGTCCCAGCAAACGCGAGCGAGTAGGCGGTGAGAATCCACGCCGAGTGGGCCGTGTCGATACCCAGGTCCTCGGCGATGGGTGCCGCCAGGAGGAAACAGGCGGCGACGCCGGCTCCGTCAACGAACATTGAGAGGGACTGGTGACGGTTAGATCGGGGAAAGAGGGGGGGGGGGGAGATGGCTCACAAAGCACATGAGGAGAACAGTCTTGCGACCGCTAGCCAAGTGGGACAGCTCATCACCGCTGATTTCCATCTCGGTCGAGGAAGGGACCTCCGAGGCGTCGGCAGTTGATTTTTCGTGGAGGTCGAGGCCATCCTCTGATTTGAGGGTACTGTCCTGGACCACATGCTCCAGATTGAAAACATTGGGGTCGTGGGGGTGGTCCAAACGAGAAAGAACCATGTTGTCCAAAGTTTACGTGTGGGGGGGCGGAAAGGGTGGGAAATGAACGGGTGCTAGTGGAAACTTAGCCACACTGCTGGGTATTGATGAAGGTGGTGGAAAGCAGCGACGAAGAGAGCTGGTATACTGGGCAGAGAAATGTACAGGGTGAATTGTATAACGGCGTGGGAGTTGGGATTGAGCGCACTGGAGAGCTGGAGCGCGGTTATGTATCAAGTTGTGCTGCCACTCCCAGCTGTGTCTGTCACGACGTAAACTGCTCGGAACCGACATTTGGACGTGTGTTTGTATTTCCGGCATGTCCGTGGCACCAATTCCACCAAAATAGGTCTCAAACCGTGAGTTAACACTCGGATCCGAACATTGTGTCAGTTGGTTGGCCGAACTGTTCCGGCCTGTTATCGTCTCCAACTGTCTGCGGCGTGCGCGGCGTCGCCCTCTGCGGACTGCGCGGGATATGGCTGCTAAAACCCATACGCCAAGCACAAGTATATCGTACATACTCTCTGCAGTGTCTAGAGCATACCCTTGGCCTCCATCTCCCTGCCTTCCTCCCACATTGTACGTCCCGAGCACGCACACACTGTCTTGTCGTTACCCCACACCCCGCTCGAGCGCGCCACGACGCCGGCAAAGATGGATCCGGGCTTGGCGTCGGCGGCGGGTCCGGCGGGCACACCGCTCGTGGCAGCCTGGACCACACAGCCGCGCCCGATCCACTGCCACAGCTCGCCGTCGACCTCCTTGAACAGGTCGCCGTAGCCGTCCTTGTCGGGCGTGATCCGGCCGAGCTGATACAGCGCCTCGCCGGTGGTACGTGGTGGGTCGACGACGTTGCCCGTGGTGGAGACGTAGACGTTGAACGTTTGGTTGGTGGACGAGGGTGGGAGGCGGACGGTCATGTCCATGAGTACCGACGAGGGGGCAATCTGGACAAAACGCGCAATGCCAAACACTTTTTGGCTAAACTCCTCCTCGTTCATGCCTGGAAGGTCGCGGACGGCGGCGGTGGCCGACGGTCCGGCACTGGACGGGATGGAGGGGACAGGGTGCGGCGACTCGAGGATCGACACGGCGGCCTGGGAGGGGACGCTGGGGTCGGCCGATGACGAGCCGCGCACGAGGACCTGGCGGTGGGTGGACTTGAGGGCCGCGAGGAGCTGTGAGGGAGGTGCTGGACGTCAGCTTGGGGGATCACCGACCAGCTTACTCTTTCCGGTGACGGTGACGCGCTTGTTCTCGAGCTCAATGTCGTACCGCTCAATGCCTGCGCGTTAGACGGCAACCCCCGTGGTAGGTGTGCTGAAAATGACGTACCCTCCACGCCGCCGAGAGCAGTCTTGACTGCACTGACGCACTGGCATGTCAGTTGTTGGTCTCGAGGAGTGACTTTGGTAACTCACGCTCTGACAGGTCATGTCGACCGCAAACTCGGTCTGGATGCGTCAGCACAAGCTCATAGCCAAGCAGACCCCACCTTGAAGTTGGACGATGCGAGGACCATGGCGTCGAATTCTTCCAGTAGGAGAAATGCGATGGATGGGTAGTTTCGGTCCTGTCGGTAGCCAGGCTCGCTGCGTTGCCCAGAGTGTTGTTGTCGATTCACAAAGTGTGCTTGCTCATCACGTCGGTGGTCGTTGTCATTCGGGCAGCTTCGGTTGGCCGACCTCCACCTTGGCGCCGTGCAGCAACTGGACACGTCATTGTTGTTCCGGCCGTAATGTGACCGTGATAAGCACCACGCACAAGTCGTCATCCAGCACCATCTGGCGACGCAGCAAACACACTGCACCAGCATCATGCACACTGCCCACCACCCATTGCAGCCTAGTTGCTCAGTCCACCATTCTTAGAGCTGTTCTCCACTCCAAACTAACGACAGCGTCAAAGCTCACGCCGAACAAATGACGCGAGGGAGCACGCCTCAGCATTGTGTGTCTTGTCCGGTCTCTCGTTGTCTCGAGCTTTACGAGAACCAAACAAGAACCTCCAGGACGCACCTGAGAGCAATGTCTCTTGCACTGGAAGGCTTCACGAAGCATGTCTTTCCAGGCATACGCCTTCCGGGGGGTCACTGGACCCTGCTTGCCTTCCCCCCTCTCCCCACCTTTGCCCTACTTCCCTGCACCAAACAGACGCCGAACGCCGGGGGCGGTCAGTGTACCAGTGTCCTCGTTCGCTCTCCCCGATCGAACGGGCCCTATGAACGGCAAATGCGCAAACATGCCAGCCTGCTTGCGCGTACAGAGGTCGATGCAGCTGATCAAAAGTCGGCCAGCCGCCGACACAGGGGCATCGAGGGCGGGGTACCGACGCCAAACCCGTGCTCGTGGCTGTGGCTGGCCTGGCTAGAGGGCTAAGTGGGTGTGGCTGGGGGTGGTTGGGACGGCTGGGACGGCTGTGCGCTCGCCACGGCCCCCGCACGTCTGAACGGCGCCAGTGAGCGCAATGATCACGGTGCGGCGTGCGGGACGTGCGGTGGACGGGCCGGCGAGTCGCGAGGCTGCCCCCGCGCCCGCGCTGCGGACTCCGGGTACGTTGAGCGCCGTCGCGCCGGTGCGGCGGCTGGGTTAGTTGCCAGCTGGTTGATGCGGGGAAGGCAGCGCTGCGAGTAAGTGGGTCGCATCAAGTGGATCAATGGATCAGTGGCGAGAGTCTTGGGGAGCTGGTAACGGTGATGCTTTATAATTGTGCGGACTACTACTTTTAAACTGTACAATGAAGAGCGCAGTGGTGTTACAGAAAGGGTGACTTTGGACTTGGGAAGTTGCGGCCTTGGTGACGTATGTGTGTGGTGTTGTGTATGCGGGTGTGGGTGGGTCGACCGTGTTGTTCGTTGGGGCGACGCTGAGCGCGACTGCTGTGCAGTGACCACATGCTCGTGTGCTCGCCGACTTGGGGGGTCGAGTATCTGGGCTCGTGTATTACTGCTGGTCCGTTTTGCAGAAAGCAATGAAGAAAAGTTGGTCGGTGGCCATTACAGCATGTGGCCATGTGGGTGCTGGGTATTTCGGAGGCGAATGGGTTGGGCGGCGTACACCCTCATGCCGTCGGACTAAGGTTGATAGAGTGGAGTCTCGGAGTCTGATCATTCTTGTCGTCGTGCTCCCTGCCGGCTGTGCTGTGGCTCGCTACGGGAGATCCAGCAGGTCCGGGTCCACATTGCACCAGAGAGTGCGCAATGTTGGCAACAAGTGATATGACGAGCACGTTGGGGTGGGAAGCGTTTGGTGCGGGGGATGCTGCCGGCGTCGAGGACGCGGAGCAGATCGACGACGAGCGGCCTTGCCGCGTGCTCGTGTGAAAGACGAGGGGGAGGAATGGAAACACAAACTGACGCCCAGTCAGCAACGGCAACCCACGCAAAACGGTCCTCGTCAGCGTTGAACTGGTGGTACTCACAGACTGGTACAGGCGCTAGGGTTGAACAGGCAGAGAGCACGCTCTGACCACATCTTAGACGAGGGTACTCGCGCTTGCTATTGAGAGAGCCATGCACGCGACGACGGCGAGCAGGCTGCCGCGGCCCAGTTGCAAGGCGGCGACACCCGCACTGTCGGCGTTGAGGGTACACTGGACGGTAGACGTCGAGTTGCTAGAGCCGGCGTCGACACACGACTTGAAGGCATCGGACAGAGGGGCGAGGGTGCAGCTTGAAGCCTTGCCGCTCCAAGTACCGTTTGCGGTTGTGCAGCAGGATTCTGCCAATGTGGCGTTGGTGCCAAAGCACGTCTTGGATGTTGCCTGTGACATTGTAGAGGGAGGGGGGGGGTGCGTCGGGTGGTGGTGGGTAAGAGGATTGAAGATGAGAGAGAGAGAGAGACGCGTTTCGGTCGGTGCAAGCAAAGACAATATGTAGTGAGAGTGTGTGCGCTTGGCGACCGGCAGCGCTGGGCACAGCTGGGAAGCTTGTCGGCAGCCCTTTTTGCAACATGAAGCATGAGACACGGGGGTGAGAGCGTACAGCGCGTACAAGCGTCCAGGCGCGCGCCCAGGGCCTGTCGCTGGGGTAGACGTCGTTCGTTTTGGGACGGGCATGACGTCCTGTGCGCGCGCAAGACCAGGGCAGCGCGTGCAGCCAACGTTTTGCATGGCGCATATGCATGTGTTTGACAGGGAGAATCGAGCGAGCTCTGCAGCGCAGGCGGGCATATGGCAAACCAGCCAGTAGCCCCCCCCCCCCCCCCCGCCCGCACCATATCGCTCGGCCCGTTCCTCGCTCGCGCGCGTTTCTTGTTTGACGCCATTCCGCCCCATTCAACGCCAAAAGGTCCTCCTGCCCCCCCCCCCCCTTCTTTGGTCCTGAGAGAGAGCACGGTGCGCGTTCAGCAATGCCGTCACTTGCACCACTTTGCAAACGGCCAACCCACCCCCCTTGTATTGAGCCGCCCTGTATGGGCCTGCGTATTCAAACAGACTGCAGGTGTTGCTTCTGTGACACACAGTCGTGCAGTCGTGTTGACTGGACCCACATCGTCCCAGCCAGTGCCTTTGAAACTGTCCCACCTCTCTCTTCCTTTCTTTCTCTCGTGTTTGGGTCGCTCTCTCTCTCTCGACACACACGCGCGCGGTCAGCGGACACCGACGCCAGTCACGCCGTGCAGCATGTTATGGCGTGCAAGAGGTGGCGTGTGGGGGGACATGAGCTAACGGGGGCCGCTACTGCACATATGCTGCGCAACGCGCCACGCCAAGACATGCGTACATGCATGAGCCTCGTCGCAGCTCGTCGAGGACAAGACGCGTCGGCGCGTCGGGGTTGTGCTAATGGAACAATTCAATCATTGGATCATTGCAAAGCGTGCGGGGGGGGGGGGGCCTTGCGGCAACCTGCAGCGCCTTTATGAGAAGTGGGGGGATCGTATTTGGGATCGAGGGCAGCTCGTTTGATTCCTGCGCTAGAGACGCATCTCTCAATTGATTGACCCCACGTTCCAGCGTACATACGTGCGCAATCCAGCAGCGTGTAGCGTGTAGCACCCTCGATCATATGTACAGCACTAGTGCCACGCTCCACACTCCACCACTAGCTCGACGGCCACCAACGTCATGGGCGTTGAAGACGAGGATGAGGGGTTCGAAAACAAAACAACACGTACCCCCGCGCTTATCTGAAACAGACCAGCCCCCCATGGCCCCCCCCCCCCGCTCGATGAATCCCTGCCAGACATAAACACGCAGCAGCCATACAGGCCCGCGCCACCGTGTCCCATAAAGCTTCGAGCAGCTGACCAGTGCGCCGGTGCGGCCAGTGCGCGCCGGTACGCGCGTATGGATGGAGGACCGCGCAGGAGGCACAACCGCGGGGTGGTTCTAGGTTCTGCCGTCGCGACATGTGTTTACTGACCATGTCGGCACCACGGAACCCGTCTCCTCGCTGTACGCTGTGGTGTTACAACTACTGGCAACGCGTCCCCCACAGGCGCACAGGTCCTCGGCGGTCCAGCAGCTCGCGGATCGCTCGTTCAGACGACCCGTCGTCGTATGGTGGATGAGTGAGCGGCGGCAGCGAGCGACGGGGATGGCGCTGACCATCAGACGAGGTGAAGTCCTTACCTAACCTCATCTGACGCTCTTGACATGACAGCCTGCAAGCTGCAAGCTGTAAGCTGCACGTTTTGCGTGTTTTGCATGTGTACTGTGTGCATGTGATCGTTGATGAACGGGCGGACACGGATCTCTTTTGGTCCCGTGTGTCGGCGTCCTGGCAGAAAACACACCATGTGCGTCCTACGGACGCAACACCAGACATCGTCCAGACCATAATGTGTAAGCGACATTGCGGCGAAACGCACTACGTCGCATTGGAGCTTTATAACCCGGCCGATAATGTGTAAGCGTCATCAACCAACCCAACGCGCCACACGCCCGGCAAGCGCACACATATGTGTGCATCGAGCATACGTTCTGCGACATGCAGACCCAAAAATACACCTCGACCTATGCTTTTCGTCTCCCCCACGGTCCACGCATACACGGTGGGCTGTCTCTCGCGCCTCGTCTCTCCCGGCCCGAGACTCCCGCGAGGGTGTTTGGTAGAAGCCATCGCATACACGCCTCTGGGATCTTTGAATATCAGCGTCGTGACTAAGGTTGCGGTCAATGACCGAGGTGAACGTCGGGCCGCTGACAGCCGCGTACACGCTGTGGATGCGTAACGTGCCACACCACGGACGCTCGGAGATCTGACGCGTCGGGAACCGCGTGAGCGGAGGAAGGAGAGGAAGGAGCGGGCTAAACGCAAGAGGGTGACGGAGACCAGGCGTGAGAAGTTATGATGACAAGGAACCCGGTGGCGCCAACTGCCACTTGCGTTGACGAGAATGAAAACGAATGAGAGCACAAACTACACTGCCAACCAAGAACCGGCGGTGTCTTGTTGATGGGTCTGTCCCCGCGCTGGCGGTGGGCGGGGTGCCGGGCCGTTGCGCAGTTTCTGCCACTGGGGGAGCATGCTATGTGAACCCAAAAGCTGAAAGGTCTCTTGTAAAGGCCGAGATCATATGGCTACACGGAACAAGTTCGGCGCAATGCTTCTCTCTCCATCCGCCACGAGCAGCGCAGTCGCTGCCTGCCAATGGACACACACGTCGACCGCCCCGTTCCGGGCAGAACGTCTGAATCAAGTCACGAGGACCAGACCTGCGCAGCATGCGCAGTATGCGCAGCCTCTACAGAAGGTGCTGTTTCCCACCATGTGCTATCAACTTGCTCTCCAACACGTAACGAGGCGTCGCTGAAACCAAGTTTGCCTGACGGCTGAAGCCGGTCCGCCACGGCCCGTTGTCAAGAATACATTCGCCCAGCCAAATGCTCAGGACAAGTGGCTCTTACATACCTTGAAATGGAACCTCGGTGGTTGATTAGGCATCATGGAGACCCCGGCCCCCGCTTGACCATGCTGCAGCCCCAAACCGGCCCCGCGGTCATACCACTGCTACTGCATGTTGACTATGAGCATGGTCGCCACATCTCGGGCCTTCCCCGGACCGTGGCCCCGCCCGCCGGGCCGCGAGCACTGACAAGGTGTACCCGGAAAAGTGGGATGTTGAGCGACGCTCACACCGGTGTTCTGCGCGATCATGGTGCTGATTCTCTGAGCGTATATATAAGGCTAAGGGGAGAGCGGGGGGGTCGCATCCAGCCAGCAAGCACCGTTCCTCACCATGAAGTTTGCGACCGCCCTCGCCCTCGGCACCCTGGCGCTCACCGCGTCGGCGGCCCCGACTACCAGCAACTCGAACTCGAACTCGAACTCAAACTCCAAGTCGGCCAGCCAGACAAAGTACATTGCTCCGGCGTTTAGCCACGCAGCCCGTGGCCAGCGTCCCTCGGTCTCGGCTCACCCCCACAAGCCGTTCAAGGCGTTCCCTACCTTCCCCCAGAGGACCAAGACGTGTACCGTCAAGTCGCTTGGTAGCGGAAAGGATGACTCGAGCAACATTCTGAGCGCGTTCCACTCGTGCAACAACGGCGGTCACGTCATCTTCAGCCCCAACACGACCTACACTATTGGCACGGCCATGGACTGGACGTTCCTCAACTCGATCGACATTGGTGCGTCCCAGCGGTAGTGTATAGATGGACGACAATGCTGACGGGGTATTAGATATCCAGGGTACGATCAAGTTTACCGACAACACCACCTACTGGCAGGCCAACTCGTTCAAGTATGGTGAGTCTCATACCGGCCAACTGACCGGGAGCTCACACTTTCAGGCTTCCAGAACGCCACCTCCTTCTTCAAGCTCGGCGGCAACGACGTCTTCATCTACGGCGGCGGTGAGCTCGACGGCAGTGGCCAGGCGTGGTACGACCTGTATGCTCAGGACATCTACATGTGAGTTTGTAAAACACGTGCTGGCTGGCCCAACTGACCCATCACCACAGTCTCCGCCCCGTCCTCATCGGCATTGACGGCCTCAAGAACTCGATCATCTCCGACCTCGTCCTCCGCTACTCGCCCATGTACTACCACTTTGTCGCCAACGCCTCCAACGTCGTGTTCAACAACCTGGACATTTCGGGCTTTTCGGCTTCCGCCAACGTTGCCAAGAACACGGACGGCTGGGACACGTACCGCTCCGAGTACGTCACGATCCAGTCGTCGGTCATCAACAACGGCGACGACTGCGTCTCGTTCAAGCCCAACTCGACCAACATGGTCGTCCAGGACCTGTGGTGCAACGGCTCGCACGGCATCTCGGTCGGCTCGCTCGGCCAGTACGTCGGCGAGTACGACATTGTCGAGAACATTCTCGTCACCGACATTTCCATGCACAACGCCTCGGACGGCGCACGTATCAAGGTCTGGCCCAACTCGCCCTCGGCTCTCAGCGGCGACCTCCAGGGCGGTGGTGGCGACGGTCGCGTCAACAACGTCACCTACTCCAACTTCCTCCTGGACAATGTTGGTGAGTGGCGGAACCGGGTTTTGGCTCTCGGTGGTGTCCTAAGACTGACTTTCCACAGACTACGCTATTGGTACGTACTCTCATTTTCGATCACAAAGGGGACTCTGGTCCCACCCGTCGCCCTTCCAACCACCCAAACCCCTCTAGAGCAGGTGCTAACGTCCTCAAAGAGGTCACCCAGTGCTACGGACAGTCCAACTTGACTCTGTGCGCAGAGGTGAGTTCCTAGCGCATGTTCAAAGCTCACAACAGTACCCCTCGCCCCTGACCATCTCCAACGTCAACTTTTACAACTTTACCGGTTAGTCTTGCACCTCCTCCTTGGCCTCTGTCCACCTCACTAACAACCCCATTTCACAGGCACCACGAGTACCAAGTACGACCCCCTCATCGCCACGCTCGAGTGCTCGTCCGCCACCGTCTGCTCCAACATCACCGCCACCGACATCAACGTCCTCTCGCCCAAGGGCTACCACAACGCCACCTGCCTGTACATGGACGACTCGAAGCTCAACGTCACGTGTACCGACGTCAAGCTGACTCTCTAAATTGTGCTGTTTTCGAGCCTGGGGGATATGGGACGAGGGAGGCAGAAACCTGAAGTTTGGGAATAATCAGGACCCTGCAGTGGTCCAAAAGTGAAGACACAATTGGTGGGGAGAAGGACTGGTGGAATGGGCCATGGTCGCTTGGCATGGCCCTCTTATGCTCGTTCTTTCTCTTATGCGACTTGGTTGCTATAATATAAAATGCCTGGGCAGCGCGTTGATTGGAAGTGCCACACCCACTATTAATTTGGCCCATGACTTTATTTCTACGCCTGGTCCAGAAAATGCCCGCCTCGCTACCGTCATTGCTGCCGCCAAACGCAGGCCCGGAAGGTCTGTGGCCAGCATGCACAGCTCTTGTGGTACTTAGTCCCTGTTATTCTAGCTTTTCTTCTTCACCATGCATGCAAGCGTAGGACCATAGAGGAAGATAATGATGGGGCAAACTATCATTACGTAATGGGGCGTGTAGCTCAGTTGGTAGAGCGTGTCATTAGCATCTTCTACCCTACTTGACAAGGTCTTTGGTTCGATTCCTAACCCGTCCATTTTTGTTTCCCGGGGGTCGCCAGCATAGCAGGAGGAGTTGCTTGGAGGGGTTTGGAAGGTACATACATACATACTGGGGAAAGGTGGCGATGTGTCGGGGGCACAGTGACACAGTGGAGTGCCATCCAGCGACAGATTGTTGGGCGCATCCCGGATTTGCTGCCTGCCACCCACCCCTTTAGCAGCTGCTCTCACAAACTCCTGCTACAAGGGGCGGAGAGCGGTCCACCCATCAGTGTTCAACACCTCCTGAGCCGGTGAGAGGCAGACCAAGCCACTCCACTTGATCGGCTCTCGCACCATGACCACCTGACCTAACTAACACTTTCCTCTACCACGGCGATGGACCAAAGCCCGGTCAGTCTCATTGGAAATCGAAGAGACTGGGGCGGGGCAGGCATGGCAGACACTAGGGTTGGGGCCGGCAAAGACGATTGGATAGCTGGGCTGGAACGGAGTTCCACCATAGTGGAGGCCTGATGTCAATGGCACTTTGGTGATGTTCCGGCGTGAGTGCAGACCGAACGGGGTCGGAGTCCAAAGTCGCGCGGAGTCTAGGTCGCGTTGTCCCTTACATGAAGTCCGTCCGTCCCCCCAATCCAACCCTCTGGGAGTCTACAGAGTGTGGCTGTTGGGAGTATGAGGCTTGAACAAGTGATCGACCTAGTATCTGGCCCTTGCAGTCTTCCAACTGCTATCCAAAGGGACCTGGCTCGACGGTCACGGCGAGTGACTAGCGCACGTTCTCTGACAACCACCTTCGCCACCAGGTGCCGTCAACGCCATTGCAGTCGATCGCCTCCGTCCAAGTGCGGGTGCACGGTGGATGGCTCCGCCATCACAGGTTGTGATATCGGAAACAGGCCGGGAAAGGGAGGCAGATCACTGCAGATAACCCTCTCCAGACCTCTCCCTCACTAGTAGTTGTTTGAGCCACAGCCCATCCTGCACCACTAGCGTAGGTCTCGCGTCCCGGTCGCAGTGCACGGCCGTGACGAGCGACGGCACTTTTGTCGCTCCCAAAGAGTCGATACTGCTCCCTGAACACCGGAACACCGGTCTTGGCATGCACCAAGACGACAAGTGTCCGCAGTTGAGGGCTTGAAGGAACACATGGAGACAGACACATGGTGGAAGGAAGTGGCCAAGTGGTTCCGACGCGGACAGAATCCTGGCCGGTGCCTACAGAACGACTGGGCCGGGTGCCTCAATTTAAGCAGCCGCGAAACAACTTAAGGCTCTTTCGTCCACCCTTGCACCTCAGAGTGCCATGACCCTCTTTGAACAGAAACGTGCCGTCTACCTGAGTATAGCTTGCCAAGAGCTGGCCACGAGTGACCAGCGGGGGGCCACCGTTCATGAGATCTAGGTTGTGTTTGGTCCGCTTTAGCTCCCCTCCTCGACACTTGTACTTGGAAAGTTGGTCCGAGCCGCGGTAGCGTCGGCCCACAACGTTCTTCTGGGCTTCATACCCTGCGTGGTCCCTGTTTCCAAAAAGTTCAATCCCCGGTATAGGAATGCACCCAATTCCGACTGTATGACTCATCGCTACCATCGACCGCTGTACCGCTGTGTATACCGTTGTGGCTCTCGTGTCAGATTTAACAAGCACCGGGATTTGGCGCGGTACAGGGTCGAACCAGGGAAGGATCACCAAAGATCCAAAGAACTGCCCCTGCGGACTATTTCCGACCGAATGTTGCGGACGCGGCACTCTTGAAGCCAGAGAAAGTTGTGACACCCCAGGCCTCGGTGATGACATAGCGAGCAAAAGCTGTCTTCCGCGCGCCAATCTCCGTCTTCCTTCGCTCCACATGCCTGTCTACTGTCCACCTTATGGCCTCCACGGGCAGTTGGATGTGCTGCGGAGCGTCCCTGTGGCCTTGTGGCTGGCTGTGATCGACTATGAGGCCTCGCGTTGCGTCCGTGCGTCCACTACCTCTCCTTCAATCCTTCCAGCACATCTGCCTTGGTCCGAGCGCCCAGAGTCCACCGCGTTGAGGATCAGGATCGGGCAAACAGGATCCAAGAACTGAACTGAGGGATCCCTTCCCAGTGCCTACCGCTAACCACCATGCCTGGTCTCTTGGCAGTGGCAGATGGGTGGATCCAGCGGGCGAAAGGTGGGATAGCAGGGCGACGCATCTGGTCCACAACGGCCGAACTGATGTTCAGCAAAGGTGCGATGATGAGTAGTCCTGTGGCAAAACTTGCAGTGACCACAGAGTAAGGGGAGCATGGACGAATGGTGGTACTTAAGATGGTCGGCGGAGTTCTTCTCGCAGCACTCGCACACACACCACCGAATATCATCTCATCAAAATGCTTCGCCTCGGCCTTGCCCTCTTTACCCTCGTCACTGGCGCTGTCGCCACTCTTGAGACCCACATTCGCCCCTCGGGCACCAGCCCCTCGGCTTCGCACACTTTTGCTAGCCGTGCCACAAAGGTTACCGGCTGCACGTGCTGTGGCTACGATGTCACCTTTGGTGACGGCCTGAGCACCCCCACCTACTACGTGAGTTGGATGTCACTGCCTCTTTCCTTTCCCAATGGAACTCCAACTGACAATCTAGTTTATCCTCAACTGGGCCAACGGTCCCGGCTCGAGCAACGTCGGCTGGTGCTTCGAGGAAGGTGTCCTCCTCGCCGACGAGCAGGCCTACATTCTCGAGGCTCTCCAGACCAACACCTCGAACGCGCGCGTCGAGTACAAGGGTGCCCGTGCCTTCTGTGACCTCCAGGGCATCTACGACAACGAGGCCTGTGTCGCCTCCATTGTCGAGGGCTACTCCGACTTCATTGTCGGCTACGACGGCACCACCACCTCCGAGTGGATCGAGACTGGCTGTGGCTACCCTCCCGCCAACTTTGTCCCTACCGACTGCTACTGTGGCTGGGAGTGCGACTCGGGCTACACCAAGTGCGGCAACCAGTGCATCGACCTCACCACCACCGTCTGCGCCTCGGGCACCGCTCAGGCTCGTAACCTCCGCAGTGTCGTCCCCGTCTGCGCCATTGGCGAGTCGACTTGCCAAGTGCCCAACTACGGCTACGCGTGCGTCGACACCGCCTCCAACCTCGAGTCGTGCGGCGCTTGCCCCTTCTCCCCGGCGTCGGTCGACTGCACGACCATCCACGGTGTCGACGCTGTCAGCTGCCACAACGGCAAGTGCGTCGCCGAGTCGTGCACCAAGGGCTTTGAGCTTGTCGACGGCGAGTGTCTCTAAAGAGCGCACGCCGCGAGGACATTTAAACAACATTCATCAGTAGCATAGCATATATACACTAGATGGGACTATAAGCATATGTATAATACACCCTTTTTTCAAACATTTTATCATTGGTGGCGCCACACCGCACCAGGACAGAGGACAGGCTGGGGGGCAGGGCAGTGTGAACTTTAGGTAGGGTGCGATATGCGTACAGCCCCTACCGAAAGACTGTGCTGCTGTGGAAACGTTCACTCACCTTTTTCGTCTCGATGCCTCGCCGCAGGTGCCAACAAGTCCCCAGTGCCAGCGGCGCCGAAAACAAGACCGCGCATCTGAAAACTCGACACCACCATACCGCTGCATGCACATTTTCGGCCAGCGGCGGAAACTGTCCGTTTACTGAACAACCAATACATGAAAACCCATACTTTAAGTTCCCAATCGCCCACGATGCTTCCCATAAAGAGGTTTGCAAGGGTTCGCTTGGCCGCTGAGGTCAAGAAGGTCGTGGAATCAAGTCGGAAGGTCGCCACATGGCCCAAAGCTTGGTACCCTTGTCGACACGTGGTTTGCCCTGGGCTCGCAGGACAGAACACCAAGCACCCCGACAGCGACCCTACGTACGAGCTTGTCCGTCTGTCGTATACATCTAGTAACCCCGGTTGTCGACACTGTGAGTTGCTCCAAGCCTGTCCATGAGCTCACATGTGGAGTCAATGTTCGCCCAACGACCACCTTCCTCGCCCCTCCGCCACAGCCCAACCTCTCCCGTCTCCCGTCCTTCCGTCTTCCACACGTCCTTCCCAAGGGTTCCAAAAAGGCAAGACCGCTTCCTCTGCTGAACAGAGGGAAGCAGAGAGCACGTAGGTCCGACTGGGAATCGAACCCAGATTACAAGAACGAAGAGACAGGTCGCAGGGTTGAAGACTACGACAACGCAGAGGTCATCCATCAGAATCTTGTGTACTAACCGTTATACGATCAAACCGAGATGAAAATCAGTCGCGCTGCCATGGGTGCATGCCAGAGGTCGTTGTCCGTGATCGTGGTGAAGAGAGGAGAGCATGAAAAAGGCCTCGCTCGGTCCTTGAGGGGTGAGGGAAAGTCGTCGGGAAAATATTTTCAACAGTCACTGGCACATTCCGCTGGTTTGGTGCACTGAGACACGGCATGCATAGGGTTGGGGTAGCGCAGGACGTAACCTCTAGTCTATTATGTACAACGAAAACGATGCAAGAGGGTGGTGGTGTGGGGTTTGTGGGAGTTTGCGTGCAATTCGTGACGTGAATATTGTTTTGGTTGTTTTTTCCTTTTGGGACATTATTTGGTGGACGCCCAGTGTCAAGTGCTTTGGTACCGCGGGCTGGGTGATGCCAAGGCTCCCGACGCTCCCGAACCAACTTTGAACTGCCCAAACCACCGCAAAAACTCGGTCATGCTGTCCGTCAAGTCCAGGCGCTCAACAACTGCCTGGACAGTGTTCCAGCTGGCAGTGTCGTCATGGAGCGCCTCCTCGAGGCAGAGCGTGATGTCAATGGGTGGGTGATCTGTGAGAGCCAACAGGGCGGCGTTTGCTGTGTTGGTTGGGTGACGGGGGTGCTTTTCGATACGCAGCGACTCGAACCGCTGGACAAAAGATGGCGGTGGCGTCTTGAGGCCCGACATTGTGCCCAGCATGGCCTTGAGGACAGTCTCCAGGGGTGAGGGGTGGAGGTTGGCCCTCTCGCGCCACTCGAACACCTGCTCGAGCGGGAGGTCGACAGCTGCGGCCATGTCGTCCGAGATCTCGCCAGTGAGGATACCTTGGATGACGACTTGAAGGACACGCGAGATGATCGCCTCGGCTGTGGCCTCGCGAATCATGAGAGGGAAACCCTCCAGTTCGGTCCAGATGGTCGTGAGAGGCTTGGTGGGGGTCACGGAGGCGACCATGTTGCCGCCGCCTGACCGCCTGCGCGCTGGAATAATGCTGTCAAGCACTTCCTTGGACACCTTGTACACCTCCTTGACGATCATGTCCAGCAGCTCGCGCTCGACAGTGGCCATCTGTCGGGCGGGACGGTGTCCGGCGTCGTGTCGGAACACGTTGACGAGCACGGCCAAGAGCCACAAGTGCGGAAGGGAGGGTCCGCGCCCAATCGTATTGCGCACAGTGAGCAGCAACTCGGGCGTGAGGAGCTCGGGGACGTATCGCAGGTCGGCGCCGTGGTACCACGCAACTGTGCGCGCGAGGAGTGTGCCGACAGTATACGCCGTGTCGTGATCCGTTGCTGCGCCCACGAGGTCGTGCA
This sequence comes from Apiotrichum porosum, assembly GCF_003942205.1. Taxonomy (NCBI): domain Eukaryota; kingdom Fungi; phylum Basidiomycota; class Tremellomycetes; order Trichosporonales; family Trichosporonaceae; genus Apiotrichum; species Apiotrichum porosum. The sequence goes on along the minus strand of NW_021167110.1, from coordinate 2,685,020 downwards.
CAACGCTCTTGATGAAGCGCTGACTATACAGTGGCGAGTTGCTGAGCTCATCGGCCTCTGGTGTACGCACACCCTCGGGAGTCTTGGGGTAATAAGGAACAGGCGATTTGCCTCGCGCGTCGCCGTTGCGGTAAATTCTAAGCCTTTCCGGAGTAGCCAAGTGCTTCGAGTCGACCGAGTTGAGGAGCTTGGACTCGGTAGTCGAGCTGACCCGGCGGCCGGTCGGGGTACGCGTCCGTGGTGGGGTGACTGTGCGAGTGGGCGTGAGAGCAGCCAGAGCGGCGGCCTTGGAGGTCGGACTACGCATTTGCGAGTGTTCCTCGGACACGCGTCGGTCCCGCGTAGCCTTCCTCGCGGCAATGGCAGCCTCCTTCGCCGCCCTCTCCTTGGCCTTGGCTTCCTCCCTCGCCTTGAGCTCGGCGGCTCGCCGCGCCTCCTCCTTGGCCTTCCTCTCGGCTTCTTCCCTTGCTCTCCGCTCGGCCTCTTCGCGCGCCTTGCGCTCCGCCTCGGCCTTGGCGGCGGCATACCGCGCCCGCGCGAGTAACCGCCTAGCATGCGACTGGACAGAAACGACAACGGCAATCTTGGAGGACAGCATCTCTTCGATCTTTGTCAATGCCGCAGCACGGAAGAAGACGTGGGACTGGCCGAGTTGGACGGCTTTGCCGTCTGCGTCGCCCACGATGGCGCTGAGCTGGCGCACAGCGTCGTCCAGGTCCGTATGCGACTCGAGGACCAAGAGGTATGGGTTCATGGCATCGCGCTTGACGAGGTAGGGGCCGCACTCGCGCGCAAAGCGAGCAATCTGGGTGATGCCCGTCGCTTCGACTTGCAACTCGACGACATCGCGGTGGAATGCCCATGGAGCGGCGGCGTTGTTGGCCTTGATACAGTGGATGTAGTGCACGTTGGTAGTGGTGAGCAACGAGTTAAGCTGGTCGAGCGATTTGCGGAACGACGAGACGACCGACGTGAACGCACTACGGCCAGGAGGCGCCTTGGCCGAGTTCTGGGGCACGACGAGGTCGCGCACAAAGGAACTGCCGGAGCGTGCCAGCACGTCGCGGAGGTTGTCGTCCACGCGCTCCGAGTTGGCCGTGAGAAAGCCACGCGTGTCGTAAGTGACATTGTGGCCGTAGTGGACAACGGTAAACTCGTGCGGGTGCGCGTTGGCGCGGCGGGTCACGAGGCCATGGAGGGAGTAACACTCGGTGCCGATACTGCTTGCAAACAGCTCGTCGGTACCACCCAGACCCAGGGTCTGGCGGCGTGTCTGGTCATCGAGGAGGTATGCAATACCCGTCTGGCCTGGGCGACCAGGCTTGTTGGACAGCAGATCGAGACACGACGGCTGGACGGCCGGCGCACCAAAGTCGATACCTTCAGCCGCATACGCCTCGGCCTGGGCCTCCAATACGTCCTTTGACAGCTGGCGCTGAAGCTGCTCGTTTGCCCAGTTGATGAGGAACTGCGCCAGAGCGTTACTCTTGAAACTCTCGAAGCCGAAAATGTCCACAAGGGAAATGTACGAGCTTCCGTCGGTGGGGGCATCGAGGGCTGCGTTGATCTTGATGACGAGCCAGTCAAAGAGCCACGAGTAAAGAGACCGCACGAGACCGTACTGTGCTGCGCGGAGCTCGTCACCCTGGCGTCGCCAGTTGAAGCTGTCCATGCCGGCCTTGACGGTACGGATACTGAGCGTGTTGTCGAGGAGTGCTGGGTCGAGGCCAAGGGCTGCTGCTGCAGCCTTCATGTCGCCAGCGATGAGGTAGTCGATGCCCCGCAGGACAGACCACATGCCATCTTGGCCCTCGATGCCGAGCGCATTCAGCGCCGTCTCGACCTTGGCGAGTGCTGGGGGTGTTGTTCCCGTCGTCTCGCGTTCGCGTAACAGTGTGATGATGTGGAAGGGTCGCGAGTCGGTCACACGGCCGCGTTCGAGGAGAAAGGTAGAGATGGACGCGCCGGCCAGTTCGGCAGTGGGTCGGAAGTGGATCTGAAGGTCAGTTGGTTGTAGGCAGAGGGACAACTCACGTTGACGACCTTGGCGTATCGACTAGAGTTGGCATTATGCACTGTCGGTGCGTTACCAAACGCCTCCAGCACGGTACCAGCATGTGCAAGCTTGTCACCGAGCGTGCCGACGCCGAGACCGCGGCCGGCGAGATACTCAATAATGTGGCCACACGAGACAGTCTTGCCTGAACCACTGGATTGTCAGCTGCCCGTCGATATTCGTCAGCTCACCTCTCGCCCGTGATAACAATAGTCTGGTTGGCGCGGTCGCCCGAGAAGAGGGTCTGGTACGCATTCTCGGCAACGGCGTAGACGTGTGGTCGCTGCGAGTGCTTCGGCACACCGTAGAACGTGTGCTGGGTCTTTGGCCCGTCTGGAGAGTCAGCTGCGTGCCAGGGGCCAAGAATGGTGCAGCGCTCGAGGTGCGGGGATACGCACAGAGGTTGGGAACCTCGGCATACGGGTTGACCGCGAGCTGGGAAAAGTCAGCCTGGCGTCCACGGTCCCTCCAAGAGTGAGGGAATGAACACTCACCGTGAGGAGACCACAGTGTGTATACACGGAGCGTTCGTCATATCGGTCCGCGAGCGCGTCGGTAAGTGCGCCTGGGGATATACGTCAGCTCTAAGCTCTCTGGCGTAGCACGTCGACGTCTTCTTGTCGCTCTCGCTCTCCTACTCGGTGCCGCCTTTCGGCCCAACATCGGGACAGAGTGTACCGAACTCCCAACCCTCCCCGACTGAACATCGAGCTGATCTCCAAGCGAAAGCCAGTTCGATGGTTCAGGCAAGGAGGCCCAACTCGTGGGGCAGGCGGCACAGCACCGGACAAGAAAGACAGAGGTCCACGACGTCACTCACCGCTCGTCTGATCCGTCAACGACGCCAGATCGTCCGACTCGCGCGGCGCGACAAGCGGCGCAGGCGCAGCGGACGTGCCGCCGTCAAACGCCATTCTCGCAATGGCCTACACAAGCTCGTCGTCGGGTGGCTGGTGCAGGAGAATGCGCGCGTGCTCGGTGCGGCAGCGGCGGCGGCTTTCAGACCTAAGGCCTGATTACGGCTCGGAGACTGCGGGGGTCTTTACGGCGTCGGGGGGCGCGGCGCGGCTCGCACAAGACGTGCGTGGAGCTGTAGAGACGGCGGTCGGTGGTAGAGTCGGAGAGGGGTGGGGATAAGGAGGGCAGAAGTGCAAGACAGTGCGCGGGGGTATGTGTATGCCTGGCGGTGTGGAGTCGAGGACGTCGGCGACGAACGGAGGTAGTGGAGGGCTTTGGGTATACTGTTTCAAACGTGTCCGTACGGCAAGAAACAAAGCACGGAGTTGGGCGGGTGGGTGCGTCGATGTCGTCGTCGTCGTCGACTGGGCGAGAGAGGGAGGGACGGGACGGGACAGGAGAGCGTGCTCGCTGGGTGGGCTGTACCGTTTGCTGGGCCCGAGCGCGAGGAGGTAACGAAATCCCTACAGATGATGCGATGAGAGGTGGTCACCGGCCGCGGAGGAAAGATGGAGGGACGCGTTGCGGTGGAGGTTCGTGAGGGAACGCGGCGTGGCGTGGAGGCGAGGGGCTGCCCGGGTGACAACTTGACGGGACGCAGCTCTTTTGACAAGCACAAGGAGAGTGACAGTGGACAAGACAGTTGGGAATGAGAGTGATGGGGACAACACAAGTGATGATCATGGCCCACGACACGCACCGAGGGTGGAACAAGGCGGTTGCCGACGCGTGGCCATTGTCCGTCCCTCGTTCCTCTGCTCGCGAACAACAACATCTCGTAAACATCCACGGCAAACCTTGTCGCAGTATCTACAACATGACAATTCTAGCATTCTCGTTAACCCGGCGGTGTTCCTTCCACTGCATGCAGACAGGCCGCAACTGTAGCCAAAAGGAGACGACATGTGTCAAGGAAGGGTGTGCTTTCTGCGGAGGTGGGTGGTAGGGAAGACACGATGGCGTTTGCGGCAGTCGCGGCGGGACGTGTCAGGCCGTACGCACCATGCATGTACGACAGTCGTCAGCCAACCGACGGGATGGCATGGCGGGACAAGCCCCATGCATGAGGTAGAAAGACACTGCATTCATACAGACTACAGAGATCTAAGAAGATGACAAAATAATAGATAGAAGAACTACACGAGGCCGGCAAGAGGCCACAACATTCAAACAACCAGTGTGAAATTGGACAAAGGAGAGAAGAAGAAAACATCATCGCCGCCGCCGTGCAACACAACACTCGTCCCACCCTCCAGGCCCACAGGCCTCCAGGTTCCAGAGCTCAGCTCTGAGCAGCCTCTACGCCCTGGAAGAACCCGCTCCTCCTCTCGGCCTTCCTCACCGCATCCCTCAGCGAGACGCCCTCCTCGCGTCGGCGAATGTTGCGGAACAGACCCATAAACTCGCCCAAAGTCGCCGGCTCGGGGGACGGCGGCGCCTGGGCTCTAGGAGAGCTTTTAGGCGTCTTTCCAGGAGTCCGGGGCAATGCGGCCGCCGGGGTCGGAGGCGTGACCGGAGGCGGCGTGGTCGGAAGCGGCTTGGTGGTCGTTGCCATCGCCTCTGCAAAGGTCGAGGCGGTTGGGGAGGTGACGAAGCGGCGCTGAGCGGCGGCTTTGGGCGACGAGGAGAACGAGGCGGAACGGAGGTTGGACGCGGGAGGGTAGGGGGGCGTGGAGGGGATGGAGCGAGAGGGTGGGGGGAACATTGGAGGGGTGAGGCGGCGAGCGGCAATGGTCGTTGGTGGTCCAGTCGAATCGCGCTTGGACCGGCGGATCGAGCCTGGAGCTGAGCGCGAGAGCGCTGCTTGCTGCATGACTGGGGAGGTAGCGCTCTCGGGCAGAGGCGGCATGGAGCCGCGCGGGGTCGTGGGGCTCGCGGGGCTCGTCGGCGTCGTGCTGACTGAGTATGCCTCACGGGGCCCGGTCTCGGCAGGGGTCGTGGGTGCCGTCACCCACTGCTCGGGCTTGCCGTCAACTGGGGTGAGGAATGTGTCCAGAGCCGCCTCGGCAGTCAGAACCGCCTCGGGAGCAGTCGAGAAACACTCCTCGTGCGGGGTCATGGGCGAGCCGTTCTCGGGGGTTGGCGGGGTAATGTTGAGCGACGTGTGGCTGAGACCGAGAGTGCTCGAAGTCACAGTGGCGAGATCCTCGTTTGAGAGCTCGGGGGTGTTTGGGAGGGACACATACACGCTCGTGCGCTCGTCATGGGGAGGCTGGTGCAGGGAGAGAGAGGTGGATGCAACAGGCGTGTTGGGGAGAGAGACGTACACGCTCGCGCGGTCGACGGGGCTTGACGGAGCAAGGTGGTACACGCTGTCCACCGAGTCTGAGGGAACCATCCGAGACGCGCCCGTCGTTGTCTCGTGCTCGGGAGTCGGGGGCAACGAGAGGTACACGCTCGCTGTAGGGGTATTCAGCGACACGTCCGTAGTGGCCGCCTTCAGCACAGTGGTCTCTTCCACTGATCGAGGGGTACTTGGTCGAGGTGTAGCGACGTCGGATACCTCGGCAATCGGCGAGAGGCTCACGGTTGAGGCGGGTACGCCGACCTCAATGCGGATAGCCTTGACGACAAGTGCGCCTGCTTCGTACTCAGCCACGAGCTCTTCGACAGCCTCGTCACCGCTAGCCTCGCTCACCGAGCTTGACTGGGCTGAAGAAGAACCGTCGCTGTCCACAAAGTGTGCCGGTGGGGGTCGAGGCCGGACATATTTGTTGCTCAGTTTACGCCAGACCTCGTTCTCAAATCCCAAAGTAGGCGATTCGGGCAAGGATGGAGATTCGTGCAGACGTCGAATATGGGGTGAGGGCTGGAACCGCCTTCCGGCATCGTGGTCGGCAAAGCTCTGCTGGGCAGCAAGCATAATCTCTCGAGCCGCGGCTGCATCCTCGTCGTTGCCAGCGGCTGTACTCGCCAGGCCAAAGAGGGAATTCTCCGTCGAGGCAGGTGGCTTTGCCGATGCCTCACTCGGTGGCATGAGAAGGGCTGCGAGCGCCGCTTTCTGCGACGTGGGCGTGAACGCCTCGGGCGTTCCCGAACACGAGTCGGAACCGCGGTGTGGCTCAAGAGTCGCCGGCGCGTATCGCGTCGTAGCAGTGTGTTTCCCGAGCGTCTGCGCAGCATTGGTATCGTCGAGGAGGGACTCGTCCATAAACGCCACGTCCTCAAGCTTCATCATCGGCGCCGTGTCCACAGGGGCAGTGAGGACGACCAGTGCCTCGGCCAGGCCCATGGACTCTGACACGTCGGCGGCATTCCGAGTGTGCGTGTGGCTGTGACGGACAGTGAGTAGCGAGGTCGTGGTCTGAGCGTGGGCCGCGTACGAGTACGGAGGCGGTGAGTCGTGGGGCGAGGAAGTAGAAACAAGTGCTGTGGTGCTTGCGTGATGGCTGAGGATGCCCAGCCCGGTCCGACTACCAGCATTCGCGGGCGTGGAGAAGAGGCGGCGGGGTTGTCGTGTCTGCTGGTGAGGCTGGGTTTGAAATTGGGGATGGGGTTGCGGTTGCGGTTGTGACAGCCGGGTGGGCTCTGGCAAGAAGTGGACGGCTGAGAGTAGGTTTGGGTTTGACCTCGACGCTGCACGCTCGGGGACGACACTGACACTGGCCGCACGGGGCTCGAGATGTGACCGACGACGGGAGAGGAAGGACGTCAACACAGGGCGCGGCGTTGTTGGGCACGGTTCTAGTGTGGGAGTGGCGCCGTCCTGAGATGATCCCTCGGACTCTGCTTCGGCGATGACCGCCGGCAGTGATACCAGCTTGCCTCTGCTCCGAGGTGTCGTCTCGGTGTCTGGGATGCTCGATGCGGCAGGAGGAGGAGGTTCCAGTGGTCTGCGAATCACCAAATCCAACAAGCTGCGGCTTTGTCCTAAGGGGTAACGTAATGTCAGCTTTGCCAGTTCGTTGTGAGGAATGACGGAACGTACGTTTTCCATCACTGCCAGAGGAGGACAAGAACAGCGAGCTTCGGGCGGCCCGTTTACGGTGGGAAGCAGCGAGTTCACTGCCTTGCTCCCGGACGTCCGGAACGGACTCGGTCGCAAAACTGCCAGGGCCATAGATGTTGGTGCGTCGTCGCCGTAATGAGAACAGTCCCATGATGGGTATGGTTGATTGTTGAGTTGGAGCGGGAGTGGAGGGTGAGCAGGGCTACAGTGAGACGGCGTTAGCCAGCGTGTCCTTGTCGTAGTCGGGGTACACGAGCGATGGAACGCCCGCGTTCAGTGTGGGCACCCGATCGATGTGAAGGAGAGTGTTGTTACACAAGTGTGCGCATTGTTGTGTCGTTATGGCATACCGTGAAGGTCTGTCGGTGTGTCCGCGATGGCTACCGCCCTCTCTCTGCCATGCGCGTGATCCGTCCGAACGCCACACTAGGGACTGGGGGTTATCGTTGTGAGGGGTGGCAGGCGTCTAGATGTACTGAATGACGCGTGCGGCGCGTTGTCGATGACGGGCGGCGCGCGGCGTGGCGTTCGGCGGCTGAGGCGAGAGGTTTTGGCGGCGTTATTGAAGGATCATGTGCCGTTTGCGTATCAGACATGGACGGGGTGTTGTCGCAAAAGCGAGGAGGCACAGGCGGCGGCGTGTCAGGGATGGGCAAGGTTGAGACGCTGGGATATATAACTTGTGGTTGGCTCAAACGTGCCAGCAGCTGTGGCAGCAGTCTCTGTTGGATGTCGGTTGGGAGACAGGTGAGACTGCGGTTGTGGGAGCTGTTAAATCGAGACCCGGCGCACGGACAGGACACAGTGGGGGGGCCGGCCACACCCTTGCGGGGTGGGAGGAGACGGGAGCCTTGTGCAGTCGGGAGATCGGAGACAGATTGACCTAGAGCAGCTAGCTTGTAGATCTTCAGAGGCAATGACTTTGACGGGCACAGCGCAAATGTCAGGTAGTGAACGAAAAGAGGCGCACTAGTAGGTGGTGCAGGTGGTGCGGGGGTGAGACATTGTCAGTGGGCGTGGTGGGTCCCAAGTGCCTTGAACCGTGCCGTGTGGATTCTTCATAGAAGGGGGGCGGTGGCTGCTGGCTGCTCTGGCCTCTGGAAGAAAAGGGTGCACTCTCGACAAGGTTTAGTGTCCTAACACGGCCCACGCAATCCGCCGTTCGCAGCGCTCTGCCCACAAACCACTCCCCCCCCACCCCCCCACCCCCACCAACCCCACATCTGGGTTCGTTGGTATTCTCCCTCGAACAAGACGCCTGAGCACCCGGACACGGGTACACGGAGGCGTCGCGCCTGCCATTGAATTGAAGGCGACTGGGTGGGTGACAGACCCTCTGCAGGTTAGTAACGCCCGGCCCGATGCGACACGGGTGTACGGGTGTGTGTGGAGTTAGAGGCCATTGGGCGCGCCGGCCGGTGTCTGTGAGAGCAAAGAGATTGAAGGAAATGAGAGCGAGGGACAAACGAGATGAGAGGTGGTGGAGAAGAACATTGGCGGGACGCGTTGTGCACGTCCTGCGCACGGCCCACCCTCCAGCAGAAGACGCGGCCAGGATGTACACGCAGCCTCCTCGCAGCTCGCAGCCTACTCGCAGTCGGGACACGAACGGGTTGTCCACCCAAAAAGGAAAGGAAAAAAAGAGGCAAAACAGGGACATCCATCCCTCCGCCGTTTTTCCGTCTACCGCGCGCCTAAAAGAGAGTGGTGACGCCAGTAACGTCATTAACCCACGACATGTGCCTATCTGGTTAAGGCGCGCAGACTACGTTGGTACACCACACCTTCTGCGTATCTATATCCGCTCTTCCTTGTTCTCGCTCTCTCTCTCTCATTCTTTACTCCTTCTTCGTCCTTCTGGGAGTCAGTTCATGTGCTCGGTCACAGTCCCCACACTCCGTCCGTCCACCCAGCAGTTCTGGAACTGCCACCTGGGACTCTCATTGTCTAACCTCCTCTGACTCGGCGGTCCCCTGTCCTCCGTCCCTCAACCGAACGAGCCTCCGCTCATGTGTGAGGGCGAACAAGTTTGCAGCTTTACCCAACGTACTGATTCTGTGACGTGCCGAAAAGACTCAAGACTCTCTCTCTCTTGGACCAGGCCACGACACGTCCTTGCAAAGGGACGGCGAACCGTGCGGATCTGGTTCGGAATGTGAATCAGACACAGCGTTGCCACGGACTGGCAATTAGTGAAATAACGGAGGTGGCAGCCGTTGACGTGTTGCAATGGGAGTCAATATTGATGGCGAGGGCCTCAAGAGAGGGCGGCGTAAACACACGCGCGTCCCCCTCCCGCAGTCTCACGCCGAGGACGTCTTCTGTTGCCACGAACTGATCTCTTCCCCACAAATATCTTTAGCATCATCATCATCCCAACCAAGGTCACATTGACAGACCCATAACTCATACACCCACGCCGACAATGGATACACCCACACGCACCATGTCCCTAAACGACCTTGTGGACGGAGAACGTGACAAGGTCTACAACCTTGGCAAGCTACACGGCCTGTACTACAGTAAGCCTTTTGTTCTCTTTCCCATCAGGAGATCAACTGACCTTCGAAGTGCAAGAGGTGTTTGGCGACGCGGTAGGCCGCATCGATGGCATGGTGTCAGACCTGGAAGCATACGCGGACGGCCAGCCCGGTACTCCTACCCCCAGCCAGCACTACGAGCAACCGGGCCGCCTTCGCTCCATTGCGTCCATTGCGTCCATTGCGTCCATTGCGTCCGTTGCAGGTCTCGGCATGACCGTGAAGTCTGCCATGAGGGGCCGTGCGGCCGCTGTTATCCAAAACATTAAGAATACCCCCGCTCGTCTTCGTGAGTTTGCCATCACCATCACTGCAACTTCTCGAGCTAACCTCCCAAGTTCTGGACAAGATCATCCGTCACCTCCTCAAGCGCAACAGTAGTAAGTTGCCCCTGCCAGTGCGTGATGCCATAGCTGACAACCAGACCTTCCTCTGGATCTGGACTTTGAGGACGGCCTTGTTATCATCCGCGACAAGGAGGCCCTAAGGATCCTCTACACCACAGCCTATGCCCACTTCAAGAACGAGACCCAGGACCTCGAGGACTTTATTGCCCAGACAACTGTCCTGTACACCACGACCTCGCAGGATTCTCGTTCCGCCGCCACCAGCATGCACCACGTTCCTGTGCCCGGCATGGTCTCTGATCTCGACGACCGCAGCGACGCCACCAGCATGGTGGCTCACTGCGGCACGGAAGTCGGGAACGCCACCTCGGCCAACGCCTCGTCGTCCATGACTGCGCGTGACGTCAATTCGTCTTCTGTTTCTCTTGCGCCTAGCTCGTGCCCCGAATCATTCATCGCTTCGCCTCACATCACCATTGATGCGCAGTCTCCGACGCCCTCCGTCCTTCAACTCGACCACGAGCACGACGTTGACTCCTCGGCTACCTCGATCACGCCCGAGCTCTCGACTAGCACTACTCCGGAGCCTGTCGTCACGAACAATGGCGAAGAGGAGGACAGTTGGCTCACGGGGGCACACCATGATGGCTGCAACTGTATTCTGTGCCGCATGGTCAAGGATCCCGCCTTCGCCAAATACCTCGACCGTCGTCCTAACGGCGGCAGGAGTGCTGCCTCCATTCCACCTCCGATCTGGACTGAGAACATCGGCCGTATGGTCAGCCGCGGCCACGTCGACGTCGACGACGATCACCATCCCTGCGAGCTCGTCGAGTCTACCCGCGCCAGTCGTGTTGCCGCCCCTCCCGCGGCCCGCATCCCCGCCACCCCCTCGGGCCCCAACACCACCGACGTGGTTCCCACCGGCGTCTCGTCGAGCACCACGCCTGAGCACGTCTCCAACTTTGGGGCGAACCGTCCCCGTGACCAGGAGGACGACGGAGGTCGCATCTGCGACTACTTCCTGAGCAGCCCCGAGGGGTCTGAACACGGTGGCTCTATCGACGAGGAGGAGGAGATGAGGTACCTTGACGAGGCTGTCGGGCTCTCCATTATCTCGGAACGCACCGAAATTGAGGACACTCAGCCATCCATTGAAGAGTCCGGTCCTGCCGACATCAAGGTCAACTCGACCGACCCAACCACCACTCGCCCCGAGTTTGCACCTGGCAACAAGGCTACGTGCTCGACTCCCAACTCGTCCTTCAAGGATGGGATGAGTATCATCGAGTCCAGCTTCACGAGCGACGACGCCGAGTCTGTTTCCCCCGACAGCTCGATCGTCATCAGGCTCGGTGAGGCCAAGCTTGGCGCCAACTAGTCGCCAGCCAGTTCACGCCCTCGCCACGCACGCTCTGCAGCGTTCATTTCTATACCCTGCACATCAATCCACACGCCCCGAGATACCCCGATACCCCCTGTTTTGATACCCAACGCGCCACATACCCCGTGAGAACACGAAGGAAGGAGAACGAGAATGGCAAGGAGAGAGTTGCCGGTACCCATTGTGTATAGCCGGCAAACTCGCACATGCTCACTCAATGCACTCCGTTAGCGCAAACTGCCCGCAGCACGGCGACTCCTGTTTCCCTCTGCATCACTCCCCCCCCCCTCGCGACCCGCCAAGTTGACACTGATGTGGCGATTTCAGACTGATACTGATACTGATGGGATGTGCAGCTGATGGTGAGACCTGCATCAGTCTGCGTCCAACCAACGGACGATAAGACTGCTGTTCGACAGCACGCGTTACCTTCAAAGGCGGTCTGTCCACGAGCCCACGTCTACCTTCCCCTCCAAACCTTCCTCATCTTACCCCACGTTCACCTTCCACTTACACCCACCATGCCGCCACCCTTGCACGCTGGACACCGGCGCAGCGCGTCAGAGTCCCGCCGCCTCGCCCGAGGCGAGACCCCGCCGCTCCTCCTCCGCCCGCACCACACGGGACTGGGGAGTGTGTCGCGCCTCATCTCGCAGTGGGAGGACATGAGGGAGAACCTCGCTGCCAGGGGGATCGGCCACCACAAGGTCCCGGCTCCTCCTCCCAGTTCTTTCATTCCGCCTCGTATCGCCTCTGCATCTGGCTGGGGATTTGGTATCAGTCGTGACGTCGACCTTGGTCTTGACGTTGACGTCGAGGGCTCCGCCTCCACCGCCACCACCAACAACGGTCGTCCGACCATCAACGACGGCCCTACCGCCAACGATCGGCCGACCACCGACGAAAACCAAACCACCAACGACCGCACGGCCGCCAACGACAACCCCGCCGGGAGGACGGGCCTGGCTGCCATCCTCGACCCTTCCCCGGGGATGGCCAGGAGGGCGGGAGTGGTAATGGATGCCGTAGCGGCTCACGAGGGAAGGGCCCATGGCTCTGGTGAACCCGTACGCGTCGCGGCTGTCATTAGGGGCAGGGGAACCACGTCTGGCCCCAGTCGTATTGCTGCCCACGCAAGGAAGCTGTCGGGCGACACGTCCAAGACCCAGCCCCAGCCCCAGCCCCGGACCCAGACGCAGACCAGTACGCGTGCACCGCTCCAGCCCCGCTCCACCAACATTCCCGCCTCGCACAACCAGCACGCTGCTCCGCCGTCATCGTTCAAGATGCAGGCGTCGGCGGCGGCGGCGACGACCGCGACGACGGCACGGCCCGTAGTGCACAGCACCGACCCCAGGAGCAACATGGCCAGTCCCACGCCTACGGACTCGGTCCCGCCGGTGTTGCCGACCACGCCGTCGCCGCCAGCCCGCCCGGTCCGCCACGCTCGTCGCACTTCCGGGGCCACTGCCGCTCAACCGGGCACACACGTCCACCACCGGGTTCAGACTCAGCCTCCTGCTCGAGCTCCCAACACCATCACCACCAACAGGGCATCCACTGCCGTCCCCATGGCCGACCTGCCCACCCTGCCGGCCTCCAGCCGCACTGCCACTCCCCTCGGAACGGCCGATACACATGTTCCCTGGCAGTGGGAAGAGATTGACGCGGTGCTGCGTCTGCGGGGCACGCCCGGCGTGAGCGACAGCGTGAGTCCGCGGCGACCGACACACAGAATGGAGTGTAGGCTGACGGATATCCCCCACAAGGCCATTCTGGACAAGATTGCAGATATCCTCGCTCGCCCGCCGCTCAGGGTTCATCGGCCGGTACCCAGGCCGAGCAACTGGGACGTATAAAGGACACTGACACTGGTGGCCACTCGGTGGCCACTGGCCACTGGTATCGCAAGTAGAAAACACCGGACAATTGATATTCGGAAAATGCATGTCGTTCAAAACATGACCCCGGACTCTTGCCCTCCGTGTACCACATCGACCCCCGGCCCCCTGTCCTTGTCGCCTTGCATGTTCTACTCACGTTTACCTCCTGCTGGACGCCATGACGCACGCCGAGGTCCAGCATGGCCGGTTTGATCGTATAACGGTTAGTACACAAGATTCTGAAGACCAACAGCCCCCCTTCTCCTCCTTCCAGAGGTCGAGGTGGCGTCCTACCTGTCGTCGTTCTTGTAATCTGGGTTCGATTCCCAGTCGGACCTGCTCAGCTGTATCTACAAAGAGATACGCGTTACCCTTTTGGCCTCTGTCCCTTGGACAAGCACAGGAAGGGATGGGGGCGGGCTGGTGGATGATGAGCGGGCGTGGTGAGTAGTTGGATGGCTGGTGGTCGGAAGTGGGGTTCAGTTTGGTGAGATGGTCGGCGGTGCTACGATGTGGGTATGCACTGAATGATGTGCTGCAGTGCTTGAGACAGTGAGACGTGTCCGCAAAGTTCTGATGTTGCGAGCTTGTATGTGATGTTGTCAGCTTGTGACGTTGCCAGCTTGTGAAGCCGAACGGCTTTGGGGAGTGTTGGCCCACTCCACTTGGCACTCGGGTGTGTGTCTGTCTTGCCCCACGACTGCCAAGACCTAACAAGACCTAGGCCATTGGGGACCTAGTCAATGGGCTCCCTGTCAGTAGGGTCAAGGCCATGGCCACCCCTGTCCGTCAGTCGCCAGTCTAGTCAGCCAAAGATGGGGGAGCTTGTGAGGCACAGGGTCGTATCTATATACATGAAGAATGAACGATGAAGAGAGGAGATGGAACGGCGATGATGGCGGTTGGGGCAGATAGAGACATGTTGAAAACAATGGCGTCCGTCCTTGGGCCATCGAGTCCCGTCGAGGTGGGGGATAGCGGTTTAGGCTAGGGGGTAGGTGGGACTAGGATGGCGGATTGGTGCGTGGTTGCGGCGGACATTTGCTCCTCTGAGGCTTGTTTCTTCTTGATACATATGACGGTCTGGGCTTCGGCTTGGCTTCTCCTGGTTGGTCTTTGCTTTCGATTCGTTACACGCTTCGCCTAGTCCTCAGAACCAAACTGGTTCAGGATGACTTCCATGTTGGCCGCCGAGGTCTGTGAATAGGGCATGACGTCGTGACGCTCGCCGGGGATCTGCTCGCGGAGGATATCGTTTTCCGTCCTCAGACTCATGGCGTAGCCAACCAGGTGGTCCATGACCTCCTTGCGGCGGGACAGCTCGTGGCGAAGGCGGGCGATCTCGTTGCGCGCGTCGACGGTGGCGTCGTACAGGACCGCATGGCGGCCTTGGAGCGAGGAGAGGGCGTTGCGCAGGCGGAGGGTCTCGTTCAAGTTTGCCACTCCCGCAGGCGGCTTGCGCAGCTGGACTTGGTGGACCGCTTCGTCGTCGCTGCTCATGGGTGGGGTCGTTGTTGACACGATCGCCGTCTGCGGGAGGGCGCTTGCGCGTGGGTCTTCTTCAGCGAAGCGGATCCGTGATTGGCGCTTGCTCGCTACGGGGACGACGGGGACGGGCGGGAGGGGACCAGTGGGGGGAGGCAAGGAGACGGGGCGGAGAGGTGGGGGGCCGGTGACCTTGCGGCGTTCGGCGAGGGGGACGTGGTTGACGGCACCGAGACCCATGCCTTGCTTGAACGACGGCGGGAGCGAAGTGCGAACCTTGCCGCCACCGCTGGCCGCCTTGGTGAGGGTAACGCGGTTTGGGGAATTTGCTTTGCTGAGCGACGCAGACTTGTTGGGAGTTGTTCCGGGCGCACGGTTGGGTGACGAGCGGAGCAAGGATGGCAGGGAGGTAAACTTGCCTTCTGGGATGGTCGTCTTGAGCTCGTTGGAAGGGTGGAAGAGGAGCGCCCACCCGTCTTCCATCATGCAGACGTCAAGCTCAACTGTACGCGGGGAGGGGCACGGGTCGTCCATGGACTGTCGAGGTTCCGAAAAGGTGAACGAAGGTCGAGGAATCCCTCCAAACGAGCTTCTGGAGGATCGAGAAGGCAGAGAGGTGGTAGAAGAGTTGACCGACGAGGACAGTGTGTTGTTGGATGAAGAGTTGGAGGAGCGACGACCGCCTGCACGAAGCACGAATGTTTGCCTGCGTGGATCAAAGAGGATGGGCATGTTGGGTCGAGTGACGGGGGGGACAATTGGGCTGGTGGGCGCAGATATGTAACGTTGGGGCTGTGTGTGCTGGCTCAACGTGTGCGTGTGATGCCCAATTCAAGCAACAACAACACGCAGTGAATGCCGACGCCACCTCTGCTCGTCGGATAGGGCAGTCGGAAAAGAAAAGCAAGCGCGGGCGCCTCGAGTGGAAAACACGAGACGAGGTGAAAAGGATTAATCCCCCCAGCGTCGGGCGGCGTGTGTCGGTCGGGCGGTGGGGCGAGAATGAGAGTGTGAAGGCGACGAGAAGCAGAGTGGAAGAGAGAATGAACAAGCCTGGGATGTTATTCAGTTGCCCTTTGCTCTCGCCGTCACGACTCTTCGCACCCCACAGCGCACAGAGTTTGTATCGGGCCGAGATAGCCAGCCATCCTTCAGGCACACCACTGCAGCGTTACGTACCACCCATGTTTGCATGGTGAAACAATCTTATGTCTGCATTACGTTGGCGACGATCCACGCATGGAATGCACAGGTTGAACATGGGGAGACTTGTCTTCCGCCAGCTGATGCATGTGGAAGAGACCAAATGCAAACGGATGTGTGTTGGAAAGCAGCTTTGGTTGGGACACTGAGGGCCAGGCGGTGCGTTCTTGATAGCCGGTCAACGAAAAATCAGTAAACGCCACCCATTCGTTCAAGGGGAGGGGCCTTTGTTGACATCAATGCCCAGCGCATTCTAAGTTCCTCCCACCTGCACAACCCTGGCCGTTTGCCCTACCAGCAACCGGTCGGTCGCCCAGCCTTTCTAGCTTGGACTTGAACAGCACGCCAGTGAGATCCACCAACGGCTTCGTCGCCCTCTCTACAACCGAGTTTCTCACAAAGCGTCGGAACATTCCACGCGCTAGCGCCGTGCACGACCAACGAAAGCAAAATCAGTCGCGACGCCAAACACCTTCCGCCTGGGATCCTGGGATCCACAGCTGAGGGAACCAGCTGGCAGCTGGCCTTGACGCATGGGCTGGGTCCAGGCAACCAGCTTTCCAGCTTTCCAGATCCCCGTTGCTCTTACGGCAAACCGTTTTCCTTCTCGCCCTCTGCATGTTCCCCCTCCAGTGTCAGCATGCAGTGCCTCGAGGCCCGCAGTCCGCGCACAGCGCCTGCGGGAGCCGACTGAATGGGCCACGAGAGAGCTTGCGAGCGTCACCCGTCGGATGGGAGAGGCGGTTCTCATCCCTCATGCATCGAGGCCACACACCACCGGCACCACCCAGGCTTGGCCGCCGTGGGCTGTTTGTGCCCCTGTGCTCCTCCTACCCGAGAGTGTCCAGTGTTTGCTTCATGCGTGGCATGAGCTACAAGCACGGCGAGGCTGCCATGTTCACGCTGAACAGCCGTCTGCAGCGGGAGCGGGTCAGAGCAAGGTCGTGACCATGTGGGTGTGGGGCCTGGATACATGGATACATGAGCGCAATGAACCTGGAGTAACATGTCTCCACTGGCCACTGGCCACTGGACCGAAGAGGATCAGCGAGCACCAGAGTCGGAGCAGGATGACGCAACAGGGCGTTATGCCTGGTAGGTGTATAGGTGAGAAGCACGTAAGTACTTACTTGCCGCACAGCAGGAAACTGCTTTCCAGTCCCCGACGCTGGGCCCCCAAGCAACCTTGGGCTGGGAGAATCCCTTTCCCATCCATGTTTCGTGTACCGTGTTAGGATGATGAAGCGAGAACGGCGGAGCGGAAGGCGTCCAGAAGGCCAGAAGTTTCGGAGCGAGGAAAAGGCTGGGTGGCTCGCAGGCGCTGCAACTGGACCTGTGCAGACGTACCCGACATGTACATATGGCGAGAGAGGGCTCATACCCCCCGACATGGCGGCTCGGTACATTACACGGAGCATGGACCGAGACCCCACCGACGTGACGCCAAGGCAAGACAAGCATCTCAGACCATGATGGGGTTGGGTTTGAAGATCGACGGAGACAGGGTGGGGTTGTTTTTCTCTAGAGTGTGACATACCTGCTGCCGCGCCTGATGGTCTGCTGATGGCATGATGGTGACGACGCGTCACGCTGAAGCTGGCAGGCCAACACTGTGGTAGCACAGGTACATATCCATGCATCATCGTCATCGTCATAAGGTGGTTGGTTCTACTGCTACTACGTATAAGGGACATCTGGGGGTGGTGGTGGTCGTGCGCACTCTGGGGCGGGAGGTGTACAAATAGGGAGTCATGGGGTTCGAAGAAAAGGTGTGGAGGGGTAGAGAATGGGTGTCAACTTCTGATGGGCCTTGGTTTCGGCGACAGCAGAGTAGGAGTGGCCTTTGGCATACTCTGCTGCGCCTTGTTCCGTGGCATCGAGTGAGGAGGTCTAGCGGATGAGGCGAAAGGTCGCCATGTCCGGAGGCGTATCGGCCCTCACAAGAATCTTGCGGGCCACTTTGCGACGCTCAGTGACGTTGTGGTGGTTGATGGGGCTGCTGAGTGGGTGAGGGTTGTTGGTAGGGTACATGCGGGGTGACGCGGCATCGAGGGAAAACGCGCCAGGCAGAGGCGAGGTCATCACGCCAGTGACGCCATGTCCGTGCGAGTGGGTACTCGAGTGTCCTGCACTCGACGAGTTGCTCGAGTTGCGTGGTGGAGAGAAGGGATGCGACAGCGCCTTGTCGGCGTCGTGCACACTCTCGCGGCGCGTGCGCGACGAAGGTGGTGGTTCGCGTGCCATGCTCAAACGTGCATGTTTGGCGCGACGTTCGCGTTCGGCCACGATCGGGTCAACGGATTCGGGCTCGGGGCGCGGCGGGTCCAGTTTGGTTGATGGCTGGCGCGGCGCGTGGGAAGGAGTGGTGTGCAAGTGGGTGTGGGTCTTCTTGTCGTGGGTAAGGCCGGGCTTGCCGAGCAGCGTCGAGGGGGGTTGGGAGATGTTGGGGTTGGGTGTGGCCTTGACGTTAGCAAAGTCAGAAAGGGCAAAGTTATGACTCACAAGAGCGCGGAGGGGAACGATCGGGCGACCAGCGGCCGACCGGTGAGCCATCGCCGACTTGGGCTTGCCTGAGGGTTAGCCTTGTACCGCAAAGCACAACTTACGCTTCTGGATCTCGACGTTCATAGTGGACATTGTTGTCACAGACAAGAGTCACTGGTTGCCCAGATCGGGATTGGGATGCCTGTTTATGGTTTTCGAGTCGTTGTCACTTTGACGGCCCGGCTCGATAGCGTTACGCTCAGCGCACAGGCCCGCGAGGAACGTTCGCGGTAGAAGAATTTGGGGGTGTGGGTGATGAGAAGGTGCAGAGACGCGGATGGGTGGGTGTCGCACGTGAGACCGGCTTGGAGACACGGTTGCAGTTGGTCCGAGTCGCGACGTGTCTTTGACGTCGAGGGAAGGCGAGGGGAAAAGGGCAGAAGGTGGGTCAACGGGGCTCTCAGGTGGGGGCCCAATCGGCTACGTTGGGGGGTGTCTCGACAGGCTGCCTCAGGCGACTTGAAGAAGTAGGGTTAGGAGTGGAGGTGTAGAAGAATGGATGCGGAGGGAGAAGGGTGAAAAGAAGAGAATGAGAAAAGAAAAAAGACGAGCCGTGTAAGCGGGTGGCGAATGTTGACGACTCGGTCGCGTCAACGGGGTGCGTGCGGCAGCTATCTCCTGCCAGGGATATCCGGTTGGGTGGACGGGCCCACGTTCCTTCCATTCCATCGTCCATAACCCACTCATGCATCATGCATAGAGCACCAAAAAGGAGCTTATATGGAAGTAGTAGTTCCTATGTACACAACTTGCTACTACAATTAGAGTGAGGTGAGAGAGCATGGACGCCAAAGGTCAAAGTACTTTGCCAGGTCCACCCGCAGCGCCGCTGGCGTCCGGTTGTGGTTGTTCCCGTAATTCGTAACACGCGCGTCCTGGCCAACAGACGCTCAAGCAGAAGTTGCTGGCCCAATGTACTGGAAACTCGCCTTTAAGACAGAGCATTGGGTGGGGCAAACCCATGCATGTCCACTTATGTCAACTTGATAGCAGTCGGGCAGTGCACAATGAATACATATCACACATCCGACTGCCACATATTTTTGGGAATTATCGTTTCCACTTGCTCTTAACAGCCCCCCCGCCTATGTGGTATGTGGTATATAGTGCATTAGGCGTGTCTACTGAACTGCAGTGTCCATGATGTGTATATACAAGATACAAGCATGTGTACAACTATGTACCGTGGTATGAAGGCAAGGGCAAGAATCTACAACGAAGGAAATCAAGCTTTTTCGTAGCTAATGAAGGCAAGGAGATTCAGAGGACGCCAGCTTGAGCCGCTTGAACGGCGTCTCCCCGAGCTCAACCTCGGCCACCTGTCGTCCGCGCTTGAGAGTGATGGATCCACCCTGCCCTCCACTCTCACCCCCACTTCCACCTTGGCTCCCACCCACAGCAAGCCTCGCACTTAACGCCTGCTCCAAACTCTTGATAGTCTGCTTCTGGTCCTCGTTCGTCTCCTCCAAGACACTGACAATCGCCTCAAGAGTGTCAACCGTCTTGTCCCTGTTCTCACACTTCCGCTTCAAAGCCTCATTCTTCTTCTCCAGTTCCACCATGCGGTCATTCTTGTCCTTGATCACACGCTTACCGGCCTCAAAGGCCTGGTGGGCAACGGCGAGGGTGTGGTGCTGGTCGGCGAGCTCACGTTCCTGTCTCGAGATGGATGCGTATGCGAGTTCGAGGTCGCGTTGTTTGGCCATGAGGAGAGACTGGAGGCGTTTGGTCTCGGTGGAGGTCTTGGTTCTGGAGTTGGATGTTGTGCGCTGGAGGTTGAGAACGAGAAGGTCCGAGGACAAGCCGGGGCTCTCGTTGTGTTTGGGACTGCTCCAGAGCATGCCCGCTGGCGTGCGGTGGGGACACGGCGTGTCCGGGGTCACCACCTAGATGGTGTCAGTCTCAGTGACCCGGATTGGCTCGAGAGTTCTCACCTCTGCCTCGAACGAGTCTGAGTAGTCATCCGAGGTTGTCATGTACGCAGGCGGGGTACGCGGTGGACCCATGTCGGGGCCGCGGTGTGCGCGGCGCAGCTCATGCATGAGAGACAGTAGGGTTTGGGATGCCTCTGCCTCGGTTGGCGGGATGTTGACGTGGAAGGGGTTGGAGTTGCGGTCCTCTTCTTCATCGCTGCCCGAGTGGGTGTCGCTCGTGAGATGAGACTGGGGAGGAGACGTGTGCGGCGTAGTGCTGAACCCCTGCCAACGTGGTGGCTGGTGCGCAGGAGATGACACTGAGTCGGCGACGTAGCTCAGCGGGTCCGACGTGAGCGTCACGCGGTGGACATTGGAGGGGCCGCTGCCAGTTGCGTGGTGGATTGCTATAACAGGATGGGACTGGGGTGGAATGGCAGGGAGACCCGGAGCAGTCTGCGTGCGCCAGATATCGACGTAGCCGTCAATCCGGCCGTCATGCGCGAGTGGATCGAACGAGCTCAGCACTTCCGCTTGGGCAGGGGTGAATCCCGAGGCCGATCCACTAGCTGAGGGGTGGAAGCTGGGAGTAGAGACGTGGGGGTAGAGGTGGGTATCGTGGGAATAGCCGTCATAGGCGTCTTGATTGTAGTCGTGTGGACCATCACTGGGGTGGCTCGAAAGCGAGGCGAGTTTGGGTGGCGAACGCTCACTGCTGGGTTAGAGTCTGATTTTCTGCCCATCACCCACGCGTAGAAGTGCTCAGCCATCTCATCGGAGTCCAAGAACGGGACACCGTTATCCTTGTCTGCCTCGTCACTGGAGGCGCCAAGGACAAACGCGTTGTTGAGTTCGTGATAGGGGTGGTTTTCTGGGGCGTGGCTGCTTGGAGCGCCCTCGGCAGCGTGGAACAGCTCGTGGTCTTCGTAGTCGCTGTCGTCCGCGCTGTGCACCTCCTCATGGTACTCGTCATCATAGTGTGTATCCTTGTCGCAAAGAGTGGTGTCGCCGTACGCATAATCCTTTGTCGTGGTGTACCACCCTTCCTGCGAGTGATAGTGGCGGGAGACCCGGCGAGGTGGCGTCTGTGGTACTGACCCCGCCCACTGGGGAAGGTGCGGTGGAGGCGAGACCATGGTGCGTGAAGGTGGTCTCGCAAGAGCCGCTTTGAGATATAAGGAGGATGGTGGTAGAAGATAGAGTGAGGAGACGCGTGCGCTCTCTGAAGGGGTCGGTGTGCGTGCAGATCGTTTGAGGATGGGGACACAAACATGGAAGCAGAATGAATGTGGCACGATAATCCTCCCGAGCCGCCAAAGGCCGATCGTCTCGTCCTCCAGTCATCAGTGTCATTGCTTTGCTACAGGTCCGAAATGCCTTGGATTATTAATCGCGGTATATCTAATGGACTGCCATGTAGTTCTTACCACCTCGTATGGGCATACAGCAGTGAGGGACATAAACTAGGGGGGGAAATGGCCCGAAAATGTGCGGATTTAATATCAACACCTCCTCGTCCTTGCCGCAACGACCAATCGTCCCCAACACGATCCTCTCACATCCTCTAAACCTTCCATAAGACCTAAGAAGCTCTTGTACACCCTAAAACAGTTGCAGGAGTCAAAAATGGAGACGCGGTGAGTCGAACACCGTTCTTCAACGCCACTTGCGTGCCGTTCATGTCCTGCCGTTAGACGACATCCCCGAGAAGTGGGTGCCAGATCGGCTCTGTCGAGCTGCTCGTGCTATCCCCTGCCAGAGTCGAACTGGCGGCCTCTCCCGTAGCAACCGGACATCCTGAGGTGGGTGTGGGTGTGAAGGGAGCGCGCTAACCAACTGCGCTAAGGGGATCCTTGATGTTGACCTCTTGAGCGTGAAAAGAGGATGCCATGGGGGGGGAGGTGGAGCTAAAGATGAACAGAGAGACCCTGGTGGAAACTGTGGGGGTGTCCTGTACCCCACGCAGACATGTGGCATAAAGGGAGCACTTATTTCGCTGTGTTGCTTCCTCCAGTAGGTCAAGGGGTCTGACTCTCTGACCTTCCCCAACTCCAGCCACAGCCAACCGCCCATTTGTCTTCCACCACTGCTTTGTAGTTCAAAACTTGTCAGTCATGCCTGTGAGAGGGTTGGGCGACTTGGTGGCCCCTAGGGTCAAAGTGAGCGAAGTTCAACCCAAGAGACGGCAACAGGAGGTCGGTGGGAGTACGCCCAACATGCCTCCCAAGTCTTCTTCTCAACTCTGCACGTTCCCACGCCGTCCTGCAATCCTCCTGGGCTCCCAGACATCCAAAAAGCTTGGCTTGGGAGGCAATGAAGCCCCTTCTGACGAGAGTGGGATTCGAACCCACGTCCGAAGACTGCGGATTGACATTCTCTTCAAGAGATCGAGAAGAGGAGTGGAACAACCTTAACACAGCGCCTTAGACCGCTCGGCCATCTCGCCGAGTACGTTACTAGGCCTGGCTGTTCGAAGACGCGCTGTAGCTATGCATGTTGATAGCTATGCATGTTTACAAGGTAATGGAGATGGTCTGTGGAGCGCAGTTAAGAATTGTTGCCCTCCTGGAGGGTTGTGGATGTTGATGAATGAGATTTGAGGTGGTCGGAGGTATGAGGAAGCGAGCCACAACACATCAGAATCCGCGCCTCACTCCACCGACGGTGGGTCAAATGCACTGCGCTGCCTTCCACATGGCCACTCTTTCAACACGTTTCCTCGACCATACTTGTTGTATCTAACGGGGTTTACACATGCAAGAAAAGAATGGAACCGTAATGAAGGGAACAGGGAATGCATGACTTGACTGGAGACAACGACAAAAGTATTCACAAGAAACGCGGACAAAACAAAATCAATTAGTGTCAATCAAACGATACTGGAAGCAGGCAACGGGTGGACGGTGGATGGGTACGAGGTGGCGCCAGCGCTCACCAAGCAGGTTGTGGGTGGGGTGGGGTGGGTGAGGTGGAGACCAAAGGCCAGAGACGGTAGCGAAATCGAAGTGCCGTTGACGAGTTGACGAGTCGGAGGGAGTGTGGGGAGAGCTCACTTGACCTCGGAGCCAGAGAAAAGGAAAGTAGGCTTGGGCATGGCGGGGTAGCCCTCAGGAAGCGTCCACTTGCTCCTCTTCTTGGTGAGCCTCTTGACCGAGTCCAACTTCTCCCCCTCCTCCCAACGCTTGTCGGTGTTGATCCTGCGACGAGATGCCCTGGGCGTTGGGTTCGAGGGGCGAGCCATCTCCTCGTCGTCGGCCTCGTTGCCGGTGAGACATCCCTCCTCCGAGTCCGACTGGGGCTCGACCTTGGGCTGGCGGAGATACTTGCTGGCGTCGAGGACGTTTATGCTCTTGCTAGTGCGAAGAGGGCGGGGCCGGGTGGTGGGTGTCGACGGAGTTCCGAGACGCATGGTGGCCGTGGAGTCTGGGGCGTGGAGGTTGGTGGTTGAGAAACGAGTGGACAGGGTACGGGTGGTAGCGGTGGGCAGGTCGGTGGCATGCGCTTCCTGGGCGGTAAACGTGGGAATGGGTCCGCGGGAGCTGGAGCTGCGCCTCGAGTTTGCCATGGTCATGGAACGGCGCTCCACTGGGTCGTTGGCAAAGGGGAACTTTGACCGTCCCAGCGAGCTTGCCCAGTAGTCCTTGCCATGGCTGACGGTGGTGGCACCAAGCTCGCCGAGGTCGCGGAACGATTCCTTGTGCCTCAGGCCAGACATGCACTTGGCGTGGGACATGGTGGGGGGCCACTTGGTGGTAACGCCGGGAGCGTTGCGCCACGACTGGGGTTGGAGGGTTTCGACGATCTTTTCGTCATCATCGATGCGGAAGCGAATGTCGGACCGGGTCGAGGCGTTGCGACCGATAGTACCCTGCTTCACGGGGCTCGGAGTCCGCTTCTGCACAACGTGTCCCAGATAGTCGACGAGCCCGAGCTTGGCAGAGGGACCCAAGGTGGAAGCCGTCCGGATGCCATTTGAGTCGTCCAAGGGCATGTCGGCCATTGCGAGTCCCATGTTGGGCTTCTGCACAGTGAGTGGCGTGGGTGACGTGTGGAGCTGGGTGCTGACCGAATGGCGGAGCTTGTGGGCGTCTGAAGTGGGCGGGGAGGGGTATGGAGCCGAGGGAAAGCCCTTCTTCTTCGCCACTAGCTTCTTGCCAGTGTTAAGAGGTGCAATAAATGACACTGGCAGCTGGGGTTCGTCGAAGGACGGAATGGGGTCACGACGGCGGACGATGGTGGAACCAAACGAACTGTCGAGGGAAGGTACAGTGGCGCTGCCGAACACGTCGCGACTGTCCATCTCGGCTGTGAACGAGTGCAGGTCTCCAAGTGGCTCAAGCGCATCAGCGAGAGGCTTGTTGAGGGAGGTCTGGGGGATGGAGTACGGCATGGCCTGAAATGTCAGCGGGAGCTCGGCCAAACAACGGCCGCGGAACTGCTCACCATTTCGTCGACAAGCCACTCGGAGCTCCAGTCGGAGAAGAAAAACGCCGTTTTGGAGTCGACAATGTCCGACCATTTGGCGAGGTAACGGTCGCGGAATTCACGACTGTCACGCTCTTCGATGTTGTCGCCGATGCGGATGGGAAGCCAGCCAACAAAGGCGCCGAGGCGGTGGAGCTTGTTGCGCAGGTCGGATGTGTTTTCGCGGATGTTTTCGATGAATGCATTTGTCGGATTCTCATGCATGAGCGCAAGGTTGTTGACAGCAATGTCAAAGCGAGGAAGGTCGCTCCAGAAGAGCGCGGGAACAGTAGTACTGCAAATTGTGTCAGCTGAGACTAGAACAGGTGCAAGGCGAAATCGGGGGAAAAAATGTTCAAAAATGAACTCACCTAGGACCAAAACCGTAAAGTGTTGCGGCCTTCAGAGCTTCGTCGGCGTTGAGGTGACCCATCGACCGGGAGTACAGGGTGAAGATCTCCTTGAATGCAGTACCGCAGGCGTTGTCCTTTTCGGCAAACTCCTCAAGGGCGAGATGATTGACAATGTAACTGAAGCCATATTTGAGGATATCAGAGCAGGTGGAAGCGTACTGCGGCGGGCTGAGCCTGGGAGAAGTTGCGACACCATCCGAGGTAGGAGTCGATAAGAGGGGGAGAGGAGGCATGGGTGTGGCGTTGGCGAAAAGATCACAGACTTGGGAAGGAATGTCACCCGAGATAAGGTGCACATTGTCGTTGAAAGCAGTGAGAGGGCGGACCTTGCGAGGAGAGTTGGAAGGGGTCGGTGATTTGGTGATTGAAGCATGAGGAGTCGGAGGACCGCCATCAGAGCTGGTGTCCGAGATAGCGGAGAGGTTGAGAGAGGAGATAACAGGAGGAGCAAGATAGCCAGTATTGAAGTCAAAGCTTTCGCAAGTTGAACTCGGAGGAGGGGTCACGGTAGAGGGGGGAGGGGATAGTACGGACATTTTACAAAAAGGGGAACAAAGGATATGGGTGGGTGATGAGAAACGGAGGGGTGATGGGGAAATGATAACAAAGAGAGTGGACGGAAGTAATAACAAGAGGTACGGAAGGAAGGAGAGTGGTATGTAATGGGAGGGATGTGTGTCTGGGATAGTGTTGGCGGACAGCAATGAGAGGATGGGGGGAGGAGGGGATGTTGAGAAGAAGCAGAAAGACAGGTGGGGGATGGAAAGTTCGTTCATATATACCCAACTCTGGAAGAAGCTGGGGCATGCAACGCTGATGGGTACTGAACATATTTTACCTGCGTGTTTACTCGAGTGACCCAGGGAAGGAAACTGTAGTGGGATACACACTGCCACATCAGAGGAGACGGCCCAAGGGCCACCGACTCGCAGTCCGAACGGATGTCGGCGCACTGTCCTCTCTGCCAAGCCGACCCTAAACCTCGGCGTGAGAACTGATCTGAGGTAAACACGGTGCATAAATTACGCCAGCAGTGAAGTCGCGGCGCAAATGCTGTCAACGTCTGCTCACTTTGAACCGTCATCTAGGTACATAGAGCAGTAGAGACTCAGAATGACACCATGGTCAGGAAGGATTGTAACGTTGCGACGAACCAAGAGCGCCGAACGTGGTCCTGACCACCGAGGACTGGTACTCGATGCACAGCACAACTCCAGAGGTCACTCAAGTGCGAGGTGCACGCAAGGGTGAAGGGCCGTGCAGAAGTTGTTTATTTCGGTAGGGCCTGAGGGATGGCGGACGGTTTCAGTTCCTCGACTCGGCTCCATTCCACCGCCACAAACCTTACTGGCGACCCTCATTGATTCAACACATACGCGTCGCGGCGACGTGTTTACTCTTACATACGGTGGTGTTGATACTCAGTAAATCTCAAGGATCAGTACGTTTTGATGACGGGTTGACTTGTATTTGAACGACGTTGCCAAAAATGCCAGAAAACAACCCGAAAAGCGGGGGCTGTTCTGACAGCACTGCCACACAGGGGGTGGTGCTCCACCTGCGGAGAAGACAATGGACAAGCCAACTCGTTATCATTACTGCATTCTTTTGTGCATGGCACAGCCTTAGATCTCCTACGCAGCTCCGAACAAGTTGTCTGCGCGCGAACGCTTCTTCTTGAGCTTGTTCTTGATGCTATTAAACCACCCCGTTCCCCTCTCATTCTGTGTCGCCGCATCCCCCTGCAAATCCGTGGCGACCTCCTCGGTGAGTATTTCCTCCGTTTCAGTCTGCACCATCTCGTTGGGCGGTGGCATGTCGTACCGGCAAGCGGTAAATACTACACCGTGACGGCGCTCAGCTGCGACTGGCTCGATGGGCGAACGGTAGTTGACGTGTGGCGTATACGAGGGCGGGTGGTTGACCTCGATCCATTTCATGAGCTGGTGGGTGTCCTCTAAAAGCTGGTCCGAGGGGCGGGGTGAACGAGGTGGTTGAGTCTTGGGGTCGGGAAGCCAACGCTTGTCGTTCAAGCCCAGGCGGAGCCGAGCCTCACAAGCCACCTCGATGAGAGCGTACGTTTGTTCGGCGGTGCGCCCGCCAAAACGATGGCAGCTGAACTTTGTGGAAAGACGACGGAGAAGGATCTGACCTTGGGGGACATAGGCCGCGGCGGCAGGAGAGAGAATGACTGGGGTACGGGGTTCTTCTTCCTCCTCTTCTTCGTCGCTCAGTTCACCTGATGCATCGTCGTCGGCTGCGTGTGCAGTTGGAGTAGTCGGGGTGACGAGAGCAATGGATGAAATCGCCGAGCTGTCGGATTGGTCGGTGGAACCGCTGGGGGGGCCAGAGTCGGTGTCGACAGAAAAGTGGATACTGATAGGGAGGATGGCGTTCTTGGCGCTGTTGGAAGAGAGGAGGCGAGTCTTATTGCGTGGACCTGGACTGAGGAGGACATCCGCATCGTCGTTGGGATTCCAAGCGTCCGAAGGAACGTCAGGTGACGGAGGCTTGTTGCTGGTCGTTTCCGCGGGGGGCGGCAAAAGGCCTGTTTCTTCGTTGCTGAGTGATGTGGTAGAGGGGCTACGAGGCAAGACTTCCGAAGATGGATGGGGGGTGGAATACATCGGCGCTGGGCCGCTCCTAGAGGAGGCGAAGAAGTCAGGATAGATGTCGGGGTCATTGAGAACGTCCATCTTGTCAAAGTGGAAGGGGTCCTCGTCATCACTGTCGGTTCTCCAGTCCACATCCCTGTTGGCATTGGGAGCGGGCGAGGTCTCGCCGTTTACAGACGTGTCGGCACTGTGCTGGGCGTTGGCATAGTATGAGTCAAACGACTTGTCAAATGATTCGTCCTCGTTGTCCACATCCGCAATGGTGAGAAGCACGCCATCAGGCCTGGACGGGGTAGCCACTTGGCCATCAGCTATGTTCCCATCATGTTAGGGGTATGCGGAGCTCACACTGGATTTGATATACTGATGGACCGGGTAGCCTAGCACGGGGGTTGCTGAGGTGTGCTCTATGGGGAGGGTGGAGCTGCTGTATCATGGTGTACGTCCAAGCAAATGCTATGAGGTTGGTGGAGAGAGAGTGCTTGTGTTGGAATTGCTGTCAGCGAGGAGGGGGGGGGAGGGAGACCACCTCTCTTACGCAGGTGGTACTGCCGCTTCGGTGTCCGCAGCGACCAGCCTCTGATGGTCACCGCCACACTCCGTTGATGACCCGTGTATTCCGTCACCGTCATCAGTGTCTGATGCCGCTCTAGCAGAATGCTGGAAATCACATCAAACAGAGGGAAGGCGGGATGCTCTTCGTACCTTGCACCTTGCAACTGCGCCACTCGCGACGTTTGGCACGTTCCATTCCCACTGCACTCGATAACCTCCTGGCATGAACGCGTCTGACGTCCGGCGAGTGGCAGTTCTGTTGTGCCAAGCCTTTGTGACTGTGCACGGTCCCCGCGATCAAGGAGATAAACACGCGAGCATTTCCTCCGCCCACACTCTGTACAGGTCCGGTTCTTCATAGCAAGTACGTACACAGGTCTATCAAACAGCATGTATGGGCAAATCAGTGAAAACTGTGTATCTACTGCAGAGAGTTGCTGTGTGATGGCATTAACGACGGCATACTCTGGGACGCGACAGAGGTCTGGAGGCTCGTCGTGCGGTGGGCCACATGGACGGTGGAGACACGGGGCACGAGCTCCATAACAGTCTGGGCCACGGCACGGTACTCTGCCATGACTGATCCTGTCTCAGTGGAGATCTGCTCTTGCATGGCGTGGGCCTCCGCACTGAGTTCTTCGGCGCGAGCAATAAGCTCTGCGCGGCGAGCCGTCAGGGCTGTGGCTTGGACCGAGAGCGCCTGGAGCTTTTGGTCCACGACCTGTATCTCGGCGGTAACAGCCTTGAGGTCCAGGATGCGGAGGAAGGGGTGGATCGGGGCGAGGTCCACAGGTCCCACTTCGATGGTCTTGGTCTCAACCTTGGTCTCAGTGGTGCGTGTCGGCGTTGGGTGCGGGGTGAGGATGCGGAGGGGTCCGTGCGACAGCATTGCTGAACCAAACCCTGGGGTGGGCGCGGGAGTGATGGAGCGAGGAGGAGTGGAAATGAGGGGGAGCTGCGACAAGGGGGACACGAGGTTGGTTGACGGGAAAAAGCTCGTCATCACAGAGTGCTTGGACTGTGGGGCGTCGATGGCAGTGGTGGTGGTCTCAACGACGGTCTTGCTGGCACCGGCAACGTCACCAGCACTGATACTGACGACGGCCTCGCCGGCATCCTCCCCGCCATCCTTGGTGATGCGGGCCTTCTTCGGGCGGTGCTGTCCGCTAATGACGTCAGTGAAACTCCGGTTTGATGACTTGAGACTCACGCTGCAGCGCCTTTGTCGGTGTCGTGCTTGCCCTTGTCGGAAAGCAACGTGCCCGTGAGCTCCTCGACAATCTGCTCCGAGGTGGCAGTCCCGTTGGATCCGTCTCCCGCCTCGATGATGGCCTGGAGGACCGTGGCGGCCGAGTTGGTCGCCTCAGACTGTCCAAGTGCCAATGCCGAAATTGAAAACTCGTGGAACGTCTTGCCGGCCCTCGAGCAACTCATCATTGATTTCTTGCACGACTCGCAGCCTGGGTGACGCCACGCACCCTCCCCATCGGGGAGGAACGCACGGGTGGCGCACTCGACCCCCAAAGTCGCACAGCGCTCACACAACTGCCCATCGCTGTTGTCAGCCACTTATCGTCGCCAACGAGACGTACGAGTAGAGACTTCCCCCTTGGTGGGCGGTGTCGAGCGCAAATCCGAAACTCGAGTTCATGAGGCCGGCGGAAGCGCGTCCGGTGCGCGGCGACTTTGGCAGGCTTGAGGTGGGAGTCGGAGTGGGAGAACGGCGCTTGTTGGTCTGCGGGGATGAGCTCGCGGGGGTGGGAGTCAATCCACGGCGGCGAGAGGACATGGTGAGCCGTGTCACAAAGATGAGTGAAGGTGTGTGCTGGAACAGGTCGTGGGTTATAGCTTGCTTCCATAGGCCGACACTGACGTTCAGTCGGCCATTGCCTACGGAGGGTACATAATGGGTAAATGGGTGCAGTGGCTTCACAGCGTCATCCAGACGTCACCGTTGCGGCGCACCGTGAGTGAATCATAGGGGAACGGATTGTGCTCCACAGTCGGGGCGTCTGCAAGAACAACAGCTGTGAGTTGGGGTAGGCGTTCGTTCGCCGTCGTTGCCTGTGACTGGTCAATTCTGAATTACGAGGAGAAAGATATCTTACACGCCCCTTCTGACCACAGATAGGGCGTAACAGGGTATAGTATGTCAGTGTTCAGTGTCATGCACTAGGGCTAGTTAGAGGACCTTCATTCGCTGCTTTGCTGTGTGATGTGGGGGCACTGACGTGTTCATTATTCCCCTGGTGAGTTGAACGACAGGCGAAGGTGACGTGGAGGCTGAGAAGTGCACACGACCATGCAAGTGGGACGAAAGCTGGTGACTGACTGTAAACCAAGCTGGTGACAGACCACAGACAGTTGCGAGACACTGAATGCAATGTGGCCGCGGGTGTAACGAATCAGTTGTTACATGAAGCCAGCCGGGCCGCGGCGTTGAGGTTCTTCCTGCACTAGCGCAGTGAATTCAACAGTGGTGCACACCGGTGAGTTAGTAGGTACGCAGCAGCTACGAGCCATGAGGTACGACATCGAGAACCCTAGGTGAGGTCTAGAATTCTAGAAGAGTGTAGGGGTTTTCAGTTACGAGCCTTCTGGCGTGGCTTTGAGTGACTTTGTTGATTGGCCCCTCACCCACACTTGTAAGTACTAACACTTGGGTGCTCAAGGGTCGTCATCGCCGTTCTCGTTATGGACGCTACTGCGTATTCATATTGCCAACTCTATTGAGTGCACGAGCACATAAGAGCTAGGTTCATTTCACTTTGGGTCCTTGGCTTGAACGTCAATATGAGAACGAATGAGATGAACAAATGAACCCCCAATATGAGACGTCGCTGAGCCCTAGCAGCGGCCCTGCTAGGGTGGCAGTCTGCACCCCAAGACCGAGTGGCTTCCCTACCGTTTACATCCAGAAGACCACTGCGTGTACAAGATGTGTCACTAGTATTCAGCACTGGCTCGCACAATTCAGTGATCAGTGACCCATTGGGAGGCGCTGCTAAAACGGAACGAGTGACGGCGCAAGGTGGGGTTCGGACAAACTGCCGTTTCGTAACTATAACTGGGCTGGCCGCCGTCTGGCCATGCTGAAGACCGTCCGTCTCATCCGGTAGAACATGCCGCTGCCGGCAAGTGGCCGCCGACAGTCTCTAGTCTCTGGATCTCTGGCATGTGGATCGTAACGGATCTACGCGCAAGTAGAGAGCTTCCAGCAAAAGGCCAAAAGGCCTAGTCCACGAGGTTTTCGGGGTGTTGCATATCCCTATTTTCCGTTCCCTTGGGCGGTTCCTGGAGAACCGGGTCGTTTGGGCACTCATTCATCGACTGTCGTGGTCCGCGGCATTGACCCATCTCCCCACCCTGTCTCCACGTGCTGGCAAACGACCCATCGTATTCCAGTGCCCGCAGAGCCATGGCAGCAGGTCCCGTCTCGAATAAAGGTTCTCGGACCTCTCGAGCATTACTCAGGCGCAACGGCCGTGCCAACTTTTCAGAGGCACTACGCCACCGACGCGCTCCCCCCTAAGTCGCGTGGACGCCTGATGGCGTTCCGTTCGCGTTTATTCACCCTGTCTCGACGCGCCGACAGTACAAGCTGAACTGCACTTGCAATGTCGGAACCCACGCGTCACGCTTGTAAAAACACAGAGAGAAAGAGAAAGCTGCGCACCTCCTTACTGTACAGTACGCTGCATCGGCTAGATTGCATTGTGGCGATATAAAGTTTTTAACGAAGACCACCGTTCAATTCAGTAAATGATGGTGACGTCGGTCCGTTGTTATTAAGCCGAATCTGACGCGCCGGCTGCCGGAAACGCAGTCAAAGTCGACTCTTCAACGCAGTCCAGTTCCCGTTCCCGTGAATCCGGTGGCCGGTGGACGTCAGTGGCCCAGTGGGCACGGCCGGCGGCAGCCGTTTGCATATGTCCCCCAGAACACCCGCGGGGCTGCGGGACGCTGTGAGTTGAACCGCTTCTCCCCCTCTCTATTGCCCCCTCGACCAGCAGGGCCGTGGAGCGATGCATCAGCCCTGCCGGAATCCTGGAATTCCTTGAACAAGGGCAAAGAGGTCAGTCGCGTCCCTTCTCCCTGCATATTGTATTCAGACAGAGCTTCGGCTCTGCGGGATGGAGACCGAGATGCTTAAACGCGTAACTCTGTGTGCTGTTGCCGCGCCTGTTGTACCCCAGTTATCCCGTCTCCCGCGGCTGCGAAGCCGCACGCTGCAAGCTGCTCAAGCCACGAGAGCCCATCTGCCGCGAGGCTCTGGGTGAGGCGTCCGCTCCGAGACTGTACCACCACGTCGACAGTTTTTTTGTTCGGCCGTGGAGGCAGAGCGCGCGGTACACCACCGCCGCCGCTAAGCAGGTGGAGCAGATGAGGTGAAGCAGGCGTTCTCCATTCAAGGATTTCTGGCAAGTCTGAAACGCTGCAGCTTCTCAGAACCAGAACAAATTCATCACCCACCTCGACAACAATAAAAAGGACAACCCCCGAGACGTCTTCGACTACCCCACACTCCATCGACCCCCCATCGACCCCCCACAAGTGTCAACAAAAAGAGCCTCTCTTAGCGTTATACGACGCGACCCCCCACTCCCACTCCACACTCTGAGCTCAACTTGGCCAACCACAACAATGGCGTCCCCCCGTACACCACCTCACTCTCCTCTCCAGGAGCCGTGTGCTCCTAAATCGCGTACAAGCAACTCGCGACTGAGCCCCGAGGCCATGAAGCGCGCACAGGCTGCCTTCCAGAAGTGTGAGTCTTACAGAAAAACAATGCCGAGAACCGAAAAAGTCTAATGCCGTCAGCATTCCAAGTCACCAACGTGCCTTTCCACATTCGTCCACTTTCGCCGCCGGCTACTCCACCCAGGAGCCCAGAGATGCATGCCACCAACTCGTCAGACGACGTCGAGGCCTTCCACCTCCCTCGTCCTCGCGTTGCATTTGCGCTCCAGCCTCCCATCGCGCTCAAGCCCTCACCGACTTCGAGCGTGATGATGACTCCACCCAACGCCCAGCCGAAGTTCGGCCTGGGTGCACCCCTCCTTCCCGGTACCCCCTTGTCAGCACCCTCTTCTCCCTCGCCAATGCCACGAACAATGGCCGGCACTCGTCTGAAGGAGATGACACTCCAGGGCCAGTAGATCCACACTGCTCGCTGCCTTTGGTCTGCGCCTCGAGGCCTCTTCAATCACACCAAATGCAAGGGGGAACCGGCTTCTCACCATCCCATCCATGCCATCCATCCTACCCACACCAAACGTCAATTGCCACCATCGAGCACGAATGATCATCAGATCATCGGGTCTCCCAGCGCAGGCGCGCACTCAACTAGACATCCAAGACATTGCACAAGCACTGCCATCACCCCGCTGGTCGGGGCACAGCACCCACCCATCATTGTATGCATAGCGACCCACCATCGATAGATTTCCTGTATCAGACACATGCATAGCATCCTCCCTTAAAATCCACGAGCCCTCCAAGTGTCTGATCGGCGGAGGACATCTATCTAAGAATGCATTCAAACCAAACAACAGATGGTCCCAACAGGACAACCGTGGGCAGTGGCTCAGTGCGTTACACAAGAGTGTCCAGCGCGAGCTCCTCCTCCTCATCCTGGATGAACTCTTCAGCATTCTCAATGCTCTCCACAATCAGATTGCTACCACCACGGACCACCGTCAGGCGAGTCGGAGTCCCCGGCCCCTCACTGCTGGAGTCTGAAGCATATCCATCGTCCGAGAGGTGAGCTTCCTGGTGCGGGAGGACGGAGGCATGGCTGTTGAGGAGCTATCGGGGGCAGTCAGGAAAGGTACGACCGGGCAGCCTTGCATGGGACTCACGTAGAGAACCTCGTCTGCTGCGGCTGGGTAGAAAAGCGTGGCCGAGGGGTGCATGTCGGGAAATCTGCAAGAGACCCAGTGCTGGTAGCAGCGGTTGAGCCTGACGACTTGGTCATAGCTGTGGTACTGGAAGCGGTTCATGCCTGTCATGAAGCTGAGGTGGCCCACAAAGGCGCCTTTGGTGCACCACATATGGGCACGAAGCTTGGCTGTTTGGACAAGGACGATCGCGAGGCTGGCTGACAAGTCGCCGAAAGGGCACAATTCAGAAATCCGCCAGGCCGCTTTGATCTACTTCCTCGACGACCAGAAGATTGCAGGAATGGAGAGGCTGAGAACAATTAGCGCTGTGCAAGGGTACATCACTCACCTCTTCTGGCACCCACAAAGGGCCTGGCATACGAGCTCCTCGGTGCTACGCCTCGGATGGCCCGAGAAGTAGTCCTCAGACACCTCCTCAAAGCGGCTACCAAAGAGGGCACCGTAGGGATACTCCAGATCCGAGTCCGTCGTGCCGAGAGCGACTACCTTTTCAGAGGCGACCTCCCAAGAAATAGTGCAGTGGCACGGGTTGGGAATGGCGGGATTGTCCGCCAGTACACCGTCCGCAGAACGAATGGCGGTAGGAGAATGGAGAGGCGATGAAGCGGTGCTGCGTTGGGCCATTGTTCTTGAGGAGGGGTGGTTCGCAGCTGTGAAACAAGTGGTGGAAAGGACCCGAAAGTGATACCGAAGACGTCTCGCACGTGAAGACTGGGTTGTAGAGAGCTAGTTGGGCATAATCTATTTGGATACTGATTGTGGAGGCGCCAGGAGCCAGTGGAACAGACAACTGATCCCAACCACAGTGCCACAGTGGCCCGTGCTGTTGAAGGAAGGACCCCAAAATACCCTCCTCCACCACACGTCCCGCCACTTGTGTGTTGTGGTGTGTCATTCGGACGCGACCTGTTCGGATCAGTGCATAAAGAAAGGGATAGACGCGCAACGGTATGCATGTTTGGCTGAACGGTGGCAGAAGAGAGAGCAGTGCCTTGTGGCCCACGGGCCTAAACAACAACCGAGAAGTGGCCCCTCTCTGTTTCTGGCGACGCGGCGTCAGAGTCATTCTCAGAGTCGCAGTATCCTACTCCCCTCCAGCCATCCCGCTTCTTCATTGCAGCCTGAAAAATGTCAGCCATCGGAGAAGGGAATGAAGCTAATCCACCCAACTCACATGCATGATCTTGCGCGAGTCCCAAGCCGGGTAGAAGAACGCGTCAACGTCCATCAACTTACCACCAAACGTCGCGTTCGTGTCGGCATGGAAGCGCACCACCTGTTCGAGACGCTCCACAGTGACTTCCCAAGCGGGGATGCAGAAGTCGAGAGGGAGCCAGCCCGCGAAGGCGCCCTTCTTAAACAAGTAGGCGCGGAGGGCCGAGGTGTGGATGATCACCTTTTCCCATACGTCGTTGGCCGGGCACCCAGACGCGTGGGCGACGGTGTTTGCGATGAGCTCGGCGTAGTCGCAAAAATGGTGGCCGTTAGACCAGTATGTGGCAGGGACGCTGATGCTGGGGAGTCAGCACTCTGCTCCCCATTCTTGATAGACTTACTAATTTCCGAGACCAATGAGCACTTGATGACGGAGACAGTCCTCTCCACTAAAACGTTTCCACTCCTTGAAAGTGACGGCAAAACGGCGGAACGCGGACGAAGTGGTGTTGCGACTGAAAGTGGTGTTGAAATGGCAGGCCTCGTCGTACGTGATGTGCGGAGTTTCCATAATCTCCCACATTTGCTCGCTGGTCAAAGGACTGGGGACGATACAACGGATGGTGACCGTCTTGAGCTCCTCGTCCTGATCAGCGTCATAGCTCTCGTCTTCGCTGTCCCAGAGCGAGGCGAGCCCGTCGTCACAGTCGACGTCCATGTCGGGTCCTGCAAGTGGGGCGGAGACAGCCGGCGGGGAACGCGCCACACGAGGAACGGCGTTCTCGGTGGCGTAGGCAGGGGCAATGGGGTGCTGGTGAGAGTGGTTGTCGTCCAAGCGCAGGTCGGGGAGAGGGGTAGGGAGGTTGACGAGGATAGGTAGAATGACACTGGATCCATCACTGCCATCAATCTGATGGGCCGGCTTGGTAGAGGTTGAGACGGATGATGGTTCGTGCGTGTGGCTGATGGTCGCGGTCCCACAAGGCGGACGAATGTTCTCCTTGTCGCTTCTGCTGTCCTGCTCGTGACTGAAGGGTTCGGACTTGTTGCTGCTGGTACTGCGAGTATGGGCAAATGGGTGGTAAAAGTTGGCTACGCCGTTGGGTGATGATGGGCGAGGAGTGGGCTGATGATCACTCTCCCAAGCCGAAAGGGGACGCAAGCCGAGGTTGTCGTAGGCACTCTGCCTTGCGAGCTGGTCGGCCTCGCGTTCGAGACCGCGAATGACTATAGCGGCCTTGCCAACAACTTGAGACATAACGGCGTAGGAGTTGGGAGGAGAGACAGCTAGATCTGGGCGCGAGGTTTGCCTGGCAGTTCACTATACTTTTAAGGTGATCCAAGCGCGTGTCAAACATCCGGTCCACCTTGAGATAAACACTGATCCGCTGGGGTATGCAAACGTTGCGGCGGTAAACACCGCGACTAACAGCTATGCTGCTGTACTACCGTTCTCAGTTGACGTGGCAAATACTTTGTATTTTGGGTTTGATGCATGTAGGCAGACCTGACATCGTAAGCCCTTCCTATCGGCTTGTCAGTAGTTTGCTTGAGATGAAGCTCCATTGACATGAACACGATGGTACGTGCTTCCGTATGTGCATATGTGCGGTATGGTACAGACTTTGGGTCGTTTGGTATTGTTGTTGGTGTCGGCCACTTGACTGTCAAACATCACCAGACTGCGCAGAGAGAAAGAAGAATAGGTGTCGCGAAGCACGACAAACAGATGCAGCACAGGACAGCGGAGGTAAATTGTGCAGTGAATGCACCGGGCCCGGCCATCAGCGGCCCAGTGGCCAGTGGCCAGTGTGGGTCATCAAACTCACATTACTGCTTCCATGGAGTCCAGGCTAACATTGTATGGGCACGGGCACTATTGCTTCAGACAACGGAACTCTGTGCCATGAGAATAAATTGATTTTAAGCGATTAATTAGCATCCCTCACTGTGCTCGAGATCTGTGCCAACTATCTGCCATGCTTCCAGTCATTCTCTGCATCCCACTGGACGGGTAAAAGCAACCACAACCACGTGATCCTCGCCAAACATTTCCTACCTCAGACGCGCGTCTCATTGCCCGCACTGATCCAGAACTTCTTGTCAGCTGCAGAACAGCTTGGGTACTCACAAGACAACGGTCAATCTCAGCCTGGGGGATTTCCTCGACGTAAGAGGCCGTACCGTTGGCCCCTCCTTGCCAAGGAACCATGCGTTGTGCTCCTCCAGATGCAACGTTGAGGGCCGGCCAGTCAGGCGAGGTAGCAAGCTTGTGAGCGGTGGGGTCGTACGAGCGAGCGAATGAAGTCCAATAGGCGACGGCTTCAGATGCCAGCAGCGACTCGGTGGAGTTGAAGGGAACGAATGTGTCTTGAAGGTTGGTCAGCTGCAGAATGTGTGATGCAGGTTAGACTAATGACTGACTCTGAGCGTTGCTTGCGGATACACCGGAGCTGCACTGTCAGTTCCGGACGCCAGACACTCAACTCACTTGGTGCCTTGGAACAGGAAGTACAGGTCCGAGGTGTGAACAACCCCCTTGTAAGATGCTGCAGCCAGTTGCACGGGATCGGGAGTATTCCACCTAGAGGGGAACTTAGTTGGTCACTTCAGAGATCAACTCACCTGTAAGTGTATGCGCGCTGACCCGCAGCGGCTGTGCGGTTCGCAAGGTACCAGTCCCAACAAGAAAACTCAGTCTGGCCAGTGAGCGTCTGCGCCATGTCGTAGAACGAGGTGAATTCGCTTTGGTTGTAGAGGGCAAGACCACGTTCGAACGTCGCGTTGGACTGCGACGTCGTTAGCTGCTGCGTTTAAAGAGTATCCCTCACCAGCCACTTGAAGCGCGAGGAGGTCAGTGCCGTGTAGAGCTGGGCGGTATTGGTGACCGAGGTGGGCGACCCGACAAAGGTCGTACCTTCGTTGTTGACGTGTCCGGCAAGCACAGGCATTCTGATGTTAGCTTACGGTCGTCAAAGGTGCCCACTTGGAGAAGTGTCCCTTAGTGAGCGAGACGCTCGGGAAGTCGAGAATGTTCACGCCGTCGACAATGGGGAGATACTTGCAGAGCGGCTGCGGACGGTGGTCTGTGGTTCGTATCAGCTTTGTGACCCGTACATTATTTAGCTGCAACTTACTAACTGCCTGGACGAGCACTCGAGCCGGAGTGTTACGAAGACAGGCCATGACGTCCGTGGAACGGTCGCAGCCAGTAAAGGTGGTGACATTGTTGAAGCATTGCTGACGGTGAATACCAATATGCTCATGCTGGGACGTACCTCATACACGTCGGCGGTTCCAAATGGATCGTTTCCAATACTCTGAAGAATCTACTCGTCAGCTTCCACCTTCACAAACTGGTAGCTCACTGCAGCGCTGAATGGAGGGCTCGAATCCCCGCCATCCTTCCAAACGAGGTGGTTCAGCACGGAGCCACCGCCGCTCGATTCCCCAGAGATGGTGACGTGCTTGGGGTCACCACCAAATGCTCCAATGTGACGCTGAATCCACTCGAGAGCTGCACGCTGGTCAAGGAGGCCGGCATTTGCCACGCCGTTGGCCATGAGCTTGGACGAGGCAAGGAAGCCGAGGAGGCCGAGCTGGTATCAGCAGAGGTCAACGTCAAGGAGACGTACTCGATACTGAATGCTAACAGCCACGAGCTGCCCGCCAGTGGCCTCTACCCAGTGGGCCATGGGGAATCCTTGAGCAGACTGTCGTGAGTTTCCTTGCGCGCCTTTCCTCGCTCACGTTGTAGTAGTTGCCACCACCCTGGAACAAGGTCAACACACTGGCTACCGACATCTGGTCCCTTAGGTCACTCACGTGGATGTAAACGATGACCGGGAGGTTGCTGCTGGCAGTCGCTCCAGCTGGAGCCCAGACATTGAGTGTCACACAGTCTAAAATGAGCACCGCACGTCTTCGGCATGGTTGACTCACCCTCATCACCGACGCCGACGATAGCCGGCTGCTGGATGCAAAGCGGACCGAACCAGCGCGCATCGAGTTCGGGCTTGTTGGCTCCATTCTTGGTAGTCTCGTCGAGACGCACAGGAGCGCGCCATCGGAGGTCTCCAAGAGGAGGTTTCACGTACGGGATGCCGCCAAAGAAGTTGACGGAAT
This sequence comes from Apiotrichum porosum, assembly GCF_003942205.1. Taxonomy (NCBI): domain Eukaryota; kingdom Fungi; phylum Basidiomycota; class Tremellomycetes; order Trichosporonales; family Trichosporonaceae; genus Apiotrichum; species Apiotrichum porosum. Next base: position 2,645,529 of record NW_021167110.1, on the reverse strand, counting down.
TGGACGAGGCGTTGCCAACGACGGTCTGCTGGTTAGAAGGTTCAAGCAAATCGGGCTTACAGTATAACCCAAGTCAACAACTGGGCCTAGGGTACTGAGAACGCTCTGGGCAGCATTACCAGAGTTGGATGAACCTGCCAGTGCCGTACCAATGGCAGTGGTGAGCAACAGGGAGAGGTGCGGTAGGATCATTGCCGGCTAAGTGTGGAGGACGGCGGGGACCTCCATGGGGCCCTCTTCGAGCCACCTTTTGAGGTGAAGCATCAGCTCTGCCTCTTGTGGCCTAACGCTAGGACTGCTTCATTCAAGAACAGTCTGTCAATGTCCGGAGAGGAGGGCCGCCGCTCCGCGCCGGGCCGGCGGGTGCCTTGGTGCTCTTGACGGCCTTCAGCTCATCCATCAGGCTCAGATGGTCGGCCCGAGTGGGCATCAGTGCAGGCCGTCGAGATGCCAAGCACGCATGAACACACGGACGCTTGTGGACACTGGCCAGTGTTGCAGTCACTGGAGGTGCAAGTTGTCAAGGTTACAGTACATTTTCATTAGTTTCAGCGATTATAATATGCAGTTGCTCGTAAATGAGCGATTGGATAATGTCCTCATGACATGAACATGACGCAATTAGCAAAACTTAGGCGTGCCACTGTTAGGCGTCGCAGCTCGCAGGGAGACGCCAATATAGGCGCGAACGGTGCAACTTGCATCCTTGAGTCACGTGACCTCAAGTGTTCCACAGTGTACCAGAGTGGAATTCCGACACGGAAGTCTCCAGCCGACATAGCATTGCGGTAGTGGTGGAAGAGAGGTAGCCTAAACGCCGTTTTAGGAGGAGTGCTTTGCAGTTGGTGCTGGGACGCTGGAATAGGGTACTTTGGCTGGATTTGTCACTCCCGTTAGTGGAACCGGGCGCCGGTGAGGGCTCGCGCCTGCTTTCTCTTGGTGCACCGCCTGCGTTTTTCTTTTCTTTTTCTTTGGCGTGCCAAAGGGTGTGACCTGTGTTCGTCTCCCGCTGCGCCACCGTTCTCGCCATCGACATGATGGATCAAGACATGAGACACCACCCAGGAGTAAAGATGGCGGGCATGTGGATCCATGTTAGGACCATGTCTCCGCGGCCGAAAACAAAGCAGGCAGTAACCGCAGAGGAGAAAAACTTACAAACGGCTGACTGACGCGGAGTAATGCGCCTTGTGTCAAACCCCTTGCTGTGGCCGAGACATGAGGCTTACAAGACCGACCTTCCAGACAAGGTTCCGTTTCAGAAGAGGATAAACAGACACAGAAGTACGGCAGCGTGTATTGGTTGGCCACCAGTCAACTCATTGGTTGGCCACCAGTCAACTCGTGCTGCGGTCAAAACAAAGGGTCTGGCTCTGCCCCTGCACCCATGGACATATGCGTTTACGATCATTTGGGCCGGTGGTGAGCAGGGTGCGGTACATATCTATGTTATCCTCCTCCGGCACATATACAGACAGGGTTGCCGTTCTCAGGTGGAAGCATGTCACGTCTTGGAGGTGAACAGCAATTTACCTGAGTGATGTGCGGAATGTGCCTCTAAACTGTGCCATATGAAGGAACAACAACATGTTCTACTGGAACCAACCAGACGCAGACCTTGCTGGCTGCTGGAAACTGCACAAACAAGCCATTGTCACGTTCCAGGATTCAGGATTTAGAGGAATCTCAGGCAGGTAGGGATGTTAGGAGTGCAGTTAAGACAGTGGGTCGAGTTTTCAGGTCTCCAGGCCTTGGCGGAATTTCCAGGTCCCGCCGCAGCTTGTCGGCGTGCCTCAACGGCCTCGAGGTCTCTCCCTCCCTGCCGCAGTTCCGAACGGTACAGAGGACAGAGGCAGTAGTGTGCCGGACGGTTCGGTCGACGTTGACAGCCTCCCTGCCATGCCCATGTCGCTGTAACCCGTTCGGGTTGTTTCGAGTATCGTATGAGCGTCCGTGTCATTGCTGGCGTGCCGGTCCACCCTGCTCTTCTGATGGCTAGCCGGGATGGCTTCATTTGGTCCTCAGCCATACTTTGGGTATGCCGGACGCCGTGAGTGCGAGTCTAGAGCTCATATCGTTTGCAGCACCGCACAGCACGGACCACACACCATGGGGTTGCTCGATCGAAGCTGCGTTATCATTACGTCCTGGATTAACTAGCGGCGGTCTGTGGTATGTAGCTTTGGTATCGACGACGTGGTTGCATCTCTGGACTCTCTGAGCAGCCAAAAGGACGTTTGTCCGACCATTTAGCGGCGTGCGCAAGTCTTGAGATCCGACACCAAGCGTCTTCCGTTTGATTTCCGGCTTTGCTGCAATGACCTTGTTACCTCCGACCTAGTCCCCCATAACGACCTATACGTTCGCACTGTGCCCACCATGATCTTCTTGGGATGTACATACCGTTCTGCCCTTGCGGAGGAGACGGCACCCTAACGTTCGTCCGTTGCAGAGGGGTTGTCCCGTGACTTCTCCGAGAACCTGACCCGAGCTCAGTCTGAACCTGTGGGGAAGATGTGTTTCGCACCACATGGGCAGTAAACTCCAGACTGGGGCAGAGGGTGGGCTGAGCGTTACTTGCATATACGGCCCTGGACAGCGCAGTGAACAACTTGGCAACAAGGAGGGCAGTGCGGGGTTCGAGCGGCACGAAACCGTCCCGCAAAAGAAAAGTCAGTCGCGATCGGGATTGGAGGGTACGTCGGTTCAAGTGACGAGCCGAAGGGGCGAGACAATGCTGGGTCCGAGCACATCACGTGTTTAGGCCAATGGTCATGCCGGCCTTTGCCTATGGAGTCTCCCAAGGCTCCAGAGGGGCCGGAGGGGCAGTTGTGGGGCTCGTCGCACGGCTCCTCGCACCTACTGGTGGTGCTCAGGATGCTCGCCCCAGCAACAACGAAATATGACGTGGCGAGTGGCAAATGGGCACGGGTTTCGCTAGGTCTACCAGCTTACAGTACGTTCCAGACTGGTGTCGACTGTGCGATTGGCTTGCTTGGCTTCCCTGTCGTAAGCCAATCCACTGGCCTTGCGGCATAACAGTCACGAGCTCTGGCGCGTAAAGTACATCCACCAAGGGGTCAAGTGGACAACTCAGAGCCCTCAGCGGCGGGTCGTCACGGCTACATCCCAAACAAGCCAGTGCTTTTGATAGTTTGATAGCCACGAATCGCGTAACCCTTCTGTAGCTGGGAGCTGGGAGCTCTCTCCCACACGCCAAGTCGGCATGGCGCGTGGGTGCTGATGTTCTGGATGTGGCCGATGTGGAAAAGGCCATTTCCATCCCCCGGCGTTTCAGCCTGGGTGAAGGCTGGAACTGTGGTTGGACAGTATACTCAGTGTCTCCCCTGGTCCCCTTCCTCAATTGGACGTGCAGTGAGCTTGGGCTCTCGGTGTCTGAAGAGTTGAACGAATCACCACCGTACCACGGTGGTGGGACCCCGAAATCCATTCAGTTACCCACCTGTCCAACTGACGATCATGCGACCTCCTTCTGCCTCATAAACACCACCCTCAAACTATTCTCCGTGTCTGGGGGACAGTGTGTCATGTGTCTTGTATTGTGCACGTTGCCCTCTACGACGACCACTTGACTCGCGTGGTGAACAGTTCATCCGCGGCACCACTCTTGGGCCCGGCGCGGTGAATCGCCACTGCCTGGCGGGGCCCGGTGCTGCTGTTGTCAAGTTGCAGAGTTGGCATTATCGGATGGAAATGCCAGATCCGGGGAAATGGAGGTCACCACCCTGCTTCAGATTGTGCGCAGCCTGGAGATTGCATGTGACGAGGCGCTGAATTGGTGGATAGCATGTGACACTCCTTCTAGCGAAGCCAAGTACAGTAATGTGATCTGAGTCCAGTTCGCATTACGCATCTGAGACCCACCTGAATTGCTGCCATCAGTGCCCATAGCGCGCTAGTTGGGGTATGCACAGTGATCAGTGATCAGTGAGGAATGCGCTCGCATTAGCGTGTCTATGGATCTATGGCCTATGGCCTATGGGCCAAAGCATATGGGTGTCGTCCGCGGAATGAATGGGCGGAGAGCGCGACAAGGTTTAACTGGAATTGCCCTAGGACCGAGGGTAGGGCACGGCAGCGAAACAATTCAATCTCTACGGTTTCGCAATAACCGCATGCTGCATGCTGCTCCACCCAAAGTCAATTGGGCTATACACAGACACCAACCGCGGAACGGGACCGCTGTCCGCGGACCGAAAGTGACAATAGCACATGTGCAAGGAGTACGCCAGTCCAGCGGCCAGCGGCGAGGACAATCGCGAGATATACCGTATGTGGCTTCCGCTTTCACCAGAACCGCGTCGCGGTTGATCGAGAGCGCACTCTCTCTTGGGCCCGAGGTGACGCGCGGCCGGCATTGCTGTCGCCTCCGTCCTTCGAGGACGCCCGATCGACGACGTCTCTCCGTCTCCGCGTCATCCTAGGCGCATGTGCTAATGTAAGGCAGTCGCGATCTTCGAGAAACAAGGCAGGCACATAAGGAAGGACACGTCGCGCCTCCATTTTCACCTTCGAATGCAACGGAGGCACCTTCATTCTTTCATGCCGCCACTGGCCACTGACCAGTCGGGCGTTGGCACCAGTGCGCTCACACGACTGCGGGTCTTCGATAGCGCTCACCTTATAGTGAATGCAATGTGTCCCATGGACTTGATGTGTGCCAAGTGCGCTCACATGACTCACATGCGTGGTAATGAATGCCGCCCTCCAGATTGGTAGCAAGAGGGCAAGAGGGCCAGGTTAGGTTAATGCAATTAGGCTTTGCTGTGCCTGCCCTGTTCTACAACAAGATGGAAAGATACCAGCCAACCTGATCAGAGATCAGAGACCTTAACCCCAAACGCACACCGGAGAACAGCGGTTGCCTGAAGCACCGGGCCGGCCGGCATCCATAGTGTTCCTCGGAAACGGCGTTGGAACATCTCTCCGCGGGTGACCGGGTGACGGTGAACGATATTGAAGGTCGCTCGTTTGGTCCTATCCGACAGGACAGCAGGCCACCACATAGTGCTCAGATCTGCCTTGGGCCACCCGATCTCATGCCATGACATGGCGCTGGGAGGCGGGGGGGAGGCCTGCTGGCATGCATAGTAGCCGCCAACAGAAATGTGGCACAGTGTGGCGTTTGTACTGTGGGCAAGGGCCAGTTACTGTTCTACCGACGGCGGTCCGGTTTGGGCTGGTGTGTGGCGCCGAGAGAGTTCAGAGTCAGGCCAGGCCATGTCAGGTCAGGTCAGGCCAGGTGGAACACGCCGCAGTTGGCACTGCATCTGTGGCATGCCCGCGGGCGGGCAACAGAAGGCGGGCTGTCAGGCGAAAAGATTTGTTTCACCAGAAAGAAGAGCAGTCGCGTGCACTGGAGCGCGCTGGCATATGTTGGCTGTGTTGTGGGCTGGGCAAGCTGTTCGTTGTGAACCCGCTGTCAGTCCAAGCAATTGCAACCCAGTTTTTGTGATTATTACAGAGAGCAATACATGGTGCTAAGTAGTAGTGTACAGACCTACAACCCAAAATAAGAGAATCCTCTAAAACCTACATGACCTGGCCAAGACGCACGCGGCCCATCCTCCGCTTCTGCAGAGGCTTGACGGCAGCCTTACGAGGCCGCCTTGAGGTGGTAGTCTTGTGCTCGGCGACTTGCCTCTGGAGACCAAGGACCATGTGCTCAAGCTTGGCAATGCGGTCGAGCAGGACGCGGCTGTCGGGCCTTGTTGTGGGAGTGGCAAGCATGCAGACAGGAGGAGGGATAGGACGGTAAAGGGGGGTGCAGAAGGTCGACTTGGAGCGGACCAGAGGAGGGGGGTTGGCAAGACGCACGCGCCTGCTAGGAGGAGTCATGGGCACTGAGGCGAGGCGCACAGGCGAGCCAAGCTTGACTGGAGTGGTGGGGCAACGCTGGACGCGAATGACGCGCTCGTTGGTAGGTGGAGGAGTGCAAGGCAGGGTAGGCTTGACTTCACCAGCGAGCTTGCAGCGAGCAAGGTTGAACACGGGAGTGGCAGGAATGGGGATCGAGGCAGCGGGGCCAAGAGTGTACGAGCGCTGGATCTTGGGAGTAGCAAAAGGGTCGGTGTTCATGCCGGGCGTGAGGGGAGGCGAGTGCATGGGGGCAGCGCTGGAGCAGCCGTTGTCCTCTTGGATCACTACATGGGGTCAGCCAAGACCATGCAATGAAGATGAGAGGTACTCACTACGACGGAAGAGCTCGCGAGCGGTAGCAAGGTGAGGCTTGCCGTAAGGGGTGGAAGGCTCAGGACGAACGCGAGGGGGGGTGCAGGGGGTCGACATTGTTGTGGTTGCGATGTGCGGGGAAAAGAAATAGGTCGCGTTGGCAGTGTGGCGTTTATATGCAAGTGGACGTAAAGATATGCAGCCAAGTTGCGGGATGGCTTCAAGTAATGTGATCGGTCTGAGCACTTGAGAATGTCAGCGCGGGATTCCCAGAAATCGTGTTTGTGAGACCTGCGTCGGTCGCGGGTACGCTCGGGACGGTGGCCCAGAAAACACCCGGGACACCGAAAGCAAGACAGGCGCTCCCGAAAGCAGTCGCGTCAACTCACGTAGTCCGTGGTCGTGTGTGCCGTGTGTGTGTGCGTGTGCTTTTATGCAGAGTTGGGTGTAGTTGACAGTGTATGTGTATGTGTTGTGTGTGTGGATGCGATGGTCGTGAAAGTTGAGGCTATGGAGGGGTTGTGGTTGTTTACGAGCACCCATGCCCCCATACATAAAGCATCTCGAGTCCTGGACCCCACCCGGCTCACCGTACCACCGTGCCACCTAAAACGCCATCCGCCCTCTCTCAGGTGCAGTTTGAAGCGACGACCCCCATCGTCCACAGGGAGCAACGGCCCCTTTGGTGGCGCCGCGAGCTCTCGGTGGTGGCGGCCGCGTGTATCGGCAGCTTGGCGCGCGCATGGGTATGCACGCCGCCCCGAACGTTACCACACGGCCGGGGAGGAGAGGGTCCATGGAGTCTCCACCGTGTACATCGATACCGGCCGCCGCCAGTCGGCCAGTTGGGTGCAGTGCACTGACCCCCTGGCGAGGCATGTGGGTGCATGCTGCGGCATATTTGTGGCGCGGAAACGACTCCCGGCGCACGCTGCGTAGAACGTAGAACTGTTTTGCCCAGTCTGGCAGCACGCTTTCATGTGTGCTGGAATGCCGCCGTCCAAAGAGCGCACGAGACAAACAGGCCTCGCAATATCTCGATGTCACAGTACTGCGACTCGTGTGCAGTGGTGGCGACCCCGTGGGCGTGCTTCAGAGATTTGGTGCTGCATGCGGAACCTGTGCCAGTATCAATGACGCGAGAAGTCATGGCCAGAAGCACATGAAGATGGTACAGTCTTCCCAGGTACCGCTTCTTGCTGCCACATCACAAAACTCATGCTTCTCCCCCTCTCTCCATCCCACCGTACCCCATCGTCTCAGAGTGTTCAACGCGTTTAGCGACGTGGCAATACCAGCATACCCAACAGCGCCACGGGCGCCGGGACACAGATTTCGCGGCACGGTCGCGACTGACCAGTACACGCAAACTGTGCCGTGGCGTAAAAACGCGCAGGCATGATCCCAGGGACCGCGGAGGCGTCTCGGACAGAGATCCCTGCAACCCGCGGCGACGGCGACGGTGATGGTGATGGTGATGGTGAGCAGGAGACCTCGGTGGTGCTGGGCCGCGCACAGGGATCCCTGTCCCGTCCATGGGCGCTCGCCGGCGTTGAGAGGCGGTAAGGGTAGCATCTTGTCCAGTTTTCACAGAAAAACCTGCGTCCACCGGCCTTGCCGGCCACCGGTTGCCGGCTGCCCACCTCTTGACGCTCTCGTCCAACGGAGTGTGCACGGTGCAAGTGCGGCGTGCGCCAGCTTGACAGGGTACACAGGCAGGCAGCTATGCAGGTATGAAACAACTTGCAGCGACGCTCATCTTGACGCGCGGCATTCCTCAGTTACCTGAGCAGAGCACACACCATGGATCCCAACGTCTCTACTGGGATGGCTGACGACGGCTCCAGATCTGTGCGTTGTCCGTGTCACGCAAAGGGATTCCGGTATGGCGCACACCGCCCATACGCTCGTCGGTGCGTGCACGCGTGTACTATACGTGTACGAGTGTGCCAAAGAACGTAAGAACGAATGAGAGCCCGTGGCTGCCAAGGGTTGCCGTTTCGACGCAGCACTTTCCTGTACCAGGTCCGGCTCTGTACTGCCAAGCGCCGCGCTAGCCGGCATCAGCTACGCTCGGACCACTTGGTGGCCGAGCGTGCATTGTTTACATCGACTCGACAGGGAATGTATCTGACTTCTGTAAGCCACAAACAGCCAATGTGCCGCGACTGACTTTTATTGTTCGCTGTCTTTGAATCACGTGCGATCCTGACACGGTTGTGGGCCGGTGAGGTACACGTCCACTGGCCACTGGTGGCCGGTGACTGGCCAGCTCACTGCCCATGAACCTGGCCTAAGATAGACTACGTGCTCCTCTTGGACACCCCATGATGCTTCTCGCACGCTGCTCTCCCACTTTGCCCACCCGACTGCATTGTTATCTCCTTTCACGGTGCGAGCGACGGACGGTCCAATTGAATTCAGTACCACGTACGCACACGAGTGCATTGTTTGGACTTTCTAGACCTCATCTTTCACAGAAGTCACCGGAAACGCCGCAGACGCCACTGCTGAAACAACAGCCGGCGCGGGCCGACGGCAGCGGAGGCGGCCGCAGCTGCGGGACTGCTTTCTTTCATGTTCGTTTGTTCGGTGGGCTGCCGCTGGCGCTAGTGGGCGATTCCTCGTCCAAGTCTTCCCACCATGTTCTGCGCAGTTCATTCCCAGGACAGCATGGTTTACGGGAATATTCACTGCCATCCCGTAGCAACGGTACCAGGAGCAGTAGCTATGACAATGGATACCGTGGCCCCTCGTGATTCACTTCTTACTGGCTATTGCTGGACATTCTCGCAATCCTGAACATCTGCAGCCTGACGAAGGGGGGGGGGGGGGGGGGGGGGGGGGGGCGGATGGTCGCGTGACCACCGCCGTGCCGTGCCGGGCTACAACCTGACGAGCACGACCATGTCCTGTCCTCATGATCATCCCGTAGACAAATAGCATCAATATACATGCTCCCCAACCCATCCGGAGACTCCCACGCAAGTCCAGTAGCCCTGGGGAGTTGACTCGGCCGTCAGTGACCGGCAGCGCCTTAGGTCAAGACGCAGGACATTGAGGACTATTGGTCTCGGTGCTGCGATTGAGTTTGCAGCCATATGGGAGATGGGTGGAACGAACCGACGATGGCGCCAGATCCACATGCGGACAATTCATCATTCATTAAAATGGATCTGGATCTAAGATCTCCGTTGTATTTGGGCGCCATGGTATGTGGTCCTGGGTATTCCATACCTCTCGGTGTACCGTACTTCTTGTGGGTCTCTCCACATTTGATCTGATCTGCGAAGGCGAGCAGGAGGCTTTGATGGCGGGTCGGGGCTAACGAAACCAAGGTGGTCTTTGCAAGAGTTGCAGGCCGAAGCATCAGCACTGACCTCGCTCGTGCGGTCAGCCCAAACTGTATTCCCGTGGCTCCACATGATTCCCATAAACCAAGCACCCCAGAAGTAATGTTTGTAACGCATGTGGACGCACGGTACACTTTAGGCACAAAAAAGCGGCCCGGCGCACGGCATTGCTGGCGCTTTTGGCTGGCAGCAGCGCACGGTGTCTCCAAAGTCAAAACTCTGGAAACGTGGTGAGCGAGTTTGTGGCCGATTCCGACGCCGACACCGACGCCGAGGCGCGCGGCCGCAGGCACCCGGCTCCACCGGTGCCGACGCCATCAGCCGCATTACAGTCTCCGACGAATGTGTGCTTCCTCGATGGCTTTCGACGTTTATTAAGACACGCTCTCAGTTCGGGCTATCGGTTCGGGCTATGCCTTGTCAAGCCAATGGCCAGTGGCCAGTGGACGCCTCAAACTCTGGGTCATTCTTGGCTCGCCTCCGGCCGCAGCGAGAACTTCATGCGGGGCACGAAGGGCGCCCAACCGCGTCCACCCGACCGGTTGTGCCCATGTGCTTCTGCATTGCCCTACGCAGGCACGATTGTACGGGTGTGTTCGCGGGGGGAGGTCACTGGTCACTCACAATACACATAGGCTGTGAGAACTGGGAGGCTCCGTGTCACGCCACAAACTTTGTTGATCAGGCGGTCTGTGAGCAAGTTGCACGGTGTCATGTTTGGGCCATTGAACGAGATTGTAAGGAGGGACTTGAGAGTAAGCATGCGTATTCGATTCTGCCAGTGGCCAGTGGTGCAATGACTTCCTGGCTGGCTGTGCCCGACCCGATGAGCGTTTGGCGGACCTGTGCGGAGCTCGCGTCGATGAGACCACCAACTGCGGTTTTCCGCTCGGCAGAATGCGCACATTCCAATATGGCTCAGCACGATCAGCACCTGCGATCATGTCAATCGGCACTCCGCCTAGGGAAGAGCCAGGTTGGTCAACCTGATACTAACGACTGGCATACCACCGCGTTCAGCCCATCATAATCATAATGCGAGAGTCGTTAATCATCGACCATGCCACCGCGGCGAGCCAATAGGTTGCGTGGGGCGAACTGGTGGGGCATGAAGGACTGGTAGGCCGACACGGCGGAAAGAGTCGCAAAGAGGGCAAGGGTCTGGAAGAGAAGCATAACCAGTAACAGCAGTTGGAGAGTCTGGCGAATGAAGTGGGCGGGTTCAATAGGCATCGGAGGGTTGGGCAACCTGGGTATGTATCGTCAGGTAACACATGTCCCAAGCAGACCAAGCACGCTCAGCTATGCCACTCAAGCGGTGTGCCATGGGGTGCGTCCCGGTATCAGTTTCAAATAACACAACATAAACGCACAGGACAACATGTCTCGCACCCCACTGGCTGTTGTGCCGTTGTGTGATCCCCTGGAGGTGCTTTCCCGTAAACTGGTAGACACGGACGTGATCAACTGTCAACTGCCACAGGTGCTACTCTTCACGTTTTGCTACGGGCTGGGACAACAGATTTTTTCTGGTTGTAAAGCAAGAATACTCGTTCCTGTAAAGCAAGCATAACTGCGTCCTCCGCTGTTGTGCAGTCCACGCGTCAATGACACAGAAAAAATGCACTTAACCGCCTTTAACACTATTCCGCGTTCCGCGCTGGGTCCCGCCTAGCCTCAGCTGGGGTTGTTGCGTTGGGGGGGGGGGCGGGGGGCAGGCTTAAACCTCTGTTCTGTGCACCCGCAGTCTGCTACTTGCCCCTCCAACAACCACAATGATTGACATCTTGTGCATGACCATTTTTTGAATGCCGTCCAGCTGTGACCGATACGGCAGGCGGGCCATTGTCTCAGGTGCCCTTTGGACCGGCCATCTGTCGATTCGAGGCCACCATCCCTCACGGCCTTTGGTTCTGTTTAAGATTTCAAGCTTAAGCAAACCAACAAGCTGTACCAACTGGGCACGCGGGCAAGTATAGCATGCGCGTACTCCTCGTCGCAACGTACTACATACCTACGCATCGTGCCGACAAGCGGCGCTCGCCGCTAGCGTCTGCACATAGCGTCTTCAGCAAACCACATAAACGCCCGAAGTCTCCCATTCCCCAGGGTACGAGTATGCCGCGACTCGTCCATATGCAATATGGCCATATGGGCATGTCATGCATGCCTGCCCAGTCATGTGTACGGTACAGTACTTGGCCTATTCAAGGGAAATCGGCCCGCATTAGTTCTGGAGATCTTGATTGCTGACAAGCCTGGATGAAAGGGCTCTCGGTGAAGCGGGAATATTGGACTTGGCCAGTGTTCCAATTCCTGCTGTGTCTGTGAGTCTTGGCCCTCTATAAACCCGAGTATGCAACAACTGAATGGCCAATTACTACCAGCACGCATTCTTTCTCTGCCGACCAGCTGTGGTGTCAATAGCAGCTGGACTGTTCCGGGAGAACACATACGTACACTGGAAATGGAGGCGAGCTACAGAGATCAGGCATCCCTTGAGCGCGGCGCATATGCCTGTGCGGGGAACGTGTTCGCTTGAGCTCCTGAGTTAACAGAATGGCTGGGCGAGACGGATGGATCTCTTGGCAATGAGTAGACTCGCGTAAGGGCATCCTTCTGACAATGATCGCCCTTTCATGCAGATCACCTCGGACCATCTCGCGAAATGCGATACATACGAAGTCTCGGCCTGCGTTTTTCCGTTCACCCCAACTAGTCACTCTGGATAAGGCTAACTCCAAGTACGACAATTCAGTCACATCCGCCAAGGCTGTTAGCGACTTTATGTGTTCTTCGCACCGTTAAGGGGACCGCAGCATGCAATAGGCGGCATTTTTCATGTTCTTTTGTGGACGGCCACCATTCACCCTTCGGATCCCCAGCGTCCCGCAGAAGTTGCCCAGCGTTTGCTTGTAAGAGTGCCCAAGAGCACGCACAAACTTGAACATGCGGCGTACGGTCAGAGCTGTGGTTATGCACCTCCCAACGGGGCACAATGGCTGGAAGAGCGGCTGCTGAACTGGCCGACGGGCACATACCCAAGCAAAGAACACGTCAACTGTGGGAAGTAGGACATACATAAGAGAGGGGAGGAGACGGGGCTTGGATCCCCTTCATACCGCAAGTCCTCCTCAGCAACTACCTTCCCCGCCGTCCGTTCAACAAGATGCTTGTTCGGGGCTTCATTGCGGCGGTGATCCTTGCCACTCACGCAACGGCGGCCATGAGTGCCGTTTGGTCGGGATGTGCCGTCAACGCCCTTATCGGCCTTCCCTTGGGATTCTGGACCTATGGTACAGGTTATTCTCAGGCGAGCTGCAATGTGAGTACTACAACCGTACAGCCACAAGTGCTGACTTTTAGACAAAATGCTACACCGAAGGCTACGCTTTCTCATATTTTGGACGTAGCACTATTGGAATTGCAGGAATGTGCTCCTGCGCCGCTGTGTCCACTGGTGAGCCCGCGCATGCTACCAAAGCCACGGATATTGCATCACTGACATGACACCACAGCTCAACCTGTTCTCCGTAACAGTGCCCCGTCGCAGTGCACTGGCGCGCAACTCACCGTAAGTCTACTAACACACCTTGGACTACAGGCTGAGCCTTTAGGTGACTGCCCTCTCTACCAGTTTCCAATTTGGTGGTTGCGCGTCCACGGTCAGCCGCCAAGACTCTGGGCCGAGTGCTACGTTCGTCGACTTTTCCGCCTGCTGGTCTTTCTGCGCCAACTACATCTACGCTATCATCGATCCCGACGCCATTGTCTTCTACCGCTGCTACTGCGCCAACACTCCACCGATCATTGTCTCCAGTAACATTTGTGGCTCAAACTACTTTATGTACTCTCATAGCGCGGCTCAAGCAGCCTCAGGTATTGCGAGACGTTCACGCCGTGATGAGGCGGAAGCGCGTCAACGACTGTTGGCAGCTCACAAGGACTGCCCAGTCGGATACGACGCATGTTTGCTCTCCGACGACCCCAACGACGACTCGTACGAGTGTCTCAAGACCCATTCTGAGCTCGGTACGTACCATGCGTGGAGAAGATACATCCCCATTCTGACAATCACACAGAGTCATGCGGTGGCTGCAAGTATGGGTATCACAGTATGCCGGAGCCTGGCTTTAGTCGTGTCTCCGCTGTCGAGTAAGGTCTTGCTGTGAAGATTATTGCTGACGTAAAAGCTGCACCAATCTGGAAGGTGTTGACCCCAGAGCCGTCACTTGCTTTGAGGGCAGGTGTGAAGTGAGTCGCTGCAAGCGCAACTATACACTGGTCGATGGGACCTGCCAGCCCACGCAGAGGTGATTTTACAGTGGTAGACAAATCAGGACAATCGAATGATGCACATTTTGTTTGTGTTTTTGGAGGTATTGCCTTACATTCGTGAATCTTGGACAGCGACGGAGGTCCGCATCATGGTAGCTGGAGCTTTTCCAACAGTTGGTGGTGCTTTCCGCGCTCGTGGACACTGTGCGCCCACATTCCGCCACGCAAAGCCAACGCACCTACCTTCACGGCAAGCGAGCGACCGTCATCCACGTTGCGAGTCCGGGAATAGCTGTCCGCTGACAGGGCCTGGACACCCGGGGCGACATGCTATCGGTCTAACCCCCGGCAAAGCAACCCAGGCCTCACCGCACCAGGGGTTGACCTGGGTATAGCGGGACATCTCCTCGGGAAGCCTCTGCGGAAAGACAACCCGAGTCGGCGGTACCCACCAGTCCCGGACAACCTAACAGCCTTATCTCAACGTTCTGTGGGCGGACTCTCCGGTTGGCTCGGGCGTCCACCTGTAGAAGATACGCTTAAACCATTGTCCGCAGTTCCCCTAAGTCGTCCACCTATAGCACGTAACCGAAGAAGATGGACTCCCCTGAACCATGGCTCCAGCGGTGCGAGCTTTGTTGACAGCAACTGTTTGAGCCAATGGGCCGGATATCACGTCCTGTCAGAGTTCAGAGTTCCTGAGAACCAAGAGCTACCACCGAACAGGGGCTGCCGGCGGCAGAACAGTTTGCCAACTGCTGAACTTCTGGCCCCAACGCCCGCCAATGGCGGCATCTGCGGTAAGTGAGGCGGCCCCAGTTGGGCCGGTGCAGCTGCGATGGGGCCCGGTGGGAGACGTTGGCATCGGACGGACACGGTGCCGAAGGACCATGCTGACAACACAAACATTTGCGTGGCTCCCTGTAGCGAGACTGCAGGAACCGGAACCTGCTGTTGAACCTGCGAGATCCTGGGACGATGACAAGAGGGTTGCTGACGTGGTGCTGGGGGAAGGCGCGGGTGGCATAGGAAATAGTATCGCAGACTGTGGGGCAAAGAAGGGATATCCCACCATATCCCTGGTTATTCTCAGCTCACTGCACTTGGCATGGCCAATACCTCGATTACGCAGTGTGCCAAGACAGCATTCGTACCCTGAAGGCATCAAAAGTTCGAAAAAAGTGCTCCGTCACAGATCCGCCTCATGGTTTCGAATTGCGGACAAGCCGAGGTGTGCCGGTCACGACTGTCACTAGGCGCTGGCATACCGGAACAAGGCACACCACGGACCGCAAGACCGTGACTAAACTGACTCCAACACGAGAGCCTCGCGTGAATGTCTCCAAACAGCTGCCCACTGACAGCTTTTGGTTCATCTTTAGACGCACAGAACTAGTAGGCAAGGCGTCCTGGATATCGGTGCGAGCCCGGAAGTGGAAAACTTTTGCGCAGACGATTCAGGCGAGATCCGTAGGCCATGCATTCGTGGACGCTGTGGGTGGCAGCGCAGTTGTGCGCGCGCGGCTAGTATGGCCGTCGGATAAATCAGGAACATTGATCAGGTTCCTGAAAGAAAAAAAAGTTACGGCCATCTTTTGCCAACGGGGCCTCGTGTCGTGTGCGAGGCACTCCATGCTCCATTTGGGTGTCCTTGAACGCACGAAGACTGAAGCGTGTGGTCGTTTTTCACGCAGCGCACTTGCGCACTGATCCGGGTTTCCTTTTGGGATGTGGTCGACACTCTGTCGGACAGAACCTGCAGTGGTGATGGTTGGTGGCGTTTGCATGTTGACCCGGATATCCTGATGGGGGGACCTCAGCCACACCAGCGGTAATCCACCGGAGAACTTGCACATGACTCAATTCTGCTCCTCCCGATCCCTCCGTCGCCAGGGACGCTCCAGGTGGGGCAGGACAAGGCACTTTCTTTTGGGATGGTCCGCCCGCGGATGTTGGTCGGTGGGTGGGGTGTTGACGGATGGAGCCGCTGCCACGTACAGTCAGCGCCGCCGGATACAGGCCGTCCCCCGCAATGGACGTGGGCCTTGGGTAGTTTGGGTGTCATGGGCCCATGTGGGGCCTGTCATACTGGCCCTGGTCTTCGCACCCAGCGACAGGATCGAGAAGATTTCCTTTTAGTAGGCCAGCGCATCGCCGTTTCTTCGCCCATCGCATCGTAGTCTTACGCTCCAGCCAACACTCACCCACCCTTTCGTTTACAGTTGTACCACACCATCCCTCACCCTCCTCCACCTTCCTTTACCTCCAACGGCTCGGTTTCGATACCACAAATGGACTCCCAGAACGAGAAGCTTGCAGACGCCACCAACATCGCCGAGACCGGCTCGATCACCACCAATGCTGAGTCTTCAGCCAATGGTGCGGGCAAGGGCCCCATCGTCAACATGACGACCTTGCCCGAGGAGTCGTTCTTTGCCTACGATGCGTTCACCGTCGCCGCCGGTCACGATGGCGAGCACGTTGACTTCCGTAGCATGGGTTGGCTCAAGGCCGGTCTGGTTGCCACTGCCGAGGTACGTCGAAAATTGCTGCGCCGCAGAGTTTTCATTTGGCGCTGACCAGTGTCACAGAACATCGCGCTCGGTATTCTGTCCTTCCCCTCGATCATGATGCGTCTTGGTGTCGTCGGAGGTATCATTGCCACTGTCGGTCTCGGCATCATTGCCTACGTCACTGCCTGGATCATGATCGACTTCAAGCTGAGGCACATGGGTGTCATGCACTACGGTGACGCCGGTGGTGTCGTCTTCGGCAAGTGGGGCTCGCGCATCTTTGGTACCGGTATGGTTCTCAAGGCCATGGGTCTTGCTGGTTCGCACGTCCTCGTCGGCCAGACTGCCCTCAGCAACATCTCCGAGAAGGCCATCTGCGCTGTCTGGTACGGCTTCATTGTCACCATTGCGTCCATCCTCCTCTCGTACAACCGCGAGTGGCACAAGCTTTGGTGGATGTCGTTCATCTCGATCGGTGCCATTTTCACCGCCTCCATCATCACCATGGTCGCCACCGGTGTCCAGTCTCCCTCCGTCCTTGAGACCGCCAAGGGCGGCCCCATTCACTGGCACGCTTTCCCTGAGGACCCCTCGCTCATGAACATCATTGGCGGCATCACCAACGTGATCTTCGCGTACGGTGGCAACATGGCCGTCTTCTCCTTCTGCTCCGAGATGCGTCGCCCCAACGACTTCAAGAAGTCGTTTGCCCTGTCGCAGATTGTCGCTGTTATTGCCTACGTTATCGTCGGCTGTGTCATCTACTCGTTCGGCGGTCAGTACACCACCTCGCCCGCTCTTACCATGACGACCACTGCTGTCCGCATCACTGCCTACTCGATTGCGCTCATCACCATCATGGTCTCTGGTATCCTCGGCGCCAACGTCGGTGCCAAGTACCTCTACGTCTCGACCCTCCGTAACTCGGCCCTTCTTACCTCGACCTCGTGGAAGGCCCAGTTCTACTGGATTGGCTGCGTCGCGCTCACTTGGATCGTCGGCTTCGTCTTCTCGGAGCTCATCCCCTTCTTCAACCCCATTCTCACCATTATCTCGTCCCTCTTCTCGGTCTGGTTCATCTGCGGTGGAGCTGCTTTCCTCTGGTTCTACGACAACCACCCCTGGTTCGCCAAGTACCACAACGACGGTGAGATCCGTGCGGTCAACACCATTGGCAAGAAGTTCCTCATGTCCGTCTCCATCCTCTGTCTCATCATCTCCGTCGCCATCACCCCTCTCGGTCTCTACTCGGCCGCCCAGAGCATCATCGACGGCTACCGCGCGGGCACCTTCACCCACCCCTTCGCGTGCTAAAAATGGGCGGTCCGGTAACCACCAGTGCACTCGACGCGCCTGGCCAGGCGCTCCCCTGCACAGTTTACACACACTTTATTTAGTTGGTAAATTGTAACAAGCATCTCTCATCCCACGGATTGTATGACATTTCTACGTGTCGGCACTTCGTTCCCTTCCATTTCTTCAGTAATCGACAACCACCATGCATTTAAACATTGGGACGAAACGGTTGCAAGGATTGCTGCTGGGACAGCTTGAGTTCGTGGCTGGTCGGTGTAGACAGCTTTCGCATGTCCGGATGCTGACTCAGAGCTCATATAAGTGGAGCCAGTGATCGACGTCACAACTGGCATCACTTGACTTGACCGGATCCCGTGTCGTAACGAGTTTGGAGTTTGGGCTTTGAGCGCAACCTCTGGCACGAGTTTCGGCATTCTTTTGGGGGCAACGTTCAAAGCTCCACAGCTTTCCGCGCGTCAATTAGTGAATCCGCTTCAGCATCGGCGAAAGGCGCGATCACCAGGGTGAACAGGCCGAAATGGCCTTCCGAAACAGTTAGTGTCCCATGGAATTGGCGCCAAATCTCAGGATAAACAATGGGAAATACGGACAACCTTGACCACGCGACTGCAAAAGCAAATTGGCCATACCGCCGTGCCACGGCCGTCCGTCGACACTACTCGGCCTACTCGGCCGCAAAGAAGACTGGTCAGAGTGTTGCTGCTCAGCATCGTTTACCCACACACGTTGTGAGCGGCTAGCCGGGGCCTGGGCCCTTTTGCCCCTCACGACTGTCTGTGGGGAGAGTTGCTGAGGCACCTGCCTGGTGCTGGAGTTGAGCGTGTCCACGCAACAGTGAAGAACACGTCCCCCCCCCCCGGCCTGCCTCCGCGGCGCAGAGCGGCATTCGAGCGGCCTCGCCTAGTTCGCCTCACGAGGTCAAAAGACACCGAAGTTTCGCCGGCGTTTTGTGTATGCTCCGGCCGGGACTCAGGGTCAGGCCGTGTTCTTGGAACCAACAAGTGCAACACATGTCCACCCACATGTCCGCACATATGTCCATGCTTCCGTCCTCGTGGTTATTTCTGACCCGGCCAGTGTGTTATCGATATCAGCGTTATCTCAGGGCGCGTACCCCGCACTGTTCATGTAAACAGTACAGACAAGACCGCCCAAAGCTGATTGCCATGACCGATATCCGGAAGTATTGGCCGCGTGGAGTTGGCTGCCACACTACCAGTGGTTCTGGCAATTGGCGGCCTCTAGGCTTCCAAAGCGCAAGTCTATAGCGGGGATCGACCGGATCACTCCCCCAACGCAGCGTGTAGACGAGGTCCGACCATGAGGGGCTGCATTGGCTTCCCGCCGCACGAGGCAACTGTTCTGTCTGATACGGATGGCCATATCATAAACAACCGATAACACGCCTTCAGTAATCTGCCCATTCATTCTGAGTATTGTGGGGTGCCCAGGAGACGAATTGGACGTTTATAAAACACTGACATTAGAGTTGCATTTACGGTACGGTAATTTTGGGGTACGCTAAAGAATGTACTTGAAGTGGACGCTGCGGTCGCCCAGCACGCCGTCGTTGACGTCCGAGTTGTCCTCTTCCACACCATTGGCAGCTGCACGCTTCCTGTTTTGGTGGTGCAGGTAGAGCATATTGAGGACCGTCCAGAAGCAGATTGCTGCCGAGAGGCCGAGGAGGACAGAGGTGCCGCGGTGGTAGCGTGGCGCCTCGTTGGTCGGGAACAGCCAAGTGCTGAGAATACCTCCCGAGTTGGTGGCGACAAAGCCCATGGTGATGCCGGTGACTCGCCTGTAGAAGGGAGCCAAGTTGTTGGCTGACATGTCAGTTTCCTGTTCAATTTTAAAAACTCACGCATCCAAGTCGACTGCAACGGGGCCACGGCATAAGCGCCCATAACTTGCAAGAACAAAGCCGCATAGAGTGTCTTTGGGTTTGTGCTGCCCAAGAACATGGCGTAGCCGATCACCGAGACGATGGCAGCCAGCATGATAAAGGGGCCACGGAGCTTCAGATAGTCACTGAGCCAGCAGGAGCCGAGCGCGAAGGCCGCAGAGCACACGTATGGGGGCACCGAGTAGAGCTGAACCTTGATACCCTTGTAGCCGATTGCCCCGACGATAGTTGGCGCAAAGTAAGCACTTGCGTAAAGCATGGCACCCGAGGAGAAGAATTGGAGGGCCATGTTCCACATGTGCGGTGCCGAGAAGACGTCAAGCACGGCACGGAGGGTGAGCTTTTGTTCGTCCTCGGCAGGAGGGCGGTCGACCGCAAGCGCAGCCACAAGTGCGTCCTTTTCGGGCTGAGACAAAAACCATGCCGTAGTTGGCGCGCGGGGCAGGATAGCAAATGCGATGAAGCCGTAGACGCAAGTGAAGATGCCTTCAATAATAAACAGCCACTGCCAGCCCTTCATGCCTCGAATGCCGGCCATGTTGAGGATCGCAGAGGCGAGAAGACCCGAGAAAGCTCCCGCGAGGGAGGTGGCACTGAAGAACAATGCTACGCGCTTTGCGAGATCTCCACGCCTGTAAAAAGTCGACAGGTAGGCCATGGAGCTGGGAAGGATGGCACCCTCGGTACATCCCAGGAAGAAGCGGGCGACGAGGAGGCCATGGTAGTCGTGAACAAAGCCCTGGAAGGTCGTGACAATGCCCCAAAGAACCACCAAAGTCGGGAGCAGGATGTTTGGTCCCACCTTCTTGATGAGCAATGTCAAGGGCAGCTGGACGTGGTCAGCGATGGGACTCATGAACGCTTGCTTACCTCAACAACGATGTATGGGACGTAGGTAACGGTGAGAGCGACTGGTGGTGGTCAGCAGAGCACTTTGCGAGCCACACTCACTTGAATACTGGCGCGAGGTGATGTTGAGATCGGTCAGGAGACCAGCCGCCTTGGCATTGCCGATGTTGGAGCGCTGAATGTCAGCAAGCTACACTCCTAAAAGGGAGACGTACATCCAAAAAGTTGAGAAAGTAGATGAAGGTCACAGCCGGGAGGAAGATGAAGTCGAGCTTGAAGAGCGCGCGGCGGAAGGCTGGTTCGTCATTCGGTGCTGCAACTCGTGTCTCCGAGCTCGAGTCTTGCTTGCGCTTTTCGATATCCATGGTACCGGGCTGTACATGTAAATCTTGGGTGAGAGTTGTGAAGCAGAAGACGACTCTGTTGCTGTCGTTGCTCTCTCTGCCCCGGCTGGGCTTCGTTGCCGGCGGGCGGAGTTTTGCCCCGGTTTTGCTCGCCGCGGTCGACTCGTTGCAGCTCTGCCGCTGCGTCCTCCCAAACGGTCTTCGCCCGGCAGATCTTTGATGAACATTCGCGGGGCTCGAGTGGGGGACCGGGGTTTCGTGCAGGGCAGCCGGGGAACCGACAGCTTGTCTGACAAATCATACGGCGTCACAAGGAGCAGGGTGGCTCAAAGACCGGGCAAGGAGTTGGTTTAGCACGGCGGCTGGCGGATGAGGCCGAATTGGCCGACGAGAGGATTGGTGTGTGCCTGGCTGCAGCTTCTGGGTCGCAGGCCGGCCCGTGGCCCTCGCTCGGCACGGCCGGCAAAAGGCGTCGTTTGTCATTCCTCGGCCAAGTGTGCTGCACACGAGGAGAGGTGGCTGTCGAAGACAGACACAAAAGGCTTCCCAGGCTAGTGACGGCGGGACTGGCTTGCTCCACCTGCAGCCTCCGCGCTTCCTCAGACGCGACACACTCGTCTCGAGGTGTCGACAGCAGCTTGAGCGATAGGGGTCGACAGTCAGGACAGTTGAACCGCGATTGAGCCATCGGACAGCATTGCCGAATTTTGTAATGCCCTTCAATCATTCGTAATCACATTTGCTTCCGGGGCATTACGAAACCCTCAAATGTCCCCGTTTCCTGAAGTGTTGACAGTGGTTATGTAACAAATATAACATCTTCGCTAGTATATCGGTTAGTATAACCGCCTCTCAATAGGGAGTTTCCTAATGGAACATCGCGGTAGAGTAGGGTTCAACTCCCTGGCGGAGAATCACTTTTTGCGCTTTTTGCGCCGCGGTCTACCAGAATTGAAGTGCGCAGAGGTCTGCGCCGCTCGCGTTCGCCTGGCGTGGATCAGATGCAGACGCACTGGCTTGACTGTCCAATTGCGTTGGATATGACGGTGGAATTGGGGGGGCGCACAGACCAGTGCTGTGTGACGGCGCGAGGGCCGGGAGGCAAGCTGCCAACGGAAAGAAGGCATGCCGGGCTATATGATAGGAGCAACTGCGACTTTGGAAGACGAGGAACGCAGACGTACGGCCGCGGCTGGCACAGAGTATCAGGAGGTAACACGAGGAAGGAAAGCGAGTACAAGTATATCATGACCCAGTCATTGCTGGCTGTCACGAGAATGAGATCCGTTCCGAAAGGTGGCCGTGTCATTCGGGCCCTGAAAAGCGATGTCCCGAGGATCTTTCTGACCACTCAGCTCGACGCCACCTTTGCTTGAACGGTCTACCTTGCACTCGGTCGTGGATCGTACCACCCCTCCATGCCACCTTTGCCGACACCAAAAGGCGGCCAAAAGGTGGCCAAAAGGAACGCCTGATGCATGATCAGGAGGTGGCGAGCAGGTCTGACTGGGAATCGAACCCAGATTACAAGAACGATTCTAGTCACTCACGAGCTCGAGGAGGAGCTGCATGACTGGATCAGAATCTTGTGTACTAACCTTTATACGATCAAACCGGAGCTGAGAGCATGTCCGCCCTGTACCAGTTCAATCTGGCATCCCCCAGGGAGCCTTGCCGTGCACCATGCGCAAAGGTGGGAACAGTATCAAGCGGCAAGCGAAATAAAAAGTCAATTTCAGAACATTTTCGGGCATTTTCCGCCCACGCACGCCTCTGATCCTCTGACAGGCGCCCTCACTTCAAAATCAAGCCACACTCCACCACGATGCTCCTGACAGTGGCCCTCCCCTCGCATTTCAAAAAATAGGAACCCTGGAACCTCTGAGAGGCTCAGGAGAAGTCTACAGTCCGACTGGGAATCGAACCCAGATTACAAGAACGAAGTGAACACGAGGTCGACTGGCCAATGAGGCAGTCGAGCAGTCCTTCTCTTTCAAAATCTTGTGTACTGACCGTTATACGATCGGACTGACTTGCTGGCATCTGTGGGGGATGCGCTGTTGAAGGAGGGATGTCTGCTGAGCAAGGAAGATGTTGTGTAGCTTCGGAACTGGTGAACTAGATGTGAGATGTCGACACGGCGTCGACAAGCCCCCGGGAAATTTCTTCGGTCGTCCCTTCCTTGTCCTCCCATCCAAAAAAACATGTGCCAGGGATCTCTCGTGAGGTCCCAATGGGCTGCTTCTCCGCCAGGGAGTTGAACCCTGCTCTACCGCGATGCTCCTTGCAATGAAGGCTCTCTCTGTTGAGAGGCGGTTATACTAACCGATATACTAGCGAAGAGACGATGACAGCTGCTCGCGCTGCTCTCTCGCATCGAGCGAGCGTCCGCGCATCGTGTTTCTTGGTTGGAGAGGTTGGGCACGAGAAAGGCAAGTCAAAAGACCACAAATGAGTCCAATGGGGGGAAGGTCTGTGGAGGAAGCGGAGATGTGGAATCTGCACGGGACAGTTGACCATGGTGGCTGTGGCTCGTTGTAGCCTGCGGCCAGCTCGTCTCGCGCTGTCAGGAGCGCCTGCAGAGTCCAGTCAACGTTTTCCCTCCCCCAGAGACGCACAGGTTCGAGAACCAGCACTTGACGGACGAAGACGGGAAAATTGTCTGCCACTCGAATTCTCCGCCAGCAGCACCTCACCCAACCCGCCTCTCTCCAACACTCACTCCCCCAGCGTGCGCCCGAGCCAAAAGAGGAGATTACACCTCTGCAACAGCTGTCACGAGGAGCAAACAGAGAGGTCCGACTGGGAATCGAACCCAGATTACAAGAACGAATTGTGTGATCCGCGAGTTGCTCCAATGGAGGAACGCGTTTGGAAGTGATCACGGCGCTGTGCTCAGAATCTTGTGTACTAACCGTTATACGATCAGACCCGTTGGTGCTGGTGTCTGGGCGCATGCGGCGAAGTCATGTGCATGCATCGATGCCTCTCTTGTTGATGTAGCGTTTCTGGTGCGGTCAGGATACGGCGGATGGGAAAAGGGTGTGGCGGTGGATGGAGGGTGGAAGTGGTGTCCGGAGGTTTTGGTTTGTTTGTCCGGCTGCTGTTTTCGTCGGCGCGCGTTTCTCGCTGCCAGCACGCAAGCCCATGACATGCGCAATAGATACGAGTCAGGGTTAGCGACTGTGCGGAGCGCTTTGGGGTGAGTTCCCAGTTGACCTGCGTCTGCGGCTTGTGTTTGACACAAACAAGATATTTCATTTCCTACTACCTCCCCGATCTCCTCCCTTCCTAACATTACGCCGTGGCCTCCTTTTGCTTCTTGATCTCCTCAAGCTCGGCATTAGCCTTGTCGACCCACGCGTTGACGTCCTTGACCGACTCGTCCTTGATCGAGCTCAGGTCCTTGGGCGCGTCCGGGACCGAGATACCCCTCTGGACAGCTGGGCGCTTCTCGATGCGGTCGGCCCAGGCGCTGAGCAGCGGGAAGTCGGCGAGGTCGATACCGGCCCAGACGGCCGAGCGGACCCAGCCAAACACGTTGATGTCGGCAACGGAGTACTTGTCGCCCACGAGCCACTTGCCCGCACCGGCCTTGAGGCCGTCCTCGAGGACCGAGTAGAGGCGCTTGGTCTCCTCGTGGTAGCGCTTGATGGCAAAGGGGATCTTGATGGGCGCGTACCGGCTGAGCGAGTTAGCCAGTGAAGGAAGTGAACATGCCGGGGTGTGCGAATGTCACGAGGAGGCGACAACGGCGAGCTTGGAGCAGCGGACAGCTCAAAAGCTCTGCCGCGACCTCGGACCTCTCTCCCACAGGTCACATTGACCTCGTTCCACTCACAAGAAGACGTGCGTCTGACCCTGCATGGGTCCCACGCCGCCGTGAGCGAAGAAAATCCAGTTCAGCGCCTGCGCGCGGAGGAGCGGGTCGGCGAACCACAGCTTGTTCTCCTTGTCGTACTGCTCCACGAGCCAGAGCTCGATGCTCGCGCTCTCCCAGACGGGGAATCCGCCCTTGACCGAGGTGACGTTGTCGTCGATGATGGCAGGGATGCGGCCGTTGGGGTTGATCTTGAGGAAGTCGGGGTGCTGAGCAGGGGGTGTGTGTCAGCGAGTGCCTACCGTGCATACTTTTGCTTTGTCTGCAGGCTCCACAGCCGAGTCCCACTCACCTTTTGCTGGTTCTCCCAGATGCTAATCTTGGAAACGTCGTAGCTGAGCTCGTTCTTGGCTGCCTCGGGGTACGCGTCGCGGAGCTCCTCGAGCAGGACCGACACCTTGTAGCCGTTGGGCGTGCCGGCGGTCCACAGGTGGATCTTGGCGGGGCCCTGGTCCGGGACGTGGCCGGCCTGGGACTCGCCGAGGGGAGGGGGAGGGGGGAAAGTGGTGGTGGAGGCCATGTTTGCAGTGGTGGTGGTTGACTGGTGACGGCTGGGAGTTGACCCGGTGGAAGTCGGCGCGGCGAGGTGGGCTGCAAGTGTCTGGATACGCGAGGCTGCGAGAGAGGATGCTGGAAGACGCATATACTGGGGGACGGTGTTTCTGGATGTATATATGGTGCCCAAGCAGCAGGGGCGATGAGAGATGCTGTTTTGGAATGTATGTGTAAGCAAAACGACACGAGGCGACAGTGTCACCCGCGAGAACAGAAGGTGGTTGATAATCGGCTGTGCCCGACCCGGCCATCTGCCCCAGGGCGTCATCTATGACGTGATTCAATGTCACCGGAAGACGCCGACAACCTCCACAGTCTCTTTGGTAATGGCTGCAAACAACGTGCTGCGTGCACTGTGCCGCGTGATGCATATGGCGAGTACATAGGAAGTCTGCGATACACACACAGGTGGATCAAACTTGGCATGCTTGTCTGGACCTCATTGGCGCGGGGTTTCCGTGACGGCTGGGTGAGGCTGCTGATCCAACAGAACCTGGAAAGCGCAGTTCCCATTGACGAGCTGATTACCAAGCAGACTAAACATGGCACAATCGTTGCGGCGACCGTGTTTGAAGCTCGGTCTCGGCAACTGTCGTAGATGCCCGTGATGATGTGGCCATGCCTCGGAGCTCCGAGCAGTTGTGGACGGAGTACAACTTTGGGATAGGAGACCGAGTCGGCTCAGTTGTCGACTCCCGATCCACTCCCAAATTAGACTCCCTGTCATTACGCAGTATCAGACACATCGTCTAGCCGTCCGTGGCTGGAGACGACCGCAAAGACAGTGAACCAGTGATAGTCTTCCGCATGCATCGGTAACAAGGTCAGACAGGTAAGAACACAACTCTGGGGTCCTGGAAGGACTGTCTATGCGTTGGAGGAAGACGCGGACACTTATCACGCTCGACTCCAAGTGGACTGAGGGCTAGACGGTATCCTCGAATCCCCTCTTTACTTGCAGCGGTGAGCCGCAGGAGCAGTGTTCTTGGGTCAACACTATGGTGTCTTATCTGGCCGTACGGTTACGCCACTGATCAGAATGACATGTCAAGAAGGGAGCCAATATTGGAAGGAAGAAAAAAAGGACTTTATTTAGGTGTCGTTGTCGACGAACGACCAGCACAAGTGGCCCATTCTCTGCATCAAAGTGGGCAGAGCACACTCTATCCTGGTGCCCAAAATCCGAGCGAATTGTCAGTCCCCTGTCGCGATCGCCATGAGCTACACAGTCGCGAAATCCCGTCAGCACAAAATGTCCTCACTTGCATAAAAACGCGAACATGGCACACAAATGCCCGGAACTGGAGGCTGGCTGGCTGGTCTTGTCAGCAGCCGTCAGTCCATTGTGCCCCTGCCTCTATGTCCCGCAAACATCTGCATGAACACATATCCAGCACCAACAAGGGCGGAACTACGTGCAAGCCGAATCCCCAGAGAGCTCGTTACACGTTCTTAGTCCCTCGGCAGTGAGATCCTCCTTGCTCGGGCTCGTCCGAGTCGGGCTTTGTGGTCGTACCTTAACTTCCGGGGGGGGGGAGGGGAGGACATGCCTGGGCTTCGTCTTCACCAGAGATCCAGAGAGAGGTATGTACCTTCTCTGTGCGGTGACGGTGGTGCATAGATGTCAGGAAGGCAAGGTCGCGGCTGACGAGGCAGTGCCGTTCGCCGCGCGGGCGATCCACGCCTCCATCCCTCTTCCCCCTCCCTTTCCTCCGGCATCCCTCTCGCACCAGGATGCCTCCCACCTCGCCCAGCGTGTACCCACGTCTTGCGCACATGCACAAGAGCACCAGAAGGACTCTGCAGCAACCAGCCGGCAGCGGGAAACAAGAAATCATTGTCGGTCTGATCGTATAACGGTTAGTACACAAGATTCTGAGCACAACGCCGCGACCATGTCTGGTGTCCCTCACAGGATTCCAGCGGGACCCGCACTCGTTCTTGTAATCTGGGTTCGATTCCCAGTCGGACCTTCTATTTTGCTTGTTGTGCATGCATGCAATGCATGTGTTTTGGGACGGGTGAGAAGGTGGACGAAGGATGGATGGAGGGAGGGAGGATGGAGTGGTTGGTGGCATGCTGGTGCCACTTTCGCTTTATGGGCCCAACTGCCGGCTACCGATTTCACGGTCGTGTCTTTAGGACCAAAGACAGTGGATGTGCAAGTGAGAACGACCGGGTGGTACAGGTGTCTGTCTGCTCAGTACCTCCAAAGCGACACCTCCTCGCGTATCTTCTGCCCAACTTGCTCACACATTCCCGATTTCACACACTCTGCTCTGCTCCCTTTGCGCCACACGTTTTAGGATACTCTGAGAACCGGTTCACATCTGCACTCTCTATCAAAAAAGTACAGAACGAGATGGGAATGGGGGTTTGGGGTTTGAACACTTGTCGTGTCCATGCCTTTTTTCAGAGCCGCACCGCACCACAATCCGTCACAAAGCTAATTGGAGGATTTGGAGGGGGTTTACCAGCCGGCGGCGGCGTCGGTGGCGGGGGTGGGCTCAGCGGCCCAGTCGCCGGTCTGGGGCTCGGCGGACCAGTCAAGGGCCTGGTCGGTGGGCTGGGCGGCGAGGGCGTCGTCGGTAGCGGCGGCGGCGGTCCAGTCGTCAGCGGCGGGGGCGGCGGCGGGGGCAGCCTCGGCCTCGGCCTCAGCCTCGGCGGCGGCCTTCTCGGCGGCCTCGCGCTCCTGCTCCTCAGCGGGGTCGCGGTAGAAGAAGAGGTCGGGGAGGACGTCCCAGCCCGAGGGGCCGGTGGGGCCACGGGCGACCTCGCCACGGAGGCGGAGGACCTCACGACAGAGGAGGTACCACATGAGGCCGATCGAGTGACGCGACTTGTTGTTGATGGGGATGGCAATGTCAACAAACTTGAGGGCGGCGTCGGTGTCGGCGAAGGCAATGACGGGGATGTTGACGTAGGCGGCCTCACGGATAGCCTGGTGGTCGACACGGGGGTCGGTCACGATGATGATGCGGGGCTCCTTGAACGAACGGGTGATGTAGTTGGTGAACGAACCGGGGGTGAAGCGGCCGGCAATGGCCTGGGCACCGGTGAAACCAGCGTACTTGGTGACGGCGCGGTGGCCGTAGGGGCGCGACGAGATGACGCAGACGTCGGCGGGGTTCTCGATCGAGGCGAGGACACGGGCGGCGAGGACGAGCTTCTCCCAGGTCTTGCCGACGTTGAGGACGTGGATACCGTCGGCACGGCGCTTCCAGACGTACTGCTCCATCGACTTGTCGCAGTTCTTGGTGCCGAGGTGCGACTGGGCAGCAAGGAGGAGCTGGATGTCGTCCTCAGTGGCGTTGAGGGCAGCGGGGAGCTTGGTGGACATTTTGGATGGGGGGTTGGTGGGGGGTTTGGGGGTGGTTTAAGGGGCTTGCAAACTTGGATAAAAGTGCCTCGAGAAGATCTGTGACAGGCGTTAGCGGCTGTACCAGAGAGGTCGAGCATGGAGCGCGCGCGAGCAGACGATGGAAGACCAGATCGAGGAAGAGGTCGAAGAAGGTCGGTCAAGGTTGGTTGGACAAAGGTCGTAAAGTTGAATTGTTGGTGACGGCGACGACGGCCTGGTGTACGCTTCCCATCTCCGGCACACCTGGCAGCGCCCCCGGCGAAGCAGACGGGTCTCAACGCCATCTCATCCCCGCTCGAGGCCACCTGTCGTCGGCCAAAGTCCTCTCAGCCAACATCCTCAAAAGGAACAACGAAACCGTCGTTCCTCTCGCGTGGTTGCCAACAATCGTCCTTCCGATCCTCTCCCTTTTGCCGTCCATTCCCTCTCCCTCTCCATGTCCCTCGTCGTCGTCCTCAATGTCGGACTAGGTCGTCGTCGTCGTCGTCCAGTCGCGCGCGCGGTGCTCGTTGCCGTATGCACTCACCAAGGCTGGGGTCCGGAAATGCGGCAAGCTAACGCGACTTTTGGGTGGTTGCAGTGAAAGATTGACCACCCAGCGTCGTTGGGCCCAGCGAGCGCACAGGTCCACAATTGGTTCCGTCGAACTGTCCCAAAAATTATCTCCGACCGTGAACGTCGGCGATTGGTGCTGGCGCCTGTTTCTATTTAGGTGTCAACTGAGGGCGACTGTTCATCAGCACGCCTATAATTAGGTTCCGTGAGGGTCGACGCGGAACTACGGAAAAAGGACCCAGGGCAGGAGACCCCGCCCCCCCCGCTTGGAGCCCGCCCCGCCCCCCCGGCCTTATTCGAGCACCTCCTACTGGGCTCTCTCTGTTCCGCGTTCCACAACAGGACGACAAAGAGACACCAACGGGTTGGCTGGGGTGTGGAGCACAGCCGACAGGAGTGTCTTTTACAATATGCAACAGCAGTACAGCAGCACAGGAATGCAGCTCCTCGGCTTAATCAAAGCGATAGGCAGGGTCAGGTATGCGGCTTGAGTGATCAGCAGACCCCAAAGGCTGTAGGCTGTGGGCTGTGGGGGGCCACAGGATAAGAGCTATGCGTCATTTGGCCCATTGGGCCGAACACGACAAAAAAGAGTTTACGGGCGGGACGTCCGTTCCTGCTGGTGCTCTTCGCTGTTGTACAGGCTTTTGGGGGGAGGAGAGTGCGTACTGTACTGTGCCAGCCAGGCAGAGTGAAGTAAACCAATAATGTCTCTTGGTTCATTGCCGTTCCGAGACCACAATCCGTCCTTCTCTTTGTCTAATGGATCTGGGGGGTCCAGACCGAATGCCGGGTCTTTAGCCCTTTAGCGAATACGATTTGGCTGCACCCCCCTCGATGTGACCAGGCGAGCCTCTGTCGCCATGGAGGCCATGCATGCAGCATACCTGCATGCAGGCCCAGTTTGTGCGCACTGGACAGCCCAAACGAAGTGACTACGTAAACGCGCAACGGCAGCAGTGGTGGCGGCGGCGGCGGCTGGGTGTGTGCGTTTGGGTGTGATGGCGCCGCTGACGAACACCCACCCGGCGGCCATGTGTTTTTGCTTCCGTGGGTCGGCGCGCGGCTGGCTGACTGACTGACTGGCTGGATGAGAGAGAGCGGGCCACCCTCTTTGCCACCCACACCCACCTCTTGCCCCCCGCCCGCCCGCCCGCCTGCCCAGCACCCACCCCACGGTGGCCAGTCTTCTCGCAATCTCATCCTCACCACTCTCACATCCACACCCCTCACACACACGGCTCAACCACCCACCACTCCCCCACCTAAACCCCCCCTCCCACCCCCCCTCCCCCCTTCCTCCCCTCATCCTCATCTGCCCCCCCTTCTTCCACTCGCAACTCGCCCTCGTCCTCCCAACACCGCTCACAATCATCCACGTCTACTAGCTGGTCAAAACTCAAGAGGTTGGTACCTTTGCACCCCCAAACACACACCCATCAGAACCCGCCCCGCCCCGCCGCCCGCCGCCCGCCCGCCCTGGCAGGCCTTTCCCACTGGCCACTGGCCGCAATCTCCCCCCCGTTTCCCTCTCTCTTCCACCCGCATCCACTGACACTCCCCCCAGCTCTCTCCCTCTCACCTGCATCAAAACAATCTCTAGCAAGCTTCCTCAGCGCACACACACCACTCTTCGGGCTATCCATTCTCGAAAACGCGGCCACGCCATCGCGCAGCCAGTTGAAACCCGTCAGCAACCGTCGTGTCGCCACCTGCGCACCCCGTTTGCCACCCCCGAGCCAAAACTCCCCCCACCTTGTCCACACCTGCTTTGCTTCATCACACCATGTCGTCCTGCATTGCGGCCACCCGTGCCGTCGAGCAGCAGTAAATTGCCCAGCTCTAGACGTCGGGCTCTTCCTATTTGGCCACCCCCCAAGTTGTTCATCTGTCAATCGTCGTACACACACACACGCCTTCCCTCAGCCGCCGTGCCGCCCGAATCCTAAACGTTTAGAACGAAAGAGAAAGAAGAAGCATCCGCTCCGCCGTCTGTAAACAGGACACTGCAGCATCCTCCTCCTCCTTCCCCTTTCGCTCGCAACAAGTCTTCTTCGGGCTACCACCTCTGGGCTGTCGGTTTATCTGGTTTTCCGTCCTCGCTACCGGTCCCCCCTCGCTCTCCATCGAGTCTCTCATCCCTCCGCCGCAAAGCCCCCCAAACCCCCGCCGGGGCCAAACTCTTCCTCTCGCCACTCGCCACCACCTCCCTCCCTCACAGCCCACCGTCCTGTCCCCTTCTTCAACTGCGCTTACCCGCACTTTGTCGCACACACGCACACGTTCTCACCCTCACGTTCGTTGTTCGTCGTCACAAAGCACGCCGCAAACAGGACACACCACTGGTCTTTTTCGCCACCCAGGAGTTTGCCGCCCAGTTTGCCCCGCCCTGACCCGATCCAAGATCGCCCGAGCGCTGCAAGCTTCTTCCTCCGCTCACTCAGCCGCCGACGTCCTCCTTGGTCGCCACCCACCATCACACACACACAACTCCCCTGCAGCATACTCATTGTGACCTCGTCACTGCAGTAGACGCATATAGGAGCGAAGAAAACGGTCGTCACTCCTCCATCATAGTCATACCGACGTTTACCGCACTTCTTCGCCGACCTCCCCAATCCTTTCCGCCCATATCTCATCCACACAATCTTTCCCTCTCATCGTCGTCGTCATCATCTTCTAAATAATGTCGCGCACAGCCACAGCCACACCTCCGCCACCACTCTTCCACCAAAAGAGCTCCACGCCATCGGCACGCCATGCGTCCAAGGGCAACATGGCTGCTCCGGTGCAGACCGGTGGTGGCGGCAGTGGGTTCCAGCGCCACTTTAAAAAGTCGTCCAAGACCATCAACGCCTCGCCGTTGAAACAGGTCGCGCCAATGTCGGCGAGCGAGATGCTCGGCATGCCGACCAGCAAAGAGGCTACACCCGACCCCATGGCCAACCGTGATCCTGCGTCCATCTCATGGTCCGAAGACAACACCGACGCCCTCTCGATTGCGACTTCTGTGCCGTCCATGTCGGCGGGAAGCTCGAGCTCGGACATTGCTCCATCGCTCGCAACCCCCGACACGACGCCGTCGTCGTCAATCTATGGCGACAACGCCGAGATTGTCAACGCGTCCAGTGTCTCGCTCGGTCTCGCCAGTCCTCCTCCCAGGTCATGGGTCAACGGCTTTGGCAAGATGGCCCGTGCTGCCGGCATCATGAACCCCTTTGGCCGTCGCCGCGAAGGAGAGTCACCGCGTGGCCTGTCGCCGCGCGTCATGTCGCCTCGTATCAACTCGCCCAAGGTCCCCTCGTCCCCAGCTCCGCAACTGTCGTCGCCCCTCTCGCCCATGGTGGGCACCTTGGTTTCACCTTACATTGCCCCTTCCCCCGGGTCGATTGCGCCCTCGTCGGTCGCAGTCTCGCCCATGGCATTTACCGTGACGCCTGCGCCCGAAGTCGCCGACATGATTCTGGACACGCCTCTGCCGCCGCACGCGCTTCCGCCAGCTATCGCGCACCCGAACAACATGCCGCCTGCCATGCCCCTCGACCAGCCACCAACTGAGAACCCTGCAGAGGCTCTCAGGCGCTACGAGTGGGCCGAGGAGCAGCGCCGTCAAGTGACCGAGTTTGCCCGACTGTGCTCGCAGTGGCCGCAGAGTGGCTACAACCAGGCCAAGTACCCCGGTGGCCACCAAGGTCCCTACGTGCCCCAGTCGTGGGCCAACCCTCGCCATGTCATTCGCACCATGCAGCGTCAAGCTGAGTTGGAAAAGCAACTGTGCGACTCCGAGTCGACCTTTTACGCGGCCACGCACGCGGCCCGTTCGGCGTCGTCTACCGACGTCGACTCGGACCCCAGTGTGTACTCGCACATTTCCAGCCAGAGCTCGCTCGCCACGTCCGTGTCGCTTGGTGGTGGTGGCGGTAACCAGGAACCCGAGTCGGAGGCACTCTGTGCCGCTGTTTGGGCTGCAACCAAGACCTACCGCGAGCCTCCGTCCCCGATCACCGATGACCTCAAGGACCAGAAGACCGCTGCAGACCTGCGTGCCGCCATGGCCTCGCCCATGGTGGACGCGTGGCGCGGCGGTTCTGGCGGCGAGGCGTCGATCATCTCGGTCAGCTCGGTGATCTCGGTCGCCACCACGGCCACTGTCGAGGACAAGTCGGACTCTGCCTGGCAGTCGCTCGCCAACTCTACAAAGTCGCTCACCGAGCTCGACCACATGGCCGAGCTCGCTACCAACGACCGCATGGATGTGGACGAGGAGCCTTCGGATGCCCTGTCGTCGATCCCCTCGATCCCAGGCTCGCACCCTGGCTTTGCCGACTTGCCGCCGCCGACGCGTTCCCAGTCGTGCCCCGCCAAGCGCCCGCTCACGTTCATTTGTGATGACGAGGACAAGCGCCGCCGCGTGACCGAGCCCATGGTCGTGGACGACGCTGCTACCCCAGTGTTCTCGGAGGAGCCTGCAGCGCTTCCTTCCGCCATGTCGGCTTCGGTCCCCAACCTCATGAACCACCCCATGACGATTGGCGGCCACATCGTCAAGACGTCCAACTCGCACCCGCTGGTCATCTCGCCCTTCCTCCCCAACGAGATCATGCCTGCTCTCACAAAGTACATTGTCGCACCGGCCCACGCCACGCCCGAGCAGCCCATCATGCTCGCGTCCGAGCTCGATGTGCCCTCGCTCCTGCTTTCGTGCGCTGCCGTCCAGCAGTGTCCCACCGAGGCTGGGCCCGTTGGCTCCCCCCAGGGCCACAACCCGGGTCCCATGACGCTCATCTTCAACCCCATGCGTCCCCGTGGCATCCGCGGCCACCAGTCGCACCTTGGTAACTTGCTCCTCAGCTCGTGCCCCGGCAAGCGCTTGCGCATGGACGGCCCCGTCCGTGGTCGCGGCCCTGTCTGCCGTGACCTGCGCGCCGACCTCTGTCGCATCCGCGCCGAAGGTGTGGGCGCTCTTGTTTGGTGAGCAACTCAAAAAAGATAAAAGACTGTGCTAATCGGCCTCAGCTGCCTCGACGACGAAGAGCTTGCGCTCCTCGGCGTGCCGTGGGAGACCTACCGCGAGATTGCCGGCTCTGTCGGCCTTGACGTCATTCGGTGATTATCAACAAACTATGCTCCTTTTTGCAACCACGTGCTCACCACCCACCGTTTCTAGCCTGCCTATGCCTGATGGATTCACCCCCGTCTCGCTCCAGCTGTTTGATGCCCAGGTCTCGGTCATTGTCACCCGCTACACTCTCAAGGGCATCAACGTCCTCGTCCACTGCCGTGGTTAGTACCCAACAGAACAGCTCCCTCCCTCCCGTCCTTTTTCACTCGTGTTAATCTGTTACCTAGGCGGCGTTGGCCGTGCTGGTCTCACTGCGTGTGCGTGGGCGATCAAGATGGGCTTTGTCCAGCCCCATCCCTCGCTTGCCAACAGTGCCGCTTCGTCCCCCTCCACCCCGTCGGCATCCAAGGCGTCGTCGTCGTCGCGCAAGTCCAAGTATGCGCGTACTGGCCCTGCCACGCCGATCCCCACCCACGAGGAGGAGCGCGCCGTGGTCATGTCCATTGTCGAGCGCTCCATCGCCATGATCCGCTGCCGCCGTGGCCTCAAGGCCATTGAGAGCATGGAGCAGGTCCAGTTCCTGGCCATGTACGTGACTTGGCTTAGGGAGAGCCTGGCCATTTAGAGTGTGTGATATCTCGCCTTTGTGCACCGCCATCTCGCCATCTCGCTCCCCGCCGTCTTCCACCCCGCGTGTGAACACTGCCCAAACCATAACCGTGTACCGAAATCCACGACCAAACGTCGAGTTCTACACAACACACATCCCCACCCCCGTTGTCAATCAAAATACCTACAACACAACTTCGTCTTACCTCTCTCTATCTCTCTGCGCTCTGCCCTGATTCCACATACTCGGCATCTGCATACCGCACTCGATACCCGCGTCCCACCCTTTCCCCCCTCCAGAGGAAAGACGACGCACACTTACAAAACTCCGCCCCGCAAGATAAACCCACACATTTCCCACACCCAACCTCCCATCCTCCAACCCCCCCGCACCTGTACAATCGGTTGTTCCACAAGGTTGGCTCAACAAACCCCTAGCTGAAGAGCGAAGAGAGAGAGAGAAAGTAAGAGAGAGAGAGAGAGAGCAAGAGAGAGAGAGAAAATAAGAGAGAGTAAGAGAGTAAGATCAGAGCACAAGAGTCGAGCCACACCCGCCTCGGCCCTGCGCCGGCAGGTGTCTACGCGAACACCAACTTGTTTGCTCTGATGCAAAAAAGCCAACCAAAGCCAACCCTATGAAAAATCCCTTTCCCACTACCCACACACACCCATCCCCAGCCTCTCCCGCTTCTTTGCCTCGTTTTAGAAAACAAACCTGTCGAACATGTCTACCCCACCCCGCCCCGATGCACAAATGCAGCCTCCAGCGCAGCGCAGCGAAGCGACCGACCGAGTTGTCGGCAGTTCAGCATGCCAGTATTTCAACATTCCAGCATTTCAGCATTCCAGCATTCGGCGAGTCGGTACGGGGTGAGGCGAGACGAGGCGAGAAGCGCCAGCGGATCAGCGGGCAGGAGCATGGCGCGATGGCACGGATGGCAGCGTACGCGGTTGTGGCAAGGGATGGCTGGGGGAGATGGTGCTGGGTCCATGCGGACAGGTGCATACCCATAGCCCATATTTCACGAGCAACGACAGGACGGGGGAGATAGGACGAGCGAGACGAGACGACGAGGTGAGGGCGGCGGGGGGGGCAGCTTGTAGTTGAGGGCGGCCACTAGCTGACAGCCG
This sequence comes from Apiotrichum porosum, assembly GCF_003942205.1. Taxonomy (NCBI): domain Eukaryota; kingdom Fungi; phylum Basidiomycota; class Tremellomycetes; order Trichosporonales; family Trichosporonaceae; genus Apiotrichum; species Apiotrichum porosum. The sequence goes on along the minus strand of NW_021167110.1, from coordinate 2,609,624 downwards.
CGGCGGGGGAGTTGGGCAACGCCAAGCCCATGGCCCGGACGGACATGACGTTCGTCGTGCCAGCGCTGTTAGCTTGGTGGAGAGTAAGTACGACTCTACAGTGTTACCTAACCTTTAAAAGTAGTGGCCGACTAGCAGGTCCCCGTACTCGCCTCGCATGGGTGCATGGGTGGCTGCGTGACGTCGTGGTCGAGCCGCAGGACCCGACCGGTAAGAGCGGTTGTGGGCAGCGGCAGTGCCATGGTACGGGCAGACTGGCCACTGGCAGGCCAGGCTGTTACCCTGCCGCCGCGGCTAGACGTGTCCCATTGTGCTAGAGTCCCACAGTCTCACGATCTTTGTTGGTGAGTCTGTGTCAAGGCTGGGCTGGCTGGAAGGAAGGTCTAGCTGTAGTGTGTGTGTGTGTACTGCTACGGTCCAGGATGTACCGTAGCAGATATACGTGTGGGAGCTGTACCAACAAAAAGGATGCGCATCGCCTGGGGGTCGCAGCAGCCAGACCGCGAAGCCAATAATGGGCCAAAGATAGCCTCGTACCACGTCGGACACAGCTAGCATCGTAATCTCGTGAGCGTGATGTATCCCGTGCACTGTGCTCGCCAACCGTGAACTGCAAGTCTCTATATAGCTCCATGCTCTAAACAAGGTGCGGTCAAGTGGTAGCAGGCCGGTGGCCGGTGGGCAGCAGGGACCATCCCACCCCACCCACCCCACCCACCGTGGATATCATTCCATTTCTTGCACAGTGTCTGGGTATCGCGCGCAAACCCGGCCATTCCGGATTTAGCTGCCTCGTCTCGAGACGGGCCGATAACCACGCCACATGGGCATCGTGGTCTGCTGAGCAGCGTGCGGCGTGCAGCACACTAGTACCATATGGTACGAGGGTACGAGGGTACGAGGGTACGGGCGGAGCATGCAAGCAAGCAAGCAAGCAAGCAAGCAAGCAAGCAAGCAAGCAAGCAAGCAAGCGCGTAGCCTTGCAAAGCCGACGGCTATCCCCCCCCCCCCCCCCCGGCTCCTGGCTGCACCCGACCTGCTGCCCATGTCGGCTACTGCACAAGGAATTGCGCAAACGCGACCGACCCTAACGTTGCTCGACATGACGGTACGCCTCTAGCTCCCTCTATGATGTACAAATTCGCAACATGACGCTTTCCCTTACCAGAAGGGTCGTCGCGGTTCTGGTGCCGGCAAACGTCCAGCACATACGGTGGCCTCTATGTTTGCCTGCTTCAACTTGCTCAAGACCACCCTGTGCCGGCGGCAAGGCCCGACAGCAGGGTTTTCAATGTAGGGATAGGGACGACCGTCAACTCCCTTTTGTCACCTCGACACGAGACGACTCGGTCCGTGTTGACTCGACGCGACCGGCAAGTCCGTGTGTCCTGTCGGCGAGTCGGAGTCGGAGTCGGCAACGTCGTCGGTGGAGTCGCGGTGTCCAGCGCACCTACATGATTGGGCCGCCAGGGTGTGGATCAGGCAGAAAAAGAAGGAAGACCGAAAAAAAAGACAAGAAAAGAGCAAGACTACATGCACAGTACAGAAGCGCACAGAGTGTCCAACCAGGGTGTGTGTATCTCTCCAGACGGCGTTGGGACATAAGGGCTCACTCCCTCATGCGCAGACCTGGAGGCCAGCTCCTGAGCGTGCGGGTACGCCGATAGGTTCAGCCTGTGGACCCGTACATTGCGGTTGATATGAGTGGTGGAGGCGGCGCAGAAGCATGCTAGGGTTTTGAGCGGACCCATGAGTTTCCAGTGGCCAGTGGGTCGTTTTGCCTATCTTCGAATGCAAAGGAAAGGAAAAAAAAAAAAAACAGGGAGCCATGTCGGTGTTGAAGGAGAAGTTCGGCACTGCGAGCGAGTAATGTGCATGAGTCGTGAGTGAGTGCCACACATGCCACACAACACACATGCGCGACTCTGCTTGCCCCGCTGGGACCGGGGCCGGGGGCGGTTGATGTGGGAGTCGACGTGCGTGCCAAGAGTCTCGGTGGTGCTCCGTCCTCTGGCCCCGCTGCCCATAGGCCTCCGACCACTCGCCAGTTGGGCAATTGGTTGCAGCCCAAGTTGTGAATATACTTGCAGTACTGCACAGTGATATATTTAGCCACATGCATTGAGCTGTGGCTACGTGGCTGATCTGAGATACATATATCTGTTTTGTCTTTTGCGGAAATCTGTGGCCGTCGTCGGTCGTGTTGCGAGCAACGGGATATCGGATATGACCGACCCAGACGGTCTACACGCGGGGCCCGCGCGGGGGCTCACGAGTGTCGACGAGCAAACGACCATGCGGCCACCCGCCGCGCGCCAGCCCGGGTACTTTGTCACTCTGGCGACCCTTGCGGGCCGAGCAACCCGGCCGGCAGAGAGAGAGAGGGAGATGAGGGTGAGAGAGAGGTGTGCAGACACATGAGCACAGGGGAGTCGCAGCAAAGACACGCCGAGAGCGGGAGGCAGAGACCCACCAGGCCGCCGCCGGAGAGATACTGTATATCCACACCGACTAGTCACTCCTCGCTGCTGTTTCTCCACCCAACACACACTCATTTCTACCCAAAAGGATATCGGCTCCCGTTTATTCCTTCTACACCCATCCCTCTCTCATCCAATCCTCCCATCAACCCAAACCACCATCACACTCAACACCCACCGCATCCCCAGTCACCGGGCTGCACCACTACATCCCCACACTACTCCCCCCACACCCATCGCCCATCCTGCCCCCCTCCTATCCAATGTCCCCACCCAACGCCGACCCATACAAGCGGCGCACGTCCAAGGCGTGCGAACACTGCCGCACAAAACGCACGCGGTGTACAGGCTCGTCCCCATGTGACGCCTGCGTCGCCCTCGGTCTCGGCGAGGCGTGCTACGTGCGTGAGAAGGCCCGTCCCAGGCGGTGAGTACCAGTGTCCTCGCATGTGTTTCTTGTTGTGCATCCTGCTCTCGGCGTCGAGGAGCGTCCTTGGCACGGCAGAACCACATCCATCGGTGGCGTCGAGGCCACACCACCACCACACTCCACCGTCCACTGTGGCCGCTGTTTCATTACAGACAGCCAAAACGCGGGACTCGACACACACGTCCGATACTCCGGCAACCCCATTGCATTGCTCCTAAACACACGTTGCTGACATCTTTACAGCGCTCCAGCCGCCTCCAAGCGTCGCAAAAAGTCTGACACGCCCTCTCCGGCGTTTGGGGATGCGCACGCCCACTTTGTGCGCGATGTTGAAGTCGCGATTGATAGCTGGCTCGAAGCAGCGGGTGAGTCTGTCGGGTGTGTCAAGAAGTTGTGGTATTTGGAGTAGCACGACACCGACCAGCAACTGGAATCACGGCCGCGTTTCAGCGCAATGCCCCATGCGTTCGTGATGGTGGAATACATGCTCTGTGGCTGCCTAACAGAGGGGCGGAGTCGTCCCCGGGGCGAGAGCACCAAAGGCAGCACATGGTTCACTTGTGTGTATGTGTGGGGACGTCGGTGACGGCCTTGGTCCGCCCCGTTCGTCGGTACCCATGACTGCCAGCTACCCGGGTACCCACGATGCTCCGAGGTTTCTCGACGTCGTCGGCTTCCGTGCTCCCTGCTTGGGCAGCACGTGCGCTGGTTGTGGCTGGTGTAATACCATCGCCGGCCCGCCGAGCACCATCGGCGCAACTTGCTCGTCCGCCTTTCCCTACGTCCTGAGCGGACGATCCGACATTCCCCCCCCCCTCACTCCTGACTCTGGCCCCGAACACAACGGACGGCAAAACATGGTACTGACTCGATTCCCGCAGGCCACACTGCGCGCACGGCATTGCCGGGCCCCTCCCGCCTCTCCAACATTGGCGGCACGTCGCTGCCCTCGGACCCTCTGGCCCTCGCGGCCCTCGAGGACCGGCTGATGCTCGCATACCGCCACATCCAGTACTTTGATTTTCTGAGCCCCGGACGCGTCGCCGACCTGTATACTCGCCACCGCACGCTCCCCGAGTCGCTTGTCCCCGACCAGCGTGCGCTCGTCGCTGCAGTCCTCTGTCTGGGCCGCCTCGCCGAGCTCATCTTTGAAGTGAGCCCCGATGGCGCGCCGCAACGCTTCAGGCCTGTCCCCCACGGTGCACGTCGCGAGGATATCACATATTTCCGCCTCGCTCTGTCCCATCTCGAACAGTGGGGCGCAGCAAGCTGCACGGCGCTTTGTAAGTTTATCCCGTCCTCGTTGCGGCAGTTGGGTCGGCAGCCAGCGCCAAGAAGCGCCACTCTGTCGTGTTTGTGCAATGTGGCTGACACGATTATCCTCTCTCTGCCTGTCTCTCGGTCACTCTCCTCCGCGCGCCCCCCGTCGCTCGCTCGCTGTCTGCCTCTCAACCTATACCCTCGCGCTCGTTGTGTCCGATGATCTCCGCCGCCTTCCAGGTGCCCTGCATTGCCTCCACCTCTTTGCGCAGATTGTTGGAGGACCAGAGGACACGCGTGAACTCCTCGGTGCCATGGCATGGCACGCCCGCGAGCTCGGCCTCCACCGCCGCGAAACAGCGGCCGCGTACCCTGCCCTCGACCGCGTGCAGCAGCTCTTCTTCAGCACACTCTACAAGGACGCGTGAGTACACTTCCAGGAATCCAGGAGCAGAAGGTGTCGAGTCGGGCGGACGAGGGTGTGCGTGTGCTCCGGCCGAAGACCGGTGGGTGCAACACAGAGGCGGCAGCAGCAATGCTCTCTCGCCTCACCGACTCGTCGGTTGCCTGGCCGCAGGCGACGCGTGGGCCGTGTCGCGTCGCTGGCGAGCCAGATGGCGCCGATACGGCCTCGCAAGCTGTTTGGACAGTTTGTTCAGCGGTGGCGCCGCCTCTGCTGTCTGTTGGCCAATCCCCCGTCGACCGCCAAAGGGTATTTGAAGGGTGGAACCAGGGGTGGAGAGGGTTCTCGGCCAACCCCGAGCTGGTTGCCGCCGGCAGCCGGCGGCGGCCCTGTAAAACACTCACACCACGGCGTGGCCGTGACGACGTCGGACACGCCGACGGAAACAGCGGCGTGCGGGGGGCTTACCTCCGCTCGCCATTGCTCCGGAAACCAGTCCTGCGCAGTTTGACTCGTTGTTCACTGCTTGGCGGCGGGGCTCGTGTCGTTGTGGTGTGCCATTTGGCGGCCACCGCCGCAACTTGACATCGGGCGGGTGGGGCAAGTGGACGAGTCTGCTTTGCCTATATCCCTATTTCCAAGTGGCCGAGAGTGGCAGAGGCACACTTCCATGGTGTCAACGCAGAGTTCCTTGGTGTCACCTGCAAGTGCATTGCAAGTGGTGCACACCTGGTGCACGCCTGGTGCCCGTCTGGTGCATGTCGCTTGGTCCTTATCGGCAGCAGCAGATGTGGCCCCCGTAAACCGGGGCCAGGACTTGTGTCCCACGCCACCTCCCCCAACTCCACCGGCGTATGCTAACCTCTACCAGATGGTTCTCAACCCTAGTGGACCAGCCGCCCTTTTTGCGCTCTGGCGAGTTTGAGTACGACCCCAGCATCTCGACCGATGTGCCTCCCGACGGCGCCACTGCCCGGACGCAAGGCGTGCTCTCCCGCCTGGCCATTGTCGAATGCGAGCTCATGACGACCATCCACTCGGGCAAGGTCGATACCCAGAGCCCCGAGTTTATCCTCGCCACCGAGAGCCGGTGGTGGCCCCTCATGCGCGATTGTGTCGAGGACCAGGGACCTTCTGATGGTATGCTCTCCCTGATGCACCCGTACGCGGAGATCCGGTTCAACTGGTGAGTTGTGCAGGCCAAATTCGCAGGCGAGTGCCCACACTTGACCTGGCGCCACCATCACCCCGAGCCGATTTTTTTGCTGACTGTTTGTAGGATCCGTCTCCTCTTGCGCGCCCCCGTTCTCTCGCACCCGACCCTCGGCGCGAGCTCTACGCCCATCGTCGCCCGCTCCGTCGCGCGTATCCTCAACACGTACGCCACAATCTCCAACTCGACCCTGTTCCACCCATGCTACGCCCAGCTGCGACGTATCGTGACGTGCGGCCAGCTCCTCGTGCTCTGCCACACGGCGCGCGAGCTGAGCCGCAGCGAGGCCGAGGAGCTCTTTGCCATGTTCCTCGCGCTGTTGCGCGAACACATGGGCGCGTTCGACTTTATGCCCGACCTCATTGCGCGCTTTGAGAGCGTCGGCGTGTTCCTCGGTGAGTCTGTCGTGGTGTGTGAGCGGGGGCGACTGGGCTGTGGTGTAACGCCACCGGAAATGCTTCACCACATTGTCCCATCCTTTGGACCGCAGCTAACACCCTACTGCAGGCCTTGCGATCTCGCACGAGTCCCGCCTGCCGCGCAACACGGAGATCCCCGACATTCCGCTCATGTTCGACTACTCACTCCCCTCGTGGTTTGACGGCATGTACGAGCCGCACCTCATGCAGCCCGAGGTGTGATCTGTGATGGGTGATGGCAGCGACGCACATAGCGTGTGCATGTGGCGAGGGAGAAGGATGAGGAAGGCAGGGGAGTTGTGAGCGACACGGATAAAAGTGACGAACGCGACAGGCGCGACGGTCCAGCGTGCAGCGTGCGCGCACGTGGATAGCAGCAAGAGCGACAACGACAACAAAAAGTGCATAGCTAAAGGCACGGCACGACACGAGGGCGGCAGATAGATGAAGCAGACGGTTGGGGTGGGCTGTGAGGCGCGACTATGCCACTGGCCACTGGGATATGGATTGGCGGTTGTATACACCCATGCAAACATGTTACGAATGGAGATTGACAGGGTTTTGCAGATTGACAAGGCTGGACGACCGGTGGGCCTGAGGATATGAGAGGACAGGGGCACGCAAGCGAATGGATGGACGCAGCTACGGGTCAATGGGTCAATGGTGTCGGCAGAGCCCAATGATTTCTGCCTGGAGAAACACATAGAGGCGGACGTGCGGCGATATCTCAGTGTAATAGTGTGTTTTCCCTCACAGGCCATAGGCCACAGGGCGGCGAAAACGCAGAATCGACCTTTGGGGTTCCCTTGGTAACTGTTTCTCCCTTTCCGGGCTGAAGACTTGCCTCGGCGTGGGACAGGACCCCGCAGGACCGACGAGGGCGGGCGTCTATATACTTTGGTTGGGTGACTGGCCGCGACGCGCCTCGACCAGCGTGTCCCTCCGTTGTCCACGAACGGTGTTGTTCACCTCCGTAGAAAGACGGGTATCACCTTTGACTGGACGTGGCAGCGTTGAGGGGGTGGGGTTTCCACCGCCCCCGTTGCTGTTCGTCGCTCAGGACTGGATGGAGAACCCACAGTTGGCATGCGAAGCGGCCTGGTCCATGAAGGATTCGTCTTGCGTCACACAAATCGAGTACCAGTCGCAGGCGGCAAAGGCCGACGTGTGCTTTAACCGGTAATCAGTTATAACCAGTCAATTCTCGGACGCCAGGCCCTGCCTGGTCTCTGATCTCTGATCTCTGACCTCTGATCTCTGATCTTTGAGCGGCCGGTTATTACTGCGACGAGCAGAATGGTACCGGTCCGGACGACGAATGCACGTTTTGGTCGTCTCACTCCCCGCCGCGTGGGTGCCCTTTAGGCTGTGGCTGTGGCCACAGGCTCTGTCACCGGTGCCCAGAGCCCAGGACGCGACTCTCGTTTGCATTAGGATGAACGTGGGCTACCGCCCCATGCGGTACAGTAAGTAGAGTACGACCACGGACATTGCCCATGGCCCATGGCCCATGACCAGCCTACGTCGCCTGGGACTGTGGGCCTGGTCGTTTGCGTCATTGTTCCCCTCCCTCGTTTGTTCGGCATTCCATTCACACCACCCTTCTGTCGAGAGCCCCATTCCTTCGTCTGGGATCTGGCTCGACCACATGGGCCCATCTGGGCGTCTGGGCGTCTGGACTCGCGATACCATGACACCACTTTCACCGGCACGTGCTTTGCCGGGGCGTGCATGGATCCAGGCGGTCCAGTCGCGTGCTGCATAGTTGCCGTCTAGTGAGGGTGGAATGCTGGAACGGAACGCACTTGGGCCTTGGGCACGGGTGTCTCATTCGCAGGATGGCATTTTTCGATGCACGAGGACGAGCCAGCCAGCCAGCTGCAGCCAGAAGGCTGAAATTTCGGCCGTCTCCGCTGTGCGCGCGGTCAGTCGGTCAGTCAAAATCAGCCAGTATCCTCGCGTCCCTTGCCGTTTCTTATCTTTCCACACAGTCGACACCTCCATCTCGTTCACTTGGCACGTTCGGGAGTGGACCTTCCGCCCGACCCTCCCGGCCGGGTCCGAACGCGAACGCAACTGCTGCTGCTCGAGCTCGAGCTCGAGTTCAGGCTCATTCACCCCCCACCGTCCACCATGGCGTCGAGAGTTGCCCGCACGCTGCTTTTCCTCCTCGTCACCCTTGCTCCTCCCTTGCGTGTTCCCTTCACAAGCAGCCCCTGTGGGCCTGTGGCCCGTAAATATCTCCCTCGCGTCCACTCACGACGGGGGGGTTGAGCGCGAGCGATAAGCGTCCAGATCCCACTCCGTCCCGCCCTGGTATCTCGCGACCTCGTCTCGAGGGTCGAGCGAGGGTGCGCGAGTAGCCGAGGTGTCGAGTGGAGGGAGAGCGTGCAAGGGCAAACGTGGGTGGTAGTTTGTGCTATCTGTGGACAACCCCGTGCTGTGATTCGCGCGCTAAGGAGCCGCGACGCCTGAAAGGGTGGAAAACGTTGACGAGGTCGCAAAACGAAAGCACAAAAAAAGAGAAGCAGAGGTGAAAGCCGACGAATGCGCCTGGTGCGCCTGGCTTTATCTATCGTCCGGAGTCGCCGTCTTGTCAGGTGATACCAATGTCAGGGCAGATGAGTGGCACCGTGTGTCTTGGCTGTACTTGGCTGCAAAGTGTCCAACGTGGTCGCAAGTGTGCTACGTGCTGGCTGCTACTTACTTGCTGGTTGCTGGTCGCTGGGACAGGGTCAGGCTAGCCGACCCCCCACCACCCCAGACTGCGGGGCTTATCTCTGTGCGTCGTTTGTTGGTACGTACGTCGCCGAACGCGTGGGTCAGTCTCGTCAACGATGGCCTGCCCGCCGGCATATTGCGATTCTGCGACTGGGTGGCCCGTTCATTGGGTCTGTGGGGTGCCCACAGAGTCCAATGGCGTCGAAGATGAGACGAGACGAGACGAGATCGCCCGAACGCGAAAAACACGCAGAAGGACAAGCACAAGCACAAGCAGTGAGCCCTCGAGCCCGGCTGCGTTGTGCCACCTCTGCCGACGCTTGCTGCAACACAAGGGTCCTCCAAACCAGTGTCCCACCCAACTGGCCGCCGTCAACCCGTCCCCAAATCCAACTCACGCTGACCAATCGCCAACACTGGCATATCTCGTCATCCCAGTCGGGATCGGGATCGGAGCCGTGGAGTACATATTATGGCCAACTGTGTGAACGGGTGAAGGAGTTGGAAGTGGTGCAATACCGCGGCTCACAAAGTGGCCAAGTGGAGCTCGGAGCGACTTGACGCAACCCGCGGTACCGGCGCCGCGGCCGGTTGGAGTTTGTCGTTTTCAACAGCTACCCCCCGAAAACACATACACTTTGTGCGGCGCACGCCGCGGCGTGGCGCCGCCGCCCGTAGTGTGTTTTCTTCATGACTTTTACAGTACATACCTTGTTACGACTTTTGGAGCGCGAGGAAACCTTGGGGTAAGCTCAGCTCCAACCATTCGGAAACTCGACGGCTGGCGGGCAGGTGTACGCCGGCGACAATGCCGGTGCGGGATACACGCCGGTCAGAGGAGAGGAGAGGAGACGAGACGAGCACCGTACCGAGGGTATAGGGTGTGTGTGTCGCAGCATGAGAACAGGTGACAACCATTCCGAGCGCCACGAACGAATGACCTGGTGTGACTACAGAACAGTGTTAACGCCACGGGGCGCTTCTAGCGTCCTCGTCTCATCCATTCGAGATGGAGCGCACGGCGCACAGCTGCGTCTCCCCCATCGCTATAGCCTTGACCGGCCGTCTTCAGCCGCCGGTGCCGGCTACCGCAGAGCATGCCGCACGGGCGAGAACAGGTGACAGCCATGCCGAGCGCCACGAACGAACGAAAAAAAAAAAAAACGGTGACTACTGCAGAACAGGTCTGCACGCCACCCGGTACACCGGTGTTTCTAGCGGTCATCCATCTGGCGACTCCCATCCCATCATTCGAGATAGCAGAGCACAAGTGCGGCCCTCATCGCCATCGCCACCACCTTGACCGTCTGCAACCGCCCCTCCCACGGTGCATTTTCGGGAGAGAGCCAAAGGGGAAGACGACATTTCCCGCTGCACGTGAGCGGAAAATGGCGGGTATGCAGAACGCAGGTACATACTGGAGGACTACTGGAACTAACTGTGGCTGTCACTGGATCACTGCCACTGCCATAATGTTTCTGAATCCGCCCTGGTTATACCCTCATGTTTACCCTCTGTGGTACAACTCTAGTTTTGCCAGGTAGTGGACAGGTAGGCAGGTAGGCAGGTTTTACACCGCACGTCCGAGACACCAGAGGAGGTTTGTTGTCTCCAGTGATCCAGTGATCCTGTTTTTTCATTTCGGCAGGGCGCACATGAGTCATATGAGAGGGTTGCGTGTGCATGTACGTATGTGTTCCACCAACGCGCTCGACGTGTTTTTTTTTGCGTTTTGTTCTCCTGATACATGGGTGCCGGGTGCCGAACACTCGGCCGGGCGCGTGTGCATCATCGTGCAATGGGTGTGTTGGGGGGTAGTAGGTCGCCGTCCAGCGCGCACCGGCTTAACCGGCAACAGACAGCACCAGGGTAGATCGTGACCCAGATCCAAGACATTGCAGCGTCCACACGGTACAGCGCAGCCGGTTGACCGGGCCCGGGCAGCGGTCCTAGATCTCGACAGGCTGCACAGGTTCCACCACAGATCCCCAGAGACAGAGATCGACAATGGATGACACCACCACGACAATGGCCACACAACGCGCTAGTGTGCGTGCTCGCCGTCGCCGATCGGGTCGGTGGCAGTCACTGGATCACTGGGCTTGAGCTTGTCGGGCGTTCGGAAATGTGCCACCATTGTCCGCAGCACTAGTCTGGTATGTTAACTGTGCATGTGAGGTGCCAGATGCCGTGCGGCGGTATGGAGCTGTTCGTTCCCACCCGATACGGAGAGACGTGCCGCCGGGGGCGCCCCCCCGCGGGGCGTGCCGCGGCCGGCATCGACGGTGGGTACGACGACTGCTACCAACGCCAGACGCCGCGACAGAAGACGTGATGGTCACTCATGTCTGACCGGCACACAGAGGCCATCGCAAAGGTTTTCAGTTTCGGACTTGGGCGACCGCTCCAGGATTTCATGCGACAGTACCTACAGGTGACATGCGTGGGGGTGCAGTCACCGGATGCACAGTCTCAGAGAGAGAGAGAGAGGGGCAGAGAGAGAGAAACATACACGCGCCACGCTCGTGGCGCCCGGTGTTGGGAAAGCCTGTGCGCGCTGGGAGTTGCTGGGACTTGGTTGGAGTGCTCGGTGTTCGGGTGGCATATGCAATTATGCGAGGAAGAGCCGATAGCTCACGAGACATTCAAACAACTGCGCGCCAAGGGAAAAAAGGAAAAGACTAACTGGACGACCGGTTGATGGCGTCTGCGTGGCTGTCTTGGTACACGGTGGGTATGACGTTGGGCACGACTAGCGCTTCCATTCTCCGTGCGCTGGACCATTCTACTGGTGATACAACCGAGCAATTGGAAAAGCATAATCCACAGCTGCCGACTCGGCAGTGACTCAGCGACTGCTGGTGACTGCTGGCGCTACACGTGTGCTGGAAAGCTGGAAATAACCACTTCCTGGTGGTATTCGGCAAGTTGGGGGGGAGACATTCAAAAGCAACCATCCATTCCCCCGGGGCCTGGGCCCCACCGCCGGCCGGCGCCCCGCGCCATGCAGTCCTGTTACCCCACAAACTACACCTTGGTGTATTGAGATGTCTAGTCGTCTGCGAATTCCCTACCATACACGTTGTGCACTCCTGATGTCCTGAGTCCCACAGGCGACAGGAGGGACGCGAGGGACAGAACGCGAGGCGAGGCCGGAGGATGGACGGGGGTGTCGGTGTGTCCTGTGGACAAGAGAGCGGGAAAAGCAAAGGACAAGGGAGGGTGGAGACCCCCGTTGGGGCGCCACGGCCAACCGACGTCCTCTCGCCCCCCGGGGGAGACGAATCCGTGCGCCGTGAGAGAGAGAGCAAAAGCAGCACGCACATGACAGGCGGGGGGCCTTACTCGGCACATGCGGCGCGAACGCCGGGTGGCACAAGACTGCAGCTTCTACTGCAACCATGACCATATGCTGTGCACGCGTCATGTAGTGGGGTACGCGCAGATCGCGACCGCGATCAGAGACAAAGGGGTTGTACTGCTGCGCGCGGTGTTGGCAGTCGGTGGTGTGTGCTGATGTGTTTTGTTTTTTTCTCTTTGTTTTTTGGAATAATGTCTCTAAAAAAGCGTCGTTTGTGGGTGTGTCGCCTGAGAGTGTGGTCTCTCTGGATCTCTGGTCCGTTTCCTCCTCGTGTGTCGCAAAAGCCACCCCACAAGGTCCTGAGGTATTTGTCCGGGGTCTGAAGCGCGTCGAGCCTGGCATGCAAGACATGGCCACCCGCCAGAAGCCGCGGCAGAAGGGGAGGGAAATGGGCGGCAACAGCGGGGGAGAGCGGGGGGCCAGAGAGACAGAGACGGGGGGCGGTATGCGTCGGTTAGACACGCCAGAGTACCATGAGGAGTGAGGATGAACCGAGAGATGGGTGTGGATATGATGGAGAGAGAGATGGGTAGTGTGCCTGGCGCGTAGACAAAGACGGACTTGACCGTGTGCGCGGGCGCGGGCGGACGGGCAGAGAGCCGGAATTGGGGGGGCCAGGCGTGTCGTTTTTTTTTGGCAGCGACCCCCCCCAACGTTTGTTTGCATGGAGAACAAGATAGCTGATAGCGAGCAGCGATGGGTGCAGGATAGCGACCAGTGCATGCATAGGGTGGGAGAGAGGGGTGAGAGAGAGGGAGAGAGGGGTCGAAAGGGAAGAGGCCGCCAGGGAGAGAGCGAGATCCCATCCAGCCAGCAGCCAGCCAGCGAGCTGCGAGTGTCCGACGCTGTCGGTTCTCGGTAAGATGTTGCTCCATGCCAAAAGGGAAAAATGCGCACGCGCGCTGCCTGGATCGGGTCCTGGGCAGACACACAGGGCACAGGACAAGTGTCGAGCTGTCGTCGTGCTCCTTTGCGCTCTCGTCGGCGTCCACCACCACCCACGGCGCTGTTGCCCGCACTTTACCGTTTGCCGCACCCGGGGAGAGAGGCGAGAGAGAAAGGGAAGAACCTCCCCCCCCCCCCGGCCCCCCGCATTTTCGAACGAGTGCCCAGATTACCCACCCAGAGAGCTGAGAGCCAGATGTGATAAGCCTCGTCTCCCATGCGCTCCTGCTGCTGCTGCTGGCTGCTGGCTGCTCTCTCTGCTCTCTCGCTGTCGGGACCGCCGCCCCGAACCCGACCCACCCACCCACCATCCCCCTTTATCCATAATACTCGCCGCGCGCGTTTCTTCCACCCACCCCCACAGATCTCCCGTCCTTCCTCTTTCGTCTTCATCCTCTCATCCTCTCTCATCTTCGCGTTGTACCACCGCTCGTCGATTTGTAACCACACATACACACACACGCACCCAGTTGTTGCTCGCCATCGCCACCACTACTACCCCCATACGCGACCACCACCCTGCACCTGCACGACACCCAGCACGACCTGCACGCACCAAAAAGCGCTCACCGTTGCGTTGACCGTAAATACACCCACAGCCCCCCCACCCCACAACACGCCCCCCGCACCCAGGCGCCACACTTGCCCCGCAACGCTACCCATCCACACACTACCCACCATGCACGCCGCTGCATCCCCCGGCTCGGACGACGAGCGCATCTACATCTGCAAGCACTGCCCCAAGCGCTACGCCCGCAAGGACTATTTGGAACGACACGAGCTGAACCGTGAGTAGCCATCTCTCCGTAATTCCGGACCGGGTCGTCCCTCAGGTGACCCCACCACCCACACACCCACCTCGCTTGTTCGTGTTGCTCACACCCCCGCGCCAGACACCCGCCCAGGCTCCGTATGCCCAGCTTGCGGTAAGGGCTTTGCACGCCCCGACGTGCTCCGCAAGCACCTCTCGACATCATGCAAGAGCAGGCGGGGCAGCGACGGCGACGCGCCAGCACCGCTCACCACTGCCGAGGAGGACGCCCTTGTCCCGCGCAAGCGCAGGCGACCCCAGCGCAGGGCGACGGCCACGACGCTCCAGACCTCGCCGTCCCCCTCATGGTCGGCCTCGGACGACATGAACGGGCAGCTGTACTCGCCGTTCTCGTCGCACTCGGGCTTCATTGACGACGCCGACCCCTTTGACCGCCAGGACCCGTTCGAGTACGCCTCGAACGCATCCGCCTCGGCGGCGTCGGCGTCCATCCCGCGCGCCTCGTCGTCGGCGTCGTCGTCGAGCTCGAGCTCCATCGCCCGCTTTCCGGGCCATGACGAGCTGGACTCGCACGCGCGTGCCGCACCCCGTCCCCGCCTCACCATGCCCGAGCTCTCGGGCAACTCGCCCCGCTTCATCAAGCTGGAACCCGACTGCCCCGCCGGTCCCGCCAGGGCCGGCGCATCGCTCGACCTCCCCCTCGCGCCCGCGTTCGCCGCCACGCCAGAAACCCTCGGCCCACTGAGCTTTACCCCGGCGGCGCCGCGCTCCCCCGTGCTGGTGCGCAACAACGCCATTGACATGCCCGTGTTCAACAACATGCTCCCCTCGCCGCTCGACGGCGGCGTCGCCGGCCACGCCGCGGGCGTCGGCTCGCTGCCGACGGGCCTGACCTCGACAATCCCCGCTGGCGCCGCCGCCACTACCGAGCAGGGCTGGAACCAGGCTCCCGCAGAGGGCAACAGCATGGACGACCTGTTCAGCTGGCTCATGGGCACCGCCCAGCCCCAGCCCGACGCCGCAGGAAAGGTCGAGCACGGCGCACACGGACACGGAGCCAAGGACTCGTCGCCGCCCCTGTTCATCGCCGAGCCCGACGAGCTGGCGGCCTTCCACTCGCCCAACCCAACCTCACGAAAGCGCAAGCTCGGCCAGCTGGGCCAGCTCGGCCAGCTGAGCCATCTTGGCCAGCTCGCCGCCGCCGCCCAGGCCCAGCAGCAGCACCAGCAGCAGCAGCAGCACCAGCCCTTCCACTCGCTGCCAACATACCCCTCGTCGCTCCCACTGGAAAAGTCGCACGTCGCAGCGCCATGGGACGACAGCAGCGCTGCGGGCCCATGGCGGTTCCTCCCTGGAGCCACCACCACCACCACCACCACCACCACCAGTGCCACCAGTGCCAGTGCCAGCTCGGGCACAACCGACGCAGCAGCCGCGGCGGTCGCGGGGCTCGACGCGCGCGACCCCATCACCCTCGGCCAGATGAAGCTCTACTTTGAGCTCTACTATGTGTGATTATAGACGACGGACAGGATGCGCGGGGGATGCACGGAACAGGTTCAGAAGGTCACACAGGGAACAGCATTTGCAGTTGTTCTGACGGGGTGGTTCATACTGACAACTGACACTGGCACTGACATGACGTTCGTTCTCCGACTTGACTGCCGCCGCTGACGCTCGTCATTACAGCTCGTCTCATCCACATGTCAACGACTACAATGACGCTTACAGCAGGGCATACGGACTCTCCACAAGCCCTACCCAACTCGATACACAACTCGGGCTCGGGCTCGTACCGCCAAGCATCCCCCGCCCTCGTGCCACAGCCCCCCCCCCCCATACCTGGGGGTCCCTGGGGCCCTACTGCACCCGTCCCAGTCCCATTCAGCATCCGACCCCGAGCGTCCAACCCCCCGGGGAACGACTAGTGGAGTAGGGACGCCGGAGGCAGCGGCGTCGGCGCACAGGACAGGACAGGACAGGATGGCACTGGCGCACTCTGGCGCACTGGACGGGGGGAGCGGGGGGGAGCGGGGGTGCCGCCACCTCGGTCATTTCGCATTCTTCCCACCCCCCTAACCACCTACCCCCTACCCCCGGGTCCTGCTGCTGCGGCGTGCGGGGTGTACGCGGGAAGTACGCGGGGAGAATGCACGGCGCCACGGGTGAGGGGTGGGGGTGGTGTCGTACGGCGCCGGCGCCGGCGACCTATACCCAGAGCCACAGGCAGGAGCTGGCCCAGCCGGAGACAGGACCGCAGGACCGCGAGCCTGTGTTTGCGAACGAGGGCCGGTGTGCGGTGGGGGCAGGGGGGGCAGGGGGCAGTGGGGGGAGGGCAAAGCAAGGGTGCGTGGTGGGGTGGCTTCGGCGTCGTCCTCGTCCTCGTCCTGCCACTTTGCCGCGCCAACCCATGGCCCATGGATGGGAGAAGGGGGGGGGGGGGGGTTTGGCCCCGGACCGGCGCCCCGGATCCTGCAGCTTGCCAAGCAAAGGTGGGAGCGGCGGAACCCCGCACTTTGGGTAAACGAAGCCAAATTCCCCGCGACAACGACGGTGGTGGAAAAGAGGAAACCGGTGTTGGAAAATAAAACCACCCCGGGCGCTGTTTTTCGAACACTGAATCGATACGGGCGCCAGGGCCTGCGTACGCAGTGGCGCTGGGAACACCGCCGGCGCGGGGTGGGGCTGCGAGTGGGGGTGGGGAGGAAGATGGGGGGGATGGCACCGGCGTCCGGTGGCCGTGTGCCGAGCGACGGTGTGCCCGGCCCGAAGTGGCGCTGGGAAAGTCGCGGAAGACACGGATATCACCACAGGCCAAGAGGGGAGAGGCGGGAGGGAGAGGGGGTAACATTGTGCCGAGCAAGTAGCCTGCCAGTCTCTGCAAAAAAGTGCGTATGGAGGGGTGTGTCGTGTCTTGGGAATCCACCGATGTCACCGACGACACGCGAGACGAGACACCCACACAGCCAGACACATAGACCCGTCGTTGGCTGTTCGGTACAAAGGCAGAAAACATGACTGCCGACTTGGATGCCGGTGTTGCCATTTCGGTGTAATTCATCGCGAACTATAGGTACTGTACTGTACCTGCATGTACCTGTCTACCTCTAGCTGGCTTGCCAGCTGCGGGGGCCTGGTCCTCGTCACCGGGACAACAGGACAGGACACGAGTGCGGTACACGACCACGGTTGCGGCCACGACCACGACCACAACCTCAACCTCGACCACGACCGCGATTTTAGGTATATTATTTACGCATTTTTCAGCGAGGCGGCGGTGACACCAGTACTGGAGCAACAACAGCACCAGTCTGCCATGCCACGCCCCGACCGTGCGACACGACCGACACGAGGCAGAGGCAGAGGCACATGCAAAGCGGCGGTGACTGTCCGGCGGGACGCCATGACGCACAAGCGGCAACGCAAGGGCCAAGGGTGGCCACGGCTGGCCAAGTGGCCAGTGGCCAGTGGCCAAGCGCTGCCCAAAGCGACAAGACGGCAGAACCAGAGCAACGAAGCTCACCTAGCGAACAGAGGAAGCGAGGGGGAAGCGAGTGCCCCGCGGGGACCCGATTCCAGCCAGCCCCAGCTCCAGCCCCAGCCCCAGCCCAAAGCACAGACACCCGACCGGACGGAACGGTGAGCGGCAACTAGAACGAGAGTGGCAGAGCAATGGGACATGGCATATGGCACACGGGCACACGCACGTGAGCGGCTGGACACACTGGCACACACAGAAATGCGACCGAGACTGAGGCGGGGCCTGGCCGACCTGGCCCCTGGCCCCTGGAGCCTGGAGCCTGGCCTGACGGCTGGGAACATCACTCGGACTGGGAGCGAAGCAGCTTTGAGCAGGTTTGCCGGAACGGTAAGTGTTGAGTACACCTTTGGGTTGCGTGAGTTTCTGGCCACACAGTTTCCGACTCGGGAGTCGGAGTGTCCTGGGCTGGCCTTTGGCTTTTGGCTTGCCGACGGGAACTGTGGCTGACAGTTCAGTTCAGACGCTCGCCAACGGAACAGCCGAGCTGGCCTCAGTCACGAGCAGATGTGTGGCACCGTACAGTAAATCTCATGTATTCTGTAGGTCCGCCATCAGGGACCGCGCCTCCACAGCCCCGCAGCAACGGCTGGGCAAGGCAGTTGCCCGCTGGTGAGAACTGTACGTTCCACCTGCCACAACAGTGTGTCTGTGTGTGTGTGTGACTTTGGAGGTCCGCTACGTACGTCCCACGGAGTTGCCGGCCGGCTGCCGCGGCGAAACCATGATCGTTTTTTTTGGCGACCGTGGCGATGGTCTTTGATCTTCCACTCTTGGCGAAGCTTGGGTAATTGGTGTGTCGCATTTCGCGCATCTCGCCAACGCTCCGAATCCCGGATTCCACCTCGTGTCACCTGCCCCCAGCCGCGGCTGGCATCTGTATCCCAACACCCCTCCCCTCTCGCCTCTCCCCTCCCCTCTCCTCCCGCACGGCCGATTTCCAAGGAATAACGGCCGTATACCACCACGCGCGCGTGTGGCGTGGGACATGTGGGTTTGGGGAACGTGTGGGGGTCCCGGTGTGGGGCACTGGGGGGTGATAAGCGCAAGCGCCGGTCGGTGCTTGGCGCGGTTGCAGCCGTGCATGGACGCGCTGGGCCCGGCGCGTGTCCTGTTCGGTGGCCGGCGGTCCCCATGCCGCGGGAATGGGAGGTGCCGACACGCCCGTTGGAACGATCCTGGCTGACGAGATCGGAGCAGCGACGTCTTTGGCAAGATCCAGTGCCGAGCGAGCGAATATGGGGGCAGTACAGCAGCTTTTTATCCTACCAAGTTGATTCTCAACAGCATGCCTTGCAGCATGTGCGCCGGCGCCCACTGAGGCATCTGATCCAATCCTCCTACCATCAACATCGCACGTCCTACTTTCTCGCGACGACGCAGAAAACTAAGTGACGGCCCGCATCACTGTGCACAAATGTGCTTACGTAAACGGGCGTGTAGCTCAGTTGGTAGAGCGTGTCATTAGCATCTTCTATCCCTACTTGACAAGGTCTTTGGTTCGATTCCTAACTCGTCCACACTACTCTTTTTGGGCCTGTTGCACGCATCTCCGGCGTCGCGGGATGCTGGGGGCGGTTATCGGGGTGAATGTCTGGAGCTGAGGTGTGAAGTGGCGGTGGCAACAGCGACAGGTGGCGAGGACTGTTGGTTCAACGGTGGATTGTCGATGGCGAGATTGTCGGTTGCTCTTGAAAGGCCCTACTGCTCAGCGGCAAACACACAGCAGTGCAACTCCAGCTGTTCAGTAATCACTGAAGACGGCCCTTCTCGAGCTGTGCAGGAGCCCTGTGCAGGAGCCGTCTCCACACGCCAAGGGTTCCGGTGGTGCGCCTCCACAACGCTGCAGTCCGTTGTGGCCACTAACTGTCCTGCACGTCCAGTCACAAATGCTGTCGGCTTCCGACACTACTCCTGTCATAGATGTCACCTCACCGGGGCGCGGCGCACCGCCGCAGCCGAAGGCCGCAGTCCCGTGGCCGTGAGCCCCGCACAGACTGGCGGCGTCACCGGGGTTAGGGGTAGTCACCGGCGCGCCGCCGGGAGACCGAGAGCCGAAGACCAAGGCAATCGCAGCAGCATCAGCAGCAGCAGTGCGTCAGCCCAAGACCATTGCAACACGGGGGGCCGCCATCGCTACACCTTCAGGCTCCATGGCCACCGATAATCCGAGTTAGTGTATGGGCGGCACTCCGAGCGCCTACTTGCCGTTGGCCGCTGCCATGATGGCCAACGCGTCCCACCGTGAACCCTTATCCTCCCTGTGCGCAAGCACACTGCTTGGTGGGGCTCCGGGGGGGGGGCATGTCAGTGCTTGGGAAGGGTGTCAGCACAGTGCAGGGCAGTGCAGTGTGAATTTGTGCGTGTTGTGCGTGTAAAAGCGTAAAAAAGAGTCGTGTGAGAATGCCCCCCTTGACGTCAGTGACGGGTGCGAGGGACCACTATGTACTATGTCAGGATCACTGCACTCCACAACCTGGAGATACGTGTCAGGTCGCAGCAAGGGATCGAAGCGGTTGGATACACGGTGGCGACAGAGTGGTAGCAGCGGCTGGTTATTGTGCAGGACAAGGACAATGGGGAGGGGTGGTGTAGCTGGGGTGCCGTCCCGCTTTAGGAAGGGGGGACGACGAGTGCAAGAGGACTGAGAGGTGATATGCAAAGAACAGAGAGAGGATGGAGAGACCAAACCGGACAAATACGTGAGCGGATCCCCCCGGATTTCATTGTCCCTGGTTACCCCGACTGGCCCCGGCCGTAATAGGGGATTAGGAAATGGGCCATGTGGGGGGACACATTCCTAATACTGTAAGCCCCTCCTTTGTGGACCAACCTTAATGGACCTTTTAATGGTCTCTCCGGCTAACGTTCCCCGCCGGTGACCCGGGCTGACCGGCTGTAGACAGAGAGCGAACGAGCGAAAACGGGGGGCGGTTCGACTCGTCATGTTACAAGGAGCGACCCAAAATGCTTCCGCTCATCCACTCACACACGGTCATTCCATCCATCGCATCCTGGGCAGAGTCCCAGAGGGGGAGAGTCTGGCCAAGGCATCCCGGAGAACAAATCCCATCACATCCCACATCTCCCTCTCTCGCTCGCTCGACACACCCATCACAACTGTCAACACTCTCCCAACAGCTAGCTACAACCACCACATCCAAGCCCCGGGCCCCATCTTCTCCAGCAGGCCACCACTCTCTCCACCCTCCAACCCCCCCGGATCACCACCCAGTCGGACTTGAAAGCCGAAGCCGCCCCACCCTTCTTTCCCAACTCGCCAGACCTTTGGGCTAACCACCCATCCCTCACACCATGTCCAAGTTCCACATAACACCAGAGTTATGGCGCCAGATCAGCCATTGGGCCTCGTTCCCCCCCACAGGCGGTACGTCGTTCTCCCCTTGCACACCACCGCCCGCCCGCACACGAGCTCGCGCGGGGACGCCCAATAAGCGGCTTTGCCGAGATCTCTCATTGTCCATCGTCCTCGTCCTTTTAGCTGACGCGCACCGCAGTGTCCCTCCAGCAGATGGCAAGTCGATCTATATAAACCACGAAACGAATGTACTGACCCGAGCAGGTGCTGTTCGGTACCAAGCCGTCGCAGGGAACGCTGCTGAAGGCGGCTGGCTTCCTGTCCGAGGAGCTGCCGATCCGACTGGCACACCGTGTCGTCGAGCTCGAGTCGCTCCCGGACGGCCTGTCCAAGATGCCCAGCATCAACCGTGTCAAGGAGTGGTACGCCCAGAGCTTTGACGTGAGGCAGCCTTCGTGTATCCCAGCTTTTGACAGTCGCTGATAGAGGTTGGTTTGTCCTTTTAGGAGCTCGTGACGTTCCCCAAGCCCAAGCTCCCTGCCGACATTGAGGAGATTCTTCGCATGCCCCCTACCCAACCGCTCGTCTTCCCCACTGCCATCCCAAATCCATCTCTCGACCCCGTGATGAACGAGGGCCAGATCAGCGGTACACGCGCCGCGTACTCTGACCGAAAGCCCAAACACCACAACCTCGTCAACGGCGGTGTGCGGATGCGCATCCCCATTGACCGCATGTACTTTTCCCCTCCCCCCGTCAGCACCATCTACCCACCAGAGGTGCACGAGTACAACGAGCAGTTTACGCACCTGCTGCAAAACATTAAAAAGCGCCACGACCCCACCGTCACGTCGGTGGCACAGGGCGTGCTCGAGTGGAAGAGGCAGCAGCGGTCGCACAGGATCGGCCCCAACATCCAGGAATGGCTCGACAGGTTCTACCTGTCGCGTATCGGCATCCGTGCGCTCATCGGCCAGCACGTCGCGCTCAACACGCTCAAACCCCATCCAGACTATGTGGGTATAATTTGTAAAAACGCCAACGTCCACGACATTTGCCACGAGGCCATTGAGAACGCCCGCTTCGTGTGCGAGGAGCACTACGGCCTCTTCAAGGGCCCGCCCATCCAGCTCCTGTGCCCCAAGGACCTCACGTTCCCGTACATCCCGGGCCACCTGAGCCACATCTGCTTTGAGCTGCTCAAGAACTCGCTCCGCGCCGTCGTGGAGCGCTACGGCGTCGACAACGAGGACCACTTCCCGCCCGTCAAGGTGATTGTCGTCGAGGGAAGCGAGGACATCACAATCAAGATCTCAGACGAAGGTGGCGGTATCCCCCGCTCGGCACTGCCCATGATCTGGACGTATCTCTACACAACCATGAGCGACGAGGGTCTCGAGACCACCATCCAGGAGTCCGACTTCAAGGCCCCCATGGCTGGTTTCGGCTACGGACTGCCCCTGTCAAGGCTGTACGCGCGGTACTTTGGCGGTGACTTGAGGGTGAGTACGGCGTGGTGGCGGTGCTAGGTTGGTGTCGTGTGCGTTTGCTGACCTGGCTTCCAGCTTGTCTCCATGGACGGTTACGGTACGTACCAGGCGGTGCGCGGGGGTGCGGGACGATCGACGCTGGGCCGCCGTTGGGCAAAACAGAGACGTTTTGTGCAGGCTCGCCGGGAGGGCCGATCTGTCCCCGCCAACACCCCCCGTTCCGTGGCCACTACCCCTTATCTTCTCTTGCTGACGCTCCCAAGGCACTGACGTCTACATCAACGTGAGTGTGCTTGGATTATCGACCCAAAGCCTCGTCGCTGACCCACACACAGCTCAACCGCCTCAGCAGCTCCGCCGAGCCGCTCCCGTAGCGCTGTGATCCAGAACGTAGGTCGCCGGACGAAAGACGCGGGGGCGAGTGGGATCGTTTTCGCTGACCAGGGGATCCTCCCCTTTTGCAGAGATTTACAATTGTCGTCGAACGTTGTCCCCCCTTGATCCTTGTCCGTTTATCGTGTCGTCACGTGGTGTGTAGAATAGTGCAGTTCAGCCAAATGTACTCTTTGCATGACAGTGGTGGTGCCGGGGAGAGACGGAGACGGAGACGGAGTTGTGGAGTGTCATCGCCTGCCTCGTGATCCTCGATCCCCCGCGGACGTCCGCAGCACCTCAGCTCTCAAACACGCCACTTACGACATGCACGAAGCAGAAGCATAAGACTTTGGTGTGGCTGCAAAGCTTGTCGCTGTCTGCACAGAACCCCGCGGGGGGTTGACGGGCGAGAGCAGCGCCGCTTGCAACGTCAACGCGAGTAGTGCGAGCAGCGGCTCCGCCTCTGGCACAACTGCGTATACTGGACGGACGTCTGCGGGTGACTGGTAAGACGGCGTGTCAGTCAGGTCTCGATCTGAGTGTTTGGAAGTCGCACAGTTCCGAGGTTTTGGGTCAAGTTCTAAACCATCCTGACAGTCGCAGTCGACCCTCGACGTTATCTGCAAAAAAAGGCGAGTAGCCAACGTTGCTTTTTGGCCTTCGGCAATGTCGCCACGTACAACGCTAGTGCAGGTCCATCTCACAGGCGCCATGACACACCTCGGGCCCCGCCAGGCATCGTCTAGAGGGGCCAAGGTAAAGAGTGGAAGCACATGCTCACGGAATGCGAAACCGGCCAACTACACCGGCAATGGCAAAATGGCATGTCCCAAAACCGGCGACTTGTGCCGTCTCCGCCCCCCCCCCCCATCCGTCGCAACAATCTTACACCGAGAGCTCCCTGGCTCCTGTCGTCACAACTTCACAAACAGCACACTACTGGATGCGACAGACGACCCGTGGACTAGTACCCATGTGACGAAGGTTACATGAGCGGTGGGACACCTGAGGGGCCGAGCGCCAATGCAGGAGACCCCCACTCTGGCCCTCTGGGTCT
Source organism: Apiotrichum porosum (assembly GCF_003942205.1). Taxonomy (NCBI): domain Eukaryota; kingdom Fungi; phylum Basidiomycota; class Tremellomycetes; order Trichosporonales; family Trichosporonaceae; genus Apiotrichum; species Apiotrichum porosum. The sequence goes on along the minus strand of NW_021167110.1, from coordinate 2,585,841 downwards.
CCGGCCTACCCCCGCGGAGCCGTGGACCGCCGAGCTTGGCGCCTCCGCTTCCCAGGTACTCGTCGGCCACCAGGTTCCAGGTTCCACCAACCAGTCCAGAAACGCGCCTGCCGCCCCCCACCTTGACCTTTGCGTGTCGGCCATTGACCCGACTGTTGGCGTTCACTTTACAGCGGCAAGGCGGTCGACTCGGCTAGGCTGTGACGGCAATGTGGATGGGAATGGCGGGCCTCGAGCCGCGTTGGCCTGCTTCCGACCTGTTAGTTCCCTCTAGCTTCGGATGTGGATAATGCAGGGGGAGGGGAGGGGGTATAAGAGCATACGACGGTCGAGTAATGATCGCGTTTTGCGTCCTCTGCCTCGCTCATCGCTCACAGCGACACTTCCACCACACGCCACTTTGACCCGGTCATCACAACAGCCACGATGGATCGCAAAACTAGCGAGGCTCCCCGAGTGGTCGCCGCTGCCAAAGACTACACTGCTCTCACCAAGAGCGAACTTATCATCTCGTTTAGCCTCGTCACCTCCCTGTTCTTCCTCTGGGGTCTCAGTTATGGTCTCCTCGATGTGCTCAACCAGGTACGTGTTGTCTGCTTGCCCGGCGGATGGCATATGGGATCCACTGACAGGTACCTTCTCTTAGCACTTCCTGTCCATTTTCCACCTCAACAAGGTGCAGACGACGCTCTTGCAGTTTGCGTACTTTGTCAGGTGAGTCCATCAAGTCCATGGACTCTATACGCGCGGTGGATGTGCTGTGCTGACAATTTGGCAGTTACCTGGTGGTCGCGCCGCGTGAGTTTTAGGAATTGCTGAATTGGAACGAACAGTACCATGATGAGTTGAACTGACGCCGCAGCAATGGGTATCCTCATGCGCAAGGTCGGCTACAAGGTCGGTATCCACATTGGTCTCGGTCTCTTCAGCACTGGTGCTGTCCTCTTCTGGCCCTCTGCAGTGTACGCAAAGTATGGAATGGTGAGTCCATAGCCTTGTGGGATTGGTGGCGGAAAGTCTATCCTCCGCGTCGGAAATGCCCCGCTCACTGGCCACTACACTTCCTGACGTCCAGTTCGTTGCCTTTACCTTTGTCGCCGCCAGTGGACTGGCTACACTCGAGGTCGCTGCCAACACGTACATTGTCGTGCTTGGTCCTCCCAAGCATGCGGCCTACCGCCTCACGTTTGCCCAGTCGTTCAACGGCATCGCGACAGTTATCGGCCCCATCATCGCCGCCCACACCTTCTTCAACGGCGCCAACGCCACCAAGCTCGACACGGTCCAGTACGTCTACCTCTCTCTGGCCGTCTTTGCCCTCCTCCTCAACATTGGCCTGTACTTTTGTAAACTCCCCGAGGTGGCGCAGGGTGTCACCGACGAGCAAGAGGAGCAGATGCGCAAGGAGGGTCTCAAGGGCTTCCTGAAGCACTACCACACCATCTTTGGCTTTGTGGCAGAGTTCTTCTATGGTGCGTGGAGGAGCTGTTCCATGGTGGAATCGGAGCTGACGCCTCTTCAGTCGGCGCACAGGTCGCGGTGGCTTCGTTTGCCGTCTTCTACCTCACCGAGCAGCCCGGTATTGAGCCCCCTTACTCGACAGCAATGGCATCGAACCTCTTCAGCGCTTGCCAGGCCGTTTTCACCAGTACGTTGAAGATATCCAGGACATGGAATCGCGCTGACCCACCGTAAAGTCGGACGGTTCATCGGCGTGGGCTACCTTCGCTTCATTGACCCTGCGTTCGCCCTGTTCGTCCATGGCGTTGGCCTCATGATCTTCTGTATCCTCACCGCCACCATCGACGGCAGGGGCGGCATCGCGTGCCTCTTCATGGTCTTCCTCTTCGAGTCGGTCTGCTACCCCGTCATCTTCTCCATCGCCACCTCCAACTTGGGCTCGTACGCCAAGTTTGGCGGAGGCCTGATCGCCATGGGAGTCAGTGGTGGCGCGTGGTACCCCTCTGCGCAAGGCGCCGTGGCGGACGCCAAGGGAACGCAAATCTCCTACATGATCCCCTTTACGGGATTCGTGCCGCTCATGCTCTACGGTCTGGTCATGTGGGCGATCAAGTGCCGCCGCCACAACAAGTGGTCCGTCATGGTCCGCGACCTCGACGGATCCGACCAGGCCATTATTGAGGAGGACCTCCGTAAGCACTCTCAGGCCGCGGGCGAGCTTGGGCCCGGCCCCAACCGTGAGACCGAGGAGGAGAAGGCGGACGAGGAGTTTGTCGACCTGCAGTACGCTTCGCCCATTCGTTCCAGCTCGTAGAAGCCCTAGTTGTAGATTCCTTGATTGCTCAATAGCCAAAGTGTATGCTAGAAGGATCCAATAATCGAAACAATTCGCAGGAAATTCAAACCGCCAAAGGCGCCCCCATATTTTGGCTTGTCCTACTACACACATGCACTTGCGCAGTACCAGGTCTTGGCAGGTGGACTTTACTGTCACCTCCTGGCCATCTTGGCACTTCCTTTCTCTCAATGACCAACTCACCCAACGTGATCGCCACCCTGTACGGTCAGCCGCCACGGCGTGGCTCCACGGGGATCATCCTTGCCCACCAACCACTAGGCACTGACCACCAGCTTGGCACTTCGCGCAGCCCGTGACTCGGTCCAATACCTACCCCCTGGGCCGCTGCCTGCTGAACACTGACGGCAAGTGACGGCACGGTGCGTACAACCGCTTGCGGAGAGGCGGCAGAACCATCGAACCGTTGTTGAATGGCGGGCGGCCGACGAGCCAGGTCAGGTGGCGGACAGCTCAGGTCCGCCTCTCGGTATAGATAAAATGCCGGCGAACCACTCCGGCGTCTGACGGGGGTTATGCCGGGTTGGGGGGGTAAACGGCGGCTCTGCGCGGTGTGAGTGGCCTCCTCGTTGTATCGGTTCGTTGATAATGCGAGACGTATCCTGTTGCAATGCTGGACGACGAGCCGAGCGCAACGACGGGGAAGGTGTTGTTCCGGCTCGGCGGAGGTTTTCGCCGTAACCTGGTGTGGACAGTTGCGCATGACGACACGCTAACATCCGACGCTAACAGGGATTCAGAGAGTGGATCGGTTGGATGAGGTCACATGGCTGACCCAGGACCAGTGACCGGCGGGACGGACCCGAGTGAGTTGGTGGGGACGACACATTTATGTGGACATATAAGTGGCCTTCCTTCGTTTTATGAGCACATAGAACCCAAGTCACGTGAATAGAAGAGGACCCCGACCCACCCATGTAGGTGCTGATGAGTCTCCAGCTCACAGGATGGTACTTTGTGCTCAGTTCTAACCAGCGGGCAAATTAATGCCATGGAGGGGCTTCTTGCTACTCGCCACCACTGAAAGCGAGCAATACATTCACGTAGCCTGTCTCACGGTTTTAAGAGCCACTCAGCTGCTAAGCGTCGCACCACTTTAATTCTGACCTCAAAGGGCGATCAATGTTCATCCTACACAGCGGAACGCGTAGGCTAGAGGTCGTCAGAAGTCCGGTTGGAGGGTGTTCTGTCAGTCGCTCAGCTTTCACCTTTGCCGTAATCACGGAAGAGCGGCTGGTTTCCGTCACAGCCTATTTACTGGAGATCTGTGACGTGGGTGTGTTTAGCAGATAAAGCAGACGAGACCTTGTGTAGGCGCTAGGGCGCTACCTGCAATCAGTATGATTTCAGGTGCTCCAAGGGCCAGTAGTCACTGACACATCATAACCGATATTCGCATTCGAATCACCGTGTGGATAGGGCAGTGAGTACTGAATCTGCATCAATGAAGGAGACGAACAGCGCGACAACACTTGGTGATGGAGATGGCGGATACTATGCAGTGCGGGTTCATGCTCCGTGTCTTCAAAGTCGAAGTCAGAATGACCCTGACCGTGGCGGCGGGGCCAGTGGATGAGGACGTCGCGTACCAGCAGCTGCGGTGGTGACAAAAGAATGTGGTTACATGGTGACTTGTTGTACATGAGGAACCAGTCCCCGTACACACTGCTGAATGATCTACTGCCAGCCGGCTCTAAGTTGGGTGTGGCCTCAAGCAGGGGTTGATGTCGCGGTGGGTTTAATAAGCGGTCACGGCCGCAGTCGCGGCGGCATCGGTGTACATGGTGTCGACGGGAACGGCCGCGGTGACGTTGGCGGTGCTGTTGTCGGCTCCGTAGGTGCCATTGACGAGCGACGAGTTGGAACCAGCAGTGGAGTTGTCGAGGCCAACAGTGGAGTTGTCGACGGGAACAGTGGAGTTGCTGGAATCGACAGTGGTGTTGTACGCGCCACCCGTGGCCGTGGCTCCCCACGCGGTCGTGACGTCGCCTTCGTCCTGGCAGTCGTCCGTCTCCTCTGGCTGGGCAGCGTCATCCTCACAGTCGTCGGTCGCAGTCGGGACGTCGGTCGAGTCTCCCTCCTCGCAGTCGTCGTAGCCGTCCGTGATTTGGGCCGCAGCAGTCTCAGTGACAGGAGTCGCGGCGGACGTGACGGTGCCGTTGGCGGCCGAGGCTCCACCGGCGGCTTCAGAGGCCGCACCAGAGGCAGCACCAGCGGCCGCAGAGGCTGCGCCCGCCGCTCCAGAGACGGCACCTGCGGCGCCAGAGTCGCTGCCGCCCGTGGATCCAGAGTTGGCGCCCGCCGCAGTAGGGGTAGCTACACCAGCAAGGGAGCCGACGGCGGTTCCGGTGACGGCTCCCACGTTGCCAGCACTGTCGGCGGTCGCAGCAGGTTGGACGGTGACGGTGACGGTGACGGTAGACTGGGAGCACTGTGCCACGGCCGGCGTGGCAAGCGCGAAAAGGAGCGTGGCGAGGGCGGCGAAGGACGTCTTCATGGTGTGAGCGGTCAACGCGAACTAGGTGAAGGGTTGGGCAAGAACAGGTCAAGGTGAAGCACGAGTGGGTATATGTATCGACTGCTTCCCTCCCTGCACCCAAGCTGGCCTCTTTTTGTCAGGCTCGTGAAAATGTGTAACCTTGGGATGTCGTGGGACAATCGAGGTCCAGGCGACGCCTCCCGTGCCGGTCAGTTTCAGTGACCCTCGACTTAGCGCACCACATGCAATGTTGGACGCGCTTCCACATGCCCATTCGCCCCCCCCGTGCCAACTGTATGTGACTCCGTTGGCCCGGATCCAGAACGTGAGAAGGTTGTGATAGAGTTGTCTGGCCCACAGCCCACATGTGCATCCGCCTTTTTACGAGAGGAAACCGCCTGCAGGACGACCCGATCTGGCATCCCCCTTATCCCTGCTCCTTCCCTGATGTCTCGCACCTCGATGTGAGCCTTCGAAACGCGTGCAAAAGAGTCACATCAGACGCGACCAAGACGCGTCAGTCTCAACCCCCCTAACCGAAAATCTCTATCCAAACCTGTCGATGATACACTAGCCCTAAACCTTATGATGCATGGGCCCCTGGGAGGACACTGCATCTGTAGCAGGAGGGTCGCAACGGACGGTTCCATTTGGGTGCCCCAAACCAAACTGTAACACTGTTCGGAAGCTGGAGCATTCACTTGTCTGTCCTGGCCGCTGAACTGACACGGTCGTGGGGATATCTCAAACACTCGAGATGCAAACACTCACATGTGTGTTGGGACTGCGACAGTTGCAACGTTGGGAAGCGGAATCTGGTGCCTCACACATAAATAACAACGGACTCAGTTTTACAGCACCATCGGAAGTCTGCCTGTCCCACCTATCCGTACCTGTTCACCCTTCTTGCTTGTCTCAACAGGTCTACGTGCTCTCTTTATTGACTCACCATCGACAAAAACAGCAAAAGAGAAGCTTCAAGCAGTCGCTTGTAACCTCGTAAGCCTAGTATGGGGCTCGAACCCATGACATTTTGATGTCTTAAAGAAGTAAGAGTCAAACTATCTACCGACTGATATAACCAGGCTTGATGAAAAGGTCCGTGCGGAGTAGATTAAGAAGGCCGTCAGCTGAGCGTTCCCCTTTTCAAGCAAGTGCAAGGCGAGTAGATGTGCCCAACGCCTCGAATGAATGGGCCGAAGCCATGGAAGAGATTGCGATCTGTTCAACTGGCCGTGCCAGTGGGTGGGCCACTTGACCTACAGGTGGACGACTTGAGCGGGGACTTCCCGGGTCCTTGGCGACTGTTACGGCCAATTGTACCGTCCTTTCGGCCCCATGTCAAGGACTGAATGGCACAGAACAGTGGGCTGGAGATGCCTGCGGGTCAAGCAAAGCGCCGGTACGGTCATTTAGCAGCTACTGGAACCCCCATACTTGGCAGATGAAGTTGAAAAGATTGTGCGAGTTGAATTTGCCGAGCCGGCACGATAGTTGCCGATTACACGGTGCAGTTGGTGAGCAAGCAACAACGCCAGTTCCAGGTCATCGCGGTTGAAGTGGTTCAAGTTGTACCTCAAGAACACAATCAACACACTGAAAAGTACACGTTCGCTATCCTCGGCCCGGCTCACGCGATTTTGGAGCTTCTTTGCGGTGAGTCTCCCGTTTGCTGCCTTTGAACGGGGCCCGTACATTTACTTCCCTGTGCGCAGCCCATACTCTCGTGTACCGGACATTGCGGTGTCGGCAAGATCTCTGCTCAAGCCATACCTGTAGTTACTTTCGTCACGTCGGATAGAGCTTCGTGGTGGTTCGTAACCGGTTCGCATGTTGGGTCTCTTGCGCCGACACGCTGATGGGCACTCCTTCACCGAATGATGGCCTGTCAGTTTGCCTAACTACCTAGTCAGTGGCATACAGGGCAGTTACAGGCGGACAATCACATGAAGTACCTGGGAAGATGCACCCCCCCTTGCACCCTTGCACAAGTGAAGACGTGTTCGTCACCTCAGGCAGTGGGCTTGACCAGACTGACGCCCGCCACGTTCACACCCCTCACCGAAACCTGGGAACCAGCCTCTCTATCTGCAAAACCCCACACGCATTTGTCCATGCTTGGCTCTCCATAGCGGGGCCCGCAGCCACCGACAATGTCCGAGTGTTGGGTGCGCGGGGGAGTGGGCAGTCCACCCAGCAGTTCGGCACATTTAATCGGCCCGATAACCAGCGCACGCTGACAACGGATAAAAATACCTGATTGTCCATATCTTAGCCACCCTCTTCCCCGCTGTCCCCACCTCCCCCCGCATCTACGTCTACGCGTTACCCCATTTCCTTTATCAATCCTTCCACGAAGCATATACAAGCACAATGACCCAGGACCCCAAGCCCCAATTCCTCATCGATCTCGAGCGAGACGGCTACGTGGTGGTGCCCGGTGTGGTTGGCAAGGAGGAGTGCGCAGAGTTCCAGGAGGCATCACTCAAATGGCTCGAGTCGTTCCCATACGGGTTCAAGCGGGATGACCGCTCGACATGGACAAGGGAGAACCTCCCCGAGGGTGCGACGTGGGTACCATCGTGTCCAAGTAGCTCTGGCCTTGCTGACTTTTCAGTGGTGGCATCTACAACCGTTATGCCGTTAGCCACGAGGACTTTGTGTGGCGAATTAGGGCGTGAGTTTTGAGGAGATTGGAAGATGTGTGACGCTAACAGGCAGCCACCCGGGCATCGTCGATATCTTCTCCACCATCTGGGGCACCGACGACATCCTCGCCTCGTTTGACGGCATGAACGTTACCATGCCCATTAACGAGAAGACCGGCCGCACCGACATTCCTCTCACGGAGGCGTGGCCTCGTGAGCTGCTTCTACCCTGTCGAGTTTCAACTGACGTTCCAGACATTGACCAGAACGCTCGCAATGTCGACCGTTTTGAGCTGTACCAGGGTATTGCCAACCTGGCTCCCAACGGCCCCAACGACGGCGGCCTCTGTGTCCTCAAGGGCTCGCACCTCAAGCACGCCGAGCACTTTGCAAGCATTGGCGGTTTCCGCCCGGAGAAGGACGCCGGCGAGGACCAGAACGCCTACGGCTACATCGACGAGGACTTCCAGTGGTACAAGGACAACGGGTGCGAGGTGGTCAAGGTGTGCGCTGGCGAGGGTGACCTGATTCGTGAGTATCGCCATTCCGTTCCGTTTGCCAGCGCAATCCACTAACGAAAAGTGTGGGACTCGCGTACCGTCCACTGGAACTCGAGCCCCGTCGGTGAACAGACTCGCTTCTGCTGTTACGTCTGCTACTGCCCGCGATCGATGGCGAGCGAGGCCGACCTGGCCAAGAAATTCGAGGTGTTCAAGGCACGCAAGTGCACGACCCACTGGCCCAACCAGAACATTGTGTTCACCGACTTGGACAACGACTATGCCGTCCCCCGCCGTCCTGACGGTACCGTCGACCCCGCCAACCGTGACAAGCCGTTTGTGGACGTTATCGAGACCCCCGCTGTGCTCCGTCTCGTTGGCGTTAGGGCTTAGTTGTAGTAGCTCTGCAGATTAATATGGCAACAAGTGGACGAGTCTTTAATGCAATATCTTCATCCTTCATACCGTCCGTCCCCAAACCTGGGGGACAAAAAACTACAATTTTAAAGCTCCATCGTGCCATTTAGACATCCTTTAAGCGAGAGGGCGGAGCACAAACGAGAAGTCGTGCTTGGCAGGGAAGAGCTCGTCGTGGACGAGGACCTCCTCACCACACGATCCAGTGCCGATACCGTTGAGCTTGAGGTCAACGTTGAGCCAGACGTTGTCGCCAGCCACAAGGTCAGTGGTGTGCTTGGCCTTGTCGAGCTGCTCCGTCGTCCAGCGGCGGGCCGTGAGCGCAAAGAGCGGCTCGCCCTCGACGCGCAGGCCGGGTCCGCTGCCGGTGATCTCGGCCCAGCGGACGTCGATACGGCTGCCGTTCTCCTGGGGGAAAACGTAGGGAGTCTGCATGGCGTCGATCGTGTACGCGTACTTGCCGACCTTGGCTGCGGTGCGGGTGTCGGCGTACGCCTCATTGGGACCACAGCCAAACCACTCGACGTTGGCGAGGTCCTTGGGGAGGCCGAAGCGAACACCAAGACGGGGGAGGAGGAGGTTACCCCAGTCTCCCTCAGGCTCGACCGAGAGCGACAGCTTGACCGAGCCAGCGTCGGGGGCAGTCCAGCGGTAGACGGTACGGAGGCCGCGGTTACGGATCGCCGGGGCCGCGCGGGTGGCGACCACAAAGGCATCGCCCTCGATGGCGACGGAGTCGATACGGTGGTGGACACGGTCAAAGCCAGCAGCATACCACTCGTCGGCCATGGAACGCTTCGTGTCAAACGAGATACCACGGTCGTTGTCGGTGATCGCACGCCAAATGTCAAGCTTGGCGCCGTCGACCTTGATGCCACCAAGCTGAACGAGCTGGCCATCGACGGCGTTGAAAGTGGCAGGGCCAACAGTGACAGTCTTGCCATCCTTGACAGGCTTGACGGACGCGGGAGCCGAAACGGGTGCGGGAAGAGCAATGGCCGGGAACTGGGTCCAGGCGACCTCGTGGCCGGCCTCGCCCCAGGGTGCCTTGTCGGCAAGACGAGCCGAGAAGGTCCACCAGAACTCGCCCTTGCCGTCGACAGCAATGACAGGGAGCTTGATCTCGCCAGTCTTGCCCGGGGCAATCTCGGGGAGAGTGGCAGCGTCGATGCCGCCCTCGGCGACAAACTCGCCATTGTGCTCGAGCTTCCACCAGAGGCTGAGGTGCTTCAAGTCGGAGAAGTCGTAGCCGTTGTAGATCGAGAGAGTACCCTTGGACGCGTCACCGGTCATCTTGACAGGCTCAATGACCTTCTTGTACTCGAGCATGCCGGGGCTGGGGTCACGGTTGGGGAAGAGGAGACCGTCAGAGATAAAGTTGCCGTCGTGAATCTGAATGTTAGCTGAGCCAATAGACATGAAGCTCACCTCCTCTCCAAAGTCGCCGCCGTAGGCCCAGTACTTCTTGCCCTCGGGCGTGGTCTTCTCGAATCCGTGGTCGATAAACTCCCAGACAAAGCCTCCCTGGCAGCGAGGGTACTTCTCAAACAGCTGCTGGTACTCGAGCAGACCGCCGGGGCCGTTGCCCATGGCGTGCGCATACTCGCACTGGATGAAGGGCATCTTGCGGCGCTTGGCGTCCAGCTCGGGGTCGTCCAGTGGGGGCTCGATACCCTTGCCAATCTCCTCGACCTCGAGGTGGCTGGCGTACATGCGCGAGTACATGTCGGTGCCCTCGCAGGACCTGTCACCCTCGTAGTGGATAAGACGCGATGAGTCACGCTTCTTGATTTGCTTTGACATCAAGAGGAGGTTGTTGCCGGTACCAGCCTCGTTACCGAGCGACCAAATGATAATGGACGGGTGGTTCTTGTCGCGCTCAACCATGCGGTCGGCGCGGTTGAGGAGGGCCTCAGTGTACTGGGGAGCGGCACTGGGGTTACCCTTCCATCCGTCAATCTCAAAGCCATGGGTTTCAAGGTCGACCTCGTCGATGACCCAGAGACCGTACTCGTCGCACAGATCAAGGAAATGGGGGTGGGGAGGGTAGTGGGAGGTGCGAACGGCGTTCATGTTGTTCTGCTTCATGATGAGCACATCCTGGAGCATGGTGGCGTGGTCGAGCGCGCGGCCCATGTCGGGGTGGAACTCGTGACGGTTGACACCGCGGAAGAGGATACGCTTGCCGTTGACAGTGATGACACCATTGTCGACCTTGACAGTACGGAAGCCGATCTGGAGCGGCACGCGCTCGCCATCGGTGACGAGCACACCGGTGTAGAGGTGAGGGTTCTCGGCCGTCCAAGGCTCAACAGCAACGGTGACCTCGGTGCCGGTCTCCTGGTCAATGTTGAGCGCAGGGACAATGACACGGCCAGCAGGGTTCGAGTCGACCTTCAGAGTGCCCTTGCCAGTGGTGTGGTCGTACGAAGCGTGGACAAAGTGGTCCTCGACGCTCTTGGCCGGACGGTGGATGAGAGTGACGTCACGGAACTAAGAGTTAGGACTTGACAGAACATTGTTGAACTCACGATTCCCGGCATCCACCACTGGTCCTGGTCCTCGACGTAGGTCGCAGCCGACCACTGGTGGACACGGACTGCGAGAACGTTCTTCTCGCCAAGGGCGGAGGTGACGTCAAACTCGGTAGGCAGCCTGCTGCCGGTCGAGAAGCCGAGCAGCTTGCCGTTGAGCCAGACCTTGTACCACGACTCGACACCGTCGAACCTGAGCACGGTCTGAAGTTATTAGCTAGCCGTTTCCTGTCCCCTTAGCTCACCTTGCCGTTGTTCAGCTCCCACTCCTTGGGGAGGTCAAACTCGAAGCGGTAGTCACCAGTCGGGTTCTCGGTCGGGACAAAGGGAGGGTCGACGGGGAAGGGATAGTTGATGTTCTGGTACGCGGGAGCGCCGTAGCCATGCAGAACCCAGTGGGAAGGGACGGGGATGGTGTCCCACTTGCCATCGTTAAAGTCCGGGCTGGCGAATGCGTCGCCGTCCTCGACAGCGGCAGTGGGCGAGAGACGGAAGCGGTAAGGAGCGTTGAGGCTCAGGCTGCGAGCGTCCGACTGCTGCCACGCACGGGCTGGGAGAGCACCGCGCCATGGGGTCGTGTCCTCGTGCTCAGCGGGGTGGTAGACGACGTTCATCGTGTGATGGGGAGAGAGAGAGAGAGAGCTGGGGACACGCTGGCCAGCGCGTTGGCTTTAAGAACACGGTGGACGCCGGCGGATTACGAGCCATGCAGGGTGCCCGGGATTCGGCCCGGCCCATGACGAACGGGAATTCTGAAGATTGATTTCCTATCGCGAACTCAAGATTCCCGTTCGTTGCTTTTCAATGAAATGCTCTAGTTCAGAGACGATGGTCATCGCGCCCCGTGGTGCATACCCTAATTTAGGGGCCGACGTGCTGGGGACTGGAGTTGAAATGCATCAGTTGGTGTGCTTTGGACTAAAAAACAGCGACGCTCAGAGGCTGCGCACGCTGTATAATACGGTGTGGGTGTGCCATCGGCAATCAGGAAAGGCCGGCGTCTTTGTGACCGGCGGACCGGCTTAACCCCCCTGGCGGTGCAGGGAATATATGGATGTTGAGAGGATATTACACGGTTGTTGCGCGTCACCGTCTTGTTCGTTCTTTTGGTGGGCGTGGGTCACGTATGGAGACTGTGAAGAGCGGGGCGAGGACATATGGCTCGCATGTTGCCAGGATGTGGCCCCGAGGGAATACGCTGGTGCCACCCCTTTTCGGTCTGTGTCTGCCCTCCTCATAAAGGTAAACAAAGAGTACGGCACTGTCTGATCCATCTTGTCCCTAGGAGAGGCTGCTTAAAATCCCAGCTGCCCATGGATGAGCCTGATGGCGAGTGTCTCGCTCGCCCGCCTCAGCCATCCGACCACGACCCACCGGTACTGGTGGTCGGAGATGCCTCCTGGTGTTGTAATCTTAGGAGGGTCCCCGCGATTAGGAAGACATCAACACTCGGCGCGAGCTTCACCTGGAACTAGTGGTCTATGCATCGCGCGTAGCCCCTGCGTGTCGTCGGCATCTGATGCGCTTGAGCCGCAACCCACGTCTGCTTGAGGATGCCACAGGTCACGGGCAGCTATTTGTTAGCGAGTGTGAGTGCCTCAATCAGCCGCCGCAGCCACCAGGCTGCGACCGCCTGTCGCTGGATCCGACACCGCTTCGTAGCTTCTTGACGCCACCCACTCCTTTCTCTCTTCTGATGTCCTTCCACACACCAACACCATCACCATGCAGTCCACTGGTTCACTCACGGTCATCGACCATGAGTCGTTCCCCCACCTGATGGACGCGATCATCGAGCACGCTCCGCTCAAGGCGTTGCTCAACCTCCGCGGGACGGCCAGCACTTATCGCGACCGCGTTGACCGCCAGATGTGGTATCACAGTGTCGTCAGCGATGAGCAGACCGCCGGAGTGCCAGCTCAGCGTCAACCAGGCCCCGTTATGGTCTCGTACCCATCCCCGTCCGCGTACTTTCTCCCGATCCTTGAAGACCCAAGTACCAATCTTCGTCACCTGATGAAGCCAAACCCAGCCTGGACGAGAGCCATTCGTCATGTCCATGTGCTGGACCTTGTCGCGCCAATGAGCACCAACCAACGGGACCCAGCGCTGCATGTGGAGATCAAGGTCGATACTGTCCGCTTCCGCCTGAGCGATACCAACCAGCAGCGCGCGTTCATGAACTCCCAGTACGACTCTGACCACCCCCTTGCTCGCAAGTATGTGTTCTTCGGCACCTCCGGGAACATGGTCGCCCATCAGCCACATGCCTACTTGGGGGGCGAGACCCTGCGCAAGGTGGTTATTAATGTCGACTGGTGGTGGAGCGAGTCGTATGGATGCACATTGAAGGTTCTGCCCTCGGTGCTGGAAGCGTCAACCCAGAAGGGTCCCGGACCGAGGACGGTCGTCTTTATCGTTCACGACTTGCCAGACACCAGCATGTTTGATCAATCCGTCGACCGGCCAGCCACGGTAACTTCACTGCTGGATATACTGGCGCGCATCCTCAACTACAAGACCTCCGACCACTATGCTATCGTTAATCTCGAGGAACTGCTCCGGTATCACAGTTTGGATCCTTCCGAGCCCTCCTGGACAGTCGAGGAACTCAAGAACCAGTGTCGCCGGGCCTTCAAAGGGAGATGGGGAGCCTCAACCGACGGTGACCTGGAGGTATTGATGCCGAACATGACATTCATGTCGCGGCAAGCGTACCAAGCCACCTTGGAGCCGGGCGAGTGGGAGCTGGAGACAGTGGTCTAGGACGTGTCGGGTAGAGTCATGCACCAGCTAAGTAGGCGACAGCTGTGTACTGTGGGGAGGACATCGACAGTCGGTGCTTTGCGTTTGCGCTATCAAGTGTCGAAGAGGGGCAGAGCACAGTGTGACATCAGTGATCAGTGACGTCCAACAATCGTGATGTCCGTCGGCGATCGGCGATTTGACGGGAAGCCGTGCATATGTAGTGAGACCACCCGCCGGTTGCTGCATGAATCAACAATTCATCGGGCTCCTGTCCATCTTCCCGTCGGTACTCCTCTGTGCTATCTTCACAACCAATGCTCGACAGGCAGGCGGGGACTCGCTTGCTAGATAAGTACTACCTCCTCTCCTGAATCATCACCCCATCGCATGTCTTTCTCGTCACTGCCCGAGAACGGTCGGCACGCACCATGCAGCTCCAGCAGCCGCTCCACCCTCCAAGCCCACGAGTCACCCTCGACTGCGGCTGGTTTCCGCACATTATGGACTCGGTGATCGACTATGGCTGTCTCCAGTGTTGGCTCGGCTTGCGTGTCACCTCTCGTCAGTTTCGCGAGAGAATCGACAACCGTCTCTGGAGCCACAGCGTGGTGCGCAACAACCAGAATCGACCACCCTACCAGCGGTGTACACCACCTCTTGTCATCGCGCCCCGAGGCACACCTCAAGGAGCTGATGCCTTGGCATCTGGAGCCGGGATCGTCGAGAAACCAGACCCGGGGAGTGTTCGTGCACCAGCCTTCATCCAGGCTGCGGCCCACACAAAGGTCCTTGACGTCATCACACCGTTATGGCAGACCGACATTCTCTACCACCTCGAAGGCCTCTTCCAGGTCGTCCACACCTTGCGCGTGCGCTTCGGCACACCCACACACGAGGACTGGCTGTGGCTGCAAGACCAGCGACACATGGATATCAACAAGGAGCATCTCGTCAAGGCGCGCAAGTATGTGTTTTTCGGCACCGGTGAGGGCGCACTGTTCCCTCACGCGTTGCATCCGGACCTCCCTACCGACTCGTACATCGACAAGGTGGTGTTCAACGCCCACCTCTCTGTGGACCGAGAGGACGGACGTCTCCTGCTCGACAAGCTTGCCATGGGCTGCGTCAAGGGCAAGACGATAGTGTATGTCATTCACGACCTGCCGACGGATACGGACCGGACGACGGATCCCTCCACCGACGAGATCTCCCGCTTGAACGAGGACCTCGTCGACAGCTACCCAACGCCGCTGTACGAGCGGTACCTCGTCGTCAACATTGAAGCCTTGGTCAACCCTCTCGTCCCCCCTTCCGGGCTGTCGTCGGTGGATGAGATCAGGGAGGATTTTACCGACCAGTTCCGTGGGAGGTTTGGGGAGGTGGCTGCAGCGCGACTAGCATTCCTCTCCCGCGAGGAGTACCAGGCGACTCTTGCCCCCGGCGAGTGGGAGACTGAAACGGTGGAGTGAGAGTGGGTGAAGGAGTAGGCTCATAGACATACCAGGTCAAATATGAATGACAACCTTGCCTCAGGTGGGAAATTGTGCTTCAGCCTGCGTTTCCGTCTGACCCCTGCGCTGCATGTGTATCGGTTCATCTCGATGTCACCAGAGCAGGAGATCGCAAGGCTGGCAAACCAACACGAAGTGACGATGGCAGTGTTGTTCCTCAGTCACCAAACATGACATACATTCCCATCGGAAGTAAACGTTACACTATTGGTACAACTTGTGGGAAAGCACACTTCAGACGACCCCACCGCGCTCCGATCCAGGCGCCGAGTGCGCTTCCGGCGACAGCCTGTCCGTCGCCGGGACGGTCCCGAGGTTGTACGGCGCCTTGGTGGCGGTGCTAGGCTTCTCCATGTCCAGATACTTGGCGGAAGTCAGGCGAGCGCGACGGCGCCTGCGAATGAGGAAGAAGGCAAGGGCGCCGAGGAGAGCCACAAAGGCCAAGACGCCAACGACGATGCCGGCGATGGCGCCGCCGCTGAGCCCCTTGTGGACTCGGTGCGGGCGGTGGTGGTGCCACCAGAGACCCGAGCTGGTGGGAGACGGGGGCAGGGTGTACACATGGTAACCGGTGGTGGTGGTGGGCGGGAAGCTGGTGGTCGGGAATGAAGGTGGGGTGTAGGCCGACATTGCCAATGACCTAAATTCAAGCAACGGGGGTGGACGTGAGGAGGAGGTGGTTGGGTTGTGGTACAGCTCCGTGTAGCCTGATCGTCGTTGTATCTGTTTTGGTCTGTTTGGAATGACAGAAGGATGGGTGTTTGGAGTATGAGAAGCATGTGCTGTTCACTCGGCCCAGCGGGCACATCGATATATATGTACTCTTGCCAAGCATCGGACGGTCGTTGCATGAGAAAACATCGCCACTTGGTCCAGGCTCCAACGGCCAAGAGTTTGGTTGGCAACGGCCGACTCGTGACGTTGATAGCGATCGGGAGGAGGCAAAACAGAGACAATGAAGACGGGTCAGCAGACACGACGTTGTCGGGTGAGTGTGAATCCCACGCGTACCGCAGCAATGACCTCACTTCCTTGCGCTGGAGCACTGGGAGTTTCAAAAACCATAGAAACAGAGTTCAGCGGGTGTTTGGCATGCTGCGCGTCAGACATATGCGTGCATGCCTCCGCATTGTGAGGATCTGCTGAGGAGATCGCGATCCGTCGGACAGAGCACGAAACTGGGGTTCGACGACAGATGAGAGATGAGCGATTCAGGGGCAGAGGCGTTTTCGATAAGATCTCGGGGACCCACCACTCGTTGCAACACATACATTGTCCTTGTTCTTTTGCTTTTATGCGACTATCTACCCTTTTCATGGTCCAGTTCCATCCCGTTCTCGTCGTAAATGCCCGTGGCAGCTGAGAAACTCTGGCCTCGCCGACCGTGTCTCGAGCTCTCTGGCTCATCGCCCACGACTTCCTCGTCATCCGGGGCTGTGGCTGCCCAGGCAACCTCGCTGGAACCCAGGTTCATGATGTGTGATCTGAGACCTAAGAGAGACTCGACAGAGGTGTTGGCTGAGCCTTCCAGAGGCCGGTCAAGCGATCCAGCTGGGTGTTGGTTTGTGCTGGTTGTGGTGGAATGGTGAAGTGAGAGGAGGTTCAAAGATGCGTGATCGTTGGATGGGACAGTTGACTGATGACCCGGGGGTTGGCTAAACGACGTGTACTCATTGACAGTTGCATTTGTAGGCGAGGGCAATGGTTCCTGTCCCGGGACGGACCGGGTTTTGACACCAGCAAGGGGTGTGGGGTGGACCAGACCAGGGCGAGCGGGAACGTTTGCCTCCTCCATGTCGTGAGGCTCTTGCTGGGCATTCTCCTTTTTCCGCCGTCTGTCGCGGATGACATGTACCAGGTAGACGGAAACTAGAAGAACAGCGAAGGCTACCCCTATACTGATCATGACGATTGTAAGTGTGCTTGGGAACGACCGTTTTCCGGCCGCAGGGGTTGTAGTGGTGCTGCCTTGTGATGTGCTAGTCGGTGTGGACGAGGTGCTTATGGGCGTCGACATGAGCCCCATAGATGACGCCGAGGCTGCTGCAGCCGAGTTGGATAAACACGACGTTGTTGAGCCAGCTCCAATGACCAGCGGGTCCGAGAAGGACGCGTTCATGTCACCTGTCGCGTCGGATATCATGAATTTTATAGTCACATTGGCTGGGATATCGCACACCCAGCGCAGACTGGTGTTGGTAGAGCCAGTTAAGAGCTGCTCTAGAGTGAATCCCACTTTCTGGCCGCTCGTAACGACTGCTCTTATGGTCAGCGGTAAGAATATCACCAACTGTACAAGTTGTAGGGCCCCGTTCCGCCAGTCCAACTGAGGGTATCGGTCTCACAGGACACGATGCTCTCAGGGTTGTTCATGGTAAGCTTGCCACTGGCCGACAAACCCAACAACAACAGCACGAGGGGGGCCGGGAACATTGTGGTGGTGAACTGGCTGTGATGGTGACGAATTCAGTGGGTGGATGGGAGGGAGATGATGCCAAGGCGGTGTCGCGAGGGCCCGCGCTATTAATGCCAGGCGCCATGCAGTCTGCAGGCCCACCAGCGTAGACTTGGAGGTGGTTGTCACATCCTGTATGTGCACAGAGTGGCATTGAAACAAGGAACGACCCAAGTACGTACGACCGTATCTAAGACCGCTGTACCTAAGGAACGTTCATGTGGGACGCCGACCCCGTGCGCCCGTACAGAGTAACACTTCACACTTCGCTCAACTAACCCATTTCACGTAAGGTGAGACAGGGATCTTCCCGTTTGGTCTCTAAGCAGCTTAAGCACAGGACGTAAACTTTCAGCCAGGCACTCTCTTGCGTGTTGCAGTTGAATGCGGCACGAGACTCGGTATAAGAGTCGGTACTTCCGTGGCGCAGCAGGGGAGTGAGTGGCACTGCATCCTCTGGTAACCAGCAAACATCCAACAACACTCCCAGAGCACCCAGACGACCTCACGACTAGCAAAAGGAGAGTAGACTACAGCACCAGGGCTCGAACCTGGGATCTCGGAGTGTGCCAGAGATAACAGCTCCACGCGCTAACCAACTGAGCCATAGGGTAGAGATCAGCACCACCTGGGGCCGCCATCGCGGCGTCAAGCCGTGATGGTGAACAACAGATGGATACTCTCGTGACTGCCTTCTACCCGAATTGAACGGGTGACCCTTTCATAGCAAGCTCTCCGATGAGGAGGACACTACTAGTGAAAAATTCTAGCCACTGAACTAAGAAGGCATCGATGAACAGGACACATCGACCTGGCTTAAGAGGAGACACAGGCTGGAGTGAGGAAGGCAATCGATACCTCCAGTCTCTCGAGTTGGGTGGGGTCCCAATACCCTCCTTGCTCAGGGGCCCGTGCCCTGTTCACAGACCATACACCTCCAAAGGCGAGGCATATGACCGTGGTCGCTTATGTGCGATGAGACTGATAGTGGGACCCAAAGTAACCCATTGGGCTATAAGCTCTGCCCCTTCGACCCAGAGGCGCAACAGGTATGCAATGGAACAGCTTATCTACAAATCAACACTGCGGCCCACCCCACGTCTCCATGCGGCTCAAACGGTCACGCCGAACATCTTAAGAAGTGGAACGGGCCCATGGGGGCTCATGATGCGGTCCTGATTCTCCTGCACGTCGACGATGGCCTCCTTCATGCGAGCCAGCATTCCACTCTCGTACTCTGCAATAGCCGTGTCGACACTATCGTGCTTGAAGAGCTGGTCCACGAGCTCCATGGCATCGAGCATCGCGAGGTTGACGCCCTCGCCCGTGAACGGGGGCATGGCATGGGCCGCATCACCGAGCAAGGTGAGTCCCTTGTGGGTGTTATTCCACTTTTGTTCGGCGGCAACGCTGTACAGCGGCCACCAGGCGAAGTGGTCGGCCTCGTCGAGAACGGCCATCAGACGGGGATCCCATCCCTTGAACTCGTTCTGGAGCATGGCGCGGACGGCGGCCGCGTCCGTGAGGTCCGCACCACGGGACTTGCTGGTGTCTTCGGGTACTCGGAGGGAGTAGTAGACGAGCATCGAGTCGTCGCCATTACGCTGACCGAGGATGGCCTGGTCGTTTCCCAACGCAAACAGGGAACCTGGGCCGAGAGTTTCGGCAAAAAACGTCTTCTCGTCCGGCTTGGTGACTGTGGCTTGGACAAACGAGACGCCAGCGTACTGCGGCTTCTCGGCAGTGACGAGCGCGCGGGCCTTGGAGTTCATGCCGTCGCACGCCAGCACGAGGTCCGCCTCGATGGTCCCGGACCCACTGGTCTGGATGGCATATCCACCTTTGGGGCTGGGCACAATGGCCGTAACGTTGACGCCCCACTTGATGGAGGTGGGAGGGAGCGAGTTGAGCAGCATGGCGCGGAGCTGGGTGCGGTCGATCTCGGGACGGGAGGCGCCCATGTCCGCGTCGGTGAGTTGGACGTAGACCTTGGCGTTCTCGTCCAGGACAGAATAGCGTGCTCCTTGTGGGCGCGCGACCGCTTCAAACTCCTTAATGAGACCCATCTCTTCAATGGCGCGAAGACCTTTGCCCTCATGCAAGTCGAGGCTACCGCCCTGGCTGCGTGCTGAGGGGCTTGCGTCGCGTTCAAGGACCAGAGGTGAGAGGCCACGCTTGTGGAGGAGTCGCGCGGCCGTGAGGCCAGCAGGGCCGCCGCCGAGGATCACAATGCGGGAATCCTGAAGAAGCATTTGGGTATTGAGCACGATGGTGGAAGTGATTGACCGTGAACAAGAGCCGGAGAGGGCTTCAATATCAGTACGCTTGTACACTGCAAAACAACATCTGCAGCAATGACGTCAGGAACGCAAAAGATTACTGCCGAAAAGACGCGTACAATCTCGGCGCAACACACGCGTAAGGTCTCGGCGTCCCGGAATATCCATGCCGCGGAGCGCCACGTTTACCAGAGCCGGCCCACTCGATGCAACATGTGCAGAGGCTGCTGCACTGCTGTATGGTGCAGGTACCTGGCTCGCGCTACTGAATACTGGGGTCTGGACACAATGCTGTACGCTCGAGGGGCTGGGTTGCACATCACATACATCTGCTCATTGTCCCTCCATTCACGCCTCCTCATGCAAAGATGTTGATCTTGGCGTCGCTGCCCGCAGCGATCCTGAACTTGCGGTCCAAATCCGAGATGGCCTTGATCTCGTCCTCGGTCAAGTCGAAAGTCGAGTTGTCCAGGTTCTCCTTCAGGCGCTGGGGGTTGGAGCTCTTGGGGATGACGGTGATGCCACGCTGGGTGGCCCAGCGAAGGAGGACCTGCGCAGTGGTGGCCTTGTGCTTGGCGGCAATGTCGGCGACGGTGTCCAGGGTGAGCAGGGAGGGCAGGGTCTTGGACGCGGGGTGGTCGAGCTCAATCCACCTGGATTGTCAGCTGAGTTATGAAGCCACGCTCCCACAGGTGACGTACGACTGGGGACCAAACGAGCTGTAGGCCATCATGTGGATGTTGTACGCCTTGCAGACGTCGATCATGCCCTGCTGGACAAAGTAGCTGCAGGGGTCAGCTTCGGGCTTACTTGCCAAACGTGACCACTCACGGGTGCATCTCGATCTGAAGCACGGCGGGGTGGACCTTTGCGTAACAGATGAGGTCGATGATGAGGGCGCTGACAAAGTTGGAGACACCAATGTTGCGAGCGAGGCCCTTGGCATGGCACTCCTCCATTGCTCCCCAAGTAAGGTGGACGGGCGAGCGCTCGGTCCTTGTCTCGTCGCCGTCCTTGCCGCTGACGGTCCAGCCGGGGAACTCGCGAACCGCGGGGTCGACTGGGCGATCAGCTCACTGTCCGTGGAATGGTTAGCTTACCGTAAGCCAAAGGAATGGGCATGTGGATCAGGTACAGGTCAAAGTACTCGACGCCCCAGTCGCTCAAGCTCTTCCTGCACGCAGGCTCAACGTGCTTGGCCGCGTGGTTGGTGTTCCAGAGCTTGGAGACGATGAAGACCTCCTCGCGCTTGACGATGCCCTCCTTCAGCGCACGGGCAAGACCCTGGCCACACTCCTTCTCGTTGGCATAGTCGGCCGCGCCGTCCAGAAGGCGGTAGCCGGCCTTGATAGCGTTGTAGACCTGGTCGGCAGCCACATCGCGGGGGACCTTCCAGAGGCCGAGGCCGGTGAGGGGCATGGCGTCGCCGGAAGCGAGCTTGACAGTGGGAGTAGAGGCCATGTTGTTCAGAGTCTCGTGGGGATAGTGTAGTTGCAAGAACGTCGATGCGGTTGCTTTTTGACTCCCCCACTGCTCAAAGCTCGCCAGCAACATCTGGGACTGGGCCTTTCGGCCTCTTCGGCGTCTTCGGCGTAGGTCCGTGGTCGACGTCATATCACGTGATCGACCTCCACCACTCCTTTGCGTTGCGGGTCCGGTGAGTGGAGGAAATGAGTGTGGCAATGGTGTGGATCGTGTGGAGGCATTGCTGTGAATGACTTATCCCGCATGTCAACAATGTCCGTGAGAGTACGCATGGCAGAGAGCAAGGCCAGCAGCGCTGCACCTGTGTGTGTCATTCGACGTGCCATGGGCCAGACCCAGACCAAGCAGCTTTCAGCTCCTCAGGGAACGCAGACCATGGATGGCAACGTGGAGGTTTAGGATGAGACCGTCAAAGTGTCCGGCCGGTCGATGTCGGTGGTGGGGGAGCGGCTCTGTGAGTAACCTGGGAAGATGTTGTGACAATGTGAACATTGATCAAAGCACGTCCGTAGTTGTGTGGTGGCACTCCAAATGAGCGACAGAGTTTTGATACCGTCCCCTTACATACTTGAGACCATTTGGGAAGTTTACTAATCGACTATTGAATCCCCCCATTACGACATTTCGGCTCCGAACAATTTCCCCATCCCTACTGAATGTCCGCTATCCCTAGTGGATGTCCGCTCGGCTCCTTTCGTGTGTTACCTCCTCCACAAACGTCGTCTCGTGGTGCTTGTCGTCCCGCTCAATAAACTCGCCGCCCACGGCCTTTCCAGCGCCAGACATGTACGCAACCTTGGCGGCCTCAAAGTGGCTCGAGTCGGCTTCGGGACCGAGCACGACGCAGACGAGGGTGACAGCAAGCACGATGCCGACAAACACGCCCTGGATACGGGCATAGTCTGGGGTATCTGTGCCCTTGATCTTGACTCGCTGGCCCACCGTCGCTTCGATCTGTGCAGATCCGGCCGAGGCCATGTTGCCAAACTGGTAGAACGCGCCGAGGAACAGCGCGCGGAACGCTGGCGGCGAGCACTCGGAGAGATAGACCGGGACGACACCCCACGCGGACTGGACGCCCATCTGCATGAAGAAGCCGCCAGCGGCGAGACCGGCGAACGAGTGCGGCAGGAGCCACAGTGCCATGAACGCGGCCGTGTAGAAGATGGAGCAGACAATGCTGCGGATATGGGTGAGCACGACGGAATCAAATTAACAACACCGGGGCCCCCAAAGCCAAAAAGGCCGGCCACGTGGGAAATGCCGCGGCGTTATCGGCGTGGCCTGGACGCCCATGAACCCTCCAGGATCCACCCTCCGTTCGCCGTCTCCGCGATCTCCTCCATCGTGCTGGCCGTGTGGCGGCAAAACCCTGAACAAATGGATGAAAGGCTACTCACGAGAAGCGGCGGCCAACGTACTGCGACATGTTGCCACCAATGAGTCCGCCGGCAACGGCACCGCAATTGGCGATGATGACGACCTTGTTGGCTTGCACCGGTGACAGACCCTTCGCCACCTTCAAGTATGTGGGGTATAGGTCCTGCGACGAGTGTGCTAGGAAGCAGAAAGCTGCCATGACACAAATGCACCATAGGCATCGGATCCAGTTGATGCGGACCATGGTAAACAGCGAATTTTTAAAGTTTATCGCGGCCTCCTTGGACGTGAGGCCCTCGGCCTCGGCTTCCTCCTTTGCCAAGTCGTACTGGCGCGATTCGGGGAGCAGCGCACGCGCAATGAACGCTAGGACGGAGAAGCCGGCGCCAAACCAGTACAGGGTGCGCCAGTGGTACTTTGACGTCTCGCTGACGGTGAGGCCGATAACGGCGGCCAAGAGGTAGCCGACGGTGTAGCCTTGCTGGACGATGCCGGAAACGAATCCACGGGCCTCGATGGGGATGTTCTCGAGCGCACTGCTCGTTAGCTCACTTCAACGGATCCCAACGCGCGCCACTCACGTGGCGACAGCCATAGGCCAGGTGCCTCCCATGATAACACCAAAGCACGCGCGGATGGCCAAGAACTGCTCGTACGTCTGGACGAAACCCGTCCCCAACTCGAACGCAAACACGAGCAACATGTTGAGACACAGCGGCCAGCGACGGCCGTAGCGGTCCGAAAGGAAGCCAAAGAAGAGGGCTCCAGGCAGGCGGCAGAGGGTCGTCACTGTAATGGCCCAAGTAATGTCCTTGGTGCTACGGCCAAAGTATTTGGCCAGGTCTGTCACCGTGATGGGGACGGAAAAGTAGTCGTAGCTGTTCCATCGATCAGCGTTGTGTTCATCGGCGAGTGCCACACTCACCCGTCACACATCCAGCATAGCCAGCCGACAAAGAACGATGCCCACCCCATGGCCGACATGCCCCGGAGGACGAGGAAGGGGTTCTTGGGCATGTGCGGGTTGTGGCGCGGGAGGGGGACGATGGAGGCGAGCACGCTGCGGTCGCCACGGCTGCCATGCCATGCCTCCAGTTGGCCACGGATATTGCCAAAGAAGCCGGGGTACTCGTGGTACTCTGCTGTCACTTCGTGGTGGAACGCATCGTCCTTTTCTCTAGAGTACTGGCGCTCCATGTTGTGAGGGTAGAGTGGTGGGAGTCTGTGGTTGCTAAGCTTGTGGCTCTGTGCCTCCAGATTCAGATAAGTGAGTTCCTTCTTGTATATCGCTCGGAATTCGGATCCCCACATTCCCTAGATTGTGCATGGGCATGGAGCTCCAAGGATGTGGGGGTTTTCTGGGGTATCGCACACGACCTAACGGCCGCGGCATTGGTAGCGGGGTTGGGGCTCTGCCGTATTGTTGCTTTGGCAGACGACTAGCGCGGTCGATGCCGAGCTCGGGGACAACCAGGTCTCCGCCGAATGCCGACCTGTGGCCTGTGGCCAGTGTCAGGCAGGTGACATACTCTCTCAGCCGTCGGCGGCGCTGACCTGCACAATTCCCAACAGAGTGGGGTGGGGAGTGGGATTGCTTGGCATTGCATTAGCGTCCTAAGAATGAGTGGAGCATGCCTTGGCAGACGAAGAATAGAGACGGCTCGGGATGGACTCCCGAGCCGCCCACCTTTTCTTCGGAAACGGGCATTGAATGCCGAGTGGGGTCGTGGGAATTGTGGCCATAGCCAACCTTACGCAGTACGCGTGGGTTATGCTGCAGGTGGCACTGTCAAACTCATCCAGACCCGCAAGCCTGGGAAGTGCAGCTAAACAGCACTGTACCTGGCAATCAAGAGTAGGAGATTGTCTGTCTGTCGCTTTTACCACTACCGACTGGTTGGTGTATGATTGAGGGCAAGTATGGGATGGGCTCTTAAGCATATCCCCCCTTTGCTGCGCTCCTGCTGAGGCGATTCCGCACAAGCAGGCATGTGTGGAGGAGCGCTTGCTGGTTGCATCGCTTCTGGTTTGCGCGTTTATTGCCTTGTGCCGCAGAGAAGGATGAACTTGAAAAACAGTGATGAGGGGCCGAGCACGTTTCGAATCTCCCCCCCATCTGTCCATCCTGTTTTTGAAACGGACGCCCAGTGCTCCGTGTGTTCCCGTTAGCCGGCGGATAGCTCCGGCAAACAACAAGTGTTGTTGGGTGCGGCTAATGGTGCCAACTGATACAAAGAGGCGAAAGAGGTACAGCGACCTCGCTCCAACCATGTCTCTGTACCTCTCTGTCAATTGAGATGACGACACACACGTGAAAGATCGCGGCTGAAATGGCTGTGGTGCTGTGCGTGCTGGCAGAGGCCCCTGCACGGGACGTGTGGAGGCGGTGTCCTCATCGCCATCCATCGGAAGCGGACGCCAACTCGCGAGCGGATGAAACATTTTGGTCATCGCCTGCTGCGCCGATTGTCGTATTCTGTTCTCTGTCGCTGATAGCTGGCTGGTATAACTGGTGTGGCTAAGCCTTGCTGCATTCACCACACAGAGATGCTGGCCATGATGCACAACATCTCAACAACTCCATCTTGAAGTTCAGTCTCCTCTCTCTCCCACGCCGCGAGCTTTGGTGTTGGCGCGCTCGGCGGCTGTGAACCTTCCGCCTACCACCCCCTGGCCCCGTCGCGGTTCCTGTCGCTGTGCCTCCTCTGGCCGCCGCTGTCCTCTTTGTATCTTGTCCTCCAGCTCTCTAGTCGTCGCGCGCGCAGGCTGGTACACTGGTACTCGCGCCAACGCGCCAACGGAACGCGTTTCGCGGGACGGACGTCGAGCCAAAAAGGGGGGACGTTCGTTTAGGCCGATAGACCCCCATCACATGCACTGCATGCGCGCACAGGCTGTTTCACACGGCCGCTCGCTCACTCACACACATTCCTGTCTCACTAGTAATAGTAGCGACATTCTGCAGGGTGGGGCGGCCATCTCTTGTTCGTTTTACTCATTCCACCTTTTCGCACTCAGGATGGTTGCTCTGCACGCCATGGCTGCTGCTGCTGCTTCTGCTGCACTCGGCGCTCTCATCCTGGGGACTCGATCCGTGCGTGCCGCACAATCTCCTCTACAGCCCATCCCATACAACATCTCGTTCCCCGACACGGCGTCCATCCTCACCTACACCCCGTCAAAGCAGGCAGTGGCCTCCAGGGGATGGAACACGACCTTCTCCGGAGACGCAACACAGTGGAGCAGCTATGTCGCCAACACCATCGGCCAGGGCAACTCGACCACGTCCACCTCGTACGCCGGTGCACGCGTAGACATTATCTTTGCGGGCACAGGCGCCACCTTTGAGGGAACCACGGCCAACGGCGGCACAGTGGCCCTGCTTGTCGACGGTTTCCAGCAGTCATATGTGACTGCGGATCCTGGCAATGTCGCCGCTGTGAGCGGACTGTCGCCTGGCCAACACAATGTCTCGATTGTTCTCGTGTCTGGAACAGTCTCTCTGACGGGTGTCACACTCACCATGGGGCTGTACGCCCAGTCGTACGTACTGGATGATCCCACCACTGCCACGTAAGCTGACCGACCGCAGGTCCGAGGCCATTGCGGCTGCTTCAGCCTCACCCACCACCATTGATTTCGAGAAGGTGGTGTCTGGCACTGCGGTCATCAACTCTGTTGTGACGACCGGCAACGCTTCTGACTGGACGCCCAACAGCGTCCTGGGCGGCGGCGGCGGGTACGGCCAGCAAGCATATGACCGCATCGGATCAAACATTGAAGGCGCGACAGCCATGATCTCGCTCGGGACAGGCAACACCTTTGTGCTTCTGAGCGGCTCTTCCTCGTCCGACCACGGCCTGTACACTGTCCAGCTCGACCCGCCTCCTCCAGACCTCCCGGAATCGCAAGTCTTGACGAGCTACAACCCATGGACCGTCGCCAACTCTACACTCTTTGCGGCCGGCCTCTTGCCAAACACGACGTACAACCTCACCATGACAGTTGGTGCCGGCGGATGGAGTGACGTGGGAACGGCCCAACTCTGGAGGTGAGCTTGGCTTAACATGTGCCAAGCCTTTGGACTAACTAACCCACAGTGTCGGTAATGGAACCGGTAATGCTACCGATTCTGGTGGTGGGACGGGCGAGCCCAGTGGGTCTAGCGGGTCAAAGAGCAACATCGGGGCCATTGTCGGTGGCGTGGTGAGTACATACGGTTGTGGCATCGGATCCCAGAAGGTGTGTAGAGGCTGACAGTGGGAACAGGTTGGCGGCGTTGTTGCAATTGCCCTTATCGGCGCACTTGCCTGGTTCCTCATCCGCAAACGCAAGAGAGCATCAAACGTACGCAGCGTGCAAGGTCGGGCCGGCTACCCAGTCATCGACGACGACGACTCAGAGGTCCGATACTCGCCCATTGCCACCGACGTCCCAGCTTCTCAGATCACACCGTATGACGGCACCGCCTCCCAGTCCGGCACGACACGGTCCGCCGACAGCCGCAGTCGTGACACGGCGCAATACACGTCGATGACTGGCCTCCGGGTCCAGAACGCAGACGACGAGGGCGCGTCGTTCCTCACGCAGACCACGTCCAACGAAAAGAACTCGAGGCGAAACCGCCCCAGGGCATTAATCCAGACGCACGAAGAGGTCGACGCAGGACCCGTCGTCCGGTCCGTGGCCGTGCCGCCTCGCTACGACCCCACATGGGCGGCGAGCACAGCGGATCCCAGCGAGGGTACAGCTACCCCGCCTACGGTTTTCTCTCGTGAGGAGGCAGACGACCGCCTACTGTATCGTGAATAAACGCCCCTCATGTGCGCGTTGGTGTCATCCGCGCTGTTCCCTGCCGCTCACGGCGTTGGCGGCCGTGTGGGGCCTGTGTATCTTGCCAAAATGGAAGTTGTAGACCAGTCTGTCATCCGAACATTGCCTTCTTCTAATGGCCACGGCCACTATTCCTCGTATGTAAGATGCTTCTTAATAGAACCGACCTCCATCATCGGAAATGGGCATGGGTGGCACTTGGGTAAGCTGAGACTATATTACTAACACCTAGCAACTAATGAGCCCAACACTTGCATTGACCAGTTACCAACATGTACTTGCATGCCACACGCCAGCTCAACCCCAGGCCTACGAGGCGTCCTTCACAGTGACGACCTTGCACCAATTTGCGTCTGGCTCGACCTCTGCGAAGCGCAAGTAGGCGACATCCCCCTCTCCCGGCGGAATTGCCAACTGTCTTCGCTCTTCTCTAGCTACACACCCCGGATGAAGTTGGAGCACAGACTCAAGGCCCGGGACATGTGAGAACTTGTGCAACGCCGCGGCCTCCCACTCGAAGAGCGAGTCAAACCTGATACAACTTGCCGATTCTTCACCCAGAAAGGCGTCATAGAGTGCGTTGACCATCTCCAGAGTCGGCTGAAGGGTTCCGAGGTGAAACGCAAGTCGGTGGTACTTGCGCCCACCGCGTACCGCCTGCGCCATGTCTTTGCGTCCGCGAGACTGGAATATGTCGGCGAGGAGGACTTCTTCGGTGGAGAGCTCGTTACTGCCCCGAACGAAGCCGCGCTGATCGTAAAACCCCATCGGAGCAGCGAACGCCTCGGCAAATGGAGCGGTGTACGCACTTGAACCTCGCGTTAGTTTTCAGTCGCGAACGACCTGGCAACTCACCCTTCCCAATCAATGACTGCGCGCAGATGGCCGTCGTCTGTGACAAGCAGGTGGTTTTTGGAATCGGCATGTGTGATGAACGTCGGCTGCTCGCCGTCGCCGGGACCGCACGGCACAGCCATCTCCTCGCACGCGTTGACCAGAGCACGCATTTCCAGATGGACGAGATACACATGCAGTAGGTGCCCGCCATTGATCGCAAACAGCCCCCTTTCGAGTGCAAGCACGACGGCGTCGATCTTTGCCACCCACGCATCACGGCTGGTGCGGAACGGCCCCAACGTCGTCAGTCCGTTCGAAATGCAATAGTCCCAATGTTCAAAGGGCCCAACAACTGGCTCTGGCTCGAGGTCGGTTGCGGCGTCGACGACCGCGCTGCTGGCAGTAAGAGATCCAATGTCGCCGCGGATTTCCAGCGAGCTCAGCTGGATGAGAAAGGTGGCCATGTCGGAAACGATGGTCTGGGACTCGACAGGGCGAGCACCGGATCGGGGGAACAGGTGGCGACTGTTGGACCCCTTGAAGTGCTCCATGAAGAAGAATGGGGGACCCACTGGTACCCGTCAGAACCTAGTTTCGAGAGCTGGAGGCACGCGCCACTCACAGGGTGACGCCTGTGGCATCCAGACATTGGGAACAAACTCGGGGCAGGCGCGGTTCAAGGCTTTGAGGGTGACAAACTCTGAGACGAGGGACTGGAGCTTGCGCGGGTTGCCATTCTTCTGGCGAATTCGAGCGAGCCAGCAAACCCCATCATCAAAAGTGACAGCAAGGTGGTAGTTCAGCCCGCCCATGAACCAGTCCTCGTCGTGCCACTGAGTCGCGGCCCTCGGCACAAGGCTGAAAGACAGTCCCGGTTGGTGAATGTCAGGAAAGGCCACACAGTTTGAGTGGCCAGGGCGAAGCAGCGAGGCTGCATGCTTGACAAGCGGGGCAGCGGTCGCCATGGCGTTGATGGCCTGGGCGTGAGCTCTTTATAAAGGCAAGGAGTCTCACCCGCGAGAAGGACAGGTAGTCGCACGAGCTCTCAAACTCCTTGTTCTTAGTGTTGTTAGTGGAGAATAACGGCGGCATCTCTTACCGAAAGGCGGTGGCATGGGTGGAAGGCCGCATTTTCATGGGCAGCGCAGAAGGCATTCAGGCAAGCCACGCAAGAGCGATAGAAGAGGGCGATGTTGGGACACCCGTCCAAGTCACAATGCCCGGCGAACGGCATCCTCAAGAGTAGAATGCGCTGTGGGCGAACGAAAGGAGGGCGCAAGGTAAGAGGGACGATATATTGGACGACAAAGGGGGATGGACTGATGACTGATGGGACAAACCCGTGCGCACTGGGGCGAATGGTAGTCTGATGTGGACGTCTGATGTGGATGCCATGTCACTGATCACTGCGTTCATACTGTGGGGACAGTCTGAAACCCAACTGATCGACATGGGTCAGCCACTATCATAGGCAGAGGCGCAGTTGACATGGCTCGACTTTGGAAGAATGACAGTCGTGCAATGTTCGGTCATGCATAGCACGTCCGAGGCCTCGTGATGCAGTATGTTATGGAACACTGCTGGGAAATGAGCGCAAAGTGCCACTTGTGTTCTTAGGCTATATCCAGCCGTCCACCTCCACTTACGCGACCAACCTCTTGGCATTGCAACGCGGGATCGCGTTCAACTACCCAGTCCTCCTCACTGTCCCACCCGTCTCGTTCAATGCAGCTCGGCGTCCACTTTGCCCTCACCGAAGCGCAGGCATCCCGCTTCCTCGCCGCCAGAGGCAACGACGCAGCCCTCACCGCCCTGATCGACGAGCTCGAGGAATCGTCCAACACCACCCCAACGTGCAGCACCGACAAGGCATGGGACCCCATCTCGTGCGCCCTCGCTCCCTCTGGCTCGGAGCGAGATCCCGACGACTGGCCATACACGGGCGTCATTGTCGGCTGGGAGGAGCTCCAACACGGAGTTGGGAAGCAGGCCGAGGACGAGAGCGAGAGCGAGAGCGAGATGACGCTCGGATATACCCCACCAGACAAGGTCAAGGAGGTGGCCGCGGCGTTGCTGGAGCTCAAGGAGGACGATGAGTTTGGGGACGCCTATGCCGCCATGCCGCAGGAGCTGCGGAACGCCGAGTATGGCGATGAGGAGAGGCGGTACGCACAGGCCAACTTGGACGACCTGACAGAGTTTTTCATGGATGCGGCAGCTCGCGGGTTGCATGTCATCTTCCACGTGAACCTCTGAAAGTGGGGGCTGTATGTACTCGTACACACGTCGCATGCTACATGGGGTACGCCGTCTCGAGCTCAAACTGGCGGTCGCCCACACGCAGGCGATACTCGTCCCTCGTGGCGAAATGGACCAGCTCGTCGCTGACGGCCGGATCGCACCTCAGCTTGGACCGCATGTGTTCCTCCATGCTCTCCTCCACCTCGGGCCCGTTGGGCGGAACACGCAGCGGCAGGTCCTCGGCGCCGACGACCGTGTAGCGGTGCCACTTGCTCTGGATCTGAAAGTGACAAAGCAGACTGACGGCTGGCTCCCAGTAACACAGCGGCCAGAGGTATCCGTCCGCGTCCGAGTTGTAGACCAGGTGCCGCTCGCGGGTGAGGATGATGACGACCTCTTGCGCCGCGGTGGGCCGGTACGGCGGATACATGCCCGCCGAGATGGGGGGCTGGCGCACCCACCCGTTCGTGTCGAAGGGGACGTTGAGGACGAGCTTCTCCATGTCCCTGGTGAGTGCGCGGCGGATGGAGACGCGCACGAGCTCGAGCCGCGGGACGCAGAAGAAGACGTTGGTCTTGGCGCCCATAATGGGAGGGCGGGCGGCACGGGCGGCGCTGACGTAGCGTACCACCTGGACCGACGCGAGGTGCTGGAACTGCGTGTAGACGTCCTCGGGCAGGACGGTGGCGAACGTGATGGTGTGAGTGTTGCCCAGCTTGCCCAAGGCCGCCGTGACGAGCGTCTCGGTGTATGGAGTCCCGTACGCCGTGAGTGTGACGTCGGGGTCGATGTGGTATCGCATCAACGTCGGGATTCGACCTAGCGGGGAAGTGATCTTGACGCAGCCGTTGGTTCTCGACACCACAATGTGGTTCGTAAAGATAGCGTCGACGACGTCTCTGAAGGTACGAGATGCCGGGCGGAGCGCAAGAAGTGACGAGGAAGGCGCATGGTGGACAATAAGGTCCATGAGGTGCGGGTAGCAGTCATGGTCGATCATGGTGAGGGGGTTGGTTAGTGGGCGTCGAGTTGCTCGGTCCTGAGGGGGTCCATGAGTGGCAAGGCAACAGCATCGTCTAGCAGATATGGATATCTGCTGTGCAAGAGTTCGGGATAAGGCGTGCCACCGAGCTGTCCGAAATGACGTTCATGAAACTGCGGTAGTGCTGAAACATGTCAGTCACCACACACAAATCCCGAGCTGTGTGATTGACCACACAGGCCCAGTTGTTCTGGGCTCAGCGCAGTTGCCGTCAGTGAGTTGGTAAGAATGTTTGTGTTGGTGACAGCCTCCACCGTCTCTGTACTCTGTCCGACCACAGCTCGAGGGTTATCAGCTACATCCCAAATGATGAATTATGCCTGTTTTGTTGTTCTACATTTGCTAATGGGTGGTGGGCCTCCAAATCTCTTTACTTCTGGGTCATGATCTCGTCGACACGCTCCATGAGGTAGTCGACGATACCCTGGGGGCCGACCTTGACCTGGAGGCCAGTAGGGATTGCGTGGGTCTTGATGCCGGGGATGGTGTCGCGGGCAATCTTCTGGATCTCCTCCTGCTGCTCGGGGGTCCACATCGAGGCGCAGAACTGGCGAGCGTTAGCGGATATGTCTTGGGGGACTGGCTTGACCCAGCAGGTCTGGTTGACTTGATGCTGGCGGCGTTCTGCGCATCTCGCTGGCAGAAGCCGACCAAACCTCACTCTTCTGTCAACTCACAAGAATGCCGGGAGGGGGCTGGACGGAAAGGAGGAGGTCCTTGACACCCTCGATGGTGGTCGAGTTGCCGGCGTGGACAATGGTGTACTTGTCCTTGACGTTCTCAATGACGGTACCAATGACGAGCTTGGCACGGTCCGGGGCGGTGTTGACCGAGACGAGGTTGACGGGGGCGGACATGACGCGGGATGAGAACAGACGGAGGAACAGGATGGGCAAGAGTGCGATGAGGAGGCGAGGAGGCGAGTAGCTGAAAACGTAAAGACATGGTCGTATCTATGTATACCCGCCCGCTCGCCATGGTCGACTGCGGGGATGACTGGCCTCTCTCTCCACACACTGGTCGGCATGGTCGGGTCGGCCGGCGCCGCGGCACCTTGCGGGATCCTGCGGCTATTGACATCACCGCAGCAAGTGAGTAATGCGAATTAGGATTTGGACACCGTACCGGTGAACCGCATTAACAACCCTTTTGTAATCGTTTCTTATCGCCCGCTGTGGAGACGATGGTTCCGGACCGGCAGGGCCGGCCAGACCACCAAAAAAAGTCACCGCCAAAGTCGCCGCGGTCCGCTGCCCCGCACGACAGATGCCGTGCGATGCCGCAGTGCTGACAGCAGAGGCCAGAGGACAAATGGGCCAAAATGGAGGGTGCCTGCGCATTTCAGGCAATGCATGTGCTGCGTGCGGGGCGCGGGGATCAGAGAACAGGTGTACGCGGGGGGAGAGTCATCGGTGCAACGGGTGAGCGCGGCCGAGTTGGTGGAATATGGTGGGCCACGGCAACTCGGCGGCCTCGGACCCATCTCTGGGCGGAACACAGCACGAGACGTCTGGTTCATATAATACCGACACGTTTGGTTCGGTGACATCCCCCCCTTCTGCAAATGCTCCCCACATTACGCGCCATGGCATCGTACGCGCGTCTCATCCGCTTCGTCCCCAAGGGCTCGACCACCACCCTCATCGGTGAGCCCGTCGACGCCAACCTCGACGTTGGTGTCGCCAGCTACGAGGGCAAGCCCATCGAGGTCAACGTCTTCTCGGGCTCGTCGGTCCTCTCGCCAGGTGAGAAGACTGGCAAGACCGAGACCGTCGACAGGATCCTCTCCCCTATCGCCATGAGCGAGACCGGCACCATCCGCTGCATTGGCCTCAACGTGAGTGTGCCTCTGGCGACGCAGATGGCGGGTTGGACGGTGTGCTGGCTCTTCGGCACGCCGGCCAGCAGATCTCCGCCCACTCGCCTCGGTGCTCTTGCTGACTTTACAGTACCTCTCGCACGCCGAGGAGGTCCACATGGCGGTCCCCACCGTCCCCACCGTGTTCATGAAGCCCGCCCAGGCCCTCGCCGACCCCTTCCCCGCCCCCACCATCATCCCCAAGTCGTTCGTCAAGGACAACGCCGCCGACTACGAGTCCGAGCTCGTCCTTGTCATTGGCAAGGACGCCAAGAACGTTTCGGAGGAGGACGCTCTCGAGTACCTTGCTGGGTGAGTACGGGTGGTAGCCGCGAGAGCTGGGCGAGGGCGTGGTCCCGCTGGTTGCACTGTTGCGCCGACAGCAGCAGGCAAACCGACACCGAACTGCACCCAACCCGGCTTTCTAGATGTGGAGCAAACCAGCTGACATTTCCTCCAGCTACACCGCGTGCAACGACGTCTCGTCCCGCGAGGCCCAGTTCGCGACCACCCAGTGGTCCTACTCCAAGTCGTTTGACGGCGCCTGCCCCATCGGCCCCGCCTTTGTCCCCAAGGAGGCCGTCAAGGACCTCAAGGAGGTCACCATCGAGGGCATCCTCAACGGCCAGACTGTCCAGAAGAGCAAGATGGACGACCTGATCTTTGGCGTCCCCAAGATCATCTCGTTCCTCTCGCAGGGCTCCACCCTCCCCAAGGGCACCATCATCATCACCGGTACTCCCGCCGGTGTCGGATGGGGCGCCAACCCCCGCCGCCTCCTCAAGGACGGTGGCGAGTTCCGTGTCTCGATCAGCCACGGCGTGGGTACCCTCATCAACAAGATTGTTGAGGAGAAGTAAAAACACTAGTGCGGGAGTTTGTAATAGTAGAGTGATATGCAGATGTCTTGAACTAGCAACACGGACCGTGGCGGAGATTGCGCGATTGCAGCCGCAGCTACTGTGACGTGGGCTGCTTGCGAGATTGTTCTTGCGCATGGTGTCATGTCAGGGACCAGGCCATTCCTTCAGTGGTTCACTGCGTCTGAGTGTGTTCTCACTGCCACTTCAGCATTTCTGTTTGAGACTGGACAGTGGACGGATGACCAACGATCGTCGTTGTCTGCACACACGAACAAGTCGCCGATCGCGGTCGCAATCGCGCCTGTGCAGGAGGCAGTAGCGCCCCACGGGGCTCTGCGTAGCTGAGTGCCCTCTGACTTTAGGCAAATCGGCAGATACCACCAGAGTACACCCGGCCAGCGACGAGCGAACGAGGTCTCGGAATGATGCGGAACAAACGATGCAAACGCAGTAAGAAGCGACGGCGTTAGGGATTTTGCTGGCAGTGTGTTTCTCCAACTCGCCGATCTGCGGCATGAACGTCTGTGGCACATTTGCCACAGCCAACAAGCCCACGGATCCAACCTTATTCTTATGACAATGCGTGCTGCGTGCATAATCCCTATTGGTTTGGTTTGGGTTTGGGTGTGATGGAGAGTAGCTTTACTCTTCGGTTTTCTAAGTGCGGTAGTCACCGTTAATGGTGACGTACTCGTGCGAAAAGTCGCAGGTCCAGAAGGTGGCCTCCTCGGAGCCCTGGGCGAGGTCGACGTCGATCTCGAGGTCCTCCTCGGCGAGCAGCTCAGAGGCGCGCGCCTCGTCAATGGGCGACTCGGGCTCGCCGTTGACCAGGAGCTTCAGGGACGAGCCACCGATCTTGGGGCTGGGGACAAACGAGACAGAGACCTTGGTGGGGTCGATGGTGCCCTCGGGAACGTTGGTGTAGCCGCTAGACATGGGGTCAGCATCGGGCTCCAAAACAGACAAACACGACAACACTTACACAGCGCAGAGGATACGGCCCCAGTTGGCGTCCTCGCCGTACATGGCAGTCTTGACGAGCGATGAGTTGGCAATGCTGCGGGCGACGGCGTCGGCGACCGCGAAAGTCTGGGCGTTGCGGACGCGGACAGTGACGAACTTGGTGGCACCCTCGCCGTCACGGACAACGAGCTGGGCGAGCTCGGCGGCAAAGGCAGCAAGCTCGTCGCGGAAGACAATGTACTCGGGCTGGTTCTCGGTAATCTCGGGGAGGTCAGGGGTAGCGGCGCCGTTGGCAAGGCAGAGGATGGTGTCGTTGGTGGACATGTCGCCGTCAACGGAAATGGCGTTGAACGAGCGGTCGACAGCGTAAGTGAGGGCAGACTGGAGAGCGGCGGGGGCGATAGCGGCGTCGGTAGCGATCACGCCGAGGAGGGTAGCGTGCGGGGGCTGGGGAGGGCCCATGTTGGGCGCAATCATGCCAGCACCCTTGTCGATACCGGCAATCTTGACCTCGCGGCCGCCCAAGGTGAAGGTGCGAGCACGGAGCTTGGGGAAGGTGTCAGTGGTCATGAAAGCGCGAGCGAGGTCGAGCCATGCTGCGGGGGTCGACTCGAGGTTGGCAGCCATCGAGGGCAGCGCGCCCGTGATCTTGTCAATGGGGAGGTGCTGGCCAATGACACCAGTGGACATGACGAGCGAGCCGGCACCCTCAGAGGGGGAAGCCGAGGCGGGAAGGAGAGCAGTCAGGGTGTTGGACATGCTCCAAGCGTCCTCAAGACCCTTCTTGCCAGTCACAGCGTTGGCACAGCCCGAGTTGACGACAAAGCCGCGGGCACGGCCGTTGCCGCGAGCGAGCAGCTCGGTGGAGACGGTCACGGGCGCAGCCTTGAAGACGTTGCGGGTCATGCAGGCAGCAGCCGAGGTGGGGCGCTCAGAGGTAGAGGCGAGAACACCAACGTCGAGCACGCCAGCCTTCTTCTTCACGCCGGCGTGGGTGGCCGCGACAGCATAGCCCTTGGGGAACGAGTCGGCGGCGTACGACAGCACGTGGTGGTCCTTGTTGGGTGTCTCCTTGGCGGCGACGGCGGACGACGAGGAGAATGCACGACGCGCCAGCTGGGGGATTGCACGGGCAGGCGCTGGTGTGTGGGGCGGCATGGTGGGCAGAG
Organism: Apiotrichum porosum; assembly: GCF_003942205.1. NCBI lineage: Eukaryota > Fungi > Basidiomycota > Tremellomycetes > Trichosporonales > Trichosporonaceae > Apiotrichum > Apiotrichum porosum. The sequence goes on along the minus strand of NW_021167110.1, from coordinate 2,549,282 downwards.
ATGTGAACGATTGAGAGAAAGAGCGGCCCATTCAAGTGGAGATATTTGTGGTGGCTCTTATCTCGCCAACAGGGACGAGTCGAAAAGACATCACGTGACATATAGGCGAGGTTTGCGAGTCAACAACGACATTGGCTCGCGAGGTCTAAGTCATGCTGCACCGTTGCGACTCACTTTTTATAACGACAAGTCTGCAAGTGCACAACAAAAGGGTAGCGACTCTCGAATCTCTAGTCTTTGGGGACACTTCTCGTCGGAGAGGAAATGTCAAACCAGTGCTTTATGTGCGCTGGACCCCACTTCAGAATCAAACCCCTGTAAGTACTGACAATATAGAACACCCGTCTACACTCGAGATTACAGAGCCGCGGAAATCAGACTAATCCTCAAATACCTTTACTATGGTACTATGGACGGCAACTGGCGAGTTGGGATTCTTAAATGAGAGGACAGTACGATGGTGCTGCCCTGTGTCTCCACTGAGCAGTCCTCAACACACTTCGCTGGGCACAAGGTGTCCCCCCTTAGTTGATATCGAAGCGGAGATGGCCTTCTGGAGTTGCCACAGAGGAAGCCTCGCAGATTTCTTTTCTGACTGGGATCGCCGACAATCCACAACCCCCCCCCCCCCCCCCCCGGCCTGACACGCCCAAGAGAGGTGGTCCGACAGCGACAGATTCGTTTTCCACGTCTCTACGGTGTTAGGTGGCCCGTCGCCTAGTCGGAGTAGCGTGTGTCAGGCTACTATCTTCGGTTATGCGGGGTAAGTGCATGGCCACATGGAGGCGGAGACGTTGGTGTAGGTGAGAGGCTCGCAATGGCGGTTTGGAATCTGAACTGGGACTGGAAACAAGTTCCCCTGGGGACAATGCAAGCAAATTGAGCATCCTTCCATGCTCGTCTCGAGCACAAACGGGCTGGGTGCCAACAGGCCCTGTCTTCTACTGCAGTCCCCAGCAGCAAATACCGGGACGGCCCGGTTTGTCTGTGCTGGCGGTATTGTAAGGGGAATGTGAGGTAGATGTAGATCTCTGTACCTCTGTCTCTGTTCTGCTGTTTGTGCGACGATCCTGGCGGTATCCACCATGGCGCATACCATACCACATTTCAGACGGCCACAAGCCATCGACTTTTGGGGCAATCCTGCATCTCTGTATCTTCCTTCACCGCAGCGTGCATGCGCACCGATGATCCACAAAGGAATGCTCGAGACAGCGCTGTTCGCACGCACAGACTCCGTGAGGGCTGACGGTGACGTCCAAGTCCGCCCTGCCGACCCTCTGCAGCGCGCCACATACCCACTGCCCGCAGCACAGTGGCATCCAATGCACGCGTTGCCAAGACACTGGCAGTCCTTACTCGGCATCAACATGGGGTCCTCACAATGAAAGGGCGTAAAGAAGGGTCGCACTTGCCGAGACTCAAGTCGGCCCAAGGTGGTGGTGGCAGTAGTGACCGAACTCGCTACGTCCACTTGGCATGAGCCAGTCCCTGCCATCCCCCCACAGGTACGGTTCCAGTGCCAAAGCATCGGCTCGAGGTTCAACACACCCCTTTTCAGCAGCCATGGCGTCTCGCACGCGCCGTTGGACCAGTCCAGCCCACTCCAAAGTAAACACGGTTAGGATCGCCAAAATGCCAAGGCGCGACTCTACGTGTAGGTGCAACATCTGTGCGCCGCCGTTGGCATGGGAAACGACGGCCCCCGTTCCTCTCCTCTCTCCGGGCCGCACCTCCGCCGTGGCCAAAGTGGTGCCGTGTCGCCTGTTTCGGTCGGCGTCGACAACAGCCCACAGCGGCGTCAAGTCGGTGCTGGAGGAATGCGACGAGCTCAGCCCCGGAGTCAGTTACCACCGCGCCATCCATGCCGCGGCATGGCGGTGTCCTTCAAAGGACCAACAACGCACCCACAACTTGGGGCGTGCGGGTGAGGAACGGGGTGTGAGGTACAGCCGTGCGGCCGAGACGTCCGACGCCGGCTTCGATCCTCACCATACCGGCGCCCTTATTCATGGTAACGAAGGCCGCTGCACACGAAAGCTGGAAAGGGCATGGCCAAGGGACCTGCGATTGTGCAGTTCCTCCTCTCCGTGTTTTCTCGAGACGGAGCACATTTTCGAACACACGGCAGTGGCGGGGCCACATGGCTGACACGGACGGGGTACAAGGCGGACCAACGTAGCCAAGATGCAAGAAGCCCACAAGGGTCGCGCCCCACATGTGACCCAATTAGCAGGATACCACCGTCGCTCTCAATGGGAAACAGAGGCCTGCTCGAGTGATACAGTATGGATAGTGTTTTGCTCGGCCAGCCTGCACGAGACTCTACAAAGATTGTGAAGAATAAGGAACCAGAAGAAGAACGAAATCCAACATGCGAAACGCGTTTTGCCGCGGCACTGCCACACAACACGCGGTCGCTCCCTGTTACCGGCCAGATCGCCGTGACAAGGGCTCAGGTCTTCTGCTTTTGTCTTAAACCATGTTGCCGCCGTGGTTGCGACGGGGTGCAGATCGGATGGCGGAGTTGTAGTTTGGTGGCGAGCCGCCCATCGACGGCCGGGGCAGGGCGGGTGCGGGCGCCTCCATGAGTGCCTCGCGCCAGTCTAGCGTCTTCTGCCTGCCTCCACGAGAGTTGGAGGGGAACTCGTCCCGGAGCTCATCATCGTCATCGTCCACAGGGACCTCTCGAGTCTCGACGCGGGGCTCGAGACGGGGCCGACTGGTACCGTGGTCGATCGACGAGGAACGCGATACGTGGCCGGCTTTGGTGTCCTTGATGGTCGCGTAGGGGTGGTTACCGTTGTGGTCGGCAAGCGGTGGGGCAACGTTGTCCGCAGCCGCGTAGGGGTTCATGGGAGGTTGAGTGTGGGCAGCGTAAGTCGGGTAGCCATCCACACCCGTCTTGTCGTCCATGATGGGTTCTTGAGGGGAAGTGTATGTAACGACCGTGTTGCCAGTCCTGCTGACGGTGAAAGTGTTGTCAAACGACCCCCCGGTCATGGCCATGGCGGAGGGGCCGTTGCCAAACGAGGTTCCGTACCTATGGCGTTGGAAGCGAGTGGGACGCATGCAGCACGTCAAGTAGATAGCGAGGAGAGCGACCAGGAAAAGAGAAGTCCCCAGACCGGCACCGATAGCCAGTTGGACACCCAGAGGGAAACCCCAGGAAATGTACACGTTGGCGCTCCAGCCGATCTGCAGCAGTGTCACGCAGGTTCCGTTCTCGTACATTGGCAGACCGGTGGTTACTGCCAGTGGCTCGGACTCGGAGATCGTGCCCGTCGTGTCCTCGACGCGGAAGGTGATCACTGTGTCCATTGGCTCGGTGACCATCCACTGGGTCCGGGTGGCAGTGGTTGCATTCTCGATCTGAGCCAGGTTGGTGCCGTTGGCGATCACAAAGCTGCCACATGTTAGTCTTTGTGCGTTCCGTGCCAACGTATTTGCTCGCTTTGACTCACGCCTGGTAGGGCGGAATGCCACCCGTCCACTGAAACTGCACAGCGTTGCATTGGCTGATGCGCAACGGCGAGCTGGCGTTGAGAACCGTGTAGCTGTCGTCCTCGGCCACCACTCCTGCCGCCAATGCTGCGAATGCCACGAGGGCCGTGATGTGCACCATACGGAGGTAAGGTAGTGACGTTGAGTCGGGGTTGTCGTGCGAGACTGGTAGTGGGCTGGGTTGGGGGGTTCAAGACCAGCAAATGATGGAAGAATGAGATGACAGGATGGGGTCGAAAGGAAGGGGGTGGGTGGACACGCGAAAGGGTCGCCAGAGCGCGTCAGGTTTCTTAAGATAAACCCTTCAGCCCCCAGTCTCTGGCCTCTGGTGGTGTCTCATGGCTGCGTCTCTCGTTGTCTTGCAGGATTCCAGTGGGGGGTCATGCGTTGCTCGCTAGTGCCGGCGGGGCTCCCGTCCATGCCGCCCACCCCGGTCCTGCCTGCATGCCTCCCCCGCGCGCACCCCCTTAATACTCGTCTACCGCCCATGGGCTCGATCCCTAACCTCAATCCCTAGGAAGCGCCACCTCACCATGCGGTCGTTGGGCGACGTCGTGCGTCCGCGGCGCTTCAGTGCGCAGTGCGTCAGTGCAGACAGCGGGTCACCCTGTGGGCGGCGGCGTCCCGGTAAGTGCGACTGCGAGCTTACCGAGGAGAGGAACACAAAGGAATGCGACAGTGCGCAACCCAAGTGGGGTGGGGGCAGCCAGGCAGGTGTGGGATCAGGAAGGTGGACAACAACAGAAGCCACCGGGAAGCTGGAACCTCAGTGTACGCACGGGTGTCAAACTGAGGCAACCGGCAGTTACTAGTGGAACTCGTCGGTACCGCCCTTTTTTTTCCTCTGCACCTGGAACATAGTGGGTTGTGTCCCTTTGGGACATGATGGACAGCCCTAGCAGTGTTACTGCCATCACAGCTCGGTGTACTGTACCTACTGCATCACATACAAGCATGACCGTGGTCCACCTTGGAACTTGCACTATGCCAGTACTTGTGCATGTGTGCTGTTAACTGAATGGCCTGACGGAGCTCGCCGCAATATGCCACCGGTTGGGTCAGAGCTCGCAACCGGAATGAAACAAAGAAGCAAAACAGAGCGACATAAAAAAGACGAAAGACCAGCAGACACATACCGCACCCGCCCCACTGTGTCTCGCGCCGCGGTGTCTGACACGGGTGGCTCCGCGCGTGCTGGCTTTGGTAATGTTGCTGAAATATAGGCACGCACGCGTGGAGGCTACGGCCCCACGCCGGTCCATGCCACAACACGCGTCCACGAAAGGAACCAAGACAGACACACGGCTGCCAACTACGGTGTGCCTTGTACGGCAGGTTGCCGACTCAAGGAGTACCAGATGATGCCAAGCGACTGCTGGTCGTTTTCTTGCCTCATATTGATGGTATCATGCACCTGCAATGTAAGAAGTGGAGGGTTTGTTTGGCTAGCAGGCAGGCAAGTGGCACATCTCACCACAGAGCCTAACGTCTGTGACGTAAGCGCCGCTGTCAAGGGTAAACAGGAATGCGCACAAGCGACCGACACTCCCCCCCAACAACAACTACTGCCCCCTCCTGGTCCTCTACTGCTTCTAGTCCACGGCCCCGCCCCGCCTCTGTGTTCCTTTATGCCCCCAAGACGCCACCTCCGCAACTGGTCGGCCAGTAGGAGCGGCCGTTGTTGTCGTTGGGCACGCGGAAGCTGGACGGCACATAAGGCCCATGCCACTCCCTGAGCGAGATCCGAAGCCATACGGTCCGTGCTGGTCTGGCGGGTCGTGGCGTCAATGGGGGTTGTTGGGTTGTTGCTGCCCGCAACGACCACGCCGACGCACACTGCCGGGGACATTGGGCAGAGCCGCTTGTTGCAATTCCTTTGGGGTTGTTGGTTCGGTAATGCCGGAATGTAGCAGATCCAGCCCCGATCCATTGCGGCCTGAGAAGACAGCCTTACCATGGTAAACCCCACCCGTCAGCCCTGTTTCAGCAGAGTAGTAGGGCTGGCGCTGGGTGTGAATATCATGTCAGCTGCCTGGCAGACGCCAACAGGCCACAGCCAACAAATTGATCACAAGGCGGCGTCTATCCCGGAATGCCTGGCCGGAAAGCCCGCGACGACGTCGGTGTCGACTTCCGAAGTTGCAACTCGCGATGTTCACAGTTGAGTTGATGTGAAACATTATTGGAAGTAAGTGTGCACCAGCTGTGTGGCTGAACCCACAGCTGAGATTGAGGGCTTGCGAGAGCCCGAATGAATTGGAAACATGATCTACGTAGGGTGTCGATACATGCATGCAAACGAGACACGATCCAGGACGGGGTGCGACTCTATGGTCTGTCGAAGGTGCCTCGACCAGTTCAATACTGTATCAAGACTGCTTCCAGACTGTATCGATACCCTCCGAGGCTTGGTGTGCGCGCTCAAATGTGTGCGCCGGAGCCCCTCACCTCCTTGGTGATGCGGGCTGCAGCCCAGGGCCACCTCTACTGCCTTCACTTTGACCGTGGCGCAAGTCCTCTAACTCGATCTCAGCAGACCGAGCATGGCCCATCCCAACGCCCACCCGGCAACTACCGCAGCCGTAGTGCCCTCGACTCCCCTCCTCAATCTACGTGCCCAGAGATCTTCTCGTCGTCCGTGTCCTGTCGCCCAGGACGGTTCAGGTCCACCCCCACCGCTTCCGCTGCCGCCATCGTCGGAATCATCCGAGTCGTCGTAGCGGTACGGATTGATCGTCGGGTGTCGGCTGCTCTGTTGGGTGGAAAGCTGTCGCGCAGGGCGCATAGCACGGTGTCCGCCAGCCAAGAGGGCCGACAGCAGCTGGATCCCGTCTGTGTGTGGCAGCGGGAGGAGGTTGAGGAGGTACAGTGACAACGTGGCGATTCTCATGTAGCTGGATGTGCCATGTGTCAGCTGAGACATTCTGCATGGTGGGTGCTCCTGAACTCACGTCATGAACAAGCTCCCCCACTGAGTCGCCGATCCCCAGAGCCGCGGGGTATGTGTCGTCACGTGCACTTGGTCAAGCACGGCTGTGCGCTCACCCGACCACAGGATTGTGTCCCATTTCGACCCGCGTCGGAAACGGATACGCAGAATGTGCTCGGACGGCGCAGGGCGGATACACACCTGCGCCACTGGACAGTGACAGTCCACGGCAGGGTGTGCGAGGATGGTGTGTGGTTCGAGACACCGCAAGTTGTCATTACCCGAAGCAGGCGACAACTGAAAAGCAATCTGGTTGGACTGCTCGCAGGGGGCTCGTGGCGCCTCGGCAAACTCCCACTTGGAGAGACACCATCCGGTGTGAGCTGCACTTGTATCTGTGCCCGTGAGGTACCTCTCCCAAATGTCTGCGTGGCCGCCGATGAATTTGTCGTCGACATGGGTGATCAGGTCGCCGCTTTGCAGGTGAGATGCCAGTGCGGCGCCCGGCTCCAAGCCTGAGACGATCCTCCCTTCTGCTGCGCGGTCCTGGTAAAAGACGCTGCTGCCAACTCCGCCCAGTGCCCAGAGTGTCACCCATAGCAAAAGGTTGTGCCACGGTCCCGAAGTGGCGATACGCGCCCGTGTACGGCCGGGAAGGTAGTCGATTGAACTGGGGAAGATGACGGAGGCAGAAGGAATGACGAGGTGGAGGCTGAACGCGAGCTTGGACGGGGTGACGTCGTCGAGGGCCGCGGCAACTGCGTGTCCGAGCTCGTGGACAAGCTGGCATAGCACGATCGCGAGGACGAGCGTGGGGAGGTGGGAGAGTGGAGTCGTGACTCCAGGTATCTGGTGGTTAGCTACAGCACGTGAAATCGCTGGCTCACCAATGGTTGAAGCCCGGCGTTGGCCGTGTGCAGTTTCGGGACCGGTACCTGGGCAATCGCGGTCACCGCACGTCGAACGAGCGCCGGCACTGGGACGCTCTGAACTTGAGCATGAGCTTCCACCTCGTCCCATACTGCCAGCCAGACTCTTGCCAACGCCCATACGGCGCCAGCAACGCCAACCACTCCGCCAACGATGCCAAACAACACTCCGGCGTCGTAGAACCGTTTCGCCAGAATGCGCGCATTGTTGCCAAGCCCAGATGCGATCCTTTTGGGAACGGGGTTGAGCGCTGTCGTTGTAGCAGATACAGTAATGCTGCTGCGTTCCACAAGCCACTCTGCGCGTGGAGCGAGACGGTACGCGGCGGGCAAGGATCGATTCCTCAGTCCATAGTTTGCCGACGATGACGCGAGGAATGCGGGGGCGTGGCGGAGAGCGTGGAAGAGGAGGACGAGGGCGATGACGGGGAAGAGGACGTCGAGCATGAGGGTTCCGCGCCCGTCCTTACGGGCGGGTGGGTATGAGAGGGGGATGAAGAGGACGACGGCGTGTAGAGCCTTGTTGACGGTGACAAGTGGACGAGACGATGAAAGATGGGTCAATTGAATTGATCTCTCCTCATCAGGACGGGAGGACCAAATAGAAATATATCTACTAATCATAATTACAAATGAGTCTCTAATTGGTTATTAGTAAACTGCCGCTGACGTCATTTACAAAATCGCCCACGCACCCATTCCCCCCACGTCCCACTGGTTGGAACGACGACCACTAACGATACATCTCTCCCGTCTCATCATCCTTATCCATCATCCACCATGTCCGGCTGGGAAGTCCGTTTCTCAAACTCGCGCAAGCTCCCTTACTTTTACAACCAGTCCTCAAACGAGTCCACATGGGAACCACCCCACGGCATGACTGAGGACCAGGTCCGCGCTCTCCCTGGCGCCCAGTACCTCCAGCAGTCCGGCGGTCGTCCCGATGGCCAGGTCCGCGCTAGCCACATTCTCGCAAAGCACACTGGCTCCCGCCGTCCTTCGAGCTGGAAGCAGGTGAGTGACTCTGTCCTGTGGCCTGTGGTGGTGAGATGGTCGCGCGCAGTGGGCGTCGAACGTGAGCGTGCCGCAAAACAATGGCGTCACATTTGTCGCTTCTTGCGCATCGTGTTGTTGTTGTTGTCTCTACGTTGCTCAATAATTTGTCCCCACCACTACGCCCACCTTATGTATATCGAGCTCACACCCTAGGCCAACATCACCCGCACCCTCCCCGAGGCCCGCGCCCAGATCCAGGCTCATGTCGACCGCCTCCAGTCGCTCCCTCCCGACCAGATGGCTTCCGAGTTTGCCAAGATTGCCGCTGTCGACAGCGACTGCTCGAGCGCCAAAAAGGGCGGCGACCTCGGCTGGTTCGGCCACGGAATGATGCAGAAGAGCTTCGAGGTGAGGATTTGGGACACAGCCGTCGCTGACCGTTGCAGGACGCTACCTACGCCCTCCAGCCGGGACAGCTGAGCCCGCTCATCGAGTCCGACTCGGGCGTGCACGTCATCCTCCGCACTGGATGATCAAGCCAAATGGGACAGCGTGTGTTGTGGGGATGTAAATGGTATGCTCCTTGTTCTGATGGGTACCTGAGGGTACCAGAACATGAATTGTCGACTCCTGAAGAACTGTGACGAGAGCGCGCGAAGCCACTACACACTGTCGTGAGAAATGCCTACATGGGGGGCTATGTCACCCAGCAATGCACACACCCTTCCCCCCTCTTCACACCGCCTCACGGCACTCACCACGCCATGTCCTTGTCGGGATTTTGTCGACACGCTGCCTTCGCGTACATTTCAGTGACGTACGTTGGAGATGGGAAGATCTTGCAGTTGCCCACCGCCGCTGCGGTCTCGGACAAAGAAGTCTGTTTCCCAGAATGCTTCTCTCGTCGCCCACTGCATCACTGATGCGCCCACTGACGCACGGAGCTGGCCGTCCCTACCAAGCACGGACATGCCGAGAAGCTCTTAACGCCATACTTATAACCCGCCGCCGGCTGTCGGCGCTGTTTTGCCACCACCACCGCCCACATTGGCACCGTCCGCTCGCACCATGATGGCTGCGATGAACACGTTCGACCCGGCACCCGTGGCCATGACACGCACACCGCGCTCAAACCCAATACCACGCAAGGCGACGCCGCCAGTGGTGAGCACACGTAGCCCGCGACCACAGTCCGAGCAGGCCACCAGGCGTATGAGCTTGGAATCAACAGCGGCTCGCCCATCACCAGACGGCCAGCCATCAGCCCACACCCCTACGCAGCCACCCTCACCGCAACCACCAACCGTGCTCGAAGAACAAGAGCAACCACAACGCACACAGTCCCCCGCCGTGCCGGGCTCGTGGCCGAATCACTCTGCCTCAAAGGCCTCCGAAGATGCACACGAACCCCAGACTCCGACGCGGTGCCATGGCTTTATCCTCGCGCACAAGTCACCCACAGCCACAGCCGAGCAGCTTGAAGAGCAAGACGCATTTGCCCTTGTCCCCTGCCCGCGCCACCCCGTGCGACCAGCGTACCCGTGCCCCAGCTGCGAGACTGGCGAGATCGAGCGGCCAGAGGCGAGCTGTATGCGGTGCTGGTACTGTCCCGTGCATTGGTGTGGGCCGTGTAAGCGGCGCGCAAAGGCGATTAGCGCTGCTATCATGGCGGCGAGGTATGGGGCTGGGTGATGGGAAAACAGAGGGACTGGGGACGACAGGCGCCCACACAGACATACACCGAGGTCGCCGTCCTCCCGTTCACCGACACCGCGTCATCTCCCGAGCCTCGTTCAAGCACATCAACGCCAGTAGTTCGAGTTGTATCATGTTTGCCACCCTTCTGTCATCATAGTCTCTCGCATGCAATCATCCCGCGCCCCCCCCCGTTGATCGTGATCGCCTTGTTTAGGGCATGTATAAGCGCACAGCTGGATCTTGGGTCTTGGACGTCGGCCCATGGCGGCCTGGCGAGCTGGCGAGTCCGCATCATAACGATGTTAAGCGCATCACAGCCGGCACCAAGGGTAAGGGATGTGGTGACAACACACTATCTGGCGGAGGAAACTAGGAGTCCAGCCGATAGCGCGTTTCCCGGTTGCTCGAAATACGCACTATGGTTTTTGTCGCAAAAACATGCTGACCGATGCGAATGTGATTCGAACTGTCGAACGGGCTACGGTTTGCATGCTTCCGGCGGCGGATCTTGCCAAGAGATCAGAGATCAGAGCAGGGACGCGTCATGGATCATGGAACGCGTCGAAACCAACGTTGCCCAAAGTCCCATTCTCGGTAGTCACCATGCTCGACCATTCATCCTACCCCCACATCATCGACCTCGTATTCACTTATGCCCCACACGCCGCTCTCCTCGCCCTGCGTGGCGCCAGCACTGAGTTCTGTGCGCGCGCCGACGCCGTCCTCGCGGAGCACGTTGCTGTCCGGACAAACCCTTCCAACCCAGGCGGGCTGCTCACTATCACATCCGTGGTCACCGGCGGGAGGATCCCGCGCTTGATGCACTACCATAATGGCGACTGTGACACGCTGTCCATGTTCCAGCTGTCGCCGCCCTTGGCCCTGCGCGTGCCCTCGCTCGACCCAACGCCGTCACAAGTCACCATCGTCAACAGGCTGTCGACGGCTTTGGAAGGTACGGCCGTCGTCGACCATGTCGGCGTAGACCTCTTCCCAGCACCGCCATTATCCGGCCTTGGGCTGCGCGATACTCTCGACGCGGTGCGGTACGCGACCTCGCGCAACGTCAAGGCCTTGCGGTACCCAAGTAGCACGACGGTGTTCTTCGACGATGAGCTGTACGACACCCGCCGGTCTGGCGCGTTCAACGTCAGCGACAGTGTCACCATGGGCAAGGTCGTGTTCAACATTCCCTTTGACGACAACGGGGACATTGTGTTCCAGAAGAGCTTCATGGTGCCTGACATCAACACCGTCTCGGAGCTCGTGGTCATCTTCACCCACGACAAGCGGTACACCTACTCGCCGACGGGCGACTCGCCCTCGCGCACCACCATCCCCGGGTACCGCTCCCTCTTCCCCGCGACGGAGATCTTCACCCACCTGGCCATGAAGGTGCTGCAGTCGTCCGCTGCCATGCCCACGACCGTCGTCGGCGCCGACCTACTGCGCGGGCACACGCACGCCTACTCTGGCGGCGGGAACCACTCGCACGCGCCCGTCGTCCACCCAGACGACCCCGAGGCCGCGATCCGGTACCATGCGGTGGAGACGAGCAAGGCCGGGCGCGAATTTCCGACGCGCAACCACCCCTTGGCGGAGGTGGCTGGGTGGGAGGATGCGCGCATCGAGGAGGCAGCGCAGAGTGTGCGGTTTGTCACCAGGGAGGCGTATAGGAAGATTGTGGGTGGCAAGCAGTTTGAGTTGGAGACCGTGGGGCCGGTGTAGCAAGCGGGTACGTTGGGCTAGCCCAACGTCGTGCTGAGTGATGCAATCTGGTGTGGGGGTGGCTGCGCAAACTCCTTCAAGTGCTCGTGTAACACAACTTGGCCTGACTGACCGCCATACCACTTGTATGATGTCTGAACAGCCCAACGCGTGGTGTGCGATTAATCTTGCATGTCTATGGTGTCTATCTACAGATGCAAGGTATGTAACTACCCAGGAGCACATTACTGTGGTGTGAGATACTAATGGTGATGTTGGTGATGAAAGTGGCCGACTGTTGAAGTGTCTAGTGTCGACCCGTTGAAGTACGAAGGGCTGGAATGTGTGTAAATGTGTCGAAGGGAAAAGGCGTGTTTGCCTGTATCGTGGTCGTCGTCATGCCTCGTCTACTTTTCGTGAAAAACGTACTTGAGCATCCAATCAGCCACATACTCTCCTGGTCCACCAGGAGGCAAGAGCGGACAGCCGGCCACGCCGGCATCAAGCCATGCGTCCACCGCAACGCGGCCCACCACAAACATGAAGAGCCACATCCAAATTCGCCCAGCCACTCCCTTGACCCTCTTGCCAGTAATCGCCTTGAATACCACTTCGAGCATACACGCCACGCCCGTGAGGGCGAAGAAGGCGGCCAGCTTGAACGGTTGCGGAACGGGGGAGGACATGTTGAGCTCGCCCAAGGAATGGAGGGCGCCAGAGAAGAGGAAGGTGAGGGGGAAGAGGAGGTAGGGAGTGTTCGGGAGGCGGAGGAGCCACAGCGTCGCTGCGGAGCAGATGACGAACTGGTGCTGTGAAGGTTGTCAGTGCTGTCTCTAATACCGCCCAGTGGCTTGCAAACTTACACGGAAGAGCTGGTGCCAGCGCTTGCCCCAGAGGTCGATGAGCGACTGGGCCTTCCACGGTCCATCGAACAGGTCGACATCCCACGAGTCGACCTCCCAGAACGTAGAGGACAGGCACACAACCGCCGCAAGGTGGTATCCGAGCTGCAGTCCGCCACAGATGATGCCGGGGACGCACGCCTGGACTGCGTACGCGACCAGGAAGGGGTAAGGCTCAATGTCGAGGACACCAGGGAACATGATGAACCTGCTCGAGTACGAGTAGGCTTTGACGGCGCCGACGGGCCCGGGGAGGAGGAGCGGTCCACCGACACGACGGAATGTGGCCAGCAGAGCGTCCATAAACAGGTAGTAACCGATGACCCAGACCATGTGGCGTGCGATAGCTCCAAGGCGAGAAGTGGGGCGACCAGAAGGCTTGGGCAGGTGCCTCTCGATGTGGACCGCTTTGAGCGTCGCGTTGGGTGGGCCAGCAAGCGTGTCCAGGCCCATGGCACCCAGACCCAGCAGACGCGAATTCATACACAGGTCCATGGCGGCCACCAACTTCGGGCGGCCGGCAGCCATGCGGGGGTCCACGAGGTGATGCTCCAGCAGCGTCCACTCGATGGCTTTGATGGCCAGGTGGATGAACACGATGGTGATGCCACAGTTGAACGCATTGAACTCGAATTCTGCCCGTTGTCAGCAATGATATTCGTTTTGCCACCCATCCTGCATCCTGGGCGTGGCCCATCGATCGCGGCGCCGGCGCCAAGCCATGCCTCTGGCCCTGGTTATCCTGGGCGATACCCAGCCCACGCAGTGTCCAACGCATGCCGTGCACGCCGTGGAACAGAAAACAAAAGGCAGTACCCACCATGGAACCTCCAGCTCGTCCACGCTCCCCACATGACGCCGACAGTCACGGCGCCCATCGCCCTGCGGTGCTTGCGCGTGCCCGGGGTGAGGATCAGGTATGCCTGCACCAGCAAGCAGAGGGTGGGAAGGATCGCGTAGCAAAACCAGACCACAGGATCTTTGCCGAGAGGTTCGGCGACGAGGAGGTTGCGCTCATGCAGACGGTTGAAGGGAGCGAAGAAGAAGGGAGGGGCAAAGAGGGTGGTGAGGTCGATCGAGGTAGGCGACGATGCAGACGATGTGCGCGGAATTGCTCCAGGCGACGAGTTGGATGAGGCCATGGCGACAATGTTCTCGCCGGACGCCATGGGTGGTGGAGTGCGAGGGTCGCAGAAAAATGTGGAGTGAACAAGAAAGAGACGAAGAGAGAGATGAGGAGAGACGGGGAAGCCAAGAATGAAGATGTTGATGGTGGCGTCCCTGTGTCCACGCAGGCTTCAACGGCCGATCAGAAGAAAGCTGGTTGTGCCAAGCTCCAACCCCCCACCCCCCAGGATTCACTGTCTCCATGTATCCTACTCCACAGCCCCTCCCTGCACGCTGTCGTCATCGGCGGCCGTACGGCGATGCCTGTCATGAGTGGGTGCCTCGCCGTCGAACGCGCACCAACAGTCCGTTTGCCCCACAAAAATCAAAAACACCGGTTTCCCTGTGGCCTGACGCTTCGGCACGTGAGCGGTGGTGGGTGCCGGTGGTGCAGTCCCGACACGTCAAACATCGCTTGCAGGCCACGTCTACATCTGCTCTAGCACTGTGATTCTGATTCTGCCTCCAGAGTGCTGCATGAGATGCATCACCAGTGTCCTGTGTCCCATGTGTCGGGCACAAACACCACACCCACCCAAAAGGTATAAGGAATTGCGTCCATTCATTACAAAACCAAAACATACAGTTTGCCACCCAAAATGCTAATTGGGAGTGCGGGGTCCCCGCCTCCACCTTCTCCACAGGTCGGCATATCTCGGCAGCGTCTCAATGTCAAACAGCCCATGGCGCACCATCCGTTCCTGTTACAATACATTCGCCGCTTTGTCTTGCGCTCTCGCCCCGTCTTTTCAGTACCCCAGCTCTCCCTCTCTCCGTCTCTCGCTCTGTCTTGTTTTCACACACCTCAAAGGGCTACAACATCCACCATGGCATCCACAACAACGATCCCAGTCACCCTCAACCACACATCCTACCCACACATCCTCGATAACATCCTCCAGAATTCGCCGTGGGAATGCTTCTTGGCCTGGCGGACCAGTTCCCATGAGATCCGGGACAGGCTCGACACCCACCTCTCCCGCCACCTAATCGTCACTCCACGACAAGGCAACGTTGAAGCGCTGTCCGTTACCATCCCTTCGAGCCGCCGTCACCCGGCATTTGCCAACTGGGACGACGGCGAGAACATTGATGAAGAGCGCGCGATGGCCTTGAAACACATTCGCGAGATTGTCAAAGACACCAAGGTAGTCGATCTCTGTGAAGCTGTTCCGTACGAAAGCTTCGTCCCAGTGGCAATGGCGCTCAAGGATGTGCCAATGGTCCGTCTCCGGCGCAACCCCCAACAGCACCCTTTCACGGAGATGAAGGCCAAGACCCGCGTCGTGTTCACGGAACTGCTGGGACAGCACCCGGTCACTGGCGTGCCCATTCCCCCGAGCGCATCCATTGGCCTTGTTCCGCACCCAGTGGAGAAACTCGTCGTGAACATCCGCTACGACCCGGGCCACCCACTCCTCCACAGAGGCCACATTGCCCTGTTCGAACCCCGGCCCCCGGCCAGTCTCCAACAAGTCGTGGTCAAGATATCCGCGTCGCGCCAAGTGGCCGCGTCGGACGATCAACTGGCATACGCGGCTTTTGGCATGGGTGGCTGGCTCAACCACTTGGCCACCTGGATCATGGCCTTGCCCGCCGACACCGCGGTCACGATTGTGGACATTGACGAATTCGACCCACAGTGTAATGGACTGTCAGAGATGCCCATGTCCAAGGCAGAGTTGGAGGAAGCGGTGCGCGAAATCTTCATCCAAGCCACCTGGCAATTGCACGGTGACTTGATCGAGGAGCAAGTGGGCCAGCTTGTCGACATGACTCTCGACTTCAAGACGGCAGACGAGTATCGTGAGAGCCTGGGTTCAGACGAGCAGTTTGACCTGGAAACGACGGAGATTGCTGTGGAGAGACCACACCCGATCTTCTGGGACAACACGGACATGTGGCAGGTCTCAGATGATCCTACAGCCGCCGACTGGATGTAGTGCATCTTATGTACCTTGTGCTCAAGTTCTGTAAATGGTGCGCGGTGGCTTTCCAGAAGGACTACGGGTTTTACAAGACTTGAAGAGCTTTACATCCATTCTGGTCCATTACATCTTAGGCGCTTACATCTGAGGCGCGAACCTTTTCCATTTCATCTGCAAAATCCTGCATAGTCGGGAACACCCAGTCGGGCTCGACGTCCGCATAGTCAGTCACGCCCATGACGGAGCCGTGAGCCGCACGCGAGATCCAGGCGCCCTTCATGCCCATTGCGTGGCCCCTGTCTGTCAGCACTCGCGACGAGCCCTAGTAGTGGCACAGTGCGTACGGCTTGATATCATGCAGCTTGCTGTTGGCCGTGACCAGGATCTCATCCTTGTCGACACCCAGCTCGGACTTGATGTGGTCGATCGAGTAGTTGAAGTTGGCCAAAGAGGGCTTGTAGCTACCAACTGGGCGCCCACCAGTTAGAACCATGCATCTCCAACATACCGAAAGGGCAAGCACGTACTGTTTTCAGCAGTGTACACTGCATCAAAGGTGAACCCCTTCTCCAACTTTTTGCGCGTCTCGTTGAACGACGCATTGTTGACATTGGACAGAATCACGAGCTTGAGGCCCAGGTCCGAGAGCTTCTTGAGCGCTGCGGCAGAGTCTGGGAACGCGGGCCAGGAGGGGACAGCGTTTCCAAACGCCGTGGCCTCCGCTAGAGGTTCACGTGTCAGCAAAAACCTTGTGCGAGTCAGTGGAAGTTAGTGCAACTCACCATCTGAGGCACTGACACCGAGGTCACGCGCAGTGGCCAAGTACGCCTCCTTCAACCTGTCCCCTTTTGTCAGCTGGACACCACCTTTTACTGAGCGACAGCGCAGCTTACACATCAGGATAGGCGGTTCCAGGTCGCTCGACCTGGATGCGGTTCTCGTGCTGGCCGAACACGGTCAGAAACTTCTGTCGACTTGGCCCGCCAGGAGCCTGTAGGATGGGTGCCGAATCAACCATCCCCTGTTCCCAGTCGATCAGAGTCTGGCAAGACGTTAGTGGAGAGAGGCGGAGGGCGGAGGGGGAAACATACGCCGTAACAGTCAAACTGGAGTGCCCTGTAGGGTTAGCAGGGTGCTTGTAGGTATGGGCCATACTTGTAGTTCTTGAGAGACATGCTTGATCACTTGTGGGTGGTTGCTTTTCAGATGACGCAGTAGGAATCGTTCTTGTATCTGTGAAAGAACGTATCAGTTGGCCGGTATCCGACGTCTTTATGTATTCAACTGCGATAGCTGACACCTACGTGTACACAAGGTACTCAACGGTGGGCAATCGGCGGGTCCCGAGTCGAGTGGGAGGGTTGGTGTGCGCGATAAAGAGATGAACGAGTGCGTCGGATCCGGGACGAGCCATGACGTCCTTGGCAGCAACAGGTGGGCTTCGATACGAGGACAAGGCACCGGCTGATGGTGCAACACCCCGGTTTCTGGCCATCCAAATTTCAATCGTGGTACATTCGTCCTTGATATCATACACCTTGGAGCTGCAGGTGGTAGGTAAGCATAGGTCGTGGTCGCGGAAGTGGCTGTACGTACTACACATATTCATCGGTACTTGTGCGGGTTTCGCTTCACTCAGTCCTCGATCCGAATCAGGTGGCACATCCCGCATCGTCGTCTTCTTCATGTCACTCGAAACCTCCGACCACCATCTTCAATCTTCCCTCGTTGCACACCCAGTGCATCAATGTCATCCTGAACAACATTGGGCGCTGCTCACAGTCCCAGGGTTCTCGTGCATGCACTCCTGGAGAGCGAAAACGGCTCAGGGAGCGAAAGCGCTGCCAACCACTGACAAACTTCCAGGTCTACACCGTTGGTGAAACGGTATCATGCGTCGTTGCCATGCGCAAGCTCGACGCGGCAGGGGTTCGACTCCCTTACGGTGTATATGAGTCCCTTCCAGGTGTCTGGAAGCAGTCCTTTTGGTCTGGAAAGGTCGCAGAGAAGGAGAGTCAACGACTAGAGTGTGGTGTGGGGACAACGGGACAGGGTCAACTTCTTCCCCCATCGAGTTCCCCCTGTACCTTTCCAAGGGCTTCGTTTCGTTCAGAGGCCTTTTCTTTTGCATATTGGACACCACCTGGTGGCCACTAGGACGCTGCAGGACCTTTTGTTCGTGGCTATCGTGACGTCGGCGCGCACCGGCAAGGTCACAGACATCAACATCGCCACACCGTTGGTGAAACGGTATCATGCGTCGTTGCCAAGTGCAGCCTCGACGCGGCAGGGGTTCGACTCCCTTACGGTGTATCTGAGACCTTCTAGGTCTTCTCTTTTGGCCTCTGGAGGTGCAGATGTCGAGGAGGGAGTAGAGAGGGCCAACGAACAAGTGTCGAGTGTGGCACTCGGCCGTCAATGTATTTCGGCCGTCTATTACGTCATTTTTCTTGTTTTTCCCACGAATACTACCCCTTCTTCTTCATTGCATGCCCGGTACACAATCAGGAGTGCCAGACAGCAAAAGAGAAGCCTCTGTAAGGAGATCTTACAGGGATACCGACAATGACATGATTCGAACATGTGCTCCCGAAGGAAATTGATTTCGAGTCAATCGCGTTAACCACTCCGCCACATTGCCCAATATGCTGTGTTCTCCTGCATGCAAGGATGTGGACAGTGCTCTCCTCGCATCGATTGGAGCTGTGGAAAGAGAGTTATGGACGGATGAAGGTGGGTCGTCGGGTGTTGGATGGTCAAAAGTGGCATGTGGCGGACGGATTGATCGGCGGTTCGGCGGGATTGATCGGCGGGTGATTGTCACTCGCAGCCAACCTGCTCGACAATGGTCTTCTGCCGCCCGCCTTGGTTCCCGGCTTCTGTATCCCTGGCTTCTGCAGACCTCCTGCAGGTGCAAGACACACACCCGCCTCGTAACCGCCTCCCACATATGCTTACGTAAACGGCCGCTTAGCTCAGCTGGTTAGAGCATCGTACTAATACCCAGCCTTGGTTACTAGTCCATGCGGAGGTCGGCAGTTCGATCCTGTCAGTGGTCATTGTGAGACCTCAGACGTCCGTCTGAGAGCTTTCCTTTTACTGTTCTGGTGTCTGTGGACGGCAGGCATATTTTTAGGGATTTTCATAGATTTATTTTGCACCTGGCGATCACTACGGCACTAGTTTCTGTTTATTTCATGACACCCCATCCGAGTCCAACACGACATTGTCCATGCAAACTTGTTTAGGTGTTCCACACCTGGTTGTTGTTGTTGTCGTAGCAACGCCATACTTGGGTCTGGCGGCCGTTGCTAAAGTCGCCATCGGTGAGGTCGAGGCACATGTCTGGTTATTAGCTTTAACCTAGCCTCATAACTACTCACCACTGCGTGACAGGCGGATACGCGAGTCGCTGTACTTGAAGAACTGACCCCTGGAACTCTTGCGGCACCTGTTGATCTTCATACCAGCGCCGTTGGAAGGGTCTGCACATTAGCTTCAAGTGTCTCGTAACCAGGTGTACTAACATTTGCCAGCATCCAGGCAGAAATTGGTGTCCGCCAGCCGGATCTGACCGGTACCCTCATGGATATTCCAGCGCTGGGCTCCAGTCCCGTTGCAGTCGTAAACCTGGACGGGAGTCCCGTCGGCTTGGTAGTTGCCGCGTACATCGAGGCACTTTGTGCTCTGCCACCTGGGATGGATCTGTCGCGGTGATCCCCAACCACCATAGCCTCCACCATCGCTACTACCACCATCGTCGCCATATCTGTCCTCGGCAGCGGTGGTGGTGGGCGCAGCGGAATAGGTATAATCGTTGTCCCCCGAATCAACAGGCTGGGCAACCGCCAGGGCGGCAAGGAGGGTAATGACGATGGTCTTGAGGAGCATACTGAACTGAACGTATAGGAGAGAATGTGATTGCGAGTGTGACTGGGTTGCGACTTTGTGGTTCAATATTGACCTCCTTTTATCCTTTTGGGTGACACTCATATCTGTCCGGCGATGCAGTGCCCAGCAATCGACAGCGGTTATGGACAGTCTTGGCACCTGCTATGCATTGCCTCGAGCATATGTCGGTGCTGGAAAGAGCAAGACACAAGTAACCGTTTTTGTCGGAGACAAGTACGCGTGCAACGTTAGTACGCACTGCGTATGTTGTAGAATATGGTAAACGCTGTGCTGTGTGGTGTGCCCACGCTTCCGCGCATAGTCCAACGCCTCACGGCTGTCGTGTCAGACATCGCCCACAGTTCACTCACTAGGGTAACGTTAAGCATCAGCACATAAGAGCACTACCCTGGATCTATGCACAGGAGAGGCACACCCGGTTCTGGAACATCTTGGTGAACGCAATCAAGAATGCCAAGCCCATTGTTTCGAGGAATGCTCTGCCACAGAACAATGTGGCCATCACGTGCGGTAATCCCACAATTTCGGCTCATATGCTTGGAGCACTGCCCACCAGATCTACGCCCGCCGAGAAAATCGGCATTGCTCCGCGGCCGAGACCAAGGCCCGCATGTTGCCGGCGATGCATGAAATCAGCTGCACAGCTCGCTTACTCCACTGGCTGGGGCTAGCGCCACCTTGCATCCCTGCCGATTGTAGGAGCGGTTTGTGAGGAGCAGCTGTGGAGATCATCCTCGTTATCCCAGGGAGTGAGGTCACAGAGAGGTCGTGTAGAATTCAGGCCTGGGGGTGAAGAATACAGTCAGAAAGAGTATACATAGAGATGAGTGGCATTTAGACATTAGACAAGGGACCGTGGCAGTTCGGGCTAGTGGAAGCTTGTCGCAGCTTACCTCCGTGTCGACGGCCTTCCACTCTGCCTTCTTCTTTTGTGCTGTGTTTATGTTTAGCACTGTTGTTCTTTAAAGTATCGGATAGTGCTGTGGCTCTGCAGCCAATTTGATGGCAAAAATGGCATGTTTCACAGATTATGCTACTACTACGGACAATTTCCAGTCGATTCTGCGGTGATCTTGACTGCCACACATGCTGATACAAGCTTCCTCCTTCTCATCCCAACAAACTCGTCATACAGGCAGTGTACACCTGCAGACAGTGTTCCCTTCATCCCCTCTTTAGTAGGTGTACACAAACTCGTCGTTCTGGCGGTCGGTAAGATCGGCAAAGGCCTGGTTGCCGACGTGCGCGTCGTTGGTCTGGCGGTACTCCTTCTCCATCGAGTGGTTCTCGATCTTGGCAGGCTTGCCGTTGGCGACACGGGTCTTCTCCTTCTTCTTGTTCATCACAGCAAGGACGGCCATGAGACCGGCGGAGAGGGCTGCACAGGCAACAAAGATACCGAGGACAGCGCCGAGACCCTGGTGGTAGACGGGGGCACCAGTGGCGAAGAGGAAGGGGCCGACAATGTTCCCAACGGCGGAACCGGCGTTGCACATGGAGATGGAGATCGACTTCTTGGTGTAACCACCCGTGTTACCGGCGAGCCACGAGAAGAGGAGCGGGTTACCGCCGAAGAGGAAACCAATCATGTAGTAACCGAAGAGAAGGGGTCCGTCGTCCTTCTTCTCGCGTCCGAGTCCGTAGAGGAGACCGGCACCGAGGATACAGGGGAGCATGAATGCGATAAGCACAAAGCCCTTGTAGCCGTAGCGAGCAGCGAGGAGGCATCCTGCGAAGCAAACAGCAGTCTGCACGAAGCCGAAGGGGATGTTGAGCAGGATGGTCTGGCGGGCGTTGAAACCGAAGCCCTTGATGATGAGGGGACCGAAAGTGTTGGTGACGGAGGCACCAGTCTGGGATAGTCAGCGCGCCGATCTTTCGACCGCTCCCTCGATCGTCCGCAACATTTCCATGAAACATGTTTTGGATCGTCCAAGGGCGTTTCTGTTTGCAACTCACGTTGATGCAGAAGGTGATGAGGAAGTAGAAGAGCATGGGAGGCGAGTAGAAGGCCTCGAAGACTAGATCGTCAGCTGACAGTGGCTGATAATATCACGAAATTCCCAGAAAATGACTTACACTGGCCCCACTTGAACGCCTGGGTCTGCACACCGGTGTTGTTGTCACGAAGACGCTCAATGGCAAAGCGCTTCTCCTCGGGAGTGAGGAAGCGAGCCTCAGCAGGGTTGTTGTCGAGACGCCAGTAGAGGATGGGAGCAGTGATGACGGTGGCAAGACCGACAGTGAGGAAGAGGATCTGGTAGACGTAGAGGTGGGGGCTGTTGATGAACGAGAGCGCCCATGTGAGGAGCGAGCCGAGCATCGAGGCGACACCGTTGGTGCCGTACCAAATGGCGACACGGAGAGGCTGTTCACGACGGCGGTACCAGGTGGTGGTGATGACGGTGAAGAGCGGAATGTTGACGGCCTCGAACAAACCAAGCAGGAAGCGGTTGGCGAGAAGAGGTTGCCATGACTTGCTAAAGGCGAGTCCGATCATGGAAGCTCCCCAGCAGAAGATGCAGCCCGCCATGAGGGCGCGAGTTGGGATCTTGACAATCATCCAGGCAGTAGGGCCGCAGCAGAGAGCGAGCTGGGCCCAATAACCGGCGGAGGAAATGAGGGAGTACTGGTGGGCGGTGAGGTGGGCTTCGTCCTTCATTCCTGCGCTTGTCAGTTGTCCGTTTGACTTGATTTTTAGATCGTTGGAATCGTCTCGACGTCCTCTACGCACCAAACGTCGCTCCGTAGCCCACACAGGATTTGTCCAATATCTGTAGGAAGTACACCCAGGCGAGAATTGGGAGCAAATTCATGTCGATCTTTCTGCAGACGGCTCGGGACTGTAGATGGTCAGAAGAGGACCAGAAGGTGTGGGTGGAAAAGCTCCGGAGGGATGTTTTCCTCCGTTGTTTTTTTTTTCGGCGCTCGTTTTCGCGCGCTGTTTTTTCGCGTGTGCGCAGCTGTGCAGCTGTGTACTTACCTGTGCGTCTGTCATAGCGACACGGCCCTCACCAAGAGCGTCGAGTGCTGCGTCATGGTGTTTGTGGCCATCGGTGTAGTTGTTGTGGTGGTCGGTGTCGTAAGGCTTCTGGTCGTGCGACTCAATGTGCTGGATGGGGTTCTTGCCCAGCTCGAGATCCGTGCCGGGTGGGGTCGAGTGCTGAAGCGCACAGTGTCAGTGTACTGTTGTGTCGCAGTGCATGCTTTGCGTTTGGTGCTCACCGTGTCGCCGGTCATTGTTGATGGAAGTGGAGTGGAGTGGCGGAGATGTGGAGGGGGATGGACGACGACTGCTTCTGTCTTATACAAGCGCGTGCCGCGCGGGATCGCGGCAACTCACCGTCCCAGCGGGCCAAGCAAGTCCCGGTGTTCGGGGCGATGGGCGGCACAAGACGGATGTGGAGGGTGAACATACAATTGCATGAGACCGAGCTGGCAACGTCACGCGGCGTCGATGGGCTCCACGCCTTGGACCCCGCGCTCCCCAGTCGGAGCCTCCACTGTGTGCCCCGCGGTACCCCCGCCCAGCGCCTTCTGTTCCCTTTGCCAATCGGCGCCGGACCGGTTTGGGAGTGGTCAGCGCCGTCGCAAACCGCCTGACGGGCTGACTGCCTGACGGCGGGAAGGCACCTCGCCACCCCTGAACAGGCGGAATGGTGCCCTCAGTTGCGATCACCTGCCCAGGCCAGCTTTTCCAGGTCCAGGGTGGGAAGAGGGGGCCAAAACGGCCAGAAATCGTGGTGCCGTATCTCCGCATGCTCTTGGCAGCGATACTGTGGCAGACATCACATGCCCACCGGAGCTGGGACAACGACTCCAACGTTGCACCACATCCGGCCGAGCGGGCGGCTATCGGCGGCAATTGAACTCATATTCACGCCCACATAGAAAGCCACATTACTCTCCGGGCCGTCCTCCGGCGGCCCCGAATAGAGCGCAGCCTAATGGTCATGAACGTGGTAGACGAGCGGTATTTATCGGCTCCGGCGCATCCCGGTCGTTGACGGCCACTCACGGCTGCCCAGATCTTGGAGACCCCCTTGACCGAACTGTTCTCCTAAACAATGATGTTGCGCCAGGACCACAAACGGCCCAAGTGATTGTCTTTTCAGGACCGGTCGGTCCGACTGCAAGATCGGACACTGGGGCCCGCTATGGGGAAGAGCTCGTTGGCGGAAATAGAGATGAGTCCAGCAATGTTGAGACGGACGACGGTAAACGACGGGCAAAAGATATACATCGATTGGACCGCTGTGCACTCCAGTAACACCATCTTGAGGCCTGTGGTCGGACCGATGGGCGATAGCCGACGAGGGCGGGGGGAGCTAGTTGAAGTCGCTGGGCCAGAAAGATTACATGAAAACTGTCACAGTCTGCCATCCGCAGCCTCACGACAGCTTCCACCCTGTGCCCAGGAGTCTCGTTTGACCCCTCTCGCGGTATTTTTCTCGTTGGCTCCGTCCCAGATGTTCTAACCGTTTGCTACAACCGAGCGGGTATTGAAGCAGCTGAGATATGGGTCCCAGAGAGGACAGGTCCATGGAGGACGCTCCTGGTACAGGATCACCCATGATGGGGCATGGCGGAATACTTATTTGGGCCCTCCACTCTACCATTTGGTCCCGTCTCTCGGTCTCAATAGCTCCCACACATTGTGCAGTGCCACAAGACCAAAAGCAGGCGCGTCTGGTGCACTCGAAGTCGCCACCATCACCACCATCACAACAATCACAACCGTTGCCCCCACCACCCTCACAACCGCTACCCTCAACCACATTCCTCGCCCGGCGGATCACGGCAGCCAGTGTCCTCCACCTGCCGGCACCCACCTCCACCTGCCGCCCAGTATGCCTACGACCAAGTCGAGTTCGAGCACTGGCTCGCGTCGCCGGACATCCTCCACGCAAGCCTCGGGTGCGACAGCTCGTAACGGTGGCCGGGGATCGTCCAGCAAGGGTAACAGGGGGAGTAGACGCGACGCGGCAGACGGCGACGGCGTCACAGGGTCCCAGAACGATGGTCCCTCGGCGAGCGGCAACGGCAGCAAGCGTGCCAAAGAATCCTCCTCAGACTCGGACTCGTGGGATAATCACCCATTGTTCCTGGCACCTCGCAGGTCGTCTGCCAAGGTGGCCAAGAGGTGCGGTGAATCGGCCGCGACAACTGCTCGTTCGCACGCTTCTGGCCCACATGCGCCGACCGACAGCAACATTGGCGACAAGGAGGATGCCAGCTGCGACGAAGACGACGAGAATGCGGAGGAGTCGGATGCTGTTGAAGAGGCGTCAAAGAAGCACGAGAACGAGAACTACCGCATGCCCTCCAACGAGATTGTCGCGCTCGACCGTGGATGCGAACCGGCCGGCCTGGGCAACTATTCCGTCTACGTCAACGAAGCCGGACTCGCACACGCACTTTGTCTGGAGCAGGTGAAAGACGTCAAGAAGGCCGGTGGGCCAATCGTTTTCGTGATCCAGGTGCGTTAATCATACAAATGGGCTTGGCTGACCGGCGTTTTAGCTCATCTACATTCGCAGCCACCATGCTGTCTTCACACTCGCCGGCAAAGCTCGGCAAATGGGGCATCTGTGATATCATCGCGGGTGGCACATTGGACAACTGCCTTAAGGTCTTTCGAGATGCTGTCCAGCTCGTCGGGCGCAAGCCTTTTTGAGCAGTTTCCTTCCGCCTCGGTCACCGTCCAGAAATTGAGTTGGCTGAACATTCGCCGGACATCACCAAATAGGCGCAAGAGCAAGGGTGAGAGGAAGAAGAAGGGCCGTACCGCCAACGACAACGAGCCCGACGGGAGCTCGAGCAAGTCAGACGAGAGCTCGAACGAGTCTACCCGAGCCGAGAATACGCTTGTTGAGCTCCCGTCATGCGCCGCCAGAAGCATAGCAAAACGTCAGGCGCCGTGAGAAGAACGCACCAGAGGAGCGCCACTCATCCCATTGGTTCGACTACAGTCGCTGGATCCCCCCCCCCCCCGGGGCCACATAGTGGAGGACAACGATACTAGCTCGTCCTTTCTTGAGTCGAACGGAAGGTAGCAAGCGCCGACAAAGAAAAATAAATGAGATGTCTAGGGGTAGGATGTGGATACTATAAAGGTATATGCGTCGAGTGGGAATGTATTGTGGTGTACGGTCGTTTGTGGAATACCAGTGTATCAGTCTCACCAGTATATTAGGAAATCCGCCGTGCAATCACCTCGACACCGGTTTGTCTTGCATTGGGGAATGATTCTCAGTGTAAAACATAGGACAGGCGCGGATGGTGAGGACAATTCGTAGAGGCCCAAAGACAGAGCGTCTCTTCTTGTCGGTCGCACGGAGAACACGGGGAGCATTGTGGCTTCGGGACCACAGCAGTCCCGTGTCGCACAGCCGGAAGCTTAGGTAGAGATCGCGTCGTGCTCGTTGGAGAGGTCGCAGAGACAGTCCGAGACAGCGGCGTCAACGGTAAGCCCCTGTTGTGGGGTTCCTCGACATGACAGTGAAGGTCCTGGTCCACCCGACCATGTGGCTGGCCGTTGGAGTTGCCAGCAACATGGCGTCGCTCCATGGAGCAGAGACCACCAGAAGGGAGTTATCACCTATGGTGGTTGTCATTCCAAAGGACCCAACCTCTCGTCGCGTATGAGTTACGGTGTCAAGTACTGGCGGCTGACGACAGTGCTGCGGGCAGATGGCCGAACCTACACCCGCAACAGCCTGTCGTTTCCCCGTGGCGGGGCCCATTGTCCGATGGCCTACCAGCAGTGGGGCCCGTGGACGTGCATGGTGGTGCGAATGATCCTGATATGGGGCACGTCTGTCTCAGGACACGGATGGCATGAGCAGGTTCAGCACACTGATCGTGACAGCCGCGATGCGATTCAGCGGTCTGCGCGTTCCCTCCAGCCTCTTTATAAACAACCATTGACAAAGGACCGTCGCTTTCGATGCGAGATCACCTCGGGGCATCTGACCTTCACCGCTCCACTATCATAGTACTATGAGTGGAACCCCAGATGGTCCCTGCACTGTCCTGTCCGTTCATTAGTCTGACCGCGCTCCTTCGGACTTTATTGTCCGCTCGTTTTCCAACAACCCCCTTGGATACAAAGGAACAAGGAGGCACAACCACCGTTCCGGACATATGTGGTATCCAGAGAGTTGCAAGAAGAGGTAGCCTCGATGTGTACCGGCGGAGAGGTGCACGAAGAAGATACATGTACGGAAGTTCAATCGGCTTCCGGCACAAGGAACACACCTTGGAGCCGGGGCCATGGAGCGACGAGCAACCAGGCCGTCGCCAACAATACAGACGGCATCACGCCAGTGTGAGCTATATATGAGTGCGTCTATAAAACCAGCTGGCTCCACATGTCACCCCACCCTATTTGACCACTCCTCTCTGCACTCCAGGAATACTCTACCTAATATGACCAAGTTGACGTCTATACTTCGCGGACGCGCATGTCAAAGGGCGATCACAGCCTGGTGAGTGGCGCAGGTGCCACCCGGTATCACGTGATCTGATTGTGGTCTGCAGCTGTGGCGCGGCCTTTATGCTCTTTGGTTACGTGAGTGCGCTCAACCACTGATCAATGCTTACAATGCAGGACCAAGGTGTTATGAGTGGGCTTCTTACCGGCTCAGCATTTACCAAACAGTTCCCGTCAATCGGTGCGTTGAGAGCTCCACGACAATGCTGACCCCCAGACACCACCGACTCTGGCAACGGATCGTCCTCGCTTCAAGGAACGGTAGTCGCCATCTATGAGATTGGTGAGTGCATTGGAGCGACACACAGATGCTGACAAATCGTAAGGATGCCTGTTCGGGTCTCTGTTCACGTTCTTTGCAGGCGAGACCCTAGGTCGTCGTCGCACCATCATGCTGGGTTGTTCGGTCCTGATGGTTGGGGCCGCGCTTCAAACCTCGTCGTATGGCATTCCTCAACTCATCGTCGGCCGCATCGTCACGGGCCTTGGAAACGGTATCAACACCAGTACGGTCCCTGTCTGGCACTCTGAGACAACTGCAGCCCACAGTCGTGGTCGCGCGCTCGCAATCGAACTTGCCGTTAACATTTGTATGTGTGAAACCCCTGCCCCCCCCTCCCCCGCCTTCCCCTTCCAAATACTGAACCCCCCGCAGTCGGCCTCATGTGCGCCTACTGGTTCGACTACGGTTTTTCGTTTGTCAAGTCGCAAGCTCAGTTTCGCGCGCCTATTGCCTTTCAAATTGTGTTTGCCGTGGCCACCATCGTCATTATTCAGTTCTGCCCCGAATCGCCACGTTGGTTGCTCAAGCACGGCAGGGAGAACGAGTCTCGTGCTGTGCTTGAGCAGCTGTCTCTACACTCTGGACCTAGCAAGCACGCTGTCTTAGATCACGAATTCAGTCTCATCAAATATGCCCTCCAGGAAGAAGAGGCCGCAACCATCAAGGACAAGAACGGCGATCCCGTCTCGCCGATCCGCGCTTGCTTCACTTTCGGCAAGGAGCGTTATTTTCACCGTGTTATGCTCGGCGTGGGTGGCCAGTTCATACAACAATTGTGCGGTATCAATCTTATCTCCTACTGTAAGCAACGTTCTTGCTTTTAGAGATGTCGTTAGCATGGCGAGGGCGAAAGAAACTTGTGTTTCTTTTGTCCGGACAAATCTTTCGATCGTGACGAGAGTTTTTAACCGTGTGCTGACAATACAGACGCACCAGTCATCTTTGAGCAGTCTGTTGGCATGAGCCACAATCTTTCTCTGCTACTCTCCGGAGCAAACGGTGTGGCGTACTTCTTGTCGTCCCTCATCCCCATCTGGCTCCTTGATCGAGTTGGCCGTCGCCCTCTCATGCTGTTTGCGGCGGCAGGACAGTGCGGGTGTATGGCTATCCTCGCAGGGACTACGTCAGTCAAGGCCGGGGCCCCCGGAATTGTTGCAGCAGTCATGTTGTTCATGTTCAACTTCTTCTTCGCGGTCGGCCTACTGGCCATTCCGTGGCTCCTTCCTGCCGAGTATGCTCCTCTCCCTATACGAGCCCCAGCTGCCGCACTGGCGAGTATGTCCAATTGGTGCTTTACGTTTGTGGTCGTTGAAATCACTCCCATCTCCATCAGCTCAATCGGGTGGAAAACCTATGTTTACTTCTGTGTGTTCAACGCCTGCTTCGTGCCCATCATCTATTTCTTCTACCCCGAGACGGCCCAGCTCACCCTCGAGGAGATCGATCTGCTCTTCACTGGCGACAAGGTTCTCATGCACCTCCCCCCGCACCTGCGGGAGCAGCACGAGCACGTTGTTGACGACACCATTTACGGAGTGGAGGACGACAACAGCAGCAAGGACGTTCACCAGCAGCATGAGACCAAGGTCTAATATATATGTTGTAGTTGTGAGGTTCGACGCTGGATACACTTCTGCAGCCAAATCCATGAATCATGTCCTGCCCTTAACGATTTACGAGGCATTTCTGTTGAGATTTGTAATGTGTGGGCCGCCATGGCAAACACGGAAGTCGTGGATAAGTGGAAACCTGAAGTGGAGCTGGTGGAACAAAACAGACGGAGCCAAACAATGGCGGGCAATTACCTTTGTGAGCCTCTAAATGGATTCGACTGGGTTTATTTCAATTACCGCCGTGTTTCTAATGACGGCCAAAGTTCCCACGGTCCCCCCATATCCTGCAACAGGCACTGCCCGCGGCTGGCCTGAATACGTTTCCAAATCAATAGAACTTCATTTACAATATGCGAATACAAACTCCCTTTGATGCACAAGTGCACTAATGCACAAACCCGCTCTCCTTCCAGCTCTTGGTCCACAGCGCGACCAGGTCGGCGTCCACAGGCCTGCATGCCGCCACGGTGGGGGACAGCTTGGCCGTCTCGGTGACGGCAAAGTCCATGTGCGCACGCTCCTCGTCCTTGCCGATACGGTTCTGGTAGAAAGTGAGGAGCTTGTACGTGGGGTTGGCCGTCACGTCGGGGTTGCTCTTGGCGAGGCGGGCAAGCCACTCGAGGCGGTCGACAGCGTCAAACTTGAGGCCGCCGCGGCGGAGGCCCTCGAGAATGTCGCCCCACGAGGCCTCCTTGGGGTTGAGGACGTGGTACACGCTAGATCCGGCAGCCGCGTTGGGCACAAGCACCAGGTCCGAAATGGCCTGTGCGGCCTGGTCGACGGGGAACCACTGCAGCTTTTCGTCGAGCAAGGGGAGCGCACCGACCTCGTTGGCAGAGCGGAACATGAGGGGCCACGCCTCAGTCTCGTTCCACACGCCGCTTTCGGTGTCGCCGACCAGCTGGCCGATGCGGAGGACGCCGAAGCGCGCCGAGGGAACGACCTGGCCAGCACGCTGCATGATCTTCTCCACAACCCACTTGCTCTGGCCGTAGCCCATACCACCGGCCGTGGTGGGGGAGTCGGGGAAGGTCTCTGAAATAAGCGGCTCAGGGCGGCCCTGGCGGGTGCCGACTGAACTGGAGAAGAAGAAGGCCGGCTTCTGCTTGAATGACGACTTGAGACCCATGTTGATGAGGTTGACAACACCGCCAATGTGCTCGTCAAAGCTGTTGATGGACAGAACAAAGTTGACGGGCCAGGCATTGTGGATGATGGCCGTGGCAGACGACTGGATCGAGTCGTACACCGATGGCGAGAGACCGAGATCCGGACGGTTGACGTCGGCAGCGTAGCTGACAACCTTGCCCATGGGAACGGTGCGCTTGCGGAGAGCAAGTGACTGGCGGACACGTTCAAGACTGTCGGCGTCGTCCTTGGCGCGGGACAGGCAGATGACCTGGGACACCTCGGGGCGACGGGTGAGCTGGTCAAGGATGTGTGCACCGAGGCTTCCGGTGGCGCCGGTGAGAACGACAACCTCGCCAGACGACGAACGCTCATCGCTGGCAGACGAGGCGGCGGTGACATCAATCTGGGCAGCCCACTTGTCGACGAGCGAAACCATGGTGGCATGGGCCTTGTCTGCAGCTGACTGCACGGTGGCGCCAGAGTTGAGAGCCAGGAGGTAGTCCGAGAGCTGGGAGATGGATGGGTGCTCGTACACAATGTTCTGGCCGAGCTTGGCGTCGCCGAGCTCAAGGCTCTTCTGGATGACGTTGCGCACACGGGTGGCCTGGAGAGAGTCGACACCGTACGCGAAAAGGTCGGTGCTGGGGCTCAGGTCGGCGGATGTCTTCTCGCCAAGGGCAGTGATAATCGTGCTGGTCAGGAACGCCTCCATCTCGGGCTTGGAGGTGATCTCCTGCTTGGCAGCACCGTTGCCCTGCTCGAAGCGCTCGTAAATATCGCTGATGATCGAGCCAAACTTCTTGTAGCAGGCCGGGCGGAGGATGCTCATCTTGGTAGCGACAGGGATCTCGGTGCCGACCGGGAGGATTTCGATCATC
Organism: Apiotrichum porosum; assembly: GCF_003942205.1. Classification (NCBI taxonomy): domain Eukaryota; kingdom Fungi; phylum Basidiomycota; class Tremellomycetes; order Trichosporonales; family Trichosporonaceae; genus Apiotrichum; species Apiotrichum porosum. The sequence goes on along the minus strand of NW_021167110.1, from coordinate 2,518,210 downwards.
TCGGGCAACAGGCGGCTGTGGGTGGGGGCTTGGCTGTTGGCATCGGCAATGACGGGCCAGATGGCGTCCATGTACGCCTTGCGGTCCTTGCTGAGCTCGGCACCAGCGTCCGACGGGAGAATCAGAGCACCAGTCTGGGGGCGGGCGTCACCAAAAACGATGCACTCCTGGATGAGGGGCGAGTTGCCGCGAATCGCCAACTCAATGGGCACAGGGTTGGTCTTCTCGCCAAGGGTCTGGGTGAGAGTGTCGTCGAGACGACCGACGTACTTGACCCAGGTGGGGTGGTCGGGGTGCTGAACGACAAGGTCCTTGGTGCAGTATGCACCGTCGTCGCGGTTGCTCATCACCTTGCCCGGCCAGCCGTCCTTGACCACCACTTCAAACGAGTTGGATCCCTGAGGGATGAGCTCGAGGTATTGCGCGATCAGGCCCTCAACGCGAAGCCAGTTCCATGCCTTGTCGTCGGCGTACTCTCGTCGAGAGGTGAGAAGGGCTCCAGTTTCGGTAGTGCCGTACTGAGAGTACAGAGGAACACCAGCGGCAACGAGGCGGTCACCAAGGTCATCGGGGACAGCGGCACCAGCAAACGACACGGCCTCCATCGACGCCAGGCTGGCGGTTCCCTCCTCAGTCTCACCAAGAAGCTTGAGGACGTAAGGGACAGCAAAGTGCTGCACGGGTGGGGTAGGGGAGGACTTGATGGTGCGCACAATGTTGGCGCTGGTGATGGGAAGGTGAGGAGGCATGAGGGTGAACGCCTTGCCGTGGTACAGGCAGCGGAAGATGGAAAAGTGGCCAAAGCCGTGGAAGAGTGGCAGAGCGCTGAAACCAGTCTTGGGGACACTGACGGCCGCGTTGGCAATGAGGCCATAGTGGGTAACGTAGACGGGCTTGGGGAAGCCCGTTGATCCAGACGAGTGAAGGATCACGCAGGTGCGCTTGGTCTCTTGCTCTGGGGTAAGGCGTGCGGGGTAGGTCGGGATCTTGGAGTCACGGACACCACCGGGACCCCAGATTGGGAAGCGCTTGTCGGCCACAGTCTCGAGGGTAATGCCATCATCGGCAAGCATCTTCTGGGCCTCAGCAGCGGTGTTGGCATACTTGGGGCCGTAAACGAGGTGGCTTGACTTGGTGAGCTTGCAGAGATGGGCGACAGCGGCCACACTGTTGTTCACACTCAGGAGGAGGGAGGTAAGGCCAAGCTTCGCCAGAGCCATCTCCAGGAGCGACTCATCGATAGCCGTGGACGTGAGTACGGCTATCACGCGCTCGGGAGGAACTTCGCCTGCCGCGCACTTGGGTTGCAACCCGAGGTCCGCGTAGTAGGCCGCAAGACGGTCGACAGCAGAAGCAACATCTGAGTATCTGTACCGTCAGTCGACTGTCCAAGTGTGCACAACTCACGTGAGAGTCAGGAGTTCGTCTCCAAACTCGGCGGCGCCTGTGTGGACGGCCGGCTCGTCGCTTTGTGTGGCTTTTGGTCAGCCTGATTCTCGTCAAGGCGCCACTCACTTGCGCGAAGCGCGACCAGCTCTGTCAATGATCGGGCGTGGAAGGTGGGTACAACCATGGTGAATGGGGGTGATGCAGGACCATGGAGTCAGACGACCGAGAGCATTAATATGAGCTGCGACAGCTCGGTTGAGGGTGCGCATCGGCCCGCTGGCCCGGCCGGAGGAGCCAGCAGCAAACATGGTGGGGAACAGACTACGGAGCAGCGGAAGTGACGACGTGCCACGTGCCGGAGCGACGGACCGCGGTCCATCGGTCCGTCGACCCGAGACTCCTTCAATACGGTCCGCCCTTTGTTCCCCAGAGTGGGCAGCTGGGTAAAGCAGGAGCCCCGTGGCCCCGCAGCCGCGCGTATGTGCATGTGATGCTGGTGGCCGCACTCCGAGAGGCAGCTGGGGCTGATATGACTTCCGTTGGCTCCCGAGACTGGTGCCAGGGTTGTGCCAAGCTGCCAACGTGGCACCACTCGGTTCCATAGCTCCATGGCTCCACATCGCACCTCCCTGCGGCAGCTGGGAACTTTTAGGGGCCCTCCGCCGCGCGAATAGACTCTGAGAAGAAGCTGCCAAGCCACATCTTGGCGGACCGCGGACCGTTATCCGTGTCTCGTGGGTACGGACTGCACCTCCGTGTTGCTTCAAGCTGCTCAGGAGCACCAAACTGGAGGCTATATCATGAGCGGGGGCCCTCCAGGTCCCCATACTTCCCCAACCTCCAACTCCACACACCCCACCAACGCCAATGGGTACCGAAATTACTGACCTCACCCACACCCCTGACCTTGAGAGTCAAAAGGACCAAGGTCACCATCATGTCGAAGATGTCAATGAGAAGGACGACAGACCCGAGATCGCCTACGATGAGGCTGATGCAGCGGTAAACCGCACCGGTCTTCGTCGTATGCTCAGGCGCAACCCAAGCCTTGAGTTTATGCGCGATGTGGCTCGCGAGAATGAGAATGACCTCGACCCTGTGGAGGTCAAACAAGTCAGTGGCGGATGGTTTTCGGAAGCTAATCTCTCAGGTTGAACGCAAGCTTTACTTGCTCATTGTACCGGCTCTCGCCGTGTGCTACCTGTTTTATTATGTCGATAAAACGACCCTTTCGTACGCAGCGGTGAGTGTCCTGGGCTTGGAACAAAGCAGACCAATCGCGTGGAAAGCGAGCAAATTTGGTGTGGGGAAGTCGGAGGGTATGGGATGGTGACATCGTGGAGGAGGTGCGCTGATCTGTGTATCCATGGGGTACACGGATCGGCGCCAAGTCTATGTTGTGGCCTACCAGCGCTGACATTCTCAGCTCTTTGGTATCAAGAAGGACCTTCACCTCAAGGGCGAAGACTACTCCAATCTCGGATCAATCTTCTATGTGTAAGCAGCTAAATGACATGTCCTTGGCTAATCTGTAGCGGTTGGATCATCTGGGCTATCCCAGGCAACCTTCTCATGGCCCAATTCCCTCTTTCGAAGTACCTCGCCGTCAACGTAAGTCAGCGGTAACAGTCCGCAACGTGTGAGAGCTGACGTTCAGATTTTCCTCTGGGGTGCTTTCCTCATGGCTCAGGCCGGATCGCAGTCTTACGGGGCCATGGTCGGTCTTCGCTTTGTGTCCGGTATGATGGAGGCCGTGGCCGACCCGGCCTTCATTGCCATCACGGGCATGTGGTTCACTCGCAAGCAGCAGCCAGCCGTTATTGGATACTGGTACAGTGCCAACGGTATTGGCATCGCTCTGGGCGGCCTGTTTGGCTACGGCATTGGTCACATCAAGGGAAATCTCCAGTCATGGCGATACGAGTTCCTGATCATTGGTGCCGCGTGCTCGCTCTGGGCCATCCTGATGGCCGTCTTCATCCCCGACGCACCCCACTGCACGCGCTGGCTTACTCGCCGTGAGGCCGTTGTCGTCGTCTCCAGGAAGCGCTACGACTACCACACTGTCGAGAAGCGTCAGCTCAAGTGGGACCAAGTGTGGGAGACTGTCAAGGACCCCAAGATCTATCTGTACTTTTTCCTCGGGTTCTTTGCCAATGTTCCGTGAGTATTGTGCAGCAGAGACAGGTGCTGACGTGCAGTAACGGTGGCACTTCCAACTTCGGTACTCTTCTCATCCAGGGCTTTGGTTTCGACACCATGGGCACTACTCTCCTGCAAATCCCGTACGGCGCTTTCATTTCCATCATGATGTGAGTGCGGCTTCCTATACAAGCGCTGACGTCAGCTATCTCGCGATCGCTGCCAACCACTACCTCGACGGCCGCAACGTCAGGACCTACCTGATGGCTGGTGTCACTGTTCTGTAAGTGCTGCGCCATCATGCTTGTATGTACTAATCACCCAGTACTGTCATTGGCTTTGCCCTGGTTGCCTTCACCTCGAAGGCTGCCTCGCGCCTCGTCGGCTACTACCTCACCGGCTCGTCCAACGCCGTCTTCGTTCTCGCCCTCTCCCTCGTGGCGGGTAACGTCGGCGGTGTGACCAAGAAGACCCTCGCCTCGGCGGCCATCTTCCTTGGTGTCGCTCTCGGAAACAGTGAGTCAACTCCAATGAACGACCAAAGATCTAACAGTCAGTCGTTGGACCGTACGCGTTCATGTCCAAGGAAGCGCCCACATACCACACCGGTACCGTCATCTGCCTTGCTTCGCGCGCATGCGAAATTGTCGTCATCTTGCTCCTCCGCCTCTGCTTCGTTATGCCCAACAAGCGCCGCGACAAGCTCTACGCGGAGGGTAACGAGGAGTACAACCCCAACGTCCAGACGTTCGAGGACAAGACCGACTTCCAGAATGGCCACTTCCGCTACGTCGCCTGAGGTGGGAGCCCAGAAGTTCGAGGAGGTCATTGTCCAGGATGTGTCAATCATTGTAGGATTGGAAGTAACAAGCCATAGTAGGTAGTGCACTCGATGTCAAGAGGGTGTTGCAGAGCGTTGCACAGTGCGTTGAATAGCGCTCCATGCACAGTGATAATGATGTGGGTGTCGGTCGTGGTATGGTCGTGGAATGCCAGGCGTCGGACCGAAAGCCGGACTGTCGTGGTCGGTTGGCCTCGATAACCTTTGGATAAGGGCGCACCTCTAGGAGTAGCACGCAGCTTGTCATCGTTGATGATCTCGAGCCGGGCACCGGCTTCATTCTGGGGGATGTTACATACCGAAAGCAGTGGCAACCAAATCTTGGCTTCTCAGCGTCAAGCAGATGATATGCGCATGAAGCGAAACTCGTATGATGTCACAGACACGATATGTACTGGTCGAATATCTGGTTGGCGGGCGCGCAACAGTGGCAGTGTTTCTCCTGGTTATGCATTGTGTCCGTGACCCACGACCTGGTCTACAAGGCCCTTATTGAGGTGCTTGTTGGGTGATGAAGCGTGTGAGGCCATTCACGCGACGGTGCTTAAGTTCCATGGCCACCAAACGATGCAAGTCGTGTGGTTTAGTGGGGATGACGAGGCCGGCACGGACAGCTCACCGGGAAGCACGCTCCAGTCCACGCTGACCCCAGTTGCTGGGTCCTGGGAAGAAAGACTGACAATAAGAGAGCGATCCGATAGCAGGAACCGGCTTCAAGCGCTCTATGCACACCGCGTGACAATGTTCGCCGTTCCTTTCTGCCAATCCCTTCGTACGATCTTGACGTACCACAGTGCCAAGACAAGTCGCGCCCCGGAATGATGGGCTAAACGTTGCTGTCGTTCAAGGACAAAGCAGGCACGGGAAGCGCTGGCCTCGCGTCGCCGTTGACCATGCTCGTTGCCCAGCTTATGGATTCGCTCGAGAGGCACCAGCCCAGCCCACCACATTCAGCAAGGCAAGCGCGGCTTTGAAGAGCTCAGGCTGACGTTGTACCCCTCAGTGCTTGAAGGCACCACACGCAATACTCTTCGGTCGACATGGCCAGCAGGAACTGGAACAGTCAGCAGAAACCAAACCCGGAGACCCATACCTTCTTGAAATTCTCCAGAAGCTTCGCGAGCGCCTGGAGCTCATGCGCTGTGAACGCGGTGATCACAGCATGAACGACTAGGCCCTGTCAGCATCACATTCAAGAACACTGGCCACATACTGTACACCTCCTCCGAAACATTCTCCTCTGGCCATGCTTCGGCAATGTCGCCCCAGTTCAGCGCCCTCGCGTGGTTCAGGGCGGGAGTGCGAGGGGAACAGAAATCTGTGTCGCGTCAGTGTCACATCTGTAGTTGATCGTAACATGAGCAGCATGTACGAATCATTCCGGGGACGAACTGCAACAGAACAGACCTCGGGTGGGTTGCCAAATGAATGGCCGCTGATATCCACCAGCGATCTATGCCCACAGCGTCACGGACATCGGCAAAGAAGTCGATGAGCTGGTTCGCCGTCGGCACAGGAGGCAGCTCGTCGAAGCCTTCCTTGTCGGGAGGGTGGTAGTAGAATTGGGGAACGTTCCATGCCGGCGTACGTCTTGCCAATTCCGTCGACAAACTTCTGTCTGGAGATGGTCAGTTGTCAACTCGCGCAACACACGAACGTGTCGAACTCGAACGGGCCCCCCCTGGAGTTGTCAGCTAACATGTTTGGCGACGAGACTTACCTTCCATGCTGCGCGCGACTTGTTGGGGCTGTTTTCCTCCTCACTGTCCTCAACATCGTGTGTCGCCGATCTCAAACGGCGCCGCTTCGTTTGAGGTCCATCATCGTCGACATCATGTTTCTTGGAAATTTTCGATAACGCTCCGCTGACATTTTGGACAGTCAGGACAGTGACAACAGAAGCGAACAACAACTCACCGCCTTCTTGGACTGCCCGTTCATGGGGGGGTTCGACGAGGTCGGGCGGAACAAGGTGACAAACGAGCACGTGCGGGAACCGGTCCTCCGATCCTCCGATCCTCCTGCACTTGCCGCAGCGGGGCTTCAGGCCATCACACTGAATACGTTAGCTCTAGGGCGATGGCGCAAGTGAGGAGAGTGAGGACTGACCTTTGTCCTGTTGCTGCGGCAAGCCCTGCATGGGACCGCAGTTTTGGGCTTGGATGTGGTGAAGGGGGGTAGGGCATGGTTCTGGTATGGTTACCTGCGGCCTGTGCTGTGTCATGGTGTGCTGGCAATGCTCGGCACTCTTCAAGAGGTCGTTGAGGGCTCTTCTGTCAGAAGGCATGGCGAGGATGGTGATGAATGTGATGATCATGTATGAAGGGAAGACGGGGAAGGAAGAAAGAGAAATGTATGGGCAGGGGACCAGGGGAGGAGGGAAGGCGAGGGAAGGCGAGGGAAGGTGAGGGAAGGCGAGGAAGGCATGCAGAGCATGAGCGTGTGTCAGAAGTTGAAGCCATTTTGCCACACTTGTCCGGACATGCAGCCCCGTTGGCTACATACATACCTGCATATGTCTGTTCCTCGGACGTGCCGCCACCACGAAGCTGCGAGGGACCTCCTTGGTTATAGAACCGGGGGGGCTGTGAGGTTCACGGTCCGATTTGGATGGGGAAGCAAGAGGGCGGGCGCTGGAATGAGATCGGATGGTGTTGGTACAGACGACGGCGTGATGGCGGACGGGAAGATGGTCACTGTACCACTGTGGACGTTCTGGGCAGTCCCCTGTACTGCGGCTTCATATGGAAGGGCCGGAGGGAGGAGGAGGGCCGAGTAAGGCGAGGTCAGTGTCAGTGGCTATGTGGATCAACTAGGTACTGAACCATCGCTTCGTAGCTGCCTGGCGTTTGGTGCTGGGCCTCCCGTCGCATAGGCGTGGGGGGTTCTGTGGTTATGCATGCTCACCGATCACCCTGGCAATGGCCACCAGGTATATACCGGGTACCAGTACCCGGGCGCGCGGCGCGCCGGCAAACCCACGTGGCGCCCCATTAGAATTTGATCCCGAAACATAATGAGGTGTCATTTAATTTGATAAACTGCTCCCCTCTCCATCGACAGGTGGCACGTTCCGACTCGCAGGTTGAATTCTCAGACCTATAAGCGTCTCCATCTTGTACAAATCCCTCATAACTGTTCCTATTCGACCACCCCGTCCGCTACTGCCGGCTTCTCCCCCTGCCTAGCGGCACGCGCCCGGTCTCTTTCGTCGAAATAGCCGATCGTCAAGGCGAGGAGGACGGCCGCCCCCGCAAACCCAGCCGTGATGTAGTTACCGGTTACTATATACGGCTGCTTGCTCGTCGGGAATGAGAATATTGGGACCCATGCAGTGAACACGTAGGCCACCGCGTTCATCTAACTGTCAGCTCATTGTGTTCAAGTCAGGAGGATCGAAGTGAAAAAAAAAATGAGAAAAAAGGAGCAAAATTGAGGAAAATTGAGAAAAACTCTTACCATTGCGGAGACGTAGGCGCGCTTCTCGGGATCGTCGCGAGACGTCTCGTTGACATACGTCCACTGGATACCAGCCGTGCAGCCGATAAGTGCCGTGAGATCTATGGTCAGCACTGTTCCTCATCGATGACCCTCACAGTACAGGGCCCAGCGCTGTCCTCGGTGGACTGGGTGGACGGGTGTGGCAGCCAGGGCGATGGGGAAGATGATGCCAAGCATGAACGCGCCGACCATGAGGGGCCAACGGCGCGCGCCGCGGAGATTATCCGAGATCCAGGACGCAGTGAGGGAGGCGACGATACCGATTATGTTGATCTGGAGTCAGCGTTGCTGGCGGTGTGGAGTGACACTCACGCCCAGCGGGATGATGTTGATGGCGGCCACACTGAACACTTTGGGTTGCCCGGTGACATTATAGCTCTTTACCCAGAAGATCACTGTGTTGTCAGCTGGAGGCGTCCGACTGAACATTACAACTCACTTGAGGCACCGGACTGGCCCAGCTGGGCAGAGCACAGGAAAGTGAGAGGAACTGGGGTCAGCTGTGCACTTTAGGCTGGATCGAAGCTTACACAGCCAAACGTGCCACGTCTTGTGCCAGCGCACAATGTCACGCCACTTGAACAGGCCGGTGTGCACTTTGGTCTCGGACGGCATACGCCTGCGTGCAATGTCGATCTCCTCCTGCGTGAAGATCCAGTTGGGCCGGGCGCGTGCAGGTAGTTGCGGCATTGCGAAAGCCGTCCAGATAGCGCACGGCAATGAGATACAGCCGCAAATGCTGTTGGGTGTTAGAGAGTCTTCAAGGGCCACACAGTAGTGGTATTCTTACATGAAAAGCCAGCGCCAGCCTGGCAAACCGCTGTGGCCGTCGAGGCCAGCGTAGACTGCAGCCATCAAGAAGCCGGAGAACAGTGGTCCAATCTGGGTGGAGATTTGAATGAGGGTGTTGCGGCGGGCGAGCTCGTGTGGGCGGTAGTAACTCGAGCAGACGTACATGACCGCAGGGAAGTGGCCGGCTTCAAACAACCCAACGCTTGCGAGTTAGTGTCGGTACAACGCCCCTGTAACTCACATGAAGCGCACTGCGTACAGGTGGCTGGTCTTGTGAATGCCTGCTGTAGCAAAAGTGGCAATGGTCCAACCAAGCTCAAGAAAGGCGATGTACAACGGTGCGTTTACGCGAGTCAAGAGCAAGTTGCTGGGGACCTGGCCAAAGACGTAGGCGGCACTCCAGAAGGCATTGGCGTAGTTGAGCTCGTTGCCGTAGAGCTTGAGGTCTTCCTTCATACCACTGTCTGATGGGTCAGCGCGGTTGGCAGCCAGTACCCACTGAATGCGTTTGTGATGTTGACTCTGCAACAGTTAGCACAGGTTCTCCATGTACCACGTACTGGTCAAGATAGCGAATCATAACACCGAGGGCAGACGCCGAGATGATCGTGAGGTCAAGCTTGGTGAGAAACCACGCCTCGTCCTTTGGCAGGTCCCAGCCTGAGGGGTCAGCAGCTGACCCGTTAAACCTGGGAGTGCTACTTACTGGACCAGATGTACGAGCGCCATGTGCGCTTCTCGAGTGAGGGAGTCGTCGAGGTGTCGCTGGACGCAAGCACAGGAAGGTGCGGCGCGCTGCCTTCTGACGGAGCGGCCTTCTCCTTGACGTCAGAGTCCGACATCGTAGGTGACTTAGGGTGTTTGGGGGGCCAACAAGATCGGATGCATGTCTTTTAAGTCTCCAGTCCTCATTGCAGTGTAAACTTTGACGGAATGTGGAGAACCGCCAAGTGAGATCGGGCGTATGCATTGTTGATAAGCAGATCGAGCGTCCGTGCCGCCAGAACGCTTCCCAAAGGTGTGGATGTCGCTCAGAACATGTTATTGTCACGCAATGCAAACGTGCCAAGGCGGGTCGGTTTTGGCCGGTGGTGACAATTGGTGCTCATCGGTACGACGTGTGACGACATCGGTGACTTTTCAAGATACGCGAGATTTTAAAATGAGGGTGAGTGGCTCTGGGGCTCCAATCGCCATCCGAACAAATCGAATGGTCTAGACATGGATGTTTCAATGCCCTCAGCTGGTTGGACGCCTCTTGAGGCCCGGAAGTAACAATGTAGATGTGGATAGCGTGCTTGGTGGGGATCGTACGCCCCAAAGCTTGGCATGGTAATACATGAGATGAGGTGACAACTATTCTGGCGACGAGGTCCACAACTGAATCCTCCCCGAGGTATTGCCACCGAGAACATGGTCGACGCGACTTGGATGACTCGCAGTGACCGCCGGTACAGCGGTAACGCTGATGTCAGTGATATACCAACATATTGCAACTCACCCATCAGCCCAGAGAGATACAATCTTGTCACCGGTTGCGGCGATGACGTCCAGGTTGCGCTTCATGTTGCCAATGGTGAAATGAGGCATGTATTCAGTGTTCAGCGACCACTGGGCACGCAGGATAGTGAGCCACCGTCCAGTCTGGCAGTTGTGCGGGATCACTTTGCCGGGTTTGAAGTGAGTGGCTGGCAATGGCGCATCGAGCATAAAGGATTGGGGGTTGAGCGTCCACACTCGCAGCTTGTCATCATAGCTGGTCGTAACGATGCGGCGGCCCCATGGGTCCCAGTATGCGGCCGAGCAGCTCTTGCCGTGCTGGTAGGCGGCGCGCAGGAGGCCCTTGCCCTTGGGACCCTCCATGTAGCTGGAAACCCTGTCTCGTGGGATGTTGCTAGTGGGGTAGGTTGGCAGACGGTCGGTGCCATCTTCAGACTTGGGTGGTTCCAGCGAATCGGTGGCTCGTGGGTTGATTTTCGCCAAGTGTCGCACATCCCAGATTCGAACGTGTTGGTCGTTGCCAGCAGTGCATATGAGGTGCGGCATGAGCGCTAAGAGTTAGTTGCCGTCCGATAAAATAACTCACGGTTGACGCTGATACCACCGAGCTTGGCAGCTCTTCCCTCTTCCTGAACGACCCATCGCCTACGCTCGCCGCCAGCCTCGCGGAAGTCACAATGCGAAATACCTCCATTCTTGTCGGCAATCCATGCCTCCTTTCCTCCTGGAGCGAGGTCAAAATGGCTAATGAGCATGTCCTCGTCGTCGAAGGCAAACAGCTCGTTAGACGTGAGCGCGTTGAAATCAATAGAGCGGAGGGAGCAGTCGTAGGAGGACGTGACGAGCTGGGGTCAGTTTTTGAGCTGATGCCTCAAACTCACGCTTGATCCAACAACGGGGTCGACCTTCATGCAGGTAATGCTGTTGCGCGCATGTGCCTGCAGACGCCACACCCTTCCTGTGCCATCGTCTTCGATATCCTCCTCGTCCTCTCCCGCCGGTGCAGCTCCTGGGCCCATGGCGTCCCAGCTGTGCCATGTCAGCGGCTAAACCTGGTGGCGTCACTCACATTCCCAGCTGGCCATTCTTGTCGCCAACAAGCACAAGGGTCTTGGTCGGTTCGGGATGGACGACCATGCTGAACACGCGCTCTGTAGTGACCTTGGTGTTGGCGGTGAGGACCATGTTGGAGAACGCAGATTGCAGGCGCTGGACCTCGGCGGGCAGCGCATCGTTGTCGGCATACGCCTCCTTCGCAGGAGTGGACACGCTGGGGTAGACGCGTGCGTTGGTAGCCGCACCAACAGTAGGCAGGAAGGCCTCAAGTTCAGGTATGAGGCGCTCTGGGGTGTCCTCAACGATATCCTTGATGGCCATGACCTGCTCGCGAATCTTTCGGTTCACGATGCGAATCTCCTCGAGCTTCTTCTCCTCCTCCTCGGCCTTGACGGCCAGCGCTGCGTCATCCAGCTCCAACCCAGCCAGACGTCCACTGCGGCGACGTGGGCCCTCTGCCTCGATCTTGACGGGTGGCGCTTTGCGTTTGCGGGTCGCCGGCGGGGGTTTGGGTTTCGGTGCGAGGTTGAGGCGCGCCGCGCCGCCGTCGTCGAGACCCAGGGAGTCGAGCAACTTGCGGTTCTCAGCAATCGTCTTTTGCCTTTCAATTTCGCTACCATGATCAGCTATTGGTATTGTCGCTGTGCTCACTATTGGGTGTCTTTCGCCATGATGGAATGTGATGATCAACAACACAACGGACGCGCTCAAATCACAACATTACTGCCGGTCGCGTCGCGGACAGTACAGTCAACCGGCCGGTCACGTGATCGGTGCACCTATGTTCCGCTAACAATATTTGGTTCTTGTACGCCTATTTTCAACAGCACAACCATGCATTTCGATCCATTCATACACTTCAACACCTGTGTTCTACTCTGTGACAACGTTGATGCCACTTGCGGCCCACAAACGCACAATACTGGCAATTTAGCGCCGCCGACACCGTCTCAACTCACCTGGAATCATCATCAGAGCCCCATCCTTGAGCCTTGCCGAGCACAAACTGCTGGTGGACGAGCGCCGCCAGCGGAACGGGCACGCCACACGCCCTTGCTTCGTGGACGACGATACCCATGTCTTTGACAAAGATGCTGACCATGGACGTGGGAGGCTGGAGAAGGCCGTCGAGCATGCTCTTGCCGCGGTGGAACATCATCCAGCTCTGGGCGGTGCCAGTGAGGAGGAGCTCGCGGACGTCCCTCAGTGGGAGACCCAGACGAGCTGCAAAGGCCATTGCTTCGGCCGAGCTGCTGATGTGGGTGCCGGCGAGGATCTGGTTGAGGGTCTTGACAGCCGCCCCCTTACCAGCACCGCCGGGGATGAGGACCAGGTTCTCGGGTTTGCCTTGGGTGCCACTCATGGCCTGCAGGACTGAGAGGGCCTTGGATGCGTTGGGTCCTGCGGTCTCCAGGCCGGCACAGAGGATGGTCAAGTCGCCACTGGCGGCACGAGGTGTACCTCCCGACACGGGAGCGTCGATGACATGGACGTCGGGACGGAGTTGGGTGAGTTGGGTTTCAAGCGCCGCAGCTGCAGTCGGCGATGTGGTGATTGTCAGGATGACGACAGCGTTGGGACCAAGAGCCTTTGCGGCGCCCTTGTCGAAGAGCACTTCCTTGGCTTGGTCCACATTGACGACCATGAGAACCAAAACGTCTGCACCATCGGCACATCCCGCCGGCGTCGGCGCAACAGCACCGCCGTCCGCCTCGTAGCGCTTCAGGGACGGCTCCCAAGCGTCATACCCAACCACATTGAAGTCGTTCTTGCGGAGCACTACAGTTAGGGCCTTGTCATGTGGTCAGACGTACCATTGACCATTCCGTAGCCCATGGCACCGAGGCCAATGAATCCGACCTTGCCCGACTTGCTCGGGGTCGGGAGTGGGGTCGGCTTGGGGTCACCTGGGTTCTCGGAACGGTCCCAGAGCAGTGCACACTGCGCACTGGACCCCGCCGGGTCGGCAAGACGCGTGGCCTGCTCAAATGTCTGGAAGGCCTGGGATGAGAGGGGGTAGTAGCAGCCTTCGCGCTCGGCTACGTCAAGTGCTTCGGTCTGGTGTGAGTTGGATTGCAACCTTGTCAACTCACCAAGGCGTTCTTGGCATCCGCGAACGTTGGAGCGAGAGGCAGAGTGTTGGCAATCTTCATCATCCACGGCGCGTATTCGCGGAAAGACCTGGCGTCAGTGTACTGGCATCCAAGGGCACCCTCACCAAGACGACCCAGCTGCGCCGGACAGAGCCTGGTGGGACAGCTGGCGAGGGACGCCCATAGCCGTAGCCAGTGCGGACGTTTCACTGTCGTCAGCAAGATCCCGTAGCCTAGTAACTTACGCCGCAATGGCGGTCTGCGTCGCACACAGCGCGTTCTCAACAAGACGATACTTGGCCGCGGCCAGGACATCGCTGCCAAGGTACGCCACACCGTTCTCCACGAGGGCGCTGCGCGAGGGCAGGCCCAGTACGCCTGAACAGGCGGCGCGGGGACCAACTTCAGCTGCGAGGAGGGGAACAACGAGAAGGATCTCCCCAGTTAAAGATGCAGCTGCCGCCGCAGTACCCGCATAGGTCGTGTCGCCCACCAGGAGGGTGGGTTTGTCGGAGGTGGCCAAAGCAGGCTGTGGGTCAGTGTTGCTTCCACGAGGTCTCATACCTACTTTGCTGGCATACACGACGTTGTAGACACCCTTGAGGCTGTCGATGTACTTGTTGAGCTCCATGATCGTGACGATGAGTGGAATGGTATGAGCAGTTGTGGGGCAACTCCCAGATCCCAGATCAAGCACGCTGGGTACCCATTGAATGCCGATCCGGACATTGGGACGTCATACGAGTTGCCGCCTGCAGCCGCGCGTCCCCGCCGGTTGCCGTGCACATCCGTGGCCCGCCACCAAAGCCCACCAACTTGTTCCATCCGTCTTATCATCCATCCACCGACTGCATGTCGCTCAATCCAACACATCTGGGGCCTCTGCGAGCATGCATAGAAGCCCAAAAAGGTCACGACGGGGATCGAACCCGCGATCTCCTGATAATCGAGCTGAATCGTAGTCAGACGCCGTACCATTTGGCCACGCGACCGGCGATGCTTCTTTTCCCGGCCCTGTTGCTCCGTTCGTTGCCTCTTCTCGTCACGGGCTTGCTTCTGCGACAAGGACAGTATCCTTCTGATGACGTGCATGGTCTATTGCTCTACTATGGGACTGATGCATCCCCTTGAGCCCTTGCCGCATCCCTCAAATCCCTCTCGCCGTGTATCCTTCGCAGCCGACCACTGCTCGATGAGGACCCTGGCGAGTCGGGCTCTCGCCCCGTGTTGGCGCTGTCCTTGTGTGTCTGAGCAAGAGCAGTCAAGTCGAGCACACAGTCCAGGTCAATACCTGCACTGTGGGGTCCACTTGAGCTGCCTTGCTCCGTGCCGACACACGCCTCCATGTCCTCGTTGACCTCCCCCGCCTCGTCTTCCTCCCAGATGATACTCAGAGTGTAGCTTGAGGCGTAAGAGTCCTCCGAGGAGGACTCACTGTCGGTGTAGTACCCGTAGTCCTCGTTCTCATCCAAGTCTGCGGGGTAAGGGTCGACGAATGACGTGTCGGAGGCGTCGGACTGTGGGTCCAGCTCCGGGATCGCCTCGAGCGGGGACTGGGGTGGGGTCTGCAGGGCCGTGCTGTTCTGGGCGACCGGAGTGAACATGGCCGCTCGCCAGGACAGGATGGACGGGTCTCCGGGTCGGACTGGACTGTGCATTTGTGCACGTTCGACCGTCTGGTGCAGGGGGCACATTGGTGACCAGTCTGTCGACTGCGAGTCGTCATGAGAGTCGTGCTGCTCGGCGTTGTCGTCCCCTGGGAGTCAGCTTGGGTCCATAGGAAACGACATAGCTTACACGGCGGAGACTGGGGAGCAAGTTGTCCCTTTTGAGTGGTGAAATATGACATTTTGAATGGGGTTGGGGGGAACCAACTGCAACTGAAAAGAAGAAGACGGTAGTTTTAACAGACGAGGACTCTCAGTGTAGTATGTATGATGACGGGGCGAAGGGGAAAACACATGGCGGCTGCGAGAACTGGTACACAGCACACAGTGGCTATCATTTTGAGTACAGTTGGGAAAAGTGGCAGCTGTTGATTGTGTGATGGCTTATGAGCCTGGGCCGGAACTCATGACCTCGGTTGCTCTTGACGTCAGAACGTTCCCTCCCCACAGTCTCGACTCTTGTGTCCCCCAAATCCGTTTCATGCTCCGCCTCATGAGCTCATCATGTAGCGTGTGGCTGTCTGAACGGCCCGCAGGCCGCCACACCGGTTGCATGGTCGAGCACAGGCCCACAACAGAACCTGCCCGATGATGGAACATGGCGTTGGGTGTTCAGGGCTAAATGGCCGTTGTCTCCGAGAGACATTGGTCCTTTGATCCTTGATCCTTGATGCTTTCCTTGACGACTTCTACGCAGTTTCAAGACTCACAGTACTTGGTCAGACTCTCATGGTCCAGACATCTTCCGACACTTTAGACGAGCCGAGCAGTCAGGTGCTAGACTCATTATCATGGGAATTCTGTTTTCGCCCACTTCTGGAAAGCGCCACCCCGTCGGCCCGTCCACAACCCTTTTGCTCATTACACGCTCGAGGCTCGTCCAAGGACAGAACGGAGATACCGCACAGCGTACCTAACACAACAACATCCATTACTTAGCAAAGGCGATGCGATGAATGCTCTGTTCTTCACACCCCTCCCCATGCCATAGCAAGCATGCCAGTCCCAACGCTTTGTTTCCACCCGCCCACACCCACCATGCCACCAGCGACACCACTTACTCCACCATCCACTCCTCCCCCGACATGGGTCCCTGATGGTATGTTTTAACCCCTCCTGCCGCTAGGCTTCCGGCTGACTGACTGCCAAAGTTCCGTGCGATGTCAATACCCCGAGCGACGACGAGGCAACGATGAGTGACGCGGACACCTACGTTCCGCCAGCCCGATTTCGCCCTCTCCCCCCAGGCGACGCACTGCAACTGGGGCCGTCGCACGCGCTCGCCACGGCGCGCGACGCGTGGCGGATGGCCAGGCTGCAGTACGCTGGAGACGGGTGGGGAGCGGCAGACATGTACATTAGTGTCCTAGAGGACGCCCTGGGAGAGTTGTATACGACCGTGGAGGAAATGGCTTGGACAGCCCAAGTGGCAAGTGGCAAGGCCAAAGCCGCCGGCGTGATGGTGGACCTGTAGGAGATCAGAAGTGAGTCGACATGGTTGGCGCGTTGGGGGCTGACTGGCAGGTTTTATGGACACTTAGTGAAGTTTTTGTACAGCCTCGATGAAGTATAGCTATGGTAGTCGTTCGCAGCAGTTGTGGGGGCAAGGGAGGCATGATTTTGGTCGTTTTTCCTCGGCCGTCCGGCCGCGCCGATAACAACAAACTCCTCAACATCAAGACACCGTTGGTGAAACGGTATCATGCGTCGTTGCCATCGACGCGGCAGGGGTTCGACTCCCTTACGGTGTATATCCTTGAACTGGAGCGTCAAAGCGAGCGTCGAGTAACTCTTTTGGCTTGCGGAGGAAGAGGAGAACGAGGAGGAGGAAGAGGGACGACTTCTGGTGCTCTCCGCTGACTGTTTCCTCTCGTGCAATGCACAGAGACGGGTGGCTGGTGTCCATACGACTGCCGTGCTCGTGTACGAGGCTGGAGAGCGCCTTTGCAGGACGCCATGGCGGGCAGAGGTTGCTGAGCAGGGTTTGCGGTATGAGGAGATGCGGGCGGCCGGGGCATTTGTTGGCGGGAAATTACCCGACCACATTTGACCGGAAATTACCCGACCCTTGGACTTAGTGCGGCCACTTAATGCATCACTTGCAACACATGTTCGTTAAGTCTAGTCTCGGCAAGCGGTAGACGCTCTTGGGTCTGGAGGAAGGGCCAGACAACTAATTGCATACAACAGCTCTACAACATGCGCATCAAATGGTGGTGCCACCCGGCGATAATGGCGGTATGTACCGAGTCCCCTCCAAGTCTCTAATACGCTCTCGCAACGCGGCATTCTCCTCCAGCAGAGTATGGTACAGCTCATACGGTACAATCTGCCTCATCAGCTGGAACCTCCTCGACGACCAAAAAAGGGCTTACCGGATGACGACTTTCCAACCTGAGGGCCAGTCAGCTCCTTTGCAGCCCCACGGACCACTCACGAGACATGGGACAGCACCATCTGGCTCGACATGGTGCTGGCGCTCATAGGACTGATGCTCATGTGTGCGTATCGCATGCTCTTGCGACTCCGGCGCGTCGACACGGACAGCGTGTTGGTGGCCGCCGCAGACGATGGTGCAGCTCCAACCCCATACCAGCCATTCTCGTTCAGGAAAGAAAACAGGTTACCCCTCTGAGCTGCGTGCGGCGGTTGGTTTCAGCAAACCCTTTTCTGGGCAGGTGGGCTGTTAAGGCTAACAGCCCTATAGGCCATAGGCAAAGACAACTCACGCAGTCGTCGTTGATCCTCTGTTGACACCATCGATGCCAGTGACCGCCGGTATGGGGTGCGTCCAGGCCGTCGTCGACGGTAGACTTTGCGCACGCGTATGCGGCGGATCTTCTGCAGCCAGCGCTGCCAGAACCACATCGCGGGCTCGTCGTGCCGGGATTGTCTGTGCGGGACTGTGCGAATTTGGACTGGTGTAGGTAGGTACGTGGGCGGGGGGAGAGGGTAGGTGTTTGGTGTAAAGAGGCTGTCGGGAGACACCCATCCGTCCGGAGGTGAGGGGACCTAGTGACTGGTGTAGTAGGCAAAGCGGCAAGCCAATGGCCAGTGGCACGGGCGAGTGAAGCGTTCTTATGGGTATGTCAATGATGGAGGAGGAACAACAACATTTCTCGTCACTCCTCACATGGAATCTGCACAATGACGCGCACAGACCCACACAGCGGGACGATCCCTTGATCCGACCTGCCCCAATGAGATCGACCATGTGAGCGGCCCCTTGGTGACATGCAGTGTGCGATGTTGACGAGGACAATGTTGCAGTGCATTGCGTGTAGGTACATACGTTAGGCGGTACTATACAGACGCATGGAGGCAGTGTATCGTCTTGAAACACATGCCCCTTGAGATCTGAAAGTTAAGTTGACTGTCTATTGTGGCGCAGAGGACGCGTTCACCAAGTCACATGAAGGTATCGTACAGACAAAGGTTGTGCAGACACAGCGAGGTAAAAGGGGATGGCAGCGTCGCAGGCGTCTTTGAAGCCTCTGTGCTGAATGACATTAACTATCGGCTGGCACCTCCACCCGCCAGCACAGTCGTGGCTGTGAACAATAGACGTTGGGTCCATGACGTTGGGGACCTGTCTGATCTGATCCCCGATCTGAAACCGTGAAACGCCTATCGTGATCGCCCAGCGCGATCTACATTGCGATATTTGATCTGCGGGGCTATGCTAGCCATGGCGAACTCGGCATTCCTGGAAACAACCACTGGTTGCCTAAAGCGCGATATCGTGTTTGCAGCGAGCTGGCCGTGCCGCATCGGGAAGCGCCAGACGTCGGTGGCGCCGATCCGCCCACACAGTCTAGTAGTGCCGACGTAGGTGTGCTTCCGCACAAACCACTCAGAGATGCTGTTCGTGAAGGAACAGACGGCAGTGCACCGAGTCTGGAGAAGGCGCCAGGCAGAAATGGTAAGCCCGCCCAGATTCCGAAACTGGCATGAACGAGGAAAGGTACTGGCCGAAAAAAAAACCCGCTACCCCACAAACTTCCGCTTGCAAACTCCCCTCCCACATCCTCTCACACCTCCTCGACATCGTCGTTCATCCTCCCCAAGTCCAAAACAGCAAAAGAGAAGCTTCAAGCAGTTGCTTGTGACCTCGTAAGCCTAGTATGGGGCTCGAACCCATGACATTTTGATGTCTTAAATTAGTAAGAGTCAAACTATCTACCGACTGATATAACCAGGCTTTGATGTTTGGAAGAATGTTTATGGGGGTGACTCCGTGCGTTGATAGCTGTGTCATCTTCTGTAACACCAGTTCGTTAGTGGAGTGTGAGAATGCCGGTGGGCGTCTACGCGAGGGTCAGTCTAGGTTGATGAGGATACAGGAAACTCACTCAAAGATGGCACCCTGTCCGGCGCCGTCTCGCACAGGTCAAAGTCGAGGGGGTGCCCTGCAGTGGCCTTGTTGCCCTTCTCTGCTGTCCTCGACACTGGATGCAACATGTGTCTTCCATGCAAGGGGCCCAAATACAACCTCTGTCACTCACGACGCCGCAGCAGCCCTCTTGGCCACCAAGTCGGCATGGTGGATCGCCGCCACGTCCGGGTGTGCCCTCAACCGCGATTTCAACGCATTGTTGCCATACAGCGAGTGGATCGTGTTCTTTGGATCGCGCGTGACGCCACGCGCTTCCGCCGCAAGGTCTGGTGGCAGCTTGAGCAGGGGCAAGATGGCGTCCAGCGCCGGGTTGAAGAAGTACGGGATGGAGATGCGCGATTTGGCCGCCTTGGGCGCGATGACGCGGTGTGTCGTGGCCTTGAGGTATCCCTGGGTTGCGTACTCGAGCAGCTCGCCAATGTTGACCACGAATGCGCCCGAGACAGGTGGCGCGTCTACCCAGTGACCGTCCGACAGCTGTAC
Organism: Apiotrichum porosum; assembly: GCF_003942205.1. Lineage (NCBI taxonomy): Eukaryota > Fungi > Basidiomycota > Tremellomycetes > Trichosporonales > Trichosporonaceae > Apiotrichum > Apiotrichum porosum. The sequence goes on along the minus strand of NW_021167110.1, from coordinate 2,498,350 downwards.
TTGCAAGCCAGCCACATCAGGCTCGACCCACAGTAGCGTCAGCACACCGGCGTCCTTGTGTGCGCCGACACCTTGGTCCGTCGCGTCGGTACCGGGATACCGGACGATCTTGAGCAATGTGAACGGGTCGCCAAAGTTCTTGTCAAAGAAGCTCTCGTCCTCGCCGAGCGCGGCGGCCCACGCGCGCAACAACTTGCGGCCGACCTTGGCGAGCGTCGCCTGCCATTCTGTAGCCACCTCGCGCAGCTCGGGCAGAGCGGGCGGCCACTGGTTGGGGCCCTTGAGGCGCACATAGTCGGGCAAGTCGGGCAAGTCGTCCTTGGGCACCGCGGGACCCTCGGGGCAGATATCGATCTGCTCTCGCCAGTCGACCTTGCCCTGTGTCCTCTCGCCGCCGAGACGCGTGTACCCGCGGAAGTGCGGCGAGTTGATGTTCTCAATTGCGAGCTTGTCCTGTTCTGGCAGCTCGAAGAACTGGCGCGCGACGGTGTGCATGCGCTGTTCGAGCTCAGGGCTGATTCCCGTGCCGACGAGGTAGAAGAAGCCGATTTCGTGGGTTGCCGCGCGCAGTTGGTCGCGAAAGGCGGCAGCGGCGGCCTCTCCTTGGTCGAGCAAGGAGAGGTCCAGCACTGGCAGTGTCTCGAGCTGGGTCATGGTGGTGTGGGTGGAGGGCAAAGAAAGAGAGCTTGGAAGCGTGGTTTATCTTTGTCCACTCGATCCAGCGGCCAGCGGTGGGCAGCAGGATCACGCAATTGCGCGGAGCTAGCCGACCGGTGATGCGAGATTGTCGCTTGTCGCCATTTGTCTTGCACTTTCCGACTCGACGTTATCGGGAGAGCAGAGAGAGGGTCGTCGCCAACAGTGTGACAGAGACATGTAGGCGTCCATCTGTCTGTGATCCATGCACCCATACATGTCTTGACAGTCGCTCACCATGTAGCCCATGGACCGCGGGTCCGTGGCCGTGGCCTGGCTCTCTCCTTTACCGAGGCCCCACGGGCCACGGGACATCCGGCATTCGGCCTTGTCCGACCCCGCAATCCCATCATGAACCAACCTTTTTACCCGGCGCCGGCGACCCCGTGTACCATCCCCAGCGCGCACCCATCCTCACATCACATCTCTTGTCCAAGCCATGTTACTATCACACGCACTGCACACCATGTCGCGCTCAGCATCCTCCGGCGCCACAGCGCGCCTCGCCACCACCCAGCGCCACCTCACCACTGCGCCACGGGATGTCCAGCGCATCACCGTCTTTGGCGCGGGGCTCATGGGCTCGGGAATCGTCCAGGTCGCCGCGCAGGCAGGGTACAAGGTCACCATGGTGGACACGAACGAAAAGGCACTCGAGTGAGCTGGAGCGAGGATGTGAACTGAGCTGACGACCCAGGAATGGTCTGAGCATCATCGCAAAGTCGCTCCCGCGCGTCGCCAAGAAGCAGAGCCCAGACGACATTGACGGCTTTGTCGCGCGCGCAAAGAGCAACATTGCGACCACCACCGACCGGTGAGTTTCACCCCATCGTGAACAAACTATCCTAACGCTGTCTCTCTTCCAGTCTCAAGGCCGTCGAGAACGCCGACGTCGTGATCGAGGCAGTGATCGAAAACCTCCAGCTCAAACAGGAACTCTTCTCGGCGCTCGACCAGGTCGCTCCCCCACACGCCATCTTTGCCTCCAACACGTCCAGCATGCTCGTCACGGACATTGCGGCCACCGTGTCTGAAGACCGCAAGACCAAGTTTGGCGGCATGCACTTCTTCAACCGTGGGTCACTTGTCTCTGAATACCAGTCGCCAGCTAACCCCGCCGGCAGCCGTGCCGGTCATGAAGCTCGTCGAGGTCGTGCGCACCGAGAAGACGTCGGACGAGACATTCGAGACGCTCATGCAGGTCGGCAGGCGCATGGGACGCGTGCCCGTCAAGGCCAAGGACAAGCCTGGATTCATCGTCAACCGCCTTCTCGTGCCGTACAAGCGTAAGCCAGCGCCGTTCGGTACACCATGTACTCACACTGCCCCAGTCGAGGCGGTCCGCATGGTCGAGCGCGGCGACGCCACGATCGAGGACATTGACACGGCCATGAAACTCGGCGCGAGCTACCCCATGGGCCCGTTTGAGCTGTTCGACTACACGGGTGTCGGTGAGTTAGACAAACGGGTGTACCTAGCTGACATCAGACATCACGCAATACGTGTCCGAGGCGTGGGAGGGCTATGCCAAGCGCGGGCTCATCCCGGCCGACCTGGTCAAGCAGTCGCCGATGCTGCGCAAGATGGTATACGAGGACAAGACACTGGGGAAGAAGACGGGTCGCGGGTTCTACGACGTAAGTTGATGATCTTCGACCGCAGCAACTGACAGCAGTACTCGGGTGACAAGAAGTAGGCTACAGTTGTACAGTTTGGGATTATGGACACGCTTCACGTTTGCAGCATGAGCTCTGTGACTTCGAGGCCGCGTTCCGCACGCAGCTGCACGGCGCAAGCTGTGATCGTCAGGCGATTTAGCTCAGTTGGTTAGAGCGTGTGCTTAACACTAGCAACCCGCCTCTTCGGAGAGGGAGTTGAAGCGTTGCGCACAAGGTCGGCGGTTCGACCCCGTCAAACGTCATTTTTGGCCATCTGGAGCCCTCAGAGACTGTGCATGCTTTGTATTTTGCAAGCATGAGTGACCAGATGGCGTCTGGGGAGGTGGGTGACGAGGTTAAGGAGGCTCGGAGGCAAGACGGGTGCAGTGTCAGTCCGACGTCCGTTGCGGTGGCAATTCCAGTCACAACAACTGCATATTCTTCTCATACCACCATCCCAGGCCTACTATGGCTTGCGGTACGCGATGCCTGCCGACGCCTGCGCAGTGGGGAAGATGACTGGGGTCAGCGGCACCCTTTACGCGACGACTCACGGATCTGGGCCACCTGGACGTGTTCCGGGCGCGACGCGACCCACACAATCTCCTCGGCAATGTCCTGTGCCGAGACTGGGAAAGATGTCAGCTGTGTCACTCGCAAACGATCTAAAGCTCACGAGGGGTGATGCCCTTGTACACCTCGTCGGCGGCGGCCTTGTCGCCATAGTTGCGCACGACGGAGAACTCGGTCTCGACCATGCCCGGCTGGATCTCGCACACGCGGATGTTGGTGTTGACGAGCTCCTTCATCAGCGACGACGAGAAGGCCGCGACGGCGTGCTTGGCGGCGCAGTAGATGGAGCCTGGGCGTCAGCTAAGCAGAGCACGTGCAATAGCTCTCACCTCCGGGGTACGCCTCGCGTCCGGCGATGGAGCCGAGGTTGACAATGAGGCCAAAGCCCTGCTTCTTCATCTCGGGGACAAACTTCTGGGTCAGGCGGATGAGGCCGAGCACTGGAAGTCAGAAGAGGTGGCATCTGGCGCGAGGGGGGACATACCGTTGACGGTGATCATGTCGACAAGGTCGTCATCCTCTGTATGGGTTAACATCACGGATTCCACCTTCGAACCCACTGATCTCTCCCACCTGGTCACGGCCAAGCGCCAGACCCGCATTGTTCACAAGACTGCCGTCAGCTGTATGGCAAGGACCGCCAACTCACATGTCAACCTGCTTGCCGTTGAGCTTGGGAATGATGCCGTCGATGTCCTCCTTCTTGGCCATGTCCGCGGCGATCACCTCGACGGTGTTCTTGCCGTTACCGGCCTTGAGGCACTCATCCTTGACCTCGGCAAGGCGGTCGACACGGCGCGCGACGAGCACGAGGTTGGCGCCAAACGTCGCAAACAGCTTGGCCGTCGCGGCACCGATGCCGCTCGAGGCGCCGGTGACGAGCACTGGACGGACGTCAGGATCAGGTAGACGGAAGTGGGCATCAGTTGGGGACTGGGAAACGTACCGGTCTTGCCTGTGAGGCTGTGGGGTGAGCTGCGTGCTATGCTGCGCGGGAGGGTACGTACCGAGAGGTGAATCCAAAGTCGGCCATGGTTTGTGTTTTGTGTGGGTGCTGATTGTGGGTGAAGAGATCAAGAGAGATGTTGAGGATGCAAAGACCGGTGGGCCGCCGATAGGCGCTATTTGCGGATGGCGTCAGCAGTCGGCATCGTCAAGGGCGGCGGATATAGTGGAGGCGGACTAACGTTGCAAGAGGTGGAGGCGGAGTGCAGTCTGCCATAGCAAACGAGGACATGCGAACACAGATCACAGCAGACAGTTCATGGACTCTCCCAGCTACTCGTCCTTGTCAATTGTCAGACAGAAATGCCCGTGCGTGAAGAATGTGACAGTGACCCGCATGAACGCCGAGTGTTATCGGCCAATTCAAAACGGGGGATCCGCTGCAACAACAATGCCACATCCCACACCGCTATTCTCACCCGACAAGCTCGTAGCACCACCAGACAGCATCGTATGGCCAGGAAACTTGCTCCAGACAACACCATGCATAGCAGGGGCACCCTCCATGTCCAAAAGGAGGCCAAAAGAGGGGGATGTGCTCGCACGCTGAGTCGAACAGCGGTCGGGTCAGATGATGAGATTGCTGCGAACCACAACGACCAATGATAACCACCTACACTATACAAGCTGGATGTTAGTTAATTCCCAAATGGGCCTATGAGGATGGACAGAGAAGACGTAGCGCTTTCGAAACATCTGAGTCTCATCTGGATACATGCACAGCTTGGCACTATATGGTCCGTTGAAGAGAAGGGGGCGCCCGTCCGAGATCCAACCTCTGATGCCTGATTGGAGGGTGGGTGACGACATTCTTCTGTCTGGGAACACAAGGGAACAACACACGAAAACAAACACTACTGAGTGTCCTGAGGGAACGGGGTGCTGGGCGTAACGGGGCGGCTAGGGGAACGGGGCGGACGGACTGGAGTGGGGACCGGGAGGCGAAGGCGGTGCTCAGCGTTGTAGCTGCCATCATCGCTGTATTGGGAGGGCTGGTCGTCGTTGTAGTCCTCGGCGAACCGCTCGGTACCAAGGTCCTCGGGGGTAGCAAACTCTTCTTGAATGAAGGGCTCGGTTTCAGGCTCCTCTTGGACGAATTGCTCGGTGTCAAGCTGTGCTTTGGCGTGGTTGTCATTGGCAAGCTCCTCGTTGGCCAGTTGCTCGTTGGCAAGCTGCACGGTGGCAAACTGCACAGTTGCGAATTGAACGCTGGCATCCCCTCCGCTGTCCGTCGGGGTGGCAATGGCGGTCCACGACGTCGGAGTGCTCGAGCTGCAGTCATCAAAGTTGGTCTGGTTCTGAGCCGGGACCGCGACGAGGAGGGGAGGGACCGTGGCAGTGGCAATGTTGAAGGTGGCACTCTCGCCGTCGCCGTACCTGCCCATGTCGAGGGAGACCTTCTCAAGCGCCTCCTCGGTAAAGCGCATGAAGGGAGGTTCGAGAATGTCGATGCTGACCCGGGGTGCGAGGGAGTCTGCGATCAGCGGCGTCTGGCGAAGGCCACGTACTGAGGGGTTCGTCCTTGGACAGCTTCTTGCCCTTGCGCGCTGCTGTCAGTCGTTGATCACAGCCATCTGATCCTACGGAGAGTGAAATAGTTGCCAACCAACGCCATGAGGACTTCTGTCAGCGACCAGGCCCATATGGGTTACTCACGTTTGCGGTCGCCACCGCTCGGACGGGCCGAGACGACTTTGCAGTCGTCTACCGGAACCTCTTGGGCGATTGGAATTGGGGCAGCCATGACTGAGGCGGTCAATGGTGGCCACTGGGACCAACTCACCAGCTGGACCTTGCTTGTCCTTGCGAAACAACTTCCAGAAGAGTACCATTGCAGCGGGGAAGAGTGAGTGGGTAACGACGAAGAAAGGCAAGGCTTGTGGGAAGAAGCATTACCGGTGAAAAGCACACAGTCTCTACAGGCCACACAAGGCGCGAGGTCGGCTGTCGGCTCGCACCTCGCATGCGGCAAATGGAGGACGTGTTTGTGTTTGTGTTTACATATGTGCTGACATTTCTGTCCGCTATCGAAACGATCCAGAGGCCAGAGGCCAGAGGTAGAGCCGGCCCCAAGAAGCAGTAGAAACAACCCAGATCCGGTCAGCGATATCAGCGATATCAATGACGTCTCAATTTCAACCATTTTTTCCTGTTTCGGCGGAACGCCGCTACTGCATCTTGCCTCTTGGCATCACACGACATGCTATCACTTACAGAATGGTTCAAGTGCACGCCGTCAGAGAGTGGTGGCAGACAGCGTCATCATCCCTGGGCGATAATCTCGTTATGTCGTGTGATCTCGATCCACCTGTCCCGGTTCTGGCTTCCGTGCACCATGGCGCCCGATGCACGCGACCACATTGTAGTCGCCCATGTCCACCCTCCCAGGATCCCAGTCCTGCACGAGAACTCGGACTGTCCACAGGTCCACACCCTACGTAGGCAGTTCCCAATGCCGGATGCATACGACCCAATGAGATATTCTCATCCCGGAGCCCACATCATGTCATGCTTGTGTGTCGTGTTTGTTGTCAGTGACCCAGTGGAGTAACGCCACCACCGCTGCTCGCCTTCTCTGATGCTATGGGGACCCGAGTTGGTTTGCGTTGGACGCACACAAGGTATTGTTTACATACTTGACGACATGCTACACGGTCCCGAAAAGCACAGCAATACAAACACTAATACCGAACGCCATCAGCAGAGTGGCGGCTGGTCGTTTACGCGCCAAGGCCGAGTCCCCCCATCCAAACAGTCTGACGCTCGGTGGGAAAGCCGCTGCTCGCCCTCTTCACGTGTTCCATAATCTCGGCCACGCTCGGCTCGTCGTCATCGTTGAGGTGGTGCCGACGGGTGGCAAGGAGGAGGAAGATGATGGCGTCGTGGGCGAGCGGAGCACCCTTGTCCTCAAGCTCGAGCAGCTCGAGCATGTCGCTAACGGGGTAGCCGCCGCTGCCACGAAAGGCCATTACGTCCCACCATGCAGCGTGGGTTGCAAAGGCCCACTTGACCTCGGCGTTGACGTTGGCAACCTCGCGGCCAAGGGCGGTGCTCTCGTCCTGGCTGGCGCTGACCAGTGAGCACTTTGCTTTGCAGACTCGAGGAATGGCAGCACAACTCACCAGAAGACCTTGCGCAGCTGGGCGTGGAAGCTGTAGCCCCCACACCCAAAAGCCGTGCTGAGCGCGTGCATTGCCGACACGAACGCTATGGCCGTTTGCCTCTCCCTTTCGACCTGCTGTTCCTGTACAGTCAGCATCGCGCTGCGTGTGATGCCACCCTACCGCGAACAGGTAAGTGATTCGGCCGTGGAGGAGGGCGATATCGGTCCCAAGATGAGCGACTTTGGCCTTGAGCGCGTCGACCTCTTCCCTCAGCGTTGCAGCCTATGGTGGTTCAGTGAGAGGACACAGGTCACCGATGTTTCGATATCTTACACGCGCGTAGGTCGGCTACGTAAACGCGTCAGCTGCGGCTCACATCACATTTCAGTACATACGTTGGTGCGCTCGCCGCTGGTGTCGGCCACGTACACCATCTTCTGAGAGGGTCCTGTGGCGAGATGACGGACGGCCTTGCCTGGGTCGTGGTTGGGTTGGTCGTTCGGTGTTAGAGCATGAGTCTGCTCGTTGTGCTTGTGCCAAAGTTGCCTCTGCAGTGGTGTCCACTATCTGTTGCACCTGGACCGTACACGCTCGAGAGGGACCTGACGCACAGGATAATGAGATGGTGGTGGCTATGGTGTGATGGTGTGCAAAGAGAGAGTGGGTAGAGTGTTCCAGGATGAGCGTGGATCCAAACAATGCACCAAAACACGACAAAAAGCGCAAAAAGTGATTCTCCGCCAGGGAGTTGAACCCTGCTCTACCGCGATATTCCATTAGGAAACTCCCTATTGAGAGGCGGTTATACTAACCGATATACTAGCGAAGATGTTATATTTGTTACATAATCACTGTGGACACATTACGACAGTGTCTAATTAGACGGTCGAAATGGCCCTGGTCGCCCCGTTTGTCGTCATAATCCACCCACACCTCGCCCGGCCGACGGAGTCGAATGGCGTCCATTTGTACACCACCTTCATTGTTTCCTCTGCCCACTCTGCACACGATCATTTACCAACAACAACAACAACAACAAACAAACAACAACCCACTCAAAGCATTGGCCACCATGGGCGACTCCACGCCGCTCACACTGCGCGCCGACCTGCCATACCCCATCACTCTGACCCGGCTGGTCCTCGTCCCCGGTCAGCCTGTACGGCGCGGCGACCGGCTGCTCGAGTACAGCTTTCTGTCCGCGACACAGCGCAAAGAGAATGAGGCGGCGCTCAAGCAGGGCAAGACTGTCCCGCCCGAAAAGCACAAGAACGACATGGTGGGCTCGTGGGAGAGCCCCATCGACGGCGAGATTGTGCGGTGGGGCGAGGCCGCCAAGACCGGGACTGTGATTGAGCGCCGGCAAGCGAGGTGAGTAGAGCGAGGGGGATGTGTGTGGTCAAGGTGCGTTGGATAAGCTGCTGACAGGGAAAAAAGCAAACCCCTCGTCTGGGTCGAGCAGCCGTGTACCCACCCCGTCCAGATCCACGGCATGTGCGGGGTGTGTGGTGCAGACTTGACAAAGTGAGTGTGTCTGTCGCAACATGATCGCGCGAAACCCGCTGATGACATTTTCTCTAGTGACGACTACCTCTCCCGCCCCGCCGCCGAGGAGCCTGGTCCGTCGCGGTATCCGGGCAGCTTTGAGCTCGCTCACGATGCGCTGGGTGTGACCGTCTCCACCAACGAGGCGAAGCGACTGGAGACATTATCGCGAGACACGCTGTTGTCGTCGCGCCGCCTGTCACTCATTGTCGACCTGGACCAGACCATCATCCATACCACCGTGGATCCGACGGTGGGCGAGTGGATGAACGAGATCATGGAGGACGAGGAGGAGGAGAGGCGGGCGAAGGAGGAGGAAGAGGAAAAGGAGAAGAAGGACAAGGCCGTGGAAGAGGGTGGGGAAGGCGACAAGAGTGCAGTGCGGAGCACGACGCCGCCAATGTCCCCACCCCCCAAGCGCGAGAAGAATCCCAATGCCGAGGCGCTCAAAGACGTGGCGCGCTTCCAGCTCGCCGACGACCTGCCTCCCGGAGCAGTAAAGACCAAGGGACGCAGGCCCGAGCCCGTGAGGTGGTACTACACCAAGCCAAGGTGGGTTACATGCGAAACATTGGCCCGACTAACCCCACAGGCCCGGACTTACCAAGTTTCTCTCGTCTTTGAGCGAGCTCTACGAAATGCACGTCTATACGATGGGCACACGGACATACGCGGACGCCATCTGCCGCGTCATCGACCCCGAGGGCAAGATCTTTGGCGGTCGTATCTTGTCGCGTGACGAGAGTGGGAGTGAGTGGAAGCTGCCAACATGGTGATAGCCAGCTGACCCCATTCTCCAGGCATGAGCTCCAAATCCCTTGTCCGCCTCTTCCCCACCGACCAAAGCATGGTCGTCGTCATCGACGACCGCTCAGACGTCTGGGGCGACTGCCCCAACCTGGTCAAAGTGGTTCCGTACGATTTCTTCATCGGCATAGGAGACATTAACGGCTCGTTTCTCCCGCCCACCCAGCCGGCAGTGACGCCCATCCCTGCCGCCGCTGCTGCTGCCGCCGCGTCGTCGCCGAGCACGGCCGCGTCGAGTCCCGGGCCCGAGACGCCGCCCGAGATCCCGAGCACCGAGGACGGCCTGCTGCTCCAGTCCAAGCTGCTTGACGACCTGGCGGAGAAGCGGCCGCTGGCGAAGCTGGAGGAGGAGACGGAGCGTGCCGAGGAGGAGGCGGAGAGTGCGGCCGAGGCGGCAGAAGCTGAGGGATCAGGCAAGCCTGAAAAGGACGCAACGGCCGAGCCCCAGGCGGCACAAGCGCCTGCTGCCCAGGCTCACCACCCGCACCCGCACCCGCACCACCGCAAGCAGCTGCTCAACCCGGAAGACCACGAGCTGGAACGAGTTGCAGGAGTGAGTCGAACACCGCACCTGCTGATCTGCGCTGACGCTTTGTTTAGATCCTCCGCGAAGTCCACTCGGGCTTCTACAAGGCATTCGACGACCGCGTGCCCGGCTCAAATGCCATGCCACTGCAGTGCGACACGCCGCTCCTCATCCAGGAGATCAAGGACCAAGTGCTCTCGGGCTGCGTCATTGCCTTTACGGGCGTGATCCCGCGCAACGTCGTTCCCGAGCGGTCGGATATCTGGCAGACGGCGGAATCGTTTGGCGCGCTGTGCGTGCACGAGCTCAACGATAAAGTCACACACCTGGTGACGGCCACGCTGGGCACCGAGAAGATGCACCGCGCCGCGCGCATGCCGCGGACCCAGGTCGTGTGGCTGACGTGGCTGCAAACGAGCATTGCGCTGTGGCGGCGCGAGCCCGAGGACCCCTTCCTCGCCCACCGGCCGAGTACGGGGTCGGGGTCGCGCGGCGTCAACTCGCGCGCCGACTCGGAGGACGCCAAGCAGGCAGAGGGCGGCGGCGGCGGCGGCGGTGCTGCCTTTGGGCGCGCGCGGGAACCCGAGACGGACGCCGACGGCGACACGCCCATGACGGAGGAATCGGGCGACACCGAGAGCGAGGGCCCCGTGGACGCGGACGGCCACCATGTCTCCGAGGACGACCTGGCGCAGGACGCGGCAGTGTTCGACGCGGCATGGGACGACGACGCGCAGGCCGAGTTTGACAAGTTTCTCGAAGACGGCAGCGACGACGACGACGACGACGACGACGAAGCCCACACGGCGACGGACGGCGGCGACAACGACGACAGCAGCAGCGACGACGAGCCCGTCAACCGGTCGCGCTCGCGCGCCGAGACGCCGTCTGTGTGGTCGCGCGCGGCGACGCCGGGCCCGTCCATCCTCTCGCGAGCGGGCACGCCTGGTCCCGAACAAGATCCCAAGCACGTCCGGTACGCCGACGAGGAGAACCAGCCGCTGGAGAGTGTCCGGCAGCCGCAGCCGGGGGACATTTCCTCGTTCCCCGCCTTGCCGCCGCGCAAGCGCGCACGACTGCTGTTGACGGCGCCGACGGACGATGACGACGTGCCCGAGGCCAACCGGATGAACTACACTGCGCCGGGGAGCTACGGCAAAGAAAAAGGGGAGGCGAACGGGGACATGGGGCCCGAGACGGATGGGGAGGGGACAGAGGGGACGGGTGGCGGCGCGTCCGAGGCGGAGAGCGAAGACGAGTTTGCGCAGATGCTCGCCGACAGCCTCGCCGAGGAGTAGGAGTAGTGGGGTGGTAGCCAGCAGCATCAGAAGGGAGGTCGCAGCACTGCATAATGCACAATCACAGTACAAGCCACACAAACGAGTACTAACCAACCCGGTCCTCGGTCTAATGAGCACACGACACACCCTCTACGCCGGCGTGCGCGGCGGCAGCGTAAAGTTGCGCCTGTTGAGCAACATGCCCTTGATAGCGCGCACCTCGCGCCGCACCGCGTCCCACTCCTCGCTCTTGGCCGCGGGCAGTCCCATCGGGCTCGTCTCGTGGCCGTGTCCATGCCCGTGACCGTGGGGCGAGCTGCCGCCGCCGATCCCGCCGCCGGCTTTGGCGAGGTTGGCGCCGAGCGTGCCGAGGCCGACCTTGCCCGTCGCGGCGCCGGGCACGCCCGCCCACGGGTTACTCGAAGACGCGCCGACGCCGCGCGCAAAGATCTCGCGGTGTAGGCCGCCCGTGTACGTCTCGAGGGTGGACACGAGCGAGGTGCGCGTCGTGGCCGTGGCGTCGAGCGAGGACGCGAGGTCGCGCAGCGCAGACGACAGCGGCGACACGTCGCCGAACAGCTTGGCCGGGCCCGGTTCCGAGTCGAGCAGCGCGTCGGCCGCGGTGTGGATCGACGCCGAGCGCGGCGAGTCCGGGACGGCGGTCGTGCGCGCCAGCGCCAGGTCCTTGCCAGTGTCCTTGTCCTTGCCTGCGTCCTTGTCCTTTGCGTCCTTGCGCTCCGAGTCGCGCGTGCGCGCGCGCACGAGCTCGCCGCCCGCCCCACTGCGCACACTCACGACCGAGCGCGCCTCGTCGTCCTCGACCACGTCGGTGAAAATGTCCATGACGCGGATCTCGCGCAGCCTGTCGACGATGGCGCGCCACCGCTCGCGCTGGGGCGCGACGAGGGCTGCGCGCGCGCTAAACGTCGCGTGCAGCAGAGGCAAGAGGAACGCAGACCAGATCCCCGCCACGACGGCGCTTCCACCCAGCACGAGCGAGACGATGTATGCCAGCCGCTTGAGCTGGGCCGGGAGCGTGGTGATGCGTAGCGTGGTGGGCGCGTGGGCCAGGTGGTGGACGGGCGGCGGGGACGCGTACGCTGGTGCGGCGGCGAACGCGGCGTGGGTGGATGTCGCGGCGGCTGCGGTGCCGAGCACGGCGGGGGCGACGGCTGCGATGGAGCTGGCGCCGATGGACGGGGTGGGTGGGGTGGTTGTTAGGGGAGGAGCAGGAAGCGGGGCGGACGAAGCCGACGGGGTGTCCGTGGGCGCGATTGCTGCTGGTGGAGGAGGGGGAGGCGCGGAGGGTGCCGCTGCAGGAGCAGCTGCAGCTGTGGGTGGTGGTGCTGGCAGTGTCATGGGCGGGGGAGGTGGTGGGGGCTCGTTGTTGGACATTGTGGACGGTGGAGATGGATGGAATGGATGAGAGAGATGGAGAGAGAGATGGATCCGGCGTCGGGAATGGCAGAAAGCCGGCGGGGACAGAGCCGGCCAGCGTCGTCCCCCAGGTGGTGCCAACGGGGACACCGCGGAGGAGACGCGATGCCGCCGCCGCCGCCAAACGAAATGACGCACTGGTCGTCTGGTCTCATTCTTGCATCGTCCATCGTCCATCGTCCATCCATCGTCCGTCATGGCACAACCATCACAACGTGAGTCCCCCGTCTCTACCACTCCTATAAGCACCCATGCAGCTGGCCCACATATGAGGGCAGCTGCGATGCGTGTTGCTCGCCATCCGGGGGTCGCCGCTGCGACGCGACTGCCCCCCCCCCATCTCCATCACACTTGCCGCATGGACATGTTCGCGGCCACCTACCCGTCCACTCGCTGACGCACCCACTCCAGCATCCTCAACAGCACCGACACCCGCACCAGCTGCCGTGGCCGCGCTCGACACGTACAAGGCCAAGGACCCAGCCAAGAGTGCGTTTGCCGTAGATTTCATCTTGACGAGCGCGACCGAGGTCGTGTTGTTGGTGGCGAGGGGAAGAGCATAAACTGGGCCATGGGCAGGCAGGTAGCTGTACATCAATCGCAAACTACCTGCTGGACGCCCATTCTTCTGCGCTCGCTGTTGCTAGTTGCTGGTGGAGCGCGTCCACCGGCTACATACCCCAGCGCTCCTCGCCGACGGGACCCCATCAACCTCCTCCCCCCCCCCCAGCTTCCTTCCTCCCGTCCTCCCTCTCGCCAGCTTAACGATCTGCGTCTTCGTCCTAAAGCTGACAGTGCTCTTCCACTCCACACAGTCGTCGTGCGCTTCAAGTCCATCGGCTCGGCACCCATCATGAAGAACAACGTCTTCAAGGTCACGGCGGGAAACAAGTTCCAGGCGGTCATTGTGTTCCTGCGGGGACAGTTGGGGATCAAGGCGAGCGATTCGTTGGTGAGTGTGTTTGGACGGGAGAATGAGGGGGGAAGAGGAGTGAGGGAAGGTCGTTATACGCGCTCTCGCGAGCGGACCGGCGTGCTCGTCCACACCAGAGTTCAGACCTCGGCCCATGGGAGGTGTCCAGTGCTGGTCCTTCCTGCTGCCATGATGACCGTCGGTGCTGGCGATGGTGTACCCCTGGTGTGGCTGCGTTGTCCCACAAGTTGGTTCCCTCTTATGCCCGATGGGCGACGGACATGAGTTGTCCTCCACGGCTGGCTTCAACTCGCCGTCCTTGTCCGCCTCTCCCTCCCTTGCCCTCCCCACCGGTCCTCTCCACAAACAACAGCTGACACCTCTCCTCTCTTGCAGTTTACATACATCAACGGCGCCTTTGCCCCTACACCAGACGACACGGTCGGGAGCCTGTTTGAGTGTTTCGGGACGGACAACCACTTGATTGTCAACTACAGCAACACGCAGGCCTGGGGATAGGCCCAAGGTGCGCGCTATCATCCCCTTATGCTGTGTACTAGACCCCCCTTTTTGTTTAGGAAGAGCCACGATGTTAATGTCACGACTATCGACGCGCACGAGCTGCATGGGAACACGCGACGCGGCAGAGATCGCTGAAGGTAACACTGCATTGCCTGGCTACAACGTGAGCCGTGGCGACTCTCTCTCTCTGTTTTCTTTTTTTACTGCACAAACCCGCCTCGAACGAAACCAAGCTCCTCGACCGCTTTCAGCCCCGCTCAGAGCGACGCAACAAGCTTGTCAGCTTCGGCAATGTACGCCTTGACCTCCTTCTGCTTCTCCGCCGCCTGCTCCGGCGTCACCTCGACCCTCTGGCGGGGCACTTTGAGCCCACGCTTGGTTCCCTCGCGCTCGCGCACCCTCTCGACCCACTTGGCGAGTTGCGGGTACGCGGCCATGTCGATGCCCATGCGGCCATAGCTCGAGACCCACGTCCACGCGTTCAGGTCGGCGAGCGAATACTTGTTGCCGACGAGGTACGATCCGCCGCCGGGGGCAGAGGGCTGCAGGCCGTCCTCGAGGACCGAGAACAGGCGCTCAACCTCGACGACGTAGCGCCGGATCGCGAACGCGTCCTTGTACTTTTGGTTGCTGCGGGGAGGGAGGGTTGTGTCAGCGTGGCTATCGCGTAGGACGCAAGGCGGAGGCAGGTAGTGGCCAGCTGCGGGCTAGCGTCGTGGCCCTCTCCAGCTGGCTGTGCCACCGACCCCCGAGACACCAGCCGCACTCACAGAAAGTAGCCCGCCTGGCCCTGCATGGGTCCGATACCGCCATGCGCGAAGAAGATCCACGATACCATGTCTGCGCGCTCGCCGGCGTCCTTGAACGAGAGCTTGTAGTCGGTGTCTGGGGGTGTGTGTCAGTCGGGGTGGTGATCGCAAGGGCAGCTAGGCTGACCAGGACGAAGCTATTCTCGCCACATAGTCAAACAACGACGCACCGTACTGCTCTGCGATCCACAGGAGGATGCTAGCGGTCTCAAAGACGCGCTGTCCGCCCGCATTGTCGTCGACGATGGCCGGGATGCGGCCGTTGGGGTTGATCTTGAGGAAGGCCGGGAGCTGGGGCGTGGGCGTCAGTGAACAGTGTATAGGGAGGGCGTGTCCAGCCACGACCACGAGACGTATCGCTTCGTCCAGCTAGCCCCGGTGCTCGGGCAGCTGGCGAATGCTAGCCCGCACAACCCAGTCCGACTGGGCCAGTCCCCACACTCCCCGACAACACACCTTTTGCTCATTCTTGCCAAAGTCCAGGACAAAAATGTCGTAGCTGAGCTGGTCCTTGGCCTTGTCCGGGTACGCGATGCGCATCTCCTCGAGACACAGGCTTGCCTTGTAGCCGTTGGGCGTGCCCTGGGTGTACAGGTGGATCTTGGGCGGGCCTTGTCCCGGGACGGTGGGGGTGTCGGGTGCGATGGCGGCTGGGAGGGACATTGTTGTTGTTGTTGTTGCTGCTGCTGACGAGTAGTAGTGGTAGCCGAGGGACGGGAGACGGTGGAGGACGGGTGCGACGAGGGGTAGCTGGGCGATGCGGGATGCGACGAGGGTACGTGCGAGGGTGATGTTGAAGAGCATGTGTAGGAGGGAGAGGGAGAGAGTGAGAAAGCGGAAAGAACGTGGCCGTGGGTGGGATAAGCGACGATGCGAGAGATCTGGTGAATCAGCCAGAGCGTGTGTCGTCATTGTCGTCGTCTCTCGGCCTCTTCCGTGCCCGATGGGGGGGGGGGATTATCAGTCAGCAATCACAGCCGGTTTGTTGACGCGGAGTGTCTCTAGATCCCTCGTGTCACTACCAATATGCATAGCCCGTGGGCTCTCTAACATGCTGCCACTCTGGATTCCAGCTTCGTTTTGCATGCATTACCTCGTCGAGGCCTGCGAACGGCAGAGCAGCAAAGACGGGTCTGGTCATATCCCCCGTCCCCACGGTATTGACGGCATGCCACACGTAAACGACGATCGATTGGAATGGTATTGCTGTCACGTCTTGTGCCCATCGCTCTTTACGTTGTGTCCATCTCACCTACACCTCACACACCCTCCTCTATCCATCCACCAGCATCCTGCTCACTGGCCAACACTGGCGAGCACCCACACCCCTCTGGACCAGACCTTCCTGGGGACGAGATTGTGGGAACCGAACAGAGGAATGTGCGACGCTCTCGAACCCTCCGACCCAACACTATGGACGCGCAAAGGCGCCTTCAACCTGCAACCTCTCGAGCGACATCCCGTGCACCGCATAGCTATATGCTATCTGCGGTGCCAAGATGTCCAGCTGAACACACGATGGAGAGAGACGCTCCCATCGTTCGTTCCAAAGGTCGTTTCCATCGGCGCCGAACCTCCATCGAGTCCCTCGCTCGTGCCGTGGCGTCGTCGCCGTCGTCGTCGCCGTCAAGAGGCCCTGCCTGCAAACACTTTTGGGATCTCGAGGCCCTCGCCTGGTGACGGCCGCCGACGCCAAACATGCCTCGGCCTCAGTCATGTTCAGCATATGCAGCCCCCCATTTGCCAAGCTCACGCCGTCACTGGGCAGAGCACCTCCGTCGCGAGTGTGAATATGCAGGCCGAGGCCAGGAGGCCCAGGTACACTGTCCACAGGGACGTGAGAAGGGACCAGCCCTGTATGCCCCGCACACCTCCCCGCACGGCAGAGCTCCGCACGGCAGAGCTGGCAGAGCTGGCAGGCAGAAGACGACGGTACGAGGGGCAGCGACGACGAGCAGACGTGGAGAGTGTGTTCGGCCAGACTCTGCCAAGAGCAACTGCCAGTCTCAGCCCAAGGTTCCAGCGAGTCACCTGTGCCATGATCACCTGTCACCGGTCACCTGTCTCGTGCACTCAAATGCTGCTGAGATATGCCCACGGTGTGTCTTACCTGGGGAACAGGAAAAAAAAAGGACACCCAGCGACTGCGCGTGGCGCTTTCCGGCGCTGGGCGGCGCTGGCAGACGGGTCCAGAGGAGGAATGAGAGCATCCGACACACACCTGTCTCTCGCTCGAGACGCCTCTGGTGCACATGCATGTCTGGGGGTTGTGGGTGGGAGCAACGACACACACGCCGCCCAAGCCTCCGGCCCAGGCCGCTGCCTGGCACGCTGTCACGGGTGACACCTCTGGCGACAAACCCAACCGGCAACGCCCACTGACAAGTCACAACCCCCCGCTGCACATCTCCCATTCATCATCTAATATATCCTCTTGGCTACCAGTTGCTGTCGACAGCTACATAGCAACACGAGCAACGAGCCGTACCCCACCGCAAGGCACTCGTCGCTCCGTCGCCCCTCCCCCCCTTCCAACCTCGGCAGCTCCGCCCAACCACCCCTTTCGCGTTTGCTTTCCTCCCTTTATCTCACCACACACTGTCCTCGCACTGCATGACCGCGACAATGGGCACTCCGCCCGCTCCCTCATCATCGTCCACTACCCCTTCCTCCTCCACGTCCACCTCTGCATCCTCGGCCGCGCCCGACGCGTTTTCCGTCGCCGCACTCAAGGCCGCACTCACCGCGTACCGGAATCCAATCTTGCCAGGATGGAACCCCGACCCGACAGTGTGTAATGTGCCCGGAAAGGGATACTTTCTGGCCACAGGCAGCGGCGAGTACAGCCCCGGGCTGCCAGTGTACCACTCCATCGACCTGTTTACGTGGGAGGTGAGTAGCGACGGGCGGGTGCGAGTGCGAGTGACTGTTATGGTGGTGGGGGCGCAGAGTGGGCCGTGTCGGCCTTACCACACAGCGTTGTCACCACCAGCGTCACTGTCTTTCCCCTCCGAGATTCCACTGCAATGGAGTGGGAGCCAAGGAGGGACTTTGCTTTTCTTGGAAGCAAAAAAAAGCTGATCCTATCACCCAGCTCCTTGGCCACGCCATCAAGCGCGTGCCCGCACCCCTCGGCGCGCCGACACTGCGCTACCACGCAGGACACCACTACATGGTCGTCACGGCCGCCGCCGCCGCCGACTCGACACACCCGCAGATCCTACTCGTGTCCACGCCCGACATCTTTGACGAGGCCCGCTGGGGCGAGCCCGTCGTCATCGAGGCGAGCGGTACCGAGCCCGACGTGAGTCACCACCCCGTGCTGGTCCTTACAGAATCTTCCACGAGGCGAGAAGCAGGACAGAAGGATAGGGGAGCGGGGCCCGCAGGCTGGCTGGCGGTGGGCGGCTGGCGGCTGGCGGCTGGCGGCTGGGAGTGTGCCTCGGTGCACGGCGCAGGAACGCGCCGTGCGCGCGCGCGCGTGCGCCGCTGAGGTCGACGGTGGCCAAGGTGCCCGAAATGGTGTGGCAATGCCGGGCCCCGATGACGCTGGTCGTGATTTGTTGACTCTGCCTGGCCTGATGATGCTGCCTGCTCAGTGTCAACATTCCTGTCCTGTCCGGACATGTTTGTTTTCGTTGTCATTTCCACCACCCCGGTGCCTCTCCAATGGGTACACACATACTGACTTGCACAGCTCCTCTTCGACGACGACATGGCCTACCTCTCATACACCTCGCCGTCGTCCACCGAGCGCCTCATCGTCTCGATTGACATCGACACCGGCCGCAACCTCTCGCAGCCCAAGGTGCTCGAGCACCAGGGCCGCCTCCTGAAGCGTGCGGGATGGTACTACATGCTCACGTCGTCGGACGACGGCGCCTCGGCGAGCGTGTACCGCTCCCGCGAGCTGGGGATGGAGGCCGACGACGGCGAGCCACAGTGGGAGGGCGCGCCGCGGAACCCCATCCTGGCGAATGGCGACCACGCCGACGTGCGCGGTACAGTCCGCCTGGACATTGTGCGCGGCGAGCGCGGCTGGTCGGCCATCTTCCGCGCCATGCGGAGCCGGAGCGCGCGCGGAAGCCGCGCGGGTTCTGCAGCGGGCGCGTCAACGCCGAGCTCGAGCTCGAGCGCAAGCGCAGGCTCACGGCCCACACCCACCGGGGCCGACGCTGACGCATGGTCCGACTCGCACCTCGGCGCCGAGACGTACATGGCCCCCGTGGAGTGGCGGGACGGCTGGCCCGTGATCAACGGCGGGGAGCACATCGAGCTCGTGGGCAATGCCGAGGGCATGCGGTTGTTGCCCGAGCGCGACGAGTGGGTGGACGAGTTTGACAGGGAGGGTGAGTCGAGTGTACAACACCACTTCCTACAAGCTGACATTGCCGTCCCAGATCTGAGTATCGGATGGTACACGGCCCGCAAGCCAAGCTACACCCTCGGCCAGCGCGGCCTCGCCCTCGTCCCCGCGCCACTGGCACGGGACTCGGCCACCCCACCGCCCATGCTCCTCCAGCGCCAGCTGGGCTTCGACATGGACTGGGAGACGCGCGTCGCCATCCCCACCACACCTATCGAGGCCGGCACAGTCCTCTGCGCTGGCCCCAGCTGGGCCGGCGTCGCCGTTCGTGGCGGGTCAGCACCGACCATTGTCTTCCGCAGCGCGACCACCAGCTCGAGCCCCGAGCCCACGACCACCGCCCCGCTCGTCCTGGACACGGCGGGCCTGCAGGTATCTGTGGTCCTGCGGATCCGCGCGCGCCGCGATGCGTACGAGTTTGTGTACGTCACGGCCGGGACGGGCGACGAGGTCGTGCTGGGGTCGGTGCCGAGTGCCGCGTTTGCAGTGGCGGGCAGCGGCGCGCACCTTGGCGTGTACGCTGTGCGCACCGAGGGTGAGGAGAGTGGCGCAGAGGAGGCGTGCTTTGCGTACACAAAGTGGGTGAGGGTGGAGGTGTAGGCGGGTCCCAGGCCGAGTAGTAGTGGCGATTTGAGGATGGCAAAGAGGGAGGGAGGAGAGTGGCACAAGTAGGTGTTCCTGGCATAAAACCGTATCTTGCATTGTCGCTTCCCATCATGCACGTGTAGCGTTTTGAGCAGCTGTCCGTCTCGTACTGGTTAGTACTAAACCGGCCCCGTACGAGCGACCGACCGACCGACCGACCGAGCGCACCCAAGACCACTTGACGGTTGACGCCAACTCTCACCCAACTCTCACTCAGCCCGTCAACATGACCGTCCGTCAATCCACCCGGCCCGTTCCTTCCTCCGTCCGACCCTACCGTCCGCACTCAAGCGCTTCATCCCTGTCATGCGCATGCACCTGCACCAAAAGAACGGCAAAAGGACAAGCTCCTGATCACTCAGAAGCGCTGCTAGCAGGTCCGACTGGGAATCGAACCCAGATTACAAGAACGAGTGATGTGTGACCCCCGGGATCCTCCTGAAGGACCCTGTTTGGAGGATGATCACGGCGTTGTGCTCAGAATCTTGTGTACTAACCGTTATACGATCAGACCGACCTTGTATGCTCTCTTGTGCGCTGGGGGATGTCAAGAGAGAAGGGTTCTGGAAAGGGTTGGAGGGTGCAGAAGAGTAGGAAGGAGGTGGTCGAGGGAGAGAGAACCGGGCCGCGCGAATGGCCGATGATGGATCTGGGGCAAGACATGGTGGCTGGTGGTGCTGGCTGGCTTAGCATGCATGAATGCCGAGCATGTCTCCCGACGTCGGCACGTTCACGCATGCTGTGTTGACACCTCAAGTTCAAAGGCTGCCGGTGGCCTGTTGTTAGGTGCCGAGTAGAGGCAGGAGCAAGAAGCCTGGTGAATTGGCCAGCAAACGCGATCTCCCTCAGCGCCGCGCCTGCGTCCCGGCTTCTCTCTACCACATACATGTATCGTCATCTAGTCCTACGGCCTCTTCCTAATCGCTATCACTGTCATAACCCCCCAACAACGCCACACCCGAGCTCGCCTTGGCCGCAGCAGCAGGCACTTTACGCGTCCGAGCCTCTTCAGCCTGCTTGCGCGCCAGCTCGGCGTAAAACTTGATGTTTTCAAGCGCGTCTCCGCCGAGCAAGCCTGTCGAGTCGCCGCCACGCGCCCGCTTCACTGGCCTGCTGTCGTCCTGCTGCTGCTGCTGCTGCTGCTCGTCCTCAGACTCGGGCTCTTCAGGCAGGATGGGGTAAAAGTCCTCCTCCTTGCCCTCCTCCAGCGCGCGCAGCGACTGGGCAGCCTCGACGAGCTTGTCGTCCAGCTTGGACGCGATCACTTTACGTCCTTCCTCGGCCACGCGCGCGTCCTCGGCCTTTTTGCCTCCTGGGTTGGGGTCCTCGGTCGCCCACCTGAAGCACATGTCAGCCAACGGTGCGGGGTGGACAGTGCCGGTGGGGGCTGTACTCACCTGACGTTGAGAATCTCGTCCATGTCCATGCTCTGGCACTGCATCGCCTCCTTTGCAAACTGGGCATTGCCCTCGTGTTCATACTGGACAAAGGCGATGCCGCGGTTATGCAAGATGTTGTCTGTAGACAAGTGTCAGCGAGCCCGATGCGCCGTCCGCCACGCCTCCATCGACGTCTTGCGATCCCACTTACACTTTGAAATCTTGCCCCACTCGCCAAAGTGCCTCAACAACGTGTTCTTGGTCTGGTCCTTGTCGGGCCCCTCGTGCATCTTGCCAATGTAGAGTGTTCGGTTGGTACGCGAAAACGAGCCTACACCACCCATGTCGTCGCGGTACTCGGCGTGCTTTTCGCGTCCAAAGCAGTCGCGCGAATGGTCGCTTGTGGCTCCAGGCGCTGGCAGGCGGTGGAGGTAGGCGCACTCGGATCTGCAGATTGCGTAAGTATATCGGTGAAAGAGATGTGGGACAGTCAGACTCACCCATAGGGGCAGCGACCACGGGCAAAGAACAGGCAGCAGAAGCGGTTGTTGGTTGCGTCGGCGCGGGTGTACCCAGCATCGCGCGAGATGACGCAGCGGGTCTGCGAGAGTGTCTGCCTGGAGTAGGTGAGTAACCTGTGCCGTAAATTGTTTGTACCTACATTGACAGTGCATCTTCCTTGTCGCCACCGGCCCACTTGTTGTACCAGATGTCTGGGCGGCAATGTCAGCAAAGTGTCAACATAGGGGAGGGACAAACTCACTGTACTCCTTTCCAGCCTGGACCTTTTCTGTAAGGTCCACATCGCCCGGCTTGACCTGGATGCGGGCCGCGCGCAGCTTGCGCTTTGGTGGTTCGGAAGGCATGTTGGATGGGGAGAGGATGGAGATGAATGGAGAACGAGTTGATGATCCAGAGGCCGCAAAGGGTGAGTTGTGGTGAACGATCAAATTACGTAATCAACGATGAACGGTCCATTTCAATGACGCCTGACTTTCCTTTGCCTCCTCTTGTGATCATATATCGGTCATCGTTCTCCGTTCTTGAAACAACAACAGCAACGACAACAAGTGCCATGGCGACAAACGGCACAGTCGGTGGAGAGTCTGCCACGTCGGCCCGCTTCCTCTCGCTCCTCGAGGCGGCAGCGCACCCGGCCGAGTCCTCCCTCTCATCCGAGACCCTCGCCGACTCACTCGGCATCGCGTCCCTCCCATCTCCAAAGGACGCAGTCAAGCTCGTCGAGGCCAACGTCCTCTCCCCTCCTCGCGACCTCTCCGGACCCGACCTCTGGAGGTGGCAAGTGCCCCTGCCGACCCAGATCCCGCTGCCTGCCCTCCGCCTGGATCCTTTACCAGCTACCCACACCGTCACCCCGACCTTCCGCGGCATCGATGGCGCCTTCACACACTGGCGGGACGCGCTCGCTCCCAAGCCGCCCGCACATCCGAACCTCAGCTCCAGCATGATGCGTGAGCCCGGCAAGGCGTCGACCTTTGTGCGCGGCAAGAGCACCAACGCGCCGTTCCTGCCCGGTGGCCTCGAGCCTGCCGTGAGCGTCGAGAAGCTGGACGCCGAGGACGAGGACGAGCTCGAGGAGGAAGACGGTTGGAAGACACGTGCACCGGGCTTGCGCCGTGGTGTGCCTCTTGAAGGAGGTGGGTCGTTGGTGACCGCGATATGCAACTGACCCATCAGCGGACGATTTCCTTGCCGAAATGCTCGGCTCGCAGACTATGACTACCAAGGCTCGCAGGCGGAGACGCGGTGGCGAAGAGTCGCCCAAGCTGGAGGTGGGTGATTAGTGCCAGCTACCATGTCTGACCCATTCAGGTTTCGCGCCTTGGCGACGGCGAGACGACCCCCGACGGCGACGAGATCAAGATTGGCTCGTCTTCCTCGGCCAAGAACGTCGACGACCTTCTCCCCGTCGGCGTAAGTGCCAGCTGTAGTTTCTTCTCCACACAGCTAACACCACTCAGAGGCTTCCCGCCCCGCCACCTGCCCGCGCTCTCAAGAAGGCAGCCAAGAAAGAGTGGGCCCACGTCGTGGACGTCAACCAGGAGCTCGTCAACGTAAGCTATCCTGACATAACGATCGTCCAGCTGACAGACCCAGTTCCACGAGCTCGTTCCCGAGATGGCGCGCAAGTACCCCTTCGAACTGGACAATTTCCAAAAGGAGGCAGTGTACCGTCTCGAGATGGGCGACAGTGTCTTCGTCGCGGCCCATACGTCCGCCGGAAAGACTGTCGTGGCAGAGTACGCTATTGCGCTTGCTGCAAAGCACATGACCAAGTGAGCTCCCTCAACCTCGCTAACGAACTGACAACTACAGGGCAATCTACACCTCGCCCATCAAGGCGCTCTCCAACCAAAAGTTCCGCGACTTCAAGACTACCTTCGACCCGGCCAGCGTCGGCATCCTCACGGGAGACGTGCAGATCAACGCCGAGGGAAGCTGTTTGATTGTGAGCTGCGTGGTTTCCAACAATGAGCTGACGCGACAGATGACGACGGAAATTCTGAGAAGCATGCTGTACAAGGGAGCCGACCTTATCCGCGACGTCGAGTTTGTCATCTTCGACGAGGTCCACTACGTCAACGACGCAGAGGTGGGTTGCCTCGTTGAAATCTTTGTGCTAACCCTCAGCGTGGCGTCGTTTGGGAAGAGGTCATCATCATGCTGCCCGAGCACGTCAACATCATCCTCCTTTCGGCTACCGTTCCCAACACGAGGGAGTTTGCCGACTGGGTCGGGTAGGTGTCTTCGGTGGTTGCCTCCGCTGACCTGCTCAGTCGTACCAAGAAGAAGGACATTTACGTCATTTCCACCCCCATGCGTCCTGTTCCCCTCGAGCACTTTCTCTGGGCTGGCAAGGAGCTTCACAAGATTGTCGATTCCAAGGGCCAGTTCCTCGGCGACGGGTAAGCTGATCCCAGTGCAATCGTCAGCTGACGTCCCAGCTACAAGACGGCCGGCGAGGCTCTCCGCCGCAAGCAGGACAAGGAGCGCGAGGCCGCCGGTCTGCCTCCAGTGCAGCGCACTGGTGGCCGCGGCGGTGCTCCTGGCCAGAACGTCAAGGCCAAGGACTTGCCCACTGGCCGCTCGGCCCCCTTTTCGCGTGTCGGTGGCGGACGCACGCACTCGAACCGCGGCGGCGGCCAGGGCGCCCCAGCATCCGCAGTGGCCACTCGCGGTGGCCGTGGTGGATTCAGCGGTGGCCGAGGCGGCCGCGGTGGATTCCAGCTCGACCAGAACGTCTGGACCCATCTCATTTCGTACCTCAAGAAGGCGCACCTGCTTCCCGTGGTCAACTTTGTCTTCTCGAAGAAGCGCTGTGAGGAGTATGCCCAAAACCTGTCCACGACAGATCTGTGCGACGCCAAGGAGAAGAGCGAGGTGCACATTGTCTGGGAGCGTGCTTTGAACAGGCTCAAGGGTGGGTTGCCCATTCGTTGGATGACCGCTAACCCAGGCAGGAAGCGACAAGACCCTTCCCCAGATTCTGAGGATGCGCGAGCTCATGACTCGCGGCATCGGTGTCCACCACGGTGGTCTTCTGCCTTTGGTCAAGGGTGCGTAATCAGCTTATTGTCGTTCTTGGTGATACTAGCTGACATGTGGCAGAGGTCGTGGAGATTCTCTTTGCCCGCGGTCTCATCAAGGTCTTGTTCGCGACCGAGACCTTTGCCATGGTGGGTTACCCTCCTTGTTTGTCCATTCTAACCTCCCAGGGCGTCAACATGCCAGCCAAGTCGGTCGTCTTCACGGGTATTCGCAAGCACGACGGCACGTCGTTCCGCAACCTCCTTCCCGGAGAGTACACTCAGATGGCCGGTCGTGCCGGTCGTCGTGGTCTCGACACGACCGGTACCGTCATCATCCTCAGCGGTGAAGAGCTCCCCGCAGTAAAGGAGCTGCAGGAGATGATGCTGGGCGTGCCAAACCGCCTCACGTCCCAGTTCCGCCTCACGTACAACATGATTCTCAACCTCCTCCGTGTCGAGGCTCTGCGTGTTGAGGAGATGATCAAGCGCTCATTCTCGGAGAACGCAGCCCAAAAGCTGGCTCCCGAGCAGCAACGCCAGGTCGAGCAGGTGGGTTGCAGGTGTGCTGGCACTCTACTGACGCGTTAGACCGAGAAGCTCCTCGCCAAGCTCCCGAACGTCGACTGTGCAGTGTGCAAGCCTGACATTGAGGCGTTCTATGACCTTTCATCGGAGGTGGTCCGCATCAATACCAACCTCATGAACCAGGCAGCTTGGGCCTCGGGGAAGCAAATGTCCCCCGGCCGTATCGTCATTCTGCACGACGGGGTGAGTTGATAGACTTTTTGTCGCATTGCTAACTCTCCAGCATTACCCTGGCAACGTCGCGATTGTTCTGCGCAACGCCCCGTCGATTGTTCGCGACGGCGTCAAGTCTGACGCCAAGGCATTCTGGGTTCTGGCTCTTGTTACCAAGGGCGTCAAGTCCAAGAAGGAGGACATCAAGGACGGCGACGTTCCGCCCCGCTGGCCACCCGTTCTTCCCAAGGGCACATTTGCCAACCCCCAGTGGGAGCTCGAGGCTGTGGACAGCACGAGCGTGTCATTCGTTACCAACCGCATGCTCAAGATTGACATTATCTCCGTGCTCGACAAGCGCAACAAGGACATCTCCAACAAGGTCATGCACGAGATGGTGACTCTGCACGACGAGCTGAGCGCCGGCGACCTGGCCGAGTTCGACTGGGGCCGCTTAAGCAAGCTCGAGTTCCAGGAGCTGCTCCGCCAGAGGATTGCGCTGTCTGACCGTATCACCCGTCTCGGCTGCCAGCTGTGCGATGACTTTGAGGACCACTACGACATTATCCATGAACGCAAGATTGTCGAGGGCGGGCTCAAGCTTCTCCAGCTGGCGCTGTCGGACCAAAACCTCGAGCTGCTGCCAGACTACGAGTCGCGCGTGGACGTTCTCAAGGAGCTGCAGTTTATCGACGACAACGCCACAGTCCTGCTCAAGGGCCGCGTGGCGTGCGAGATCAACTCGGCCCACGAACTCATCCTCACCGAGCTCATTCTCGACAACATTCTCGCCGACTATACGCCCGAGGAGGCCGTGGCCCTCCTGTCCGTCTTTGTCTTTGTCGAAAAGACCGATTCGCAGCCCAACATTGCGCCCAAGCTCGCACAGGGCCTGGACACCATCTACAACATTGCCGATAATGTGGAAAACTGCCAGCTGCGCCGAAACGTCACCTTTGACGATTTCCGCGAAAAGTTCAAGCCGGGTCTTGTCGAGGTTGTGTACGAGTGGGCGCGCGGCATGCCCTTTAGCGACATTACGACGCTCACGGACGTGCCCGAGGGCACCATTGTGCGCTGCATTACGCGCCTGGACGAGACGTGTCGCGAGGTCCGTGATGCGGCCCGCGTCATTGGTGATGCCGACCTGTTCCAGAAGATGGAGGCGGCGCAGGCTTTGATCAAGAGGGACATCGTGTTCGCGGCGAGCTTGTACCTTTAGAAACTTACTATTCGTACGTAACAAGAGACCAAGAGACTAGAGTGCACACTAGCATTTGGCGACAACTACACGTGTATGCATAGCCTTTACACAGCATGTGACCGAGGGAGGGCTACTCGTACAGCCTGGCCGGGTTGTCGACCATCATCTTGACAAACACCTCCTCGCCCAACCACTCCTTCAGCAGCGCCAGCCACGACGGCATGTCCTCCTTGATCCGGAGGGGAATCACCTCGCTGCCGAGCCCGGCCTTCCTCCGCGCCGCCATGTCGTGGTGGAGGGGCGTGTGAGGCCAGTCGGTTCCCCAGACCAGTTGGTCGGGAAACACCTTCAACGCTTTAACCAGCGGCTCGAGCGAGTCGTACGTGACTGTGTCCGTCGATGGCGACAAGGTGAGCCGGTACGGTGCCGACAGCTTGATGTACACTGTCGACGGGTTGTGGCGGAGCAGGGCGACAATGGACGAGAAGTGGGGCACGGCCATGACGTCTATGGAAGCCGGAGGCGGGTGCTGCCCCCACGGCCCGGGGAGGAAGGCGAGGTGGTCAATCATGAGGATCTGCGAGGTGGGGAACGAGTCGAATGCAGCGAGTAACTGAACCCACCCCCGTGTCAGCATGCGAATGGGCGGCTAGGGCCTATGGCCAACTTACAGCATCATAAAAGGCTGCGTCGAGCTCCTGCACACACACCGTCCACCGCACGCCGGCGCGGTCGAGGCGCTCAAACACCTTCTTGAGAGCGCGCACTTTGGTGGCCCTGTCGTCCCCCTCCAGCTCGGCCCGCACGCCGCGCACACCCGCCCCGTCCAGCCGTTTGATAAACTGCCTGTCGGCGTCCACGTCAAGCTGGGTGGGCGGGAGGACGCAGACCGCGCGCCGCCAGGCGGGATCCTTGGCGACCCAGTCGTGCAGGCTCTCCAGCTTGTCGCCAAAGGCAAACGAGTGCACGAGGACAGTGCGGTCCACGCCTAGCGATGCGTGGAGGGATTCCTGGGCCGACGGGTCGAGGCGCGGAGGGACGAACATGGGTGTCTGGGACAGCGGGTAGTCGCTGGGGAAGATGTGGAAATGGGTGTCCCATGACCCGCGGGGCAGCTGCGGGAGGACGCTGCCTGCACTCGTGGCGGCGGGTTTTGACATTGTAGAACGGTAGGTTTGCCGCGCGGTCGTGGTCGTGGTCGTGGCTGATGGCTCAGATGGAGATGAGTGGAAGGTTTAGTGAGAGCCTATACGTGTTCACAAGAGGGCTGTTTGTGGGCAGAGACGGGCGTGAGATGAGTAAACGAGACGATATACGTCATGTAACACCACGCGCCGGAGCGGGCGGTCCGGTATCCGAAAGGTGTGGCCCTGGTCCTTTCCAAAGCCTGGCGGTTCGACGCGCCGTATCCTCTTAGCCAGCCAAAGCTAGCCACGCTCTAGGCTAGCCCGGCTCAAGAGGTATACCGCGACCGCCGTGACCTCGGTACACGGTACATCGTACAACACTTGCATTGAAGACATGCCGAGCGGCGCAATGTCATCCCGTGTACCTGGTGTCTCTAGCTGCACAATTTGCCGTTTCTTCCTCCGGCCATCGCCGATCCCGCCACATTTACGCCGAACCACTCGTCGTTTTCTCCACCATCCGTTCCTTCCAAGGCGAGAGACGTCTCTCCACCACAGGTCACACGATATACAGCACTACACAATACCCCGTAGGCACACCTTCAATATACCGCTCCTGTCCCGAACCGAGACCGGTATCCAGCCGACAACGTTGCGACTTGGAACCGCGGATGAAGCTTGTTGCAGGTTGCTGGCCGCCGGTAGAATGCCAATGTCCGGACCGGGCGGACTGCTTTCACATGACCAGAAACTGATTTTTATGAGAGTCCAGAGAGTGGTACGCAGCAGCTGGTGTTGCAACGAGTTGATAATCCTCTCATGGCACCTCGTCTGGTGGGTATGGGAGACGGGAGTCGCCGATACTCTGGTGACGTACACGGTGCGAGGCACGATGTTGAGGAGAGCAATACGAGATCAAATGTGAGAGCAATGATCTCTCCCAAGGGATTGAGTTACCGAGACACAAGTTAGGACAGTGGGTTCAGGTGAACAATCAGTATGTTCCGTTGCGTCTTCATTCCAAATACTTCATGCCTTTGCCAACACTCAATGTGCCTCTCATCATTTATTCGTGGCCACAAGCTCCCAAACGTCAACGCTCTCCAACGAGGCACTGTCGTCCCCATGCGGGGCCAGATCGGTGGGCTGCCGCCTGCCCGCCTCTTCCACTGTGCGCAAGCTGGGGTCCCCGTTCCAGTCGAGTGACACACCTTGACACTCGGGAGGCGAGTAGATCCACGTCGACATGGCAAAGCGGTCGTTTGCGAACACTTCAAGGACATCATGGTCGATAAAAACGCGTAGGCGGAGGGGCTCGAGCTCCTCTTGGCCTGTTGCTGAGACCATGGTCAGGAGCGTGAACATGCCCACTTCGTCGCACGTGTTGACTTGGGTAGAGGCAGCGGAGCGGGAGCGGATAATGCGTATCTCGCTTTCCTTGGGCCTGTAAGATATGCGCGTGGATATGGAGTGGTCGTGGTTGTGTCGTACAATGATCGCAGCTTCGGTACAGGCTGGGGTGAGGTTGATAGTCGCTTGTATCTCGCATCTCACCGGTGCCGCTGGGAGAAGTGGCCACGGAACATCCGCTTGGGCACCCCTTACACTGCAACTCGCCTGCGTTGCTCTCAGCGCACTCAGCTCCGTGAGAGGACGGATACCAAACGTGTTGACTGTCGCGCCCGTCGCTGTCTCCTCCACCTCGAACCCAAGTGTCCTGAGCCTCCCAGCCGTGGCAGGCGCGACACTGTCGTACCGCGCCAAGAAGATTTGCCGGGGAACACCAAAACACCCGACCCAGCCCTTTCGCGCCTGCTCGCTGTCGGGCACGTCGTCTTCGGGAAGCCATCCCCAAAGCACCGTGCGCCCGTCGGGATGCTTGAACGGTGCCGCAGCGTAGAGGACGCCGTAGTCGAGCAAGCCGCCGCCGCCCGAACCGTCGAGGACGAGCCCGGCGTCGTTGGAGGCGCGCACCCACGCCGCGCAGCGTGCTACACGCGGAGGGATGGACTCGTCGGGGACGGGGTATCGCACCTTGGTCCCTTCACACCCGGCAAGAATGAAGTCGCGCTCTGCGGCTACGCGCGACCCACCAGCTGCGTTGATGTCTGTGAGGGTGACAACGCTGCCACATTCAAAGTTGAGGCCCAAGTCGGCGCCGAGAATGTCCATGCTGGGTGGCAAGTCGGGGAGGGCACGGATGAACGACCATTTCGTCAAGTCGCTGGGGTCGATGGAGAAGAGGAACAGCCTTGGGCCAGACACGCTGCCACGCAGTCCGCCCGAGAGGAGGCCGTAGAGCGACTTGGCGGGTTCCGAGCCTGTACACCGCGCCTCGTCCATGCGCGGCCAGTGGAAGACGTATGGGTCGCGGAATCCCGTCACTGCGAGTCCCTCGGGTTCGCCAAAGAGGATCGGGTCGGATGGTGACTTGGTCCCTGCTCATCAGCGTCCAGGACAAGCGTACCTAGGCGACGTACACGTCTTGCCGCCGTCGTCCGACGTCGCCATGGACAGGCCCTCGGACCCGCGGACGTGGGTGAGGGTGTAGTGAACTGGCAGGGCTGTAATGGACGTATAGAACACCGTCAGCACGCCGGCGTTGCCTCCCGCCCCGGCGGGCACGTAGCAGCCCGTAAACACGGCGACCTTGTCGTATGGCTGATCCGGCGCGAGAACAGGCGTCTGGAATCGTCAGTGATAACGAACCACGCTGCCACGACCCACGTCGTCCGAACGGTGCGTCCACGTCAACAGGTCCTTGCTCGTCGCATGGCCCCAGCTGATATCCCCCCAAGCGTGGCTGCGCGGGTTCCACTGATAGAACAGGTGGTAGGTCCCCGTCTGCGGGTCGTACCCGGGCGCGCAGGGGTCGTTCATCCCTGGACTGTTAGCAAGTTGCTCAGCCTGGTGTCCATAAACTACACACATCCTTGTGGGGCGATAAAGTGGTATCCCGGCCGTCCTGTTGAGAGGGGGTCCATCTCTGGTATGCGTGCTTGTTGGGGGCCGCGATGGGAGTACTGGAAGAGAGTGAATATAAAGATAAAGTGGGCTGGACACATCTCAAAGGCTTGACGTCACCGGGCCGAGCGGCGCCGAGGTGTGGCAACCGCCCGCCCTTCCTCGAGCATACAATCCTCTTGGCACTCATGCACCGAACTAAACACCGTATGCTGAACCATCTGCATCGACTACCCTATGCATGGGACCTCTCAGGAGCGCAAACGACGCCTGAACGAAGACGGCGAAACGCGCAAAGTAACTTACATCCAAGTTCTTGATCGTATAACGGTTAGTATGCTCGCTTGTCACGTGACCACGTCTCGCGGGAGATCGGAGTTCGATTCTCCGTCAGGAAGCTTCTATAGGTCTCTGGCTATCAGCTAGATATCTCTTTTGCATCGCTAGATGACCTGGTGACCTTTTGGGAGCCAAACGGAGAAAGAAGAGACGAGAAGAGGAGGGTTGACTAGTTCAAAGCCTTTTTGAGGAAATTTTATTGTATTTTCCCGACATTTTGACTTGCTCGGCACACGCAGGTATGGTACCCACTCTGTGTGCTGAGGTGAGGTGTCTGCGGCTGTCACTGTGAGCGACAGACAGCACGTACAGCACATGAACATTGGCCAGAGGGGCATATCGGGAGAATAACTTCTGTGCCACGCGTATGGTGGGTTAAGTGTATGACCCATCATAGCAGACATCTTGATATTGCTGTGCATCAGTAGGAGCCACGCCTGCATCTCCTGGATCACGGCCGTATGGTCACCGCCAGTTTGCGGGGATCATGGCAACTTGTACGGCAGTGGTAGAGAGAGGTTGGAAGGCGGTGGTGTGCGTTTTGTAACAGGGCGCTAACCTGCCACTTGGGGAGGCAAGGCGAGCCAGTCGACGCTGTCAGAGGTGCGTTGGCCGCCACCTACATGACGCATGGGAGAGATGAGGTAGGCCACAGACCCAACTAGAGCGCGAGAGG
Source organism: Apiotrichum porosum (assembly GCF_003942205.1). Classification (NCBI taxonomy): domain Eukaryota; kingdom Fungi; phylum Basidiomycota; class Tremellomycetes; order Trichosporonales; family Trichosporonaceae; genus Apiotrichum; species Apiotrichum porosum. The sequence goes on along the minus strand of NW_021167110.1, from coordinate 2,466,486 downwards.
GCCCCTGCACGTTGCAGCAAGTGCTCACGAATGTTGCAGCTTTGTCGGCGCAACCCAGGAGACGACGGGGGAACGTGCTTGCTCCGTTACGTGACCTGGGTTGGAGCACCTCGTCAGGCCAGGACGGCGTACAGACTGGCCTGCAGTAAAGTGCTGCTGTACAGTACGCTGTCGTGACAGCATCTGGGCGCGCGGTGTCATTGGAGGAGGACGAGAATTCAAGTCGCGCATTAGTTCCTAACCCTGGTCCTACTCAATTTGCATACCAATAGGCCCATGTCTCAAATTCTGTACCGGCTAACCGCAGACGCCGGCTGTGAAACGCACCGCCATATGCAAGCAAATGCTGTACTGTACCGCAGCACGTAGCAAGCTTGGATAATCTGAACATGTCCATTGCCGTTCGGTGCTGGACAGTCAAGAGTCGGTTTCATGTTCGAATGGTCTGGATCTGATACAATTCAAATATCCGCCGACTCGTCTGACCCTCAGAGCCAGGCAAAGGCGCTCTGCTTCCCCTGTACCAGTGGCCAGTGGGCGCCGTAGCGTCGTTCCACGTCTGCAGGCCGCAGGGTCGCAGAAAGCACCATGGTCTTCCACCAGCCGTTGATGGTCGGGAAACCGTCGTTCAGACCGATTGCTCCGCCTAACAGACAATGCTCCACGATCCACGAGAACTTGGATGCAAGGCTGGTCGATCTTGTGCCAGAAACCCGGCAACCTCCCCAGCCGCATGCGCAGCCAGGTCTCACAACCCGCACTCGTTTCCTGGGCAGTCGAGCGGGGGCCGTTGTAAAAATCAGAGCCGGAGCGTGACAGAGTGGCCAGGGCGTGTGGCGCATACAGTGTCGGGGCTTTGCCCTGTGGTGCCTGGCGGGCCTCGTTCAATCGACACATGATGGCGTTTGTACGAGCATGGAATGTGTCGTGTGCGGTTGCTCCATGCTCTCGTCGTTGTGTGTAGAGATCACACGAGCACTGGGTACTGCACATGCATGCGTGCCATCTGGCAACACAGAGCACGCCGATAAACGACAGAGCACGGGACAGCGCTGCTCGCTGTCTGCTGTGCCCCCCCCCGTATTCCCCGTCCCCGTCGTGCTGGTCGCGTCTTTTTCAACCCTGCGTACGTGCATCCAATCCCGATGGTGTGTGCCAAGACCCGTAGCGAACTATTTGAGACGCACCATTCCCCCCTCTCCCCTGTCCGAACAAGACGGCTGCGAACAAGACAGCACATGCAGCACACAAACGGTAGAACGGAAAACCGTGTCTCGGACGCGCGGCTGCGCAAGTGCCAGCACCGCAGTGCCGATCACTACCACACTCACACTCCACCCTGTTACCCGCGCGCGCGCAGTGAGAGAGATCGACGATCTACAATCCGCAGCTTTACTCAATTGACGCGTCGTCCGACGTCGTCGCACGTCCGCATGCACGCCGTATGCGAGGACGACAGTAGACATTGGGTTGCTGCATGGGTATACGGCCCCCGACGGCAGACCCGCCCTCGACGGACTGACCATTTGCGCACCGCATCAAGGATCGCGTGCTGGCCACCAGAGTCGATCAGTCGACCGCCCCGACGCGCCCGACAACGCCATGCCACGCGCCAACGCGCGCCAACGCGCGCCAAATGGCCAAATCCCAAAACCCGGCCGACCGTTTCCTGCCGATCGTCACGTAGGACGCTCTCTCTAGATCTCTCTCAAAGGATCAAAGGCCGCGCCTGCCCGCATTACACGTCAGTCTGTCGTAGGACGATGCAGACGAAGAGGACGACGACGACGACGACGACGAGCTCTGCCTGAAAGCCATATGGGCCCTGGTCCAGACCGCATTCCCAAGTTGCCCGTGAGAGCGAGCACATCCCGCAAGCCCGAGCAAGGGGCTTCTGTACTTCTGTAAGCGCCACGGGCCACGGGGGGCGGCGCTTTCTGTCACACTATGGGAAGGGAGAGGGAGGGGGCGATGGCATCGGCAGTGGGGGAACACGTCTTGTTGTGCTGGGGCATTGGCATGTACATGCATGGACGCACTGAGATAGCTTGCACAGGCAGCTTTGTGAAGCAGTCGTCGTGCTACCGACGATGGTCTGTGCCGAGCTAGCGAAGACCCGTCAACCGTGCTGCGACGAACGGTGCGCGGTGTAGCAGCCGCCCGCCTGCCGCCACTGACGGGCGCCAAGAAATCTGGGGCAAACGGATGGGACCGTGGTGGCGGCACCAGGGGCTTTTGCTCGTCGTCGGCGTGTCGTGTCTGGGTGTGTCTGCAACGGAACGTGCTGGCAGCTCTTATGGACAGCCTGTGTCACGCTGTGCGCGCAGATGCGAATGACGGAGGGGGCTCTCGTGCATCACCCGCACGGTTCCCCCCCTCCCCTTCCCAGCAAAGACGTAGGCGGCTTGACGGGCGGCCGAGCGTGCACAAGGCGGTGGGGTGAGGGAAGAAGCCGTCGACCCGGGGCAGTACTAATACCTCGACCTGTCCACGTCACATCCTTCTTTCCCACAACCACACCCACCTTCCTCTCCATCACTCTCAACCTTTCCCCTCTCCCCCCCGCCCACCTCAACACACACACCACCACCATGGGTCTCTTCAACCACGACAACGGCGAGCAGCAGCTCTCGAACAACATGCAGCAGCTCAACGTCAACGAGCAGCAGTCGCGCGACCAGCAGGGCGAGGGCTGGTCCAACGGCAAGAAGGCCGCCGTCGCTGGCGGTGCCCTCGCCGGTATCGCCGCCCTCGGTGTCGGCGCCTACGAGCTCAAGAAGCACCACGACGAGAAGGAGCAGCAGCAGGGCCAGGAGAACCAGCCCCCTTCGTACAACAACAACAACAACCAGCAGACCTTCAACTCTGACGGTGAGTGCCTTTGACGTGGACCTTCCTTCCTTCCGTTCTTCATCCATCCCCAATGAGCTCGAGCTGACCCACATAAGAGAAGAAGGAGGACGGCGAGGGCTGGTCCAAGGGCAAGATCGCCGGTGTTGCCGCCGCCGGTGTTGCTGGTGTCGCCGCCATCGGTGTCGGCGCCTACGAGCTCAAGAAGCACCACGACGAGAAGGAGGCCCAGGAGCAGTCGGGCAACTACAACCAGAACAACAACAACAACAACTCGCAGGAGAGCGAGGGCTGGTCCAAGGGCAAGATTGCCGGCGTCGCCGCCGGTGTCGCTGCCACTGGTGCCGCCATTGCCGGTGGTGCCGCCTACGTCCACCACGAGAAGGAGGAGAAGAAGGAGGAGGAGGAGAAGGCCCAGCAGCAGCAGCAGGAGCAGCAGAACCAGCAGAACCAGCAGCAGCAGAACCAGTTCAACTCGAACAACGACTCGAACAACAACAACCAGTCGCGTGACCAGTCGTCCAACTCGAACAAGTCGTCCGAGGAGAAGCAGCGCGACCTCGACGAGGCCCAGCGCAAGCTCGACGAGGAGCAGTCGCAGCTGGACAACGACTGGAAGACCAAGACCTCGGACGACGAGCAGCGCCAGCTCGATGAGCGCCAGAAGGAGAAGGACGCCCGCCAGCGCAAGCAGGACGAGGCCCAGAAGGCCCTCGACCGCGAGTCCTAAGCAGACCGACCACGCGCTGAAAAGCAGTGACCCTGCGAAAGCAGTGAGTAGACGTCTTCTTCGTGTGTCCGTCCCCCTTGCTGACCCCATTAGAAACGCATGAGATATGACCGTCACGAGAGCATGGAGAGATGCAAGCAGAAGTAGTAAACCGTACACGATTGGCATGTTATTAGTATGAGGCGCAACGTGGCCCGGTAGTGGGTGAGCAAGTGAGCTAGCTCCTGGGGCCACTGGCCTTGTTCGCACTGACAGCTACTTACCAGTGTCCCAGGACTGGGTGTTCTCACGGGAGTACTCACAGTAACCTTGAATACAGCTCCCAGGTGGTAAGATAAGAGGCAACGAGGGATGATGGACACCGTAGGTGTGCGGTACTCGTGCCGGCTGTCCAAGACCACTCCGGCGCTAAGCTTTCTCCTACCCAGCACGACGCACCGTGTCTCGGCCGACGTCATTCCCCGGCCCATATCCATATCGCTATCTTCCCCATGGGAGGCCACGTGCAAGCGCAGCAAGGCTGCAAGGCTGAAGGCTCCTAAACACCGCGATCCCCGCACGGAATTCACTTGGGATGCCGGCCACGCAAATGATGACGAGGTTGCCGAAGTCGACGCACCTCGCCACAGGCCACAAGCTTGTCACCGCGTCGGAAAAGCGGGACAAGGGACCAGGCCGACGAGCCGATGCCACCCACTCACCACCCGCTAGCTAGCCAGCCGAATCCGGTGGGTTCTCCAGTTGAGGCGCGGGCCTCTATTCCATGGTCCCGAGGCCGGGTGTATGCTGGAGCCACGACCTGAGGATCGTCCCGGCGCGGTTCAATGTCGGTGGACACTGCAGGCAGGAGAGACGAACTAGACCGCACCTCACCGCTTGCAGCCGCAGCCTCGTATGGGTGGGGTTTCGGGACGGCACAATATCGCTGAACCATCGACGGAGAGATGTCCCGCTAAACCTCCTTCATCCCGGACTTGACCAGTTCAGGAGCGAAGGAGCGGTCCGTCGGTCTGTTGTCGCGGAGCAAAAGTACAGGTCAATGGCCGCTTAGGAGATACCTTCGGCAATTAGCGGTGTGTGTGATAATGAATGAATGGACCGAGACCTCACTAGCTCGCTCCACACACTGCTTGCTCGTCGCGCTCCACTGCAGCCGCGGACGCCTTCGCGCCGATGATACTTCCAGCTGGCCGTTACGGAACGATCTGTGCTCGCCCCGTGATCCCGTGACCGCTTTGGTCCGGGATGGAGCTTGCTTCTGGCCGAGACGAGGAGTTGCACAGTTGATCAGATGCTGCGACGCGCAGATCGCTCCGGCCCGGGGTTTCGGAGTGACTGTGCTGCACAGTTCCCGGTCCTCGCAGTATCATTGCACCGTACACCAGTTTAGTAGTTCAGAAGCACTGCAGTTCAGCCCCTGTGACGCAGGTTGCGGCGTGCAGCCCGACGCGCTAGCTGTCGCGGACGATTAGATATGCCCAAAAGAGACCACAAAGTGGAGTTGCCGAGATCGTGCCTGTTTCTAGATCACAAGGCCACTAGGCCAAAACACGCCGCCGCCGACAATCTGCCGACATGACCATCACAAACGTCCCGCCTTGCTTCCAACGGTCTTCTCTGCCAGTCGCTTCCCGGATGCATCCCACCTGTTCCAGGGCCTAAAAAAAGTAGATGTGGACGAGTTAGGAATCGAACCAAAGACCTTGTCAAGTAGATAGATGCTAGTGCTAATGACACGCTCTACCAACTGAGCTACACGCCCGTTGATGTCCACTTTCTTTGAAGCAGCAGAAGCTTTCGATGGCCCTAAGTCGCCTTGGAGGCCTTCCTGAGAGCTGTTGCTGGGTGTGCGTGAGCGCAAGATACTACCAATGTAGGCCCAGCACAAGGATATCCACCAGAAGTCCCCTGGCACGGTGGATACGGTCCCGCATGCACCTTCCTCCTCTCGCGCAAGTGGAGAACGAAAATAATTTCACCGAGTGGCACAATTTTTGCTCCCGTGCCAATACTCAAATTCAGCGAAAAGGACCGCTGATCCCGCCACAAACGGTACAAATCCTCCGCTCCCTCCGGTCAAACTTGCTCAGCTGCAAAGAGCAACCCTCCATGCACGTCTCTGGAACGCGCAGGAGGATGGCAAAAGAGATACTCTCGCTACCCTGATTCGAACAGGGGACCTACGGATTACTCTTCCTATCGGAAGGGAGGTAGAACATTACAGTCCGGCGCAATACCACTATGCTATAGCGAGGAGATGTTGGTTACTTTTCGGCGCCCGTCCCGACGCGTTGCGCCCTGCAACCTTTAGAAAAGGAAGGAACCCCGAGCATGCACCGCACCGCACTGCACTGCAACGCAGGCGGAGGAGCGGACGGCGACGTTGGCGAGCTCAGGATCGGATTCTCCCCCTCCCCGCCCAAAACCCGAAGGCCCCTTTACGCGCGACTGTCTGCCGTCGGGGACGACGCAACGGCCGTGGCGCCGCCGCGGATACCCCGAACTCATTGTAGTACCCATGGCGGCCGTGACAATTGTACAATTACCTGTACTGAACGGCCGTATACGTTTAACAGCCACCAGTTCTAAACGGCCGTATACAGCTTTTATTGTTCTCGATAGGCAGTTGCCTTTCCGTGATTCGCCTCAAGTCGCCGGCTTGCGAGCGAGTCCGTTCGGCAAGGAGAACGCGGCAACAGTTCCTGTAGTGCTCCATGCATGGCCTGGATATCGGCCGCGGGAAGAAGATGGAACGTTGGATAGAGGCCAAGGACGTGTGGTCCGCCACCTCCCCGAATCGGAGGCTTCTCGTCGGCCGCAGAGCGCAGCTGGACAATGTCGATTGTGCATGAGTCTCGTCCCGCCGCGCATAGAGCGGCAGCCACAGCGTATGTGGTGTGTCCTCTACGTGCGCGACACGTCCCGCCACGCTCGTGTTCGGGACACTGGTTCGGGAGGTCCCACCCGGTCAGCAATGACAGTCAGTCGCAGGCGCAAAGCATCCTGTGCCTCTCCTGCGTTCGGGCGGTGGCACTGCACAAGCTGTCCTTGGCAGTGGCCATTGCCAGGCGAGGTGGTCGTGCTCGAGCCACATCCGCAAGTGTAAGCGCAGTGTGCGCCGCGGCAACGCCGTATCTTTCATCTTTCGGGCAGCCCAACCCGGCTGGCTGACCGCTGTCGCGAAGGTTATTCGTGCCCACCTGCCTATGCCTTTCGGCCGCTGCAATGCAGGCACTGGTATTCGCAGACACCACAGTCGGGCTCGACTGTCCAGTTCGGTAACCTCGGCATGGCCGGCAAGATGGGAGATGGGACGCGTTGGTGTCCTAGCGCGACGACGTGGCGCGCCGAGACGCGACGCGACGTCTTGGGTTTTCGGGTCGCCCAACCCGGCTGACAATTACACCAACACCCATTCGCCTACAGGGTGTACATCTTCGGCCGGTGCAAATAGCGAGAACGTAATTGGACAGCAGCTTCGGGTTGGAATGCTCCTATGCATGTCGGCGAGGCCCGCCGTTCTCTCCCCTGTACAGTTCTGAACACTGCACAGACGTGGCCGCCGTCGATGACCTTTCGGACGATGCAGCCCGACCTGACAATTAAGGCCTTCTCGATTCGTCCCCGGGGTCTGCTTTTTCGGCCGGCCCAATGCAACGTCTCCTGTTCGCCCTACAAACATGCGAGGATGACGTGTCGCTCGGCACCATTGCCCTGCGTATTTCCTGACCGGAAATCGGCGAGACATGCGTGGACGATCCTGCCCGAGACCGGAGAGAACGGAGAGAATATGCTGAACCTTTTCTGGACTGGCCCTGGTGATAGCCCTGATCGGCATGATAAGGGCGGATCTATGCAAACACATACGGAGTGTATATGACTCTATAGTGGGCTGTCGTGCGAAAGCAGGTGCATACACCAGTGGTGCTGGGTCCTACATAGTGCTTGGAATAGAAGGACGGGTGGGACCAAACGGCGCTGAACGGGCTGTTTAGGCGGCCGTCGTAAACCACCAATACTCCCCCAGGAAGAACTGCGGATGCGGCAGGGCTCGCAACCAGCAAACAAAAGGATTGACCAAACGTGCCGGCGGCAACGAGCCGCGTCAGCATCTCCCAACGCAGCGTCATTGGTGCACCCCAGGGGCCGACATCTGCAGCCTCATTTTAGCATTGAACTGGACGACCCCGGCCGCAACCGACACCCATGCCATCGCCACGCCACGGCATGGCGTGAAATAGATCCAGCTTGATTGGACCGTTGACCCACCCTCTCCGGCCGAAGATATATTGAAACAACTTGCCGATTTTGATTAATCTGTCCTGGCCGTCCTGAGCTCAGATCGTGTCCGCCGCCTTGCGCGCGACGATGAAACCCTTGGGCGTCTCGGTCTTGCTGTTTTTTTTTGGGCATTGCTGGCCGGCCGAAGGGTGTTGTAGCGATTATAGCGAAAATGACTGCGGAAAGTGGGCATAATGTGATTATATGATTATCAAGCCCTGAGTTTGATCATCTGGAGCGTAGGAGGCTGGTTTCGACCCACCACTGGCCACCGGGCAGGGTCATGTCGACCGAGCCCACCATTGCGTTTCTACGCAGGGAGCAATGAAGGCAGTGCGAATACAGTGTTCCTTGTGCTTGGCCAAACGCGTGTAGCGCCTACTTGTGCGGCCGACAACGCGCTCGGAGCGGCTGGTGCAGCTTGGCATGTCAAAGACGCTCAGCTTTCGGCCGCACCGCAGAGCGACATCATCTACATACAGTACCACTCTTACGCGTGGTTGCGAGAAGCGATGCACCGCGTTAAACGCGTAGTAATACCTCGGAGGTTATTGGCCAGCGACGCCGGCCGACAGAGATCCAAGACGGGAGTCTATTCTATTATGGACCTGCCACTGCCGATCGAGCCTGAACTGAACACCCAAAATGGTGCCCCCCGTATTGGAGAGAGATGTGGTGCCGCCCGTAGACGCGGTTCGCGCCGTCGCGCCCAGTCGAGTGCGCATCCGCAGTGCCTCGTCGGGCCCGGTCAACGACGACGCTGTGAAATAGCACGGCGGCAATTGGATAACATGAACGACGGCCGACACAAGACTTGTCATCAACGCAATGTAGCGAAGCTAGCGAACGGCCATCGGATATCTTGGCTGAAACAGCAGCCCGTGATGACCTTCACGTGTACGCCAATTGGCCAGGACGCACATGAGGGGAGACCGGGGGTACCATGAAGGAACGCGAATCCGGCCGGACAAAGCACGCAGATGGTAACTGTGCAACGCCAGAACGCGCGGCGCGCGCTCGGCGCGCACCATCGGGCTCACCCCACAGTCTAGTGACATCATCAGCACCCCAACAAAGCCCAACACGACGCATCTGTTCCGACAGACAACGCTCTTGTCTCGAAAGTAGCCTGCTTGATTGGTGGACTGTTTCGGTCGAAAAACATAGGTGGTTTCTCTGAAGCGTTGTTGATGTCGATGGAGAGACATGGTCCGCACGTGTTGGTGATGGATGGTTGTGGAGATCTGACGCGGGATCTCCGCACCTGGACGGAGCTGAGCTTCACCTGCTGCTGATAATACGTGACTTATGGTTAGCCCTTGAGAGAGACTGTTGTATATTTATGACGAATCTCAGTCAGATGCTGACAATGCGTACTGCGAAAGAGTCGGCAGCCACGATTCACAACAGCCACGATTCACAACAGCAGCACCAGCAGCTGTCTTCCACAAGTCACAGGGGAGGCTGGCCTGGACGTCAACAGTTGCAATCAGCTGGTAGAACCATCCCGTGGTTGGATAGCGTAGACAATAGTCATGTCCGGCCACCCACAGAGACAAAGGCGTTGCCCGTTGCCATACGCGTAGACGAGGACCAGACGACAGTTTGCAGATGAAATGCGGACGTTCGGGTGCCGTTGTTGGAAGGCATCATAGGCGATTTAGCTCAGTTGGTTAGAGCGTGTGCTTAACACTAGGACTGGTCATCCAGTCAAGCGTTGCGCACAAGGTCGGCGGTTCGACCCCGTCAAACGTCATTTTTGGCTGCTGGTAGTCCCCCAGACCTGTCTTGGGGAAGTAAGGGTGCATGAGGCGTCGTGGAGCATGTCTTTTGCGGCCTGGTTGAGATGATTCAGGAGCAGGTTGCTCGGAACATCCATCCTAAATCGCACCCGGACGAGGTGCAGGGCCGGCACTCGTAATCGTTTCGGGTGAAGCGCGTTCTTCCTTCTTCGCCTCTTCGCGCGTGAGTACCAGGCAGTATTGACTCTCTGCTATCCAGCAGGGTGTCGTGGTGACTGCACAGCTTGGCTGCAGAGCAGAACTATGGCCGAACATCTTCTCCTCTCATTGAACAACAACATCATCGGGCGTGTAGCTCAGTTGGTAGAGCGTGTCATTAGCATCTTCTACCCTACTTGACAAGGTCTTTGGTTCGATTCCTAACTCGTCCACATCTCTTCTTTTGGCCTCTGTGCATGCATGGGCAGCCGCAGGAACTATGTTTTTACCATTGGAGACGATGGAGACGGCCTGTGGCACTGAATCGGACGTGGTGTTGAGGGCGGATTGATCGCCGGGGAAATTGGCCGATATTGGAGTTGAATTGCGATCTTCCGCACACTGATTCCACTACTGACGGTGCCCGATTACCCTCACAGACGTCTTGGATGAAAGTAGACGGCGAGGACTCTATGTACCGTTCGCCGGATTGACAGCTGCACACATTATCTCAGCCCGATCTGCTCCAGGCACATGCCGCTTCACCGTCCTAGGCACCTCTTAGTCAAGAAAAGCGGATGGATGTCTAAGTGCCACTGTTTGCTTTCCTACGACACCCTACGGCTTCTCCCTGCTGTCTACCTCTTCTTACAATAGTAGGCGTTCTGGGGCTGGTTAAAGATTTTTGGACTTGCAGTTGCAAAGAATTCTTGTTTGCAGGGCAGCGGTGCGGCTCTCATACGGTGTTGTTCTTTTTCGCAACGCTGAGGCCATTGGCCATTGGGGTCCACGTAATATGCAAAGTTCAGCCATGGCCAAACGAGATCTGCTCCGAGGTGTAGCTGTTGGTGGCACTGGCTCGACCCATGGCGTACGGCGTCTAGGCCTCGTGACTGCCTTGGCGGTGTCAGCGGAACACTCAAGTGAACGCGATGTCCGACTCACTACCCATGTCAGGAAGCTGCTTCTGATTTGTGGCATTGAATTCATACGACCACCTCTGGTTGAACCCGTGCAAGTTGGCTGGGCGGAGGAACCAGCGGCGACGTGACTGGAAGGCCAGATCAGTGAAGATTGCGGAACCCTTTTTTCCACCTGTCTAGGTGAGCCTCTCACAAAGGGATTGCGTCTTGTTAGCTACGCCGCAGAAACCACGCCTCCAAACAGGTCATCACCCGAGTTGAATAGTCTGGTTGTCTGAGCGGCACGGTAATACACATCTGCTCAGTCCCGAGCCCGGCGTCGCCGGGATAATTGTTTCCAAAGGCTTTCAAAAAGCCGTCTGGGATGGGTGCTGGGTACATCATGTCAAGACTGCATGAAAGTGGCTGGACAGTCATGTTGTCGCTCAGGGAGGCAGGATATAACTCCGTGCCCTCGTCCTCGTTACAACCAGTGACGATTGGCATACGGGCAAACGTGACATTGTCCAGCATGTGGTAGGGCGACGCGGGGATGATGTCGCCATCAATACCTGGTCCATAGGGGTAGCCAATTCAGTACGATGGTTGAGAGTTGATCAATTGCAACTGAGCGTCGAGAAGGGACGCGCCGGAGAGGTTCTTGAGACAGTGAAATGAACTGAGCTGGGCCCAGCTATTGCACCCTGCGAATTCCACTAGGGCGTCGTAGTTTTTTTTCTTTGGCCGCTGGGTCTGCACTCTTGCCACAGGGGAGGGTCGATTGGGCGCCCGACTCCATGATCGCCCCGCGAAACAGGTCTTGGGTCTCGTTGAGCATGTGGATTGCAATGGAGATTGCCCTAGCCGACTCGGAAAAGACTGTCACTTGCGAGGGGTTGCCGCCGAAGCTGGCAATATTGTCGCGTACCCACTCTAGGCCAAGGCGCTTGTCACGCAGACCCAGGTTGGAACTACCCCACTGGCCATTTAAGTTCCTGCCGACCAATCGTTCTGGGATACTCATTGACGACCAAATTTTGGTTGGAAAGGATATCCCAGTAATGAAAGCAAGCAGAGGTGGCCGAGAGAAGGCGACCAAAGAGGTGATGAGGTACCGCTACTTTGTAGAACAGCCAGCAGTGACGTTGGGGAAGCGGGCGAGTCATCACGAAACATAATATGACCAAACATCGGCATCCTACGGAAAGTAGCTTGGACAGCTGACAGCCGGTAGCAACAGATCATAACCGCCCCCAAGCCGTCCCCCTCTGTGGACGACTCAGCCCCCGCGTTTGCATGTCAATTGACGCTACCAGCCTTGACCTATAACATGTCGTTCCGGAAACAAAGACACTCACAGTAAGACGGAGGATGAATTCAGAGCTTTGGCCCAGAAGAGGCGGCCGCAGTACAGGGAAGAAGCAACAGAGCGTCGGATCAATCACCGACTTGTTGTTCGCTTTCGCTGCTGTCGTTCATCAACCAGCGCAATAGAACCTCAACCAATGTCCCGGGACGGACACGATTGCAGGACACCTGAAGGGTGGAGATCACCAATGTGTCAACGACAATAGAGGGACGGCTGTGGCCACCACCTCCCAACTCGCCCATAATATCTTTGCTTACTGATTCACCATGTGTGGTTTATATCTCAACATAAAACGGACATCAACGCAGTTTATCTTCAGATAAAAGTGTGGCCACGGGACCTAGGACCGCGAGGCTCGGACCCACAGAAGGACAAACATAACATCTTCGCTAGTATATTGGTTAGTATAACCGCCTCTCAATAGGGAGTTTCCTAATTGGAATATCGCGGTAGAGCAGGGTTCAACTCCCTGGCGGAGAATGTGTTTTTTTTTTTTTTTTTTTTTTGGTGTCCTGCAGTAGTGACAGAACCCCAGACGAAGAAGAATCTCCTTTTTCACACGCGTCAAAGTCGAGTTCCAGGAGCTGCGAGCGCCGAAGAGGGCGCGCGGGGGGGGGACAAAGGTGACTCTCGTCGAGGAGGTTGACGATGGAAAAATAGAGGTACGAGGCAGCTTCGTCACGCAGACAATGGTCCGAAAGTGGCGCCACCCGTCCCCGCCGTCCGTCACCCCTGTTTCCGATGCCACTCGACCAACTCGCCTGTTCTTAAACATCTTTACATCCCGCAAGCTCCATCGTACCCCTCTGGACACGTCCACATGCATCTGGGAGCCAAAAACGACCCCGGCCCGAATCGAACGGACAACCTTGAGGAAACATCCGAACACACAGAGGTGCTCGACACATTCCAGTTGGAATCTCACGCGCTACCATTACGCCACGGGGTCAGACATGCCATTGTTCTCCGCCTTGCGAGGATGACCCTCGTGAAAAGATGAGGTGGATTGAGGCAGTGGTTGGTGAGAAATCGATGGAAAAGGGATGATCAGCGGTGCCACCTCCGGCGGCACCTGCTCCCGCTGAAGAGGATGTGTCCGGGTGAGAGGTGTCGGGCGTGCAATGAGTCCCAGGGCCGTTGGATCAAGCAGAGAGCGCGTACGGCAATTGATAACATTGAGGGGGAAGGGTCGCCGTCATTCAGGACTCGGACTGCCAAGCTGGTCCAATTTCGGTCCGACGAAATTTGGGCACGCGGATCGGCCCGCAGATCCGCCACCCGCCAAACGCCAAACGGAGCTTTCCCAACTCGCTCCCAGTTGCACCCCTCTTTTCAAACGTCCACAGTTCTGTTTCCACATGTCCAATGCATGCAAGTAAAAGCGTTTTCCGCATCTCCTCATGCAGGAGAACAAAGCACAGGGCGGCAATGTGGCGGAGTGGTTAACGCGATTGACTCGAAATCAATTTCCTTCGGGAGCACATGTTCGAATCATGTCATTGTCGGAGAGTCCTCAGTTCCTTGAGGACGCTTGCTTTTTGGACGCTGTGGGGGGTGGGAGAAGGAGGAGTTGATATGGGGCTACTGATCGTGTAGAGATTGAGGGACGAATCCGAGGAAACCGCGGTCCATGGCCGACAGTGGCAGACACCTTCCCCTATATCAGAAGTCGAACGGTTCTTCCCTGTAAAAAGGAAGCGGTGGCTGCACCTTATGTGTTTATGGGAAACGATGGTCAGTGGATTTTCGAATCGCTGTTAGACCTACCCCCCATGCCGATCTCTCAAACATCAACATCTTCATGGCGCAGTTGGCTAGCGCGTTCCCTTCACATGAGTGTCCGGGAGAGGCCGCCGGTTCAAGCCCGGCTGAGGATATACTTTTTCTGTTCCTGTCCACTTCTGGGCACTCAGGATTGTCTCTAGGTGTTACAGACTGTTTTAAGACAGCCAGTTGTGTCCCGCGAAGAGTTGCAGACTGTTTTACGGGGGCTGTCTCAGTGAAACCGGACAATGGCATCCAATGTGGATGCAACCACTCTTCGCTTGCCTCCGAGTTGAATTTTCTTCGTCAAGCGAGAATTCCAGGCTGTTCCAATACTCTGCCGTGCGCTGCGTTAAGGGAGCATGCGCTCAAGGGCCTGAGAGGTCCACAACGCCTCTTATTCGCGCGGGAAACGTCCAGAATATCAACATTTCTTACACCGTTGGTGAAACGGTATCATGCGTCGTTGCCATGTGCAACACTCGACGCGGCAGGGGTTCGACTCCCTTACGGTGTATCTTTTGGCCTCTGGAGCGACCTGGAGATGGTTCTGGAGGTCCCAGACGTGGTTGGTGACCCCCCGCAGACGAAGGAACGTCCTGGAAGCGTTGGAGCTCGAAAGGAAGGCATCTGGCCGTAGGATCCATCTTTGGTTGGCTGGACGCAGCAGGAGAATGCCCAGAAATTGCCACAACATGCATTAGCACCCGTGCATGTCCTTGTGCGCCACTTTGAATGGTTGCAATGCATGTTGTTGCTGATTGATGTCACGACAGTTGGTTTGTGGCGTGAAACCCCCGTCACTGCCACATTTTCGAAACCTCCGAGCGCTCACTGTGTGTGTGTGTGTGGGAAACTCATGTACCACCGCGGGGTCCTCGCCTCGACTCTGCGTCTCTCCTGTCGATCATTCCGTTGCCCCGGACACCCCAGTGCGTTATCGACACAGAGTGGAGCGTCCACCGACAAACACTCATATGAGACATTAGGGATGGAAATCCCGAAATCCATCTGTCATTTCCCGCAAGTACCTGCTGGTTGTAGGGGTATCGCGACCGCACGTCATGCCCTGGGCGTGTTCATGGGGAGCACTGGGCGCCAGACATGACATCCTGCCCCTTCATTTAACTCTGCTACCTGGGCGTCTCCCCCCCAGGACGCACTATACATCTCATCCAAAAATGGACAAACGCAGGGGAAGTGACGAAGCATTCCTTGCCGAGCGACAATCCACAGATGCGCCCACAGTCGTCATGTACGTTCTGATGGGAACTCATATAGTGACCCACCCTCAGGCCTTCTTGCGTTTCCCGCGGGTGTCTGTCATCCATCTCGCTAGGGTACGTCGCCCAATGGTCCGTGTCAAGCTCACACACTGCCAGCATCGCCACCCTCATTATCGCACCTCATAGCCAGCCCCTCTATATCAAGTACACCTCAACATGGCAACTGCGGACCCAGTTCCCGCTGGCAAGGTCACCCAGTGCGGTGGGCGGTGGTATATCGTCCCCTCCGAACAGGGCGAGCGTCCAAGGCCCAAAACCAAGATGCTCTCAAAAGGCGTGCCAACACTCGGGCCAGACAGCCTGGAGGTGGCAGGTGACACTGCAGACGACCAAGATTCGGCCGCCTACAGTTATCCGCCCAACAGTATCCACCAGTACAACGACGCCGACGACTTTGTCCTGATCGACGTACCGGACGATGACTTCGTCCTAGTCCCGCATCCAGCACCAGATCCAACACCGCTGTTCAAGATGGCTAAGGCGACCAAGGCCGGAACTGTCCCAAAGGCCCATGTCAAGGCGACGTGCGTGAAGAACGGCAGAGACTCCGAGCTGACTGGCAGTCCCATCTTCCCGATTGCCAGTGGACCGTGAAGGGGTTGAGTCCTATACACTGGCGAATATGCGATTCCAAGTTGTACCCTGGGATGACCCAATGGCGAGAATATGCAGTATGCACTAACAGAAGCAAGCCCCAGGCTCCGGCAAACTCTGGTCATCATCCGCCACAGCTCCTGGTCTCAAGCGAGACCTGTTAAACATCCAGGTCGCGTGGCCAAATGGTACGGCGTTTGACTACGATTCATCTTCGTGTATCAAGAGATCGCGGGTTCGATCCCCGTCGTGACCTTTTTGGACTCTCTAGGGCCCGCAGAAGCCTCAGAACATGTCAACGACGAGTGCATAGAAGACACGTAGACCCACGAGAAGTGGCTCAGGCATTCGCTTTGCTTTTGGGATGGAGTCAAGTTAGAGCTTTGGGAGCTACTCTATCCTGTACGACACTATTAACTACAGCCATCCAGGTAGTTACGGACCCCCTGAGGTCTTCATAGCGAGAGTTCACGGCGATTCAACGTCTGTCGGTGACACCAAGGTCGACGGCCGAGCTGCCAGTCCGGAAAAATTAAACTCCCGAACTGGCGAGCCCTGAAAAAGCAATTTCCCGGTCGGATGCAGATCCGCATTCCGATGCCGCCAAACGCGACCCACTGATCGAGCGACTCCAACAAATCAAGAGACGTATGCAAAAGGGCAGAAGGCTTTGAGCAGCCCTCTGGAATGGCAAAAGGAAGGGGGTGTGCTCGCACGCTGAGTCGAACAGCGGTCGGGTCAGATGATGAGATTGCTGCGAACCACAACGACCAATGATAACCACCTACACTATACGAGCTGGATGGGCACTTTTCGCCGAGTGCCATTGCTTGCGAGCTGCGAGCTGCGAGCTGGATCATGGGCGTGTATTCTGAGGACACGGTACAGTTGGACAGCACGGTGCGTTTTAGTTGGGAAGCTGCAGCATGCAAACGGGAGATGGTTCGGCAGAGCGGCATTTGGGGCTACTGTCAGTATTCAAAGATCAGAATTGGTGCCAGCGCCCCGTCACACTTATCTGGCGGCGCGGGCGACCCATACGAGCGATGACAGTCGGTTGGGTATCCATCGGGCAGAGGTATGCACAACGTGGCGCCGGACACACGGAACCGACTCTCGGCGTCCGCCAGAGCCGATGCGTAGCTTTCACCCGATGCATCACGCCGTCTCCTGCGCCTCTCTTCAAGTCTCCCTCATCCCGGCGGTTGTACGTTATCCCAGAGACTGGAATATGCTATTGTTCGGCATGGAGAAGCATGTTAATCGTGCACGGCCATCAGTTACGGCTGCGTGTGGCGCGGCCTGCAGCCATGGTCACTGTACCTGGGCGTTCTCTAAGCCTGGTGCTCGTCGGTGGCGTTGTGACCCCGCGCATGTTTATGAAGTGAGACTGTCACTGGATTGCTGTGACTCTACATACGTCCTCTCTGACATACTGTGACTGTGCGAGCACTTCTCCGTTCAGTCGCTGGACTCTAAAGTTGGGGGCTATAACGCATTCGAGGTTGCCACTCCCCCCCCCACCCACACACTGTCTCTGTACAGTTTCACAGGGTGTTATCATCTTTTGTCCATGACCCAACCACTTCACTTCTCTAATTGACAACTGAGGCACAGGAAGCGATGGACGGTCTGTCACCGCGCAAGCCACTCAACCATGGCGGTCCTCGTGGTCGGTACTCCACAGACACCCCGAAAACTGTGGTCCATCACCGCGTCGGCTAGGTATCGCGCTCCCCGGGCGTCAGCGATGGTACTAGCTTAAAGGCAGCTTCTTCTCTGGTTCCCCATGTATCCCCCATCTGAACGCCCATCAGTCAAAAGGACCCACCGAGGATCCTTTCTCCCTCGTTCGCACTGCCCCCTCCAGTTCAGTCAAGTCACCAGTCATGGTCTTCCATCAATCACATTCCTGTACCAGCAGTGACAGAGTCCTCCACTACATGTGAGTACCAGCTATTGTGCAGACTAACACCCAGTCTCGACTGTACCGGTGCCCCAGCGGCGATCATCTCACCCCATTGGCCGGCCTGCAACTCGGCAACTTGCCCGCGGGACAAGTGCTTGTGTCAGCCATGGAAGGACCGTTTCGATTCTGTGGACCCGACGGAGCTGCACGATCTCGAGCAGCAGCTCAACGACCCCGAGATCCGGCTGCGGATCGAATTCGCATTGACACGCGACCTGAAGCGCGCCGAAGGTCATTTCCGCGCCTTGCGACGGCTTTGTGAGTTTGACATTGACACGCCGTTCTTCCTGGCCGCCCGCCGGCGCGCCGTGGATCGCGCTGCGGCCGTCGAGGCGGCGGTGCGCATACTGAAGTGGGGGATCAGAGTGTTCCAGGCGTGGGAGGAGTGGACGCCGAGGCGGAGTCTGGTGACACTCGTGTTCAACCTGTGGTGCGCGCGCCGCACCGTACTGTCCAAGACTGTTCTCCTGCACTAGGTAAAAAGTGTATGCCATGCCCCGTTGTACCTTTGTCTCGGTAAAATGACTCGGAAAAGCGACTTGCCCAGTGTCTGTGCGGAAAAAAATAATGGGTCGCCCACAAACCACAAGTGGCACTATAACCACGACCCGCCAAATGATCGGCGCTCGTCGCCATCCACTTCATTCGTGTTCCACACCGTCAACAACCTCCCAGCACACCCCTAGACCCCAAAAAGGCAAGCTATGCTTGTCCCAGTGCCTCCAGACAGGATCGAACTGCCGACCTTACCCTCACTTGACAACGGAGAGACTCCGAGTACGAAGGGCACGCTCTACCAACTGAGCTATACAGGCCATTACTTCGTGCTTTTCAAGCACCTCGCTCGACTTTGGACATGCAGGCGATCTCCACACCAAGTTTGGAGACGATCTGAGCTGTGGTTCACGTGTGAGAGGCCGGAGAAGGTAGATGGGGTTGCTGTTGCCATGGAACTGTGTATTCTCCGGCCGTCGTAGGTTTTCAGGGGACCAGGGGTGACGACTCGGGCCAGGCTGTGCCTTACGTGTCTTGTCGGCAGAGGTGCTTCTTTCAAAGGTGCTTACACTCGGTCAGGGGCCTCCCGTGACAGCGGACAGCGACATGTAGACGGGCATGAGACTCGGTGCCACAGTCCGGGATCGGCACGAAAGGTCGCTTTGCCGTGTCAATGTGCACTAAAAATCACACGCATGGGCTGCCCACACACACAGCCCATGCGCTTGCACGACAGACGACAAACAAGTCTGATGTGACCGGGCGACTGTAGGCCGGCTAACGGTCGTTGAGCAGAAGAGGCACATCCGGCTGACGCACACCGTCGTTTCAACTGCGTATTCCAGCCGTCCACTGCATTATCCGGCAACAAGAACCACCCTACAGTGTCCGTGAAATGCATACCTTGCGAGCGATACCAAAAAGTGGCATGCATGTGCTTGTGGCTGGCACGCAAAAGCAAAAGGTAATGGAGCCAGGGTGGATCGAACACCCGACCTAGCGATGTCTTCCCGTAAAGGAAGTCTGATGACTGAACTTCAGTCGCTCGCTCTCCCAGCTGAGCTATGTCTCCGATTATGTTTTGTTTCAAACTGTGTCGCTGAACAGCAGGCGGATCGAAGCCTAGGATGTTGGGATTTGATGCCGTTTAGCGCCCGAGACCGATGGTCTTAAGCTGGCAGTTTGTCTTTCAGAAGAGGATGGGGATGCATAGGCGTCTACAGAGCTGCTTATATGCACACAGAAGGGAGGCCCGAGCACTACAGAGAAGCACGAGGACAATGAAGAAGCAGAAAGAGCAGCATTGGTGCAGTACCCTCGTTCTCCGGTCAGCTCAGTGCCACACTGCAGTGGCGCAAGTGGTTACGTAATCTCAACACTCCCCTCATCTCTATCCTCGAGAAACATCTTACACGTCGTGGTGCTCGTCCTTGGGCTCAGAGACCATGTTGACAGCGTTGGTCGGGTTCTTGAGACCTAGGGAGGCAGTGTGCCGAGCATGGAGGGGACCAGGTAGAGCCTTGGTGAGGCAGTCGGCGTGCTGGTCACTGGTGCGGACGTACTCGAGGGTGATCTTCCCTCTGTCGACTTGCTCGCGCATGAAGTGGTGGCGGATGTCGATGTGTTTGGACAAGGGGAAGTTCACGGGACGCTCTGCAATCGTTATGGCAGCTTGGTTGTCGACGAGGATGCGGACAGGCTCGACAATGGTGTCGTCGGCGATACCAAGTTGAAGAAGAAGCTGACGGAGCCAAATTATCTCTTTGGTGACCTCGGCGATGGCGACGTACTCTGCGGCGGTTGTCGAGGTGGCTACGCTCCCCTGGCGGCGTGCGGCCCATGATATGGAGGAGCCATAGAGGAGGACGGAGAAACCTGTGGTCGAACGGCGAGTCTCGAGGTCGCCGGCGAAGTCGGCGTCGACGAAGGCCATGAGTCGGTTGTCGATGGCGCCGCCGAGCTCGAGGTATGCGCTTTTAGTGTGATGCGCGTGGGCGAGCGTGCGCCGGGCAAGCTCGAGAGCTTTGGGAGCAGGGGAACGAAGGACTTGCGAGAGAACGGAAGCTGAGAAGGACAGATCGAGGCGAGTCGACATGGCGAGCCAAAGTGCCTTGCCTACAAGCTCGCGGTAAACACGGTGATTGTGCGCATTAATAACCGTGTCGTCGTCGGCGAGAAGGTCCTTGAGCTCCCCTGAGGCAGGCAGAGGGGCTGTCTTGGCTGTGCGGACGGACGCCAGGTTGTACTGGGCTGCGATCTGCTCGATGTAGGTGGTCGATGAGAGGCGAATGGTCTTTGTGGCTCTGTCGCGGTCGATACGGATGGACAGCATCTGGCTAGGCTCACCCAGGTCGGTCAGGGACCAGGAGTTGGCAAGGGATGCCACAACTGCGTCGGCCTGAGCCTTGGTACGGCTGACGATGAGGATATCATCGACATAGGCGAGGAGAAGGATGGGGCCGAGCTTGGTGGGCTTGGTGTGGAGGCCCCACTCGCTAGCGCAACGTTTGAACCCGATGGAGTGTAGCGCCTTGTCGAGCTCAAGCCACCATGCACGTCCGGACTGCTTGAGTCCGTACAAGGCCTTGTTGAGACGGAGTGTGTTGCCGTGCTTGACCTCGACACCCGGAGGTGGTGCAAGGTAGATCTCCTCATGTAGAGGACCATTGAGGTAGGCTCCCTCGACGTCGATCTGTCGTAGCTCGAGGTCGTGAGTGGCAGCATGCGCGAGAAGCATGCGGAGACTGGCGAGACGGGATACAGGAGCGAACGTGTCCTCAAAGTCGACGCCGGGTACTTGCGAGAAACCGCGCGCGACGAGACGAGCTTTGAACTTGGCGATAGAGCCATCGGCTTTGGTCTTGCGCTTGAATACCCACTTGGCAGTGATGGGTACTCGGCCGCGGGGCAGCTCAGAGCCAGTCCATGTCCCTTTGCCATTGAGATTGTCGATTTCAGCCTGCATGGCCTCGATCCATGACTGACGGTCTGGGCCGTCTAGGGCTTCCTTGACTGTGACAGGGTCGCCGAGAACGATGGCTTCGGCTGCAAGAGAGGCAAGGTAAGCCGTCTCGCCATCTTGCGCGAGTGCAGATGCTGCAGGAAGGGCTTCGTCGTCGTCGGAGTCGTCGAGACCGTTGAGAGTAGCAGGGGCGCTAGTCGATGTGGCGGTGACGTCATCGTCGCTCTTGCGAGCGTCTATGTTGGTCTCAATGTCCTCAATGGTGGCGAAGGCCTGTATTTTGTCGCCTTCCTTGCCATCCTTGACTTCGAACACGTCGTACACGTTGGCAACGCGCTTGTTGTCGAAAAGGACGGTCCACCCTGGCAGTTCTAACGAGGTGGAAAGGATTCTGGCTGGTACAGACCGCGGACGCGATAGCGTCGGGATGCTCGTCTCCGCTGGTCTGCGAACAAAGACACGTGCTCCGAATGGAATGAACCGCTCGAGGTGCGGCTTGCGTCCACT
This sequence comes from Apiotrichum porosum, assembly GCF_003942205.1. Classification (NCBI taxonomy): domain Eukaryota; kingdom Fungi; phylum Basidiomycota; class Tremellomycetes; order Trichosporonales; family Trichosporonaceae; genus Apiotrichum; species Apiotrichum porosum. The sequence continues at coordinate 2,444,837 of NW_021167110.1, read as the reverse complement.
GTAGCGCTCATAGACAGTGATCTTGTCATCGAACATGGTCGTCATGTTGAGCAGGCGGTTGACGTACCATGTGGCGTGGTCCCAGTAGTCGTGGGAGAGCTTTGTGTCTTCAAGGAGTGTACGGACCATCTCGGAGACGGTGCGGTTGTGACGCTCAGCCACGCCGTTGAGGGCTTGGTCGTCTACAGGAGCCAGCTGATGCTTAATGCCCTGCGCACGACACCATTGAGCCAACTCGCCGGACTTGAATTCGCCTCCTCGGTCTGAGCGTATGACAGTGACCTTGACGTCGGCCTGTCGCTCGAGGGCTGCGATTTCAGTCTTGATACGAGCTGTGGCGTCGGATTTGTTGGTGAGGGGGATCGCAAGGCGGTATCCAATGAAGTCGGACACAAACGCTAGCCAATACAGATGGCGTTTCGTGGTCGGGTGTGACATGGATTTGATGTCCACGTGCACGTACTCGCGTGTGGCTGAGTTGCCGCGATCTGAGGGACCCCTTCGAGGAAGGTTGGCAGTCTTGTGGGTGAGGCAGGGCTCGCAGTTGGCCATGGTGAAGGTGTCGTCCTTGACTTCGTCGAAGGTGACGTCAGGGATCAAGCCATTGCGGACGGTGCGGAGGAGCGCTGGCTTGCCTAGGTGGCCATAGCGGAGGTGCAGGTGATGGAGCGGAGTGCGTGGGGCGCGGTCCGAGGCTGCGAAGTGCCCATGGTCGGCGAGGACGAGCGCGACGCCGAGACGACCGCCGAGGTAGGAGTTGGAGAGCGGAATGACGTCATCGCCCTTGGTCATGGTATCGTGTGTGACCTTCCAACCATCCTGGGCGAGCGCAGAGGCCGAGAGCATGTTGTCTGTGGTGTCTGCTGAGTAGAGCACGTTCTTGACGGTGTGAGGGTGCTGGTCCTTGTCGAGGAAGGCGATACGGCCCACTTCGGAGATGGAAAGGACGTATTTGGTCCCTGCAAGCTGGATCTTGATGGGTTTGGCGACCTTCTTGACGTCGACGAGGAGGTTTCGGTTGCCTACAATGTGATGTGTGGCACCACTGTCCACAAGGAAGGTCGTAGTCGTGGTTGGCGATGGGGAAGGGGAGTCTACAGGAACTACAGACGCAGAATAGTATCCATCGGCAACTACTACGGAAGCGGCGACCTTTGGTCCGGTGCGACAATCCTCGGTCCTGTGGCTCGTCGCGTTAAGTTGGTTGACGCAGACGAGATTGGGCTTGTTGCCCGAGGTCTGGGAATTGTTGGTCCTGCCCTTGCCGCGCTGGCGGATACGCTGTTGCGTGTTGTTGGACTTTTTGTCGAGGTTGAGCTTGGCAGCGGTAGCGGCGGACGCTCCGTTGCTGGCGATCATTTCGCGTTCCTCAGTGGCCCGGAGGCTCTCGACAAAGGTGGCGTATACAGCCGTAAATCTGGACCAGGTCTTGAGAGGCTCGGAAGCCCACTGCGAGCGGAGCATGACAGAATACTCAGTCGGAATCGCAGTTAGCAGGTTGGCGACTTTGTCGTTGTCGCTGAGCCTGATGTTCAGGCGAACGAGGGCCGCATAGATGCGGACGTACTCCATGTAGAACTTGTCGGTCTCATCGGCGGTAGATCCGCGCTTGAGATAGAGTCCATGGAGCTCTCGCTGCAAGAGAGCAACCTTCTCAGGATTGTCGGTACGGAAACGTGACTCGACAGCGAGGTAGATGTGACGGGCCGTGGGCAGCGTCTCATAGTCGATAGAGAGGTCGTCATGAATGGTGAGGAGGAGCACGGTGCGTGCGAGATGCTCCAGACGGGCCCAACGGTTCCAGCGTGTGAACATGTCTTCGTTCAGGACGACTTCATCTCCAGCTTCGTCGATTGCTTCGGCAATTTCAGCCGGAAGCGCATCGTCACCGAGAGCGGTGGCCATGAGGTCGTGGAGAGCCTCACGGTCGATGTCTTGCCCCGTGGGAGCTTCAACACCTGCAATGTAGTCCGTCTCGAACGCGAGCAGGTTCTCGAGCGGAAGCTGGTTGTCACGAGCTCGGTACGGGTCGAGGACGAAGCCCTTGACATGGGCGAGAATGCCCTTGCCGAGGCAGTACGTGCGTATGGCTTTGTCCCATCGTTCGAAGTTGTCGGTGGAGGTGAGGACCGGGACGTTGTCCTTGAGGTCGGACCAGGAAGGGAACGAAGACTCGTTGCGAGCCATGATGGATATGAGGTAGATAGAAGTGTACGAATGTGGCGGACCACCGTGGGAGAGTGGAGGTGTGTGTTCCTTCGGGAAGGAGACCTCAAGTTGAACCTCGACGTAGTACGGGTACTACGAGACCTGCACGGATGCGTATGGTCTGTGAAAGTCCTGTAGACGTAGGAGTATAGGTTCTGGTACAGTTGAGACCGTTGGTCTCAAAGGTATCGTGGGTAGAAGCCTTTGACTCTTAATCTGTTGGGATTTGATGCCGTTTAGCGCCCGAGACCGATGGTCTTAAGCTGGCAGTTTGTCTTTCAGAAGAGGATGGGGATGCATAGGCGTCTACAGAGCTGCTTATATGCACACAGAAGGGAGGCCCGAGCACTACAGAGAAGCACGAGGACAATGAAGAAGCAGAAAGAGCAGCATTGGTGCAGTACCCTCGTTCTCCGGTCAGCTCGGTGCCACACTGCAGTGGCGCAAGTGGTTACGTAATCTCAACACTGGGAAAACGCAACAATGGCTTGTTGTGGTCAGTTTGTTCTCAAAAATGCGGCGCCATTCTCCAGTCCTCCAGTCCTCTCATTTAGCTCTCGGGTACGAGAGGGCTCTTCCCAAGAACAAATGCATGCACACGACATCTTGTTGACGTTTTATTTAGACTTAAGGTTGCAACACCCCCGTCCAGGTCCCCGTTTCACCCTCAAACCGCCCGACCCAAGACAATCCCCCATGCCCCACATCATTGCCTAAACCTCCGGCCACGCTCCGATACCGGGGGCATGGGGGAATCTCCGGGTCGCCCGCCAATAGGCGGGGGGCTCGTGGGACGTGGGGGAGTACGTGTCGGCGTGTGTGGCGATCGCGGGGGCAGTGGCACGAAGAGGGGTGGCGAAGGGGAAGCGTCGAGCGGCGAGGGCGGAGTAGGGCCGCGGACTCGGAGCCAAGGGGGGTTGGGTCGCGAGCTATTGGCGTTGCGGCTGGGTTGGAGCGGGGATGGCTGCGGGCGACGAGGAGGTGTCGTGGACTTGGCCTTGGCCTTGGGGAGAGTCGGTGGTGGGGTGGGCAGGCTGGCTGCTGGAGAGGGTTTGGGTTTGGTCGGCGTTGTGGTGGCGGCGTGAGGCTTGGTATCGGACTCGCCCCTCTTGACAGATGGAGGCGACAGCGTCCTCCGGCTCAACGTGTTTGCCTCGGGAAACTCTTCATTGAGGCCTGTTGCATGTCAGCTCATGCACGGCTGCCCCAACGTACGTCGAAAGAGCCGCTTTGCGCCGGGCTCAGCTGCCGGTGTGAGGGGAGTTGGGGGGGTGCGCTTCCGTTTATTGCTCAGGGTTGTGGCGGAGCTCATTGTGATGCGAGTAATGGACGGCTTGAACGACAGGTGCTGTTCAAGTGTGGTACAAAAGATGGACATGATGTGGGTGCGGGGTGTGAGTGTGATACTAAAAACGAGTGTAGGCGGTGCAAGGTGATGCACACAGTTGGGTGTGGTGGTGATAGTGTGGCAGAAATGGGACTGGAGGGGTTCATCGTGACCAGGTGGGTACTTGTACTTTATCTTTCGATGCGTGTATGTGACACAAACGAGGGTACCCCTCACCTCGTGTGTGTATGTGTGGAACTGTCGCGCATCGCCATGCTCAGTGGCCTGGCCGAGATCCATGTGTCATGCACTTTACTCCCAGTACGGCAAGTGGCACCCAAATCTGGGTAGGGGTTGCTCGGAGTTTCAACACCCGAGGCTGGTTATTGTCTCAGTTGCCCCTGGTTTACCCACCGATCCACCGAAACGACCAGCAAACGATGATCTAATCATTCGTTTCGACATGTTCCAAACTCTGCAATGCCACTGTCACAAAATCTCCTTGCCATCATCAAACCCACAGATCCACAAGCCGGAGGACCCGATTGCAGCGGGTTACGGACCGCGAAACTCATGCTCATGATGTGTGGACCCTGTCAGTCTTCACAGACATGGTGTCCAAGCACGACGCCTCGGAGCACTATCCAGTGGCCGTGCAGAACTGATTTACCCAACATGGCACCATTGTCAATGCCGCCGCGTCATCATGGATGAACATGCTTTACACGCGGCGGGAAGTGACGAACACAGTCCTTATCCTTATTTTGTGGCGCCGGGTGCCTTCTTTCCCCAAAGAACTACACAAGCCTGCTATCATTGGGCTGCCGAACAGACATGTATATGCATAGATTCTCAACTACAGTATACTTTGACACAGACAGACATTGTTTCAACAGCGACTACTATCCAGATTACGACTACAGCTGGGTCCGGTCGAGAGGCATGTGTCCTTGCCATGGCGACGAGTGAGGCGTAACTTCACGAATGGGCATGGGCGAGGCCAGTGATGCGGTGCGCGACATTGGCGATGACATGGACATGACGCCGCCGCCGTGAGACAACGAGCGCTTGCCAGCGCGTGGCGTGCTGTGCGGAGAAAGGTTGTACGGCACGGCGGACAAGACGGCGCGTTTGGCTGGGGTGGGGACAAATGCCGGTCCAAGGGTGGTGGAGCGCGACGGGGTATACGCCAGCGGATTCTTGGCCATGTTGGCAGCAATGATGCGGGCCTGCTGCGCGGCTTTGACACTGGCCATGTCTTGCATGGCGGGGGGAGGCTCACGGACAGGGGTCATTGAGAGACCCAGCCCGTTCACCTCCACTCCGGGGTCGAGGGTCCGAGCGGGGGAGGGGGAAACGGCCGCCGAAGCGGCAGTTGTCGAGACTGCAGGGAGAGAAACGGACATGGCGTGCTGGGATGGCGTATTGTCTGGGGTGGGGAGGAACAAGCCAGGGGGAGGGTGGTGAAGTGACTCGGCCTTGACCTGGGATATAGATTGCGGGAGCGGGGCCAACGACTGCGACGGAGAAGGGGAGTAGTGCGAGACTGTCGACGGAGGGGCCTGGACGTCCGAAAGGGAGATACCATGAAGCGATACGGCGTCGGAAATGCTGCGGTGCGTATTCTGGAGCTCGTATGTGAGGTTGACGAGGCGCTGCCCATAGTTGTCCGCATACTCCCTGTTGTAGTCGGCGATGAAGTGGTAGTCCTGGGCTTGTTTCTCGAGCTCCTTGATGCGCCCGTCCCGCTCTACCAGCTCACCCTTGAGCTCAATGATGACAGCCTCTTGCTCGGAGATCTTGGACTCGGCAGCTGTGGCCTGCTGGTCCTTGAGGCCTAGAAGCTGAAAGACGCTTCAGACGCGTGTCCGTCGCGTCTCCTCTCAGCATAACCGCCAATTTGCTCACGTAATCGGCCGCTTAGCTCAGCTGGTTAGAGCATCGTACTAATACCCAGCCTTGGTTACTAGTCCATGCGGAGGTCGGCAGTTCGATCCTGTCAGTGGTCATTTTTGCTCCTCTCTGCATGTCTATGGACTCTTTGAAGTCTCTGCGACCCTCTGGTAAGCCTGTGGATGTGGAAGAGGAGTACAGGAGTGGTTACAGCAAGCTTCGTGATCGAACTCCAACCAATCGAGACCTGGAGTGGATATGAGCCCATCTCATCAAATGGGCATTTCAATTCGGCTTTGTCAGGCCTTCTTTATGACATCAGGTGTACTGTCTGGCCTCTGGGACTACACGGTGTTGCTGTTGAACAGTCTTCGGCGACAAGCACATGTGTTTTGGCAAGGTGGGCAGAGGTGGCACCTGGGACCAGGAAAGATTCTGGTTGCTACAGATTATCAAGCGGATCATCGGGCGGGCATTATCTGGTCCTCGACTGGGTTCCTCGAGGGTCTGACGGGTCTGGACTCTGCCAAGGAACCATGCAACCATTTCCGCTGCATGTGACTGACCGCGGTGCCCAAATGTCCGCCGCGATCCGCCGATGATATAGATGCAACTGCATAATAACCCGCCGACCCTTGTTTGGCCACGGAACATGCTAGGTAAGAGAGGCCTGGCTGGCGCGTAGTCCTAGTCTCCCCCGCACTTCCGCCTAGCGGAAGGACAACGTAACTAGTTCAGAGTTTGCGGAACTGTACAGATTAAGAGGGTTGCAAGTGGGGATTCAAGGGCGGCAGTCGCCCTGGAGGTTCACCGACGAGACCTTTGCTGTGGGCAGTGTTTGTTCCGCCAAGTTGTGGCCATCACAGCAAGGTCGCGACAACTGGGGCCGAGAAACAAAGCGTATGATACCCTTTGTTGCACACAGGTGCTTGCAATCTTTTAGACTAGCTCAGACTCCCCTCCAAACTGGGCCGTCGGAGGCAGCAGTATTGAGCACTTTAGTCGGTTGCGGAGCATAACGATAGAAGACAACATTAGGTCCTCCTCTGTGTGCTATCCATATCTCCATCCAGGTCACCTCGCAACAGCACAGACGCTTCGCCGACGAACCTCACAGCTCGGGCAGTTCGACAACACGTTGCTGATCCCCTGTTGCCCGGCTATCAACGCGGAACGCTTGTGCACCGCGGATCCCACAGCGTACTGGCGCGGACTCGACTGTAGACTCCAGAGGACGTGGGAATCAACCTCCAGCAGCTACTGGAAATGCAGGGAAGTAAACGAATGCGACAGAGCTGAATCGCCAGAGCAGACGTGCGTCGCCGTGCCACTGCATCACTGGCCCCATGTGTCACCTGGCATCAGCAAGCAACGTTCAACATGGTCAGCTGTCGGTTATGGAAGGCAAAGGAACATGTTAGCTGTACGGCCGGTTCCTATGCCGAGCGGGAACCGAACTACCACGCCGACGTGCCTGTCCTCCCCCTATGGACAACCCACGCCCGCGTTGTAGTCACACGCAGTGGGGGTGCGATGTTGATAGCAGACGAGGGGGACAGGGAGACCAGAATATGGATCATGCCGGTCGACTCCATTTCATCAAAACTCTTACTCACCACCACTACTCCATGAAGGTCGTCGTGTTTGGAGGCGGTGGCGGTGTGACCAAAGAGTTTACAAGGCTCGCTAGTCCTCTCAACGAGGTCATTGTTGTGACTCAGGACGAGAGGTAGTGAGTACCACTCACCATCGTCGTCGCTAGCCGGAACGTTCCCATGCTCACACACCACTCAAAGCCAAAGCGACATCCGTGCTCTGGGCGGTTCGCCTCGCGTGCTGGACACTGAGTATGCAGCGCAGCCTGAAGTGACTGCATTCCTCGAGTTCAACAAGCCCGATGCTGTCATCTGGGCGGTATCGCCTGGTGGCGGCAGTGGTGGCGCCGGGAACGAGCTGTTGCCGCCGGCTGCGACTGCGACCAAGACATTCGAGGCCATTGAGCAAGCAGGGCTACGGCGCGTGCTCCTCATTTCGACAATTGACGCTCGCAACACCTCCAAGCCCCATCCAAGGCATTACAACGAGGTCTCCAGTGAGATCGACTTTCCTCAAGCATGTGCTGTCAGTTGACTGACGTGACAGGGTGGACGAGTGACGGGATATGGAAGCTCATCCCCGGATGTAAGTGTCTACGTCGACGTGATGCTACCGAGGCTGCGCTAACCTGAGTTACATACAGACATGGCAGCGAAGATGGAAACTGAGCAAGCCTTGCATAGGAGCGGTCTTGACTTCACTCTGCTGCGACCGGGTGTGTTAGTGGACACGCCTGCAAGAGGCGTCGAACTTGGTCTCGTCCAGATCGCCAAGAATGGGTACAGGAACGGGGCCCTCGACGTGACGGCGCTCATCGGTAACATGAAAACGTGTTCGCGCGCGCTCGTCGGCGAGGTGTTGCTAGCATGCTTGCAAGATGCGGGCACAATCGGGCTTACACTAGGGGTAATGGACGGGGACAAGGACGTGTTTGACGAGGTACAGCGGTGTGCCCGGGACGGGGTGGACGCATGGGAGGAATAGCACACAACAATGTCGTCAGAAGAGTGTTCCAACGTACGTCTGTCTATACATCACATGTGGTGTGTACTGTTTCCTGTACTTCTGAGCTGCACACCAAGAGGGGAACTCAACCCGTCCAAACGTCGACCTTCTCCTTGCCAATACGCTCAATCTCCTTGTCCACGGACTCGGTGCCGTCCATGACGTTGAACGTGAGGCCAATGGTCTGGGGGTCGAGAGCAGACGCCAAGAGAACGTTGGCCACCGTCTCGCGGCTCACGCTGGCCGCGCGAGTCTTACCAAGATGACAACCCCCGGCGGGCTCGTTCAGCAAGTGCCCGGGGCGGAGAACTGTATAGTCGAGCTTGGTCTCGCGAAGGGCCTTCTCCGAGTCGTACTTGGCCTGCATGTCTGCGTCGTCAGTTTCCGCATCAGGATTGTGAGGGACTCACAGTGGCCGATGGCGGCCCAGACACGAGAACACGCCTCGATATCCTCCTTGGTGTACCACTCCGGAACGGGATTGGAGCGGTCGCGCACGTCGAACGCGCTGACGAGGAGCAGGCGCTTGACTCCGGCACCTTGACAGGCTTCGTACACCTTGACGGATCCTTCATAGTCGACAGCACGGGTACGTTCGGGGCCGCCTTTTCCACCCGCGCCAGCGGAGAAGATGACAGCGTCAGGCTTCTCCTTCTTGATGAGGTCCTCCATGTCCTTGATTGACGCATCCTCGAGTGACAGGACGGTAGGGGTAGCGCCCATCTCCTCGAGGTCCGCCCAGCTGGCCCGTCAGTTCAACCGGCAAAGAACAGACGCTCATGAGATCTCACTGGGTGTCATTGCGAATGACAGACACGACCTTGTGGTCCAGCTTGCTTGCGTTGCGCGCAAAGTGACGTGCGATCAGGCCGCCGCCGCCAAAGATAAGGAAGCGCATCGTGAGTGGGAGAGTGGAGTGGGGGATAGAGGGGATACAACGTGTGAATGGCGACGAGGTAGGCAAATGTGGAGGAATCGGTCTGTATATAGGGTTCGGCGCCGCCAATGTCGTCATCGTGCTGGACGGTTGTCCCGACACTCTCGTCAACCCGCGTTCAACACCTGCCTGTGTACCCACCCATACATACCTTCTTTTCCATCTCTTGGCCTGACGACAGACAGACACTTCAGGCGTCACTCAGACCCGAAAACGACTCTGCGATGCAAGCGAATGAGTCATGAATGAGTGTGGATGACAATCGCCGACGCAATCGACGTTTGCTCATCTGTCACGCGTTCAGGAGGCTCCTCCCTTCTGTGCCATTCTCCAGTGTCCCAAATGGTCGATGAGGAAAAAGGAGACGACCCCGGCCCGAATCGAACGGACAACCTTGAGGAAACGTAAGAACAAGTCGTTCTACACATTCCAGTTGGAATCTCACGCGCTACCATTACGCCACGGGGTCGAACACGAAGGTTGATCTTCCGGCATCGGGGTGTTCTGTCCTGTTAAAGATCGCGAACTTGCTGTGGCGGGAAGAGAAGTGATTGTTTGCAGTTGAGAGTGCAGGGGTGCGATGCATGACCTGGACTCACAACGTTAGCTGTTACACGTGCCAGCAGGGCGGATTGGTTACATCATCCGCTACATAACGGACGTTAGTGATACTCAAAACTCTGGGCGCGGTATAAGATGGTCCCCCCATTTGGCCAAGTCCCCAATCCTCGATCCTCGATCGTCTTTGTCTTCATCCGCTCCTTCTCCCTCAACAGCACATTGCCGTCCGCCTTCACGCCCTGTTTCCTGGAGCAACATGTATCCAGATGGCGGCCTGGCGGCTGGACTGTGCACATTATCGTCAGGCCTGCACCGCCCTGTTACGCGGTCCGTGCGGGTTTGTGGGACAGATATCATTCCCATCAGCTCGCCCCTCCACTGATCCACTGACCTGGTGCTCTGACATTCCACAAGTGCTTGCCTTTGTCATTGACGGCCATCATCATTTGCTGGCCACGCACGGCCTCTTGGGTGCCATGAGCCCCTATGGGATGGGTTGCACGAGATCCACAGTCCCCGTCCAAGGGTTTCTGATACGTATACGAGGGAACGGAGGGCGAGTCAAGGGGAGCGGGGTGTGGCAGATAGAAGGTGATGGCAGAGAATGAGACGGAAGGAGCGCCAGTCACATAGTGCGACACAACACCGCAAAGACGACCCTCAAGTACCACGTCGCACCCCACACGTTCACCAATCGCCCACCATGAAGAGCATCATGACGAACAACCGCCACGACATTCGCGTACTGCTGGACACCTACACCCCGCACTACTCCGTCGACCAAGCACCCCGCTTTACCCTGTTTGCCTTCAGCACCACGACTTCGCAGACGCGCCGTCTCATTCATCGGATCGCAGTGGAGACATGCCCAGCCCTTGAATGGGACAACGAGTACCGCCAGGCCTTTGACGACAAGTCACTCTCGATCAGGCGGCTCAAGGACCAGATTGAGACCATTGTGCGCAACAAGTATGTGCCGGCAGGGAGCAGCAACAAGGCTGGAGGTGGTGGTGTTGGTGTCCGGGGCCCATTGCAGTGTTGCTTTACGGATGTTTGTTGAGCGTGCGTCGTGCATTTGTTGATGAGTTTTGCGGCCTCGTCACACCGAAGCAATCAAACTCCAAGACGTCATGGTTGAACTGGTCCGTGTACATCACAGCTGTCTCACTGTCTCACCACGGGGCATTCATGCATTCATGCTATCACATTCGGTGGCACGAGCAAGTCTCGCAAGCTACCGAGCACATGTCATGCGGCGCTGCAAGCACAGCGGAAGTCCCCACAAGAGATCCTGGAGAGCGGACACAAGGCAATCATCGTCATCCGTCATCATATTCCAGAGTTGGTGTCATGGCTGGGAATGTATGGGACGTCCTGGCTGTTACAGATCAGAGATCATTGTTGGCTCAGGACGTCTCGGCAAACTAGCCGATGGCGTCAGCAGAGGCTATTATCAGTTGTTCGTCTGTACGCCAAATGCATGCACAGTACTGGCATGCGCCTTCCTCCCCACCCGGAGTGACACATGCATTCACTCTGTGTCACGGGGCCATCGTCATCGCATCTTGACGTGCTCTCACCGCCTCACCGCCTCAACCCTGCCACCGGTTTCTTCGGCATGTTTCGAAAATCGCCCATTGTTGACGTCCGTTGCAATCTGTTATCTACCCATCGCTCCATCATCCATTCCCCATTCTGGCCGTCCAACCATCCAATCTTGCGGCACCGAGGCCGGCAGCGCGGCGATGGCGACCTCTACCATGGCCCCGCTCGACCACGAGAGCTTTCCAGACATAATGGACTCCATTATCCTTTCTGGCGACTGGGAAACATGGATCGCGTTGCGCGGGGCTTCAGCAACATTCAAGACTCGCGTTGACGACCTCCTCCGGCGCCACCTCGTCATGACACATCCTGCACCCCGGGGAGCCAACTGGCACCCAGTAATCATCACTGGTCGAAGGTGCAACACACGCATCGCACCCACTGCACCAACATGGGGACCCGTGGGCTCGTACGCGGACATTTTGGACGACACAGTTTTCGACCGCGCGCTGACGCACGCGCACGTCGTCGACCTCAAGGGCGCCCTCGACCCCCCACCAGAACTCATCTTCAAGATCTGTCCTCGAGTGCTACGCATCATGCCCGACAGCAGCGGCGAGTTCTATCGTGGCGTACGCAGCTTCTCAGCCTTAGCCTACCATCTCGTGGGCGGGCGTGAAGGCGGGACCCTCGTTGTCTTTGCCGGCGCATTGAAACCAAAAGGTGACGTCAATCTGCCGGCGTGGATGCGCAAAGTCCTATTCAACCTCCACTTCTGGGAGCATGAAGACCGTCCGATGCGCCTTGCCCCCCTCCCATTCAATGTGCAGTCGTTCGACCACATGGACCCTGTTGGCAAGGAGCTGGTCTACATCTTTCCAGACAACAAGGACGTTCCGCTGCACCTCGTCCGCTCCACGTTAATGGACCTCATCCACGGCTGGAACCTCGACCTCACATACACCGTGGTCAACCTTGAAGGCGTGTGTGGGGGTGAGGACGCGGCGTCTCTCGCGGAACAGGAGATTCCTCAGCAGTGGATTAAAGAAATGTTCTGGCGAGACCGATATCGACTGCAGCTCGCCATGGCCAACGTCTCCTTTGTCACCCGCGCGCAGTACCGGGCAAGACTGGATCCCGGCGAGTGGGAGCTCGAGACGGAGATATAGATAAGTCACTCGTTGTCCTCGGAGCAACTCCGCATCCAGACCCCGCCTACGGCCGTATCTATCCATGACCACTTACACTTCCACCCTTGCATGCAACGATGCTTTGTCCATGTTTGGCGCTGTCACCGAGTTATTGACGTCATGTCGCCAGGGAGAAGCCATGCCAAGCCGTTAAGACGGCGTCCTACAGCCATGGAGTCGATATAGCCGAGCGTGGCGACAGGCCCGGCCAACGCCGTAACAATGCCAAGACATGCACCGCCTCCACTGGTGGCAGACATCCTGATCCGAAGCAACGCTGATATCATAACAACCGCGCCGTCTCTTTCCTGATATTTCCACTTCTCCCTCCACCTGTCAACAACCATGACTGCCGCTTACCAGGACCCGTACCCCAATATCGTGAGTTGGGATAACTCGTTACGTCCATTAGCTCATACCCAGCCCACCATCTCAGCCAAGCTCTCCGATCAGAGCTCGCTCGTCAGTCTCCTGAAATCAAACCAGGACCCAGCGTATGTCGCCACCACTTGCTGTGCACCATGCTGACCCCTTTAGATACCAATTTGCTGCTGTCAAGTGCTATGTCGAAGGCAAGGCCGCCAAGGGCAAGTCGCCAGGGTATATTGCCGGCAAGCTCGATGGCATCGAGACCAAGGCCCCCTCCCAGTCCGGCCCGGCATTCGCCTACGTGCGCCAGTACTTTGCGTACCCCCAGTCGCGTCTCTTCAAGGTGCCCGTGTCAACTTCAACCAGCGGCGGTACCGACGTCGTCACGCTCAATGTCCCTCCACCACCATACAAGAGTGGACGTGCGGGGCCAAGCACGTCCCCGTCCAACCCTGTTCCTGCACTGGCGTCGCTGAACATTGGTGGCCGTGCACCTTCCCCCGCCCCTTCCTCCGACCGCGCACCTTCACCTGCACCACCTCTTCTTGAAGGTGGCGAGAACGCACTTGAGATGCTGCGTGATTTCGACACAGTCTTCATCATTGACGACTCGAGCTCCATGCAGGGTTCGCGCTGGGAACAGGCCAAGACCGCCGTCAAGGGTGTTGTCGCCCAAGCAATGAAGTATGACGACGACGGCATCGACATTTACTTCCTGAATGCGAAACGCAGTGGTGACAACATGCGCCGACCCAAGGACGTCGATCGCCTCTTCGCGGGTTTGAAACCGTACGGCGCCACACCGACGGGCAAGACGCTCGAAAAGGTTCTGCGCGAGTATGTCCTGCGCTTGGAGGCTGCTGCTGCCCAGGGTCGTCCCGAAAGCATCAAGCCCCTCAACCTCATCGTCATCACGGACGGTGCACCCACCGACGACCCCGAGAGCGTACTGGTGGCCTACGCCCGCCGACTGGACAAGGGTGACTGGCCCCTCTCTCAAGTGGGAGTACAAATGTTCCAAGTGGGCAACGACCCTCAGGCGAGGGAGGCGCTCGAGGACCTCGATGACGAGCTGTCGTCTCGACACGGTATTCGCGATATGGTCGACACCGTGCCCTACCAGGGTGAAATGACCGCCGAGCTTATTATCAAGGTCCTCCTGGGTGGCATTAATCGCCGCTTGGATCGCAAGGCCACCACCCGCCGCAGGACGTAAAGCCTATGAGCCGCCGCCTGTGGTGATGCTTCTCCTGGAGTGAGACATGAGTTGTTGGGCGACGCATGTAGCAGTTTGTATATGTAGTACTTTATGGATCATCAGGGGTGTAATTCCTACATGACACCACACTTACGCGACGACCCTGCTGGAATCAGCACTGGTATTCTTCAGCGTATCAGCCATCACAGTATCTTGCTGAGGTGGGATGTATTCCCGGCTCAGAAAACTGAAACGCGACTTCAACGGGTATGGAGTAGGTCGTCATGGACTGTCGGAACTCGACCACACAGTAAAGTACCCCGAGGCCAAGTGCCTTGTGGGAAGGAAATGAAACTGGATTCTCTTTTCGTCGATTTTCCATGATTTTCCGGCTCAATGCGTGTCTAGTTGTATGGCCTGTGTCTCCGACGATATCGGTAGTTTGGAAGAGAGTCTAACGGACATGCATTCGCGTATTGACTCTGAAGTGGTACAGGCATCACTTTGAAGGGCTGTTGATGGGGTGATGGTACATCTGCCATCAATGTTTGGGTGTCACACAAGCACACAAACACTCGCACGGGCCCGGTCCCACTTGTACATACAAAGGCATCATTCCCGTTGTTCACAAAGACAATCTCTTTTCAGAACCATCCCACAACCTATCTGTCGCCATTTCTGAGGAGCCAATCTCCAAACACCTAGTTCCTTCCGGCACCTGGGGAGACCTGCTGGGTGAGAAGCGTGCCCTATTCGATTCTTCCCGGGTCCCATTCGACCTCCTTGTTAGCGCCATGAGGAGTCGGGTCTTGAGACGTTGCACCACCGAGCAAGACCTCGACTGGTATCTTACAATGATCTTCAGGCAGCCTTCAGAGGAGGATGACTCAGCAATTCAAACATCTCGACTGAGCCTTCGCCAGGTGAATGTCGAGGGTGGCTGTCAGTTCGACACATGCCTCATTCAACAGACCTTGAAGGCCCTACGAGAGCTCAAGGACAAAACTGTAAGTTGCCGCTAATGAGTGTTGACATTGTTAACTTACAATTTCAGCGCCGCACTGATACAGACAATGAGGACTCTGGGCTCGTCGCCCCCGACTTCACGCTGTTTCTGCAATGTCAAGTCCCCGACTGTCCTTTCGATCATCTTTCTGTGTTGTTTACCGCCGAGTACAAGACCTATGCACACCGCACCACTCTCGCAAGGGCTCTGGAGAAGCGAGTCATTTCCCTGCAACTTGGAAAATTGAAGAAGAGTGTTGAAGTCAAGGGACCGAGAACTCAAAAGTCCTCTGGAAATGGATCAGTGAGTACATACATACAGGGTAGGGTGATCAGAAGCTGACGCTCCAGAGTGCTTTATCAGCAACGACTCTCAGAAACCAGGGGCTGAAAAGTAACTCTGCTGTCGCAGATGCACGCCAGACAAATGCCAATGGTTGGCAGATGTTGTTCACCAACAGCCTTACTCTGCTCAACGGCCCAGAAATGGGAGCCATCGTCACCTCCCGCCCTCCTGTTCCACCAAAGAACGTCGCGGTCACCACGGTCGACTGGAACGACTTTGCTCTCTCCCGTGATGACAAGCTTCCGC
Organism: Apiotrichum porosum; assembly: GCF_003942205.1. NCBI lineage: Eukaryota > Fungi > Basidiomycota > Tremellomycetes > Trichosporonales > Trichosporonaceae > Apiotrichum > Apiotrichum porosum. The sequence continues at coordinate 2,429,411 of NW_021167110.1, read as the reverse complement.
TTGCTAGGGATGTGATGCGCCGTGACGCTCTGGAGAAGGAGCTAAGGAGACCTCGTTACGCCAGAGCTGACAATTTCAGTTCCGCACTATGATGACTTTGACGGTGTTATTGACGATGAGGTGCTTGACGGCGACGCTCCGACCCTCGAGGAGATGGTCACCATTCTCAAGAAGATTGGCATGAACATTGTCCTCGTGTCACCCGACTACATGGACAAGCTCATTCTCGAGATTACCGATGGCACTGCCAGGACCACTTCCGCGGAAGAACTGAGCGAGACTGGTAGCCCTGCAGACGTACCGGCGACTCCTGCCAAACCCCCCAAGCGCAAGGGACGTGACAGCGACGAATCGGTCAAATCGGCGCACACTGCCTCTTCCAGCTCGACCACCTTCAGTGAAAAGTTAGTCACCCCCGCCGGTCCCAAGACAGGCGGTGTCGCGGATGCCGCTGGAAGAGCTTCGGGGCCAGTGCCAGTCATGGCATTCTCTGGTGACCCCAAGTACGCTCGTGATGGGCACACAAGGGCGTTGAGGAGGAGACGGGCACGAAGGGAACGTGAATGTTCAGAACCAGAATAGCTACCAAGACTAGCATGTATCGTTCGTATGTATATGAAATCTCTCGCATATGAATGCGCAGAACGGAGACATCTAAATACGGAGGTTGAATCGTGATGGAGTCTGTGTTGTAGTGAGGGATTGTGCAATGCATGGAACGGCGGCGGCGGCGGCGCCGTTAAGTACAATCTCACGGGGGCCCGTGCTACAACAGTCTGTAGACCACGTTCTTCCTCCCCAAAGTAGCTGATGCTCACTAATACTGCTAGTGCCGTCATGGCCGTGATTCAATGCCCCTCCGCCAATCGTCCCGGTTTTGGACAGCCAAGCGCTCAACCCAACACAGAAGGACGGAGGACATGCGCCCCGCCAAGAATTCAGAAAATGAGTCCTTCGTTCATATATGATTGATATTAGTATTAAACATCAAGGTTTGATCGTATAAAGGTTAGTACACAAGATTCTGATTCTTGTAATCTGGGTTCGATTCCCAGTCAGACCTGATACTTTTTGAGGTCTGATGCAGCCAGATCCGTGTTGGCGTTGAGTACGCTTGCGATGGTGAACATGCTCTTTTATTCGTAGTGCTGTCTGTACATGGAGCGGAAGTGAAGAAGGAGCAGGAGCTATACATAACAAAAGAGACATCAGAAATGGGTGCAGGCCCGAAATCTTTTGAGAAAATAAAAACAAAAATGGTACACTAATTGATATAAATGTGGGCCTGCACCATGCACGAGTCCCTCCTTCCTTCTCTCTAAACGTTTTCGTCCTTCTTTTTGGTTTTCTTTGATTAAGGCAAAATTGCCTGTCGCCTACATGCCCAGCAGCGTGGGGCCCTCCTCGTCTGCGGCTGGCTCGTCGGCGCCCGCCACGTCCCACCTGTCCGGGACGGAGGGGAAGTAGTACCTGTCCATGGCGGTGCGGAAGCGTTTCCGGTCTGTATACAGTCAGTTGAGCCCCTCAAGCTTGTGACTCCATGCCAACTCACACTGCAATGGGGTCACGATTGTTGGATCGCCCCTGCCGCCACCACCCAAATCCTTGACCCACGACTCGACCTTTTTATCCCACGTAAACGTGCGGATGTAGTCGACGACACCGACGACCAGCTCGTTGTTCTCCGTGTCCACGCCAACAACGAGGGAGTAGTCCATGACGTTGAGGTTGGAGAGGAACAGCGTGTCGTTCCACAGTGCGGTCCGGAGGATACGCTTCGAGTGGTCGCGGAGGTAGAGGGGCGCAGTGTACGCCGTCTCCATGAGGTTTTCGTCGAGCCTGGCATGTCAGCTCAAGCAGGGGCGGTAACGACGAGCAGACTTACAGCACCTCGTTGACCTTGCCGGTCGGCTTGATGAGACGGTTCCTTGTGCTGCCCTTGAGGTCGTAGATCTTTGCAAACGTCCGCGAATAGAACAGGTTCTCCTGCACCAGCACGTTCATGTGCATCGAGCGTCCAGTCACGGCGTTGCGGTATCCAATCTTGAAAAAGCCGTACGTCTTGGCCAACGCGGTCGGCCGGCCGCGCTGGTGGGCAGTGGACGTGTACTCGAAGTATGCCGGGGCGAACTTGGTGAGAGCGTCCATCTCGAATCGCGAGATTTCCTTGACGATGAAGCGGTCGTCTGTAGTCCGGGTTAGCCATTGACACAAAACGATGCAACCCACCCTTGGTCTTGAGGAAGGCGCTACCCGACTTGCCGCCCGAGGCGTCAAACTTGGCACACCTGGCGAGCGACTCGACAAATATGTCCTCGCACTGGCACGCCTGCCTGAGCGCAGCAAACTGCTCGGCAAAGAAGATGCGACACGAGATGGTGCTGGAACCAGTCTCAAAGTCGTATTTCAGGTGGGTGCCCACTTCGCCCTCGCGGCGTGACGGGTCGTCGGCCTCCATACCTTCGTCAATGCTGATAATGTCCCACTGGCGGTCCGAGGTCATGGACAGGTCATCAAGACCGGACGGCTCGTGTCGGCGGGCCTTGGCCGCAGCGGCGACACTGCGCATTTGGTCGCGGTACGTCTTGGAGCTGAGGGTGAATGCGATAATGGACGTGGGCTCGTTTTCACGCACAATTACACGCGAGTCTGCAAAAATGTGTTCAGCCGCTGAGAGCGGGTACTCCAGCGGCGTGAAATCGCCAGCGCGGAACGCCCAGAGGCCAGTGAGGGTCTTGAGGATGGAAGACCGGGTCTCGCCGCCGCCAGAACTCATCTCGCTCTCGCTCATCTGGGACAACTGGCTGAAACCCTTGCGCGGACCACCTTCGTCCTGTGTGTCTGTCGTGGCGGGCTGCTGGGGCTGGGGCGTCATGGGTGGCAATGGAGCGTTGGTGTCGAATGGCGCGAGCTCAATGTGTAGACGGTCCTTGTTACGTGTGCTGGTGCCAGTGCCGCCACCGTCTGTGGCACTGTCGCTGAGGACACCACTGGGTCCGGCAGTGGGTGCAGTCACTTGGTCTTCGGGAGTCGAGGCCTGCGGAGGAGTCTCGGTGTGCGTCGACTCTGAAGGACCTGCACCCTCGATAGGCTGAGGGAGAGGAGAGGCACCTTTGGTTGGCGACGACACTTTACGCCTAGGCCGAGCACGGCCCGTTGAATCGACACTTCCGTCCGACGCGTCGCCTTCATCCTCCTCATTGTCCGCTGCACTCGAGTCCGAGTCAAACTCGTCCTTGAACGCATCGCGCATATTGTTGAAGACTTGGACTTTGGCCTTTGTGACGCCAACACGGCCCGCACGCTTGCCCCTAGCGATGGAAATACGCTTTTGGCGATCACGTTCGGCCTCACGAGAAATCTTGTCAAAGTGGCGAGCGATGGACGTGACGCGTGATCCAGCACCAATGACACGGCGGGGCAGGCCGCGGATCAGACCGCCGCCGGGGGACGGCTGGCCTGGGGGAGCAAGCACGTCTGTGGCCTTGCGTGGAGTGCGGCCCTTGCCTGCGATACGAGGCTTGCCCTCGTGACTCGCGGCCTTGGTGAGCGGCAGGCATGGCGACGGCGCGGCTAAGAGGCCATCACGAGACCTGTGACTCGGTGTAGGGGAGGTCGTACGCGAGATACGTCCGCCACGGGTACTACTCGAGGCGTCGACGGTGGCGGAGCGGCGTGCGGTATGCGATACAACGCGGGCGGCGTTGACAGCATAGCTGCGTTCACCCTCTGATAACAGTGTCGATCGTGGCTCCATACGGGACTTGGACGGTTGCTCGCGTCTGCCGCGAAGTCTCGGCCGCACAGGAAGCACACCGACATTCACGTCACTGTCCGACACGTCCGGCTCTGGACGAACGCGACGGGTCGTGCCTCCGGCGGAGCGTGGACGTTCCATGGACGACGGAATGTCCTGGTTGGGGATGGGCTCAAACTGCGGTGTCTGGCCCATAGACTCTTGAAAGCGTTTGACGAGATCGGCGACACTGGGTGCTGGACGGGTACGCCTGGGCAAGCGAGAGACGAACCCATGTGTGTCGCTATCCACGCCGCTGGAGGCAAGGTCCGCGGCGGTGTACGTCTTGGGAATGGAGCGGCCGGGGATGGCCGAGATGGTCGAGTCGCTGTCATAATCGCGCGGGACGTCGGCCGTGGTGAATGGGCTGGAAATGCGGGCCAAGGTAGGAGTCGGCGTGATAGAGTCGTACGAGGCAGTGATGCCCTCTAGCTGCATAGCGGCAGTATCCAGAGGGTTGGCAGCTGCCTCGTCCAGCGACATGGGCGAGTCGGTCGTTGGCCCGCTGTCCGGAAGCTGCAGAGTCGCCTCCACGCTCTCGGTGAGAGTAGGTGATGGGAGCTTCGATTCCGTGGAGCCCTCGGACTTTTCACGCTCATCCACCTCGGGCACAGAGAGGTTGGCCATTGTCTTGTCCATGGTGCCAAAGGGGTCTTGGGTCGGGAACAGGCGCTTCAGGTGCGTTGCAGTCACTGCGTGGTTAGCCTGCCGTACCTTTGGAGTAACCCACTTCTCCTCAAATCCTTCTCCGTGGGCATATACATCTTCTCGACCTCGAGGAACTCGGTGCTGCCCAGTTAGCGCCATTCGCGTGTACGGAAGCTGTGTACTCACTCCCACTGGATGACCTTGTCCTGGAGGGCCTGGAGCACCACGTTCATGGAAAGCACATCTGTCGCCGGGGTCTGCTTGTACGTCCTGTTAAGCATGTTGACAATCTCGTCTCTGTCGCCCACCGCGCGCGAGAGGAAGCTATCGCGGTCCTGACGAAGCCGCGGCAGCTTTTCTGGGTCGACCAAGTCGTCTGTAAAGCTTCTCAAGCGGAAGAGGACGGAATCGAAGAACGTGGCCGTCTTCTGGAGCGCGCTCTCGTACTCTTGGTTCTTGAGTCGGACTTTGTCCTCGACGCGCACCATGAGCTTCGTCGACGGTCGGACAGGTTCAAACAGCTCAACCTCGTCATTGTGGATACGAATAACCATGTTGAGGTGGGCGAAATAGCGAATGTGGTCGCGGTACGCGTCGTGCGTGCACTCGAATCCCGTGACCGTCTTGGGCGGGTAGAAGCAGTGCTCGAGGTATGCTCCCCAGGACATGCGCCACGTCTCCTCGTGGATGATGATCGGGTCCCAGCTGCGGTTGCACTGTCGGCAGTAGGACCAGGTGACGATCTGCTCCTCGTGGCCTGGCAGAGGGCACATGAACTGCTCCATGACAACTTGGAGACGGCGGTCGGCGTGGACCAGCACATCGTAGTGAAAGAGCATGAGCTGGTCGCAGGCCTTGTTCGGGCACCGGTGCGCAGCGTTGCTGACCATGGCAGAGAGAAACTGGCCCAGGGTTTGGTCATCATCCTGGTAAAAGTTGATCTGGTGACGCATGGGCTCGGTACACGGCTTATCCTGACCCTGGCGGTAAAGAGACTGCAGGTAGATGATGCCCTGGTAGTCTTTGGGATGAAGGGGTGTAGGGTGACGCTTGACGTAGTGTTGCCAGATCTTGACCTGCTCCGCATGGTCGTGGGCGACAAACGCGAGCTTGCTCGCTTCCGTATATTCGTCAGGCTTCAACAGGATGCGGTAGGGATCGCCGATGGCACCTTTCGTGGGCAGCGTAAGTAGCTGGCTCGGGGGCGCACTTGGCGGCAAAGGCGCTGGTGCGGCCATGGGACGGATAACCGAAGCCTGGGTCGTGCCGGCCGGTGGAGGCGGGGCTGGCATGAGCGGGAGACCAAGTGGAGGAGTGGGGCTTGGGGTAGGTGGCTGCGAAACTGAGGCTTGGGAAGTTGAAGACGACACTGCGGCGTCCACGTCGGGGACAGGAGAGACAGCCGGTGGGGTCACCATTTCGCCAGTATCGGTCTCCAGGACCACCTTAACGGGCTGCTCCGGGGCAGGAGCGGCGACGGAAACAGGAGCAGGAGCGGCAACTGGAGCTGGAGCTGGAGCAGCAGCAGCAGGAGCTGCAGCAGGAACTGGAGCAGGGGCTGGAGCTGGAGCGGCAACTGGAGCTGGAGCGGCAACTGGAGCAGCGGCTGTAGCAGGGGCTGGAGCAGGGGCTGGAGCAGGAGCTGGAGCTGGTGCTGGAGCTGGTGCTGGAGCTGGTGCTGGAGCTGGAGCGGCAACTGGAGCGGCAACTGGAGCGGCAACTGGAGCTGGGGCTGGAGCTGGAGCAGCCGCAGGAAGGGGTGGTGGCGGTGCCGGCGTCGGCGTCGGCGCAAGGACAGGTGTTGGTGTTGGCGAAAACACGGGAGGTGGCGCCGCTGCCGCTACTGCGAGGGCGGTGACACGCTTCTCCTCCTTCAGAATCTGCTCGGCTTCATACTCATCCCTCTTGATGCGCAGTTCCGTGAGCGTACGGTCCAAAGCAGCCATCTTGGCGAGGGCGTATGGAGGCGGAAAGCGCACAGCCACCGACGCGGACAGCACTGTGGTGAGGTACGGCTCGAGAGACTCTGCAATCTGCTTCGAGAGGCGGAGGGCATCGTATTGAGCCTGCTCCTTCTCCACGTCGCTCTCGGACGGATTCGGAGTCGAATGGTCCTCGGGGTCGTCCTTGTTGCTAAAGGCGTTGCTGGGGTCAAAGTCGCCAGCGGCCAGCGTTTTCAGCAGTTCCTCATACTCTTCAGGCAATGGTGGATGTATGGGCATCATGTGGAACTCGTCGCGGTAGAGTAGCGCCTCGTTCTTGAGGTGGTAAGCGACCAGGGCCATGAAGTCGGCAATGACCTTGACTTTGGTCAACGTCGCCAAGTCGCCACCGCGCAAGATGATCGTGCCGCCAAAGCCATTGTGCGTGCCCTCAAACCGCATGTACGTCTTGCGCCGGCCAGGGATCTGCTGGTGCTCAAACGTCTGTACCCTAAAGTCGGCGCAGCGACCCAGACGGGGCTCGAGGGCCAGTCGGTCCATCGAACCGATAATGTCGGCATGTGTACACCGCGCGACTTGGTGGATGGCGGAGAACTTGACACCGCGAGCAACGACAATGTTGGCCTCGTGCAAAAACTCGAGTGCGATGCGCGAGACGAACCGCTCAACGAGCACAATGTGTGGTCGGAGGTCGATGATACGCTTTGTCAAGAGACGGAGGTAGTCGCGCTCCTGCTTCATGATCGGATCCAGCGACATGAACTGTGTCTCGACGCGGTGGTAGTCGAGCGGGAATGTAATGACCATGATACGCGGGTTGACGAGTCGACGGGCCATGCCTTTGTGCGCGACATTCTTGGTGATGACGATGCCGTCAACGTACTCGGAATCGATAATCTTACCGCCGGGCACTTTTTTAATCTTGACATAGGTGCGAACGTCGATCGAGTCGCCAGCGCGCACCACGGGCCGCAAGTTGGTCGAGACACGGAGCAAGAGACGGCTCAGCACTCGGTGCCATGTTGGGGGGTTTGGAATCTCGGCCCGCTCGATGGACTGCTGCAGCATGTTGCTGAAATGGGTGAGCGAAGGAGCAGCAAGGATCTCGTCCTTGGTGGCAAACGAGTGTGACCTTGCACGCCACAGGCCATCTTTCCTGTCCGAATCCAGCAAGGCGTTCAGGCCGCGTAGGCTCGCCATCGAGCTGATTCGAGTGCGCAAACCCATCGTCAACTGTTGGTGTATCGACTCGTTCATGGCGCGGCCGTCGTCAGAGTCGATTGTGTCTGTACGAGGAAACATGACGTGGGGCATGTCGTTGGGGAATCCCACACGCCTGTCCCTGCCGTCGGCACCAGCCCCGGGACTCGGTGTTTGAGACGCAACGAGACTTTGAGGCTGCTCGTCCGAGTCGTCGCCGCCGTGCATGCGTCGGAACGGAGCACAAGCGCTGGGTCGCGTACTCTGCCATATGTGGCCCTCCTCGCTGTCTGAAATGTCACTTGGGTCCTCGGGCGTGAATGGCCGTTCTGGGATGTCGTCACGATCACGGTCCCGGTTACCGCGACTCCAGTACCGTGTCACTTGCGACTCGTCAATGGCGGTGAGCGACTCGTTGCCGTGGCGGGTGAACAGCTGGCTTGCGGCGTATGGTGACGCGGCAAACTGCATCTCGGGCGAGATGACTCGCTCCGGAAGACTGGACATGGCCGAGTTGATGGATCGGCGGTCGTCTTCGTCGTCATAGTCCTCCATGATCTTGAGACACAGGTTGCACACGCGCACCATACCGTCCTGCCCGAACCGGCGGGCACCGATAATGTTGGACGCACATCGACCGCAAAAGATCTGGCCACAGATACGACAATGGTGCTTTCGCCGCCATGTTGTGAACACCTGAGACGCGTCAGCTTCGTCCCCTCCGTGAGATACCGCAAGCTCACTGATTTGCAGTCATAGCACTCCTTGCAGTTGTCGTCCTCCATCCAGTAGTGCTTGCTTAAACCCTCGCCGCGCATCCGGCGAATGATCTTGCTCACACTTCCAGGCCGCTTCGTAAACCCAAGACTTCGCACACTGCGCGTGTCTTCTGCGGGCAGCTGAAATCCCGGGACAAACGAAAAGTTGTTTTGGCTCAGCTCTGCACTTGCGGAGATCATGGCCGACAGCGAGACGCTCGAGGGCGAGTCTGGGAGGGTGCCGATCGAGCCTCGCCTCAGGCGACCGCTAATGTTCTTGCCCCGCGAGATCGAGCCCGTGGCGGACATGGGGACAGACGGGACGTCAATAGAGATGGACGGGACGGACGCGTGGCCATGGCCATGACCGTGGCCGTGGTGCGCCGAAAGACGCAGGGGTGGCGGTGGGCCCATGGTACCCGCGCCGCTGCCTCCGCCGCCGCTCGCCTCGCCCTCGGCCCTGCTCGGCACGGTCGTCGTCATACTCGTGACGGGCGACACAGTCACCTGGGCCGGGGCGGCACCGGCGGGGCGCCAGTTCCGTTCGCCAGGGACCAAGTGTCGCCGGGCCACGGGCTGGCCGCCGGGAGCGCTGGACAAGGACGACACCGAGGGAGCTTGGGACGAAGCGGCCGTGGGCGGCGTGTTGGCGGACATGGACGTCTGTGAGGGCCGCGACGGCACAGGGAGCGCAGGGGGCGCCATGGTCGGGGAGAGCAGCGGGGAGGGCGACACTTCACCGGAAGGGGCGGTGATGGACAGTTGCGAGCCCCCAACACCGCGTTTCCCTGTGAGCTGCGGTGCGGTCTGGGATGATTGTGTGTGGGCGGCCTGAGCGGCAGCGGCGCTGGCTGCTGCTTGTGCGTGCGCGTACGCTTGCTTGCGTGCAGCCTCGGCGATGGCTTGAGCCTCGGTCTGCACGGGTGGTCCTCCGCCATTGCTGCCGTCGGTCGTGGTGGAGACGGACGCCGCGGCCGTTGCTGCTGCTGCTACTGCCGCCTTGTCCTTGTCGATTGCCTTGGCGGCCGGGACGGCGGGGACGGAGGCTGAGGAGGAGAATGTTGACTTGACCTTTGAGAGGATGGAAGGGAGGAGGCCCGGCTCGGGCTCGTCTGCGAATGGGTTGGGGAAGGTGGTTAGTCCCGAGACGGGGGAGGGGCGGGATGAGCTGGCCACCGATGCCGATGCTGCTGTGGGTGGACCAGTGTCGATGGTGAGGTGGGTGTCGAGGCCGGACATTGTGTACGGCGCGCGCGGGGGGAGGTCCGGGAGGGCGAGGCGAGAGATTATATGAGCGGGGTATATGGCATTGTTGAGTGGTTGTGGGAACGAGGGAGGAAGCGAGGACGAGAGATGGGTTGAATGATGACTGAGCGAGAAGCAGAAAGCGTGTGTTGGTCGTCGTCGCCTTGGTCTTCGCCAGTCGTTGACGCGGGGCTCAAACACGGACCAGGTGATGTCAGCTGCGTTTGGGTGGCCAATATTTGATCCCGCGCCCAGCCCTCCACCGCCCGCGCCTCGATGTGCGCGCGGCCCATTAGAAACGTTCGTTCTTATCAGCGTCCAAATTGCGCAGCAATAAACGAACGCGTCAGTACCATCAGTACAGAGTGTGGGTTGGCAAAGAGAAGCTTCTTCCCAGGGCCCATGTCAGCCTTTTCCAACTTCATTTACGTTGCTGTTAAAGATTCAGATCCTTCTTTCGATGGGCGTGTGAAAAGCACGTATACAGTCCCATCCAATACCTCCGTATCAAAATGGCCGACTGGGTTTTACAAAACGACCACAGATTCGAACCTCGTGGCCAGGGGCACAAAAAGTCCGATGGCGACCTCCAGGCCTTGCCACACCAGCCTTTTATCTCGATAAACTGCCAACTGGATAATATATGTAAAGCGCGCTTAACCAGTCGTGTACACACAGCCCACCGCGATGGTTGGGTAGGAAAAACAGCCGCTATAAAATGCAGTTGCCGGGCCAAACGAGGTTTGGGCCCAAGCACTTGTTTGGCCTGGTCACCTGTCGGCCTGCGCGCCCGTTGGAACGGTCGGCTTGACGAGTCTCACATCAGTACCGATAGAGTATCGGCACCACTGCTTGGCCAGTTGGCTCTCCTCGCTCGTTTCTCGCATCGTGGACCTGGACTCGAGCATGAGTGGCACGTTTGGTTCTGTAGTTCGGCGGGAGTTAGAGGACACTGCAGGCCATGGAGACAACAGGTGTGAGAGTGGTTGGCCGGGAGTACGGGAGTCTGGTCAATATATCGTTCTGGGCATGATGGATAGACCATGGCGGTACGCCACTGGTCCCCAGAGCTCGCCTCGTGGATTAACATGGATAGTGACATATGCTTCAAACTACACCCCGCCTCCCCTACTAGTGCGGGACAAGAAAATCGCTCAGCCGAGCGTCGCGGTTACGCGTCAACAGTAGTTGTGTGCCCTTGATAGCCTTCAACAACTTTTCTATGGCCTCTTTGGACATGCTTGCCGCACAGTTCTGCGCACACGCGTGTCAGCCTCATTCTTCCGTCGTACCCCCCGCACTCTTTCTGCCACTTACCTTCTCCCAAATGAACGGGTCCTGTATGACCAAGTGCTTGTCCTCCCACTCCCCAGGCTGGATGTTTCCCGCCCCCGTGCCCATGTGCGAGACCTTGGGGTCGTTCTCGGCATTGAAAGTCTTCATAAGCGCCACCATGGTCTCTTTACTCAGTCCCTGGGCGTTGATTTCGCGCCGGTACTCGTTCCTGCGACGGGCGGAATCGCCCTGAGGCTGAGACCGGGCGATGATGCCGCCGTTCAGAACGGACACGAGCTGGGTACGCATGTCGAATTTAAGACCGGGCCCGTCGCGCGAGAAGAAGTTGAAGAAACTGCGGATCGCGTCTGCAGCCGTGAGGTCGGGGTCGCGGCGCGTCCATCCCGCAGGCGGTTTTGTGCGGAACCATATATGTGCTGCCTGGCCCTTTGGCCTGCCGTACCCGACCCAGATGACATTGGCGTGGTGCTCGTCCTCGTGGTAGAAGGGAACGGGGGCCTCGACGCCTTCTTGCAAGTTGGGCAACTCGCCAATATGCTGAAGGTAACCGATGACCATGAGCGTGAGGCAGTACGACGACATGGAGGCCGGCCCGTTGGCGGCAGAAGGGTCGTTGAGGTTGTTGGCCGAGAGCCACTTCTTCATGGCATGGATCATGGGACGGAAGACAAAGGGCGACACCTTGCAGTATGCAAGTATCAGCGCCGAGTTGTACCTGTATGTCAGCTTGAACTCCCGCCATTGTAAGCTCACCACCCGCCCAAGTCATTGACATTAATATCGCAATCCAGGTCCCCTGCAACCGCCTTGAACTTGACGATGGGAGTTGTGGCATGTACGATCGCCTTGATGCCCCCAAACCCGGGTGTGTTCGAGAGGAAGTTTGACAGCCAGTACATGCTGTATACTTGGGGGACCCCCTTGAGTTTGGCCGCTGGGCGACGTCTGTTGGGGCCGCTTCTGCTGGATCCAGCAGACGAGGCAGTGTCTTCACTGGCGGTCCAGAGGTTCGGCTGGTCTGGGTCGTCAGATAAGGCTGTAACACGGGTGTTTGGTAAACGTACAGCACAATGGCATGTTCTTGTCCTGTGGAGCGTCAGTTGCAGTCCAGAGTAGTACAACTCACAATGACCACAAGGTCCAAGTCACCTCCTTTTCCAGTCGCGCCGCCCCACGACATACTACCAAACACATCCACCTCAAACCTGCTTCCACTCCTCAGCACCCGGTTGAGCTCCTGGGTGATTCTTTGCAGTATCGCAGACGTGTAGCGCCTTTGGACTGGAGACGGTTCGGCAAGGCGCCAGTCTTCAAGTATCGTGCGCTCGAGCTTGTCACCCGTGTGAAGCATGCGTTGGGGCATGTCAAAGCGCGGGCACGGCCTCGACGTGTACTCGTGGTACGCTGACCCGGGGTTGAACGTGTCACTCCCGTTTGTACCATCGTCGTGGACATGGACATGACTGTTGCCGTTGGGCAGGCCAGCACGGGCGGAGCTCATGGGTGGGAGTCTGACGGGGAAGAACTCTGGGCTGGTCGCGGACATGGTGCTTTTGCTCTTGCTCCTGCTCTTAGCAATGGGAGCGGCCTTGCGCGGGGCGGAATACGGTGTATGGGCTTGAGTCTGGGCTCGGTGTGCCGGTTGTTGTTGATGGCGAGTGGGCAACGTCTTGCCACCGTTGTCGCCCTTGGGCCCGCGGACGGGTCCCTGCTGCTGAACATCGACTGCTGCGCCCTTGGCTTTCGCTGCTCGCAGCGCTTCCATCCTATACGCCGCTGTCAGCAAAACATCTCACACGTCATAGAAGGGGGCACTTACGCCTCCCTCAGCCCTCCAGGCTCATCTCGCTGGTCCAGCTTGGCCTGTCCAGGACGCCGATACTTGGCCCCTCCTCCTTTGCCCTTGCGCGACGAACCATCAGACACCGGCGTGCCCGCCTGGCTCCTAGATGGCGGCGGGAGTTCGTCCATGGGAATCCACACGTCGTCTGTAGGAAACCACAGGGATGAGTTGTCGCTTGCACCTGTGTGCGTGACGGACCAGGAGCTGTTTTGATCGCGACGGTGCTCGGTGTACTCGTGCGCCCAACGGTTGGTGTGCCGGTTGGCGTCCTCAAACGGCCAGCCTTGCGAGACAGATGTATAGGCAGCGACGGACTCAGATGGCACAAAAGTCGGCAATCCAGCTACTGTCCACAAATCGCTGTCCAACGGCGGTGGGAGTAGAGGCGCAGGAGGCGGGGAGGGTCCGGAAAGCGTGTACAGCGGCCGTCCGTTGTGCGTTTGTTGAGCCGCGGCGAGCTGTTTCACCCGCTCGATAGTACTCGCTGTCCAGATACTCTCGGTGAGATCGGCGCCAGAAGAGGCCGTGTGTGCGTCGCGTAACGCTGTAGTTGTAGTGAATGACGGTACCGGGCGGGCCGTAGATGAAGTCGCGTCGTAGCTGTCGTCGTCGTATTTGTCGTCGTCGTCGTCGGGCCCAAGAAGATCTACAGCGCTTCCTCCTATCTGACTACTCTCACCTTGAACTTCGTCAAAGCTGAGCAGGTCAAAGTGGGTGTCGTTGGGGTTTGGAGATGGGCGGTGGCCGTGGCGTCGGTGTCGGGAACGAGAGGCTCGTCGCTGTCGCCGGAATGTTTGGGTGGTCGCGGCGACAGGGTCCGGGGACGGGTAGGGAGCGCGCAAGACTGGCGGAGGGTGTGCCTGGGTGGCAATATTGTGAGGTGGAGGTTGTCCACCAGGACCACCTGCATGACCCCAAGGCCGACCGCGGCCTCCGTGGTCGTTGCTACGGTGCGGCATGGGGTGGATGGTGATGGTGTTGTCAGTGAGGGTTGAGTGATGTGGTTGATGATGGAGTGGGTGACGCGTGACTGACGCGACTGCCTTCCTTCCTTTCTCCAGTCTTCCTCCTTTGGCTTTTGCCGCGACTGTCCACGTAACCCGCAGCTGCCATCTCACCACTCCGCCCAGAGTATGGCACAAAATATACATGACTTTGACGTTTATTATGCAAACAGTGTACAACGATGCAATCCACTACGCCCAGGCGCACTCAGCACCTTGGGTGGTGATCCCTATAAGAAACGCAGTCGAGAACGAAACGAGAAACCCCAATAGAGCCAGCAACGCTCAGTGCGAAATGTATTGGAACACGTACGACACCTCGGGCAACCCCAGCTCGGCGCGCAGGAGGTCGTCGTGCATTTGGCCCAGCTGCGAGTTGGGGTAGTGGTTCCACCTGATGTCGAAGTCAGCATGCGCCCAGACGCGTCAACTCGTCACTCACGTGCTGGCATCGCCATACAGCAGGGCAGGTGACTTGACAAACTGCTTGCCGTCGCGGCAACGCTTGCACTTGTACGTGTCGTGCGTGTCGCACTGGGTCTCCTTGTTGTACTTGAACAGCTGGCGGAGGTCGTCCTGAGTAAAGTGGCGAGCAGTGTCCTCGGCCTCGTCGACGACGCACGCTGAGAGGTTTTGCTTCTGGCACCTGCGTGGTCAGGTGATATACAACAAGTGGCAACTCACTGTCTCTGGAAGATCTTCTCCTCAATCGTGCCGGTCGTCTGGAAACGGTAGACGAAGCACTCCTTCTTCTGGCCGTCACGCCAGACACGCGCGAGGGCCTGCTGGTCGCTGGCTGGGTTCCAGTCCTGAAGAGTTAGCTGTGCACCGAGGACGGTAAAGCGAAACTCACTGGATCAAACAGGATGAGGCGGTTGGCGCCAATGAGGTTGATGCCGCATCCACCAGCCTTGGAACTGAGCAGAAAGACAAACTCTTTGCCCTCGGGGTCGTTGAAGCGGTCCACAATCTTGGAGCGCTTGTTCACGTTCATCGAGCCATCGAGACGCACGCAACCGTACTTCTTGACGCGGCACAGGCGCTCCATGAGGTCAAGCGTCTGGGTGGCGTTGCTGATGAGCACAATCTTGTCATTGGTGTGGTTCCTGATGTGGTCGAGCATTCTGTGCGGGTCAGCAAGCTTGCCGGGAGCTATTAACCCACCTCTCGAGAACCACGAATTTGCCCGAGTACTGGCAGTTGAAGCTCCTGTCGCGACCAGACTTGCCGACTGCGTAGTCGTCGGGAAGGAGGTTCTCGCTGCCAGCGAGGTCCTCGGGGAGGTTGAGAAGCTCGGGGTGGTTGCAGAGCTTGCGGAGGAGACCAATGGCCTTGAGAGGCTGCGAGTCCTTGCCACGAAGGAGACGCTGCACGTCCTTTGAGTTGACAAAGTGGTTGTATAGCGCGCTCTGAAGGGGGCTGGGGCGGCAGAAGACGACGTGCTCGTACTTGACAGGAACTGAAACAGGTTAGCTCACGTCGGCATTTCACCTGACTCACGATATTTTGAGAGCAGATCGTTGGTGCGGCGAATGATAAACTTGCTGACCAGTCCGCTGAGCTCCTTCAACTTTGCCTCGCTTTCTTGCTTCTCCTTGTCTGACGCGTCGGCATCGCGACCGCGCAGGATTTTGTTCTCAAAGTTCTTCTTAAAGTCGGCCTTGGAGCCCAGATATTCGGGTTGGCAAAGCTGAGGAGGGCAAAGTACTCGGAGAGGTCGTTCTGGATGGGGGTTCCTGTGAGAATTACGCGGCGTTGGACGTTGAGAGCCGTGAGGGACTGGAAGGTGAGGGTGTCTGGCGGTTAGTTAGGCACTGACAGCATAACTGCACTCACCTGCATTCTTCAGACGGTGACCCTCGTCGGCGAGCAGCAGTCCGATGGGGCAGTTGACAAGCTCCTCTTGCAGCGTGCGGAGAGTCTCGTACGAGACAATCATGACTGGCAGCGTAATGCCGCGGCCGTGAGCGGTAACCCAGCGGCGGACGGCGGGGATGAGCTCGGCCTTGCCACCCTTGCCGTCCACGACCAGGGGGTTGATAGCTCCAGTACCAAGCCACTTGACTGGTGGGTCAGAGAAGGGAAACAACAATAAACCCACCCAGTTCGTTTGCCCAGTTGCCGACGAGCGACGTGGGGCAGGCAATGACGACCTTTTCGCAGGTTGCTTTGCCCGCAACCGGAGACTGCTTAAGAAGCGTGTACAACAGTGCAATACACTGGAGGGTCTTGCCTAAAGGTCAGCTGAGTCAGTTTCTGAGACAAGCTCACCAAGTCCCATTTCGTCAGCCATGATACAGCCCCAAGCCTTGGGATCGAGCAGACCAGTGGTGGAGCGGTACAGAAACTGGTGGGTTAGCACGACAACCGGGATCTTTACCCACCTTGACACCCTCAATCTGGTGAGGACGCAAGACCTTGCTCAACTTCGGGTCAATGACGACGGGAACCTTGACGTCGACCTTCTTCTTCTTATCCTGAATGCCCAAGATGGCCTTGAGGCTCTTGTGCGGTCCGCGCGCCTCCTCCTCGCGCTTACGTTCCTCCTCGGCGTTCAGCTCCTCCTCCGTAAGCGGCTCGGGCTTATCGTCGATGGTGGGGTCGTACAGGACAATGGCGTGGTCAGCCATCGGGTCGTGCAGTGGGCGAGGGGCAAGAGTGGGGTGGGGTCGTGCACCGAGGGACGCGTACGAGAGCGTGTGAACGACCTTTTCAGATGTCTTGGCGTTGGTGATGACCGGGATGGCGAAGCTGCGTGGGTAAGCATAGGCCGTAAAGGATTCCAACCCACGTCTTGGCAAATACGGTTCCCTTATCCTTTGGCGAGTAGACTGGAAACTTGCGGGTACACCACTTGGCCATACCTCCCAGCACGCCATCCTCGTACACTTTGTTGCCCATCTCGAAGCGCATCTTCTTCTTGGGGCTGCCGTCGTCGTTGATGGCAGCCTCGCCATCGTCGGCGCCGCCGTCGCCCATTTCCTTGTAGTTGACCTGCTTGCGCTTGCGTGCGGGCAAGACAGTGGTGCGCTTGTTGGCAAGGGCGGCTCCGGGGGACTTGAAGGGCTTGGAGACGATGCCAAAGCCGCCTGAGGTGGCCGAGGTAATGGGCGGATCGCCTCCTTTGGTGGTGGGTAGCCTGCGCAGCATGGCAGCAGGACAAGAAGAGGGTGGAGGTCCAAGATAAGAGAGAGTGGCAGAGCAAGTGAGAGGGGTGGTCAAGAGAGGGGGAAGAAGAAGAACGAGAACGAGGGATATTGTTGTTGTGGACCGCGTCGCCCAAAAGGACAGTCAGTCGCGTCAACCGGCGGAATCAAATTCGTCCTACCGTCTGTTTTTGCCACCCAACGGTCATTGAATTTGCTTACCTAATTGTTCCCCCCATTTTCTGCAAAAGTTGTGCTCCATGAATCATCTTGCGAGTGTGTTTAGTGACGACTATCCTCCATCCAACCCACCCAACCCCTTCACCATGGCAACCCGCTCACTCGACGACAAGAGGCGTCATGTCCAGGTGCTCCCCGAGCGTGTCGGTGCCGTAAGTCAAGACTGCTGGCGCCAGCGGAGACAGGGATCGCTGACAGGTTACTTACAGGTCTCCAACTCGGAGTTCCCCGGCCACTACCCCGGAGAGGACCACGCATGGAACTTGAACAAGTTCAAGGAGGTGAGCTTGGAAGCCGGGTAGAATGGATAGCAGCTCGTGCTAACACGGTCTTGCAGAACCTCATCGTCTCGGTCCAGCGCCTGACGCCCTCGACCATCGAGTTTGACCTTGTTGGCGTCGACGCCTCGATCGCCAATGCCCTGCGCCGCATCATGATCGCCGAGGTCCCCACCATCGCCATCGAGGACGTGTACGTGTGGAACAACACCTCCATCATGCAGGACGAGGTCCTCGCCCACCGTGTCGGTCTTGTGCCCCTCAAGATCGACCCGCGCACGATGGACTTTAAGCCCGGAAACTACTCGGCGCCCATGGAGAACGACACGCACGTCTTTGACATTCGCGTCAAGTGTGACAGGCGACGCGACGCTGCTCCGGGAGAGACCGACCCGCGCAAGCTGTACCACGACTCGAACGTGTACACCGGCATGATGAAGTGGGCTCCCTCGGGCGCCCAGACCACAAAGTACAAGGGCAAGGAGCCCCGCCCCGTGCTCGACGACATCCTCCTCGTCAAGCTTCGTCCCGGCCAGGTCGTCGACCTGCACTGCTTCGCCCGCAAGGGCAGGGGAGGCGACCACGCAAAGTTCTCTCCCGTCGCTACCGCATCGTACCGTCTCCTGCCGCACATCATCCTCCGCGGCCCCATCCCGCGCGAGCACCAGGCAAAGTTCCAGCAGTGCTTTGCTCCCGGTGTCATTGCCATCGAGGACGACGAGGCCGGAAAGCCCCAGGCTGTCGTCAAGAACCCGCGCAAGGACACCGTCTCGCGTGAGGTGCTCCGTCACCCCGAATTCAAGGACTTGGTCGAGCTGGCACGTATCCGCGACCACTTCATGTACACTGTCGAGTCGGCGGGTCAGTACGACCCCCAGGAGCTCGTTCCCGAGGCCATCAAGATCATGCTGTCCAAGATCAAGGCCGTCGAGACTAGCCTCGACAAGCTCTTCTCGGTCGAGGAGAGCACCACGGCGTAAAAAAAGGACACAGATGAGAGGCCCCATTTTTTGATAGATGACATTGTGCATGATGTACTAGATACCCAAACACCTCTATGGTTAGGCCAGGCCCTGGCGCGCAGCCTTGAATCGTGAGACCTTCTTGGGTGGTGCTGGTGCCGGGTCGTCGGCAGCGGCGGCCGCGATACCGGCTGAACGCTCCACGACGTCGCGCGTCTGCACGACCTTGGGCGGCACTGGTGCGGGCACAGGAACGGGGGCAGGAGCTGCTCCGGGGTCCACCTCCTCGACGACAGGCCCGACACTGGCCACAGCAGGAGGGAGAGACTGCTGCCATTCAGACTGCCGGTGACGAGCAGCAGCCGCGTGGTCTTGGGCAGCAGGCGTGTCCTCGTACTCACCCCTCAACAGCCGCTCCATGACGTCGTGCCTCCTCGCCCTCCTCTCCCGCCTCTCCCTCGCTGCCTCATCGTCGTCCTCGCCCTCACTTTCGCTCTGGTCATCCACCATCGGAGGCTCAAAGACCAGCTCGCCGTCCTCGGCGCGACCGACACGGAGGAACTGGCTCAAGTCGTCGGCAGTCGGGTTGACAATTCGCAACGGGTCCGAGTCGTCGCCGCCGGTAATGGTCGAGACGCGGGGAACACCCATGAGCACCTGCTGGCCCTCTTCCGACTCGGGGTCAATCTCGTCCTCGTCAATGGGGCGCTGCCATGCTTGACGGCGGTGGTACTCGAGGGCCACCTCGCGCGCGAGCAAAGCTTCGTCGAGGTTGTATTCGTCCTCTTCGTCGTCGGAGAAGTCGCCCAGGTCGCCATAGTCCGAGTCGTCCTCGTCGTCGTCTACAACGATGACGGGCGGTTGCGTCTGGCTCTGGCTCTGGCTCTGGGCCTGGCTCTGGGGCAGCGGCGTGGCGGGCTCGGGAGCAGGGCTGGGCATCATAGGAGACCCAGACAGCGCAGGGCTGGCGGACCCAATAGGGCTCACACTGGGAAGAACGGATTTGACAACAGGAGGCAAGTCCAAGCCGGGAACAGGCGTCGGTTGGCGCTCGACGGGTGCGTTCTCCACAATCGAATTCTTCATCGTCACCATTGGCTTGGCATCGGCCAATTTGGGCAGCGACGGCGACGAGTTTGCTTCCAGCCGACGCTGCGCAAAGAGACTAGTCTTCTTCTTGGGCTCTTCCACCGGCACATCCTCGACCTCGGGTGCCAGCTCGACAATCTGCGGGACGGGCGAGGGCTTGGATCCAGGACCCGAGAGGAAGCCGCTCTTGAAGCCTGCAAACGAGTTGGACTGTGGTTTGCGGCCCGGAGTAGGCTGGCCGAGGATGGGGATGGGCTTGGCGCCTGACGAGGTGTCCTGGGGAGCGACAGCGAGTGGGATGGGGAAGCCCATTCTCCTTGGGTCTTTGACGGGTGGCGAGTCGGGAGGCACAGGGACTGAAGAGTCGAACGTGACCGACTTTTTACGCGCGGGAGCCTTGAGGATGCCCTTGGGCACGCGGGAGGGCGAGAGGGTCGCAGAGGCAGCCGGTGAGACAGCATCAATGCTAAAGGTAGACGTAGTCGGAGTGGTCGGCGCCGACGACACGGAGGCAGGAGCGAGGGTAGCGGCCGGCGCCAATGTCGCAGCCACTGACGCTGGAGCGGCCTCGTCAACGTCCATCGGCGACGCCCTGTCGTCCACGTCCATAGTCTCATCGTCGTCGTCGTCGCTGTCGTCGTCGTTGAAAATACGCCGACGCAGCTCTTCGCGCCGCCTCACAGCCTCGGGGCTGAAGTAGTCGTCATCCTTGTCTTCGTTGACGACTTCTCCCTCACCCGTAGGTTCCGGAGTGGGACCCAGCGTGGTTCCATCAAGCGCCTCGCGGATCTCGTGGATAGGAAGACCGTCTTCGTTGATGGTCTGGATGTCAGTTTCGGTGTTATGACCCAAATAGCTCACCGTTCCGTCGGTACTGCCTCCCTCGGTCGCGCGCGGCATGGCCATCTTGTCCAGCTGACCACTACTCATGAGCTCCATGAGCTTCTTGAGACTCTCGGGCAGCTCGCCCTTGATCTCTGGTTCTGTGGCTTTGCTCTTCTCAAGTGCGCGTGCAGTGGGCTTGCCCTCGACCTTGGCGGTTTCCTTGACCTCCTTGACGACAGGTGCAGCGACGGGCTGCGCAGCAGCGGCGACAACGGGGGGAGGGGCCGGAACAGAGGCAGGTTCCGATGACGGGCCAGAGCGGACGGGGTGCGCGAACAGTGGGTCGAAGCGGATATCTGCTGCCTTGATAGCATGCGATCCCGGTGGTGGGTGGACGGGGACGGCCCGCGTGAGGTCGGAGGGACACTTGCCCTCCATGATACGTGCATGGTCCTCCAGCATCTCTGCTTTGTCAGCGCTGTCCCCTTCTCCGCCCTCGACGCCTGCTGGCACTCACGAAGCTTCTTCCTGCGCACATAGTCTGCCGCTTCCCCGGCCGTCATCTCAATCCACCACTCGCCCCCGACATTGACCTTGAGCTCGGACGTGTGGACAATGTCGCCGTCAAAGCTCGCCTTGGAGTTGATAGGCACGCGGGCGGGCCAGCGGGAACGTGAAGCGAGTGTATCCAGGCGGGCCGCGAGGAGGTCGAGGACGGCAGCATGGGCCGCGATGGAGGTGCCAACTGGGCGGAGGGGGAGCTGTAGACGTTCTGTCATGGCTGTCGGGATGGGTGGGTGGAGAGCAACAACAAATGAAAGAGGCATGGCCGACGGGAGGAAATCTGATGACCGCAAGTGGAGGCGGAGCTGTGTTGCCATTTGTGGCCGACCCAGGTGGTGCCAACACCTGCACCAGGGAGGCTCTTCGCCACATTGTTGCATTTCCTACAACGTCCACACACTATTGAGACGAGTCTCCTGCTTTACAGTTCTCTCATACATAGGCTACTCCTCTCTTCAGCCGTAGCCATCCTAGTAGTCATAGCCGTCGTCGTAGGGATCGCAGTGGTCGTAGTTGTCATGGTCGCCGTACTCGCCGTACTCGTCCTCAATTTCAAGTCCAAGCACCTCCTTGATGTCCGCCATCTCCTCACGAACGGACTCCTCCCAGATCTGCACCGACCGGGCGATGAGGCCAACAGTGCGAATGTTCGTTTCGTCACGCGCAGCTGGGACGTTGGGACGGACAAGGGAGCAGCCAAAGTCAATGAGACGGAGGGACGACATGGGCGCGCCCCGAGGCTTGATCCAGTGCTTGGGCTTGCAAGAGAAGTGGCAGACACCTGAAGCGTGGAGGAGCTTGTACTTTTGGATGACCTGGAGTCTGGGCGATCCCGTCAGCTCTGGGCAACATGATCCTTCAGTGATCGAAAACAAATCCACTCACTTCTCTTCACGAGTCAAGAGCTGGACATCCTCGTCGGTCAGAGGCTCGCCAGCGTGATCGAGAACGGCACCAAGGACCTGGTGCGATACGCCATCATAATCGGACTGCTTGGAGGCCCACACACCATACCACTTCGGCACCACCGTTCCCTGGAGGTCGGCCAGAGGGTGCTGGTATACCCACGCCTCGCGTGAAATCTCAATATAGCAACGCTTCGCACTTGAAGTGTCATGGAGAGTCGGCGTAGTAAGTTTGACTACGATGGAGCGAGGCGGGTCACAGATAGCAAACGGTGACGCCTCGAATGCGTCCCAGATTCGTCCTTGCATGAGATATTTCTTGATATCGAACCATGAGGTGGCCTTGGGAATCTTGCAGATGCCAGTAACAGCTTTGGTCGAAATGGGAGGTAGGTCGGGGTTCAGGGGCCATTGAGGAATAGCAGAGCTTGGAATTGGGCCCTCGAAGGCATTGTCGAGGTGTGGAATGTTCTTGAACGAGTGTGTAGCGCTTTCGCGATCGACAGCAGAGAGGCAAAGCAGGAACTGGAGGAGCGGCGGGTCAGGAAGGAATCGCAAGGACACAAACCTGGAGCTGCTCAGCCGTGGCTGCCTCGTGGCCACCGTCGCCACACGCGCGGGTCATGATGGTTATGGCGGTGAGTGAGTGAGTGAGTGGATGAAGGCAAGAGTGAATAACAGATTATGCACCTTCTAGAGGTGACTCGACAGGACGCCCGCAGACAGATCAGCATCAAACTGACGCCCTCCCGTGGATGTCATCATGCTGACAGGATTATATGTACATGTCTTCTGAGCGCCCCCCTGTGGGCCTGTGTCACTTTCCTCAGCTGTCCTCCATCCTCAGCACCGCCCTCACCTCCATCATCTCAGCGTTGGCCGCCTCGAGCCAGTCCATGTCGGTATACTCTGTATCCAGCCACGTGTCGAGTCCCACTTGCTCTGCGGCATGTGTTGGACGAATGAGCGAGTTGCCAAAATCGATAATCTTGAGCGTGTCGACGGGCGCCCCAGGTTCCAAGAGCCAGTGCTTGGGGGTACACGAGACATGAACGATACCAGCGTCATGGAGGGCCTGGTACTTGTCCGCAATGACATGTCTGGTGGGTCAGAAACTGTTCGACGACGCAAGTCCACACCCACTTGTCTTCTGGCGAGAGCGATGCCACAAGCTCGTCCGTGACAGAAGTGCCGGCATAGTCCATTACGGCGCACAGGACCTCGCTTGTCGATGTACCGCCATAGCTCGACTGCCAGGCAAAGTAGATCCCGTACCATGTGGGCACGACTGACCCCTGGAGCATACAGAGATTGTTGTCGTACAGCCACGCCTCTCGTCCGACTTCACCCATCACACAATCCGTGTCGGCATCGTGCTCCTTTGGCGTGGTGAATTTGGCAATGAGCGTGACAGGTTTCCCATCAGTGCTCTCGGGATGTGATGTTGAGAATGCGGTGAATGCCGACCAGATTCGACCTTCCATGGTAAACACGGCAATCTTCAGTGGGCCGCCCACTAGGGGCTCGTCGGGGATGAGGTAGTCACATTCGCTCAAGAGACCTCTTGTGCCCGTCGTGTCATCGAGATGCAGGAGGACGACGGCCGGGACGGGCCCCCGAAACCGCACGTCCATGTTATCGACATTGCGGAGCGAG
This sequence comes from Apiotrichum porosum, assembly GCF_003942205.1. Classification (NCBI taxonomy): domain Eukaryota; kingdom Fungi; phylum Basidiomycota; class Tremellomycetes; order Trichosporonales; family Trichosporonaceae; genus Apiotrichum; species Apiotrichum porosum. The sequence continues at coordinate 2,406,013 of NW_021167110.1, read as the reverse complement.
TGAGTGGTGCTGTCGAGTCCCACGTATGGTTCAGGCCAGTGGACAGCGAGAAACTGAATGGTGAGTCAATGAGTCTCGGTCGGTCTCGGAATAAACGACAAAAGTGGCAGGTGGGATGACGACGTACTTTGAGCTCCGTGTGCTTGCAGACTGAACACCGGTCGGACAGTGTCGAGGCATATGTGTACGCCGTGTACACTGACAGTGGGGAGGTAGACAGTGATGACGAGCTCGCATCGGACAATGCGGCAAAGGGGCGATTGAACTCTGGCGACAGTTCCAGCGAGGACAGCTCATCCGACAAGGACACCACTTCGGTAATTTGGATGGCTGGCTGGCCGTTCTTCTCAGGGACCTCTGAAGGCGGTCTTTTCGGCCTGGGGGTCGCGCTCCGGCGCACAAACGAGACTGCAGTCCGTGATAGCTGCTGGAAGCCAAGCGGCATGGCTGGTACGGAGACGTGTGGTCGTGCCAGTGCGTTTATGGGTAAAGAGACACAGAAAGGGAGGAGTGGGTGGTGTCAAGAGACAAGTTATGGGTGGCAAACCGCACCATGGCGCTCCATCTCTCGACACTCACATGGCCTCGAGGACGGAAATGACGCTGCGGTCCTCTCTCCGACTGGTTCCCCCTGAAACCCGTGTGATGTGTGTAGCAAATGTCACCTGCGATACGGGCCGTGGGGCTGTGAGTAGAAGGGGAACAGGCGGTGCGGTGTGTATTCAGTTGATCCAAGAGAGGAATGGAACATGAGCCGAGCAACGGAGACACGGAAAGTCAAGATGCAACCAGATCAGGTTACCAGTCAGTGACGTACGCAGACACTGGTACACTGATCAAGACGTAGCCAAGGCCGGTGCAGGCCACATCGGCCACATCAGGCCGCATTCATACGCCCACACCACTCTTTCCGACACGGCCGACACGGCTTCAGCCCCGTGGTCGTCGGGGGTGCAATGGCCGCCCTGGGGAGTGAGACCGACGTCGCCAAATGGCCAAATGGCCAAATGGGACCTGGTGACCTGGATCTCTTTGGTAACGGCGGTCATGAGAAAAACCCAATCCTGGCCACCTGGCCACCAGGCCACCTGGCCACCTTGCCACCTGGGGACAGCGGTGCCGCGCATACAGATGCTGTGGCCGAGATGTGTATGGATAGAACAGGCGATACGACGAGCATCCCCCCCCCCATCAATCGCCTAGCGTCGCCTAGGAGAAAAGTCACGTGACGTCATGACCGCCGCTCACACACTGATAGCCGGGCGGCATGGACTGCCCGGCGGATGGTCGTTGATGAGCGCGCGTCGTTGCTCGCGATAGACGCCGCGCGATGGCTTTTGCTTACAGCCCTGCCCTTGCTCCCTCTTCCTCCTTTATATCTCTCTCTCCCTCTCTCTCTCTCTGGTTGTGTCTCTCTTCTGCCAACAATAGACAATGACAACTGCAACGACAAACGATATCGGGCCAGTCCGTCCCAGTGAGTTCGAGCAACGGGTTGGCCCCAATTCGGACACACCCGTCCAGCACTGACGCACCGCGCAGTGGGCTTGCACGAGCGGTACAGCTTGACACGCCAGAACCTTGGTCACCCACACACCATCCTCCATGTCGTTACCTACCCAGCCGCCCAGCTCCCCAAGCTGTCCTTTATGGAAGCGCGCGTCGTCGAGCTCCAGGCACGACTGCCCATGCTGCACCCGCGATTTGTTGACACGAAAACAAACCACCCGGGCTACGTCGCCGGTGCAGTGTGGCCAGCCAACAAGATTGTGCGCGAGGTGACGTTCACTCCGGCGGCGACGGGACACGATGAATCCCTGGCACTGTACAACGCCGAGATGCTTCGCTTTTCGGCAGTCGACTATGACACAGAGCCCATGTGGGCTGTCACCCTAGCAAGCGCGCCTGGCGCCGAGCATGCGTATCTCCTCGTGGCGTTTACACACCCGATTATCGACGGTCGCGGTTCAAGCTTCATGCTCCGCGCCCTCACGGCCGAGAACATTGACTATATCGAGACTGAGACGTGGGAGGGTCCCAAGGGCTGCGACGAGACCGTTTCTACCAAGCCGAGTCTCGGCTTCCTCCTCCCCATCGTGTTCCGCGAGTTGCTCCTCCCGAAGATGCCGCTGTTTATCCAGCGTCCCTTCCTCTCCGACGAGCCCTGGCCGGCAGACGCCGTCAAGGGATCGGTTGTGAACAGCACCCAGGACATTGATCTCGTTTCCATCGACCAGGACGTGACGACAAGGGCCAAAGCCGCCGGCAAAGAGCACGGCGTAGCGACCCTCCACCCTGTGGTGAAGATGGCGTGGGTGGCCGCGCTCTGGCGTGTCTTCCACAAGGATGCCAAGCCATTCCACTGCTCCGCTGGCTCGGCCCGAGACGAGCGCAATGCCGAGCTGGGCCATGCGGCCATCACGCACAATTACGTGTCCGCGACCGAGTGGGAGGCGACGCTCACTGGTGACGAGCAGTTCTGGGACGTTGCCAAGCAAATCGCGTACCAAGTCTCATCCGACCATGGTATCACCGAAGGACGGATGACCATGGGTCTCCTTGCGCACATTCCCGACCCGGACGTCGACCCGGCCTCCAAGGACTATGACCCCAAGCTGCCCACCGGCTGGGAAAAGTACTTTCACGGCCGCGCGACCTCGGAAAACCCTTACCGCGGCAGCGCATCGTTCAGCAACTTGGGATACTACGCCCTCCCGCCCGGAGCCACGGATGCCATGTGGGGCCAGACGGCGTCGCCCTTTGGCCCGGCATACCAGGTCAGCATCAACGGGCATGAGGGCGGTGTACGACTCACGGCCTCGTTCCGTGATGGCGCCGTCACAGATAAGCAGCACACCCACGACTTGCACGCCGTGTATCTCCGTGTCATGGAGCGTGTGGCTGCGGGAGAGAGCGACAAGACGATCGACGAGATCACACAGTGAATCATGGCAGGACTATGATGCTTTAATACACAACAATTACAATAATATACTACACAAATCAATGTGACCACATTTACCTCCCCAGACCCAGCATCTCGCGCACTTCGAGCATCTCCTCCTCAGCTTCGTCATCGAATGAACCCGTGGGCAACGTCACTTGTGCCAGCTCTGAAGTCAATGAGGGGCGAATGACAGCGAGACCAAAGTCGACCAGTCGCAGCTGGGAGATTGGCGCCCCTGGCGGTTTGAGCCAGTGAGTGAGGCTAGGCGCATTGTGGACCACCCCGACGGCATGGAGAGCGCGGTACTTGTCCAAGATGATGTTTCTGCTGGGTCAAAATGGCACACTCCCGGCACCCACTTGTCCTCCTCTGTCAACTCCCGCAGCTCGTCCCCAGTCATAGGCACCCCGGCGTCCTTTGTCAGGGCGACATACACCTCGACCATATCCCCCATCCCGCCTTGCGGCTTGAGCGGCTGCTGCGCGCCATACACCCCATACCAACGCGGCACCACGGTCCCCTGCAGTCCCCGCAAGACGTGATCGTACAGCCATATCTCGCGGCGGACGTCGCCAAGCCGCGTCCACCCGCCAATCCGCGGCACGTAGAACTTGGCCACCAAATCATGTCCTCCAGCATGGGCGTCAAACACCGTCCACGCCCTGCCCTGCAGCCTCATGTCGCCGACCACCACTGTCCCAAAGCGCGGGTATGCTGGCGGGTCATGGATATGGGCGGACACTGAACCCTCGCACACGTCCACCAAGCCCCTCTTCTGCCTGTACATCTCGTGCAGCATCCAGTACGGCAGAGGGCCGAGGAAAGGACGCGTAAAGTCGTCGACGAGGGCGAGGGAACGGGTGGTGAGGCACCGGCCGTGCCGGGGCGGCGGCCAGTCAATGTCGACCAGCTGATGAAGAGATGAGCTCAGTGAAGGCGATTGAGGAGCTCACGTTTAGCTTTCCTTGGTCCATCCACATGGCGATCAAGGTCTGGCCAGTGTATTCGGACGCAGTTGCGCTACTGCTGCCGGTAAGGGCTGTTTGAAAGGCATCGTCAGAGGTCTTAATGTCCTCGATCAACGTCTGCGGTGATGGCCGAGGGGGTGGCGGGCGCTTGCGACGGACTTCGTACTGGCTTGCCTTGGTCTGGTCAACAATGTATACGTGCTTTTAACTCACAGGTGGTGCGTTATTGTACATGCATGTTCCATGGGCATTGTCCTCGTTGGCTTTTGGGAGCACTTCTTTGTTCGACCCCTGAAAGTGAGTGGTGGTGCGAAGTGGGACGCTCACTGATGCGAAGAGACCCATGGGGCCATTGTTGTTCGCCGTAGTGATACCCTTGCCCTCCAGACTCCCCGCAGACCCCACAGTGTGGTTGTCTGGATTCACGAACGCTGGCGCCGGCGACGAAGACAGGTATAACGGATGGTGGACTCGATCAACCACGATGACGTCCAAGCTCTTGGTCTTGTTACTTGTCAACTCAGACGATCGACACATATCAGAAAGCTCACAAACTCGCGGCTGATGGGGAAGTCGATGTGTACCAGCGCTACCATGTTGCACGCGGCCATGGTAACGAGCGATGCCCAGAGCACGCACAGCTCCTTTACCAATGGTGGAAAGGAACGGAGCGTCGAGACCCAGAGCGAGTATACGGGCGCAATCGAGTTGTGCAGCACGGCGTCGATGTTGATCATGACAGAGTAAATGGTGATCGGAGAAGGACTTGGAACCTGTGTTCCCATTACATTGATGGACTGTACTGTACTGTTCTTTTCGCTCGCCACCCCACTCCCAACACCGAAGCGCAGCTTGGGGCCTTCCCGCCCCACCCCCACAGTCATCAACAGTCTTGGGGTAACACACATGCCAAGTCCACACACGCACGTGCCATCAGCTAGACACGAGTCCTTCTTTTTAAGTGACGGTGCGAGTTTGTGCAGTTGTTCATGCGTGCAGGCACGGCGGTGCGGTGCGGACTGGCGATATGGTGCCCCGGTGCCATTCAGACGGGTTGCCACAAAATGGGTGAAAATCACTAGAAAGCCGCGCATCTCCGTGTCATTTTGGAGCCTCGTTTTGACAGCCCGTCTCAAAGTCGAGCCGTGTGGCGTCCATCAGCATTGCATATATACGTTGACCAGCGCAAACAATACCTTAGATGCTCTACAATGCTCTCGAGCTCCGTTCACATGCATAGCTTCTCGCTGTCGACCTCTATCACTGCAAGAAACCAAACTTACGTAATTGGGCGTGTAGCTCAGTTGGTAGAGCGTGTCATTAGCACTAGCATCTATCTACTTGACAAGGTCTTTGGTTCGATTCCTAACTCGTCCACTACAATTACCTTTTTGGCTTCTGGCGGTCAGGGACGGTTTGGGAGGCTGCTGGGCGTCAGTGGTGGATGGAAGGAATCAACCTCAGTCACCGGGAACGGGTTTGTATCTCAATGTTCATATTTCATTTACATATCCAGCATTCTGGCGCTGTCGTGCCCCGCCAGCGTGTCTGCATCTGCAACCTTGCTATTACCAGATTGTCTGGTAGGCGAGGAACCTGCGCCATCCATGTTGGTGCGAACATCGCCTTTCTCTGGAGTCTGCAACGAGGCAGAAGAAGCTGTGGTGCCACTTGAACCTGCACTGGGCGGTTGAGGCTCAGACGTGGTGGACTGATGGGACGCGGCCGACTCGTCACTGCCCCGACCCTTCCGCCTGGGGATCTTGTCGGCCCTGTCGGTGGCGATGACCATGCTCTTGCGATTAGGCCCAACCGTCACTTCAGCCTTGGTCTCTGCTGCGAAATACGCCGTAGCGGTAGCCATCTCGACCAGCAGCTCATCCATGAAGGCCAGCGACACGAGGATGAGTTCCATTCCGATGGTTTCGAGAACCTCAACCATGTCCTCGAGGTCTGGCGCATCAGGGTCACAGGCTTCACAGTCGATGGGACCGTCGTAGTCGTCATAATGAGGACCTGGGGCTGTTAGGGCGGGGGTACAGTCTGGTGCAGGCTCACTGTTGTTGCGCTCCTCAGTCTCGTCACCGCCGTTGTGGCCTCCACCTGCACCACCAGGGCCTTGATACCCGTTGTCCTTGCTGGTTCCTGCACCCCAACCTCCGGGTGCGCCTCCTTCATCGTTGCCATCCTTGCGGTGAGGCGTGTGAAGATCAGGTGAGGACACTGTGGAGTCGTCCGAGTCCTCCTCAGAGTCCTCGTCCTTGTCGCCCTTGGGTGTCGTCTCCCTTTCAATAGCCAGTGCAAGGTCCTCAGGAGGGACCGAAGAAAGAGGTCGACTAGGAATGGGGAGGTGGAATCGGTGGTGATTGCTCGCGCAACCGGTGTGGGGCTACTCAGCCTGGGTCTCTTGCGAGCGGGAGGGTTAGCAGAAGGAGTAGTGCCAGCAGACAACTGTTCAGCGACCCCTTTGAGCCTTACGCGAGCGGTGGCTACGAGTACTGCTGTTTCCTTCTCTTCCTCAAACTCGACAGTGGCGAGTGAATAAAGCTCGTGGTGCAAGGGACCACCGGGAGTGTACTGGCCATTGACGAGGTGGTCAGAGAGCGCACGATGGCCGATGGAGAGCTGAGCAGCGGCAAACAGGTTGAGGTAACGCTGAAGAGCATCTTGATTGATCGCCTTGTTCTCCAAATTCAGGTTGTCTTGACCGTCGTCCTTGATGATTTGCAGAGCGGTTGGGCCGTTCCGAACTTCAATGAACGTGTGAGGAAGGCAGTCGTAAAGTTCTCTGTTGATGCGGAAGAAGTGCCTCAAGTTGGTTACCATAGTGGGGCCGGAATCTTCCTTGGTACCGTACTCGATGGCAATGCGGTTGGGCTGGATGGCCACCATTCGAGCGAATTTATGGCCGATGACAGCCACACCAAAGTTGCCGCCACAAAGTTCGGCCGTTTGCGAAAGATAGCAGACTTCCTGAGCCAGTCCGACTCTGGTCTTCTCCAGCGCGTCCTGGTAAAACACTGCCGTTGCAATTGTTTCCTCCTTCTCCTCGGACAGCTGGATGGTTTCCCAATCCACTGTCGTGACTGCGATATTCTGCGGTGGTGCACACCGAGGAACAAACGCTCTCTGGGTTGGGAGGTTGAGAACGGCGACGGTGGACAGAACGTCTTGCCACTTGGTTCTGTTTCGGTCGCGAACATCCATCACAGAAGTGTTCAATGGCGTAGGTGTGCTGGCAGTAGGCTTTTGGGTTAATGACAGCTCGGACGGGGCAGAAACTCACGGTGTACTGGCTGCTCGCAGTGCACTCCACCCTCGTCTTGCCCTCGATGATGTCCTTCAACAACCGGAACTTGGCCTCATGGACTCGAGTTTCGTACTCGTTGATGAGAGTCCTGTGGACCGCAAAGGACTTGTACTCGGCGGTGGCGAGAACCGAAAGGTGGCGAAAGACGCAGTGGGCGCACTTCACCGACAAGGGACAATCAGGTCTGACTAGTCCAGAGTCGTCACGAGTGCTGGCCCGGGTCGAAACCGCTCCCTTATGTAGTGAGCACGCTGTGTATACGAATGTGACATCACCTACTTCGTCCTTTAACTTCATCAGCGCTTTGAGTGCCTGCTGGATCTGAGTGTTGTCGAATTGAATGCCGTTGACCACTGTCACGGTGCGCAAGCGTGCCGTTGAAACGCATTTTATGAGGACCCTCGGTAAACTTGGCTAAGATGAAGAGGCTAGATATCCCCCAATCCAAATCCTTCTCCTCTTCACAGCGTCGGAGAACTTGGTCTTGCAGTTCCACAGCAAAACTCCGAACTTCGTGCGGAGGAATCTGGTCGGCATCGAAAACGTTGGCGTGGCTGAAGCTGAGTGCCCCCCAGGTGTCAACAGGGTAGTCGTCTTGCTTGACGCAGGACAGCAATGGCGGAACCGTCATGGATGTGGTGAAGACAGTAAGGTGTTTGGTACAACAAGCAAACAATGCTGCACGTTAATGGTAGAAATACACAAGTACACCAAGGACCTTTTGTTTCAGCCCGACACGAGGAGCCGTGGGAGAGGTTCTGATGGGAAACTGACGCATCACTCAACCACATCACTGGGGTTGCAGCCTGACGAGACGTGCCACACGATGTTTGGCAGTTCGACAAACTCGACAAGCTCCACTGTTAGACAAAAGCTGATCAGGATGAAACTGTTGAAACTGTTGCGTAGGAGGTTTATCGGTAAAATCCCTAAAATGCAGAACAATCCTGTCATGCTTGGTATGTTCCCAACAAGACGAGGCTTTGGGCAGTGCACTGGGTCTGAAGGGAGCTGTCCGTGGGCAATTGCTGGGTCAGAAATCAGATTCTATTTGATTGACAGCAAACTGTTGTGTTGGTTGGCGTGCTGAGTAGTGCTCTGCAAGTGTCAGTCTATGTACACAGGTTTAGAGTGCATAGTAGCAGCCCAAATGCGACAACAGACCATAAAATCGACTCTCTAGTACAGGACATACTAGGTAGAGCCCGTATGAGAGCTCCTCGACTCGACGGTTCTGTACCTATCTGTGTACCTCTTCTCCTTATCTACATTTATTCCCTCGTCACTGGCCCGCTGGTTACAGCAGAGCCGCTCTGAATAGCTGGCAGTCATCGTCCCTGACGTAACTCTGGCATCGTTCTTGTGCGCGGAACGGTCAAGAGATCTAGACTGGCCAAAGACTTGGTCGTCTACCGTAGCCTTCTCTTGTCGTTGGTTCCACGCCACTCCTACACGGCGTTCAAGGTCACCAACCTTGAACGCCGTGTATGTCGGCATGTCAGCGGTCGGTCGGTGACCAAGTCCAGACACTCGGGAACAGGCTGCTGACCTGTCTTGAGATAATCTGAGCTGTATCACCTGGGCCTGAGAGACCTTGTGGGGCCAAACGAACAAACGATGGGCAAGGTACGTCATTCGGTGTGTCCCGCCGGCACCGCGATGAACCGAATGTGCTACGCGGCTCAAGATGTTGTGCGGGAATGAAGTGTTCAGGGATCACAGCCACCCGATATGCACCTGAGCAAGAGACAAGCACGGTGACATGCCCAGCACACCTGCATCACTGCAGACCGATTGAATGTACTCTGTCATGCAATGACAATGGAAGCTGTGGACGCGACGCCAAGCCTGCTGCAGTCCTCGGCTGAGCATGTGTTGTAGTTGACGCGCTGTCGTAATCTCGGCCATCAAGCTCCACAATCGACATTCCACCCGCCTCCACTTTGGGCTTAGCCTCGTGGGTCCCGCGTATCGGATTTCGGACATGGCCGCCTAGCCCACCTGGTCAAAGCCGGCCCCGTGTCAAGATATAGACGATAGAAGACGACGCTCCATCGCCCACATCCTCTCAGCAAAGCGTCACACCATGAATGACAAGCAAGGCGACCACCTCCTCCCAGCGCCGGCACCTGCAAGCGCCCCGCCCCGGCCAGGGATGTCGTTGGCCAAGAAGGTCCTTATCGGTGTCTTGGCGACCCTCTTCATCGGCACGCAAACACACACCAGCTGGACTCGCCATGTGGTCCAGACCAACAGCCTGCCCACTTTTGTCGCATCCATGACCTCGGCCTCCGCTGCATGCGGCCAAGTTGCGGCCATCCTCCCCTCGCCCGAGGACATGGACTCGCGCGTGGTCTGGGCGGCCAAAGACCGGATCATCAAATGGCACCAAGACTCAGTCCGGATCGCGACCGAGGTGTTTGACGAGATGGGCGCGCCCGGCGACGACCCGCGGTGGGAGGTGTTTGAGAAGTTCCACAGGCATCTCGCGGACGCGTACCCGCTCGCCCACGCGGCGATGACCAAGACGACCGTGGATACCTGGGGTCTCATTTACGAGTGGATTGGATCGGACCCGTCCCTCAAGCCGTTGTTCCTCACGGGCCACCAGGGTGGGGTTTGGGCGTGCTGCGCCGGCATGGCCGACAGCTGACGCTCCAGACGTCGTCCCCGTCCTCAAGGAGACCGAGTACCTGTGGGAGCACCCCCCGTTCAGCGGCGACTATGACGGCACATACATCTGGGGCCGCGGTTCTAGCGACGACAAGAGCTCGGTGACTGGCATCATGGCCGCGATCGAGCTCCTCCTCGAACGCGGCAAGTTTGAGCCCAAGCGCACGATCGTGCTTGGTTTCGGACACGACGAGGAACGCGGCGGTATGCGCGGTGCGCCGGCCATCCGTGACTGGATACTTGCCAAATATGGCAAGGACTCGATGGCCATGCTCGTCGACGAGTCGTCGCACGGTATCGAGACACAGTGGGGCCAGACATTCGGCCTGCCAGCTGTGGCGGAGAAGGGCAAGTTTGACCTCAACATGACCGTATTTACCCGTGGCGGCCATTCCAGTATTCCCCCAGCACACACCGGTATTGGCTTGACCTCTTTGCTCGTGGCAACACTTGAACGTCACCCGCACGAGCCGCGGCTGGAGAAGACATCGCCCATCTGGGGGTTCCTCCAGTGTGCGGCCGACTATGCGTCCGACATGCCCAAGGACCTCAAGAAGGCTGTCAAGAAGAGCAATGCGGGGGACAAGAAGGCATTCAAGCACCTGCCCCGGAAACTCATTGAGGCGATGCCCGGCAGGGCGGGTCCCGGGCAAGGCAACATAGTGGAGGCTCTCATGACCACCACTCAGGCTGCTGACATCATCTACGGCGGTGCCAAGATCAACGCGCTCCCCGAGGTCGTGTCCACGTTTGTCAACTACCGTATCGACGTTGGCAGCAGCGTTGCCGAGCTCCAGCAGCGTATCTTCGACACGCTCCTGCCCACTGCCAAGGAGTTCGACCTCGCGCTGGTGGGCTTTGGTCGGTCGTTCAAGCCCAAACATACCGCCGTCGGCACCGTGACCCTCGACACTCCCGCCTGGGGCGAGGACCTGGAACCGGCTCCCATCTCGCCCACGAATGTTGAATCGCCAGCCTGGCGTATGCTTGCGGGCACAGCGCGCGCCATCTGGGCGTCGCGCGCCGACGTCAGCCCGGACGGCACCGTGGCTAACCTCTCGTCTACCGACGACCTGATCATGGCACCGTACATGATGACGGGAAACACGGATACGCGCCGGTACTGGGACCTCACGGGCAACATTTATCGGTTCAGGTACATTTCCGATACTGAAAGCCAAGGAGTGAGTGGCAGAGGGCATGGTGCACAGCTGTGCCGCTATGAGGCATGCGAAGGCACCCGGCCAAGCTGTGTGACCAGTGCCACTTAGCTGACAATATACACAGCCCCACACCATCAACGAGCGTGTTGTGAGTAGTGTGCCAGCCGGCGCAATGGGGACTCTGGAAACCCGGACTCTTGACTAACCCACGTAGGCTGCCGACGCCATGGTCGAGTTCACTCGGTTTGTTTCGCGGAGAGAGGGGGCCGTGCACGTCCAGCGCTGACCTCGTTCATCTCCAGATTCTTCATGGCGCTCATCCTCAATGTCGATGCTAACGCCGAGCTGTAGTCTGGCATATGTTGGAAAGCAAGGCGATCACGGGAGCGATACAGCAGCAGCTGCAGTAGTCGTACACATATCTCTCATCCATGCATCCCCTGCCCACTCGTGTGGCTGGACAGACATGGTTGGGTGGTAAAATGACCCTTTAGCCCTTTTGCACGCGCCCACACCGCAGGAAAAGTTGGCCAGGGCCATTTTGTGCCGGAGCACCTCCCTCGGTTCCAGACTACTATAAGGGTGCGCTTCGGACGTCCCAGCAACATGGCAAAAGAGATGCATGCGTATATTCTAGCCTACAGAGCCAACGCCATGGCCTTGACAGTACAAAACTCCTCGACGCCATATTTAATACCGCCCTCGCTGCCAAAGCCACTCTCCTTGGTTCCACCAAACGGACTCTCGGCCGCATTAGCCATTGGTGTGTTGACGGCCACTGTGCCGGATTCAAGAGCATCTGTAACTCGGAATGCCCTTGACAGGTTGGTTGTAAACACGTAGTTTGTCAGGCCCATGTTGGTGTCGTTGACAACTTCAATAACCTGCCCTGTCAGACTTCCTACGCCGGTCAACACAGAGAAGTGTCACCCACCTCATCCTCCGTCTCAAACGGGTAGATGGCACAAATAGGCGCGAACATCTCTTCGCAGAAAGTTCTGCTGGTACGGGCAGCACCAACGATAAGCGTAGGCTCGAGGTGATAACCAGAACCAAATCGTTTGCCGCCGAGGAGTAGCTTGCCGCCGTTCTTTACAGCGTCTTCGATGAGCTCGACTGCCCGCTCGGCCCCACGAAGAGTAGTCAAGGGTCCGTTGGTGATACCTGTGTTTGTTAACGGATGCTGCCACTGACCCAACATGTCTGTTGAGAGTACGAGCTAGCTGCCACAAGCGATCGAACTAGGGGTGCCCCACAGCGTGCGCGGAGGACTGAAAGTCGAGCGCGCAGTCGTGTGCGTTCATGCACATAGGATCATGGCAACAATGTGAACTGACCCTTGTCCAATCCGTGGCCAAACTTGAGTTGTTCGATCTTTGTCTTCATCAACGCGGCAAACTCGTCCACCAACGAAGAATGCACCATGACACGATTGGCGCACATGCACACTTGACCAGCAGCGCGGAATTTGTTGGCGACGAGGGCTACAGAAGTCAGTCTCACGTGCTCAGCTGCTGTGGCACACTCACCGTCAGTGGCTCGCTCGAGATCGGCATCGTCGAAAACGATGAAAGCCCCATTGCCGCCAAGCTCCAGGGTCATCTTCTTTAGAGTTGACGAGGATTGCTTCATCAGCAGCTTGCCCACCTAGCCAGTCAGCTCGCGACTCGTTTTTTTGGCCTTCTTGTTAGCCTCACCGGCGTGCTACCAGTGAACGAGATCTTCTTGATACGGGGGTCCTCGCATAGGGTCTGGCCCACCACGGGAGTGGACTGTGTGCTGGCAGTCACGACATTGACAACGCCGTCCGGGATACCAGCACGCTTGCAAAGGATTGCCAGGGACGACGTGGTGACTGGCGTCTCGGGAGAGGGTTTCACCACAACGGTGCAGCCTGCCGCGAGAGCCGTGGTGATCTTGCGAAGGGCAATCACCACCGGAAAGTTCCACCTGCATGTAAGCATAATCCAAATACTCCCATCAGACGTTTACTCACGGGCAGAGAAGACCAACAGGACCAATCGCTTGGTGGGTTATGATGTAGCGAAGACCCGCATTGTCTCCATTCTTGATCACTTCCCCAGCGATCCGCTCGCACTCGCCGGCCATGAGCCAAGAGTATTGAGCTGCTTAATCAGCATTGGACTTTGTGACGAACTGAGTGTTCACTCACCGGCATAGTCGACTTCAGCGTATGCTTCCACCAGGGCTTTGCCGGTCTCCATCACAATTAAGATTGCCAGGTCCTCTCGGGCTGCACGGATTTGAGTGTCCAGCGACAAGAGCAAGCGGGCCCGAACACGGGGTGGCGTCTTGGACCAGGCGGGAAAGGCCGCATCAGCGGCTGCAATGGCTGCCTTTGTCTCGTCGACGCCCATCGACTCCTGATAAGCCCACACTGAGTCATTGGCCGGGTCATATACAGGGAAGGGGTCCTCGCCACTAGTCGCCTTGGCGGGCTCGCCGTTGATCCAACCCGTCTGGCACAAGAGCTCCTTGTCCTGCAGCTTAAAGTTGGGGTGCACGTCGGTGATGGCGATGGTCATGGTGGTATGGATGTGATTCTCGAGTGTGTAGGTAAAAACAAGTTGTTGCCCATAATGTGAGTGATTCGCTCCTCGGCCACATATATACCACGGTTGTGGAACAACAGAACGGTCACTACAACAAACAAGCCGAGCCATGCCTAGATTGCCGGATGGATGGCCCGACGGTTGGCCAAAGCCGCCAGTAGACGCCGCATCCGGGAAACAAATACATACCCGTCCCCCGCAATTGATCACCCACAAGCCCCACATGCCCCACAACCACCAGACACATTTTGCTTACCCATGTGGCCAACGTCGACCGCAACGACGTACCGGACAGTGGAACCGAGGGCGCACAAAGCTTACCACTGGACGACGCCTTTGTTCTCCATGACGGCATGTTCTAGCGCTTGTACCGGATGCTACTCAATCCCGTGATTCAAAGGGCGGCGGCCTGTGGGGCGATACATGCAGAAGAACTTTCGCGCTCATTCCCCCTTGCACGTTGACGCCCAGTAACCCACTTCCACAACAAATAACAACGTGAGGGACGTTCCTCTCGACATTAGGAAAGAGGGGCGTATGTTATTGCTTATGCTTAATGAAGCAGTCTCCTCCCTGCGCTCTGCTTTGGGTTGATTTGTTCACTATAGACGAGTGCATTTGTTCATCACATAATCAGACTTTGCCAAGCTCTGGCCCTAATCCATAGTTTTCACCCCCGAACCAGTCCTTCCACTTTGCCTCGTCATGTGCAATGACAACCTGGATGTCTTTCGATGCTTCGCAGGCCCTCATGCGGCTGAGATGTGTCTCAGACTGGGCAACATCTTCGTTGAACGAGTGTGAGGGCGGAATTGACTCGTCCTCCCAGTGCGCACGGTACTTGCCAAACGTACAGTGGGCATGAGCCGGATCGGTGGAGAGCAACCGAGTGTGATGACATCCGTCTGATGCCAAGAGCATATAGCCACCCGCACTGGTTCGAACCAATAGGTTGATGTGTCCAGGGGTATGGCCATGAGCATCTACAATGATGACGGATCCATCCCTATAGATGTCATAAGATCGGTCAAATGACGCAACAGGCTGGCCAGGATTTGTGTCGAAATCCACCGACATGACACGCTCGCTGCCTTTGAGGGTCGCAACCTCGGACACGTCCTTGGCGCCGATGTAGAACGTGGCATTGTTATAGGGGGCGGGATTGCCCGTATGGTCCCAGTGCTTATCTAGTAGAGTGAGCGGGCTATGTACGATTACAGGTTCTGGACACCACGTACGCGAAATGAGAACCTTGGAGATCTGGGACGCCTTTATACCGATCGATGCCAGTGTATCAGAAACATCTTCTTCAAAATGCGTCTGAAAGTAGGCAAAGGAAGGGTGTGGATAATCCAGCTCAAACTCCTTGCGAATGCCCAAGTCCCACAAGAGGTACTCGTTCGAGACTGGATGGTGTATGAGAAAGACAAAAGAAGGGCGGCGCGTCCTTGAATCGTCAGTCATGGTGACGTAGAAGCTAGACTCACGCGTTGCTGGTCCCATTGAGAAGCACTTCCGATTCGATGAGCATGAGACTGCCCTGGACGAGAGGTCTGACTGAGCAGCAAGTATCACCAGGAGGTAAGCTGTGCCATGGGACGCTCATTGTGATAGTAGGTCGGGTCGCGTGTTTGATAGAGTTCGGGTTTGGAGAGCGAAGGGAGAAAGAGAATGGGGAGAACATTCCCCCACGGGGAGACTGTGGGATTAACAGGGACGAGGTGACTGTCTCGGGCTTGTGGAAATAGTGATCAGCCGGCAACCAGATATCGGGCCGCAGATCGATTTCGTTTCCTTCTTTTAGCACCGAGATTTTGATGCCGAGGTTTGAACCCCGCGACTGTAGGGCGTGTTCGACCAGTACACCTCGGCACGCACTCAGAGCTGTGCTACGGGGATAACAGGTCACCGGAGTAGATGAGATGTTGTTTGCGAAATGTATGGTTAACCTGGTGAACACAGGGCAGCATATAAACCTTGCCCCGACGAGACGACTGGGCCCCACGGGTCGCCAAGTGCAAGCGCTTTCACACACACATCAGCCACCAATGACCAAGAAACACGAATATCTCGGCATCCTATACGCAGCTCTGGGTTCCTTGACCTTTGGCTATGCTCTCTCGACAGGTAGCACAATCATTGGTTTATCCGGATTCGTCGATTACTACAACATTGACACCTTCGGCCCCGACCCGGCCTATGCTAACCAAATCCAGGGAGGTGAGCCGCGCTTCATAAATCATATCCAAAGCTGACATTTAGCACTCAATGGTATTTTCTTCGCGGGGGGTGCCTTTGGGGCCGTCTTCCAAGGCGTTGTCGCGGACCGCTACGGTCGCCGTCGCGCCCTTCAAGTGACTTGTGTCATTATGCTCGTAGCCACAATTCTCTTGACCGCCTCTGTTCACATCGGCATGTTTTTGGCGGGTCGCCTCTTGCAAGGATTTGCGTGAGTAACTAACTGTAAATTGTAAGGAAGATGCTAATGTTTTTCGTAGCGCGGGTATGCTGAACACCATCTGCCCCGTCTATCAATCAGAAATTGCGCCGGCCTCGCACCGTGGTGCTATGGTTGGCATGCATGGTTTTACGTGGGTTTTTTTGACAATGTCTGGTCACCCAAATATTGCTGCTGACGTGGCAGATTCGTGATGGGGCAAGCCACTTGCACCTGGGTGGGTGTGGGCTGCTACCACATGATCAACGGCCAAATCGCCTGGCGACTCTTGTGTGCTCTGCAGGCAGTACCTACCATTGCTCTTGCTGGCGGTACACTGGTCATGTTGGAATCGCCGCGATGGCTCATTGCCCATGCCCAATATGACACCGCTCTCAATACCCTTCGCAAGCTCCATGGAAAGGGCCACTCGTATGAGGAAGACGAACACATCGCCCAGACCTCGCTGCACTCGATTCGCGCTCAAGTCGAGCTCGACGCCCGTCAAAAGACGACTTTCCTCGGTATGCTGCGTCACCGCCCAAGCATGCGTCGTCTTCTTACTGGATTTGGCACAATGGCAGTCAATCAGTGCACCGGGCAGACTGTGGTGTGGAGCTACCGTGAGTCTACTGAACCCTTCCGTGTTCCCAGGGTGCATTCCAGGCTGAACGATCGTTCAGAAGTCAACCTGCTTCAAGGTTTAGGGGTGCTCAACGACGGACCGCTCCTGGTTCTCGCCGGCTTTATGACTCTCGGCGCCATTTGTAATGGCGGTGGTGGCTTTGTGCTCGACAAGCTGGGCCGAAGGAAGACATATCTCATCGGGCTGGTGAGTGTGTGGCATGTACGATAAACTTACCTCACCAGATCATGTGCATTGCTACGCTTTCCGTCCACACAGCCATGATCGCCGAGTATAGCGGAACGACCAACCGCGTTGGTCAGGGTACAGGTATTGCAATGTTGTTCGTCTTCGTGACGTTCTTTGCGGGCTGTATCGACGTCAGTAAGTCCCACGAACTAGCGTACTCTCCAGGGACAGGACACTGATCACGAATAGCCACCTACGTGTACTGTTCAGAGATCTTCCCGACCTGCCATCGCGCCCAAGGCATGTCGTATTCGGTGGCCTTCTTCTTTTGTTTATGTGCCTTGTGGACATCGATGGCCCCTACTGTCATGGCAAAGATAAGCTGGGGATACTATTGCAGTGAGTGCCAAGACGTTTTGACAATCTGCTACATTGCCCCAACCTGTCCCGTTGCCAAGTACTGACAAACCACCAGTCTTTATCGGTCTCAGCTCCATCAACTTTGTAATAATCTATCTGTTCTTTCCTGAGACAGCTCACAAGACTCTCGAGGAAATTGGTCAGCTCTTTGGCGATGACGTCGCACCAGACGCCGCCAATGCGGATGGTAACGAAGTGGTCCATGTAATGGACCCGCCCACCCCCAGCGACGAAAAGTTCGCCAACAGTGTTCACCTTGAGGACAAGGATATTGCGTAAAACATCTCGCATATGACACCAGCTGCGGTCGGTCTGAGAAGGCAGAATGTGTGGGGCGTCGTCTTTGAATAGGTGCAGTGGGCCCTGGTAAAGAAAATTTGTGCCATAGAAAACCAAAATGATATTTGTCGTTCAATTGAATGAACCCCGGACCATGCGACAACATCGCAAACCCACACGAGATGCATTCTTCCTGAATAGACAATCAAGCACTTGCTGTCTGCTGGGGTTTCGAGTGGGTGGCGCCTGTACGACTAATCAACGTCTCGATCGCCATCGTATATCTGACGACCGTGCACAGGATTCCCTTGTGTGCTGTGACTTCTGGTAAGTGTTTGCGGGGCACTGTGCACGGGCTGCTCCGGCCCAGGGTAAGCATTTCGTAGTGCTGCATCCCACGTCTCTCTGTCTCTTATGCAATTGTTCCAACAACGGTAAGAAAGGCGTTGGGAAAGGGAGCTCGTTACGACACGACTGGTACAGGCAACCTCGTAGTGTAACACAGAGATGAATCTCATAACACAGGTGGAGGAGCACTCCAATAGAGAAAGGGTGACGCTGTTTCACGGAGGGAAACACGACAGTGGTGGCAGTTTTGCTGGCGTTGTTGCAATGATGCTGTGGAACTACTACGACTGCAAGCTCGGCTTTCAGCCACACGGGCACGCTGCGGGGCACCGCTCGTTCGATCGCTTGTGGCTGCTCGAGCGTACTCGACGGTTGGGACGGCAGCTAGAGTCTGTGCCGGCAGCCAGATTCTGCGTCGGCAATGTAGAGTTTGATATGTATGACTTTCTGCACCGGACTGGGCTTGGAGCGACCGCTTGGCCGGGCCCCACATCCGATGTCTCGGATCAGATATCAGATTGCACTTCACTTTGCTGTGGCCAAGTTCGCCAAGCCCAAATCGAGTGTGGCTTGTTGACGGAGATTCCGGGCGCGACTGAATCATGAACAGCATGGGTATCTAGATCTCGCCAATCGGTTATATTTTACCATGCACGCAGCGCCTTATAGGCAGCAGCTCTTCTACTCCGCTCTCCAGCACTACCCATCACACGCCCACCAGCACTGCCTATCACAAATCTAGTCATGGTTCGCTACCCTGCTCTTGCCCGTCCTGGTCGACTGGGAGACATTCCTCTCCGCAATCGGTAGGTCGTCAATCGTGGCTGGAGGCTGACTCTTCGTAGCACGGTCATGGCCTCATTGACTCGCAACCGATCCGACCCGGACACGTACCCTTGCGAGGAGAATGTCTACTATTACAGCCAGAGGGCCAAGGAAACTGGTGCCGGGCTGATCATTGCCGAAGCCGCCTACATCTATCCCCAAGGCTCTGAGTGGCTCCATGCCCCTGGCATTTACGACTCCAAGCACGCCCAGGCTTGGAAGAAAGTCGTCGATGCGGTGCACGAGGAGGGCTGCGCCATTGTGGCTCAATTGCACCACGTGGGCAGAATTGCGCACCCGGAGTCGCCAGAGCAAGTAAAGTCTGGCCATCCCGTCTACGCTCCCAGCCCGGTGGCGGCGCGTGGTGGCAAGGTCTGTACCCCTGTGACGTTGCCACATGGGAAGCTTTCACTGACCTGCTCCCCAGTTCCGTCACCTTCCTGGAAAGCCAGGCTTCGTAGTACCTACGCAACTTGAGGACTTTGACATGGTCTTCGACGCATACGAGAACGCCGCACGCTGCGCCAAGGAGGCGGGATTCGATGGCGTCGAGGTTCACGGCGGCAACGGCTACCTTGTTGACGAGTTCCTCACCGACACCTGCAACCGCCGCACTGACGAGTGGGGAGGCAGCGTCGAAAAGCGATGCCGGTTTGGATTGGAAGCCATCAAGCGGTGCATCAAGGTCTGGGGACCGGAGCGCGTCGGTATCAAGCTTTCACCGTGGTGAGTAGTGGCCATCGTGCGTCTGTCGTTTGGCTTGCTAATCGATAAAACAGCGGCGGCTACAACGACATGTACTTTTCCTCGCACGAGGAGAACATTGCCACGCACAAGCACATGGTATCCGAGCTTGACAAACTGGGTATCGCTTACATTCAGCTGTCGCAGTACAACAGTGAGTTCTAGTCCCGATCAACGATAGGCCCTTTCCGAATGCTCACTTGATCGTAGGCGGTAGCGACCCCACGCATGGCGGTGTGCATCAAGGATTTAAGCATGACGTCGTGCGTACGTACGGTCCGCTTGCCAAAACGTCCAAAATCCTCGCCGTCGCAGAATACACAGGCGAAAAGGCAAACGAAGAGGTTTCGGCCGGGTTGGTGGAGGCCGTCGCCTTCGGAACTCTGTACATGTACAACCCTGATCTCTATCACCGCATCCAGCACGACCTCCCCATCAACTCCGCCGGTAACGTATGGGCCCACTATAACATTATCGAAGGTGACGTTCGGAAGGGCTATTCAGACTATCCTTTCAGCGAGGAGGCAACCGTCGTCGCGACTCCTATCACTTCCGTAACCGCCTAGTGGTGCACGGCAGGGCGTCATGCATTTTTAGGAACTGTGCGCTGCATAGTCGACTGGCATATTGTTCCACGAACCGAAGCGGAATGGTGCCCCAGCTTTTGTTGTCACGATATGATGCATAGAAAGATACGATCGAGCAGAGCACGACTGATTGTCGAGGGTACGAGTGCGAGCGAGCTCGCACCTACCGAACCTACCGAGAGTGGCGCTCAACAGCTTTTCTGGCACTGACCCACATCCATCTCCATCTGCACATCCCCTGTCCATAGGTTGAATTACAGTGCTTCTTGACATTCTTCCCCCACCGTTCGACGAAGGGTGCCGGTAGCTGTTCGACAGCAGACAGGGTTCGTATATGCCAGACGCAATGCAGCTAGCCTAGGCATCGAAGCTGAGCCAGATGAGAACGTTCCTTCCTATGCACGTGACTGTTGGCTACTGTCTGTGTTCTGTCGCACCGGGAAAGGGATTAGGGGGGGGTTGACCCAGAGGCGTCTGACAGTGTACAGTGAGGGCCCCGCGGCCGAGTGTGACGCACTGCATGGGGGGCTCCGCATGGTGATGCCATCCATCTGGTCGCACTGAAGTGGACTGTGACGAGATGGAAAATAAGACGCAGACGGCAGTGGACAACGAGTTGTCAAGACTGCACGCAACCTTAGGTGTCTTCACCTTTTCCTACGAGTCGAGACTGATTTGCCTCTTCACACTGTTACTGTGCACATGCTCGAACGCTCGGACGCTCGGATGCCCACAGGGTCCGGGTAATTCGTACCCAGTTCCGCAGAGCATCGTTCTTGCAACTCGTTCCAATTACAACCCATTCTCAGACAAGCACTGCAAGTGCACCCTCCGCTCACGTCAGTTAATGCAACTTCACATGCATTGCGCAGCTAAGGAAAAAAAGAAGACGTTTGGGTTCACAGCTACGATGTAGATGATGGTCTATCATTCAAAGTCAAATACCGTCTTGGCCACTTTGTTCTGTTCAAAGAGAACATAATACTGGAAAAGGTCAGTTTTGCCGCCAGGCCGAAACACACCTCTTCAGCCTGTGAGAGAGGTATCTTGTGCTCCACGAAAGATGAGAACAGTGCTTGATTTTCTCTGAGAAGAGCGAGTGCTGGCTCCATGTACTTGTTGACCGAGCAACGGCCGAACATCATTCTAACACTGAAACCCGTCAGAGTTCGGACATGATGATTGCCACTTACTTTTTGCCGTAGAGCTGGGATCCAGCCAGCGGTGCCACCTGAGTATGGACACCACAGCTACTGATTGCACCGTATGGCCTGACAAGGTCCAGAGCAGTTTGCAGGGCGGAGGAGTGGCCGACAACTTCCAGACACGCATCAGCTCCTCGGCCCTCGGTGACTTCCATCAACTTCTGTTTCAGCTGTTCGAGGGGGAGGGCAATCGCGCCATGACGGGAAGCCGATTCAAGTCTGTGTGGAGCGATATCGGTCGCGAACACGGTCTCGAACAAAGTACACGCGGCCGATATGGCACATAATCCCACCTATAGAGGAGGTCAACCTCATTCACGACTGAATGACTCACTGGACCACAGCCGATCACCACACAGACTCCACTTTGTTGTTGGATTGCGTTGGCAGCTGTTTCCGGAACATCGGAGGACAGCAAGGTCTTGGCATTGTAGGCAACTTGATAACCAGTGGGGAGAATGTCCGTAAGGAGAACGAGTTTGTCCTTAGGAATGTCTACCGGGGCATGGAACAGGGTCGTATCTGCCTGGGGGAGCCTGAAGTACTCTGCTTGCGCGCCGTCCAGCATTGGAGTGCCGAAATTCTGTGAGTGAACACAGCGTGCAGAGTGTTGTTGACTACAGTAGAAGCACTCGCCTGAGGTTTCCTGCGTCAGCCTCCAGTGCCTCAATGTTTATCATATGTTAACTGGTACTCACCACAGCTGGTGGAAAAGGCAGCCAGGACCAAATCCCCCGGCTTGAACTTTTTGACGGCAGAGCCGACCTCTGCGACCTCGCCGATTACTTCATGGCCTAGAATGAAATTGTAAGACGACGGCTGATGGCCGCGATACCAATGCAAATCGGACCCTACAGAACGTGTTAGTGAAGTGCTTTCCAGTAGTAGGGGAAGTTTCCTACAACGTACCGCATAGTCCAGACTGGTGCACCCGGACAATGGCGTCATTGGCGTCCACGATGCGAGGAGTGGGTCGTTCCTCGACTGCGATCTTGAAAGGGGCCTTGATAACGAGTGCCTTCATGGTGGGAGGAATGCTGAGACTCATGTTGGTAGATATGATCACTTGGGTAGACTGAGCGTGTACGTGTAGCCTGAGTGGGGAACCAACGACCAGGGGACGATGTTTATGTTAAGTCTAGAGTGAGTGTTGTCCCGGAGGCGCGATCGGCTTTCTAGATTGCTCAGTCAGTCCGGGTCGGCACACTGGAGCACCGAAATGCCAGGGACACATACGTGTGACGGCGAACGGCCTTCTAAATGGTTTGCTGCAATGTTGCTGGCACTAGAGCAGGACGGTGAAGGAACAGTCCGTCAGCCGGACAAGACCGAAGGACGGAGATTCCGCCACTCGGCGAAGCACTCGGGTGTCATGACATCGGCAATGTAGAGTTCGGTGTAATCCGACATGCCCGACTGCTCGATAAGAGGTGACTGTGTGTACCGGCCATAAATACAGATGAACGATTCTGACTTCCACGCCTACCGACTAGCTCAATCTTTCTAGCATATTACACAATGGTTTCTCTGGGTGTTCACCATTCATACGGATTTGGTGGGTATGACGATGAAGATCCCCATTCGCTGACGGGAAATTTAGTCGGCTTGGGCGCCATGGGCTACTGGGCGAGTGGTAGCAGCACATTGAGCGTGCAGCTTGTGCTGACACGTAGCAGATGGCCAAGAATCTCCGGGCCAAATCGTCCCCAACGATCAAGCTGTACGTTTACGACATTGCATCGACGAGGGCGGACCAGCTTGCGGCAGAATCTGAGCCTGCCAACGGCCACATCGTCAAGTGCATGAGCGTAGCAGAAGTGGTCCAAAACTCTGTGAGTACCCAAAACCAGGTCCCCCATGTTGATCTCCGGAATCGTCTGCGACTGCTAACAGCCACCAGGATGTGATTTTCACCATTGTTCCGGAAGGAAAGCACGTCCTGCAAGTATTCTCGCAGACCAACAACGGGGCCTTGTCGGTTACAGACATTTCCGGCAAACTGTTTATTGATTGCAGCACCATCGACGTATCCACCTCACAGACTGTTGCCAGGGCTGTTGCCGAACGGGGAGCAGACTTCTTCGACGCCCCAGTCTCTGGTGGGACTGTGGGGGCCCTTGAAGGCACTATCACTTTCATGCTCGGCACATCCCCTGATCATCCTCGTCACAATGAGATTCTCCCGATTCTACAAACCATGGGAAACAAGGTCTTTGCTTGCGGTGCACCCACCCTCGGTTTGGCCGCCAAGCTGTGCAACAACTACATTTCAGGCAACATTGCCATCGCTACTGCCGAAGGCATGAACCTGGGCATGAAGTTGGGTCTCAACCCGAAGACCCTCTCCGACGTGGTCGCCGTCAGCACTGGAGGTAGCTGGGTGAACCAGAGTTGCAACGTGAGTGTGTCCGGCTTTAATGGTTCAATTTCAGCTGACCACCATAGCCCGTTCCCGGTGTCGTTCCCAAGGCGCCGGCGTCAAACAACTACGAGCCTGGATTCAAGGTGGAGCTTATGCTGAAAGACTACAACCTCGCGGTCGGGGCAGCCGCCACTTGTGGAGCAAAGCTGTACTTGGCTCCAGTAGGTTTGAAGGCTTTCACCGATGCGTCGCAAGACCCTCGTTGCACAGGTAGAGACGCGCGGGTGGTGTTCAGACTCTTGGGCGGCGATGAAGAGTGGCAGCAGGGAGCTTAGTTGTACACTTGCTTTGGTCTTATTGTCATAACTGGCAAAGTCGGTATCCCCTACCTGGCGGTCACCATGCTTTTGCTGAGACCGGTAGTGGGGCATGTGCAGGTGTTCTTGTGGCAACAGTGTTTGACGACTAAACTTGTCGACAGGACATTAACCGTGTGCAGCCACTACTTATTGTAAAGCTTCATATGCTATGTAGCCGAGAAAGATTGACAGACGATGCACCAGGTTTTATCTCAGCCATGATGTATATAGGTTGCGGGAGGTGCACTGTAAGAGACAGGGGTCCACGGTTGTATTGTTTGAGATAATGTATATGGTAGACTGGAGATCATTCATTAGCTAGAAAACGGTAAGAGAGCTGTATAAGCGCTGATATAAGAACTGGGCGCTAGTATGGAGTCTCACAAATAGGCAGCAGGAATGGATACAGGATATGCTGGAGGGCAACAACCGGGAAGCGTTCAACAACTGGCGTCGTCGGGCAACCCTGACTCTGCGTGGCCGGCTTCTGTTTCGCTCACGGTATGCATTCTATGTACTCGATACGTTGGGAAGTACCGCCTGCCCAATACGATGACCATGCATTGCATACATGACTTGGTATGTAAGCTCAATACCCTGCCTCCTCTGCCTCCTGCAGTGTGCTGGCTTGGGCACAGAATGTTACGCCTGCAGCTTGCCCTCCTTTTGGAGTTGGTCAAGGACGGCATCAGCGATACGGAAGCTGTGAGATGACATCGTCAGCCGCTCGCAGACATGAGCCGGTGGTTTCGCACACCAGCGCACACGTACCCTTCAAGACCAATTGGAACGCCACAGTAGACCATGAGTTGATGGAAGACCTCCCTGCGGTGTGAGTCAGAATGGTGTTAAGGAAAGTATATAGGTATCTGTGACTCACCTGAGCTCATTGGGGGTCAGACCATTGTTGATTGCGCCCCTAACGTGGCCTGCCAACTCCTTCTCTTTGCCCAGGACGGTCAACAGCGTCAGACAGATCAAGCTGCGCTGCTTTCTGTCGAGACCAGATCGGGACCACACATTGTGCCAGGCGAATTCCGTGGCATCTTGCTGACCGAGAGAAGCAAACTCAGAAGCTCCTTTCGACAGAGACGCGTCAACATACTACAGGCCTCAGCGTCAGTTACCCAAACTCGGTGATTGATTATCGTATGAACCCACGGAGTCGCCCATGACCTCACGGCGGTTCTTCATGCCGCTCTCGTAGGCCTCGGTGTGTTGGATGAAGGAGGACATTGTGGCTGGTCGAAGTAGAGTGGGTATGGTGTGACAACTCATGGTCGAGCAGCCTTTTTGTGTGTCAGGGGAGTGCATACTGTGCCACCTAGATACCCTTCGCCGGCGGTGAAGCTGCCTTGCCTACCTTCAACTGCCACGGGCGGCAGAGAGGTCAATATAGCCGAGTCCGTCCAATTCAGGTTGCCGGCTTTGTCAACAATGCGGGGTTCGGATTTCAAGGCTGATGCACGGACCCTGCCACCTTCATCTGTCTGCTGCTGGTATCGGGCCCTCCGTCGGGGTTGCGGCCGGTGCTTGAAGGTGCTCGTCCCTTCCCAATGATATGTAACGATGCTGAGAGGGTGGGTGTCGTGATTAGGAGATGTGGTGGCCACAGCCAACAGGTTTGGCAAATTCATACGGAAGGCCCAATTGATGCGCGACTTCCATTGCAGCAGGTCACGAGCAGGTCGCCCTTTTCACATTGAGCAAGCTGCGACAATGCCCGTATGAAGGCTATCTGAGACAGTAAAATGCTTCAAAGATGGATAGACAACGGGCTTACAGTTGCTTGGCTAGACGGATACAAGTCATGGTGAGACACCACACGAGGCAAGTCAACAATAGCCCTGCCATCTATGTCCCTCCAACTCAGGCCACTGATTGGACTGTCAGGACCTATGTACAAGTGGGGGGATCCAGGCGACCACATACTATGTTGCCTGCGTCAATAACGGAAAGCAAGTAGAGAACTGTCGAGATCGGAAGGCTGCCGCATGGGTACGGAATGGGCAGAAATGACCTTGTAAACATTGGGAGCAACAAAAATATAGAAAACCGCGCCGGGTGAATTGAACGGCTATGTAAATAATATAGATCCCGTTGCCTCCCCCCGTGGGGCTCAATGTCAGGCACCACCACCGCCTCCACCCAGGAGGGTTGTCGGCCTTACTAACAGACGTCTTTGGGAGGAGCCACTGGTTTGATGTTTTCTTGATTCCCTTTCCGATCGATCCTCGTGTGACACCATGGCGAGCACGGTAAACACTTTGTCTTTGGAAGCCGCCAAACGTGAGTACATGCAGGGTATGCCCTCCACTGCTGCACGGCTGTCTGACTTGGATTGTAGGCCGGTTTTCCGAGTTGACCGAAGGAATGGAGCAGCTCCGTTCACTTTTCGGTACGGCACCGCTCACATCGCCGGGCACATTGTCCGTTCCCGGAAAACAACAGCCTAGTGCACGGCCTGCGCCGACAGCTGCCGCGACAACCGAGCAGCCGACTAGTCCAAAGAGAGTCCGGCTTTCCACAGCCTGTATTCGGTGGGTAAGTCTTGTCACTGTCAGGCGGCTGACGGCCTAGTTGCCGAGGTCTCAAGATACGATGCCTTCGTGACCCCACATCTGCGGCTCCTTGCGACCGATGTAATGAGCGTGGACTATCCTGCGAGGTCCAGAAATGCAAACGCGGTAGACTTCGGGGGAGCAAGAAGTACGTGCCTAACGCGGACGTGGGCCGGCTGATTGACACCTACAGCAAGAAATGGAAGCAGAACTCTCCGGTGGCCTCGGCGGCTCTGGATGCGCAACCGAGCACAGCATCACCTGAGCCGGATGCCGCCCTGTTCGCTGCAGCGCCGGACATATCCCCCACAGATCTGGAAGACCCGGTCGCCTCTCGGCTTCAACTGAGCCTGCCAATGGAAAGCGCTGCGCAGAGCCCCGAGCCCGATGACCATTACCTACGGGATGGGCCTCATCCACTCGGATTGCTCAGTGATTTAGGCTCCCGTTTGCGTGACAAGGAGTGGAATGAGGACGACGCCGACCTGAATAGCGATGACTGGCCCCAGACAGGTCACGACAGGTCCAACAACGCCACGTCTCCTGCCGTTATCATCGCGCCGGGTTGGACCCGTTCTCAGTTGCAACAGGCGGCGCTGCAGAAGCGCCAATACTTTCGTTATGGATCGATGGCTATCAAACGTGACGTCGCTCCAAATCTTGACCCCATCACCATTGGACTGGTCAATGAAACCACTGCCGAGAAGCTGATTCAAGGGTGGGCCACAGCATATCGCTGAATGCTGACACAAGCAGCTTCTTTCAACGTTTGCAGCCTCAAGTGGGATTCATGGACCCGAAGATCCACACCATCGCGTATCTGCGGAGCCACTCGGCGCTTCTCCTCACAGGCATTCTGGCAGCATCGGCGCACACAGTGCAGATGACGGACAACGAAAAGGTCTCCGCTGCGTTATACCTCCATGCCGAGCGTCTGTTCCACATTGCTTTCTCCTCCACCGCCCAAAGTCCCGAACTGGTGGTTGTAAGTCCCAAGCCCACAGTGTGATGCTGAGTACCAAGGCCCTAATGATATTGTACCTGTGGCCGCACTTCCCGAAGCGGAACATCGATGACCGATCACGAACGTGGGTGGAGTTTGTACAAGGGAGACATGTTGATCGTCCCAGATTCTTGACCATGGCCGTGAACATGGCGACCGAACTTGGGTTCCCGCGTCTCCCACTGGAAATCCCCGGCGATGAGATGCAGAAGAGGTGCTTAGTTTCCGTTTCTGGAGTGTGAGCTGACATGCAGGCGACATCGCGATCTCATTCGCACCTGGGCCTTACTCTATGTCCATGATCGCAGGTGGGGAAACGAACGTAACTTGCGGAGCTGACTGGTAGCCTTGCCGCCTTCTCAGGGAGACCTCCTCTTATCCCAAACCATTCTGGTGCCGATGAGATGCGCAGCTGGTTGCTGGACACGGCGCTTTGTACGCCCGGCGACCGTATGATTGTCGCTTTCCTCGAGCTGAGGGCCATTGAGGTTGGTAACTCACCGCTGATGGCGGCACCCGTGAGCTCACCGCTTATGTGTTAGAACATCACCAGGACTAGGCTCGGCGAAATTGACCAACCCTACTTGGCGGATGCGGTGAAAGACAGTGCTTCAGCGCAGATCGAAGCTTGGCGTGCAGAATGGTGCACGGACACTGGTGAGAGCGATAAACAAACACGGCTAACGACAGAATCACCTTTCCACAACAACATGCAGACCGTTGCCTCCCATCTCGCGCTCTTGATCCTCAGCAAAGGTCCAGCGAGCCACCCACCACAAAAGAACCAGGAGAAGATGGAGAGGTTGGCTCGACGGTCACTGGAGTTCCTGCTTGACCATGTGCATGCCGACGCCAGGTATATCGTCCGTACGGTGTGCGCAATGATCTCCTGGAACGCTGTCGTATACCTCAAGGCAAGTGGAGCTTGTTAATGTATGCTGACGGACAAGTTGGCGGGAGAAGCTGCTCGGGAAACGATACGCCACGTCGGCCTCGCCATGGCGCCATTTGGTGACGGCCGAATGGGTGGCAGCGCGGCTCATTTCTATGGATCACTGCTCTTGGAGCTTTCGTTTGACGAAAGCCTCCCAGCAGCCGACGACCAGCTACAAGCTGGTCTCATCCCGAGCCCTACCATCCTGTGGCATCTCCGTCAGCCCAACTCGTCCGGTGGCTGCCGGAGCACCGCTCCAATACGGACATATTCACCCCAGGCCTCGCGGCAACCCGACCGGCAACTCCTTTCTCAACAGCCCGTCCTTGAAGCCGACTCCCTATCGTCCACTGAGATTCTACCCGGACAGAACTGCGAAGCAACGGAACCGCCTGTTTTGGACTTCAACATGCCCATTTGGGACATCTTCGACGGGCCGATGAATGATATCCAGGGCGGGATGTCCACCTTCGATCATATCTTTGGCAACTCGATTCAGTATCCTGACGAAAACCAGGACCAAGCGTTGCATGGTGAGGCAGGTGATTGGAGGTGGTTGTTTGGTTCGAGTGGCCCCTCATGAGCCGGCTGTAGGGGAACATTTGTGACTCGGATAACGACGCAATGGTTTAGACCCAGTTCGTGGAGAGAGGCCGGCGCGCACTATCGAACCTGCCATGGTCCCAAGTGGTAGCTGCCACAGGTACACCAGGTGGTGCACAGTTTGTGCGTCTGTGTGCAAGTATGTACTGAAGTAGTGTAGCTGTTGCCTAAACCTTGACGATGCAGGTGCAAGTGGACATGTGACAGTTGGCAAACAGCAGCAGCAGTCGTCGTACACACCTAGCTCTCGTACATGCATCCCCCCCACATAGAATGACCATTTTGCAATTGGCATGCCCTTGGTGAAAGACTATGACTCTGTGACTAACCCACGTAGGCTGCCGGATGGCATGGTCGAGTTCACTCGGTTTGTTTTCTCCGCGGAGATAAGGGGCCGTGCACGTCCAGCGCTGACGTCGTTCATCTGCAGGTTCTTCATGGCGCTCATCCTCAATGTCGATGCTGAGGCCGAGCTGTAGTCTGGCACATGGAAAGAAAGGAGGGAGTTGAACAGAAGCAGCTGCAGTAGTATAGTCGTACACACGATGCGCATGCATCCTCTCGTGTGTGGCTGGACAGACTGGTGGGCATAAATGGCCCATTTACCTTTTTTTGCACGCTGCCCACGCCGCAGATCCAGGACACCACTCAGGCACGACAGCCTCCTCCATGTTCGGCGGCGGACACCGAGAGCGGGGATTACGTCGGCACGCGTGCCGCCGTTGCTATACTTGGGTGTGCTGGGTGTGGGTCTTGCAGTGAGCTGGGTTTCTCGCAGTCTCGCATCCTCCTCTCTCAACACATCCCTCTCCCTCCCCTTTCCACGCTCCTTTTCACTCTCATTCTCCGTCTTCGCGCGTTCTTTTGCTAGAGAGCGCCCACACAGCGCGCAGCCCTCGAGCCAAAAGAACACGTCCAACGCCCGGCTATACAATGGGCGCGTTTTCCCACCTCCTCACCGACGCAAACCTCGACGGCCACTGGTCGCCAGTCACAGCGGTAGGTGTGACATAGACGTGAACGGTCTAGTACACCTAAGGAGAGACACTGATGACCTGCAGTCGATTGACTGGTGCGAGATCAACTATGCCGTGTCCTTCTACATTGCAGAGTTTGTGAGTCTGGCCAAGGATCGCGTGGGCATGCCGACCAGTCCGCCTGGCAGGTTCACGACTCTCGAACCTGCCTCGGGGCGTATATATGTATAGCTAAGGACTGGTGATCACCAAGCGTGTCCCCGTGCAGTAAGGTGGAGCATCCCAGCTGACACAGCTCCAGATTAACACCCTCACCAATGTCCCCGGCATGCTTGGCGGCCTGTACGGCGCGTATGCGACGTACAACTCTGGAGTCCCCCTCCGCTACGCACTCATCTACCTGGGCCACGCACTCATCAGTATCGGCAGCTTTGGCTTCCACGCAAGTCTAAGATGGGAGTGGCAGCTGATGGACGAGCTTCCCATGGTGAGCTTGCCTGAACCCGAGTAACCTCATTGCTGACACCGTGACCAGATCTACGTCGTTTCGTACGCTTCATACCTCGTCGTCGACACTCTCCCAGGCTTTGAGCACCGCTTTGGCATTGCGGGTCCTCTGGCTGTGGTTGCGTGGTGCATCTTCGTCTCAGTGTCCTAGTGAGCTTGACCGTCGCCTTCAGTCCTCAGCAGCTGACAAGACCCAGCGTCTGCCTGCCCAACCCCGTCTACCACCAGGTCGCCTTTGCGTGCATCATGCTCTTCTCAATTGTCCGCGCCGTCTGGCTCTCGTACCAGATCCCGCGCGAACGCCGTACCAAGATCTGCCGCACGCTGCTGCTCGGCGTCGGCGTCTTCGTCATGGGCTTTGCTGTGTGGAACCTGGACAACTTCTTCTGCACCCACATCCGCGAGGTGCGCGACTGGCTGACGGACCACGGTCTCCACCACCTGGGCCACTTGACACAGGGTGAGTCTGCCCAAGCCCCCCGCCATCCCAATAGCCGGCGGAGGCGTCATGGCGACTGACCGTCTGCCGGCGGGCTGGCCGGCCGCTGGGCGTGGGCCGCGCATGGGCTTTGTTGACATCGGGGCACTAACACGCAGGCCACGGCTACTGGCACCTCATGACCAGCTATGGCGCGCTCCTCATCTTCACCGCATGCGTTGGTGAGTACCGCGGATGTGAGAGGGCGGTGTAGACCACTGTCCCAAGCCGCTGGAACGGCTGCTCTGCCCATGCTTTGCTGACGCATCCACTTACAGAGCTCTGCCTGTCGGTCAAGACCAACCCGTACGCATACGACTATGACGCGTCCGCGTGGCTCCCGCTTGTCCGCCCTGTCAAGTCCAAGGTCAAGGACGAGGACTATGGCAATGGCACTGCCTCGTCCAAGGTCAACGGCAACGGCCACATTAACGGTGCCGCTAATGGACACTAGAGAGTCGTGTGACGGCATCCCAGGCGGTGTCGATGATGTGTAGCGCCCCCAGCTTGAGCTGCTAGCGGGCAGTCAGTAGATTATAGATGTTCATGCGCCATCACGAGATGCACGAGATTGACCATGCACAAAAAGATAGGCGCTAGGTCGCTGGCTTGCTCAGTCTTCTTCTCGACACTGGTCAGCGTTTTTCGTCTCCGTCTTGCTGTCGATTTAGGACGCCGGCCAGTTGTAATAAATAAATAAATATACTTACATCCTCCTAATACCGTTTTTGTCATTGCCCGGACGTTCGCATCCTGGATTCGAACCCCCGGCCAGTTGGCCAGTTGGAAAGTTACAAAGTTAGCATTTTTATATATATTTCCTCGTCATTGCACGTGGGATTGATTCCGTCGGCTGCCTGTGATATCTGCTTCCGTTCCCTCCATCATCCATCTGAACACAGTTCAACGATGTCCGATCCGACTGATTCAACACATCCATCCTCATACATTGCACCCCTCCATCTCCACTGGCACGACACAAGTGGTCCCAACAGTCCAGAATCAGTGGATCCCCTTTACGCGCTTCCTCGCCGTTTCCAGTCCGCTGCGGGCTTGTTGCTGGTGCACCAGCCGCGCTAGCTCGAGAGCTCGATCCTTCGTCAGCTGTCTCTGGTGGCAAACTTGTGTCTCGACCTTGTCATTGCATGACCCAAGAGAGACCACTGTCCTACAACACATCAAAAGCATACCCCACGGCACTTTTAATTGCCTCCTAGACTCTCCTCCTCGGTCCTTGTCCCTCATAAAGAGCTACCGATCGTCGGCAAACCACCCTCTCTTCCCTCTCCCCCTCTCTCTTCCCTCTCCCCCTCTCTCTCCCGACACCCATCTCCCACCATGTCCCAAGTCTTCTACCGCTGGGGCGCGGGCCGCGACGAGTCGCGCGTCAAGTTTGACGGCACCCACATCTCCGTCTTTGACTTTAAGCGCCAGGTCATGCTGGGCAACAACCTCGGCAACGGCAAGGACTTTGACATTGTCGTGCTCGAGAATGGCGATGGTGCGTCGGCCTGTGCCTTTCCTTCTTCGGTTTGTTCTCTAGCTAACGTATTTCCCAGAATTGAAAGACGACGAACACCAGATTGCGCGCTCGTCGTCGCTGACGGTCCGCCGCCGCCCGGCCATCATGAAGGGCCGCGGCACGGCGCAAAACTACATTGTCGGCACGGACGCGTCCATGTCGTTGACGGGCGAACACCGTATCGAGGCGCATGCGCGCGAGGCGATGAAGGACCGCATGCTCAACCGCGGCGCGCGTGGCCAGGCGGGCACGTATGGAAGTATGACCAAGCGGTTTGACGGCAAAGAGCCTGAGAAGAAGGTAGGTTCGCGGGACCGTGGATGCCAAGATGGTGTGTGCTGACAAGCGCGAACAGGAGCAGGTGGCTGTGACTACTGGTGATGCCGACGAGGACGCGAGGATCCGTGCCATGCTGCAACAGCAGGAGGATACGTGGGAAGCTATGCAGGAGGACCTATCGACGTGAGTTGAGTAAATTAGGTGATTGGCGAGCCACAACTGACATCCCAGGCTGCCTCGGTTCAACGCCGGTGGCCAGCAGCGCCGCGGGCCCATGAAGCCTGCCGGACCTGGTGGAGCCAGCAAGTTTGACTTCAGCGTGGCGCCCGACAAGGAGCCTCCAGTGGGCTACATCTGTTACCGCTGTGGACAAAAGGGTAAGTCGAACAAACCTCGGTTGTGCTAACGTCTCAGGCCATTGGATCCAGAACTGTCCGACCAACGACGACCCAACAGCACAGGACCGCAAGCGCTTTGTCCGTGTGACTGGTATCCCGCGTAGTTTCCTCAAGACTGTCGAGACCCCCACCACTGGCGAGGGTTCGTCTGGCGGTGCGATGCTTACTGCCGACGGAGGCTTTGTGCGTGCCGTGCCCGACCAACGGCAATGGCAAAAGCACGCTGCCGCCAAGCCGCGTGCCCTCACTGGCGCCGATGTGCGAGACCAGGAGCCCGTCGACGCCGAGCTCACGTGCGGTATCTGCAAAAAGCTCGTGTGGGAGGCCGTCCGCGTGCCGTGCTGCGACCAGGCGTACTGCGAAGAGTGCATCCAGAGCTACCTCCTGGAACACGACTTTGAGTGCCCGGCGTGCGAGAGCAAGATCACGTCGTTTGACAAGCTCAAGCCCGACGAGGAGCTGCGCGAGCGCGCCAAGGGCTACGTCGACGGCGAGGTGGAGCGGAGCAAGAAGGAGGGCGAGGAGGCCGAAAAGGCCGCCGAGGCCGGGTCTGGCACGCCGGCGCCAGAAGGGGGAGCGGCGACGCCCGACGTGCACGGCAAGAATCCCTTCAGCGGCCCGCTGCCCGACATGAACACGCTCGCAGACTACCTCCAGGCCATGATGCAGACGCTGCGCAACCCGCTCGTCCCGCCACAGCTCAAGGCGCAGCTCCAGGCCCACATCAAGATCACCAACGCCAACTTGCTGCAGATGCAGATGCTGGCCGCCCAGGGGCTCATGCTCGGGGGTATGGCCAGCATGGGCGGCATGGGCATGGCCAACCCCATGGCCCAGATGGGCATGATGAACCAGGGCAACGCCATGATGGGCATGGGCAACGGTATGCCGAACCAGGCGATGCTCCAGCAGCAACAGCAGCAACAGCAGCAGCAGCAACAACAACCGTTCCGCCCAGTCGGCCGGGGCGGCTTCCGCGGCCAGCCGTTCTTCCGCGGACGCGGCGGCTTCGCACGGGGCAGGGGAGCGAACATGGGAGCTATGGGGGTGCGCCGGCCGGCAGAGGACGCCGGTGGTCCGCCAGAAAAGTTCCAGAGGGTTGCATAGAGGGTATTGGGGAGGGAATGTACATATTGATATATAGGCAGATGTGATATGCCATGTGCAGCAAAACTCGTGGGGGCCGGGGAGCAGGGCAGAGGCGCAGAGGCCTGTCGGATGTCACTGATCATTGATGGTGTGTGATGCGTGCCGGCGGTGTCATGGAACGTGGGAAACCGCCATAGTGGTACATGAGCTAGAGCTAGAGCTGGTCAGGCTGAGAGGTCTGGTCCGGGCTCGGGCGGCAGGTGGCAGGCAGCTTGGGCGACTGCTTGTAGGTTGTAGCTTGCAGCTTGGTAGCAGTGGTGCCCAGGTGACTGCAGCCGTAGGACGTAGTGGTGGCCCTTGAATGGCAGTGGACAGGGTTGGAGTGCCAGACCGTCTGTGCGTGCGACACAGCTGGGTTCGGGCATACCCAGAGTGCGTCGTACGTGACGTGCGTACACTCGCGCCAGTCCCACGTACACAATGCGTACGGCAGTCAGCGATCAGTGACACGGTGGCCGGTGGCAGATCTCTGATCTCTGATCTCTGACTAGCTGGTTCTGATCCCCAACACGCACGCTCGACGCGTCGCGATGTCATACCACACCCCACGACAGAACGCGTCAACATGGGACGCACCCCGTTTCATGGCCCGCTGGACCACCTGATCCCCTCATGAGCGTGCTGGTCTGTGCGTGCTTGCCGTGGCTCGCGTGTCCAAGCGTACGGCGTGCAAATGCCAGACGGTGGCAGCGATCGCAGCGGAGATCTGGTGTGGCAGTGGTAGTGTCGTCCGACTCATCGCAAATGTCCCCAGAGCAACTGACTCGGGCTGCACGACGCAGCCATTCCAAACAAATGCCTCAAGAGCAACTATGTACTTGCTGCCAAGGTGACTGAACCCACCGCCGCCGCCCATGGATCATGGCGCAGCCACAGCGGCACCGGGTGTACCTTGCTGACGAGGGGCATGGCGGCCGCCAGTGCCTCGTTCAGTAACCAGTGGCCAGTGGCCACCGAGACACTCAAGCATGGGTGGAGCACGGAGTGTTCTGTCGCGAGCCAGCGCAACGAGCCGTGGAGAACGGAGCACTCCTCATGCTCTACGACAGAACAGAAACGGAGGGAGAGAGACCAAAGCCATCTTCCAGCTTCTTCCCTCTGCACTGATCTCCCTCAACTTGCTTGCCTTTCGCAACTCGCAACTCGCAACTTGCATCTTGCTTCGCCTTGCTTGCTTGCTTGCTTCCTTCCTTCCTTCCCTTCGCGCCCCCCAGGATCCAAGCGAAAGAAGCCAAGCCTGCAGTCGGACGAGGCGTACACGACCGACGCCGCCTTCTGCAGTCGCAGCCGCAGACAGCAGTGGACGGCCACGGCGACGACGCACACGCACACGCCTCTCCCGGAAGCGCCACACCAGCATGGATCGGTCTTGTCCGAACGAGCGACATCCCTCTTGCCAATCGCGACTGGCAGCGATGTGTGTTTGGTTTCGCGGTCTGTTTCGTGACCACTCTGCAACCGGCTGCCAAGACACGCGTACACGCATTTGATGACAGTATGTACGGCGGGCCATGGCGGGCGTGCGCCACCCACACGACCAGCCCCCCCCCCCCCCCCCCCCCCCTCATCCCCTCATTGCGGTTCCAGACTGATCCGTGCGCGCGGCGCGATAATAACGACGACGGCGCAGAGCTCATGTCCAAGCCCTTTACCCTGTCACGGTACACGGTGTGGGCACAACATGTCTTTTTCCATCGTCGTTCTCTCGGCACATGCTCTCTGTGTGCCGAGTTTGAGATGTCCCTTTTCCTGTTTGCCATTCTGCCATTCCTTACATTCCGCGTCAACCTGTGCGCGGTGCAGGCATGCAGGCATGGGGAGGAATTGGAGGAATTGGAGGAATTAGAGCAACTGGAGGAATTGCTCCTCCCCTGCTCCTCCCATCCACAGGCCGGCCACACAGGCCACAGGTAGGACGCGGCACGCCACACCCGTACGCCACGGGCCACAGCAGCACGCCCAGAGGCCGTAAGCGGGCTGCGGGCTGCCATGTGCCATGTGCGGCGCGGGTCTGGATGCAAACTGCGTCACGCCACCGACAGCAGCAGCAGCAGGTGCTGCAGGTTGTTCGGTGGGTGGAGGGCGATGCCGAATGCTGGCCCAGCATTGGTTATGCGCCGGGCCTGGGATTGGGCATGTGATGTCCAGGCCCACGGCATCCGAGACAGGAAACCCGGTTCTCGGGCGGTGGGAGCGAGCTAGCTGCTAGCTGGCAGCTCAAGGCCGTACGCACGCACGCACGCACGCAGGTACAGGTCCCCCCCCCCCCCCAAACAGCCTTTTCCACAGATCCAAAGAATTTGTGGTGGTGTGGACCTGGTGCGTGTGAGCAACCCCGCTTCCTCCTCCGTGTCATCTCGTCCGCCCTCGTCCCTTTTCCCTTGGGCAGTGATGTCCCCAGTCCCAGTGGCGACGCGCGCGACGCGACACGACACGCTTGCAGTTCTGCTGTTCCACAAGAAACACACGCGGCGCAGCGCATGCACGCACGCGCGCACGCACGCGCCGGTGTTGACCGCGGCAGAAAGATGCATTCGCCCAGGGGACCAGCGATCCCAGCGGGCCAGCCAATTGGGTGAACACGAAAACCAGGCAAAAGAAAAAATGGATCGCGTTTCGGCAAAGTCCGCCAAAGTGGGGCGGAGGGGGGGATGAGAGCACTTTGCCGGGGGGGGTGGTGTTTCCTATGTTTCCTGCTTCATGAGCTTCGGACTAGCAGGGTTCTGGGTGTGTTCAAGACCGACGCTGACGGGGGGGGAGAGAGAAGCAGCGCTGCACAGGCGGACGCTGTGCGGAGGGGGTCTGACCCCCGATTCTGCGGGTTTTCTCAGATGACCACACATATGAAAGTGTCCCTGAGATGCCCAACGATGACATGCCGCCGCTGTTGGGAACCCCCCACTCTTGCTGCTGGCCGCTGGCCGCTGGGCTCTGCCTGGGCGCTGCAGGCGCTTCTGCTCTCGTTGCTGGCTGGCTGTGGGGCGGACCGGTCGCTGGGACAAAGGCCCTGGAAAGCTGGGTGGCATTGCTGACCACGATATTGCTGCCGCTCGCGCAGGCCTTTGCAGCCCAGAAGGCATTGTTGCTGCAAGGGCCCTTCCCCTGGGCGGGTGGCCTGGATGGACCTGTTCAGGTGCTTTTGCATGCTGTTGGGTTTGGGCCGAGCTCACAGACGCCTGCAAGCATCGACAGCGACACGACGTCTGTGTCGTTCGTGTCGTTGACCACTTGCTGAGCACATCTCTCACCACACACACACACACACACACACATACACGTCTTCCACTGCGTCGCCTTTTTTTGCGCTCCACATATAGCGTCAACGACTTGGAGCATACGCAGACGCGTAATCTATTCCAATCCCGCCAGAGTCCAAGTCAAAAAGGACAGAGACCCCCCACCCGCTGTCTCGCTCTTGTCGCTACCCAAACGTTCAACGCTCCTCCCCTGAGACCAGCGGCGCCCATATCGATTCAAAGGGCGAGTGAGAAACCCTCAAGTGGTCGTCCAAACGCCACCAGAAGAGACATCCCATCTCCCATCTCCCTCGCAGGCAACGGCAACGGCAGCCCCTGCTACTCCTCTCTCGCACCGCTCCCATCTCTCACATCTCTCTCTCCGTCGTCGACTCTTGCCTCTTGGCTGTCACAAACACACCACCACCACCACCACCACTCCCTCGACACAGACCTCTTGCCACCACCTACTCCCTCCTACTCCCTCCCACTCCCTCCCACCATGTCCTACTACGACTCTGGACGCTCCGCCCCTCACCTCATCGACCACGCCCACCCACCACCAATGTACCACCCCAAGCCCGTCCCGTTTGCCGCACGGCCGCCCTTCACGTCGAGCTACTCGTCCCCGGCGTGCACTTTACCCACACTGCGGAGCGTGCAGTCGACGTCCCCACCAGGCATGAACAGCACGTCGCTGTCGTGCTCCCCCTCGTCCCCGCCGTCGCCGTCGCACTCGCACTCGTCCGCGTCGTCCATGTCCTTTGCGCACCACCACCCGTCCCACCCAGCCCACCCGTCCCATCCCTCTCAGCACGCGCACGCCCACCCTTTCGCGCACACCCACGCCCACGCCCACGCTCACCACATGCGCCCGTCCGCAAGCGCAGGCGGCAAGCCGCGCTCGAGCTCGAAGAACGGCCTGGGCGGCGGGCCCGGCTCGGGGTCGGGGTCGGGATCGAAGAAAATGTCGTCGACAACAGGCAAGCACAAGTCTGTCCAGGTCTCGCTCGAAGTCAAAGTCGAGCGGAGTCGCGGGTTCCATGCCTTCTTCGTCCCCTTGGCACGGAGCATGCCCCCGGCCCCGCCGTCGTCGCCCGTGTTTGGCCAGAGCGCCAATGTGCTGCAGGTGCAGCAGGAGGACGGACACGGTCAGCAGGACGCCGGCAAGCGCGGCGAGGAGCGCTGGGTCGAGGATGTTGTCATGGACGTCGACAACTGAGGTCAGCGAACCGACGACACCAGGTCAAGTCACGCACAAACCCCGACCGACGACGACCCACACCACGTCGCCATTGCACGACATGCACTTGCGAACAAGCAACTACGCCGCACTAGCAGGCATAAAGGCTACGAACCCAACTCCCCAGGCGAGACAGTCGCCGCTGGCCGCTGGACAAACCCCCGCCACCCCGCCACCCTACTCCACACACCCATCGCATCGCCCTTACTCCCCCATCTCTGTCGTCAGAGCACGGGAGGGTGCCAGAGGCAGCCCTGTTTCCATAATCATCTCAGCAAACCACAACCCCCCACACACACAGCAACAATAACACTGCACAACGCACACAGCGCACACCACACAACACAACGCACAACATACACACACAAACAGTCATCTTTTTTTATCTCGTCCTTGTCATATTAGCCCCATTTCCCAGTAGTATTATCACACCCATATCTGTATACGGTAATGCACCCAGACGTCCAGACCTAGCATGTGAGGGTAGGCTAGGGGTTGCCGCGTGCCGACAGTGGGGGAGGATGCCCGCCTTTATCGCGGTCCATTGTTCACCAACCATCATCCCCGGTTTGGCGTAGCCCAAATGTCCAGTGGGCCAGTGATCCAGTGACGGGTCCGTAGATCCGTAGACGCCAAGGAGAGCGGGCGTTCAAAACGCCGTGCCCCAGAACACTTGTTGTTGGCCACGATACCCACCAGCCCAAGCCTTGACGCTGTGGGCGACACCGAACACACACGGACGACGAGAAGCAAGACGTGGCGCCATGAAGGGATTATGGAGAGGGAGATGCCTGCAGAGAAACTTGGCTTGGTCACAGTCACAGGCGGGCCCGTGGTCCGAGTGGGGTGCAACTGGTCACAACTGGATGAGGAGGTGGTCAGTGTAGATCGTGTGACTGTGAGGACGTGAGGCTATAGGTGGCACCGGCGATTAATGGCGCGCCCGTCCCGCGCCGACCCCCGGCATGCAATAGCACATTCCTGCGTCTGCAAGCATCCTCTCTCACCGACAGAACCGACAGTACCGACAGAGCACACACTATGCGCAAGCGACGGCTGCAGACGACCAGACAACAACATATGGACAACGGGAAATTCGGCCGCCGCCGCCAGAGATAACGACCGTCGGTCAGTGGCGGATCTGCGACGCTCGGATCCGAGAGACACCGTTTTCTCGGCTTTCGGTCACGAAAACAGTCTCTCTTTTGGCACCCTCTCTGCATGCTCTGGGCCATGGTGCTGGGTTGGGGAGAGAAGAAGACAGCAGCTGTGCACAAGGCGATGCACGATAGCATGCATGCCGAGTGCGAGGCGTGTGCGTCGCGGATTGGGAGATGGGGGGTGCGCAGAGGGACACGGAAGTGGGTGGCCGGAGGGCGATGGGAGCCGAGAGGCGTATGACGTCTGGGAGACAAATGCTGCTGCTTCTGCAGCGTATAAATAACCCGCATGTCTCACGCCGTCTGTCTTCTCGTCAACAGCAACAACAGGCAACAACAGAAGCCCTACCAGCGATCCCAACGGCAACCACTCTAGCTCTCCACACCCCCACACCCACCACACCACCACCATCACCATGCACGCAGTCCTCCTTGGCGCCTCGCGCAACATCGGCTACCACCTCCTGCGCGACCTCATTTCCACGCCGTCCAACACGGTCACCCTCCTCCTCCGCTCCCCCAAGTGCTTTGACGGGGACACCGACGTGACCCCCGCCATCGAGAGCGGACAGATCACCATCGTTGAGGGCGATGGCATGAGCGTCGACGACGTGGCCAAGTGCTTTGCCGATGGCAAGCAGGTCGATGTGGTCGTCAGCACCATCGGTGAGTCGTTGGAACCAGTGACGTCCCACGGCAATCAAGCCCATCTGCTGACACCCTGCAGGCAGCTTCCCCGTCGTGACCCTCACCGGGTTCAAGCTCCCCATCCCGAACCTGTGCACTGTCGCCGCGGCCGCGATGCTCATCAACGTCGCCAAGCTCCCGCAGGCGACCCCGCCGCGCGTCATTGTCGTGAGCTCGATGGGTATCGGCAGCCAGCACCACATCATGCCTTTTGCTCTGCGCGTGAGTTTCCCCCCAACACTACACCCCAACCCCACTCTTCCCTTCCCCGTCCCCCTCTGACACGCGGCAGATCATGTACTCGCTCCTGCTCGCTGGCCCCCACCGCGACAAGGAAGGCCTTGAGTATCTCGTCCAGCACGCGTCCCGCGCCATGGCCTCGCCGACGGACCCGCGCGACGTTCCCGGCAAGGACATTCTCACGCCCGAGCAGCTCACCGCGGTCCCCGGGTCGTTCTTGCCTGAAGTCATCCTCATCCGCCCGGCCCTGCTCACGGACGGCGAGGCAAAGGGCCGCCCCAGCCTGCGCGCCGGCGCGGACATTGCGACGTACTCGTGTTCGCGCAAGGACGTGGCCGGGTTTATTGCGACCGAGTGCATGCCTGGCCAGCAGGCGTGGGTGAACCAGGGCGTCGTGCTGGGTTACTAGAGACGGGAGGGGGGAGTGGTTTATTCGACAACGGCGGCGACGGTGTTTTGTATATAATGACTGTGTGGTGGTGGTATGCAGGTGGTCTCCTGACATGTCCTGAGATGTGCACCGTAGGGTCATTGCGCATGTGGCCGGCTCGTCAGCCGCTCAGCAGAGCGAGACATTCTTCTATCCGCAGTTGCTGTGTGTTCCAATGTTCTTCTTGTGTGAGAGGTCTATTGTCGCCGCTGGATGCTTTGCCGCGACAGCAGGCAGGCACAAGGTCCAGATGGACCGTTAAGCTCAGCGTCTGAGAAAGCAAAGAAAGTCAGCTGAGAGTATCCGGTACCCGCTTCCACCCACAGGGAGCAATGATTCAATGGTGGTAAGCGACTCTGACACGATGCAGGCCAGCAGCTGTCTGTCGCAGGTCGACACAGTACACAGAATGGACGACTGGAACCAAACAACCACCTCCCGCGGCAGTGGACGGGTGGCGCGGGTGAACAGCCAAGGGGTGCGCACGTGACAGCCACGTGTCGTCTGCGAGCACAGTGCACAGCAGTGAGGACATGTGGGTGTGCATCGAGTGACCATATCCCCCGGTTTAACACAGTCGTTCATAACTTTATTCCACTCCTTGCTCACTCACCTTCGTCGCCCATGCCGTCCCAATGACACCGGCATCCCCACATCCAAGCCCAGGCGGCGGCTCGTCCTCCCAACAGCTCCCACCACGGCAGCGACAACGCGAACGCGCCATGACCAGCTCGTACACCCCACGCAGCCCCGCCGCCTCGCCCTCGCCCTCGCCCACAGAGGGGCTGTCACGTCGACAGAGCTGGAACTCGTCGACAGCCGAGGCGATCGGCATGCGCGACCTGTCCCAGTCGGTCGCCGTGCATCGGACAGCAAGCATTGGCCCCGGCGACGACGGGAGCAGCACTTCTGGCGGAGGTACGCACGGGTTCGTCGGAGACAGAGACAGAGACAGTCACCATGCGGGGTCCGTTGGGATGGGTCTGCCGAGTCTCTTTGACAGCACTCTCTCCCGCCCCAGTCTCGAGTATGCCGCGACGGTCCATTCCGAGGAACTCGACAGGTTGACACCCAACGCTCCAGACAGGACACATGGGCGCTCCCCCAGCCGAAGAGTGTTCGATGCCGACGGCCGTCCGCGTGCGTCCCCCTTGGGCATGATTGCACGCTCGCCCACCGTCCGCCGCGTGTCTGCCAGCCTGCGGACCGCGAGCGAACGCGTCGTCAACATT
Organism: Apiotrichum porosum; assembly: GCF_003942205.1. Lineage (NCBI taxonomy): Eukaryota > Fungi > Basidiomycota > Tremellomycetes > Trichosporonales > Trichosporonaceae > Apiotrichum > Apiotrichum porosum. Next base: position 2,363,360 of record NW_021167110.1, on the reverse strand, counting down.
ATGGGCTCGGAGAAGAGCGCCTACGAGGGCCTGCGCATGCGCGACGAGGACAGCTCGAACAGCTCGCCAAGCTCCATGTACCCACCGCAACCACCACCGCCGCCGCAGCCGCCACAGCTGTATACACCTAGCATGGACGACGACTCTGACAGTCCGCTTCCGCCGCCCAGACCGTATGCGGCACCGCCAACGGCGACGCTGCGTGGTCGCACGCTCGGTTTCTTCACGGCAAGAAACCCAGTGCGCGTCTTCCTCGACAAGATTCTCCGGTTCCCGTGAGTTGAGTTGTACAGTACACCGTATGCCACCTCAACTGACACCATGTCTCCCAGGTTGACAGAACCCATCATTCTCCTCCTTATCATTCTCAACGCCCTCACCCTCACCATCCAATCTGCGCCAGAACTGAACGAGCCCAAAACGGCCGACGGCTACTTTCAGTCGTGGGCAGACTATGTTCTCTTTGTGCTCTTCATTATATTTACGTGAGCACCACCTACCCCCTTGTATCAGCTGACCCCTTTCTTTCAGCGTTGAAATGTTTGCGCGCATCATTGTCACGGGCCTCATCATCGACCCGGAAACGTCACTGCGGGAATGGTTCTCGGGCCTGTGGGCCGTGGCCGGACGGCGAGCGCGCGCCGAGGATGGGCTGGGCGACGACGAAATGCCCTCCGAGGTGTGGCGGCAGCGCCAAAAGTCGCTGGCGGTCGTCCAGCTCAAGGCCCAGGCTGCCAAGAAGCCGTCCGTGACAACCGAGGCGCCGTTCCAGGAAGCCGTTGCGCGCCAGCACGGCATCCTCGTCGAGGGCCGGCCGTACCTCCGCCACTCGTGGCACCGTCTCGACATGCTCGCCATCATCTTCTTCTGGATCATGTTTATCGTTTGCGTCATGGGCGAGGAGATCACCGACGTCCGCCACCTGTACGTCTTCCGCGCACTCAGCGTGCTCCGTGCCACTCGCCTGTTGGTCATTACCTCGGGTACCGCGACCATCCTGCACTCGCTCAAGCGCGCGGCGCCGTTGCTCCTCAACGTCTCGGTGTTTGTCGTGTTTGCCGGTGCGCTCTTCTCCATCATTGGCGTCCAGAGTTTCCGTGGGTCCCTGCGACGGACATGTATCCTCATGGACCCCTTCAACAACTCGTTTGAAAATAACTTGGGCAACACGTGTGGAGGCTGGGTCGACGTCGAGACCATGCAGATCATGCCCTTTCTCAACGAGGACGGCAGCCTGTCGACCATCAAGCCCAAGGGCTACGTCTGTCCCGCCAACCAGCAGTGCCAGACCACGGACCAAAACCAGCAGAACAACGCCGAGGGGTTTGACAACATCTTCATGTCCCTCGTCCAGGTGCTCATCATTGCCGGCGTCAACACGTGGACAGGCACAATGTACGCGTGCATGGACTCTGATTTCTTCACGTCGACATTCTTCTTCATTGCCGCCATCATTGTCCTCAATTTCTGGCTCATGAACTTGATCGTCGCCGTCGTCGTCAACACGTTCAAGGACATTCGGTCGCGCACAAAGCTGTCGGCGTTCGGTGCCGACCAGGCCATCATCAGCGAGCCGCAGTGGGCCGCCGAGACGAAAAAACCGCGCGAGATCTCGCTCCTGCTGAAATGGTACAACAAGACGCAAATCTTCTGGGTCCTGCTCGTCATTGTCGACCTCATCGCACAGGCATTCAAGACGGCCAACAGCTCGGAATCCGAGCTCCAGCTGCTGCGTAACATGGAAATCGGGTTTGCCCTCGTGTGGGACATTGAGATGCTCATCCGCATGGCTGGGTACTTTCCCGACACGCCGCCGTACAGTCCCGACTGGCGCGCGTTCTTGCGCTCGGGCAGAAACGACTTTGACCTGTTCCTCGCCGTCGGCTGCTCGATCATCCAGATCCCCAAAATTCGCAGCTCGGGCGTGTACAGCTGGCTCACGATTTTCCAGCTCCTGCGCTGGTACCGTGTCATCCTTGCCGTTCCGCGCATGCGGCCACTCTTGGCAAACGTGTTCGGTAGCTTTGCCGGTATGCTCAACATGGTCTTGTTCCTGTTCTTGATGAACTTTCTCAGTGGCCTGATGGTGAGTAATACACACATATACACACACGTCTCTTGGATTTGTGCTGACTCGTTTCCCCCCAGGCTGTCCAGCTCATGCGTGGAGACATGGACGGCAGTGCCGACTCGGACAACATGATCACCTTCAACCAGATCTACAACTCGTTCCTCGGCATGTACCAGATCTTCTCGACTGAAAATTGGACGACCATCCTGTACGACGCCATGGGCGCCGAGTGGGACTGGGGCCAAGGATGGGTCGTGTGTGTCTTCCTCTGCGTGTGGTTCTTGTTTGCAAACTGTGAGTTGAACGCACACGCTGGCAACGAAACTGACCCCTCCAGTCATTCTCATGCAAATGTTCATTGCGGTGATCAACGAGAACTTCGAGATTGCCGAAGAACAAAAGCGCAAGGTCCAGATCGAGGCGTTTATTCGCAAGACGGAGCCGCAGTCGGCCCACGTCAACTTGATGGAGCGGTTCAACCCATACCGCCTGATCAAGGCGCGTCACAAGGCCGTCAAGGTCGACGCGCTGCCGCCCAACCTCATCCTCCCGCTCAAGCAGAGTATCGGTGCCGACGTCGGTGCGCCCACCACCCAGGAAGAAGGGACAGGAGCGCGCGCAGCCATGCGGCGCGTATTTGGCATGGAACAGCTCGAACACCTGCCCATGCGCCATCTCATCCGCGACCGCAAGAGCATGCCGCCCGTGCCCCGCCAGTCGACGCACATGTCGGTCGCGGTCGACTATGACGACGACTATGACGACGACCGCGGCCTCACCGACCTCTTGCCGCCCATCAACGCCGGCCCCTCTGTCGACGAGCACATGGACGCGCTGCGCGAACGCCGCAACCAGCAGGCAGATTTCATCTCGGCGCACCCGAGCTACGACAAGAGTCTGTGGATCTTTTCGCAGAGCAACCCCATCCGCCAGTTCTGCCAGATGCTCGTCCCGCCCGCGCACGGCGAGCGTATCTTTGGCCGGCCGGCCCACCCGCTCTGGAGCCTCGTGGTCAAGGTTACAATGTTCTTTGCCGTCGTCGGCGGTATCGTGATTGCGGCCATTGCCACGCCGCATTACCGCCGCATCTACTACAGCACGTACGGATACAACCGCGCAACGTGGTTTGACCTCTCGGAGATGGCCCTGGGGACACTGTTCATCGCCGAGGCGATTGTCAAGATCATTGCCGACGGCTTCATCTTTGCGCCCAACGCGTACCTCCTGTCTGTCTGGAACGTGGTCGACTTTATCATCCTGATCACGCTCATCATCAACATGGCCACCGAGTTTATTGTCGTTGGAGGCGTCAGCCGCGCCACACGCGCGCTCAAGGCGTTCCGGGTCTTGCGCTTCATCACCCTCTTCTCGCGTCTGCGCGATACCTTCCACGCCGTCTTCTTCGCCGGCGCTATCCGTATCATTGACGCCTCGATCCTCATGATCCTCTACCTCATCCCGTTCGCCGTGTGGGGTCTCAACATCTTCTCGCGCCGCATGACGAGCTGCAACGACACGTCGGGCGACGTCAGCGTCCGCACAGACTGCGTGGGCGAGTATGGCTCTTCGTACATTGGCGACATTACGTTCCTCGCCCCGCGCGTGTGGGCCAACCCGCAGTTTGGCGGCAGCATCTACTCGTTTGACTCGTTCCGCTCGTCCATGCTGATCCTGTTCGAGATCGTCTCGCTCGAGGGATGGACGACCGTCATGCAGTCTGCGATGGATATCGTCGGGTACGACCAGCAGCCCGTCAACAATGCGCAGCAGTGGAACTCGATCTTCTTTGTCATTTTCAACCTGTTCGGCGCGGTCATCATCCTCACCGTGTTTCTGAGTATTATCATTGAAAACTTCTCCATCCGCTCGGGTTCCGCGCTCTTGACCACGGACCAGAAATCATGGGTCGACCTGAGCAAGTTTATTCGCCAGCAGACGCCCAGCCAGCTGCCCCGCCGCAGGCCGTCGACGCCCCTCCGCGGGTGGTGCTATGACCGCGCTGTTCAAAAACGCGGCTGGTGGGCCAGGACGTTTACGGTGCTCTACTTTGTCCACATCTTCCTGTTGATGTGAGTTGGGGACGTCATCATCCAGCTAACAAACCAGGACGGAAGACTACTCGAACAACATCATGAGCGATGTCCAGCTCGACTGGACGTTCCTGGCCCTCACGATCCTGTACGCCATCGACCTTGTCGTCCGCTTTGTCGGCCTGGGCTTCCACTCGTTCCGCTCCAACGGCTGGAACCTGTTTGACATTGTCGTCATCACTGGCTGCTTCGCGACCACCATCCCGGCCCTGCAGGCCAGCATCGGCGGCGTGGAGGGAAACCAGGCCAGCAAGCAGGTCCAAAAGCTCTTCCTGGTCTCCGTCGCGCTCAAGCTCGTGCAACGCCTCGATTCGCTCAACCAGCTGTTCAAGACTTCCATGTGGGTTTTGGACTTTGCACCACGTACTAACCCCGTCCACAGCGCGTCCCTGCCCGCCATCGGAAACCTCTTCCTCCTCTGGGCCGTGCTCTTCATCTTCATGTGCATCGTCTACGTCGAGGTGTTTGGCCTCACCAAGCTGGGGCCAAACGCATACACCCGCTTCCAGAACTATCACAACTTCGCAAACGCGCTCGTCATGCTCGCGTTCATGTCCACCGGCGAGGGATGGAACGGCTACATGCACGATTAGTGAGTTAGCGTGCTGATCAGCCTAACTCTCACCTAACTCTGCCCCCAGCACGATCGAGTTTCCTAGGTGCACCCGCAGCAGCAACTATCTCAACGACGACTGCGGTAGTGTTGGCTGGGCATACGTCCTGTTCAGTTTCTGGAACATTCTCAGCATGTGAGCGCGCCTTGGTGTCGCGATGAAAGCTGACGCGTGCCCAGGTACATCTTCCTCAACATGTTTACAGGTGTTGTCGTCCAGTCATTCGCATACGTCTATCAGATGCCCGGTGGCGCGTCACTTAGTCGCGAGCAGATCCGTGAGTTACAGAGCGTTGGGCCAACCCCCCTAACTCGCCAGGCTCCTTCAAGCGCGTGTGGGCCGAGATCGATACCGAACGAACGGGTTATATCCGGCGCAAGGACCTGGTCCGGTTCTTCTCCAAGCTCAACGGTGTCTTCGAGGTCCGCCTGTACCCCGTCGAACTCAGCATTCCCAACATGCTGCGCAACTCACAGCCTGACGCCGACTCGCCTGTCAAGCGCGTCGTCATTGGCGAGCACTACTCGGTTGACGTGCGCAAGCTCCAGCAGCAGATCGCGCAGATCGACTACACCAAGGTCCGCCAGCGCAGGCGGCAGTACGTCCACCTGTTCTACGAGGCCAAGATCTCCGACGAGCCCGGTCGCGGTATCAGCTTTGCGCAGATGCTCACCATGCTCGCGCACTACAAGCTCATCGACGACGAAAAGGCGCTCCAGGTAGACGACCTGCTCATGCGCCGAGCCAAGATGGAGCGCGTCGAGGACCTCGTCAACCTCGACCGCGTGCGTGGATTGCTCCGCACCATATACTGGCGCAGGCGGTTCCTCGCCGAACGCGACCAGCGCAGGATCCTCGCTCAGGGCGATAACATTCCCGCCATCATCCTCGAGCCCATCCCGCCCTCGCCGGACAAAATGGCCCAGGACGAGCCCCTCGACTCTCCCATGTCCACGACCCCACTGTACCCTATCCCTCCAGCCTCGCCCCACCACCACTCTCGGCACGCCAGCGCGCCCAACACCCCACACGGCAACGGCACGCCGCCACACTTCTCCAACACCAACGCCAACCGCCAACATCACCAATCTCCATCACTTGCAATCGTCACAAACGTCCAGCCACCCACGCCCACGTCCCCCTTCCCCGCGTTCGGTTACTCGCCCACCAACACCCCCGGCCAGTCCCCTACCACGGCCTACCCGCCTCGCGGGCCATACTCACCCTTGTCCCCCGGCGGCGGGACCTACTCGCCCACGTTCAACCAGTCGACCGCGACGTTTGTCACCGCCCTCAGCGCCGGGAGCATGGGCCATCAGACGGAGATTGTGCGCCGCATGTCGCACGACTCGCGGTTCAGCTACGACGCAGGCGACACGACGCGCGAGTCCATCTTTGAGGAGCCGGATCCGGACGAGATGGTGCATTCCCTCGCGACGAGCGCGTGGGCAGGTGAGTCTTGAGTCTTCAGCTAAGTCATGTGTTAGGTCGGCAGCTGACATGGATCCACCCCAGATATGATGCGCGAGGCAGTCGAGGACGAAGATACCTAGATGGCCGCCACCGCCAACGAACTCTAAAAGGACACGAAACCATTGCCCAAAATCAATCACGAGCCATATGGGTCCCATAGATGCTTATTCTTTTCTTACGAACACACCTTTGTACCACTATTCTTTATGATGACATCTTCTTGCACCACGTTAAACCGGGTTCGTGGCCCGTGTGTCACACCGCGCGTGCGGAGCGGCGTCCTGCGGAACTGGGACCCATGGCTGACATCCGGGGAATGTCCCTCCTCCCTCTCACCAGCCGGCAGCCTGTCTGTCCACTCGTCTATAACCCGACGCTCCTCCACCTCCCGTCCATACATGCATATGCATACATGCGCAAGCATGTCCCCCTCCCCCTGCTTCCTTCACCTGGCCAGCGAGACATGCAAAAGAGAAGCTCGCTGCTGTTACACATCAAGCAAGGCCCTCACTGGGATTTGAACCCAGGACCACTTCCATTGTTGAACCACTCGACTATTGTCAGGCAGAAGAACACCCAAAGGAAGTATGATAGCGACTACACCATAAGGGCTCGATATTATTCTTTTTCGCATAGCATGTGTATGCGGACGTGGTTACAGTCGTAACAATACCGACACGCCTCACCGTCCTCTTCTTGTTTTCGTGGCGTCAGACTACGGCGGTCGAATACGGTTGGTGATATCGTTTTGCCGGCGCATCGATAACGTGCCGGCCTCTGGGAGTGGACGCAAGGTCATTCGCATCGGGTTACATGGGGTTGGAGGGCAAAGGATCCAAGGAAATCCCCGGCCACAACACAAGGGGCCTTATCGATCCCAGCTGGGGCGCCTTCTTTTTATCTCTCAGGAGATCAGGAACCTTTCTCGCCGCTGTTTTCCACCAACCCACCCACCCCTCAACGTCCCTTCCCACCTTCCGCCACAAAACCATGCAAAAGAGGAGGCTTGCAGCTGCTACACATGCAAGATTCCAAAGGCCCCCGCCGGGATTTGAACCCGGGACCACTTCCATTGTTGACCTACATCGTCTCGACTGCTGTCGAGGCGGGAGGAGCACCCAAAGAAAGTATGATAGCGACTACACCACAAGAGCTGGACGGGATGCGGATAACGCTGACGAAGAAGAAGGCAGGGAGGGATAAGGACGAGGTGGCAGCAGGAGGAGGTGCAGGGAGGAAAGGGAGGAAAGCAGGCTTGTCCCGAGTCCGACTCATCGCCACTGATCCGAGATGGTTTCGCTCTGGGAGACTCTGCTCGGGGTACCTTTCAGACATAGACCACTGACATTGGAGACAGATCCAAGTGTCTCTAGAATTCTTGTGTTAGCACTGAACGAATACAGGGGTTGGACGACAGCGTTCTCAACGATACACCTTGCCACACTGGGTCCCAGGCTCGTCTGGCAACCCCTTGCATGTCTATCTGCTACAACATCCGCCGCCTCTACTCTCCCGGGCTTACAGCCTGGCCCTTCCTGGCGCATTCTGCTTCGCCCACTCGGCATACCACCTGTATGATTCCGGGTTGACCACACCCGTGGTATTGATCTGGGCGAGCGGCACTCCGTTGACAAGCTTCTTGACGCTCGGCTCGACCTTCTTGCCACTGGCAGTGAGCGGCACATCCGGGCACTGCGCAATGATCTCGGGCACATGTCTGCGCGACAGGCCGAGGGCAATGGCGGCCTTGATGCGCGCCACCAGGTCGGCCGAGAGCGCGACGTCGCCCCTGGTCTTGATGAAGAGGGCCACGCGCTCGTCGTTGTCCTTGCGCTGCCCCACGGCGATGCTGTCCTCTACATCGGCGGCAAAGTCCTTTTCGAGGATATAGTACAGTTCGCTCGAGCCAAAGCGCACGCCGCTGGGGTTGAGCACGCCGTCCGCACGGCCCATGACGTTCCATCCCTTTGTGACCGGGTTGATGATGACACTGTCGTTCATGTTGAACATGGGCGGCGAGGAGTAGTCGCCAAAGTACGTCTCCTTGTATCGCTTGCGTCCCGGGTCGTCGACAAAGTACATGGGCATGTTGGGGAAGGGGCGGGCAAACACTTGCAGACCTTCCTGGCCCACGAGCTCCTCGCCATTGGGTCCGGCCGCAATGAGCTTGATGCCCAGCACGGGGGTCTGCAGCTCGGACTTGTAGTTTGGCAGCACGTGGGTGGACTGCAGCGCCGAGCCGCCCAGCTCGGTTCCGCCAGCGGCATTGTTGACAAACAGGCCGTTGAGCTGACAGGTCAGAGATATATATGCACACCAGCGACCTACCTCGTCCCTGCAGAAATCATACACGTCGTGCGTCACCGGCGCACCGGTAGTGTACAGCTGCTTGAGGCAGCTCAAGTCGTGGTCCTTTGTGGGCTTGAACTTGTTCTTGGCCAATGTCTGGATGTACCGTGGCGAAGCACCCAGCAGCGACACGCGGTACTTTTCAATCACCCGCCACATGACCTCGGTCGGGTGGAAGGGCGAGCCATCGTACGCGACCACCGTTCCGCCCGTGGCGGTGTAGATCATGTGCAAGTTCCACACGATCCAGCCCATGGTCGCAAACTGGAGGTATGTGTCCCGGTGGTCGACGTTGCAGTGGACCTGGAGAGTTAGGAACGACAACGGCATTATATCAACTCACAGTCATGACCATTTTACGCATCAGCATAATGCCGCCTCCAGGCCCATAAATCGACTTTGGCTTGCCAGTCGTGCCAGACGAGAAGACGATCCAGATGGGATGGCTGAACGGGCCGCGCCAAAACTCAATCTGGGGAGGAGCGTCGTCGCCCGCCGCCATGAACTGCTGGAACGTCGTAGCCTTGACACCCTTGCGGAACCCCTCCAGCGCGTGTGGAGACGGCTTGCGGTCCGTCGCCAAGTGGCCGAGGACGATGACCTCCTCGACACTGGGGAGCTGCGCAACGACTTCGTGCAGGCGCGCGCCAATGTCGTGCTCCTTGCCGCCATAGCGGTACGAGTCGATGGCAAAGAGGATCCGGGGCTTGATGATCGAGTACCGGTCCACCACGGCCTTGACGCCAAACTCTGCGGGCGTGGATGAGAAGATTGCGCCCACTGGATTTCTGTCAGCTACGAACGAGTTACTACAGCCGCCTCAGCTCACCTGCGACAGTAGCCATGAACACAATGAGCATCTCGCAGCTGGTCGCCGAGAACGAGACCACCGAGTCGCCGGGCTTGACGCCCATTTTCTTGAGTGCGTGGGCTGCCCGGCGTACCTCGTGATACAGCTCAAAGTACGTGATCCGGCCAGTCTCCACTGGCTCCAGCGGCGTGGCAGACTTTGGATCCGGCTCAACAGTCGCGATCATGGCCAGGTTGGTCTTGGACATGGCGGACGCGTGCGAGAGGAGGAGGTTCTCGGCGACACTGGCGAGGGTCAGTACATTGCGAAGTGAGGGAGTTGGTTTTGCTCACTTGATCCTGGCATTGGGAAAGTACTCCTGCGGTTCGTCCATGGGGATGCCCTCTACAAAGGCCGGGCCATCGCCGCGCTCACCGACAATGTTGAGGTACTCCCAGACCTACAGAGTCAGCGCAACACTTGGGCACGGAGCTTGGAGCGGGGGAGGCCCCGCGGGGTCCTCCTTGACCCCCCTATCGGCCAACAGCAGGCCACGAGTCATGTACGCACGAAATCCAGAAACTCGCTCGTCTTGGCTGTGGACCAGTCATGCAGCTCCCACCAGTCCTTGAGATCGTACCCGAACCGCTCGTTGACCTTCTTACGGAACACGTCGGCGAAGGCTTCCTCGTCCTAGTCGCGTGAGCTGCGTCTCCCTTTCAACTCAACTCACGTCGTGGGGGCGCGAATCGCCTGGACTCCAGTACAGCTCTGCGGGTTTGACGCTCATGGTCGTGCTTGGGATGTGGAAGTGAGGGCACTGAAGAGTGGGGAGCGGAAGGAAGATGGTAGCCTAGGTATCGAGCCGAAAGTAACAGCCCAGCCCACTTTAGCACAAACGGCCGACGGTTACCGAAAGCCGGATGCTGGCGGCTGTCGGCCATCACCGAAGATTCGCGTTCGGTATTCTACCAACTGACCTTACCCCACGACCATCGCAACCTCTCGAGGACAAAAACGAGAAGCTGCCCTTGAACTGAACAGCTACTGATTGGAGCCAGAGTGGATTGAACACCCGACCTAGCGATGTCCAAGCGCGAACCATTCGATCCACACAAGGTCTGATGACTGAACTTCAGTCGCTCGCTCTCCCAGCTGAGCTATGTCTCCGATCATGCCAACCACCTTTGTCGGCAGTTGTTGACCGGTCCCCACTGCCCTGACTTGACTGTTGCACGTCTTGGAGATACGCATGCTGGGCACGGGAGATGACCAGTGCCAAGAGTGACTTTTGAGGCATAGTGCCAGTAACGCAGAATGGGATCCGCAGACTGTTCGGCCCCAACTGGCCAACAGGGCCGCAGCCACCCGGCTAAATCCAATGCAGCATGCATCTGCGATGGCTACACTACTGCTACTACCAACACACTTCTCTCTCTCTCTCTCCCTGCCTACCTCTCTACCTCTAACCCAAAAGATCAGGGTGTGCGGCACTGATAGCCATGATCGTGTCCGGCTCGAGATACTTGGCCACTGCAATCGAGTCGGAAAGACCCTTCCTCCTACGCGTCTTGAGGACCAGGTCGCGCGCCAGCGCCTGACCCTGTGCGGGCTCGAGGGGGCGGAGCTGGATGGACGTGTCGGTGGGGTCACCGGGGACGACCTGCCAGTGGTCAAAGGACATTTGGACAAACGCCTGGCCCATGGTGGCTGTACGCAGGTCGGTCTCGAATCCGTTTGCGTCCAGAACGGGGATGAACGCCTTGACGGTGTACAGAGGGGATCCGGGCTTGGGAATGTCACGGGTGACGTGGCCACGTCGCCTGGAAAGGACAGTGTAGACGGCAGCCACGCAGTCGGCGGGAGCCTGGACCTCGACGTAGTAGACTGGCTCCAGGAGACGCGGGGAGGCAAGGAGGAAGGACGAGTAGCACACGCGGCGGGCGGTCGGGATGATCTGACCGCCACCGCGGTATATTGGCTCCTCGGCGACGGTGGCGTCGAGCAGACGGAACTTGACGCCGCGGATCGGCTCGTCACACAGGGGGCCTTCACGGGTACCCCACTGGAAGCCCTGCTTGACGCTCTCGCGCACGCTGGTGAGGAGCTTGGTGTCGACCTCGGACGGCAGCGTGTCGTTGATAAGAGCGTTGGGTCCATTGTCGTCGGGTCCAAACGCCCAAATGTTACGAGACGCCAGCAGGTCCCACCCATAGTTGTTCTCAAAGAACTTGCCACGCTCCTTGTTGGTCATCTTCATGGTGACCTTGCCCGACTCGATATCGTTGGCAATGCCAGTCTCGAGGGGCTCGGAGATCATGGTCAGCCTGTTCTTCTTGTTGGGCGTCTCGGCATAGCACTTGAGAGCCGACGTCTCGACAACCGTCTCGCAGAACTTGGTGACGGGGTCCGACACCTTGATCTCAATCTCAGAGTACAGTCGTCTCAAGTCGTGAAGCACCGAGTCGAGGTAGATTTCACCGGTACCGAGGATAATGTGCTCGCCAGACTCTTCCACCTTTGTGTGCAACAGAGGATACGACTTGTTAACCTTGCGCAGGCCGTCAAGCATCTTGGGCAGCTCGGAGGGGACAATGGGCTCGACCGCGACCTTGAGCACCGCCTGGGTCATGTGCTTGATGGGGCGGAAGATGTACATGTCGTCGTCGAGACCGCGCTCGTAAATAGTGGCCGTCTTGCTGATTGACGCGTCCACACCAGACAGCAGCACGAGGTTACCGGGGTAACCAGTGTCAATGTCGACGTTGTAGCGCGACTCGTCGAGCATGACACCGTCCACAATGGCGGCAACCATGTCCTCTTCGTCCTCGAGGGAGTAGCCCTCACCAAGGACGTAGACGGGCTGGCCGCGCTTGACAGTACCGCTCATGACACGACCGAACGCGCGGAACTCTTGCGCGTCCGAGGTGTGGAAGAGCTTGGTGACTTGCACCACGGTAGGGCCCTTGGGGTCACAGCGCATGAGCGACTCGGCGAGCGGGGTGTTGAGGGGACCGGTGAACGTGCGCTCAACCTTGGAGGCGGCGTTCTGAAGAGGGGAGGGAATGTTGGTAGTGATAATGTCGACAAGGCCCGTAGCGTTGCCAAAGAAGGCCTCGAGCACGACCTTGAGCAGAGGACGGACGTCCATCTTGTACACGGAGGGCTTGAGGGTAATGTGCAGGTCGGCCAGAGTCTTCTTGAGCGTGTCCGAGCTCTCACTCATGACCTGAGTGTACAGCTTGTACAGGGGCTCGAGAATAAAGTGGACAAACGAGCGCTTGGACTCGACGTCGGCTGGGTTGCGCGTAAACTTGCGCTTCTCGGCGTCAAAGTAAATGTTGCCCCAGAGACGTTTGGCAAACTCGTCAATGTCAAAGGCACCAAACATGTCGGCGTACATGGCCGCAAACGTGTTGAGGGTAAAGCACCAACCCATCTGCGCCGACGCAAAGGCGACGTTGCCGCGCTCGGGCGACACGCGGTACTGGTCGTCATTGTCGATACCGGCGATGACCGAGTTGACCTCCTCGATCGTGTGCTTGATCTTGAAGAAGGCCTCGGCGGGGGGCAGGCGGAGCTCGAGAATCAGGCGGTCAATCTTGTTGACGACCAGCACAATCTTGAGCTTCTCCTGCATGGCATGTCGGATGACGGCCTCGGTGCCTGCCATGACACCCTCGACCACATCCACCACCAACACCACGCCGTCCACCAGGCGCGCGACAGACGCGACCTCATCGGCAAAGTTGGCGTGGCCGGGCGTGTCGACGAGGTTGACTAGGCTCGACTTGCCGCGCGAGTCCTGGAGAACAAGCGACATGGGCGCGGCCTTGATGGAGATTCCACGGTCGCGCTCCAGCCTGTGCGTGTCGGTGTAACGCGTTGGCCGGTCGGCATCCCATGTGAGCTTGTGGGTCTCAAACACGAGCATGTCCATCAGAGACGTCTTGCCGTGGTGAATGTGGCCAGCGACCATGACGTTGCGCAACATGTCCGGGTACTGCAGCATGTCGACCATGAAGCTGGATAGTCAGTTGAGAGGCCGGGGTTTTCAACTCACTTGCGGTCAAACCGAGTCTCCGGGAGGTCCTTCTCCTGCACGGTGAACGCCCGCACCTTGACAGGTGCGACAATGGGCTCGGTGAGAGGTTGCAAGTCTTCCTCTTGCACCATGGTCTCGACATCCTCGCCATATGTCTCTGCCGCCGTCGCATAGTACTTCTTGTCTTCGTGCAGCACAACCTGGTTTCCTGTTGTACCTGGAAACAGAGTTAGTCTGGGTCAGCCAGGCCCTCAACTCACCATCCACAGTGTGCAAGGTCATGGCCATGCCTCCATCCTCGTCCATCGCCTCGTCCTCGTCGTCATCCTCGTCAAAGCCCTCGAGCGGCGCATAGCCACCTGCAGTGGTCGACGGACCAGGAGCGGATGGCGCAGCGACAGCCGGCTCGATGTCGACGTCCGAGTCGTCGTCCGAGTCGAGGTCGCCACCAATGTAGTTGCCGAACTCTGGAGAGGAACATGTCAATATGCGCGCGTTGGACGGGACGGGCAACGCTGGGTTTGAGCTCACCGTCGTAATCCTCAGTCGACATGGTGTCGTGTTTTGTGGCCTGCGGTAAAGGGGAGCTGTTGAAAGGATGCTCTCTGTAGGCGCACTGTCGACCCGTTGACTGATGGCAAGAGATGTGTGTCTTTTGTTATGTCGTCCTCTCGCTGAATGAAATGATCGACGAGCAACAACCATCGCGCGCAGCCAGGCGCCAGGCGGGGGGGAACATTTATGTGGGATAATTTATTTGTCATTTATCCCATCTCTCCAAAGTCGGGCCTGACACTCGTTCCTCCTCCATCTCCCGTCGTCCTTGTTCCGACATGTGCCGTCTCTTTATCGATACACCACTCAAAATGGCGTCGACAAGGCCACTCGTCCGTGCCCTCCACACCACCCGCGCCGTGCTCAACGTCGCCGGTGGCCCTGCCGCTGGCGGCCCCGTTGCCCCGCCTGCCGCTGGCAAGCAAACCCGCCAAAGGCCAACGTTCACACACAAGACCGCCGCGGCCCTGGGTTTCTCGGGCGTCAAGCGCGAGCGTGTCCTTCCGCAGATCAACATGGGCTCGTCGAGCCGCATGTCTGTCAGGACCTCTGGCCACTCCCCGGGGGTGAAAGGTGGCAATCGCCAGCAGGCCGCCCGCGCCGAGGGCAATGCCAATGCCACTGCCACTGCCAATGCCGCTGCCGACGTCAAGGCCGCCCCCCAGGCCGGCTCGCAGGCCATTGACATGCCCGCCGAGTTCTTCGAGGGTGCCGAGCACGCCCCGCGCGTCGCCACGACCCCGCGCTTGCGTTCCGCGCGTCCCCCGCGTACCGGCGGTGCAGGCGGCGCACCCCGCACAGGCGGACAGCGGTTCACGAAGCGTCCCGACGGCCGCGTGCCCGGCGCCAAGGCCGGCGCTGGCGGCGCGTCGAGCGGTGCCAACAAGGGCAAGCGCGAGAGGGGTCCCCCCCGTCGTGGCGGCCGCGACAGCAGGGACATGAACGCGCTCAGCAGGGGCAAGCACCTTCCCCAGGCGTTCGCCGTCGAGGTGCGCGACGTCAGCAAGCGCTCGCTGTTCGGCCCGGCGTCGATCATCGCCCCTCCCCTGCGCGCGTACGCCGCAAAGGTCCCCGAGGACTCGTTCTGGGCCAAGGGCATGGAGCCCATGGACGGTGAGTGTGGAGGGAATAGAATGGACCACAACCACAAGGCGTACTGAGCTCTTGGCGCTGACCTGACACCTCCTCGCAGCACGCAAGGCCGACCTCCTCCGCCTCGCTGGCTCATGCGCCATGTACATCCCCGCCAAGCCTACCGGTACCGGCACCGACGGCCCCAAGACGGCCCTCGACATGATCAAGTACTCGATGACCCTGCAAAACGGCCTGTCGATGCGCGCGGCAGACAAGACCGCCGCGTTCGTCAAGGGCTTCCTCTAGACCTCTGTCTGTATGCATCACTCTGGTTGTGGAAAGGGACATGTTCAAGGGACGTTTCGTTGTTTGTCTAAGGAAGTCTTATCGTTGCACTGCATGTCTTTGTCTTCGCTTTTGCGAGTCTGTCAGTGCAAGGGGGCCGGCTGTGTGGCTCTTTTTACACGCATCGGTTACTGCCACAGAGCAAATGGCTGCTCCGCATCGGCCCTCAACTCCAACTCTACCGCAACGGCTCAAACTCGTGCATTCTCTGCTGATATCAGTCAAGTTGGGCATTGTGGCTCTTTTGGGGCGACTATGGCGTTCTGCCACATGACCTCCTTCCTACATCGCTCTGTGCCTCAACCCACGCCCGGCACCGCTCAGAACCTCAAGCAACGCATCGGTACCACTTCTCAGTGCCCACACTGCACGCACTGCACACACTGCACACACTGTTCTGCATTTCTCGCTCTCTGTGTCTATCTAAATGTATCTTACACCGCATAGCCAGTATACGGCGTGCCCGTGGGCTTGCCCATGCCGTGCTGGAGCTCGACGGCAGTCCACCCGTCGGGGCCGGGACTCTGGCTCGGCGAGGGCGAGGGCGAGGGCACCTGCGCGGGGCTCACCATCGTGAACCCGTCGTGCTGGGTCGCGGACGAGGGCGTGCCGTAAGCCGACGCCGGTGCTGTGGCGAACGCCGCGGGCGATCCGGGAGCCGAGGCGACAGGCGACGCCGACGCGTACGCGGGCGTCGAGTGGCCCGAGCCGCCCTGGAAGATCTGGCCCACCTGTGGTGTCTGGCCCTGGTGGCTGTGGTGCTGGGCAAAGGGGTCCTGCTGGACAAAGGCGTCCTGGGCGTGGGTGTACGGGTTATGCTGTTGTTGGTATCCCCATGCCTGGTTCTGAGGTTGTTGGTATTGCTGGGTATGGGTATTGGAGGAGGTATACACATCGTGGGGGTCGTGGTAGAGTGGCGCCGCGTCGGCCGCCATGTCTTGCGTGGGGGGGTCGACGGTGAACGTCGGCGGGGGGCTCCTGGTTTGCGGAAGCATGGAAGCGGAAGAGTAAGGGTTGGTAGGAGTGGAGGGGGACTTGGGGCTTGGGGAGACAATGTTGGGAGCGCGCTCGTCGTCCAGGAGCGGCGCGACGGCGGCGCGGTGCGACGCATCGTGAGGGCTGGGCATGTACCCTCCTGCACCCCACGGGTTGATTTCCTGTGGGGCTGAGATGACCATGTCCTGTCGCTTGACATAGTGCGGGTACGAGCCGGCCTCGCTGTCGACGTGCTGCTGGCGGCGACGACGCTTGCGGTGCTGGATACCCAGCTGGTCCTTGAGGTCGCCGCCGATCCAGGCCTCGCGGATAATGTCCTTGTCGGTGTACAGGTACGACTGGTGGAAGGCGCGCAGCATCCAGTGTGGGCCGACAGCCACAAAGACTGTAAACACGACGCCAAACCAAAAGTTGAACGTCGGGAAGATGATCGCGACCACTTCCGAATAGCTGACGGCAGCCAAGTACGAGTAGACAATGATCCAGACGAGGACGGCGATGCTAGAAATGGGAATCACGACCCAGGGGATAATGGTCCAGTAGCGCGTGTTGATGCCAACGTACAGGTTGGCCGCAATGACGCCCGCCGTGGCAATCAGACTCGACAGGTCGTACAGGTCGTTGGTTGTCGCGGCCCGTGGACGACCACGTCGTGCCGTCCCAGTAGATGAGCATGGGAATGAAGAAGATGACGGCCGACTGGTACAGTCCATCGAGCATGTAGAGCCAGAAGCGAGCACGCGTGTACTCGAGTCCCTGGATACCGCGCTTGTACAGCTGCGGGAAGGCCATGGATGCTGCGGCGTTGGTGTCCTGGTCAAACGCGCCGAGGATACCGACGGGGAGCGAGGTGAAGATGAGGTTGTAGAGCATGACAAAGGTGTACTCGAACAGGTACGTGGCGTCAAACTCGCAAAAGAGGAGGAACCAGAACATGGCCAGAGTCCAAATGACGTTTTTGTAGAAGAACCTGAAAGGGAGTGGGTTAGCTCGTGGGCGATAAGCAGCACAAAGAAAAAACCTACACTGCGTGCATGTCGGCGATGCGGACATAGGACCAGCGGCCGTGGACGAGGAGCAGACGTGTGAGGAAGCGGAACTGGCCAAACGCGTAATCGGCACTCATGGCCGCCTGCGAGCCCTCGAGACCGAACAGGCCGACACCAATGTTGGCCTCTTGGATCATGGCGACGTCGTTGGCGCCATCGCCGATACTGAGGGTCATGGCGTTGCAGCCGTCTTTGACGAGCTTGACCACCTGGGCCTTTTGGGCCGGCGAGACACGGCAGCAGATGACGGCTGAACACTGCGTGCCGAGCGCGAGGAACAGGGGCTTGATGTCCGTCCCCAGGGCGTACCGCAGCGTCTCGCCGTCAATGACCACGGCAAACTCGGTATCGGCACCAGGCAGGTCGGCGACGACTTTCCCGTCCTGGCGGGCGGCGCCGGATCCACGGACCGAGGCAATCTTGTTCAGTCCCGCCTCGATCTGTGCGCGTGCGGCATCGGGCGAGTCGGCCGACAGGATCATGACCTCCATGTCGTTGGTGAGGAGGTTGCACGAGTATCCGATTTCGATAGCCGTCTGGACCTTGTCGCCCGTGAGGATCCACAGCTTGATGCCGGCCTTGTGGAGCATGGCGATGGCGTCGGGCACGCCTTCCTGCAGCTTGTCCTCCAGGGCCGTGGCGCCGAGAATGGTCAGGTCGTGCTCGACGAGCTCGGCCGCCTTGTCAATCTCGGCATCGCGGTCGGTCGTGGCGGCACTGGCGGCGTCGTACGTCCTGGACCATTCGGTGAACTCGTCCTCGCTCATCTCGCGGTAGGCGATGCAGAGCGTACGCAGGCCGCCGTTGGCAAAGTTTTCCAAGTCCTTGAGGGTGGCCGCCTTGAGAGCCTCGTCGTGGTCGGCGGACAGGCGCTCGTAGATGACACTGTCGGCACCCTTGCAGTAGAGAATAATCTTGCCCTCGGGCGACCGGACGATCACACTCATGCGCTTGCGGGTGGAGTTGAACTCGAGGACACGGAGCGGGACCCAACGCTCGGGCTTGCCGAGCACCTCAATGTCGATGCGGCTCGAGTTGCGCGACACGAACGGGAAGCCAACGTCGCGAGCAGCGCCGACAAGCGCCTCCTCGTCGGGACTCTCGGCCTTGTAGTCGAGGACATATGGCTTGTCCTCTGGCTCGGGCTTGTCAGAGAGCACAGAGTGGCAGACGGCGAGGGCGCGGAAAAAGGCAATCATGTGGGGGCGGATCGGGTCGTCGACGTTGGACATGCGCTGGACAAGGTCGGGCGAGATGAGCGTGAGCTTGTCGTCGCGCAGGTAGCGGTTCTTGAACGCGCCCTTCATGGTGGACAGCATGGAGATTTTCAGCTCGGCCATGTCTTCAGCCTGGTCTTCCATCGTGCCGAGGTCCTTGCCCTCGCGCTTTGCAGCGCCGAGCATGGCCTCGGTCAGGCCTTCTCCAAACGCCGTGCCCATGATGGAACACTTCTTAAACTCCATGACGTTTGAGTGAGCGTGCCCGTCTTGTCCGAGAAGACGTATTCGATCTGGCCGAGGTCGTCGGAAATGTTCCACGTCTTGGGGACGCAGGAAGTGTTGTAGGGCCCATAGTACATTTCAATGTCCTGGTTGATAAAGTATGCCTGGATCGTCTTGACAATCTCAATGGTAATGTAGAGCGAGATGGGCACAATGTTTTGGAACACGATGAGCGACGAGACAAAGATGATGAGCGAGTCGAGGTAAATGTTGTCGCTGGCCTCGGAACCGACTTCGTAAAAGCTGTACGACGTGTCCGTCTTGGAGCGGTAGTAGCCGTGAAGGAGGGCCGAGATGAGACAGAGGACGATGAGGATGATAAAATTCATGATGACGTTGAAGTTTGTCTCGCGCTCAATCTTGGACCGCTTGCTGGGCGTGTCGCCGCCGTTGAGCATGATTTTGGTGTCGGCGCCAGTGAACACGACGATACCAATGACCCACTTGGTGTTGCGCACCGTACAGCCACGGAGGAGAAGCTCGTTGATGGAAATGGGCTCGACCTGGACGTCGCCTTGCTCCAGTCCCTCGCCCGCCGGGCGGTACTGCAGCACACCGTTGTAAGTGTACAAGTTGGCGTGTGGCGGTTCCGAGTCGAGGGTGAAATGTGCGTGCTCCAGGTCCTCTTCGGACCTGATGCCCGACGTGGCCTTGAGGGATTTACGGACCTTGAGGTTTGTCTCGCCGTCGAGGTTCTTGGTCTCGACAAAGCAGAGCGCGTCGGCGTCCGACGTCGCCAGCACGACAATGTCGGCAGGCACCTGTTCGTCACTGCGCAACAGCACAAAGTCGCCGACCTCGAGCTTCTTCCACAGCGTACGTTCCCACTGCGCCGTGCCCGGTGCCGGTCGGCTATAGTCGACTACGCCTGCCGAGCGGCGCGACATGGTGCTGGGCGCATCGGTCGACGTCACCGAGATTGCACGGGGCCGGTACGTGCTTTCCACACCAGGGACATATTCCGACTGGGCCTCGTCAGCCCAAGCCGGGGGCCGGGGGGCCGTTTCCACTCACCGAAGGGATTTCCTTGAGCGGGTACACTTCGCCTGGCGGTGACAGTGTGTCTGCTGGGCCAGGGCCACCTTGGACGTCGGCTTCGGCCTCTTTGGCGTGACGCTCAAAGACAATCTGCTTACCGGCCTTGGCCTCTGCCTCGCGAAGCTTGCGCACACCGCGGGACGGCTTGGTCGGGTCTATCCACGGGTGTCAGTTGTGCTCTGGATCTCGTCGGCCTCATCATTGGCTTACCTGGTCCCAGATGGAACACGCGCTCAAACCAGTTGCGCGGGTCGGTGGGCTGGTTGACGTTCCTCCAGTTACCGAGCTTGGTCGCTGCGCTAGTGTTGACCTCTTCGTCGAGGGTGGCTCGGCGCCAGTCCTCCACGGCGTCCTTGATGGCCGTCATGCCCAAGATGGCAACGAGGGGCAGCATGGCGATCTGCGGTGTGGTGGCGCCAAAGATGGTGAACAGCTGGAGGATGACCAGACCGAGAAAGTAAATGTTGGCCACACGGTGGAACTGCTCAAAGAGGTTGCGGGGCAGAAAGGTGATGATCGTGTACTTTGACGTGCGCACCTTGTTGCGGACGTAGCGGACTATTGGCTCGCCGGCCTTGTCGATCAAGTTCATTGGCAGGGCGAGGTTGACATAGATGGTGCGGCGGGGCAGCACCTTGGCGCCCTTTGTGGGCTCCTCGACGGTGGAGGGTGATGAAGACGGTGGTGGTGGGGGTGCTGTCGGGATGGACACGGGGCGTAGCGCTGGCGAGGTGTCGCCAGCCTCACTGCCCGCAATGGTCGCCAGGCCATCAGACGCAGCGGTGTCTCGCCTGTTCTTGCGAAAGCCCTTGCCAAAGGTACTCCCTCCCTCTTTGGTCCCACGTCGCTTGAGGCCAGCAAAGATCCTTGAACGTTTGCGGCGCACGCTTTCGCTGCGAATCGATTCGGCAATGACAGAGTGTGCTGTTCGCGTGGTGCGCAGCCGCAGTGCTGGGTCAATCTCGTTGATGTCAAACGGCTGGCCGTCCTCGGTGTCGTCGTAGTGGTCATAACGATGGCTGTCGTAGGGAAGTGTGTTGGACGTGGACGAGGGGTAGCCGCTCCCATACGCAGAGTACTCTTGCTGCTGCAGGGGGTGGGCCATTTGTGACGCATAGGTGCTTGGCCCAGCCCGTCCGGGAATGTCGTTGACGTTGTATGCGTCGTACGCCTCGTCGTTCTCGTCAACGTCGTAGGGATTGACGTCGCGCCGGCGCGAGTCGTGCTGCATAGCGTCCGTCGCAGAGGACATTGCGGCGAGAGCACCTGCGTGAAGGAGATGCCGGGGGGAGGGTATGGAGAGGAGGGGAAGGGAACAGTGTCACGGGGAGGGGAGGTGTGGGCGAGGTGTCAAGTGTATCGTCGCTGGCAGCGGCGGTGCGCGTCAGACGTCTCCCGTGGCGGCCCCGTTCGAGTGGACTGTGCGGCACTGGGCGCCACGTCTTGGCACCAAAGTGGGCGACCGGCGACGGTGTGTCTGTGGGCGCGCGCGCTCACTGCGCCTGGTGGTGGGGGGGAGGAAGTGGTGGGGGGGAGATGGGGGGGAGAGGAGAGGATGTGAGGGTGTGTCAAGGGAGAGAGAGTGTGTGTGATGGGATGGGATGGCGAGTGTGGTGGACGGGAGAAATGTGTGCGATGGTGGAGGGAGTTGCTGTGCGTCACAGCCTTGACACACACGCACCCACACACCTTGAACGACTTCTTTCATGTAAACTGCGCTTCTGCAACACCGCCTGTGTGTGCGCGGCCGCCGAGCGTCCGCCTTCAGCCGCCTGCGTTGGCCTGCGTGTCTGCGGCTGCGCGCCAAGAGCGCTGCTGGCAAAGCTGGGACACACGCCCGTTCGGAGCCGGGCAGGCTGCCGAGAGCACACGGGGTACGCGGACAGCGGCGGCGGCCATATGCTTTTGCAGCTTGCGCTCATATGCTTGCTCACTACTCTGTTGCGTTTTTCAGGTTTCGGGTCGCAGTCGTCTCGTCGTGCCTCCACACTCCAGGCAACGCAGGCAAACCCACCCTGTGGGTACCTGGGTAGATACCTGGCCCATACCTGGGCTGTATGCTGGGGGTCACAGTCGGCCCTTTCTTCTCAAGTCGCGTCGCGTATACGCGTTAAATTCCAGCACGCGTCCCGCCGCAGCCGCCGCTGCCGAAAAATGGAGAGAGATTACTGGAAAACTGTCTCACATGCCTCATGGCCTCATGGGCCATGCTATATCGCAACAGCAGATTACGCAGGCAAGGGGGTAACACAGCTGGTAAACCAGTGCATTTGCCCCCAAGTACTTACACCTCGATGCCCGTAGTCTCGACGCAAACGCAAAACGCATCGGATAGCTGCCTACATGAAAACGTCTGCGTGGCCAAGCGCCCCCCCGTCGTCGCGTTACACCCCCACTACCTTTTGTGTTTTCCTCTTCTGATCATCTGAACCCCGGCGGCGCGTTATCACAATCCAACAACTCACAGCCGACAGTCTCCCGCTGCAACACGCTCTCATCTCCCGCCGCCCATGGCCCCCGGGACGGCGGACGGCGCCCGGACGGGCCAGGCTGGGGGGGGGGACCGCACAGGCGCCATGCTGCCGGCTTCCCGTCGAGCCCGTACAGCCGTGCTGAGTGTGCCACCGGCGTACAGGCGGCGTCGAGGATGCCACTCGCCCACGGCCACCTGCACCTGTTTCCTCATGGCCCTTCACAGACCACGTCGCTGCGGCGCGGTGCCGTCGCGGTGCACGCGTCCGTCTCTGGACATGGCCCACGGTGGCGTCCCGGGGTGGCTGCAACAGGAGCTTTTACAGGAGGGACAACGGTACAACGGGGTTTCGGGAGCCCCTGGGGTGCGTGTTTTCCTGTACTCGCGCGTGAAAAGGAAAAAGCAAAGAGGTATGCACGACACACCAAGAAAGAGAGACCACGCAGACCGCGACCGGCGGCCATGGCCTGCCCGGCATGCCCTTCCGAGCTCGGCTCGCCTTCGGGCAGCGTGGAGGACGGAGCCACGGATCCACGGAACGGTGTGCGGTGCGTGTAAAGCACGCTCTGTATCGGTGTTGCTGGCAGATCACAGATAGGCAGCTAGCAAGCTAGCAAACCAAGTAGACTGCGGAATGCGATCTGTGCGGCCAGCGAGCGAGGCAAACGAGTCTACCTCGGATTCCAGGCCCGCCGGCCATGCAAACGTGCACACCACACCACCGCTCCCCCCTCGTGCGTCGTGTCCCAGACACATCAGTGTGTCAGCATCACGACCACTGCACTGGTAACTGCTGGGCCTTGGGGGCCTGGAGAACCGGGGGGGGACACTTTCCGCAGCGAGGACACCGTTTTGCCCAAAATTCTTCCAGACCTCACACATCAGCTTCAGGTGCGCAGGAGCAAAACTCGGCCCCCCTGACGTGCACAGTAATGTTCACAAAGGACGAGCGTTTAGAGTCCAGCCCAACCGGCCCAACAAGGCTAGTGAGGCATTGTAATTAGTGAGCTTGGCGCGCCGTCGCCACAACGACGGGCGCGACGGGTAAGCTCTTACTGAGATACTGAGCTACTGTCAAGCCATGTCCAGGCAGGTAGTGCGTGCTCCCATCGCTCGGGGCATTCCCGCCCGGCTTGGCGCTGGCGCTGGCTGCTGAAACGTGGGTCTAGAGCAATATGTTAATATGAGGAATGTTGCCGTTTTGGCAGACGCGAGAGGATCCTGGCCCTTGGGAGATCGGGAGGCAGATCCGTGGATCCGTACGATTCGTGGGCCGTGGCGTGGACTGGGCCGGCCGCGAGGAACGTCGCTGGCGAGAAGTAATCTCGGGCACTGGCGCACTGGGCCACTGGCCACTGATCCACTGACCGTGTTGCTGCCAGACCCAGTACTCCAGCGCCAAGGCCCACCCCACCGCGAGGACAAGAACAGTATATGCATACATTGACTTTACTTTTTCTCTATGCGCCAAGCTGTGCGTGCTGTGCGTGCTGTGCGTGCTGTGCCCGCCGCTATATGTGCTGTGCGCGCTATACGCGCCGTGGCGGCCGCCTACGTGGGCCGTAACATGTTGACACTGTGGTGCCACTCCTTATCGAGCGTCCACTCGCCATGCCCGTCCACAGCCTCACTGGCCTTACTGGGCACGCCGCTCCATGAGCGGGTGAGGGGCTGTGCGGCCTTGCGAAAGTGGACGGCGGCGCTGGCGCGCTCGCGTTCCGGCTCGACATCGGCACTGTTCTCCGCTGGCTCCTCTGGAGCGGTCCCCTCGGTCGTTGCCATGGACGCCGTCTCGGGCTCGGCGCCGGGGGGCTCGCCGCCATCGGCCTCGTCGTCCTTGGCCAAAAATGTGTCGCTCATACCGGGCAGCCCGGCCTGCGCTTCCACCTGCAGGTCCTGCAAAAACTTGTAGAACCGCGGGCTGGGGCGGTATCCCTTGTGCATGCGCATGACGTCCTTTTCCGGGTTGTAGTAGACGGCCAGGTCGATGTCGACGCCCGACAAAATGTCGGCAACGATCCGCGCGCCGACCATGCGGGGATACTTGTTGTCGGCCGGGACGACCGAGTAGAACTCTTTCTCAACGGTGTACGCCTCGTCCAGGCGCAGGGCGAGCGAGAGCTTGATCATGAGTGACGCAGGACCGTTCTGCGTCAGGCTGACTTTACGCCCGACACTCTCGCGAAACATGCCGAGGGCCATGTCCAGCTGGTCGAGCTTGCACATGCCGTCCAGCAGGAGCGAGACGGTGTGCCCGCGCGACCGCGGGTCGGCGTCGGCGCCCTTGTCGCCGTACATCGACTTGTACACTGCGAGACTCGACTCCATGCCCAGGTCGGCCGTACGGATGCTCTTGTTGAACTGGGCCAGGACCTCGTGGTATTTCGCCATCTTGTGCGGCGTATCCGGCATAATGCTCAACAGCTGGGTGGCGAGCGTGCGGTGCTCGGCGAGCGACGACAGGGCCAGTTGAGGCAGGATCTGGTCGATGATCGGGTACGGGATGGGCGCTGCCGGGTTGATACGCCGCACGAGCTGGAACGCCAACGCCGCTTCGCGAGGCGAATTGGCCATGGCCGTCCAAATCTCCGCAATGAGGTCGTTGGTCTGCGCGTTGGGCTCGTACAGCAGGTCCTTGATGTAACGCTCCAAAAGCACCAGGCGCGAGCTGGACGGCTTGGAAGCGATTGCGCGGATAAACGCCAGGCTCTGGGCGCGCGGAACGCGCAACCCGTCCGCCTGGATGTCCATGTACAGGCGAGACGCAAAGTGCAGGTGACCATGGGACAGGGCTCGATTGAAGAAGAGCTTCCATGCGGCCCTGTCGGTCCACCTCCAGATCCTCGCATGGTCAAGGGATGGTGCCGGCGCCGGCTTGCGGCGTAGAGCAGAGTACAGCTTCATGGCGCTTGAATACACAGCCAGATCGTCCAGGTGGTCGGCCTTGAGGAAGGCTTCGAAGAGCTGTGCCTTGAGATCAGTGGGAATGGCAGGCGTGATGATCATGCCCGTGACAATGAGAGCGTCGACGAACTGAAGTAACAGCTCGGTGTCGACGGGATGACTGGTGATGACTGGGATGATCATGCCGAGGATGTATTGGTTGTCCGATTCTTCCCATGTGAGGGAACGGACACAATGTCGGAGAAGTAGGTTGAGGTTGTCACGGTCGCTGTCGGTCAGGCGCCGTGCACGCTTTGACGCTTTGGGAGCTGGCGTGAAGAACTGCCGGGAGAGTCGTTCCCTTAGGAACAGCAATGCGCGTGAAAGAGACGCCATGGCTACAGTAGAGGCCGGGGCGTCGTCCCGATACAGTTGCTGAGCTTGGATGAATTTATCCAAACTCGCTTCCAGCGTGTTGGCAGCTTCATCCGCCCCGCCGTCACGGAGCTCTTCGATAAGGCCTCCAATGCGGTTGACGGCGCGGATAAACTCCTCGCCGCCCTTGTTCGGCAGGCGCTTGCCAATAGCCTCGGTGATTCTGAACATGAGGAGGACGAGGTCGTCGGACGGAATGTTGACCTCACGAGCGAGACACCAGGCTGCTTGTCGAAGACCTGCAAAGTGCATGTCCTCGTCGTCGCCTTTATAGATGGACACCGCTTGGCCGGCTTTGACCTCGAGGCCTTGCGCACCGCCGTTCTCGACAATCTCCTCGAGGACCTCCCACAGACGAGGGGGGTCGGACCGCAATTCGTTGTTCTTGCAGCAGAGATGGAGCCACCGTCTGCGCATCTCGATGGGCATGGTGGAAAACGAGCCATTGTGGTAGTGGCTCTTGTAGACGGGCCATAGCCACAGGATGATGTTTTTCACTTGTTGGTCAAACCTCTTTCTTTGCTCTTGGACAAAGAATGTACCCAAGAGCCGCTCCATGAGGTCAACGGGGAGCACCGTAGGGTCCATCTCACACTTGCGCGCAAGCGTGAGGAGCTCTTTTACTCGTGACTTGCGGATATCCGCCGAGCCTGGCGGGAGAGGCGACCCATCCGTGTTGGTTGGATACAACTGATGCCTGATAAGGGAAACAAACACATCGTCCGGAATGGCAGGTCGCAGGTCGGCGTGCAGTCCTTCGTACACGGCCCATGACGCTTCCGGCGTCGAGGACAGCACTGCCTGGCTGAGAAGCTGCATGTGCCGCATGAACTGGGGCGAGTCGGTGGACCATGGCAGTGGCGGCGGAATGGGCAGGTGCGACATCTGCATGTGCTGGAGGCGCTCAAGAGTTGGTAGCCGTGATGGAGGTGCCGAATGTGTCGACCACTCGTCTGGGCGGCAGCAAGTGCACGAGACCCAGCGCGAGCAGCCCGGGATGGAGGGAGGGATGGCATGCCGCAATCGACTGGAAGCGGAGGAATGGGTACGCTCCAGTGCGCGGGCCAAGGGAGCGACGCGCCGCATCGGGTGTACCAAAGCGACGGCTCGAGGTAGAGATGGGGGGGAGGGAGGGAGGAAAGGCGGAGCCGAGAGGTGGGCTGAAAGATGTCAGCTAATGGGGGGAGACAGTGTGTGTGTGTAGCAAGACTCACGTATGAGCTGTGTCGCTCTACTTCCACACCTCTTTGGGCAGGACCAAGTCGCGTGAGCGTTTGTCGAGCCGTCAAGCAGGTATAGTCTGTTGAAGTTGAGTGTGGATGGTAGGCCGCCAAAGGCGCGAGGTCACGGAACTTGATTTTGCTGAAAGTGGGTGACGGCCGGGGTCCGATCGCCTCGTTAATGACGTGTGGGCGAGTGATAAAGGGTCGGTTCCACCTGCGCGCTTGACTTTTGGGTGGCGACACGATGTGGGTGGCCGTTTGATGGGGCTTTGATGGCAGTGGTGGTTGGGAGAAAGGCGAGGAACGCAGCGAGGGAAGGTGGGTGCATGCAGCTGGCGGAGGGGGAGGGAGGGAAGACATACATATTCATCTGCATCTCTCTTTCACACACCTCTCTTCTCGTCTTCACCCTCTCGCATCCATCCACCAGGCCACCACTCGGCACGGCCCATCGGCTTGGCTGCCCTCGCCTCGTGAGCGTCCGCGTCAGTGATCGTTGTCCCCACCGGCGCCCACCTCGTCCTCACCATGCGCCCTCAAATCTCCACGCCTGCCAAGGCGACGGGCCTTGTGCGCCGTCACAACCTCACCACCAATGCCCCGGGCAAGATCCCCAACCGGCCTGGCATGAACCTCAACCTCAGTGGCGACCTGTTCGGCGGCGGCGGTGGCAGCTTCCCCGGCAGCAGCCACAGCAACCACAGCGACCACGGCCACCACAATCAACCTTCCCCGGGCCCTTCCCAGCTCCAGGTCATCTACCAGCTCAACCAAGTCCACAACTATTCGCCAAGCATGCCCACCTCGCCTGAAGGCGCCATCCCCAACATCCCCACGCAGCTGTTCGCCCAGCAGCAGAATGAGAGGGCTGAACAGAGGGCGGCTCGCATCTCGCCAGTTCCCGAGGTAAGTCCAGTCACCCAGAGCACCTGCTGACTGGACAGGAGGAAGACACTCGTCACAGTGACGACGACAACGCCGAAGACGTCACGCAAGACAAACGCTGCATCCAGCAGGCCCGTCCCAAGGTCATCGAGTACGCGGCCAACCCCATCCTCAGCGTCCTCCCCAAGCCCCGTCCTCAGCTCAGATCCTCGGCTCCTGGAACCAGTGCTGTCGGTTTGGGTGAGATGACCGGTTCCCATGCTATGACGGGCGGTCCCTCTGCTCTTGCCAACCAGCGCTCCCTTCAGCCAGCCCAGCGTCCCCAGATGGCCCAGCAGGCCCCTCACACCACTCACCAGACGTACGAGCCTCGTGGCGAGGGCCACTTTCGCCAGGAGTCTGTGAGTTAACCCTCAGTAACGCATAGCTCACCAGCCAGCTTGCCCACCAGTCCAACTATAGCAAGCCCAGCAACCACTTTGCACCCAACTTGAACGCCAGCGAGATCGATTTCGGCTTTGACAACTTTGAAGCAGACTTCAACGCCTTCTCTCACCAACTCCACCAGGCGCAGACCCACCACAAGCACGCCGTCCAGGACGATGGTCCCTGGAACCTGGCCCTCAAGGAAGCCCACACCTTCCTTCCCTCCCAGCCAATGGCCCCAGTGGCCTCGGCCAGCCCTCGACTGCCAGCAACAACAGCATGCAGCAGCCCCACGCCACCAGGGCCGCCGAGCCCGCTGCCGCGCCTGTCCCCACTCAGCTCGACTTCGGCGAGTCCAACCCCTTCACCCAGGCGGAGCCACTTGCTTTCCCCGCGGCTGAGGCAAACCACGACGTTCTCGCTCGCTCCGCCAAGCGCAAGTATGCCAACCCCGAGGACGACCCGACTCACGTCGAGACGTTTGACGACCTCGACGTCTCCCAGTTCAAGACCCCCTCGCAGCCCAAGGCCACCGCGCCAAAGGTGACTTGGTGCTGCACTCCCACACTCGCCGCTGACTCTCAGGGCTACTTCCACGCTCCCAAGTTTAGCACGCCCTTTGATCCTCTCGAGGGCATCTCGCTCGACGACCTGTGGAACCGCGCGGCCAAGTCGTCCGAGGAGAGCCAGCACTCCAACTCTGTGGCGTACGATGGTGGGTTTCGCGACCGGAAGCGAGCTAACCCTCAGACTACTCCAAGGAGGTCGTCGTCAATATGAAGGCTTACATGGCCGAGACATTCACCAGTACGTCGGCCCAGAGGCCAGAGACCAGAGGGTATACCAGCTCACGAGTCTCCAGAGTTTGACACGCTCACGGCGACGGCCAACACTGCACTTGCGTCCAAGAAGATCGTCACGTTACTCCACACGGAGGCTCGCCAGAAGGCTCACGATGACGAGCCCCCCACCAAGCGTGCTCGTACCGAGTTGGACTAGGTCGACGATAGGAAGGTGAAGCATAGGACACGGTGGTTGTATCCGGAGAGTGTAGTATAGACAACAGGACGGACGAACGGATGCAGCACAAGCTACATGACATCAAAACTGTAGGCGCGCGGTGTTCAAGGCACCCCACTCGCTTGCTCCACCTGTTCGCACGCCTGTATATTTTCGGCCCAGCGATTGTCGGTGAACCCTTTGCGGCAGACGCGGTGTTCCTGACATCAAAGAGCCAGAAGGGGTCTCGTGCATTGCTCGCACAACCACTCGTCAGTCACCCATCTTCCACCGTCCAACAGACCCGTACCCATCAACAAGTTCTCGGCACACAGCATACAGAAATCCCCAAGACGTGTATCCTATAGCACGCGCGTAATCCTTCACAACCTCTTGCTCTCCCTGCCAAAATCCATAGACACGCTCGCACACACGCCTTTTCCTTTCATTGCGCGTTGCCACCGGACACCCTCCACCCACTACCACATGCCGCTCTAGATGTCTGGCTCTGGGCATCCGAACGGCGGCGCATCTGCGTCGGGGAGCACGAGCTCGGCCTCGACACGCGTCTCCTTTGCGATCCCCGGCGCTTCAAAGCTAAAAGCCGCGGGCTTGCCGACACCATTATCCCTCGACGCGCGCGCGCCGACAGCTGGTCTCCCGCTCAACCCTCTGCTCGCCGTGGCCGCTGCTGCCGCCTCCGGGTCTAGCAGCTCGGGCTCGTCTATTGGTGGTGGTGGTGGAGGAGGAGGAGGAGGAGGCGGCGCGGCGTCGTTGCCGCCCAAGCCAACACACGCGCAGGGTCTCCCCCCACCGCGTAATGGCGAGCACTTGCGGTGGAGCGCCGGACCGTCACGCGAACGTGATCGCGACAGCCATCGAGATGGATGGGACCGACACGACCGCGATCACCGCAGCGACAGAGACAGAGATTGGGACAGACGACGGTCACCCAGCCCGGAACGCCGGAGGCGCAGATCACACTCGAGGGAGCGTGAACGCGTGGATAGGTACTACCCGGAGCCATCCCGGGACCGCGACGGGGGCCGCGGCGAGCGATACTACCCCGGACGTGATCGTGATCGTGATCGTGAACGCGACAGGCGACGCGACGGACGCGGCGACCGGTATGAACGGTACGATCGCTACAGCTCGCCAGAAAAGAGCCGCTATGGCTCGCCAGAGAGAGGTGGCCGGTATCCATCCCCGACAAAGAGGTCGTCGCCAGACAAGGGCGGCAACGAGATGAACGGACATGGCCGGCGCCGCGACTCTCGCTCGTCGCCAGTGCGCTCAATGGCCCAGACGACAACTCCAGCAACGGCCCTTCCTCCCCCACCCGCCCCCTCCACGCGAACAACCTCCTCCTCCTTCACCACCTGCCGACGCGCCCCCACCACCAGAGACGTCCCCACCACCACCGCCATCTTCCCCTCCTCCTCCACCTCCACCACGCGACCCGCCCGCGCTTGACCATCGCCTCCCATCGCGCCCCTTATCCCCTCACTCGTTCAAGGGGACCCCTACAGGCCCAGCGTCATGGAAGAAGGCTCCCCCAGCTGGACCGGCGTCAGCACGTGTACCCTCGACAACGCCGACTGGCCCAGCGTCCATGTCGGCACCATCAGCTCCCCACCCCCCTCCTCCTCCTCCCCCTTCGCACGAACCCCCTCCCCCACCGCCAGAGACATACAAGCCTCCCCCCTGTGTTTCTCGTCGCCCTGGCGCCGGCTCTTTCCTCTACGTCAAGGATCCCAAGACTGGCGCCGACGTCAAGCGCTTTGATGGTGTCCTCGACGGCGTGTCACCTACGGTGCACGACCCACGACTCAAGCAGGCGGCCGACGTCCGTGGACGCGGTACCGGAGGCCAAAAGCAGCGATCTCTGCTGTACACGCTCGAATACGAATGGGACGAGAATTCGCCTGGTCCCCAGCCTCCTCCCCCTCCTACCGCTGTGCTCCTTACCGGCCTCAACGCGCTCACCACCGTCGACCAGATCACAAAGTTCCTGCGCCCCCACGGACGTATCAAGGAGCTCGACGCCAAGATGGACACCAAGAGCGGCATGCAGCTCGGTATCTGTTGGGTCAAGTTTGACGGCCCAGCTCCCGGTCGCCAGGGTACCGCACACGACGCAGCAGTCTTGGCCGTCAAGGCATGTACGGGCCAGCGTGTGGGTCTGGCAAACGGCGAAAGAGTCAAAGTCGTCCTCGACGGCCGTGGCTTGCGGGCTATCCAAGCAGTCAAGGACGAGATGGAGCGGCGGTACAAGCCCAAGCCCAAGCCTGTTGCTGCCCCCGCTCCGGCGCCGCCGCCGCCTGCCGCGCCGAAACCCATCGAACCTCTGCAGCCTAAAAGCGAGCCTGCTCCGCCTCGCTTCGGACCCGGTGCCAGTGCCCGTGGCCGTCCACCACCTCCCAAGTTTGATTCGTTTGGCCGCAACTTTTCCAGCCTGTCACGTTCGCTTCCCGTGCGCGGGTTTCAGCAGCGCGACACGGGCTATGGCGCACGCGGCACGCAAGACGTTTCGCGCGACTTTCGTACGTTCCAGGACTTTTCGCGCGACTTTCACGGTCCGTCTGCGTCAAGGTTTGGTAGCCGCAGTGACTTGTACTCGCCCATACACTCATCGAGGTCGAGGTCGCGCTCCCGTTCCCGTTCGCGCTCGGTCTCGTCCTATTCGTCCGATTCAGACTCGGACAACCGCCCAGCGTACCGCCGCGGAGGATCTCCGCCCATCCGCGCACGCGGCACGGCTCGCGCCGACGTTGACCGCAAGGCGGCCGACGAGGCGGCAGTGGAAAAAGTCAAGACGGCACTGGCGACCAACTCGCGTGCGTATGTCTTCATCGACGCCAAGAGCCTCAAGCACGGCAGCGATGTGATGGAAGAGCACGTCGAGGCGCATTTCCGCTCCTTCAAGCCCGAGGCGGTGCTCCACAACCATGTCGGATGGTACATTCTCTTTGGCGACGACCAGGCGGCGTACCGTGCTCGCAGCTTGCTGGACAATACCGCTGTCCAGGGCCACCGGCTTTCTATTGAGGTGCGCACGGCGGCCGCCAAGAGTTCTGGTGCTGCAGCTGCTGCTGCTGCTGCCACTGGTCTGGGTGGTGCAGCACCTGCCACGCCTGAAAAGGGCGGTTGGCGCTTCCTCACCATCACCAAGAAGCACCCGTCCGCCGCACCCAACCGCCGCGCCGCCGCGCCCCTCCTCAGTCCCAAGCGCTCCAAAAAGGTCGCCCTCGACAGCAGCCGCCGCCGCCACTCTGTTAGCTACACGTCAAGTGAGAGCAGTGACGACGACGACAATGAAGGAGTTGTCCGCCGCCCCGCCGCCAAGCGCGTGGCTGAGAGCGACGACGATGACGATGAGCCCATGGTCGTCGACAAGGCTGTCAAGGAGGAACTGTCACCCAAGGACGAGGCAGAGGTCTCCAAGAAGCGCGCGGCAAAACCAAAGGAGAAGGAGGCCAAGAAGAAGGCCAAGGTCGCCGCCGCCGCTGTCAAGGTAGAGGTCGAGGTGGCTGCTGAACCCGTCCCCGCTGTTGCCGAGATCCACGTCCCTACTGTCCCCGCCGAGGTCAAGCCGAAACCCAAGCCCAAGCCCAAGGCCACGGCGCTGGACAAGCTCATGACGTCTGGCGCAGTCGTCGACGACGAGGATGCGTTTTGGCTAGGCCAGGCACTTGCTGGTGCGGCCGAGGACGAGCTGGACCTCTCGGACGGCGAGCCAGAGCTGGACGGCGCACATCCGCTGTTCCACACGTCGGGAGCGTGGCGTGCAGAGGGCCGCAAGAAGATTCCGCCCATCCAGAAATCCGCCTATTTGCCACAACGCAACCGCGCGACCACTGCCGCTGAAGATGCAGCCACGGCCACCGGCCTCGCTGCCGGCCGCACGGCACGTATCACCGGCCGTCGTCTTGCCCTCGACATGGACATTCACCGCAAGGCCGCCGCGCCCAGTGCCGCCGCGGCCGCAGACGCCAGCGACCTGTTTGCGTTCAACCAGCTGTGTATCCGTAAGAAACAGCTGCGGTTCGCCCGTTCCGCCATCGAGGGTTACGGTCTGTACGCGATGGAGACGATCCAGCCCGGCGAGATGGTGTGCGAGTACGTTGGCGAACTAGTGCGCTCGACCGTCGCCGAGATTCGCGAACACCGGTACCTCAAGCAAGGCATCGGTTCGTCGTACCTGTTCAGGATCGACGGCGACACGGTCTGCGACGCAACGTTCCGCGGCTCGGTGTCGCGCCTCATCAACCACTCGTGCGACCCCAGCGCCTCGGCCAAGATTATCAGTATCAACGGCCAGAGCAAGATTGTCATTTACGCCAAGAAAGTGTTGCGGCCCGGAGACGAAATCTTGTACAATTACAAGTTTGAGCTCGAGAGCGATCCGGGCCAGAGACTCGTGTGTCTCTGTGGTTCGGAGAACTGTACTGGGTTCCTCAACTAGAGGGGAGGAGGAGGTGGTTGTCTGTGGCAGGGAAAAGACAAGGAGAGAAGGAGAGGAGAGGAGAGGAGAGAACACTACCTTTTGGCATACAGCTTTTGTGCCATTTTACGAGAGATGCTGGATTATATACATACAGGTAAACTACGGAATGTCCAGCGATATGCTATGCCTGTGCATGTACGGAGAGGGTGGGCAATGCAAGGAGGTGTTTCCGCGCTCGGGGTCGAGGATTGGAATGTATGCGAAGAAGGCTGTTCCTGGTGCAGCGGTCGTGAACGGCAGGTTGCTCGGAACGAGCAGCTAGCGATGAGGGTTCTTTTGACAGATCGACGCTGATGGGGATGGTCTTGACGGGTGGGCTCTTGCGAAGACGGGCACGTCGGCAGTGGCGACCGTCCTAGGGTGACACACGCGGCCATGGACACGCCACAGCGGCCTCGGCACACTACGGATGGACCCAACAGGCCTGGCTAGTCTCGAGGTGGTATTCCACTGGTCCGATGTCGGTCTTGTAGTCTTCATGGGTCATAAACGTGATCTGGCCAACGAGCAGGTCGGCCATGGCGGCTGACATTCCGTGCTGGGACTTGAACAGCTCTATGATGCTGCTCCGGAGGCGGTCGAAGGCCGAGTCGTCGTCCTCGCCCGGAAGAGACGGCGTGTCAACAACGTCCTCCATACCGACAATGACGATTTCGAGGCTGGCGAGGTTGGGCGCATCCTTTGCCTCGGCGAGCCCTATCGTCTGGATGACAGCCCCGACGTCATAGAGTGCAACTCCACGGCCACATCTGTGGTCGTACACTTGCGCCTTCCTGCGCCACTCTTCAATGTTGGAGTAGTCGCAACCCAAGTGCCCAAGCCCATCGCAGATTGATGGGTCGTACGTAAAGATGTAAACCATCTTCGCTAGAGGTAGTTTGAACTGCTCTGTGGGAGGAAACGGACAAGGCACCACGGACCGCTTGTCGTACGAGCAGTGAAACACAAGTGTACCAAAGCCATCAACGTGGTCGCTAGTGCAGCATATCATGCTGTCCCATTCCATCTGATGATGCGCAAACGTCGGTATTTCTTGCCACAGGACCGCTTTGGCGCCGGTCACGGTCTGGTAGCTTTGTCTGTCACGGCGGACGCAACGCAGGTTGCGGAAAACGTCGGCATACTTGAACGGTGGTTCCCCGCTCCCACAGTCTCCATCATCCAGTATGCGGGTGTGCTTGGTGAGAAGCTGGATGGTGCGTTCAAGGAAAGGACGGTCAAGCCGGAGGAAGGGTATGGGCTTGATATCTGCCTCGCACCGATACCGGCGGGGAGGGTAAAGGTACTCGCCGTCATAGAAGACGTGATGGCAAAGCTTGGCCTCCATGCGCGCCAGAAAGGCACGTGAGGTCTGTCGGATAACAAGCGAGTCGGCGTATGTTGCGTAGCTGAAGATGAGGTCGACGATTTCAGGAAACGCCGTGTGGTCGATGAGGCATCGGATGGGAGGACGAGCGTTAGACACAGTCTCTCCAGCGGCAGACAGCATGGCTTCAGGCTAGGTGATCAGGTGAAGGGATGAGACTGCTGCAAAGTGGTTTGAGACTGGTCGTCAGGAAAGGAGTCGCGTCTCGCCGTCCAACCCGGGGTCCCCAGAGCGGCAACAAATCTCGGCCAACAGCGCTACATGCGCTGCCAAGCTGCCGACGTCGTGCGTGCAGCTGCGTGATGGCAATGCATGAGAAGAACCGTGAGGGATCTGTGCCCGATGACGAGGCAGTACAATGTACACCCTCTCACTTATTACCTTCTTATGGGCTGACACTGAAACACATCGCCGAGAAGGGCATCCGCAGTCACGTTACTATGGGCGACACCTTCCTCACAGCTCACAGTGGCGGCTCCCGTCCAACGAGAAACCCTCCCAGTCGCCAAAACGTCTGGCTGCAGCACAGATTGCTTCTCTATTCGCCCGTGGCCCGTAGGTTGCAAGTCGTCACTGTTGGTTGGCATTTCGCAGTGATTTTTGGCCCTTTCCTCGCTTCAGACCACGAGTGACTGGTTGGCGCTGTAGCGTTTCATCGTGAACTACAAGATTTCTGTGTAGCATGTATCGTAGCGTAAACTCCAAGGTTCTATGGACAGTTACTTGAGGTTGAGCCACTCTGTCCAGGAAGGGCACATCACTGAAACGGGAAATGGTGAGCGCTGGGCTCAGCGCGGGCAATGCGACTGGTTTCCAGGCGGTACTGCTCATAACCGACATGGGCGGCGTAGTCTTCGTGACTCATGAAGGTTATGCGCTCTAAGAAGGTGGCGGCCTCGCTTGAAGTAAGTCCGACCTCCACTTCGCAATGAGCTTCGAGCTGCGAGTAAAGGAGCTCGTGTGGTGAGGCGTTCATCTCCTCCTCTGAATCGTCTAACCGCAGAGCCGCCGTATCGATGAGTTCTTCAAGACCGACGATGATGAGTTTGACAGGTTCGGGCATCCGGAGGGCATCCGGTACGCCAATGAGACTTGCAATCTGATCTAGCTCTACGTCGCCAGGAAGACGGCCGCACTGGGCACCGGCGAGTTGCGCGTATTTCTTCATGTCGGCCTCGACAAGTTCATCATGACGGTCGCGAGAGCTGTCGTCCGTGCCGAAGGCAAAGCGTTTGCGACGGTGTTCCGTGAAGATGAACACAAACGTCTCCGCGTCGTCCCAACCGGGGATAATGACCAGGTCTTCAGGCGGGAATACCACAGACCTCTTGTCATAGTCGTAGTGGAATACTTGAGCGCGGGAAGCAAATGACGATTCAAGAGAGAGAGTTCCTGTTGAGAGAAAATTGAACCAGTCGTGAGTACGGTCATGGTCAGGGGCAAATGCGGCTGGAAGGCGCCCCCACCAGACACATTTTGGAACGTGTATTTTCAGGCGACCGACATCACGACGGACAAGACGGAGGCGGCAAAAAGCCACAGCAGGGTCAAACGGCGGAATGTAGTCCGTGAAAACATCCGGCTCGGTGCGGTCACGAACCATGTCCGCGTTATCGTCCAAGACACGCAGATACTGGCTGAGCAAGTTGACTGTGCGTTCGAGGAATGGTGGTTCGAGACGCAGGCAAGGGATGCGCATGTGTTTGCGTTGGGATTTCTTGACCGCGGGGAAGCAGAAGCCGTGGTCCTCGGTGATCTGGACGTGATAGCACATACGAGCTTCCATGCGGTCACGGAAGGCTCGCGACGTCTGGCGCAAGAGCAGCCACGCTTTGTGGGTGGTGTAGCTGATAATCATATCCATGATGTGTGGGAAGGCGGTGTGGTCGATGGTGACGCGAGGTGCGAGCGCCCAGGGGGAAGCGGCCGCCTGCCGGCGACGTCCCGCGGCCTTTTGGGCCGACATTGTTGAAGAAGAAGGTCGTTTTGTGAGGTGGTGATGGTTGAGGAGAAGTGTGTGAAAAGAAGAAGGGGAGGGGCGTGTGTGCCGTGTGTTTAGTTGCCAGTCGAGCGTGGTTGACGTGTGCAGGGCGCAGCGCGCGCGGAGCTCCAGATCGGCGAGATCAGCCACTTCAACCATCAACCATCAACCCATCGATGCTCTCGCCGCCGCGCATTATCTGGCATCATGATAGAGACCTCAACTACAGTTAATCTCCAAATCCTATCTTCAACTTCTACAACCACCTGACAACCACAGTTTACAACATGCTTGAATTACTTATGCATGGGATGAAGAGAATCCCAGGCGGAACGACTTAGGTGGGTCGTGGAACTGGCGTTGCTGAGAAAACCTTGGCATGACCTTCTTGCCTCGTCCCGGTACATGGAGGGGAGGGGACCAATGTGGGAAGGTGTACTCGCGCTTGTGGTCATGGACTGGAATGATGCGAAGAATCAACAGCTGTCAAGCAATGTACGAGACCGCTCCATGGTGTGGCAGACAAATTTCGATTTTCAGGGCAATTTGTACGGCTTTTTCGCTGTCGCCACTTTGCTCGTTCTATCGCGGCATTGTTATGACCGTGGGTTTTGCGGGTTGTATCCCAATAATGTTACATGGATATGCGCTAGTGTGATGATATGCTGAGCATACCTGACCTGCTCAAGCTGTGGGGGAGAAGTGCGGACACTAGTGAAGGGGCGCACCAGGAGGCCAGACACGGCCCCGCTGCCTTCATAAGGGCCCTACACACATGAAAGCTCAACTGCTCTTCACCTCTACCCCTAATCATCAACAACCAGGAGTTGTTCACATCTATTTCTGTTCGTACCTGGCGGCCGGCCGTGTCGGTTTGGAAACGGTTCTGACCCTCAGTTGCCACCTCAGCACCTACTCTCCGCAATGGGGGAGCAGAAGGGACACAAAAGGGCGCTGATGAGTCTGGTCAAACCATCAAAGTGTGGCAATCGGGTATGGTAGTAGCTAACGCTGTAGTCGCCTGAGAATGACAGTGAGTCGCCCATCCAGCCAAGCACGGTATCCCGAGCGAGCGTGAGGTCCGACGGCGTGAGCGCCGTACAGCTAGCTAGTGTACACGGTTGAATGGCTGACACTACCAGGACCGGCAGATAGACCAGGGCCACGACCCCATCACTCCCTGTAACCTCGTGAACCACGCCCACCAAGTATGTTGTCGTCGCCATGGGATAATGGGAATGAGTGCTGACCTCACAGCGCTTTGGGGTGACCTCTCCTCGCCAACCAAACGATGCGTTCACCTCAGCTCAGAATCTTGTTCGCTTGACATTCGCCGCCCGACGAGAACGCAAGGACCTCCTTGACGTTCCCGGCGACGGTAACTGCCTAGCACATGCCGTGGCGTATAAAGCCTTAAAGGTCGGCATGGGAATCGGCCACCAAGCTCTCCGTTCACGGAGATGGCTCGCGACGGCGTCTACATGGATGCCTGGGGGGGGGGGGGGGGGGGGGGGGGGGGTTGGGAATGGCTGTCACTCTGCAGCGCCCCATGTTCTGAAAGGTCGAAACATTCCCCCAGGGCTCCCCTTCATGGAGATGTTCAAGGCGGTAAGGGATTCCTATCACAAATCCTTTACCGACATGGGCCCCTCGCCGACGCGGGAGAGCTTGACCACCGCACCGCGGCGCCTGCAGCGTGCATGGATCCTCAAGAACTGCTTCGAAAGCTTTCGCTGGTCGCCCGACCAGACCAACCACGTTGGCCCGGACCCCATGTCGTACCACTCTATTGGCAACACCGCCGAAACCTCGGCCCACATCAACCAGTTCAAGGGCGGAAAGCCCAACGCTCTGGTTGTTCTCCAAGCCATTTCCCTGCGCCTGTGCCACCACCCGACCGCCGCCGTTGATGACGAGGTCTTTGACCTCATCACCGGCCTCATGAACGGCGCAGCTGCACTTACGATTGCCTGGGGGTATCCCCACCGGGACTTGCTCACCTCCGGCATGCG
Organism: Apiotrichum porosum; assembly: GCF_003942205.1. Lineage (NCBI taxonomy): Eukaryota > Fungi > Basidiomycota > Tremellomycetes > Trichosporonales > Trichosporonaceae > Apiotrichum > Apiotrichum porosum. The sequence goes on along the minus strand of NW_021167110.1, from coordinate 2,324,179 downwards.
CGCAAAGGTCGTGGCCATCCAGGGCCGGCTTGAGCGTTTCCTTGGTCTCGTCGACGAGCTTGACGGCGAAGAGTTCGACTTGCGCGAGTTCATCGTCCCGCTCCCACTTCCTTCAATCACGGATGTGCTTGTCGGATACTCCTCTGAATGGACGTCTGGAGAACGGAGATACGAGACGAAGAAGCTGCTGGACGAGTGGAAAGAGTGGATGCCGGAAATTGATGAAGTTGAGAGAAGGTGAGAAATGTCCCGCAGTTGGGTTTTATGTTCGAGACATTGTGTTGACGAGTCAGGGCCCCGCGCGTCAACCGGCTCAACAGTGCCTCTTCTCCGGAACGGCGAGGTATGCCAGTGCTCATGTACGACCCAGCCACAACGCAGACAGGCCAAGTGCTACTGCTTTGCGCGGCTGTCCTCAAGCGGTTCTCATTTGCATGCTCTGCTCGGTTCCCACCCACCGTGGACACACCAAAGGACGTTCTACTGTAGTGGCCACGTCCGCACGAATGCGGCCGGTGACGTGCTGTGTGTCGGTCGTGACCGCGAGAGTGGCCTTGCCCACTGTCATGCTGGCATCGGATACCACCCCTTGAACACCCTCTTCGGCCGCGATTGCCACACTCGCCCGGGCCGCGCGCAGCCATTAGCCTGCAACGCCCGCATCCAGCTCTGGGCTGTCAACCAGTTCCGAGGCAGTTATCGCTGCCAGGCTCTGGTCCGCCAACTTTGGAACGCGACCAACAAGATTTTGTTTGAGCGCGTTCTGAGCACGCTCTGCAGGCGAGGCGTGATTGCCGGTCCCATCAAGCTGGCACCACTCTACAAACCCTCTCCGCAGCTGCTCGCCATGTGGCAGACGAACGGCGACAACGACATCGAGTCGGCGCTTCGTTACCCCACCTTCGCTGCTGAAGTGAAGCAGCAGCTTAGGGCGGCGCGTCAAGCACCCGAGAGCTTTGAGGAAGCCAAGCGCTCCTTCTACGAGGACCTGGGTCTGTCGGGTGGATGCGTTGCTTGTGGAGAAGACGGTACCATGAGGATATCTGCGGGGCCTGCAGCCGCACCAACGAGCGTTTCGTGCGCTGGGAGCAAACTGTACGTGCTCTGTCAAAGGCCAGCGACCAGGCTGCCCAGATTCGGTTCGAAGACGCGCCTTTCGACTGTGGCATCTCTAGCTCAGTATCCCACTGCCCGCCATCTCGTTTCCCCCCGCCTCACCCCAATCTCCGAGATCGCCCGCATCGCCTCGGCCGAGCTCATTCCATCATCGCCAACCACCACCACCCTCGACCCCCGGTTCCTCGTCACTCGTCCTTGTGACGTCTGTGGCACCCCGATTGTGCGCAAGTGCCACCTCTCGGGCGGCCGTGTCGGCTGCAGCAAGTGTGGGTCGAAAGAATGCTACGACGCTCGACGCACGCCAGATCCATGATGGCAATGTGAGAACTTGGGCCGACATGGAAATGAACATGGTGTTGATACTTGACAGGTCTGCCAAAGATGCTACCGCCGGTTCCTCCGCCACAGCTACGCCCGCGCCATCCCTGCAGCTTGCGCCACACCAGGCTGCAAGAGCCGAATGACAGACAGTGTGGTTTCCCTGCACAACCATCGCTGGCTGCGTAAGTTATGGATCGAGACGAGGCATCTATATAGCTTACACAACAGGCCTGCATGCCGTGCGCGGACAGTGGAGCGCTTCAGGTCAAGGGTCACAAGACTCCATTGTAGGACGGCGCCAAAGCCACACCATCTGACACCAGCTCGAGCTCGACCACCCGCGCGTGACGCTGCCACCGCCACGTCTACAGCCGCGCCAACGACCGCCACGCGTCCCGAACGCTGTGGGGTCTGCAATTGCGACCTGGTCGGCTCCCGGATGCACAACCATCCCCTCATCCCCAGTGACAGAAGAGTAAGTGCTATTTCCATTACCCCGCTGACATGGAAGGCGTGTAACGCATGTTGGTCTCAGCTCAAGTTTAGTCCCTCTGTTGGTGAGGAACGGCGGCGGACCAAAGGGTGCGGTGCCCCCAGCCCCAGGCAAGAGCTGCTGAGTGCAATGGCGTACTGTTGGTGTGGCACTGGAAGGGCAAGAAAGGAGGAAAGAGAGGCGGACCCAGGGTGAGCAACGATATTCCGACGTCTGCTGACCTGCCTAAGATATGTGTCGCGTGTCGCTATCAAGCCTTTGCAAACAGCGAGGCTGGTAAAGCCAAGATTGAAGCCAAGAACGGAAAGACCTTGAAGAAGATTGCCGCCGATCGCGAGGCATCTGCAAAGAGGCATGCACCAGAACGTCAAGTCAAAGCCACGCTCAAGGTCGCCGTCAAGGTTGCCCGGACGTCGGTTCCCAGTGGAGCTACGTTGACGCGCGCGTCGCGCCGCATGAGCGATGACGACAGCGAGCACGAGGAGGACGAGGAGGACGAGGATGGCAAGTGAGAGTAGGTATACTTGAGAACCAGACTTGAGGCGCAAATCTGACTTGTCGCAGCGTGCGCCATCTCATCAAACTCGAGCACACTAGCTTGATTGTGAGACTACACCTCAACAGCCACAACTTGCAACACGCAATACTGCCCACGTTTCCTCTCACTCCCACACGCAAATGAACAACTCGAGGACACCTTGTGCAAACAGACAGCTCGCCACCAGGCAGCCGCTCAGACTCGAGTAATGGCTGTGCTCCGGCGGTATAGTTATGGGTATGCGTAATGTTTACACACATGCGGCACGGAGATGTATAGCCTAAAAGTACAGTGCTGCCAAAGTTCATTATGGTCAACAGCGATGAATGGTGTGATGCGTAACAACGGAGAGCGTGCAGCAGCGTGCCGCTCAATGTCACACGCGACACTCGCCTTGGGATGGCTGAGTGGTGTCCCAGGTGCTTGCCGGTCATGTGAACGTGATCGCATTAACTCGGCATTGCACGCCAAGTGAGCTGCATTGCGGACGCTGCACAGGGATCATGAGAAGAAAGAAAAAAACTACTGCGTGCCACGTTACAGCTGGGGCAGTACGTACGCTCACGTTGCAACAGCTAAGAGCATAACAATTTGCATACTCTACGACTCCGAGGAGCCCTAGGTCGCATCCGTCCCGAAGCTCAGGCGAGCACTTGATGAAGAGACCACCTGCGGTCGGGTATGTGGGCGAGCGGGTATTAACAGTGGACCCAGGATGACGATGTGTGTGTGTGTGTGTGTGTGTGTGTGTGTGTGTGTGTGTGTGTGTGTGTGTGTGTGTGTGTGTGTGTGTGTGTGTGTGTGTGTGTGTGTGTGTGGCGACGGGCGTCTGGTTCAGTAATTACTCCCTTCTCTTAACACTCAGTGTCTTCTATCCACGTCCATGACTCCAACGAATCCACTTCCCTCGCGCCCGTGAATAAGAGCGTCAGTCCCGTCTGAACTAAGGCGGTAAATGAACTGCAACAGAACGGTAGAACGCTAGAAAGTATTCCATAGTCTACAGAGGAACTGCGACTACAAACACCAAACGCTCTGCTCAGGTCGAACAGATGCGATTCCAACGAAGATGGCACAAGCTCGAGTAGCAGGCAGTTTAAGCCGACTGCTCGAACATGTAGGTGGTCCCACACTTGCCACAGGCTGCAACCGTCAGCAACAGAACAAAAAAGAGAGTATGAGGACGTCAACTCGAACGAGGAGTCAAACTCTTTCGAGGATGAAAACTGGGACGGCGCTGACGCCAACAATGATGCAAACTCACACTGGCGGTCCTTGTGGAGGGCCATGAAGACGCCCGCACCGCACGAGGGCTTTTGTAAGTCAGCTTTGTTCAAATGGGGAGTGGGGAGACGTTGAAGGAGGAAGGAGATGGGAAGACCACGGCCCTTGACCACGATCCTCCCACCCTCCACATTACGTAATGATGGCACGCACCTGGGGGCACTCGCGACGAAGACGCTGGATCTTTCCAGAGGCGTCCACCTTGTAGTCTATTGCATGTCAGTGAAGTGTTCCACGAAGAGTAGAGGTCTATGTTCGACGAAAGGAAGCAAGAATGTGGGGTGTGGACGATCGGTGCCACAAAACTTGCGCCCCGAATCGATCGGCGCCACATCGCTTTTTCTTCCCATCCGGCACCATCTCAACTCGTGTACTCACACTTGAGGACGGCCATCTTGACCTTGACGTGCTTGTGCTTGATCTTCTTGGGGGTAGTGTACTGCTTCTTTTTGCGCTTCTTGGCCATACCACCACGCAGGCGGAGGACGAGGTGGAGGGTCGACTCCTTCTGGATGTTGTAGTCCGAAAGGGTGCGGCCGTCCTCGAGCTGCTTGCCGGCGAAGATGAGGCGCTGCTGGTCAGGGGGGATGCCCTCCTTGTCCTGGATCTTGGACTTGACGTTGTCGATGGTGTCCGAAGACTCCACCTCGAGGGTGATCGTCTTACCCGTAAGGCTGGGGGAAGAGTCAGCGCCGTGTTCGGTGTTGTTGTCGTCGTCGCCGTCGCCGTCGCTATCGATGGCGCTGTCGGTACTTACGTCTTGACGAAGATCTGCATGTTGATGACCTTAGCTGTGCAAGGTATGCAGTCCTAGCTTGAAAGGTTGAAGAAAGCAGAAGATGATGACTGAGAGGGGTTTTCAACGACCACGGCGGGGGCGCAGGGGCGAGCGGGAGCAAATCTTTTGAGCGGTTTCGACAGGGCTTTGTAACATCAATGACACGTCACAAAGGCGGAAGTAAATGGATCACACTGTGGCACCCCGCCACAGTGTCCACAGGCGGTGCACGCCGGTTGTGGCAAAGCACCTTCGGATACCTCTCACCGTAGGTGTTCCAGTGCAACAGCGACAACATGCATGCTACAGCGAGGACAAAGAGGCTCATGGTGCACACCCTTTTAGCATATCCTATACAAACCCAAGCTGCCTGGACACACCCAAAAGCCGCAGCGTTGCATTAACGAACCCACTGCATTAGCTTCCGTGGGCCTGTTATTTTTGCCACCCACGCCACCCCGTTGCCCCCGCTGTAGCGCTGTCGTTCCCCCCCCCACGCACGACCGGTGGCTGCGCGTGCTGCACCGCGGTGCAACATTGGCATTCCTCTCTCTCTTGCCATCCATCCCTCCTTCCATCCTCTCCATCCATCCCTCATCCTCCCTCTCCGCCCCTCTCCCTCTCACCTCCTCCTCCTCCCTCACCCCCCTCTCTCTCCCCCCCTTCTCCCCCCTTCGCCCTCCTCCTCCCCGCCTTCCCCCCCTCCCCCCCCCTCTCTCAACTTCCGTCTCTTTCCCTCCTCGATCCTCGCGTGCGCCTTCTCTCGCACGCATCCTTCCTGGACATCCCCTCTTCTCTCCACCTCCACCCCCAACCCCCCTGTACCCGTTCACAATGGCCGACTCTGGTACGTCGGGACCCGAGAAAATGGCGCGTCTACGCGCGCGCGCGCGCGCCCGCCCACGCGTCGAAATGAGACCTCCATGTTGACAAGAATCCAGACGCGCCCATTGCGCAGATCGCCTCTGACGGCCAGGGCTCTGCCGGCAGCCCCGAGGAGCTCACGCTCCGTGCTCTTGTCTCGACCAAGGAGGCCGGTATCATCATCGGCAAGGCTGGATCGACCATTGCGAGCATTCGCAACGCCGCCGGCTGCAAGGCTGGTGTCTCCAAGGTTGTTCCCGGTGTTCAGGACCGTGTTCTGAGCGTCAGCGGCGACCCCGAGGCCATTGCGGCCGCGTACGCCGAGGTTGCGCACCTCCTTCTCGAGACCCCGCTCTCGGACTCGTCGCTTCCTCCTCCCCCCGTTGTCGCCTTTACCTCGATCCGCCTGCTCATCTCGCACAACCTCATGGGCACTGTCATCGGCCGCGCCGGTGTCAAGATTAAGCAGATCCAGGACATGTCTGGCGCGCGCATGGTTGCCTCCAAGGAGATGCTCCCCCAGTCGACCGAGCGTGTTGTCGAGGTCCAGGGTGCCCAGGACGCGATCAAGACTGCCGTCTTTGAGATTGCCAAGTGCCTTCTCGAGGACTGGGAGCGCAACGTCGGCACTGTCCAGTACCACCCCGGCGCCGCGGGCGACGCTGGTGTTCTCGCCGGCGGCCTCGGCGCCAACACTGTCACCGGCCCCACCGGTGGCATCCGCCGCACTTCGATGAGCGGCTTTGGCGCTCCCCCCGCTGGCTTTGGCCCCGACCGCCGTGTCTCGCGCGGCTCCATGTCGGCCGGCGCCGGCGAGCGTCGTCCCTCCGAGTCGCAGCCCGTCGTCAACGACCCCAACCTCCGCACCCAGAACATCTCCATCCCCAGCGACATGGTTGGCTGCATCATGTAAGCAAAAGCAAAAAGAACGCGCGACTTGGAACACCATACTGACGCTTTCAGCGGCCGTGGCGGCTCCAAGATTACCGAGATTCGTCGCCTTTCGGGCTCGCGCATCTCGATTGCCAAGGTCCCCCACGACGAGACTGGCGAGCGCATGTTCACCATCGTCGGCACGGCCGAGTCGACCGAGCGTGCCCTTATGCTTCTCTACTCGCAGCTCGAGTCGGAGAAGGAGCGCCGTAAGGATGTTGTATAAAGAACCCTGCTCTGACGCAATAGGTGTCAACCAGACGATGGACGCCACCGAGGCGTAGAAAAAAAACCCCACATAAAACCCCCACCCCCCCACTGTCCATTTATGTGAATATCATCAGACATCTCTGGCCCCCATCAGACATCTCTGGCCCTCGACTACTCACTCTCCCCCCGATCCCTGCTCCTCGACCTTCTCTCCCAACCCTCTGCCGCCACCTGTGACTCTCTTTATCCTCCCCTCTCCGTCCTTTCCTCTTTGCCCCTTCCCTTCTGTAAATATTGAATATGGCGGAAGGAAAGCGATCTTGCGGGCCACTCGTAGTGGATGTATGGTAGTCTGAAGTGACCAGCACATGTTGCACAGAGTAAGCGAGCGCAGCGTTGAGCACGGCCGCCGTGTGGGGAGGTGCCAATTCAATGACGGGGGTGAGTGTGTGCGTGCCACAACGGCGGCACTATATTCGCCGCTGGGGACTGATCCACTGTAAGCGGTTGCCGCCGCCAGACCACGATATTCTGCCTCCGTTTGCGTGCTCGCCGCCCAGAGGCCAGAGAGTGTCTGCCAGGAGGTGTGCTCGCTGGTGCCGCCGGGCGTCACTGGCAGCTGCACGCACACCGTCCACATTAACCACAGCTCTCACTTATCGCACACCCCCCTCTCTCACTCACCACTCCGTTCGTCAACCCCCTCTCTCCTTGCCTCCCTCCCCCCCACCCTCTTCCACACCACTCCTACTCCCCCGTGCCCCATTGCATGTCTCACACGCCCACCTCGACGACCCCCGGTAATGCCAGCGGTGCTGCTGCCAAGCCGACCCTAACTGGTGTTCGCATCAGGCAGCGCAAGGGCCAGGCCAAGGCTACAGCAAAGTTCGAGCCCGAGGGTGAGTACAGAGCCATAGTGTCGTCGTTGTGAGGAGAGCGTGTCGCCATGCTGCCGGAAGAGCACAAAATGTTTCCTTCTGGCTCCACATTTTGCTCCCAGAGCGGCGACAGAAAGAAACATCTCACACGACGGGACTGTGCAATCTTGCATGGCCTTTTGCTAACGTTTTCTAGTCTTCCGCGACTCGCTCCTCCTCCACCTCGCGCTCATCCCCACGCCCCCTACCACCGATGCTCTTGTGACCAAGCTCGTGCAGGCGGGCACGACGCTCGAGTTCCTCAAGTACAGCGAGCAGCTGTTTGAGACGCTTGTTGTCGGCGGCCTCCTCCAGCCCGGTGGCTCGTACCTCGATGAGAAGCGCAGCCCCTTTTACAGTCTCCAGCCCACCGAGGGTGAGGCTGCCGAGGCGCTCGGCGACTGGGACCCCGTCAAGGGCATTGTCGAGACCATCCAGCGTGTCTCGCAGCGCTACCGCTACCTCCAGCGTCCCCTCGAGGACTCGTTCCTCCCCGACCTCCTCGGCTACCTGGGCAAGTGGGACCTTGCGTCGCGCGACAAGCTCGCGTCGACTGTTGCGCTCCTCATCATCGAGCTCCAGATTGCGCCCAAGTGCCTGACCTCGCTCGCCAAGGACCACGTTGTCAAGGACGAGGTCGCGCTGCGCTTCCTGACCACCTTCTTCCGCGTCTACCTCTCGCGCCAGACCATTGAGCACCTCGGCGCCGTGATGCGCCGTTCGGGCCTGCGCGACATCCTGTCCGTCTTCCCCGTGGCGATCCGCGACCGCGCCCACCTCGACGCCCACTTTAAGAACGAGGGTCTCCCCCAGATCGTCGACTGGTACGCCAAGGTCGCCCTCTCCGAGATCAAGGAGGAGACCATCACCGCCGTCGCCCGCATGATCCAGGACGAGGACACCAACGACCAGGTCGTCGAGTACCTCAAGACGCAGCAGACAGAGCGCCCGGCCCCCGAGGCCGACCTGTGCGAGTGGATCTTCCAGGGCTGGATGAAGGCCTTTGACTGGTCGGCCCGCGCCGACCAGCTCGAGTCCAACGTCGTCGCCTTTGTCAACCAGGTCGCGCCCGCCGCCGAGCCCTTTGCGTCCACCGCCAAGGCCCAGATCGGCATCCTCAACGCCATGCAGGTCTACTGCTACCAGGACACGCGTATCCTCAAGGCGTTCCCCCAGCTCGTCAAGGTCCTCTACAACGCCGACGTCGTCTCGGACCAGGCCATCATCTACTGGCACCAGAAGGGCGCAAAGCCCAACGGCAAGCAGCACTTCCTCAAGGTCACCGAGGCCCTCGTCCGTTTCCTCGAGGAGCAGTCCGACGACGAGGACGACGAGTAGAGAGGAGTGGTGCCGGTGGTGGTGGTGGCGCGGATTCTAGATAAAAAAAAGGACGCGCGCCAGCCGTGGTGAGCGAGGGCGGGGACGGGGGGGAGAGTTTGAGAGAAGGATGATGTGTCGACCTACCCTTACAACAACTGTATTGCGGCGTTGGGCGGCACAGGTGAGAGCCGCGGGGGGCAGGCCTGCGGGATCCCCTCGCGTCCCCTCCTCACTCACGCTCGTCCAACACCGTCCGCGACAACCCCGCTCACCCCGGATGTTGCGTGTATATGCATTTCATGTCGCATGTGCGCAGCAGCGGCCCGAGGCGGAGGTGCTGGACCGGCGACTGGTCGGGGCCGTGTTTACTGACCGCGTACTCGCTTACAAGCACTGCCCTCGTCGATGCGATGGCGGGTGGTCTCATCGTCTTTGCTGAACAGTCCTCAAGTGTACGCAAAGCACCCTCGACCTCGCCTGGACCAGGATGGGGACAGAGACGCGGGACAGTGGCACGAGGGGCGGTGGCTTTGCCCCGGTGTACCGGTGCAACTGTTGACACACTCCGATTTTCCATCAAGCGAAGAATCTGGGGGCCGGCGCGATACTCCCCCCTGTGCCAACCACACACTTGGCGCAGGTGGGCCAGCGACGGATGGCAGAATGGGGTCGTTCACAAGGTCGCACACCCCGTCGCGGTGGTCTTCTGGACAAGGCGATCTTGGGGAGATGACTGCCACGGCCCGGACCGTGGCACATTCCAGTGGCGATACGCGTGTGTTGAAGCTGAGCTGATGGGCAAGGGCTTTGGGCGCTGATCTAGGTGTCCTGCCTCACCTGCCTCACGATCACCGCCTTGATGAGGTGTGGGCTGTTCTCACGACACACACAGGACACGATTTCTCATTGCTGTGTGGAGGGGAGGACGCCGAGAACAGGTTGGTGTTCTTGGCATACACTGTTCCAGTCGCAGAAACAGACTGCCGGAGGAAGAGGGCACCTGTGTACCGTGTACCGTATACCGTGTGGCATCGCACCGCGTCCAGGTGTTCAGGTGCTCGTACCCCCGTGGCAGTGTGTTCTTGGCAGAGCACGGTGTCCTTGTCCTTGTCCTTGTCCCAAGATCACTATTGATGCCGCTGGGGCTCGTGGCACATACCTCGCGTACCGGCCTGCGACCTGCGACTCAAGTCTCGCCAGAGCACCGCACTGGACTGGTGGTTGTGGCATGCTGGCGGGATACGGGATCGGGATCAAGCTGTGTCGTCTCCAGTCTCATGCAGCCAACCAGCCAACCAGCCAAGTCGGTTTCCATCGACTTGGTCCGAGACTCGGAACCTCCGGCCCAAGCACGTTACGCGTGATGCAGCTCACTGGATCACTGGATCTGTCGTCTCCAGGTGCGCCATGCCAGTGAGATGGTGCGACGCCGACCCGCGCCGTTCTGTGCGACGTCATTGTGATTCTCTTGGTTGTATACGACCATGAGCACGACGCTAAACTCCTGGACCGGAAAGTGCGGACGGATACGGAGCGAGGTGCGCCGCTTTTTGCCAGAGGTCAACAATGTCGAGGCCGCCAAAGGAAGGCACCAGCGCTGGATGCGATATAGAGAATTGGAGAACGCGGCAGCCGCCCGCGTGGCTGTGTGCCAGAGATCCAGAGGCCAGAGACGCAGAGACGGTCGTCACCGGCACGCGAATCCAGCACCACCGCGTTCCACAAGTCGAAAATCAAAATCACAGTCCGCCACGCGACCAAGGTCCAGGACACTAGGACACGGATCCACCACGATAACGAAAGCAAGGGACCGCGCGCGGCGACTCGGACGCAAACCTTGCAACCTTGCTATCGCGAGGGTACTGGCATCGGTATGTGGTATGGAGCATGGTATGGCTTGCTTGCTTGCTTGCTTGCTTGCTTGCTTGCTTGCTTGCTTGTCTTGGCGCGTGACGGAAACGGCGAGGACAGACCGTGAGGGTGAAAAGCTGTACAGCCCTCCTTCTCGTCCCACACCGTACTGTACGACACCCAACGCTGATGGAGACTGTACAGTTGTGTCTCCTCGGACGTTGGCGATCTGGCGCGCACCTCCCTCCATCCGGCGTACCGCTGTGCGGTCGAGCGGTCGCGGTATCGCAGTTGTCGCGGCGCGCGGTGGTCGCGTCACGTCGCGTCGGCCAGGCGGCGCCACCACCCGCCGCCGACGCGTTCGTGGCCGCCACGTACCGCGCGCCAGGTGTGCCTGCATCCTTTCCCGTGTCCGTGTCCCATTCCTGTCTCTGGATCTCTGTCCTTCACACTTCCGTTACCTACTCGGTGCAACGTCTGTAGCTTACATCCTGGACACTGGGGGAGACAGAGGGCGAGCGAGAGAGGGCGGGGGGGGCATAGATCCGTGCTGGACCGTGCCATGCAAATGCAGTGCAGTGTAGGCAGTGTCAACGCGTGGACCACCACCACTACCACCCCATGCCCACCACCTAGCGAACCGAACGAACACCAAACGAACCAGCATCCTGACTCACCCCCCTTGCCCATTCCCTATACCTCATCACACCCGTTCCCTGTGGCCAGTTCCCCCCCCCCATTCCCTCACTCCCCCATTCCCTCACCCCCTCACTCCACCCCCTCAGTGCCAAGCCCATGGCGCCGGGGCGGCGGTGTTGACGAGTGCCCAGCGCCCAGAGTCCCGATGGAGAAACCAGATGGCCACGAAACACCGATGGGACCGCTGTGACCGCTGTGACCCACTGTGGGCCGCACGGAGGCGCGGCGCCGAGAAAACGAGCAAACGGACAAGCCAAGCGCGCGCTCGCTAGCTCGTTAGCTCGCTCGTGTGTGGAGGTCGCATGTGGCATGTGGTGTGAGTGCGAGTCCTGTGCTGTGCTGTGCTGTGAGTGCTGCAGTTCGTGTAGTGGCCCCACTCTGCGATGCAGAGCGCCGTCGTCGCACCCAGCACCCACCCACACACGGTGACAGGTTTGAAACGCGCGCCGACATGGTGCGCATCGACGCTGACGCACCGACGATCGCGGTCGCGGTCGCAGTCGCAGCCATGACGATCATGAACCGCAGTACGCCCGTCGATCCTCTGCTGCGCGGCCAAATGCAGATGGCCCAGATAACTATCCTGTGCCACATTCATGTCATGTCAGTGGCTCAGTGGCTCAGAAACCCGCCGAGCACACCCGCAAGCACACCCGTTTGAGCGCATGTGTGTGCATTATCTGATTAATACATGGAGCTAGGAGCCATGTGTGCATGCTACAGCCGTGGAGGTGGAGTGTGCGAGACCCACTGGACGCATCATGCGCGCCCAGTGAGAAAGCGCCTGTAAAATTGTCCCTGGGGAAGAGGAGGAGGAGGTATGGAAGGAAAGGAAAGTGGGGGTTGGGGGAGAGGACTCGGAGACAACTCAAACTCGAAGCGAGAGATCGGGGGGAAACGAGCAACAGAATAAGGGTGTGTGCTAGCGCGCTGCTTAGAAGGCAACGGCAAGGACGGCAGCGCCGACGACAGCGGCGACGGGGGCGGCAATGCCCATGGCGCTGCCGGCCTTGGTGGTGGCGGCGGTGGCCGAGGCGCCGGCCGAGCCAGAGCCCGAGGCGGTCGAGTTACCAGCAGCCGAGCCCGACGCGCCGGTAGCGCCGGCGGTGGCGGTCTGGGACTGGTTGGTGAACATGGCGGTCTGGATGTCGCCGACGGACATGGTCGAGGCAATGGCGCCGTTGGCGACGGCGTTCTGGTACCAGTCCATGCCAAAGGCGTCGGCGACCGACTGGATGGTCCAGTTGTTGGCGGCAAAGCCGGGGTACTCGTGCTTGAAGACGATGAGCGAGTTGTTGTTGATCTCGTGCTCGAGCGCAAGGATACCGGGCGAGCGGGGGCCGACGAACCAAGTGTCCATGGTGGCCTCGACCGACTCGATGGTAAAGTTACCGCCGGCGCCAATGGCCCAGTCGTTGGTGTCTGAGAATAGCAGTCAGCAAACAATGTGGCGCCGGGGGGGTACAGGGGGTGGGCGGGGGAGAAAGGCTTGGCAGACTGCGGCGCAGCAGCAGCAGCCGTAAAGGAGCCAGTGACAACACTCACCGTGGTTCCAGAGGACGGTGGTCAGGCCAAAGACCTCCTTGGCGATGGCGCGGACACGGTTGTCGACGTCGCCGTAAGGGGGGCGCCAGAACGCCGGGATGTGGCCGCCAGTAACGTCGGCAATGATCTGCATGGTCCAGCCGAGCTCGCCGACGACCTGCTCGTTGGTGCGGGTGGTCACTGGGGATGGGTGTGAGCAAGAGACAACCTAAACGAGGCGGCGGCGGCGCCGTCCAGGGCCAACGCTCTCTTTCTTCACGCCATCGGGTGAAACTCACTGTAAGGGTGCGACCAGGTGTGGACCGCCATGTGGCCGCCGTTGGTGAACGCAGACTTGGCAGTGGCGGGGTCGCCGACAATGTTGGTGCCAATCATAAAGTGGGTAGCGTTGCCGTTGATGTTGTTCTGCTTGAGGAAGTCGTAGAGGTCCTGCGAGACATCGCTGGGTCCGTCGTCGAACGTGAGCTGCACACGAGGCGTCAGCAGGGAGTGCCGGGGGCGGGCGGGCGGGGCGGGGCGGGATAGTGGGTTTGGGGAGGAGGGGAGCTATACTTACGACAAAGGTGTTGTCGGGACCGTGGAACAGGTCAGTGTCGGTGTGGCAGCCCGAGGTGAACGAGCAAATGTCGGGGCCCGAGCCGTCGGTGCCGTTGGCGACGTCGTACTTGGGGTTGGCGGTGCCGGTCTGGACAGCGACGGGGTTGGCAGACGGGAGGGTGATCGAGTTGAGCTTGTCAATCCACGCCTGCGGGGTGTTGGTAGCGTTGGGGCTCATGTACAGGGGCGGGTAGCCGGCAGTAAAGTCTGTGTATGTGGTGAGCAGGCGGTTCGGACACATCACGCAGGTAGAGGCCACTCACTGGCCGCGGTGATGTCGACGTCGGCACGACGGAACAGCTCGTGGACGGGCGAGTCGCGGGGCTGGTACCAGTTGACTTTGGGGTGGGCAGCCACAAAGGGGAGGGCGGCGAGGACGGCGAAGGCGATCATGGTGTGATCAAGTGTATACGGTCAGTGTGGTATTTGGATAAAAGTGGTCGCGAGGACGGGGGGTGGGCGACTGTCGCAAGAGTCGAAAGAAATGGGCTGGGCGACGAAGAAAGGGGGGTGGTTGTGGGACTGAAAAAGGTGAGTAAAGCAAGGGGGGGAATGTGAACGATGCCACTGTTGACTCTTTATGAGAGCGACGGGCGGGGAGTGGGCTGACGGGGTGGGTGGGAAGCTGTGGGCACGCACACGCTGCACACGCTGCACACGCTGCACACGCTGTTCGGCGGCACTGCTCGCGGGCCACAACCTAAACCGTCGCCCATTTCTTTTCTGGCTCCGGGGGCGGCGGCAGGCGGGCGGGGCGGCGGGCAGCGGGCGGTTGTCGTTGTCTGACACACGCAGGACGTGCGCGCGCGCGCGCTCGCGCGTTGTTGTGTTGTGTTGTGCTTGCTGGCTGCATGCAAACACCCCCACCCTCGTGCCTTGGGTAAGGGCTGCCTTTCTCTCTCGTTTTTTTATTTTTTTCCATCGGCGGAGAGGATCCCCACGGCGTGAGACCGGAAGGCCAGCAGGCCAGCAGCCAGCTGTGGCTTTTTGCAAACGACGGGCCGGCGAAACAATCCAATCCATCGCCCGTGCCGGCATCTGGAGGCGGACACCCAGGGACTTGTGCTCTGGCGCCAAGCGTCGAGACGGCGAGACCACGGATGGTGTGCGCGCAGAATGGCACCAATCTGGGTGGGCCACGCTACACCGCCTCCTTTTCTCTCTCTCTCTCATTCCAGCTCTGTGAGACTCTCTTCCCCTTGGCACCCCCCACATGTTTACCGTGTCTGGCCCCCTCTCCCGGTCTTGATCTCTTGGCTTGTCAATTGTTACAATTGGGGCTGCGCAGCCAGCCGTGTGTACTCACCACACACCACGGCGATAACAGTGTGGGGTGAGGGGTCTTTCCCATCCGTAGCCCATCCGTAGTACGGCCCCAGGGCACGGGTTGCGTTGCATATGGAGTGACAGGGCTCGCTCGCTCGGCTGTATTCAGGGAGACGAGGGAAGCGACTCATGGATCATTCTCTCTGCTGCGTAGGCCTCTGGCGGCTCGTTTACCGTTTAGGCTCTCTTGCGTTGCAGCTAACGGGCCCCCCCGCCGCAGGGTCTCAAGATCCACTGACGCTTTGGTGTGTCCTGCAACAGATGGGTCCTGGGTTGTGCAGGTTTTTTTATTTTTACGTCCTGCCAAGCAAACTGCAGGAAACACCCTCCCTTGGGCCTTGGGTTAATGGCTCTGATGCGTAGCTGGTTTGCTGCGGTGCGATCAGCAGTGATCGGCCTCCCCCCCCCGGGGCGCGCACAACCCTTTCACTACACGACCCATTTGTGACTGCGGGCCCTGTGGTCGGGGTGGCACACCACGGCTGCACGGCTGGCGGGCCAAAAGGGTCGCGCTCGTACACTTTGCGGCTTGCGGGATGCCAGCGCCGCGCAGGGGTCAATGTTTGTGCTCACGACAAGGATTACCGCGCCGGACCAATACGAGCAGGAACGTGACTGGCGCGCGACTGGCCCGCTGCGCCGCTGCGTCCCGAGAAGAGAGCACCAAAGTGTGCGCGCCGAACGACGCGTCGAGGCCAGGATTTTGCTTTCTTTTTTTCCTGGTGGCTCCCACCCTGTATTCCTTGGCATCCATCTGTGGGTTCTTCTACGACGCAAACGAGGCAACGAGGCAATGAGGCAATGCCCTTGAGCACTGGCGTCATGCCGAGGTGGCTGCTGCATGTGGCCTATTGAGCGAGGACGGATGCAAAGACGACGAACAAGGACCCGAGAGAGCGAAGAAGCGGGGGAAGCAGAGGCCCAACGACGACGCCTGCACGTTTGTTGTTTGTTGGGAGATTAGCTGCACCTCGCAGCCTCCAGTACGGCCAGCACAGTACATGCCGATGTACTGCGGATGACTAACATCCTCCTCTTGTGCTTGCGTCCTTGCTGTCTTGCCTTCTTTCGCTACAGATACCTGCCTTTGTCACACCGAGCTGAGAATGGCCCACGGTACCACGGTGCGACGACTTGGCACGCTAGGAACCTACCTGTTGCCCAGGTCTATTCCAAGATAACAGCGCTCTGTGCCAGGTGAGTTGTTTCGGTCACATGGCGTGCATGCAACGTGTGGAATTACCGCACTTGGAAGAAGGCGGCGACAGCCAACAGTCAACAAAGCACACAGGCACACACCCGTCTTGCCGGCTGTTCCCAACGGGTCGCCAGACGACCAGGCAAACCCGGCGGCTGGCGGCTGGCGGCTGGCGGCTGGCGGCTCTGGTGGGCCTGGAGGTCGGTCCTTGGCATCGACCTTGCCGGCGCGCGGACGAGCTGGGACACAATCGCCGCCAAGCAACAGCACAACAATCGGTTATCTTCAACACGGCTCGGTGGATCGGTGGTCACCTGCACGGGGTTTGAACGGAGGTGGGGGGGCTGATAACCAGCCAACTCCTTAGGACTTCGCACTACTACTGCGATAGCGGGTCGGGTCTGAGATGGGACATCGAACGAGCCGCGCGCCACGGTCGCTCGCTTTCCATCGCTTCCTCATTATCACCGCAACAAGCAATGGGCACGTTGGGTCGGTCACCTCTACTACTGGATCAGGCGGTTTGGAGTGTGAACTTGACGGAGGACGTTTTTGGGGACCGCGCCGAGAATAGACCAAAGCCAAAGTGTGTCTGGTCTGTCTCCAGCCTCTCCAGCCTCCGGCCTGCTTGCTTTTGCGGTCGTGCTTGGAGACAGCGAACGCTGCTACTGTTCCTTGGCACGGGAGGCACGTCTTTTGCTCGCTACTGTGATGTGGGGGGGGAATGAAAACGACACGTCCAAAACACACGTTCACAGTTATAAGTAGTGTCGGCAGCAAGCGTTATCAGCAAACGTGGGCAACCAACCTGCAACAGGCCAACAGGGGGGGGTGGGACTCTTTTGGGCAGATATGGATTTGGGCAGACGGGCCGCAAGGTAGGGGTGGTGTGGTTTCCGTACCTCGATACTGTATCTGTCATGAGCGGGCAGAGTCAGCGTGAAGACTCCTTCTGATAATGACATAACATGACACCTTTGCAGACCTCTGCGAGAACAGAGTTTATCCCTATCCGGTGGACAATCAGCACCAGGGCGAACAGCTAGCAAAGGCAGTGTTTGTTAGATTGAGTGGAGGATACGTGGAGGCGTATCCCCCAGTAGAGACGGGTCGCAGTGCACTAGCTTTACGATCGATGAACATGGAAAATGGAATTCCTCGGGCCGAAGTATGGGAATCAGCTGGTGTACTTACAGAACAAAAAGGTAGTGGACGGTTGCTAGGTCATTTTGTGGTCAGCTGGCGGCCACTTGCACATGTGACACGGAGTGGTTTGCCTAGTAAAGGAGTGTAGACGTGTCCTCTTGGTCCTCTTGGCCTCTTGAGTCCTCTCTGCGATGGGGTGTGAGACAATGGACAAGAACCGATTGGTGTGGTATTTGCGAGGCCGCGGTCAATTCAATCTCGCGGGGTAATTGTGTGCCTTGGTCCCGTTTTCTATCATTCGCTTGTCGTGCAAGTCGAGACAAGGAGAGAGACGAGCAGCAGGTGGACACTAGTGCGAGTGCCAGAGAGCTACGCCATGTGGTTCAACGCGAGATGCGTATGCAAGAGCTCAAGAGAGAGACAGAGAGAGGAGGGGGTCAAGACAGAAAGGGGCCCGTCGATCAGAACCAAACGACCGACGGCCCACACCCGCCGCCGCCCCCACACGCGCACGGTCAACGGGCAGGCGCCTGGTCGTCGTTTGCCATTCCCCTTCTTGTCCGTCCGTCGTTCGCTCTCGCCGCTCTCTCGCACACAAACGTTTTCCATTCCCATCATCATCATCATCCTTTACACACTCTCCTGCTGCCTGCACACACACCACATCGCATTCGCCCCTCACACACCCAGTCGTGTCCAGCCCATCTCCAACCTCCCCGCATTCGTCGCCCCCAGCTCGCACATTCACACACTCACCTCCACTTGCACAGTCGACTGCACAGCCGGCGGGGTGGACGCCCGTCCGTTTCCTCCCCACCTCCCATCCCTCCCCCACCGCCCCCGCCTTGACCACACAACAGACTGGGGCTCGCTATGTATCCTGACCCGGTGCTGGTCCCAATAGAGACCACACTGCATGTCCAAGATAAACCGCCAGTCACCGACGCGGAATGGGAGGAAGCGCTCAAGCTGTGAGTAGTGTATAAGCCTGCGCAATCGACTGCCCAACTCGCATGACGGCGTCTGTGCTGACGGCTTTATCAGCTACGGTGTCGACAGGCACTCTGAGACCGAGGTACCGCCGCCAGGACCCCCTTTGGCATCGTCATCGTCGTCAGCTGAGCCAACGAACACACCGGGTGCAGCGGCCCCTTCCCCCGTCGTCGTCGGCGCCGAGCCGACACCGTCGCCCCAAGCTCCAGCACCCCCCGTGCAAGGGCGTGAATGGGGCGCCGAGTCGAGCAGCGGGCGACAGCGCGTCAACCGGCACTTTGTCGGTTCCAACGCCGAAGTCCATGTGCTCGCCGAAGCCAAGACGAAAGACGACGAGGTCCCATCACCCAACCCGTCCCCGGCCATCTCGCCAAACCTAGGCAGTGTCGATGACCCGTCGTCGCCCACCTACTCGTCGCCTGATCTCGGCACACCACGTCCCGGCGTGCTCTGGCCGCCGCCCCGCCAGCCAGACAGCTTCGCCGTGGTCGGAGACGGCGGGCCGAGTCCGCCGCCCTTTGCGGAAGGCTCGTTCCGCCGCGATCCCATCAAGCCCCGGCCAGGCTGGCCGGGCCTCACGGGCGACGTGCCCTATCTCACCCCGCAGTCCCAGCACGCGAGCACGTTTGGTGCGGTCAACGTCGCGGACGGCGCGGACGGCCTGCCGCGCCTGGTCAAGCCGACCGAGGACCAAGGCCACCTCAGCCGCGAGGCCGAGCGGCGCCGCCTGCGCCATGTTTACGAGACGGAGGGGTGGCTGCCAGCACCCAACCCGAGCCAGAGTACGCGTGTGAGCCGGTCGGCGGCCTTGCGCCGTCTCGGCCTCAACGGCCTCAACGCAGCCGACGACCAGGACAGCGAGCGCCACGCCGTGATGATGAAGTATACCGAGCTGCTGCAGATGGTATGTGTCTCTTTCCTCCGCTCTTGCTCACAACAACCCACAGTTCTTCGGCAGCTACCTCGCTGGCATTGCCATCCTGTACGGCGACGTGGAGATTGTCTACCTCGTGTCGTCGGCACGCAGGAGCTTTCAGTTCTCCACGGCCGAGTCGTTCTCGGGCCACGTCGTGCTCCAGAACGAGTGGAAGTGCTTCGTCGTGCCTGACATGGACAAGGACTGGCGCTTTGCCAACAACCCCCAGAGACAAGGCCGCGGTCCGCGCAAGTTTCTCGCTGCCGCACCGCTTCGCTACCACCCGCCCAACGGCGGGCATGTCGACTTTGGCTGCCTGTGTCTCGTGGACAAGGACGCCCGCTACGAGTTTAGCGAGCGCGAGCAGGCCATGATGCTGCGGCTGTCCAACATGCTCGTGTTCCAGCTCGCCACGCTCCAGTCGGAGATCATGGCCAAGCGCACGAGCGGCATGTATGAGTCGAGCATCAACTTTCTGCGCCGCTCGTTCATCCCCGAGCACCTCAAGGAGACCCAGCCCCAGACCCAGACCCAGACGACCCAGGCCCAGGCCAAAGCGGTGGTGGCAAAGGACAAGGAGAAAAAGGCGTCAGCAGCAGAAAAGAAACGGTCTGCCCACCCGCACAACCATCACCGCCACCGCCGTGGTCCGAGCCTGCTCTCGTCACCACGAACGTCACGCACACCGTCCTACAGTCCAGCGCAGACAGCGACACCTCCCACGCCCGGTGCGGCAGTCCGCGCGACCAAGACGGGGCCAAAGGACACGAAGCGCGCCAAGCGCAAAGACCTTGCGGCCGCGGGCACGCTCTTCAGCGACGCGGCAGACACATTGCGCGGTATCCTCCAAGCGGACGCAGTGTGCATGGTGGACCTGCACGAGTTCCAGCTCTTCATCCGCAAGGCCAACACACGCGACAATGCGCGGCAGCCGAGCAGGTCCAAAGAGTCGATCGTGGGCGATTTCCTCCAGGGTAAAGAGTGGCCCGCAAGCGTCGAGCCCGTCCTCAACTATGTGCCCAGCAGCTCCCATTCGGGTGTCGCGCTCCTCGGCCAGAGCTGTACCAGTGGCTTCGAGTTCAACTTTGACGACCCAAGTGCGCCCTCTGTGCTCCCTCAGTTTATCAAGCGGTACCTCTCCAAGCGCCAGTTCTGGTGGGACCGCGACGACCCCGACGACGAGCTCGCCAAGCAGCTCATGGTCTTTCTGCCCGACAGGTGCCAGACCGTACTTGTCACCGTGTTTATGACGTTCACGGGTACGCTCAAGTATGCGACGTTTGCCGTGTGGTCCAAGCCGCCGTCGGCGTTTGACGACAGCAGCCGCCTCGCGCTGCCATTTGTGTGGATCATTGGCGCCGCACTCGTATCGTCCGTGGCCTTGATCCGCGTTCGCATGATGGAGGAGAGCCAGATCACCTACTCGAACCTCCAGGCCCACGAGCTGCGAACCCCGCTCCACCAGATCCTGGCCATCACCCAGCTCCTCCGCTCGAGCATGTCCGACCTAGCCGAACAGCCCGAGGGCACCTCGGCCAGCCCGCGCTGCACCACAACCACGCTGCAGCAGGTCCGCGACCTCCTCCCGTTCCTCGACGCCATCGACACGTCGGGAAAGACCCTCCACGGCATCGTGGACAATATCCTCACGTTCCTCGACCTGTCGGCCAGAGACAACCGGTACGAAAGTGCCCACACCGCCCACCCGGGGCTCATGATGAGTCCCGCCGGCGCGCCGCAGACCCTCGGCGCCATGCTCGAAGAGCTCATCCACGACGCCAACGAAGAGGACCGTCGTGGCCGCATCGGATCGGGCCAGGCCCTCGGCCGCATCGAGACCGTGTTTGAGATCATCCCGCGCGAGCTCGGCGACGCCGTCACGGAGGATGTGGGCGGTGCGCTGCGCCGTGCGCTGTCACGCGTCATCCACAACGCGTACCGCTACATCGAGAGCCAGGGCTGCGTGGAGATTTACATCGACGACGTAAAGTGCATGCTCCCGCCAGAAGGGTGTGAGGATCTCGGCGCGACACGTAAAGTCTCCATCAAGGTGGTCGACAATGGCCGTGGCATGAGCGTTGACTTTGTGCGCGACAAACTGGGCGAGCCGTGGGCCAAGGAGGACCTGTACGCCACGGGCTCGGGACTCAGTGTCCACCTCGCGTACCGTATTGTCGACCTCATGAACGGTCACATGGAAATCACCTCGGCACCGGGGACAGGCTGTACCGTCACCATTGAAGTGCCCCTCCCCGTTACGCGTGGGTGGCACGCCCCCTCGCCCGTGCTCCCCGCCGAGCCCAAACGCAAAGTCGCGTTCATCGGGTTCGACCCAGACGTCGACCCGGCGTTCCACCTCGACCGCCTCCGGGCGTCCTTGGAGCGGCAGTACGCAAAAATCGGGTGCGAGATTGTACCTGTTGACGAAGCTGATCTCGTCATCGCCGACGGGTCGCTCGAGGACACGCCCTCGGGTCTTGGCCAGCTCGCGCGTCTCACGGCCCCCGAAGTGGTCATTCTCGCTGGTGTCGACGACGAAGCCTTGCCTCCCGCAGCGGAAATGTCCAGCCCCGAACGCCGGATTCGCCGCCTCCTCAAACCCGTCACGCCGGCCCTCATCCGCGACACGCTTGCGCGCACCCCCGTCGCCAGCACGCCTACGGACGCGACGCCCAACCCGGCCGAGCCCCGCCTCCGAGCCCATTTCGCCGACGTGGACACCACCGAGCCCCACACGCCCGGCTCGAGTAACAGCAACAGCGGCCCGGCCATGGCGTGGAAGCCGCGCGGCGTGTGTGTGGAAGAGGCCGTGGCATCCCTGTGTCTCGGCGACTACTTTAGCAGCCGGAACCGTCTGTCTCGCGCCAGCTCCAACGGGTCGAGCGGCATGGCGTCGGGTCCGCTCTTGGACACGACATCGTCCATCGAGTCGCGCGGGCCCACCGAGACCGAGGGCTCGCCGTGGCTCCGCTCGTCCACGTCGCCCGTGACCACGCCGTCCGACGAGGCGCTGGACCTCGTCACCCCGCCCCCAGCCACCCCGGAACCCCACCACACCAAGGTCCTCGTGGTCGAGGACAATGTCATCAACCGCAAAATCCTCGTCAAAATCCTGTCGGCCGCCCTGCCCGTCCTCGAGATCCTCGAAGCCGAAGACGGTCTCGAGGCCGTCTCGCGTTTCCGCGAATTCACGCTGCCCGTCATTGTCCTGCTCGACATCAACATGCCACGCATGGACGGGTACGCTGCCGCGCAGGAGATGCGGCTGATTGAGAAACGCCGCGCGGCAGCGCTGTCCGGGTCGCCAGACGACGGGACCGTCAGCCCCATGGCCCGCAGCAAGATCATCGCCGTCACGGCCCTCGCGGGCGAGGACGAGCGCCGCAGGGGCCTCGTAGAGTGCGGGTTTGATACCTGGCTCACGAAACCGTGTCCCAAGATGACCCTGCAGCGCGTCGTGGACGAGGCGCTCAAGGAACTCGACGGGTGGCGGTAGCCCGCGGCCCGCGCGCGGTAGCGGCGCGCTGCCCCAACCCCGTCTCTCCATTTACAACTGCCAGAAACACGCACCGCAACTGGCTGTTGGTGCTCTCTCACCACCTCCATATATTCTCATTCTCTCAACCCTCTCACTTTCTTCTTTTGGGCTCTCTATGTGTACACGCTCTCATCCATCTCATTTATCTAGGCTTTTTCTTCCTTTTTCTCCACTTCATTTGGGCACTTTCATTTTTGTAACTTTTTGCTATCCTCTACTTTTTTTTTTTTTTGGAATATCGTACCCCACTGGCCACTGGCCATGTATGCATCGTGGCAGTATGTGAGTGACAGTGTGTGGCTTCTGGCGGCTTGTTGTGCTGCTGCGATATTGGCCCATGGGCGAAACCTGCGCTATATGTCAGACACTTTGTCGACTACCGGCAGACGTCCGGGTAGTGGGCAATGGTCGACGTACATACGAGAGCGCGTCACTGGTAGCGGGTAGCATGCGTGATATCATGTGGGCACGCCGAGGTGAGGGTGAGCGGGTGGCTCGTTATGGAGCCGCCCCACGCCGGTGCCCATCGTCCGTCGGTCAGGCTTACCTGCCTCTCTCCCTCTCCTCTTCTTTCTCCCTCCCCCGCCCGCCCGCCTCGCCCAACACCCAAAAAGGTTGGCTTGGGAGGAACTGAATCCTCTGCTGACGAGAGTGGGATTCGAACCCACGTCCGAAGACTGCGGATGAGGCCTCGTCCTCGAGATGAGGAGGAGGTGGTTCACCTTAACACAGCGCCTTAGACCGCTCGGCCATCTCGCCGATGATGTCTTTCCTCGCTCCCACAGCGCTGCATGCATGTTTTGTTAACTTGGGCCGAGGCTATGCATACTAGGGCAGGTGCTGCGAGGTACCAGAGAGGGAGAGACGGGGCGGGGTGGCATGGAGACGACAAAGTATGGCAGAGGACACGAATTTGCATGAGGAAGTAGGGACAAAAATGGGTGGAAAAAAAGGTCCCGAAAATAAACGCGCGGCGCCACACACGACAGACCGTGATCGGCAAACCCATCCAAAACAGCCGCCATTACCACCACTTTCATTTCCTTCGTCCAACAACAACGCAGCAACGTACAGCTGCATGCATGGTATGTACGAGGAGGCAAAAGAGGAGTCTCTCAACCCTGATTCGAACAGGGGACCTACGGATTACTCTTCCAATCGGAAGGGAGGTAGAACATTACAGTCCGGCGCAATACCACTATGCTATTGAGAGGGGATCCACGTGTTTTCCGCGCGCGCAGAGGTTTATAAGCGCTCGAAATGGACAAACTAGAGCGCGTGTGGGACGCACGAGCTGCAGATGGGCGGGGCAGGGCCATAGGGGAGGGGGGGAAGCATGGGCTGGGGCAGAGAAATGATGGACAAACGAGGGAACGGGAATTGACGACCGTCACTCGCCGCTGGTCTTCAGACTCTCCTGCCTTTCCTCCTCCTCCACGACCTTCCAAACAGAGTCTACAACGTTCGCAGGCTCCCAGTATACACAGCGGGCCACACAGAAGGTATAGGACCCTAAAACCATCTGCGGAACATTACCAGAGACAGAAGTGGCACTCCGGAGAATTCCACCACCGCCACTTTTCTCGACCTCGACCTCACTTCCACCATTCGTCCTCGTCCACCACGCCTCCAAAACAACATCTACGGCCCTCTAAACATGCATAGAGGTCCAAAAGGTGGTTTTATCTCTCTCAACCCTGATTCGAACAGGGGACCTACGGATTACTCGTCCAATCGGACGGGAGGTAGACATTACAGTCCGGCGCAATACCACTATGCTATTGAGAGGAAATTGACACATTTTCCGTGTGGGAATGGGCTTATAAGCACTCCAGACGGAGGACGAGAGCGCGTGTGTGGAGCCTGAGAACTGCAGCTGGGCTGTGTAGGCGGTAGAGGAGCAACGGAAGTGTGGATGGCGGAGGAGAAGCAATAGCTCGTGGGGAAACGGTGGCGAGCTCAGGTCGGTCGGTCGGTCGGTCGTCGAGCACTGTTCTCAGGCGTGCAGTGAGTACATGAGGCAAACGGCAAGTATCGCGTCTAGAATGGTCCCTCCATCACTACCGACGGGAGTTGCATCACAAAACCAACACAAGGAAGCGGAACAGACATGTTGCCTCGAATCGACAGACAACCCATGAAAACTGACACTGACCGCCCCCTCTTTCAGTCGACGTTGCTCGCCAGACCGCACCGCCTCCCGCCGTTCCCCAAATTTTGCCACCTCTCAGAACAAGCCTCCAAGGTTCCCAGCATACGCCGAGTGCCACACAGGAGGTCCAAAGGCCCCCCCAAAAAACAAACACACGGAACATTTCTCTGAGCCCAAAAGTGGCACATCGGAACATTCCTCTTCTTCCGCCAACTGGCTCCACCACTTCCTCCCACCGTTCCTCTTCGTCCACCACACCTCCAAAACAGCATCTACGGCCCTCTAGGCATGCACAGAGGTCCAAAAGGGGGGTGTATATCTCTCAACCCTGATTCGAACAGGGGACCTACGGATTACTCGTCCTATCGGACGGGAGGTAGACAGGTAACAGTTACAGTCCGGCGCAATACCACTATGCTATTGAGAGGAAGACCACGTGCTTCCGCACGTTGTCGAGCGCGGTTGGGGGCTTATAAAGAGGTGCTTTTGAGAATGACCGGTGCTGCTAGACGTTGGGGAGTGGTGGGCACAAAGCTGGCCTTTGTCGCAGTCGGATTGGACGCGTGGTTCCAAGGTAGGTCAATACTTTCTGCAGAGGTTGGTTGAGGGAGGAAGCGCCGCATCGCTGAATGCGTTAGGAAAGGCCCATGGTCTGCCAGGCCCATCAGAGTGTGTGTGAGAGCGAGAGAGAGAGACACTACGGCATGACGAGAGGTTGACCCCCTGTTGCGAGAAGGTATCGATGAAGTGGGAACAAGCTGCGCTGACCTTTGCCTTTTTCCTCCATTTTCAGGGGAAATTCCAAGCTCACCAGCCCGCTGGCAGGACTGGGGCATCCGAGCGCGCTCTGGCAAATGGCCAGGGTCATACATGCACATTTATGCTCTTATCTGTTGGGCTTTACTGCATAGAGACTTCTTCCCCAACGCGCTCATGCGTCATCTCCCTTTATTGCAGTAGTCGACCGACATTCACAACCGTCGGTCCAAGCCGCGAATTTCCTTTCTTCACTTTACGCCTCGACCACGGGCGCCTGGGCATCCTCGCGGGTCTCGAGCCAATACTCGTCAAGACCAATCTCGTCGGCGTACTCTTGGTGAGTCATGAGCTTGATCTGGCTCATGATTTGCTTGGTGCGTGCCGGAGAGACAAAGTAGTTCTTCATGACGTACGCCATCGTCTTGCTCAGGATCACGTGTGGGTGGACGTTCTTCTTCTTCTCGGCCTTGGTGGCGAGGGCGCCCACATCAATGAATTCGTCGAGGCCGACCAGAGTGATTTCGACAGTTGGCGAGATGGGCTCGTCCTTGTCGTCCTCGACGCCAAGCAGCTGGAGAAGGCTACCAATTTCGTCCAGGGGAGAGCGACGGCCAGATTGCGTCTCCTCGTCAGGCGGGTTTTCGGCGAGCCACTCTGCATACTCGATGTCCTCGGCGCTGAGAATGCCGTCATCCTTCCCAAAACCGAAACGCTTCCGACGGTCCTCGGTGAAGATGAACGTGGCCTTCTCGAGCTCAGCCCAGTTTTTGACCATGCCGAAAGGTGGAATCACGGCGGACCGCTTGTCGTAACCGAAGTGGAGCACATGGTGGCGGACGTTCTTGAGCTCGGCGAGACCCTCGCTGACCATCTCCCCCCACTTGTCGTCACAGGTAAAGACGCATGGGAAATACTCCCACGTAACAAGCTTAGGGACACTAATGCCCTCCAGATAACCGAAACGGTGGCGAACGAGACGGAGCTTTGCGAAGACTGTGGCGACATCGATGGGCAGCTGGGACCCACAGCCACAGTCGCCATCAAGGATCGCAACGTGCTTGAGGACGGCGGAAATACGATCAAGAGAGGTGTCTTCGAACTTCAGGCGAGGGAGGCACTTCTTGCTGGTACCGCGGCCTCCTTCGGGTCCAGCGTACAGGTGGCCGTAGCTACCGATGTGAACGTGGCGCCACAGGAGAGGGTCGATGCGGTCGTGGAACTCGCGCGAGGTCTGGCGGAGTACAATCCACTCGTCGTACGAGGTGTATCCGAGGATCTGGTCGATGATGTAAGGGAACGCGGTGTGATCGATGGTGACGGCGGGAGAGGCAGAGTCGGCGCCGCTCGGCGCAGACGCCGTGGGGGTACTGGGGTCATCGGGAGCCGAAGACATGGTTCGAGGGTGGATGGATGCTTTGTTGAGGCAAGAGGATGATGAATGGAGAGAAGGACGTGTGAAGGGAAAGAGTTGACGTGTGCGTGATGCGTTATATGTTGCGCCGGCGCACACACATGCCGGTGTGCACACACACATCGCCGACGGCAACAAATTGGAGACCCAACAACCCGCAACACCGCGGTCAGCGTCACCACGTCCCCCTTGGCCTACTACGACATCACATATGCACATCGCCTGCTGTTCTACAAGTAACTATTGTTCCTAAGCCGCAATGGCAAACTTGGCCGCGGCCTCGTCAAACTCGGCAGACTTCTTGGCCAGCTCGGCCGCGAAGGGGTGCGAAGTGGCGTTCAGCTGCCTGGGGAGAGATGTCAGCTACTATAACATGCAGAGATGAAGGCCCGGTAGCTGCTTACTGAGCGGCCTCATCGTCACCGAGCGAGGTCGCCACCGCCAGGACGTCGGGGCTGTTCTCGCCAGCCTGGGTCTGCTTGGCGGCGTCAATGTCGGCCTTGGCCTCATCAACGTGGCCGAGAAGGAGGTGGGCAGCGGCGTGCGAAGCAAAGACAGGAGCGGTACGGCCGTTGGGGAGCTGGTAGAGCTCCTCGTAAAAGTAGTAGGCCTGGTGCAAGGGGCGGGCACCGGTCTTGAGACCGATCCACGCCTCAATGGCCTGGACGAGCGCCGAGTCGTTGCCAATCTTCTTGGCGGCGATGTACTGCGCGTTTGCGAGGTCCCGGCGGTCGAGGGACAAGAGCAGCTGGACGAGGAGGGCAATGCACTCGAGGTCGGTCTTGGCCGCGCCCTCGGACAGAGTCGCGACCGACTCCTCGACCTCCTTCTCCAGAATGAACACGGTTCCAGCGAGCGCGCGGACGGTGCCTTCTTGCTCGTCCTCGCCATCCTCGACCTCGAGAAGCACATCGCGCACCTCGTCAACGGCCTCCTCGTTGCCCGAGAGGTAAGATGCGAGGGACGCGGCTGCGCGCGCGCTGGAAGGAGCAGGGTCGAGGGCGAGGAAGGGGGCAAGGACGTTCTGGGCGTCGGCGATGGCGGGAGGGTTGAGGGCGAGGTGTGCGCGCGCAACGTACACTGCGCGTGATGTCGCAGCCTCGTCGCCACCAGGCGTGAGGGCCTGGTCGGCTGCCTCGTCAATGGCGGCTGGGCGTGGTGTCAGTAGCAGTAAGAGGTATAGGTTGACAGGTTGTTTGCGACGTACCCTTGAACGAGCCTGAGGCGTTAGCTTTAGACCAGCATGTTCGCGAGATTCAGCTTACCTTGGTAGAAGAGCTGCTTGATGTGGTACAGTGGGTCGGCTTCCATTGTTGCTGCTGTTTGTGGGTGGTGTTGTTGGAGGCTCTACAAGACGCGTTGGAGGCCGTCATGTCAATCGAATGCGCGAATGCCGTCCTCGGAACACGTGGAGTGACGGTCGACATTTTGCTTCCGTGTGGCAATATATTGATGTCCACCCACCCCTCGTCTGTGCTGCCAGCTGTAATGCAGGCAGGCCTGCCTATCCCGATGCATGGCGGCTGCAGCAGAGCACGACTACAGACTCCAGACTCGCTCATGAAAAACAAAACACCTAGCATCGCTGAATCTAGAGTACACCGTGCGCATCCTATGTCTACCGTCACACGACACCCACACTCTACTTCCTGCGCGAGTGGCGCTTCGACTTGCCCGGACGCGCCGCGGCGCCGCCCTTGCCCTTGGCACCAGCGTTGCCACCCTTCTTGCCGCCCTTCTCGCTGCCCCAGCCCGCAAAGTCGTTGGTGCTCTCGCGGGTGTTCTGCTTTGCGCGGCGCGACGAGCCACCAAGCGAGTACTTCTGGTCGCGGGCCGAACGGGGCATCTTGGACTTGCCACCACGGGCACCGCCGCGGCTGTCCATGGCGTCCTCGACCTCGACGCCAAAGTCGTCGTCGTCGCCGCCGCCAATCTCCCTGCCGTCCTTGCGCTTGCGCTTGATGCCCTGCATCTTGTCGGCGAACGACTTCTTGTCCTCCTCGCGCGACTTGAGCTTTTCGTGCTGGATCTGCTTGCCGAACTTCTTGAGCTGGCGCTGCTTCTTGGCCTCCTCCGACTTCTTGATGCCCTGCGACTCCTCGACGAGCTTGGTGCGGATACGCTCCATGTGCTCGTCGCTCTTGACCATCTCGGCGTAGTAGTCGTTGGGGCGCGAGAAGAGAATGTCGTGCTTGGCGCACATCTTGCGCGCGTGGGGGATGGCGTCCAGTGCCAGCTTGTAGAAGGCCATCTCACGCTGCAGGTCTGCACACAGAGTTAGGCAAAGGCAGCAGACCAATGTAACTCACCATCGGAAGGGTCCACGTCGATAATGGTCTTGGACTGAACAATCAGGTGCTCGGGCCAGGGGGTGTTGGTCATCTTGATGCCCTCGGTAAGGACACGCATAGCAGGCTGCATGTCAGTTGTGGTCACACTGATACCGGACGGATCGGCCCAACTTACCTTGTTGTTGGTGGTCACCTTGCGCGCGGGCACGGCGTCCTCGTCGAGGCTCACGTCCGAGCCGAGCTCGTCAACGGCAAGAGTGTCCTCGTCGGCGGCGTCCATGATGATCTCGTTGTCCACAGGCTGCGATATTAGGGTCGCTCAAGCAGAAACACGAGCACACAACTTACCGACTCGGTCTCCTCCTCCTCCTCCTCCTCATCGTCCTCCTCATCGTCCTCCTCCTCCTCGTCGCTGTCGGCCATGCCCAGCGAGGCACGCTCAAACTCGTCCAGGTCCTCTGGCTTGACGAGGGACATCAACCTCTGCATGCCCTTCTCGCTGACGCCTCCGTTGTCCTCGTCCTCGTCCTCCGAGTCCATCTCCTCGTCGCTGTCGGCCTCGGGGGTGGGCTCCTCCTTGACGACGGGGGCAGGAGGGGGGACCTGCTGCTTGCCCTTGCCCTTGGACTTGACGGCGGTCTTGGGTGCGGCCTTCTTGGTCGAGGGGGCCATGGTTTTGTATGTGGTGTATGTGTTGTTGGTGGAGGTCGCTCTTGAAATTCTTGAGAGAGGCCGTCAACCTTTGCAAGCTGAGCTTTTGCAATTACGTAACGACAAAATTAGCCACGTGGTTCAAGTGCCACTCGTCAAAACTCCGCACCTGACGCGCCGCTGGCCGCTGGCTGTGGGCGGGGGGTTAGCAAGCGCTGCTCGCTATTCAACTGAGCGTGCTCGCCGTATAGACAATCACCATCGCATAGACAACCACAGTCCCCACCCATCTCGCCTCATCCCCTCATACCCCGCCTACCACCAGCCGCCAGATCGCTTCACTGCGCCCGTCTGGATCACCCCGCTTCCCCGGCGCCGCGGCGAGTTCTCCTTGCGCTCCTTGCCCTGTCTGATCGCACGCGAGACAACAAACAACGCACGCGTTCGACGAAGACACTTTGCCACCGACCTGAACCTTTTCCCCTCTTCCTTCTAAAGCGTGGCCCAAAATGGATGCAGGTGAATACTTTATCATGAACAGCTGGTGTGAGATGGGAGCTACAGCGTAAGCAGGAACTGCCGGCGACGGCTACGAGTACAAGCCCGACTACGACTATGACAATGAGGGTTACATGGACGGCGAGTCGCAAGAGGAGGCGATCGCGCAGGACGACTACTGGAAGATCATCGACTCGTTCTTCAACGAGAAGGGTCTAGTCCGCCAGCAGCTCGAGTCGTTCAACGAGTTTGTGGAAAACACAATGCAGGAGTTGGTCGACGAGAGTGCCAAATTGACTCTGGACCAACATACCCAGCACACTGGTGTTCGCGGTGATGAGACGGTGAGCTACAAAACCGCGCATGACATTAGCTGACAAGGACAGAGGAGGTACGAGATCAACTTTGGTCAGATTTACTTGGCCAAGGTCGCCATGACTGAGATGGACGGTCAGACCGTCGGTCTGTTCCCGCAGGAGGCGCGTCTGCGTAACTTGACGTACGCCGCGCCCCTGTACGTCGACATGAAGAAGCAGACGTACACTGCCGGCAACGTCGACGACCCGATCGAGGCCGACTGGCGGCCAGCACTGGACCAGAACGGTGTGATGCAGGAGCAGGAGGAGGACAAGATCTGGATTGGTAAAGTGCCCGTCATGGTGCGCTCCAACTTCTGTCTGCTGCACGGCTTGCCCGAGGACAGCTACTTT
The DNA here is from genome assembly GCF_003942205.1 of Apiotrichum porosum. NCBI lineage: Eukaryota > Fungi > Basidiomycota > Tremellomycetes > Trichosporonales > Trichosporonaceae > Apiotrichum > Apiotrichum porosum. Next base: position 2,293,121 of record NW_021167110.1, on the reverse strand, counting down.
CAGCTGGGCGAGTGTCCCTACGACCAGGGCGGTTACTTTGTTATCAACGGTTCCGAAAAGGTCCTCATTGCGCAGGAACGCATGGCTGCCAACCACGTCTACGTCTTCAAGAAGGGTGACCCGTCGGCCATCACCTTCTTTTCCGAGGTGACGAGTCAGATGGAAAAGGGTGGCAAGATGCCGTCCAAGACTGTGGTGCGCATGTACGCGCGCGCCGCGGAGCGTACCACCACTGGATCCGTCATCCGCGCGTCGCTGCCTTACACCAAGGTCGACATCCCCATTGTCATCATCTTCCGCGCGCTCGGTATTGTGCCCGACCGTGACGTTCTGTCACACATCTGTTTCGACCCCAACGACACGTCCATGCTCGAGCTGCTGCGCCCATGTATCGAAGAGGCGTTTGCCGTCCAGGACCGCGACACTGCGCTCGACTTTATTGGTCGTCGTGGCCAGCAGGAGAAGGGCACGCGTTCGCAGCGCCAGCGCGCCGCGTTTGACATTCTCCAAAAGGAGATGCTCCCTCACGTCTCGGTTTCCGAGGGCTTCGAGTCCAAGAAGGCCTACTTCCTGGGTTACATGGTCCACCGCCTGTGTTCGGCTGCTCTTGGTCGTCGCGAGCTCGACGACCGTGACCACTTTGGCAAGAAGCGTCTCGACTTGGCTGGTCCCTTGCTCGCCAGTCTGTTCCGTATCCTGTTCAAGAAGCTCACTCGCGACGTCTACCGCCACCTGCAAAAGTGTGTCGAGACCCACAAGGAGTTTACTCTGGTCAACGCGATCAAGCCCGGTATCATCACCAACGGTCTCAAGTACTCGCTCGCCACTGGTAACTGGGGTGACCAGGCCAAGGCCATGCAGGCTCGTGCCGGTGTGTCACAGGTGCTTAACCGTTACACTTTCGCGTCGACTCTTTCCCACTTGCGACGTACCAACACACCCATTGGTCGTGACGGTAAGATTGCCAAGCCTCGTCAGCTGCACAACACCCATTGGGGAATGGTGAGCATAAAATTCAGATTGAAAAAAACAATTCAAGTGCTAACAACTCGTTCAGGTGTGCCCCGCCGAGACTCCCGAAGGACAGGCGTGTGGTCTTGTCAAGAACCTCGCGCTCATGTCATACATTTCGGTCGGCTCGTACTCTGCCCCCGTCATGGAGTTTTTGGAGGAGTGGGGTCTCGAGGACCAGACCGAGTACTCGAACGCGCCCAACGCCACCAAGGTGTTTGTCAACGGTGTGTGGATGGGTATCCACCGCGACGCCGTCACGCTCCACCAGAACCTGTTGCACATGCGTCGTGGTGGCCAGCTCAAGCACGAGGTTTCGATTGTGCGCGATATCCGCGAGCGCGAGCTTCGTCTGTACACGGACGCCGGTCGTGTGTGTCGCCCGCTGTTTATTGTCGACGAGAGCCAGCAGCTCCTCCTCAAGCGCGAGCACATTGATCGCCTCGAGGCCGTCATGGACGGCCACGAGCAGCTGCCGCAGGGCATCAACTCGGCATGGGACGAGCTCATGTCGCAGAGCCTGATCGAGTATGTCGACGCCGAGGAGGAGGAGACCATTCTCATTGCCATGTCGTCCGAGGAGCTCGACAATGCCCGTCGGTACCAGAGCCGTTCCGAGGTGGCTGCTGCCCAGATTGCGCACAACTCGGAGGCCTTTGACCCTGCTGCGCGTATCAAGTCGTCCAACTGGTCGCAGCACTACACCCACATGGAGATTCACCCCAGTATGATTCTCGGTGTTTGTGCCAGTATTATCCCCTTCCCCGACCACAACCAGGTGAGTTGACGGGACTTTCAACTGGAGCTGTTCTGAAACTGACGAAACCCAGTCGCCTCGTAACACGTACCAGTCTGCAATGGGCAAGCAGGCCATGGGTATCTACTTGACAAACTACCAGCTGCGTATGGACACGATGGCCAACATCCTGTACTACCCGCAGTCGCCTCTGGCCACCACCCAGTCGATGAAGTATCTCAACTTCTCCGAGCTGCCCGCTGGCCAGAACGCGATCGTCGCCATTCTCTGTTACTCGGGTTACAACCAGGAAGACTCGGTCATTATGAACCAGTCGTCGATCGACCGTGGCCTGTTCCGTTCGCTCTACTACCGTGCGTACACCGACACGGAGAAGATGGTCGGCATGCAAAAGGTCGAGACCTTTGAAAAGCCCGACCGCAACGAGACGCTGCGTATGAAGCAAGGCCCCAGCGATCGCTACGCCAAGCTCGACCCAGACGGACTCATCACGCCGGCGACCAACGTGAACGGTGACGACATTATTATCGGCAAGACGGCGCCGATCCCTCCCGACAGCGAGGAGCTTGGCCAGCGTTCGGCTACCCACACCAAGCGCGATGTCTCGACGCCCATGAAGAGCACCGAGCAAGGTGTTGTCGACCAGGTGATGATCACGACCAACGCGGACGGTCTCAAGTTTGTCAAGATTCGTATCCGTTCCACGCGTATCCCGCAGATTGGAGACAAGTTTGCGTCGCGTCACGGTCAGAAGGGTACCATTGGTATCACGTACAGGCAAGAGGACATGCCGTTCACTGCCGAGGGTATTGTGCCCGACATTGTCATCAACCCGCACGCCATTCCGTCGCGTATGACCATCGGACACTTGGTCGAGTGTCTGCTCTCCAAACTCGCCACCCTCACGGGTCGCGAGGGTGACGCAACACCGTTCACCGAGCTGACCGTCGAGTCGGTGTCCAAGCTCCTCCGTGCGCGCGGTTACCAGTCTCGTGGCTTTGAGATCATGTACCACGGCCACACGGGTCGCAAGCTGCGTGCCCAGGTCTACTTTGGTCCCACGTACTACCAGCGTCTCAAGCACATGGTCGACGACAAGATCCACGCGCGTGCCCGTGGCCCGCTGCAGATCCTCACGCGCCAGCCCGTCGAGGGTCGTTCGCGTGACGGTGGTCTGCGTTTCGGTGAAATGGAGCGCGACTGCATGATCTCGCACGGTATCGCCGGTTTCCTCAAGGAGCGCATGTACGAGTCGTCGGACGCGTTCCGCCTGCACGTGTGCGACCAGTGTGGTCTCATGGCTATTGCAAACCTCAAAAAGCAAGAGTTCCACTGCACGGTCTGCCGCAACAGCACGCAGGTCAGCCAGATCTACATTCCCTATGCTGCAAAGGTACGTGTCGACACAGGAAACTTGATACATTTTTTTTGTTGTTCGCGCGCTGACATTTTTCTCTCTTTTAGCTCCTGTTCCAGGAACTGCAGGCCATGAACGTGACTGTGCGCATGTACTCGAACGAGGCCGACGACTAGAAGAAGAAGAAAAACAAAACCACCAGAGAGGATTCAGGAGGGGAAAACGAAATGGTTGGGGAGAGTAGGAATGGGTGCGAGAGAGTGGCGACGGTTGGTGGCCGCCTGGGGGCGGTATAGGGTGTGGGTGTGGTGCTGGGTGGGACGATGGGGAGATATGGGGTTTGATGACGTCGGGCCTTTCTCTGGCGGCCTTGGGTGGCGCGGGGGAGGGCGGGGATGGTAGTCATCGTTGTTTTTTCGCATTAACACAAATCCATGCATAAAGTGCTAGCATTGCAAGCGAGCAGCAGGGGGCGGCAGCGGTCTCGACTGTTTTGATGGGGGCCAGCCAGGGTATGCATGCATGGTGGTCACGAGGACGTGGGCCATGGCATGACAGGGATAATATTGTTGTTGCCTGGCCGGCCCCCCCAATGGAAATTGTATGCGTGGGGCCGGCGTGTGGGCGGGTCCGACCGGTTGCCCCGCGGGCTGGCTGGGAGGACATTATGGCACTCGCAGGTCGGCCGTCCCCCCACCGTCTCTGTCGTCTGTCTCGTTGCTCCATCACACACCACTGCCGTTGTGCATCTGCTCTCTCCATCGACCTCGTGCACGGCCACAGACACATACGCATCGATCGTCTCGCGCCTGCCCGGCTCGTCAACCCATATATTATTTGCATTTCAATTGCATCAGCCGCACGCCCATCCAGCCACCACCACCTGCTCTCGCAACACACCACACACGCACACTCCATATTGCCCAGTCGCCGCTTGCTGCCGAACAATCCACCCCCCGCCCCGCTCTTGGCCACCCACTGCACATTACACACAACAACAACACACTCTCACTCCCCACCTCCCTCTCTCTCGCACACACACACTCTCAGCGTGTGTTCCATCACCCCCCGTCTTCCCCGCACTCTACGCCGTCTCGCACTTCGCGGTCACTGTCCGAATCAATAGCCGAGACCACGCAACCTCCGCGCAACCCAACCACCCACCCCCCACCTTCCCCCTCCCCTCCCCCACTTCAACCCCCTCGCAACCCCGTCATGTCCAACGCAGCATGAACACTCTCTCTCGGCTCGACACATACCTCTCCGCAGCGCTGCGGCCCTCGCGGTCCGGTATCGCCTCTGCCGCTGCGGCCGCCGCGGCACTCTCCTCCGCGCACCACCCTTCCTCTGGGCCGTCCTCGCAGCCGCAGTCTTGCTCTAGCTCGTCTGGCAGCCTGGCCCCGTCCATCTCACTCACAAAGCCGACGCCCGCACCGAGCCCGACGTCTACACCGCCGCGCGCCCTCCGTCTGCCGCCCGCACGGCGGAGGCGACGACGCCGGCCCACTGGCGCCAGCATCAAGCTGCCGCCGCCGACCACGCCCGTGCTCGTCCGCATTGCGCTTGCGTTCTGGAGCATCCTCTTGTCGTTCTGGCGCTCGCTCGTGGGCGACACACGCGCCGTCCGCACACTGAGGCACAAGCGCGCCGTCCAGGCCAGCGCTGAGAAGCGCGAAGGCGCCCTGGCTAGCATTGCCGGGCTGCCGGGTCTCAAGGGCCTGTCCGAGTTGACAGGGCTCACGTCCGAGGCGGTGTCGGCGAGCAGCGACGAAGGGTCGGCGTCTGAGGCTGAGCCGAGTGATCGCGAGTGGGTCGACCCCGTGACGCGTGCGCCCGACACCGGGTCCGGGTCTGGCTCGGGCGTGGATGACGCGCCCTCGGACTCGGAGTTTGGAGCGCCGCGACCACGCACGCCGACGGCGGCGGTCTCGTTCCGTCTGCGCTCGGCGCAGAACAAGGAGACTGTGACGCTCACGACATCGATAGATGTCCCAGATGGCGCTGGTAGCGGCGGCGCTTCGGGCCTGCCTGTCGTGGCTTCCCCCAACCCGCTCTCACTCCAGCGCACTCCGCCGGGCATCCTCACGTCGTCGCCGCCACGCCGGTCTCCGCGCCTCCTGGCCAACCCCATCGCCACTGCTGTTCTCGACCCCTCCGTCCCCGCCGTCCCGCACAGGAGCGTGACGCCGTCCCACGTTCCCCCGCCCCGCCCACACCAGACACCGTTCCATCTCCAGAAGACGCTCATCCTCGACCTGGACGAGACCCTCATCCACTCGACGTCGCGCCCCATCGGGTCCGGACACGCTGGAACCGGCATGCTCGGTCTCGGCTCCCTGGGCCCGTTTGGCGGCAAGCGCAAGCGCCGCGGCGAGGGCCATACCGTCGAAGTGGTGCTCAACGGCCGGTCCACAACATACCACGTGTACAAGCGGCCATATGTCGACTTTTTCCTCAAAAAGGTCGCGTCCTGGTACACGCTGGTCATCTTTACGGCCTCGATGCCAGAGTATGCCGACCCCGTGATTGACTGGCTCGACAATGGCAGGGGCCTCTTTGCCAAACGTCTCTATCGCGAGAGCTGCCACCTCCAGTCCAACGGGTCCTACATCAAGGACCTGGCCGATGTCGAGCCCGATCTCGGCAAGGTCTGCTTCATGGACAACTCGCCAATCTCGTACAGCTGGAACAAGGGTGAGTAGTGCATTGAGAGAGCCGAGCGTGCGGTGGTGCGTGGAACCTCTGCTGACACCGTATCCCAGCCAACGCGCTGCCCATCGAAGGCTGGACATCGGACCCCAACGACGAGGCCCTCCTGCAGAGCATACCCGTGCTTGACAGCCTGCGCTTCGTCACGGACGTACGGCGGATTCTGGGTATCAGGGGATTTGCTTAGGGTGGAGAGAGCAAGATGTATTTGAGTATTTACGGTTTAACTATAGCCCCCCGATGGCGATCGTGCGCGCACCAAGCGGGTGGGTGCGCTACGGAACCTCGGCGCGAGCATTTGGATCGCGGGGGAAGGGCAGATAATACGTGGACGCTACTGGATAGCTATAGCTTGGGTTACGCGCCAGCCGTGTGGATACGCGAGCCGAGAACCATAATCAGCGCGTAACACCTAGCTGTCATCATTCCAGCACTTGAATGTCTCCGCGGCCGGTCCGAGAATCGCTCCGCTCGCCCGCTTCCGCCAGGTGTGCTGGAATGGGTCGAGTCAGATCCCGCGGTTCGGTACGAGCGTGGCTGCCAGTGGCCAGTGTCCAGCGAATGTCTCCATGCGCATCCCAGAAGGCCAGAAGCACATAGACGTGCGGGGTCAAACGGACAACCGAGCCACACGGGCCCACCGGCGCCTGTTCCTCCTGCGATGCTCAGCCCCTCTGCACCTTGTGCATCTACCCCTCCAACAGACTGCAGATCCCAGATCCCGCATGCGATGACACGGACCACGGCCGGGGGAGCACTCAAGGTGACACAGAAGAAGGATGGTGGACGGAAGGGCTGCCTTGGGGCGAACGTTATTGGCTTGTGCACTCTCTTTTGCTCACAAGAACGATCAGTCCGGCACACCGTGTCGCCGCCCAGGCTCTACCACATGCACAAGTGCGCGTCCTGGCGTTTACGAGCATGTGCACGGGATAGAACGCACACTTTGGCCCTGGCGAGGGGTCTAGATACCATATATCTTCTCAGAGTCGGCGTGACTGATGTCTGTCTGTCTATGTGTTTCTGAACAAAGTGGCGCAGTGGCGTTTGCTGGGCGATGCTAGGAGTAAGAGGGGGGCCAGCTTCTCAAGTACGACAAACACAGATCCAACCTGTCACTGCTATGCATGCAGTGTGTTGATAAAGAAGGCGCGCCAAGACCTTGCAGCACGACCATGCGAGACGGCAAAACAAGGACATGGAAGAGGGGGAACATGGGTGGGATTACTGCGCATGTCGTCATTCATGACAGCCACGGCCCGCGGCGTACAGGGACGAGACACTCTGAAGCGTCCGAGCCACCAAAACAAGGCGTGTTGGTCGCGCGTGCATGCATGCCTGAATGCACAACCTCAACCCCCCCTTCTTCACAAGGCACTCTGCTGTGATGTAATGCGATGAACGATCCAGCACAACGTGAGACACAGATCCCACGACTGCCAACCTTTCTGTCCATACCCATCGGACCACCGCGTTTCGACCTGCCAACCGCTACTGTACACCGCACGTTTAGTCAGATCTCTCGCTGTCGCAATGCGGCGTCGGTATGCGCCCAGCAGTGGTTCGCGCTCCCGCATGCCACGCCACAGTGGAACGACGCGGCATATGGGGGTGCGTGTGTTCGTGGGAGGTGTGTAATGGGACGCTTGGGATAGGTCGGTTGCCATGGCCGCGGTTGATCTCGGCGTGCATAACTGCGGACACGCGCGCACACGAGGCGCCGGCGCGCCAAGGTGCCGGCCGGCAAGGGGCCATCGTGGGCTGTGGCACAGTGGGCTGCCTCGGCCACTTGGCGAAGGGCATAGGTGTGCACTCCCATCAGTCCATGGATTGTCTTCTGTTTCTCTCACTCTTTCACACTTCAATTACACTGTTTGATCGACCCCACAACGTCACATCCACTGGGGCGAGGTCTTGAAGGATTGACGTTCTTGCTGCCAAGGACATTTCACGCGTCATCAAGCATCCCCCATTTACATTTAGAGGCCGAAGTGCCATCATCATCATCCGTGGAGCCGACTACGTCAACACTTTTCACTCCATCAACTGCAGCGACACATAAAGACACCGGGCTCCTCCTCCCCCGCAGCACACTCCACGTACACCTGCATACCCATCTCGATCCCCTCATATCCTCGTTTCTCGTTACCAACTCGCAAGAGCTAGACGGGAGCTCAGCTTGCATTAGCCGCCGGCACGCCAAGACCAACCCTAGACACTACATCCCGCGACCGGGCCGACAAAGCGGCAATTGAGTACCAACACACCCAAGAGAGTCCCGCCAACCCCACACGCGGCCGTACTACCCCAGACCTCCGGCTACCTGCCCCGCGCCCACGGCGCTTGTTGTGCGATGCAGTCGTCGGCGGCACGTACACTGCTCCTCATCGCCTCGCGGTTACGCAAACCACTCATACGCGCCCTGGCGCCTCCCCCGCCCCCATACACTGTGGTGGCGAGTAGGCGTGAGATGGTCCTCGAGGACGGGGGACCTGCGGTGGATTCTTCAGCGGATGCCGTCTTGGGCGTGGCCGCCACCCCGCCGCCTGCATACTCGCTCGTGTGTTCCCACAGTGCCTCCAGTGCCTCTGGGCCGCTGGGCGACAGGGACAGCCGGGGCTCCAGGTCGAGTTCGGTGAGCACCGTCCATTCCGCCGCCAGTTCCATGAGCTCGAGCTCGGCATCGAGCTCGGTAGCGAGCTCATCGCTGTCATCGCCGTTATCGTCAGGCTGGTCGTCGCCCAACCCCTCACTGGTCGACCTGCCACACGTCCCACTGGGCTCAGTCGAGTTGCCACCGGGCTACGACCACGTCCCGCTGTGCATTTCGCCGCCACTGACACGGAGATCGTCAATGTACGAGTCATTGCCACTGGACCCCGCTCACGAGCGACGAGTCGTGCGCGCCAGATGCGTCGTTCCCCACTGCAAGGTGTGCTGGGGGACCAGTGGCAGTGGCGAACGACGATTGACAGCACCTCCACCGCCACTACTGCCACCCACACCCACATCCGCACACCCCGGAGCCGTCGATCAGGGGGATCACCACACGTCCCTTCCGCTATTCCCAGTCACCTCGAGGCAGATTACAGCAACCGCACCTTCGTGTCTGGTACCTTCTGTCTCCGTTGCTGTGGGGGCCGCGTGACGTCTGCGCATACATCCATCTCCACCGCTCAAAGATCTAGATCCCTTTCCTTCTCACGATCTTTAATCGACACGACGCGGAGATCTCGTTTTCGTGGTCTTGGGCGACCCGAAACCTTCCCACCATATTCCGGAATGCGCGGAGCGTCATGGACGTTTCACGAAGGCGTACGTTTGCGTATCCGTGGAGGGGCATGGGGGTTCGCGGACACCAGTGGTCGCGACGCTGGCGCCGGAGCCGGAGCGATCTCTGGAGCGACGTGGCGGGCGAGGAGGACACTTGTTACGGTTACGATATTCACGAACAAGCTCTGTGTGTAATGAGGGTATACCGCAAAAACCAGACATGTGGAAACCGCCTTGACGTGGCGGCATGGGACAGCTGGGCACCATACATAGCTTTCTGTACCGCTGTACATAGAATCTGTACACTGCTGTACTGTATGTGCACTATCCGTTTGAGCTACAGTGACGATCGCACAGCACCACACCGACGTGGCTGTTCCAGTGCCATGGACGACTTACTGGTGAAACAGCTCGTTCCCAAGTTCCAGTGTAAGTGTTCCAGAACACTAGCATTCGCAGTCAGTGGATCAGTGGCGACTTCGAGGCCCCACCATACCAGACGCCGACAATTTCGGATCGGGTGGCCGGTGGATTGAGCACCTTACGGCAAAGGACAGGTGCTGAACGTTCTTACTAAGAGGGCGGACGACAGAAAACATGCCGCCATTTTTCGGGCGGTTTGTCGCTGAATTTATTTTGGGACGGGATTGATTGACACTGCATTCCAATCTCTCGTCTCGGCCATGCCTGGGCCTGTTCCTTCCCTGTCACGTGCAGATATACCGGCCGACGATGGACCACTTGCTAATCAGCTGTAAAACAACGACAAAAATGATGAAATAAGATCATCGGAAGGTTGTGCGGAGTTGCTATTGGGGTCGATTTTCCCATATTTTTCCGAGCAACCTCCGTTCGTTGCTGGAGTGCGCCGAGGTACACGTCGGTGTATCCACATACCCTGTCGGCGCACATACTGCGGCCGGCCATTGCGGTTAACGCAATAAGTGACGGAGCGGACTCTGCTCCGCACTTGAACCTGGCACCCCTCTCCGTCGCCGCCGAGTCAAAATGCTTGGACACGCGGGCATTCTTGATATGCTCACTGCGCCTCGTTCCGCGAGCGACGCACTTTTGAACTGAGAACGCAAATTCTTTCGGCACACGATACAGTGTACGTACGTGTGCGGTGGTGAGATATGGGGACACGATGAATCAGAGAGTCGGGGCGGTGCGACACTGTCGGTGCTTTGCTATGTGTGTGCTGACACGACGACCGGCAAAGTCGGTAGGTGGCGAGACTGTGGTCCGCGTTGCCAACAAGGTAGGACAAGGTATATAAGGACAAGACGCGACATGTCATTCGCCACACGCGTATATCTTCTCCGCCCAGCCATCAGCTGTTTTTATCTTCAACCCAACTATACATCACACGCCTAGGACGCACACACCTGTGCCCACACCCCGGACCTCCGCCTGAAGCAATGTCTCCCTGCGACAGGATTAAAGACTGTCTGCACGCCCTCCACCCACGAACCTGGCGCCACCACCTCGTCTCAGTGTGCACTTTTTTCCGATATCTCGGCGGCATGAAGTATAGCCCGCAGCCCAAGTGTCCTCCGCCGTACATGGCGACGCCGTATCTGAACGAAATTGTGTTGGAGGCTGGTCCAGACGAGGACCCGATCTCGCCCGCAGAACTGCGCGCGCTCGGGCTGCAGAATGCGCTGCAGCTTCCACTGAGGAGTATCACCAACTCCCTGTCGAGTTCAAGCGGTAATATCAGCTGCCTGTCGAGCACGAGCAGTACCTCCACCTCCCTGTCGAGTAGGAGGAGGAGACAGATACGGACATGCGAGTGCGACATTCCATATCCAATGCATTTGTGACCTGTCTGCTTGGCAGGTAGGTCGGCGGCGGGCGTGGCAGTACTACCCAACGTCGTTGGCCGCCACTGCGCAGTATAAATAGTGCACTCATAGGGATGTGGCAATCACGTGATGCTGACAAGATATCTGTTCGTAAGTGGTCCTCCCAGGGCTCGTTCTTCTGATTGCACTTGCTCCGCGCGCACGTTCGCATGTCCGGCTTGGATGTCCGGCTGGTGCCCGTCACGGATCACGGAGTCGGTGGTGAACCGAGGTCCGTCGGCGCGACCCCCGAGGTGACCCGAAGCACGCACAAACGCACGTCGCTGAGCACCACGTTCGCAGATGGCTTCGAAATGACGAATGTGTGTCGACATCATTCAGTGATCAGTGAGTATGATCGGACGAACGTTTTGCGTCCTCAACTGCGATCTCATTCAGGTGCATAAGGTTAGCGCCGTTCCCAGCCAGCCTTGACCCCTCAATCTGTTAGTTCTTCTCGTTGCCGATCCACCTGTCGTCCACGCTCGGCATCTCGGTGTCATCGAGACACGACGTTCGGTGGCCTGTGTACTGACTGCGGTCTTCCGCCACAGGTCCTCGTCCCTCGAGCATGGTTCTTTGGGAACACGAGTACCACAAAGACGAGGAGCGAGTGAAGCAGGAGAGCGAGATCCAACTGTCGTCCACGCTCGAGGCGTGTCATCGCCACAGGACGAGTGGTGGTCTGGTACTCACTCCAGGTACTCACCTGAGGTTCACGTTTCCCGAGCGAGCACGGTTCCTTGGATGTAAGAATTTTGAGAAGACGAGGGATGAATGAACCATGAGACAGAGGACCTGGCGAACCCCCCTACACGTATGACAGCATTTGTCAAACGACATCGACACGCTTGAGCACTCGTCCGCCAAGACGCCCGCCCATTCCTCGCAGTACGGTTCGGCATCTACCACAAACGCCATAGCCGGAATCAGTCAGCTGCAGCCCTCCTCGCCATCCACCAACACCATGCCACCATCTTCCTTGACTGTGTCACCGCAGTGCCCCGCAAGCCTCCTGTCGCGCCTCTCGGAGCTGCTAATTTGGGACCTGTGAGCTCCATTGATGTTGGCTTTACGCTTTCACGCCGGACCGGACGCGCCGGTCGACGTCTTTCTCGTTCCTCTTTCCTCATCAGGACCCAAGGAAGGTATGTACGTATGCAGCTCTGTACGTGACAGGTACGGGCCGCACATACGGTCCCGGACAACCGGACGCATGGACGCCAGACGGTTGTGGCCACGATGTAGTAAGCGGTAAGGGTGAACAGACCCTCGAATGGCGCAAAGGCGCCAATGTTCTTTCCTGCAAACGATCAGTGTCGACCGATCCAGTCGGCGGTCCATGTCGTTCTTGAAGGGAAAAAAAAGTGGGATGGGATTGGTTTGGTGGCCCGAGTGCTCGGGTTTCTCTCAAACAACAGCTGAGCGACTCTACCCCCTGCTGTGCCCTGCCGCTTGGGACCTCCGCAGGCATCGTGTCATCGTGTCCTCTCACCCGAAACCCGGTCTGTCCGCCGCCTGTGGGTCAAACGACATGGATGCATACCTGAGGCGCTGTTCTAGACTAATCAAATCCTGACGCACAGACTATACTCACTAATTAAGGCAGGACCACAAATATCATAAAAGACAATCAACTCGTGGCTAGTGTCGCCAGGGTACACATATACAGTCTATTTCTGAAACCAATATACTCAAACGCCACGGGTTGCAAAGGCGACAATGACACGACAGGTCGCGACAGGACTGTAGTGTCCGATGGTGGCCAACGCGCGCAGGCAGGAAGTGGGGGCAAGACATTCAACAGTCGAAAAAGCACATGTAGACTCTGTCAGCTGACAGACCCGGCTCACCTCGTGTGCTCTTGCACGGCCGGTAATGCTAGTGTCTTGAACCTTGACCAGGAGGCTTCATGAAGCCACCCGCCGTCATGGTTTGTGCGCCGATGAACCTACAACTCAATGACTACACGTTGCGGCGACATTCCTCGGGGGCCATGGAGTCCCCGGGTCCCCGCAGCCGGTGCATATGCACACCTGCCCGTACCGCATGTCAAGTGCCACCTGTCGTAACCGTCATGTGGCTGCTGTGGCGGCGTGCAGGGTGGCGTAGGGCTGGCGCCAGCGTGCAGTTCCCTACATCCAACCCTTCACCTTCGCTTGGAAGAAGCTGAGCAAAACGAAGCCGAAACGTCGGGCCGAGTCGCTCGCCCCCAGGTCTGTCACCGAGGTGGTGCGCTAGGTTTTGGCTCGTGGCGCCCCGTGTTGAGCTTGGGTCGGCGTGGGCGGCCCGTCGGTGAAGCCCGCACAAATAATGAGGTGAATCTCGTTCACCGAGACGCCGAGTTCTTGGGGAGTCAGGAGAGCCGTCTACCGTGGTTCAGAGCGCTCGCTTGGACACCAAGGAGACTGGTCCTCGACAGGAAAGTAACCGCGTGGGCCATAGTCGTTCCGCGCATTTCAGCACTCGAGCCGCCAAATGTTCGCACTCACCGGTGGCGCGCGCTTGTGCCTCTTGTTAAGAACGTTGTCGTGTTCCTCTGTCGGTTTCTCATTCATGTGCATTCCGTTTTGAACGTGTGTCAGCTGACATTGGGTCTCTTGGACCACTCGCGCTTCACGCCAGTAAAAGGTGGAACACCCGTGCGGCGAAAACAAGGTGGAACGAGGCCGGTACGTTTAGATTTCCGGAGGTGCTGAGTGTCGAGTTCGCTGACACTTTCTAGTTGAAAGCCGGGCTCTCACAAACATATAAAGGCCAACCTGTTGACGAACTGAGGAGGTCTCCACTCATAGCCAGCACCTCAAGCAACAATGAAGGCCGCCTTCCTCGCTCTCATCCCCGCTTTCGTCTCGGCCGCCGTCCTCCCGGCCAAGCCTCTCGACGAGCGCGTCTTCTACAACCCCACCACCTTTGGCTCCTATGCTACCATCTCCAGTGCGGTCCTCAACTCGTGGGCTGGAGCCGCCTACTACACCGCGTGAGTGATTGATTGAGGGGTGTCCACGTTCAGCTTGACTACGAAATGCTCGCGACCGCCACCGCCACACTGGAAGACCGTACACTAGGCACTGCGCACCAGACCGTGTACTGACTCAAATATCAGTGCTGCTTACTGCGACCCCGCCGTCGTGAAGACTTGGACTTGCGGTGCCAGCTGTACCGCTCTGGGAAGCGGCACCACCGTCCTTGCCCAGGGCGGTGACAACTCGGACGTCCCCTACTGTGCGTTATCCTCCACCTGGAGGTTTGGGTGTGGCACCAAACGTGCTCCCGCTGACCATCACTCCAGACTATGTGGCCTACAACGGCTCGCAGGTTATCGTCGCCATCAAGGGAACCAACTCCAAGTCGCTCGAATCATGGGCTAACGACCTTGAGTTTGCCTTCACCACCCCCAGCTCTACCTGGTTCCCTGGCTCGCCTGGCCAGGTCCACAGTGGCTTCTACGACACCTTCAAGGACCTCCAGCCGACCGTCTACACTGCCGTCGCCGCCCAGGTCGCCCTTGGCCACACCAACATCCTCGTCACCGGCCACTCGCTGGGTGCTGCCACTGCCCAGATCCTGGCCGTCTACCTCCAGAACACCTTCTCCACCGCCACCGTGACTGTCCGTGCCTTTGCTCCCCCTCGCGCCGGCAACCCCACCTGGGCCACCTACGTCGACGCCAAGCTCGGTGTCCGCTCCCAGTTCATGGTCGTTGCTGAAGACCTCGTCCCCCACCTCCCCACCTTGCTCCTCAACTACCGCCACAGCTCGAACGAAGTCTGGATGCCCTCGGCTTCGGCGACCTCCACCTGGCGCGCGTGCCAGGGCCAGGAGAATGACTACTGCTCCGACTCGGTTTCGGACAGTGGCAGCGCCACCATCAGCTCGCAGCACTCTGGCCCCTACGCCGGTGTTACCATGTCGTGCTAGATGTAAAAGGGGGTGTATATAGCTGGTTCTCTTGAGTAATGGGCCAGGCGTGTAGACGTTTTCAGTGATTTATGATATTTAAGAGATGAAAGAAGTTGTTACGAGTTTAGGCTGTTTTCAGAGCACCACTGGACGCCCACACGGGATACTGTGTGGTCTGGTCACCCATCATTGTGTGGACTCTCATCGTACTCTACTCAGATGTACGACACTACGAGGCTGTAGCGGGCCAGTGCTCTATTCCTTTGCCTAATCTAACGTTGGCCATCGAGCAGACCTGGAACAAACACGTCCGAGCCCGCTACAACCGCCATGTCCGACTACCGATTCCGCGAATCTGAGATATATATATATTGCTACGCCCGCGCGCGAGTGGATGATCCGCTGTACCCGGAACAGAACCGACTTGATCTAACCGGCTTGAATCGTGAATCTTAAAAATGTTCCAATAATGAGAACCGAATGCTGATCCAGCTTGGATCGGGCTCGATCATGAGCATGAACTGATCGTCCTCCAGAGGCGTTGAAGACACCCCCAAACCACATACCAGGGATCATCGGGTTACAGCGCTGTCTCTCAGCACACACACAAGCAGCAGGGAGAGGTCACGTGATCGGCCGCTTAGCTCAGCTGGTTAGAGCATCGTACTAATACCCAGAACACCCCTTGGTTACTAGTTCATGCGGAGGTCGGCAGTTCGATCCTGTCAGTGGTCATTTTTGGCTCTCCCAGTCACCTGGGAGGCTGCTTTTGCATCCCAGTCGATGCGCGAAGGTCAAGCACATGTCTAGGAGGCGGGAATGAGGATTGGTGCGAGGAAGATCGCCGGTTGAGTGGCGGAATGGCTGGGGAACGTTCAAGTGAAACAAGTGCCACTTGTCCATCTTCCGACATTCCTCGTAAGCATCTCTTGATTTCTCTATTCATCCCGGCCGTCCAGAGTACCAGAGTCATGAGCGAACAAGGCACCCAATAGATCTGCATCTTGGGAGCGACCTGGACCAGCCCAATGCACCAAAAATGTTTACGTAATTGGCCGCTTAGCTCAGCTGGTTAGAGCATCGTACTAATACCCAGCCTTTGGTTACTAGTCCATGCGGAGGTCGGCAGTTCGATCCTGTCAGTGGTCAAAATCTTCCTTTTTAGGTCCCCCAGCATCGTTGCTTGCAATGTGGAAGCGTATCTGGAACATGAGGAAGAAACAGAACGAGTGGGGAGGACGATCCGCAAAGTTGGTGTGGCACATGTGCCCCAAGTGCCACACAAGATCTCGATCCGCTCGTCATTTGGGCGTCACATTCACATTTGCGGTTTCGGCAATGGTTTGAAACATTACAGGTCTTGTGAGTGGGTCACACATTGTGAGTGACGTCTTGCGAGGTATGAAAGATCAGAAGGAAACTGCAGCGTGGAGGCCATAAAGGTGCAACCCCAACCCCAGTGTTCTCTCGCCACTTGCAACATACTCTTCACTGGCACGCCACACACTTGAACATTCACCAGTGTCCCAAATGGGTTGCTTCTCCACGGCTGCCTGGGTGGTTCTTGCAGCCAGTATCACCCTCGTCTCTGCTCGCCCAGTAACCACAATCTCGACCCTCACGCCAAGGTACGACACCGTCGACCAGGACTACACTATTGGCGGTATCCTCATCCCTGTCACCATCGCCATCGCCTTCGCGATCCTTCTGCGAGCAATTGTTTTGAGGGCACGTCGTCGCAGGGCGTACCACCCGCAGCCGCGACCGCAACAAGTATGTCCATTTCTCCTCTAGCGCTGGCTAACGGCACCCGCAGACGGCCGTCAAAACTCGGAGGTGGTGTGGGCTGAGGAAGAAAAAGCCGACGCCGACAGACGGTAACCCCGAAGCAGGGTTCACGCCCGACCCCAACGCCGTGGCCTACCCTCCCGGTGCGGTCCTTGTGGACTCGTACTCTGGCCAGCCGACGCTCAACGTCCCCGAAACCAAACGCGAAGAGGACCCGAACGACCCGCCCCCGATGTACACTCCTTCGGCGGATCCCTCGCCCACCCCGTCGCCTAGCGCCACCCCCGCTCCAGCGCCGCGCACGCTCGCACCGTCTCACTCACCATCGTACTCGCGGGCGTCGGGGGGGTCCATTGAACCGTCCCAGCAGGGATACTTCAACCTCGCTGTGCCGGGTAAGGAGGTCGATGAACATACCCGTCAGGAAGCGGCGCCGTCCCCAGCGCCCGCCCCCGCGCCCGCCCCCGCGTCCACGTCCACGTCTCGCAGCTCGCGCTTCCCTGCTGGGTTCTTCCAGATTGGGCGTAGTGCAGCATAAATAGTGGGGGAGAGTAATGTAACACACTGTACATAGACAAGACAAGACATTCCACATCCCAGACTTTGTGCAAGGGCCTTAGGAAAACCGGCATGTCCGTAAAGCGTAAAGTGGACAACAATAGGACTTGGTTCTTACTCAACTCCCCGCCACTTTTGTCATCCTGGCTCATCTCAGACACGCCACTAAAGCACCATTGGTCCCGTGTTGCACGCGACGGTTCACGGTTCATCCGCACATTGTGACCTCGCACAAGCTAACCGACTGCCGGAGGGTTTTGGGTGCACCCAAACCCGCCGGGATTCCAATCCGGCGTGGAACAACACCGCTCCTATCAGTAGTTTGCACGCCCGCTCGTTTCCCCTCGGTGAATGCGGCAGTGGCCACAATGGCAATGCACAATGGCGGCTCAACACCGGCGAGGTACAAGATGCGTATTGCGTGCCCGTTTAGGCGTTTGCCGGAGGGACCTGCTGCGGCCTCTGCCCGAGCAAAAGGTACAGCCCTGCGGCTATGCAATGTCGCGCGACAAGCTTGTTGCTTGTTGGCCTTTAGCACGAATGCACGTGCATTCTGGCAAACCCTGTGGCCTGTGGCCGTTGTGGCTCCAGCGCTACGTCAGCCGGTATGTGAGCAATATAAACAAGGTCCACAGGCACACGACGGGCACCTCAGATCCCCCGTGCCGTGTGGGATGGGTGGAGCACGAACCGCCGGTGACGCACTGCCTGCTTTGGGCGTTTGCGTTTGTGTCATGTTCCGACAGCTGCACTGGCCACTGGGTTACGCTCCTATTCGTTCGCTTTTGGTCGCTTCCGCAGAGCAGGCAGTACTCCGCGGTTGTCTGCTCCGACATGAACGGGGTGTGTCACGCCGTCTTATCTTTCAAACGAAGAGGACGTGCCGGGCCAGAGGAAGATGCTGGCTAGGCACATTGCAGCGGATCAGTGGATCAGTGGATCAAACGGGCACGGACGGTTGCACGAGTCATTGTTGCGCAAATCGCGCAGAGTGGATCTGGCCTGCGGAGCCTTCAGTTTTTGAAGCAGGACTCATGCACAAGCTCCTTGTTGCTCGGTGTTCACTGCTGAGCCTGGCACCTGTCGTCAAGCGGACGTATTGGCGACCACTTGCGGATGGGGGTGGGATACAAATGAAGCCCAAGGTCTCGCCGCTCGCCACCACAACAGTTCAAGCCCCAGAACAACGTCTTTCGCCACTCTAGTCCGAGCCCACCATGTCTCACAACCTCATCGCGAACAAGTCGTCCGGATCAGTGCCCCCCGTTTCGGCATGCCTCTGCGCGGCACTCGTTCTCTCCATTATCCTCGTCGTCCTCGGCGTTCTACCCCGCGCACACCGCAACCACATCCTCGGCTCCTCCAAAACGTTCACCGTTCCCGAGAAAGTTCACCTCGACGTGCCCCGCAAGCGGCACGGTAGCGCGGACCACACTTTCCGCCCTCTGAAGCGGTCCAAATCGTGGCCACCCATGCGAATCAAGCTGGCGAGCAGCAGGCGTGTCGTCGCTGAACACGTTACTCCGGGACCACCCGCGTTCGGTATCGACCCCTCGTTTGCCTTCACGTTTGTCATTCCCAAGCCTCAGCCGATCCGGCAGACGCCCAAGTGGCTCTGAAGCGTGTCTCTCTGAGGTCAGTTTCCCGGCAACCGGTGCTCTAATTGTAGCTGTGCATGTATGATAATAAAGTGGCGAATTGATGTGAGGCAAGTTGCAGCTCAGCAGTGCTCGGCCACCTCGCCGCCAGTTGGATCCAGCAGACACACCTGTGCTCATGGCCGGCTCGTACCCACAGCCGTCCATCACTTGACAGTTGGCCGGTCCACCATCTAGCCGGCGAGTAGGCGAGTGATACACGAGCGAGCCGACTGGCCATGGTGGAGTGAGGGTGACGAGAGCCGGAACTGGGACCTAGGGCGCCAAGCCAGATACATGTTCGGTGTCCCTGCGCGTCGTGTGTCCCGGTGCGTCACCGTGTTGTTCTGCGGCAATGTTCCGATTCCGATCCTATCGGTCTAACCATGATACCACACGAGATAGTGGATGTCACGGATTCACGGGTTGTCGCCACCCTCCGGAACATGAGGACAGTCACCGACCAGGACCAAGACCAACAAGACCAAGCCACCCGGCGATGCTGGGCGATGCCGCCGGGCTGTGTGGGGAATGGTTTCAAGATAGAGGTGGCAAGTGGCAAAGCAAAGGCCATAACACAAAGTCACCTGTTGCGTGTTGTTGTGCCATTAACCGTTGGCCGTCGGGCTCCTCCGACATCATGGGACATGTACGATGTTATGGTGGTCTACAGTCGAGCGGTCTGTGCGTATTTGAAGCATCGTCCTTGGAGTGCAGGGTGTTCATCCCGCCTCTCAACACTTGAACCCACTCGCCACAGCAACAGCAAGTGCCACTACCATCCACTTCATTCTTCCTTCAGCCAACCACCTCTGCCAAATCCTACGTCTATCACTCTTCGGGCCATTTGCCCAGCCCTACATGACCTCTAAGATCCTCATCGTCTTCGTCATGGCAACACTCGCCACTTCGGTTCCCGTGTCCACTCCGGCGACCTCCGACACACCCACGACCCTCGCCTCAAACTTCTGGGAGCGGTTGACTGCCACTCCCACGGCCAAAGTAACAGCCACACCGATCAAGAACAAGGCCATGGCACCCGCCGCAACGGTAATCGTGACGTTCATCAGGATCCTGCCCTACCTCCTGGGCATCGGCATTCCGGTGCTTATCTGCGCCTACATCGTGGTGCGTCGCGCCGCTCCGCTCCTTCACAGGCACTCGGGTATGTACACACTAACAGAACCACCAGTGGTACATCTACGCGTGCTTTGAGGGCATCCGCAAACTGAACGGCGACGCGCGCGAGGCCCGTCTGGCCCGGTATCGGCGGTACTGGCCCACGGAGAAATGGTATCCGTTCAACCTCGGCCCGCAGACGGTGTGGGTGGCGGCCCACGAGCAGCCTTCTGGAGCCGTCATCGAGCCCAACCTCGCGGCCGTACCGTGCGCACCGGCCGCGGCACGCATCGTTCACCACCCGCACACATACACGTACACGTACACGCCGCCCAGCCTCTCGACGTTCTCGGAATCGCCACCGCCATACGTGTCCCAGACCGTCACCACCCCCGCGGCGGCGGCCCCGCGCCACCCGCCATGCCCGTTTGCCGACCGCAATGCGTGTCCTGCCTGTCGCTAAGCTATGTATAATGAATAAACGTTACAGACATTATAGAACTGGCTCGTCGTCGTTGTTGTGTTTTCTAGAGACCTTGTTTGTACACTGTGCCTGGTTGTGATGCTACTGTATGTATGTGTGCCTGTTTTGCTCGCGTTCACCGCTTCAACTCGATGGTTCAACTCATATGTATGTACATCCCATCGCGACTGTTGTACAACCTGTAAGCTACAAAGGGGATTTCCGCGTCAATCCGGGCTGCTGCCTCAGTGGTGGTGCGTGACCACCGACGGCATGTGGTGGTGGTGCGTGGCCATGTGGTGGTGGTGTGCGTGCGTACCCATGTGGTTGTGGCTGTGGTGGTGCTTGTGGTGGTGTCCGGCCGTGTGCGCCGCCTCTGGCATGGTCACGGCGTATGGCGGGGGGTTGGGGTTGTGGCCCATGGACTGGGACAGCGACAGCGACGGTGCGGCCTGGCGCATGGACATGGACGCGCCGGACCGACGGACCTGTGGAGATATGTTAGTGGCGGCAAAACTTGGATGTTGGAGAGAGAGAGAGAGACTTACGGCACAGGTGATGAGGCTGATGAAGAACAGGAGACCGCCGATGACGGCGACAATGATCCACACAGTGGGTGGGCCGCTGCTCCCGCTGCTGTTGCCATAGTAGACGAGGCGGCGGAGGTTGCCTGCATGTTGGTCGATGGGTGCGGCCGAGACCGAAAGTGCACAAGCGAGGACGGCGAGGGTGGAGGCTAGTGTTGAAGTCATGCTGTGGGGGACGGTTGTGAGGGAGGTGGTTGTGGACATGAACACACCAACCTGTCCATCCCTTTTAAGCATCTCGCGTCTGTCACGACGACAGGCCATGTCCGATGAGGCTGCACTCGTGCACAGGTTGCACGTCTCTCTCCTTGTACCTTGTACATCATCCAGAGTGTGTGATATGACAAAGACGTACCAAAGGTCATACCGCCACGCTTGATGCAATACCAAATGCCAAGACGAACAGCTGTGCGTGCCTATGTTTGGTCCCTATGATGTCAACAGCCTCCGAGCCGACCGTGCCGACCAACGTACTCTCCTTTGATCTCGGTTTTGAGGGAATTATCAATTCGATCCCGCTCTCGCTCCATGACTTCATGAATCAGACTGGTCAATTGACATTGCAGAGGGTGAGAAACGGGTGCTGCAGCTGCTGCTGGTGGGTCTGGTGACAGTGAAGATACTGATGGTGATGCATACAGGGGAGAATCGATACACGGCTGCAAAGCTATTAATGTCCAGTGGCCCCAACCCCGCTCGCTCATCCTATGTTAAAACGACGACTATATTAGAGGGAGAAGCCAGCGCGTCGAGACGAGCGCCGTGCCTTGACGTTGCTGCTTGACTGGCTGGACGCAAGCGCCTGGTGCACGAGCGCCAGCTCGCCGCCGGGACAGTCTGGCTCCAGACACCTGCAGACGACAAAGTTGTCGCGCGCAAGCTCGCCTCCGGGGCAGTGCGAGTCGAGGCAGGAGCAGAGCGACGAGGCGACGTGTGGCAGCTGTCGTGGGATGTTGATTGGGAGCGCGCGAGATGACATCAGAGGGCTCCTGTGGACAGTGGGAACTGCGGATGAGGGCGAGCGGTCGCGTGATGGGCCTGCGGGGTAGGCGGCGCGGACTGGGGGTGGCGCTGATGCAGCGATGCTTGTGTTGGGGTCCTCTGTCGACTGGTCGACAGTGGCTATCCAGTCGGCGCAGCGCTGGACCGAGCGGTGCCATTGGGCAATGGCCGTAAACTTCTGGCGGTCGGTCTCAGCGCAGCCACAGTGGCTGGTGTAACGCGCGTGTCGGCTTCCATGGTGCCGAACCGAGATGGTGGTGGGCTGCTGGTGGCTGCTTGCGGCGTTGCTGGCCCCCGACACGGCCTCCCAGTATGGAGGTGGGGCCGCAGGTGGGATGAGGTTGTTTGGTTCAGCGGCGACGTGGGAGCCGTTCACTGAAGTACAGCGTCCGGGCACGTAGACGTGGTACGCGCAGCATGGGTCGAGTGTGTTCTGCAGCATGTTAGGACAATGGTTCGCTCTGGCGCGTATTACGCTTGACCCACCATCTTGAAGGGTGGTATGGGAGTGGTGGAGTAAGGGTAAGGTCGTGACGTGGGTGGAGTATAGGGCAGAGCCTCAGAGCTGCGATCAAACGAGACAAAATATATGGGTGATGGGAAAACGAGTGGCAACGGACAAGGCCGGTTATATACATGAGACACGGCCTGTGATCGCTCCACTGATGTGGTGGGCCATATTCCTGGAAAACATCGCGAACACGATGACGAGGAGGGCCAAGCAGACGCCACCGGGGCAACATTGGCAGCCACTGGACCATACCCCAGGTATACCCAGGTGGCCAGGTGGACGCACCCCCACGCCCACACCTGAAATCTCAGGCTGCATGCGCCGGGGCGCTGACACCCGGCGGCAACGGTTCACCGCAACTCCCTGCCCCGATAGGGCCGGCACGCGTTGACGTTGAACTGACGAGTAGGATTATTTCCTCACGTCCGTCACCTGGCCCCGGAGGTGCCGTGCCGAGCGCGACAGTGGCGTACAGTGGCTATCGGGATGTTGGCCGGCGTAGCGATGCGAGCGCGACATGCGCAGATTGGGAGCGTGTCCCCCCGTTGTTTCCAAGTGCCGGCCGTCCATCCACACCCACACCCACCAACATAATGCGATAGTGCCTGCCCATCTGCAGATCCAGTGCCCAACGCCGCGTTACGTCTTTGTTTCGCGCCAGGCCGCGTTTTGGAACCCGCGGATACGCCCGGAATGCATCGCGATGTCAGCGGCTGACCTCACCGTTGGCCGTTGGTCGGCTAGAATCCCAGCCCCCACACACCCGGGCCGCCGCCGCCGGCAAGCGTGTGGGTGTATGTGTCGTGTCGTGTCGTGTCGCCGAGTCGCATTGACCTCGCTGTGAGCGAGCTCGCACCCTCGGCGACCCTACAGAGCGTGGGCCTCGGCCGCGGCGGTGGTGACTGCAATGTCCTCGCCAAGGACGAAAGACGGTTTAGTGTCACGCCACTTGCTACATGACGGCCGAGTGGACGGTGCCAAGGCTCGGTGTCGGCGTCATGACCTGACGCCGAGCCATCGGACGTGACCGACAGCGTGGTCGGTGGTATCGAGGTATGCGTTCTATGCGAGAGTGCAAGTGCTGTATGCGTCCTAGCCGACGCACGCGACATGCCAAGAACAGATATCCTGTACCAAGCAGGGGGGCAGTACCACAGGCACGTCAGCCACTCGAGCAACCTTCACGTATACCAAATACCAACAAACCCAAGACTGTGGGTGTTGCGGGGTCTCCCAAGCGTACAGCCAGAGAGACAGAGAGACAGACAGACCACAAGAGTGCCTGTAGATCAGTCAGTGACGCAAGAGTGCGTATGTCTTGGAGAGCTAGTTTGCAACATGCCTCCGTACCTCCTCCGACGCTGTCCGATAGCCACGGACGCGGGGGCCAGCACAGGTGGCAGTGCCCGTGACTGAGCGATTTCGGTTTGGCTGTAGACATATATATCACCATGCGCGCAATCTACTGCCACCCAATCACCTCTGCACACAACCAGGACACCCCCGTCCAGCTACTCTCCTCTACATCACTACTCTTCGTACATTATCCACACTGAGCCCACTCCCGCTTCAGGCCTCACCACCCCACCCAGCTCTGTCATGGTTCAACGGTCCTCCTCGGCCTATATCACACACAACACCATCCGAGCTCCAAGCTAGCACAACTACCACCACTACCACCACCCAACCAACTCGTACTCGCATGCCGTCGTTCACGCTTGTTACTGTGAGTACACCTTGTGGCCCGTCGCCGAACACCACACTGACGCTGCAGCCCAAGCGTCCTTCTATCCGCAAGGGCAAGAGGGCCGTGCCACTCCCAGCCTACACCATCTATGCCCAGGTGGACGAGACCGTCGTCGCTGCCGAGCCCATCCCGGTCGGCCACGACGTTGCGCCGCGCTACGCCGACGCCCAAGTCGACGTCGAGTCGCCCCCACCCTACGCCGCCGAGCACGACCTGCCCCCTTACGAGCCTCTTGCACCTTCGCTCGAGCGTCTCGACATCTACCGCTGCGGCGGCGAGGTCTGCCCCGCCTGCTCTGCGGGCACCCACTGTGTCCGCCACCCGCACGTCGGTTACCCCGAGGAGATGATTGCCCGCTGCCCGTCGCTCGCCCACTTTGGCACGGCATGAGCCGCCGACTCGACTCAAAACGTGTACCGACTCGATCTCGTGTATCCTACCATCATAATTGCCTCTCGTTGTCTGTACCATAGTGTTGTTTCCTTGGGATGAATCATAATGTTCTGCGTCTCCACCACACTTGCACACTTGCACGCTGCATCGACTTTCCGAACCGCATGGGCATCGACTTGAAACCAGGACTCGTGTCATAAGTCTCAAAAGGGTTGTGTCCTTCGTCCTGAGCAATGCCGCAACACAATCCAGGGCACCGTTGCTCAAGCCACCACACGTCCACCACGCCTTCGCTCGGCTTGTCGGCTTGACCGGCTGCGTCTCTGTGCCAAGGCCGCCGGTAGGAGGTACACACCAAGCTGCCGATGTTGCCCAACTTCATCAACCATCAGTTGCACTCGAACTGGAGCTGCAGAGAACTTGCCATACGAGCAAGAACAAGCCGCCACGAACAGGCCCCACCATCGCCACTCGGCACCGACGCTGGCCACCAGATACGAGCTGACCGTTCAGCAGCCCAGAGCGGCACGATTGGCTGGCTGTGACCGGTGGACCTGTCCTGCTCCGGCCGGCGGCATCTCATCTCCAGGGCACCAATGTCATGGCGACGGGTCCACTGCCGACGGTACCCGAGGCGGCGTCGACGCCGACGTCAGGGAGAGGGTGACATCAGAGACAAGACAACAAGTTTGGCTGTGTGGATGGTGGTTCCTAGGTTTGCTCTCTCTCTGTCGTGTGGCGCTCCGTGGGGGGTGGGCAGAAGAAGAACGAAAAGTGACCGCCTACCGCCTACCGCTCTCTGCCGGCAGTCAGCAGATCCAGCTGGCCCATTGCCGCACAATGTCATGTTCCGGGTATGTGTTCCTTTGTCCGTCTCTGTCTCGTCTCGTGCCCGTGTTCTCTGCGTGCATGCCCGAGGAGCCCCGGTCGCGTCGGATGCATCTTATCTCGTATGCGCGATTTGTGTGTTTGGACGCAACGACAAGCGCACCATGAACGTGCTTGTCTCTGAATATCAGTGTCCCCCCCCCCCCCCCCCCTGTGTCGGCGTGATGGAGCCCGTGGTCCGTGGTCCCGTGGCATGGAGATCCGGCGTCTATAGCAGTGGCAGTGCCCGCGCGTTATTTCGCCGACACGCCCTCTCGTCCTTGCTTCCTGGCACACGGCCATCTCGGCCGAGAGTGGACGATGTGGACGTCCTGCTGCGCACGATATGGGGTGCATGATTGGTATTATCCAGCGATGCCAAGGCGCAGATACCCGCTGCATGTGCAGTCTCTCTCCCCCCGACACGGAGAGGTGCAGGGCGGGGTCCCAAGGGTTTGGTCGGCAGTTGATGGGTGGAAGCGACGGTACCGACCGCCAAGCATCAGAGTTCCTGGTTCCTGTAGATCACCTGGGCACAGCAATCAATCCCCGACGTCACCCGAATCTCTTGGTCAGGTCATCGTCGCATGCACAGTGTTGCACAGTCGCACATGGATAAGGGTATACCCCGGGGTACAGCCATGTTCTGGGGTGCAACAGGACATATAAGGAGTCGCCCATGTGGTCGTCTGGAAGGCCCAACAACCAACACAACCCACCTGTCCCTCACACACACACACACACACACATACACCTTTGTGTTGCTCATTCCATCGCGGCACAACTTTACTCCCCTTACGCAAGCCACACACCCCCACTACCCCACACACACCCACAATCATGGCCGGCACTACCTGGAACCTTGTGAGTCACTTCTAGATCACCTCCGAGCGACATGCACTAACCCGATATCTCAGATCTGCTCATCCAAGTCCAAGTCCAGGGCCAGGGCCACCACCACCGGCCCGACTGGCACCCTCCAGCGCGACACCACCTCGTCCACCGTCGCCTCTGGCTATAGCACCACGTCGTCCATGTCCTCAAGCTCGGCGTCGACCTCGTCCCACATGCACCTCCCGCGATACACCCGCTCCCCAACATACGGCGAGATGAAGCTGCCCCGCACTGTCAACCCCAAGGACGCCGCCACTGCCGCCGACCTCCAGCGCACGGCCACGGACATGAGCATCCTGCCACCCTCGTACGCCGAGGCCGAGAAGAAGCCGTCGACCAAGGAGCGCGTCCAGGCCATCCGTGACTGGATGTGCCCATTCTCAAAGACGCACCCGGGCACGTTCTTCGGCCCCATCCCGGACCGCGGGGCCAAGATTGACAACATGGCCGCGGCGCAGGCGCCAGGTTTCTGGTCGTCCTAAGCAAGTGCAATCAAGTCTGAAGTGTACCGTAACCTTGCCGTTTTGTATTATAAGTGAACATGTATCCGTATGCCCTTGCAACGCCGCCTCAGAGCTGCATGTCTCATTCTATATTTGGCCCGGGGTGTTGACGTGGTCGTCCTTAGAATAGGTCATCCTTGCCACCCCGCATACGGGGTTGCTGAAAATGAACATTATAGCCGTACACCCACTTGGAGTGCTCAGAGTCACCTCCCACCTCAAGAGCCGCCAAAACAACCACAACCACCCCAGACCCCACCCGCCGGCCCGCAGCAGTGGACATCGATAGCCGGGCAATAGGCGTCTGATTGCCACCCGTCCCGACCCGTTCACTCTGGTCGTCCAATCGCGCCGTCCGCAAGATCCGTGATGATGTCGTCGCTGCCAAGGCGCAAGCCCAAGACCACCCATATCAGCTGACAAGGTGACGCACGGGGGCATGGCGTAGCCAAACAGAGCAGTGCCGGCGGTATCGGTGTTGGGTTTGAGTCGGCGGTCCAACCACCCCTAAGGGACGATGGAAGGCTTCTAGACGACCGAGCCGAGCGCCAAGGCGACAAGGCGACGGCGAGCTGTTCCTGGGTCGGTCGTCATGCCGTTGTGCGACAGCGCGATTTTGGGGTGTGATACGAGTCGTATTTGCAGTGCGTGCGCTGACGGGCTCCGGAACATGCTTATCCGCGGGTTACTTGCAGTGTTTGCTGTGTCGCGTGAATAACACTGAACCCCCGCCGTGGCCGTGGCACTTGAAAGGCACCACCGGTCATGGCGTTCCTGTGACTGCCCGCCGCCGAAGTAGAGGGCATTTTGGTGGGATTGGGTGGGTAGCATGAGCAACTCGTCGGTGTAAGCCAATGCCTGCACCCACAGACTCTTGTTGCCAGTCAGTTGCCACTTAATAGCCTGACACCACTCCACTTCTGTACGCCACCCTTCCACGGCTACGGTACTCGCAGCAGCACCCCTTTCATACGACATACCCACCCAGTCGACCAGTATGGGTCCCGAAGAGGGACTCCCGCAATGGCGGTTCCCAACAGACCAAGCGCCATCGCCAACCATCACCGCATCTCGAGCCTCACTAGCACTATCGCTATCGCTGGACCCGCCGCGTCTCTCACTGCCGCGGCTCAGCAGTCCCATATTCAGCCACGACTTCCTCTTCGAAACGTGGGGCATGGGGACACCAGAACAAGAACATGAACAAGAAGGGGAAGGAGAACAAGAAACAGAAGCACCACTCCCAGCAGTGTCGATATTGCGTAACCCGTGGCAACCGCCCCGGTCCTCTCCCGCAGAGCTCCCGACCCAGCCACAACGCCCAGCACACTCTGCCCAGTTACGCTCGACTCCACCAAACCGCCCTTGCGCAATTGGCGCGGTGCTCAACCACCTCACGGCCGCTGTCAAGAGCAGGCAACTGCGCGAACGCATCGCGCGGCTGACAAGGGCTCGTGCCAGAGGTTCGGCACCTCCTCCGACGCCCACACCACCCCCGCGGGCCCCCCAGGCCCCCCATACCGAAGCGCCACCGCCAGACTATGCCACAGACGTGGCGCACGGGGAGCTCCTCCTCCAGATCGAGGATATGGTGGTTGTGGCCCCGCCGGTGTATGCGCGCCGCGAGGACCCGCCAGCGTATCCGGTTCGGGAGGAACCGGCACCGCGAGCGCGCGTCCACTCGTCGCCTCAAGCTGGGGTTGGCGGACAGCACGCTAGCACCACCACCACCAGCGAGAGGATGTTCCAAACGGCCACTGCCGCCGGGGGGGTTCACCAATCGGCCACACCGGACATGCACCAATGGTTGCAGGAGAGGTACCCCGGTGTCGCGCAGCGATGGCGCGAGTGTACGGGGCCATACACCATCGGGCGGTGGCTGCACGACACGCACCCCGTCGTCGCGCGGCATTGGGCCGAGCACGAGGCCATCGCCCTCCGCATCAACGCCGAGGCGGTGGGCATGGCGGCCTTTGGGCGTGCGCCTGTCCCGCCCCTGTGCGCGTCCTGTTCACAGAGTCCTCTGCCTGGTCCATCGCGCTTGGCGGCGTGTGCCTAAGGTGAACACCTACGCCGGCGAGTCCGGAAGCGACCCCGGGACGATGATATAGAGTATAGAGTGGCCAGTGAAGCGTTCTGAACTCCCGGAAGTAAACAAGGTATCGCCTCTACTGTGAACAACCTGGGACTGGAGTGAATTGTGAATGTTGTATACCACGTGTATTATCCATCTTTCTGAACAAACGGTGCCACATGGACCCTGTTTGCCAATGTATTCCTTGCTGTAAGATATACCGTGCATGAGACGATCGTTACTCTGACAAACGTCAGTGTATCATTTTACAAGTACATTCGTGCCGAGGCTGGCAGCTGGGGGATGTGATGGGTGTTCTCAACAGCGTGCAGAGCGTTCCCACAGCATTCAAGGGCGGCGGTCCGTGCCGCCACAGTCCCCGCCACATCTGTGGTGATCGTCTGTCACAAACGCAGTATGCCGGCAACTGATCTGCCTCAGGGTCGCTATACTGCGTTCTCCATCCCTCTGCAAAACATACAACGGTTTCTCGACCGGGCTCCCCTCGAAGCACGAAGACCCCGGGCCATCTCGTTTGCTGGGACCGCGCCGGAGCGCGCGTTATCCGGGGCTAGGAGAACCAAGTATGGGGGCGCCATTGCGAGTGTTGACTGTTCTGCACAACGCATACTGTGTTGTCGCCCGCCCCCCCCCCCCCCCCCCCCCCGCGCACACCGCCAACTGCGTTCCTTAGGCGGGCACTGACAATGCCATGCCACCCAAGTGCACGACGAGCACCGCTCTGGCTGTGGTTGGCATCTAGGTGCGGCCTGGGTCAGTACTCGGTGATCGGTACAAGTCTGGGCGGAATGTTGCCGATGACGTCGTCGGGAATGCCGATGGACAGAGGCCATCGCGACAAACACCTTTTAGCAACACCTCCCACACTCCCATCCACTCACCCATGCATACATCGTCTCACAACACACTCACGCCCACCAGCACTCCCATGCCCACACCAGTGCGCAGTCGTGGGCCCAGACAGTGGTACTTTGCGCGCAGGCGGAGGACACGTGTGCCCACTGCCCCTCGTCCCTCCTCCACGCACGCGGTGGCCAGATCGCGAAGGGCTCTCGAGGCAGTGCAAGTTTCAGCAAACATCGCATTGCTCGAATGACCGCGTCCTCTGAGCCAAAGCGATGGTCTGAAGGCAACACTGTGAGCTGTGATACTGATCGGTGCATCGCCGGGGTCCATACATAGACACACAGATGCATGGGCCGTGGCATGCATGGCTACATTGGCTGCATGGCACCGACGTCTGCCCCGCCATCGCGATCATCGACTGTGCACGGATCGTTTCGACTCTGGGGCCTCGACATTGCTGTGCCCGCGCCACCACACCCAGACACCCGTTTGGGTGCCCCTTACCATCTCATCTATCATCGCTCTGTCTCTCTCTCTGTCTCTCTTGATATCTTTCGCCTCCTACATCCCACGCCCGTGTCCGACACCCCTCACCGCCAAGACTTGTGCCAGGCCGCCGCCTCCTACCCACACCCCTCGGCGTCTACGTCGACGGACACGACCTCGCCCCGGATATCCTTCACACAACCCTATTCCTGGACGTCAGCGGCACACTGCACTGCGGCAGGAGACATGTCCACGTCCACGTCCACGACCATGACCATGACCACGACCACGTCCCGCCGGCACACCCTCCGTGTGCTCTCCCCAGCGCTGGCGTTGGCGCTGCTGGCCGCCGTCACCGCTGCGCCTGTCCACCCGGCACCGAGGGACAGTGCCAACACGACCAGTATCAGCACGGGCTTGTCGTCGCCCAGCAGCGCTTCCCCGCCGACGACCGCCACAGCCTCCGTCTCTGCGGCCGCGGCTGCTTCCAGCACTGACAGCAGCTCGGGCGGGATGAGCATGTCCACCATGGTGGGCGTGTTCGTGCCCGTCTTTTGTGGCCTGATCATCTTCTGCTTTGCCCTGTACTGTGTAAGTTGCCCTTCCGTCCTTGAACCTTTGTCCCCGGTCTTTGTTCGCTGACTTTTGTTTTCCCAGCTGGGATGGGGCGCTGGCCGCAAATACCGCTATCGCCTGAACGACATGTATCGAAACCGGCATTCCACCTCGGCATCTCCCGGCGCCAGTGGCTCAAGTACACCATCCACAGCTGCGGCCGCGGGCGGCGCAGCGACCGGCGCGGGAGGCAGGCGGACACGCCGGGCGCGCGGCGACGCCCCTCGCCGCACCGAGAGCGGCCGCTCCGTCCGCACGTTGCCAGTGTACACCAAAGAGGCGGGCGACGAGGAGACCGTGTTGCTGAGGTATGTCGCGTGAAGGTGGTGGCACTGGCTGTCTCTCCCATCTCTCGTCTGTGCTGTGGGAGAGAGAAGCAAGCAAAGCCCTGGCCCTGACCTGAACATTGGTGGTGGCTGACCAGAGTCCCAGACGCGACCCGAGCGCCCGCCGCCGCGCCGAGGACCGCGACAGCGACTCGGACAGCTTCGCCTCGGGCGACGAGGAGGGGATCCACCTCATGCCGACGCTCATGGAGGGCGACGAGACGTCCACGTCGCTGCGCACCGTGCCGTCCAACCTCGCGCCGCTCACCGTCAACGGGAGCACTGCGACCCTCGGCCACGCCCACGCCCACGGCTACGGCCACGCGCACCGCCCGTCCGAGGCGGACATTACAGACTTGACAGGCATGCCGGGGCTCGCGCTCGCCGAGCGCGCGTGGGACGAGCCGCCGTACTTTGAGCCCGACTTCAACGTGTACCTCGGCGACCCGCAGGCGCACCCGCCCAGCTGGGACACGGTGCAGAACGAGGTCAGGCGCGACGGCGCGGCGCGCAGTATGGATGTGGCGCGCGGTGTGATCGGGGGCGGCGGTGACAGCGGGGTGGCTGTTGTTGTCCCCGAGGCGAGCGCAGCTGTTGTCCCCGAGACGGTGGCAGCGAGCGCAGAGCCAGGAGCAGAGCCAACAGCGGAGTCAACAGCAGAGGCAACGGCAGAGCCAGCAGCAGAGCCAGCAGCACAGTCAGCAGCAGAGCCAGCAGCAGAACCACCCTCGACCGTCCCAGCCGCACCGGGGCCAGACGTCGAGCTCATGGACTTGGCAGCGGAGCCAGCCGTGGTGCTCATGGACATGCTTCCATCACCCGCGACACCTGTTGCCCCTGTCGAGACCGGAGCTGAGGCCGAGGCCGAGGCGCAAGCTCCCGCCGAGACCGGATCAACCAGTGCGACAGCGACACCCGTGTCGTCGTCCACAGCGTCAGCACCCTCCCCAACGACGCCCTAAACGGACGACCTGCCCGCCCACTATAACCCAAACCACCCACACCAAAAAGGACACATTGCACGAGACGCAACGACCACTGACACGACTCCCCACCCCAGACAACACCCACGGCACCACACCACCATCTTATCTTAGTAGACCCCAGCAGCAGCAGCAGCGCAGCCGCCGCCACCATCTCCCCCATGTGAAATTAGAAAAAAAACATGTAGACCATAAAGCCAAACCATGAACCATGGACCATGCATGAGGGCCGAGCCCGGGCCTTGGAGAAATCAGGAGAGAGAGAAATATGTTACTGGCGTTATAGTCCGTGTCATGCTACAGAGAGAGAGAGTGTGTGTGGGGGTGGGGGTGGAGCTCATTAGGAGAGAGAAAGTGTCCGTGGGGTGTGTTTGTGGATGTTGGTGCTTGTTGAGTTTGACCGGGGCGGGCCCAGTCTATGCGATGAAGCCGCTGCTCGGGCGCCTGCTGACGGACGAACGGCGGGTGCCGGTGACGGCGGCGGCGGCGGGCTTGGAGGGCGACGCGTACGTGCTGGTACGACGGCGTTCCTCCGCCATGGACGCACGGCGGTCGCGGTCGCGGTCACGCTCGCCGGCGGCGGTGGTACCTGCGGTACCGCTACCACCGCGCGAGGGAGTGGTCGGGAGCGCCGCCGTGGTCTTGGGCGGCGACGTGACGCTGCGGCGCCAGTCCTCGGTCCGCTTTGCGCGGTCGTCCGACGTCGACACCCTCGCTCCGCCGCCTCCGGCCGTGTCGCCGCGCTCGGCCTTGGGTGCGCGCTCCGCCTCGCGGCGCCGCTGTTCCTCGCGCTCCTCGCGCTTGCGCTTCTCCCACTGCTCCTTGGCCGACTCGAGCGCCTGTTCCTCCTTGTACGGGCCCGAGACGCGGTCCTGCATGCGCGCGAGCATCTCGCGGTGGCGGTCGGCGAGCTCGTCCGTCGTCATTAAGCGCGACGTGCGGCGCTCGCGCTCATAGTGCGCGCTGCTGCGGCGACGGGCGGGCGGGCTGAGCGGAACCTGCGGTTCGTTCGAGAACGTGCGGGCCAGGTGCTGGCCGTACTCGTGGCCTGGGGTCAAGGCGTCGGGGTTACGCGCATACATGCTCGTCGAGCGTTCGTGCCGTTGAGCAATGGCGCGCTGGACGCTTTCCGAGACGACCGAGTATCGGGGCTGAACGGGAGCGGCAGAGGGAGCAGTGGTGATGGTGCGCGAGGCGACGTATTCGTCCCATTCGGAGCGGGGCCTTTGGTCCATGGACGAGCGGTCAATGAGGGGTTCCGTGCTGGCAGTGGGACGGCTGCCCGCAGACGAGGTGCGTGCGACAGGGTCCGCGGCCATGAGCTGACGCGACCCAAGCGAGTCGCGGCGCAGACGTTCGTCAAGGAGCACACTGCCGGAACCAGAGGGGCTGCGAATGTGCTGCGACGCCGACGACGGGTCGAGGAGGCGGCCGGAAGTGGCCGAGTTGTTGCGGCTGTGCATGATGATGCCAGACGCCGGGCTGGCGGTACGCTCGAGCACGGCGGTCCCCGAGAGGGATTCAGAGGGAGTCGTCGCGGAAGACCTGAGAGCGTCCATGGACGAGCGGACGCTCTGGCGAGCGCGACGGACTTCGGCAAGGAGCATGAGCTTTTGTTCCAACTCGGGGTCCACTGGTGTGGCCGGAGTCGAGGGGCTGGCGGAGGTGTTCTTTTCGTCGGCATAGCCCATCTCCTCGAGAAGCGACAGACGGCGAGGCTCGACAAGTTGAGAGTTGCGGGGCGGTGACTCGCCCGACGCGAGCATCTCTTTGTGGCCGCTGCCGCCACTTCCACTGCCCACCAGTGTGTAAGTGGAAGAAGGAATGAGTCCGCGGGAAAGGACACCGGGGCTGCTTTCGCCATGCTTGCCCTCCCACTCTGCGAGCTCGGCGTCGACGTTCTTAAAGTTTTCAGCCGCCTTGTCGATTTGCTCGGCCTCGATACGGGCCTCTTCCTCCTCCTTGATGTGCCGGCGGCGCTTCTTGAGGTGCTCGAGGATCTTGAACTGGATGGCGGCGGCGATAATGGCAGCAGCAGCGACAACACCCAGCTCGACTTGCATGTTTTGCGTGAGCGGAAACTTGCCGCCATTGAGGCTGGGGAAGATGGTCCCGTATCCGAGGTTGTAGATGTAAAACTGGGGGTGTGAGCTTATCGTACCGAGTCCTCCTAGCTTACCTCTTTCAGCCCTGCACGCGTAAAGCAGTCGACGCCAAGCGTAAACGCCGTGGCACCGATCCAGGCGCTGCTGATGAGTAGGACGGTTTCATGGCACTTGGGCACCAGCGTAAGGAGAAAGGCAATGACGGTCAAGCCGCCCACAATGCCCCACCTGCCACCAACGCTTTGGCCAACGAGACCGCCCTTGCGCAGTGCGAGGAGGAACCAGCCAAACGCGAACCCTCCGGCCGCGCCGACCCAGTACTTTGTGAACGTGTAGAAGAAGATTCCAAGCGCCGCACCGATGAGCGTCGCAATCGCGGTTGCGAGGAGGTACAGGCCGCGCAGTGCGTTGGACGGTGCCACGGGCGATGGCGGTGAGAGGGCGGGAGTCACTCTGCGCGTGGCGTCAGCATTGCAGTACGTACGTAGAGCACCTAGCACAAGAGCCAGGGTCGCAATGGCAATTGTCCAAAGGAGCGGCGTGCACGGGCCCGAACAATGGAGACGCCATGCTTTTGCGTTGTGCGCCGGGTCGTGGAGCTCCGACACCGATACAGTACACACTGAACGCCTCGACGCCTCGTCGTTGCGCAGCCGGCTGCAGAAGGAAACTCACCCAAACGACAGGATGCAAACCATACAGAACAGGCCAAAACTGTACCCGGACACAATCGCGAGCGCAGACCACCGGTTGCGGCCCCCGAGCGTGGCCACCGGGATGCCGGTGATGATGAGCAGTGCGCCGCCGACACCGTATGCAGCGTCCAGCTTGGGCGAAAAGGGCAGGTACGACATGGTGTCGTTCCACACCACCGTCGTGTTGCCGCCCACAGTGCTGTTTGTGCCTGCCGTGCCGTTTGTCTCGGTTCCGTTGGTGGTGACGGCCCCGTTCGGGCTCACGGTAGTAGTGTTTGCGGTGGTGCTGGCTGTTGCCGTGGCATTGTTGGCGAGCGTGAGCGTGAGGACAAACGTCGCTGTGGAGGTGGTGCTTGGTCCGGCACTGAGGGACGTAATGGTCGTCACCACGACGTTGGAGGCGAGCGCCGAGGTAGACGCCGAAGCTGAGCCTGAGGCTCCGCTAGACGCAGCCTGCGAGGACGCCGAGGCGCTGTTGGTGCTGTTGTCCTGTGCGAGGGCAGCGCCCGCCAGCAGAGCCCCGAGGGTCCAGCGAGTGAGTGCGGCGAGGCGCATGGTGCGGTGCTTGCCGGTGGAGTGTTAAGAGGACGAGGTGTATAGCAGAGAGGCAAAGCTGTTCGTGTATGCGAGCGATGTCCAGTTTGCTCTTGGGCGGTTTGGGCAGACGTCGAGCGCACAGCCCACAGCTATCGCCCCAGTGGAGGAGCCGGAGGAGGTCGTGTGGGAAAGGGAGGACCGAGTGCGCAACAAGGGATGCGAGAAGGGATGTGCAGGGGAAAGGAAGTGCGTGCGAGCTGGCAACGTCGGTGGGCCCGGTGGCCGGTGGGTGGATACCGTGCGTGCGTGCGGCCAGCGCAGCTCGGTGCTGTGCAATGGGTGGCGCGCCGGAGAAAGGTGGGGGAGGGGATGGGATGGGATAGGAAGGACGACAATGGAGAATGCGAATGGAGAATGCGATGGAGAGAGAAGGAGACGACAAGGTAGTAGGAGTTGTGTATCGATATCACGGATGCAGTGACAGCCCCGTCGCCGTCGTTTGCCAGCAGCGATAGTGCTGGAATGCGTACATGGATGGGCCGGTTGCCAGCGGGGGTGGCTAGTCGCTGTTTCCTCGTCGTCGTCGTCGTTGCGTCTCATCCCGCGCCATCTCTTCCTTCCACATTGTGAGCCAGGGCCCCAGCCCCGTCCATCCAATGCAAATATCAGGCCCAACAGGCTTTCCCCTGCCGCCCCCCTTTGTCGAGCAACAGCACTCTGGCAAAAGCAGTGTCACTACCACAGGGTCTTTTCTTGCATGCACATGCATGTTGTCGCCCACCCCATTCATAACTAGCACCTTGCATGCATCCCGAACACACGCACTGCAGTGTAGTGTACCACAGATCGCTCCCACGCTAGACCCCCCCGGGAGTGGGCGATTGTACCCCGCCACCGCCACCGCATGCAGAGACCAAAGGAAGAATGCCAGAGCTGCCCCCCCCCCCTCTCCCCGCAAAACACGCCGCCGAACGCCAAAAGTCAGGCGCGACCATTTCATCGCAACCTCCCCTCCCTGTCTCCGTCGTCGTCGTACATACCCCGACGAGATCCCATCCGTCCGTGCCTGCCAACCCCGGAGAGACACGAGGACCGTACACATATGCAATCGCATGTAAACATTGCTCTGCCGTCTTCTTCTCTGTGTGTGTCTCTCTTCGTTTATATACAGTAATACAGTCATGCACAGCGCATGTGATGCACATCACGTCATAGGGGGCTTGGTGGGGAGCGAGCGGCCTAGTCCAGGAAGGCCGGGAGAGGGGGGGCGGGCAGGAGCAAGGGGAGCTATAAATGACCGATCAAGGGTTTAGTTGCGAGTTGGGTTTGGGTCTCACTGCGGTGCGGGGGCTTCGGGACCACCTGGTGGCCCCCCACCGCTGTCGCCGCCGCTGCTGCTGCCGGGCTCTTGGCCTGCCGGTTCGTCGTCCATCCGCGGCATCATCGCGGACCGGCGTTTCTTCCATTGCTTACCCCGTCAGCAAAGGAGGCAGTCATTCACAGCATGAGGTCAACTTACAGCATGGTCCAGCGTTGTAAAGTCGTCAACGTTCTGGGCGATTTCAACGAGCTAAACAAACAATCGTCAGCCAGCCTTCGTTCGGGTCCCTTTTCGCAATTTGTCAACCGACGGCAGGAGGCCTGGCCACCACCGCCGCGTCTGTGGGAACCCGGCAAGTGGGAACACAACAACCGTCTCCAGCCATCCGATACCGGAGGCATGCATCATCACTCACATAGTCACCCAGCCTGTACAGCTCGCGGTCACGCCGTCCCTCGGCGGTGCCTGCAGTCTTGAATGCGCGGATCTGGGAAAGAACAAAGGTTGGCCCCTCTGCTTGTAAACAACGGGTGTGTGTCACTTACCTTGAGTCCAGAGGAAGGGTTGAGAGCAAAGTTGCGAGCCAGGTCGTCAATGTGGATGGTCTGGGCAGTGTCAGCTACGTCTCCAATTTCAATGTCTCCCCCTTCACTTGTCCAATCCGACCACATTCACAACCTACATTCTTCGATGACCAGTGAGGGAACCGCGCCCAAAAGTACGCCAAGGGCTTGACTCTGGCCGGGTCAGCTCTGTCACGCACCTCCTACCCACTCGTGCTTGACCATCTGGCCACCCCGCTCGCTGAAGATCTGAATCATGTCAGCTAGAGCACAGACTGGACTGTATGTTGTTTAGCCTACCGGAAACATGGACGTGCGGTCGGCAACAAAACAGATCTGGTATTGTCAGCATAAACAAGCATCAGTCGACGCCAGTGCGCGCTCACCTGGTACCTGGCCCCGCCGCCAAGTACGCCGAGCTCGACGAGCTTGCTCTCGAGCCACATCCAGTGGGTCTGGCTCCACACCACAATGTCATAGTGGGGGTAGACACTGTGAGTTAGTTGACTATGCAACGCCTCTTCCAACTCACCGGTGGAGGAAGTCGTTCAAGCCCGGACGCGCACATTCCAAGGGTGGCAGCGCGCCGTCCAGGAGCGGGCGCGTGTCCGCAATCGCTGAGAGTTAGCAGTCGATCAATGCTCCTCCTAACCCACTATAATCAAGGTCGAGGACCAGGAGGCGTTTACCAGGACGCGGCTCGTTCATGACCTGACCGTTCAGCTCTGGCCGCCTTTGCCTTCCCCGAAAACCTACCGTGATCTCCCTCTTCCTGATAATCTGCTCCACCCGCCTCACGTTCCTCGGGTCCAGCGCAGGCGGCAACGCGTTACTCGCGCCAAGGTCCCTTCCCCTGGTCGGGTACGCGAGGTCCCACTCGTCGAGCGGTGGCGGGCCCTCGCGCTCCTTGAAGCGCAGGTGCTCGGGCGTGCCGACCAGCGTAAACTTGGCGCCGTCCTTGAGCCCCAGCGTGCCGATACGCTGCCCGTCCGAGTCGGTAGAGAGCTTGCCACGGCCCAGACCGAGAATCTTCTGCGCGTCGGGAGGCACCGACGTGAGGGATTCGATTTGCGAGCGCAGGTCAAAGACGCTGATGTTTGTCAGTTGCGCGCGCCCGTGTAAGGTTGGCGTGGGGCCCAACTTACAGGTCACTAGTGCTCACGCGCACGTCGTACGCCTTGCCAGACCACTTGAAGGTCATGTTGAGCCATTCTTCAGCCGAGGGAAGGGGCGGTGCGGCGGCGGTC
Organism: Apiotrichum porosum; assembly: GCF_003942205.1. Lineage (NCBI taxonomy): Eukaryota > Fungi > Basidiomycota > Tremellomycetes > Trichosporonales > Trichosporonaceae > Apiotrichum > Apiotrichum porosum. The sequence continues at coordinate 2,254,376 of NW_021167110.1, read as the reverse complement.
GGTAGATCAACCATGGTCGTTTCAGGAGACGCGTCCTCGGCCTCGGTGTCAGGGACGACGAGGGCAGTGGGAGAGACGGCGTCCGTGGTGGGTGGTGCAGACGGAGAGGCCGCAGTCGACGTTTCGGTGACAGATGGCATCGCGGCGACAGTGGGTGGGGTGGACGGCTCGGTCGTGCGCTGGCCGTCCGCGGCGGGCGGAGGCTGCGCCATGGTGGCAAAAAACGCGTGCGGGGAGGGGAGGGGAGTTGGAGGTGAACACTGGAAAGGGAGTGAGAGGGAAGGGCGAGGGGCTGGTGGGGCAACCGAGGATAGTGTGTTGCACAAGCGTTCTAGCGGCCGTGTGTCGTGTTGATGAGAAGGTGGGTGATGGTGATAAGCAAGAGAGGAGAAGGTTGATTCAATCGACAACACGCGAGTAGAGCCAAACCCGTCATCCGCCAGGAAATGCTTCCGTCTGTTGTTGGGGACCCCGCGTGATTAGGCTTTTGATTTGGATTTTGGATTACAGTTCATAATGCTCGAACATACGATTCATAAGTGACACCAGAGCAGTTGGGCTTGGGAAGCGACCAGCTCTCGCTGGCTCTGCTCTCGACAGACATACGGGGAAACGCACATCGCCAGCAGGCAACCTCGGGTCGCTACGAGGTGGGAGTCATGCCAGCAGCAAGTTGACAGCTGGATAACATCAGCCCTGACCTCAAGTCAAGGCCCCTACCGCAGCTCTGGCGTCCCGGCTGCAAGTCCTGCCATGCAGGTGTCCCCAAGTCCAGTCCCCAATGGTGGGGCGCGACCGGTGACCTTGATACACCACGATGTCCGGAAATAGTGCCCAGGCCTGTGCTTGACCGTGGGCTATGTGCCACTTTCAACGCAAAAGATGGTTCTGACCAGTGAACGGAAATGTGGCTTTGTGAGCTCACCTGTACTGGATAGGGTCTGCTGGTTAATGCGCCTTATGGCTCTCAATTCCCGGCCTGGCAGTCATCCATCTCATGAGCTGTTGGGCGACGAGAAACATCGTCCACTTCGAGCTCGTGCTCGTCAACTGCTCAGCATCAAGACACCGTTGGTGAAACGGTATCATGCGTCGTTGCCAAGCGCAGACTCGACGCGGCAGGGGTTCGACTCCCTTACGGTGTAGATCTACAGCTCCAACATGGAGTTGAGCATCCTCTTTTGAGGTTTTGGTGGGTTGGGAGGAAGGACGAGGACCAGGGCAGGGCAGGGAGAATGTGACGCCCCTCAAGGGACGGTTGTGCAGGATTGGGCTACGGTGGAGACTTGTGGGTCTAGCTGCATAGGCTAGAGTATCATTGTTGACGGGGGGAGTGATGACTGGGCTTGTACTCGTGAACGACGGTGAATGGGACAAGACAAATGAGAGGAAGTGTTGTTCCGGTTCATCGGCAATCGGAGGGCCGAGTGTATTTGGAACCAAACAAAGAAAAATGATCACGTGACTTGGGTTTTCCGCTTGGCGGCGTGCACCCAAACCCGTCGCGCTGTTCGTGGGGTCGTTCCATGTTTGCACTATCCCTCACCTAGTTACACGCATTGCGCGCCATCTTGTTAGCTAACTCGGCATCGCCACTTACTGCGCAACTTTCAGGGGCACATGCTGGGCATCCGGCATTGGCTTGTCAATATCCGAGCAGCGCGTAGCGTTGGACCATGTCGATGTTTCTTGGACCATCTCGGCATCGCTTGGCAGCGGCGACGGCCGCCTGCAAAGCCCTGCACTTGCCCATACCAAAGCCTCCACTTGCACGAATCCAAACCCGGTAATCGCTTTCCACGAGCCTTGCTCTATGAGCACCTGGAGAACGGCGCCTGTTACGGATGCCGAGCTACATCTACTCGTGTTGTCATCATGTGCTCAACACGCGTCGCTAGCTCTGAATTCACTCTCGTTGTTGGCATTGGCACCCGGTTTCCGCTTACCTGCTTAAGCGTGTAGCGCGCACTCTCACCCTTGACCTCTGCTGTTGACATCGTCCCGTTTACCTCTTAAGCAGCTCGTCGCCAAGCGGAGGACGATAAGCTCAACGCCCCACAACATGCTGTTCAGACACGTTCTTGTCCTACTAACTGCCACCCTCGCGCTGGCGGCACCCACTCCGTCCGAGTCCCAGGACCTCGATGACCGCGGGCTCCTTGATGGTCTCTTTTCAGGTATCCTCGGCGACCTCTTCGCCTTCAACACGCCCGGTGCACGCCCGCCGACCAAGTTCAGCCTCTTCGCCAATGCCCAGATCAAGCAGAACGGCAAGACCTTCAACGTCAAGGGCGGCAAGTGGCTTGGCCTGAACAGCTTCTTCGACATTCCCTTTGCGGAGCCGCGTGAGTAGCGGGTGTGGTGGATGTGGCACTTGGCCTGAAACGGTGCTGACGTGGTAGCCACCGGCGCGAACCGTTTCAAGCCCCCCGTGCCCAAGACCTACACTGGGGACATTGACGGCCTTCTCCTCCCCAAGGCATGCCTGCAGCCCAACCTCCCCCTCGACGGTCTGCTGGGACAGTCTGAGGACTGCCTCAAGCTCAATGTGTTGACCCCGGACGGTGTGGCGGGCACCGACGCCAAGCTTCCGGTCCTCGTTTGGGTGTGAGTGCTCTCTCCACATGCAGTCCACTGTGCTGACGTACAGTTATGGCGGTGCATTCGTCGGCGGTGCTGGTGCCATGTACACCCTGCCGTTCCTCCCCAAGCGCGCGATCAACAATGGCAAGCCGTTCATCCTCGTCACGTTCAACTACCGCGTTGGCATCCTCGGTTTCCCCATGGGCCGCGAGATGGCCGCTGCCGGCGCGGGCAACCTCGGTCTCCGTGACCAAAAGGCGGCGCTCGAGTGGGTCCAGGCCAACATTGCGTCGTTTGGCGGCGACCCGGACAAGGTCACGGTCTTTGGCGAGTCGGCGGGTGCCATCTCCATCGCGCTGCACATGCTCGACCCAGACCAGAAGCTGTTCCGCGGCGCCATCATGGAGTCGGGCGCGCCGGCCACTCTGCCTATGGGCCCCACTGCCACGACGTGGCAGTCGGCGTACGACGCGGTCCTGAAGAAGACTGGATGCGCGGGCAAGAGCGATTCGGTCGCGTGTCTCCGCACTGTGGATGGCCGCAAGCTCATTGACGCGTCCACGGACACGACCGCCATTGGCTTCCTGCTTGGCGAGCTCCTCCCGTAAGTTCAGGTCCTTGGCATTGTCCCTGCGCATTGCAACTAATTCGCCAGCTTCCCGTGGGCCCCAAGCATTGACGGTGACGTCGTCAAGGACTCGCCATACAACCTCATCCGTGACGGCAAGATTTCAAACGTGCCGTTCATCACGGGCAACAACAAGGACGAGTGGGTGTACCGAATACCCTCCACTTCACTGACAACCCAGGGCCACGCTCTTTGTTCCGCGTAAGATGGGCCGGGGTATGTCGCTCGACCAGTTTATCAACTTGGCGTACCCCGCAAAGCTTCCCGCCGCCGCGCTGGCCAAGATCAAGCAGTTCTACCCAGACGTCCCGGCCCTGGGCTGCCCCTTTGACACGGGCCGCAACACGTTCTGGCTGAGCAGCGTGTACAAGCAGGCCGCCGCCATTGTGACTGACGGCGTGTTCCACGCGCGCCGCCGCTGGTTCCTGCGCAACGCCAACACGCACGGCCAGACCCGCTCGTGGACGTACCATTTCACGGCCCCCATCCCGATCCTGCCGGGCAACTATGGCGTCGCGCACGCCACTGAGATTCTGTCCGTGTTCGGCCTCGTCTCCCCCCTGCTCCCTGTCGGCTGGTCGGCCCGCGACGAGACGCTCTCGCACAACATCATGGACTACTGGGTCAACTTTGCGTACAACCTCGACCCGAACGGGCCCGGGCTCCCGGGATGGCCTGCACATGAGTTCCCAGCCAACAAGAATGCCCTCCAGTTCCACCCGGGCAACATCACGGTGATCCAGGACGACTTCCGCGAGGACCGTATTGCAGTCTTCAACGACCCCGTCATCGCGCCCCAGATCTTCGCGTAGGCGGGGGCTGGGGACATGCTCGTGGCGGGACGTCATGCTGTCTTCCCTCCCCCCCGGGACACTTCTTATCCAATCAATATTCTTAGTTTTTCGCGTTCTGCAAATGGACCTTTTCAGAGTTGGCTCATGGCCGAGTTCCAAGCTGCTCCAGTGCTTGTAGTGCTTGTAGTGCGTGTAGTGCTCCCGTAGGAGAAACCATGCACACCGTCCATCTCCATCTCAGCAATGCCGCGCGTCCCGTCATGGACACTGTGCCACCTTTGGGTTTGATCAGCACACCGTGAAGGGTGTAGGTACCGTCGTCGACTGCATCCACGAGACGCCGGCGTCACCGACCTCGGAGAATATCTCGCGCGCTAGATCGCTAGATCGCTAGATCGCGGGAACCTAACGTGATGAAAATATCGGTGAATATCTGGGATCGGCGCGCGTGCACGCGCCACGCGCCGCTCGAAGACAACAGTACCGCAGCTCGCAGGCGCCCAGGTCCAGGAAGCTCGCACACCCACGCCCGCCTCGCTTCCTGTCCACATCGCCATCACCTCGCTGGTGTACACCAGGTGTGGGGCGGGCATGCTGGACGCAGAAGAGAATGACACGGGGGCACTTGCGCGGTTCAAGGGTCCACAAAAATGTGGCTGGCAAAGGTCTTTATACTGTCCATGCACATTCCATCTCACTATCTGCACACCATACTAACTCGCCAGTAGCTTGGAACCAGGATCGCGGTTACTCTGTAGAAGCGTTAGCGGGGCTCGTACTGGAGGACGCTGGGGGGCAAGGGGAAACGTACCGGTTGTAACACTCTTAGCCAGGTTTCGGGGGAAGTCTGTCCTTGTCAGCATAGAACAAGTGCAAGAGAAGTGCAAGCGTTGTGCACACGTGGGCGAGACACTTACCGACGTCGTAACCCTTCTGGACGGCGAGGTGGTACGAGAGGAGCTGGAGGGGGATGATCTGGAGGGGGCCGTCAGTTCGTGTTTCTCGGCCTGCAAGGTCGTGTGTGACGCTACTTACGTTGAGCAGGCCCTGGAGGCAGTCGACGGTCTCCGGGATCCTAATAACCTGGGCTGACCTGGGGACGTTGGTGTCCGACTCCGAGGCCATGATGACAGGCCTGCCCTTGCGGGCGGTGATCTGAGCAAGAGCCGACGAGGTCTTGGGGTAGAGGTGGTCCTTGGTCATGACGAAGATGATAGGGATGTGCTCGTCAATGAGAGCGAGGGGGCCGTGCTTGAGCTCGCCGGCAAGACTGAGGTTGAGGTCAGACCACTTTATCATTGACGCGACACCAAGCGCTCGATACTCACATGCCTTCCGAGTGGATGTAGGCCAACTCCTTGACTGGTAGGTGTTAGCGGGGGGGTAATGAGACGACGGCGGGGTTACATACTCTTCAGGGCACCCTCAAGGCAGGTGGCGTACTGGAGACCACGACCCATGAGCAGCAGCGAGGGCGACTGGATCATGTCTAGGTTATTAGCACAACTGTTGTCAACAAAAAGGGGGAAGACTCACCCTTGGCAAGGAGCTGGATGTCCTTGTCCATAGCAAGAACAGTCTTGATCTGCGAGGGAATGGCGTGGAGGCCGGCAATGATCTCGGCGCGGCGGGGCGACTTGGAGATCGAGTCCTGCGAGAGCTGGACGGCCATCATGATGAGGGCAATGTACTGCGAGGTGTACGCCTTGGTGGAGGCGACACCGATCTCGGGACCGGCGTTGATGTGGATACCCGAGTGGGTCTCGCGCGAGAGGGTCGAGCCGACAACGTTGACCACACCGAGGGTGAGGGCTCCGCGCTCGAGGCAGTAGCGGAGAGCGAGGATGGTGTCGGCAGTCTCACCCGACTGCGAGACGAAGATGGTGACGTCGTCACGGAAGACGGGAGTGCGACGGTCAAGGAAGTCCGAGGCGAGCTCGACGGCGACGGGAATCTCGGTGAGCTCCTCAAAGACCGAGCGGACGGCGATACACGAGTGGTACGAGGTACCGCAGGCGACGAACAAGAGACGACGGCCACGACGGATGACGGGGAGGTACGCCTTGAGGCCACCGAGGGTGACGGAGCCAGTGTCAAAGTTGACACGGCCACGCATGGTGTTGACAACCGACTCGGGCTGCTCGTAAATCTCCTTCTGCATGAAGTGGTCGTACTGGCCCTTCATGATCTCGGCAAGCTCAATCTCGAGGGTCTCGATGGCACGGACCGACGAGAGGCCGTCGTCGCGGCGGAGACGGTGAATGTGGAGCTCGCCCTCGAAGATGTGGGCAATGTCGTCGTCCTCGAGGTAGAGGACCTTCTTGGTGTGCTCGATAATGGCAGCGGGGTCCGAGGCAACGAAGAACTCGATGGGCTGGGGCATGCCGTCCTCGGAGAGGAAAGCACGCGACTGCTGGCGGCGGAGCTTGGGGCCGTCGGCGGCGCCGGGGACGGCAAGGAGGCCAGCGGCACCGACATCGGGGACGGGGGCAAGCTTGCCCTCCTCCGAGGGGAGCTCGACGTCGACAAAGTCGACCTTGAGCTTGCGCTCAGTCTTGACACCAATGAGGAGGGGCGAACCACGGCGGGCGGCGACAATCTCATCGGGGAAGTGGACCGACTTGAAGACAAAGGCAAACGAACCCTCGAGCTCCTTGAGGACGGTCTTGACAAGGCTCTGGAACGAGAGACGCTTGTTGGGCTGGCTGTCGTAGACGTACTTGCAGAGAATGGCGACACACTCAGTGTCAGTGTCGGTGCGGAAGCTGTAGCCGCGCTTCTGGAGGACGAGCTTGAGCTCCTTGTAGTTCGTAATGATACCGTTGTGGACAACCGAGAACTCGGTGGCGGGGTCGCTAACGTGGGGGTGGCAGTTGGCGACGCTGGGAACACCGTGGGTGGCCCAACGGGTGTGGGCCATCGAGGTCTGGCTAAGGAAAACCTTGCTCATGTCGACCTGCTGGGTGATCTCGGCGGCGCCGGGGGGAGTGGTGGGGACACCACCGGCAACGTGCTTGCGGAGGGCAGCGACCTTGCCGACCTCCTTGAAGAGGATGAAGGGGTCGGAGGGAGAGTCACCATCAACTCCGATACCTACACGTGTCAGCGCAACGGGGCTCTCGCAGGCTCCCACGGAAACAAGGTGAGCTTACCAGCAGAGTCGTAACCACGGTACTCCATGCGGGCCAGGGCATTGCAGAGCACCTCGCAGACGTGCTTGCGGTCGCGCTCGCAGAGGAACGAGCAGTAAGCAAAGATACCTGCGGAGAATGCGTCAGAACCAAAACACGCTCTCTCTGTCTTCACAGCCAGATCGCTCTGGGTGCGCAGTTGCACTTACCACACATGTTGCTCTAGTCTATTGAATGGGGAGAAAGGTCCGTGGGAGCGTGATGGGGTGGGAAAGGCAACGTGTAGTGAAATGGACAAACACGAGAACGCGAGCGGGAGATAAGAGGCACGAGGTGTTGTTTGCGACCGGGCGGGGGTTTGTGACCACAGGCGTCGAGTTGAGAGTACAAGAGTTTACGGGCGAGAGGGGGGGAGCGATAGGGAGAGAGAAGAGCAGACAGAAAGTCATGCACGAGGTTATATGAGACGAAAGCGGCACGCGTCAGCAATCGGGTATCTCGTCTGTCGTTGCGAGTCACGAGCAAATGGAGGAGGCGGTGGCCGGAAAGTGCGGGGGGGTACGAAAGGGGTTGCAGCACCGCCCTCGGACGCCAGAGTGGTCTGATTGCACCACGCCCGCCGCCCGCCGGCTCTTGGGACAGAGGCTGCACCCCGTGTACCCGTGTAGAACGCATACCCGCGGTTCTGGTACAGATAGCCAGCTAACCAGCCCTCTCTCTGGGTCCTCACTGCCCAGAAACAAATGCAGTGCCGGCCGGTGGCCGGTGGCCGGCCGTCACGGAAGAATGTTTGTGACTCGCTCCAACCACCACACCACTGCGCCATGTCGCGTCGTGTCGCCGCCGCAGCGCCGCGGGGCATTTGGGCGAAACGCGGGAACAAACAAACAGTGCGGGAGTGCGTGGGAGGGGAGGGGGGTTGCAAGAACCAGTGCTGGAGGTTGTACTCACGGTATGAAAGATTACGATGGGGTGAGAAAGGTGAAAGAGATGGGGTTGGGGGGGTGTGGAGAATGAGAAGTGGTCGGTCGATCTTTGGGACTGACGGCAAAGGGTCCCCTGTGCGCGGCGGCTGGCTGGCGGGGCGGGGTTACAAAGGATTGGACTTGGGTGTGCGTCTCGTGTGTGTGTGTTGTCAAGCGCTCAAGCGCACGCGCGTGCACGCTCTCAACGGCTGCAAACGTGGAGAGTGCGAGCCTGGGCTCAGGGAGAGACGAGGCGTGACCGCCGGTGTACAGTGTGCTCTGCCCGCACCGGGATCAAGGGGCTGCTCGCTCGGCGACGATGAAGCAAGGCAAACTGGTTCCAGACACCACAATGTGGTATGCGCTGGCGGGGGCAAGCAAAAGGAGGCGCGAGAGACATTGTGGGCCATAGAATTCGACCCGAAATGGGATATCAACAAGCCATTTGCACCAATTTTGGCCACCACCATGTACGCACGCAGGTAGCCGCGCCGCAGGCAACACACACACAGACACACAAAATGGTCAAATGACAAACACGCCCACTCCGGCCACTCTCCCACTCCCACACACCCAGTGGCCAGCATTCACCCACCCACCACATCCCCCCACCCACAACTCTCACACACTGCCCACAGCGCCGCACTTCCGCTAGGTGCGCTTTGTCCAAAGTGAAACACCCTGACACCGCCGCGCGCGCGCGCGACGCGCCCAGCAGTCTCGAGAGCGCGAGCTGTCAGTTGACCGTGTGTCCCTAGACAGCAATCAGCCTCACCGCCTGTACCCCGCGGGTCAGCCTCAATAAGCCCCCGTTACACCACAGGCCCACAGCCCACAGGCCATGCAGGCCTCACAGTTCGCTGCCGAGACGTTCCTGCCGAGACAAAAAAAAGTCGACAAACCTTGTGCCCTGGAGTGCACGCCTACAGGTCGTGCTGCCGAAGAGCGAAGAGCTCGAAGAGAACGGCACGCCTGCCACGGTCAAAATCAAAAACAACCAACTGACATCACTTACCCACGGTGGCCAACACCATGGTGGGTGACCGTGGGAGAGCCACCTCCACTGGCTGGCTCTAATCGGCTAAGTTCGGCTGAAACCACGGCCCACGGCGAACAAGGTGTGCATGGATCCATGGCCTCCCCCCCGGCCGCTAGTCATATCACGCACACCTCGTCATGCACAGAGTCTGACGAGAAACAAGGTGGCATGGGAGAATGGACACTAGAGACTGTGCTGGACACTTGTGTTGTCCACGGCACTGTCAGGAATGGGATTGTCCATGATTGATGACGGGGTGGGTGTGTTGTTTTGATTCCGCCACACTCGACAAGAAGTTGTGGGGAGATCCGGGGTAAGCCATTACCGGGTACTGTTGGGCAGCTGCATCTCTTTTGACCTGTTATCCACATTGTCATCTTCCTGGCCCTCCCTCGCACGTCGGTGCACACCCTCTCCCTCGCCATGACGGACAGCGTGGCTCCAGACGCTCTCTTGAGTGCTGCTCTGGTCCCGCACATCGACTCGGAGGCCACCACGCGCGAGCCATCACCCGCCATTCCCAGTGCGTTGTCCGTGCCGCCACCGACACCGGGCCCGACCCCTCTGAACGACAGCGACTCGGACCACGAACCACAGTCGGACGCAAGCCGGCGGTCTGGCTCGCCCGAGTCGTCAGACGACTCAACTGGCCTGCGCACTCGTCCTAGCCCAGCTATCCGTCGCACCAAATCGTCCCTCGTCGCCGGCTCGTCCGACCATGTCCGTGTCACAAAGCACCTCCGCTTCACGGCCGTCGGCGTCCCGAGCAATGGCGCTGCAGGCGGTAAACTCGACATGCACTCGTCCAAGGAGGTCATCTACCCGGGCGGCATACGCGTGAACACTGAAATGCACGCCCGGTCGCATAGCTACTATACCGAGCCGGGCACCCCCAACCTTTCAGAGACGTGAGTACACACGCGGTGGCCGCGCGCGCCCTTGAGCCCTTTGCTTTGCCGGAAAGCACGCTAAACCAAGCTTTTTGCAGCGCCGACCAGATCCGACGCACCATTTCACTCGCATCTCTCGACTCGCTCATTGCTCTGCACAACAGCCCCGAGGACCGCGCACGCTTCATTGCTGACGCGACGCGGGCAGGCCGTGACCTCGTGTGGCGCGACAAGGACGAGAAGCGCGTGTTCCCCGAAGACGCCGAGCGAGCCATTGTGCTCGCACTCAAACGTGGTATCCGCTCGTTTATCCTCGCGTTTACCGTTCGGTCGGGCGTCAATGTCATCCTGCTCCTGTTCAGCGCCCTGCGTCGCAGGAAGATGACGCTCGGACAGATCCGACACGCGCTTGTGGGTCTCGACTCGTTCCGCTTCGGCATGATGATTGGCACATTTACATTCCTCAACACACTCACTCTCCACCTCCTCCGTCTCGCCCCACCATTCTCGTATATCCGCCGCAGGTTGAAGGCGGGCCTGTTTTCGCCAACGACGTTTGGCCCGCCAGAGCGCGAAGGCGACGAGGGCGAGCACCGCTGGCACGCCGCCGTGGCCGGCGCGGTCGGCTCGTTTGCCGTGCTGTGGGAGACGGCATCGAGGCGCCGTGGCGTGGCCCAGCAAATGTTTGTGCGTGGCCTGCAGGCCTCGTACAACCAGTACAGTCCTCGTCTGGGCGTCAACATTCCGCACGGCGACGTTATCCTGTTCGGCCTGTGCTGCGGACAGATCATGTACGCCTACCTCTTGGCCCCCGAGACCATCCCGCGCGAGTACAATGCCTGGATCCAGAGCGCGTCCGGTGTCCCCGTCCACGCCGTCATTTCCAACCGTTCGGCCGTCCGCAGCAATGTCATTGCCCCGGCCCAGCTCCAGCGCGCCATTCAGTACCCGGGCGTGACGGAGAAGCACCTCACAACGCTCAAGGCCCTCCAGCAGAAGATTGCCGACGGAGGCACCCCCGAGTGGCACATTCCCTGTGCGGTCCTGCACCCATGGCTCGACTCGTGCATCGTGTGCAACTTCAACCGCTTCTTTACGCGGTTCAGGTTCATGCTCCCCGTCTACTCGGCGCTGCACATCATCCCCATGCTCGTGTTCCGTCGTCATCAAGTCGCAAAGTACCCGGCCAAGATGGCCTTCAAGGCCCTGTGGGGAATCACGCGGTCGTGCTCGTTCCTCGGCCTGTTCGTCGTCATCAACCAGACGCTCTTCTGCGGCCGATCCCAGATCATGGACCGGTTCAAGCTTCCTCCCTGGCTCACGTTCCTCCTCGCGCGCAAGGAGGTGTTCTGGCTCATGGGCTTTATCAACGCCCTGTCCCTCTTTGCCGAGGAGAAGAAGCGCCGCGCAGAGCTGGCAATGTACGTGCTCCCCAAGGCCCTCGAGAGCGGCTGGAGCGCAGCACGCAAGCGCGCATGGGTGCCCATCGTGCCCTTTGGCGAGAGCATCCTCGCCGCGTCGGCCATGGCAATGGTCATGGACGGGTACAAGCACCAGCCCAAGGCGCTGTCCGGTCTCGTCCGCGGGCTGCTGTACCAGCTCGTGGGTCCAGTGTAAGAGAGGGGGGAGGGGGGAGGGGGGAGGGGGGAGGGGGGGGCTCGGTCTGCGCGTGGGACAGTCGTGGTGGGAACGAGGGGGCTCTACCCCAGAGTCGTCTCCACTCTGCGTTCAGTAGAAGAGGTAGAGAAGCTAGCCTTGTATTATGTGGCTTTAGCGGTTCGTTGTCTATACTCTGTAGATGCGATAATTACATCAACACGAGTGCAAGTGTATGGGTTTCGGGTATGGACAGTGGCCGGGTCCATGGGCCGGATTCCAGTGGAGGCCAAGTGGATGGAATCCATGTGGGAGCTGCCAGCTGCCAGCTAGCTGCCTGGGCCCAAAGGTTGCCAAAGGGTCGCGGATTTCGGGCGCTAGTGTAGTGTCACCCAGACCCTACTGCTCCTGGTTGCCAGGCGTGGCCAAGACGCTCAAAGTACGCTCGCCCATGATGCGTCTGTGCCGCCGGCAAGCAGCCGCAGTGTCATGGCCGTCCATGCGCACGCCACTCAAGCCCGCCAGGTTACCCCCCCAACCTCCGAAACCGACACTGAACGCCGCCTTTCTCCCGGCCGACGCCGCCCTGCCTCTTGAGACCGACCAACGCCTATGGCCAGTGGCCAGTGGCCAGTCGCATGCACCCCGGCATAACCCCTCGCACCCGCCTCGATCGATCGTGGCCTGTGCCCCGTCATCTACGATCCTCCCTGGCCACTATGGGTGTGCGTTTGGGCTTGGTTTCCCTTGACAAATGTCCTTGATTTCGAGGGTCGAGATCGACAATCCCCGAGTATTAAACCGTGACTGCGACAGTCTGTACGCGGTGTGACGATGATGTCAGAGGTGTTCACTGTGGTACTGTGGGGTTTTTCCATGTTCACCACTCATGCCAGTCTGGGTTTGGCACAAGGAGACCAAGTCAAGCAGCACGCTGTGCACCCCGTGGCAGCCAGCCGAGCGCGCTCCGCGGCCGTCTCCAACGCGTGCCCGCCGCCATCGCTATCATTTGAGCATCAACTATCTCAACGATACTCACCGCCTCCCTCTCTCCTTCCACACCTCGCCGCCCAGGCCAAAAGAGAAGCTTGTAAGATGCTTACAACGCTCCATCCGACAATGACATGATTCGAACATGTGCTCCCGAAGGAAATTGATTTCGAGTCAATCGCGTTAACCACTCCGCCACATTGCCCCATGCATGTTGCATGGTGCTGCCCTGCTTCGTCGCTACCGATCCATGCTTTCGACGAGGCCGATTGACCTGGTGAATGGCGAGGAATGCGGTGGTGAATGTCGGAGGTATGGTGCTCGTGGCGATGAAAAGTGGCGGGCGTGTTTTCAATTTTGGTGCATGTGCGCCGATCGGTGCGGGGTAGGTGTGCCTGTACGAGTGCGCTGATCATGGTGGCAACTTGCCATGCAACTAGCAACTGGTGTGCCACACACCACATACTCCTGCCGTGCCCGCTTCCATAAGTTGTAGCCTGACAAAATGAGTTGGAAGCCGCCAGTGGTGCAACCGGCCTATCACCCCCCCCCCCCCTTCCCGGCGTCGCTGCTCCGAGCTCGCAGCCGCTCTGTCACACCTCCCTGACTGATTGTTGTTGACGAGAGCTGTACGGCACACACATACGTTTCATTGGTAGCCTGTATGCCCACTTGACTGTATGCTCACAGATCACAGAGACAGCCCTTAATGGCGCTTGTGGGGCCAATGTCAATGTCTGTCCCCTTGCGAGGCAGTCAACGATCCACTGGAAGTTGTTCTCCAAAGTTGGGGGTGCGCGGGTCTTGATGAGTTCGATGACCACTTCCTCGGCAACGACAAACTGCCTACGGCCAGAAGTAGGTGGCGGGATGGAGGTGCGGCTTTGTTTGGTTCCGTACGGATCTGTGTGTTCCGCACTTGGACGCGTCCAGTTCGCGTCCTCGTTAGACTCTTGCTCACTCCATTCCAACATCCACTCCAGACGCCATCCCATTGACTCCAGCAATGACCGCTGCGGCCTCTGAGCGCTGTGACGCTACAGCCAAACGCAGTGGCCACTCACCCCCTCCCTTGGTCGTCATTGACCACACCGCGTTCCCCTGCATCATGGATTCCATCATCAGTCACACCGGCTGGGACGGGTGGGTCGTCCTTCGCCAGACCTCGCGTGCCTTTCGCGACCGCATGGATGCTCTTCTCTGCCACCATGTGGTGCTCCAGGACCGCCTCTACGGCCCCGAGGACGCCGTCTTCTACCGCCCGGGTACCATAAAACAGCAACAGCAACTCGTCCCTTGCCTCTGCCTCGAAAGACCTTGTATCGGGCGGTCTCTCTCCCTGGTTGGTCAGCACACCCGCATTGTAGACGACCGCACCATGTTCGCCGTGGGAGTCCAAAACAACAAGAATCTCAGTCACAACGAGCTGTTTAGCGGCGTCCGTGTCCTTCGCTTCGAGCCCCACTGTGGTGCCTGTCTCCAGGACTTTGACGCGCCAAAGATTGTCAACTGGAGGCACTTTCCCTCAACCCATACGATAGACGACCTCCGGTACCCTCAGAACAAATACCCTTATGCGGACACTGCTCGTCACCTGGTCTTCCATGTCGACTATGAGGCCAGCTCGGCGTTCATTCTCCGGTTCCCCTTTATCGACGACTGGGATGGCCTGGAAGAGGTTGTCGTCGTTTATACTAAAAAGCCCAAACCGCCTCCTCCGCCTCACCAGGGAGGCTATCCGGTCCTGACGACCCGCAGGCCCACTGGTCGCGCCGGTCCCGACGCCGAACTGGGATTCATCATGCACACGCTCGGCATGGAGCGCGAGCAAGAACGTCCCATTCCCGACAACGTGACCCTCACCCTGGTCGGCCTCGAGGACTTGCTTGACACCAATGGGCTTGCGACGCGGGCCGAAAAGGACAACAAGACCCATCCTCACGATGTCATTCGGGCGCGTATACAGCGAAGGTTCAACTTGTACAGCTACTATACCCCTCGCGTCAGAAAACTCCTTGGCGAAATCAACTTCATGAGCCACGAGGACTATATCCGCAAGATTGGCCGCGACGAGTATGAGCTCGAGACGCGTGAATTCACTCAGGCCTCCCCCCTTGCCGGTGCCACCGAGTAGCGTTGAGCCATTTGCGGCTGCCTACAGGCCAGAGAGCAAGTGTGTCAACGGTACGCGTGCTCAATGTAATACGAGCACATGTGGGATATGATGTTGTATTGTAATACGGAAGCCATTAAAACATGTACATGCATGTCATTTCAGTGGCCACCAGTGAAAAATATCAAAAATGTGGTGAGAAATTGAATGTGGCACTTGAGGAGGGCGGTGTTCAGAAGCAACCGGTTTGTTGCCGTTTGAAGATCTTTCCCGCAAGAACTCAGGTGACGTGGACACGGCGCATCCACGGGCACACTCCCACTCTCTCTTTCTCTCTCTGCCTCTCAAATCCTCAAAAAAGTCGTCCCTCCCCATTCATCCATCCCAATGTCGGACGCCACCGACACCGACGTTTGTACTCCCGCAGGCGACACCGTGGAGTCACCCCGCTCGCCGCCTCGCCCCGTCGTTATCGATCACACCGCTTTCCCCTCTATCATCAACCTCATCGTCAGTCACACAACCTACGACGACTGGATCAAATGGCGCCAGACCTCTCGCGCCTTTCGTGACCGTATGGAAGCCCTCATCTGCTACCACATCCGCTTTGAAGGAGAAGGCTTTGACAACGGGTGGGGCTGCTTTTACCGTCCGGACACCAACTTCAAGCTCAACCGCAACGACCTCAAGATCCCCTGTCTGCGCCTCGACCAGCCCTTCCGTGGGCGCACATTCAAGCTTCTTGGCAAGCACACTCGTATCCTCGACCTAGGCGACGACTGCCTTGCAGTGCCCTTGGCCCATGGCACACCCTCACCGGATCAGCTGTTTACAGGCCTCCGCCTGCTTCGCCGCGGCCAAGGCATTATCGCACCCACCAGCGTCCACAAGCATGTCGCGTGGGAATACATGCCCACCAGTTTTTCCTCGGGAAAGGACAAATGGGACGACATTAGGAGCAATGGAGTAATCTTCCTTGTCGGCGTCCGCCACCTCGTTTTCCACTTTGATTATGACAAAAAATCCGCCATCTTTTCGCCTAGGCTCTTTATTCACGACTGGAAGACTCTCGACACAGTCGTTTGGATCTTTAGCGACTACGGAAACGACCACTTTGGGTTCCCCAAGCAGCCCGGCAACATCTTCCGTCGCCCCAAGCCCATGTCGGATGACGAGTTCAAAAAGCTTGTTGCCGATAACACGGCCTCAGATGTCCGTGTTGGACGCGATGACCCTGCGAACGATCTTCGTGATATCCTGCAGTTCATGGGTATCTTGGACGATGCCAAAATCCCAATCTCCAAGACGACTGAGATCATTTTTGTCGGCCTGGAGGAATTCGTCGACGTCACGGCGCACGTCCCCAAAAACAAGAAAAACGACAAGACCACCCTCATCGCGTTCCTCCGCAAGATTATCGGGATCCTTTTGCACGAGATTGAGTATGTTCTTCCTCGCAGCCGTGCCAACGAGATCATGAGCCAGATCAAGATCTTCACCCACGAGGAGTACTGCGACCGCATCGGCCTCGACGAGTACTGGCTCGAGACGAGAGGCGGCAGCCAAGGACGCCCCCTTCCTACCATGTCGACCAGGAAGATTCAAGGCGCCAGGTAGTGTGAGTGGGAGACTGGAATTCCCATGCACACATGTTGACATTAGTGGGAGGTATACGACGTTAGTTTAAACAGAGTCGCTGGTACATATATCAACATGCCACCTCTCGCCAGATCCCTATGCGATGCATTTTTAAGTCTACTTACAACATCCGCTCGCGGTGGGTCAAATTCCTGTTGCCGTCCATGCAAAGCAAGCGCCTAGAGCTTGGCCCGGTCCTCGCGCCACACTGCCCACTCCTTGCGAATCTCTTCAGGCGAGTTACCCCACTCGCCAGCCTGGAGTGTGGTGAGGAAGCGCCACAGCGCGTCGGCAGTGGTGTGAGGTTTCTCCTGGGTAATAAGGTGTCCAGCATCCGTGACCTGCTCCACGCGCGCGAGCCTGGGGCGCCACACCATTTCGCTCGTGACCACCTCGCCCAGAGTAGCGATGGGCTTGTTGGCCATGAGGAAGCCGACGGGGAAGGGCAGGTTGGCCAGCTTATCCCACCCTTGTCCAAAGCCCTTGGGCTCACAGAAGATGGCGCCCTCGCACCAGCTGGGCATGGCGAGGGTGACGGGTCCGTCGGGCTTGGCATAGTCGAGCGGGATGACACCGTGCGACATCCAGATCTCGAACGTGTCGTCGTCCCAGCTGCCCCAGAAGGGTGACGAGCGCATTGCCTTGCGCGCCTCGTCGCGCGACGGCCATACGTCACGGCGCTTGAGGGCGCCTGCCGTGAGGTCGTACGCGGCGATGCCCGACCCGACCGCCACGGTGTGAGGCGGGCACATGGGATCGACGAGGAAGAGGGCCGAGAAGAGGCCCGGGAACTCGTTTGAGGCCTGGACGAGACCGTTGCCGCCAAACGAGTGGCCCATGCCGATGACGGGCTGCGGCGAGTCCGGGGCTTCGGTCCACTTCAAGTGCCATGGAGCCGGGGCATCGCCGAGAGCGCGCGCGCCGGGAAGCACGTGGCGCACAAAGTTGAGGAAATCGCGTGAGTCGTCAGACCACAGCTGGACGGGACCCAGCAGACCACCGTTCAGGTCGGCGGACATGTTCGAGTTCATGTCGTCGATCATCCAGATGTCGTCAAACTGGATGTTGGTCGGGTGATGAAGAGGCAGACCCGTGCCAAACTTGGTGCCGGGGAGCTTGGGGTCACGCGCGAGAACATCACGGAGAACGACGTGCCAGTGCTGGTTCGCGTCAGCCACAAGTCTTGTTTGTATCTTGCGCTTACCTCCTTGATCAGACCGTTGGCATGGGTGACTACGAGCGTGGCGCCGCCGACAGGCTTGTCGCGCCTCCAACGCTCCACACAAAGCCATTGGCCCTTCTTCGGCGCCTGGGCCTTGGCCTCCTCGATAGTCCACTCGTACGCGTCCTCGCGGAGCTTGACGCAACGGTTCGACTCGTCGTACAGTCGCTTCTTGCGCTGCTCTTTCGTCTCGTTGGCTGGTGGGGGCCCAGACTCGTACGGCCGGGAGGAGCGGGAGAGGTTTCCGTACGCCTCGGCAACGCCCTTGGGGTACGCGGCGGGAGCGGCGTGCAGCGAGCTCGTCCAGCCCTTTGGTGGGGGAGGGAGGGCAGGGCGAGGTGGACACGGCGGCGCCTCCTTGTCCGGGTGAGGAAGAAGAGTGAGGAGCGGCTTGGGCGCGACCATTGGCGACGGCATGACGCTGGGGCCCTCATGGGGCATGTAGGTGATGATGTTGGCTGGGAGTTTCCTCGACATGGCGGGCGACGATGAGGTGAGAGATAGTGGGTAAAACACAACAGAGAGATCGCGCGCTGCTCAGTGTCGTCGTCCAAAAGATCTGGGGAGACAGGAGTTATTCACCTCCGGCAAGGTGTGGACGGTCGCCGGGTGAAGTGATCTCTGTGAGCAACATGTCCGCGGATAACCAGGCGCCGACAGAGCCGGCAGACCCGCGGACGCCGCGCAACAGAGACAGCGCCCGGAGACGGACATGGCCGGCTTTGTAATTGCCGAGATTAGAAAACGAGATCGTGAACGCCGCACCATTAGCGGGAATATATTGGATTAGAAAATTGGGCACGGGGCCAAATTGTAGCCCCGCCTCTGAGCCGATGACGTACCGGCGATCCTCGGGTCCTCAACCGGCCGCAAGCCATCATCGCACTCTGCTGTCAGCGTTGCAAGTCCTCATAACCATCGTGCACTCATCCTGCGGCACATGCCAGCCGTTCCATTGCAACAACCGCAGGCAGATACGACGCATATTCACCAGCATGAGACGACGAAAACACCCTCCGGCCCCCAACCGTACTCGGAGGCAACCCTCGCGCCCGCTCCAGCCGTCATCGACGTCTCCTCGCATGTCGAACGTCATGCCCAGCCACGCCGCTTCCTGGGACTCGTTCCTCAGAGTATCGCCACGGGAGACCAGGCAGTAGCTAAGCGAGAGCGTATTCGCACTATGCGTCGAAACGCTATGCAGAGTCTGCTCAAGACGGACGGCCTGCTGGGCATCGAACAGAACGGGGGCCAGATGGTACGACAGCAAGCCGCCAGGGCGGTGCACACATTTCGAGTGCATAAAAAGGACCGGCTCAACAATGAACACCAGACTCAGGTCGATATCAACGAGAGCGACTCGGACACTACCAGCTCGTCATCGGACGACGAACCAAGTACCTGGTTTTCCCCCACCCGCAAGAAAAAGCACCAGAGAATTCGGAAAATCAACCTCAGCACCACCAAGTGGGTTGGCACTAGTTTCGACATTGGCCGCGAGTTCGAGACCCCTGATGAAAAGCCTCACGGCTCCGACAACAACTCCCGATCGCCGTCACCAACAAGAGGCGACTTGACATCCGCACCTCTCCAGGATTCGCCAGAGCAGGACGCGAGGGCGGCAGAGGCAACTGAACCGTCGAGCCCAACCCCAAAAGGCAAGGGCAAGGGCAAAGGCAAAGGCAAGGCACTCCTCACAGTGGACGCGGACGCACGAACGTTCAAGACGGCTCAGACACACCTCACTCCCGAATACAACACCACACCAACGCGCTCACGTCCAACATCTACCCGTTCCACTACTCAGGACACCTTTGTGACGGCCAAAATGGCTGAAGATGGCGGCGAAGATAAAGACGACTTCTACTTTACCCCCCACACACCCATAAGATCATCCAACAACGTTCACACTGCACCGAGCGAAGCGTCACCGTCATCTCATGTAGACGCCGGGCACTCGCCCACGTCGTCGATGGCACCCCTGATAACGTCCGATGATGACCCAGGGAAAGATGTGAAACGCAAACGAGCTCCATCACGAGCGTCTACTCGTGGATCGCTTTCCCGCCTTTCCGTCTCTCTCAGCAGCGCATCGAAGCGCAACTTTCCTCATCGCCTCAAATCGGCACTGCGCGTGAGCGGCGCCAACTTTGAAGCAGCGCCGGACGCGTTACCCGAGTCGCCTGCCAAGCCCAGGGGCAAGACAGTCCAGTTTTCTCCAGCTCTACCGAAGCCGCCAATACGGGAGGACACTGTCGATATAGTGCGCAAGGGTGATAAGGCACCAGTAGACCCCAAATCAGTGCTCACCAGGACGGGTATCGAGGTCGCTGGTGCCAGCGCTGGTGACCACGAGCCAGCTGTGGTGGATACGGACGACTTCATGCCTGGAGGGGTCGTCATGCGTGACCGCGTCCTGGTTAAACTTGGCCGGCATCGCGATGAGGGTATCACCTCGTTTGACGAAATGACCCAGGTGAGCTGACCTGCGGTTACCAAAAGCTAACATTGCAGCGCCGCAGACCGTGCATCCGTTTCGACCCGATGGAGGAGTATATCGTGGGTATGACGACGGTGTCTATCGACTTTTACAAGGACTGGCCACTGGCCATCCAGGAGAAATGGGAAGGTACCAAGCGCCTAGCCTTTTCCGTCCCGCTAGCACCTCCAACCACCATCTCGGTGTTCAACCAACGCGATATGAGCCTCTCGCTCATCTGCCCGTGGTCATCAGTCATGCGTCAGACTGTCCGCCACCTCAGCCGCAGCAGACGTGCAGGATGGCGGATGTGGGACAGTGTGCGAACCAGCAAGACCATCGAGGCGCTCGGCATGGAACATGTGGGTTCCGCCATCTTTGTCATCAAGTTTGGCGAGCGAACACGCGCACTCGATTGGCACTGGTACATCTCGGGCCAACTGGACTACACCCTTCCGGTCCAGATTGATATCCAGGTTCCGGCACTGTCGCAGACAATCCGCATGCCCATCCCGGAAGAGGCCGCCTCGTCGACGGTCAATCGCAACGATACCCTCAAGACTGTCTGGGGCGCTGTGGTGGACAACACCACTTTCACAGACATTATCCGTGACCTGGGCCACATTCCCAGGCCCGAACTCGCGTGGAAGGGGCCTGACGCCACACTCGACTGGGTTGCGTACAGTACCACGGTCACAGGCAAGAACCGCGAATGGGCTTTACTTGCCAGCTTTGCCCAGCACAAACGCACAGGCAAGACCAGCAACCTCCAGATCCGCGATGCAAACCACTACCCTCAACGTTTGCATCTCGAGGACGACGTGGAGCTCGAGGAGCCATTGGGTGTAGAGGGATATCTCACCCGACACAAGACGGACGTGTCACCAAAGGAGATGGTTTACATTTCGACCATGGAGGGCGCGATCTTCGTGTCAAATGCCCAAGTAGCCATTCCGCCGCTCCTCCCCAAACGCCGCGGGTCAACACCCGCCGACGTGTTCCCAGCCGTTTACGACGAGTTTCGCCGTTCAGAAAAGCGTCGCATGGCAAAGTTTATCCAACAATGCGCTGGCTGCCTCGACTTTCACGACATCATCTCCGTCTCCTTTCCCACACCCAAGGGGGAGGAGGCCAGCGCTGCCGCGCCGCCTGATACCTCGACCGTCACCACTCATGTCCACCCCATGTCTACGTCCCACCCCGTTCGGACCGTCGGGAAAAGGGGGCAGCGAGAGTTTGAAGTCCGTCTCCGTTCGGGCCAGACTGTGCGGTTTGAGGCACACACCCCGGTCATTGCTCACGAGTGGGTGGAGCGTCTGAACGCCTTGGCCCAGTACTGGACTCTGCGCCGCCGTGTCGATGCCCGCGAGCACATGGACGTCGTCAAGGAACATACCGGCAGCGAGGCCTTTGTCGGGCGCAACCTCGACCGACGGGCTGAGGCCATTCTGAACAGCATCTGGAACTGGTGTGTCATCGATGGGTGCCGCCCGATTACCATGTGCGGGCAGGTGTTCATCAAGCGTGGCAAGTTTCGCAAGTTCAAGTAAGTTAGGCGGCCAGCGACTGCCACTAACCTCTCAGGTTATGCTTCATCGTCCTCACCGCCGGCTCGATTGTCACGTTTCGTCTCAAGTCTGCTTCAGGGATGCAGGCCAGGAGCCGCCTGTGGCCGCTGTTCGGCGCCTATGTGAGTGTTCTCTCCACACGGGCCGAAAGCAGAAGGCGCGTCTCGGCGACTTCCGAAACCCTCGTTTGCACCTCATGCCCACTGCCCACCGCGAAACGTTTTTACTGACAGGATCGCAAGATCTACTCAGGGAAACTGGCGCAGGACGAGCTGCTCGAATCGTCCAACGAAGCAGCGTTCACCCCTTCGGCGCGGATATACGACGACGGTCTGCAGGCGACAGACGGGGCGGAAGATACGGGCTTTTGTATACGTATCACATGGCCCGCGGGCCGCTGGGCGCCGGTCCAGCCGTGGGACAAGGACAGCGAGGACGAAGACGACGGCGAGGACTTTACTTCGCCACCGCTCAAGGAGGACCCGGGTACGCTTCTTATTTGCCGAGCGAGGTCAAAGGTAAGTCTGGTGTTCGCGCAACGACGTTGTAATCACTTCTGACATTCACCTAGCTCGAGCGAGACCGCTGGGTCTGGGGTTTAAACTCAGAGAAGGAGCGCCTTGCCGTCAGTAGAAGCAGCACAGAATAGGGTTACTTGCAGACCAGCTAACATGTCGCAGCGCGCCCACGTCCATCAAGAGGAGAAGCTCCGCAATTCCGGCGAGCTACCTCGCCACTCAACCATCCAACACATCGATGGCTCGGTCGACGCCCGTCCTAGCTTCCGCCGCCACGGCTCTCGGGCCAGCTCGCGCAGTTCGCGGAGCTGAGGCATGCGGGGTATGGTGCGGGGTGGGGGAAAGTGCGAGCAGGGTGGGGGAGTTAACGGGCCGATATTTCGCATGGAGGTCGGAGCGGGGGCAGATAGAGGGACGTGGTGGCACCCAGTTGTAAAAATCTCATTTCTTTCACGGACGACTATGCATTTTATCACAGGATAAGGAACGCCGGGATGTAGGCCGTGCCAGGGACCCACTGCATGCTGAGACGGCCAGTGTTTGGGCGGTGTTGAAGCGTTGGCAACCGTCGGGACATTGTCTTCCTCGTGTTCCGAGCTCCATTCCTTCCTTTCGTTCCCTCCAGGGTTCCTGCCATTCCTGAGCTCCCCCGGACAACTGCAACCTTCAAATAAGACACAGAGCATGTCCCAGGTCGTTTCCTGGCCATGCTCGCGTGCCTGGGGACGTTAGGAGACAGACCGCGAGCTGCGGCCATGCCAGAAAATAACAGAACATCGCCTTCTTGATCGTATAACGGTTAGTATGCTCGCTTG
The DNA here is from genome assembly GCF_003942205.1 of Apiotrichum porosum. Taxonomy (NCBI): domain Eukaryota; kingdom Fungi; phylum Basidiomycota; class Tremellomycetes; order Trichosporonales; family Trichosporonaceae; genus Apiotrichum; species Apiotrichum porosum. Next base: position 2,231,407 of record NW_021167110.1, on the reverse strand, counting down.
TCACTGCATCTGCATGATCGCGGGAGATCGGAGTTCGATTCTCCGTCAGGAAGCTCTGTGGAAGACCTCGAAGGTCCTCCTCTTTTGGTTTTGCGTGGGAGGAGGAAGAGGGGGTGGTGGGTGGATCGGAGGGGAGTGACCCGACAAATGGCCCGTTGGACGGCGTCCTAGGCCAGGCATGCCCTCCATGCTCCCAATATAAGTTCATGTGCTACAGTATATGCCTCCACATCGATATGGGGGCGCTGGGATACATGCAGGCGCAATGACATGCACATGAAGACGAGAGGTATGTCGAGTGTCGGACATTGTGGCAGTCGGTGCCACCGGATCCAAAATACTTCCGCGGCCTCCACCCAAATTTCAAAACTTGGCGCCACCAAAACCTCCGCCTCCAATCTCCATCGTCCACCGTCGTTTCTGCTTTCCTCCAACCTCCTCAGACGTCCAAAAAAGACGGTTGGGGAGGCAATGAAGCCCCTGTTGACGAGAGTGGGATTCGAACCCACGTCCGAAGACTGCGGATGAACTCCTGCAAGAAGCAAGAGAAAACCTTAACACAGCGCCTTAGACCGCTCGGCCATCTCGCCGAGTACATTGGACTGTGGACGTGTGGGGAACGGTCTTTCGCAGTCTCTCGCAGTGCGTATACGTGGCTAAAACAATGCAGAAAGACACTAGCCTTGTCTGCGTGCCGTGCAATTGTGTGGGCATGGGATTTGAGGAAGGAAGGCTGGACAGAGAGATGAAAGAGAGGAGACATCGGTGGGAAGATCGGCGGTGGCCCATGTCAGCCGCCTTCGATTTTCTATTCATCGGCCCCCGAATCATCTGCCCATGGAACTCTTAGAACACCGGAACAAGACGTACGATACATATAGGCCGCATGTGTAGTGTTTATGGGCGCGTTTGTGCTGTACCTCGTGACAACGACGTTCACGGGAGCCGCAAATTGCGCAATTATTGATGCCAGGGTGACAGCCGTCTGGCAGGCGAGGTTCATACTGGGTGGGATATTGTTCATATCGTTTCCTGCTGCTTGGGAACAAGCGTAGGTATACTGCGTGTATATATTGGCGCTCGTGCGTCGAGGGGTGGAGAACCTGGGGAAGGACCAGTGGAGGTATTTTTCTGTGGCGTTAAGTGATACATTTATTTCACCCTTTGATGTTACTTCCTCTCCATGTCTTCCCTTCCGCCAACCAACTTGCTCTTCATCAGAGATACCGCGTGCAGTAAAATAGCCTACAAAATCGGCCAACCAGTAATATAAACTCCTTTTCAAACAGGACGTGAAATCAAGACAGGCTTGTTCCTTCTTTATTTTGGGGGTGACTCCTGCTTTACGTCTTGCCTCTTGCCTCCCGCTTCCAAGGTGCAAGCCACACCTGTCGCGCCGCGTCTCGGTATCCCTTTGAGATAGGTGCATATGCTACAAGATACTTTGCAAGGAGCCAGCCTGGCTTTCCACCCAAGCCAAAGAACGCAAAGCGGTGCTTCGAGAAGGCAGCTCACAGCACTAGAACAACAACAACATCATCATCGCCTTCTTAGTTCAGTGGTTAGAATTTTTCACTAGTAACCGTCGCTCCAGTGATCTTCACCAGACGACCTGCTACGATGAAAGGGTCACCCGTTCAATTCGGGTAGAAGGCAAGACAACACCTCTAAGGTGTTCGTTCGCGTTTTTGTGACGTTTGCAAACTTTTTCCTGAGCGTCTTGGGATCCTGAGAAGCACAGACAAACGACGAAACGGGGCCCGGGGCGGCATCGGTTGTCGGTCCGTACGAGGTACGAGGTGCGTGTTCGCCTAATGCATGTGCTTGGCTTCACGTTACTGTCCTGGGGTCTGTTGGAAATCTCAGTACAGCCCACAACGGGGGGCGAGACTGCTTTGGGGGGATTTGCATGAATGCCGAGTTACCGACCAATGGCCTCGAGCCTGCACGATGTCTGCGGATGCCGGCGGCAGCCGTTGGCACCTGTACCGGCTGTATCGTATGTGGCAACATTAGACAAGCTAGTCTATGGGCTGCATCGTAGCCACACACAATTCGTTTGCCACCTTTGACGCGAGAGGCCAGATGAGACATCCACGGGCGATTATCATCGGCGCCGGAAATGGCCCGATTAATCATCGGCCCGACTGTGCGCGCCCTAGGACTTCGGCCACTTCGACAGGAAGTGCCGGGCCGTGCCGGCCTCTGCGCGCAACCATCTCATCGTGGGTGCTTTGTTCGGCAGGCTCGGCGTGCACGGCGTCCGGGAACGGACCCTCGTGGTCTGGGGCCATGGCGTCTCCCCAGCTGGCGCCTGGAACGACTACATTATGCACAGATGCATGCAGTGCCCACTCTTCTCTTCATTACTACCACTTCAACCTTCTACACCACACAAAACGTACCAACCATGAGCCGCACGACTATCGACTCTGGATGGACCTTTTCACAGATTGCGTCGCCGACGAACGCTAATGTCGTCGAGGACTGGGCGGCCTGCAGCAAGGTCCCCACCAGCGTCCAGGTCGAGCTCCAGAAGAGCGGCAAGATCCCGGACCCCTACAAGGGCCTCGCCGAGTGGGATGTTCAGTGTGAGTAAGAAGAGCGAGTGAGCGAGAGTAGCTGGCGAGAGCAGCTGGCGGCGATGTGGTGTCATCTGTGCATCCGGGCCCCGGTCTTGGCCAAAAGAGGACCAGGAGGCCGATATTGGCTACGCTTGGCATTCTCAGCCACCCGCACACCACCTCCGCCGCATCGAGTGGGGGACTAAGGCTGACGTGGGCAGGGATCGGTGAGGCCGACTGGGCTTTCAAGACGACCTTTGCTGCTACTCCCGAGCAGCTGGCGGCTGGCAACGCGGACCTCGTCTTCGAGGGTCTCGACACGTACTGCACGGTCACTCTCAACGGCGAGGAGCTGGCGGTGACGGACAACATGTTTGTCTCGCACCGCCTGAACGTCGTCGGCAAGCTCAAGGCGAGCAACGAGCTCGTCCTCAAGTTTGACGCTCCCGTCCTCCGCGCAAAGCTTGAGGAGAAGAACAACGGCGGCAAGATGACCCTCTGGAACGGCGACTCTTCGCGTCTGTACTCGCGCAAGGCCCAGTACGGCTGGGGTTGGGACTGGGGACCGATCATCATGACTGTTGGTCCTTGGCGCCCGATCTACCTCGAGACCTACGAGTACCGCATCGACAACCTGCGCGTCGACACCGACGTCTCGGGCGACAAGTACGACCAGGCCACCCTCGCCGTTCGCGAGCTCGACATTCTCCCGGCCCCTCCTGCCGAGTTCAAGGTCGCCTACACTCTCACTGCTTCTGACGGCTCGGTCGTCAAGCAGGCCGTTGCTAGCGGAAGCGAGTTCCCCAAGTGGGAGCTTGGTCCCAACGACGTTCAGGCATGGTACCCCATCAACTACGGTGCCCAGCCCCTCTACTCGCTCGAGGTTGCCGTTCTTGACTCTGCCGGCGCTTCGCTTGCCACCACCAAGCAGCGCGTGGCCTTCCGTCACGTCCAGATTGTCCAGGAGGCTCTCCCCACCGAAGGCAGCTCGTTCCTCTTTGAGGTCAACGGCGTCCGCATCTTCTGCGGTGGCTCCAACTGGATCCCCGCCGACAACTACCTCACCGAGGTCTCGGAGCAGCGCTACAAGGACTGGATCGACCTTTTCATCTCCGGAAACCAGAACATGCTCCGTGTCTGGGGTGGCGGTATCTACGAGGAGGAGGTCCTCTACGACTACTGTGACGAGAAGGGTGTGCTGGTCTGGCAGGACTTTATGTTCGGCTGTGGTCTCTACCCTTCGTACCCTGCACTCAACACGTGTGTCAAGAACGAGGCCGAGCAGGCCGTCGCTCGTCTTCGTGCCCACCCCTCTGTTGTCATCTTTGCTGGTAACAACGAGGACTACCAGGTCGCCGAGAGCCAGGGTGTCGTCGACTACGACGACAACTCGGGTGACTACATGCACACCAAGTTCCCCGCTCGCCACATCTACGAGGTTCTCCTCCCCGAGGTCGTCAACCGTCTCTCCAACGTCTTTTACTGGCCCTCGTCGCCCTTCGGCGGTAAGACCAGCGGTGACCTCACTGTGGGTGACGTCCACCAGTGGAACGTCTGGCACGGTACCCAGGAGCCCTGGTCCAACTGGGACAAGCTCGCTGGCCGCTTCGTTTCCGAGTTTGGTATGCAGGGCTACCCCTCTATGCGCACTGTGCGCGAGTGGTTCGCCCCCGGCGAGGAGGACCAGTGCTTCCCCCAGTCGCGCATCAGCGTCAACCACAACAAGGCCGACGGCTTTGAGCGTCGTCTCGAGCTCTACCTGATGGAGAACTTCCGCCACGCCTTTGACATGGAGAGCTACGTCTACTACACCCAGGCCATGCAGGCCGAGACCCTCGGCGCCGCTTACCGCCTCTGGCGCCGTAACTGGAAGGGCCGCGGCAAGGAGTTTACTTCGGGTGCGCTCGTCTGGCAGATCAACGACTGCTGGCCCTGCGTCTCGTGGGCCATCTGCGACTACTACCTCCGCCCCAAGCCCGCGTTCTACGCCATTGCCCGTGAGCTCCGCCCCTTCACTGTCGGCATGGCGCGCAAGGAGGTCAAGACGATGCAGGACGAGATGACCCTCAACAACTTCACTCTCGAGTCTGAGCTTGAGCTTTGGGGCTGCAACGCCACCCTCGAGGCCAAGGAGGCCACCGTCGAGCTCGTCTCGTACGACCTCGACGTCGGAGAGGTCGACCGCCGGACCTTTGACGTCACCCTGGCTCCCAACGCCTCGACCGAGGTCTGGAAGGGTACTGTCCCCGGCCAGCCTACCCGCACTCTTCTGTCGCAGGTCGCTCGTCCCATTGTCGTCCAGGCCCGTCTCCTTGCCAAGGACGGCGAGGTGCTCGCTCGCTACTCCAACTGGCCCGAGCCCTGGAAGTACCTCACCTTCCCCGACCCCAACCTCCAGATCACTGTCGAGAACGACACGGTCACCATCAAGGTCGACAAGCCCATCAAGGGCCTTGCCCTGGAGGTCGAGGGCGACGAGGCCAAGTGGTCCGACCAGGCCCTCGACATGTTCCCCGGCGACGTCCAGGTCGTTACCGCCAAGGGTCTCAACGGCCGTAAGGTCGTTTCCAGGTACATTGGCGACGGTTCGGCTTGAGAGGGCCCGAGAGGTCATGCAGTTAGGGAGTGAACGTAGGGTCACACGAGTGTGTTAACGATTAGGGAAGTAGTAATGGGATAGAAGAGTCATGTATGGTTTTGTGATTTCCACAATGCAACAGTGTGCACAAGCTGTGGTTGTGCATGTATAGACAAGAGGACAAGCGGGATGGGGGTGGAGTAACGTGTGAACAAGAGGCAACAAGCAACAGGCGAACGCTCGGCTCGAGTCGTATTTGGGTGCGCATTTAGAGGGGGCGATGCTTTCCATTTCCGACTCGGTTGTCGTCGATTGCCCGAAAGATAACGCCAGTCTGTCATCATCTCACACACTCACTCCACAGCCCCACCACTTTTTCGTCTTCTTCTTCCCACCATCCCTCATCCCACCACGTCGCCCACCACGCTACCACTACCCCTAAGCCGTCTGTCTCGAGGGCGACTGCTGCCGCTGCTCACCACCTTGCATCTGCCCACCATCGCCACCGCCCCACCCTCGGTTCCCGGCTACTCCACCTTCGGCCGACACGACGGCACCCGTGTCCAGCCAGCATGACTATCGCCATCTCGCCTCCCCAGGCGTACTCTAGTGGGTATCCAACACACAGCGGTGATATAACCCAGCTAACCTTCAGCGTCGCCGCTGCGCTCGTCGCCGCTCACGGGCAAGGCGCTGCTCAAGAGTGCCGTCCCCATCCCTGCCCCTGTCCGCAAACCCAGGACATTATCCGCCACCCACCCCAGCCCGCTCACCTTGACCTCGAACACCCCGGGCTCGCCAACATCGGTTGCGTCTACTTCTCCAAGCACCTCGCTCTCGCGTTCCCAGCCGCTACTGGGCAGCTATGGCCTCTCCCTCCTGCAGCGCCGTATGAGCCAGCACGCTCCACACAACGTGGACACGTTTGCGCTCCGCCTGCGTGCTGTTGCGACTGGCCCGTGCCCCCCGACGCTGCGTGCACCCCCACCTCTCTCGATACCGTTCACCGCGACGTACTATGACCTCGCAGAGGGCGTCAACACTCCCTGGGTCGCGGACGTGGACCTCGAGTCCTGGTTCTTCACAGCCTACAGCGGCGGCGGAGTGCCGACCCCCGCCCCCGTGGGTGTCAAGTCCGGTGCCTTCACCGCCACCCCGTCGCCACTTGCCCCAGGTATCCCCGCCAGTGCACCCGCGTCGACCAGCGTAGCGACGTCCTCGCTACCCCCACCTCCACACTATCCAGGCTACCGCGTCGCGCCCGTTGGCCAGCTCCAGATCCTCATCACAACGCCCAGCGCTGCCGTCAAGGCGTTTGTCGTGCCCTACGATCTGCGCGGCTTGGCAGTCGGCGCGCGCCTCCTCGCTCGCGAGAGGACGTTTGTGCTCGGCGAGTCCGTCCAGGCTGGCACGGGTGGGCCACCGCCCAGCCCATCCGCGCCGCGCGAGTCGCTGCGTTACGCTGTGCAGCTACAGTTTGTGTGCGCGGCCGCGCCGCCCTCGGAAGCCGAGTTTGGCGACGGGCGCGCGTTCTACGTCTCCCGCGCGCTCAAGCTCGTGTTTGCCAGCACACCGCTGGAACGCGAGGCAGAGGTCCGCGACGAGCGCGCCGACGAGGTCGTCCCGCCCTCCGAGTCGGGAGGATCGGCGTCGTGCGGCGACTGGCTGCGGGCGCGCAAACGATACCTGGCCCGCACAGCCGGCGTGCGGGGCGCGACCAAGGCGCGCCGCGCTGTCGGTTTCTCGCCACCGCGCGAACGGCCTGCGTCCCCGTTACCGCCTGGCACGTCGCCCCGGTCGCTCCTCAGTGCCCTGGCGCCAGACGACAGCGTCAGCGCCGGCGCAGGCGCCAGCGCGACGTCGCCCGGAACCACACCGGGATCGAGCGCGCCGCCCAGCCGATCAGCGTCACGCGCCGGCGATGCGGATACGCCAGCGGCCCCACGTGTGCCGGCGCGCACACAGCGTCGGCGGAGGAGTTGGCGCGCTGAGCGCGAGTTGTCCGAGAGGTTGCGCGCGCTCGAGATCGGAAATACCACCAGCAGCTTGGTGGAGGAACGGGAGGAGAGGCGCGAAGAAAGGCGGTGAGCCGGCGCCGCTCCTCATCTCTGTCACGCCGTGGCAGCTTGTAGCATGTTCAGTCTGATCTACTTGTATCCTATGTATCAAAGTGTTACATCTCTTCACATTGACGCAACCTGGGTGTTGCTTCTGGGATGTGGGCGTGGTTTGCTCACACTCACAGGCCAGTGCCCCAGTATGAATTTCTGGCACGGCATTCGATCTCCGCCGATCCACAGCAAGCAAGTAATATGAACACAATACATTCCAGCAAAAAAACATCTATGAACAGGGCCACGCCACAGGCGGGGTACCCCCGCGTGATATGTATATATGCAACCCGAGACAAAATGGATCAAAAACAAGATACTGTAAAAAAAAACCTATCAAACAAAAAAATAAATACTCAATCAATCACTCTCTCCCTTCTCATTCCCTACGCCTGTTGTCGTGTTTTCGTCGTGGTTCGTCGCTTGCTGCGGTTCGTATTCTCGTAGTGTACGCGTCGTTGAGTGGGGTGTAGTTCGTCTTCAGTCGCCGTCAACGTCCTCATGGCGTCTTCTCAGGCGACTTGTCTGGGTTGGCGACCCGCAGGGGACTTCTCGTAGCCGTCTCAAACTGCATCTTGCGCAGTGCGGTCGGGCTGACGAGTGCGCCGCCGGATCCCGATTCAAACTGCATCCTCCGCAGAGCGGTGGGGCTGGTCAACCCGCTCACGGGCGAGGCAGTGGCGCTTCCGCCCGCGGTGGGTGAAGCGGGGGTCGATCCGGTGAACTGACTGGGGATGCCGCCACCGCGCTTGTTGATCGAGTTGACAATGTCACCCACGCCACGGCGGTTGGGGGTGCGCAGCGGAGCCCAAGCGGCAGCGGCCGCGCCGGACATTGCGTTGTGGCTCGGTGTGCGCGACTTGGACACGCTGCTGGGCGCTGACGAGGTGGACAAGTTTGGTGTGTGGCCCGGGGTATGCACTTTGCTCGGTGTGAGGTTGAGGGTGTGCCTGCTCGACGAGGTGCGCAGCGACGGAGGTGTGGACGGGATGGTCGACGTGGACGACGACATGGGTAAGAGCGTGGTGGAGATTTCAGGGGATCCCATCGGCGTGGCGTACGAGCTTGACTCGGCGGCAGAGGTAGAGGGCGACGAGGGAGGACGGAGGTCTGCCAGTGGTGGCGACTCGGGTTCAGGCGCCAACAGTGGAGCAGTCATGTGCGTGAACGAGGTGTACCGCGGGGCGACTGGTGTGCGCATCTGTGGGCTTGTCTGAGGGCTCGCTTGGGTCTCAGACACATGGCGGCGGCTGGGCGTCTGGGGAGTGACCTTTGGTGCGAGGAAGAGTTCTGGACGCCTAGGAGTGGCGAGTGGGGTCGTGTTGGGCGAAAGCACGGGGGACGTCGGTCCAAACTCGTCCAAGCCCAGGTCACTCGAGAGTGGGATGCTGGTCACCCTAGATGCCCTGTGAATGGGCGGGAAGCCAACACCAAGGACCGAGACCTCGCTGTTGGTGGCGCTGGGAGCCAGCCTCTCCAAGACACCCTGGTCGCTCGCAAAGTCCTCGGCAGACATATCACGCTGCACCACTTCCATGTCACGCATGGAGCGCACACTGCCAACGTCAGTCAAGCTGGGTAGACGCGTGTTGCGGTTGGGAGGGTAGATGTCGGCCGAAGGGGCTGTGCTGCTCCACGTGTCGCTCGAGGACAGCGAGTTGGTGAGTGGAGTCGAGGACTCCTGGAGGGGCCAGTCAGTCGGCTGCGGTGCCGGGTCACGGACGTCCAGCATGGGTGGGGACGGCGTGGAAGCGCCTCTGACACGCGCCTTGATGTTGGTCGAGATGCGACGGAGGAGCGGGTCACGAGGTGGCGACCTCATGTTCCGCATATCGCCCAAATCGGCCTCGCCCTCCCATGTGGGGGGAAGTCTTGAGGTAGAGGCTGTAGCCGAGGCGTCCCCTTCCCAGGCGTGACCAATTCTGGAGCTCGAGGCAGTAGTAGCAGCGACGTTGACGAGAGAGGCAGTGGCAGACGGGTGGGTGACGGCTTCAGCACCGGAGATCATGGCGCAGTCCAGGTCCTTGAGCGATTCTGTACTACGCGCACTCTGGGTCCCGTGGTGGGCGGACGATGGTACCGAGTTGCCAGCGAGGCGACCACCGTTGGCAATGGCAACAAGGAACGGGTCCAGCTCGAGTGAAGGAGGCTCAGAGAACTCGCCCAAAAACCTGGAAATCGCCTTTGCGCCCCGAGACGAAATGGCATCGGACGGTGTGAGGCTGTCCATACTGCGGTTGGCAAACGAGTAGCGGTTCAGTCCCAGAGCGTTGACCTCGAGCATGGACGCGTTGGGCGTGTTGAGCGGTGCTCCACGAAGCGAGTCGACAGGGGTGGGGACAGGTCCACCCTTGATGAACCTGCACGAGTTAGTGCTTTTGTCAAGCAGACTGTCTGCGGTACGCCACGTTGTGAGGTCTCCACCATCAATCGCAAAATCGCGTTTCCACAGGGAGGCCTCCTCTTCGGGGATGGAGTCGAAGCGGCGAGCCGCATCGACAGAGAAACGCCGTGTGTCCTCGTCCAGGAGCATTTCGCGGCGGGAGCCGTTCATGTATGCCGCGCTCGGCCGGGCATAGTCGTCCTCGTCGCTCGACTGGTCGTCAATGTCGGGTGTAACGCCAATGAGACGGATTCCTTGGCCAACTCGGCGGGTGGAACGGCGCTTGGGCGGTTCGTTCTTGAGAACAGAGTACTCTTCGTTGGGACCGCCAGACACCTTGCGGTGAATCTTGGTGGCTACGCGACCAAGCCCGATACCGAGCGCAGTAATGGCCTCCTTTGAACGCGAGTGTGTAGGCTCAGGAGGGCGAATGTCGTGGTCCGGTCCAGACTCTGCGTCGGTGATGAGGCTGATCTTGCCCTCGCCCTTTTCAGTGTACACTCTTTGGTCACCGCGTCCAGACAGTTGCCTCCTGCGACGGCGGCGCCAGAGAAGAAGTAGAAGGACCAAGAAAATGAGGGCCAGGGAGCCTCCCACAGTTGTGATCAAGGCGATGAGGCGGGCGGTCGACAGGGCATCGCGGTGGCTGTCGCCGGATGTGGCGACGGGTGTCTCGGTGGTTGTGGACACGGACCCGTCGTCTGCGCCTTCCGTCTGCGAGTCGGCGCCGCCGACAGAGCCAGTGATGGTGGCCCCGCTTGCATCAGTCACTACCCCGCTAGCAGTCTGAAGGGCAGCTGTGCCACTGGCAGTGCTGGAGCTGGGAGTAAACGAGGTAACAGTCGACGCGGTGGGATCCGTAGTCGTGGTGGCCGTAGCACCGGACAAAGGGTTGACAGTCGTTGTGGCGCCAGAGGACACGCTGACAATGTGAATGTCGGCGTCTGCGGGTGCACCAACGGCGTAACCTGTCGTTAGCTGACTGATGCAACACTCATATCAACTCACCTCCAAAGACGAGGACCTGATCGTCGCCAACGGAAATGCCACTGTGGTCGAAGCGCGCACCGGGACCTGGCTCGTCAGCAGCAAGCCACCTGCCCCAAGCCACCATCGGCACTTACCGGACGACAAGGTCAACACTTCGGTAAACGCAAGGGTTGTCGGGTTGAACACCCATCCGTCGCCGTACACTTGCGAAAAGTCGACATCGGCACCGCCAAAGATGAAGATGGTGCCGTCGGCATTCAGGGTTGCGGATGCACCACGACGCGGAATGGGCACTGTACCAGGGACAGTGATCGTCTGCCATGTCGCAGTCGACGACGTCGTGTCAAGCGTGTAGATGGTCGAAAGAGGCGAGAGGGTAGGGTTGGAGGTCTCGGTCGAGATGTACACGCCGCTAAAGACAAGGAGGGTGCCGTTGGAGAGGAGGGGCGAGACATGGTGGTACAAGGCAATAGGTAATGAAGCGAGAGCAGCAAACGACGAGGTGGACGTGCTAAACGCATATGCGTCGCTGTATGCCGTGTTGGAGCCATCGTTACTGACACCGCCGGTAATGTAGACCGTACCGTTAGCAGCGGCGCACGACTGCTGGATGCGACGAGTGGGCTGGTCTGCCCATCCTGTAGCTTCGTGCGTAAAGGTATAGTTGCTCGACCCTGAATCAATGTCAAACAGCCAGGCCGAGTCCGCGGTGGTGTCGGATTGGAGGGACCATCCGCCGTCTCCTCCAAATGAAAGGAGCTGGGTTACTCCGGACGCCGTGCCGAGCGGAGAGAGGCAGTGCCAGGTATAGTTTGGTCCAGAGTCGGAGACGAGCGTTGCCGGCGGGGACGAAGTGTCAAAGCCGCTGTCTAGCGCAACGACAATGCTATCGGCCGAATTGGGCGCAGACGAGTACGTGTAGACGGACGACGCGTCAGTCTTGCCGCCTTGGATGAGGAGGGCTGGGGGGTCGGAGAGGTAGGCTACGGCATGGCCCCATCTGGAGAGGGAGTCAGCTCATGTTCATGTCCATGTCCATGTTTAGTTCACGAGTGACGGTGATGGATCACAAGGGGGAGCAACAGCGTACCTTGGGACAAGGGTGGAGGCCACAGCCGTGCCGACTTGCGCGAGGAGCGCGAGGCGTGCCGGTCGCCTCATGGTATGGACGGTGCTGGTGCAACAGCAGGTAGGTGGTGAGGAGGAGGAGGAGGTGGGTGGTGGGGAGGGTGGTGGTGATGGCGTGTTTGTGGGAAGGTAAGAAATCAGTCGCGTGTGTGTTTACTGCGGTGGGGGAGACGGGGGGCACACAGAACGGGGGGGCTGTTCACATTGCGGCGCTGGGTGTGGGAGCGTTGCGTGCGTCCTTTGTGCGCATTGTCCTCGTCCTTGTCCTGACACGAGAGCTTGTTCTTCTTTGGCCCTCCTCCCGCCCATTGCCTTGCTCTCGTCCTCTGTTGCGCACAGACCGCCATCCTCTATGAGGGGGGCCATGGGAACCGACGACGACGACGAGAAGCGCACAGTTCGCTCCTCCATACAGCATTCCGCCACCCACGCAATGTTGTCCGTGTCTGGACCCTGCCACCGCCATGACTCTCTCAGGAACCCAGCGCGCGGGTGCACACGGAAGCAAAGTAACAACGCCATCTCAAAACTATCGTGACTTTCGGATTCCACAAATCACTTTACGTAACATTCATCCGCCACGCTCGCGGACATTGCGGATCGACGTCGGGGTTACCGTAATTTTGGTCCCGTCGCAAACGATCGCAGTGTCTGGGCCGGTGGGTGTCCGCTGGGTCGGCGGGGTCTGTAATGGCCATCGAAACTTCCTCTTGTCGGTACAGCAAGCAAAAGGTGAGCAGCCACCCAGCACCAGCACCAGCACGACACGCATCGACAGCGACAGCGCAGACGTTACTCCGCGCAACCCGTACGACCGCCCCGACCAGAGAGAGAGAAAGACGAGGATGGAGAGACGAGACGGCAGAGTCGTCGGGAGCGAGAGTTTGGCGCACACAAGTGCCGAATTGTCGGGTCGTGCGCGAGCGCAGAATTATCGTCCGAACGATGGTTTCTGCAGCTCTACATCTGCGTCGGGTCGCGGGAAGCGCTTTGTCGAGCTGCGTCGTGCTGTGCTGTGGCCATTTTGGCAGGATTTGAGCGTCTGCTGACTTGTAGGCAAGATGGGTATCGACATCCGCCGCCACCACGTTAAGAAGGGAAGCCGTCAGGCCCCCAAGTCGGAGGACGCCTACCTCCTCCTTCTTGTCAAGCTTTACCGCTTCCTTGCCCGTCGCACTGAGTCGCGCTTCAACGCCACCGTGCTCCGCCGCCTCTTTATGAGCAAGGTGAGCCTTCAATCGGCGGGAGATTTGGAGGCACGGAGAGTTTGAACTCTTTGTGTCAAATTCTTAAGCCGTCCTTCAAACCTCTTGCTCCACTGGCATGTACAGCGTGGTCTAACAATACGCAGATCAACCGCCCCCCTATCTCGCTCTCGCGCATCATCAAGGAGACCGCTGCCTCGAACCCCGACAACTCGAAGACCGTCGTTGTTGTTGGTGCCATCCTCGACGACGAGCGTCTCCCCGAGGTCCCCAAGCTCTCGATCGCTGCCCTCCGCTTCTCGGGTGCCGCCCGCGCTCGCATCCTTGCTGCCGGCGGTGAGGCCCTCACCCTCGACCAGCTCGCCCTCCGTGCCCCCACCGGCTCGAACACCGTTCTCCGTGAGTCCCCCAGACCTTCCTAGGTCCCCAAGGGTCCCCAGAACTCGGCTGACGTTGTAATTTAGTCCGTGGCAAGCGTTCCGCTCGCACCGCAGTCCGTCACTTTGGAGGTTCGTATCGATGTGGACGTTCTTTTGGAAGAAAGAACGACGGTTGGACGGTGGAAGACCATTTCATGGTGTCGGATCATTTTCCCGTGATCGGCACTTTTGGTTCAACCCGTCCTTACGCACCCGTGTTCATTGCTGACTATCTTCAGGCCCTCTGGCCGGCGCTCGCCCATACACTGCCGCTCGCTCGAAGAACCGCAAGATCGGTGAGTACCTAGCGCTGTTCTTCGCGTTCAGAAGACATACAGGAAGCGGAAAGCAGAGTGGCACTTGGGGGTGCCACAAAAAGCGCCGATCAAAATTTGGTCCCGCTTTTCGTTACACCTCCTCTTCTCACCTTGTCTCTTCCCTCCTGGCTTCAACACTCCTTTGTCCAGAGCTAACAGCGCACAGAGATGGCCCGTGGTCGTCGTGCTTCGCGCGGTTTCAAGATCAAGTCCTCGCACAAGTAAGCGCTTGTTTAACACAAGTAATTGCTTCTGCGGTGTTCTTCTTCGTCCCTCTTCGTTGGGTTGGACAGCCAACGACTATGCAACCCAATACTGTACAAAGCAACACATCCCCGGTCGCACTACTGATCATGATTCATTAACGAGCGCACACCCGTCCGGCTGCACCCCTGACGCGTTCGCGCCCCACATCGTATGCCAAGTCTGCCTGGAAAAGCGGTCTTGTTGCTGAATCGGAACCTTACCATCGCCAGCCAACAGTCAGTCCACCAGCCAGGTCCTCCTTCATGCCAATATACATGGCATGCACCGTCAGAGGGGTGAGCTTGCAGGCCCTTGCATGATCCTATAATAGGTCTCGTTATCCACAGACCTCGATGTGCATCCCTACAGCTCCTCCTTCCTCGCACAGGTAAATGCTCCCGCCACATTTGCCCTGCCAACAGAATGGAGCCAGTAATCAAACCACCCTCACGTACATATCTCAGGCCTAGTGACTACATCTTATAACGCTCACACATACTTGAACAACGTTCGTCACACCTCTCGTGTGGTCTGGGGGTAGGGTATCTCGACGGCAAGAATAATGGAAGGGATGGAACGCAGGAGGTGTGCACCCGTTACGACAAGGGAGGATCACTCGGGAACCTACTCCCTGTCGGCGGCAGGTGCTCTCATGGGGCGCTGGCATAGGATTCTGTCGCACGCCAGGCGCAAACGTTTTTCTGTTCGAGGAGTTTGCGGGTGGGAGCTGTGGACGCACATGCCGGCCAACACCATTGAAATTAGAGAGCGTCCAAGAGCTTCCAGGTCGGAGTACAGCAGCGTGCCCGCCGCCAGACCGAGAGCGCTCCAAGTAGGTGTGATCTCCTGGAGAACCAGTATGGAGAAGGCACATACGAGCAGGGCGCAGGGAACACGGTCGGGAGGATTGTGGAGGTCGGCGTGCCTGGGAAAGTCGAGGTCGTGGCCGCTCAGAAGCGTCCAGTCGTTCGGGCTTTCCTCAACGGCGCAGTTGTTCTGAGCCTTGTCGAACAACAATTGGAGCTTGAACTGCTTGAAGAACTCGTCCCGGGCCGCATCCTTGCCATGTGTCGCGGAGGGGTCGAACCAATAAACAAGCCGAGCTGGACCGTAGATGAAACAGACCATGAAGTGAATGTCGTCGCAGACGTCGGTAAACAGGAGAAGGGTCACCATCTGCCGCCACGGCTTGCCCTCCAGCGCTGCAATTGGTACCGCCTCGCCACCCGCCAAGTGTGCGAACCGCAGAGTGGTCCCATTCCACGTTGGAACGGCACGCGACACCTCGATAAGGGTTTTCGGTGCGGGGACCACATACTTGGCGAAAGCAATGGTGTCGACCATATGGGCTCTGGTCCAATTCAAGCCCGGGTCTTGGAGAGGACGCGACCATGTGCGGCGCTGCCGAGGGTCATGTACCTCATCGAGCAAGTCGCCCAGCAGTTCCATAGTCCACTTGCTATCGGGTTTAGCCATGATGATGGGTGGGATTGGCAGGGCGTAAAGCTTTCGATCAGTTGTGTGGCGGCTTGGCGAGGGATATCGGCGCTGACCCTTCTCCTTTCGTGTGGTAAGATCGAGCTTGGTCGCACAGGAGTGGGGGTCGCGGGGGCGGAAGAAAGCGGCGAGGACGCCTGTGGAGGCGAGGGTACCCGCGAAACAGCAGAGGGAGCTGCGGCATCAGCAGGCTTGCTGGGAGCAGGGGGCGAGTCAGCGCTACCCCGGTTAGCCCTCGCGCTGCTCTGTAGGGGCCAGGTCCCCGCAGCGGCGCTGGCACTGTAAGATCGAAACCGCCACCAGGCCACGTCGTCGTTGATCTTGGTGGAGGGTTGCGTCCTGTGCTTGTCCTCCGAGTCCAGTTGGCCATCATCCGCTGTGCCGTGCCCCACGTCCAGCTTCCTCCTCTTGGACGTCTCCTTCAAACTCTTCTTCGACATGGGCGCCTTGTGCCTCTTCGTCGATGTCTTGCCGACGTCCGAATCGCCCCTGTCGATTGACTCGTCACTGTCGTAGTAGACGCACTCTTCGTCTGCCTCAGAGCAGTACTGACAAGGCTGCTGGAAATCGCACCTGTCACCCCGACGCCGGCAACGCTTGCAAGCCAAGATCTTGCGGTGCCTGTGGGTGTTGACCTTGCAAGCGATATTGATCCTGATGCAATGATCACAAGGCTGGTACATGGAGCATTTCTCCTGGCCGTCAACACCGTCAACACGGAGAGAGAACGGTGATGGACTGTGCGCTCACCTTCTTGCCCTCGAAGCAGGCTTCGCATGCCTTGTTGATGGCAGGCATGGGGAGACTGGTGAAATAGCTTGGGCGGAAAGGAAAGAAGCGGAGGTGGACGTTGATTGATACTGTGTGTATTAGTGGCGAGGAAGGCAGAGATTCGGTCTGGAGGAAGGCAGAGACAGAGCAGAGGCATAGAAGGAAGGCCATATCGCAGAGAAGGAAGGCCATATCAACCCGGGAGTTGGGTGACTGCATGTGACTCGTCAGTGCATCAGTGATCAGCGAGCCACGTGCCACCAACGACCAACGACCAGCAATTCCCGCACAGCCCGCACACGGACACATCCTGCAAGTCCAGAGTCCAGAGTCCAGTCGATCAGTCGCTTTGTTGCCGGTGTATTCTTGACCGTTACACACCCCGGAATCAAATTCGGGAATATCTGGTATTTAAGTCGCAATTTCCACACTCACATCTTCCTTCTTCCTTCTTCTTCATTCCAACCTTGTGAACATGAAAAATCACTTCAGTTTGCGGTAGCATTTTACAATAACAGCCTCCATGGATGTAGGTTGTGTCTACATACATACCGAACCTTGGCTGATCCGAGCAGCGTCCAGCATTTCCCTCCGGGACGAAGTCCTTCGGGTGACGGCCCCAACCAGCACGGCTATGGAGCGCTGCACTGTTGCAGGCATTCTCCAGACGCCACATGCATTCAAGAAGCTACAAGAAATCATCTGCTCAATTGCCGACTGCATGTCGGTCACTTTCAAGGCCACCGACGAGATAGAGCGGGGACGTATCCACCTGGAGAGCAGGGATATCTACTTGCATCTGGTCGACGCCATGCGTGAAGACCACTGCTGGTCGGCCCAGATGGTCGAATCCGCCAACAGGGACATGAAAAACGGCCACAGACGCGCTCACTTTTCCCTTCTGGAGCGATCCGGAGCAAAAGAACCCTTCTTGGCCACTATTCTGAACGAGGCTATCGACCTCTTGGCAAAGGAGCGTCAAGTAGGATCACAATCCGCGTCGTCGCGCGCGGTGCGCAGCGTTCCTACCTTTCACGTGCACCACGAAAATCACCCTCTTGTTGTGGCGAAGGCGAAGTCTGACCGCAGCGAGGCCACGCTCGACGACGACCAGGAGCAGTTCACAGAGTTTTTCTGCCGCCTGAAAACCGCCGTCCACAATGCGGCCAGTGTCATCCTGGAGCAGAAGCCCCCAGCACTGGATGCCAGGTCGACCTCTCTTTTTGGCGACGCTCAAGCTGCATTCGTACAATATGAACAAGCAGCTCAACGCTATCGACAGTCCCTCGAAACTCAATATGCGCAAATACACGATCAAGTGCGCAACATTCTTGGCCCTGCTGTTCTGGCTCTACGAGCACTTATCCCCGACCTCCCCAACCGCTTGAACTCCGCAATCAGCTCTTCTCCTGATACTGCAAACTCTCACCCCATCGGAGAAGTACCTCACCGCGCCAGCTTCTGTTATATCGACCCAGAAGAGGACCAGGTTGAGGCCATCATGAAGGAGCTGGAGAAGCAGGTCAATATGAGCTCGCTGATGGCAAAGGACCGCGAAGCAGCGGGAGATTCAGAGCAGCAGTACGAGGAGGCGACCGAACGTCTGGATAATCGCACATTCGACCTCAGCATCGTTCTTCCCCGCCTGCTCAGAGAAGCGGACACTGCCATGGAGAATGACTCCGAAGCGGCTCAATGTGCCGCGGCGGCGGTTCAGATTATGGCCATGGCGGCCTATTGCGAGCCGTTCCGCTACGCGTTCGCCAACATCAGTGCTTTGGCGCAAAGATCAAGGTGAGTGGAAGATGTGCATGAGGTGCGCAGAGAATCTAATAGTGCCGCTCCTCTGTGACTTGCAACACGGTTATGGGAAGGGCCGCTGGATGTTTTGCCACTGGTGAAAGGGCCGAAATATCGCCGTGGCGGAGCTGACTCCTACATAGAGTCACGAATCGCCACCTACTTTGGGGACTATCCCGTCATCCAGGCCCAGCTCAACATCGACATGATCGCGCTGCCCATGGTCATTCCCCTCGCTGAGGTGTCCTATCTGTGGATGGACGAGGAGATCAGGCGGATCTACCAGATGTCTACATAACAGCATCACCAGTCGAGAACCCTGCATTTCGGACATCTGCGCAGACGGCCTGGGTATTGACGTGAACATGACTATCAAAACAACCCTTTTGGAGTGAGTAGTGGAAATCATGAGCCCGTGTTGATCCTCAGTGCTGTGGCACCCCAGTCGGCCAAGCTTGGGACGGGCGACTACAAGAATCCTCCTGAGATTGGTCGCCACAGTCTCCACCCCAGTTACTCCCGCCGTATCCTGGAGGGTCAGGAGTACATCTGCCCCCACTGTCGCCGACTTATCGACTACGAACCTGAGCAGACGTTCAATTCCAGGTAGGTGCGGTGGCTGCTCCCATACTTTAGTCAGGGCTGAAATCAAACTTCAGAGGCTCCTCGCAGCAGGGCAGGTGCACTTGTGGGGCTGCATGCGGAAAAGGCAGAGGTACCATACATGGTGAAGTGCGCGCGGGCCCTCGACATGGTCATCGACCTGGCCTATCTCGTCAAAGGCCTTGCCCACGGTGTGCGACGAGCAGCAGTGGAGCGTGGCCATGCTAGTGAGGTTTAGGTCAAGACCGCTGCAGTCGGCCTCGAGGGGGCTGCACGCAAGAGCGGTCTGCTGGTATGTAGTGGTAATTGTAAACGTTCTCAAGACGAGCCGTCTGTCGTCAGCCATGTCGGACATGCATCGTGAAACCTACCTCGAGGTCCTCGAGAGCACCATTGACCTTGCCGATGACGGCCTCGGACTCTTCGTCAAGGAGGTCGAGTGTCAGGCCCTTGTTGGATTTGAGGCGGTTGATGGTTATCTTCAGCTTGCGGAAGAAGGGGATCACCACCTCAGCATCATCATCGACGAGCTTGCGGTAGCAACTTGCCCTTGACAAAGGCCAATGGGTGGTCCTGTGCTGTTAGCGATCCCAGGTACCTTTCGGAGGGTTTCTTGCCGGGGTATACAGCCACTCCTTACACCCACTTGGAACGTGTGTGACACCGCGACGTTAACTTACCTCGTATCGCACATGCTGAGATGGTACGGCGCGGGGGGCAAGAGCCACGCTGGGATCCTTGGGCATCTCTATGGCTGCGCTCTTGACAGCCGGGAGGAAGGGCTCGACCGCGTCGGCGCGGTAAAGAACCTTGGAATGCACCCTGGCGTCATGGTCAAAGGAGAAGGCCGCTGCCACAGCCTCGTCGGACTGAAAAGGTCAGCAATGTTCTGGAGAAACGTTGTCACGTGTGGCTTTGGGTCCAACTGTTCAAGCGACACTCACCCACACGCCGTCATCATGCATGCCCTTTGCAATGGCGACGTAGATGTTCCACGGCTCGAGGTGGACACGCTTCTCGTCAATCTCTCCAACGGGCAGGTCGCTGCCGGGAGGAGGGGGAATGCGAACCGAACGCCTGCGGCGGTGGACTGAATGATCTTGAGCAGCGGTGGGCCCGCGTGCTCCAGGGGGAGAATGTTTGCCACGGTGATGAACTCGCACTCCTTGACGGTGGGAGGCGAACTCGGGAAGATGTAGCCGGTGGCCGTCACGTCAAGAGCTTGGCGAGTGAGGTTGGCCTTGCTGGAGACGCGTTAGAAACAATAGTCATCAAGGGTTTAACTCACAGCCACGGGTCCTTTGTCTGCTCGCAGTGGTCGACCAGAGCGCGAAAGACCTCACAAAACTCGGCGCCGAAAAGGAGACGACCCAAGTCCCAGTTCCAGTAGCGCCGTCCAGACTTGGCATGGGGGGTGTCTCCAGGGCCCTTGTCGACGCGGAGGATACGACACAGGGCTGCCGCGGCCTCTGACACCTTGGCCCGCTTGCCATGAGGCGCGGTAATGCGGGAAGGGTACTGACGGCGAGTGAGAGTCAACAGCTTCTTGTCACTAAGTTCGCTCTCCTTGAGCCAGGCGACATCAATGCCCTGGATTGTGGCCTTCCAGACCTCTGAGCATTCTGCGGTGTTGCTGGGGGTGCTGAAAACGTTCTGCATGGTGCTGTGCAGGATATGCCGTTTGGTCGAGTACTTGGGAGATGGGAGCAACTAAAATTAGCGCTTGCACCACTGTGCCACACTCACGTTATGACCCGTTGTTGGCTGGGACGTGGCCGTTGATGCACTGGGAGTGCTCATTTTGGAGAGTAGGGGTTGGGATCAGAAGAAGTGAGAGAATGGAAATGAGTGAGCCGTGTGAGTACTTGTCGCCCCACGACGGCCACGACGTCACGACGGAAGCACAACACGTGCGCGCTCGGGCCCAAAAGCGTAGACGGCGATCAGTGGTCAGAGTGGAACACTGTCCCCTCGCGAATTGTCCTGTTGGGAGGGCCGTCGCTTGACTATCTCCTGAACCCGGAAGGGATTCTTCTGTCCATATGCGAGGACTGCCTCTGTGGACCAAGCATCGGATTTGGGCAGACTCCACTGGAGCCTCGACTCGCCCCGGAAGTTGGTGGTGAGGTGTGGCGCTGATCGACCACCAGGTGCCCTGGCATGCCTTCCCTCGTCAGTCTTTTTCCGCCACGCCCCCATCATGCCATCAACCCAACCCATCACCCGTCGTTACCGCTCATCAATCGACACTTCCACCATTACTTCGCACCACGTCTTATCACTTCTCCCCACTACTCGCTACTGTCACCAGTTCTCACCACCCTCACCACTACTCACCATCCACTTCTCGCCTCCTCCACCACCATGCCCACCACCAACAAGTCATGTGAACGATGCTACCGAGGCGGGAGGGTAGTCTGGCATGGTCCACTCGCCTGTGCTGAATGCAAGACATGCTCCATGGGACGCCCCTGTGATCGGTGCCTCAGGCTGGGCACGCGTCATTCCGCGGCCGAACGTGCCTTAGATAACGAACACACCACACACCTGTTTCACCCATCTACTGCACGCCCAGGCCGGTGAGTCGTTGTGGACGATTGGCATCGGCTGCAGAATGAAGGGAAAGTAGTACAGGAAGAGAGGTTGTGTCTTGGCAGCATAGCAGTTTTAAAACCATACACAGGAGGCAGCGGGGCCAAACTGAGAGCTGATCCGCGTGGGCTGGCCGGGCTGGCTAGGACCCCTCCCTCTCCCCTTCCGCCCAACACACACATCCACACACACACACACACACACACACACACACACACACACACACACACACACACACACACACACACATGACTCACCCGCACACAAACACCGGTACGGCCCATACAGCCCACGCGCACCCCCGTGTGCCCGTGTGCCACCTTCCTAGAAAACGCCGCACACGCGTCGACTGTTGTTCTTCAACTCTCTCTCTCTCTCTCTTTAAAGTCGCCACTCTAGCAGTGAGCTTCCATCCACACAGCATCCACCTCCCCCGACACACCCCAACATCCTCACTCAATATGACCAACGCCCACAGCCGCCTCCGCAGTGAGTCTGGCTCCCTTTCATGAGAAACCGTTCCCTCCCCTGCCTGCCTGCCTGCCTCCCTCCTGCCTGCCTGCCTGCCTGCCTGCCTGCCTGCCTGCCTGCCTGCCTGCCTGCCTGCCTGCCTGCCTGCCTGCCTGCCTGCCTGCCTGCCTGCCTGCCTGCCTTCCTGCCTGCCTGCCTGCCTGCCTTCCTTCCTTCCTTCCTTCCTTCCTTCCTTCCTTCCTTCCTTCCTTCCTTCCTTCCTTCCTTCCTTCCTTCCTTCCTTCCTTCCTTCCTTCCTTCCTTCCTTCCTTCCTTCCTTCCTTCCTTCCTTCCTTCCTTCCTTCCTTCCTTCCTTCCTTCCTTCCTCCTCCGTTCGGCGTTTTCCTCCCAACCACTGACACTTTGATGTGCCTTTCTTCCATTCACCACCATCCATGTTCATGCACCCTCTAGGCGGACGCGACCAGACCCCCGAGAATGAGGGAGACGAGGACTACGTCCTCTCGGACACTGAGATGGCGTCGGTCTCGTCGGGTGATGAAGGTTCCCTCTCTGCCATCGACACCGAGGACAGTGAGGGCGACGAGGATGAGAGTGAGGAGAGTGACTCTGAAGAGAGCAAGAGCAAGAAGGGGGCCAAGAAGAACGGCAACAAGAACAAGAACAATAAGCTCAACAAGAAGGCCACGTCTAGCCAGGGCCAGAAGAAGGCGCGCAAATACGGGTCGGGCGCCCACAAGTGCAAGGTCAAGGGATGCTCTCGCAGCTTCCCCAGCGCTGCCAAGCCGATGCGCCAGGCGACGTGAATTGAAGAGAGCAACCCAGTGTGCTAACCACCATGGTGCACAAGCAGACCCGCTTCAAGTGCGGCCCCTGCAACACCTCATTTGGTGACGCCAGTATGCTCAAGCGCCACGAAAAGTGAGTATCTCATCCATTACCGCCCGGCTCTTGTACATTGCATATGGCTGACAGAGTAGCGGCAAGAGTCACACACAGGGACCGCGTCGCCAACGACAACCTTGCCGCCAAGGCCCGCGACGGCGCCAAGAAGCTAGTTGACACAGCCGTTTTGACGGCTGCGAGTTCCACCACCACCAGGAGTCGCGCAGGAACAAGCACGAGTTGTAAGATTTGTGTCTTAGGCCAAACTGACATCCGGCAGCGAAAAGCACTCGAAGCCCCACACCTGCGATCCTGCGACGTGTGCGGCCAAGGCTTTGGTCACCTCTCCCAGCTCATGCGTCACGTTGCGTACGTATGCAGTCACTCGCGCGCCCTTGACAAACATTGACCGATTAAAACAGGGGGTTCCAGCGCGAGGAGACTCCTCTCGAGGACTGGTAAAAGGGATGCGATAATGGGTCGTATGTAGCGCGTAAACGACGATGTAATATAAATACAAACCTGTGTATTGTGGCGAACATGCCAATGTTTTGTGGAGTTGTGCCAGGTCGATGTCGAGGGTCGACCACTTGCTCCCTCACCTTTGCACCTTGACTACCAGCGACCGCGGGTAGAACTAGCACGATAGAACGCCCATGTATATCGCACGTTTCCAGAGGATCGGTGCAGCACCGCCTCACCTCCTGGATCAGCGCGCAGCGCATCGTGTCCTCATGGGAGGGGCGTGAGACCGCGCTGCTTCTCCAGTGCGCCCTCTTCACACGAGCCCACCCCACGGTGGCGACTAGTCTGTCATCTTCTCATTCACCACCTCCTCAACAATACATTTACCTATCAACTCCTCCTCATCATGAGCACTCCTCCAGCTTCCCCTTACGGCTCAAAGCCTTGGGTGAGTGCAGGCTTCCAGAGCGCAATCTAACAAACACAGCGTCCAAATGAGACAGCCCCATCATTCCCGTTCCCGCTCTCACAGCCTCTTCCTCCTACAACTCGTCCTGCACCTCGCCCTCGTTCCCACTCTGGTGAGAGCACAACCCATGCGTTCAGTTGCTAATTGTGAAGTGGGAGAGGTGATTTCGAAGTACGAGGTCACGACGTACGGCAATGGCGTTCAAGAGTTGGTGAAGAAGACCGAGGCTGCGACCCTCTCGATCAAGGCCCAAGCGTGTCACACACAAGTGTACCAGGCGGACGTCGCCGAAATGGACGCCAGAGCATTCATCTGGCCCATATACGACGCGTTCGAGCAGGTCACCTTTGACACTGCTTTCAGCAACGTCTTCGGCCTGCCCAAGAACCTCGATGTCGCCGTCAAAATTTGGCGCGACATCGTCTATCCCAAGGCTCGACAGTCTCCCGACATGTTCTTCAAGTATGGCAAAGTGTCCGACACGACCCTTGCCACCTACACAAAGTGTCGGAAGACTCAGTCACTCGAAAGGACCCTCCAGCACCGCCAGAAGCTCAAGCGCACAATGCACCTTCTTGCCCAGCTTCTGCTTTGCCGGAAGGGTCCTGGCTCGACCGCGTTTCTGGAACCTGGCGACATCGCCTGGAACTGGGGGCTGTGCAGGGAGGTCTTTGGCCAAGACCTCTTCAAGCACATCAGCGCGCTGGTTGAGACTGTGACCGAGGCCAAGATCAACGACAAGTGGAGGTGAGTCTAAATGCCTGGTTGTGGTGCTAATACCCTCAGCCTCGACAACATCTCCACCACTGCGTTGATCCGCCACGTCAACAGCCTGGGCGGTCCTGCTGTCGGCTGCCCGTCCATTCCTCCTAGCACGTTCCGTGCCAGGTTGAACGACATGCCTTCGCTTCTCGCCTGCCCCCATGTCTCCCCAGCCGTCAACGAGGTCGTCGACAACATCGCCTCGGCGATCAAGACGATGTCCGTCGCGGCCACGCATCCCGTCCTGCGCAACTCGGTCTCGCCGTCGACTTGGGACATCTACCGGCGCCTTGCCCCTTCCATGCAGGCTGCCAACCGATGGGTAAGTTGTCTGCATGCGGGGCACAGACCTGACTTTTCAGACCGAGCGCCAGGCCACCTATGAGGTGCGGGACAATGCCTACAAGCTCATGAACGAGCGCCCGGAGGGTTTCCCCAGCCTCCTCGAATCGCTCATCAAGGCGGGCGAGGAGAGGTCCAAGCTGGAGGAGACCCCCATCATTGACATGCGGCCTCACTACAACTACGAGGTGAGTATTGCAGGATCTTGCAGAAGAAGTTGGCCCCCTATGAGCAAGGAGGATAGCACAGCAGTCCAACCCTAGAGAGCTAGCTTTGAGCGCGGTTTCTGGTGACGGGGAATCGGTGGGACGACGATTTCTGAGAACGGCGTCCCAGGCACAGCAGTGTGCTAACCCTTTCAGGCCCATGTCCTATCCGTCGCCGACGGCAAGTTCGACCGTGGCGGTGTTCACGAGGAGACGCTGGAGCTCATCGAGTACCTGCGTTTCCTCAAGATCGAAGAGCACAACTCGGCGCTATCGCGAGCACGCAGCATGGTGCAGTCGCTCGACAGCGAGTCCGAGGACCAGCTCGACCTTGACTCGACTGTTCTTGACAAGGTCAAGGTGACTACTGCGTGGACAGCAGACAGTGTCAGCCCTGATTCCCAGGACCACAAGGAGGAGCTCAAGTCCTTCCTCGACCGACCTCGAGCCTACGTCGAGAGCGAGCTGGAGAAGATCCGGCCTGTGGTTGAGCACGTTCGCTCCCACATCCCCGGTCTCCTCGACAGGCTGCGCGCGTGCCCAAGCCACGCGGACGAGGACGACGAGCGCGACGACGAGCTCGACCACCACTTTGGAGACGACGAGGACAAAGACAACGACGGAGAAGAGGAGGGCGGCGAGGCCTCAGGTGGTGAGTAACATGACCGTGGTAGACACAAGCTCATGACCGTCAGACGGTGTTCGCAGGGCAGTGCCACGTGGCTCTTGCTACACCACGTACTGCTACATCGTACCACCGTCATCGAGGGACCAAATCGTCGCCGAGCTCAAGGCGGAGATGGCCGAGGTGGCAGCAGTGCAGGTAAGTGTGGTCACTGTCCGTCGTCTTGTCAAGAAACTGACTGACGTCAGGGTTCACGCACGGGAACCGGCCCGAAGGAGTACAACGCCGCGCTCGACGACATCACCTCCAAGAAGGTCAAGCTCACCACCATCGTTCCGGTGGTCGTGAGCGCCATTGACAAAGACCTTCAAGGAGCGGTCGGCGTGGCCGAGTGCGCCAAGGCGGCCGTCGAGGCCATCGAGACGTCCTACTACCCGGAGTCCGTTCAAGAACAAATGAACGGCTTCAACTTTGGTAACGTCTCGGCCTTGGTCTCCCGCATCAAGGTAAGTTATTCGTCTCGTCTCCACTGACCTCGCAGCAACGCACCCGCCACCACCTTGCTGGCCACCCCGCCGTCGACGAGCTTCTCCTGCTCCTCTTCGACGCGGTCGTCCTCGCCATGCTGCTGCCAACGCCTGGCCATGCCCACCTGTGGGTCGAGAAGGAACTCAAGCGCATCTTTGAGACCTTCCGAACCCACGGTGCCAACATGGGCACCCTGGCCTGCCGTCTCCTGGTCGATTTCATCGGCCTGGACCTCAACATGGTGGTCATGACGACCAAGGGCGTGAGTAATGGTGTGGACGATCAGGATGAACTCTGCTGACTCATTAGGCGTACACCTGGTCCGCCGTCGAGAGCGCCTGGAGGCAGATTGAGCCCAGCAAGCGGCTCTACATGCACATCGGCCTCATCCGGTGCCTCCTCGACCTCCAGAGGTACGCGTGTGGCTCGCCCTGGTGCCGCCACCTCCTGGTCTTTGACCCTCACCAGAAGTTCAACGAGGGGTATGTTGATAATCCCCAATGTCTTTGTCGCTGACGTGTAGCCTCGCTCGTGCTCTTCTGGCGTCGATCCAGCCACTGCATGTCCATGGCAACATTGACATGCAGGACGGATGCCCCGTGTTCGACGCCTTTGTTTGCCTCGTCCGCCTCGGCCAATACCCGTACCTCCGCTCCATTGCCTGCTACGCCTCCTACTTCATCCGCCTCATCTGTGCCACCAGCCGCAAGGGCCACGGCAAGGGCGACGCCGCCCACTGGTGCTCGATGGAGGAACAGGCGGCACAGGAGCAGGGTGTTACGGGCGAGCTGATGGGCGAGCTGGTGGACGAGGTCGAGGAGTCGAACGAGGTGGTCGGCAAGACCTCATGGGTCGAGTCGACCGCACGCAAGCCGAGGGCACTGGCCGACATCCTCGACGACCCGATGGACGGCACATCGTGATGGATATGCTGCATTGTTATTACACCAGGTGTATGCATATGGCGAGAGGGACCTCCGTTGCATGTGGCCGTGGGAAATATATTCATGTTGTGGGTTCACCTCGGCAATGGCTGCCAACTCCCACCGTCTGCTCTGGTCTCAGCACACGGGGAGTAGTTCAGTCTGTCACGGTGCGGTCAGTCAGTCACAGTGTGGTCAGTTCAGGAGGCTAGCACAGGGGGGTGTCTGTGTACAGTATTGGGTTGCATAGACGCTGGCTGCACAACCCAACGAGAATCGAGAAAATTCCACAACACAAGCGATAACTTGTGCTCCACAAAGCGTGTACTCGCGTATTTACTTGTGGGACGACAATTTTTTTTTTCATTTTTTTAAAAATATATATTTAAATGTTATGAAGCTCAAACCAAAAGTAACGTTAATTAAGACATCATTCACGCCTCGACCATACCGACCACAGCCGCTCCCTTACGCAGTACAGATTCTGTACCCCGTCAGCGTCGAAATTCGTCACTGGAACGCTGATTTTATGACTCACTCCATGTGACTTGTGAGGTCCTGACGCTCATAAAAGCTCCAGGAACAGTTTGGATTTGGGCACGCAAATGAACGAGAGCGGTTCTTGTCGTGTGTTCTCCCGGTCAGCGTTGAGCAATGGAAGTAAAACTCACTTCTGGTGTCTACGCAGGTGGCCACTTTCTTTGTACGTTTTCGAGCAGCCGGGGTACTCGCAGTGGTACGGTCGCTCGTTGGTGTGGGTCCTGAATTGTCAGCTGCCACACACTTGATACAAATGTGGAGTTCGCACTTACCTCACATGTCTTGTCAACATGTCGAAATCACCACCGCGATACGGGCAGATTTGGCAGTAGTACTCTCTCGCGTGGGCACTGAGTCTGTCAATATTTCCATACAGCGATTCCACGGTGCAAGATCATGGGTACTCACTCCTTGTGCGAGCGCCACGACTTGATCTTTGTGTAGCTCTTGCCGCAGCCAGGTTCAGGGTAAACGAAGAGCCCAGAGCTACCGTCACCAGAACCATCGCCGCCCGCGTCCTCCTCCGACTCGTCGGAAACCGAGGCGGACTGCTGTTCCTCGTCGCTAGTTTGCTCAGACTGGCCATCTTCAGCCGCAGACGAGACCGCATCCTCCATGGACACGTCAGACTCGTAGTTGTCGGCGGAGTTGTGGGAGCTGGTGTCAGACGGTAGGTAGTCGTCTGGACATGGGAGGCAAGTGTGGCAGTGCGCGCAGGGGTGGGGAGTGAGGGGAGGGGGAGTGTGGCAGAGAAGCGGAAGCGAGAATATGTATGTCAGCTTTGGCTCCTCGGTGCGACAGAGGACAAGACACAGGGAATGGATTGCGACAGGAGGCATGACACCATGACCGAATGACAGCAAAAGAATGTCAAATGGTCGACCAGTAGACAAGATAATGTAGCAAACCAACCAAGAAAGCCGACCACACTCAGGGAAGTGGAGAGGGTGATAGGAAACCCAACGTGGAAAAACTCACCGCTGTCCGAGTCGCTCATTGTTGCAAGGTTTCTGGGGTAGGGTTTTAGATTGAGTGAGAGGGTTTGGTGGGGGGTACGTAGCAGGAGAAGGATACTGGGGTGGGCATGTGGCCCGCCACCAAGTCGACCTTTGTAGCATGCAGACCTTCATGCCCTTCTTTCTTGGATTTTCGTCCAGATGATAGAGGGCCCGGCGGTTGCCTTCTTCTTTGAACTCAGTTCGGCGGACTCATGCGACCGATATTGTTTAAATCTTTGTGGCGACAGTTGGCTGAGTTTTACCTGAGGTCAGGTTTTATATCCGTTCATGAAAACAAACAAAAAATGTCCCGAAAATGCCTCGAAAATATCAAACCTCAACTGCGGAGACCAACAGAAAGCGCAATTCCACTATCAATATGCACCCCCCGACCTGTAAAATGGACCACAACAGGCCAAAAGAGACGCTTAAGGCCCTCGCCGGGATTTGAACCCAGGACCACTTCCATAGCTAGAGAACGGAGACGAATCCGAAGAGGATTAGAGACCAGGACTGGACCCTAAGAAAGTATGATAGCCACTACACCACGAGAGCCACGTGTTCATTACGTAAATAGCGTCAAGAACACACCTAACTGAAAGTGCCGCAGTGCAGAAGGGAGAAGAGCCGTTGGTATTGGAGGAAGGCTTGTAGGCAGCAAAACTGGCTTGCTCGTCGCTCCTGCGCAACTGTCCCTCTGTGGGGTGTGTTCCCTGAATGCGAACCGCGGCATTGCGAAGGTCTGAATGCAAGA
Source organism: Apiotrichum porosum (assembly GCF_003942205.1). NCBI lineage: Eukaryota > Fungi > Basidiomycota > Tremellomycetes > Trichosporonales > Trichosporonaceae > Apiotrichum > Apiotrichum porosum. Next base: position 2,202,235 of record NW_021167110.1, on the reverse strand, counting down.
GCGCCGAGGATCAGGGCCAAACAATCCCACGTGGACACGCGTCATCACATAATCCTCCCGGAACTTACCTGAGCCAACCTCGCCATCTTCCTTTGCTCTCAATCAGAGCACTCCATATACTGCCCATATCCCCGCTTATGCCGTCCTTACCTGCTTCTAACGACTCGCCCCTAGTACGCACCTCGTTCACATCCGACACGGCCTGGACGACCCTCCTCCGACGAACCGCGGAGACCAACTCTGAGGGATTTCGAGCCTACGTCCACCCCGTCGACGACAAGGCATGGGCCGACGCCAGCCCCGCGACACTCGCCAAGGCTGCTAAAGAGAGCAAGGTGAACGCACTTGTGCTGTTCATTGCGGACGAGCGAGCGCTGAGGGAGGAGGGACTTCCTGTGCTCTGCGTCGAGCTGGCCCCGGACTGGGACGGCGAGGAGGAGCCGCGTACCTTCCGGTGCGTCGTCGCCGAGCTGTGGGCTGTCGAGAACAACCTCAACATTGCCAACATGGACTGGGAAGACTGGGAGGGTGCGCTGGATGAAGACGGAGTCCACCGCGGCTTGACCAGGGGTGACAACGTGCAGACTGGAGGAGAGGCACCGCCATTGTTGCTGGGAGAGGTGCCGGTGATGACCCTTCCGACGCTTAAGCGCCCAGAGTGACACACAGACAACGAGGTTGTCGCAGCATGCAACCATATGCTGCAACATTGCTGGCCGATGTCGATTTGATGCTCAGACTTGTACATGAAGAAATACCCAAAAAAAAACAACCTCGCCCCGCTTCTCTACATGCTACTGTAACAATGCTCTCCCTACCTCAACTCGTTCTCACTCTCTCCGCCACGATCCGTCTCCGCTACACTTGTGCCCCCACTATCAGACCACCGCATGACGACTGGCTCGGAGTATGATCTACCGTCACGGCTTGGTGGACGGAGAAGTGGTGAAACTGGTGGACGGAGGGGAACCACGGGTTCTTCAGCCTGTGCAACTGGAGCGGCGGCGACGGTCCTTGCCACGCCTTCGATCTTGAGCAGTAGGTTGTCCAGGCGGTACGGCTTGACGACCACTTCGTCAAAGTCAATCATCTGGTCGTCCAGTTTGGCCTGGCGCGCGTTGCCAGTCAACGCAATGATTGCGTTGGGTGCTCGTCCAGCTGCCTCGTCCTCGCGAATCAACCGGGTGGCCGTGTATCCGTCCATGACGGGCATCTCGAGGTCCATGAGAACACAGTCGTATCTCTCTCCAGGTTCAAGAGCGCGCAGGCATTCCACTGCCTCCAACCCGTTTGTGACGGCGTCTGGCTTGAAACCAACATGCTTGAGCTGACGGACCAGGACAGTGCGGTTGATCATGTTATCTTCGACAATGAGGATGCGGAGGGTGTTTCTCGTCCTTGCAGTGACTGGGGTCGGGGGCTTGCTGATAGGGGTTGGGATGCTGGCGGCGCGGGCCTGGATAAAGAACCGGAACACGGACCCGCGCGAGTATTCCGATGCCACCTCGATACCGCCCCCCATGAGCTCGGTGATCTTGCGGCACACAAACAGACCCAACCCAGAGCCTCCAAAGACTGTGTGGGTCTTGGCACTCGCCTGTGTAAACCTCTGGAAGAGGGTCTCGAGCTCGGAGGGCAACAAGCCAGGTCCAGTGTCCGCCACCTCGACGTACAGGTACAGCGGAGTGTCGACTCCTATCGCGGTGGGTAACCGTGGCTCTGGCGGACGACGGCAAGTTCCGGGAACTGGGGGTACAGTGCCAATGTCGAGGCGCACATCGATTCGCCTTTCGTCACTGCTCACCACAAAGCGGATCGCATTCGCCAGCAGGTTGGTGACCACTTGACCGAACCGCACGGGGTCCGTTTTGATCGTCGACAGTCCGAGGCTCTCAAAGGCGTCCGAAAAGCTGAGCGAAATGTGGATTCGGTTCATGCGTGCCTCGTTCTGGAAGACGCTGACAAGCTTTTTGGCCTCGTCGTGAATGTTGGTCTCAACGTCGAACATTTGGAGCAGGTCGAGCTGGATCTTGCCCAACGACAAAACGTCATTGCTAATACGCTCCTGGGTCAAGGCGCATTCGTAGATGTTGTCGAGCGCCTCCAGGTCTTCCTGGATCGTATGCAAAAGCTGCCGTGTGGGGTGGAATGCGGTGCCGTTGGACACGGCAAGGTCCAACTCGGACTGTAACCCAAGGAGGTTGGTCTTTACCAGGGACGCACACTGCATGAGACTGCTGATCGGGTTGCGGATTTCGTGGGACGTAATGTCGATCAAAAGTTCTTGCTGTGCCTTTGCGTCTTCGGCCTCAACACGCCGCAGTTCAGCCAATTCTGCCCGCTCCAGCACCAACTGCTCGTTGATCTTGTGCTCGGAAACGTCAAACGTGCAACCGAGCAGTGTGGAGACGGGACCGCCTGGCGATTTGGAGATTTTGGCAACCTTTGATGTGACTAATTTGCCCCTTGTCAGCAGAGTGACCCCATCGTCCTTTTCATCTCAACTCACCAGATTTGCCATTCTTCCATCGTCCGTTAAACTGGTACTCTAGTTGGTCGGGGTCCGCCAGGAACTCGAACCAACCCTTTGCCATCGGCTCTAGATCGGCCGGGTCGACGTAGGTAAACCAGTCGGTGAAATCGCCATCTACAGGATATCCAGACTGCTCGTGCCAAGCAGCATTGCAGTACGTGATGGATCCATCCTCTGGCCTGGCTCTGAAGATACCCATCGGCAGGTTCTCGGACATGATGCGTAGCTCCGAAGTACGTTCCTCGAAGCGATCTTCAATGTCACGACGGCGTTTGCCTAGCTGTAGCTGCATGTGTCCGCGAGACAGCAGGTCACGCGCGTTGAACGGTTTCGAGAGGTAGTCGTCGGCCGTCAAGGCGTTCTCTGGCCGTGTGTCGTCGTGTGTCGTGAGCATGATAAAGGGTACCATGGCCATTTCGCGTGTGCCATTGCGGAGACCGGCGAGGACGACATCGCCACCTTCATAAGGCATCACCAAGTCACAAATGACCAAGTTTGGTGGGCTGGCGCGACACAGTTCCAAGGCTTCTTTGGCACCTCGTGCCTCGATGACCTTGCAAAACGGTTCAAAGATGGCCCTCATGTATCTCAGCGAGTCGACCGTGTTGTCGACCACGAGGATGACGTCGCTTTGTTCGAAAAACAAACTGGACAGGTCAACACCCCATGACCTCTGCTCCACAACTGATGGCGTTTCTAGTGAGGAATCTTCCCAATCTTCCCACTGGCGCAGCTCGTGAGTCGGCACCTCTGCGCCATGTTGGACATCTTCCTCCGGCAGATGGGCGCTACCCAGTGGAATACAAATGACGACCGTTGTACCGGCTACAGTTGTCAGCTCCAACACCCGGATCTGTGTGAACTCACTCTTGCCGTCTGGTGCATTGAACAAAGTTCTGGACTCGGCGTCGAGGGTGCCCCCGTGCAAGTCGACGAGTTTCTTCACCAGCGCAAACAAGATAACTGGACCAGCGGGAGTCTCTTCCTGCTCGCTGCCATACACGACCAGTTCTCCCGCATGCTCCATCAAGTGCTGAGGAATACCAATGGACGAATCCTTGAACGTGAATACGGCGTGGCCATTGGCGTAGCGAACCTTGATCTCGATAAAGCTTTGTACATCAGTTGGTGTGTCACCACGGCGCAACAGGCTCCAAACTCACCCTTGCCGAGTATATTTGAACGCCTGTCCCGTAAGGGTCACGACCACCTTTTCCCACGCCTCGCGATCCACGTAGACTTCATGTGGGGTGAGATCACAGTCAACTGTAAACTTCAGGCCGGCCTTTTCCACAGTCTTGCGGAACATGGACGCAATGTCCCGTGTGAGACTGCCAAAGTTTACACGCGTAAAGGTTGCAATACCAGGTCCGTGTTCGAGGGCGCTGACATCGACGAGCATGCCAACAAGAGACCGCAAGCGGCGCACATTGCGGCGGGCAATGCTGAGCGAATTACCATTGGCAGTTTCGGGTGTAATGTAATGGGCGAGGTCGTCGAGCGGACCAATGATCAGGCTAATTGGCATAAGAAGGTCGTTGGCAAGGTTGGCGAACAGGAGATTTTTGGCGCGGTCCATTTGGGCGAGTTGCTGGATGAGTTCCTGGTCTTTGCAATAGCTGCGAACAGCGACGAGGTACGCTGCCATTTGAATTCGGAGTGAATGGATAAAGTTCTCATAGTCCTCTGTGAACCGCAGCCGGCTGCTGATTCCCAGAATCATCACTGCCTCGGGCACACCTTGGTCCGTGTCATGGACAATTGGGATGACAACGGCCGACGATGGAAGTTCGTCCCAAACGCGTACCTGGTATCCTTGGATGAGAGCCCTGCAGTCACGCACGAAAATGGTTCGGTGGGTCCGGAGAGCCTCGGCGATTGGCCAGCAGGTGCCGCATGGTGGGGTGGTAGTGGGTGAGACGGTCCGGCGCATGATTGCAGTGGGGGTGGCGTCCAGAGTCGAACCGTTAACGTCCAGCGTCTGTAAGGCGGATGTCACCTGCGTTTCGAGATCGTGAGTGGGCTTGAGTGACAATATCAATGAATCTGGGGCCGAGTGGTGTCTAAAGGGCACTCCCACACCGCCGGCATAAGTGAGCTGTACCAGCTTTGCAATTGCGTCGCTGGGGCGCGGCGTCTGTACACCGGAGCGTGTTGGGGTGCCGTTGTTAGGCAACGAAGCTAACGGTCAGTCTCATGCTCCCAACTGTCAGCACTCACTTTGTTGCTGGACATGGTACAGCATGGCAAACGGAGCGTCCTTTGGATTGGCGGTGAGTGTCTCGAGTATTCCGCTCTCAAAGTCGTCCATCGTACGTCCGATGGAAGCTCGCTCGCTCATCTGGCGCACAACATCGCTCCGGCGCTCAGACAGCACGGTGGCCGTCGTCTCCATGCTGCTGAAGAACAGACCAGAAAACTCGCCAGTCACTTCTCGGCATGGGATCCAGTGCTGTGTGCAGTATCCTTCGTACATTTTTCCGTCCGTCTTGTCCTTGAGGAGAACAAGTCCTGCAAATGTCAGCCCAGCCCACACGACATGCACTCACGGTCTTGAAGGTGCAGCGACTGGCCCGAGATTGCGGCCTCCGCCAGGGGTCCAAGAATGTTCGTGATCTCTGCGTACGCTGCAGGTCCAGAACGTCCAAACGCAGCAGGGTGGTCGTGCTCCATCTCCTCGGCGAATTGCTGATTGTACACCATCGTAAACTCTCTGCCACACCAGATCGCTGCGCGTGTTGCGTTCTGCGAGGGTGCGCGTTAGCCTGCGCGCTTCTGGTACTTGTCCGGCGGACACTCACCACTATCGTTGTGTTGACCAGCCCCAGCATGGCCGGAGGCCACAGCTCCATAGGACCCAATGGGGACTTTGACCAGTCGGTGGTCATGAGCAGCTGCTTGACATCGTACGGCAGTCCTGACGTGGGGTCTGTACCCTCGGGGGCGATGGTGCTGCGCAGGTACTGGGTGTTCAGGCTGCCGTCTCGTCGATAGCTGAGACTCTGTGCAGTACGGTGTGCTGGTGGCACGCCAGAGTCGACGGGCACAGTACCAGGTGCCTCGCCCGGAGGGCGAACTGGGGGCTCAAAGGGCCTAAACGTCTGTCGACTGCTCACTCTCGCCGGCGCAGGTCGTAATGGCAGCTGGACCTTATCCGCACACGGCATTGTCGTAATGATGGCAAAGGTATGTGTGGATAGCAGAGTCCCGTCGTCCCAGTGAACGGGTGCGCTCGTACGCGTGAGGTGATAGGTCTCACCAAACATGAACGGCAGTTCCAGTGGATCGCGCTGACATTCGAGCAGCCAAGCCTGCAGGCGCCCCGCATCAGGTGGTGAGATGCATTCTAACAACGAGCGCGAGCCTGCTGCCTGCTTCCAAGCCACATTGGACCAGAAGAGTTTCAACGGCACGAGGCTGCCATGCGATGGGGGGAGCGACAAACAATCACGCTCCGGCTGAGTGACAACAAAGGCGGCATGCGGGTACGACTGCAGCGGTCAGCGACAAAGGTGCACGGTAGCGAGAAAGCTCGACGACAAGGCTGGCAGCGAAGGAACTTGTCCATCTCTGACTTTCGACAACAGTGGCCAAGGACTTGGCACACTGGCTCGCCACTACTCACCTCCAAGAAGTCGGTCGGGATGCTGGAAAGTGACAAGCCTCGATTCGGCGGGGCGGCCATGGCTGTGAACGGCTGTGGGCGGTTGTCCCTTGGAAGGGGACGGGCGCACCCAATAGCTGCGAATGTGTTATCCTGGTGGTATCCGTGATGATGGCCTAGGACAGGTGTGGGTGTGTAAAGGTGATGGTTGAGCAGTCGGTCTGACCAAGAGTGTGCGAAAGAGATGCACTGCTGTCTTGGTCGGGGTTGAATGGGGGGCAGATCGGTGGGTTCCAAGGCTTTGCACCTGCTCCGTCCGACGCCACCAGGGCAGCGCGGTCAGGACTGAGACAAGATTCATCACCCCTGAGCCACTGATCGACCACATGTCCCGGAAAACGGAGACCTCTGGGCCTCTGTACGCGAGCGAGCAGTCTACGCAGGCCATTAGAGAAAGAGAGCATGCGTGGGTGGCGGGGGCCCACAATTGGTGGCTGTCGCCGACGGCGGATGGCCGCACCAAAACCAGGCCAGAAGTGACAGACTGGAATTCAGATTGATACCAGCAGAGAGCACAAACTTTAGGTTGCCTGGTTGCGTTGTTGCCGCAGCGCGTGGCCAGCGGCCATAAAAATCCGGCTCATCTATCTATGGATCTATGGTAGGTTGGGGGCAGAATTCTGTTAGTATTACTTGCTACGTTACAGTGGTCTGTGTAGATCGATGGGTTCATACACGTAGTCTATCACTAGCGTCACGTCCCGTAAGGCATTAGGGACACTGCGAATTAATAAAAGCAGAGCATCAACGGAAAACGGTGCACATGCCGCTTTTCGCCTTGGTAGCGCATGGGTGCATGGGTGTACTCATGTACTTACGGCTGTGGCACGTGGGCATATTCGTTTGTGACAAAGCGCTCATGGTTCCAAGGTATAGACTGTACATTGGTACGGGAATCCCTCATCTCGTAACATCATTGCTTCAGTGCGTGCCTTGCGACATGCACAACTTACATGAACCGAAAGGCGAGGATGTTAGGCCGCTTGTGCTCTGCGCTCTCTTGTGCCATGGCTCAGATGCCGAGAGCAAGGAATGAGCGAGGATAACAGGCAGCGGATGCAGAACAAGGAATCCGCATCTGAACTGCCTCCACCCACCGCAATCATCCCGCAATGCCCCAACAACATGCTCTCCAGAGAACCTCCCGGCCACTCATGCCCGATGACAAGATGTGTGCACGCGACGAGTGCCACCGCAGTGGCTGTTAGGATATCCATTTCATAGGTGCGGAGGCTGGCGCCACAGCGAGACCAGTGAGGGAAAGACGCAAGGGCTGCTCACCACCGGACACCGGCTCACGGCCGGAACTGCCGGGCCGTGTCCCGTCGTCCTGCAGGTTTGGTCCGTCTCGGAAAGCCGCTGTGAACAGCAGTGGTGGTCACCAGCCGTGGTCGCAATGGCTAAGGGAGTCACGCAGGCTCTAAATTGCGCCGAGGGCGAGAGGGCCATGTAGGAAATCGTTGACGACGGTGATCTGGGGTTGAACGTCTGTCATCTGTAATGAGCCGGTACCACAGCAGTTGGTTCCGCATGGCTACTAACAAAGCCCGTCGTCAACAGGAACATGGGACACTGAGTGGCAGGCAAGTCCGACGCGCTCCTCCAGGACGCAGTGGTCCGCGTCTCCCAGCCTTGATCCCTCAACACGGCCCATGCCTGCGATCTGCCTGCCACTCTGCCGATTATTCCGCAATGGTGGCTTCAACCCAATCCTCCTTCCTCAAGACGCTGACCACGATCCGGACTCGGAGCCTTCAGGCGTTTTGGCGCAAAGAACTAGGCACAAGTGAAGGCAGGGGACGGTGGGGGGAGTGTCTCCTCGAGGGTATCTCTGACGGCAGCGGCGGGTCCATCGCCAGCGGTTGCCGCCAGATGCCAACCCCCGACCAGTGCATCAAGATTCTTCGGTCAACCCACGACCTCCCATGGTGGGGAGTACCTGCAGATCGCGATCCCCACCAAACCCGGCCTCCCCATCCTCTTTTATGTTGGCAGCGCTACGGCGGCGACTATCGGGCACTCCGGCCTCAGTAGCCGCTTTGCCACACACATATCCGGACTCCAACGGGGCAAGCCGTGAGTTGTTGGCTCTGTTGTGCCTTTGCTCATCATTCAGCCAAGACGAGTTGAACCGTAAGTGGAAGCCAAACTCCGAGTTCTACAAGGTCTTTATCTTGGAGCTTTGGTCCTTAAAAGAATTCAACTTTGTCACCGCCACGGATGATCAATTGCGGTTGGCGTATGCCACGACCATCCTCGCCGAATCTGTCTTTATGGACATTTACAACTGCTACATTAAGCACGCCACAGCACAGGCGGTGTTACTAAGAACGACGGGTATGCCCCGTGCAACACATTTGACCCCCTCGAACAGAACCCCAAGCTCCTCGTCATGCACCGCTTGTTCCGATGGTGAGTATGCAGTGAAGACATTGCAATGACAATTGACCTCCAGCCCCGAGCCCGGCTGCGGCACGTCCTGGGTTTCGCTCAGCAGCTTCAAGCGCCACGTTTGTGGCAGTCACTAATTCACTAACCCAGGGTCGTAAGTGTGACGTTTAGGTCGTCAACTCACAGCATAAGGGTACCCCTGTCCAACATGCGACAAACCATTTGATTCGGCGCATGGAATTGAGAGTACACGACGAAAGTGTTCACCTAGGCCTTCGGCGTAAGTCAGAGAAAGACCTCACGGGCAGCGCGCTGAAACCCAGCTTTTACCTGCGACCGCGATGGCTGTGACGCTGCGTACAAAACCTAGTACGCCCGCGACGCCCACATTACCGGCTTCCACGACGACGTCCGCGGTGAGTTGTTGGTACGATATGGCGGCTGACAACGAAGCATTTTACTCGTGTGACTGGTTGGGCGGTGACGGGGAATCTTACGATCCAGTCGATCACATCAAGGGCCAGTTGAAGTGTCACGTGAAGTCCATGCACAAGAACGAACACAGTACGCCAGCGTGATGTGCACACACACCCATAACTGCTGACTTGCAGACTTTTACTGCTGGGAAGACGACTGTCACCGAGGGTTCCAGAAGGAATACTTTCGTGAGAAGCACTTTTTTGTTGACCACGCCGGTATCCCCGTCGAGGACATCCACCGCGGTGAGCACCTCTGGGCCTCTGACGAGACCCTGCTGACCGAATGACAGAATTCGAACGTGAAATGTGCGCCAGTACGTACGACACGAGCAGTGGATTGAAGGAGCATGAAAAGGCCGCCCACATGGCTCATGAACGTGAGCATCGATGTTGAGATGCCATCGGGTATCACTGACAAATCTCTAGACGTCTGCAGCTATTGTGACAGCGGGTTCCCCACTTGTGCCAAGCTGCGTCGACACTTGTCAATTCATGAACGCAGCCACTGTGATGTACATGCGTGAGGGGGCCCGACTGACCTGGAGCCGTCTATTGTCTCGTCGAAACCTTCATGATTCCCTTCGACAGCGTTATGAACCGCACCAGGCACATCAACGAGTGGTATACCGCCGTCCTCATTCCTAGAATGCGTGAGAAGGGGGATAGCTACTGACATTACTGACACTTTCAGCCACTCGGCCGATTATTCCGCAATAATGGCGTTTAAACAATCCGCCTTCCTCCACTCACAACCACTTATCTACCGTCCTTTCAAGCAAACGGTCCACCTGCCTAATAAAACAGCAGCAGGGTATCGCAGCGCATCAAGTCGACAGTTGCGCCCTCTGAAGTAAGTGAAGACGGGAGTATTTAAATTGCACTAGCCGGGAACATGTACGTAAAATAGCATACATGTACATAGGAGTAGCAAAGCTACAAATCACCGTAAAAAGCCTCAGAAACAGATTCCAGACCCAAATTAGAGGCTGAGATCAAGCTTCTTGATGTCCTGGCCAGCAGCCTTGGCGCGCTTGATGAGCTTGGCGGTCGACTTGGGGCCGCGCTTGCCACCACCCCAGTGGCGACGAGCCTCGTCCGACTTGTCAAGGTAGTTGGCCTTGGCGGCGGCGACGAGGGTGGCGAGAGCCTGAGCGTCCTCCGAGCGGACCTCGGTGAGGGCGGCGACGGTCGAGGTCTTCTTGTTGACGACGAGACCGAGACGGGCCTTGCCCTTGACGATGACGTAGGGGACACCCATCTTGCGGCAGAGAGCGGGGAGGAAGACAACGAGCTCAATGGGCTCAACGTCGGCGGCGATGACGACGAGCTGCGCCTTCTTGGCCTCAACAAGGGCGACGACGTGGTTAAGGCCGTACTTGACGAAGAGGGGCTTCTTCGAGTCCTTGGTGGTGGCGTCCTTGGTCTTAGCCTCGGCCTCGGCCAAGAGACGGGCCTTCTTCTCCTGGACCGACTCGGGCTTGTACTTGTTCAGGAGCTGGAAGAGCTGGGTAGCGGTGTTCTTGTCAAGGGTGTGCGAGAACTGAGCGATCGCGGGGGGGACCTAGGGAGGGTTAGACTCGAGAACAATCGTCAAATAAAACTTCTTTACTCACCTTGAGACGCTGGTGGAGGATGACCTTCTGGCGCTGGAAGCGGACGTACTCGGGCCACTTGACGAAGCGGGTGAGGTCCTGCTTGGGGGCGATGTCACCACCAATGCCGAAGGTCTTGGGGCGAGCCTCGAAGAGGGGGTTCTGGGCGGTCTTCTTGGCGACCTTGGTGCCGTAAGGGGCAGAAGCGGGCTTCTTGGACTTGGTAGCGGAGGCCTTGGGCTGTACGTTATAAGGGGTCATTGAGACGAATGTCAGCCACGATACCAAGCGGTAATCGGGCATCACTTTCGCTCTAAAGCATCCAAGAACCCCGAGGGGTTCCCAGAGCTTGCACAGCCGCAGTCTCAAACTCCGCAGAGAAAGAGACCTTTGATGCGTTCGCTGCATTGGCAGTTGGTGCAAGAGGTCATCACGAAATCCCAGTCCCAATGAGAAGCAGAAGTGGAAAACTCTGGATCTCTTGGGTTGGTTGGGCTCGCTCACTCCCGAGGGTCATTGCAACACAAGTCTCGAAAGACCCATGTTACTAGCTCCAAATAGAGGTCGTCACGGACTCTGGTGAAGCACACTTAGGGGTGCCACCAGCCGCTCGCTCCGGCACTGTAGCACCAGGAGAGGAGGCTCCTTGGACGACTGGACGAAGAAAAGATAATCTTCTCAACGCCAGCGCCGTGTCACCAGACGTCTCTCCGTCGCGGTTGGGAAACGCGCGGGCGCCGACGCGGGCATGTTGAATAGAGGCGAGGTTGCGTGATGCCCTGTCTAGGATATGCGCACCATTTTGATTGATGTGGTCTGTTTGAGACTTTTGACGGATGGAAGAAAAGCTTTGGTGCGCGCAAGACACACAAGTGAGAGTGAGTGGGCGAGTGGGATGCGGTGGCCTATCCGGGGGGATGGTATAAACACGTGATCCATTTTGTGAGTCGGTGCTAAAGACCATTTTTCGCGTCCGACGCTTGCGATTCCGTTCGGTCCCGGTGCCACATCGAGTCGAAACTCCGCTGCAGTGGGCCCAAAATATGCTCCCGTCGATTCCACTGCGAGCCGGCGCCAGACTGTCCCTCGCGGCCGCTGGCTGCTGGCGGCCATCCCAACATTTGCTAGACGTGCCGACTTGCTCTCCCAGCCCTCAACATAGCCCAAAATGGTCAGTACCAGAGACACCGACAGCGAGCTCTGGCACCTCGGCACGACACACGACGAACACGACGACCGCCGCCGTTATCGACATCACGCGTATCGACCGTCCGAGCGATTGCGAGCACACAGGAAGCCGGAGATGGAGGTTTTGGGAGGAGGAAGTTCTGGTCGGCAGAGCGCAGATGAGCAAAGCAGGCTGCAAAACTTGCCGTCTTGTGCTCCTCTTCGTTCGTCGTCTGCGGCGTGCTGGCGTTGTGCGCGTCTGTATGGCTAGAACTGGCGTCTCCCAAAAACACTCGCTCTCGGCAGTTTCCGTTTGCTCTCAAATCTCGTCCGGCCGGTTGCGTGAAGGTTGTCGTGTGTCGTCTTCGGTGCCAGAGTTCTGCGTTGCGGGCCAAACATCGCAGTGGAGCAGCGTGCTAACCCCCTCGAAGCCTCAGCAGGTCACCGACATCAAGAAGTTCCTTGAGATCGCGCGCCGCAAGGACGCCGTCGGTGCGTACAGAAGAATCTACAACTCCTGCGTCCCGAGGCACATTTGCTGACTTGCTCTTCCCAGCGGCCCGCATCAAGAAGACCACTGTTCACGCCACCGCCGCGTCGAACAAGGGCAAGGCCGCCAAGGCCCACCAGGTCACCAAGTTCAAGATCCGTTGCTCGCGTTACCTCTACACCCTTGTCCTCCACGACGCTGAGAAGGCTGAGAAGCTCACCCAGTCGCTCCCCCCCGGACTCAAGGTTGAGCAGGTCGGCAAGGTCGCCCCCAAGAAGAAGTAAACTCGCCACGCGCATGTGAGGGTTGGGCTTCTGGAGACTGGTGCATATGCATTGCGCCGTGTATACATCAGAACGTGATGGCTGTGATGGCCGGGAGCAGAGCAGAGCAGCAGTTGGGCAGGGGGCATAGGTGTTGGGGGGTTCATTCGCGAGAGGGGTGTGCACGGAGAGGGATGTTGTCTGGCCATGTTGATGTTGTCGCCGTGACGTGCGGAGTGCAGTAATGTTGGTCGTGTCATGTCCATTGAGGCGGCTGCCATATGGACCCAGCAGGAGGGGCCATGTGGCACTGCCAAATGACAACATGTATCGATGTGGCGGTGACTCCATATGCCACCGTCACGGCCGATGCGCTTTCCCAGCCCGACAAGGTAGAAAGAACCAGGTAGAAGGACTTGTACTGGGGCATCCATTGCGACTGCGGTCAAGTAGCGCTTTGTGGCATCCGAAAGGAGGATGTGCGTTGCAGTTTATGATAACCCCCTGGGAGATTTTGTTGGGGCACTCAGACTCGTCCTCGTCCTCGCATCCTCGGTTTGAGTCCTAATGCCATCTAGCTCATACGGGAGCGGAAGGTGACATCTCTGACAGGGCTTCAAAGACCGTTCAACTGGTATCTCATACATCCTTTGTGTGCCAACGGTCTCAAACCGCATGGCACAATTTTCGAAAAGCGAGGGAAGGTCCTTAGATCCGTTGACTGCAACCCACATGCTCCGTTCATCCATCCATCGCTCCATCCAACCAAGGCCATCCTCATCTAGACTGTGCCTTCATGGCATGGTGTCGATAAATGCCCCCCTCCCCCATCTAAGGCACACCTTTTATTTTCACGACCTCTAGCGGAGGTCCCATGCGCCGCAAGCCTGCCGCCATGGTCTTCACCAAGGGGGAAGATGGCAAGTTTATCTGCCCTTGCGGATGCCCCAAGACCCTCAAGAACAGGAAGTTCATGATTGGTCACGTAGCGTGAGTGGACCTCACTGGGTTTTCTGGGAAGTCCAAACAAGCTGACGAACAGTAGAGTCGATCACCACGACAACCCACAGTACCGCTGCGAGAAGTGTGTCAAGTCGTACAACTGCCAAAGCGCGCTCGAGCGCCGCCTCTGGTGAGTCAAATTACACGATAGGATTCATTTGACGCCGTAGCTCGGACTGACACAAGCGCGTCGTTGCCGGTCTCAACGGCCGCACTGTCAACCCGGCCCCCAACAAGTCTTTCTTCTGCACTGTTTGCCCCAAGATCGTCTCCCGTGAGGCGAACGTCGACAGGCACATGTCGTGAGTCGGACCACCCTTCCCCTTCTCCTGCGGCAGAATGGTGCATTGCTGGAGGGGCGCAACACCGGCGGGAACATCGTACTGACTCATGTACAGGACCCACACGGGAAGCAAGGACTTCGTGTGCAAGCACCCCGGTTGCAACAAGAAATACAGCCAGTCCAGTACCCTCCTCGCCCACACCAAGTAAGACTCGAGAATTGATGGCATTATGGCCCCTACTGACGAAACTCAGGCAGCAGCAGCAGGGAAAGGCCAGGGAGAAGAAGGCAAAATGCCCCAACTGCATGGAGAGGTTCCTCGATGTCGCCCACCTCAAGAGGCACATGATGTAGGCAAAGTGCGCGCGTTCCCGCTGACAATCGTAGGAAAAACACACGGGCATGTCTGACCACCACTGCGCCGTGTGCGACATCTACTTCACCGAGGCCCACTCCCTCAAGAGTCACAACAAGTGAGAGAAGATTCCGCACCTGCAACCGACACATCTTCACCAGCTGACAGCACCTCTAGGACCAAGACTCACCTCAAGCGCTTGGCCGCTGTTGAGGAGGAGGACGAGTGGGAGGACGAGGAGGACGACGACGACATGGGCACTGAGGGTGAGGACGGTGAGGACGACGAGGAGGACGAGTAAGAGCCTCACTCCACAAGAAACGAGTCCGTGAAGTGCTCTGTAGTCACATGTACATACACATTATGTCCAAAGCCCAGATCCCGAGCAATTGTTGGATGCTGCCGCACTTGGCTACAGGAGAACCCACAACAATGACACTGGGCGGGGTCTACAGTGACCGACACGCCCCCACATTGCAATGCCGCCTCCACTTGACGGTAGACATTTATGCGATTGGCAGTCTAGAATGGATAGCCCCAAAGTCCCAGCACGAGTAGATGCGCGTCCGATAAAGTATCCATTACGTTCAGGATGGCAATCGTTTGGGCTCCAGTGTTGCGGCTTTGCTGAGACGACATTGACTTGCAAGGTGGCTGAGTGAGCATGTGGTCCAGCATGGTTGGAAACGGGATTAGAATAGTGGAACGACTTTTCGAGGATGCGAGTCACGGTCTGGTTGCCTCGCCTTGTTCATGTACATAGCGCATCGCAGCAGGCTCGAGCAGGCCCTCAGCACAGATATTTGTATCATAGGAATTCGGGTTCATTTACTCCGCCAGTACACTGAACAGTTGTCCTCTACATTCAGGAAACCAGTCGTTCTCAGAGCAGAGCATAAAAAATTGAACCTTAAACGTGATCGATGGGTTGAAGGTTGAAATAATCAATCTGGAAAGAGCTCGTAGGCCGGTTGGCTACACGGCTTCGTTTGGTCATCTGTTCTTGGCCACACGGACGAAAATGAACACGTCTATTACTCTACCGCCTCGCGCGTACAGTGATTTCCATATAATTTCATGAGGGGGTGGTGGCGCGTGCTGCGAGGAGGCAAAAAATTCACTCGACGCGTCCTACCCGCTCACGAAATTAGATGGAAGTGACTGTGTCTATGTTCTATATATCATCGCGCATCAATCAAACTTTACTCTCGACAACCTCACGCCTTTCCTCCTCCTCGGCATGCGCCATCGTCGTAGGCGGCTCCTTCTTGGTGTCGGCGCCCGCGACCTCGACGACCGTAGCAGTCGTATCCGTCGTACCCGTATCGGGAACACCGCTATCGTCCTCGGCCGCGGCCTCCCGCCGGCTCTGCTTGGTGTCCTTGATCTCGCTCGAGTAGAGATACGACGCGAGCCCGTGGCCAGAACCAGCCTTCTCTGCGCGGTACGTGCGCCAGCCGGGAGCGTACGCAATGACGACGAACGCGAGCGGGAGCGCAGCCACACACATGCCGGAGAGGAGGACAAACGTCCAACCGGCTCCGAGTTTGTGGTACATGAGCATCCTAAAGCATGTGTCAGCGACGGGTCCGGACAAAACCAAGGAAAAAGGATACTCACACACAACCGGTACCGACGGCACCGAAGGCGCAGCGCACAAGGTTCAAACTGGCGCTCACGGCTCCTCCCTTGCCCGGCAGGATGTCCTGACCGTAGACTGTGGCGGTACCGATGGTGCCCGAGCCTATGGCACAGTCAGCTACTACACTTGGGTTCGGCCATCAAGTCCAGCTCTACTCACCTAGGCCCACAAAGAACTGGCACACAAGGGTCGCAGCCAGCGGGGCATGCGCCTGGAGGGTCCAGCCAGTCGAGACGGATGCGACACACAGCATGGCGAGGAACGGCAAGATACACCGAATGCGCGTGCGGTCAACGCGGAATGCGTGTGGTTTGTGTCTGTAGTCGCCGCCAACCCTGCGTTCCTCCTTGCGGTAGTAGTAGTCAAGCTGACGACCGTTGACAAAGGTTGTCAGGATGGTACCGAAACCGGATGGCCTGTTTGTGTCAGCTGTGTGGGTAGGTGGGGGCTTCTAGCTCACAGATAACAGAGACCGATCTGGAGCTCGTTGAGACCATATGTGTCCTTCAGCGCAGTGGAGAAGACGGTGAGGAGACAGTAAAAGTTGAGGTAGGGGAACGACACGACGATGAAGATCAAGAATACCTCGGGAACGAAGAGGATCATGAATGCCGAGAGCGGCTGGTACTGAATGTCAGCTTGGCGGTGAGGGCAAACGAAGCTTACCTTCTTGGGCGGCGGACGTTCCACGGGCTCCTCCTCGATACCGGCGGCCTTGAGCTCGGCCTTGTGCTTTCGTGTCTGGTAAATCGCGATCGGACTGGCGTTGAGTGCTGGCGGAGGGATGGAGCCGTCGCCAACGATCGAGCGCAGTGTTTCTGGGTAGAAGCTGGTGTGGACATCAGCTACCACCATGTCCCATCCGAACACTGCATCCCAACTCACAAGATGAACGGCACCATGACACAGCTGGCGGCAATAGTCAAGAACCAGAAGATGGCCCTCCAACCGAGCGTCTGGGCAAAGATGCCGCCGAGCAACGGTCCGAACGCTGGGCCGATCATGGCACCCGCTTGGAACACGGCCATAAACTTGCCCCTCTCGCGCGGTTCTGCAACGTCCGAGACGGCGCCAGCGCCAATGGCAATGACGGCCGACCCGCCCGTGGACTGGATAGCGCGCAGGACCAGGAGGAGCCAGTATGCCGACGTGGGCATGAGCGCGAGGCCAATATTGGCGCCAATGTAGATGACCATGGTGGCCATGAAGACGGGGCGACGACCATACGTATCCGAGGCACTTCCAAAGAAGCTCGGGGTGATGGCTTGGAAGACGAGATAGATCTGGGGTTTGTTAGCTTGCCGGACCGAAACCAAACAAGATAAGCCTCACGGTTACAGCCAAACTAATGTCCTCGGACGTCTTGTTGAAGTCGCGGGCGATAATTGGGATTGCAGGTACGAAGATGTTGGACGAGATGGGCGAGAATACCGCTGCGATGCCGCCCAGTCCTGCCACAACCCATTTGGTCTGCGTGGAGAACGCAGAATACGGCTTTGATGAACCGGTTGTTGCCGCCGTCACGCTGCGCTGCACGGGCGGCATGGGCACGGTGGGTTCGTTCGGCCGGTTGTTGGGCTGGCCAAACCGGTCGTCACCCGCGACAGCGGTGGACGCATGTCGTACCAGTGGCGCGGGAGGAGATGTCGACATTGGAACCACTGTTCCCCGAGCTGCGATGAGCCGGTGGTCTGAGGAAGCGGAGATGTCGAAGCGGGGCCCAAGCGGCAAATGCGGCGACGGCGGTGGCGACGGAGAGGGCTCACAGTGGTCGTGGTGGCCAAAGTCGAGATGTTTGGTGTTTATGGGAGAATGTGTAGAAGAGGAATAACGTGTTGGCGAGTCCAGGGGTACAGTTGCAGCACTGCTGCGGTCCTGGCCGTCGCCGTCATGTCGCGGACGAGGTTCTGGATAAAGCAAACACAGGGCTGAGGCAAAGTTGACACTCGGCTCGGTCGGCAAGCCCGGAGAGCTGGATGTCGTTACCGACATGTATCTTTCAGTGGCGATGACGATGGGCTATGCTATCGAATGCAGTCGGGAGAGAGAGATGGTGATACCATGCATGTTCCGAGTGGCCTGGTCATTATATACGCAGGTTGTTTACCATGGACACCAAGGTCGAGGCTAGTGGGTCAGTGACCGATCTTGGAGACCGACGGCTGTTTGTGTCGGCTTTGGCCGACAGGTCAGGATTTCTAGCCGAGAAGTTGCGTGGGGTCTCATGGGATCGTGTGGCCACTCAACGATTATTCAACGGTCATGACTCAACAACTGCTATTTTGGCCGATGGCCAGTGTATCGTTGGTCTAGGTGTTGCATCCATTCTCATCCTCGACTATGAACGGTGCCTTGTCTCCTTTCAGGCCTCTCAAGTGGCAGTGGCACAGTGCCGACGTTGACGCTGGCCGGCTGAGATGCGGATGTGAACTGGCCTCCCCGGAAACGGAATTGGCCAGCCACACTTGGGTCACCAGTAGACGCTACAGCGTACGAACGACGCGCAGATGACGCGGCCACCGACCCTCCTGGCCGAGAGGCCGTGTACTGAGTCGCCACTGCCGAAATGATGCCGGACTGCGGCACTTGGCGCGGCATCACCGGCTGCGGCTCCAATTCTCCCTCCGACTCCGGGTCCGCAACGTCTGGTAACGTGGTATCAGAATCAGGAGTGTTGACAGAGTTGTCCAGGCTGTCCAGGATACTAGCACTGTCTGTCGGCCCAAGAGCCGCAACGCGCTCGGCAAGGTCGTGTCGCAAGTTGTGCATACCCTCTGAGAGGGCGGAGGCAGCAGCGTCGCGGACGTCTTGGCTGTCAGGAATCACCGACTCGGGGGTCATGGGGGGAGAGATGAGGCGCGGGAGGGCAAAGGTCATGTGGTGGGGATAGACGAAACGGTCCTGGATAGCGGCCCGCAGACGAGCAACGAGAAGCTGCTCAATCTTGGGAATGTCCTGCAGCTTGGCTCTGCTGCCGAGGAGACTTGTCGTCTTGAGGTTGAGGTGGAAGTCGGGGAGCAAGCAAACGTGCATATGCTGGCGCTGCTCCTTTGGGTCGTGGATTTGTATGCTGAGCTGCTGGGTCAGCTCGGTTACTGGCATGGCAGCTCACTGTTCCACCAACGGCCACAAGCTCTACACCAATCTGCACTGGCAGCACCGCGAAGCGCGGACGGGGAAAGTTGATGAGCACAGAGGTAGAGATAGACAGGGATACAGTGTCTGCCCAGTCAAGGTCTACCTCGGCACGCTAACGGTCAGCCCATGCCCACGATGTGGTCACTCACCACCCGCCCTTGACCATCTGCTGGACGAATGCGCGCATTCGATAATAATGGAAAGCTCTTGCCCAAGTTGAGCGCTGTCACCTCGATGGGATCCTTCAATGGTTAGGAGACGCGTCCACGGCAGCTGCTTACCAGCCACGACAGGGTCCTGCTTGGTGGGTTGAGCCAGCGCTCAAAGTGCTTGCGTGCACCTTCCTCGCCAGCTGTAGAGAGCAGATCGTTCCTGTATCCTTGAAGGACCTGGGTAAATGTTAGACCGGCCAAAGGCTGCATAACATACCTGGGCAAAAAGCACATTTACCCAGTCGGCCGATTCAGCGGGGTGCGTCGACATGTCGTAACCGGCTGTCCCCAGCAGATGGCCAGTCGGGAGTGGGGGCACAGCCGTTGTTGAGAGGAGCGCCTTCTACATCTGTTAGCCGATGAACCGGACGTCCCAAACTCACCTTGGAACGCTCTTCACGGCGTTGTCGCCATGCATCGGGGTCCTGGGCATCGGCCGGAGAGAAGACGACGTAGCGGACGAAGAGGAGACAGAGGAGAATGAATGCTCCTTGACCGACGAGGAAGCCTTGGGTGAACGTCCATGCGGCAGGTGTGGCCGTAGCCGAGATTAGGAAGGTGGACATGTTGATTAATGTTGGTCCTGCTTGTATGTAACTAGGTTGACATGGCGTGTTGTCGGCACGAGAAATGGGGTTGAGAGACGTTGAGCAGGCGGCCATGCATACAAATGACAACAAGATCGAGGACGGCCATCAGTTGTACGCAGCGGTTGGCGTAGAGAGTGTGATTATGTAATGTCACGTGGCAGCGTCATATTACACTGCGGGACTATGTCATTTGAGTGTGTATTTTGCGGTACCGAGAAACACACAGGCCACCGTACTGTGCTGGTACACTGGTGAGGGGTGCCAGGATGGTGTGTATTTTGCGTTGCCGAGAAACGCATTGGCCACCGTACTGCGCTGGTATACTCGTGAGGGTAAGTGCGGTGCATGTGTTTCTCGGCCAACCGGCACGTGACCTTGTGCTTGTTGCTATAGTTGCTCCGCGCCCCGCCCAGCCCCACATGCAACATGGTGTGACTATTCGGCCGTTCAGCGGCGGTACGGACGTCTTCTGAAGGCTTGGCCGATGCATGCGGTTGGGTTTTGCTGGGTGCTTATACGCTGCACGCTGTGCGTTGTGGATCTTGTCATGGTCACAAGAGCAGATATGTTGGGCCGAGACGCCACTCTGGCCACTCTGAATGTAAGCGCCATGGGTCGTGTTCCACGTTCCGGTCTTTCATCGGACACCTGCGCAACTGCTGTGGTGCTGAATTGGGACGAGTTGGGCGTCGCAAGTACTGTGTACTCTGTGCTGCTTGTGCATGCCGCGCCAACACAGGATTCCACGATCCACCCTTCTGTTGTACCTGCGTGCGCAGGGGAGAGGGGGGGACGTCGTGGTCGCGCGGCCGCGCGGTCTGTTATAGCTGCAACATGACAGGCGCACGGTCGTGTTGGTAGATCCTGAGCACAGGGCGGTGTTGTTGTGCGCACACTTGGGTCCAACCTAGGTCTAATAATTCTAGGACCGAGCAGAGCAGTGCTCTCTTGGCTGCTGCCGTGGACGGCCCAATGGCTCTTGCACCAATGTACCAATGTGTAGGAGTGGAAAATACCAAGCAACACAGTTTTGGTACGCCGATGTGCATGGGTGGTGTCGTGTTGGTGTTGTACCCAACCCTCCAGGCACACACCCAACGCCGACGAGCGTGACTGTCTTTTGCAAAATACATAACCGTAACAAACCCCGCGGGAGCTTTATTTGACATTTGTTCCGTTTACCGTTGTTGTTTGGGTTGTGCGGGTGGTCGCAAAGCTTATACCCGCGCACACGCCGCCCACCTCCTGCGCGCCGAGAGGCAGTCAGCCGATCAGCGATCAGCCAGCCGCCCGTCCGCTGGCCGCTGGCGCCGCTACACAATCAACATCCCTCCCTCCCCATTCAACTCCATCCTTTTCCTCCCACTCCGGCCACTCCCCAGTGGCACACGCCGCTCGGCCGCTACCAGCGACACCCTTCACACTCCTCTTCTCGGCGACAGCACTATACATGTCCCCCCGAGCACGACTCTGCAAACGAACAGACCTAACGACCCAGTAGTTTACGCCTCATCGCCGCCTCCTGTTTCCGTACCCTGTCCGACCCTGTGCGACAGCCCAAACACTTGTCACATCCCCCTCTCAACACCAACTCTTCCTCTTTCTTCAATCTTCACTCGCGCGCATTCGGGAGCTGCCATAGTGTCAGGCGCACACAGCGTCAGACGCGTCAACAGCTAGCCCCCATCCAGTAGCATCCTGACATCGCCCATCTCCTCCATTGCAGCGTAGAACAAACGAAATGGTAAGCCACAGGACCGCGTCCCGCGTTCTTTCTCTCTCAATACCTGCAACATGAGTTGCTAACACATGTCCCAGACAACAGACGCCCAGTCACGGCGGAGGTACCCCGCGTCGTTATCCCATAACCCGTCGGGCCCATCGCGGCCAGCTCGCCCCCAGCAACCATCCCGCGGTCCCCAACGACCCGCGTCGCGTCCCCAAACGTCGGTGGACGACGAGGTTCCCTCACCACCAGAGCTCCCTCCCCTTCCGGCACAGAGCTCGACCGAACCTCCCGAATTGGCGTCGCTGGAAAACCTCCTGCGCCAAGCGGGGTACAAGGAGACTAGAGTCTTTACACCAGAGGCAGAACGTGTTCGTCCTCGGCTCAAACAATTCGACGACGAAGGCACTGCGGAACTAGCCGATCTGTACCGTTCCATGGGTCTGAACCCCGATGCTGGTCAACACGTACGCCATCTCACTCAAGCGGCCATGCCCATGCGCACGAGCAGCAGTGTCCTTCGCAGCATTGCTCTCCAGGACGCAACGGTCGTAGTCAATGAGACCGTCCAGTCGCCACCGGACATTGCGGCCGGCCAGGATTCGTGGTGGGGTTCTGGCTTTCTGAGCCGCGCGGCCCAGACTGTTGGCAAGAGTGTGTCCGCCATGAGCCCGCCAGCGACAGTTTCCCCGCGCTCCGACGTCGGTCTCGGACTGGCATTGGGCGGAAATGGCGTTCGCAAGACCAAGTCGAACGTGGAGCTCAGGAGGTCGTCGCCGAGCCAAGAACAAATCCCTCTGCCTTGTGAGCTCGTCCAGGGTGAAAATACCGCAGCCCCTAGTCGCCAAGTCGTCTCAACATGTGGCTTTGACCGCCCAGTCCCTCCGTCGATTGCAGCATTGTTCTCGCCACCGGATGAGAGCACTCCTGCGCTTCCCCAGCAGCCCGCGTTCGACGACGAGACCTTTGGGTACTCGCCTCCAGAGCAGAGCTCTGTATATGACGAAAGCGAAGACCTATTTGCTTACGGTCTTGGCGGAGACGACGACGACGACAGCTACGATATGGACGAGGAGGAGTACTACTACGACGACGACGACGACAACGACGATGATGACGGCGATGACCACGACAACGAAAACGACGACAACGACGACGACGATTCACGCAGCTATGACTCATCCTCGACCTTTGCTGGAAGTCCGCCTGCAAGGTCCTTTAGCGGCTCACCACCTCTCTTAGACGCCAGCGCGGTACTTGCCGAGCTGGGGCTGAACGACGAGTTGGCAGAAGCCATTGATGTTGCCTCAGTTGGCGAGTCCGTTTCCGTTGGCCAGCGCATCTTGGCCTCGACTGTGGAATATGACGAGGACCACGATATCGACACCCCTCCGTCACCGTCGTCACCCACCATGTCGCCGCCTCGTGAGGTACCGTCCTTCAACATTCAAGAGTCTACCCCATCCCCTCCTTCTCTGTCCAAGTTCAGCTTTCCCGTTGTCACCCCAGCTCCACCCCCTGTGCCGACGTTTAGCTTCCAGGACCCAACACCGTCACCGCCTGCAGTTCCAAGGTTCAACTTTCAGGAAGCGACGCCATCACCTCCCACGGTGCCGTCGTTCAACTTCCAGGAAGCAACCCCGTCACCTCCCTCCGTCCCAGCGATCAGCGCCCACGATATCACGCCGCCGCCACCTCCTGTGCCTGCCATCAACTTTGAAGACCCAACGCCCCCTCGCGTGTTGACTCCCCGGGTCGTGTCCGTGCCCGAGCCCGTTACGCCGACTCCCAAGAGAGCAGCCAAGACCGACTCCATCGCCGATAGCATTGCCCAAGCAAAGGCTGATCCACTGCCCACACTCCGTACTGTGAAGCCCCAGCAGCGTACCTCCGTGCTGCGCACAGCCCAGTCGACCCCTGCGTTGCGTTCCGCTGCGCGCCGCCCCCACTTCCGGGTCACGCCGGCTCTCGTCGCGGCCCCAGCTTTGGAAACTGTTGCACCAGTCCTCTGTGATTCAGTCAACAGCGAGGCAGAGGACCTTCCTCTCTTCCCATTGGCACCTGTACCAGAACCGTCGGCAGGCCCCAGCAACTTTGGCACACTCACCCTGCGTGCCAAGAAATCTCTTTCGGCACTCCGCTCATATTGGGCGAGCGCCGAGAAAGCGGAGGAGCCACCTGTCGACGACGAAATGCCCCGCGACACTGCTACACCCATCCTGACTCCCCGGATCGACTGGGCAGCACAAGGGTTCCAGTTTGCTGGCTGGAACCAGGAACCGCAGGAGAAGGGCTCGCGCAAGTCGACCGACTCGATTGGCACCATGGCTGAGCTTGGCGATCCGTTTGATAACCACGACGTGATGATCGACTACACAAAGTCGTTCTTCTACAAGCCTCCCACCCCTCCTCGTCCTGCGGGTGCAGCTACTGGCGAGGGGTTCGGCTTTGGGCAGATGAAGAAGCAGCGCTCTGTCAAGTCTCTGCGCGCCGCGCTCGAAATCCCTGTTGCGCCCGTGCCACCTGTTCCGTCCAAGTACCGTTCTTCGGCACGCCACCAGCGTTCATCCGCAGACGGCAGCCGCACACCTCCTCGGCGCTCGCCTCCCATTGAAGCGCCGGCCATCCGCATCCACTCTCCCGGTGCTTGGGAAGAGGGTCGTCCCCCGCGTGACCTTGTGCTTGATGGACAGGAGTGGGACGGCCACGACTATGTCCCGAATTGGGGCAAGGGTGTGCGCAGGGGCAAGGGCAAGTCCCGGGTCGGCTCGAAGCGCACCAGGAAGACGATTCCCTTTGACGACGACGACGACTACTTTTACTAGGCTGGCATCACGGCCTAACGACCAACCACCATGCACACAACAACACCATTCGCACGACCACACTATGTGCTGTACATCATTACCACCCGGAACGAACTTTGATTTTAACACGCCTCCGGCCGCGGCCGGCACGTCCCTCACCTCCAAAGCACGCGCATTTCGCCCACATTTATTCCATTTCCCCAACATTCATGGCTCTCTGATCCAGAAACACATTCCCCAACCAACCCATTTCCTTTCTCGCTCCACATCTCCGTCAAAGAGCCTTCGTCGCCTGGATGCCTCCCACATCACCCACTGCATTGCGCCACTCGTCGGACGCTTTTTTGGATACCTTTTTCGGGATACCTCTTCTTTCCCCTCCTTTGGATAGTCTTTTTCTTTCATGAGTTTTCCTAATGTAGCACCTCGCGATATGCCACTGCTTTTGCCACAAGGTCTCTTCCTCACTGGCGTCGCGGGGGACAAAGGGCAATAGGCGTCACGCACAAATGGCTGTGTGGCACGGTGCTATCTTTCCGATTTGTTACCTTTTATTGTCGCTGCAGCGGTGGATGACTAGCATATGGCTACGCTTTCTCCGCTGTTATGCCATTGTGGGCCTACCCTGTATTGCTGGGATCACAGTACTAGTAACAGTCGAGTCCTGCACCCTAAGATGAAACCTCAAAGAGTTGTCTAACGATCCACCGAAGGGCGAAGACAGCACTCCTTGACAGCATCGATTTCAACTCGCACACCACAAATTGCTTCCGGTTGATTGGGATCGCTGCCACCAAAAATGACACGTCAATGTGAATCAACACGACTCCCTCTTGCGGCTGAAAGTAATCTCCTCAGCTTTCGACACAAACACTCATGCTTCAACGCGCCCACAAAGCGGCTCCCGCAAACGCTGCACACCTCATAACGTCTCTTTCAAGAGACGCAGCCACCGTGAGACAGATGTCGCGCAGCTATTCGTCGCGCATTTCGCGCCCGGATGACCGCGAGGGACGCGACGAGTCGCCTGCCGCGAATTCCGTTGGTGGTTTCTACGACAGCTACTATGAGGACAACAACTCTGGTGGCGGCTCTTACAACGCCAACCGTCGCGGCAGCGACAACCATTCCCAGCAGGGCGACTCGAGCTACTCTCTGCGCAGTCGCAACCGGGGTTCACAGGACCAAGGCTCACATCGTGACTCGTACTCTGACCCCGTCCGTCGAGTCGGCACCGATGCCTCAAACAACGCGTAAGTACAGAGGTTCTCGGAGGCGGCCCCCCGTGCACTGCTGACAGATAGCGCACGTAGAGGAAGCAATTCGTACCGCCGGGATGGCTATCAGCAACCCTCGTACAACGACTCATACAACAACAACGCGCCTTACGAAGACAACCGCCACTCGTATTCTCGTGAAGGATCCCGCAGCTCCCGCGGCTCTCGCGGCGGCAGCTGGCAGTACTCTCCCTCTCAGCCGGCCGACCGCTACTCTCCCTCTGGGCCAGCCGACCAATACGCCCAATACCAATCCCCCAAGTACGCCCAATACCAGTCCTATAGCCCCCATCAGCCTTCGTACACGAGTCGAGTGGGCGGCCACTGGCGTGGAGGCTCTCGTTCCCCAATGGGCAACTCTACGCCTGGCTCACCTGCGTCGCCCGGCCGGCGTGGAGGAAAGGGCAAGAAGGGCGATTTCGTTGTGCCCCTCCCCGACGCCAAGTACATCGACCTTTCGCGCCAGCCTCCAGAGACGCCAGCGCCGGATGCTCCCGGTGTTCGCAAGCTTCTCGTTCTGGACTTGAACGGTGCCCTCATCTACCGCACTCAAACCAACGCGACCCGCGGAATGCACCCGCGTCCTTTCCTCTCCGTCTTCCTGGAGTACCTTTTCAAGGACGAGCCAGACGGAACGCATAGCCCTTGGGAAGTGCTTGTGTGGAGTTCGGCCCAGCCGCACAATGTGCGCGCCATGGTCGAGACTGGCTTTGGCCGTTGGTGCAACGGTGTGTGGGAGGAGGAGCAGAACAAGCCCGAGGGCGAGGGCCGTCTCCTGGACGTGTGGGCGCGTGACAAGATGTCGCTTGGAACCGACTACAGTGAGTGTCACCCTAATTTTCAGACCTGACTGACCCCAAGATTTCGATGTCCAAACAACCAAGGATCTGCGCAAGGTCACTAACGAGCTGGGTCGCTACGACGAAGCCACAACTGTTCTTCTGGACGACTCGTCCTTGAAGGGCGTCTACCAGCCGTGGTCTCAAATCATCATTTCAGAATTTGACAAGCCTGAATACCACGACTCCAAGGTGGCAATCGAGCGCATGGCCGCTAGAGCCAGGTCCGCTTCCAGGCCCAACACTCCTGCGAGCACCTCGTCCAAGAAGAACAAGGGCAAGGGAAAGAAGGCTAGCAAGGAGTCCCTCACCGACGCTGCCAGTGCCAACGCTGGACCCATCGACCCTTCTGTCGAGCCCGGTCTCGACAACATTCTCCTGTCCGTGGTCGGAATCCTCGAGGCCATGCGTGGTGTCTCGAATGTCCCTGCATGGGTTCGCTCTGGCGGTATTCAGAACCCTACCGGTTCCGCGGCCGACACTTCTGTCGAGGTTACGCTCGACATGCTCCCGTCCCACTCGTCATTTACTACTTGGTTTGACAACCCCGAGACCCATGCCTACTGGGCCCAGAAGGGCAAGGAAGCGCTCCAGCGCAAGGGCATCCCACTCCGCCACAGCCCTGATGGTTTCTCATACGATGAAACACCACAGGCCAGCCCGCAGACCGGAGAACGCCAGTCTAACCAGCGCATCCGTGCTTCAGCCGACGAGCGCCTTGCCGACCTCAAGTTGGACGACAGCCAACTGACAGCCAACAGCCAGTCTGCCTCTCGGGCTGATGGCCACCAGGGTACGCCCGCCTTTGTCTATCACCACCTCATGACCGTCGCTGACGGGTCACTTGTGGACGACGATCAGCGCCGCGTTATCCTAGACGCGATTAAGATCTTGCAGGACATCGGCGGAGCAGTGGCTCACAACGACGACGACACATCACTCGCGCCCCACATGGTTGACCCCACTCCACCACAAGGAACGTACCCGCAGTACCGTCCCCGTCCGGCGGATCTGCGGTGGTTGGCGGGCCTCACTGCGGACCAGCTCAAGACCTATCAAAAGGCTGCCTCTGCCATCGAGGCAAAGCTCCGCGCGGATACCTCCCAGGACGAGGAGCGTAAAAGGGCATGGCTCCTCAACCTCAAGAATTATCAGACTCGCCTCGACCTCGTTCTGTACCCGCCAGGAACCCCTGCGTTTACACAGCTTCTCACCGAGTACGAAGCGCTTCCGGATAGACCAGCCGGCGGGGCGGTGGCCGCGCACCCCAGTAAGAGGGGACGCAGCGACCAACAGTCCGAAGGCACAGCCCCACAAGGGTTGAAGGGAAAGTTCAAGAAAACGCGCCACCTTTGAAACGCAACAGCTACGCCATGTGCACAGCCAGCGTGCCACGTATCTAGTTGCAGTGGATCTATATCGAGTGTGTAGAGAGGTGATACATGTGGTTATAGAGTAGTGTGTAGCCGTTGTGCCATAGCCATGTACATTTTTCATCCTATGATGCCAGCCTTCTTACTTCTATGCGCGCAGCGCGTCGGCGACGCGCTTGGCAACGTCCTTCTTGTCAACGCTGGCGCGCGACTCGCCCAGGCGCTCCCACAGGGCCTTCATGACGGGTCCCGTCTGCTTGGTGCCGCGGGTCTCGAGGCCGCCGACAATCTCGTCGATAATGGCCTGGACGGCCTCGGAGGAAGGCGCGTCGGGAAGGTACGACCGGAGGAGGACAATCTCGTTCTGGAACGAGGCAAACATGTCCTCGTTGGCTCCAGGGGTGCCAGCGGCGTACTCGGAAGCAGCGGCGTTCTGCAGCGTGCAGTCAGTTGCATGTCCATTATGCTCGTCGCTGGGTGTAATGCCCGGGAGCTGCATGGCGAAGTTGCACGACTCCCGCAGCTCCTTTGGCGCCTGGCGACTTACCCTCTTCTCAACCGCCTTGCGGATAGCGGTGATGACGGCCTCCTGGGTGGCGGGCTCGTTGGGGTCGGCACCGAGCTTGGCAGCGTTGGTAATGTCCGAAATGGTGGTCTTGAGGCAGGTGACGGCCGCCTTGTCCTTGGCCTTCATGGCCGTCTTGAGGCCGTCGCGGAGCTTGGTCTCGAGCGCCGAGCGCTCAGCGGCACGCATGGCGGTGGTGTGCAGGGCACGGACCGAGACTGAACGGGTAGCGGAGCGGAGGGCGAACATTCTGGGGCTATGGTATGTGGCTCGGTACGAGTGAGAGAGAAGTAGCAGGCGGCCTCTTTGTTCCGACTACTGAAATGTCCGTCCGCCAATCTCGAAATCGCGAGGTGGAGGCACATAAATCGAGGATACCGTGGGAAGGTTGAGTGGACCATGGCCAAGTGGAGGCGGGCGTCCTCTTGCAGCCATGACGTTTGAGATCTCCATTGTTCTCTTTCAACCACTCCATGCTCCATCCCAACTCTTCAACATGACAACAGAGAGACGGCACATCCCGTATCTCTCATTTCACAAGAATATTATTCGCGAGCTCTGCCGGCCACAGAAGGATGACCTCCTCATCATTGCCAAGGGTCTGGGCCTCCGACGAGTGGGTTGCGAGAAGGCAGGGAAGGGAACGGCGCTGACCACCTAGGTCGTATGCGCTCTGCTCAAGACGTACGACAGGAAAGAGGACCTGGTCATTGTAGTAAGTGGTTTTGTACCTCGCGGATGAGTTCTAACCATGCAGATCAATGCCAGAGGCGAAGACGAAGCCGGCATTGGAGACGAGCTGGGCATCATGGGCGTGCGTGAGCCTGGCTTTAGGATCCTAACGTACGAAATGGGTGTCAAGGAGCGGTGAGTTGATCGATACCTAATGGCAGTGACTGATGGGAAGCGAGGAGAAGTATCGTCACGGCGGCCTGTTCTCTGTTACGTCCAAGATCCTCGTCAATGACCTTTTGAGTGAGCTGTCGCCCTCAGTGCCGTCACAGCTAACAGGCAGAGGGCAATGTACCAGTCGATCTCATAACAGGCATTGTGGTGCTGCATGCCGAGACGTGGGTATAGATGGCTTTACCGGCAACTAACCCGCCAGTGTCAAGCAAGGTAGCCTCGAGGAGTTTGCCATCAGACTGTACCGCCGCAAGAACCAGGTTAGTTTACCGATGTCGCGCATCTGAGCTGACTTGTCAGACTGGCTTTTGCAAGGCGTTCTCCGACGAGCCTGAAATATTTTCCCACGGTCTCAGCCCGCTCAAGGACATGCTCATCAACTTGAACATGAACAGCGTCATGATCTGGCCTCGGTGGGTATCTTCAGCGCTCGCTTGTCCTGCTGACCCACTCAGTTACAATGAGGCAGTCAAGACAGCCCTCACCACGCGTCAAGCTGAGGTTGTCGAGATGTACCAGCCCATGACAGACCTCATGCGCCAATGTCAAGACGCCATCACCGAGTGCATGGAGGCCATGCTGGTGGAGCTCAAAAGGGACCACTCTCTGGTAAGCTGTATCCGGAGTGCTCGCAAGCTGACATCAGAACCTCGATCTCGAAGACTTGACAGTCCGCAATGCCCAGTTCAAGAACTTTGACACGATCGTGTTCCTGCGTCTTCGACCCGTGTGGCACAAGGTTGGGATGAAGACCAAGATCCACGTACAGGCGCTTGCCGAGCTCCGTGATCTGCAAACGTGAGCTAACTCCTTGTACAGCCAAAGCTGACGACAGGTGGCTTCTCGAGTACGACTGTGCCACATTTGCAGCGTACATCAACACTCTTCAGCGTCAACACTTCATGGCTCAGAAGAAGACGAGCGGACCCGGTCAATACCTGCATGATTGGTTCAACGCCAAAGCCGCGTCTGCACTCGTCGAGGGATCTCAGCTGCGCGTGTCAAGACCCAAGGTCACAATGGAAGGCACAGCCAGCACGGAGATCCCAGACGGCGAGCGACACGACGAGGCAGAAGAGTTTGACGAGGACATGGAGGCATTGCGAGACCTTGAGGATAGGCGAGACGAGACAATTGGCGGCCAACCCACCCTGGAAGACGACGGCGACGCGGTGATGGAGATTTTCGCCACCCAGGGCGAGGCGGTTCCAGCAAACCGCAACCGCGAGCCCGCGGCTGAAGATGAGGACGACGTGCTCCAAGAAGTAGCAATGGCGCCACCCATCTTCCGCCCTGTGACGTTTGGCTCCAACACCGACCTCAGTTCTCGTGTCAGCCGTCGGATACGTGAGGGTCACGAGGTTGTTCTGGAAGAGCAACCCAAGTGGGCCCTTCTGGCCCGTGTTCTCAAGGAGATTGAGGATACAATTGCTCGCGTCGCCGATACCCATGCCGGTGGGTGACTCCTGGTTGTATTGTTCAAACTAACCCACCAGACCAACCGGGAACCAACACTGTGCTCGTCATGTGCTCTTCAGATCTCACCTGCCTCCAGCTGAGACAGTACCTGACCACGATGACACCGACCGACCCCGCGTTCGGACCCAAGGCGGGTCGCAAGATGATGGAGACTCTCTTTCTCAGCAACTGGCAGCACGAGAAGAACGGCTCGTACCTCTCCAATCCCAACCGCTACGTGAATGGCGCCGCTGCGGACCAGGTCCAGGCTGCCACGTCTGGTATGGAGAAGAAGCGCATCGAGGAGGCACAGCGTCGACGCGGTGGTGCACCGTCGTACAAGCGGAGACGAGTTCGAGCTGGCGCACCCATCAACGCCACTGGACGCATATTGTGAGCTTCAGAGGTCGCCGTCGTAGCTGACAACCAGGGCGTCTAAGGAAGCCACTCTCAAGGAGATGTCGGCTTTCGGTGGCGGCAACGTGGACATGGAGGACTTGCAGATGCAGTGGGCCGTTGGAGAGTGAGTCGCCAACCTGAAAACTATGCTAACGATCAGGAGCCTGCGGACGATACCTCAGAACTTTGACGACGAGCCACTCGTGTCGATGGAGGACAACGAGGCTGGTCCCTCAACAGCCCAACCGGCACCGCCCATGAGTCGTGGCGACGAGGACGACACTATCGTCATGCTGGAAGATGATGACTCATCCCCACCGGCCAAGAACGGTGGTGCCACTACTTCAGTGCCCCAAAAGCGTCGTGATCCACCACCTGCACCAGACCCTTCGGCCTTTTCCAACCTCTTGCTTGCCAGTGCTGGAATCCTTGACGAAGGCGATCTCTCGCACCGCGACTGGATGACACAGCAGGGCTGGGCCGAGAACTGGGACGACGACTTTGGCCTGCTCGCGCCAGAGGACGAGGTCATTGTTCGGCCATACGGCGGCGATGATGACGACATTATGCTCCAGGAACTACGACCTCGGTTCGTAATCATGTACGAACCGAACCTGGCGTTTATTCGTCGCCTCGAGGTAAGCTCAACACTTGTGAAAGGATATCTGGGGCTGATCAAAACTCTAGGTCTACAAGAACTGCAACCCAGGTCTGGCACTGCGCGTGTACCAGATGACGTACACGAACAGTTTCGAAGAAGATCGGTTCTTGGCCGC
The DNA here is from genome assembly GCF_003942205.1 of Apiotrichum porosum. Taxonomy (NCBI): domain Eukaryota; kingdom Fungi; phylum Basidiomycota; class Tremellomycetes; order Trichosporonales; family Trichosporonaceae; genus Apiotrichum; species Apiotrichum porosum. The sequence goes on along the minus strand of NW_021167110.1, from coordinate 2,170,308 downwards.
CACGGCCAGGGAGGCGGATGCGTTCAAGAAGCTGATTGAGGACCGCGGGGTAAGAATAGCAATTAATCGACTATGCCGAGAACTTTATTGACGCCATTTGCGTGCAGGGTATGGTTATTCCGATCTATAACAACGACCCCAGAGCGTCTATGCGCGACAATGTCGCTCGGCCTCGGACTACCTATTCGACCCGTAACGCGGGCGGCGGCGATGGGGGAGCCGAGCAGCCACGGGTGGGTACGCGTAGCTTCGAGGTGCACTAACCCACCAGATCATTGTTGACATTCGCGAACTGGGTGCGCTGCTGCCTTCCTTGATCGACGCGCATGGCATCCAGGTCGTCCCGGCCACCTTGACCGTGGGCGACTATATCCTCTCGCCCAAGATGTGTGTTGAGCGTAAAGCTCTGCCTGATCTCGAACAGTCTCTGGCCAATGGTCGCCTGTGAGTTCCGAATATCTAGAACCACATCTCAAAGGTGTGTGGCTGACTCGTCCGCCTTCCAGACACACACAATGTGAGGCAATGTCGGCACACTACGAGACGCACATTCTCCTCATCGAGTTTGAAGAGGACAAGTTTGGGATGAGGGTAAGTGTTGTTGTGCCTGCATTGTAGGGATGTGGCGCTGATCGTCCCGCCCGCAGACTGTTGCGGATGCGAAGCGCGAGGCTGCTGGCCGAGGAGGAGGCAACGAAACGGACGGCTTCCAGGATACCTTTTACCTGCAGTCCAAGCTTGCGCTGCTTGTGCTGCATTTCCCTCGGTTGCGTATCATCTGGTCGTCGTCACCTCATGAGTCGGTCAAGATCCTGTCCGACCTGAAGCTCAACCACGACGAGCCGGACGAGGTGGCTGCGATCCTCAAGGGCAACACGGATGACCCAGACGCCCTGAAGCCACAGGTCGAGAATGCCGGGGCCGTCGAGATGCTGCGGGCGATCCCGGGTGTGTCGAGCCACAACTATCGCCATGTCATGTCCAACGTGGGCAGCATCAAGGAACTGGCCGAGCTCAGCGAGGACGAGCTCAAGAAGATCCTGGGCAACGATAAGGGCGCGCAAGCGTACAACTTTATGCGCCGCGATGTCCGTGCCACACGGTATACATTGTAGGATGCCATGCATCCAAAGGGTCCCCCGGGGTCACCGGGACCTTCAGGACTGCCCGCTGCGCTGTTCTGTTTCTGTTCGCAACTGCTGAATTGTAGGCCAGAGGCCCCATATAAATGAAGTGGCGGTCATGGACGCGCCACACGGTCTGACGCGTCTGTGGTTCAGGAGAGGACCGACCCAAGAGGCAGCAAGGTCAGGAACGTACCGCACCTTTTGCCCACACCCGCTTGCCCGACCAGAGAGAGAATGGCCCAGAATGACAGCATTGGACTGTGGGTTTGGTCGACGTCATTGCCCGCCGGGCCGAGGAAGTGGGACAAGGCGTCGTAGCCAAGAGTCCGATGCTGTGGCCTTTGTGCGCGCTCGCTGTGATTGGATGGCAAGTGCTGGCGAGTGCTCATGTGACCTGTACCAGGACGCCGAGGTTCCCGCACTGTTCCTGCGGGCACCTGGGCTGTTGTGCCCGTTGGGCCGTCGGAAAGTGTGGCCGAGGAGCGGGGAGACCGACAGACAGCAGGTGGGCTCACTCAAAGTGGCAGCAGCACCGCGGGGGCAAGGGAAGTTGCCGCCTTTTTCCAACTTGTGTGGTCAGGCTCATCTGGATCGCTCGCTTCAAGCAACGAGATGGGTGTGGGGGAGATGTGAGATCATGAAGGCCCCGCGGGGCACTTGCAGGATACAGTCCAGGGCATTTTAAGGAATCAGCAAACGAGCAAAAGCAAAAGGAAAGAACAAGAGCCGGGGCCGCAAAGCTCCTCCGTCCCTCCCTTTTGGGTCTCACTGGGTGGGTGGGGGGGAGAGAGAGAGAGCCGGGGCCTTGGTCTGGGCCATTTGGTGTCCCATATGCTGCTGCACCACACCCCCGTCATCTGGGACCAATCGAGGACCTTGCACGGGAGAGGGCTGCAGTGTGTGCGCTGCGAGCAAGCAAGCGGGGCCGAACAGCGGCATGCAGGCGGCGGACAACAGACAATGCAGCTGGGGGGGGGGGGGGGGGGGGGGTCTGTTGTCGGTGTGTCTGGTCAGTGAGCGGTGGGTGTGCATGTGTCTCTGTCAGCATCACCTCGTCTCCTCTCACCGCTACCGCGTATCCCAGCCACAGTCGCCATTGCTCGCTGGCCACTGTGCTTGGTGTACCCCCTGAGACATCGCCGCCAGCAATCGCGCAATCCCGAGCGAGTCTGACAAACGCACACTAGCGTCGCCCAACCCCGACCGTCTTGCAGCAGCAATCCAACCACCCTCTGCTCTCTCTTGCCCTTGTAGTCCGTCCCTTTGCCCTTCTGCAGCCCCGGACGCCGCTGCACGCCCCACGAACGCCTCCCCCAAGCATCCTCCATTCGGTGAGGATCGTGAAGAGGACGTCCCTCAACCGCACAGGCCTGGTCGTCCATTATCCTCCTGGCCCATCCCCCCACACACCACCGTCGTTCCCTACCTGCGCCGATCCCACACCCCACCCACCCAGGCCAACCACCACCCACACACATCCACCCTCACACGACCGCTCTCATCTATATCCCACCGAGTCGTCAACCACACGCAACCTCGCAAATCCACACTGCATCCGACTCTCTCTCTCGCTAGTACCTCACACTCTGCATAACGCATCCCCATATCAATCTACGCCCACACCCCCACGCCATCCCTATCACTCCCCCTCCCCACACGCACCTACCCTCACCTGTTGTTACTCTCGCCCACCTTTTCCGCCCGCGCACCACCTAGCGGGCCTTACTTGCAGCAACCCACCACACCATGTCGCTGGTCTTGCCGCTGCCCCAAGCGTCGACTGCGCGGTACGCCGTGTCGCGCAGCTCAACCCCCGGAGCAGGACGTAGCGAGCGCGGCGGGAGCCCGACACCGCCCGCCAGCGCCCGCATACATTCGCGCCCAGCAACGCCGCCCCTCCCCGCCTCAGCTGCGGTGACGGCGGCACACTTGACCCACCTGTCACAGGCGTTGCACACCATCTCTGCTCCTCCCACTCCAGTCAACACAACCCACCTCATGCCCCTGCCCGGCATGGCTGCGGTGGGCATGGAGCGCTGCCGCTCGTCCGAGGCCGTGCTCAGTCATCACCACCACCACTCGCATGACATCTTGGCTGCGGCCGTCACCAACGCTGCCAACGCTGCCAACGCTGCCAATGCGGCCAACGCTGCCAATGCAGCGGCAGCCAGCTCGGCCAACAATACCCCTCCGTCGGACGAGCGCCAGGCCCGCGAAACCACCCCGCGCAAACCCCACCCTTTGGCCGGTGTCCCGCCCACACATGCTCTCGCCCCGCCCCTCGACCTTCCCTCGAGCGCCGAAGTTTCCCCAGTTTCGAGTCCCTTACTCGGAGTCGATGGGGCCCAGGTTCCTCCACAAGCTCAAATCGAGCTTGGGATCGACGAGGATGCCGAGGACGAGGTCGAGGTCGACGACCGCATGGACATTGACGAGGTCGAAGTACCCGTCCCTGAACTGGGTGTCCCGACCTCTGACGACAGTGCCGTCTGGGGTATGCCAAAGTGGGGTCTCGAGGACGAGCGCCCAGAGGTCCGTCCTGGTGTCCGTCTGGTGGGCATGGAGGAGCTGCCCACGCTCATTGAGCGTCACTCGATGCTTGACACTCCGTCCCAAGTCGTCTTCCCTTGGTTTCACGGCATCAGTGACGACGGGGCCAAGGGGCGCGAGATGGGCGCATTCTTTGGCTATGGCCCTCCCTTCGAGGCTCCTCCCTACCGGGGTCTCACCGTCGTGCTTGCCCCGCCGCATCCCATGGACCATGCCCCGCTCGCGACCTCGCCAACGACAGGTATGAGCCCCGTCGCGATGAACGGCCGCCAGGAGCTGCCCCCGCACACCCATGTCCAACCCGTCAACCTCGATGTCCCACGCGACACCCGTGACGACACTGCGTCGTCGTCGTCGGGTTCGTACCAGAGCGGTGCGTCTGCCGGCACCGACGCGACCACTGCCACGAGCCCGACCACCACGGCCGAGTCGCTCGCCCCCGAAACCCCTCCCTCGACCATCAAGCATCTCGACGGCTCGGTCGCTGTCCACGAGGTCGACGACGAGGAAGGCTCGGACGCCGACGTCCAGATGCACCCTTGCGAGTCGAAGCGTGTCGGCACCACCAGCGTCCCCGTCCCCGAGGCCATCACCGACACTGGCAGCGACTCGGACTCTGACAGCTACGTGTCCGAAGACGAACCTGGGCCGTCGTGTATCCTCATGAACGCCGTCCACGCACAGGACGTGTTTGAGCTGCCCATGCTCCCCATGCCTGGTCGCCGACCCAGCTATGCTCGTTCGCCCAACATGGGCAACGAGAGGCCAAAGGGCCGGTTCCGCGCTGCCCGCCTCCCCAACCAGATCAACCTGCGCAACCTCCACATCCAACAGATAAAGTACGCTACCGTGTCCGACATTATCGTCTATTCCCGCAACGGCGTCAGTCCCGGTGTGCTCGAGATTGCCGAGGCGATCGCGGTTGCTCAGGAAGAACTGTACCAGCAGCGCATGACCGAGCTGTACCAGCACCTCGTCGGCCGTGGCGAGGGCGAGGGCCTCGACCGTCCTGTCAAGTATGGCGTGTGGGTCCTCGTGGAGCCCTTCTCCAAGGTCGAACGCTTCTGCCCTTCGCTTGTCAACATTGATTCAGAGGGATCGCAGACGTCCAACTCGCGTCTTGTGGACCTGTTTGAACGCGAGGCGTACGAGTCGCGCGCCATGACGCGTGCCACAGAGGTTGTTGAAGGGTTCTGGGTTGGCAACGACACGGACGTTCCCGGAGGCGCCGATGACGGTGCAGGCGCCCGCATCCCGTTTGACCTGTGCGTCAAGGCTTCAGAGGTCTCGGACATGCCCACCGACGTCACCTTGGTCGTGGCATACCGCTCCCTCCTCTCGCTGGACCGTGTGCGGTCCCAGTCCGAGCCCGCCTCCTCGTGGTCTGCGTCGCCGGCCACGTTGGCTCTCCGGAATCTGCTATCGCCGTCCAGCGTCCCGACGCCAGCGACAGAGCAGCGCTCGGGAGACTTTGGCACGTCGCCCGATGAGACGCACCTCTATGCGCAGCAGCATGCTGCCGAGCACCACTACGTCGCTGTTGAGTGTGCTGGCTCGTGCCGAACCATCACGGGTCACATGCGCAACCTGGCGACCATGACCGACAAGGTCATCGAGCTCGTCACCTTCCTTCGCAAGATCATCGAGGGCCGCGACAAGACCGGTATCAAGCGCACCGTCCTGCTCCACTGCCAGGACGGCTACACCGAGTCGTCCATTGTTGTGCTCTCGTACATCATGGCCTCGCTCGGCCTCACTTTACCCGAGGCATACCTCTACCTCCAGCTCGAGGCCAAGCGTTCCTTCTTCCTGTACCCGACCGACAAGCCGCTCCTGCACCGCATCGAAGCGCGCCTTGCACAGGACCGTCGCGACCGCGCCATCAAGACCATGCACGCTGGCCAGTCGTCGCCCCCATCGGCCCCGGCATCCCCTGCTTCCCGCTGGAAGCCCTGGGGCTTTATGCGCGGCGCGGTTGAGGAGAAGCCGTTGCGCGAACAGCCAGAACGCGGTTCGCGGGCCATTGACGCTGCGCGCCGTATCCTCGTCGACGAGGGCCGTGGCGGCAGCCAAATGTCCCAAGACGCACGCGTCTGGTTCGAGGACAAGCGCTTTGACGGGTTCCCAAGCCGTATCCTGCCGTTCCTCTATCTCGGCAACCTCGAGCACGCCGGCAACGCGACCATGCTCAAGGCACTGAACATTACGCATGTTGTCTCGGTCGGCGAGAGTCTGCTGGACGGACCCAACGAGCACGACCCCATGCACGGGTATGTCGGCGGAAACACGCTCGCCGCTGCCGCCCGCATGGGCCACATCCAAGTCCTGGACCTCGCCGACGTCCGCGACGACGGCAACGACCCCCTCCGGCCTGTCATCGCGCGCGCGTGTGAGTGGATGGAGCAGGCCAGAGCTTCAGGTGGCAGTGTGCTCGTGCACTGCCGTGTGGGCGTGTCGCGCAGCGCAAGCATTGTCGTGAGTGTTTTCATCTGTCTCCATTGTCTCGGCGAGCAGGAAGCCGGTGCTGCACCGCACCGTGGCACCGGGCCGCTGTGCCTGTGCCGCCATAATACCGTACCGTAACCCCCCGGCTGACACTTTGCTTCCCCCCAGATGGCATATCTCATGAAGTACCGCCACATGGGCCTGATGGACGCGTACCTCGTCACCCGTGCGCGGCGCCTCAACGTCCTCATCCAGCCCAACCTGCGTTTCTTCCACGAGCTGTTTGGCTGGGAGGTCGAGCTGGCGCGCGCCGAAGCCGAGCAGCGCGAGCGCCGCCGCCGCGAAGCCCAGCTCCAGGGCGTGCGTGACCCCACGGCGCTGGCGCTCCTGGACCAGGAAACGCCCGTGCGGCGCATCTTGTATTCGTGGCCGACGTTCTGTCGCGATGTGGTGAGTGAAAAGTGTGCCTCGTGCTGTCACGGCCAGGACGCCAGGACGCGCGCGCGACGATTGTGGTGGTTCCCCGCTGACAACTCCCTCAGCACTGCCTGAACCGCAGGTTCCTCTGCAACTGAGCTGTGCTCTGAAGCAAGGGGCCCCGACCAACCCCGTCAAGTTGTAACCCCAGGACCTCTCGCGTTTCCTCCACGATCACTGCCCACGCATATTAGCAAGGAAGACCTTGTGTCGGGGGGAACCACCGGAAACCAGTGGATTACCTCGCAAACTCCAACCTCGTCATTGCTGCCCTCATGGCTCTGTCATGGCCCCCATTTTTGAATTGTTGTACAAACAAGCACTCTCGCGCCTCTGCCTCCCAAGTTTCGTTTTGTTCCAAAGAGTCCCGTCTCGTCCGAAAGCCCACCCACCCACCCACCCGCCCGCCAACTCACGGTGCCAACCGCGCAGTGCCCGCGCCAGCCCCACCCGGCACGCGAAGTCCAGTCAACCCAGCAACCACTATCACGCGCGTGTTTCCCGATTTGTCTTCTTCTTCTCTGTCTGTTCCCTCTCGTATTCGTCCGCATGGTTTGCGTTGTAGTAGGCATGTAATGGAACCACTGCACACTGCCTGTACATCTCTGCGAGGGGATGGGGAGGGAGAGGGAGAGGGACTACATTTTGAGATGCGACTGTCCAGATCCCAAGATCCAGAGATCTAGCAATAGAGCTTTTGACTCGGCGATGCCACATCCGCGGGGTGGTTACTACCCCCCCCAACTACGCACGCTTTCCATTTACATACTGTACTATACACCGGCCCACGGCCCACACGGCCCACGGCCCACGGGAGAAGCAGACGACGACGGCGCGGGTCCAAATCCACCAGGTCGACAGGCGAAACAGCCGTGCAGCCGCGTCTCGCCGCACCGAGAGTGCCGAGGAACAGACCGAATGAGGGACCGAGACCGCGGCGGGCAGAGGAACCGAGTGGGCAGTGGCGCGTGTGCACGAGTGCACGAGTGCACGAGTGGGGAGCAAGCGCGTGGTTGATTTACAAGTCAAGTCCAATTGTGTCCAAAATCTAAATCCTAATCGCAAGAATGCAAGACCCGCAAGACCAAAGTTACGGCACGTTTCATGTCTCCCTCCCGGCCCTCCGCTTCTGCTCTGCGCTCTTCGACGTACCACAAACGAGGCAGCGGCTCGGCTCCAGGGGGGCAATCTTTTTCAGCCGCTGATCCCAACCACGCGTGCGTGGTGGCCGGCGCAAATCTCCACCGCCTCGTGCAAGTCGCACCGGCAGTGTCAAGATTCGAACCCCGGACCGGGTTACAGGCGGCCTGTCGTCACCCCCCCCGCACGAAAGCTGCAGTAAGCGGCGATGTTTGGGAATCGTGCGTTCCCTTCGAGCCCTGTTAGGGTTTAGAATGGACCCTTTTCAGGCCGCTGCCCTGGGATCAGATGGCTCAGAGCGAGAGAGGCAGAGAGACGTGCCTTGCGATCGGGGCGTGTGTGTGTGTGTGTGTGTGTTGAAGAGTAATGTCGATCGGGGTGACCCTGAGGGAGGGGAGCGCGTACTCCAAGTGACTGAGTGCATGTGGGTGGGGGAGAGACTGCATGGCCCGCACATGTGCATATGTATGTGCATGGTGACGTTGTGCGTGGTGGTGGTGGTGGCGAAGAGGCTGTCGCTTCCACCTGTGCGCCTGTGCAACCATTGTCCACGTTTACAGATCGTGAGCGCGCACACGGTGTTTCTGCTGCTGGCCAACACCTTGGGGGCCACTAGCGTCTGAGGCGCCGACGCCTGCCGCCTACACACCCTGCAGTCAAATTGAGTGTTGTGGCCGTGCGGCGTCCGCCGACATGTCCTCCCTCACAGGCAAACGGTGGCGCCGGGCGTCCGGCTCGACAGTACCTTACCTTCTGTACCTCTGGCCTCTGGGCTAGTCGGAGGGTACAAAAAGGTATAACAAGTGGTGAGCCTGTTGTATCGAGCACCGTAGTCGCCAGCAGAGTCAGGCCGGACACATGCAGTAGGTAAATGTCTATATCGGTACGTGGAACCATTACCCAGGAATGCTCAGGCGCTCAGGAGGCAAAGGATTGGAATGTGGGATATCGCAGGAGACGATTGCGTTCCGGCGTAAATGCTGATCGCAACCCTCCGCTGTCGCGCGGCCCTTTTGCTGCCTGCAGCCTGCTGGGACGTGGGAGAAGCCCAGCCAGGATCCAAGGAGCGTGGTCAACGTGGCTCACGCTGTGGCAGATCGGTAGAAGGAGGCCGACGGCAGCTCATACTCGCTCTGTCGGACCTCTCCCTGGGTCAAACATGCGGACGGCAGCGAGGCAGTCGCTGCGTGCTGCGTGGGTGCCACATACCGTGAAAGGCCATGTTCTGTGCCGCCTGGTCGCGTCAGGCATGTCGCGACCAAGGCCGGGGAAGACCCCAACACCACACTTTTGAGAGGCGGCCTACACCTTTTGTGGCAGACGGTCCGTCACGATCGTGACGTTTCGTGTCGGCTAACTGTTCGCGTCATGGTTGCCGTACACCCGTCACAAAGGTCTAAGCGTCATGGAGCTAGCCCTAAACGAGAGCGGTTGACCCGCCTACCAGCTGGTGCGCACGCCCGCTCGTTAGGCGACATGTGGCCACTGCGTTGTTGTTGCTTCGCGTCCGTCCGTCGATCCCATCTTTGTTGCAGCCCGTGCCACCCATTACCCCCTTATTCGTCGTGCATCACCCTGGCCACCTGGACGACGACGGCTACAGCCACATGCACCTCGCCGGCCTCGTGGTCGTCCCAACTTGATCGAAAACGGAGCGTGCCTCGACACCACCTGTGGCTAGTTGCTTGTGAGGGCAATGTGCCAAAGTTATATTGCCCCGCAAAAGTCACAAAGTGACAACGCGCCACAAGGTTCAGGCGGCAGTTGACATTACCGTCGGTGTATGTTGTGCAGAGAGTCACATCTCGTCCACGCCAGCCGCTATCGCTTGGTTGCCCCCAACTCGATACGCACAGGCCAGCGATGTGCCATGTGCGACCCCAGTCGGTGTGCTTCGCACCCTAGCTCCGTAGCAGCAGCAGAAGCAGCAGCAGCTCAATAAAGTGCGGAGATCTGTATAACATGTGTGTGAGAAAGGCTTCTTTGCGACATACATTTGTTTTCGATCGCGCGCGGACAGTGCACTTTGTCGTTTCTGGTAACACACCTTTGGGCTGGAACATTTGGTGTGTCCCATTCGGTTCCAAGCCGCGCGCGGTCTGCCCTGCCTGCCTGCCTGCCTGCCCGCCCGCCCGCCCGCCCGCAACCATTTTTGACTGCGTTCGCTAATGCATTTCTCGCTTCCTAGACGCGACCGACGACGACGGTTTTGGTGTGTCGGATCTCGGGATGTTTCTGTTCCCCCCCAATACAATACAATAGAAAAAAGGAGAACACCATGGCAAGCAGCGGCGGCGCGCACGCCGACAATTAGAAGCGCCTTCCCCTGCCTTCCCTCCTTCCCTCCTTCCCTCCGCGTCTTCCCCGTCCGGCTCGATCATTTTTTGGCAAACCCTGATTTCCCTGAACACACACCTCCACGCCCTCGGGCCGTCCGCCTGTGTCCCTCATCCCCTCTCGCCTCTGTCCCGCGCGTGCTCCCCCGCCCGCGCGCCCGCCTGCCCACGCCCACCGCCAGCTCGCGCGCGGCTTGTGTCTCTGCTCGATCTCCATGTCCCGTCTCTCTCCATCGTCGGTCCTTGTTCCTTCTCCACCGGCCACACCGGCCAGGCAACCTCCATTCTCTACCATCGTCCACATCGTCCACATCGTCCACATCGTCCAGCTATCCCCATTCCATTCCTCGTCGCCCCCATTCAACTCCTCACACTCTCCCTCCGCCCATCCATCGCTGCCAGACAGGCTCTGGCGGACACCTCCCTCTGTCTCTTGCGGGGCACGGACCCTTTCCTCCTCCTCGTGAGTAGCACCCACTCGCCTGCCCCCCATTTCATTTCAATCCAAACGTGTGCCGCCACAACCATCTGCTGTATCTCGTTGTCCCACACGCGCGCGCGCGCCGGTCGCTCTTCATCGTCACGGCAGCCTGCATCTCCACACGCACACACACCACACCACTCCCTTACCATTTCTCGCTTCTTGCATTCCTCCAACCCCCCCCCCCCCCCCATATAAACACCACCTCACCCCTCCGTCCATCCTCCCCCAGCCTCGTCCATGGCAACACCTTGCCCGGCTCGGTGCTGACAGTCCTAGCCCCGCAACGACAGCGATGGTCGCCTCCAACGACACGCCAGTCGCGTCGTCGTCGCGCTTGCGGCTCGGACAGTCCCCTCCGCCGCCGCCGCCGCCGCCTCCGGCCCGCCGGTACCGTCGAGCACTGCGTCGCAACGCACGAGTGATCGCGTTTGTCCTCGTTCTCACCGCGCCCTATCTCGCGGCCGCGTCCCCCGTACCTCCTCCTCATCGTGCCCGTGGACACCGTACAGGCTACGATCCACATTCCCTTCCGACCGACACTCCCATTTCTGCTCCCTTTCCTTATTCCGACCCACCAAGCACCACGGGCTACCGTAGTGCTAGCAGCTGGACAACACGAATAGCCGAGACGGCGCTGCTTGCAGGTCTCAACATTCTCCAGGACACTGCACGAGCTGCCGTCTCGATTTCTCGACGAGAAACAGGCGGCAACGCTGCTGCGTGGACCCAGCTCGACATTGCTCGCCGTACAGACCACGGGTACTACCGCGTACCGGACGATGTTGTCGAGCTCGAGCAATCCGTCAACGCGGGCTTTGTCGTCTTGTCATATCTGATTTCCTTTGTGGGGTCCATGTGCACCCTCGAACTTCTCATCCGACGTACTTCCAACCGCGGCGCGTCCAACCTCATTCTTCTCGCGTTCGCTGGTATCTGCTTTGGCGCAGTCTCCACCTTTGCCATGCACTTTGTGGGCAACCAGAGTCTCACACTCCACCACCCGGACCTGGAAGAGACCCTTGCCCTCACGTATTCAGCCGCCTATACGGTCCTTTCTCTCGTGGCGTCGTGTCTTGCCATGACGTTTGCCTTTTTCGTCATGGGCACCGACATTCGATGGCGGAACTGGTACTGGCCATGCCGCGGCCGGCGTGAGCGACAGGACGCACGCAACGACTATTCTCGCTGGAAGGCCCAGAAGCGCGCGGCCCACAGGAGCACCAATGTCGGCACCATCTTCCAGCAGGCAGGCATGGTCGCCAGCTGGTCGCTCATGGACAACCCAAAGATGGCCGCCACCAAAGAGGCACCGCGTAGCTGGAAGGACATTTTCCTGGCCACACCGAAAGCTCAGCAGCAGAGCACCATGCCGTACATGAACGGCGACTTTGACAACGAGGACCAGATGGTTAAATACGACAAGGACCTCGGCGAGCTCGACTTTCGCTTTGGCCGCGGGGCCGTCCGCGAGGAGATTGACAGGCGGCACCTGCGTGTCGGGTCGCCCACGTCGGATGCCTTGCAGTCGCCAAACAGCTCCGACGGTGGCATGCCCGCGATCATGAGCAGCCTCCCAACGTCGCCACTCGCTGCATACTACCCCACCGGTGGCGCTGTGCGTGACGTTGCCGCCGAGCCGCAGAACCTCCGCCCTCCTACCCCTCCCCACCAGGTCTTCAGCCCCGACTACCAGTTCCCCCCTCGCTCCCCCATCGACACTAGCTCCACCACCAACTTGATCCCCCGCAAGACCGAAGTGCCGCCTCCCTTGCCCGACGGCATTCCTCCAGGAGGTTGGAACAACCACAACGACGGCACCGTGCCGCTCCTGCGTGCCCCGCCACCGGCGCCGTTCCCGCGCCGGGCGTCTCTCCCAGTTCTCCAGCCCCCTCCCCCTCCTCGCGTCGCCCAGACTCTGGCACGTATCCAGAGCTTGCCAGAGCACGAACACGACGTCGAGCTCGCCGTCCAGCGCAACTCGGACGACTCAAAGGAGCAAAACGGCCATGCCAACGGCGGTATGCCCATGGGACAGGACGAGATGGCCGAGCAGAGCAGTCTGTCGCACCACGTGCTGTACGAAGAGGACCACGAATACGTGGCCGAGAAGAAGCGCGGCTGGCGCAAGAGGTTGCGCGACAAGATCCAGGCTGGCACGCCGCTCACCACCTGGGAGCGCACCCAGCGTTTCTTTGGTCTGGACATTGTCACGTGGGGTGGTGTGATCAAGATTTGCCTCACGGGCATGTTTGCTGGATGGGGTGTGGCCGCGATGCGTAAGTTGCACGGGTGATTGCCTCTACCGTTAAACTGACAATGTGCAGACTACATTGGCCAAGTCTCGATCAACGACATCCCGTACACTGCCTACCGTGTCAGCTACGTTGTGGGCTCTGTGATTATCGCCTCGGGAGCCGTCATCATTGCACTTTACATCATGTTCATCATGCTCCGCCCAAAACTCAAGCACTCGTGGACGTCCAAGACCGTTGTCGCCATCATTCTCGCCGGAGCCGTTTGCGGCATGCACTACACGGCCATGAAGGGAACCATCTACGGCTGGCGTGTCGGCAAAAAGCCCAATTCGTCCAGTGCCATTAGCGGAACAAAACGAGCCATCACAGGTCTCGTGGCGGCCCTCGCGTTCGTGGCGTGCCTCGGCGTCATTGCGTTCATCATGATCAACTCTATGCGCGACCGCAAGGAACGTGCCCGTCGCCGTCGCGTTGTCGTCGCTTCCGTGCTGCTTGATGAGCATGACCGCATGCTCGTCAGTGCCATTGACGGCCTTTTGCCCATGTGTGACATTGCGTCCCTCACCACTGCCGACCAGCCTGTCAAGAGCAAGAAGCGGTCCAGGTCCATCCACGACGGCGCGTCGTCGACCGAGAGCTCGGCTCTTGCCGTCGACCTCACCACTGCCAACGAGGCATTCGTCCAGGCCGTCAAGATGTCATGGTCGTGGCGCAACCCGTTCTGGTCGGCCATGAACCCCTTTTCGTCGTTGACGGACATTTCGCCCACCATCCCTGTCGAGGAGGCGCCGCTTCCAGAGCAGGAGCAGGACCAGCAGCAGCAGCAATCCGACGTGCCGCACCTCCAGCACCGCGGATCGACCGTCACGGCCGCAGATTCGCTCGCGTCCAGTATGGTGGCGGGCAACACTCGCCTCAACGTCGCGCGCTTCCTTGAAAAGTTTGCCATTTGCGCCACGCAGCTTTCCGTCCGTCTTACCGGTCAGAACGAGGGCATTGGCCGTCTTGGTGTACTCTACGACCAGATCCTCACCACTGGCTGGGTGCGTCTTCGTAACGGCAAGGACACAGTCTCCAAGGGCCAACTCATCTTCCTCGTGCGCCGCGTCACCTCGGAGCAGGAGCGCTCCGACCTTCTTTCGCGCCACTTTATCTTTGCCGACACGACGTCGGTCGCTACCTCTCTCCACAAGACGCTGTCGACGCCGTATGACCACGTCATGCCTCTTCTCGAGGACATGCGCGGGTTCTGCGACTCGACGATGCGCATGTCGCTCCGCCCCAACACGCTCTATGCGGGCGTGGTCGTGGTCCAGGCAACGCCGTTTGACGGGCTGCGTATCCTGCTCAACCAAAAGAGCCGGTCGCAGCTCCCGATGCGCGAAGTGTGCACCTTTTCAACGCTTCCGGGCCTCCCTGTCAACGTCACCGACTCGCTGGCCGGAACCCTCGAGGAGATTGGCGAGGCTGTTACCTGGCTCGAGGGCATGGACCTGCTGTCGGTCATTGTCCGCAACATGGCGCCCGAGGCCATTCGCGTCGGCGGTCCCCGTGTGGGTCGCCTTCTCTCGGCTTTGGAGCGCGCCGTGGTTCCCATGCTCGACGAGTTGCTCTCGCACGACGACATGGCCTACATTCTGCCGCGCCTGACGCTGCACCCGGTCCTGGTGCCGCTCACGCCCGCGTCGCCGCCGCGCAAGGGTGTCCCTGGCTGGGTCCCACCGCACGTGATTGTGTTTTACGCAAACTACGACGTTGCCGTCAACACGTTTGCCGACAAGTGGCTCCCCTTCAAGCTGTTCCGCGCTCAACACGACTGTGTCATGGCATCCAAGATCAGCGCCATCACACGCGCCGCCGAGTCGGCAGCAAACCCCCAGCGCACCACGCCGGGCGCGTCGTCCCCGGCCCTCTCGCCAGGACTCTCGATCACGAGCTCGGCCGCCGACCCAAACCGCTACAACTACGCCCGTCGTCCGAGCAAGGTCCAGTTCGAGGTACCCCCCGCTGCGCCCACTGCCGGCCCCACCGTCGTTGAGGCGGCGTCGTCGTTTTCCAACTATACCTTCCCTCCCCGCGACCCGTACGCCGGGGCCTGGGCCGGGGCCAGCGCCAACGCGTCCCCTACCGCCGTCACGGGCGGCCAGTCGTTCCCGCCCCCGCTCTTCTCCTCGCGCGACCGCCAACCCCCGCGCCGCTCGTCTCTGGCCAAGAGCACGTTCCGCGACGAGGCGGCCGCCCCAGACGCCATCGTCATGACGCGTCCCGGTGTCGCCGACTATGACGCCAACTGGCTGCTCACGCTGCTCCGCACGCGTCTGAGAGCGGACGCTTAGTGCGAGTGTAGCGAGGAGCAGGCCATTTCCCCTTAAAGTACATATATGGACACTCCACAGCACCGCGAGGCGGCCTCGCTGTGAAACTTCCCTACCTACCGTACACTGTCGTTATTCCCCCCCCCCCACCACCCCCACCCTCACGCAACCCTCTCCCCCTCACCCCCGTTTTTGGCATCACATTCGCATCGGATTCCGCACGTCATTGTTGTCCCATCAGTAGCGCTACAGGTATTTTAGAGCACCAGAGTATGCATAGGTCTCAGCTAGAGTGGGGGCAGCGAAAGGTGGACCACGGGAGCATAGAGTTCCTAACACGAGTGGCAGCTGCCGCTCTGGATCGCTCGGTTTGCCACAAAAAAACTCATGCCATGCGGTAATCTACATTGTACATTCCATGTCGCACCCCGCCTTCACGGCCTCGGCAGCCTCTTGAACGCCCTCTCAAAGTCGTCGAGTAAATCCCACTGCGCCCACCCAGCCGCCACAGCATGCTTGACGACCCAGCAGCGCGCCAGCGCCTCATCCACACCGGTCCCCTCATGGCCAGCCTCGACGCTCTCGGGCCTGGGTGTCGGCTCGGACCGCGGCCGTTCGTCGCGCCTGCGCTTCCACCGCGCGCCCAGCGCCCACTGGGCCGTCTGCGCGTGGTCCACGCCCACCTCGCCCAGGACCGTCGGGGGCGCTTGCGAGCCGTAAAAGCCCGGATACACCGGCGTCACTTGCAGTGCGTTCGAGGTGGAGGTGCTCGAGCTGGAGCTGGAGCACGCGGCGCGCCAGTACGCCTCGCCCGCTGCCGACGCGGCGCGCGCGAGGTCGCGCAGGCGCACGAGGTCGTCGCGCTCGAGCGTGGGTTCGAGGATGGCGAGGAGGGCGAAGATCCACCGCGCGCGGTGGGCGGGTAGTGGGTCGGCCGCGTCGGCGGAGACTGACAGCGTCATGTCCTTTGTGAGGTGCTTGAGGATCGCGAGGATGTCAAACTGTGGGAGAGCACGTGTCAGCGGGTGGGTAATCAAGCATGGCGTAAAGTTGACACGTACAGTCGTGAGGGCCTGGAGGACCGAGACGAGCGGCTCGCGCGGGACATGGGCCGGCGGTGCGCCGGCACGCACCCACGCCTCTTCGTCGTCCATGTCCATTTCGGCGCTGTTCGTTGCGTCTTCCTCGTTCATGGCGTCTTCCTCCCCGTTCATGGCGTCTTCCTCGTTCCACTCCCCTTCCCCTTCCCCTTCCCCTTCCCCTTCCCCTGCCTCCTCGGCAGCCTCATTCCACTGCTCCTCCTCGTCTGCCGCCGCGCCAGGCATCTCGTGGCCGTCGATGAACCCCAGCCAACCGGCACGGTCGCGTGGCTTGGGCAGCGGCGGGTACTCGGCCGGATAAGGCAGACGCGGTTTAGGCGGCCACCGCAAGGCCATGTTGGCGCGGTATCCCCCAAAGTGCGCTGCAAAGATCACAGGCCATGATTCCTGCGGCAGGGCAGGGTGGCGAGAGGACGAGGCGGACGCAGATGCCGAGGTCGAGGTCGAAGCGACGGGTACCGCCGTCGTGGGCTCGGCCGGGGTCGGGACGTCGACGCGTTTCTGGAACGGCAGCTTGGCGTTTGCGCGGCTGTGCGGCATGGTCAGCGACATGGGGAAGGAGGGACAAGTGGCAACAACGTACTGTGCCAACGCGAGGTACGTCGCGCCGTCCATGGGCTCGCCGTCAAAGTCGTCGGCAATCTGGGCGACGGGGAGGACCTGGGCAGAGCCCTCTGGCGCCTTGTCGTCGTCGTTGCGCTGCCGCTTGTTCCGGAACGACATTGGTAGCTGGTGGCAGCTGTTGATGTGTGTTTTGTCAACAAATGGTCTCGCTGCTGCAATTCGGTTTGCGGCAAGTGAGGTCTGAAAGACAGATCTCGATCTCAGCTTGCACCCACGTGGCCAAATTTGATTCCGGTCAGCCCCCTTCTGTTGTCCGCCGCTGCTACGATCGGTCGAGTCGAAAGTGGGGAGCGATGTGCTGTGGCCTGTTCCTCGGTCCGAACTTTTCCTTTCCATCACCTCCATCTCCATCTCCCCCCCCAAAACAACACCTACCATGTCGTCCTTCGGCAAGCTCTTCAGGGTGCACACGTACGGCGAGAGCCACTGCAAGTCGGTCGGCTGCATCGTCGACGGCGTGCCCCCGGACTCACCCTTACCGAGGAGGACATTCAGGTCCAGCTCTCCCGCAGGAGGCCTGGTCAGTCCGACATTACCACTCCTGTGAGTGCCGCCGGCTAGCAAGCGCAGCGAGCAAGAAGGAGCTGGGGGATGGGAACTACCGTCGTCAATGGCTACATTGGCTCCAGCTATTATCCCCTCTGCTATGCTTTAGCTTTACCTGCAGTCTCCTCGATTGAAGAGGAGACACAGACTGCGCATTTCGGCTGCTGACCGAACAATAGCGCTCCGAGTTCGACACTGTCCGCGTCCAGTCGGGTACTGAGCACGGTGTCACCCTCGGCACCCCGATTGGCATGGTTGTCCAGAACAAGGACCAGCGTCCCCACGACTACACCGAGACCGACCTCTACCCCCGTCCCTCGCACGCCGACTACACCTACCTCGCCAAGTACGGCGTCAAGGCCTCGTCGGGTGGTGGCCGCGCCTCGGCCCGTGAGACCATTGGCCGTGTCGCCGCCGGTGCCATTGCTGAAAAGTACCTCAAGGAGGCTTACGGTGTCGAGATTGTCGCGTTTGTCGGCTCGGTTGGCCCTGTCGCCCTCCCCTTCACCCAGGAGGAGGACGAGGTCCTCGGCAAGGAGTACCTTGACCTGGTCAAGAACGTGACCCGCGAGGAGGTCGACAAGGAGATCACCCGTTGCCCCCACCCCGAGACTTCGAAGAAGATGGAGCAGACTATCCGCGACGCCAAGGCCCGCAACGACTCGCTCGGCGGTACCGTCACCTGCGTGATCCGCAACTGCCCCCTGGGTCTCGGCGAGCCTTGCTTTGACAAGCTCGAGGCTGTCCTCGCCCACGCCATGCTCTCGATCCCTTCCACCAAGGGCTTTGAGGTCGGCTCGGGCTTCCGCGGCACCACCTTCCCCGGCTCCAAGCACAACGACCCCTTCGTCGCCGACCCCGAGAACGGCGACAACCGCCTGCGTACCACTACCAACTGGTCGGGCGGTATCCAGGGCGGCATCACCAACGGCGAGGACATCTACTTCCGCGTTGCCTTCAAGCCCCCCGCGACTATCAGCCAGGAGCAGCAGACCGCCACGTACGACGGCAAGGCCGGCACCCTCGCCACCCGCGGTCGCCATGACCCCTGCGTCGTCCCGCGCGCCGTCCCCATCGTCGAGACCATGGCCGCCATCGTCATCATGGACCAGCTCCTCCAGCAGAACGCCCGCTCGGCCGCCGCCGCCCTGCTGCCCCCCGTCACCTCGCTGCCCCCGACCATGGTCTTCCCCGGCCAGCGCAAGTAAGCGTCTCGTCAGGTGCCGCGTGTAGGTTGTGTCTCTCGTCATTACAGTCTCTCACCACCACCACCCCTAGGCCACGATCTAGTGCACGGATGTGATAAAATTAGTAGATGGATCCCAGATTATTCTTGTTTGCTGCGTCAACTTATCCTCCCATTGACCTAGACGATACTGACGCGAACACCGCCCTAGACACAGTTACTACCAATACATTGACGTCTACGGCAACAGTCATGCAGTCAGAGTCATACCGAGGCAGCTACCGCTGTAGGCAGTGGTGGTGCGCGGCCTTCGTTCCACTCCCAGCTGAAACACCCCAACTCCTTCATTTGGGTCCAAAGAAATTCACGCACCAGGCGTTTCTCCATCGGCACACGCGCTTTGACCCGATGACACCAAGCCGCCCAATCCCTCGCCTTCCGAGACAGGCTATCGGGGTCGCTGGCATGGCGGATGACCCTTCTCCACTGGGATTCACTCAGCGCAGTCTCGTCCTCGGTGCAGTAGCGCGCGATTAACAGCTGGATTTCGCGGGGCAGTCGGAGCAGCGGAAATGGGCGGGGTGGCGAAGCCTGTTGTCGTTCAGTGCCCGGGACGATGGTCTCTTGCTGTCTGCTGGGGTCTTCTGCTTCTGGTTGCTGAGATTGAGATGCCGCACTGCCCGCTTGATCGCGATGGAGCGCCCAGCGATACGTGTTGCGCACATACACGGGCGATGGCGTTCTAGAGCCGCGGCGCCGGCGTCGACGTGAACTGTCCGTGTCTGTGCCCGTGTCCTCCATGTCCCCATCCTCGGCGATTGGCTGGCGCCCATGGAGGATGATGCGAGCTGCAACAAGCCCTTTGAGCGTTGCCCGAATCAGTCGAGTGTGGTGCAGGTTGTTCCGAGTCTCCAAGTCTTCGGCGCGGCGCCGCAGAAAAACCGGAACATCGTCCGGTAACACGGCAGTAACGGAGAGTAGAGTGTAGTTTGCGCCCTCAATGGCGTCCAGGATGCAAGTGCACTGTGCAACGTCAAAATCGGCGTTGCGACGCAGCACCAAGTCGACCAGGCCATTTGTCCGTGGCGCGGCGACAAAGTCCGCAACGGCAGGAACAACGTCGCCTGCCAGGCAACAGTGGTCCATGAAGAGGCAAGTAAGGCTTGGAGCATCGAGAGCGTTGAAGAAGACACTGGTGCCCCGGCTGTCCAGCCAGTTCATTCCCAAGACCAAGTGATCCACATTGGACCCATTGAGCAGTGTCGCAATCTCTTCATCCTCCAACTGCCTCCATGTTAGCTCTCCATTGGACAAATAGCCCTGCCGCAAACGCCCCACTTACTGTAATATCGTTATGGCGAAGGTCCACACGAGTGACGTTCTTGTTGGCAGCGCAGTACCGCAGGACCGACCGCAGCCCGCGGTCAGTCATAGACGCCGAATTCAACGTGATCGCGGTTACTTCCTGGGGCCCATACGGGGCGTCGTCCGCGGCCAGGCATTCAAAGAGACATACCACGCCATCGTCGTTGAAAGGACCACGTATACTAAGGGAGGTACATGTGGGCTGCCACTTGGCCAGGAAGCGCAGGGCTAGCAAAGCGTCAGCGCGCGCTTTGTTTCTGACACGGCACAGCAGCGTCTGTACATACCTCCTGTGACGCCTCGGATGCCGTCATCCTCATCACAGTCATACTATACACATTATGATGCGATTACGAAAACAAAGTGATGGAGGGCTCACGGAGACCTGTGTCATGGGTGTCACAGTGTCGAGGTGTCGAGGTGTGATCGATGAGTGGGTACCAAGTGGACGTGATCATCAACACGCGTCAGGTTCCTGACGCAAAAGCTCGGGATCAAAGAGCACGGTCACTCACGACTGGCTGCACATTGATGGCCGACGGCACACCAAATGGTGAAGCAAGTGGCACATTAGTCTGCATGCAGTGACTGACTCGTCGACGTCGCGCGGATAGTTGCGCATACCCCAACCTCTTGTGCTCGTGCAGCTTCACCGGCTCGGTGCTTGACATTGATCATTGAAATCCCGACATCCAAAGTGGAGGCCGGTCATTTCCCGTGTCGCTCCTGTGTGCTCAGAAACCCAAACATGTGCCGTAGACCAATAAAGCCTTCTCTCTGCTGCTCCGCTGGGCCGGCATGTTTTCTTCTCACGTCTCGAAGCTCCTCGTCTCTGACGCTGCTTCCCTCAGCTGACCTGCAGCTGGGGGGTGTCTCTCAGTTCTCGATTAAGGAAAACAGTGTGGGGGAATGATCTCGGCCGAGTTTACGTAACGACGTCGTATCCAGTCAGACCCTTTGGGTGAGCTGGTCGCCCACCAAACGCAGGAGCGCCGTGAGCGCTGGAGCGCAAGGCGTGACGAGCAACAGTGCAATGGTGCAAGAGGAAAGAAAAGATTGCTGAGAACGCGTTCTTGGGAATGAAGACAGTGCTTGAGGGTGTCAGGAGGCGGGGCGTTTAGTAGAAAACACGGACGAGTGACGCGTCGACGCGATCCATCTAGCTATGTCAAGCATTTTAGAGCACCTCAGCGGCGATGAACTCGACCTCAACAAGGACATCCTTGGGGAGACGGGCGACCTCGACACACGAGCGGGCGGGCTTGGTCTCGCCAAAGAAGGCCGAGTAGACCTCGTTGAAGGCGACAAAGTCGTTCATGTCCTTGAGGAAGCAGGTGGTCTTGAGGATCGAGGCCTTGGTGGCGCCCGAGGCGGCGAGCACACCCTCAATGTTCTTGATGACACGGGCCTGGTCATGTTAGCATGAGCACAGAGGGAGGTATTGCAACCAGCGTGAAGAGGGACGAGCAAAAGCCAGACAACTCACAGTCTGCTCCTTGATGCCGCCCTCGACGACGGTCATGGTCTCGGGGTCAAGGGGGATGGCGCCCGAAGCGTAGATGATCTGTTGTCAGTGAGCCGGTTGTCTACTTGGGCTCAACGTACGCCATTGTGCTTGACAGCCTGTGATGTCAGTTATGTTGCTTGCCCACCGCGCGTAAAGACACTCACCTGGACGTAGGGGCCGATAGCGGCGGGGGCGCCTGACGAGTCAGCTGCATGCCGGATGCGCATACGGCTCAGCTACATACTCTTGGTGTTGACGACGGTGTAAGGGGACGACATTGTGGAGAAGGAACGTGCAAGAGGACGAAGAGCAGAAAGAGAACGAAGCATCGAGTTTGTGAAAGAAAGAGAGAGCTGCCTGCCCCCCTCTCCCTCGTTCCGCGGTTCGTTGCCTGTGTCGGACTGCTCGGAGACGGCCATGACGTTTCCAGACATTTTGGTTCCGCGCTCATGCGCTCAACAGATCGTCCGGGTGGTCGGACTGCTCGACGCCGATGCTCTCATCCCACCACATCGTACCCACGCTCACGCCAACAACGCCATATCAACGACTGCTGGACCAGCCTCGGTAACGGCTCCGAGAATACAAGATAGAGACGTCCTCGATACTCTCCACGACACACTACACTACACTGCTTGAATCAGCTTCGTGACTTGCAAATCAATCACAATGTCCCTTCGCCCTCTCGGACTTGGGCGCGTCGTCGCCGCTCGCGCGACATTGTCACCAGCCCTCGCCCGTCTCTCTGTCCAAGGTCCGCCATCAACCCGTGTGTCGTCGTCTGTCGCCACTGCTCTCCGGGCACGAAGCTTGCATGCGTCCTCGAGCCTCGGCCGTACTCCCATCCAAAGTGCAACGGGTTCGCCCCTCGTCCCCCGGGGCGGCGCTCTGGGACCCAACACCGGACACAGCTCGAGCGGGGGAAGCAGTGGAAGTGGCAAGCGTGAGACGGCATACACGGTCTGGTACCGTGACATCTTTCCAGGTGAGTGCCCCAAGGCCTCTTTGAGCTCAACAGGAACACTATGACATGACTGTTCGAGCTCGGCCCCCGGTTTCCTGCGCCAGCCTGCTAGAGGACTCACACTTATGCAGCAGCCATGATCCCCATCTTTGTCATGTCGACAGGCATCTTCCTTGCCCTCTCCCTGGCCCGCACATACCTCTCGAACGCCAAGTCGCTCGAGGAGTCGAACGAGCGGATCGCCCAGCTTGAGATCCAGCTGGCCAGGCTACGCGCCGAGGCCAAGCGTCGACAGGAGCGCGAGCGCCGCGAACGCGAGCGTATCCTTCCGTTTGTCGTTGAGCGTGTTCTGCAGCGTGTGGGCGCCATGGGTCCCGAGGAAGAGGAGGAGGAGATTGTCGAGGACAGGCTGCTGGTATGAGATGTAATGCATTGATTGAGCGCGCGGCGTATTGCGTTGGAGCTGCATAGGTGTTGCGCAGCCTGGGGCGCCTGGGGCGACCTGTGCAGTGACTGCACTGACGTCTGCGGCTCGTATGGCCTTGTCGAGGCTGCGTTTGTCTAGTAGCACACATACAGCGTGTTGCGTGCTGGGCATTTTTCTCTGCCTTCCCTCGTCGTCTTCCTTCCCTCACACCGTCTTGTCATCTTCCTTCACCCATCATTCACTGCACCACACTGCTACAACGGGCTCATGCGACTGCAGCGTCTTTGTCCAAGGCTGCAGGTGGACCTCTGCATCCCTCGTCGTCGTCGTCGCCGTCGCCACACTGTTGAAGCGCACTGTTTGCTTTCATGAACGGGAGTATAAAGTGCCCCGCCTGGGTGGACCGCAAAAGTAATCTCCCGCTAATAGGCAATCGTTCCGGCGGCCGGCTCTGTGCTTCGCAGGTGGCGTACGCCCAGGCCAACACGATTCCGAAAAGATCGAGTCGTGACTACCCATCGGCTCACTCGACCACACGACACATCTCTCACACGTCTCCTACCACTCCAACAACAAACACATATTCACACACACTCTATTCTCTCCCAACAACAATGGCAGCCAAGTCGCTGTCCCCCCCGTACAGCCAGATCCCCCTCGGCTCGTCGGTCCCCGCTCTCACCAGCCATGCCATCTCCGTCTCCCTCCCCCTTTGGGAGGACAACATCGCCTACGAGGAAGGCCACAAGCGCGTAGTGGAGAAGATGGAGACTGGCTACCCTCGCTTCTTCATTCACCGCTCCATCCAAAAGGTGCGTATCGCAAGCAACACACAGACAGGATGGGTCCCATGTGAGGTAGCGGCCTGTCTCTTAAGGGAGGTCGCTGCTAACCCTGGCATCCTGATAGTGGATGGAGACTATGATAACTGACATGCAGCTCGCGGCCCTCTGCCTTGCCAAGTTTGGCCAGACTGACGAGTCATGCATGCTCTTCCCCTCGCCCCGCATCGCTGCCGAGGCGCGCGACTTCCTCGCTGCCCAGACGCCGTCGATCTCCTCGCGCACCGTCGAGTTTGTCATCTGCCCCGGTGCCAACTCGCTCCCGACTGCCCGCACCTCGGTCACTGCTATCGACTGCATTGAGCTCCAGATCCTCCTTTTCAACAAGGACAACTTCCCGTCCGCCAAGCAGTTCTGGCAGCACAGCGGCGACGGTATCTCGTCGCGCATGGCTGAGCGTGCCCTCGCCTTCCTCGGTGAGGCCCCCGCTGGCATGAACAACGCGACCCCCGCACGCCCAGCCCTCTGCCGGCCGTGGCTACTCGCGCAACCGTCACTATGGTCGTGCGACGCACCCGCACGTCGGTTCTAGCGCCGGCCCCTCGTCCGCCGCTGCTGCCATCTCGTCTGGCTCGTCCACCCCTGGCCCCGGTATCAGCGCTCCCGAGGATCTCGCGTCCACCGACCTCTCGACGTACCTCGAAGAGCGTTACGGCCGCAACCTCCCCCTTTTCAACGCCCCGCTCGCCAAGCAGGCCCTCAAGCGTCGTATCGCCGGTGGCCTCCTTCCCTCGGACGAGGAGTTTGTGGACGGCAAGGCAGGTGACATTGCCCGTGGTATTACCGAGGACAATGTCTACCTCTACCCTGGCGGCATGAGCGCAATCTGGCACGCACACAAGGTTGCGCGACTTTCAAGGACTCTTCATGGAGGAAAAGAAGGAATCAGCGTTTGCTTTGGGTAGGTGGTGCTCGTAAGGACCGTGTGCTAACCCTCAGATTCCCCTACACCGACACTCTCAAGATTCTGAACAAGTGGGGCGAAGGATGTACCTTTTACGGCAACGGCACAAACGCAGAGCTAGACGAGTTTGAGGCATACCTCGAGACCCAGGACAAGTCAGCGCCCGTCCTTGCCCTCTTCTGCGAGTTCCCTTCGAACCCCTTGCTTCGTTGTTCGGACCTCGCTCGTCTGAGGAAGCTCGCCGACAAGCACGGCTTTGTGATTGTGATCGACGAGACTATTGGCAACTTTATCAACGTCGACGTCACGCCCTATGCGGACATTCTCGTATCGTCCTTGACCAAGATCTTCTCTGGCGACTCCAACGTCATGGGCGGATCCCTTATCTTGAACCCCAACGGACCAAAGTACACCGAGCTCAAGGCGGCGATCACCGTCGACTACGAGGACATCTACTACCCCGAGGACGCCGTCTACATGGAGCGCAACTCGCGCGACTACCGTGGCCGCATCAAGCGTGTCAACGACAACGCGTTTGATGTGACCGAGTACCTCCACTCCAGGTCGCTCATGGATGAGTCGTCGCCAGCCGAGGGCAAGGCCATCAAGCGTATCTACTACCCGCGCTACGAGACACCCGACCTTTACGCCGCCTGCCAGCGCCAGCCCACCACCGGCAAGGGAGGCTTTGGCGGTCTCTTCTCGGTCACGTTCACCTCGATGGCCGCGTCTGTCGCATTCTACGACACCTTGTCGTGCGCCAAGGGTCCTTCGCTTGGCACGTCGTTCACCCTCGCCTCGCCCTATGCCATTCTGGCCCACTACTACGAGCTTGACTGGGCTGCGGGCTACGGTGTCGAGGCCGGTCTCGTCCGTATCTCTGTCGGCCAGGAGGAGGCTCCTGCCCTCAAGGCCATGTTTGAGGCGTCGGTCAAGGCTGCCGAAGCTGCCGTTGCCAAGGAGGCCGCCGAGCCCAAGGCTTAGATCTAGTCTTGTTATAGGACGAACGTGTTTTACCTGGCCTCTGCAATGCGCATGCCTGAGGATGTTATCTTGACCTTGGTCACCAAACGTAGCAGAATGGCATCAATCGGCAGACACCGCCACAGCTGAACGACCACTTCCCCGTGTGCCCTTGTCTGCCGTTGTGCCCCGTTCTGCTTTCCTCTCTGCTGGCAAGAACGACAAGAACGTCAGCGAGCCGACGGTCCGTCAATGAACGGACGACAGGAAGGCAAACGCGCAGCCTGTACCTTCACGGAGCGTGCCACACATGTCCTCTGAATAGCATAGTGGTATTGCGCCGGACTGTAACCTGTTAACTGTCTACACCTCCCTTCCAAATGGAAGAACGTCATCCGTAGGTCCCCTGTTCGAATCAGGGTTCAGAGAGCATGAGCAGCGTCGCAACAGCGACGAAGAGCTCAGTTTTTGCTGCTTTTGACGGAGATGTAGCGCGACATCAAGTGGGAGTGACGGACGAAAGGTGGACTGAAACTCACCTGGACCTCCACTTTTCGTTTTGGCGGTGCCGGACCATTTCATGTTTTCCATGACGCGACCTGACTCTCCATCACCCAAACAGCTACACCTCCAATGTCGTTCACCACCAACGAGCCCGTTACCGACAGCATGAGCAAGGAGGAGAAGGCCGCCCAGGTCGCGCAGGACGCTGCTGACCGCGAGCGCGAGCGCACCGAGCAGGCCGGTGAGTTTATCGTCCTCCATTACGTCCCTCACCTTTGCCTCTGTCTTTACACATTTTACCCCACTGTAACGTGACGACTGACAGCCCGCAGCCCTCCCATACAGCTGGAACCAGGACCTCAAGACAGTCACTGTCAACGTGCCGCTCCCCGCTGGCACGCGTGCCAAGGACCTGAATGTCGTGATGGACCGCACCAAGCTCAAGGTATGTCGCGGTGTGCGCAGTGTGGAGGACGGGGCTGACGTGCGCAACAGGTCCAGGTCAAGGGCGAGGAGGCCATCATGGAGGGCGCGCTCTTTGAAGATATTGCCAAGGACGACTCGAGCTGGACCATCGGTGAGTGAGGGTTGTGGGCAGAGAGCTGTGGTGGATGTTGACAGCTCGTCGTTAACTCCTTGCCTCCCTCCCACGTATCTCCTGTCCTCTACACGTCTCTGACTGAATCTCAGACAACGGTATTCTCACGTTTGAGCTGGAGAAGCTGTCGGGCCACATCGGCTCGCACCGCTGGTGGCCCCACGTCCTGACCCACCACCCCAAGCTGGACACGACCAAGATCAAGCCCGAGGACTCGAAGCTGAGCGACCTCGACCCCGAGACCCGCGGCATGGTGGAGAAGATGATGGTGAGTGTGCGATGCCACGGCTGGCCTCGTTGGACTTGACCGCCGTGCGCGACGTGTGCTACACGCAGCTGACTGATGACCAGTTCGACAACAAGCAGAAGGCCATGGGCAAGCCTACCAGCGACGAGCTGAGGAAGCTCGAGGCTATTGACAAGTTCCAGAAGATGCACCCCGAGATGGACTTTAGTCAGGTGGGTTCACTTGCTGTTACTCGGGACCAGGGGCTGACAGACGGCAGGCCAAGATGGAGTAGAAGGGCATCAGGATCATTGTCGCATGAGCGGAGGTGTGGGCATATGCACTGTATTACACATATTGCACGAGGATCAGCAGACGAGAGCACCGCTGTCTCCATACTACTGACCCTTCTGTCGTGCTTTAGAAACAACGTGCTGCACTCCTGTTCTGAGATTCCAAAGCACCATCAGAATCAGACAGAAGCCCCCACAACCAAACCAGTCGACGTGGTATCAGATCCCGCGCAGCCAGACCAAGGCCGATATTGCGTTATCAGCGGAAAAGTCCATCCCCTTCATCTTCCGCATTTACCCACCACCTTACAACGATGCCTGCGTGTGTATCCCCACCCCACTGCCCAGCTGACAAGCAGACCAAAGCTGAAAGCACTGCTCATCGACCTTAACGGAACCCTCCATGTAGGCCCAAACCTCACCCCGCGCGCCGCCGCCGCCGTGGACCGGTTGAGAGCCGCCAAGGTCCCCTTTGTGTTCTGGTTCGTTATAGGATCCCCGCACCTCAAACTAACGGACACTCAGCTCCAATTCGACCAAGGAATCCGAGATCCGCCTCCTTGCGCGTCTGAACAAGATGGGCCTCTCTGCCGCTCAGGACGAGCTGCTCACGTCGCTGGGAGCGTGCCGGTCCCTCGTCGAGCGCAGGGGGTTGCGGCCCTTCCTCCTCCTCTCGTCCGAGGCCCAGGAGGAGTTTGCGGGCCTCGACCTGTCCCCGCCACACAACGCCGTCGTGCTGGGCCTGCACCCCCAGAGCTTTGGGTACGACAACCTCAACACGGCGTTCCGCATCCTTAAGCGGGAACCGCTCCATGGGGTCGACGCGGACAACGGCGACGACGCGACGACCACCCCACAGCCGGTCCTCATCGCACCGCACACGGCGGCGTTCCACCAGGCGCCCGACACGGGCAGTTTCCCCTCGGGCCTCTCGCTGGGTATCGGCGCGTACGTGCGTGCTCTCGAAGCAGCGTCGGGCGTGACTGCCGAGGTGGTCGGCAAGCCCACGCGCTCGTTCTACGAGCTGGCCATTGCGCGCATCGAGACAATGTACGGCGTGACGCTGGAGAGCGGCGAGGTTGGGATTGTAGGAGACGATGTGCGGAACGACCTGGGCGTGGGTGCGCAAGAGTTGGGGCTGAAGCGGATTCTCGTCCGGACCGGCAAGTACCGTGCAGGTGTCGAAGAGGGCAGCAAGCCTGATGCAGTGTACGACACGTTTGCCGACCTCGTCGACGACCTCGTCCTCTCATGACCTCGTTTGGTGAAACCCACTCCTCCGCCATATATAGATTAGACCCATAGAACCGCATATGACACACGCTGCATGACATGACACTCAAAAAAACTACCTAATACTATCTAGTACAGTCCGGCGGCGCGGCTCTTCGAGTCGCGGACAATGGGGAGGGGCACGGGGACAAACGACTTGAGGACCTCGTTCTCCCACTCCTTGAGGGGGCCAGCACGGCGCTTGTTGGCAATGGCATGCTCGCCAAACTGGGCCTCAATCTCCTCGGCAGACGTGCCCATGGCGTGAGCCTCCTCGCGACCGGCGGCCTCGGCCTGGAGAGTCTCCTTGCGCTCGGCGATCGCGCGCTCAAACACGTCCCAGGCAATACAGGTCGTGGTGGCACCTTCGGGGTGGTCGAGGCTCATCTTGTCGGGGATGACGGGCACAACGGGCTGGGCGGCGTTCATGGCAGCCTCCTCGTCGTCAATAGCAACAGCAGAGCTGCTAGCCTCCTCCTTGACATCCTCCTTGGTCTCCTCGGTGGCACCGACAGCAGCCTTCTCCTGGTCATCGCGAAGCACAAACTCGCCCTGGCGCGTGCGAGTGAGCTTGACGACGTGGGCACCGCAGCCGAGGGCGAGGCCAATGTCGTGGACAATCGAGCGGACGTACGTGCCCGAGCTGACGGTCATGCGGACCTTGAACGTGGCGGGACGCAGGCCAGTCTGGGGGCTCACTTCGGGAACGTCGGGGGCCGAGAGGTCAATCTCGGGCTCGGCAGTGGCGGCCTCGTCGCCGGCCTCGTGGACCATCTTGTTGAGACGGCTGAAGACGCCCTTCTCCTCGGCGGACAGAACCTCCTTGGGCCAGACGTACTGGTGGCCACCGTCACCGGGGACGACCTCGGCAGGCGTAAAGTCGATAAGGTCGATGGAGACAGTGACCTCACGGACAGGGATGGCGCGGGGGAGGGGCTTGCTCTCGCGCGCATACTCGTACAGCGGCTTGCCGTCCATCTTGAGCGCGGAGAAGCTGGACGTTAGCTAGATCACAGGGACTGTACTCGGCTAGCTCACATAGGCGGGGTCTGCTTGATGACGCCGCGGAACTGGTCCAGAACCTTCTCAATGTCCTCGCGGGTAATGTTGTCAAAGTTGCCAGTGTGGAGGATGGGGCTCTCGGCATCGTAGCTGGTGGTGGCAGCGCCGAGCATACCAATAGACTCGTACTCCTGCAATATGTCAGTCCGTGGATCAAGGGAGATGATGGATAAAAGTTCGCGAGGGCCGCTTCGGTGAAGACTGTGTGTGGGCAGAGGAGCCGCCAGACTCCTCCCGACATCGCTAAAACAACATGCCCATGGACCAGACCGGCCAGACCCACCTTGCTACAGGTCAGGAAACGGTTGAGGTGCTTCGTACCGCGGTTCACACCAAGCACTACCATTAGCAAACAAGCAAACCTCATTGTGTCATGCTGGGAGCCGAAGGGAAGCGAGGGGAGGGCATCAACAGCGGTGCCAGGACGTGATGGGTCCAGTAGCGGTTTGTGCTCCTTCCCCGGCACCACCACGCACAGCGCGCAGCATGATTGACACTCACCAAGAACACCGTCCGCAAGGGGATCGAGGGTACCTCCCTGGCCGATCTTGAGACCCATGTGGGTGGTGTTGCGCTTGCGCTTGTTCTTCTCCTTGGGCCTGATACGGGGTCCGGACGCGTCGTCGAAGAGACGCGACTCGAGGAGGAGAGGGGTGATCGAGTCGATGAGGCGCATCCTGCATTTGTCAGCTTTTTGCCAGAGCATTTCAGCTGGGTAGGGGAGGGAGACAAGCGTAACATCGCGCGGTGACGCCGTTGGCGGTGGGACAAAGGTGACTCAACCAGACGAGATGGAGATGTTTCTGTGCTCTGTGCAGACTATCGGCAAGCACTCACGACGTGGGACCCGTGGGCTTGGCCACGGGGAACATCCCGTTGAGGGGGAAGGAGGGGGTGGGAGCAGCCTTGGGCATGGTGGACAGGAGCCGGAGGTTGGTCGTCGCCTTGAGCATGGGACAATGTCAACGGTCAAAATGGGTTCATCTCAACTTTTGGCTGTTTGGTGGCAACTTTTCGGGACGTCATGAGGCACAGGGCTCTGGGGTGGGGCATTTCACCACCTATGCCAATGGCCCATGGCCCGGTCTTCTACTACTACAACACCTTGCATTACAAGCTGGACACGATGCATAGGACATGTTCTCCCGCCCTACTGCACGCCAAACTAGTGGTCTACGCCTTCACACCGTCAAACCCGGTTTTTACTCCTCGTCAACAAGAGGCAGGCCGTTCTGGAGCATCTTGACGGCGATCTCGAAGAGGTAGTCCAGGCACTCGGCCTGGGTCTTGGCCGACTCCCAAGTAGGACCTGTACGTCAGCAAAGTGTCCATGACCGCATTCCCAACGGTCTCCGGGGGGCACCTCCAGCTGACAGACGTTCTGTTCCAGCTGCAGTCCCCCGCTTCAATACAACGCACCCCAGACGTAAACACCGTGGCGACGGACGAGAATGGCAGCCGCGTCGGGGTAGTCGGTCATGGCCTTGGCCATCGAGTCGGTGAGATCCTCCTCGCGGGCAGTGTTCTCGATGATGGGGACCTCGAGGGTGTTGAAGTAGGCAAGAGTCTTGCCGACACCGCCGAGACGCACGCCCTTGATCATCTCCTGGTGCGAGATTCGGAACGACTTGGCGTCCTTGCCGAGGAGGAGGGTGAGCATGACTGGGAGGAGTATGTCAGCTGAAACATCAAGATGGTACGACAGCTACACTCACCGGCATTCTGCGAGTGGGTGTGAATGCACGACACGGCGTCACGCTGGGTGAAGGCGTTCCAGAACAGTGGGGTGCACTGCGACTCGGACAGGCCCTGGTGGTCAGCAAAGCCTCGGTCAGCCCAGCCACTCACCTTCCTGCTGGGGATGCGGACAAAGTCACGCTTGCTTCCGGGCTTGGGGACGCTGCTCTGGGCGAAGGGCAGGACGAACATGTGCTCGGGGAGGATACGCTCCTTCTGGACGCCAGAGGGGGCAAGGTAGACCAGGGGACTGTGGAGAGGGTTAGAGATGGTGTGTTGCCAGGAGGCACTGGATAGCAAGCTGAGCGTAGCCAAGGATGCGCGCAAAACAGCTTGACGTGACCTAGACAGACTCACCCCGAACGCATCGAGATACCTGCTCGTTAGCATGACGTGAGTTGTCCGGTGTCATGTCCAACTCACCACCACCGGTACCGGTGACCCAGCCGAGCTTGTAGAACTCGCGGCAGAGCTCGGGGATGAGGTTGGCGGGCTGGAAGTGTCAGGACAAGCAATATGTCGCGACTGGCACCGCGATACAAGGTTATGAGGAAGGACCGATGAGCTGCATCCTCCAGACATGGGTTGCTCGACCTTGCTCAACAAAAGAATGTCTCGAGCCTCAGCTGCCCAGAGACCGTGTAAACAACTGCAACTCACGTGCTCGGGGTCGTCGCTCTTGACGAGCGCCTCGGCACCCTCAGAGAGGGGCACAATGTCGCCGTAGCCCGGAACGCTGATGGCGGCCATGGTTTGTATGTTGTTGAGAAGGACGAGGATGGCACAAAGTGGAGGTTATGGCGTGACCCACCCAACTTTTTTGGCACGTGGGTGGCGGACGCCAATCTCGGAAATGTGCGCGCGATCCCCCATGTCAATACGATCGTTTCGTCAATCTCGTCTCGAAGCAACCCAGAGCTCCAGAGTTGCGCGTCTACGGACGGGGGAGACGGTATACATCTCTCAACTACAACAAGTACATTCCCGGCGCCCTCAATATCTAGCACCCTCACCACGACGCCTCGTGTCTCCTTTGACACCACCCGCCTATCCGCTCGGCGGCTTTGGGCTCGACCTAACACCTTGCGAGTGCACGCTCGGGCTACGCACAAATTGCTGCTTGGCACGTCAGCGTTCACTCGTCATTTCCGGCCAGGTCGACTTACTGCCTGGAGGGTCTGCATGGACATCTGAGGCGTGCCGACCATTTGCGGCGTGCCCACCATCTGCGGTGTCCCCA
Source organism: Apiotrichum porosum (assembly GCF_003942205.1). NCBI lineage: Eukaryota > Fungi > Basidiomycota > Tremellomycetes > Trichosporonales > Trichosporonaceae > Apiotrichum > Apiotrichum porosum. The sequence continues at coordinate 2,137,819 of NW_021167110.1, read as the reverse complement.
CCATCTGAGGCGTGCCCACCATCTGCGGCGTACCCACCACGGGCACCTGGCCCATCTGGCTCTGCTGGGCCTGCATCTGCGCGACAGCAACTGCCTGGGCCTGAGCCTGCGCCTGTGCTTGGGCTTGGGCTTGAGCTTGGGCTTGAGCCTGCGCCTGCGCCTGAGCCTGAGCTTGAGCCTGAGCCTGGGCTTGAGCCTGGGCTTGTTGGGCTTGCTGGACCTGCGCGTTCCGCATGAGTTGCATGTGGACGGCGCGGATCGTCTCCGGCGTAGCCTGTTGACCCGAGGCCGTGAGCGTCGCGATGATCTGCTGGAACTGTGCTTGCTGCTGTGGCGTCATGGGGGTGTTGGCGATGGACCCAGCCTGCATCTGCGGACTGCCGGCGGCGGGCGGGCGCATGTGCTGTTGCATGCCCATACCCGCAACACGTTGGGCTTGGGCTTGGGCTTGGGCCTGAACTTGCGCAGCCTGCATGGCCTGCATTTGGGCCTGGGCCTGGGCAGCCTGGGCAGCTTGAGCGGCCTGGGCGGCCTGAAGAGCCTGCTGTTGCTGCTGTGGCGACGACTGGATGCCTGCGTGGTGCTGTTGGGCGGGGGAGGACATTTGCGTGACGTCGCCGTTGGGAATCTCGCCTGCAGACGCGTACGGGGACGCCAACGTACCGGGCTGCGAGTGCGGGGTACCAGTGAGACTGGCGGCGCGCGCCTGGGCAGCAGCCTGGGCCTGAGCCTGAGCCTGGGCCTGGGCCTGAGCTTGAGCCTGTTGGGCTTGGGCTTGGGCTTGGGCTTGGGCTTGGGCTTGGGCCTGAGCAGCAGCTTGTGCTTGCGCCTGCGCATGGGCAGCTTGTTGCTGACGCTGAGCTTGAACAGCAGCCTGTTGCTGGGCTTGCAACAACTGGAGCTGCTGCTGTTGCTGGGTTACTTGCACCTGGCCAGCCGGGGCGGGAGGCCGGGCGCCGTTGGCGAGTACGGGGGCGTTGCCGTTCAGACCGGCAGCGCGACCATTGACGGCGGTAGCAGCGGCGACAGCGTTGAGAATCTGCTGCTGACTAGGTGCCATGTTGATCGGCTGGCCGTTGGGACCCAAACGCTGCGGTGTCGGGGCAGCAGCCTGGGTGGGTGTGCCGGCCGCCGAGGGAGTAGCTGGAGCAGGCTGCTGCTGTGGTTGCTGTGGTTGGGCCGGGCCCTGGGGCTGAGCAGGAGGACGCACAGCTCCGCCGCCGGCATTGAGCATGGCCTGCTGCTGTCGCAAAGCCTGCTGCTGCTGTTGGCGGTGCTGCTCTTGGAGGAGACGGCGTTGCTGCTGAGCCTCGTGGATCCGCAGGTCGCGCTGGTACTTTGCCTCGACGAGCTCGAACGGTGTCGGAGGCTGGCCGTTGGGGTTGGCAATCGTCGAGTGCGACTCGTGCACTGTAATCTCCTTTGGCTCCATGTCCTTCAAGCTCTCCTTGGCCTTGTTATCCCTGCGGCGCGAGAGACGGCGGATGGCATCATACAGCGCCTGGTGGCGGATGGCCTTCTTGGTCGAACCATCGTAGCGCTGCTGCTTGGCAGCCTTGGCCTCACGCTTGGACAGACCAGGAGGGGGAGGGGGCTCCATGACCTGTCCAGGGACGGGGGGAGGAGCAGCACCAGGCACGCTGGGAGCGACGATGGCAGTTGGTGTGCTGACCCCAGCACGCGAAGGGGTGCCAGCGGCTGGTGTGCCAGTGGCAGCACCGGTGGGAGCCGCTGTTGGGGTGTCTGCCTGTGACTTTGGCACATTCTTGCCTGGTCCCCAGGTCGTGTTCCAACGTTCGTAGCAGTCGTATGCGCTCCGACGGTCCGAGGGAATGGTCACACGCTCGCTGTTGAACGCGTCGGCAATGAGCTGCCAATTGTACGGGAACGTGGTGACAAGGCGAAGGAGGATCTTGTCCTCTTCAGGTGTCCATGCAGGCTCGGGGCGGTTATTATCAGGCTTGATCTGCGGGTTGTACGGTTGCAGGTTGAGCGGGCGGACGCCACGGCCAGAGAAGAACGTCGATAGTGAGGCGACCACCTCGGGAGGCAGGTCGGTAGAACCCTTGGGGTCCTCGTACCACAGTCCTTCGCGCAGGTCCCAGTCGCCATCAGTGTCAAAGTGGTTACGCGCGGGCTGGAGGTGGGAGACAAAGACGGGGCGGAAATCGAGGATACGAGACGTATGCGCCATGCGGTTGCCCGAGGTCATGCCCTCGTCCATACGGCGGTGGACCTTGGTATCGTCTGGAGGATTGGGACCGCTGTACACTGCCAGATCGGGGAAGAGCTCCTGGAGAGTAGGTGGGGGCTGTTCAGATGGCGACCCCTCCTTGTCCTGGGTCGCAGGAGAAGTCGACTTTGGCTTGGGGAGCGGCAGAGAGCTGAGGTCGGCAGTCGGCGCCTCCGCAGGCATGTAGAGCAGTGGTCGACGCGCAACTGCCAGTTCCTCGACATTGGCAAACCTCTTGCTCAGAACCAGGCCGTTGGGCAGGACAGTCCCGTCCCGTTCCTGCTTGTCCTCGTCTCCGTCTTTGCCCTGGCTACCTGCTGCTTCGCCAGCCGCATCGATGTCTACAGTCAGCGCAACCCAAGACAACCAAGCCTTACCGTCGAGCCCAACTCCATCCTCTTCTCCCTCGGCATCCATCTCGCCATCGGCATCGGCCTCACCATCCGCGTCTGCCTCTTCTCCCTCTGCATCTGCTTCCTCGCCCTCTGCGTCCGCCTCCCCATCGGCATCTGCTTCTCCGTCGGCGTCGTCCTCCTCCACCGCTTCCATTTTGACCTCGGTGTTGTCGTCGTCCTCTCTGGTCTGGATCTCGTCGAGAACTTGGGCGCCGCTAGGTTCGGGACGTTCGGGCAGGTCGATGTCGTCGTCTTCGTCGCCGCCTTGGCCGACGAGCATCTCGACATCCTCCTCGGCAGACCCCTCGGCGTTGCCGCTGTCAACCTTGCCGGGGACGGCAATGTCCTTGCTCGCACCCCATCCGCGGCCGCCGACCATGCGGTCCGCCTTTTCGTCGACGGACGCGAGGTGCCACTCGACAATCTGGTACGCCAGTTCGCGGGCAATGACGCGCTTCCATCGCCTCTCCTCGGAGAAGTCGGTCTGCATCCACTCCTGGGAGAAAGAGTCAGTGACCATGTTGGTTTACGTTTCATCTGTATGTGAGACCCACCATCTCGTCCAGGAGCCAGTCCCAGTGACCCTTGGGCATTGGTGGACCGCGGTGCTTCTTGGGCTGACGCAAGGACCACCTCCCGGCGGCCTTCTTGGCCTCGATTCGCTCCATGGCGCGGACATGTCGCAGCTCTGCTTGTGCCACGCGCCAGTCGGATGTGAGCACACACTTGGAGCTCTTGGAGATTCCGCCCGACAGCGGGTTGAGGTTGTACATGAGGCTGAGCTTGAATGTGTCCACTTTGCCCTGGTCGCCCTTGCTTCCTCGCCGGTGCCGGTGTGCAGTGGCAGGGACGGCAGGGAGGCGGGGCACCTTGGAAGAGGCATAGTCGGTCTCGAGGGGCATGAGCACCTTGAACGCCTGGGAAGGGGGCGGGGATGCGGCTGGGTTGTAGTTGTCCACCGGCTCCCATGGCTGAACGTCGATGTCGCCGTTCAGAATGATAGGAGAACGTGGGGGCAGCACGTCGCTCAAGTTGACTGTTGATGGGGGCGGTTTCAACGTTCGCACCGGAGACGTGGGGCGAGAGGAGCGAGTGGTACGCGGCGACGCAGCGGCGGGTGTCCCCACACGCGAGCTTGACCTGCTCGAGGCTCTCGTGGCCGGGGCAGCTGCGGCCGCCTCCACAGAGACGTGCGGCACTTGTGCGGCCTCGACTCTGGGCTCGTCGGGAAAGTCAATAGCAGTTGCCGGTGGTGAAGGAGGTGGGATGGGCGGCAGCGAGAGCTTTGCTATCCTTGACGGACCGGCTTCGAGGCGATACTCGTCCTTCCAACCGTCAAACGCCTCCTTGGCTCCGGGCTCGAGCTCTTCGTCTTCCATGTCTACACTGGGGAAGTCGTGTCCACTCTCACGCTTGCGTTTCAGTAGCCCATATAAGTTCCGGAGGGCAACACCATGCGCCTCGACATACTCGCTGCAGAAGGAACGTCAGTGGCGGCACAACATGGACAACAGGCCATTCAGCGACGACCCGGTACACACCTTGCAAGTGTTTCTTTCGCCGCAAGAACATCATGGACGGCACCGCTAAGCTGATGCGGCTGTGACATTGTCAGTATATACAAAGTGGTGCACGGACGGTATTCGCGAACAAGGAGGGACATTGCGCCGAAGGGAGGGAGAGAGGGGAGAGAAAAGGAAAACGCACCTCGACGTCGGTGGCCATTGCGGGCGATCTGGCGCTTGGTTTTACGCAGTTTCTTCGCGCAATGAAAGGATAAACTGCGTCGGCGTGCTGCCCGCGGGCTGTAGGTGATGTGGAAGGCGGATGCGGCTGCTGGTGGGCGCTGGTAAACACGGATTGGAAGGGTGGTCTGATGCACAAGCAACGACGACGAGGAGGGCTGGGTTGAGTGCGCGGAAGCAAATATTGGAGGAAAGATAGGCGCACAACAATTAAAACGAAATACAGGTAAACATGGTTTACGGGCCTAAAATGGGGAAATAAATAGGCCCGCAGTTTTGGTTTGCAGATCTGTGGTGCCCCATGCTGGCGGCGCCACTTTTGTATATGTTCCGGTAAGCTCGGGGATCGAGGGTGTTGGGCGGGTGTGTGTTGGATGGCGAGCTGCTCTGCTTGGTCGATGGTGGTCGGTCGCGCGTCCCACAGCGGCTGTGTGTCTCTCTCTCCATTGTTCCCCTCTTTCGGTGGGCTCACTCTTTATTCCACTCACAGCACACAGCCCCCTCGTATCTCTTTCCCCCCCATCGCTCTCCCAAACCTCACTCAATGGCCACCACCGTACCACCCAAGATTTCAGTCACGAGCGTCGCGTCGTCGGACTCTGGCGACCAAATCAGCGCGTTTCGTCGCGCGTCAGTGGCCGCCAGGCTACGCGACAGTGCATCAGACTCCCCCATCTCGCCGCTGGGCGTGCCGTCAAACAACTCCAGGTTTCCCGGCCCAGTGTCAGCTCCTGCCGCCTCTGCCTCTGCCTCTGCCGCTGCCGACGACACTGGCCTCTACATGCCCAAGACAAATGCCTATGCCGCCAAGGACACGATCCCCAACACGCCGCTCGTGGCGAGCATGATCTCGGCTGGTCTCGGCGCGCTCGCTGGCATCGCAGCGTTCAGTGCTGTCCGCCCCGTCCTCGCGCTTCTCGGCGCGGACAGCTGGACATGGGCGCGCCCCCAGCTCGGCATCTACCTCGCTGCCATGGGTCTCTTCCACCTGCTCGAATTCTGGACCACGGCAGGGTGGAACTATGACAAGCTCTCTGTCGACGGTGAGTTATGACGAGAACCCAGTGATGGGGGAAGCGTACTGACGCGTGTTTCCCGTCCGCAGCGTTCCTCCTCAACAACACCATGGACTACCACATTGCCCACGCCGTCGGCCTCGCCGAGTACTTTATCAGCTCGTACTTTTGGCCTGCCAAGTTCCAGTCGGTGTTTGCGTCGGTCCCCGTCCTCGCTCTTGGTGAGTCCCCAGAGTTTCCAGTGATACGCGTTGGAAACTCGTTGCTGACCGCTCGGTGCAGCTGTGGGACTCCTCGTTGCTGGCCAGACATTCCGTTCCCTCGCAATGGTGCATGCCGGTAACAGCTTCAGCCACCTGGTGAAAAAGGTCAAGCTCCAGGACCACACCTTGGTTACTACGGGCGTCTACGCGTGAGTGTATTGCACGCAGCTGGCCTATCCTATCTCTAGAAGACCTAGCTGACCAGAACCAAGTTACGTCCGTCACCCGAGCTACGTCGGCTTCTTCTACTGGGCACTGGCCACCCAGGTGCTCCTGTCCAACGTCGTTAGCACGGCTGCATTCTGCCTCGTCCTCGGCCGCTTCTTCGGGCACCGCATCAAACTCGAGGAGGTCCACCTCATCCAGTTCTTTGGCGACAAGTACCTCGACTACCGAAGGAAGGTCGGGTCGGGTCTCCCCTTCCTCGGCGTCTAAGCGACAGTATTGCTCTGTAGACGAGACGCGAGGGTCTAATGGGTGATGGGGAATGCATGTACATGATCTAAAGACAAAGGAAACACACAGTAAAGAGTTGCTGCTTTTAACGCTTGCCAGCCGGCTTCTTGGGCGGCGGAGGGGGCGCGTCGTCGTCGCTCTCACTGTCGCTCTCCTCGCCCGCCGAAGGCACATCGCCAGCAGGCGCGTCCATGTCCCAGTCATCGTCGTCGTCCTCTGCCATGCGGTCCTCGTAGTCGAACTCGTCGTCGTCGTCGTCGCTCTCCTCGTCGGCAGCAGCGGCCTTCTTGGCGCGACGGCGCTCGAGGGCCTCCTCCGGGTCCACGTCCGAGTCGACATCCGAGAGACCGTCGACGTCGAGGTCCGAGCGGTCCTCGTCGTCCTCGTCCTCGTCCTCGTCGTCGCCCTCGACCTTGACGCCCTTCTTCTTCTTGGCGTCCTTCTCGGCCTTTTTGCGAGCAACGTTCGCAGCCTGCTCGGCACGACGGGCGTCCTTGAGCTTCTTCCTCTGGTCGTGGGACTTTTGCAATGCCGACGCTTGCGACTTGGTACGCGACTCGAACTCGTGGAAGACCGTCTGGCCCTCGCCGCGCTTGGAGCCGACAAGACCCTCGACAACCTTGATGAGCTTGAGCTCGAGACGGGGGCCCGTCTCCAGGAGACGCACGGCCTTGCGCTCGCCCTTCTTGTTGCCACGGCCCACATAGTCCTCGGGCAGCTCGACGGCGTTCGAGTCCGACTCGGCCTCGGACGCCTCGCTCTCGCTCATGCTGTCGTAGCCCGACCCAGCCTCAGAGCCGGGGGTGCTGGTGCGGCGGATGAGGTAGTCAGCAATGTCGTCGGCGTTGGAGAGGTTGGGCGCGCGTCGCGACGTGCCGCCGCTGCTGGGGTTGAGGAGCTTGCGGACACGACGCGACACACCCTGCGGGCGAACCGAAATGGTGAAATGACGCATCGAGATGAGACCCGTGCCGTGGTTGTACGAGATGAGGAGCACGCGACGGAACGTCGGCAGGGCCGACTTCTCAACCTGGATGGGCGGGAACAGGCCCTGGAACATGGTGCTCATCAGCTTGAGCTGGGGCAGAGCGGGGCCGTCGGCTGGCTGCTGGAAGTTGTTGAGGACCAGAAGGGGAGGGTTGCGGTACTCGCCACCGGGGCTCTTGGCAATGTTGCGCATCGCGCTACGAGCGTTCGCGAGGTCACTACAGTTTTTGTCAGCTATGCTAATCGGTTATCACAGGCCTAGCTCACCGCATGAGGGAGTAGCGCTCGACACGGAAAGTGAGCGTGGGGCCCTGGGGAAGACGAGCGACACGGAGGTGAACGTTGGCGGCGTCGGTGAGCGTGAACGCCATCAGGTGAGTGACGGAAAGAGTAGGCGCAATGGTGAGGTAGTCGCGGAGGCGAGCACCGGGCCTCTCCTTGAGACGGGTAGCAGTGTTGGGTTCCATGAGCTGGCGCATGTCGGATACTAGCGACTCTACTGATTTTGTCACTCGCCCAGACTGAAATGTCAGCTTAAGCCGGAGGGCTCCAGCTTACCTTGATGACGAATGACTTGGGGGCCTTTGCCTCCTCCTCTCCGGGCTGCACGCCCTTGAGGTGGGTCCTGGTCTTTCTCCTGCGCTTGCCCATGTTGTTGGAATGTTTGTTGGTGGAATGGGTGAGGACGTTCAACTGGAAGTCTTTACGCGCACACTTGGTCGATTGCCACCAGAAATTCAGATCCCGTCAAGTGGCCCTCAGATTATATTACGTAAACCATTGTGTGCCGTTGATCGAGGCATTGTGTGTTGCATGAGTAGTCCTTTGTATGGTCCCCTCCTCCTCGTTCCTCCGTGGATCCGTGGCACTTTGCACTTGGCTGGCAACCGCGCGTATCACAGCGACCTCCCACCATCGTTTGCAGCAGCTCTCTTTGCCGCACTGTGTCCCCTGTGCGCTCACGCCACTGCTGCATACCCATCTGCAGCCCTCTTGACTCTCTCTTTTCGGCTATACTTCGGACATGGCACTCTACAGGATCACGTTGCTGGAGACCCCACACTGACTGATAACCACACGTCATTTTTCCCACCGCACGCCGGCCCGGGTGTGGGGAGGGGAGCGGAGCGAGTTGTCTCCACCCGAGAGCGAGAGAGGCCGCCTGCCGCTCTCCAAAAGATCAACGTCTGCTCTCTTGGGTCTTGCCTCGCACTTCCTCGTCGTCGTCACCGACAGCAGCAGCAGCAGTGATGCCCTCCCTCGCCCGTCTCCCGCTTCCCCTCCTCGCCCGCGCCCGCGGAAGCGTGGCCGCGCCATTGGCCTGCCGCCGCTTCGCGAGCGCAACCACCACCCCGCCCCCTGGGTCTCCTCCACCCAACAACGACACCAACAGCAATGTCCCGCACACCCCGCCTACCCCTGGTGCGGGTGGCCACAAGGTGCTTGAGCCCACGACATTCGACGGCAAGGCCGCCCCGCGCGACGTCCACAACCGCCCGGGACTCCTCCGCCGCGGCCTCCCTCCCGCATCGACCAACAAGCTCAAGCCGTGGGAGGAGGAGCAGCGCAAGCGTGTCGATGCCCAGCGCAGGGCGATGGCGGTCAGCGGCGACGTGCCCCGTACGGCCTTCCACAGGTCGACGGACGAGCCTCAGAACTTTGACGGACCGAGCCGTCCCCGTTTGGTGTACACTCGCCCAGCTGGGCGCGCACTTCCTCGTCTCAAGGTGAGTTTGCCTGTGCAGCGTGCTGACCCCGGAGAGATCTGAGCACTGACACTCGGCTTTAGAACAGGTTACCATTGTGTACGTCTCAGAACCGTGGAAGCAGGGGGGTTTGTAAGCTGACGGCAAACTACAGATATCGGCATGGCCGCACTCGGCCTGGGCTCGTGGGGCCTCTTTATCCTGTACGCGACGAACAACGGTGCGTTTGAAACCAATGGGGGCCGCAGGGCCAAAACAATAAACGTGGGCTGACCATCTTGTGCAGAACGTCTCTCCTCCTCGGTCGTCCGCCAGGTCACCTTCCAGCTCCGTAACTCGGCTGATGTCGCGGCCGTCCTCGGTGACGGTGTGCGGTTGGAGCGCAACTGGTGGGGTGAGTCTGTCCCGTTACATCGCAGTCCCGACCGCAAACTGACAACCGACAGGCGGCGACCCTTGGATCCACGGCAACGTTAGTTGAAGTCCCCAGCGTCCTCATCACCTAACCACTTCAGATCAACCTCATGCAGGGACGTATCGACTTGAAGTTCCGTGTGCAGGGCAGCAAGCGTGAGCAAACAATGTTGCGAGAAGGAACGCTGACAGTGACAGAGTTCGGTACCGTCATGTTCACCGCCATCCGTCCCGAGCAGTCGTCGCCTTGGCGTATTGGTGAGTACAGACGATCGCCCATCGTGATCTGTGGTGGAGTGGACCGGGACCAGTGGTCAACTCTTGAGCTTCGTTGCTGACCCTGGCAGTGCGCTACAAGCTCACATCGGACTCTGGCGACGTCGTCCGTCTCGAGGAGACGGCCATCCGCAACGTCGACTAGGCCAAAACGCCGTCGTTGACGACTGTAGCGCGTCTGGAGAAGATATGTATTGCGCCGCGCGCGCCATGCCACAACCATGCATCTTGGGAACCAACCCCTGCAGCCAGCTGACCAAGTGGCGGTGCACACGCCCGTGCCCCCATGTATGCCCCGCACCACTGCATGACTTTACTGCGACTGCAAAGACCATGACGCTCGGCACAAGCACACATGTGCTGCTCGGTGGTGACGGCTCGGTCACGAGCGGTGTGCTTAGAGAGGTCTCTGGAGGCGACCTCACCGGATCGGAAATGGCCGCAACGCCGCGGCCCCGACGACGCCGTGGCGATGCCGGTTTGATCCCCGCTCGCCGCCGCCACTCGGAAGGGCACGATATCTCAGTATCTCGGTCCGCGCGCGGTGTGTGGCGCGCGGTGCCGCGGAGCGGTGAGTCCGTCATACGAAGGAACGGTGGGCCCACGCAGCAGCGACGGGATACTGTATAGTCGATGGGTACGTCCTGCGTTTTGAATGTTGTCCGTCTGTCGCGAGGCCAGAGGAGGCAAGGACCAACGGAACAGATAGTGTTGGGTTTTAACTCGCCGAATATCCGTCTCACCGCGCACCTCACACACTGTGACGCTGTGGGCTGCCGGCATGCAACCACTGCTGCTCCATGTACACGCCGTGCATGCGATACTTCTGCCACTACTACCACTCCTCCTCACTAGCCACCGCCTTCCAGCCCTCGGGGTCACTCTCCCAGTCGTCATCCCCCTCACCCCCCACCCCGCCGCCGCCGGGAGCAGCCGCGTTGTCGCCCCACTCGTCGTCCTCCTCGCCCTCGGCCGCTTCGCCAGAGACGTACACGTCCTGGCCGCGCTTCTGGGCTCGCAGCATGGCGGCAGCGGCCGACGTCGGGTCGAGGAGGGCGCGCACGCGCAGGTCGGCCAGCCGCTCGCCCCGCCGCGCGATGGGGGAACGCAGGGAGAGCAGGGAGAGCAGGCCGGCAGGTGCAGAGGCGCGGCGGACCCCGCTCCCGCCGGCGGCGTCGGCGTCGGTAGCCTCGTCCTCGGCCTCGTCGCCATCATCCTGCCCATCTCCGTCTTCACCATCGCTCTGGCTCTCGCCCTCGTCCGCGCTGTCGGCCATGTCGTCATCGGCATCATCCTCGTCATCTTCGTCACTGGCCACACCCGCGTCGGGGCGCAGCTTGATCGCCTGCCTGCGCGTGCCCGTCACGCGGACCATGCGCGGGTCCGCTTCGGGGTCCCATTCGTCCTCAGACAGGGCGAGGACGCGTGCGCGATGGCGCTCACGGCGAGGGGTACGCTGTGATTGAGTCTGGACAGGTGGCGATCCCGCCGGAGGGGTCGAGAGGCGGTCGTCCGGCGCGGGTGTGTCTGATGCCGCTGAGGGTGTGTGCGCATCGGACGGCGGTGCCGAGGCCGACACGTCGGCGTCCACTTCAGACGCCTCGGCGTTGGTCCAGTCAGAGGGCCCTTCAAACCCAAACGCGTCAGGGAGGGACGGGGCTTCCGGGGACGGTGAACTGGGGGCAATTTCGGGCGAGTGCGCACGATGCCGGTGGTTGGCGTTGTTGTTGGCGCTGTTGCTGTTGTTTTGGCCACTTGCTCGGCGCTTCGAGGGTGGATCTGCTGCACGCTGCTCGGCTGCACGCTTGGCGAGCTGGAACATGGGGAACAGGTCGGTTCCTCGACCGCCCAACTTAGCAGTGGGGCTGATGACGGCCTTGTTCGCTCCTTTTCTCTTGTCCGCGCTGTGGACAAGCGTAAAGGGCTTCATGGGCGTCTCGTCCAGTTCTTCCTCCTCGTCCGTGCCCCCAAAGTCGGCTGCTGGCAGCGCACCAGCAAACAGTCCCGCACCACCGCCACCAGTTGCACCACTGGCTGTTGGGCGGTCGCCCCGGCGACGGCGCGGCGCCTTGGCGGGCGTAGGATCCACCTCCTCGCCTGCCAGACGCTTCCGGGCCCTTGTGCGCGGTGTGTTCTCCACTGCTGCACGGTCCCGCGACGCGTGAAGCGAGTTGGCCTGTAGGAGGTCGCGCATCTTGCGCGGCGAGTTGGCGTAGATGAACGGAGACTCGGACTGGAGGCCTGTAGGCTTGGTGGCCGAGCCTCCTTTGCGCGGGGTGACGCTGAAGGGGTTGGGGTTGGGGTCGTGCACTGGGCCAGTGTATCCGGGTTTGGCACGCTTGGGAGTCGATGTCATCTTGCGGGGCGTCGTCGGGGACATGTCGGCAGCGGTGCGTTTTGGGCGTGAGGGACCTGCTTCACCAGGGACCGAGGTCGAGGTCGAGGTTGAGACTGAGAACAATGCGGCAGAAACGCTTCGCCTAGCAGCTGGAGGAGTCGGTGTTGCAGGTGCTGGTGGAAGGAGCCTGCGGCGCGAGGGAGTGCGCGTCACATCGGCGTCGAGCGCGTCGGACCCATTGGAAGCCGGGCGCGAGGATGAGGAAGCAGAGGGCTGAGAATTAGATGTGGTCGACTTGGAGAGGCTGCGGTACAGGGCATACTGGTCGGCTGAAAGAGTTAGCAGCCGGCTGGGTTGTCAAGAGAGAGTGCACGAGCTCACCAATGTCGCCGTCGCGCTTGATGTCGTCCTTGACCGGCGCCCTTCCGTGTTGGGCTTTAAAGGCCTTTTCCCAGGCCTTTACGCGCGCCTTGACAGCCGCGAGCTCCATTGTTTGCCGAGGGTAAGGGATGGAGGGAGAGAGAGAGCTGTTAAATAGGTAATTGCTCGCTCCTCATTGTTGTCTTTCATGTCACTTCATGTCCCAGACGCGTCGCGACGGGAGTAAATCGGGCAATCACCACGTGGGTTTCACGTGATTTCATGGTTCTAACCACGGCTGCCGGATCTCTTCGGCCACCACAATTTCCTCCTTTGCCGCTTCAACACTCCTTAAACAACATCTACACCCACAACCGCAGCTACGCAGGCAGCGGATAGACAAGTGTTTAACAAAAGGGAACAGTCCACTCGCGTCTCCTCCCAAAAAAAACGGCGCAAACACTGCAAGCGTGACCACCAGCCCCCCCTTTTCCCCCTTTCCCTCCTCTACAGATCCGAGCCACCAATGTCTGCCCTCCGCTCCTCGCGCATGCTTGCGCGCACCCTCTACAGCACGCCTGCCGCGGCGAGCCGCATGGCCATGGTGCCCTCCCTCTCGTCGCGTGCATTCTCCGCCACCCGCTTCTCTGCCGACGAGACCAAGCCTGCAAAGCCCGAAAAGGACATGACTCCTTACCCCGTCGAGAACGCACCCCAGTTCCCTGCTCCCACCGACCCATTCCACCCGGAACCGGCCAAGGAGAGCAAGAAGGAGTACTCTGAGACACAAAAGGCGCTCGTTCGCGGTGCGGCCAAGATGCTGGGTTACAACTCGAAGCAGTCGACGGCTATTCGCGAGTCGGGCCGCATGATGCGTGGTGTTGTGGACGCTGTTGAGGCGGACAGGAGCTTTTGGTATGACAGTGAGTTGTCATCTTCTCGTCTGGGTAACTGGCGTGAATAACCTGACACCAAACTTCCAGCCTGTGGTCTCCCACCCACGTACCAGTCGTTCTTCCAGATCCACCTCCTCTACGTCCTCCTCCTGGTCACCCGCCTGCGCGCACTGAGGTCGTCGCGTCCTGACGCCTCGCCCATTCCCGAGTCTATCGAGCCCGGAACCCCTCATGACGCTCCGTCCCAGACCCACCCCAAGGGTACTCCCATCCTCGGCAAGGCTGCTCACGAGGCGTACCCGACCGAGCTGCTGAGCCACTTCTTTGAGCTTGCCGAGAGCCAGATGCGCATGGTCCTTGGCCGCGGAGAGCGTGAGAGCGTCATTCGCAAATACATGGAGGAGATGGGCGAGCAGTGGAAGGGTGCCGGTACCGGTCTCGACTATGTCCTTGGCCTGGGGATCAGCTCTGACCCGGCCGACGTCGCACGTGCCGACGCTGAGATGGCCTCGTGGGTCTGGCGCAACCTCTTTTCGTCGCGCGGCCTGTCGCCCACTCCCGTCCCCCAGGCGATTGACGAGCTTGCGTTTGTCGAGCAGCTCGAGGCGGTCGTCCGCTGGGTCCGCCAGGAGCTGTATCGTCTCGACTCTGTCAGCGACGAGGATGTCCTGGACGGCAACATTGGCAACTGGGACAGCCTGAGCGAGGACGCAGACAAGAGCTCGTAATGTCTTGGCAATAGGGCGAGGGAGGTGATAGCGAGAATACGTAGGGAGCGTCCGTATAGTGGCGCACATAGACACATGCATGCATTTGACAACTCTCAGTGTATGTTGTTGCTGGAAAGATGGCCTCGACCCAGCACCGCGGTCAGGCCGGCGGCGGAACCAAATTTCCCGAGAACATCCCTTTCCTTACCGAAAAGTCGACCTGCGACAAGCATCCAACAACTAACAACCACCTTTCAACCACCACCACCACTCACAATGGCCTCGCTCGCCCTCGCCCGGCCATCGACCTCCACCCCTCTGCGCGCGGCGCTGTCGTCCGTCGCGCGCGTCTTCTTCGCCGCTCCCTCCCCCGCCGCCTCGTCGTCCACCACTTCCACATCTGCCGCCCCGCTCCTCTCCGCCCTCTCCCTCCCGGCCCTCCCCTCCCTCCCGACTCTGGCCGGCCTGGCGGGCCTCCTGGAGCTCCTGCCTCCTATCCTGTGGGCTGTGCCCAAGCACAAGACCACGCACTCGCGCAAGAGCATGCGTTCGGCGAACAAGGGTATCAAGAACAAGACGAGTGGGTATTGTGTTGAGACCGGAAGCGGTTTGCTCTTGCCATGTCCCATTAGTGATATGTCCTAGGCAACCTGGCTACAAGAGTCGTGTGGAGAGGTCTGTCGAGCGGCTGGTGCGGGCTGAAAGAACTGCTGTCTGCATTGAGGACAAACAGTTACGATCTTTCCTCTGTCAACCGTCTAGTGCCGAGGGCTTCACTTGGCTTGGCGCATGTCTCTGTCGTCCTGTGACGCTGTCATGTTTGCTATGTGCAGGGTGTCGTCCCGCAACTCAGCTTCAGCCTGCCCTTGACTCCACTCGCCCTCCTCCTCTAGACAGTTTACCTCTCCACTTGCCTGCTGTGATACTCGGCCAGACAGACGCTAACACCCTTCTCCAGACTTCAACCACTGCAACGGCTGCGGCACCCTCAAGCTCACCCACAACCTCTGCCCCACCTGCTACTCGCAGATCTCGCGCCGCTGGAAGGAGGAGGCCCGCAGCCCATCCGCAGAGCAGAAGTAGAGCGACCCCCACCCTCCTCAGGTTGGGAGAGGTCGGAGTTGGGAACGGAGCCGAGCCCCGCCGGAAGAGTGTTCATGGCGTGCGTGCGATACTGCCGTGCTGCCGTCAGGAAACTGGGACCTCTTGGGTGGGAGAGAAGTAGAGCATATACCATGTCACAGCATCGCCACTGCGTCTGGTTCGAGCGCGACTGACATGAATGTGCTGACCTCACTTACCCTGCTAGCCTGGTAAAGCTGACGAGGGTCCTAGCTTGGAGCGACAGCTTCCTCATATGCGCACTAAACTGGGATATACTTGGAGACGTGCAAGCCTCGAATGTAGACGACAATGGCTTCACTGAGGACACGGTCGTGTCCGTCGTCGTCTCTGCCGGCCGGTCACAGCCGCGACCACTCGTCTGGGGCTCGCCTCCAAAGAACCTCGACCTACTTCACCTCCGGCCTTCAACCCCTCCCCCTCTCTCTCTCTCTGTGTCCTCTGTACCAGGACATGCCGCTGACACGCCCGCACTGCGCAATACCCGCTTCCACGCTGTCTACGCCTCGGGCACTCAAAATCACACCACTGTCGTCGTCAACACCAACTACCCTATGGCTCAGTTGGTTAGCGCGTGGAGCTGTTACTCATGTAGCACACTCCGAGGTCCCAGGTTCGAGCCCTGGTGGGGTAGATATCTTCTCTTTTGGCCCCCCTGCAGAGGTGTAGCATGATGGTTGAGTGGTGGGAGGTGGTAGGGAGGTCGCGCAGGTCGGTGGCGGTTGGGTCCGGAAAGTTGGGCGGAGTGTGGCGGGCGGGAGCCTTGTTGGTGGAAATCGGAAGGGGTGCGTATTTTTCGCTAGGGGTGACGCTGGGTCAGGGCCGTGTGGCTTTGGAGATGGGGAGGGGTGTATGCGTACGGGCGGAGGAAGAGGGTAGGGCCTGGGGGTGACAGCGTACAGCGCGAGGGCTACCACACTGACGGCCCAATCGATTTGTGCAACCCCCTCGCTCCTGCATGTGTCGTACCAAGTAATGGACATTCATTAGGAACTATCCACCAGAGAGAGGACGACATGCAACGAACGGGCATGGGTTGCAGCAACGCGGTGACGACCGAATGCCACAAACGTAACAGGACGAGACTTGCAGATTATCAGCCGCCGGCTAATGAGATCACACCAGGACGACGGCGGGAATTAGTAATGACAATATCTAATGGTGATCACTCTATAAGGCAACCAATTTCAAAAATCGCTGAAGGGGTACTAGTCGCTTAGTGCGACGGTACGGCATCGCGTTAATCGTTGGATGCGCTCTTGGCATCAAAAGTGGTGACCGCTGGGCCACTGTGTACTGTACTGGACTGGACTGTGTTGCATTCGCAATAGACACCCTCCAACTTGTTGTCGTACAGAACGGCTAAGGACGGTTGGACGGCAGCAAACGGTTAAACCAACCATGAAGCCGAGCCAGGGCATTTGTTGTTGTTGCACCCTCAACTCACTCTTCAACTGATCCACTAACCAACCACCCAGTCGACGGATGGGGCTCGTCGACTATTCGTCCGATTCAGACAGCAGCGGGAGCAGTAGCGGCAAAGCACCCGATGTCAAGCGGCGTAAAGTGACGCCTGCTGGGCCAAGCTCGCGTCCAGTCGGGCCCGCAGCGTCCACACCACCGACAAGGCAGCGAGTTGGGACAACTACCACGGTCGCTTCAAACAAGGCAAAGGGAAAAGCAAAGGCCCTCCCGCGTCTGCCGGACTCGTTTGGCGGTGTGAACCCCCGCGACGACCCGCGAGCCCATCAAGGACGCGTCCGCGCGCGTCCGTTCGTCGACGGTGACTATTACGTGCACGTCTACATTGACCGTGAGTTGTCGAGCGTCGGCCATGTGCCCCTGCTGGCAAGTCCTCTGCGTGACAGCAGCATGACTGACAAAACCCAGTGGTCGTATCGACAGCGCTGCGTCGTGAACTTGCCCGCGTCCTGGACGCAGCTCGACAACGCGTGCCGGGCATCGACGTCCACTCCTTTCTCGACCCATCGCCATCTCCGACCCCGACACCAGGTGCATCGGCCTCGCCATCTCCCGCATCAACACCAGCACCAGCACCAGCCCCAGCGCCAACCCCCACACCGCGGACACTTCACGTCTCCCTCTCCCACCCGCTCCCGTTACGCCGTGACGCCGCGTCCGCGCTCGCGGCCACCGTCGCAGCCACGCTGCGGGCCACGCCGCACCCGCGCGCGTTCAAGCTCTCGCTCTCCTCCCTGGCGATATACCACAACGACTCGCGCCCGCGGCGCGCCTTCCTCGCCCTGCGCGTGGGTGCGGGCGCGCCCGAGCTGGCAACGCTGCTGGACAAGGTCGTCGAGCCGGCACTGCGGCAGCGCGGGGGCGCGTACCACCCCGACGCCGAGTTCCATGCCAGTTTCGGCTGGTGTCTAGACGGCCACGAGGAGGAGGAGGAGCAGGATGCGGCATCGCCGTTCCCGGCCGACATGCTGCGCCAGCTCGAGGACGAGTACGGGCCGGCGCTGTTGGCCGCCCAGCCCCGTGGCGGGTGGGATGTCGCGGACGTGTGCGTAAAGGTCGCCAAGACTGTCACCCGCCTGCCTCTGTAGATGTTCTCGGGGATTAGGATTAGTCGCAGCCATGCCACCGCCCCCGCCACGCTCGCATCCTCCTGCTCCATTGCTTCTTTGTTTGTTTCTTTCACGGATGACCTGAATGGCATATGTTTTACTGTTATAACAAATTTCTTTTCGTTTCTACTCTTGCAGTTGATGCACAATGTGGTGGGGAATGGTGGGGGTATGGTGTTGAACTGAGGGGGTATCTGAATGGGTTGGTTGGTTGGGGCGCCAATATATAAACTTGTGCGCTTTATGCTCTTCGTGTCGCCTCCAGGTCTTCCAAGCTCGTCTGTCGTGCCCAGGCCTTACTAGTTTAGTTGGCAAAGTCTTCGACGCTGCCGCACTCGCAGATAAGGTTGAGGTCACCGGCGGCGTCGTCGACGCGGCCGACGGTGGGCCAGAACTTGGAGCGGCGGAGGTTGGCGACGGGGTACGCGGCCTTTGAGCGCGAGTACGGGGCGGTCCACTCCTCGGCGGTGATGACCGACAGGGGGTGGGGGGCGTTCTTGAAGACGTTGTCCTCCTTGTCCTGCTTGCCGGCAATGACCTCGTCGACCTCGCCGCGGATGGAGATGAGGGCGTTGATGAAGCGGTCGAGCTCGTGCTTGGGCTCGGACTCGGTGGGCTCGATCAGCCAGCACGTCGAGAGGGGCCACTGGGCGGTCGGGGGGTGGAACGAGTAGTCCTGCAGACGCTTCGAGAAGTCGGGCACGCGGAGACCGGCCTTGTCCTCAAACTCGGCAAGGTCAATGAGACACTCGTGCGCGACGCGGCCGTTCTTGTTGGTGAAGCGCAGGTTGTAGTAAGGGCGGAGACGCTCGGCAATGTAGTTGGCGTTCAGGAGCGCCATCTTGGACGACTCGGTGAGGCCCTCGCCGCCGAGCATCTTGATGTAGGCCCACGAGATAAGGTTGATCGACGCCGAGCCGTAAGGAGCGGCCGAGACGGCCTGGATGGCCTTTTCGCCGCCGACGCGGGCAAGCGGGTGGCCGGGGAGGAAGGGCGCGAGGTGCTTCTTGACCGAAATGGGGCCGACACCGGGACCACCACCGCCGTGGGGGATGGAGAAGGTCTTGTGAAGGTTGGTGTGCGAGACGTCACCGCCGACACGGCCGAGCGAGGTGAGGCCGACGAGGGCGTTGGCGTTGGCGCCGTCGACGTAGACCTGGCCGCCGTTGTCGTGGACAATCTGGCAGGCCTCCTCGATACCTTCGTCAAAGGTACCAAAGGTCGAGGGGTAGGTGACCATGAACGCGGCAAGGTTGTCCTTGTGCTTGGTAGCCTTCTCCTTGAGGTCCTTGAGGTCGAGCGAACCGTCGTCGAGGGCCTTGATGGGGACGACCTTGTAGCCGATCATGGCGGCCGAGGCCGGGTTGGTGCCGTGAGCCGAGAGGGGGATGAGGCAGACGTCACGGTGGCCCTGGCCGTTGGACTCGTGGTAGGCGTGGATGACCTTGAGGCCGGCAAACTCGCCCGAAGCACCCGAGTTGGGCTGGACCGAGGTCGCGTCGTAGCCAGTGACGAGCGAGAGGTCGTGCTCGAGCTCGTTGAGCATGGTGATGTAGCCCTGGGCCTGGTCCTGGGGAGCGAAGGGGTGGACACCGCCAAACTCCTTCCACGAGAGGGGGACCATGGACGAGGTCGAGTTGAGCTTCATGGTGCACGAGCCGAGGGGGATCATGCCGTGGACAAGCGAGTAGTCCTTCTGCTGGAGGTGCATCATGTAGCGGAGCATGTCGGTCTCCGAGTGGTGCTTGTTGAAGACGGCCTGCTGGAGGAAGGCGGTCGAACGAGCGAGGGGGCCGGCAATGGGAGCGGTGACCGAGTCGGACGAGAGCGAGAGCGACTGGGCAGAAGCCTCAAGCTGGGCAGGCTCGACGTCCGACTGGCCCTTGACGCGGTAGAAGACGTTGACAATGTCAGTCAGGTCGAGAGGGCCGACCGACTCGTCGAGGGTGATACCAATGGTCTTGGCGTCGACGGGACGGAAGTTGATACCGGCGGCGACGGCGGTCTGGAGCACCTGGTCGGCAGTGAAACCGGCAGTCGAGACGTCAATGGTGAGCGTGTCAAAGTAGCTCTTGTTCTTGACGGTGAAGCCGAGCTCGGTGACCTGCTCGGCAAGGACGCGGGTGAGCGAGTGGACCTTGCCGGCGATGCGGCGGAGACCCTCGGGGCCGTGGTAGACGGCGTACATGGCAGCCATGTTGGCGAGAAGGGCCTGGGCAGTGCAGACGTTCGAGGTGGCCTTCTCACGACGAATGTGCTGCTCACGGGTCTGGAGGGCGAGACGGTAGGCCGGGGCACCGTGCGAGTCCTTGGACAGGCCGACGATACGGCCGGGCATCTTGCGCTTCATGTCCTCGGTAGTGGCAAAGAAGGCGGCGTGGGGACCACCGTAGCCGAGGGGGACACCGAAACGCTGCGAGTTACCGCAGACAATGTCGGCACCCCACTCTCCCGGAGGCTTGAGCATGGTGAGGGCAAGCAGGTCCGAGGCGACGACGACCTTGCCGCCGTTGGCCTTGACCTTTTCAGCCACACCGGCCCAGTCGTTGATCTCGCCGTTGACGTCCGGGTACTGGACGAGGGCACCGATGATCTTGTCGCCAAGCTTCTCGACCTCGGCAAGGAAAGCCTCGTTGCTCTCGGCGACCTGGAGCTGGACACCAAAGCCGGGAGCACGGGTCTCGAGCACCGCCTGGGTCTGGGGAGCGACAGTGGGCGAGACGAGGAAGATGTTCTTGCCCTTGCTAAACTTGTTCTTGGGAACAGAGGCAACGCACATGGCCATGGCCTCGGCCGCGGCGGTAGCCTCGTCAAGGAGCGAGGCGTTGGCAATGGGAAGGCCAGTGAGCTGGATAGCGATCGTCTGGAAGTTGACGAGCGACTCGAGACGACCCTGCGACTGCTCGGGCGAGTAGGGGGTGTAGGCAGTGTACCAGGCGGGGTTCTCGAACACGTTGCGCTGGATAACGGCGGGGACAATGGCATTGTGGTAACTGAAAAATGGGTGTCAGCTGTGATGTTTTTGCCACACCGGCACATTTCTCTCGCTGCGCTTGTTGACACTCACCCCATACCAATGTAGCTCTTCATGGGCTTGTTCATGTTGGCAATCTCCTCGGCACGACGGCGGAGCTCGAGCTCAGAGTAGGGAGCAATGTCGTTCGAGGTGTACTCGGGGATACGAACGTTGTCGGGGACGGTCGCCCTGACAAACTCGTCCATGGTCTTGTAGCCGAGAGTGTTGAGCATGGACTGGGTGTCCTGGTCGGTGGGGCCGACATGGCGGGGCTTGAACGTGTCCAGAGGGGTGAAGACTGACGAGGTCGATGGGTGGAACGACTTGGAGGGAGGGTGGGGGTGGGGCTGGGTGGCGGTGGTGGAGGAGCCGCGGGGAACCGTCGCGACGGGGCCAAGCACGCGGGCGGTGGTGGTGAACGCACGCGCCTGGGGGAAGCGCAATGCGCGGCGGGAGAGCCTAGCAAGAGACATGGTGTGGGATGGGGGGAGGATGGGGGAGGAGAGAAGAGAGGGGAGTGATGGGAAGACTGTGGGGGGGAGGGTGTGGGATACACAGATGTGGTGGGTGCGCTGGATAACACACGCGCGAGACGATCAGTGATCAGGAGGGGGATGGGGGCAGGAGCCGTCCGATGAGTGGCCAGCGGCCTGTGGATGTGTGAGTGGTGATGGTGAGAGGAGAGATGATGAAGAGAAAGAAAGAGATGCATGCTGCCCCCGGCGTGTTGCTGTTTAGAGTGTCCCCCATCAGACCACCCGCGCTCGTTGGTAGGTGGTCGACGAGCCGGGGCTTGGAATTAGTTTGACTGTTATTTTCCAAGAACCGGACGCCAGGCTTGTATTTTCCAACGATTTCCTTCCCTCCCTCCACCGCCGCGGCAACTGATATCCAACAACCGGAACCACGCCGCGTCTCTCCCACTGGGCAGCGGGCTCGCAACGGGCTGCTTCGGGAAGGCAGAGTGCGTGCGAGAAACGCGTGCATGGCCTGGCCAGCCCAGCCGCCAGAGAAACCATGCGTGAGCTCAAAAGCGACAAGCGTGCAAGCGGGTTGCCCCCGATAACGAAAACACCAGGGTGGGGAAGGTTGTCATCTCGTCCCTAGGGAAAAACGAGACGAGTCATAGATAACAGCCCACCCAACGACGAACGACTCACCCATCCATATCCCCCCCCCCTCTCCCATGCACGCACCTCCAACCCTCCTTCGCACCGTGTCTTCTGTGTGTGCAGACCGCCAGTCAACGAGCAGTGTAGGTTCCGTGCGGACACCAGCTGCATGGAACTGCCATCAATCACAGATAACTCAATCGGGGACCTCGCGTCGCGCAACCCTTCCCACCCACCCACAGCCGCCCCTGCGTCTGGGTAACATGACGTCGCCGTGGAAATGGAAGGAGGAGACCCCGCCGTGCAACAGCCCACCCACCCACAGCTATACTTCTTCCATGCATATGCTAACCACCGCCACCTCACACTGACACGTCCTGGCCATCAGATAGAGCAGGCCTGAGCGTCATCCATGCACAACACTTTGCATTCGGGACTCTGGGCGGGGGAACGTGCTCACTGGCTGACGGGCGATTCGGCTTTGAGGACAATTTCCAAGATTTGGACCCCGTCTCTTCCCGCCCAGCCCCCGCACATGAATGATACAAATTCCCTTAATCGTGCCATCTCGTCTCCATAATTTCCACAGAACCACGCTCTGCAGGATATAGCGCGTGCTCGCTGTCCTATAGGGGGGCTCTCTCTGGTGCGCTCGTCGGTGATGCTCGCCGGCGATTACCATTATTCCAACGCAACCGTAGGCAGTTTTTCTTCGCTGTTTCCAAGAGCCAAGGGACGATTGGACAGACGATGAACGCGGAGTGGATATGATATTTGCCCGGAGTCGCCGGTTAGCGGCAAGCGAGCAGAGACCTTGCTGCGAGCGTTTCCAGATCCTCTGACTCGGATCTCGAAAAACAAACAGCACAGTCGCGTGAGCCGTGAGCGTGCTCGTCTTCTCATCGTAGGGGAACCCACACCAGATACCCCGTGGAGCCGGCGTGCTGCACCATGCATCGTCCGATGGGGTCGGACGAGCACTGAGCACTGACGTACTGGACTGGAACAATGGGTTCGCACTGGAATGCCAAGGCTATCGCTCGTCTATCAGTCGCGTACTGGGCTGCGCTTTCCCAAACCTTCCCCCCGTTCAGAACATGACCACCGTCGTTTCTGGGAAACCTTCCAGCAGCCGTTCAGCTCTGTCTGTTGCTTGTTGGCAAGCTCGTCGCCTGCCAAAAATCTGCACCCAGCAGCCCCTGTACGAGCAGCGAACCAGCGTGTCCGATGCCATCAAACCAGATATTCCCAAAGATTGGAATTGACGAGCTCGCTCAATTGTCCTTCGGAACAGGACAGTCGGGCTTAGCCGACGCGCCGACTTTTTTGACACGTCATTATATTGGAACTGTGGCACTTGACCTACGACTTTGCGTTGTCGAGTAACATGTGTTGCCCGTTTGCGCCTAGGGGAGGGACAGCGACGGCCCTCAAACGCGGTATCGGGATACCTTACCATGTCCCACTAACCCTACGGAAGCTGCAGGACCCGATACACCTCCCGTCAAGATCCATCTCGGCACTGCGGGTGGATCGCCACCTCATGGCCCATGTTCATCTCCCCTTGAGGTTCCCCCAGCCAGCGACTGCTCCTCCATTACTATCACAGGATGGTTATTGTAGTGTAATGAAGGTGTTCATTTGATCGACCTGTCTCGTGGACAGTCGCAACCTGTCACGCAACATGTATTCACTCCTTCTTTGCCCTCTCGTGCCAGGGAGAGCCTCTTGTCACGCATCGAGCTCACGTTTTGTCGGCGGTACATTATTCTCGCAACCTGGAATTGTCCATAAGGCTAAAATCGCAAGGATCCTGAGAGGGGGCACGTTCAAAAGTCACAAGTGCACAAGGGTTTGTTTCCCACGTTTTTGGGCGTTCCAGGCCAGCCTCCGCGTGAGCGTGGGAGACTGGGACTTCCAGAGCCTTTGGCCAGCTCTAGGTAGACGATCGGGATGCTCTGCTATACTTCTAATGTTTAGAAACGGGAATTGGGTTGTTGCTCGTTTCGCATTTTGTGCAGAAACATGCAGGCCACGGTTTGAAAATTAATTATCATGAGACTTTCAAGATGGAATCAGGTCAAAGGCCAGAATTCACGAGGCTGGTAGTTCCTCTACCAGGTAATACAGGATAGACCCCCAGTCTGCAAGCAGGCTACGCACATTCACGACTGTGAGGCGAAACAGGCCAGGCGCGTCTGGATTTCTGGGTATTTTTTACGGATTTATTAATGACAGTCGCGCCTACTTCCCTTGGCAGAGTAAGATCATGCAGATGTGGGTACCATGCCACCATCCCTGACAGCGGGTGGTTTGGGCTATTTACGCATGTGTCGAAGGACTGTCTAGGTGAATCACCACGGGATTTCCTTGTCCCATGCCACATGCGCCTGCTTGTGTTATCATTCCTACATCTCATACTCGACTCTACCCCCCTGCCCCGACGCCAGTTTAACATCCATATGCTTTATCCATTCCATTACCTGCTGCTATCACAAGTGATACCGGGAGCACCAGAACACCACTCGTGCGTAACGCTGCGGTCGTCTCGTACGCTCCGCCGTCTGTGTCCTCACAGTTCGCCAGGAAACGGCCGCGTCGTTTCCCTGTCCTTCAACAGTGGCTGGCAACGCCCGCCCTCGTTCATACCCCCCAGGGAAGTGCAGTCTATCAAGAGAAAAACTAGAACCCCTTCGTCTATTCATCCAACGCATGGCTACGCAACAGCGCAACACCAAACAGCAAGCCTGGTTATATCAGTCGGTAGATAGTTTGACTCTTACCCACCCTTGCGGTTCAGTTAGGACATCAAAATGTCATGGGTTCGAGCCCCATACTAGGCTTAAGAGCGTGCACAGCAATGCCGTGTTCGTTCCCTTTTACCCTTTACCACCTGCTGAAGAGAGAAGGCGAGAAACAAAGCGGAACAGCGCAGTTGGACATCACCACCGCCTGGTTATATCAGTCGGTAGATAGTTTGACTCTTACGACCACACTGTGGTTCTCTTAAGATATCAAAATGTCATGGGTTCGAGCCCCATACTAGGCTTCTAGGTCTCTCAGGATGTATCTTGAGGCATCTCTTTTGGCTTCGGGGACAGACAGTTGGACGACTGGCTAGATAGACGTGTTCAGTGCGCGCCGGGGTGCGGTGCCATCCTGCTCCGTCGTCCCTGGCTTCACTGCCGGATCTTCTGCTTTCATGCAATGGGTAATGGAGGTACCAATTGTAAACTGCGTTGCTGTGTACAGCCGTCTGAGGGTAGGTAAGTCCAGCCTGTCTGTCTATGGATTCGTTGCCCTGTTGCCCCACCCCCAGACTTCGATGAGCGTGTCTTCCCGGGGCATCTCAGAACACGCTCACCTACCGATCCTTGTACCTGCGAGCAACTCAGACGGAGGGAGGGAGCTGTCTGTAACTGCCATGGGATATCTCTTTACGTACATACGTAGAGCCCTGCGGATGGGGAAACATAGCCAGGTGCCACATCCCGGTCCTCTTATGTCACAGAATTCCTCGACTGCCACTTCCGCCGACAACCCACAAGGAGCATGGAGAGGGGAGCCATGTAACCGTCACGAAAGGGGCGACCGTTACCAGAGAAAGCGACGTATGCACACAGGTGCATGCTCCACGGCGGAAATGCATCGGAAGTCATTGCTGGTCATGGTTGAATATGTCGGTTGTCACATCAGGTTCACAACATCGGTTCACCTCCGGTGCCACTTTGGTTCCCGCCGCCCGTGTCCTTGGCACCTTGGCACTGGGTGTGCATACTGTATCCGAGCAAGGCGTACATTCTCTGTCACCCATTCGGGAACGGGCACTGTGTCTGGCGGCCATGTCGGCGGAGCAGCACGTCGTGATCGAGTCCATGCCACATCCACTGTACTACCCTGCTCCACGGACCTGCACATGCTTCCGAATCCCGGCCCCCCAAAACCTCACCTCATACAGATACGTCCCGCCAGAAGTGCGGAATACGTCACAGGGCCACCCACCAGAGGCCAGAAGACAGGCGCCAGGGCGGCTTAGGCATTGACATGGAACAGATCTCGGCTTCGTCTCTCCCGAAACGTCCACAGGCCACACATTCCTGCGCAGCGGTCCGCAACGCTACAGCCGCGCCGTGGTTATTCCGTCTTTTGGGTGCGTCTTGGTGTGCACAACGTCACAACGTCACGCCAGCTGCTCCACACTCTCTTCCCTTCGTGTTGTGTCACCACATGACCGAGATACGCTGCGCACGCGAGATATCATGCTCCGCTACAGTGCACATGGGCTACGTAGCATGTCCTGGAGCTGTAGCGAAGCAAGGCGAGGTACTGCGCGAGGTACAGTGCCGCTACGGAGTTTCACTCCAACTCACTCACCCACCTCACCGGCCCGTCCCCACTGTAATTCAACTGCGGTGTTGGATGCTTGCTGTGCGTTTACTTACTCAGTGAATGCGCGGCATTGCCACCAACAGTGTCCAAACGACAGCAATGCCAAATCCCTCAGCTGTCGCACTCCGCATGCCAAGCCTGCGGGCCGCCACATACCGTGATCAAGATCGCCTTTCATATCCTGTTGTGCGTTTCCCGCCCAGAGCATGCCAGCTCGGTAGTCACTCCCGAGTCAACGGGGGGCCATCATTGCTACCTTTTACCCCTTGCAGTCTGCGGCGGCGGCGGGTCTTCCTGGTGAGGCTTGTGCTGCTCTGGTGCGGGCCAAAGCACCAGAACGCCCATGTCCACGCCACCGTTTCCTTCCCAGTACCTCTCAGTCCCAGTTCTTCCGCTCCGAACCTGGCCAGCACTAGCACGGGGCCGCCTGCCAGCCCCCTGCCCGACCGACGCCCGACACCAATCCATCCGACACTGTGGGATCCGATTCTGATCCGGGCCTGGGTAGTTTCTGCACTGTGGTTCGAGCGAAGCACATGTCCAGGGGTGGCAGGTGTGCCTGCGCACGAAGAGCAGGGGTACGGACGGGGAAGGGGCCAAGAGCTTGGGGGTTGTGGTGGTGGTGGCTGTCGGCCAGTTTACCGGTGTGTGGCACCCGACTTGGCATCGCAGCTCGGACGACGTGGACAGTTCCGTGCTTCGCAGCTCTGGGTTGGGATGTTTAGCTCTTGGGCCGTGGATGGACATTGGCAGTGCATGGGTTGTGATCTCGGGCAGACGAAGCTAGAACCCAACTGATGCTATCGGTAAATTTGGTGCGGTGTGCGGGGGAGTGGAGGCTGGAGTGGGATTGCTTTGTCAGCATCCCACCGGGCGGCGCATGGACTGATGGAGAGCGACAAGTGGCGGCGCGACAGTTTGTCAATCCCTTTGTCTCATTCCGTGCAGGTCACCCACACCCCTGCGCCGCAAAACCTACGCCGGTGCCGGGTACGTCGAGAGGCACATTCGTAGCACCCAGTTTCGGGGGTTGGGAGGCCATGCACAAGAGTCTCACACACACGCCCAGGCGGGCTTGGCTTGGGCTTCCTCACCCCTGTCGCTGACGGACGTTGTTCTCGGGCACAAAAGTATCTCATTGTCCACGTTCGAGGTCGGGCGTGTCTCGTGTTCAGTTGGGCCATGCCCCAAACAGACTGGGCATGGCGTTTTAACGCCATGTACAGATCCCAACAGAGTCTCGTCGGCAAAGGATCTCGTAGAATGTCACTCACAAGGCACCAGGTCGGACCCCAGGTGCGAAGCAAAGCGTTCATTGCATGTCCGGCAACCTGTGGAGATCTGTACACAATGGAGCGTAAAACACCGGGTCTCGCAAGACTTGCTCTCAAACTTTGACCACGATTGTTGTTCGCTTGGGACTGTCTTGTTCACTTGGATTGCTCTTCGCCACTGTGCCTCGGACGGTACCTCGCATTGCTCGGCATGGCCGGCACGCACTGTCCCCAGCCCCCTTGGCTTCCGTCAGTGGCGGGTGTGCTGCCAAGTGATGCCAAGTGACCGTGCAGGTGGAAGTACAGGTATGCCACCGGATATGGAGAAGAACACGAATACTGGCTGCTGACTGTGTGCCATGACTACAGTTCCCCTCGCCGTTTACATCCATCTCGAATCATTGACGGCGTAAATGACGTGAGGAACGTGATCGACTCCAACGGATGTGATCCCCAGTGCCAGTGCCACACCAAGCAATTAAGCAGGCGAATTTCAAGACGAAAATCAATAGAAAAATCCCTCCGAGACAGCTTACGCATGCTCGTACACCTCCAACTGGCACACATGAGTGCACGCGCAACATGTGGAGATGTATGTGTGGCATTCTGGACGCTGCTGCGGCTGACAAACGAGGTAGGCGAGTTGGGGGGGGGGGCTAGTGATGTCTACCTGGATGCGTGCAGAGTTCCTGGCAGATCCTAGTCTGTCCTATTGTTGTTGCACCATCTGTCCTCGGGGGTGGGCGTGTACCCATTTCGGCAAGAGCACAGGGGAATGTGGACACCGATGTTCAAGAAGCACCGGGATACCAAGCACATCCCACTCCCCTGCAACCAAGAGGGGTCGGGTTGCGATGTGTACAGGTATGTGGCGCGAGTGTGGCGCCGTTGGTGCAATGGACGACCACCCGACTGTTGGCCCAGACCCAGATCCCCCGGTAAGATCTGTAACTCATCCTTGCTGCGCCACGATAACACTTTACCGTTGTGCCACCCGGGATTGCGTAAGTCTGCCGACGATCACAGCGTCCAGCTGTGCCCAGCTGCCCAGCACGCTGAACAAACCACCTAGACGCCTCGTCATGCCACATGCTTTATGTCTGTCGTTTTACCCTGGATGTCCCTTTGTGTGTCGTGAACGGGCAAACTGTATCTCCTGCCTGCCCCAATGTGGAACCTGTAACTCGCCACAATTAGTCTCCGGGGCGGGGATGGCAACTGTATGGGATGAGGTTTAGGGCGGCCACACAGGGCGGGTTTACGATCAGATCGCTACAGCACACCCAGGACCGTAGACCGCTGGGTTTGATCAGGAAAGGACCACGTCCCCCTCCCCCCCCCTTTGCTCCAACCTCGACAGGCATAACCTCCTTCCTCGTCATTTCGGAGGTACCAAGCGGCAAACGTGCCGGCGCGGGCCGTCGCTGCCCCCCGGCGGCGCCCATTTGAGTACTTTCGCCTTTCGCTACCCTACCTACCGCCCCCCGCCACGCTCCGTCCACTTGCACCGCTGCCGACGCTCGGCACGGCACCGAAACGCTGTTGATTGCGCCTCGGTTCCCGTCGGCACCCCAGCGGCCAGTGGAGCCGCCTCAGCCACCTGCCCTTGTCCGCTCCTATGTCATACATGGTATCGTCCCGGATGCACTTATCATTCCGGCTGCTGACAACTCAACTGCGTCTGCCCAAGTGACGTCGCGAAAATGTCTCCAACTGCTCCCCCCCCTTCACCTGAGCGCCACCGTAATTTGGTGTGTGCATGTTACTCTGTGTGCAGATCTGGTCTGGTGGGGGCGTCGCCCGTCGGATTCAAGGACATTCAATGATCAGGAGAACACAAAGGAAAACGTCAGGACCACGTCGTTGCTGTGATCAAAGGGAGGGCATGCAATCTGCGTACCGTTTGAGGCAGGGATTGGCGAGCGTGGCGGCGTCGGCGAGGTGCCGAATGGACATACACACATTCGCCATTCACCGGACAGGTTGGGGTGTGTGTGTGGCGGGGGAGACAAAGGCTGTAACATTCTTTGCATGTGCTACAGTTGCCCCTCTCCGGCTCGTGTCAGTGCGGGCGTGCGGCGCGCGACCTTTTTTTGGTTGTGCCGTGCCGTTCAGCTACCGAGAGGAATGGGGGGAATTGAAAAAGCGGTCAACAACGGGGAATGGGGAGGAGGAAAGTGGCGGTTGCCGAAGTGGAGGGCGTCGCTGCCGAAGCAGACGGTGTCGATGCCGAAGTGGCTTGGCACGCTGTTGCGCCATTGTACAGTACACTACGCCGCGACGAGCCCCGACAGACAGGCTCGGATATCCCCATCGCCTACAGGCTTGGGCCGCGGGGGCACGGGTCTGTGCGACCGGAATCGCCACGGAGACTACCTGCCAAAACGCTGCGCAGAAGGCCCTACGCCGCGAGCAGGTCGGCAATCATACCGACGTCGATGGGGATGCCATGCTTGGCAAGGTACTCGTCGCTCCAGAACTTGGTCTGGTGGCGCGCACCCGAGTCGCACAGGATGGTCACGATGCGAGCGCCGCGAGGCATGGTCTTGGCCAGCCTTACACACGCAACGAGGTTGCAAGCGCTCGAACTGCCCAGGAACAAGCCGTCGTTGGCGACGAGGTATCGTGACATTGCAACGGCCTCGGCATCCGTGACGCTGTGGTAAGGTCAGCAGCTGAAATGCAGACACCACTGGTGCTGCTGATGGGTCTACGACGCAGCCACGCAGGAGATCAAACACGACCCGAATGTCACCCGGTCCGCACCGCTGGAATCAACGCCGCCGCCACCGGAATCTTCTCCTGGCCATTGTCTTATGAGACACGTAGACACCGCGAGCGGCTGTGCTGTCGGGACCGACGGCTTGGGTCCACCACTGGGCGCCGTGGACAGCCAAGGGGGTGGTGTGCTCACGCGCCCACGACCTGCCTTCGCATTCCCAGCCACCCCGGCAAACATGCAGTTTTGCGGTCTGGACCCCGTCATGGACAGCGTGTGGCGCCGCTGCAAACGACGTGGGAGGGGTAAGGCCAGCACCGCGTGAGCAGGAATGGGATCTGGTTTGGAACCTACTTGTCCTGTTTGAATCGCAGGCGCAGGCTCTCCCCCAGATCTCATACGCTCAGCCATCCGCGCCATCCGGCGAAGAGTGTGCTGCGCGCCGAGTTGTGCACAAGGCACGGCTTTGTTCTCGTATGCGGTCGCCGGGAGCAGTGCGCGCTCGCGAAAAGAGCCATAGAGGAGCTCCGGACCGCCACATTCGGAGCTGAGCAGCATGTGTCTGTCACAGCTACTCACCTCCTTGACGCCACTGCGCACCGACATGCCGTCAGGTCCGGCGGCGGCAGCGCGAGTCCGGAGCTGCGTCTTACGTAGCCATTTACGCCCGCCGACTGCCATGCGGAACTTCACGTCTGGGGCAAGACTCACCGATACGCGTCGTCGATAATGGCCTCGCCCAGCTCAAAGTTGTGCGTAATGCGGTTGATCCCGATTCCCTCGACGACCGTGTCGACCTGGTGGCGGCGCTTGGTGCCCTCGCTCTCCTGTGAAGCAAACATGACACCATACTTGACCTTGTTGAACAGGCCGCTCCCCTCGGGGTCGGCAAGCACAACCTTGAGGTCGGGCACGGCGCGCTTTAGGGCCGCCGACGTGCCGCTGATAGTACCGCCGGTGCCGGCGCCCGAGACGAACGCGTCAACGTGGCCGCCAGTCTGGCGCAGAATCTCGGGACCCGTACCGCGGAAGTGTGCGTCAAAGTTGGACGAGTTCTCAAACTGGTCTGCAAAGAAGCCGCGCGGCTTGTGCTCGACGGCATCGCGGTGGCGCGGCGTCGGGGCGCCGTGGACGTCGTCATCGGTCGCGGTGGTGGACACAACAATGTCGTCGGTGGTGCTGTTTGTCGGCAGGTCGACATTGCCAAACTCGTGTGCACGGCGGCGTGCGAGGTTCTGACGTCAGTTGCGCCACTTGACACAAAGGAAGGCAACTCACCACAAACTGGTTTTGGTCCACGATCGAGACGGGCGGCACGCGCTCGACGGTCGCGCCGAGACGCTCCAGAACGAGCACCTTGTCAATGGCGACGTCGCTCGGCATGATAATGTGAGCCTCATAGCCCTTGGCCTTGCCGACGGTCGCGAGCGAGATGCCCGTCGAGCCGACGGTGCCCTCAAAGAGGACACTGCCGGTGTGCGGGTGGAGAAGACCGCGTGCCTCGGCGTCTTCAATGATACGCAGCGCCACACGGTCCTTGACGCTTCCGCCTGGGTTGAGGAACTCGGCCTTGCCAAAGATATCCACGCCGAGGGCGTCCGACAGCGAGTTGATGCGCACCAGCGGCGTATTGCCGATCAGACCGACGACACCGGGCACGGCCTCGTCGGAGCGGACCTCGATGGGCCGCCGGGGGATCGACTTGGTCGCGCGGCTACGCCGCCATTCCTGGGCGAAAATGGCGAGGCGGGTGGAGGTGAGGGAGAATGCTATGCCGATGCTGAGGCCCAGGATGAGGTCGCGCGTGAGCCGGTGGGGCAGCCGCGTCGAAACGCGGATCCAGAGCTTGTCTGCCCATGCTGTGGCTGTCCCCAGCCCCGCGGCTATCCAGGACATGGAGGGCGACGCGGAGAGAGACGAGTACGGCGGTGAGAAGAGGGTGAAAGCGGTGTCGCACAAATGTCAGAGATCAGAGGTGGTGTTCGAGGAATGTCATTGCGTCGTTTTGGCCCATATCAATATGCTTACGTAACAGATTCAGTGGGCGACCTCCACCTTCGGATGTAGGGTGACCGTCCGTCTTCTGATACACACCGGCGGCGGCGAGAGAAGCCACAGATCCATATCATCGATGCAACACCCCTTCTTTCTCTTCACAACATCCACATCGCTCTCTCGCTCCCTCTCTCTGACATCCACCTCGTCGTAATACCCACCAGCTACCAGTACCCGCAACCATGACGTTCCAACTCGACCTTACCGGCGAGCAGCTTGTCCAGAACGCCTCGGTGCTCAAGGACCAGGTCGTCTTCCTTACTGGTTCGTGCGGGCCACAGTGTGCTGTCATCGCTAACATGCAGGCGGAGCGTCTGGATTCGGACACGACACGTCCATTATCGCTGCTGAGAACGGGTGAGTCTGGGGTCATTCGCGGGGGAAAGGATGGGGACACTCGGAGCACCACACGAAAGCGCCCAGCAGCGCACAGCGCGCGCGCGGGCTCAGGCGCAGGAGGCCGAAGCGGGGATGGATGCCGAGGCGCGCCTTCCGGAAAGGTGCATGCTGCTTTGCCGGTAGAGTCCCACAAGTTACACCGCGGTAGATCAACGCCTGGGCACTACTGGCGGGCACCAATATGCTAGTGTCCGTCCATGCGGCGACGGCGTAGTCACATGCGCACCACGACCCGTCCACGCCGTCCGCCGTCCACGCCGACGATCTGCCGCCGCGTCCCGCGCCGTGATTGACTCAGCTGACCGGTCCCAGTGCCAAGGTTTTCATCGTCGACCTCAACAAGACGGCGCTTGATGCCTTTGTGGACGAGCTCAAGGCCAAGGGCGGGTGAGTCCACAGTCACATGTCCCCGGAGCCCCTTTCGCGGCCCCTGGCGATGCACTGACCATGCCGCAAGCCAAGTCGAGGGTTACATCGCGGACATTACCAAGCCCGAGGTCGTGCGCGCCGCCTTTGACCAGTGCGTCAAGTCGTTTGGCGTCCCCGACGTCGTGTACGCCAACGCTGGTGTGGCTGCAAACGACAAGATTGACTTTGACGACCTTGGTATGTTTGGGAGAGGTTTAAAATGGCCGTTCGCGTCATTGATGGACCCACGCTAACGGGGTAAATGTAGGAGAGCAGGTTCAGCCGTGGGTCGACATTACCCTCCGGATCAACCTTGGCGGACTTCTCACCACGTCTGCTGTTGCCCAAGACATTTGGGCCGAGAACCCACGCCCTGAGGGTGCGCGCAAGCCGCGTCTTGTGCTCACTGCGAGCCTGGGCGGCTTTGCTCCCATCCCCGGTGCCACTGCGTACTGTGCCAGCAAGCACGCGACCGTTGCGTACTGGAAGGCTCTCTCTGACGCACTCAAGGCGGGCAAGATGTCTGGATTTGAGTGAGTGTGTGCCGTATGGAGTGCGGCCTGGATCCGGACCCAGATCTGGTTTCTGCTCCCCGACACTTGTATTCCACGGGACCAAGGCGCGGAGGGTCCTGGCCGTCCTGGGTTGGGTTCAGTCGACTAACGAACAGGTGTCACGCGGTGTGCCCGTTCTTCTGCGCCACGCCCATTCTCCCGCGGATCACGCTGTTCCTCCTTGCTGGCCTGCCCTTCACCCCGATCTCAATGGTGTCCAAGACCCTCATCTACGCTGGCATTGGCAGCCAAGACCAGCCTCCCGAGCACAAGAAGCTAGTCGATGCTGCCGGCGGCATGGCCCTCTTGCTCCCCGACGACGGTGCTGCCACCGCTCTCGCTGCCGACGACTACTATGCGTTCAGCGACCGCTTCGAGGCGGCCTTTGAGGCCCGTCTCGCTCGTAACCAGTGAGTACCCAAAGGGTGTTGGTGGTGTGGTGTCGGAGCGACTCCGCCGAAGGCAGTATTTCCGTGCTCCTGCATTGCGGCACACACCCGCAGCGCAGGGCTACCCACGGAAACGATTGATCAATCTCGCGATCTGCATGCCTCAGATCCTATTACCTCGTGCACCACTCGTCCCTCCGCCGGTAGTGCGATAGTGCGATCTGGGGAATCAATCTTGGATATGGTGGGGGGGCGGTGACGGGCTTGTTGGGAATAAGCGCGGCTGGAGCCCTGTTCTGCCAGACGTGGTGTACGGTGGCCGGCCTGCATGACGTCTGCTTTGCTTTTTTTTTTTGCTCTCGGCGGAGATCCAAATCTCTCGGCGTGCGTGCCGCTTGGCCGACGATCGCGTACCTTCTTTTTGGTACGCACTTGGGTCCGTCCCCTCCCAAACCCCCCATCGGCACGTCGGCATCGCGCGGCAGGGAGGCACGGGGTTCTCGTAACTTGAGATTCCACCCTCCGACAGCCGCCCGTGCGTCACGTACATAGGACTTGTGCAGGTGGTGCGGACGTCGTGCTCCATTTCAAGTGCTCCTCCTCGGCCCCTGCTTGTGCTCCTCCTCTGCTCCCCCCTGTGCCATTTCTCTTTACGCTAACACGTCGTTTCTTTTTTGCAGGAATTTCACCGTCCCTCAGTGGGCCCGCACCTGCACCGACATGGCTATGGCGGTCTTTGCGCCCCGCAGCTGGATGACGGCTGTGCGTGCGCACTAGACAACGACGTATTCAATTTGCGTTTTGCTCCCTGTGTTTACATACGAGGCCGTACTAGCCTGACGCTGGGGGGGAGGAAGGGCTGCGCGAGCCGGCGAGTTGGAGTGTTCTAAGAGAGAGAGAGAGACATACCCTTTTGAAAGACAGACACAGCAAGGCAGTAGTAGTACAAGCAGTTGTATCGGGGCGCCCGTAGACCCGGAACAAGGGCCGCACAGGCGCGCAGGGCCCTCGGAAGATGAGCCGAGAGGACGGGGGGCTGGGGTTTCGGCGCGTCCGAGATGGGTTTTATGAAATTATGCGGGGCTGCGTGCGTGTGTATACAATATAATATTAAGAGAACAAGCAATTCCGAGCCGGGGTGGATCCACAGCGAGGAGTGCGTGCGTGTGGTGTTATTCTTCGTGCGTGGTGCCCTGCTGCTCCTCCTGAATACAGCAATGGGCCGACGGGTTTAATGACCGGTTTCAACGGTGTCCAGGACGAGTTGTTGCTCTGGCTTCAGGAACACTGCGGTAACCTTGCGCTCCTTGCTCTCCATATCCATTTGGCCACCTGACAAAATGGAAGCAAGCGCGCAAAGCGCGCAAGGGCTCGTAAGCGCGGGCGCGGGCGGTGATGTGCGATGGGGGGACACACGGTGTTGACCGGCCAGGGCCGAGAGTGTAAGCGTGGCCCACTTTGCCAGGTTGCCGACATGTGTGTGGATTAAGGATTCCCGGTGTGAGAGCACCATATGGGTGCAGCCAGCAGAACACACTCCGCAGTGACGGAGGTGGTGGCGCGGGGTGACTATACTGGCCCGGGACTGAACATGTGGACGGCGGTGCGTGGCAGGCCTGGCAGGCAGTGTCTCGGCGCTGGCCACGGCTGACCCGGCTGGAGCTGAGGAGAGAGCGCTGGGTGTGTGCTCCGGCGGGCTGTGGGACCTCTGCCGGGGGCCGGACGGACGGAAACTGCCAGGGAATGCAAAGATCTCTGTAGATCTACCTTTGCGCTCTCTCACGTCGGCGGCGGCGGCGGCTGCTGCGGTGGCGCGCGAGAGCAAGAGAGAGCGGGTAGACCCCCCCCCTTCCCCCAAAGCCAGGTACACAGGGCAGCCACAGGCAAAGCAAAAACAGACAAGAGGCGACGAGGCGGGGAGATCTCGTGTGCTGGGCGAGATCTGGCGCTCGCAGCGGCACACAGGGGTGGGTTGCCTTGCCCTTGCGCGCGCGCGCGGGAACTGAGCGGCCGAGCAGGCGGCAGGAGCGCTGGAGTAATAATATCCCAGAGTGTGTGATTGTGTACGCTGACTGTTGCGAGACCTCTTCTCGGGGCACGCGTGAATAACGAGCACAAACTGGCCATTTTACACACAACAACCGCAACCACATTCTCCTCGTCCTCGTCCCCCACACTTCCCGTTGTCCTCCTCCTCCTCCTCCTCCTCCTGGCATACGTTGCTATTCGTTCGCGGCACTGGGAGCCAGCATCGTCGCTGGCAACACAACACTCCCAACACACGCACCCACATACCACAATCCCACATCCCACATCCTATACGTCTCCACAAGCCACCACCCCCCACCCCTCCCCCTCTATCAGTCATCCACACTCTCCCTCCCCTCACCATCCATCCTTTTCAGCCCGGCATTCCTCGCCTCGGAATATCCAACGCACACGGCCACCCAAGCCACCAACACCTTGCTCTTCCTCCCCAGGAATACCAAACGGCAACACCGACAGGCGACACAAACCCACCCCTCATCCGCCTCCAGATCGTCCAACAGATCGCCGCTCAGATCCACCCTACACCTTGGTCGGCCTCTTTTCCGTCTTACACCACAACGCACCCACGCGTCGCAGCCTCAGAGGCTTCAAAGGCCTCGAACAAGCCGCTTGCGTTCTCATCGGGTCGGCCACCAAGAATACATTCGCCTATTCCGCACCACGCTTAAAGACACCCCGCTTCCTCCTTGCCCTCCTCCCCCCCCCCCACCCCCCACCCCACCCGTCCCAGTCGACTCACCACACACACCTGCCACCAGTCGCACCCCCGGTCCCCATAGCCTCTTAACAACCTTGCACCCACCCACCCACCCACCCACACCTAACCCCACTCCCACCACCACCACCACCACCACCATGGGTACCCTCGCCGCACCACGGAAACACTCCCTCCACTTCATCTTGTCACCGGCGGCCATGGCCCGTGATGCCCCCGACGTCCCCGGCGTGACCTCACCCAAGGGTGTGACCGGCACCCCGGTCGCCAGTGCAGCAGCCACTACCGTGCGCCGGCCCAGTCTCACATCACTGCCCGCCGACGTCCTGGGCATGATCGCCTACCACGTCGTCGTGCAGGACAACCACGCCGGCCGGCCCAGCCGCCTCCTGCCGCTCCTCAAGACCAACCGCACCCTCCACTCTGCGCTCAACTTTGACGCCAACCCCGTGCTGTACAACCGCCTGTTCCGCGCGACATTCGACCTCGGCGCACTGGTCCGCCGCACACAATGGATGTTTGACGTCAACACGGACATTCCAGGCACCTCGCGCAAGACAGAACTGTTTGCCAACCCCCGCTCGTGGGCCATGGAGTACCGCGACCGCTGGGAACTGCGCAACCGCATACGCGCGTGCATCGCTCACCAGTCCGTCAACGTTCCCGGCATGTCCAACCGCGAGAACAGGGACACGGACATGTGGGGCCTCTGGTTCTTGTGGACCGAAAACGGTGAGTCTGGAATAACACCCCTCCTTCCCCCCTTTGTTCTTCTTCCCAATTACCCCTTGGCCCCGTGCGCCATTCACCATATTTGATTACCTTTTTTTATGTCTGTTTTTGCGCGTTGTTGGCTGGCGCCCACAGGCCACAGACCCACAGGTCCACAGGCCCCATCGGCCCATGGTCCAGGCCATGAGCCTGCGAGTGTGTGCTGGGTGTCCATCGCTTGGCGCCACCGACCTTGTTCTCGGGTGGCCAGAGCGTGTGGCTACCCCACACACACACACACGGCGGCGGCGGCGGCGGCTGCTGCTCTGCTGTGTTTGAATGCGCGAGAGAACGAGCCGGCTGGGCTGTGCGCGCGTCTGGTGATGTGCTTCCACTACGGCCAGTTCTGGACTCTGGCGGCGGGTCCTGTCGCTCAGACACACACCCATCCCATCAGATCCAGGCTCTGGTGGTGGCTCGTTTGGTGGCGGGAATGTAACCTGGCCCGGCAATCTCCGCCGAGAAATGGAGGGCGTTTTTTGTTCCTTCCGAGTGTGGCTCCACGCACCAGCCCTTTGTGCCACATCGAACAACCCACCCGCACACGTCCATTCCATCCCCATGCTGACACCACTCCCCCCCCCGCGTCCCCAGACGAAAAGAACATCATCTTCCTCACAGAAGAGTGCCACTTCCACGAGTGGATCATCTGCTACTACAAGGATGACATGCTCAAGGACTCGCTCAAGTCGGGCTACCCGCGCGACACGGCCGTAAAGGCCCTGGGTATCTGGACGGCCTTGCTCTCTGGCAGCGACCTGCTGTCGGAACGCAGTGCGGCCCAGATCGACGACAAGATCTTCATGCTTCGGCCCTACATCTTCTCGCCCTCTTACGAACTGACATATGGGCCCTGGGAACACCGCCGCCTGCCGCTGTGCGACACGGGCTGTACCGAACACGCTCCCATTTCGCATTACGCCGCGCCATACAAGCGCTTTGGCCACAAGCACATGCGTGCCCCCCCGCACTTTGTGCTTGGCGCCTACCTCGTGTTTATGCGTCTCCTGGAGCGCCAGCCCGGCCGCGTGGGTCTCAAGTCGGACTCGACCGTCTTCCAGGACACCGGCCGTGGAGTGTTTTCGCTCACCCACATCATGAGTTCGCTGTACCACGACACCGAGTGGCAGCGCAACACGGTCTGCCAGGACCCACACACGTCCCCGGGCCTCCCACCACTTACCTTCCACGGCCGCCTGACCGGGTTCTGGCGCGGCAACTTGCTGTTCTACGACTTTGACGCGTACCGCCAAATGCTCAGCGGCAACATGCGGTCCCTGTACACGGGCACGTTTGCGCAGCACGCCGTCGAGCTCGACCTGCACGAGACGGTCATCCGTATCCGCGC
Source organism: Apiotrichum porosum (assembly GCF_003942205.1). Classification (NCBI taxonomy): domain Eukaryota; kingdom Fungi; phylum Basidiomycota; class Tremellomycetes; order Trichosporonales; family Trichosporonaceae; genus Apiotrichum; species Apiotrichum porosum. The sequence goes on along the minus strand of NW_021167110.1, from coordinate 2,099,113 downwards.
AGAGGACGTCGGCGGCAAGGGCTCGCTCCTCAACTGCGGGTTCGCCGACGAAGAGACCGAGGAGGAGCAGGCCCTCATCAAGGACGGATACGGCCACCAGGTGCTCACGGGCGACGCCATCTATGCCCGCGAGGCCCCCGGCTGGACAAAGGAGATTCTCCTGTCGGGCGGCTGCCGCTCCGCCTGGGGCTGGTCGCGCATCCGCGGACGTGTGCGTGCGTGGGACGGCCTCGTCACATTGTCCATTGGCCACTCGGTAAGTTGTGCACCTTTTAGAAGATTATTTCCCCCAAACTAACACCTCACAGCGTCCGTACCCCTGCGGCCAGTGGGTGTGGCGCGGCTACCTCCAGACTGGCGGATACTTTGTCGGCAGGTGGCGCGACTGCTTCACGCCCGAGACGCAGGCCGGGTACGAAGGTCCCTTTGGTCTCGTGCGCGCCGGCGACCTGTTCTACCCCCCGCACTTTCCGACGACGATGAACGCGTCTGCGGGCGTCACAAAGCTCGATTTCGGGCCCAACGGCCCCAACAACAACGTATGGCCGGGCCCGGCCCCGGGCGGCGTGCACGTTCGCGGGCGCTCCTCGACGCCGCGCCCGTACTCGAGCCACTCGCACTCTTCCCGCTCGTCCCACGGTAGCAGCCAGCCGCAGAACGGCCACGCGTATGCTGGTGCTGGTGGCGGCGCTGCGGCGCCGCGGCCACTGGCCAACGGCCACAGCCACGTACACGCACACGTACACGCACACGCACATGCCCACGCCCACCACGCCCACCACGCCCACGCGCACAACCACGCGTACCCCTCCGGCCGGTCTTGGGCCTCCAGTCCGGCCAGCACGCCCTCGGACTCGGACCATGGGTCTGGCTCGCGCCAGTCGTCAGCCCTTTCCAAGCGCAAGTACTCGGAGGACGACTACGACGAGCGTGAGCGTGAGCGTGAACGCGATCGCGAACGCGAGTACGAGTACCGCGCCGGCGCTCCCGACGACAGACGCCGACGACGCGACTACGACTAGGCCCACGGCCTCTCCGCTGGAGACGGACTGCGGCCGCGCCTGCGGCCCAGCCCCAATACCAGTGGCGAGGCAAGTGGAACAAATGGAGCAAGTGGACATGGCGCCGCTGGCGCGCCGATACACGACGAACAGCGCAGCGTGGCGGATATCCTCCTGGGGATGCAGCGCGGCGCGAGCGGGGGGGATGGGGAGGCGAAGGGGCGGGTGCGGTGAGGAGGGAGAGAGGGAGAGGGAGAGACGAGACAAGGGGCCAGAATCCAGGCCACGACACCAAAACCGCAAAGCGATATTTATAAACAAGCCCGAGCATCAGAAGTTTTGTACATCAACCTTTTTTGTATCATCAAACACACGAACAAACCGCGACCTCTTCCCCGACAAAGCGACGAAACGAACAACGCCCGAAACCACCGTAGAAGAGTATACACGAGGCTATGCTAGGGTGTGTGCGAAATGCAAAGCAGAGCATATCAGTGTTACAGAAACTGTTGCCAGAGACCTTGGATCAGACGCATGAGAGCATGTGGCGAATGCCTCGGTCGGACCAGACGTTTTGACCGCCACTGCGCCACTTGCAACTATTGGCTCGTGTCCGAGGCTCCCGTCCCCGCGTCCGCGAGGCTACCTGCAATAGTGGACGCATGGGCAGACGCAGGGCGATGGGGACAGCCAGACGCTAAGCTCCCAGCTCCCAGCCCAACCCCCGGCCTGCGTCACTCTGTTGCTCCATGCTCTCCGCGAACGGATTCCCACCTCGGAAACTGGAACTGGACGGCACGCACACTGGGACCAGCGGTTCGACTAAGAACGGCGGAAAGTGTCTTGGCCGTCGTGCGCACTGGTGCCACGCTAGCACACATCCTTCCCCCCAATGTTGCACCTTTGGCAAAAGGAAACACGGGCCCCACTGGCCCACTGATCCACTGACCCACTGCTCTACTGTGTCTCTAAAACGCCGCGGCAGCGGGAGACGGGCGGTACGGCGGAATGCGGCAACTGTTCATCGATCTCGATCTCGTTTCGGTCCCCCCCCCCTCGATCCCCCGATCTCTCGATCTCGATCTGCGAAGCTAGTGCGCGCGCCGGCGGAGTCTAGCATGGTCTGCTCGCGTCGGAGCCTAACTCGCGTCGGATTCTGGGCTCGTGTCGGATTCTGGAGGAAGAACATGCCGTGCGGGACGCGAAGAGGAAGCGAAGCGAACAGTGAAACGTGGTAAGTGGTAGTTCACGTGTTTGAAGGTGCGTTTTACGGGATCTGCGGATCTGCACAGAGGTGGTGGGTGGGTGATCGCGGTGAGTCCCAAAAACATACCAATGTTCTGGGCGAAGATGTGCCGGTATCGTCATGTCATGCATGGGTCATGGCCTCTCGGATGGATCCGAGGTTGGGGGATGGCGTCTTCGGATGCTGTCAGGATGCTACTTTACGTCGTTACGTGCGGTCTAGTTTGTGCCGTTGCTGTTTTGTTGCTCATGGTGATGAAATGGGAGTGGCAATTGAGGCCCCGCAATCGTCCAACTGGGCCCAGCTTTCCCACGGTCTTGTCACTTTTGAGATTTCCATCTGTGCAGCTCTCTTTTGTTGACAATGTTGGAATCACAGTCACGACACTGCCCTACACCATGTACTGGTACCTCTCGTTCCTCCGCCCTCCGCCAGTATCCCTCGCCGTCCCCACAGACGGCGTCATCATCACACCACAGGTCGCAAACGACTTGAGAACAGAGTGAGCTGGGCCTTACCGCCCCCACCCTTCACACGACTAACCACCCTCCCCGCCAGACTCCGCCTCGACCCCACCGAGATCCACTACACATGGCAGCGCGTTCACCCGTCGCGCACGTCGCCCACCCGGGCCCAGCACCTCACTGTCTTTGCGCCGCCAGCCAGCACGTACCGCCCCGTCACTGTGCCCCTCCCCAAGGCCGCGCGGGCGGGCGAGAAGTGGCGCCTGGGCCTGCTCTCGCCGCCCGCGACGATGCCGGCGTCCACCCCGCTCCTGAGCTTGAGCAACGGCGATCCGGGGGTGTTGGGCGTGTGGAGTGAGGGCATCGCGTTCACCGCCGACACGGGCAGCAGCAACAGCAGTGGCAGCCTCAGCGGCGCGGTGCGCGGTGTCGGCGCCGTCAAGGCCAAGGCCAAGCCTGTCAAGGGAGGCAAGGAGGACAGCAAGGACAAGGGAAAAGGAAAGGACAAGGGTAAAGGCAAAGACGACGGACCGAAGCAGACGCGCATCACGCGCGAATGGCCGGCGCCCCGCGGGTCGCTCAAGGTCGTCGAGCAGACGAGCTTTGACCTCGACAAGGTGCGTGTACACACCCCCGGGGAGGACCTATGGGCATGTGGCTGACGTGGATGGCAGAAAGTTTGGGACTCGGGACTGGCGCTGTCGTCCTGGCTCTGGCGATACATGGCCGCCGGGGCTGGCGAGAGCAGCAGCCGTCTGCCAGATGACGCGCGCCGCGCCCTCGACCGCCTGGCGGCTGCCCGAGTCGTCGAGCTCGGGAGCGGTACGGGCCTCGTGTCCATTGCGCTGGCGCACATCTGCCCCGCCGGCGGCGAGATCACAGCGACGGACCTCGGTGAGTTGGGTGGCGTTCGTGGCACAGCTGACAAGGCAGATTCGGCAATGGAGATCATGGCCGAGAACATTACGTTGAACGGCGGCGGTGTCACCCCGGCCGTGCTCGACTGGGACGCACCCGTGCCCGAATGGGTGGCATCGGACTGGCCCGACGTTGTCGTGTATGTACCCCCACCGCACACCACCTGCAAACTCTCGCTGACCCCGCAAGTGCCGCAGACGTGACCTACAACACGGCGTCGTTCCCGGCCCTCGTCGGCACGCTGGAACGTCTCCTTGTCCCTGCTGACGGGCGCAAACCGCTCTTGCTGCTGGCGTACAAGCAGCGTGATGCCGCCGAGAGAGACCTGTGGGGAATGCTCAAGGACAAGGGCATTCGGATGGTCCTGGTGGACAAGGTGCGTGGCGCCGAGGAGGACGGCCAGGTGGAGATTTGGGTCGGCGGTGCCGATGTGCGCGGTGAGGCGACTGCGTGAGAGAGTGCAGTACACGCCGTGCTTGTGCGCATAGAGTATACTAGACAGAGAGACGAATGGACCCACCCATGCATATGCATCTCGCCACCAGTGTTGTTTTTGCAGCTGCGACAGGTTTCCGCCACCAGACGCTAGGCCGCTAGTCGCTGCCTCCGCTGAATGTCTCCCTGTGGTTCCTGACGCGTTGACACTTCGGTGGTCGTCACTCCGTTGTCGGCGTCCATATTCCAACACACCCCATTCTCTCCGTCCACTCTCCGTCCATTCTCATTCCAACCACCACACCTCCTGCCCTCCCAACCCCCCCACACCCCGTGCGCCAGCAGCGACACAGCAAAGCTATACCATGCTCCCGCCCCCGCGCGCACCGGCGCGCGGCTCGGCCCACTCCTCCTCCCCTTCCTCCCACAACGTCGGCGGCGCACACGGGCACGCTCACGCGCAACCCCACCACGCTCACGCCAGCACGTCGAGCCACTCGCTCGCGCCGCCAAAGGCCACCAACAATGCGTCGTGGTCAGACCTGGACGACGACGATGGGTGGCAAGGTACGTCTGCGGTCTGTGGTGCTTGAAAGTGTGCGGTTGGGAGGGTCGCTCGGGCACCAATCGGTGACGTTGGCCGCTGTGTCGCCGATTCAGTCGGTCCCCAGCAGCGCTGTCCCATGGCCACCAGGCGTCCTTTCCTCGTACTCTCCTCGCCGACACCTGTGCGCGCGCTGACATGCCCTCCCAGACATGCCCGTGGTGCGGTCCAACGACTTTACGTCCGAGCTGGACGCGGTCGACGACAAGAAGTTCCACTATCGCGCACCTATCCGGCTGGACAACGAGGACGAGCACGGCCCCACGGCCAACGCTACCGGTGTACACCTCGAGCTCGAGGCAGATACGTTGATAACGGACTCGTGGCGTGAAAAGGCCGGGATTGACGAGAGCGAGTACACGCGCCTGCGACTGGAGGAGGACAACGAGAGTGAAGAGGTCCACATGCGCACCCGCTTCCTCTTTGACGAGGACAAGGCCATGACCCCGCTGAGCCAGATGCAGGCCACCAAGCAGCTGCTCACCGAGGGCCAGCGTATCGCCTACGTCGGGCTGTGCGCGCTCATTGCGCGCCGCATGCTCGCCGACATGGGCCGCGGCTGGGAGGGCTACAAGGCCAAGCAGCACATGCTCAAGGGTAAAGGCCGCGCGCACGACGTCCCCGTCGTCGAGAGCGGTAACATCTGGATGATCAAGATCATGGCCCGCCTGTACCAGCACATGGAGCTGGAGCGCGATGGTGGGTGCTTTGGGGTAGATGGGGGGGTAGGGGGCAGACTGGTGCTGACTGACGTGTGCAGAACAACGCATGATCGAGTCGCTGGCCGAACACGGTGTCGACCCCGCCGACCTCGTCCCGGCCCTCATGACCACACATACCGTCAAGAACCCCGAGTTTGACCCCGCGGCCAAGAAGGCCGCAGAGGCAGAGGCGTACGAGGCCGCCCAGCGCGCCGAGGTCGAGGCAGAGGTCAAGATGGTCGAAGCGGCTGAGGCGAAGAAGAAGGCCGAGGCCGACGGCGAGGCGGCAGAGAACGACGAGGGCGAGCCCGCACCGACGTACGAGCCCGCACCGGCGTATGAGGACGCCGTGGCTGCTGGCGCGTCCCCGCCACCACTGGCCGAGCCGACACCGCGTGCCGCGCCGCGCAAAATGCCGTCCTTGTTCGACGACGATGACGAGGAAGAGGTGGCCAACAAGGCTCCTCCTTCTCGTTCAGAGCCGCGCAAGATGCCCTCGTTGTTCGACGATGACGAGGGAGACGTTGTTGTGTCCAAAGAGGCGCCTGCTGCTCGTTCAGAACCCCGCAAGATGCCATCATTGTTCGATGATGACGAGGACGGAGGCGATATTGGCGGCAGTGCGCCGTCACCTCGCAAGCCCGTTACGGCCGTTGAGGAGGAGGATGACGGCGACATTGGTGCGGCTCTCACCTCCCCCGAACCTGGACGCGGTGCCGAGGCCAAGCTGCCAGCCACTCCTGCGCCTGACGCCTCCTCCCCACCACTCCCAGCCGCTCCTCCGGCTCTCCCACCCAAGGACGACGACGGCGCCACCCCTCAGCAACCCGACGCTGAAGCCCTCCCTGACGCTGAAGCTGTCCCCGACGCCGACGCCGACGCCGAGGCTCACGTTGACGCACCCATGCCCGCCCTCCCGGGCGTGTCGACATCCATCACTGCGGCCGACGAGGACGTCACCCTCGATATCCGTTGGACAGTTCTGTGTGACCTCTTCCTCGTGCTGGTCGCCGACTCGGTGTACGACGCGCGGTCTCGCGCCTTCCTCGAGCGCGTTGCCAAGGCCCTCGGCTTTGAGTGGCTCGATGTCGTCCGCTTTGAGAACCGCGTCACGGACACGCTCGAGATTCAGGAGAACGTGGGCCAGCTGCAACAGGTGGACGTTATCGAGTCGCGACGCAAGGGTGCGCGCAACAAGCGATATGCAATGATGGGCGCCGCTGCCGTCGGCGGTGCGCTCGTCATTGGTCTCTCGGCTGGTCTGCTCGCTCCATTCATTGGCGCCGGTATCGGTGCCGCACTCGGTACCGTTGGTATTGGAGGTACGACGGCGTTCCTTGGCGGTGCAGGTGGCGCGGCTATCATCACGACCACCGGTGTCGTGACCGGCGGTAACATTGCGGGTCGTGGTATGGCCAGGCGTACCCGTGAAGTGCGCACGTTCGAGCTCAAGCCACTACACAACAACAAGCGCGTTAGCTGCTATATTACTGTCGGAGGGTGAGCTGATGTGATCACGTCTACTTAGCTGACAACCCTCAGATTCATGGCGTCCAAGGTCGACGATGTGCGACTGCCATTCTCCGTGTTGGACGCCATTGTCGGTGACGTCCTTTCGGTCCTGTGGGAGCCCGAGATGATGAACGAGATGGGAAACGCCATCAAGATTCTGTCGACAGAAGTCTTGACGCAGGTCGGGCAGACCATTCTCCAGGCCACCGTCATGACGGCACTCATGAGTGCCCTCCAGTGGCCCCTGCTCCTCACAAAGCTCGGATACCTCATCGACAACCCTTGGTCCAACGCGCTCGACCGTGCCAAGGCAGCCGGTCTCGTGCTCGCCGACGTTCTCATCCAGCGCCACGCGGGCGTGCGTCCCACGTCGCTCATTGGCTTTTCGCTCGGTGCCCGTGTCATCTTCTACGCGCTCTGCGAGCTTGCCCGCGTCAAGGCGTATGGTATCGTGCAAGACGTCTACCTCTTTGGCACCACTGTCACTGCCTCGCGGCAAACGTGGCTCGGCGTGCGCAGCGTCGTCGGTGGCCGCTTTGTCAACGCCTACGCCTCCAGCGACTGGATGCTCGGCTACCTCTTCCGCGCGACCAGCGGTGGCCTCAACACGGTCGCTGGTCTGCGACCCGTCGAGGATGTGCCCGGGTTGGAAAACGTCGACTGCACCGAGTTTATTACGGGTCACATGAGCTACCGATCTGCCATGCCCATGTTGCTCGCGCACGTCGGCTTCCCCGTGACGCAGGAATGGTTCGACGAGCCAGACGACCCCGATGCCGACCCCGAGGAGCAGGAGCGATACGTGGTCAACGAGGAAGAGGAGGAGGAGGCACGTAGGAGTGCCGAGAAGAAGATTCTTGGCATCTTCCCTCGTTCGCGGAAGAGTGGGTCGCGCAGTGGGTCTGGTGCGAGCACACCTGTACCTCGCGCGAGCACGAGCAAGAACGCCACCCCGAGCAAGAACGCCGGTGACGACGACGACGACGAGCTTCCGCCCCGCGAAGAAGCCGCGTCCCCCGTCGAGCTCGAGGCGGACATTGGCGAGCGCGCAAGCACCGCCCTTTCCCCCGAGCAGGCTGCTGCTGTGGCCGCCGCCGCTGCGGCAGAGGAGGAACGGCTGGCTGCGATTCCCAAGACGGCCGGATTCGACTTTGCCGCCATTTCGCAGGCGCTCGGCAAGGAGATTGACGTCGACAAGCTCAAGGACCCGAGCCGCGACGCTCCTGCCGCCGCTGCGCACGTCGCCGCGCTGGAACGCACGGGATCCGCACCGCCGCTCGCTCCCCGGTCGCCCTCGGCATCGGCCGACCGCTCGCCCCCACTCCGCTCGCAGTCGGCCGCGGGCGGTCTGCCCGTCGACGACGCCGGCGATATCGCCGTCACGGCCAACAAGGCGCTCACGATCGACATGCCTGAATGGGGCGACGGGCAGGTGCCTACGCCAGGCAGCACCGGCTCGGCCGGCGGCGGCGTGTGGGCCAACGTGCCCTCGTCGCCGCCCAAAAAGGCCTCGAGCTCGTTGTTCGGCTTTACAAACGCGTGGGCTACGCCAGCATCGACCTCGCCCGCCCCGCCACCCAGCACTGGCTCGTTCAACTCTGACGGTCTGCGCGCTGCGCCCCCGGCCCGCCCGCACCCGGCCGAATTCACAAACCCGTTTGCATCGTCAGCGTTCATGTCGCCCTTTGGCGCAGAGGACCCGCTCGGCGCGCCGCCGGCAGCGGCGGGCAGTCGCGAGAGGGAGAAGTGGGGCAAGGAGGTGGATCGCGCGATGGAGAATCCGTGGTAGTAGGGAGGGGAGAGAGAGGAGTGTCACGTCTGGTCTCGTCTTTTCTTTTGTCTGCTTCCTTGTATGCATTTGCTCAGTGCAGCTATTTTTCACACACTCCAGTCGCCCGGGGGCTCATGTCCCCCAGCCCAGCTCATCCATACGCCTCTGCTCAAGCCTCGTCGTCCCATACAAACCGCATCGTACCGTCATTCCGCCCCATCCCATCCACGGGGTCCATCTCATCCCCGTCCTCGCCCTCGTCCCACCCGACCGCGGCGCCCGGACGGCGGTCGCGCAGGTGGATCTTGAGTTCCGTGAGCGACTGCGCGTTCCAGCCCGGGTGCAGGCGGAACGCGGTCGTGGCCGCGCTTACGGGGCCGGGGGAAGGACGGGCCGAGCGCGACGAGCTGGCTCCTGCGCGGCTGCCGGGCTCGCGCGGCGAGACGGGCGACGGCGAGAAGAGCTGCAAGGACGGGTCGTTGGCGGGCGTGGACACGATGGTGATGTACAGGTCCAGCAGGTCGTGTGCGACTTCTGCAAGCAAGTGTCAGTTTCAGCGCAGTTGTAGGACCACTCGAACGTAAACTCACCATCGACATTGTCCACGCTCGCAGAGTACTGCGCCTCCCAGCCGCCCTCGGATCCCAGCACCTTGATGACGCGCGCGGCGTCGGCGTCGTCTGGCGCGTCGTCGTGTGGCCGTGTGTTGACCTGCGCGAGCAGGACGGCCGCGTACACGCTCCCCAGGGCGACGACGTGGGGCGGGTACGACAGGGGCGCCGGCGTGCGGTGGCTGTGGGAGTCAGCTCCGTCTCCTCCTTGCCACTGTGACAGCACTCACCAGTCGACGGCTACGCGCCATGCGGCCTGCGTCGCGTCCTTGTCCAGGCCGAGCTTGCGCCCGAGCTTGACGACGAGCGGGAACGGCACGGCGACGCGGAACGCAAAGCACATGGTCTCGAGGACGAGCCGCTCGATCGAGAGCACGCGCCGGCGCTCGTGTTCCAGCATGTTGGGGTCCACGGCCGTGACGTCTACATGGCCGCCGCGGCGGACCAGGTGCGGGAAGCGGAGGGAATACGACGCAAGGATAATGTCGCGCGGCTTCTTGAGCGTGTCGTGCAGCTTCGAGGCGACGTATAGCGTCGTGAGGGCTACTTCCTGTACAAGACGTGTCAGACGGCAGGCAGAACAGAGCGGGCGGGCGGAATAGAACAAAGTAAAAAGGCAAAGGACTCACAACATAGTTGAAGTCGGCGTACGGAAAGAACAGGTGGAAGCGCATGTACAGTGTCTGGGCGGTCGCGATGGTCCGGCGGGGGCTGGCGGTCAGTAAAGCATCCATGGGGAGACCATGGCCCTCTTTGCGGCTTTCTTTGCGACTCACAAACCACACCGCACGCCAACGGCGTCAATGAGCGCACACGCCTGTTGACGCGCCCTCTCTTCACGCGCGACGCTGAGCTTGCCGCGCTGCTTTGCTGAGAGACGCTCGACCTCGGCTGGGCGCAGGTATGGCCTGTACCGCTTGAGGTGGGATGAGGAAGGGGTGGGGTCTGCCATGGTGTAGGGGTGGGTGGGTGGGTGGGTGGAGAGGAAGATGGAATGGAAAGGACAAGCAAGTTGTATGTGGTGAATGAATCGCGCAATGGAATGTGGAGGTTGAAATATTGGGTTCCCCCAGGTCACGCTCACGGAGCGTGGGGCGAGTGGCGACCCCGCTGCTCACTGCTGCCATTGCGCATTGCGATGGCCCTCGCCACATCTCTATCAAGCTTTCAAAGTCAACCATGGTGTATCTATTGCACATCATATATGGATCCCTTTAGGTCAGACATGCACAGTTGCTGAAACTCACGAGTGGCAACCAATGTCCCGGACGACGTACATTTCACGGCGTGGTTCCTGTGTTCGTACCACGATAACTCCAAGACAAACACCACGTCTGCACTGACGTTGGCTTCCCCGTCAGACGACATACCAGAGCCTCCCACTCACCAGGCAGGTATAACGTATTGAGCTCGTTCAGCGACTTTGTTGGGTGCACGACCACATATTCGACTTCCTGGCTTGGCCAGGTCTCGCCGGGCTCTGGGATGTGGAACTCGCTGATGGGTGGGCTCATGACTTAGGTTGGGCTATGGAAGGGGGAGATTGTCCTTCCCTTGGGCTGTTTGCTTCTCTTAAGCCTCGCTTCTTTCGGCCATGACATACTTCAAGTTTTCGGAGAACAAGGATCAACTAGGAAGTGAATGTTGGTTTGTTCCCTTGTTCACGGCTGTGGGCTGCGTTAGAATCCCGACAGGAGGTCCGGAAGGCCCACGCTTCCGCGATAGAGTGACAGGCGTACTCAAATAAGTGGCTACCCGACCTTCTGTGTCTCTCGCTCACGGACGGTTTTAGAGTCTACAATGGACCCGCGAACCATCCTCGGGTGTAGCTTGTTGGATCTGCACGATTGACAGAAGCAGCACACGCTGGCATAGGATTGTCAGTTCTGTTTCCCACAGCCACACAGTTGCCACCTATTCCTGCAGTTCAATGGACAAACGCACCCTGGCTCCACTGCGCCACTGTCGACGACATAAAACAAATAAAACAGACTGCTCACGCACTATATTCCACCTTTGTTCGTCCATCTCAAGCATAACTAAACTCTGCAAGTACCACACGCCACTAGCGTCCTCACAACAGAGCCGATTGCACTGGTCCCACCCTTCGCTGGAACTCGTTGTGGGACAAGAACTCGACGTGCTCGCGCCCAGAACCCGCATCCCACCCGTCGTTCTGCGTCGCCATTCTAAACGTTTCCTTGACTTGTCCCCAGGTCATGGTGGATAGGATTCCAAGGGAATCCTCGCGTCTCTCGTGCAGTGCCTTTATTCCGACCAAGGTGAATTGGACGTCGGGCCTGTTGAGGATGGCGGGTACTAGGTGGCTCAGCACTCCATACTTGCCGTCCAGGAAGCAGGAGTAACCGTAAAACCATTCTCTCACTATGGCTGGTTCCTCCTCCGCCAACGTAATGGACATTGTTACTTGACGCAGGGATACACCAGCCCACCATGGCTCGGGCGCCAGCGGGCCCGAATACCAGCCCACCCCAATCTTGATGTGTTGACCATTTTGCAGGAGGTCGCGTGGAACCTCCACTGCTACTGCCAGGTGTTTGGTTCCAGGCGGAGGAGGTTGAATAGTGTTATACAGGGGAAGGATGTGGGTTGGAGGTGTGGGTTCTCGTAGCGGGCGGCGCGGAGGTCGGCCAATAACCTTGAGCTTTATTGCACGCGGTCTCGAAAGAGTCACCCCGCAGACTATTGTCGAAACACTAGTGGGGGAAAAGTGGTCAAACGGGCGGAAGGTGGGAATGAAACTTCGGAATGGAAGGAAGCGGACCGTCCTCGCTCTCTTGAACAGCAAACCGAGTATGGCCCAAACGAACGACCGTTTAATTCCAAGCGCTTGAGCGTCATTCATCTCGACTGGATCGAGAACATCGCTGATGGGCGAGCGGTCGGTAAAAACGTCCACTATTGATACAGTTTGGGTATGGAAGAGGAGGCGGACAATGTCCGCTTCGAACAAGCCTGGATAGTTGGAAAAATCAAGTTCTATGCCGTTTGAGAGGCCATTACCGTACACTATGCGTTGGTCCCACCTCTTCGAGTACCCCAACTGGTGGATGGCAAGGAAGTGTGAATAGTCGCGATGGACGCTTGATGGGAGTCCGATAGTGACGTGGTTAAAGATTAATGGGTCGAGCAGCCGTCGCATTCGTCGACAGGTCGCTCTAAGAGAAAACTGGACACTTGTGGGCCCCATAATAGCGATGGTGTCGATGACATGTGGTACAGACGTGTCGTCGAGCCAGATTTCAGAGCGGATGTTATCGCTCTCCATCTTGGAAAGGCGGGTAGTGGACTGGCCAACGCGGCTCATATGGGTGGCGACGAGGGGTTCCATGTTGAAGTGACAATTCGGTGGGAGCACGTTCATATAGGCCGCAGCATGTGTGTCACCAGAAGCGGCCACTCCATGAGTTCCGCATTGGGCTGTTTTTTTATGTCGTCCCGGCTACCCGCGTAGCCCTTCCATGTGGAGAAACTCTCATAGCATGTTGAAACATAGCGCTAGACAAATCAAGTCGCAGTGGCATTGGCCACTGGCCATTGGGCACTGATTTGGGTATCGCTCATTGTAAAGCAGCAGGCAGGTGCCACACCCCTCTGACTGCGCCACGGAGTGCATACTGTAGGCTGGGTGGCGAGCCCCGAGTTGAGTCAGCCTCACAACCGCTGTGTAGAGCGTATGTGGGAGCGAAAGCAAAGAGAGACGCATGGCTAGTCACTACCATATTGTATTTCGTATGCACAGTAGAGCTTGGGGGTGCTTGCCGTCATATGGACTCGCCAGACTCCAAACCGAATAAGTTTAGCCGTTCTACCGAAATATCAAGATGGCCCGTTAGTACAGAGGTTATAATGCCCTGGGAAAAAGAACCACGTATATTACCACAACGGCCGGGGTTCGAATCCAGGAAGGGACAAAATGTGAATCACGTATCTTACCGATAAGTGCCGGGGTTCACAGTCCAAAAAAACACTGGCCAGTGTGAAATGAGGGAAAGCCGGCCATCTAGCGACTATCTTTTTATTAGGTTTCCTTTGTTAATACATCTAGTCGCAATCAAACACATGGAGTTCTCAGAACGTGTGTTGCATACAAGGTGAGCCATGGGGCCGCAAGGCAGTAGTATTATTATTTTTGTCTACAACGCATTGTCAACACACGAGAAGGGCCCCTTGACAGCTCCCGAGTAATCGGCAATGATGGCGTCGACGGAGGTGTACATTCCAGCACCGAGCATGAGGAGGCCAAGGGCGAAGATGAAAACGTTGAGGACGGTGAGGACCGAGTTCAAGGGCGATGTAAAGTACTTGCCGCGGTACAGGTGGTAGAACGCGACGGCCCAGAAGATGAACCCGAAGAAACTGTCAAAGGCAGCCGACAGGATCGACAGGAAGTCGCCCATCGAAGGGATAACGCTGGGCGGGGAGTCAGCACGGGGGGGCAAGGAAGGGAGCCAAGGTGAGACCTAGGTAACTGGACGACGAAACTTACTTGCCAAGAACGAAACCGATGCCCCAAATGACAATGGTGATGGCAATCCAAGTGCCCCATCCGAGGACAGTGTGGGAGTGAGCGTGGCGGCTGTTACCCAGGAACCTGCGGTAGACAAACTTGGCGGTAACGTTGCTGTAGATGGCGCCAATGATGACGGTGGGCACGATGACAAACGCAAACGCTGCCTTGCGGTGCTTCTCGAGGAGAAGCGAGCCAATCATCGGGGCCTCGGCGTACTGACCCAGATAGTAGTAGCCCACAACCGACACGACGAGGAAGAGAATCATCTCCAAAAACGTAAGAGCGGCGAGCGCCTTTGGGAAATCGCGTGGTTCCCTCATCTCCGCAATGAACGACGGGTAGAGGATTTGGCCGACCCAGAGGAACGTAATGTTCAGGGCGGCGTTGAAGCCATTGACAAAGGTGAGCTTGGACGAGGTGAGCACACCGTCGGCATACGAGAGGGCCGGGGGGATGCCGCCGTACGTCTTGACGGGACCGAGGGTAGGCCAATCGCCGCCGTAACCGCCCCTGGGGTTGGGCTCAATGCCTGAGAAGATGAGGGCAAGGAGGATCGCAATAGCCATGCAGATGGCGGAGACAATGCTCATCATGGAGACATGCTTAAGGGTCCTGGGGATGGAGACGACGACTGCGGCGTGAGTGACGAGCGTGGCGGGAGTGACCCATGTAGCGAGATCACTTACTGCCGATGAGAGCGGCAATGCCCTGGAAGCCGACAGTGCAGACCGAGTGGTCGGACAGAGTGTTGAGGACTGCGCATGTCAGCAAGTGGTTCCATCTCCGGGAATGAAATCGGCGGTGCCACCCGGAAGGGATCGGCGCCACAACCAATCTCGTCTGCTGTGACTTTGTCCTTGTCCTGTCCAGCTGATGTTTCCATGCTTACCTTTGGCGCCAGTGAAGACGTGGAATCCCACCTGTTACATGAGCAAAACACTCCCACAACTCAAACGTTTTACTCACCAGGAAGATGTTGTTGAGCAGGAGCATAATGGCGGTCGCTTCATAGGCGAGCTTGGAGAACTGGGGGAACAGATGGGCGGCGATCTCGCAGATGTCATGAGCGTCGGGGTACTTCATGCACCATTGCCACAGCGTGTACGACGTGTCTGCCCTGGTGTCAGCGAGATGCCTGTTGACCCTCTCCTATCGCCACTCACACCAAGTGATAGCGCCGATGCCGAGCTGGACAACCAAACCAAGTCCCCAGCCAAGGACGCTGAACGACCACGGCAGGGCGAGAATGGCCAGGCAGACATACTCGCCAAACAGAAGAAGGGTGGCCTTCTGCCAGCTCAGTGTCCTGTACTTGATGTCGTGGCCCTCCTCCTTGGCTGCCAGCAACGCAAACACGTCGCTGCTGGCGTCGCTGAGGTTATCGTCGGCGTAATGGGGCGCATCGTTCTTCTTCCCCTCATCGGCGGCGGTAAGGACGACCTCTTGAGTTTTATTCACCTGGAGGACCCAGTCAGCACGGCTCCTTTGCCAGTCGGTGGCGGGGAGGGTTGGCCTGCCTCACCATGGTGAACGTTGTGGTGTATGTGGGTGGAGCGATGGAAAGCTGGCGTTTTTGCGAGAAGAAACCCCACTTTGGAGGGCGCGACAGGCACCTTGATGTACTGTTGTCGACCAGCCGGTAAAACGAGCGCGGCAACAGAGGGTGGGCGCAACGCCCGTGTGCGACACTGGCGCACGCATGGAGATGTTGTCCAGTGTCGTGCTCATTTAGACAGCACGTCATGTCGCTGTTGTGCGTGCGCGCGCGCGCCGGGGAGGGTGTCGAATGGCCCACGTTGTGGGTGGTTACCGGCCAGAGCCCCATTTTCCCCATATCGGGCAGTTTATGCGCGGCGCCAGGGTGTAGTTGATGCTCTGAGATTGTGGGTTGTGATTGATAGTTCCTGAGACTGCTCGCTCCGAGCCAGCGCTGGGGCTCTGGTGCAGGCGGTTTCACTGCCACGGCTGCTGCTCTGCAACAGGGCCCACAACGGGCATATGGGCTCGTCGTAACCCACGCACGCAAAACACAGTCACAGACGTCACCAGCGGCCAGCGGCAAGCGGCAAAGCGAGAGGAGAGAGACGTGAGAGAGCCGCTGGGAGCGCCTATGCAGTCCCTATGCGCAGCACAGCCAGCCGGCTCGATTGGAGATGGGAGGAGCCCATCGCCCATATGGCCTCCGAGACTTGAACCACAGCGCCGATCCTCTCACACTTTACAGAACAGCTCATTCGCAGCATTGACATGCACGTCGATCCCCGACGGTCTCTGCGTGGCGTCTCGGGTGCATTGCAAATGGGAGACAACGAGAAGGATCTTGGCAACAACAATGCGACGATCCAGAAAAAGGTCGACACGCCGGCGGCTGACGGGCTTGGCACAGGCGGCGGCGGGCGGGCGCGTTCAGCGGGCGCGGGGATCGACGCCCCACCCAGTCCAGGGAGGAAGGAGCCGTGTGGCGGAGATAAAAAAAAAAATGAGGTCATCGCTCGCCATTGCACAATGGTGAGCACGACAGCGGCAGCCAGCACCCAGCACCCAGAGCACCAATAGGGCGATACACATACACATCGCTCAGCATATGCAGAGATGTCCGGCCACTTGGGTATATAGCAGCGGTGGTCGTGCTGCCATCGTCGCGCGTGAGAGGATCTCAGATCAGTTTACAGCCAGCATGAAACTGCCGGAGAATGCGGTGACGGCAAACCGGGACGCACAATGGATTTGATCCGTCGTCCTCGAGTTTCAAGTCTGAAATCAAATCTCTAAAGCCGCTTGAAACGCGACTGTGGACTTTTTTAATAGCCATTTTTCTACTGGCATCACCTCCCCCTTATCATCACTGATGGCTCTGACACACTTGTTCTGGGACTAATGTGGCGCAGAACAATGGAACGTGGACCTAGAGCATCGCATGTGGCGACAAGAACATGATATATAACGCCCCAGGGCTGATCGCCAAGGACCACAACCCCGCCACTGATCGACAGCCCGTATCTAGATGTCCTCGACAACCAGCATCATGACAACCGCCACGCTTACTCAGGAGAACAAGCCTCTCCTTCGCGACGGCCTTGCACTCCCTTCCTCGACCAAGGCAGTGTCCCGGTCGCCACGTCGCCCGCCGCCCAGGGCCCTCGAGGGTATCCCCATTGACCAGCTGCCTGCGGACGTGCCTCTGGGCAGGACTCGAAGCCGTTCGCGGGGCCTTGCCTCGCCGGCCATCGCCGCTGCTACCCAGGATCGTCCATCCGTGACCCCCAGGCCGGTGAAGCGTAAGCGTGCCACCGATGGCCAGGCGAGTGATAAGGTACCGGCCCCGCCGAAGCGGGCCAAGACCAAGCCCAAGAGGTATGTCGCCAGCAGCACCTGGAGCTGACAGCCAGCACCAAAAGGACAACGTCGCGTACGGCTACTCCTCCTCTGGAAGACCCCAAGCCACTCAAGAAGCGGACCTTCTTCACCCGAACCGCTCCTGCGCTTAGGGCCGTGAGTCCCTTCACTGGGGTCGTACCCGTACATACTGACAAACCAAGGTCAACACCTCGCCTCCTCCCCCGGCGCGCAGCCACAAAGTGTTCCTCCTGTCCGAATGTCCTACCCACCGCACCGACTGTCAATGCTCCACCTGTGTACCCCCGGTGGTTCGGACGCGCACCACACGCTCTCTTAGCCCTGCCAGCGACACCCGCCCGGAAGACAGGGTGGAGCTCGGTCGTCCAAACCTGCATGATGGCTCGCCGTCGCACGCCGATGAAGGTGCCGACAAGTCCCCGGAGATTGCTTTCGGCAGCACCAACCCCTCGACCCCGCGGCGTCTGTCCGTGGCGTCAGCGTCCGCGCCGTCTCCTCCCTCTGCGTCCACTCGACCCCGCAGTGTCAGGCGAGGACTGGCGCCGTCTCCCCCTCCGACCTACATCTCCTTTGACATGAAGGACTTTTCTAGTGACTCCAGCATCGAGAAGAGTGCTGATGTCGAGAAGAGTGCTGATGTCGAGAAGAGTGCTGATGCCGAGAACAACGGCAGCGACGACGACGACGACGACGCCGCCTCCGCCTCCTCGTCCCCCTGTCCCACACCCACTGCCACCAACCCGTAAGTCACCCTCCCCGATCCCCGAAACGCAGCCTCCCTCAGTACTCATAACCCGTTCAGTGGCCTGACGAATTCGCTTGCAGGGACAAGACCGTCGACCCACGCACACCGCGCACATGTGCACCGTCCTCCTCCCCACTCTCGCCCTTCTCCCGCGACTGGAACGCCCTCCTTTGCCAGTGACGCCGGGCGTGGTAGCTGCGGCCAGCACGCGCCCTGCGCAACCGGTGGAACTGACACGGCGCCGCGGACAAGGAGGACCAGGTGGATCACGCTGGGTTATGGTCCGCGCGAGGACGACGTGGTGACGTTTGAAGACGGCGACGGAGATGGCGCGTGCGACACCACCACTACTGATCCTGACGCGGGGACCACGAGTAAGAAGGTGGTGCTTGACGAGAGCGGCGGGCCGGAGACCTGCTCGGCGAGGTATCACACGCTGCAGCAGGAGGTGAGGGCGCGCAGCGCGTTCCCAGGGTGGTCGTTTTAAACTGCTTCGTCTTTTAACGGCGGCAGTGTCTAATGATTCATCGCCGGATGTCAAGGCCACGCAACATCCGGAAGGATCACAGCACAAGCTCACTGGCGACCACGCCCCTTGGCCCCTTCACGCTCCAGAGGCTAACCCGCGGCCCGCTCACACGATATGTACAGCCAACCCTGCTTGCAGCTTGGCAGGAAGGGGACGCGGGGACACAAAGGGTGTACTGTATACTGCGGGTCGAAGGCGCGGAAGAGTAACGGCGTGCCATGACGGCGGTCGCGTCATCCTCCACCCACCGTGATCGAGCCGATTCACCCGCCTACCCCAAGCCCCACCTAATTCCTATCCCTCGTCTTGACACGATTCCACCAGGAGAAGAAGGGCGAGAGCAGCGCACCGCGCGCATACATAGAGTTCTTAGAGACAGATGGATGGATTTGCCGTTGAATAAAGGAAGACCCACGGCTCAATAGAGGACGCCTCTAATGCTGGCGGAAACGCCCCAGCGTCTGTGCCATGCTTGCTCCTGCTACTCCCCAGCAGTACATGCCCAAAAAGCAAGTACACTCTATCGCCACCTCGTTTCGATCGAGGGCTCTCGTTACCACAACAGAAGTATGAGCCTCGCGCTTTCCCACTAAGCCATAGCGATGTGAGATGTCAAGCTACGTGGTGGTATGGAGAAAAGAGGATGGGCGTAGAGAACCGGAGAATATTCACTGGAAATTGGACGAAAAATACCAGAAATATCAGACAGGCGCATGCACTGTTGTCCGCGTAGCTGGCTGCTGCAGCGTTTCATGGCTAACTACCGACGCCCTTCTAGTTGTCATTTACGTCTCCCTCTCCCCGTGGTTATGGTCGTGGGCGTTACTTGTGCTCCTGCGTTCGTGGTGCTCGCAGCTCGGGGCTGTGCACGAAAAAAAATACGATGGCGTAGAGAACATGGATCAGGGGACGAGGAGAGTGGACAAGGTGAGCGTGGGCTGTCTGTCTACTAGCGTGGGGTCGCCGGTGGCGCCGCGACATGCCCTTGACGATAGCCGGTCGTCAAGGCGTGCTCGGCAATCATAGCAGCGACACTCTGGGCGCGTGGTTGGCACGGGATCAACTGGCCCGCACCATGCAGTGGATGCTTGCTGTCGATGAATGCTGAATGTCTGGGCCGAGGTCATGTGTGGACACGTCCGTGGCCTGTAGTGTCTGGTTCTGACCGAGATTCGGAAAACGTGATGCATTCGGGTCGTCCTCGTCCGTCCTCGTCCTCGTCGCTGTCTTCACAGGCCACGCCGCGGCACTGCTGTTTCTAGATGTTGTTCAATGATGTTCGGTTGCGCTATCAGGCCGGGGAAGCGCCTGCCCATGCCCATGCTAAGTAAACACGCCAGTCATGATGGGGAGGTTGGCGCTGGCATGCCTGTTAACAATGGCATACACGAACGGTTCGTCAAAGACGATGGTCCGCAATGCAGGCGGCGGGCCCGGCGCGGCGCCAAACGTCGCCACAATGGTCACAGCCGTGCCCTCTGCGCCCTCCTCGTCCCACTTGAGGGTGGTCTGGTGGACGATGGCGCCGGGCACGTACGGCGCGTCCCAGACATACGGCATGCGGTCGCGCTGGAACCCGAGGGCCGCAACGTCGTTCTGGATCAGCGCCTTGTACTTGATGTCTGCCTTGGGCAGGCCCAGTTGCTGGAGCTTTTCGTGCGTCCATTGCCCGTTCTGCGGGACGCCGTCGCGCGCAATGGCACCCAGCGTGCTCTCGACGTCACGGGCAGAGCCGGGCTTTGGCTTCCACGCGATAAAGTCAAACCCGTCCTTGAAGTGCAGCCGGACTGCAGTGTAGTCGTCCGTGTCAAACGTGTCGACTTCTTTCTCCCACTTCATCATCATGTCCACTGTGCGCGTGGACGATGCGCCCGTCTGGAACCGGTAGTGGCTCTTTGTGTGCCGCCACTCCCATGCGTCCGCCCACTGGACCTTGAACGAGAGGACGTTGACAATGTACAGGACGGGAACCAAGGGGGACAACGCGTGGGTCGACTGCGACACGTCTCCTCCAGGCACATCTTTGGTCCCCTGCAGCGGCCTGCCCGCGCTCGGCGCGACCGAGGCGATAAAGTCGTCCACGGCCTTCTCAACCCCAGATGGCTCGCCGTGCTCTTGGTCAATGCCAGCCTCGAGGAGCTCCACATGTGCTCGGAAGGAAGGGTTCAGCGGGACACCCTTGGTAGCGACTACACTGTTGCCCGAGGCCAGTCTGCCACTCGCGTCCACGATGGCCTTGAGCGCCTTGAACGTGTGTGCAAACGTGTCGCGCGTCGCCATGTCGGCGCCGAGCTGCGTGGTGTACGCGGCAAACACGGTGTCGTCGGCGCCGCCAACAAGGAGCGCGAGGGCGTAGCCCACGGAGAAGGGCGACACGCATATGGCCTGCGTCGCCTGCCGCCGGCGTAGGACGAGGGCAATCCCGAGCTTGAAGAGCGCCTGGGAGACGCGCGGGAGCATCAGGGCGACGCGTGGGTCGACCGACGCGACGGTCGGCATCAGGCATGACGTGGTTGGTCCAAAGATGTCGACAGAATCAGGTTGCGCATACGGCCAGAGAGATGGAGTCTGTGAGGTGGCGAATTGGAAGATGGGAGGCGGAGGTTGGGTCTGTGGGATCTGCTGTGCGGTTGAAGGTGTCCACCCTGGTCCCCGAATCGCAGTGCAGAGAGACCTGAAGTCCGGTGGCGGGTGTGACACACTTGAAGGACCTGCATCTGGGTTTACAGCAGCAGCGAAGCCTTTGAAGGGTGGAGGGCTTTGGCCCAGGGACTCATATGGTGGAGGAGGTTGACTGGGAGGAGCAGTCTCTGGCGGCTGCTTTGGTGACGCGCCAGCGGGACGTGGGAAGGGGCTAGGAGCCGGATTGACGCTGTGCCAGTCGATGGGCTGTGAGTGTGTTGCGAGAATTGGCTTGGGCATGGTGTTATGGATGAGTGTGAGAGGGGGTGAGACGGGGTGATGGTGACGGCAGTGGATAACAACACGACGGGAGAGAAGGCTGCAGGGGGGAAAGTTCGGGCGGGTGCCTGTGGCACAGACTCGACGCTCCGCACAGCTTTGGCACCACGGTGTAGTGGCGACGAAGGCAACCATTATATGCTAAACGTTAGGAGTGTCGTGTACAAGACACCCATGCAGGTGGCTCCTCCCGCTGGCGACGATGGTGTGCAGAGAGGTAGACGATGGATGATGTGGAAGAGAAAGTGTGATGACGCGCCGAGAGAAACCAGTCGTCCGGATGTGTCTGCCGACAGGTGACTTATATGACGGCCCAACTCTCCCACGCTGGGAGTTCACCGTTTGCCCGTTGAAAAAAAAGGATCCGCAGTCACCGCTCAGGTCCTCTCTTGGTCAGAAATCCCAGGTCGTCTCTTTTCCGTCGGGATCTGACCGAGGAGCAGTCAGCAACATACGCGAGCTTTCCCCGCAAACACAGACCACATGGGGAGGGGGGGGGGCGGCCGACCAATGCCCGCGGTGAACCACCCCAGCCAACCGCGGCCAGGCCGTGTGCGGTGATTTCCGACGTGGATGAGGCCATATGAGACCTTTGTCGGCTAGTCCGAGCCGGGGCAAGGAGACGGAGGCAAAAAGGGGACATAGAGAGCGATGGAATGCGAATGCCGGCCCCGCGGAAACCGATAGAAACGGAAAACCAGAGTTTTGCTTTAGAGCAGGAATTGCAGGTGGGACGGCTGAGTAACCGCAAGGCCGCGCGAGGACACGAAACGATGAACAAGCAGAGAGAGACAGACGGGCGCGGCCATTCCGCGTCGGCTGCACCCGACCTGCCCACTCATACTCGCTTTTGCCCGGACACACGGAGATGAGTGATCAGTGACGAAAGACGTCGTCGCAGCGTTTTGGGCTCATCGTTCGCCATGGGCCCCTCCCCCATATGCATAGCCGACGTTGACATTTTATCTTTTCTCTCTTCTCTCTACTCTCCTCACACCAACTAACCCATTGCATACAGCACACTCACCTGCATTCCAACCTCCCTCCCTCCCATTCCAACCAGCCTCACCCCCATCCCCGTCCCCGGCGGCCTCTCTCGCCAAAACCCACCCACACCCTTTGCTCGGTCTTCCCCGCTTTTCGCCCGTCTGGCTTGACTCGCCTCGCCCACCCACCCACCCTCACCCCCCCAACTCCACATCTCATCTCGCTCTTTCTCTTTACCGGCAACGGCACACATCATGCCCGCGGTCCTTCCAGCCCACCACTCCTCTGCATCGACACTCGTCTCCCAGGCAGACCTCGACATCCTCTCCCTCCTCACCGCAGACGTCCCCCCCATCTCCGTCCCCACCGGCACGGCTGCCAACGGCGCACGGAAAAAGGCCAACCTTCCCCGCCGCGACACGGCCATTGACTCGCTCCTCCTCTCCGCCGTCCTCGCAGGTGCTGGATCGCACACCCTCACCCGTCACCACTTTGGCCACGGCATGGCCCCGTCCCTCACCCCAGGCGCATATGCGACCTGCGACCAGAGCAGGCCGTCGTCGCCCGCCCGTCGTACCCAGGCCCCTCCACCCGTCAAGAGTCAGCAGGCCCCACGCAGCGTGAGGCTGCAGGCCGAGCAGGCCCAGGGTGCCAACGGCGCTCCAGCGACGTCCCCACTCGCCGAGTCGTCCAAGACGGCATCACAGGCTGCTGCCGCGACCTCGTCGTCGGCCTCGGTCTCTCCGACGACGGCCTTGGCCACGTCACGTGAGCGCCTTGCCGAGTCGTCTGCTCCCACCACTGTGTCGTCGGTGTCTGTTGCCAAGGAGCGCAAGCGGCGCATGTCAATAGACCCGGCCCCCATCTCCCAGGTCTTGCAAGTCGCCTCGCCGGCCCACGTCAACTACTACCACGGCCGTGGCCTGGTGCTGAATAAGACGGCCGAGAGGCCGCAGGTCCGGTGTATGGCGCGCACCCGTGTGCCCACTCCACACGGCGACATTTTCCTCCACCTCTACCACAACTCGACCGACAACAAGGAACACCTTGCCATTGTCACCGACCCGATCCAGCTCAGCGCCGAGGCCCGGCGTAACGCGCCCAAGGGTCGCCGCGAGATCCGCTCGCGCTCCCTCGACGCCGTGTGGCGCGAGGGCGAGACCGACATGGAGCGTATTGTCCGTGGCGCCTACGTCGGCCGCCTGCACGCTGGCGAAGACGGGCAGCCGAGCGCACCGCACACGGCGGCAACGTACGCTCCGGACCCGGACGCCGAGGCCGACATCCTGCCCATGGTCCGTATCCACTCCGAGTGCTTTACGGGCGAGACGATCGGCTCGATGCGCTGCGACTGCGGCGAGCAGCTCGACGAGGCCATGCGCCGCATTGCCGAGCCCCAGCGCGTCCCCACCACCACCACCACCAGCACCGGCAGCAGCGGCAGCCAGGACGCCCAGCTGCCCACGCCCGAGGCGTCGCGCGCACCCTCGCCTGGCGCGCGCCCGTCCGGCCCCCTCGTCCCCGGCCGCGGTGTTGTCATCTACATGCGCCAGGAAGGCCGCGGTATTGGCCTGCTGGAGAAGATCCGCGCCTACAACCTGCAGGACCTGGGCCACGACACCGTCACCGCCAACCTCCTGCTGGGCCACGGCGCCGACGAGCGCACGTACGCCGTCTCGGCCGAGATCCTCGCCGACCTGGGCCTGGCAGGCGCCCAGGCCGTCGAGACCTCGGGTATCCGCCTGCTCACCAACAACCCGGAAAAGGTCGAGGGCCTCCAGGGCGAAGGTGTGCGCATCACCGAGCGCGTCGGCATGGTCCCGCGCGACTGGCAGTGCCGCCACAGCGACTCGCCGCGCGGTGCCGCCCTCGAGCTCGACGACGACGAGAAGGAGTATGACGAGTGGCGCGCGCGCCAGGCCGGCGTGGGCCTCCTCGGCGCCGCGACCACGCGCGGACCCGAGCTGGAAAAGTACCTCCGCACAAAGATCGAGCGCATGGGTCACAGTGAGTGCCGGCTGAGATGGCTGTTTTAGTATGGAATCGCAGCTGACAGATGGTGTCCTTTTTAGTGATTGACATTCCCGAGTCCGAGTAATCGAGAGAGGAGGAAAGCGAAGCAAAGACAGAAGCGGGGGCGGGGTGTGGTCATGTTTTTTCGGCGTCGAGAGATCTTGTATACCTGTAGTAGGGACATCTTGCAACAGTTCAGTTTAAACCGCACACCGTGGAGCTGATCGAGCAGAGTTGGTAGGGAGAGGCGTATTACTGCTCTTTCCAACTTTTTAGACATTCATTTTGGCGAGGCGACGCCACGGAACGCTCTCATGTACGGGTTACCGAGCACAGGCACTGATCGATCCGTGGATCCGTGGCCCGTGGCCTGCAGCTCTGAGCACGAGGCGCATGAGTTATAAGTTTGAAGGTTTGGCGGCGGCGGCAGTCGACGGGGGCCGGGATGGGGCCATGGGATGGGGGCGAGCGAGAGGACTGGCAGACGCTGACCGCTGGCGGTTTGGATGGTGAGAGCGAGGTCGGTTGTCGCGATCGTGACGCGAGTCGCGTCAACCGTCCATCCAAAGCAACGGGTGCCGCAACCTGTCTATCCACCATACCCCGCTGGCCACTGTACCACTGTGGTCCATGCACAACACTTCAAAGTGCACACCCTCACTGCTGGCCCCGGTCACTGCGATCACCAACTGTACTGTCCGGTGTACGCGTCTGGGTGGGTGCCCTTGGTCAGCCATCTGTCAGGGAAGACGAGAGCCGTGGGTGGGTGCTGGTGGCAGCTGCTGTAATATACATGTAGCGACGGGTTCATGCGACACTACACCCCATACGGAACATGAAGATGCATGCAGTGATCCTTGTCGTTGCACATGTCACCTAGACATAGAGACGACTGACAGACATGATCATCTCCACGGTGGCCACTGTATCGTTCCGCCCAATGCGTCCGCCGGCCGTGTTGTTTATAACGGCCCAGAGATAATATTTGCCACCGCTCCCTCCCCTCACCCTGGCCGCATCTGGAGCCTTTGGCGTTTTTGACGCGACGCGAGCACACACTACTTTCTATACTTCTGTCATCTCTCGGTCTCCCTCATTCCAACACACACACGACACAGCTCGTTTCCCACATTCTTGTACCCCCTTCCCACCTACATGTCGGCCAAGGAATCGGAGCGCAGGCGCGTAAGTACACCTCACTCACACCTCAGCTGTAGCTGATCCACCCCCCTTCAGATCCTCGACAACCTGCGTGCAATGAAGCAGGGCGGACCTGCTCCCCAACCTGCTGCGCTATCCATGTCCAGCTCCACCTCGGGTCCCACGGGGACCGCTGAGCACCCAATATCCATCAACGGCACGCCCGAGCCGCAGCCTGCCAACGGCAACGGCGTGCTCGTACCCTCCAGCTCGCCTGGCGCGTACCCCGCCCCGCTGCCTGCACCTCGAGGCTCGACGGCGATTCCCTCGTCCAACCTCGCCCGCACCGCGGCCGCACTGGGTTCCCCACTCGGCACTCTCAATGCTGTCCGCGGGAACGGAAATGGGGTGGCGGGCGCCGCCGCCAGCGTGAGCCCCAACGGAGCCAAGGCAGCGGGCAAGCCGTCGCTCGCCGACTTCTCGCCATCGTCGCCACAGCCGCTTTCGCGCCTCAAGAAGCGCTACGGCGACGACGAGTCGCCCACCAAGCCCGCTGCGGCGTCTCTTGTCGCCGCTGCTGGCGGCGCGGGTCCCAGCCGCTCCGGCGCCGCTGTGAGCCGCTTCCAGCCCAAGGGCCGAGGCACGCCCAAGCTCATTGCGGCGGCCAAGGCCGAGCACAACAGCGAGCGCGAGACGACCATCAACCGCTTCATGACGCAGTTCCCCAACGTGCCCCGCCATGACATTGCGCAGGCCATGTATCGCCACGGCGAGAACGACGCGCAGGCGCTGCTCAACGAGCTGCGCCGCGCCAACAACAGGCCCGCCGCCGCGGCCCCGCCTCCCAAGACGGTCAACCTCCAGGCGTTCGCGTTCCAGCCCGCGGTGCCCAGCTCGTCGTCGATCGCGCCGCCGCCCTCGGCGTCCACATCGCTCTCGCTCCCTGCCATGCCTGGCCTGCCGCAGGCGTCGGCGGGCACCACGTCCGCCGCGGCCGTGATGGCACAGGCGGCTGCCGCGCGGCCCAACGGTGGCAAGAGGCGAAAGAACGAAAAGTCGACGATTTACGCCAACCGCGAAGAGAAAAAGAACAAGAAGCGCGACCCGGACAATGACGAGTCCGAGTCCGAGGCCGACTCGGACGGCGGGAGCGACGCGTGGTCTGGCGACGAGACGCGGAAACGCAAAAAGCGCCGGTCGACCGATGAAGACGAGGTGGATGCCGAAGGCGCCGCGCTCGAGGCGTTCAACAACGCCGAGGCGTCCGTCCTCACGGGCACCATTGCGTGCAGTGACGAGCAGGCCGAGCGGATCATCTCGCTGCGGCCGTACGACGGCACCGACGACGTGTACCACAAGCTGTCCAAGGCGCGCGGCGTCTCGTACAAGCTGTTTGAGCAGTACACCGAGATCATGGAGGGTTACGTGCAGATTGACGCGTGCCTCAACCGCTGCGAGAGCATTGCCAACGACATTGCGCACACGCTGTCGGTGTGGAAGGGCGCCGCGACCCTCAGCAGCAGCGTGACGGGCACGCCGCGGTCGGACGGCCTCAACGACGTCAAGGTCGACGTCGACAAGGTGTCGGAACTGCTGCGCAACGAGACGGACATGAAGCGCCGCAAAATCCTCAGCTCGTACATCCGCACCCAGCCGTCGCTGCTCAGCGAGGGCACCGTGCTCAAGGACTACCAGCTGCTCGGCGTCAACTGGCTCAACCTCTTGTGGTCGCGCAAGATCGGATGCATCCTCGCCGACGAGATGGGTCTGGGCAAGACCATCCAGGTCATTGCGTTCTTGGCGTACCTAAAGGAAAAGGGTGTAAAGGGCCCGCACATGATCTTTGTCCCGGCCTCGACACTCGAAAACTGGACGCGTGAGTTTGACCGGTTTGCGCCCGACATCGACGTCCAGACGTACTATGGCTCGCAGAACGAGCGCGCCGAGCTGCGCGAGGTGCTCAAGCGCAAGGCGCGCGATGGCGAGCTCGAGGTCGTCCTCGCGTCGTACACGCAGGTGGCGAGCCACGACGACCTCAAGTTTTTCCGCCGGAAAATCGAGTTTGAGACGTGTGTCTACGACGAGGCGCACGCCCTCAAGAGCTTTACCACAAAACGATACCAGGACCTGGTGTCGATTCGCCCCAAGTGGCGCCTGCTCCTCACGGGCACGCCCGTCCAGAACAACCTGCAAGAGCTCGTGTCGCTGCTCATGTTCATCCACAAGGACATCTTCGTCGAGGCCGAGCCGTACCTCCGTGCCATCTTCAAGGTCCAGTCGCAGGGCCAGGTCAACATGCTGTCGCAGCAGCGCGTGTCGCGCGCGCGGACGATGCTCACGCCGTTTGTCCTCCGTCGCCGAAAGGCTAATGTGGGTTGTTGATCTCGTTTGTGGCGGCAGAGCTAACCCTCCTCCAGGTCCTTACCCTCCCGCCCAAGATTGAGCGCGTGCAAGAGTGCGAGATGACGCCAACCCAGGCGCGCCTGTACCGCGAGACGCTGCGGCGGTCGCGCAAGGCCATGGCCGAGATGAGCGAGGAGGCGCTCGCGGCCGTCGCGGACGAGGACGAGGACGGCAAGAAGAAGCCCAAGGGCAAAGCCGCAAAGGGCAAAGTGGTCGCGGACAAGAACTCGTCTGCCAACATTCTCATGGACCTGCGCAAGGCCGCAAGCCACCCGCTCCTCTTCCGCCGCCTGTACAACTCGGCCAAGGTCCAGCAGATTGCAAAGGCGTGTCTGAACACGCCCAAGTGGTGCGACTCGCGCCTCGACTATGTCATCGAGGACCTCGAGGTCATGAGCGATGCCGAGATCCACCACTTTGTCACCGAGCACGAGGAGCTCGAGCATTTCGCGCTCACGCCCGACACGTTCCTCGAGTGCGGCAAAGTGCAAGCGCTCAAGGAACACATTGACCGGTGTATCGCCGACGGCAAGCGCATGCTCCTCTTCAGCCAGTTTACAATGATCCTCGACATTCTCCAGGTGACCCTCGACCACCTGAACGTGCGCTACATCCGCCTCGACGGCGGCACGCGCACCGACGAGCGCCAGGGCCTGGTGGACGATTTCAACGACGACGAGGAAATCACCGTCTTCTTGCTATCCACAAAGGCCGGCGGCGTCGGCATCAACCTGACGGCCGCGTCGGTCGTCGTCATCTTTGACCAAGACTTCAACCCGCACAACGACAGGCAGGCCGCCGACCGCGCGTACCGTATCGGCCAGGAACGCGAGGTCGAGGTCATCAAGCTCATCTCCAAGGACTCGATCGACGAGGACATTCTCAGTATCGGCGTGACAAAGCTGCAGCTCGACGACATGGTCGGCGGCGACGAGAGCCCCGCCGCGGGCGGCGCCGCTGGCGCGGCTGGTGGGGCGGCCGCAGGAGAAGGCGCCGGCGACGACAAGACGGCCAAGGAGCTGAAAAAGTCGCTGCTCACCACCCTCCGGAAGAAGTTTGAGGCCGAGGGAGACGAAAAGGCCCTCGACGACGACTTGGCCGCCAACGCAGAGGACGGCGACGTGCCCATGCCAGAGAGCACGCAGGTCAAGCGCGCCCGCGGCGTCACTGCCAAAGTGGAGCCCACGGCGTCGCTCCCTCTGTAGGAAGCCTCTACCGTCGTGGGTTCTAGGTTCTGGGTTCTAGCCGACACATAGCCATAGTCATGCAACTCTACTGTACACCTGCTGCTGCATTATGCACCTCCGCGACTCAGCCCTCCACGCCGCACGAGGGATATCCGCCCGCACCCCTCCCACACCACGCACCACGTCGTATCTATGCCAAGGAAGGGACTCGGACTCATGGGCCGAACATTGTGAGCGAGCGGATATGGCGGTCGACGGCGGTGCGGAACTGGGAGCGAGCGTCAGCAAGGTCTCGGTCGGGGGATGCGAGGCAGATACGAGGGAGCGCTGTTGGGCCGGCCGGCTCTCGTGCTCTTGTAACCAAAGGGCGAATGAGCCGGTGAGCCGGTTGTCAGACATGTACTGGGCAACCGACGCGCGTTCAAGTGCACGCCGAGGGTCTCATCCAGCCTCTCCCCTGCCCTGCCCTCCCCACCCCTCCCACGGCCACGGCCACCCACCTGGTCATTATCGATGCCCTGCGTGCGCGAATCCAGGTCCACGAGCGGGTTGCGGACCACATAGTCGACAAACGGCCCCGTCTGCAGCTGTCGCAGCACGAACCGCAGCGAGTCGGCCTGCGGGTCCGACAGGAGCACAAACTTGTATCCCGTGAGCGTCTCGTACAGGTGTAACCTGTACTGCGATGTCTTGTACGATGTAAACTGCTCGTCGTCCCTGGAGCGCGAGCAAAGGAAAAGGAAAGGAGAGGAACGGTGTCAGCTGTCGGTCCCATGCGCGCGCTCAGCTGCCACCCGGCTTCTCCTGCTTCCTACTCGTACTCGTACTCACTTGCCCGACAGCTTCTTGACCATGTTGCGCAGACTGAGGACCACGCCGTACACGAGCTTGGCCTCCTCGTCAAACGGCAGGCCGCGCTTGCTCGCCGCACCGGTGCCGTTCGCCTGCGGCGCGGGACCTTGTTGCTGCTGCTGCTGCTGGCCCGGCTGGCCCATGCCTAGCCCCTGCTGGCTGCCGCTGCCGCTCGCCGAGTTCGAGTTGGAATTGGCGTTGCTGAAGATACTCTCGCGCGCACCGGGCCCGCTGGCCGTCGGCAGGCGGTGTACGCCTGGCCGGTCGTTGGGTCCCGCGCGGACGGGGCGCGTGCGGTGCCAGTCGTGGTAGTAGACGCAGTCGCAGTGGCTGGGGGGGAGGGACGCCGGGAGGATCAGCTTTGGGGCCGCCGGGGGTAAGGTACTAGCTGAGGCAGGGACGTACCGGTCAAAGATGTATAGTGAGTAGATTGTCATGGTGGGCGCGGGGTTGGCAGGGGAGAAGAGTGAGATAGAGGCAGAGGTCAATGTCGCGGATGGACAGCAGCTCGATGGCGACCGCGTCACAACCGCGCGTGGTGGGTGTCAGGGCCACGTCACGTGACTGACCGCTGGCGGGCGATATAGTCCATGTTGGTTCCTGGCGCTCGTCTCATCGCTTTGCCATGTTCGTACCAGTCAGTGCACGTCGCTGCATGCGCACACGCGACCTCTCCAAGATGGTTTTGATGCCTCCGGCCAAAGTATTATTGACATGAAAAGGAGGAGTGCTCATCCATCATAAAACCCATAACCCTACACAGATTACCCTCAACTCTCAACTCATCTTCCCTTCCCCTCCGGCCCACTGCGTCTCACTTCTTCTCGCCAGACCGCACCACATGGTCATTCTCGAAATGCACATCCGTGATCCTCGGCCCGGCCAGAGCCCCCTCGGCCACTCCCTGGCGGTTCGTCCATCCCAACAGCGCCTTCATGAGCTGGTCTGTGACACCTTCTCCAGGCAGTGGTCGGATCGTCTCCACCTCGTGGCTGGAGATGAGGCCCGAGTATGGCGAGAATGTGTACAGCGACGACGCGTGCCACGACGCTTCCTTGTGCGGCGGCAGGCGCGGGTGGCCGGTCACGTTGAGCAGGACCCGGATCTGCTTTTGGCGGTGGGCGGGCGCCTTGCCGAGCAGGGCTTCGCGCGCGGCGGCGGCGGGCGAGGTGGGTGGTGGTGCGGCGGAGAATGTCATGCGCTCGAGGTCGGCGTTGAGGTCTGTGTGGAGGGCTGGGGAGAGTTAGTTGGGATGGTTCAAGGGAGGCGCAAGCATGTCTTGTTCAACGGGACAGAAAGGATATGGGTCAGGACGTCTGGCTCGTCGGTATGACGTAGCCTGCTCCGAACTTCGGCGACAGTTGCGCACACCCAGCCGCCTCAAGTGGGTGCGACGTGTGCATGGTCCCAGACCCCCCCGCAGCACACCACAACTCACCCTGCATGCCGTTGCGTGCAATGTTGAAGACCATGGCGTACGCCTGGAGACTCGACACTTTGAGCGGAAACGGGACCGGCATCCGGAGGACAATGTGCTTGGAGTAAATGTCGTTTGGGAACAGCTCCTTGGACGACGCCTCGGTGAACAGTAACGGCAGCGTATCGCGGAGATGCATCATGCCCTGCGCGACGCGCATCTCCCACTCGCGGTCGTCCACCTCTGCCTCGGACGTGGGGTCTGGCGGCGAGCTGTGGTGGTGCGGGTCCGGCTCGGCGTCGGTGCCGCCGCGGCCCGCGCCGCCGATACCGTGGCCCGGGCGCGGGGCGAGGGTGGGGCCTGGGGTGAAGAATGGGACGGAGACGGGGCCGGCCAGAGGTTTCAGCGACGACAGCGTCACGGACTCGGACTCGGCGTCGGATGCGGGTGCGCGCGGACTGCCCAGGTTGGAGGCGAGTGCCCGAGCGGTCGGCGCCGACGACAGTGGTCTCGAGACTGGTACGAAACGACGACGGCGAGTCGCTGCTGCCGCCGTCGCCACTGTTGCGAGCGTCACGCGGGACGAGGTCGCGCAGCAGGGTGCGCGGCAGAGCGCCAATGCCATGGTGGTTGTGGGAGGTGGTGCAGAGACGACGACGAAACGGACAAAAGACAGAGACAATGTGGCAATGACGGGTCTCTCGGCAGATGGTGGAGGCACACCGTGTGGGGTTGGTGGACGCGCGCGCCTAGAATACTGGCCATACCGTGGGATAGTTGCTAATTAACAGGAAATGCACTCTCTCACGCCTTGTGTGGGGACCAACTGTAATAGGCGCGCCTCGGTTCCGGTCGGTCGCGGGAGCGGTCTCGGTTCCCATTTCTGTGCGCACTGGTTGGCCGCGTGCAGCGTGCCTGTGTGTGCCATCCCATTACACCGCCCGCAGCTATCCATCCCTGTGCACTGATACCCGTTTCACCCACACTCCTCGTCATGCTGCATGCTGGACATGCTTGTCTGACCCCACAGCTCCACATTGCGCAGTGCCGACAAGGCGACGCTGCCGAGCTCACCCCCACTGACGCCAATGACTAACTAACCCTGGCCGCTTCACTACGACTAATCTTAAGATAGCGCGTGGTTTTGCGGTTTCGGTTCCCATCGCTCCCTGTCCATCTCGGTGACCTGAACGCGGTGCGACGTGCATCATGTTCATGGAAGCCGGACAGGCACAGGCTGCTTCTCGCGCGCTTGATCTGTCGGTTCCCAGTAGTTTGTTGTTTGTGACGCCAAAAAAAGAGCCAAGAGACAATGTGGTATAAATAACCAGCGGTGTCGAGGACAAGATGATGGCCCACACACCTTCTGACTTTGCCTACACTCGACCTCCCTCCTACTCCTCCTACTCCTCCTCCTCCACCACCACCACCACCACCACCCCTCAACCCCAAACCACAATGTCGTCTTCCACAGAGCAGACCGAAGCCTACCTCAACGAGCTCAACTTCACCGGTGGCTTCCCCATTTCTTCGGACCTTGCTCCGTCGATCATCTTTGCCATTGTCGTGAGTTGACAAAGCAACAGCACTTCTCAGCCACTCTGCACTTTAGCTAACCACCCCTCAGTATGCCGCTCTCATCCCAGTCGTCACCTACCGCTGGTTCCGCCGCGAGTCGCGCACCCTTCTCCTGATCCGCCCCACCCTCTTCGTCTCTACGCGCTTGGCGACCTGGATCATGCGCGGCATCATGGCCAAGACCTCGTATGGCCAGAACGAACTCATTGGCGAGCTCGTCCTCGTCTCGATCGGTTTCCTCTTCCTCATCTCGCCCATCATCGAGCTCTGGAAGCGCCACGTTCTCTCCGAGGTGTCCATGGCCGACCGCCCCCGCTGGGTCGCCACACTCACCAAGATCTGCCAGCTCGTCCTTCTCGCTGCCGTCATCACCGCCGTTGTCGGCGCGTCCATGATGAGCTACGACACCTCGACCACCACCATCAACGCCCTCCGCCGCGTCTCGTACATTCTCTCCATGGTTGTCGTGGTCATCACCCTCCTCGGTGTCGTCTACACCCACTTCCACTTTACTCTCAACACCCGCGGCACCGCCTTCCTCGTCTGGGTTTGCGCCGTCTGCACCATCTGTTCCGTCTACCGCATCGTCCAGATCTTCAGCACCAACCCCGACTCGGCCGTCCGTTCCCACGCCGCCTTTTACGTTCTCCAGGCTGCCATGGAGGTCCTTGCTGTCGTTCCTCTCCTTGCCATCAACATGAACGCCATGTTCCCCGGCGAGAACGACCACTCGGAGCACAGCTCGGTTCAGGACGTCGAGAACCAGTACAAGGAGGCGCCCACCCAGGAGGCCCCTCGCTACTAAGCGGGCGGTCTCCCCGGCTCCTCTACGAGCCCCAATGTCACCGCACACTATAGACAAGTTAAATAGATGAGCATGTATATATATTCAACTGCAAGAGGCAGCGCCAAGGTAGCACTGGCCCACTGGTCAGTGGCCGCTGGGTGGCCTGGCCAACATTGACAACAAATTCAAGGCACGAACCGCGGGGCCCAAAATCCCCGTGCCAACTTTCCAAGCCTATTCCACATTGTGAACACTCCAATGCACTCCATCTCTCACCACTACCAACCCACCATGGAAGGTATGTCCGCTACCTTACATCCTTTGACGTAACTGACGAATCAGCACAGTCACTGGCCCAGGTGGACACGCTCTACTCGGCTGACTCGATCGAGTTCTGCCCCACGCCTGGGTACGAACGGTGGTTTACGTGCGGAACGTACCAGCTCCTCAAGCCCGAAGAGCAGGAGAAGGAAGAGAAGAAGGAGGGACCCAAGACAGCAAAAGCCGATGACGAGGATGACGATGAGGACGATGAAGAGGAGGAGGTGACCCCTCCAGCTCCCCGCATCGGGCGCCTGTACCTCTTCTCACTAGAGGACGAGACACCGTGAGCAACCTGTTGTTGAAGGGACAACTCCTGACGGCAGAACCGAGGTACAGAGGATCGAGACTGCCGCCATCTTGGATGCCAAGTGGTACGTCACGAGCACTTGACTTCTTCCCTAGACATACTGACTCCCAGGTCGCCTCTCTCCACCGCCCCCGAGCTCGGCGTCGCGGACGCCAAGGGCGGTCTGACACTGTACACCCTCGCCGACTCGACATTGACTCAGACCCAAAAACTCGAAGTGTCAGACGAATCCACCCTCGTCCTCTCGCTCGACCACTCGCGCCTGAACCGCGGCGAGGTCATCACGTCGCTGTCCAACGGCTCGCTTGCCCACCTGGTGCGCACTGCCACGGGCGAGCTCGAGGTCTCGTCGGAATGGGCCGCGCACGACTTTGAGCCGTGGATCACGGCGTGGGACGGCAGCGACCCCAGCACGGTCTGGTCGGGCGGAGACGACTGCAAGCTCAAGCGCTGGGACGTGCGTATCCCCGACATGCCGACGTTTGTCAACCGCCGCTTCGACGGCGGCGTGACCACCATCGCGCCCAGTCCGCACACCGAGCACCTGCTGGCTGTGGGCAGCTACGACGCCCAGTTGCGGCTGTTCGACGCGCGTAACCCCACCAGGCCATTACTCGAGGTCGAGATGCCCGGCGGTATCTGGCGCACGCGCTGGCACCCCTCGAGCGCGCGCAAAGGCGATATCCTCAATGCCTGCATGCACGGCGGCTTTGGCGTCGTCCACCTCGGCGACGCGTTTGCCGCGGGCGAGTTTGCAGATGCCGAGGGCGAGGTCGTCAAGACGTTCCCTGGGACACTCGGGTATGGTGCGGACTGGTGCCGCCGGGACGACGGGGAAACGAGCGTTGTGGCGACGTGCTCGTTCTACGACCACGTCATGCACGTCTGGCGGGCGTAGAGGAGGAAGAGGGAGAACCCCCGAGGCCCATAGGGCCGAGGAAAGGTTTGGACCGCCGGTTGGAGCGCTGGAGTAGATTTTATAGAGCGACAGTGACTGACGCTTACATGCCCATCCATCTGCCACACGTCACACTGCGCCCACCACGCGACACCACTAACACCCTCGCGCTCTCCTCTTCACGAGTCACTCCCTTCCACACAGTCTTCTCATTCTCACACCTTCCATTCACTCCACCTCTCACCCTTCCAACGCTGTGCGGCACTCCGCCGCCTACTCGGTTTCCAGCCATGGTCACCGTCACCCTCGACCACACCGTGTTCCCGCACATCATCGATCGCATCCTCACCTATGCGTCTCGGCCAGTTCTCGCCACCTGCCGTATGACATGCAAGGGCCTCCACAACGCTGTCGCCAAGGTACAGGCCCAACACCTCATCCTGAGTCCTGGGGACGGAAAACATTGCACGTACCTCAGCGTAACGACGCCGTACGGCCCACTCCCGGGACTGAATGGTGTCTACTGCACACCCGACGTCAACAAAGCGATCTCTGAGCTCAAGCGCTACACCGTCCACACGACTGTCCTTACCATGGAAGGATTCGTCAGCCCAGACAACGACC
The DNA here is from genome assembly GCF_003942205.1 of Apiotrichum porosum. Lineage (NCBI taxonomy): Eukaryota > Fungi > Basidiomycota > Tremellomycetes > Trichosporonales > Trichosporonaceae > Apiotrichum > Apiotrichum porosum. The sequence continues at coordinate 2,063,207 of NW_021167110.1, read as the reverse complement.
TCACGCTCCTGGCCAGCGCATTCCCCAACCTCAAAATGTATCGCATCGCTGAGGAACGCATCGGATTCAATAACAACGAGGTCGTGTATCTCAACTACACCCCCTACTATCCCTTTCAATGCCACACTCTGGTCATTTTGGCCGACACTGACACTGTTCCCAACCCTGGAGCCCATATCGCGTGGGACCCATATCATTGCAGTCAATGCACCCCTGCCAATGTGGAGCCAGCGATACCGCCAGGAGTTACCAAGATTGTGCTCAACTGGTGGTTGGATACGATGCACGTCGACCATTTCGTGCCATGGCTCCAACCCAACGACAACGGCTTCCCGTGTATCGGCAACGTCCCTCCGTCCATCGAGGACATTGTCATCATCTTTCAAAGATACAACACAAGCGTGCGGCCCCTACACTTCACAGGCGACGGTACGGATTTCGACCGCCGAGTGACCCGCCTGAATGTGACATTCACACTTGTGGGGGTCGACGACACCTGTCAAGCTACTCTTCACAAAGCCCTGCGCCACAGGCTGTCGGACAGCTTTACGGAGGAGAAAGCCAAGGAAGATTGTATCGCCGACATCCTCGAACACGTGAAGTTTCTCACGATGGACGAATACGCCAAGGGAGTTCAAAACATCGAACTTGAGACCCAGGTTGAGCTTGACAAAACAAAGAAAAGTCACAACAAGGATTGAAAGATGGGCATATCTGTGATCGAGGAGAAAAGGAGCGTGGCTGAGCTCACGTCTGTCTCTGTACATGCAGCCACCAAGATGAATCGCATATGTCTGTGCTGCAGTTTCCCCGTTCGAGACTGGACGAGTTTGTAGGCGCCGGGGGTTGTGAATTGTCGGCAGTTTGGTACGTTTCCACCCTTCTCTGTGCATGCCAAGCGTAGGGCTGACTGCTTGTCCACACGATAAAAACACTTGTGGCCTGCGACGTGCGGCCCACCAGAGTCACGTGTTGATAGGACAGATCAACATCGCCGATCGCGACGCCTCACGCAAAAGGGCCACCAGTTGCGCACCATCCTTCCTTCCCTTTCACACCCACTCCCAACGTCAACGGACAGCACTCCACGACCATGGGCACCTCGGTTCTCTACTATTCCGCGCACCCTCATATCATCGAGCTTATCCTCTCGCACATTCCCTACAGCGCTCTGGGCGCTGTCGGAGCTACGTGCAAGGGCCTCCGCGCTTCGGTCGCGGCCATACAGAGCCAACACCTGATCCTGTCGCCCTTGGTAGGTGACGAACTTCTCGTCCGCACTCCTCTCGGCCGCCTTCCGGGACTCTACAGCATTATCTTCAGGGGCGACATGGCCAAGGAGCTCGCCCGCATCAAGCTCTTCACCGACCACACCACGGTTCTTGACGTGCAGGGATTCGTGGGTGGCAACATCAACCTGACTCGCCTTGCGCCCGCTTTCCCCAACCTGGAGACGTATCGCGCGATCACGGACCCTCTCGACCAGAGTTTCACGCCCTACTTCCCTCTTCCGTGCAAGACCCTGGTCATCTTCTACAACGAGGACGGACCCAACCCTGGAGGCATGCGCGATGCCGACGACTTTGACTCGGACTATGAAGACTTTGACGACGAGGACAAGATAATCCCCGAAGGCGTCATCCCTGCCGTTCCCGAAGGCGTGCGCAAGACTGTGGTCAACATGAAGGGAGACGACGTTCCTGTGGCCGATTTCTTCCCTTGCATCTTCAACTTCCCCACCTCGGTGCAGGACTTTGTCATCGTCTTTCCGTTTTACGAGCTCGGCAAAGCGAGGGGCAGGTTCTTCAACTTTACTGCTCCCATCATCGTCATGGACACGGTCGAGCTGGTCGGCACGGACGCGATGTACACGCTTGTGGGACTCGACGAGGCGTCCCGTGGGTTCAACATGCTCCAACATATGCGTGCCCAGCTTGGACGGTGGGAGTTTACGGGCGACAAGAGCAAGCAAGAGTGCATCAATGAGAGGCTCGACCACGTCCGCATCCGCACCAAGGCCGAGTACGCCAAGAGCGTCAAGGACATTGAGCTGGAGACGGTGGAGCACATCTACCGTGCCCGCTGAGGAGTGAGACAGGGGCAAACAAGTCAGGCGATGAGCAAGTGGGAGGCAGCAAGTACCAAGCGGGAGTAGGACACATGGATGTCCCTGCCAAGGGGTCAGACAGTTACCGAGATTACTTGTAGAATACCGATTAGCGACATGAATGCCGATGTGACTATGTGACGCCTGTGGTATGCATCCTTGGCGAGCCAACTGTAATCAGCCTGCGAATGGGGAACGTTGCCAACGGCTGCCAACGTCTTGCCTACTGTTGTGCGGTGCATAGGGCACAGTGGGGGTGTGCACTGTGGACGGGGTCGTTAAGACACCAGAGATTTTGCTTCCGTCTCCGCACTGTCGCGTCCAACACGTTCGCTCAGCTGGCGCGTCCACTTTCCTCTCCTACTCCTCATCACTTCAACATGCCTACAGCCACCCTCGACTACAACGCCTTCCCCCACATCATAGACCGCGTCCTAGTCTACACCTCGTGGTCCGACCTCGCCACGTGCCGTTTGACATGCAAGGCCGTTCGCGACGAGGTTACTCGTTTGCAGGGCCAACATATTGCACTCCACCGCGGTTGGGACGGCAACTTGTCCGTCAGGAGTCTATGGGGGCAACGTATCCCTGGCCTTCGCGAAGGCATCTGTATCAAAATTGACAATATCAAGGACGAGGTTGCTCGTATCAAGCCCTTCACCTCGCACACGCGCGTCCTCGAGCTCGAGGGGAACGTGGGACCAGCCGACGACCTCACCCTCCTTGCGGATGCATTCCCCAACCTCGACATCTTCCGTCTCACCACTGATAGGGGCCTCAAAACATGTGATCCGCTCTTTCCGTTTCCTTGCAAGACGCTTGTCATCTTCTACAGCGACGACCAGGGAGGACTCGACTACGATTCCTTTGACGAGGACGAAGACGAAGACGACGAGGACGACGGAGACGACGAAATCGATGAAGACTATGAAATCGAAGGACATGACGACGACGACGACAACGACCAGAACGAGGTGAGCGATGAGCTCGACGAAGAAGACGACCTCGGCCGTCGCCCAACAGCCCTCCCGAGCGGCGCGTTTCCTGAAGGAGTGACCAAAATTGTCGTCAACATGCGCGGCAGTGACTTCCCCGTCGCGGACTGGTTTGACGACATCTCCAACTTTCCCGAGACGGTCAAAGACTTTGTGCTAGTCTATCCAAAGTATCGAATCAACGTTACCGAGGGATCGTTCAGCAGCTTTTACGAAAACATCGTCGTCATGGACACGGCAGAATTGATCTCGACCAGAGCTCAGTACACGCTCGTGGGCGCCGAGGAGGCGGGAGAGGATTTCGACAGGATGAACCTCCTCCTGTGGACCTACATGAGGACGTCTTACCACTTCGACGACTGCATCAACCAGGAGAAACGCATCGACGAGCACCTCGACCACGTCACCGTTCTTACCAAGGCCGAGTACGCCAAGACAGTGGACAACATTGACCTTGAGACGGTCGAGCGCCTCGATGGAGACGATGACAGTGACATCGACGACTATGAAATCGGGTACTTTGATGACGATGATTACGACTACGACGATGAGCTTCATGGCTACTATCCCGACGACGGTAACTTTGATGGCTACGGTGGCGATGACAGTGACTTTGGTGGCTATGACGTCGGATTCTGAGGTCGGCACAAGGATGATGACGGACGAGGGTGCCGTTGTATATATAAGACGACGTAGTAAATGTGGAGTAGAGTAGCGGCTGCACATAAGCCAGCAATCCGCACAGCGTGTGCCACCGACGATGTGAGTAAATGTGGCATTTAGCAATCATACTGTGAACCGGTATCATAGGTATTCTCACCCAGGTTCCTAACCGCTGCAGCTATGTATCCTTGCATCTGCGATCTATTGAATAAGGTCGGTGTGATAATCACGCTCAAGGCATGGAAACGGATCTCACGCCGTCTGTCCCATCTTTCCCACGAGCCCGCCCTCTCGATGTGTTCGGGTCCGCCTTCCTTCCCACATCCCATCCTCTCATCCATCCACACATTTGCTCGATACCACCATGGCCACGCAAGCCATCGACTACCGCTTCTACCCCCATATCATCGACCTAATCCTCGCCTACGCGTCATGGCCAGTCCTCAGTACCTGCCGATTGACGTGCAAGACGCTCCTCGAGTCTGTCCGCCGTGTCCAGAGTCAACACATCATGCTCCGCCAGCTCCGAGGGTTCGAGGGGTACGGTAACCCCTACGTCGAGGTCACAACACCTTGGGGCCGTCTTCCCGGCTTGGACCGTATCCGTATCTGTGAAAAGAACGTGGACCGCGAGATCGCTCGTGTCAAGCCCTACACCAGACATACGACAGTTGTCGACATTGAAGGCTACGTCGACAACAAGTACAATCTTACTCACCTCGCTGGGATTCTCAAGCCTCGATACCTTGCGCCTCATCGTTGATCGGGAGAACCACAGCTACATGTGTTACTTCCCATTTCCCTGCAAAACCCTCGTTCTGTTCGACGACTGCGGCGACCATGGGGAATACGAGCCCAATGGTATACTTCGCATACGAGGCACAAGCCAAGACTGTCTCCCGAATAGCGTGTGGACTGACCTTCCGGAGGAGGGGGCCAAGGTTGTCCTAAATTTGAACAGCATTCCGGCGGTAACCCCTGTACTTTGGGAAACTACCGCCTCGGCCAATATACCTATGGTACAAATTTGATCATTTACGCCAACTACACGCTTTGCGGGCCAAACGGCTTCGTGGGCTTCGACCAAGACTTTCCCATCAACTTGACGTCTCCCTTGCAATGCGACCCCAAGTTTCGCTGCACCTTTGTTGGACTCGAGGAATGTGCGACGTCCAGAGACTACGACGTACGCCGACGACTGCGGGACAAGCTCATTCTTTGGGAGGAACCAGAGGAAGATATAAACGACGCACTCGACAAAGTTACAGTTCTCACCAAGCACGAATACGCCAAGGGAGTCAAGGACATCGAGCTCGAGACCGTCCAGTATTTCGAATGTGATGTGGAGGAGGACTGAGGAGGGGACGTAGTACATGTGTGATAGGTGGCCAGCAGTCTGCATGGCAAGTGTGGGGATTCCAGTCCGTCGAAACGTGGTAGCTGGAGAATGAAACGAGAGCATGTTAGTCCACAGTGCACATTGACAGAGAAGAGAGAAGGAATAGGAGCAGGCGCACATGTTGCTGTCGCGGTGGTACAAGACTGATGGATAGGACACACCTTGAAGGTGCCCAGGTCTTGCCTTCCTCTGGGTACGCAAATAGGGCCCTACCTGGCCCAAAAATGAAATCGTAGTGGACGAGTTAGGAATCGAACCAAAGACCTTGTCAAGTAGGGGTAGACATGCTAATGACACGCTCTACCAACTGAGCTACACGCCCGATTACGTAAGTTTATTTTTGGCATCATTGCGAACGCAGACAGGAAAGCATGCATCGGCGCAACTTGTGGTTGCGTGCATCTGCATAAGAGGTATGAGAAAAAGCTAAGTATCAAGTCAACATTTGGTTGGATCCATGTGGTGGAGGCGGTTTCGTGACAGGGATGAGCTGAGATGGATGCGACTCATGGTCCAAAATCGAACCGGCTGATGCCACACATGGATTGCCACACATAAGCTGACTGGACCGATCGTTCTTACTCTCCATCACTCACTACTCAACAACATACACCATGCCCCCGCCACTCTTGGACTACAACACCTTCCCCCACATCATCGACCTCATCGTCTCCCACACTCCATGGCCAACTCGCGCGGTCTGGGGGAGGACCTGCAAGCGTCTCCGTGCCCGCCTCTTGGCCAAGCAGTATGAGCATGTCATTCTCTTTGGCTGCTTCGGACAAGAGCTCTTCTTTCGCACCGCGACCCTCGCATCCTGCCCCATCCATATGGTAAACGTCAACCCCCAGGCCGTCGATTCAGAGGTCTCTAGGATCAAGCTTTACACCGCTTTCACCAAGGTTATCGAGGTTACGGGCTTCATCCAGCCCAGCGAGGAAATGGAACACCTGACCTTGGCCTTCCCCAACGTTGAGACGTACCGTACCAACACACGATGGGCAGAGAGGGACACTGAACATACGACGCAATTTCCCGTCCCCTGTAACACGCTTGTCCTCTTCTGTTCCGAGCGCATCAATCAAGACTCGCCTCGTTACGCTTCATGCTGCAAGGTCCCCGCCGGGGTGACCAAACTCGTTCTGAACATGAGGGGTGGCAACGGCCGAATCATCGAGCACTTCAACGTCTTCAATCTGCCCAACACTGTCAGGGACGTGGTCGTGGTCTTCCCTTGGTTCAAGCACAATGCCCGCGCTGGCACTTTCCAGACGAGCATCGACAAGTCGCAGATTGTCAAAGATTTCGTCCTCCTCCTCACTCGCGGCACCCCCAAGATTCACTACACCCTGGTCGGCCTCAACGAGGCCTCACCGCCTTACGAACTAGGCATAGCCCTTTATTGCGAGCTTGTCAAACACTTCGATCCAACAATCAAGAACCTGTATCCAGACATCGCTCGAATCCTCCGCCACGTCCGCCTGTGTACATTGGAGGAGTACGCGGGCGAAGTGGACAACATTGAGACAGAGGTGGTTGAGTACATTGGTGGAGATGACTGCTGAAGTCCATGCGGCGGGCGTGAAGAAGCAAGACGAGTCCAAGGGTGTTCTATCCCTTTCCAGTATGCAGAGTACGAAAGGCTGCTTCATATGTGACATGCAATTGTCCCGACCGTTGCACCTGCCTGGTGATGCCAATCCTCCACCCCGTTCACGAGGGCGCATTGTGTCGTCGGAGCTGACTGGACTCGCTTTGCTTCTTTCACCCACCTTCTCTCATCATACACTTCTTCATTCGCACTTACATTTACACACACTCTCTCTCTCTGACAGCTTCCCATCGCCATGGTCCTCCGCAGATCCAAGCGGCTTCGAGGCCCCATCCGCATCGATCACGCCCTACTCCCCCACATCGCCGAGCTCATCCTCGCACACGCTCCTTGGTCCGCCCTCCTCGCGTTCCGTGCCACGTCGCACTACTTCTGCGACTACATTACCCCTCTCCTGGTGCACCACCTCGCTCTGTACCCCCTCTCAGAAGACGACCACGACCATCTGCTTGTCCGTTCCCCCTATGGCGGCCACATTCCTGGTTTTGAAGGAATCGACCTCACGAGCGACGAAAAGGACCAGGACAACATCAAGTCTTTCACCCAGCACACGCGGGTTCTGGATTTGGAGGGTTACATCCACCCTCAGCACCTTGGACGCCTCGTCCAGATGTTCCCCAACCTCGAAACGTACCGCATCACCACGGATCCAATGACTGGCGCCTTTTCTCCCTTCTTCATTCCTTGCAAGACCCTCGTGCTGTTCACCAGCGACATTGGAATGAACCCTTTGAATCCCATCCCAGCCCAACTCGCCTATCACACTGCTTCTCTCCAGAAGATTCCCGACGGTGTCACCAAAGTCGTCATCAACATGCGCGGCGGAAACTGGTACACACCTGCCAACTACACCCTTCCTGCAACTGTCAAGGAAGTGACTGTGATTTTCCCTAGCTACGAATTGGGTTCCCAGGTGGGCTCGTTCGTCAACAAGGTCGACAGGAACAAGCTCGCAGCCTCCACCGCCACCTTCCTCGAATGGAGTGACGCGTGGTACACCCTGGTCGGCTTGGACGAAATCAAGCTGCTGGTCAGGAGCTTCCTCGCCATCAGTGACACAGAGTTTCGGAAGAAGTACAAGCTCGCCGCCTTCCTCACCAGGGACCTGTACGCTATTGCCACCGGCGTCCAGAACATCAGCCTCGAGAGCGTCGAACGTTTCTACCAAGGCCCCGTCATCCCATTCCTCGGCCAGAACGACGGCGACCACGAATTCGCCCACCTCCTGCGAGCACACAACAATACCGATGGCGACCTTCCAGCGCCCCCATCTCAAGACGCCTACACCTTGTTGGATATTTGGGGAAGCGACGATGAGGGCGAAGTGGGAAGTGAGGTGGAAGGAGACGTCTCAGACTCGGATGCCACGTGAAGGGTTTGTCCTGGGGGTGGGACAAAATCCTCGCCGTTCATACCTTTATGCCCAGGTCGCCCATAATCTCAAGTAGCATGTACATACCCAGGAGGAGAACCAGGAAGATGACATGCATCATCATGTCGCAGTGTCCGTTATCCGTGATTTGCTTCTCACATACACACAGCGTCTGCCACGGCCGCACTGGTTCGCGCTCATCACATCCACATTAGTTGGGTTTCAGAAGGCTCCTATACCCTCAGTCACTCGTCTCAGTACGAACCAGTGCCCCAAGACGGTACAGGACATGGACTTGGAGACCGTGCAGCGTCTCGATGTATCCCGCGACTTCGATCACGGCAACGGTTGTGGCAGCGAGCTTTTGACTTGAAAGAGAATGAACATGGCTAGTGTAGTTGCCCAAGTGCTAGGTATGACATGGCATACAGTATATCATTGCAGCCCAGAGGCCAGAGGACACACATGCACTTGCGCTGTGACCGTGAAATTCATATCCGGATTATCTGCTGATTATCGACGGACCATCCACGGATTATCTACTCCGGCCGCCGCCGACGACGTCGCTATATGGTGCGTGTGGAGGTGGCCGAGCTGGTGGTGGAGGAGGCCGATGAAGTGGTGGAGGTGGCTACACTTTTGTGTCTTGTCAAACCTTGAATGGCTCCACACCCCACACCCGGGTGGGGAACAAAGCGGTGTGTTCGGTTACCATGACCGTCGGCGACGGAGGATGTCGTTGAAGTGTGTGGAGGGACGCGAGGGCCGCGGCGATTGATATAAGGCAACTGTTCTTACTGATGCCTTAACACCATCTCAAACTCCACCCCAACATGTCCCTGCAGCCCAAGTCAATCAAGTCGTGGACCCCTGTCGCCAACTCGTCTCCAGCCACGCTGGAGGAACGGGACATCCCGGCCAAGACCCCCGCCGCGGACGACGTCGACGTCAAGGTGCTCTACTGCGGTGTGTGCGCATCGGACGTGACAGCGCTCGACGGCGAAAGCGGTCCCCTCGTCGAGAACGCGGTGTACGGACACGAAGTCGTCGGTGAGGTCGTCGCCGTTGGCCCCGAGGCGGAGGGCATCAAGGTTGGCGACATTGTCGGCATCGGTGCCCAATCCGACTGCTGCCGGACCTGCGAGTTCTGCGAGGAGCACAACGACCAGTTCTGCGCCAAGAACACCTTCTCCATCTCGCTCCCCTTTGGCAAGTACCAGCGCGGCCCGGCCGACGGCGAATTCCCGCATGGCGGGTTCGCAAAGTTCTGGCGTGGCCCGTCCCGTTTCGCCGTCAAGATTCCCAGCGGGCTCGACCCTGCTGTGGCCGCCCCGCTCCTCTGTGCGGGCGTGACGGTCTATTCCCCGATGCTGCACTACGGTGTGGGAACGCGCGCCATGCGCGTCGGCGTGGTCGGCATTGGTGGCCTGGGACACCTCGCCATTCAGTTCGCCAAGGCAATGGGTGCGCGCGTCACGGCCATCTCGCGCGGCACTGGCAAGAAGGACGATGCGCTCGCGCTTGGCGCCGACGAGTACATCTCCACCAGCTCCGACCTCGCCTCCGACTTTAAAGGACACGAGCGGTCGCTTGACCTCATCATCTGCACCATCAGTGAGTTGCACAGGGACCCAAGGATCCGGGCTGACTAAAGATCCTCCCGAGCTTGAGGCCAGCTCATACATCCCCCTCCTTCGCCCGCGTGGCACGTTCGTCGTGCTCGGCTTGATCCAGAAGGATTTCACTCTCAGCCCTATGGCCTTGCTCATGGGAGCTTCGGGCGTCGCGGCGTCGGCCATCGGCTCACCAGACGAGCTGCGCCAGATGTTCGATCTGGCGGTCAAGCACAACATCCGCCCGTGGATTACGAAGTACAACTTTGACGACGTCAACCTCGCCATCGAGGACTTCCGCGCTGGCAAGCCCAGGTTCCGCTTCGTGCTCGTCAACACGGACAATGGAGGCTCGATGGCTTGATATCTTATCAGGTGTATCAGTATGCATGCGTGTTGTTCTCGTCTCTCGTTACGCGGGTCGCTTTTGTCTTTTGTGGCGGCCATTTCTGTTAACATACCGTGTTTCGTTATTCCATCATGTTAAGTTCTTCCCTCCTCGTTCTCCTCATCCTCCTGCTCACCCTCCCCATCGGACTCCCGTCCAGCAACCACGACCACCCTCTCAGCAGGTGGCCGCGCCATCTGTCGCCTGAACATGTCCGCAAACTCTTCTGTGGTGGTCGCATCGTCGGGTCCTTTGTCATCACGCTTGCGGATGAAGCGGGGAAAACGGAGAGATAAGCCGCGCTCGCCGCCAAGGTAACTTGCTGCTGCCGGGTATACAGGTGAAAGAGTGATGCTGCATGTGAGTCAGCTTGAACGCGCGGTTAGCAGACCCACTCGGCGCCTCGGATCTCCCACACCTCGCTCGGATTGAACCACACGTCTGGGACCAGGCCGCCAGTCTCGATGTATCCGAGGGGACCAGCACGAGTGCACATGTCCGGCTCGCCTTCGGGTGGATATCGGAGGTGAAGAGCCTTGTAGAAAGCATCCGAGAAGCCGGATATGCCTACGGTCAGCTGAAATCGTAATCGATGGTCAGCCCACATTTACACACTGCCTCGAGGGCTCCAGACTCGGGGTTTCGTGCTGCCAGAAGGATGGGGGACCACCATGCCACCTTACGGCCCATGCCATGCCACGCGCCGATGGGGACCAGATCGAGCGAGTCGCCAAGGCCTTCAAGATAGTCTACTGTCAGTTTTAGAAAGCGGCCACGAGCTCACCCTTCTTGACCTTGAGCCAGCCCATTGAGCGCTGGTCCGGCTCGTACGTCGCCGGGAGAGGTTTCTTGCGGGACTTGTCACCAGGCGCCGCTTCTTCCTCGCCGGCATCCACGTCGATGACATCGTCTATGGCACCTACTTCGCCTTCGAGAAGCTTGACCATGAGACCTTCGGCCTTTTGCTCGACTACGCTGTCGAAGAACTTGCGCAAATCGGCGGGGCCGTTGATGTCTGCCGAGTCGATGCTGACCACATGCGAGAAGCGTGCCAGCATAGGGTTGGTCGTGTCCGCGAATGAGGGAAGAAGGGTGCGCATGAGATGCCGGCGATGGGAAAACGGCGACGATAGGAGAGGCTGATGTCAGTTCACGCCAAGAAGCAAATAAACTCACGACATCGTTCAGGAGCATAAGGTCAAATGCGCACACCTCCACAACCACCTTGATATCTTCGACTCTGACGTCCTTCTTGGCACGATTGGTGAGCTCCTGGAAGGTACGCTTGGCACCCGTATCCTTATCGACGGCCACAATCTCCGCATCAAGGATTAGAGATGTGATTTGCTTGGTTTTGAGAAGGTCGGCAACAGCGTCGGAGGGGGAAGATGCTGAACTGGGGAACGAAGCCGGCGAATCCCTCAGCAAACGGGAAACAAGGGTGAGAGCAAGAGAGCAAACGTCCGGATACTGTTGTCAGCTGGCAGACATGAAGGCAAGCTGCTCACCTTTTCGGTCATGTCCTCGAGATGTCGACTGAAAAGTCGAACCCAAACCCTTCCTCCCTCCCCTTCCACCCATCGGCCACCACCGTCGTCCTCGCCTTGTGGCCCGTCGGTACGCACGTGCATTTGGAGGCGTTGGCCGTCCAGCTTGGTCTCGGCGGTGAAAGGCAGCGAGCCGAGGCGCGCAAACACTTCATCGATGGAACGCGTGATGGAGCCAAGCATCGGTGAGATGGGAATACCCACACTCAGAGGTACGCGCGCCTCGAGATCTTCTAGCCCACTTTCGAGACCGCGCACCATGTCACCGTAATTTGGGTGACGGACGTAGACACGGCGTACGAGCCGGACAGACCCCATGCACGCCGCTTCTGCAGCCTCACGTGCCGGGTCTGTCGGTTTCTTGCCCTTGAGGGGTAGAGGCAGTACGGCACCCAGTCGGTCACGAGGGTAAGCCTTTAGAGTCACCGCCCGAGCGAGCGCAGTGAGGAGAGTGAGGCGGACAGCACCGATCTGGCGGTTCAGCTCGTTCTGGGATATCCACCTACCCTCAAGTTTCCCACCAGCGAGCGAACGAGATATCGCACCTCGTCGCCTTTGGCCTGGACCATGAGTTTGCGGACGACGTCGCCCTTGAGTTTACCACTCTGTTGGCCCTTGATGCCTGCGAGGCTGAGGAGACGCGCATACACATCATGTACCACGAGCGGAGCGGGAGTGACAAGGGTGCGCAAGTTGCTCTTGGCCTCATATGCAACATCACCTGGGTCACCGTATTTGTTCCAGAGGCGTTTGAGGTCGCTGCCTTGGAGGCCGGAGACTTCCTTGATTGCTCTCGACAGGACCATGGAACCGACACCCAGCTCGCAGGGAAGGTATGCGGGTCGGAGGTGGTTGGAGAGGAGATATAGTGTCGGAGTCAGGTCTTGAGGAGCTACCACAAAGAGAAGGTGCAGAAAACTGAGAGTGAGCTACAGTTTGTCAGGGTGGTACCGACAGCTCACTTGGTCAAGACCCGCACAATCGTCAGGCGAGAGCGTGTCGAGGCGACCTGAACGTATACGCCAACGAGCACTGAGTATGGCAGTCGTCCTTTGGGCCATCGACTAACATCGACCTCCTCCGGACGGAAGAGGAGAGAGTCGATGTCGAAATCGATCGCGGGTGCGGGGTCGGCTCGGCCGAGCGGTGCCAGTCGAGATGGGCCTGCCTGAGCGTTGTGTTGGGCCAGGGGCTTGGTGGGTGATAGAAGTGGTTTGTTGGGAGTCTTGGGCTTTGTATCGGATCCAGCGAACAGAGGGTGAACTTTGACCGGGGGGGTCGGAGGTGGTGCTGGGGAATTGCTCTTGATGTTCATTTCCATCTTGGCTTCCGTCGCCTCGTCGGTGGCGAGCACGACCTCCACCTCGCCATCGCCGGCTTCGTGCACCCCGTCCGCTTGAGCCCACTCACGAGCGAGCCGTCTCGCCATGGCCTCATCACTCTCCAATTCCTTGGAGTTGGAAGGAGCATGTGGCTGGTCCACAGCTATCACATCGTCGTCCGAGTCAGATATGCTGATCACGCTTGGCTCCCGCTGCCGACTCTTGCCCTTGGCGTTTCCGATCTGAGCGGCCTTGCGAGGGGGGGAGAAGAAGGACGAAATGGATGCCTGTCCCGTCTTGGCCTTCTTACTCGCCGCTATCGAGCTCGCTGGCGGACCCCGCTTTGGCGGCATGGTTGGAGGTACGACGGCGACATTGTTGTCTGCGTTGGACATCAACAAATGACCGAGGAGTCGACTCATCCGACGTCATCTAGACAAAATCACGTGACACATTGGATTCTGAAACATGCCTCATTAGGAGCAATTTCCTAATCCGGCTGCTAATTCTCCCAAACCCCTGTCCGCGCCGGCGGCCATGAGCTCCGTGCCACCGCAATCTGCGCATCGCATCAATATCCCACGACCATCCATCTCATATCCGTCCAACCTTCCCACCATGGCCGACGATACCGACCAGCGAGACTCGCCACGATCCTCCTCTTCCACCCTCACCCTCACAGAACCCCCACTTCCCCCGCTTCCAGCATACCCGCAGGCAGCAGCAGTCGCGCCGTCGCCCCTCATGTCGACCCTCAACCGCCTCTCGCTGTCCACCTCGCGTCCCAACTTGCCCGAACGCGAAGGGTATGCGGCCCGCGCTGTTCGGTCCGTATCGCAACAGTTCGGCGTCACCATCGCAGCCCCGTGGGACAAGGACGAAGTGGATGCCCCTCGCCGAGCTTCAAGCAGCTTGGACACGAGCTCGATCCTGTACCCCACACTCGAGAACCACCCGGCGCCGTTTGCTCACCCCTTGCTCGTGCTCGACCTCGCTACACTCACTGCCGTCCCACACCAAGTCTCCAATGAGACTATTCTTGCTACTCTGCTCCGCCGCCTGGAGCCATGGGTCGGAGAGGACGGAGAAGGGGGTTACGCCCTCATCGTTCTCGCTGCCGAGGACCCCGCTGGCAAGGGCAAGTCGCGTGCTCTCCCCGGTGTAACGTGGTGGCTCTGGCACTGGCGTCGTATTCCCAGGAAGTAAGCTCATAAACCAAGTAACCTGGCTGACCCGCAGGTACCGCAAGAACCTCAAGCGGCTCTACATTGTCCACCCATCGACACTCACGCGCACAGTCGTCCCGATGCTTCTGCCTTTGGTGTCGCCAAAGTCGTACGCCAAGCTGCACACCATTCCGTCGCTGCTCTCGCTCTCTCGTCGTGGCGTGTCCCTCGCCGGCATCGATGTGCCTCTCCCAACTCTGTTGGAAGAGGCTCGTATCCTGCGCGAGAACCCCGACGCCGCCAATGCGCCCGAGCACGCGACCGAGTCGTCGGGAGCCTTCGGTTGGGGCTACAGCGCTGTGACGTCCATGTTCGGGGGCGTTGGCAGCTATTTCCATTTGACCGAGGCCAAGACTGCGTCCAGTCCACTCCCCCAGCTGCCCCCTTACTGGGGCCAGGACATTGACCACATCGTCGCTGACGCCGGTGGCAAAGTGCCCCGCGTTCTTCGTGACCTGGCGGTCGCCATACTCAACTATTGCACGGACACCGAGGGCATCTTCCGTCGTTCGGCATCGTCCGACCTCATCCCCCCTCTCCGTGCCCTCCTCGATCTCCCTCCTAGCCAACAGCCGCGAATCGACTGGACGAGCGTCGCCCGTGCCGACCCACTCCTCCCTCCCATCCTCTTCAAGCGTCTACTCCTCACCCTTCCAGCTCCCGTCATTTCGTCGACGCTCTATCCGGTCATCCGCAAGGTCCACACTCCCGAGGACATCCGCACTGTCCTCCTCCCAGCCTTGTCTCCTGCGCGCGCCGCGGTTCTCTCCCACGCCATCCACGTCGCCCACCACCTTGTGCCATACGAGCAGACGACGCGAATGTCCCCGCTTGCTCTTGCTATCGTTCTCGCACCAGCGATGATTTCCGGTGATCCCCGCGAGGACGCTGCCATGTGTCTCCAGCCCGGCCGCTCGCTCCCGCCGGGCCTCCTTGGCGACGCGGTCATCGACGCTGAAGAGGGCGACAACACCCTTGTCGGTCTCCTCCAGACCTGGATCAGCGACTACCCTGCTGTTGCCGGCGAGCCTGTTCGCCGGTGCCAGTGTCGTATTGCCTCTGGTGCCTCCGGAGCACAGACCCCCGTGCCAGAGTCTCCGGCTACTACGAGCCCGCACCGTTGGTCGATGCTCAACCCCGGTGGAGGCAAGGCTGCGCCTCCGCTCGAGAGCTCTGGCGCGGACAACTAAAACACACTCGTACGCTGGAGAATCCCCCATGGCCTGTCCTGGTTGTCGTATTTATTATAGACTGTAGGATCCTATACTTGTTGTCTGCCGACGTTGGTCTTGTTTTTTTTTTATGAGAATTCACCGCCACATCGACCCCACGAGCTCCCGTACTCTCGTGAGCTCTCATGTGATCGGCTAAAGTATGGCCAAGGCTCCGAGATCTGCGCGCCGTCTGCAGATCTGCACCGCGGCGGCTGTGAGCAATGTCAGTCGCGTTTTGAGACCTTAAATCGGGACCTGGCTTTGCGCATGGGGCGGACACGGTCAACCCCGCGGCCAAAGGCTTTAGAGACATGGCTGGAGCGCCAAACGCCGCCACCATGTCGCGTGAGTGCATCCAGCCCGGCCAGCGGGCGACGCCAGATAACGCCTCAAGCGCAGTAGTGGTTTAAGTGGTTCCGGTTCGACGTCATTGTGGGGCGGTGTGAGCAGTGTCCGCTGTGGGCGTTTGTCTCATATCGTCTCGTTTTCCTCTCCTCATTTGCGTCATTCAGCCCGCATCTCATCGCTCCCGATCACCCACTACACACTCAACCGTCAAACTCACCATGCAGACGCAATAAATGCAGTAGCACAACACCACACCCCACCCCTGCCCCCTCTTACCGGACATGTCTGGTATGCGGCAACGACGAGGCCAGGACGACGGCCATGCTCACGTCAAGACGACTGCGCTCAACGGCCATCACTCGGGCCTCAGTGGGGTAGAAAAGGACCAGGCCGACTGGGTCGAGCTCGAGCGGGATGGCGAGCGTGTTCCAGAGCCGTCGCATACCAACGGCAACGACACTGGGCCTCACAAACCAGCACCACAACCTGGGATCAGCAGCACACACCGTCCAGCACAACCGCGCTTTGCCACCCTAACCCTGCCTCCCAGCTACGACCACCTCCCACTCACGACCCGCTTATGGCTCCAATCGCGCCTGTTGGGCGTTGATGCGCAAGGAAAATGCGAGTTTCGTGACCAGGGCCTCCGACGACCCATGACGCTGGCCAACTTGCTCATCGCACTCGACCTCTGGCGACTCATCCTCCCGCGCATTCCCCGGCTCACCAACAGCACTCTTGCGCTCAAGGCTGCCGTCCATCTGTTCAGGAGTATGGTGTCGGGTCTCGCGCCAATGGGCAGGTGAGTGACAGCTGCGCCTACTGCAGTCATCAGCTGACATACTCTTGCCAGACTGTGGGCCGCAAGCCAGCTCCTCGACCTCGTCGGCCGCTCGCTGCGTGGTGGTCCCGTTCCCTGGTCTGAAGCTTTGCAGACGGCTGGCGTCTCGGTGGCGGCGACGTCCGCGAAGCATTTCTTGGACCTGTTCTTGACTAGCAATTCACGCTCGTTGCGCGTAAGTCGCACTCTTCTCACGCAGAACTCCGGACTCGGACACTGACTTTCTCTTTCCCCAGTCCATGATGTCCTTCTCCGCCCAAGAAGCATGTATCAAGGCATACCTGGTAGTCAACACGGCCAAGCTCAACTCGCCAATGTGGGACGCGCTCCTCTTCGAGGCCGGCAAGTTTGTCGGCTGGGAGCCGGACATGGCGCAGGACTGGCAGGAGGCCGTGTCGTCGCCGTTCGACATGCTGGCAGGCGCTACAGAAGTCCTCGGGCGGATCATTGCCGTCACAGGCCAGATGTGGCTGCTCGCCTCGGCCCTCGCTGCCGCCGACGGGCTGTGGTCGTGGACAAGCGTCATCCTCCTCACTGTCGCCGTCATCCCGGCCCTCATGCCGTTCGTTCAAGATTACGCTTCAAACATGGTCGTCGAGGATTTCCGCAAAGCGTTCCAGTACGAGCGTGCCGAAAAGGAGATTCGCAAGATTGCCAAGGAGGACCAGTACAAGAACGAGGCCATCCTGTTTGGACTGGGCGAGTGGACCCATGCCAAGTGGTACGCGGCCAAGACACAGGTCGTGCGGCGGACGACCATACGAGAGTCATTCAGCCACGCCGTGGACTTTGCAGCCAGCATCACGCGTGAGACGTCCTCGAGCGCGGCGTATGTGAGTTAATCCTGGGTAACGCAACCTATCTAACTCGTCTCTAGGTGCTTCTCGCAACTGGCGTCATCTCCTCGCGCATCACACTGGGTACGCTACACCTGTACCAGTCGGCGTCGACGTCGTTGTCGACCTCGTTCTACTTTTTATGGGGCGGCGTCAGGCGGTCGTTCCAGGCCGTGTTCGTGTGTGCCGCGTTCTGCGCAGTCATCGAACCCCCACCCCGGCAAGGCGGCATCGACTACGAGACCCGTCGGACGGGCGGTATGCGCATCCAGGCCCGCGGGCTGGCGTACACGTACCCGGGAAGCTCGGACCAGGTGCTCCACGACATCAACATCACTGTCGAGCCGGGCCAGACGCTCGCCATCGTCGGGTTCAACGGCGGCGGTAAGACGACCCTCGTCAAGCTCTTCATGGGCCTGTTCACTGAGTATACCGGCTCGCTCACCATCAACGGCGTCGAGATTCGCGACTATGACGACACGACACTGCACACCCGCACAGGCTGCCTGTTCCAGGACTATGCGCGCTACCCTACTACCCTGGCCGAAAACGTCGGTGTGGGCGATACAACGCGCATGGGCGACATGGCCGCCGTGCGCCGTGCCACCGAGCGCGGTGGTGCCGACGAAGTGGCTCGGCTCGTTGGTGAGCGCCAACTCAAGCCAGGCGGGGTCGGCAAGGACGAGGGCTGGGGCGTGGACGACGACGACGACGACGACATGGCCAACCTCGCGGCGCAGAACAGCGACGCCTTTGTCGCCCTCTGCGGTTCGGGTCCGGCCTCGTCGTGGGCTGAGAGAAAGGGCATCGGCCTGTCGGGCGGTCAGTGGCAGCGTATCGCGCTCGCGCGTGCGTTTATGCGCTCCGACCGCTCCGACCTGGTCGTGTTTGACGAGCCTAGTGCGTCGCTCGATCCCCGCGCCGAGGCCGAGCTGTTTGACCGCATCCACGCGCTGAGCGGTAAAGAGCTCGGTTCGCGGTCTAGGCGGTCTGAGACGAGTTCGGCGCCCAGCACGCCACAAACCGCTACGCCCGCACCGACCCCGACGTCCGGCGACGGCCCGACGACGGTGTACATCTCCCACCGGTTCAGCACCGTCCGGCGCGCAGACGTGATTGCCTTTGTGGAAGGCGGGGTGAGTGATGGGTTCCGTGGCTGTGGACTTGTGCTAACCCACGCGTGTGCAGACTATCGTCGAGTGCGGCACACACGCGCAGCTCATGGCGCGCCAGGGCCGGTATCACGAGCTGTTCACACTGCAGCGCGACGGGTTTGAGGCGGACTAGAGGGTCGTTATGGAGTGGGACTCGCGGACTCTTGAGCACGTTGCTACACACGCGCAGGCGCATTGTTGTCAAGGCCCATTTCCGACCATCCATACAGAAGAATGCTGCTGTATCCATTATCTATATTCATCAGGAGGGCGGGGTTTGGGAGGAGGGAGGGGTCTCGTAGTTGTCGTATCGGATATTGTCATACATGACTACTGTATCCATGCATTCGTCTTCACCGATGTGGTGCTATGGGAGTGTAGCAGGCTTGTCGACCGTGGCGTTGGCCATTTGTAGGTGGAATTTCCCGTGATTTCGCTATCATAAAGTACGCCCGTTGCACCGGTGTCGTTGCCCTGTCGGCATTGGTCTCATGCATAGTAAAAAAGAGTTTGGATTCATAATAAGAGCATATATACGTGGGTGAACTAGAGAGGGACTGTTCAGACGGCGAGACACGCCGAGGTGGAGGGAATGAAGTTGTGGTGCAAAATATGTACGCCATCTCACACTCAGAGGAAGTAGGCGGCGAGGGCGATACCGACGGCACCGAGCGAGATGGAGCTGGCCGAGAAGCCAGCGCTCTTGGCAGCAGCGGTGGTGGAGGCCGAGGCAGCCTGGGGCCGTTAGTCTGGGCCAAGGAGGACAATGAGTGAGTCACTTACAGTCGACGCGCCACTGCTGCCAGTGGCCGTAGCCTTTGCAGTCGTAGCGGCAGCCTTTGCGGTCGTTCCGGCCGCGACAGAGGTCTCCGAGGCCGCGGTGGCGACGCCCGCAACGCCGACAGCATCAGTGGCCGAGCTCACGTCCGACACGCTGTCGCTGGCCGTAGCAATGCCGGTAAGGTCATCGATGGTGCTGAAACCGCAGTCAGAAACCTAATTCAAATTGACAAGTCTTGCGCGTGGACATGCAGTTTCCCACAGTCAGACTTACACAGCGCCAGTGGCCTCCGAAGCACCAGTCGCAGTGATGCCGGTGAGGGTGAACGAAGGAAGCCCGGTGCCAGCAGCCGCGCAGGTCTCGTCAAAGGAGCTGAGGATCGTCTCGACCGTGGCGGCGGAGAGGCCGTCGGCGTTGGCGACGCAAGTCAGGCACGACTCGACGTTGCTGAGGTTGTCACCCTGTGGGTTGTGGTGGTCAGCAAAAGGTGCCAAAAGTGGCACATGGAAGGGAGAGTCATGGCTCGGCGTGTGTTTTGCTCGGCCGTGCATTTGCTTGGCAGTGCCCAGTGGTGCGGGTGGGCGATATGTGAATGCCAAAGCGGCAAGGGGTTGCACAGTGGGCACACCACGCTCGCGCCTCGTCGCACCGCCTTGCCTTCTGTCGATCACTGTCGAGCTTCCTTGCGTGCCGGAATGGGTAGACTCACGGAGCAGATGGTGAGGCAGGTAGCGGTGTCTCCGCTCATGCAGCCGTTGTAGATGGTCTCGAGGGTCGTGCACTCGGCCGTGCAAGCAGCGGGAATGGACTCCGACAGGCTCTGGCGCATCTGGATGGTACGCGCGGCGATGATGTTGTCGCCGGACATGGGGGTCGCGACGACGGCTGTGGGGCGTTCAGTTACTGTTGCGGGAGAGTTGGTGCCTCTGGAGGGGACGACGATGACATCGACGACAGTGCGTAGTGGGTGCCCGTCGTCGCCCTTATCCATCCGCAATACCGCAGCTGAGGCAGCTGGGGCAGCGGCATCCAGGAAAAGAGGACAGGGGGAGAGCCCTTGGCGACTCACCGACGGCGGAGATGAGGAGGGCCGAGACAGCGAGCATTATGAGTGTGATATCGAGGAGAGCAGGTATGAAGAAGGGATGAGGGAAGAGGAGTTGAACAAGGAAAGATGAGGACTCTGATGAAGGCGGGGTGCACACACCTGTATGCATTTGTAACCTGTCCGCGCGCGTCTATAATAAGACGCGACGCGTGTCAAAAGAGTCGGGCACGGTGCACAAAGCCCTTTTCGACGCGGACCGTGCACTTTCCGTCTCCAGCTGCTGCTTCTGTTCTCCGTTTACTGGTCTGGCACGGCCACTCTCGCCCTCGTTCATCTCAACACATGAGATAGATAGGAGCACAGCCATGATAGCGTGCAAAGTGGGTTCCTGTGCTGGGAAAGGACGTGTGACTGAGACGGAGCAAGGCAATGAGACGTGTGTTCGGAGCTCGGAGGATGAGCAGGGTCAGTTTCCAAAAGCCAACGCCGTACGCCACCCGGTGTTGAAGAGTGTTGCCAAGCCACCTCGCACAGGATGGCACAGCTGTACAATACACCCACGCAGGTCCGAAGATAGACTTGATGCTTAACAGCGTTAAGGGCTTTTGCTCGTCGTGCACCCGGTCAGCATGCACAAATGCCCAGCCAACAACGGAGGGGGGGGGGGCCTCAACCTCAACGTCAATACAAGGGTAATTGGTTCAGCCAAGCTCCAATGACCGGTCTCAAGTGCCGCGAGGCGGTGAGTAGTCAACTCTCATGCGTCTCGTCAGCAGCCACAGAACCGCCTCCCCAACTGCGGTGCTCCATTGTACATCTGTCTGACAACGTGAACCGTTCACCGTCCATACACTCCTTGACTGGGAGCATGGTTGATCAAAGATTACGACAATCACATCTTTTCTTAGGGTTGAGCCACGCACTGCACTCTGAACGGAACGGAACGGAAACACTGTTTGACTTAAAGGAGGAAAGCGGCCACGGCAATGCCAATGGCGCCAAGCGACATGGAGGCTGTAAGGAGGCCACCGCTCTTAACCGTCGGGGTGTTGGTCGTGGTAGTCTTGGCAGTCTGAAGCAGTCAGCAACTGTTTACAGGGTGTGTCGCTCACCGATGCACCTGCTGCAGGTGTGGTAGATGACTTGGTAGTTGCTGCGTTGGCCGACGCCCCAGCAGCTGCGTTTGTCTGTACGCCAACAGCGGCAGTCGTTTGAACGCCGACGGCGGGGGCCGTGGTCGTAACCAGGCCCACCGTGGCGGTGTCCATGCCCATGGTGTCGACGCTCATGGTGTCAACGCCAATGGTGTCAGTACCAGTCAAAACGAAGGTGTCGCTAGGAGGTCAGCGCTCTAGACAAACAAAAGCGGATGACGCGTACATAGTACTGCTTTCAACGGACATCGTGTCGGTCGTAACCATGTCCGTGGCGGCGCCGGTCGTGGCACCGCATGCAGAAGTAAGTTGGTCCATGGCGGACTGCAGGTCCGACGTGATCGAGGG
Source organism: Apiotrichum porosum (assembly GCF_003942205.1). Taxonomy (NCBI): domain Eukaryota; kingdom Fungi; phylum Basidiomycota; class Tremellomycetes; order Trichosporonales; family Trichosporonaceae; genus Apiotrichum; species Apiotrichum porosum. The sequence goes on along the minus strand of NW_021167110.1, from coordinate 2,041,239 downwards.
GTCCACGCCCTCGATGCAAGTAATGCATGCCTGGACGGTGGGAATGTTCTGCAAGATCAGTAACTGTTCGTCCATGAAAACAGGAGACGGGTGCCGAGTGAGGCGATGTCCAGGCTGCCTGGAGGGGTGGCCAGCTGGGAGTCCCGGACGATGTGTCAAACTCACGTCACAGATAGAGGCACAAGTGACAGTGTCACCGGCGACGCATCCGTCGTAGATGGACACAAATGTGGTGCATTGCGAAGTGCATTGCGAGGGAACAGGCAACGAAGACGATTGACGCAAGTTGAGGCTACGGGCGGAGACTGGTTGGGTCAGGTCCTGCGTCATGGGGATGAGGGTAGGGGGCTCTAGGGCCAGGATTGAACGAAGGTACGTTCTATCCTTTCATGTATGCCAAGTGCCACGGCAGACGACATTGGCATGTCGTGCAAATTGAATCGGAGGGCAGTTGACACTCACCGACCGCAGAGAGGGCGACGACTGAGGCGACAAGCTTCATGATCTAGTGAGGTGAGGATTGATAGTGGAAATGGACCAGCAGGCAGAGTGATGAGGGAGCAGCACTGGCCTCGCTTCTATTTATGTCACCAGCAAGGCAGGCGGTCATGCAAAGCCCAGGTCTCTGTACTGTGTACTGTGTACCGTTCAGAACCCGTGCCACAAGATAGGCATAACCCGAGAAAGGGCTGTGCGGCATTTTTGCCCCGCATTCACCGCCCCTATTGCGATATTCGATCTCAACATTATCACTGATTTATGGACTCCTTGCCTCTTGGCGCCGGCACTGAGTGCTTCTCAATGGCGGTGGACGTTCCACAGTCTAACACCCGACAGCACTGCTTGCCACATATGATCCAGGCTTAGCCGTACGTACGTGCTCCTCAACAGACCTTTGTCAAAGCGCAAAATAAAGTGGACGATGGGAAGCGAAAGGTGGAGTTCAATCCGCGGTTCAGGCACGGATCTTATATGCATCTTCCAGGCCCAAGGACCCGCAATGTGAGGTGCTTCCGAGTGGCCCCCGGACTGTCCAAAGCTACGACTCTTGGGTGCAGCCCTGCATCACAGCTCACCCCCCAAGTCTATTCCAAGAGCACACCTGTGCACAAGCAGCGGCAGCAATGCAGTCCTGGAGTTTTCTCGAATTTCAGATTTAATCGTCCGATCAGGTCCGGTGAAGCCGGTGATCCACTGATCCGGTGATCTCGCCAGGCGATGTTTCAAGGAGGAATTGACGCAAAGGCGATGCCAGCCGTTGACAGTCGTTGAGCGCCTTTGGAAAGCGGCCTCTGTGGCAACCGAAGCAGCCTCCCAGCAGTGAGGCTGACTATCTGGACACCAGTAGTGCGTCGCGACCGCGGTGGTGGATATCAGATGGGGCGGCCACAAGTGACCAGCCGGCGTCGAAGGCTGAAGGTGACCATTCAGAGCTGGCCAGGCTGGACCGGGTTCACCAGTCATGACTCCAGTGGCTATTGGGATGTCCGAAGATAAATGGTGCTATTTCTAAGGAATCTCGCATCGGGCATGTCTCAGCCGCATAAGGCTCGGTCTGGATGTCTCATCCATACGCAGTGAGACTTTGTGAGTCTCCGTGAGTTCCGGCAACCGAGACCCGGTGCTTATCGCCAAGACTTCCATGTCCCTGCAGAACCGAGATCCCTGGTCGTCATCGTATTGTTGGCCATCAGCAACTAACATCAAGTTCACATATCTCAGAATAAGGCATAAAGGTAGGAATTATCGTGCAGTGGCTTAAAGGAGGTAGGCAGCAAGGGCGATTCCCACGGCACCAAGTGAGACTGAGCTGACAGAGAACCCAGTGTTCGTCTGGGCTCCCGCGGCAGTGGTGGAAGCAGAGGCGGCTCCAGCAGCGGAGGCCTGAGGGAAAGTGGTCAGTCATTTGACATTGAGCGTGTACTCACAGACACGACCGAGGCGCCCGCGCCCGCGGCGCTTGTGACCACACCCGTAGCCCTGGAGGTGCCACTGTCACAGGCGTTAGTAGGTGGACAAGAGACAAGACGGGCAGCAGATCAGCAGAATGACTTACGAGATAACACCCGCCGAGGCGACGGCCGACGGGGCAATTCCCGCCGAGGTGACGGCCGACGACGAAGTGACACCAGAATCCATAGCGCAAGCCTGCTCCAGCTCGCTCATGGCCGAGTTCAGTTCCGAGTACGAGCCGCCACCGGTGACGCAGGTGGTGCACGTCGTGACAGCGGAGAGTTCCTGTTTTGCGTGAGTGCCACGCTGGACAACACGCCCACGCAGTAGTGCCCCTCGGCAAAACCACTCACATTGCAGACGCCAATGCAGGTTGCCGTGTCGCCGATGAGGCACGCGTTGTAATATTTCACCAGAGTCGCGCACTGCGACTGGCACTGGGAGGGGATCGGGAGCGACGCCTGGCGCGCGGTGAGGTCAATGCCGGACGCCGGAGTAACCGTGGCGGCTGGTTGTCAGCCCTTGTGTACAGACGAACGAGGTGCAGTGATCGACAACAGTGATCGACAGCAGTGAACAGACGCCAGAGGCAAATCCGCAGCCTGCGCAGCGCGCCGCAGTAGTGACGCATTGATCCGCAGTGACCAACCATTTTCGCGACTCACCGAGTGCAGAGGCAAGGAGGGCGGGGCCGACGAGCATGGTGGCTAAGATGGGACAGTAAGGAGGTAAGCAGATGTATGGAGAGAGAAGGGAGTTGAGGACACGACAACTACAGTGTGCATGTCTGTCCTTTTGTACGACTGTCCGTGTCTACGTGTGTGGACGCGTGTGGGGTGTCGACGAACCGCCGCTCGCCGCCGCTGCCTACTGGATAGCTGGTCCAGACGCCACCCAAAAGTGGGCTGCAGTCCTGAATCGGCAACTTGACCCTGGCTGTAACTTCTTGGCACGCTAAACCACCAGGAAGGTTTCGTGTAGCTGAGTAACCCCCCAAGTGTGACGACGGAGAAGCAATGCTGTGGTCCACTTGCAGCCGCAATACAACTAGGTGAGTGCTGTGCATGTGCAGCTGTGAGGGAGGGCTTGATGCTGTGTAGACGTTGATGACAGTGCTGAAGTAGAAGGGACGGGCATTGTGGACGGACAGTGAGTGGCAACAGGTGCGTTATCATCATCATCATCACTCCGCCGGATCCTGAACAGCATCTGATAGAGGGAGAGGACAGAAACGTTTGCATCGAACATTGGGGAGCCACAGGCGTTTCCTGTGGGTGCGACCAGGGTTTCAGTACACACCCCGCAGGGCGAGCTGGGAAAGCGGACGCGAAGAAGAACATGGTCCAAGCTCGAGAGTTCAAGCCACGTTCGTTTACAGGAGCATGGCAGCAACGGCGAGGCCGACGGCGCCAAGGGACACGGACGCAACGGTAAGACCGGTGCTCTTGGCGGAGGAAGCTGGGGCAGCCACACCGGCGGAAGCCTGTGTAGTTGTCAGTCTAGTGAACGCCGTGCCGAACACATGCCGTGTGGGATACTCACCGCCTGCGTTCCAGCAGCAGCTGCAGTGTTGGCTCCAGAGGCAACGGCAACGGTCGCGGCACCTGCGGCGGCGGGTGTGGTAGCTGCAGCAGCATTGGCCACAGAGTTTGAGTCGCCAGCCGAGACCCCAGTTGAGCTGCCAGTCGAGCCGCCGGTCGAGCTACAGGCCGAGGTGAAGCCATCAAGGGCAGAGGAGATGGCGGACGACGAGGCCCCGCCGGAGGCGCAAGAGACGCATGACTTGACGGCAGCTTCATTCTGTTTGGTTTAGCGTGACCATCCAGGTTTTGCCGGGTCATCGGATGGCGAGCACAAGAAATCCAAGAGAGATAACACGGAAAAGTGGCAGCGTGATATCACCTCCAGCTCACGGCTGTACCTCCAGTGCGTTCATCTGAATTGGCACACTCACGTCGCAAATGGTCATACACGTAGTCATGTCACCGTTCATGCAAGCAGTATAAATGGACTGCAAAGCGGAACACTCCGAAGAGCACGAGGCCGGGAAAGGGTTGCTGGCGGTCTGGCGCATGTCAAGCGAGCGGGCAGAGACTGGTATGTCAGGTGGTGCATGACCCAGAGAAGAGAGGGATATGGGACAGTGGAAGACGCCACATCCGCAGCCTGTGGCAGCACGTGCGCAGAACAGGTCTATTCATCCGCAGCACCGCAGTCGTGCAGAAGAAAATGAGGAGACTCACCCGCCACAGAGAGAAGGAGGACAGGGAGGGCAAGCATGGTAGTAAGAGTATTGATGAAACGAGTGTGAGTAGTTGGCGCCGCGACAAGAGATGAGAGAATGAAGGAGAACTCCAAGTCGATACGCGTCTTTATATCTGTCCCGCGACCTGCAGCCCCACGACCATGGTAGTTGGCAGCAACACAGAGAGCTCCGCGTCAGTCGGGACGCGGGTACGACTACCCGCCTCACCTCCACACATTCTGTTCGTTTCATGCTTACACTCCATTAACCCTAGGATCCAGAACAGAAGAACAGCACAGACGTATCGCGGATGACCACAAGGACGCGTGATAGAAGCGCGACGTCAGGACACACAGAGGGGGAAGCCGGAAACACCGGAAGGGCGGAAGTGCATAACGGGTGGGCGGTACGCGTCAGTCTTGGGATCAGCTCCCAAGTCCTCCAACTTTGAATGCTCCTGAGCGAGACTTGGCACCGTTAAAGTGCATTAGAGTGTCTTCCCCTCAAGTGGGGCAACAACTGGAACCGTTGGTCCCGTTTCGTATGTTTGGTCAGACAAGACGCGGTCTCTAACTGTAACCCTGGGTAGACAGACGTGTTGCGGGTATCAAGCAGCATCCGTTAGCATCCGAACAGCACCCTCCCGCCCGCCAAGTCGAACGCGGGACCTCCACGTTTCGTATCCCTGTCCCTCTTCAAATGCCCGTGTCTGAATGTCGTCGCTCTTGTTAACACATCGGATGCATTGTGCTCGCTGATCGCTGACCGTCCACAGAAACTTTATTCATATTTTCCTTGTCTTTTAACCAGTGATCCGCACCGTTTATCGGTATCCAATCGTCCTCCGCTCACGAGAACTCTGGGAACGGCAGCAGGGACCTCGACGCAGCCAAAACGCCGGTATGTTCGGGTTACATGATGAAGGCAGCGAGCGCAACACCGACGACACCGAGCGAGATGGCGGTGGTGTGGCTTGCCGCATTCTTCTTGACGCTGGGGCTAGATCCGGCCTGGGCAGTGGTTCCGGCGACTGCAGAAGCGGTACCAGTGGCCGCGACCACGTCAGCCGAGGCCGAGTCCGAGGCGTCGCCCGTGCAAGCGTCGAGGACGCCCTGGACAGCCGAAGTAATGTCCGAGGACGACGCGCCAGCATTTTGGCCGACGCAAGTGAGGCAGGCCTGGATTTCAGGCAAGTACTGTTTTGGTTAACAAATAATTGTTTGAAGTGGAACTGGGGAGGAAGCGGACACCAGGCGGCGGGTTGATGAGCGACGGCGCAGGAGTGGGGTACTGTACCGCACTCACATTGCAGAATTGATCGCAGGCGGGTGCACCGGTCGAGCAAGGGACGTAGTATTGTTCCACTGTCGCGCATGCATCAGAACAGGCGATGGGAATGCCGAGGCTGTCGGTCTGCCGGATTTCAAGAGTGAGAGCCGAAACTAGGCCGTCAGTTGATGGACTAACACGACACAGTAGTGAGGATGATGTGGCAGTCGTAACCACCAGCATTCTTCATAGCTGCCTGATATGACAGCCACAGCCAGGAGCCGCATCTGGTACACTGCCAAACTACCATGCTACGGGTACTCACCACCAGCGCCGGCGAGCAAGAGGAGCGAGGCAGGAAGCATTGTGGTGAGTGTAGGCGACAGCGGTGATGAAAGGTGAGGGTTGTTTGCAGTCGAGGTGGGTTGGCAGTTGGGACGAGGAGACGACACTGCCTAACATGCCCCCTTATATCTTATTCACCCAAGGACTGCCAGGTGTCAGTCACCAAGAACAACATACGAGGAGGTACTTGATTCCCCTACCTCGTACTTCAGTCGTTCTTCTCCGTGGCCACGCACAACTGTTGCTATCGACCTCACTTCTTCCTTCAAAAGAGTGTCAGGTGAGACATCGCAAATGCGCTGCAGGTCAAAAAACAAGGTTCGAAGAACGTGTGCCAATAGCCCACCTTGGACGTACATGTCATTTGTGCCACGCAGAGCAGCCACACACAACGGCAAGCAAGGGCATAGACGCTTTGACTCCACGATATCGAAGGCTGTGAGCCTCATCGCCCCACGTCGGGCCGCTGGTCCTGTCGGGCCTGGATATCGTTTAGTGTTCTTCCCACCGCCGACCATGCCCCTACAGCATTGTGCGCTGCCCTCAACTGAAAGGTGAGGACGCAATGCCCGAGCTGTAACCACATGGACCCAATGGGTGATAAGTTAGGTCAAACCGGATATATGCTTCCGATCCGCGGTTTCGCACGGGGTGTGGCACAGGTCATGTCCCCCCGCCCTCATGTGATGTGCAGAACCTTTCGCAGCAATGCCGACGACCTGCGCCAAGCGAACACCCTTCGAAGGCAGTTCCATTTATATCTTGAAACCCCGCCAGACGCGCACAGCACGCTGAAGCATCGCGGGATTACGCATAATACGCGGCCTGGAGCAGGTGGTATCTAGACAGAGGAAGTCGGGAACCGAGGGGTACCGAGACGAGCAAATGGGCAGTTACACAGTCATGATTAATTAAGTGGATCTCGGGATGGAAAAAGCCAACACAGGTGAGGTTCCAGGCACAAGATGTTATCTCACGCTGGGAAGCGATATGGGAGCCGCAGAGCTGTATCATCGCTGAGTGGTTAACTCCTGGGGGGACCATGATGTGGATTCGGGCCTGGATGTCAAAGACCACCCATATCCATATCCGGGCGCACGCCGATCGTTGATCGCCATCGCCATCCCTACCATCCCCTACCATCCACTGCAATTCTCTCCCACCCATGCCAACTCTGACCGAGGCAAGGTGGGTGCCAGCAATCCTTGAATGACCTGTTGCACGGCCAAGGGTGAGTAGTGAGCACGTGTCTATGCGGCACCAGCGAACATCAATCGTCTCGTTATGCCATCCATTTCGTAACGGGCATGGTATGCTATGTCCACTTCGACGTCTGACCTCTTCTTTACCAACGGCCACCGCCGCCGCCGCCGTGGTGGCCACCGGGGCCACCGGGACCACCAGGACCACCAGGACCACCGGGACCACCAGGGCCGCCGAAGCCGCCAGGACCTGCTTCGTCAGCGCTCGACCTCGCCATGTCTCGTCGACAGCTGTTGACATGTTCGTCGCTAGCTCCACGACGAGACACACTCAAAGACTTACCACCGCGCTCGCCGCCAGGGCCACCGTGGTGGCCACCACCACCGCCGTTGAAGCCGCCGGGACCGCCGGGACCGCCCTGCTGGCCGCCGAAGCCTTTGAATTGTCAGCTCTTGTGAACATTGGTCGAACGACACGAATGGATGGCGTCGGTGACGGGTATGATCCACCCGCCACACTCGCAAAGAGCGGACTATCGTCTGCTCTCTCATCCACTGTGCCATCCCTTCCTGCCAACAACTTACCGCCAGGTCCACCGCGCTCACCGCCAAAGCCGCCGGGGCCCTCACGGTTGCCGTGCTGGGGACCGCCGGGGCCGCCGGGACCACCAGGACCACCGAAGTTGCCGCCCTGGCCGCCGAAGTTGCCGCCCTCTGGATGAATTGTGAGCTAGCGCTCCCAGCCACTGACGTCGACGACATGCGGCGACTTACGGTTGAACTGCTGCTGCTGCTGCTGCTGGAACTTCTCCTCCTCCTTGTGGTCGTGGTGCTGCTTGACGGCGTAGATACCGGCAGCGACGGCGGCGGCGGCACCGACACCAACGGCGATCTTGGCGCCCTTGCCCATGCCGCGGTCACCGTCGGCCTGCTCGTTGGAGTTGTACTGCTGCTCCTGCTGCTGGGGAGCAGAGTAACCCTGCTGCTGCTGCTGCTGGCCGTTGTAGTAAGAGTTGGACTCGCCCATTGTGATTGATGTGGTTTGGTGGAAGGAGGAGGAAAGAGCGGGCGATGGGGGGTCGAGGACGCGTTATATAAGCTGACGCGACGACGTCGTGGAGGCGTTTGCACAGGAAGCGGGACGACCGAGTCGGCCGGCATGCGCCGTCTGGCCTGAAACGGACTGTGCAGTGCTGCCGATCACCGAGACTGCGGACAGGTTCGTCGCAGCAGCAAGCTCCTTTGCAGCAAGCTCCCCGTTCAGTCTTGGCCTCGTTGGTTGGCTCAACGACGTGATGAATACCAGCCAGGCGCGACTGTGGGGCGAACGACTAAACCCCCGCCCTAGCTGCGCACTGCGGAAGGCTGTCTTATAAGCATCAGGGCTTGGGCCTGGCAATTGCGCTCCACATTGCGTAGATTGGCAGAGCTTCGGTGCAACGATGGCGAGTGCAATGACGACGAGGCGTAGACGGGCATAGAGGTCTGTGGAAGCAATAATACGGTGGGCACAGTCGACCTAGTGGGCGGTGATGCCAGAGGAGTTTGCGGGAGCCATGGACTCATGGACTTGTTTCGGGGGTCATCGCTTTCGGGGTGTTCCAGCAAACAAAAAGTCATGCGCGTAAAGCTTAGCAAAATGGGCCAAATGGCTTGGCACTCTCCAAACCGAGTGCCTGTTCTCTGCGTTGTGGAACACTGGGTCACAGCATGCAACCACTGGCCACAGGTCAAATAGAGCCAGTCTGTGAGATAGCCAAGTCAATTCCCCCCCCCATGTGCAGCGGTTCTCTGTACACTGTTATGCGCTTACCAGCCTCCGCCACGCCGCCTCCGCGGTCCGCAGCTCGCAGGCAGAAGCCTCGACGCCAAGACCTGGAAGCCACCTGAGAGTCTGTTCAGTGCCCATACTGGGTAAGGGGCACCGGGCGCCGCATCTCCTCTCGCTTACGGGGCGGAGACCATTGGATCATTGGCGGTTACTGGCACACCGTACTGCCACTGCCCGTCGGTGCTCATGCATGGCCTGCAGCCACCGCCAAAAAGAGTAGTGTGGACGAGTTAGGAATCGAACCAAAGACCTTGTCAAAGTAGGAGTAGAAGATGCTAATGACACGCTCTACCAACTGAGCTACACGCCCATTACGTAAGCGATGTTCGAGGCGCCAAGACGTCGGCTCCGAAAGAAGGTCCGGGCCATTCCGCATGTGCGGGACACACACTCCTCCGTCATCGTCATTACCGCATTCGCGCGCCACCACATGCACGCGACTACACCAGACCAACGACAACGAGCACAGCAACACTCTCCCACTTCCACTTCCACATCTCTCTCTGGCCTCTCCACAATAGCCCCTTTCCGTGATCCCGTTCCCACCACCAACACCGGCGTCACCCCATATCGAGTCGACGTCAGCGGGGACATTTCCCAATAACAACAACAAGCACAGCAATCTGTCGCCACCTGAACTTCTCATCGCCAACTTCTGTTCTGTACACCTCCTCTCCCTTCGACGGTGAGGTGCGCGATGGCGCAGACCATGCGTCGACGCAGGGTGCGCCCACAACGCGCCCTGGCATGGATGCTTGTCGTAGCAACGCTGGCCATTTGTCTCGCTGCCACAGGCAGAGTACGTGCCCCGCGCTTGGCTCGCATCGTCAAGAGGGATGGGGAAGAAGGAGAGGTACGCTCCACATTGTCGGGTCACGACTGACAGCAAACCCAGCACTCTAACGGTGGCGCGCTCTTCCACATCCCATACGAGGACGTCTACGCCGGCATGTCGCCGGCGCTGCGACCGTTGTTCGTCACCTTTCTCATCCTCATTCTCATGCTCCTCTTCTGCTCCATCTCTATCACAGCCTCCGACTTCTTTTGTCCCAACCTCGCCACCATTGCAGATTACCTTGGCCTTTCCGAGACGACTGCTGGTGTCACCCTCTTGGCATTTGGAAACGGCAGCCCGGATGTGTTCTCCACGTTCGTTAGCGTGAGAGAAGGCACGTTTGGCCTCGCCGTCGGCGAGCTCATCGGAGCGGCGTCATTCATTACGTCCATTGTCGTCGGGTCCATTGCCATGGTTCAGCCCTTCCATGTGCCCCGCTTCGCCTTTGTGCGCGACATTGCCTTCTTCACCATTGCCGTGCTCCTCCTCATGCTGGTCCTTGAGGACGGCAAGTTGACCCTCCGGGAATCCGGCGCAATGGTGGCGCTGTACGCCTGCTATGTGGGTGTTGTCGTCCTTCACAACTGGTATTCGTCGCGCAAGCGACGTGCCGCTGAATATGCCGAGTTAGGATGGAAAGTCGGAGACGAGGAGGTCGAGGTCGAGACCGAGCCCGCTCCACCTGTGCCCGCTCCAGCAACCGTCGTCGAGTCTTTGGTCCAGCTCCAGCCGTCGACGCCGATCACCCCAAAAGTACGCTTCCCGCGACGCTTGAGTTCGGCTTCGGTGGTTCGTGCGGCCGAGTCTGATGAAGAGACAGCCGCCGACACCCAGCGTGCCGGTTTCTCCCTCCTTGGCGCCGTCGAGTTCCGCGATGTTGTCAACTCGCTGAGACGTGATCCAATGACCTCGCCTACCTCGTCGCGCGGTGGCTCGAGGCCATCCAGCCCGCTTCCATCCCCGCTCGTTGAACACCACCACCACGACTTTTCTCATCAGCTCCGTCATCACCGTCGATCCTCGTCGCAGGGCATCCAGGTGATTGAGGACTCGCTTTCGCGACGGAGCAGCGGACCAGGCCGGCAACGCAGTGGGTCACTCCACCCAGCATCAGCGACACGACCACCACCCCGGTTACGCACTGTGTCGGACTCTGAGAGGTTGGCAGCAGTGCCTGCCTCCCCCGAGCCTGGCCCTGAAAACAACTCGCTACCAATGTCACCGCTCCCTCGTCGTGCCGAATCCCAGCCGGAGGTCGACAAGGCCACGCTCCGTGTGGTGATTCCGCCTTTGGAGTTGAGTGATGGCGGTTTATCAGCTTCGCCGTCTTCTTTTGACGCGTCTCGACCTCCGTCTGGTGTCGCTTCCCCACTTCCGCCGCATATCTCGGTGGTTGACCCAGAAGGAGACATGGGTTCCCCTATCGTCCCATTGACGAGGACGAACACAGAGGCGACCATCGGACAACACGTCAGTGGAATCGTCCATCGCGTCCTCCATGTCTTGTTCCCGTCCCTCCAGGGCTTCAAGCACAAGAGTGTCCTGGGCATGGCTCTTGCCATCCTTTCTGCTCCGTCCATCTTCTTCCTTACACTCACCCTGCCCGTGGTGGACGATGGACGAGGAGACGAGGGCGGCGTCGCGCTCCCCGGTGGCGAGGATGACGCGTTTGATACCGCCAGTGTCGATTCGCGACGCTCGAGTGTGGACCACTCTGAAATCGGCGAAGCCCTCCACCACCATTTGGTAGACGGGCACAACCTGCGCCCCAGGCATGCCCACTTTGAGTCGTCCACTATCGTGCGATCCGGCTCGCCTTGCCCCTCCTCCGAGTATGATGTCCAGTCAAACGTGTCCGACTGCGACGTTCTCGACTTCAACCCGGCCCTTGCGGCCGCGCAGTGTGTGTTCGGCCCCGTGTTGTGCTGTTACCTCGTGTTTCGTAAGTTCCTTCCCCCGTCACGAGCTGACCGTCTCCAGAAGAGGACGATCACCTCCCTTGGATCCTGCTTGGCGCTACCATCTTGGGTTCAATGGCCGCTGTGTGTGTGTGGTTGCTGGCAAGTGACGGCACGGCGCAACCTTGGCGCCTCGTTCGCTGCTGCTGCGGTTTCGTGTGCTCCATGGTGTGGATCGCGAGCATTGCCGACGAGGTCGTCGACGTGTTGCGCACGTTTGGGGAGATTTTCGGCCTCAGCGACGCGATTATTGGTCTGACAAGTGAGTTATCGCCCACAGTTCGTCGGTGCTAACTAACGCCCAGTCTTTGCCGTGGGTAACAGCCTCGCCGACCTGGTCGCCAACATCACCATCGCCCAGTTTGCCCCCAACATGGCGTACGCAGCGTGCTTTGGCGGCCCCATGCTCAACCTTCTCCTCGGCGTCGGTGGCTCGGGCACGTACTCGATCATCACGTCCCCTTCGCATTCGCCAGTTACCCTCCACTTTTCGCCCACGCTGTGGGTGAGCGGGACCGGTCTCCTCCTCGTCCTCGCCACCACAGCCGTGGCTGTGCCACTCAACCGCTTCCTCATCGACAGGCGGTGGGCACTCGTCCTTCTCATCGCCTACGCCATCCTCATGACAGTAAACGTCGTCGTCGAGGTGCAGTCCGAGGGCCGCTAGGCGTGGCGCGCCAAAGTTATCTCCTTTCGACGTTTTTGTGTACCCAACTGTCCGTCTCTTCTAAAATACATGTGGTGGTTCCAGGCTAGAGGGTCCTTTTTTTTGTTGGCATGTTGTCACGAGAGCATACATGATGTACTGTCAATGCAATCAATGCAATCAATGTATTACAGAAGCTGTTGCGTGCGATGGGAGACCACTGGAACGGAAGGGAAAGGCAAATGTTGTACAACTCTAGGTAGCCGTGGCGGTTCCGTGTTGTGAAAGATGTTTACGCGGGCGGCGGCGGGCGCGCTGTCGGCATCATGCTGGCGATAGTCGCCTTGGGGAACGCGCTCCCGCCCAGTCCTCCAAACCCAGAGGTGGGCATGCCATTATCCTGGCTCGGCGCGACCCAGATGTTCGGTCCGCCGGTCTGGACCTCCTCCTCGCCCCACTCGGGCACGTCGTCGTGGCTCGTGTCCTCGACTTCGACGCGCACGCCGCCTTCGTCGAGGATAACCTCGGGCCCCCGGCCGCGTCCGGAGAGCTGGAGAGCCTCGAGCGCGCGCCGCAGGTCGTCGGCCAAAGGTGCCGCGTTCGGGCCCTCCTCGACGATGGGCTCCCACCCCTCGGGTGGCGAGCCCGGTGGCGAGATCAGGAAGTTGCGCTCGACCTCGGGCGGACGCAGGTGGTTGTCTGCCCCGCTCAGATCGGTGCGGGGGAGGGCGTAGACGCGGAGTACGATGCTGTGTGACATCAGTGTCTGAGACCATAGGACCTGTCGCTTTCATAGCGGTGACGGATAGAGAGACCCCCAGTGGGGGGGTTCGTTGGTGCGCTCCCGGTCGCACTGGCTGGACTCACCCCTTTGATGTGCGCGACGGTTTGCGCGAGTGCCCGAAGTATCCCTCTCCCGGCTGGGTGGTGGCGTCGACAGGCTTCTGGGCCTCGTGGTCGTCGTCCTCGGCGTCCAGATCCACGTCGAGACGGAACCAGTCGCCGTGCGTCTTGGCCAACAAGGCGTCCTCGTCGCGCTCATACACAATGATCACACGGCCAAAGCCACGCACGGGAGCCCAGTGCGCCAGAGGACCGTAACCCGAGAATGCATCGCGGAGGAGATGCAGCGCCTCGGGGGCAAACAGGGCCTGGTGGGGGAGGACGAGGGCGAGCGTGTTGGTGTCAAAGTCGGCGGCGGGCTCGTCACGGTCCAGCGGCGGTGGCGGCGGGAGGGAGATGCTTCCCGGCCGCGAATGGCGAACCGAGGACGAAGACGTCTCGAAGCTTTCACCGAGGGCGCCCTGGGGCTGGGTCGTGCTGGACATTTTGTTGGATTGAGAGTGACAGTGTGGACGACGACGACGACGACGACTAGCACAAATGTCCTCCCATTGATGCGCACAGCACACAGCCAGCGCACGCAGCATGCAACACGCCACCCGCGCGCTGGAACTATTTGCCTCCGCTTGACGGCATAATAATATGGGGTCCCCAGACGGCTGTTGCGGTCCACCCGATGCTATGCGTTCTACGTCGGTGTCATGCATGTCATGACTCTCCCACACCTCTCTACAACCATGCCTGCAATCATTCAAGGGGACTCTGCTCGCCCTCGCTCGGCCCTCATCATTGTCGATGTTCAGAACGACTTCCTGCCGCCGAATGGCTCCCTCGCAGTCCCCTGGGGTCTCGAGGTCGGCCCACCCATCGCAGAGCTGCTGGACAAGTACGAGTGGGACATGGTAATCGCATCGCAGGTGAGCACCGAGCAGCTCAAGCATCTCATGGACTATTTCAATATCTTCAGCCGGCTGACTTTACAGGACTATCACCCTCCCGGCCACATTTCATTCGCCACCTCCCACGATAAACAGCCGTTCGAGGACATGCAGCTCACCGACGCCCGTGGCAAGGCCTATGTCCAGAAACTGTGGCCAGAGCACTGTGTCCAGGGAACCAATGGCTGCGAGATCAAATCAGAGCTTGTGCCGCGCCTACATGCGTGGGGCGACAAGTTCAAGATTGTGAGGAAGGTGAGTATACGACGCGAACCCAGCTGCAGTTTCCCGTTGCTAGCTGACAACATGCAGGGATGGCACAAGGGCATCGAGTCGTATTCTGCATTTGAGGGATACGTTACAAGCGGCACCGAGCCCGCCGCACCACCCACCACGCTCTCCCCGGCCCTCCCGACTGAGGTGGCCGACACGCTGCGCGCCGCCGGAATCACCCGTGTGGTGGTCACTGGTGTGGCCACCGACTTTTGTGTCGGTGCCACCGCTCAGTCGTCTATCGACGCCAAGTTTGACACGGCCATTGTCGCCCCGGCCTGCCGCTCCATCGTGGATGCGAACGGCAGTAAGGTGTATGACAAGCTGGCGGCACAGGGTGCCAAGATTATTGGGAGGGATAACGGCCCATGGGAGAACGAGGTACGTGGCTGGATCACGTATCTAGATGGACGAAAGCAGTAGTGGGTTTCCAAAGGTTGTATCAGTACATGCGAAGATCGTACGTAGGTGTGGACGTGTATTCGTGGGACGATCGGGACGATTGTGCGGAAAACGTGTTGCCGGTGAGGCGTTTGCTGGAGAACGCACTATTTTGCCAAATACCACTTCGCTGCGCAGGATAGTGTGTTTTCATCGCCCAGGCAGGACGGCCTTTTCACTGGCGTTGCTTTCACGTTCGTCGCGGCCTACAACACTTGAATGCAGGGTATCACATAGTGTGTACAACCTCCGTTCTCGTCTCGTCTGTCCGTGTCGTCATGTATGCAAGCATTATCTCGCCTTGACGGCGATGTATCCCTCACACCGCTCAATCCTCCACCCACCATCCACCAGCGCGCGCGCAACCGCTGGTCCGAGTACACCAACGTTGCTGACCGAGTGCCGTCCCTTGCCAACGACGATAATGAGCGGCTGCGGAGCAGCCATGTTGCCATTCTCCCTGGTACGCTGTGCGTTGCGCCACCAGTTATCCGCCGTCTCGAGCGCGAGGGTGACTGCCTGTTCGACTGTCGCGTAGTGCAGGTCCACGACGTGCCCGCTTGACGAGTTGAGCTGGCGGTCAATGACCATGCGTGCGCCGCGGAGTTCCCATTCGCGCGCACTGTCCATGGCCTCGCGAGCGCGGGCGGCATAGTGGGAAGCCACCATGGCGGCGGTATCCTTGCGACCAGAGGACTTGAAGTGCCGTCCAGCCTCGCGGATCGCTTCGGCGCGTCTCTGCCACTCCATTTCGCCACGGTTATAGCAGTCGTCTGCTGTGAGACCAGCGTCTTCGGCGCGCTGGGCGCGTGCGAGGGCACCAGCAGTCTTGTTCTGCGGAAGCATGCCTCGTGCGTAGGCTGGAATGCTCGCGGCGAGGGGATGGGCACCGCGTGCAGCACGCCGCTGCGTGGGAGCGACCTCCTGCCATGGAGTGTTGTGTATTTGCTGTTTGGTCAGGTTGGTGCCCCTTGGAACCGACCACCGTTCAGATCCTGGGAGGGCAGCACCGTGCGCCGAGGGGTATGCTGCAGCTGAGGGGGCAGGCTTAGATCCTGGTACTACACGCTCGCGCTTCTTGGGCTCCTGCGATGTAGGGCGACTGAGGCGGTTCGAGTTGACGGCGCGAGTTGTCTGTGTCTCGGGTTGCGCTTGCGCCACCAACACTGACGGTTTGGCTGGTAAGGCCGACTGCAACTTTACAAGTGTGTCGAACGGGTCGCTTTCGTTTTCGCGAGCGCTCTCAAAGTCGGGCCACCAGGTGAGGTCGGTGAGCAGATCCATAAGGTCCATGACAGCAACGACATCGCCAGCCGTCGCGCGCACGCAGACAGAGAGATTGGAGTCGTCCTCATCGTCCACCGACGTGCCGTACATTTCCTCGAGGATCGAGACGGCTTCCTGGTTGGGGACTGCAGACGACGAGGCGGCAAGCGCAGAGATGGCAGCCTGCACCGCCTCGTACGCGCACATGTAGTCTGGGGAATGGAGGTAGGAGATAAAGTACTGTGTCCCGGCGCGGGGCACAACTTCGGAGAGGAAAGCGGCGAGCGAGGCAAAGGCAGACCAAACGTCGGCCGACGGAGCGCCAGGAGTGCGGCTTCCACTGGCAGTAGATGATGATGCCGAGGCGGCACGCGACACAACGGGTCGGCGTTGCATGGTGTCAACTAAGGGCATAGTCTTGGCCTTTTGCTTCTTGGCCTTGGTCCGTGACGGGCGACTCGGTTTGGACGACGATGATGCTGACGCGCTACCGCGACGTGACCGGGACGTCGACCAATCCTGCTGGGGCTCATCGGTCTCGTCCGCTCCGCCTTCCCACTTGCCAGTACGCTGGACGCCGCGTATGAGCTCCACAGAGAGGAGGTGATCGATGGCAGCCTCAAGTGATGGCTCTGACGCGAATGCCTCATCAATACAGCGTTTCGGCCTGACGTTAGCCGACGTTCGGTCAGGGAGCGCAGGCAGACAGATACACACAAACCTGGGAAGAAAGTTGCGAGCAGCTCCTCTTCGGTCCTTGGTTCCCCGTCGTCCTCATTGTCTGAGAAAATGGATGGGTTAGATGAGATAGCCGTGCCACCGTTGCTGGTAGCAAACACCGAGTGCAAGGGGGACCGCCCGGACTCGGAGCTAGGGGACACTGTAGGGGTGGCTAGCTGCTCCATGTCGTTCGAGTCGGGCACGCTGGATGCCTCGAGCATACCGAGCTGCTCTCGGATGTCGTCGATATGCTGGCTAAGCGTCTCGGGGTCATAGTCCAGTAGAATGGCATGAACGAGGGAAGGGTCGATCAACGTAAACTCGGCCTGTGGGTGGGTGGTCAGTCCGGCGCCAGCGTGGAGGATGTCGAGGGCAAATGATGGGCGCGTACCGAGAGGACAGATGCAAGGACGCCGGCGTCGACATGGTCAGACTCTGGCGTCTCCACATCCAGGACGGCGTAGAACGAGTCCTTTGGTGACTCTTTGGCGCGTCGTTTGCCCTTTCCCATGGTTGATGTCGGTGGGGGATTCAAGGTAAGGACGGGCGGGGAAGGATGCGGGCGTGAGGGGCACGGTTTCTAAGACGACATGGCTTCATTCCCACAGGTCGCTGTAGGTGCGCAGTGTATGTTGAGGAGGTGATGGAGTACGTGATGGAAGTAGAGTAAAGAAGAGTGAAGACAAGATACCGTTTGCAAGCTGCTGTGTATAGGGCGATGAGTCAACTCTCCTACCTCTGGAAACCAGCATTGCAGGCAACAAAGCGCAATGACCGCAATGACCGGCCTAACTAGCGGTCACGTGACCTCCACTCTGATTAGATCTTCACGCCACCCAATACAAAAGTTTGTGATTCCATCTTTCTGCGTTCCTGGCGTTCTGCAGATTTCTCGTCCACAACCACCACCACAACAACCACCCAAAAGCCATGCCGAGGGCACCAAAGGTCACCAAGCCGCGCCACGACCCGCTCCACGTCGAGCTCACCGCCGATGAGAGCGTCCGTCGATTTGGCCGCATCACTGCGCCGGGCAAGAGGCAAAAGCGCACCGAAGAGGAGGAGGAGCAGGGTGTGAGTCCAATGACGCCAATGTCACAATGTCAATCGAGGTTGGAGAGCTGACTTATTTCTCAAACAGCAGGGTGAGGATGCTCGCATGTCGCGCAAGATTCTTGAGCTTGCCCGTGAGCAGCAGGACGAAGTGAACCGCGAGCTGGGCGAGGACGACGACTGGGAGGACGAGGACAACGAGCCCGAGCCCAGCTCGCGCGCACGCGCCGAGGCTGGCATGGACAGCGACGACGACGAGGAGTTTGAGGACGGTTCAATGTCGGGTGGTGAGGAGGAGGCCGAGCTGGTGGGTATAACACTGTCCAAAGCACTGCTGACCCACGCAGGAAATCGCCCCCGAGGACCACGCGACGCTCGATGCGCTCAACGCGCCTGGCGAGGGTGGACAGGGCAAGACGCTTGCCGACCTCATCTTTGCCCAGATGGAGGGTGGTGCGACTAGCGCGTTTGACGAGGATGACGGACCTCCCGACCCGAAGCAGGGCCTGAACCCCAAGGTTGTCGAGGTTTACACCAAGGTCGGCTACCTCCTGTCCCGCTACAAGTCGGGCCCCCTGCCAAAGGCTCTCAAGATCCTTCCCTCGCTCCCCCACTGGGCTCAGCTCCTTGCTCTTACCCAGCCCAACGATTGGACTCCCCACGCCACGTTTGCGTGCACCAAGATCTTCGTGTCCAACTTGAAGCCCTCGGAGGCTCGCGTGTTCATGGAGGGTGTCCTCCTTGACCGCGTGCGCGAGGACATGCGCGACTCGAACGGCAAGCTCGCCGTCCAGCTGTACGAGGCCCTCAAGAAGTCGCTGTACAAGCCCGCCGCCTTCTTCAAGGGTATCCTCTTCCCGCTGTGCGAGACCGGCTGTTCGCTCAAGGAGGCTGCCATTATCGCCTCGGTTCTCTCCAAGGTGTCCGTCCCCGTCCTCCACTCGGCTGCCGCCCTCCTCCGCCTCGCCAGCATGGACTACACTGGCCCCAACTCGCTCTTCATCCGTATCCTCCTCGACAAGAAGTACGCCCTTCCCTTCAAGGTCGTCGACGCTCTCGTCTTCCACTACATCCGTCTCGCCAACTCGCCCCGTTCGCGTGACGGTGAGGACAAGCTCCCCGTCCTCTGGCACCAGTCGCTTCTCGTCTTTGTCCAGCGGTGAGTCCAGGCCGCCGCTACCCTATGATCCATCTACTGACGCCTTTTTAGCTACGGCTCTGACCTTACGTCGGACCAGAAGGACGCCCTTCTCGACGTCATCCGCGTGCGCCCCCACCCCACCATCTCGCAGGAGATCCGTCGCGAGATTGTCAGCTCGGTCGAGCGTGGCGCCCCCCGCCCCGACGACAACGGCGATGTTGCCATGGCCTAGACTTAGAGACTCACTATCTGTGTGTGCATGCAGGATGTAGGATAGGAGAATGGTGGCAGGGGGTTCGAGGGTGGGCAGTTGGTGATTGTGCGTGTGCGGCCGTTAGCTGTCTTGGATACGAGTACCAGGGGTACAGCGACGGCGAGATAGCCGCCACGCGTTTTGTACTGACCTCCTCTTGTGATCTGTGACAGACTGTCTATTCCCTCAGTGCAGCCGTCAATACGCCCTAACGGTCAGTTGTTGGTGCCATCTTCCGCATTCGGTTTCATCTTCATCCGCATAATCACTACACTCCAACTCACACCTCTCTGAATTGACACATTCAAATAATCGTGGGCCCCACGTACTTACGCTGCCACACACGCAACCCCCTACGCGCTGTTATGACCATATCTCGTCACCATTGCGAGAAGCAGCTCCGCGAGCACAGCAACAAGCGACAGCGCTACTGGGCCACCCGCGATGTCGTCCCCGTCCCGTCCCCCAATAAGGTCGCGTGACAACGCCGAGGCCTCCAGACAGGTCAAGACCGGCGGCGGTAGCATGCTACGCTACAAGACCAGCGAGTTTGTGTCGCTCCAGGTAAGTGATCAAAGACAGTACTCAACCCCCTGACATTGTTACAGAACGGCCAGCAGAACTCGTCGTTCCAGCCAACCGCTCTGGACAAGGACAAGCCCGCCAGTCAACTTCTGAGTCGAGTGTGTGCTTATACCGACTATGAGAAGCATTAGGTTGGGTTTGTCCAGTGTCAAGAAGTGAGTCATGTGCTAGTAACCTTCGATTCAGTGCATATGTACCGACATGAGCGGAAGGATGTTCCGCACCCCCTCAGTGATATCCGCACTCTGAGATGCCATTACAGCCTCATAGTCACCAGGACCAGCCATGTACACCTGCCTTGAAGTCTTTCGGGAGCTCAACTGCTGGAATGGGGGTTGTCGCGTGCGTTGTTCTGCTCGTTGATATCACTGTCGAGGAGGCCCATTTGGTGGAGAGAGATGTGGTCCGCTGAAGGACCGAGGTCCAGGTGGAGAGCATTCGGGCTGGGGATGGAGACTAAATTATGCGAGCTTGAGGCGCTGGTTGAAGGCAAGCCTGGAGAGTACATGGCCTGTACATCTGCCCTCCAAGCCCCCTTTACTTTGCGGGACAGTGGTGGTGCACCACCAGCGTGGAAATCGGCGAGGCGTTGCGCGAGGATGTCCACGGTTGCACTCCTAGTGCCAAGGCTAACCGAGATGCCGAGGGCCGCGCAAAGTTTTTTGAGCTCGGGTTTGCTCATGGCGGCGAAGTAAAGTACTGCAGCGAGTTGGGCACTGCAGGAGACATCTTTGCGACTTTGCGTGCGGACGGCGCCGCGCGAGAGGCCCAGGCTGCACGGGAGCGCGCCGCAACGCTGCTCACACCGGGATTTTTTGTGGGCCTGCCACTGGGGTTCTCGTTGAACAACTGGAGGCGGCTTGCATGGGAAGCCGAGAGCTCGAGGAGGTGAGGTCGCCAGCGCACACCTTCTGCTTCTTCACTCCAGCTTGGTTCCTTCCCCGCAGACGTTGGCCGTGCTTGATAATGAGGTGGTCGGCAACGTCGGCCGGCGAGAATGACTCCCCTCTGCAGACCAGGAATGGGCAGGGATACGATGCACTGCTGTCGCCGAGAAGCTGATCAACGAGGTGGGCGTTGACTGGCCGCCGAACATGAGGAAGTTGGGGTCAATGGTTTGGAGGTCGTGGGGTGCGTCCTGGGTGCTGGAAGCCTGTGAAGTGGTGGCAGCAGGGTAACGGTTCTGGGCAAGCGGGCCTCCGAACATGAGGAGGTTGGGGTCAATGGTTTGGAGGTCGTGGGGTGCGCCTCTGAAGGACTGAATGTCGGTCGAGACCCCCGGGTCGTATAGGGACGACGAGGCGGAGTCGGCAACAGCCTGCCTCTTCTTGGATGCCTTGGCGGCGCGGGACAGGGGAGGGGTACCTCCCGCATGGAAACTTGCGAGCCGGTTGGCGAGTACACCCACTCTCGCGCCCTTTGTACCCTCGCTCACTGAGATGCCCAGAGCTTTACAGAGACTCTTCAGCTCGTGTTTTGGCTTTGCGGTGAAATACGAGAGGCTGTTTGGGGCGGATGGAGTCATTGTTGCCAATGTCTTGGCCGAAGTCTGCTGAGATGTCGCGGTGGCCGTGCGCGACCGGGCGAAGACTCTGCTGATGACAGGCTTCTTCGTGGCGTTGCCTGTATCCAACAGGAGGAGCCGCGGCAGGTCCGTCTTAAAGCTCGAGGAGGGTGAGGTCGCCAGCGCACACCTTCGGCTTTTTCTTTCCCGCTTCGTTCCTGCCGCGAAGGCGTAGGCCGTGCCTAAGGATGAGGTGATCGGCCAACTGGGCAGGGGAGAATGTCTCGCGAACGCACACCCCGAATGGACAGGGGTGGGAGGTGGCCGTGTTGGCAAACAGTAGACCGACAATGTGAGTGTTGATGTGGTGGACCTGTTTAGGCCATTGCCCTGTTTATAGCTTGATTGTCGTGGTCAAAAGCCATCACGCGCGGGTCGACGGACATTGCCGAGACGATCTGGTCGATGTGGGGGCTGAGATGGATGGTAATGTCATGGTACGTGAGCATCCAAGCTTTGCAAAGTCGACAATACCAGGTCGACTGCGGAAGTGACGTAGAGGTAAGGAGCGACAGCAGGGCATGCTGCGCCTCATTGTGACGAATCGCCGTATTGTTGTTATCGAGTCGAGCGCCGCAAGTGGAACCGTCGGGACCCTCGATGTGGCAGGTGGGTCCACGGTGTGTGTAAATGTGCGTGGCGAGCTGCACGGAGTTTTCAAAGGGGCCCGCTTTGCAGATCTTGAGAGGGCACTTTTGAAGAAGGGACGAGTACGGGCCTTCGCCAAGCTCCTTGAAGGCCTCCAACAGGTTAAGCCCAAGAGCAGTACCGTCGGCAGCCCTCATCTGAGCACGCTGCCTGACAACAGCTGGCGCGGCAAGATTTCCGGGGAGGGATGCCGTAGGAAGATGTTGGGGGTCTTGGGAGTCCTCGTCGGGATCCGGGGGAAGGCAAATCAGAGCAGCCTTTTGGGTGAGTGCCAGGGCCAGTGGGTCCTGGGGGTGGCTAGAAGCTGCCATGAGAGTGGCGGCGGCGTTGAGAGCATGTGCCGAGTGGACAGTTTGCTCCTGTAATGGATCTGTGGCATTGGCGTTGGCCTTTGCCTTGCGGTCATCCACAATGCGTTCCTTGTTCTCTTGATACCACTGGGCCTTGTACGCCTTTAGCCTCGCCTTTGTGTTCGGCGAGACGACCTTTGCTGGCTCCGGGGCTATTCCTTCCGCCTTGTTACGTTCCTTGAGCTTGGCAACCTGTGCGAGTTGCTTTGCCGAGTCGGCGGCAATTTGCTCGTCGCTTCGGCTAGCCCGTGCTTCGCGCTTCTTGCGATTGATCTCGTCGCCGTTCTCCTTGTAGTAGTCTGCAGCCTTGTCGCAATTGGCCTGCATTTTCTCCTCACTGCCGTGCATACGAGCGTTCTGGCGGCCTCGAATCAACTGCCGGTTGGCCTCGCGGTAGGCCTTCATGCCTGCGGTTTGACGCTGGTACCGTTCCTCTGGAGTGTAGCTGGAGACGCCATAAATCATTTCGACGACAGGAGAACGGAGGTTGGTTCCACGATAGGGTGCGCCTTCGGACCAGACGAGCTTGGTGGGGCTTTTGGCAGTGTCCAGCCATGCCATGAGCAGCGCCTCCGCCCAATGGGTCATGGCCCGCGCAGCAGAGGTCATGCCATTGCGAGAGTAACCAAGCCCTGAGACGTCCAGTCCCCAAAGAGGCTTCACGTCCCAATAGTGGCCCTCCGTCTTGTAGGCCATATTCTCAAAAAAGCTAGACTGTCAACCTTCTGTGATCTGCCTATGTCTGTTTGCTGAGACTGTACTCACCCTGGGTTACTGGACCCGTCTGAGAAGATGCTGTTGTACTTCGAGTAATGACCTGGGGCTCGAGATTTGAAATCACCATCTTTCAGCCTCCCATTGACTAACATGGGGAAACCACCGGCCGAGCCGATGTAGAGGTAGTGGTGGTCGTTGGGCCACATCAAGATCTTGGCATAGACGCCCCAACGGACGTCTCCTTCGGCGGACTGGAAGAGGTCCCAGAGCTGCTCAGCGGTGGGGGCTTGGTCGGCAACGAGAATTTTGAGATGGTTGACATCGAGGCCGGCGCAAAAGATCTCGAACAGGTCATCGGCCGAGACTTGCGCATGGCTGTCTTTCCAGAACTTCGTCTGCTGTGGAATGGCCATCAGATGACGTCTGATGAGGTCAAAGCGGGCGCGCAGAACCTTCGGGACGGTCGCTGGCGTCGGGCTCGTGCCAGAGGTCGCGCTAAGGATCTCGTTCTTGAACTGCGGGAAACCGTTGACGACCTTGTTGTCAGCTGGTTTCATTATTGTCACTCACTTCTTTGAGGGTAAGGGGGGAGGATTGGCCTTGCATTTGCGACGGGCATTTGTTGCCTTTGAATCGACATCGTCCAAGTCACTGGCGTGCCACCGAGGTCAAGAAAGTCATCACCGACAAAAAGCTCGTCGTAAGGGTCAAGAAAATAAAGATCAAAATTGCCATCCCTGTAGGGGCTGTTCGTCTTCAGAAGTAGAACGGGATACCTTCGATGGGATGTACATACGGTCGGATAGACTGTAGCGCATATGGGCGAAGGATCAAAGTGGGACTCGACAGAGTGGCGGTAGGGTAGGAGGAGCGTTGGCATGGGTCGTGGTGATACGAACGAGCGACCGAAGGGTGAGAGGGGTGAGAGTGGGGGCTGTGATGCGAGGAAGGCATGGCGAGTAAGAGTAGGGGTAACGGCGATGATGCTGGGGATATGGTCGAACGTGATTGTTGTCTGGGCCGGCTGGTCCCCATGGGGTTGGCATGGACGCCCCCTGGGCGCCGGGTGGGGGGGGGGGGGGGGGGGGGGGGGTCCTTTGGTTTAAAATAATGTTTACGTAAGCATTGGCCCATCCTCTGTCCTACTCTCTGCGCAGAAAACACTGTAGCAGTTGGACGGCGCCGGGTGCGTACCGGGTGTACTCTCAACAGGGAGCCGGCCAGAGGGCACAATGAGACTGAATGTGGCACTGATCGGCGGCTGACGTGTGGCACTGATCGGCGGTGGGCGTGTGGCACTGATCGGCGGGACGTGTGGCACCGTTTGGCAATTCTACTATTTGGTGCATCCAACATGGTCTATCACACTCGTCCCAATCAACTCCTAGACAGCTGTCGCTTAGATCTTCTTGAGGATAGCCTCGGTGACCTCGTCGGTGGTCGACTTGCCGCCAAGGTCGGGGGTGGAGTACTTGCCCTCGAGGATAACGGCGTCAACGGCAGCGTTGATGCGGGTAGCGGCCTCGAGGTAGCCCATCGACGAGAGCATGAGGGCAGCCGAGCGGATCGAGGCAATGGGGTTGGCGATGCCCTTGCCAGCAATGTCGGGAGCCGAGCCGTGGACGGGCTCACCCATGAAGAAGTTGTCACCGGCGTTGACCGAGGGGACGAGACCGAGCGATCCGACGAGCGCAGCCGCGCCGTCCGAGATAATGTCACCGTACAGGTTGGGCGCGACGGCAACGTCGAACTCAGACGCGTCCCTAAGAGCTTATACACCATGGAGTCCACGAGCTGCTCGTTCATCTCGACGCCGTCGTAGCGACCGCCGTCGTTCTCCTTGACAGCACGAACAGTCTCACGGAAAAGGCCATCGGTCACTGACAACACGTTAGACTTGTGCACGATGGTGACCTTGGGAGGGCCCTTCCAGAAGGTAGCGGGGGCGCCGGGGGCAGCACGCTCGGCGCCGCGGCGGAGGGCAAGCTCGAAGGCCATACGGCCAATACGCTCCGAAGCCTTCGAGGTGATCTGACGGGTAGCGAAGGCGGTCTTGGAGCCGTCGGCGTTGTCGTGGATCTCCTCCTTCTTGATGTAGAGGCACTCGGTGTTCTCGCGAACAATGACGAGGTTGACATCGGGGCCGGCGGTGCCGGGGACCGAAGCGACGGGGCGAATGTTGGCGTAAAGGTCAAGGTGCTTGCGGAGGGCGACAATGGGCGAGCTGTAGCCGGCAACCTTGTGCGAGGGCGACTGGACCGAGCCGAACATGGCGGCATCGCACTCCTCCTTGAGGACGCTTGAGAATGTTAGTAACCGAGCCATGGAAGACAAGAAGAGGTCTCCGATCGTTGACCTCCGATTCGGCCGAAAGCCGTGTGCCAACTCACCGGACAGTCTCATCGGGAAGGGCCTTGCCGTTCTTGTTGAACTCCTCCCAGCCAGCAATGAGGGGGATGAACTCAGGCTTGGGGATGGCCGAGCCGAGAGCCTCGATAGCACGCTGAGCGGCCTGTGGACAAAGGGTCAGCACAAGAAGCGAACGTTGCCCCGCGTTCGCCCGGAATTGTAAACCCGGGAGGGCACGCATGTACGTACAGGGAGGACCTCACGGCCCACGCCGTCGGCGGGGATCATACCGATCTTGAGGGTCGAGCGCTTGATAGCCTGCATTTTGTGGGAGTGTGAGAGGTGGTGGGTGGAGTAGAGTTGGAAGATGAAGATGGAGGTATGAAATTAAGGACGTTTTTGCTTTGAAAAAGTCGTCCCCCGCTGCCCAGCTCCCTCCCTCCACGCCCAGCAGTCACGTCTTTGCATCCGTGCCTGTGTCCACCGCCCAGCGCCAGCCAGGCTCTGGCTGCGTCGGTCGATTCGGATCGCCATCTCCGAAAAAGTCCATTATTCGTGCGAGACCGCTGTCTGTTCCTCGGACGTCACCCAAACCATGTCCCCCATCGACTCGGCGGGTCCCTCCCGCCTCGGCGCCGCTGTCGGCGCAAGCATGCGCACAGCGCGATCAGGAAGGACAGCCGCGCGCGTGCCCAAGCTGCATGCGACGTCGGCGCGCTCAGGCCAGCGCCAGCACCACCACCACCACCACCAGCAGCACCGCACCTTGTCGACCACTTCCACCACCTCGGCTGCTGCTGTCGGCGCCGAGCCCGCCGCGGCCATGGCACAGGCATACCCGGGCGCGGCTGGCGCGTTTGGTCACCTCGCCGCGAGGCTGAGCGCTACGCAGCCGTGTTTTGGTGTCAAAGGCGACAACGTCGAGATCCTCTCCAGCCCGACCATCTTCCACGACACGCTCCTGGACATGGTCAAGAGCGCCCAGAGGCGGATCCTCATTAGCAGCCTGTACATTGGCACAGAGGAGGAATCACTGGTGCGTAGTTGCTGCCAGTAGTATGGACTATGCGGGAAGAGACGGTCCTGCACGTCCGTGCCCCGGCAACCTTTGACCTTTGGTTCGTGACTGACTTTAACTTTCAGGTGGACGCCGTCGCGACCGCGCTCGCTGCGCGCCCCGGTGTGCGCGCGACCTTTGTGCTCGACTACAACCGGGCCACGCGTACAGGCAAGGGCCCCGGTCCCGTGTCGACGGTGCACATGCTCCTCCCGCTGCTGGAGCGGTTCGGAGACCGCGTCGACGTGTGGCTGTACCGCTCGCCCAAGCTGAAGGGCCTCATGGAGAAGATTGTGCCCCCGCGGTACGACGAGGGGTGGGGTACATGGCACGCAAAGTATTACGCTGTCGACGACGACGTCGTGCTGAGCGGGTGAGTGTGGTGGCCGTGACCTGTGGCTTGCAACTCCACTATCGCCATTGCTGACAGCCGTCTAGAGCCAACCTCGCCGAGTCGTACTTTACAAACCGCCAGGACCGCTACATTCGCCTGGGACCGCACCCTGCTCTCCTCTCGTACCTCTCGAGCATCACCCGCCTGCTCTCCGACTACTCGTACAAGGTCATTGCGCACCCGCGCCGGGGCGCGATCGGGACGCACGGCGTCGCCCTCGGCGCATGTACGGGCGGGAGCGACGCGGCCGCCGTGTGGCGCGAGGCCTCGCTGCCGCCGCGCGGCTGGGCTACACACGCGCAAGCGACGCTCCGCGCGTTCCAGCAGGCGTGGCGCGCGAGCAACGGTGTGCGCTCGCGCGACGCCGCGTCCGCCGGCGCCGACACGTGGTTCTGGCCCGTGGTCCAGGCCGGTGTGCTGGGGTTGAGAGAGGAGGAGGCGGCGCTGGGCAAAGTGTTCAACGCGGTCAAGGAGGCGCGCGACGTCGAGGTGGACCTCACCAGTGGATACTTTGGCCTGTACAAGGCGTACAAGCGCGCGGTGATTGAGAGCCCCGCACCCGTGCGCGTCATTGCCGCCTCGCCAAAGGTGAGTAAGCGGGGGAAGGGGGCAGCGAGCGGCGCGAGCTACGAGTTTGTCAACGATAGCTGGCAGTCCGCCACTCTACCCTTTCCGTTCACTTGGGTCCGAAGATGCCACTTTTGCTGACCGCTCCTCCCAGGCAAACGGCTTTTACGGCTCCAAGGGCCTCTCCGGCCTCATCCCAGAGGGCTACACCCTCCTCGAGCGGCGGTTCCACGCCTCGGCCGAACGCGCAGGCAGGCTCTGGGACGAGCAGAAGCACACGGGTGTGCGGCTGCAGGAATGGGAGCGTGATGGATGGACATACCATGCCAAGGGTGAGTCGTGGGCGTGGGTCCCCCGAGCTGTGCCGTCCGCCATCACAGCTCATGCAGGGGATACATTTGTTTGATCCGCTACTCGCTGCGCGACGCACCGACTGACCCGTCCCAGGCCTCTGGCTCTCGCCGCCCGGCACGGACGCCGACCCCTTTCTGACGTTTATCGGCTCGTCCAACCTCTCCACGCGCTCGCTCAACCTCGACACGGAACTGAGCCTCGTGCTCGCCACGTCGTCCGAGTCGCTGCGGTCCGGCCTGGGACACGAGCTGACGGGGTTGAGGGAACACGCACATGACGTGGGCAAGCAGACGTGGGCGCTGCCAGAGCGTAAAGTCAGCATGCTGGCCACCGTCCTGGTCGCGCTTGGTATCGAGGGGATGCTATAATGAGTGATATACGGGAGGCCGAGAGAGAGAGAGGGAGGGAGGGAGAGAGAGAGAGCATAGTAGAACACATACTTAGATGTACACCCACCCACTCTGTTTTTGACTGTCATGTCATCACAGCTCATGGACCCTGTCCTCCATGGGAGGCTCCCTCAGCACTGGAACGACATGCATACTTGGCCGCTATGGCTATGACTCGCGCCACAGACGACTATGAAGAAAATACGAGCTGGCAGGCTGGCAGGCAGGCGATGGAGAAACGAGAAGGGGGGGAATCTTGGGTATCCCGAGCTAGGTGATGCGAGGCGCGCACATCTTCGGAGGGAGACAATCCTTATGTTTGATTTGTGTTTGGCTTTTTTTTTTTGGTTTAATTAAAAAAACGGCTGGCGGCGCCGCGTTGCCTAGAGGGCACGGACGCGGAGGACGAGGTTGACCATCATGCTCGCAATGAGGGTGAAGCACAGGATGGTGGGGCCGTACGGGTCGTGGTAGTCGACGGCGAGACGCTTGCGTATCCTGAGAATACGCAGGGCGTACATGATACCGCTATATGCGACTGCCAGCAAGGCAGTGAAAGTGAAGCAGCCGGCGGCGACAAAGCCCACGGTGTCGTCGGCGGGGACAAAGTTGATGAGTACGATGGAGACGGTGCTGAGGAGGACAGCCATGTGCGACCACTTGAGGAAGGTGCGCTCGGCGGCGAACACGACCTTGGGCTCGATACGGATGGGGATGGAGATGCGCTTTCCGGCCGGAGCGTGGAACTCGCGGGTGAGCTCGACGCGGTTGTCGGGCTCCTCCTCCTCGACCTCCTCGAGCTCGTCGTCGTCCGACTGCTCGGCGGCGGCCTTGAGCTTGGCGTCAAATGCCGAGACCGAGTTGTCAAAGCGGTTGGCAGGGACGAGGGGGTCAACACGCAGACCCTTGCGGTACTGCTTGGCGGCGGGGCGCTTGTAGTCGTCGCCCTTTGCGTCGTTCTTGGACTCGAGGAGCGCGCGCTCACGGTGCTCGCGAGCGGCCTTGGCCTCGGCCTGGACGTCGGCGGGAAGACGGAGCATGGCGTCCTCGTTGAACGCCGACGCCGAGACGAGGTACTCGTCGTCCTCGCCCTCGGAGACGGGCTCGTGGTAGCTGGGACCGTCGGCGCTGATGGCAGGCGACAGGGGCACCGACTGCGAGTCGGCGCTGTGAGGGGCGGAAACGGGACGCTCAATAAGCACACGCGAGCGGGCGGTGGGGGCCTTGCGAATGTCCTGCTCCATCTGGGGCAGCCAGAAGGGGACCAGGTCGACACGCTCGGGGAGCAGGGTAGCGCAACCGTGGATAAACTTGGAAAACTTGGGGACGGCCTCGACAAGGTGCGAGTTGACAAGGTCACGGATCCACTGGGGAGGCTCCTCGCCGACACGGGTGGCGAGCTTGACTTCAAGGACACCGTAAGGGAAGAGGTCCTTGTCGGCAGGCTTGACGGTGGGGAAGGGGTGGTCGATACCAAAGTCGGTACGACGCCAGTTTCCACCGGTACGCTCGACGCCGTCAAAGTTGTCCTCGCGGACCAGGGTAAGCTCGGTGTCGAGCGAGATACGGACCGAGGCGTTACCAGGGAGCTGGAAGGCGGTACGGTTGTAGAACGAGCGCATGACAGGCTGGAGCTTGCGGGTGATGATGGCGTACTGGATCTCGTCGGCCAGCTGCTTCATGCCAGCGACCTCCTTTTCAGTCTTCTTGCCCTTCTTGACCATTTCGTCAAACTCGGCGTCCATGGTGTAGCGGCCGGCGCAAAAGTCGTTGAGCTTGTCCTCCTTGATGGTGAAGCGCTCCTTGACCGACTTTTCACCAGTCCAGTCCTCGCGATGGGTCTTGCGCTCCACAAAGACGACCTTGCCGTCAACGTCACCGTACCAACGCATACGGATGGCCTCGGCACCCTCGGTCTTCTCCAGACGTCCCAGGTACAGCTCGAGGTCCTCGTTGTCATAGTAGATCGAGGTGATGGCCGAGTCCTTGATGGAGAACTCCTTGTTGGGGTCAAAGACGAGCACGGGCAGTTGCTTGAGAATGTTGAGCTTGAGGGGCACAATGTTCTCCTCGTGGACCCAGTACTTTGTGGTGCTACGCACGAACGCGTTCTGGCTACCGCCAGCAGCCGAGTCACCCTCGACGGGGTGGCCACGGGTGCGGACAAGGTCGAACAACTTGGAGAGCTTGACAATGACGGGGTCATAGTTCATCTTGTAGAAGGGGTGCTTCTCAAGGAAGTCCTTGTTGAACGAGGGCTTGAGGGCAAAGCCAGTGAGCTTGTCGTGCTTCTTGACAATCTTCATGAACCCAGTAAAGTTGAGCTTGGTGAAAAGGGCGAGGTCGTGGACGTCGGCGACGAGGACGGCAACTTCCTCCTCGAGCTCCTTGAAGCGCTCCTCAATCTCGTCGAGGGACATGTGGTCCGTGTCCTCGTCGTGCATGGCGTCGTCCTCGTCGTCATCGTCATCGTCGGAACCTCCGTCGTCGTGGTGGTCGTGGACACCTTCCTCGGCGTCACGAGGCGAGCGGTGGTCGGGGTGGGTATCCGAGTCGTCGTCGCTGCTGTCCTCGGCCGAGGCCTTGGCCACGAGCGACACAACCTCCTTTTCCAGCGTCTCGATACGCGACGTCACCTCCTGGGCCTTTTGACGCTGGAAGTTTTCGCACTTCTCGAGCTCGGCGCGCAGCGACACGAGAAACTCGGCCTCTGCAGTGTCGGTCCAGGGGAGGTTGTTCTTAATCTGCTTCTTGAGGGCAGAGTAGTTGACATACTCGTCTGCCCACTCCGAGTAGCGCGAGTCCTGGTGTAGATGTCAGTCTTCTTATCATTCGACGGACCTGGGCTCGTGTGTCGGGCCGCCCAACACTCGATCCTGGGGGGTTGCTCGCACACGCCCGACTCACCTTGATACGGCGACCAAACTTCATGGTGGCTGGGTGATGTAGCTAGGTTGATGCGAGCGATAGGGCTGGGATTTACTGTTACAGCCGGTACGTCGAGACGTACGGATCTGCTTACTAGAACAGATAGATAGGGGGGGGAGGGCGGAAAAAGAGTTGGGGTTGTTGCCAGAGAGTTGCGATGGCGGCTGGACTGAAAGGGTGGAGGCCGGGGGGTGGAGCTAGTGACGGTGGCTGGCTCCTGCCTGGGGGAGAGATAGTGAGCGGCGAGGTGCTCGTAAGGAGCGAGAGAGAGGAGATGTGTTTGTGGAAGGAAAGGGGGACGAGCAGCCAGACGGTGTACAAGTAGTGCTGGACTTTGTGTGGTTGGGAAAGAACAGAACGACGGCCCGGGTTTGAGCACTGCCCAGAGAGACCGGCGGCTGCTTGATTGGGACCGCCAGGACTCGACCAGCCAGCCAGCCAGCCAGCCAGAGAAACGTCATGAACGACGCACGTTCGTGCAGTTTACATTCCGTCGCTCCGGGCACCCTGGGTGGCCATAATCTATCCTGGGCCAGGACAAGGCAACGCACACACATTTGATCCCGCTCTCTCATGCCCCCGTGCGTGTGGATCATATCCATGCGCTTCCAAATAAATATCCAAAACATTCCCCCTACGTCTGTCCGTACCTTTACTGCGCTGCACATGTCTCCTATGACAGATGTGTAGATCTAATACATTCACCCAGCGGCCAGCAGCCAACAGCCAGCATGGGTACACATAACACACACATGACACACTCGGCACACACGCCTGGTCGGTGACCCCCCCCCCCCCCCGTTGCCCCAGTCTCATCTCTCCTACCTAAACACTGCTGCCTTGCCCTCGTTAAACACCATACTCCTCGCGCAGCGCCGCCTTTCTCCGCTCCAGCAGAATCTTGCCCATCTCCTCGTGGTCCGGGAGCACAGGAGCAGCAAGGGCCGCAGCGTCAAACACGCTCATAAAGCTGGCAGCAAGAGCAGCCTGGGCAGCCTGAGCAGCGGCCACGGCGCTCGCGTCGACAGCCTGCGCCCCAGGTCCACCGGGCGGCGGCGGGGGTGGAGCAGCAGCAGCAGCAGCGCCCTTCTTGCCCTTGGCCGCCTTTCCTCCCTTCTTCTTCTTGCTCCCGGCCTCGGGCTGCGCCTCCTCCTCGGGCTCTGGAGACTTGCGCTTGCCCGCGGCATCGGCGTCGAGTGCTGCTGGTGCAGGTGGCGGCTTGCTGGGCTCGGGGTAGGGCGGGAGCGTCGCGTCATCGTCGAGCGAAAGGATCGCAGCTGTATCCCTCACGGCGCGTTCCCAGTCTGTATGAGTTAGCAACAGCCGACTGCCGTTCGTGTACCCACCTTCCCTCTGCGCGGCCTCTTCAGCAGCGGCCAGACCCGCGTCCATCTCGTCCGTGTCGCCAAAGTAGTCTGGCCCCTGGTTCCTAAACATCTGGAAGCTGGCATTACGCGCCGACTCTTCTGTCGCTGCTTGGGCTGGAGACATGTGGTCAGCAACGCGAAGCAAAAAAAGGCTCGTCCCAAAAAGGACAAAAAAAACGTACCACCCTTTGTAAACATCTCCTTGACACCAGGCAGCTCGCGTGCGCGTCCAAAGTACTTGTATCCCCGCGTCCCCGGCACCTCCTTTCCGTCGTCGTCAAACATGGACGTCTGCGCACGCTTGTAATTTGCGCCGCCGAGGTTGACAATCTGCGTCTCCCAGTGCCGCTTCTCGCGCATGAGCTGGTTGATCTCGTCGTTCAGGTCGCGGATCTCATAGTCGGTGAGCGATGCTGGAAGAGAAAACACTGTCAGCAACGTTCCACTAGACCGTGGAGCATCTTTTGTTGACAACACTCACAGTCCTGGATCTTGGAGACCTTGCGGCTAATGTCCTTCATGATGTCGCCGCGCCAGCGCTCGCATTCGCGCAGGCTCGAGACGGACGAGGCCATGCGCGGCCTGCGCTCGCCGCGCACGCGGTTGCCGAGGCCCATCTCAACCGCCTGCTGCTCGCGGAAGCGGTAAAGCATGGACTGAGCCTTTTCAGAGTTGCGTGCCATGTTGGGCGAGCTCGATGCGTCGGGGGTGGAGGATGGGTGGTGACGGAAGGTGGTTCCTCGATGATGAGCAGTGAAACACTCGTTGACAGTTCGCGAATGGCAAGTGATAGGCTCGGGACCACGTGGTGTAATACACGTCATTGTCGCTGCGGGCGTTGTTTCTGATAAGCCGATTGTCGATCGGCCCGGTGTCTCTCTGGTGTCGATCCCTCTCTCGATGTCGCATGACACCTCGACACCTCCTTGCTGATCATCTCTGTGTATCCTCGATCCTGTATGCACCAGAAACCCGCTCTCTACAGCTGCCAGTACACCGCACACGTACGGATGCTGGACGGCGCCTCCAGGTGCCTCCTCTACCCGTCGCTCAATGATTGGTTTCAGTGCGGGACTGGATGGCTTCTTGCTAAATTCACCGAACCCTGCGAGGACTGACGTAACATGGCCAACCCACGCCGGTATGCCATGTGCACCGTGCACATGTAGAGGTGCTCGTTTGGCCGCGTTTGGCCTGGGCCCATATACGAGTTCACCCACGGCAACCTGCAAGCCTCCATTTCATTCCTTGCCATTGCCGACCGCCACCGCTCTCGATCCTGGTGCAGCCCCGTATGGGCTCTCATGCCGGTGACAGGGGAGTACTGTTAGCCCGTTGTCTCTGATCTCTGCCGAGCGGAGTGATCCAAGACAACTGTACCTAAGGATCGTCGTCGTCGCCGTCGCCCTCGTCGCCGTCCTCTAGTACATATACCGGGACATCCACTGGCCACTGGTCGACTGTCCCCCGTCTTTTTTCGTCTCCACAACTCGCTCTGCCATGCCGACGTTGCGCGAGTTTCTGGAGCGCGGCCTGTGGACCATTGACATTGCCGAGCCACAGGAGGTGCTGCCCTACGACCACCCGCGGTACATGCCTGAACCGCCCAACATTGCGCGCCCACCCTCGGCGCAAGCGATCAAGGTCCTCGAGGCGACACCCCAGCGACGGTTTGTGATCAACATTGACGTCGACCAGGTCAAGGCGCTCTCGGACCAGCTGGAATCACACCTCAAGCTGGACATGCCCGTGCCCAGCGAGGTCGTCACGGCGCACGCCAACGCCGAGGCGTCGTCGCAGTGTCTCGCGCCGCTCCACCAGACCAACTGCCACAGCGCCGTGTCGCACGCGTACGGCGTGGTCAACAGCATCGTCGCCGACACGTATCTGCGCAAAGACCCGGGCGAGGCACACCTCTGGTCCATGTGGAACATGGAAAACGACTCGACGTACCTCGCCTCGGGCCTCGCGGGCAACCCGACGTCGAGGACGGGTATCGCCGACGCGGCATGCATCATGAACCGTGGCTCGACGTATGGTGCTAGAGGCCTGGTCGTCTGCAAGCTCGCGAGCCAGCTGACCCCCGAAGAGCGCGCGTCCAGGCTCGTGGGCTTTGCCAAGACGCTGTCCTCGGCGGACGGCATGCAGATCTACCTGTCGAGCGCGACCGACCAGGTCCGCTGTTGGAACTCTATGGTCGTGAACCGGCAGGCCAAGTTCTGGGCCGACCTCATGACAGAGGTGAGTAACACAGACGGGACGGTGGGCCGCTTTTGTGGATCCTGGTGGCGGCGCTGAGCCCGTCGATCGCATCCACCTCCGTGCTCCGTGTCCGTCATCCGCTCGTCCATGATCCATGGCCCTGACGCCAACCACAGATGTGGGAGATGATGCACATCTACCGCTGCGATTCGATTCTCTTCACGTCGTGGAACCGCGCGGGTCTTCTGCGCCGTTCCGGCGTACAGAACATTACGTTCGCGCCCGTCACGGGCGCCGGGTGTCCCGACACGGCGGCGTCTGTCAACATGCTCCAGGCGCTGCTCGCCATGGCGCTGTGCCGCCTGCAAGACCCCGTGGGCCGGTGGACGGATTTCGACGGCGGCGTCCCAGCCAAGATCCCGCGGCCGCCAAAGGTGCCCGTCGAGCAGACCGAGTCGCTGCCGCCCACGCTTCCAGTAGACATTTACGGCATGGAGCGCGCGCAGTGCGTCGAGGCGCACATGTTCCAGACGTACCCGGACGACGACGACGCGCTCCTCTCCTTCCTCTCGGGGCCCGACGACGGCCATGTCCTGCACCTCGGGGCGCTGGTCACCAACGAGGGGCCCGTGGCCATCCACCGCGTCGTCGACACGACGCTGGCGTCGGGCCCCGAACGCTTCGTTGCCAAAGTGGTCAAGCTCGGCAACATTCCCATCCACGACTCAAAGTCGATGGTGTCGCGCGCCGCCACGCGGGCCAGGATGATCAACGAGGCCAACCTGTTCTGCGGGCCGCTGGCACACTTGCAAGGGACGGTGGTGACGCGCTTCCACGGCCTCTTTGAGGGATACTATGGCCCCGACCGCGCGCCGCTCATGATCATGCTCCTGGAAGACGTCGGGAGCCAGGTGGCCACGTTCAACTCGGAGGTGGACAAGAAGACGGCGTGAGTGCCACAGCAGCCCACAGGACCCACACTGCCACACACACCCTGCTGACCCGTTTCTTCTTCTTCTTTTTTCTTCAGCCTCCGCATCATCCCGCTGTACCAGGCCCTCTTTGACGCCCACGTCGTGCACGGCGACATGGGCGTGCACCATATCATGCTGCGGCCGTGCGACGACTCGCTGCGCATCGTGTCGTTCATGGACTCGTGGACTGTCAACCCGCGCAAACCGCGCGAAATGGCAGACCTGCTCGACGCCATGCGCTCGGTCTATCGCGAGTGGGACCTCGACGTGCCCGAGCACTTGCAACACATCCGGCCGCCATGGGAGCTGCCGGAGGACGAGGACGACGAGGTCGACGAGGTGCACGCAGAGGCGGAGGCAGAGATACCGGACCTGGTGAATGGCCTGGAAACAACGTCCATCGCGTCGTCGCCGGCCACGACCCCGCACCACGAGCACCAAGTACACCACCTAGACGGCACAGATCTCGGCGTCGGTCTCGACGTCGGTCTCGGTCTCGGCCTGGGTCTCGGCGTCAAGGGCTTCTCCCTGGGCTCCTCTGTCCACGGCATCGCAGCGAACGGGTATGCCGCCGAGGACGCCGACGCCGCACAGGTCATGTACCAGGCGCCAACACCAAAGATGGGCGCGACGCCCACGCTCGACGCCGCCGCGCTAGACGCCACGCCCAAGGTGCGCGCGAGTGCGAGGATGGGCGGGTCGCCCATGAGCCCCGCAACGCCGGTGATGCGGCCCGAGGTCAACCAGTGTTTGGCGGGGATGTGAGTCGGGAGGCGAGAGGTGCGGGCTCTGAGAGGGGGGAGGTGGGTCGTCGTACAGCATTCATCATATTTCTTTTTAGCCATTTTTTTCGGGACCAGTTGTCTGTACGTTGTCCATTTTGAGGGTGTCTTGTCGCATGCACATGCTTAGTCATTGTCCATTGGGCAGGTGTCAAGTCATCACAGTCTCACTGACAGCGTCCGTCTCGGTCAGTAGTGCGTCACGTCCCCACCCCCGCCCTCTGCGCCGTCCTCGCTCTCGCTTCTAATCCTAACGGTCGCATTTACTACAAACAAACTAAATCGCGGCCATGACGAGCTCCGTGGCCTCCTGCTGCTCGGCACGCACAGACAGCTCGAGGGTGACACCCGCCCCGGGCGAATACGTCATACGGCAGCGGGTGAGCACCTTGCCGCCGCCGCCAGCGACCATGCCGCTGAGGTTGAGGGTGTGCACCGACTGGGACGAGGGCGACTCTGTGCCGCCCAGGGGCTCCATGCCGAGCACCTCGATGAGCGACTTGCACGCGTCGCGCAGCGACTCGGAGGACGAGAGCGCAAACGTCTCGGTCTCGGACGGCGCCGACGCGAGCTTGTCCCACTCGGTCGCAAACGTGACGTATGTGGGCGTAATGTAGTCGCCGGCGGTGATGTCGAGGTCCTCGACCTGGTACTCGTCGTCGTAGCCCTCCTCCTCGGGCTGGCCCGACGTAGGGTCGACCTCCTTGGAGACAAACTTGAGGGTACACGAGAAAGTAGGGGTGGGGAAGGAGGCAGGGTCGTCGCGGGTGAACGAGACGTAGATGGGGGCAGTGCCGCTCTGGGTGGTGAGGCTCGGGAGGGGGATGATAAAGTCCTCGGTGAGACCGCAGTCCTCCGAGGGAGTCATGATCACCGACACCTGCTCGAGAACAGTGTCCGGAATGGTGTTGGACACGTTGAACTGGACCACGACGTGCTCCTTGAAGATGTGCTTGACGGCCGAGACGGCGTACTCGGTCTCGGGCTCGGTAAGCTCGACGGGCTTGGCAGTCGACTTGAGAACGGGGCCGTAGCTGGCAAGCTCGGGGATCTCTGCCAGCTGGGCAGCGTACGACGACTGGGCCTCGATAGCGTGAGCGTGGGCGACAACAGCGGGCTCGGGGGCAGCCGACGACGACGCGATGGTCTCGAGAGCAGATGGCCTCGATGACATCTCAGCCTGGGCCTGCTCCCTGCTAATCTTGGGAACCGAGGTGACGTCAAACGGCTGGGCGTGCTCGGCGTCGTCCTTGATGTACGAGACGAGCTGAGACTCGAGGGCGGCAAGAGAAAAGGTAGCCTCCTCGCGAACATAGGCGTCGGCAAGCTGCTTGTCGTCCAGGACACGGATGTAAAGGGCCGCACGGTCACGGACCTCGTCGTCAACGTCGTCGAGACACCTGCGGAGGAGCACACCGATGCTCTTGATGACGTGCTGGTCCTCGACCGACACACCAAACTTGGCAAGCGAGCTGACGGCGGCCGCGCGAACGACGGCGTTTTCAAGCACAACACGGTTGTAGATGTAGCGAATGTACTTGGTAGGGTTGCGAGTCTTGGGACCCTCAATGCCGAGCAGGTGGAGAATGCGCACCGAGAGCTTGGTAAACTCGCAGTCCTCGATAAACTCGCACAGGTGGGCGAGCGCAGCGTCACGCGAGTCGCCAATGTACTTGATCATGTCAAAGATGGCCTCGACAACGGCCTGCTTAAAGTCGTAACCACCCTCGTCGCGGAGAACGCCCGAGAGGAACGACAGCATGACAGCCTGCTTCGAGGGGAACTTCAGGCAGAGCGAGCGGATGGCGTCGACGACAATAATCTTAAACTCGTCGGTAATGTCGGTCATAAACGACGAAATCTGCTTCATCAAGCGGTCCACCGAAGCCTCGTTACCAGTCTTGAGCAACGTGGTAATGGCGTACGTGGCAATCGAGCGGTTCGAGTCGGTGATGAGGTTCTCCATGTCGAGGTTGCACGAGGTGACGGCCTCGGGGTGGGTCTGGGCGAGCTTGCTGAGCGTCTTGACGGCAGCAAACTTGAGCACAGGCTTGGGCGACGAAAGGAACAGCTGGAGAACGGCGACGGGGCGGTACAGGTCCTGCGAGGTGACGCTGCGCATGTCGCAGATGGCACGCGCGGCCTCAATGTTGACCATGTCCGACTTGTGACGCAGCAGACCCTCGAGGTACTCGTGCATCTGCCTCTGGACGTTGGGGTCCTCGTCCATGACCTTGCGGGCGAAGCGGATGAGCATACAGATGGCCATGGGGTTGCGGACGACAGTCGCCTGCTTGCCAGCACCAAACTGCTGGACCATCTTGGTGATGGCCATGCGGTCCTTTTCGCGCATGAGGTACAGCAGACCAAGGGCGTGGTACTGCATAATGTACGAGCTCGAGGCAGACGCCTGGTAGCCGTTCGAGCCGCCGCCAGAGATGTACGAGGCCGCAGCCGAAGGCATGTAGCTCGACGACGAGACAGCCTTGGCGTTGACAGCCTCCTGGGCCTCGTTGGCCCAGCGCTTGATGATCGGGGTAGCGATGGGGAAGAGGTGGTACGAGGAGACGAGCGACGCCGACGAGACGGAGGGCGAGCGGTCGACAAGCGCCGACTTGAAGAAGCGCTCAACAGACTGAATCGACTGGCCCTGCAGTAGCGTGTCAGTGTCGGCTGGGGCCACCCACAACATTGAATCAACCTACGTCAATGATACGGGCAAGGGCGCGGATCGCGTTCGGGCGGTAGACGACCTCGAGGTTGGGCTGCATGTCCTTCATGATCGACGACGTGACCATGAGAACGTCCTCGGCAATGAACGCCAGCTCCTTGATGACGAGGTACACCATCTGACGGAGCGCGACATCCTTGTGCTGGAAGAGCTTGGTGACGCCAAAGAACAGGTTGGTCGCCTCGTGCGTGGTAAACGTCTCACCGACGTAGAGGAGGTAGACGATGCGCGTCAGGAGCGCGCGGCATTTTCGGGGCGAGATGGGCGACTCGTTGAACACGCGCGCCTCCTGGAGGACGGTCGACTTGTCATGCAGGAACGCTAATGGGTTGTCAGCATCGAGGTCGGGTGCGCGCAGGTGGAGTTCGATCTGGAAGCCATGGTGGTCATCGTGGCCGTGGTGCTCGTCCTGGACATGCGGATGCCCCGGGGGGTGACCGCTACGTGTCCGCTGTGGCTGCGTGCGACGCAACCCTCCGTGGTGGTGTTGTGCGGCGTGGAGGAAGCGGAACATGCAGTCGCGCACGAGTCGGCGTGTCGGGCAAGAGAACAATGGGAGGAGGAGAGGAACAACGACTTACACATGCCGCCGCTCTCCTCGTCCTTCTTAAAGGACATGGCTGCGGGCGTTTCCGGGAATAAGCGGACCGGGGGGTCGTGAAGAGGGTGGGGTGGGGGGATAGTTGGAGGATGGCGATGAAGGCGTCTATGCTGTCGAGGAGACCAACTCTGTCCGCCAGCGGCCTGCCAGCACACCACGCTCCGAGCGCGTCAATGCCACGGCGGGCGTCTGAAGTGACGGGATCAAAATGGCGTCTATATGGGGGGAGCATACAATGACATACTGACGTAACACCGGCATAGTGTGTGGCACCTCGAACGGCGCGTTCAAATGCATATGGCTCTCTGATGTATACGTGTCGTCTCTACCGTCTCTTCCGTCTAGTACATGCCCCTCACACGGCCCACACCCAGGATGGGACCCACAGAGACCCAGTGCACGGGACCTCCACCCTCAACGGCCTCGCCACCCTCGCCACTGCTCACACCCCGAGCACTCGCCTCACGAGCCACGCGCACGACGCCGCGCGACTCAAAGGCAGAGACTTCCTCATCCTGCGTACCGACCGTGACGTGGAGGTTGGCCTCAACCTCGTGGGGAAGAACAAGGGGGACAGCCGACTCGCGCTGCTCGCCCACCGCGCCGTCCACGACGGCTGCCGTGTCTGGACGAGGGCGGATACCAGCCACGACGAGCGCCATGACGCGGTCATCCCACACGACGTGGGTCACGTCAAAGTCGTACATGGGGGACATGCGGGCCTCTGCCAACGCCTTGCACGTGTTCCACGCCACAGTCTGAGGGCCGGGGGGTGCTCCCTCCTCTGCAGCCTCCTTCTCAGCTTCGACGTTCTTCTCGTGCGAGAGCGTTACGTGCGGCTTGAGAGTGACACGGCCCTTTTCTCTCAATGCGGCGACAAAGGCGCGCGCCGAGTCGGCCGCCTCTTGCGGCATGGGAGATGCGAGCGCCTCGTCGACGACAACGTTGATGTCAATCTCGGGGGCCAGGCCAAAGTACCGCACGGGCTTGCCAACACGGGCGAGGCCATGGAACGGGGTAGTGGTTTGGTAGCCCTGGGCAGAGGCAAGGGCGTCATCGATCGCCTGCTCGGTGGGCATGGCGAGGCCCAGAATGTCGACAAGGCCCGACACAACAGTGCCGAGGGCCGCTCGTGGCTCGTCCTCGACGCTGACAATGATCTGCTTGTCAAAGATGGTGGGGTCGGGAGTGGTGAAGTGGTGGAGGAAGGACGAGACGACAGCCTCGTGCTCGGCGTCCACGGTCGCGTCTGGTCGCAAGGTCTGGTGGTTCTCGCCACGACCAACAATACGCTCGGAACACAGTCGCAAGAGACGGTGGTATGGCCTCTGGTCAATGTCCCAGGTGATACCGACAAGCCGGACGTTGTAGGGCTTGAGTGTCTTTTGGAAAGCCTTCTCCTCTTGCAGACCAGAGAGCTCGTCATAATGCTTCTGGATGTGGTTGTTGCGGTCGGCGTAGACAACGTCAGTCGACTTGAAGCAGTCCACAATGTTCTTCTTAAACGTGGGTGCAGTCTTCTTGGAGAGAACGTCGTCGCTCTGCGTGTGCGCAAAGCCAAAGAGCTTGTTCAGAGCAATACCAATGGTGGTCTTGCCACATCCTGGGACAGCGACAGGAACGAGGATCCACTTCTTGGGCAAGCTGGCCCTCTCGGCATCGCGGGTGGCCTTGTCCTTTTCGGCCTGTACGGTCGCTCCGGCCTTCCACTTGCCGGCCTTGGCCAGTTCCCACGTTGCCTTGCCTTCACCGTCGACATAGGCGAGGAAGCGCTCACGCACACGCACGACACCGCGGTCAAAGTTGTCGAACAGGGACGGCTCCTCCTTGAGCATACGTCCGCACCACTCGGCATACACGCCAACCTCGGGACGGCGGGTCTTTGCGCGCACCTTCTTCCAGATCTCAGCCTCGCGGACCGGAGTCAAGTCCGGGGTCGAAATGAGAGGGAGGAGAGCGCGGGTGGTCTCACGGAACTGGCGGTAAAGGAGGTAGGGCTCGTCAAACTTGACCTTGAAGAAGAAGGGCGCACCAGGACGGTAAGGCGGGCGAGTGGCCTCCTCGCCCTCGACGGCACGCACCGTGGAGCGAACCACAAAGCCCTCAATCATGTCACCCTCCCACGAACCAGTCTTGGCGAGCTCGTCGGTAAACGCCTTGACCTCGGCGACAGAGTTGAGAGTGACGTGCTTGGTCATGATGAAACCGAACTCGTTGGCAAAGTCGGCCACCTCCTCGGGGGTCTTGGTGCCAAAGTGGGGCGTGTTGTAGTTGAGGCCGTGCAGATGGAGACCGGTCCAGTAGTCTGGGGTCGCGATAACGTGCTCCTCAAACGAGTCGTCACAGAGCTGTTGGGTTAGAACCAGTTCAGCTGCGCCAGGCACCCACCTCGAGAACCGCGGTAACATTCTCATTCCAGAGGCGCTGAGCGAGCTCCTCGGAAGTCTTGCCGCTTGCCTCAAGAGTCCTAGCCACCCACTCGCGCCCAACGGCAGCGTGGGTCTTGGACTCGCTCTCCTCCTTGGCATCCTCGGCCTTCTCCTTCTTCTGCTCCTTGTCGAGCTTGACCTCCTTGAGGGCATTTGCCACGCCGTCGGCAGTGGCCTCTGCCTCAATGGTGGTGCCGAGCGAGTGCTTGGATGCCACCACTAGTTGTGTAGGTGACAAGGCCGCAATCATGATGAGACAGCCGTTCGACTTGAGCGTCAAGTGGTACGGCGCCTGCGAGTGCGTCTCAATCGCGGCCCACTTGGAACTGGTCAGCGCTGCCTGCCGTTAAACGTAACCAGAACGTACGCTAGTCCATGCCATCTCGTCCGTGTTGAAAAACTTGTCATAACCCCTGGCAACGATCCGCTCCTCGATGGCGGTACCGGCGGGGAACGTCTCGAGGGCAGCCTTTGGCACCTGGTCCGCGGGGCGAGTGACGTGCTCTGTGAAGAGACCGCGTGCGAGAGTGGGGAACCCGTTGTCCTTTTTAAAGTACATGTGTTCTGTCATCTTCCAGCTGGTTATACGGCGATCGTGGGCTGTGGGATCCTTGGGGGCATAAAGGGAAGCCGGGTAGATGTGGACCGACGAGCGAGTGGCCTTTGGGTTGGCGATTTTGAGGGCGCGCAGAGCTCCGAGGAGGTCTGGCACCGCTGCGGGGTACTTGTCCATGGTGGGCGATGAACTGCTGCTGCCGTCCTTGAGGTCCGTCGAGGACATTTAGGGTGGCAAAATCAAGTTATTATATGTAAAGGACGTAGCGATGGGTGAACGCACTGTGAAGTTGTTAAGTTGGGAGGCGACTCGAATCTTGGCTGGTGAAACCTGACCTATGTGGGGTAAAATGCGGGGGAGAGCAGGGAGATTAGCATTAGGCCCGCCTTCTGTTGTAATATGGACCTTCGATTAGGCTTGCTGAAGTGTGGTTGCATTTGAAAATGGGGGCTGTGGGTGTTAATAGATGGACGCTCGCACTTACGTCAGGCTCTCGCTAGCTGACGACGGTAGAGTGCCAGAACCCACAGCCCAGCCAGCCGACCGCTCCAAGTGTGTGAGAGTCGCGCGAGAGAGACCCATTCGGTCATCACATCGCCATCCCTCTCGTCTGTGCGGTTTGAGTGTGTCGTCACCCCCCAAAACACAGAAGGTTCTCTCTCACTCTCTGTGTGTCTCTCACTCTCACTCTCTCGCTCGCACCCCCCCTCTTCTTCCCATTCCTTCCTTCCTCGCCTTCCTCCCCCCCCTCTCCCACACACCCACCCACACCCCCAGCACCCACACCACCCACCGGTCCTCACCTTTCTCTACCTCCCTTCCACCCATATGCCCTCCTCGACCATCTCCTCGCCACCCTACTCCGGCACTCTCGAGCTTGCTTAAAGCCCGGCCGATACAACCACCTACCCTCCCCTCTCCGCACGACAGCCCCCTCAACAACCCAGTGCAATCGCCTCTCCATGGATCGCACAGGCAACACCAACTCTTCCCATCATCATCTATCACAAGACCCTGTTCAATCAAGTCAACCTGTAGTAGACTCCAACACCATTACGAGCGCCCCCGCCCCCGCCCCCGCACACCAATCCACCACCACCACCACAACTGCCGCCATTACCTCACCTTCCACTTCCACTTCTCATCAGCCCCGTACGCGTACCTCTCACAAGCACGACGCCGCCGCCACCAGCTCCAGCTCCACCGCGAACGCTCCTGCTTCCTCCGACACGCGTGTGATCCCCGCCGTTTCTTCCTCCGTCGCGCCCGCGCCCCGTCGTTCGGCTCGTCTTTCTACCACCACCGCCACCACCGCGCACTCTACCGAGCGCGACCAGCCCGTGACCAGCACGAGTACTAGCAAGAAGGGAAAGGACAAGGCCGTCGACGAGACGCCTGCGACTTCCAGTTCCAGCAAGAAGTGAGTGTCTCCATTGTCTCCAAGACCCCCACCCCCTGCTGGTTGCTGTGTGTCAACGCGCACTCGCGCACGCTGGGCGTAGTAGGGCTCATACCCATGCGAACTTGCCAAGAGGGTCGGTTGCGCGCCCCATGCGCCGTGTGCGCTGTGCCGGGCCTCTTTCACTGCCGCTCGTCATGCTCACACCTCTTCCCCGTAGGGCACGGTCCTCTGTTTCCTCCCCCGCTCGTCGCCGACACGACTCCTCCCACCGACCGTAAGGGAAAGAAGCGCGCAGTCCGCGAGCCTACTCCGTCCAACTCCGATCCCACCGCCGAGGTCGAACCGTCGCCCAAGCGCGCCAAGAAGACTCCAGCGTACGAGCTCCGGTCAAAGGGAGAAGGATCGAGCAAGGGCAAGGTCAAAGCACCCGCCCCGAGCAAGAAGCCCAAGAGCATGCCCAAGAAGGCCGTCACGTACGTCTACCACGGTATCATGGTCAATTCAGTACTGACCCCACGCCGCAGCCCCAAATCCAAGAAGGGCGGTCCATCTGGCTCCACTGACCGTTCCAAGAAGGGCGACGCTTGTGAGTCAATCTCCGCCAACGGCAAAGAACAGCGATCAGTGGTACTGATGCCACGCGCAGCGGCGAGACAGCTGATTGACGACCACATGGACGAGGACGAGTCCCAGTGGGCCGAGTCTGGTGGATCTCACGCAGCCGGACACCTCGACGAAGACCACTACCACGAAGATGAGGACATGGACAACTCCGACCACGATGACGAAGACGACGAGGATGACGATGGCCTAGGTTT
This sequence comes from Apiotrichum porosum, assembly GCF_003942205.1. NCBI lineage: Eukaryota > Fungi > Basidiomycota > Tremellomycetes > Trichosporonales > Trichosporonaceae > Apiotrichum > Apiotrichum porosum. The sequence goes on along the minus strand of NW_021167110.1, from coordinate 1,996,263 downwards.
CCCCGGCAGGGGTGGTACGTCCGCCTACGACCGCCTGGCGCGTCTCGCCGACGGTGCCATGTTTGATGAAGCGACGGCAGCTGCCATTTTTGGCGGCGACTTCCGTGGCTTTGGCGGTATCATGTCTGGTTTGTCCAACAGGTTCAAGCGTCTCAAGGCCGACCTTCGCTCGCCCAAGGCTGCCACTCGTCTCAACTCGCTGCGCGAGTGCAGTGACCTCCTCCTCGTCAGCAACGAGGACACCCTCGGCGCGGCCTTTTCGTCGTCGTCATTTGCCACCGAATTCATTGCCATCCTCGGTGGCAAGCCCAACATTGACCACAACAGCGATGACGACGAGGACATGGGCGGTGCCGACGACATGGACGAGGACGCACAGCTTGCGGCTGCCCTGGCCATGAGCACTGGCGGCGCCTTCCCCGGCAACGACCAGCAAGAGATGGAGGCCCAGCTTTTGGCGTGCCGGTGCCTTGCACACCTCATGGAGGCCCTCCCGGGTTCTGGACACACTCTTGTCCATCTCGGTGCTGTTCCAGTGCTGTGCTCCAAGCTCAACGAGATCTCTTACATCGAGCTTGCGGAACAGACTCTGAGCACCATGGAGAAGATTTCCGCCGAATACCCAGCTGCCATCGTCCGCGAAGGAGGGCTCGCTGCCCTTCTCAACTTCCTGCCGTTCTTCTCGACCAATGTCCAGCGCACTGCTGTCACGGCTGCGGCCAACTGCTGTCGCAACATCTCGAGCGAGCACTTTGCCATGATTCGCGACGTCTTCCCCATCCTCCGCGATGTCCTCACCCAGGCCGACCAACGTCTGGTCGAGCAGGCTACCCTTGCTGTCGTGCGCACTCTCGAGGCGTACCGCCACAATGCCTCTCACCTCGAAGGCCTTCTTGATTTACCGACCGTCGTTGCTATCAACGCACTGCTCATGCCCGCCGGTGGTTCACCACTCGTTTCCGATTCGACCTACACGCATCTCCTCAAGGCGCTCACCTCATCTGCACGCGCCTCGGCTGTGGTCACTGTTGCCCTTCTCGAAGCGGGCATGACGAGCACGGTCCACCACATTCTCACGGGTGTCCTTCCGTCGTCGCACGAGGCGGACGAGCAGGGCGGCGCCCCCGGTGGCCAGGGACTCGGCAGTGGTGTTGCCGACATGGCCATCATGCAAAACCTCGCTCACCGTCCCAAGGACCAGGTCGAGGAGGCTCTCGGTCTCATCTGCGAATTGCTTCCTCCCCTTCCGCGCGACGGCGTGTTCGACCACCGTGCGTACAGTGAGAAGAGCCTCGCCAAGATTATCAAGCGCGGCGGCCGCCCTGAGCGTTCGAGGCAGCGCAGCAGTGCCCGTGCTACAGGAGCTGGTGCCGCTGAAGGATCAGGATCGACATCCACCAGCCCCGGCACTCCCACGGAGGCTCCCTCGACCCCCGCCCTCGGTACTGCGTCGGCCACAATCGCCTCATACGCTGCCAAGTCGAAGCGTGACGCCGAGATCCAGGCCGAGCAGCGCCTTACGCTCCTCAAGTCCAAGACCGACTTGGTGTCCAAGTTCATGCGCGCACTCGTTCCTGTTCTCGTTGACGTTTATGCGGCTTCTGTCAGCCTCCGCGTCCGTACCAAGTCACTCACTGGTCTCGTCAAGGCTGCCGCCTTTGCCGAATCGGACGACCTTCAGCTCACCCTCACCTCTGTCCCGATGGCCAGCTTCCTCGGGACCATCATCTCCTCCAAGGACAACCCGACCTTTGTCTTGCATGCCCTCCAGCTGGTGGAGCTGCTCGCCACAAAGCTGCCAGATGTCTACCTCACTTCATTCATTCGCGAGGGTGTCGTGTTTGAGATCGAGTCGCTTGCCGGCGAGGAGCTCAGCACCAAGGCAAAGGAGGAGGCTGAAGCGGCGGCGGCAGCTGCTGTCGCCGCTGCGGCTGTGAAGACCGAGCCCGAGGAGGATAGCCCATCGACTCCCAAGGCTGGGCCCTCGGCCGGGCCCTCGACGCTCACCACACCTGCTCAAGAGACACCCAAGCCTCCTGTGCCAACCAGTGAAGTGCCCGGGATGCCCGGCGTGTTAGCGACTCTTCTTCAAACCAGCCCTGGCGCTGCCGGCGTGCCTCGCAAGACCACCACGACCGACCCGAACGATGCCAACATTGTCCGTGCGCGTGTCATTGGCGCCAAGCGTATATTCACGGTGGAAGGCAACCAGCAAAACGAGGCTACTGACATCCTCGAAGAGCTCGGCGGTCTTGTCAAGCGTCTTTGTCTCCCCGAGGCCACCGAGGCCGAGTTGCGCGACACCCTGCGCATCATCACTGCCCAATTTTCCTCTGTTGGCCAGGCGCTTTCCAGCTTTGAGCTTTTGAAGAGTGGTCTCGTGGAAGGTCTGCTCGAGTATGTCGACGTCGACGGCACCGTGTCGCCCAGTGAGCGCCGTGCCATCTTCTACGAGACGTTCTCGGACACTGCCCTCGCCTCGCCATCGCCTCTCACCATGCTCGTCAAGCGTCTGCACGAGTCGCTTGGTCGTCTCGAGACCTTCGAGGTTGAGACTGCGTTCAACGGCATTGGCGGTTCAGCTGCCAGCTCTCTCGCGCGTTCAATGCGCATCCGTCTGCTCGCCGAGGAAGGCTCCGACATCCCCAAGCAGATCAGCTCGCTCAGCGTCACTATTCAAGCCATTGCGCCAGTGCAGGCGCTTCACGACTACCTTCGTCCTCGTATTGCCGACCCGTCGTACCTCAGTGGTGGATCGACTTTGCAGAGCATGTTTGCTGCCTACGCAGTTAGCCGCAACGCTGCTGGCGGTGGCGGCTCGTCTACCTCTCGACTCCTTGCCGCGCTCGCCGCAGGTGCTGGAGGTAACCCAGGTGCCTTTGGGGCACCGGCCAATCCAGCGGCCGCGTCGTCTGCAGGTGCCACCACTGGTTCTGCGGCTGCCGACGAGGCCGCCACAGGCGAGAGCAAGAAGGAAGACAAGCCTCAGCGTCGTCGTAGCGCCCGTCTGAGCGGCATTCCTCCGACTGAAGGAGCCGAGGGTGAATCGACCGAGGCTGCGACCGAGACTGCCGCCGCCGGCACTGGCTCGACCGAGACTGTACCACCTCCTCCCGCTGCTCTGGGCACCAGCCCTGATGCCAGCCTGCTTCCCCAGGTCCCGGTCGGCATGGACTTTGACGACGACTACTCGGAGGAAGAGTACGATGCCGAGGTGTTTGAGGAAGAAATGGAGGAGGAGCTTGCGCGCCCGACCGAGAAGGTGGTGAGCATGTCAATGGCTCCTGACGGCTCGCGTGTTGAGGCCAAGACTCCCGATGGCACTCGCATCGCCACCCCCAACCAGGGAGCGTCGGGCTCCAACGCGGCCTTGACGACCCCCGCTGCCCCACGCACTGGCTCATACGCGGGCGCTGTCAAGACGGTACCCGTTGACTGGCACCTTGAATTCTCCATCAATGGCCAGGTGCTCAGCAACGAAGACACGATCTACGGTGCGGTCCACCGGCTCACCAAGAACTCGCCAAACTCGGCCAACGTCTTCAACCTCCCCGTCACCTTCAAGTTCCGCAAGGTCGACGGTCCTGCGCCTGCGAAGGCTCCTCTGGATGCCCCTTCCCCGGCCTCCACGACCAGTGCGGCCTTCCCTGACGTCCTGGAGCCCACGTCTCCAGTGTCCATGATCCTCCGCCTGCTGCGCGTCGTGCACAACCTGAGTGCCGATGCCAACGACGTCACTGGCCGTCCTGACGAAAAGCTCTTTGTCAACAACAAGCTCACGGCCAAGCTCACCCGACAGCTCGAGGAGACAATGATCCTCGCCAGCGGCTGCCTCCCCGAGTGGGCCAGCGAGCTTCCCAAGCACTTTTCGTTCTTGTTCCCCTTTGAGACGCGCTACGCCTTCCTCCGCTCGACGTCGTTTGGCTACGGTCGCCTCATCGCCTTGTGGCAGGCCTCGCAGCCTCGTAACAGCAACAGCAACCGCCGCGACGACAGCCTGTCGCACCTTGGGCGCCTTGTGCGCCAAAAGGTGCGCATCTCGCGTGCCCAGCTGCTCGAGTCGTGTGCCAAGGTGCTCGAGCTGTACGGCACGTCCAACGGCATCCTCGAGGTCGAGTACTTTGACGAGATTGGTACGGGCTTGGGTCCTACCCTCGAGTTTTACGCACTCGCCTCCAAGGAGTTTGCCCGCCGCTCGCTCAAGCTGTGGCGTGACGAGGATGAGTCCAAGGAGGGACCCTACGCCTTCCACCCACACGGCTTGTTCCCCGCACCCGCTCTCGTCAACGAGCCGTCCAAGGACACGCCTGGCTCGCGCCTGTCGTATTTCAAGACACTCGGTCTGTTTGTCGGCCGCGCTCTTCTCGACTCGCGTATTATCGACGTCAACATGAACACTGTTTTCATCAAGCGTCTCCTTGGCAAGCCCGTCAAGAAGAACATTGCAACGCTCAAGCTCGTGGACATGACCCTCGCGCGCTCGCTCGAGCGTCTCCAGTCATACCTCGAGTCACGCAAGGAGATTGAAGCCATGGTGTCGCTACCCCCATCTAGCCGCCGCGCCAAGCTCGCCGCTCTTACCATTGGAGGTGCCAAGCTCCAGGACCTGTCGCTCGACTTTACCCTCCCCGGCTATGACATTGAGCTCAAGCTCGGTGGCCGTCTCTTTGATGTCGATGACTCCAACCTCGAAGAGTACCTCGAGCTTGTTCTCGACAAGACCCTCGGCTCGGGTATCACACAGCAGGTCAAGGCCTTCCAAGAGGGCTTCTCGATGATCTTCCCCGTCCAGGACCTCCAGATCTTCTCTCCCGAGGAGCTCGGTCTTCTTTGCGGCAACACCGACGAGGACTGGTCCAAAGAAAGTGAGTACAGCTAGAACAAAGTGGCTGCTAACTGTCAGCTCTTGAGCAGTCTATCAAGGCCGACCACGGCTACAACGCCGACAGCCGGACGGTCAAGAACCTCATTGAGATCATGTCCAGCTACGACCTTGAGGAGCGCCGCCAGTTTCTCCAGTTTATCACTGGTGCACCCAAGCTCCCCATTGGCGGCTTCCGTAACGGTCTTACCCCGCCCTTCACTGTCGTGCGCAAGCCTCACGAGCCGCCTATCAAGGCCGACCAGATGCTTCCCAGTGTGAGCTTGACAATGTACTCCACTCGAACCTCAGCTGACATGTCCAGGTCATGACTTGCGCGTTATACCTCAAGCTGCCCGACTACTCGACCATCGAGACGCTACGCAGCCAGCTCAACCGCGCTATCGTCGACGGCAGCGGCTCATTCCACCTCAGTTAAGCGGCTCACCACGGTTTTGGCGGGACACCTTTTACACATGCTCCTGTGACTAGTTTATAGCATCCCATCCCTCCCACCCACCCACCCTCCCAGTCCCCTCCCCACGTCCCCCATACAATAGGTATGACTCGGCATGACAACCACTGTATCCTGAAACCCGAGCGAGCACCATTCGTTGCAGCGGCCTCCCTCCCCTTGGACAGAAAAACTAAAAATGACATAACGGCTAGAACCAAAAAAGAAAGAAAAATGATACCCTAGACACGACTAACCAACTAGTGTTGCTGGAACTGACCCAGTCCGACTCCCTGCATGTTCTGGAACTGCTGCCCACTCAACCCTTGTTGAGCGGCAAACAGCCCGAGCGCACTCTGCTGCGCGGCCGTGGTCGACCCGGCAGCACCGCCCATCCCCATAGATCCGAGGTTACCCATGTTGCCGCCCATGGTGTTATTGTTATTACTGGCGTTGCCGACCGCGGCGGCATTGCCGTTGTTGTTATTGTTGTTACCGCCGCCTTGCTGGGCAGCCTGCTGTTGGAACTGCTGCAAGTTTGCAAACTGGCCCAGCTGGAGTCCCGCCAGCGCACCTGCGTTGGCGCCGCCTTGGTTGAAGTTGTTCAGCGCAGACATGTTGACGCCCATGTTGCCCATGTTGCCCATGTTCATGTTGGACAGGTTGGCCATGTTGACCCCAGACATGCCGGACACGTGGGCGAGGTTGATGCCGCCGACGTTTTGCGCGTTGGCGTTGCCGGCGTTCAAGTTGCCCATGTTGTTGAACTGGAAGTTGCCAAGGTTCAGACCCGCGTTGTTGTTGGCCTGTTGCTGCACGGGCTGCTGCTGTTGGCCGGCCTGCTGTTGCTGTTGCTGCTGTTGAGCCTGCTGTTGAGCCTGCTGCTGGGCTTGCTGCTGGGCTTGCTGTTGCGCTTGCTGAGCCTGCTGCTGGGCTTGTTGTTGCTGGGCTTGCTGCTGCTTGTTTGCATTGGCCGCCACCATAGCCGCCGCCGCAACCTGCTGCTGCTTCTGCCGTTCCTTTGCCGCGCTCATGAACGCAATGAGCTGGTCGCGCGGGATCGAGTTCGGGTCGAACGTGTCAGGAACAGACAGGTTGGCCTCGCGCAGGAGACGAATGATGCCCAGTCGCTGCTGGGGGGTGAAGCTGATACCGGGGCCGGACCCGTTGGCAGCTTGCGGCTGGGACGGCTGCTGCGTTTGCTGCTGGATGTTTTGCTGCGGCTGTTGTTGCTGCGGCTGCTGAACCTGCTGGTTTTGCTGCTGAGCCTGCGCCTGCTGGGCCTGCTGCATCTGGAGTTGACGGAGCTGCAGCTGCTGGATCGTCTGCACGTTCGGCTGGCTGTTGGCGTTGGCAAACTGCTGCAGGGTTGATGGCTGGATCTGGGAGTTGGAAGGCAACCGAGCCTGTTGCTGCTGCTGAGGAGTCGAGAGCTGTGGAGTCTGGCCCTGCGGCGTTGGCATGTGCGGTGTGCTCGCGACGTTCTGCGACGGTGTGCGCGTATGACCCTTCGGAGTCCCCTGTTGCTGACCCTGCTGCTGCTGCTGCTGCTGTTGTTGTTGTTGAGCCTGCAACTGTTGATTCTGTTGCTGGTTCTGCTGACCCTGCTGCTGTTGCTGGAGGGCCTGGTGCAGCTGCGCCTGCTGTAGCAAGTTGGGCGAGATGCTATTCTGCAGGTTCCCGGCAAACTGGTTGGCCCCGCCATTGATGGGGAGGGGCGTCGCCCTGGGCTGGTTGGCCTGCGGGGTGGGCTGCTGCGGTGCAGCTTGGCCGGCAGCGGCTGCAGCGCTCTGGTTGGGAAAGTTGAATGGCACCTTCAAGCAAATGACACCAAGCAAGCGATAGATCTTGTCGGTAGACGGACTGGGCTGGTTGGACGAAATGAGGAGTATGCCGCAACCAGGAGGGCCAAAGCGGACAAACGCGCAGAGACTCTTGGAGCCGAGCGTTGTCGTCAGATACATCATCTTGCTCTTGGCATCGCTGTCCACGGGCGTGGGCGTAGTGAAGAGCACGCATGGCGCCTGGTTTTGCTTGACGTAGTTTTGCAGCTCGTTCATGTTCATCTGGCTCATGCCGGACATTTCGAGGTCTGCCATTTGTCAGCGATAAAGTGTCCGTGCGTGGGTGCAGAGACACGTACTGGGTGGCCACAGGTTGGTCTGCAGCACTGCCGGGTTCATCTGCATGCTCAACAACATGCAGTCAACAGGAATGACCCCTGGAGTTGTTAGCTGACGCCCTCTTGTCTGACAACTACTCACATTTTTGCGGTGTGTTGTCTGCGGAGCGCATTGTCCAGCTGATAGTGCCGGTCCACACCTTGGTTGGGTTGGGTCGGCCGGGACCGTTGGCGGGCACAGCGGTATTTGCCGCCGCGGTCCCGGTGTTGTTCTGCTGCGATGCGAGCTGGGCCTGGCGTTGCTGCTGCTGCTGTAGCAACAGTTGTTGTTGCTGTTGCTGTAGCTGCTGGGCGGTCGTCTGGCCACCCTGCTGGGCAGCCTGCTGCTGCTGGGCCTGGTTCTGTTGGTTCTGGCCATTGTTGGCAGCGTTCTGAGCGGCCTGCGCTTGTGCGCGCTGTTGCAGGGCGGCAAGGAATTGCTGCTGCTGCTGGAGGTTGGTCCCCGAAGCGCCACCCGCATTGGACAGAGCGGCGGTGGCCTGTGCGACAGTGTTGAGCGACGACTTGTTCTGGTTGGCCTGGAGCTGCATGAGGCTGCCGAGCTGCTGCATCGCCTTGGTTCGGAGACTCGGATCGTCGCTCCGGACGTTGGCGACAAGCTGAGCCATAATGTTGGGGTCCAGTTTCCCGGATTGGAGCAGCTGAGCCAATACGTTGTAGTTGGCGGCACCTCCTGGACCAGCCGCTTGGGCTGCCTGGGCCATCTTTTGGGACATGGCTTGCTTTTGAGCAAGCTGGTACTTGAGTTGCGCGTCGGATGGTGTGTTGTCTTGAGCCATGGTGGATGCAGGCCCGCCCTTGAGCAGCTCGGAAGGGGCCGTACCAGCCTGGGTTCCTGCTGGTGACGTGGTGGCTTGGGAGTCAGGTCAGGTGAAATAGGGGTGGATGGGGGGTTAATGGGTGATTGGGCAACTCACACTTGATGGCCAAGCCGGTGAGATACACGTCGGCGTCTGGTGGCAATGGAAACCACGGTTCGTCTTGCCCTTCTCCTGAGGCTGTACTCTGCGGCAAGGTTAGCAGTCTGGCGCACCTGTGGGATGGTGGCTTACGGTCTGGCACATGTTCTTCAAGCGCTCGGCGCTGGCCGACCCGTCCCGACCCAACTGCGCTGCGGTCCGGCTCGGCTCAGAGGCGACGATAACACACGAGCAGGCCACATCTTTGGCCTTGCACCGAGCGCCGATGGTATCCCAATCGACATTGTCATAGGCGGCACTGGAATCGTCACGCGCCCATGGTCGAGATCCACGCGAGTCGCCGTCTATGGCCGCCAGGGAAGCCTTCTCGGTGAATACCATGAGATGAGACTGCTGGTGCGAGTCGGGCGGCGTCAAGCCGTTTTGCCTGTAGAGCATCGCCAACATGGGCAGGGCCATTGGTGGGGAGAGGGACTGGAGTGCGCCAGGAGGTGCGACGGATCCATGCAGGGCGTTGTGATCCAGGAGCTTTGTTGTCAGTCAACAAAAGGTCGTCACCGGCGATCCGAAACAACTCACCTCGATGCCCGCGACCAGCCCGCCGAGGAAATGGTCACTCGGGCCGGGTTCGGACGACGAGATTGACAGTCCGGCGCCGTCCTCGATGTCCCAAATGTCGGACAGTATCGAACCAGGCTTGGGTTTGCTTGACGCCCCATGAGGGGTAAAACGCCCAACCAGGGATGGCAGAGATGTAAGAAACGCGGAGGGGTGACGGAAGTCCTGCTTGTATGGCGGGATGATGGAGTGCAGTGCGCGTGGGTTTGGGTACGGAGCGTCCTGGGCGGTGATGACGAGGCCGATCCGGAGCTGTGGAGGGAGCAAGCAGTCAGCACATGACCGTTCGGTGCATCGCAAACGCTGCCGGGGTTGCGGACAGTGATCAGGTAGGAGGCTCGGAAGCCGTGGGGGTGGTACGTACTGCAGCTTCTCCGCCAGACCTCTCCATCAAACGGAGGACTAGACGATGCACAACGCCATTGGTCTCAATGAGCTCAACAAAGCGCTCGCGAGTGAGCCCCGAATCAAAGACCAAAGTGGCCTGGTGAACCACTGGCGGCGGCGAGGTCGACGATGAGGCCTCTGGCTGCAGTCCATCCATTTTGGCGTGAGGGGCCGGAGGAGTGCCGGTGGAAAGGAGGCCCTTGGTGATAAAAGTTGGACGGTTAAGCACTGCGCCGGATGTGATGGTGGGTGAGGCGAGTGTCTATAAGGTGGTCCGCACGAGAGATGCGGGCGGGAAGGTGATGGACGGGGTGGAGAGAGAGGCGACGTCGCGAATGGGATGGATGTGGATGGAGATGTCACTGTGGGAGCGGGACCAGAGATCACACACCCCCCCACCCAAGGGGCGGGGAGGGGGGAATCCGCCGCCGCACCGACGCAACACGACGGCGTCTTGTAACACTGCTCTCTATCGACGGCGCTCCTATCTCAGCATCGTTGGACACAATCCCCACACTACATACGCATATCCGCCGTCACCACCGCCCCACTCGCCACGTCCATTTACGGCTCTCGTCCCCTCTACGGCAGTTGCACTTGACGCCGCTGCCGAGGCTTAAACCATGGGTGAGACGACCTGTTGTCAACAATGACCCCATTGCTGTGGTATGACAGGCTGACACTTTCCCTCCCTGTCCCGGCACACAGACCCGCCCATTCTTCGAGGTGAGCATCAACGACTATATGAGAAAGGGATAACACACTTGCTGACTCTACGTGTACAGGCCTCAATGACAAGATGTACGTGTAGCAGTGACGCCATCATCACAACCGCTTCCCTGGCGTCCCACCACAATGTCCGAACTGACCCAACAGCTACGAGCGCCGCAAGGCAGCCGCTCTCGAGCTCGAGAAGTGAGTGCTTGCTAGAGACAATGTATCTGACCGTCCAGGCAGGTCCTGTCGTCAGATGGACCGCGCATCTCGGCTATCGTCGACCAGCTATGCGGAATGTTCGCGTCGACCAACGCGATGCACACTCGGAATGGCGGTGGGTATCGGGCACTTTGCCTCTTACATTCGGGCTAACGTGTCGTTGCAGGTTTGATCGGCCTGGCAGCAACAGCAATCGCGTTGGGACAGGATGTCGCTCCGTACCTCCCGGTCATCATCCCGCCTGTGCTTGCATGCTTTCAGGATACAGAAAGTCGCGTGAGGTATCATGCGTGCGAGTCGCTGTACAACATGTAGGTTTAGCAATTTAGCAACCTGAGAACCTTCACACTGACCCCTCAGCGCCAAAGTTAGCAAGGGGGAGATTCTGGTTTACTTCAATGATGTCTTTGACGCGCTCAGCAAGGTACCGTATTGTGTACTGGGCATGATGGCTGACCAGGCGTAGCTGTCCTCGGACTCTGAAATGTCGGTCAAGAATGGCGCCGAGTTACTCGACCGCCTTATGAAGGACATTGTTGCCGACGCTGCGGCCAGCTATGTTTCTATCTACCACGACGACGACCCCAACAGAACCCCGAGGGATAAGCACGAGGACGGCGCCGATGACCACGCGTCTACCAAGGAGAACAACAATGACGCACACTCCACCAGCCCGTCCCGTCCTATCGACATTGACCGCTCCAATACCCAATCTCCAGACCATCTCGAGGACCACCGCGCATTCTCGCTCGAGCGGTTCATCCCCCTTCTCAATGAGCGCGTGTACGCCATCTCGCCCTACACGAGAATGCACCTCGTCTCGTGGCTCATGGTCCTTAACACCGTGCCCGACCTCGAACTTGTGGCGTACCTTCCCGAATTCCTTGACGGTTTACTCAAGTATCTCGCCGATACCAACGTGGATGTGCGCGTTGCCACCGAGAACCTTCTCTCCGAGTTCCTGCGCGAGATCAAGGCGATCGCTCAGCAACAGGAGAAGCAAGCCGAAACAGACCGTAGCCGTCGCTCGTCCAAGCGTGACAGGCAGGTCAGTGACTCGGTGGCCGTTGCGGATGACGAGTCGGCTCTTGATGATGAGGAGTCGTCCTCTGAGGATGATGGAGACGACGAGGACGAGGAAAATGAGTGGGAGGGAGAGGGGTCTGGTGCTTGGGAGCCTGGACAAAGTGTCATTGTGGATCATGCGGCCATCATGGACATTATCGTCGACCACCTCTCGTTCCCTGGTGAGTTGTATGCCAGTGGCCGCTCACAGCTGCTGACCCCTCAGACAACATGGTGCAGACTACAGCCATGGACTGGATCCTCAACTTTCTCGATTTTGCGCAGACTACCGTTGTTGCGTTTACGCCGCGTATCGTACAGGCGGTGCTTCCCAACCTGGCCTCCACCAAGTGAGTTTCGCCGCTTTCTGTTCACGCACTGAGCCCTCAGCCGCTACATTAAGGAAGCTGCAATGCAGACAAATCGTCGTCTAAGTGCGGTCATCCAGAGTCTGCCGCTGCAGGTCGCCGTTCCTTCTCCTGTGCCTCTTACCGCCGTAACGAGCAACACGGCGACCCTTCAAACACAGTCTAGCCAGGTGACCTCTCCTGGTCCAAGGAGGGACATTGGATTGTCAGAGTCTCCCGACCGCATGTCCAATGTCCTTGCAGCCGGTCTCCCTGCTGGGCCCCTCTCTGGTGGTGACCCGCTTGATAGCGGCAGCGCCGTTCCCGCCGGATCGACATCACTCAAGGTCAAGGCTACATCCCCTGTCGCAGTCTCCGAGCCGGCTACACCCGCCGCCAGCGAGTTCCCTCCGGTGGTGAAGACGGTCGCTCGCACTCGCCCACAGTCGCCTGTGCAACAGCAAGCACAACAGCAGGCGATCCAGCTGCATTCGCAGCCCCAAAGCCATTCACCAGTGTTGACTGGTGTTGAGCCAGAGCTGGACGAGGACCCCTTCGACGTTCGCGAAACCGTCAACATGCTCACCCTTCAGTTCTTGAGCGACCACCCCGAGACACGCATTGCCGCTCTCGAGTGGCTTCTCATGCTGCACCTCAAGGCGCCGACCAAAATCCTGTCCCGCGATAGCGGTACCTTCCCTGCACTGCTCAAGACCCTGTCAGACCCGTCCGAGGATGTGGTCAAGCACGACCTCCAGCTTCTGGCCCAGATTTCGTCGTCGTCAGAGGACTCATACTTCCGCAGCTTCATGGTGAACGTCCTCGAGCTCTTTAGCACCGACCGCCGCCTGCTGGAGACCCGTGGCAGTCTTATCATTCGTCAACTGTGCCTGCACCTCAACGCTGAGAAGATCTTCCGCACTCTTGCTGAAATTCTCGAAAAGGATGACGTGGGTTGATGCTGCACGATGTCTGAACTAACCCTCAGGACCTGGAGTTTGCAAGCATGATGGTTGTTAAGCTCAACATGATTCTCATTACCTCTCCCGAGCTTGCCGACTTCCGCCGTCGGTTGAAGAATCTCGATTCCAAGGACGGCCAGATGCTCTTCTCATCGCTCTACCGCTCGTGGTGCCACAATGCTGTTGCTGCGTTTGCTCTGTGTCTTCTCGCACAGGCCTATGAGCACGCGTCGAATGTGCTCCAGATCTTGTGGGTAGTTGGCGAGTACCTGTCACCGCACGGCTGACCCAGACAGTGCCGAGCTGGAGCTAACTGTCCCACTCCTCGTGCAAATTGACAAACTCGTCATGTTGATCGAGAGCCCAGTCTTTACCAGTAGGTTTTAGCCGAATAACAGTCCTCTGACACTCCAGACCTCCGCCTTCAACTCCTGGAGCCCGACAAGTACCCCTACCTGCCCAAGTGCCTTTACGGTCTTTTGATGATTCTGCCTCAGAGTAGCGCTTTCGTGTCTCTCCGCGCGCGCCTGGCTGTCGTCAACTCATCAGGCTATGCTCCGCCGCCGTCCAAGCCCGGATATGCCGCGCCGACGGGAACGCGCAAGATTGGCGTCAAGGATGAGATCAAGTGGCAGGAGCTTTTATCTCGTTAGTCTCTTCCCCCACGAGCGGCCAATACTGACCCCAGACTTCCGCTCTGTCCAAGCCCGCCACGAACGGGCCCGTCGGCAGCTCCAGGCCGTGGACCAGATCGCGTCCAGCATGCACTTTTCGTCGCCATCGCAGACCTCCGGTTCAGCGGGTGCAGGCAAACCTGGACTCCCTGGCTTACCGCGTCGCAAACCCGGATCACAGGATAAGCGCATCGACCCCGGCCTTGGTTCCGGGACCGGACGTATTGCCAGCGGTCTGTCGCCGTTGAACCCGAAACGTGTAGGCAGCGGTGCCGCCGCCGCACTCGTCGCTGCGGGAGGTGCAGTGGCGAGCATGCAAGGACTGGGGGTAATGCGACCCACGAGCCCGCCGCCCGCTGCCTCGCAGCGAAAGCGCGTGTTCCCCAGTGCCGGTGCCGGCCGGCGGTAGGTGATTTGGCGTTTGGATGACGAAAACGTGTGTTTCGAGGGTGGTTGTTGCTCGGCCAGAGCCGAGTGGCGGTCTCACCTCGTGATTTCTCCTGTGTATAGACAGACTATTTTTTACGCCTCTATAAACCAGTTTGCATTCTTTCTCTAACGCGCGCTTCGTCCAGACGCACATGCCAAGGAATGCGTTCTATCGGTTCTATCTGCGCAACGCTCACTCACAACCTCTTTGCATACCGCCCGCGTGGTCTCCTTTGGTTATGGAGGCAGGAGTTGCTGCCAGACCGCGCGACAGGCAAGTCAATCAAGTTCATGACACAGAGTTCAGTGGCCCACTGGTTTTTCGGGACGGCCCCGCACCGAGGTAGTGTAGAAGGTGGACGACCCTCGTCATGGACGTCGTGGTGCAGCGCGTTGGACCGATCACGTGACCCATGATGGTCTGTCTGTCAGATAGGTAAGCTTATGAGCGAGCTGAGGCTGGTTGAAAGTCGGCGGACACTGCTGTCTTTCTGTAACGTCTCGGCAAGGACGCTATGTATGGTGCTGACGACCAGCAAACATAAGATGACGCCGCCGCGATTGACCGTGACGCCAACTGAACTGTACAGGCTCCCAGGTTCGCCTGGCCCCATCGGTCCGCGGCCCCCACATGAACTCCTCCGCTACCTCGGTCGGTTCATAACCCGCTCGCACTACTGGTCTGCTCGCAGGGTTTTAGCACAGGCTCGGACCAGCCAAGTCCGTTGACGGAGTTGGTCTTACGCCGTGACTTGGCGTGCACCGGCCTATATCAGAGATATATCCATCAAAGTGCCCACCACATCCCACTCGGAGCCCGGACCGGATTGCCGGGCCGCTCTCGGCCCGTCCGTCCGTTGAACCGCGGGACAGCTGCTAGGCCGACACCCCCACATCGCCCATGCAACACCCCAGCACGTCAGATTGCTCATGAGTTTTGTTCAGTTGCGATCGCATTCCCCTCTTTCTCTTTCTCTTTCATCCACTCATCCACTTCACAAAAACAGTCACAATGGCCCTCCCTACCTCGTTCAAGCTCAACTCTGGCGCTGAGATCCCCGCCCTTGGTCTCGGCACCTGGCAGTCCAAGCCCGGAGAGGTCACTCAGGCGTGAGTCGTGGAGCATGTGGCTGAGGCCCCCCGGAGCCCAACATGCCATGCTGCAAACGGCATTATGCCAGCTGACGATCTTATAGCGTCGCCCACGCCATCAAGTCTGGCTACCGCCACATTGACGGCGCCCTCTGCTACGCCAACGAGGACGAGGTGGGCCAGGGTATCAAGGACTCTGGTGTCGCCCGCTCGGAGCTCTTCATCACCTCCAAGCTCTGGTGCACCTACCACGACCGCGTCGAGGAGGGCCTTGACATTACCCTCAAGTCGCTCGGCACCGACTACCTTGACCTGTTCCTCATCCACTGGCCCGTCCGCACCGTCGAGAACGGCACCAGCAAGCTCTTCCCCGTCAAGGAGGATGGCTCGCGCAACATTGACCGCGCCTGGAACCAGGCCGAGACCTGGCGCCAGATGGAGGCCGTCCTCGCCTCGGGCAAGGTCAAGGCTATCGGTGTGTCCAACTTCTCCGAGCTCTACCTCCAGCGCCTGAGCAAGACCTGGAAGGTCACCCCTGCCGTCAACCAGGTCGAGCTCCACCCCTACAACCCCCAGCACTCGCTCAAGGCCTACTGTGACAAGCAGGGCATCATCCTTGAGGCCTACTCGCCCCTCGGATCGGCCGGCTCGCCCCTCCACTCGGACCCCACCCTTGAGAAGGTTGCCGCCAAGCACGGCGTCCCCGTCTCGACCGTCCTCATCTCGTACCAGATCAACCGCGGTGTTGTCGTCCTCCCCAAGTCTGTCACCCCCAAGCGTATTGAGGACAACCAGAAGGTCATCAAGCTCGATGCCGAGGACCTTGCCCTCATTGACGGCCTCGCCGCCACGGGCAAGCAGCAGCGCTTCGTCTCGCCTCCTTGGGGCACCGACTTCGGCTACTCTGACTGGTTCGGCCCTGACAACAAGAACGCTCCCGCCGGCACCGTCTTCGAGTCGCGTGGCGAGACCTTCCCCGACCAGACCTTTCTCTAAGTCCCGGCTCTAGTTGAGAGGACAATGAGGTGGACGCCAGGACGTATGAGTAGTTGTTCAAGATTTTAGAGTCCAATGTAAAACCGCTTGTGTGTTTGCAGTCGCGTGCACGGTTGTGCACCTCAAAGTGGGAAGGGGAGTGGTACTGACCTTGACGAACGGGCTACCAAGGCACAGTGGTATGAGCGATAACAACTGGGCACGACCGCAAACGTGCTGTGCATGGGAGAGGCTGATCGCCTGGGAGTCACGTGGCGGGGTCATCGCCTTCATAGCGCCATAGCGTGTCAGTATGTATCCACTCACCTGCCAGCACCGCCACCTCACCTTGGCAGTCTTCTCTTCTCAGAACCAGAGACTCCACACACAGACGCACTCGACAGACTCGTTCAACCAACACAAACCCCAGATCTCTCACAGTTGAGTGTGTTAACCGCGGCTGTTGAGTACATGGTACCCAAGATTCAACTAGGAAGCTCACCTGTTGGTTGAGTTGAACACGAAGGGCGTGGGCTGTACGCTCGACTGATGCCCATGATTCCTGGCGCCACCGTTTGCCATCTGTAATGCGAACTTGCTGACACGCCAAGATTCCTATGTACATCCAAAAGAACCGTGTTGATTCTTGAGCAGTATGTGATTCTACAGCTTTGGGATCTGTACCGCCAGATCATACCAAATCGCCCACCCCACAAACCTGCCAAACCAAACAGATGAACGCGGTTCACCTGTCTGTGTGTGGTTCTGAGAACCCCGGGGTGGTGTCCTTGACGGAGAATGCTTTGAAGCATCTTGCAGTGTGCCATCCTTCGATGTGCTGGTCGTTCTGCTGGTCGTTACCTGTTACCTTGGACCTACGGAACGAAGTGCACGAAATGCGGGGCGCTGTGGCGGAATATTCTGAGTTAAATGTCGAAAAATACATACTTTCCACTCTCCTGTCGACGGCTCATCGTCCTAGAAACGCGCACACGCGACTACGGTGGCGAGAATCACACTACTCTCTGCACGATGAAATGGCCATGTTTACCGGGCTCATCGGCACCGGAGACAAAAGTCGCACGCCACCGAGGACCGTGGCGCGGGTCTCGTGGTCTATCAGGTGGTCTGCCGCTCTCTGCGCCGAGCGAGTGCACAATGAACATTCGTCTGTACGCCTATTAGTCTTACCGACCCTCTTGCTACAGGATTGGCCAGGAATGTGACCGTTGTGAAAAGTGCAGTACACGCCACCAAATACCGGTGCAATCACAACGTGCGTTACAGCTGATTGACATGTCCACTGTGTTTTTCCTGGTGTGGAGACACACACACAACCACTGCCAGGAGTGTCTGTGCAGTTTGCGTAGACGGCCCGTGTGACTGATACTTCCCATGCACCGCTCCACCCCTGCACTATAGCTCCACGCTGCTCGTACTGTCGATACATCCTTGTTTCCTTGAGCATCCGTTCAGAGATCGTGCTGGGTCGGAGAACAGATGTCTGTCATTCTGCGAACAGCGTTTGAGGGCGCTTATGTCCGCCCACAAAAGGCCGTAAGCGCGCAAGCGAGATGACTGCGACGTCGACCCCATGTGGGCAGGGCTAAGTGCCATTGTGGCGTATGAGATGGATCAGGCAGCAAAGTGAACGCACTATGGAGTTTACCTGAGTCCGTGTCCGTTTCAAGACGGGAATGTGGGGAACAAGGACAGACTGATGGGTGAGAAACGGCGCCCGCAGCCCGGTGGCGCTTCGCTATGGTTGCGGCGGTCGGGTGAGAGCGTGAATTCGCGACATCCATCGCCTTCGGACAGCTCTGCGATGGGCGGGGAGCAGACCGGACAGGTGTGGCGGTAATGTGCTGTCTGCGGAGGGGTGTCCAGGCCGGCCATGCTGACAAAACAACGCGCCAAGGTTAGAGACACGGGCCTGCTGCCGTAACTGTCGTGGTCAAGGCTGAGGACATGGTCAGTCTACCTCGCGGTGGAGGTGCAAAGATCGTTGGTGACCTGAGACAGAAGGTACAAAGACCGAGAGGCCGACACTCGGTGTCGGCGAACGAAGTGCCAACGACACAGAATTGCTCTCCCTTGACGCGAGCGGGGTGTGCGGCGCCACCGGGCCGTTTGACCGGAATGAAGAAGCAACACGTCGATTTAAAAAGCGAAGGTGACGAGTCGCAAGCTTCGACGCCGAACGCCGCGGCACGCCATGACTGGACCTCGACTGATGAGATGCGGGGGTGGGGAAGGAGTAAGAGGAGCTCCAAAAACCAGGGCGGGGGTGTGGTGTGGGCAAAAAAGCTCGCGACGTCATTGAGTGGTTGCACACGAGGCAATAACAAGAAACGTTCACAAGGGGATCTCACGAGGACAGGTCGGTACACGTCGCGCAGCCACACGCCTAGGGTACTTAAGACGTGACATGGTGTACGCATGAGCGTCTTCTTCGTTCCTTCGACAACATTACATCCAAGGTCTCCCCCCCCCTCCACATTGCCACCCAGTCATCCACCCCACCCTCCAACCACCATACCACGCCTACGAAGGCCTTAGCGACCCCATCTGCACGCCACCCCGCCACGCTACTACTGCGCACCCACCTCCATCGCGCCCAGCAGCCCTTGTTACGGCAGCACAACGGTAATAACATGACCGCCGTCTCGAATTCTCTATCTCGCCGTCCCGTCATCGCTCCTTCCACCACCAACCCATTCTCCATCGCCTCACCAATCATGTCATACATGCGTCCAGGCGACACACCGTACCCTCCCACCAGGCCAGTGCAGCCCATAACCCCATGTCCACCCAGCGGTGGGCGGTAGTCGCGCAGGCCGCGTAGCCGGCAGAGCAGGGGCTGAAGACCAACGCGTTGCCACCCCGCACCCTTACATCCAACCCCGATGGCAAACACGCCAACGCAACTTGGCCAGACGCGGCCTTGTTGGTCTTCGATGGCCACCGCCCCAACTACTTTCAGTCGCAACCCCACTCCACTGTACCACTACTACCGCCCGCGCGTCGCGCTCTACGCTCCAACACCGCACACGCACACCGAACAAAGCCGAATTCTGCGCTCACGAATGTACCCATCCCCCAATGAACAACACTCACCTGACCGATAACGTACACAACCACGTACCACCCTGCACACCATCGTCCCACACAGAGGGCCAGTGTCACCATCATCGGCACATGGCGCTCTGTTGGCGATCCCCCTGCCCCCTCCTCTTGCCACCTGGTGGCAACACCGAACGCCGAGCTGCGTGTCTGCCAGCCAGCCTGCGCAACCTCACGCCTCACGTAGCTCAACTGTCAACGCCACGAACCAGCGCCAGCAGTTTTAACGACCCGACTGCCGACCCGACCGCCCGACACGCCCACCCCGAGGCTCAATGCGCCACGGGTGCAACAACGGGCAGAGTCCATGGGACCCGGTCCATATCCCCCACACACCCCCATCCGAGCCCCGCCACATCCCCGCGCCCCCCCCCCCACTCCATTCCTCTCCATTTCACACGCCTTTCTCAATCCAAATCGCATGCGTGTTGAGCGCGCCATCGTGTAACAATGTAACAATAGAACGTAGTCGGGCAATGCAGGCAGACAATGAAGCAGGTCAAATGAAGTTGACCCGTGAATTGCATGACCCTTTTGCACGACCACCACATCCGACGTGCCAAATTCTGTCGGTCAGCTGTGGCCCCGCCTGACGTCAGTTGATCAGTTGACGCGTGTGTTTCTGATTTGTGAATGCATCCAGCCCTACAGACACACGCGCCGCTGCACGCTTGCCCACGCTGGTACACTGGTGTGCCCAAGACACGTGTTGCTGCTTTTTGTCTCTTGTCACCGCTGCCCCCGGGGGCCCCCGCCTGACGCGACCAACTCGCCATCTCCAGTCTGTCGCGCGGCTTACTTCTTCTTGGGCTGGATCTTGAGGCTAAAGTCGACGTAGCCAGTGCCCTGGTGCACCGCCGAGGTGGAGAGAATGTCGATATCTGGCACGGTCAGTCAGTCAAGAGCCCGCCACGCGGTCTAGCAAGTGTACGTACCGGGGCCAACACGCGACGTGAGCGATCCCTCGACGATACCGCCCGAGGTCTCGACGAGGAACTCGCGCTTGCCGCGCCACTTGTCCTTGAGCTGCTTGGCGGCGGCGTGGAGGTCGTTGCCCTCCAGGTTGTCCAGCATGACAATGTTGGCGCCGGCAGCGATGGCCTCGTCGGCCTCGTCAAACGACTGGCACTCGACGTTGACGAGCAACGAAAAGCCCGCGACGCGGCGCACCGCCTTGACGGCGTTGGTGATGGAGCCAGTGGCCCAGATGTGGTTGTCCTTGAGCATCACCATGGAGCTCAGGTCGTGGCGGTGGGGGTCGACGCCGCCGACCATCATGCCGTACTTTTCCACAATGCGGAAGCCTGAACATCGAGGTGTCAGTTGGATCCTATCCAGGAGGCGACTCTCACAACTGCTCATAGACTTACCGGGAGTGGTCTTGCGCGTGCCGGCAACAACACCCTTCCAGCCCTCCTGGCGGGCGAGGTCACGGAACTTGCGCGAGGCAGTGGCGATACCCGAGCAGCGGGCGAGCATGTTGAGACCGACGCGCTCGCCGAGGAGGAGATGGCGGGCCTTGCCGCGCACAACGGCGACCTTGGTCTTGGATCCCGAGGGGATCACGCTGCCTTCGGGGAGAAGCCACTCGACACTGCATTGTCAGCTTGCGTAGCGCCTATAGCCCAGCTGTGACGTACGTGCAGCCAACGTATTTGAACACCTCGTCGAAGAAGGGAACACCGGCGAGGACACCCTATGCTTGTCAGTACAGCTGGGCTAGGACGGTTACAGCTGGTGGTTGTCGAGGTTACTCACTCCGCTCTTGCCCCACAGAATGGCCTCCTGCTCGTCCTCGCCGACGACGAAGCCCGCCCAGTCGTAGCTGGGGGTGTCTTCAGCAAACCAAGTCGGCACGACAGTCGTCCACGAGGGAGGCAGGAGGTGGCCCAGGTCCTGGCCAACGGAAAGGTCCGTGGCCTCGGCGGCGGCCTTGATAGCGGCGAGGGGAATGTCGCTCATGGTGGGTGGCAGAGAAGCAAGAGGGTGTGTATGAGGGTGAATGCGAGGAGGAGCAGGAAAGAGAGGACCTTGCTTGTCATGTTGAGCCGGGTGGAGGTTCGGAGTCGGATCGCGGGGCCGCGGCATCGCCGGTCGGCGCGTATCGGGTATCCAGCGCCGGGTGTGGCACTTGGCAGGGGCCCGTCGGATCCGTCTTCCTCGTCCCTCGTCATCGTTTTTCGTCAGTAAACTGCACCGTAGATGCATGGGAGGTTCACAGAGGCTCTGAAATCATGTATGAGGGTGCATGTAACCACATACACTGGTCCCAACCACCCTCACAGTGCCCCAACACGTTTTACCGAGCGAGCTCCAGCCCTTCTTTCCTGACCTCCCTCCTCGTCCACCTCCAAAACCTGCAAAAAGGAAACACCCAGAGGTGCTCATCTTCTCCGCCAGGGAGTTGAACCCTGCTCTACCGCGATATTCTTATTAGGAAACTCCCTATTGAGAGGCGGTTATACTAACCGATATACTAGCGAAGACGTTGTTATATATATGTTTGCGCGCATGGTTCTGTTCGTTGAGGAATCTCAACAGAACGGCAAGACGTCCATGCATCCCCATATGTGGCTAGGACACAGCAAGGAGGTGGGATGGAGTGTGTGCAATGAAAGATGAGGGATAAATGATGCTCCGAGGACGTTTTCTAGGTGCTCGGGTCCAGACGGATGACGACGGGTCCACTCGGATCCAGTGGCAGAACGAGGAGATGGTGTTTCCATCGTGTAAGGTGTCTCTGCGTTCACTCGTCTCTTTTACATAGGCTTGGGGCATTGTATGGGGTTTATGGGGAGCTTGCTGATAAACGTTCTGCAGTATTTACTGTTTAAGCGGCATATGTGGCTACTTTATTGGCGCTTTGCTACGGTTTATTGATTAATATGATTCTTTCGTCACCGTTGACGGTCGGCCCCAAGGATCGCGTACGCAACGATCCGTGAACGAACGGTCCAGCCAGTGGCTCCCAGACACGAGTCGCTTTCCCTCACAGGCTCTCAGCGCTGTACCGGGCAGAGGAACTTTGACAATCATTTAATGGAGTATGTTTTGCCCAGATGCCCGTCTCTCCACGTCGTTTCCTGTTCTGGCCTGTTATCCGCTCCACGACAAACTTCAACTGCCAAGCACCTTATAGGTACGAGGTCACAGCTGCCTGGACACTCCAGGTATTACACTCCAGGTACTATATTGATAACTCTGGAAGCAACATTGTGACTGGTCTTGGACGTCAACGATGGACGATGCGCTGGTCACTGCAGCGACCACATCTGCTTGCGCCCAGAGACACCCCGGCTAGCAGCTTCCGCTACGCTCAGTGGAGCCCTCAAACGCGCTCCGACTCCTTGGACGGCTAGAGTGTGGCCAGTGAGGGCGATCACATGGCCGGACGACGTGTGATCGTCGGGGTCCATGGCGATTCGCTTCTCGATGAGGCGGGCGTGTTCGACTCGCGTATAACTCTGGTGCCACATCGCCATGCTTGTTACCACTGCCCTGCCTAATGATTCGTCGTTGCTCGCCACTGAGCACATCGTTTAAACAAACAAACAAACGAGACAGCCACCAGCGACGTTGCCGCGCAGGTTCCGACTTTGACACCATGTCGCCGATCGCCACCCGCTCTAACCCCCAAGTCGAAGATCTGCGGCCACTCGGCATTTTATCAGAGTCGACTCCATCAACGGTGACCAACCTGCCATCTGTCAAACCCTGCCTCGCTCCCCCATGTAGCCGTATAGTCGTCGATCAAAATGAGAACACGGTCTGAAACTGATATCGCCGGGCAGAGAGCACACTCCACACTCGGCCGTCAAACCGCTTTAGCCTGTCCTTGTCCCTACAAGTTTCCTCACAGGGACGACGACATTGTGCGACGGGTTTCCTTGCAAAGCAGATCCATATTCAAGTTTCAGTTCCCCCAGCCACGAAAAGAGGTTTTCAAACCTGCTGCGCCTGGGTACTGTACCTGCTGTCCTGCAGTACTGCAGTTCCACTGGACTGGCAGAATGCGCGGTCCGAACTCACGCCCTGCATGGCAATGACCCCAGCCCTCGTCAAGCCATCTGGCCCTTTCGGTCTGGCGCGGTCTGGAACGCATTGACACACACCTGTGCACCTGCTTTGCCGTGTCCTGAACTGACCATTGTCACAGAAGGACAAGGAACAGGTCCCAGTGTTCAGCCCCATACTCTAGCGCCCGGCAGGCGGGCATTCCGTGCATTGTGGCCAGAGGCTACGGGCTACGGGAGCAAGATGCGCTTGGAATGCAAAACGCAAACTCTCCAATGTGTGGCGGCGGAGCGGTACAATTGGTACTGTACTGGCTCCACCGTCCATTCAAAGCACATGTCAGGGGAGAGACATCACATGCCGGCGAATGATTGACACAAAGACACCTATGGAAAGCACCAGGCTGCACGGGGTGTGTACACCTCCTCCACCACCACCACCCACCGCCGCCGCCCTCGTATCTCGCATCCTTGTGCCTCCACGTGCCCTGAGACGGTCCACTAGAGAACGCTAAAACAGAGGTTTTTTGTCGCATCACACAAGAGAACGACGACGAAAAGAAAAGATTTTACCTCGGTGCGCCACACTGTATGGCCTCCTGGTGCAGGGACAGGCGATAAAGCGAGGTCACGGTGTCGGGTCGGGGCTGCCGAGCTCTGCGGGGCGAGCAGCTACTAGCCGCTGGTCGCTGGCCGCTGGACAGACTCGATTCCAGCACCACTCTCACAGCTCCACTTGATGAAGAAGGGGCTGGGCACGGCTGGCAGCGCACTCTAGTTCCAGTTCATGGGATCGATGGGGGGATATACTGCGGAAGAGTGTAAACTGAGTACAGTCCTAGTGGCGTTTATTTTATTTTATTTGGGTGGCGAAATGCCTCTGCAGGAGGTAATCGACAGAGCTAGAATGGGGTATTAGAGTTTGACCTCTGTGCCCAGGCTTTTTGTGCCGGTCGTGCCGGTGCAAGGCAGGCATGTAGGAGCAAAGCGAGCGATCGGTCGGCATATCGGCATGATGGAGCCCCCACATCCGTTGGGCGACTCCAAGGATGCTTAAGACACCAGCCCAAGTCGGTACACAAGAGTGCCAAAGTGGGGCTCAATGGGACCTGCCGAGGATATCACTGGAGCGCTGGAGAGGTTCAATTTACGAGTTCTGTTAAGGGTCGCGGACATGACATGAACCATGTCAATAGACCAGCACACCCGGCAGGACGAGGATGGTTCAGTCCCAGTCCAGATTCTTGTCCTACTGCACGCCCGCGATGATTTCGGCAGGGTAGTCTGTTGGTAGGCACCTGACGGTGCTGGTATTGGACGGCCTCCGGACGATCAAGGGACTGCGCTCCGCCTCAGCACGAGCGTAACCCCAAGCACTTTCGACGACGAGGGCTACAGCCTCTAGGTTAGTATGTATGGAATTGGGAGTGGAGTTGCAAGTGCGCCCTGGTGGACCAAATGTAGATTCTGGTTGCACCTGACAATAGCATGTCCATTGTGGCGAACCACCAGTGCCACCCGTAATGGAAAGGTGTCACACTGTGGTTGAAGCTGGGTGGCGATGCCATTGGCGGGGTATGTACGCCACTGACAATGCGCTGCCGTACGGAGTGCCATCGCAGTTCATGGACGTAACACCACGTTTGTAACCCGGCATCATGAGACATCGGGGGACATGGGGACTAGGAGATGGAGACGGGTCGGGAAGTGTGCCACTGGCCACTGGGTCGCTGTGACGGGTTAGGAAGGTGGCAGTGTCAATGTGACTGGACGGCGGGTGGAACAGACCACGCCCAGCTTGTGTGGCGATGTGGTCATGCACTTGGAACGTCGCCGATCGGTCATGTGGCGAGAACGCTAGTGCCACAAACCTCCTCTCAACCTGCAAATCGCTGCACCGCAGGACCGGGCCCCACGCGGTGGGCACCATGCTACGACATACTGTACACCCAATAAGCCAATATGTCTCTCACCCGTCCGTGCGCGATCTCTTTGTGGCACAGATTGACTGAATGACAACTCCGAGCCCCCACATGTCCAGCCACACCCAACAGAAGGCACGCAAGACGCGCAGCCTCGCCGCGCAGTCTTGATGAACGTGCAGTAGACGGACGAGGCACACAGTTCTGATGCACGTCCATGTACAGCACCGGTGGTGCAGATGGACCACAGCGCACAGAGCGCGTTTTTCTGGGTCGAGCTGCCGTATTCATTTACCCAAGTGCAATTTATCCTCCGCGGTTCAACGACACCGCCATTTCAATCCCAACCTACCGGTGCCACACCACCCCGGGCTCGCTCGCCGGGCTCCACATGCTCCCTTCCACAGGACAAACCAACACTGTCTGACAGTATAGGAAAAGAAAAAAAGGTGGGCATTCTATCGCGCGCCCCCTATTCAGCGCCGGCGTCCGGACGGCGTTTGTTGCATGAAACGGGCTCTGCCTCGCAGCTGCATGAGACCCGCCAGTTCGAATCCACGGCCACCTAGTTGTCCAAATTGGGGGTACTTGCGCACCCACCCACCCACCCATGGCCACCCACTTGACTATCTCGTGTTCCACCCACCCACGCTCGCCGCGCCACAAACACGAGCGCCATGCGCCATGCGCGGGCGGCGGCGTGGGCGTGGGCCCGTGTGGGGCGTGCCGGCGTGCGCCGCCCGATAGAAGGTCCCCCGATGGAAGGACGCTGGCGCCGCCGGCTGTGGTGAATCTGGTCGAGTTTGGATGTTTGGATGCTGTATTTGGGGCAGTGACCTGGGGACCACGCGTCCACCGAGCGGCGAGCAGCGAGCGGCGTGCACAGGAACGGGCGCGCGGCGGCGGCGGCGGCGGGGCGGCCATGGAGCACGCGCAGAACAGTGCTGGATGACGACTAGGCCGACGAGGCAGCGATCTGTGGCGCCTACACGGCCCGCCTAACCAGTTCTGGAACTGGACAGCGGCAAAGCTGCATGCACGCGTGTATTATATCCACAGGTCCAAGTATGCTCCTCTGCTCGTTTTTCGCAATGGCCCCGATTTCTCACCAGGACCCGCCGGTGTCATCCTGGAACGTGTGGCGTAGTCTGCCACTCGGAGCCTCCGTACCTCCTTCCCTCTCTCTCTCTCACTCTCTCTCTGCATTTCCCTCGCCTCGCAGTCGTGCAGGTGCGGTATGCGACATACCGAGTGCGTGCACGCGTGCGGCGTCCACTCTCCGGTGACGCCACTCGGAGCGAGGTTGCGTGCGTGCGTGCGTCTTCGTCGTCGTCGATGTTGCTCCCAGATCACAACAGGTGTGTGCATGCCCCAATATGTATCTATGGCATGTGGCAGCCACGCGAGGCGCATGTACATACAGTACGGGTACGGCAAGTGTAGAGCGCGCGGTGGACGACCGAAAGCAAAGCAAAGTCTAAGGTGGGCCCAGGTTTTTCCGCGTCGCGTCGTCGTTCCCTAACGTGGTCGGTCCCTTTTTTAGTACCACTACTGCATAAACGAGGAGATGAGCAATGCCACATGCCATACCTACACCCCAGTACCCCAGATCTCGGACCGAGTTCTCGGGGCGTACCAAGACTGTACACATGTTCGTTTCGTTTGGGGAAATACCGTCCTCGATGCCGAGAACAGCGTGTGTCGGTCAAGGCAAAGGCAAAGGCAAAGGGGGCCACATTATCGTCCGTTTTCCATAGGTGACGTCGTTCGTTCCAGACTACTGTAGCAGTAGCAGTTGTGGTGCTCGGCGGCTAACGCACCGGCCACCACTAAGCGCAACTCTATGAGCTATGTACTGTACCTGTGTAGGACATGAAAGATGGAGGAAAAGTGGCACCTGCGATGTATTTGCCGGAGAAACCCATTTAGGAGGAGAACGCCAATGCCAGCTAATGGCGCTAGACCCTCGTCCAGGCAGCACTACTGGATCCAGGTCCTGGTCGCTGGTCCTGCTGTCGGCTTCCACAGTACCGGTGCCGCCGAGCACGAGCACCGTCCTGGCCAGACTGAGGTCTGGGCAACACAGGCTGGGTGACAGAGTGATCGTCGGACGAGAAGCGTCACGGACCCATCCCAAACCCGCGGGTCCTGCGTGACGTCGCACGGCCGCGTTTTGCCAGCGTCACCCACACTAGCCACACTCCATACACGCCGGGTGGCGGGGAGGAGTATGTAGGAAGGCGTACGGCGAGGGCATGGGGGTGACGGTGGCACGGTGGGATGGTCATGTGCATGCAGTTTCTGGCCGTCTGATACTCTGGTACGCTGGCGTTCCAGCGTAACGGTCACATTGTTTTGCATGTCCGGTGCGTCGAGGGGTCAAGGAGAGGATGGTCAACGTCGTCGCGTGTGCTTTGCGCGGGAGGGGAGGGATCGTGAGGCGAGGGCATGCTTGGGATCGCACAGAGCGGCTGTAGCTCATCGAGCAGGCATCGCCCCGTGTGATTGTCCCAGCACGGTGGCAACTAGAAGCACGCGCACGGGGTACGGGATGGTGGGACTCCACTGGCCCACTGGCAGTCACCGGAGAACAAAACAAACAACGTAAACAACACGCGTCCCCGTGTCAACAACATGTCTGTTGTCGGACGCGTCCCCGACACACACAGATCAACACACGGACACACGCGTGTACACACATCAGCATCAGCACCGGACGCGTCGCTGTGGCGCCTGTAACTGATCAACTGACATGTACCTGGGACAACGAGGCTTTCTGCAACAAGCTGCGCTGTACGGCCGTTATGCTTTTTGTTGACGGGTTCTGAAAAGGACGTAACCGACTGGACATATCGCTGGGAACCACACAACGTGGTGGTCTCGGGACTTGGTCTCGGACGACTTGGTTTACGCGTGACCTTAGACGGCGTTGTGTGAGAGAGCTAGAGCTCCCCGGTGCACACCCGCCAACTGGCCACGCTGGGTGCACGTACTTGTGTTCGGCTCGGCGTCATCGATCTCAGACAGGCTTAATTACATTCGTTGTCGGGTGTGCGCCGCTCCATGCAGTGCATGTGCTGCACACTACCATCGTGCAGGCAGGCTGTATCTGTGCCGAAGCGATGCTTCGCGACGTGGTGCATGCATGTCGGTATGTACGGGTGCGTGGTACGTCAGTGGCGAGGACAGAGGGCAGAGGGCAGAGATCCAGAGGCCAGAAGGCCAGAGATGGTCAACAAACATTGTTCGGAAACGATGATACCGGAGGGGGGTTGGGCAGAAATCAGTCACGCTACCACACCGCCCACGAGGCCAAAAGAGCAACACCCGCGGCTGCCTGATGCTGTGGCCGCGACGGTGAAAGGAGACAAACAAACAGATCACAGACAATAGAGTCAAAAGTGTGCAAGAAGCATGTGCATGTATAGGAGCATCTAGCATGAGGTTCTGAGGTACGTTTTTAGCGATGGTGCAGGATGGTTGTGTGAGGTTTTTATGCAAAGGACGACAGGAACCAAGGTTCTGGCTGGATGCAGCGGTAGAGCGGTTGATGCAAACGAGTCATGGCACAGGAGTAACGGCAGGGGGCCCTGTGATTCCACTGGAAGAAGACAAGAATCGGCGAGAGTCGGGCCGTGCCCTGCAGCTAGCATGAGCATGAGGGGAAACCGAGCACAGCGCGCACAGCGCACAGCTGGACAAGTACGAGGTCTGCCCCGCCCCACCCCTCCTCCACCACCAACTGACATGACATGTCGCTGCAAGCGTTTGTAACTTTGCTTCAACGTGCCTGGTCCACCTCTTTGCGTCTCCGCCCTGGATCCACAGCACAAAGGATCTTCCACACCTTCAGAGAGAGAGAGTGTGTAGGAAAAAATCAAGCTCGTCGTGTAAACTGCTGCGGAGAGAGGGGAGCGAGAGCATTTCCGGACAAACGCAGGACGGAGAAGGTCCGCTGCGAGTAGTCAACGCGGTGCAAAGCTTTTTCTTCTCCGTCGCTGCGAATGAGAGGGGTGAGTACCAAGCGGGTGCATATATACTGTACGTTTGGGTGCATCCTGGGTTACAGGTTGTTGCAGGAGGTACGCACGCAGGCCAAGGGAGCGATGCGAACAAGAGGGCGAGAAATGCACCCCCGATGGAGAGTGGCCACCCCGGAATTGCAGTCTGTGGTGATGGGATCCTTTTTGGGTCGCGTGGATCCATGTCTCCCCCCATATGGCCCATGGCCCATGGCCCATAATCGATGGAGACGCTGTTGCCTTTCCTGTCAAGGTCCAGACCCACCTCAGGCAACCACCACTGCCCCCTTCCTGAGTGCCCGCGCGCGCCTGTCCTTTGGCAGTTGCCGTTGTTCTGTTCTCTTGCCCCTTTTTGTGTACGTGCTCCGCCCACTTTAGGTCGCTTTTATTATATTTTTCCCCGTCTGGCGCTCTCCGCCCAACGGCCAAAGGACCCATTCCGGCCATTCCCCGCACACACACGCAGCGTTTGCCGTCCTTGCCGGGCCATGTTTGGTTTTTGCCCTGAGCTGGACCTGTTTCTTTTCCTTTTTCCTTGGCCTGGCCTGGGCTGCCTGGCTTGCCTGGGTGTGTTGTGTGTGTGTGTGAGCCCTGGTGCCGGCATGAAATATCGCAAAGAGAGACACAAGACTGTTGTATTACACGCGCATACATGCACGCACACGCGTAACAAAGGACCCGACACATACAATTAATTCACCAAGCGGCAGTGCTCACACACACGCATCATCAGCAGCGTCATCACCTGTCGTCCTTCTCTCATCGACGTCAAGCCCCATCTCCCTTTGACACATCTTCTCTCTCTCTCTATCTTCCATCCCGTCACACACACATACACACACACACGTAGCAATCCCACCACCTGCAATCCCCCCCTCCCCCATCCCCGCACCCCTTTCTTTTCTGCCCGTCGACGTCTCTCCGTAGCTCCATAGATTCCGTTCAGGGCCCTCTCCCATCCCATCCTTGCGCGCGACGCCTTTTTTCCTTTTCCCTGCGTGTCTGTTGGGTGTGTGGTGGTGGTCCCTCGTTGGCGCGCCAGGTCTCTCTCTCTCTCTCTCTGTCCGCCCCCCCCCCCCCCCGGCGCTTGCGGACCCTTTGCTCGACCTTCCGGTCCCTCGTTGCGCCACCACATCCTATCCCTCGGCCTGCCATCAAACCTCGTCTCGTCTCTGTCCCGGCCCACCCCGTGTCGCCTCCCTCCGCCCCCCCGGTCTGTCTCGTCGACGCTCTCGCATATCGCCATCAAGAGAGAGAGAGAGACGACACACACACACACACACTCTACTCGCATAGAGACAGACAACACACACACAACACACATCACTATTCTATCGAGCTCAAAGAGACAAACAGGTCTCTCTCTCCACACACACACACACACTCCCCCCCACCCGGCTTCATTTTCGAGGAACAACCCAACAATCCGCAACCTCCCCCCCCGTCTCCCTTGCTATCCCTCCCCCCCATTGACGACTCCCTCGTACATATCTCGACCGGCATCGACCCTCCGCTTAGCTGGTCTCTAGCATATCCCCAATCCACATTCTCTTTTCCGCATCTCCTTGTCTACCAGCCAGCAATACCCGTGTTGGCGCCAGTATTCAATCGAGTGGCATCACCCCCACCCATCAACCGCCCCCACGCGTCGAGTTGATTCCAAGCCACAAGCCATTGTGCGCGTCTGTGGCCCAGTAGTCACACACACACCTTTTGGGCCTTGCCAGCTGGACTGCCTATCCTCTCCACCTTTACGACCACCATCCCCGCTGTATCTTCCGTTCGAGCATCCCCCGCCAGCGGCAACATCAGAAGCAGACACACCAGCGCATCCATCAGCGTATCAGTGTTTCGCCCACCTTCCCTTTGGCGTCCTTGTGAGTCCCATTGTCCCCGCCCCCGCCCCTCCCCCGACCCCATCGTGTGAGCATGTGTTCCCACCTGCCACCGTGTCCCAATCCATTGGCCACCTGGGTATGCCCCGCCTGGTGGCCTGCATGTCCTGTTGGGTGGCCACCGTGACAGGCCTGTGCACCGGCATAACCCTGCTGGTATCATTCTCGGCACCTATACACAGGGGTGCAGAGGCCCATGGGCCATCCCTCCTCCTCCCTGCGTGTCCCATACTCTCGGTTGTGCACACCGTTATACGTATGCGAGCGACTGGGGAAGGGGGGGTGGACGTGTGCAAACATGGGCAGACGGGGGGCAAAGGATGTTAGGTTGCACAGCGCGCAGGTTGCTAACCCATGCGCCCAGCCCAGTCTTTTTGATCTGTGATCGGTATTAGATTTGCTCTGGATTCGCCGCCACCACCGCCGTGTCTCTTGTCGATTTCCCCCATCCCATCGCACGTCTCTGGGTCTGTGCTTTTTACACGCACGCACACACAAATCTCTCCGTCTCTCCTGTCACCCAAGCGGTGTCGGTTCGAGAACAGACACCCACCCATTAGAACGGGCGATTACCCTTTTCTCCCTGGGGACGCGCAGTTTCACAGTAAAGGACACACCCACACAGCGCGCACCGCTTGGCCGCTGCTCGCGTTGGGATTTGCACCCACCCGTCCACCACCACCCACCACCACCCAAGCACGAGCCTTCTGGCGCTCTTGCTCATCCCACCAAACCTACACGTTCTCCAAAGCAGCGCTTTCCACACGTTCCTACCACCCAGTGCGGTGAGAACAGCAGGTGAGTTCTTCCCTACCCCCGCGCGCGCGAGCGCATCCGGGCCTATACAAAAGTTGCCTCCCAGCTCACGCATCCTTTCCTTTTCTGCTCATCATCGCACCTCCGCGCCATCCCATCCATCCTCCGACTCCCACGTCCCATGTTGATCGTGTCTGTTTTTTTGGCGTCACCGTAACGCCCAAACGCCCGGATCCCGCACGGACCTCGACCACCTTTCGCCCTTGGGAACCGGACCTGGTGTCTTGCTTGTGTCTTTCACGACGACCACCATTTCTCTCCCAAACAACCACAACAGCTCCTTGATTGGACTTGCTTGCAACTCTCTCTCCCTCCCTATCTCTAGACGAAGCTGGCTTCGTCACCCTCACACCCGTCTTTGCCATCACACTCAAAGCCCATGGATTTCCCCCCGACTCCCACATCCTCTATACGCTCGAGAACACCCATGTTCGACGCGTTTGACACCCAGTCCCAGGCCGGTCCCAGCAAGCCTCGCATGGCCGCTCTCAACAACCTTCCCCCTACTCCCCCCGTTCACGACGACCTCACCGCCGCCGCATACGAGTCTAGCCGCCTGGCATTCGACTCGTCGCCAACCTACTCGGAGACGCGCTACCGCTCTCCCAAGGTTGACACCACTCGCCGCCCACACTCCACCTACCCCACGCCCAGCGAGGAGCCCGTGTTCCACCCTCACCGCAAGTACACGGATCCCACCCCCCACACCGCACACTATCCCATGCACGAGCCGGTCAGCCCCATTCCCTCGGGCTCAGGCAACGGCCACACCCTGGACGTCGACCTCGACGTGTACTCGGGCGACTATGACTTGGACGACGAGGTGCGACAGCCCACCTTGAGCTTTGTTACTACATCGACAGTTGACTCGACCACATCGTCCCCGTCAATCACCGACGCGTACACCTATGCCTCGGAGCGCGTCGACAGCAAGCCTGACCTGCGGGAACCACGGATTCGCGTGAGGGCTGGCAGGCAGAACGCCTACTCGTCTGCCGAGTCGTCCATGGCGTCTGGCGGCTACTCGTACCACGCGTACAGCGACAACTCGTACCACCAGACCCCGCCCGTCCCCGTCATCCCCACCGACATGCTCAACGCGCGTCCCGACTATGGCCGCCAGTCGTCCAACGCCGACGTTGCGTCCTCGTACACTGACAATTCGTCGTGGCAGGTCGACGCTGGCCGTGACAGGAGCAACTCGACCTCGAGCGCCCTCTCCACCGACATGTCCTCCGAGGACGACCGCATCTCGAGCTCGTTTGCCCACACCTTCTCCTACCTCCAGTTTGGCCGCCAGCCTTGGGACGATGAGCAGTCCATGCCACTGTCAGAACCCAACGCGCTCGCCATGGTCGGTGACGGGCGCAGCATCATCCTCGACGCCAAGAAGCTCGACGCCATGGGTGGCATTCACGCTCTGCGCCAGATGACCGAGAACGAGCTCCTCCGTCTTCCCCGCTACACCCACCTGCTGCTGTCCGGTATTGGACCCGAGATCCTCTCGATCCTTGCCCCGCTTCTCGACGTCCTTTCGACCACGCTGGTCGTCCTTGATGTCTCGAACAATGACCTGACCGCTATCCCCAGCGACCTCCGTCACTGCTCGGCGCTCGAGGAGCTCAACGTGTCCAACAACCAGATCCGTCTGTTGCCGTCGTTCATCGGCGACTGCACCAGCCTGCGCGTCATCGTGGCCGACAACTGCGCGCTCTCGGGCCTGCCCGTCGAGATTTCGCAGCTCACCCACTTGCACTCGATCTGTGTCCGTCACAACCGTCTGATCATGCTCCCCTCGTGGCTGTGCCTCCTCACCCAGCTCGACACTCTGCGTATCGACAACAATCCGTTTGCACCCGAGTGGACTGCCATCGTTACGCCCATCCTCGCTGCTACGCTGAGCAGTCACCAGCGCAATGGCTCGCACCAGTCGTTGCGGTCGATTCGCTTGGCCTCGGGCATGTCGTCGGTCGCGTCGTCGATTGGCGGACAGCACACGCCCTCGACCCCTGCCTCTGACGCTGGTGTCGGTCTGGGCATCTCGCAGAGCTCGTCCCAGTCCCAGACCCCCTCGCGTTCCAGCACCCCGTTCCAGTCGTTGCGGACTACCCGCAGCCTGGGCAAGCGCGCCGACAGCATCGGCCGTGCTCCCAACCGCAGCGTCACCAACCCCAACCCGGCGTCCGAGGTCTTCTCCGCGGGCACGGAGCGCTTCCTCCCCACCCGCAACAGCCGTCGCGTCCAGAGCGCCGTCGGTAGCACATACACTGATGACTCGGAGGGCGAGGACAAGCCCAAGTGGGGGTTCCTTCGCAAGGTGTCCATGTCGAGGCTCCGGTCCGACAAGGGAACCAGCTCTGGCTCTGCCAAGATTTCCGCGTCGGCCGCCGCCAACGTGGCCAGCATGCCGTCCGTCACCAGCCCCACCCCGTCGATCAACTCGACCATGCCCCGCCGCCCGTCGATCGTCACTACCTCGACCTGGTCGTCGACGTCTGCCATTCCCGACAGGCGCGTTTCCGAGACTCCCGATGGTCTTCCTGTTCGCAGCCCGTCGGCCGCTAGCCAGGCCCCGAACAGTCTGTCGACCAGCAGCGTCTTTGGCTCGCTCCGCCAGGCCCGCCGCAGGAGCTTCCTCCCCATCGACCCGGCACCCCCGTCCCTCAACGTCGCGATCCCCTCGACGTCGCCCTTCATGTCGGCCCAGGCCACCCTCGGCGACGTCGAGCACCTTCCCATGCGCACGGCCGACGATGCCATGGAGACGCTTGGAGACGGCACCGATGACGAGCACGAGCACCGCGCGTCCAAGTTTGCCCCGGCCAACTTTACCATCAACGACTCGGATGACCGCTACACTCGCGGCCTCGAGTCGATCAAGAGCTACCTCCGCGACCTGTACGACCTTTCGCTTCCCCCCGGCGACCCGTACGGTGGCTTTGAGGTCATTGAGAGCGACGCCGCTGCCGCCGCTGCCCCCGGTGACATGCGCAGCTCGATGATGGGTTCGACATCGCGCCACATGACGGCCGACGCCCCCTCGCGTGGTGTTTCGATGGTGGTCGATGGCAAGGACGACATGTCTACTCCTGCGTCCTCGACGTCTGCCGCGCCTAGCAGCAACAAGCGTTTCAAGGACGACAAGGGCAAGCGTGCGCGCGTCATCCGCGAGATTCTCGAGACTGAAAAGACATATGTCCGCGGCCTCACCGAGCTCGTGGCCATCTACGTGCGCCCCGCCAGCCAGCCTGTCAACAGCGCAAAGTCGAGCGAGACCGTCATCCCCGTTGCCGAGCGCAAGGTGGTGTTTGGCGGTGTCGAGTCGGTCCTGGTCATCCACCGCGACAACGTCCTCCCAGCCCTTACGCGCACCATCCAGCCCCTGCTGGACCAGGGTGACGACGACCAGGGCGAGCTCTCGGCCCGTATCGCCCACCAGGTCGGCGAGGTGTTCCGCACCTACATTGCGTACATGAAGCAGTACTCGACCTACATCAACAACTTTGACAATGCCCTCGCGCGCATGCGCTCGTGGACCGCTCAGGCCAACACGACCGGCGCCATCGGCAAAGCCGGTGCCATGGGTGTCGCGGCTGTCGGTGCCGGTCTCGTCGGCTCGGCCGTCATGCCTGCGGGCGACTCGGTGCCCCACTCGGGCTCCCCGCTCACCCCGAGCCAGCGCAAGCGTGTCAAGCAGTTCCTCAAGCGCGCCAAGGAGGACAAGTCGCACTCGCAGATCAACTTTGAGTCGTACCTGCTCCTGCCCGTGCAGCGCGTGCCGCGGTACAAGCTGCTCCTCGAGGACCTGGCCATGTGCACTCCGCCCCGCGAGTCCATTGGCCCCAGCGACGCCCTCGACGATGCCATCAGCGAGATCACCAACCTCGCCTCGCTCATGAACGAGGAGAAGCGCGAGGCCGAGTCCCGCCTCCGCCTCCTCCACTGGCAGCAGCGCATCTCGTCCCGCGGACCCTCGCCCCTCGTCCAGCCGCACCGCAAGCTCATCCTCGATGGCGCCCTCACCCTCGTGCGCGTGGTCAAGAAGTCGTCGGCGTTCGCAGAGGTCGAGACCCCCGTGGCCCTCAACACCATCGACGGCGACTCGACCATTACCACATCCAAGGCCGTCGTTCCCGTCGACTTTATCTCCCCCGAACCCATGGACAAGCCCATCATGCTCATCCTGTGCTCGGACATGCTCGTCCTCGTGCAGAAGCACAGCACCGAGGGCTGGGACGGGCAAGTGGACCTGTTCAGCGTCCTCCGCATGGCGACGCTGCGCGAGCCCGCCAGCGTCAGCACGTCCAACGACCGCGTCCTCCGCGTCGTCGACAACAAGTCCATCTACTACTTCAACGGCGGGTCCGCGAGCACCACGCTGCAGTGGTCCAGGGCCATCAACGGCGGCAACTCGGCGTCGTAGAAACACACACAAACACACACCACACACCACCACACCCACACGCCCACACACTTATGCCCATTAATGTAAAGAAACCGACCGGCTCGCCTCCCCCCTCCCCCCCCCGCTTTTTTTCCCCAAAAAACATCTCCAGCCGCGGTAGCATCCGGTATCTAGATCTCCATCTCAATGCAACGTTGTATCACAAGGACAGAAGGACAGAAACAGAAGCTCTGGAGCTCGGAAGCTGGGGAGCAGTGCATGGTGCTGGCGGAGCAGAGGCAGAGCTGTCAAGCCGGCAGTGGCGCAGTGGCCTGTGTCGGGAAAAAGCGTAGTGGTCCGCCGTTTGTGCTTTGCCCACTACAGAGTTTGCCCACTGCAGAGTTTGCCGACTACGCTCAAACGCAACTTATGGAGGGAGGTTTGTGCCTATCACCGGCAGACCAGAGGCCTGCGTGCAGAGGTGCGCCGGTGCACCCGTGCACCCGTGCACAGAGGACACGTGCATTCTGTCGCCAGGCAAACGAGTTTTGCACAGTCTTCGTCGCTATGCAAAACGTGCCGAAACCGTCATTCGGTGACGTACACTACCGCCGCCCTCACGCACAGAGTGTCACATGTCCCGCCGCTTGATGTTTTCCATTCCTCGGCGCGCTTGGGGTCCAACAGTGCGTCGAGGTGCTAAGCGGATGCAGAGCGTCAGGTTAGGTCGACGGCACGGCACGGTGGCGGACGGTACCGCCCCGGCACGCAGCCGTTGTGGCAGCCGTGCCGAAATGCAATGTATGTACAAACCCCGTGTGCTGCTGTGCCACATTCATGCATCCTCACAGCACCGAATCCCACCGTATCTCTGCCCACTCGTTTGTGCGGCGGAATCCAGTCAAACGTCTGGGTGCATGTGTCGCCCTGTGCTCGTCCACGCCCAGAGGAGGCCGGAGTGGCGAGCGAGGTTGTTTGTTGGGTATCGAACCGTACCGACAGCGCGCAGCTTGACGGTCTTGGTGTGTGTTTGGTTCCCTCGGCCAATGCACTCGCCACTGGCAGCTGTTGTGTGTGGCCAGGTGTTTGTTGGGTGGATGCCGTGGCATTGCAGACGCGTAGGCGGGCAGGGCCCCATCGCGGGGGGTATGGCGAGGTGGATGCGTGCGAGTGGCAAATGCTCAAACTCGTGACCTGCCGACGTCGTGTCCCATCATGACTGCCTGTTATCACGTATCTCGTCGCAAAACCGCCACACCTGTATTCAGTGTTAATACACCATTTCGAGTCCGCGTACGAATTTCTAAGTATTTTTGTGATTTTTTTTTTTCGTAATTTATATTTTCGGTTTCGAATACAAAAAAACGAGCGAGACACAAAAAAAGAATATTCAGGAATAATATGATAAATTCCTGACTTATCGTGACACTGTTGCTACGCCTGTTCCCAACACGGCCAACCCTCGCTGTGACCTTGGTGCTGCTCTGGTGAGATCCACCGGGGCGCATCACCGGGTCCAAGCGGCTCATTCGGCAGCACCGGACTAGCCCGTCGCTGGGGACAGACCCTCCGCCACACACCGTTTTTGTGTTTGGTTTGGTTTGGCTTATCGTCATCGCCATTCCAGTATGACGTCCTGCCGAGCTCGTGAAGCACCGCGTGTCCGCCGCTGGCTCGGTCCTTATCCGTGCGGGTGGGTGTGAATAGCCCGCGCTGCAGGCACGCGAAATACACCAGACGCCACGCGTCATATGGAGCGAACAGGTTGCAATCCGCCTTTCATTGACCGATTATTAACCTCGAGCCACGAACGCGGAATCCACAGCGGGCCACATTCCGTCTCTGCGACGCTCACGCGACCTCGTCCATGGCCATGGCCAGGCCGTGGGCCCTATTGTGCGCGCTGGGCCCGTTGGTATCTGTGGCATTCCCCAACCTAGAATTGCTTCCCTGCCGCGTATTGATCATGGCCATGTGACATCGTCTGTGGTATTTTGTGGAGCGCGGCCAGCTGCGGGGGTAAGTCTTAACCATGTCGCCGCGCGTCAATACAGTGTGCTCCAATGTGGCACATGGCATTTCACTCGTGAAGATGGCATCTGTGCCGATGCATTAATGCGTAGATTGCCTACGCTCTACTGAGAAGCCCTTCCGACCGATATCCGTTGGTTCTGCGCGACCCGACCTCGGGCAGCGTCGTGCTGCCTGGGGCCAGGTTGCATGGTAGGTATTAAGAAGATTGGGGGGGGGGAGGGGAGGATAGTGTGATGCACTTTTGGGGGTGTGTGGCGGTTGTTGTTGTTCGCTTAGACGAGAGGGGCGGCCTTCTCGCGCGACGCCTCGGCGGCGGACGAGTTGGAGGCGTCGTCCGAGGCCTTCTCGGCGCCGGGGTTGGCGGCCTCGTACTCGCGGCGCTGGGCGCGGTCCTCGTTGGCGACCATGCGGCGCTTGTGGGCGGCCGAGGCATAGCCAAAGAGGGTGAAACGGCCCTCCTTCCACTTGAGGTAGATGAGCGCGGCCATGACGGCGATCCAGTAGAAGACGTAGCCCAACACGGAGCCCAGAGTCGCCGTGTTGTTCCACCCGAACAGCGCGTTGAACACCTGCCAGCCTCCGTTCGTTGTGACGCTTCCCGGCTCTGGGTTTCCGTATCTGGGCTCTGGTTAGCAAGAGAAAACGAAAGAGAATCGAGTGGAAAGTGGAAGCGAGTGTGGCAAAAAAATTGATTACGTAATACCACGTGGCGGTAGCCAATCAAGTGACGGAATCAAATCCCCTGGCGGAAGTAAATCTCAAATCCACTTACGTAAGGTGCCACACGTTGCCCGCGACCTGGAAGGAGCCGGGTCCGTCTCCGGTCTCGGCGACGTCACCGCCAACACCCGAGGCGAAGACGTAGTACTGGAAGAAGCCGATAGCCTTGGAGAAGAGACCGGCGCCGATGAGGAAGAGGAAGGTGGTCGAGCCGATGAGGAACCAGTGGAGGGTGGTCGACGAACCGGTGCGGTAGATGACCCAACCGACGATGACACCACAGATGAGGCCGACGACGACGGGGATGGGGATGGCGGCGGCGGTGGTGTTCATGGAAACGCCACCGACGAAGACGACGGCCTCGAGACCCTCACGGAGCAAGGTGATGAGGGGGAGGAGGAAGAGAGCCCACTTGGAGGTACGCGACTCCTTCTGGGCGCCCTCGCCGCCGTCCTCGTGGATGACCTTGTCGGACGAGCGCTCAAACGAGGCAGCGAGCTTGTAGCGCCACTTGATGCGCGAGTGGTCCATCTTCAGGAACGCAATGCCCATGATGAAGATGAGGACAGCGGCAATGACCGAGAAGACACCCTCCCAGATCTGCTCAGTCTTGGCCCACAGGTCGTTGAGCTTGGTGTAGAAGACGGCAATGAACGCGGCACCGATGCAGAGGGCGATGAAGAAACCGGTGATGGTGCCGGCCCAGATCTGGATGCGCATACGCTTGACAATGTTCTTGACACGGGCATTGTGGTTGGCATCGTTGTCGAAACCAGTAGCAGACTCGCGAGGGCTCAGACGACCAGTGGTCATGAGCTGCTCGACAAACGAGAGGAGGACCGAGACGATAATGGCAGCCTCAATGGTCTCACCTGTGGACGTTAGCGAAATGTTATTTTGGGTATGCGGCGCAGTGTGGCACGCAAAGGGTCCTCGGGGAACGGATGGCTGGACCCGGCCGAAAATCCACACAGACACGGCGGGTCACACGGGTCCAAACAGTTTGCTCCACTCGACCAGCACAACTGGTACGCCAGCGAGTAGCACGCTTCACATAGCAGCACCAGCGCGCAGTCCAGCCCCTCCTCAAGGTCCCCCCCACAGGGGTGTACTCACGGAAGACGATGAAGAAGATAGGGACGTTGAAGAGGTCGCGGGCCATCTTAGAATAGACCTTTGTGGTGGGGCTTTCGGGTCCGGTTGTGGAAGGAAGGGGGGCCTGGTACTGGCTGGGGAGGTGGTGTACCTAGTCACTAGCTATGCGCAGTTGACTGGGGATGCTGGTCGACAAGTCGATGCAAGGACGAGTGTCGATAGATCGAAGAGGCGAGGTGTGAGATGCGCCTTTTTCTGTGCAGACCGGTGGGGAAAAGCCTCAAGTCAGGACGAGGCCGATTCTTGATTTATCTGATACGCGCGAGTTTTTCAACCGTCCGTCTGCCCGCTCCTGGCCCTCCTGCTGGCTCCTGCTGGCTCGTACAGTGTCCGGGGGTGCGATGCCTTGGCGCGTTCCGAGGTTGGACACTGCAGCTCGAATGTCTTGGCACGGCCGATGGGAGCTGCTTTGGCTTCTGCTTTGCTGCCGCACATGCCAGGATGTCTGTGGCCCAGGACGCCTACATGCCCAGCGCGGACAGGACAGGGGAAGGGACAGGGAATGCATTTTACGTATCTGATAGGCTGCATGTCGCTTAGCGGTCAGGTAGAGCAGCAGGCTTCTCGTCCAG
This sequence comes from Apiotrichum porosum, assembly GCF_003942205.1. NCBI lineage: Eukaryota > Fungi > Basidiomycota > Tremellomycetes > Trichosporonales > Trichosporonaceae > Apiotrichum > Apiotrichum porosum. The sequence goes on along the minus strand of NW_021167110.1, from coordinate 1,955,705 downwards.
GAGGTGCAATGTACACCGACAAGACCGACACACACATATGGCTGCTGCTCGTATGGGTGAGAAATTTCGACTGCAGGAAGAAGCCAAACGTCGCTTCGTCAAGAACCCATGGTTCGGCAACGCGAGGAGGAGACCCTTTTGTGGAATGTCAAGTGACGTCAAAACATAATTGAATGTTGCTGTCTGCTTTGGGCAACATTGTCTAGCAGCTAAAGGGCCCATACGACGTCTCGCACTGGCACAGAGTCACTTGAGTCTGGCCAGTCTGGCCGGTCTGGATCGTATGCGGCTCCACACCCAACAGAGATGGAGACAGTAGTTGGAAGACTCTCCAGCAGCACGTAACATTCCCACCCACAGATTGTTGAAGCAACAAAGAGGACACTTGTGTCTTTGTCTTTTGTATAGTCGGCCGGCCCCAATGCATGGTGACCGTTAATTGGCCGCGTATATGGCGACAACCAGTGCCTGTCCGCGGCCATCACTAGCGACAGACTCGTCGGCCGACATTCCACAAGCGGACGCACAGTGGGCCTTGTTTGCTCCTCCCGGATAACACACAAACCATGGGACAATCGCGGTCGCCTTTTTCTTCGTCCGACAGCGTCCGATGCACACCCAGAATGGCAAAGAGGGGTTTCGGCCACAGATGAGGGGCCATCTGAGTGATGGTATCTTGGACAGCCCCCGGCTCGGCCGACTGGGGGCCCTGCCACACCATATGCCCCTGCTGCGAGTACTTATCCCCACCCCTGGTCAAAATGCTTGGGTCTCGTCCTTCGCTTTCGTCTCCACGAGACCCATCACGGGTCCGGGTCCCGCTGTCGGCGAGTATCGGGACTGGAAGAGGCTTCCGCAACGGCCGGGGGGCAGGGGCCATGCACGAGCAGGTTGAGCCAACACTTCCGCTTCGCCCGTCGCTTGCTCTGCTCCCATGCTGCCCATGCACTTCCCACACGTTGTGTCAGCGAAACGCGCGCTTTTTTGCTCCCGGGTTATCAGATTAGACAGGCAAGGCCTTTCGGCGACTCTCACATCGACTCGTCCCACACCTCCTCCTCCTCTCCCCGACACACTCACCACCCAGGCCCGCAAAAAGCTTGCCCCTCCCCTCTCGCCACCCTGTGCTACATCCCTTTTCAGTGCGCACCACTAGCCTCAAAGCCGAACAGGCCAGAGAGCGAGTGAGCGAGCAAAGAGAACAGACAGACTAAGACACCGCGTGCCCCCACCCACCCCTCTCCCTCATCGTGTCCAGCCCACTCGCGGCCCATTTGCCCCGATACGCACACACACATTTGCAAGCGCCCCCGCGCCTTTTGACAGCCGCCCGCCCGGCCGCGCCAAGTGATTGTAGCGAGTCACTCACCGCCACCGTCTGCGTCGCCGCCGACACACTTTTCTCTCTACTGCTCTCTACCTCATTCCCATCACCACAAAGTCTTCCTCGTCGACACGTTGCCCTCCCCCCCGCGACATGTCCGTCGCCGTCTCTGCACGTGTGCCAGACCATCACCGCCCACATCCCCAGCCCCCCCGCGTAGCCGTTGCCAAGATGCCAGCACGGGTGCAGGCCCGCCCCGTTGCCTCTCGACCCCCTCCGAGCGTTGCCGCGTCATCATCCTCCTCCTCTTCCACAATATCCCCCCGCGCCACCACTTCCACTCCCCGTCCTGCCGGCTCGTCGCCGGCGGCCACCATGGCCCCTCCGGGGCGCCAGGCATTGCCCGCCCTCGCTGTACCAGGCAAGGACCTGTCGTCGTCCACTGGTAAGATCTTTGCCAAGCCGTCCAAGGAATGGGTGCTGCCTGAACGTGCCAAGCCTGGCCGCAAGGCCAGCACCGACGAGCCAGACAACCGCCGCCAGAGCCAGAACCGTCTCTCCCAGCGTGCCCACCGCGCACGCCGCACAGATTACATCCAGACTCTCGAGGAGCGACTGCGCAAGTACGAGGCCGACGAGATCCACTCCAATGTCCGGCTGCAAGAGGTCGCGAGGGCCCTGAAGCAGGACAACGAGCGCATGAAGAACGAACTCAACCAGCTCGCCGCTGGACTGAAGGCTGCGCGCACCGAGCGCGACGCATGGCAGTCTGAGCGCAGGCAGCTGAACAGCTCCATCCGTACACTGCGTACCCAGCTTGCGCAGGCCGAGCACCGCTCGCCCCGCGACTATGATTACGAGTATGGCGACTATGCCTCGAGCGACCTTGGTCTTCGCCACTCGCCCGCCCTGACGCCTACCATGGGCACGCCGCGCGGCGCGCCTTCACCGCGTACCCTCATGCCATCCTCCACGACCATTTCGTCAGCAACAGGCAGTACACCGCGCACGCTGGCGACCACGTCGGGGTCGACGACACTCGCGTGCCCCATCTGCCCCGACCCTGATCCAGACTGTCCCTGCCAGCGCCTGGACAGCACCCTCCCCATGTCGACACTGAGCCCGTCGCGCTGTGGCCTGTGCGACCAGTTCCCCGAGGCATGTCTGTGCAACGGCTCCGCCCACATGCACCAGGACGAGGACGTCAAGCCCGTCATCCCGCGCTCGCCGTCGCCCGGTCCCGCGCCAGCAGACGACCCGGGCTGCGGCCTGTGCACGTCCGAGAGCTTTTGCGCCTGCCGTGCCGGCCTGAACCTCGGCGCGTCCATCAGCCTGCCGCCACCTGTGGCCTCGGCGCCAGCCGCGTCCGCGAGCATCGGCATCGCTGCGCCGGCCGTCGCCCTCCGTCTCCGTTCGCGTCCCGCCGCCAAGCAGAGTGTCTGGGCCCTCGACAACGTCCCCGCCGGCACCAGCCGCAAGGAGGCCGTGTGTACCGGTGACCCCAGCAACTGTGATGCATGCAGGAACGATTCGTTTGGTGAGTACCCGATGGTCACGAGTAAAGTGGCAACGTGGCGGCGCCATTGGGCCTAGCTGACTCATCTTTTTTTCAGGTCGTGAATTCTGTGAAAACCTGTTTGGCAAAAACGACGAGGACGAGGACGAGGCTGGTCCTGGGCCCAGCACTGCCAAGCCCAAGAAGAGCTGCGCCGGGTGCGGCCCCGGTGGCTGCGGCTCGTCGTCGGCGTCCATGGCCATCACGTCGCTCGTCAACCCGCCCTCGTCGCCCGTTCCGCAGGCGCCGCTCGTGCTTGCGTGCTGCGGCGCGCCCGAGCTGTGCGGCCACGCAGGCGGCTGTGCCGGCGACGTGCTCATCGGCGGGCCCCTGCATAACGGCGAGGACAACAACGACAATGACAACGATGACGACGACGACGAGGACGAAGAGGTCATGCGCCCCGACGAGGCGTGGCACGCACTCAAGGCCCACCCAAACTCGAAATTCACCCCGCTCGCAATCCTCGCCGACGTCGTGGCCCGCAGGGCCAAATGCGTGGGGCCGCGCGTCGAGCTGTCGCCCCCTCCCGAGGCGGCGCCGAGCCACGCTCACGCCCACGTTCACTCCCCGCACATCCACTCGCACGCTCTCGGCAGCCCCATCGTCGCCAACGCGGCGAGCGCGCAGGCCCAGGCCCGCGCCCGCGCCAGCGCCCACAAGCGCCGTCTGGCCGTCGAGACCAGCGCCGTGCGTGAGGCCCTCAAGTTCCTCGACAGCGCGACCCCGGCCCCCGAGACGGAACGCGACGCCAAGCGCCAGCGTATCTAGAGACCTAGACTTAGCGTGACGTAGCGTCGCGTGGCCTAGCGTACTCTGCTGGGCGGGGTACGCTGTGACGCGAACGTGTCCTTGCCACCACCCAAAAAACAACAACAACAACAACAACAACAACCCTAAAACGGCCTATACAAGCCCTGTAGCATACGACGACGGCGAACGAGAAAGAAGTTTTAGCAGACAGACAGACAGACAGACAGACAGACAGACAGACAGACAGACAGACAGACAGACAGACAGACAGACAGACAGACAGACAGACAGACAGACAGACAGACAGACAGACAGACAGACAGACAGACAGACGGCGACTTTTTTTGCCCCCCTTTTCCCCCCTTTTTTGTGTTCATACGTTCATAGATAAATGCAGTTGACGACTGCACATGACTGTGGCGAGGTGCCGGAAAGAAAGTGCGGGGCCAGCGGCCAGCGAGTCCAGAGTCCCTTCCAGTCAGCTAGGGTCAGCTCGAGTCTGTACAACACACTGACTCACTGACATGTCCTTGCGCAGTTGGTTGGTCGGATGTTCTCCAAACCGCCACGAGACTGATGTGCTTTCGACACTCACGCTCACGGGCGTACGCGCGGCCAAGGCTACAGCTGTAGCCAGTGGGGAGTGGCATGAATACACACTTCTTCACATCACATATCGTCTCTACAGAATGAACGCCGAACTCTATCCAGTCTTGACAAACCTGTACCAGTCAGCATATACCAAGGGCACACGATACACGGCACACGGCACACGACACGGCACCGCGAGCCAGCGGCCAGCGGCCAGCTACGCTCGGCCACAAACCTGTAGCTGGTCTGCTCTGGCCTCGGCCCGCCCATCGCGCCACTGCGCCACTACACAATGTGCCACTCACGTCGCGTCAATCTGCTTGACCTGCGGCAACGCCAGCATGACCTTCCTCCTGTAGCCGGCGCGGTCGTTGGTCTGGCACGGGTTGCCCTCGAGGTACACGGTCTCGAGGTTGGGGAGGACGGCGAGCTGCGTGTCCAGTGCCGGGAGGAGGTTGGCGATCTTGTTGCCGGATGCCTGGGTGGGTCAGCTTTGCCGAGAGAAGAGGAAAGCTGGGAGGGGAAGGGGGAGGGGCAGGGGACAGACGGGGGCAGGGGGGAAGGCGGTTCATTTGGCTGATTGAAGTTGGCGTGGGCAAGACAGCCAGCACGTTTCCGCCCTGCGCCCGAGGAAGAGTCTTTTCGGTCCGGCATTCCGGCACCGCGCCTGTCAAGAAGACTCTGGTCTCCGAAGATACCGAGAGACACAGTCTTCCCCGCGTGACGCTACGTCTCCTTCGCAAGCGTCGCCGCTCCACAGGCCCACAGCTTGCGGGGGGGTGCGCGAAAGAAGAGGAAGACTCACCCAGAACTCCTCGAGATCCTTCAGATGCGAAATGTTCTCGATCTCCTCAATCTCGTTGTTGCCCACGTCAAGGGTACGGAGCTTGGTCTGTGGGGGGGGGGATGTCAGTTGAGGTTCCTACCCAGCAGTGGACGGTGGGACGAGAGGGTTCGACGGCTACAGGTAGACGCAAGATAAGTGCACCTGCTGCCACCGTGGCCCCTCGCCCTTCGCCTCACCTCCGCAGTCCCCACTCACGTTCTTCTCCAAACCCTCAATCTTCATCAAACCGTTGTGGCTGAGATACAGCTCTTCGAGGTTGACCAGGCCCTCGAGGCCCTCCATCTTGGTGATGCGGTTGCTCTGAATCGAGAGGATCTTGAGGGACGAGAAGGTGTCGAGGTTCTGGAGGAGAGGTGTGGTCAGTTGGTGTCGCATGATAACGTGCTGCTTCAGCTGCTAGATGATAGAGCACGTCCTAGCAGCACCGGGACAGCGAACACCGCTCACCTGCAGCGTCCTGATCTTGTTCTTTCCCAGCCAGAGCTCCTCGAGGTGGACGAGCTTGTCGAGGTCCTCAATCGCCTGGAATGTCAGCGTGTGAGATGGAGGAGGGAGAGGGGGAGTGGGGGATTCATGAACAGAGAGCGCAGCGCGGCAAGGCATCGCGAGCAATGGTATACTCCCAGGAGGCATAGACGGCCTACCAAGGAGTACGGGTCACGCTCAGCCCGCTTACCATGACCCGACTGTCGAGTGCAACGCAGGCGGCGGACAATGGCTGACTGTGACGTGCGTCGCCGGGCAGCCACGACGGCCCGCGTTGCTCGACACCGAACACCCAGACCCAGTACCCCCCGAACCCACACCACCTTGACCACCACACCCCCCCACCCCATCAGCCGACTCACACGCAGCCTGTTTCCGCCCAGCTCGATACTGGTGATCGTGTCGGCACACCAGTCCAGCGCTCCGGGCTCGACCTTTGTGATCTTGTTTTGGACGAGGTAGAGGATCTTGACGGCAGTGAGGGACGGCAAGGAGGGAACGTGGCGGATGTTGTTGAACGAGAGGTCGAGCGAGCTGCAACGTCAGCTTCGGACATGACATGAACAGAGTCTTAAGCTGGCAGTGGTGAGCAGCCTTGCTTGCTTACTCACGTCACGTTCTTGACGCCGCCCAGCTCGTCGTCGCCGACGCGGGGGCCCAGACGGTTATCGTACAGGTCCAGCTCGTCCAGCGCGTCCAGGCCCTCAAACACCTCGCCGGGGAGGGGCGAGCTGAGCTCGTTCTGGCGCAGACACAGCCGGCGCAGGCTCTTGCCAAAGCGCGGCAGGCGCAGAGGCAGCAGCGAGCTGTTGTGCAGGCGCAAGTGCTGGAGGTGCAGCTCCTCCGTGTCGGCAGGGTACGTGGCGAGGAAGTCGTCGTCGCGCGCCTCGCCCTCGGGCTTGGAGTCGGGCTCGTCGTCGTCGTCCGTGTCTGGGTCGGGTGGGAGCTGGACGATCTCTGGTCCGGCGAGGCGAGCGCGGCGCGGCTCGGCGTCGCCGGCAGCGGGGGCGGGGGCAGAGACGGCAGCGGGCTCGGCGGCGGGCGCAGCCGACGCAGCGATGGCGGCCGCGTCAACGCTGTCGTTAACCTCTGTGATGTGAGGCATGGTAGAGGGTGGGGATGGAGTGGTCGGTGGCGAAAGAAGACACGACGAGTTATAACAACGGGGCCCTCAGGCTCTCAGGACGAGGATTGTGCCGGCGGCGAACGCGAAGCGTCGCGTGGTCGCGTGGGTTCGCAGAGGTCGCCTCGGACCACGCCGGACCTGAGAATGTCTCTGCACCGTCAGCGCGCGTCACCTTGAATGGTTCTTGTGGCAGTGCGTCCAGCCTTCGTGGCGTGGGATCGCCTCGTCGTGATCGTGACAGTGACAATGCATGGTGAAAAAATGGACATAGTACTAAATGCGTGCAAGTTATGTTTTAAATTGGCCTCCTCTGGTAACGGCCACACTTTCTCTCTCCTCGCCTCTCCCCTCTGCGTATCTCCACTCCGCGATACTCTCTGGCTCTTCTAGGCGTTTTGACACATGCGAACACTTGCTCAGACAAGGAGCGGTGTCCTCTCCGACGCATTGCCGTTCTTGCTGTTGACACGCGAGAGCGGCTCGGGCTCGGGCTCGTCGGCGAACTGGATGTCGCGAGGGAGCTGACTGAGGCCAAGGCGCTCACGGACACGCTCAACGGCACGCGCCCAGTCGGCGCGCCAGACGATGCCGACACCGACAACTGACGCATACGACAGCGCGACGGTCAGGCCGATCCAGATACCCACCAGGCCGAGGTTGACGCGAGGGGAGAAGGTGAGCCACAGGCCACTGGTAGGGTCAGCTGCCGTACACAACACCTTCAGCTGTACTCACAGAGGAATGCCGATAATGTAGTATGCCGTCATGTTGACAATCGCTCCGCTCGAGTGCAGGGCAAGGGCACGGAGGACGGCGTTGGCCGCACCGGCCATACCGTCCATGACCTGGAAGAGGGCGATGAAGGGCATGACCGCGGCGACGAGGCCGACAACCTCGGGGTCCTCGTTGAACATGTATCCCCAGTTCTTGCGGAACAGCATGACGACCGTGCTGTTGAGGAGCGCAAACAGGAACGCGAGGATAAAGCTCGCGCGCGACGCCCACATCGCTTCCCAGGCGCGACCGGCGCCGAGGAGGTTGCCCACACGCACCGACGCGGCGACACCGAGGGCGGCAGGGAACTGGTACAGCGTCGAACAGGTCGAGAGGAGGACAGACTGGGCGGCCAGGGTGGTGGGGCCGAGGAGAGAGGCAGCGAGAGCGCACACTTCCCATGCCCACCATTCGGACGACAGCATGATGGTGCCGGCGAGACCCAGCGAGGTGACAGTGCCGAGCTTGGAGAAGGTGCCGTGGACGGTGAGCGGGTGGAAGGCCTCACGGGGTCCAATGAAGAGGATGTAGACGAGCAGCATGATGCAAGTCAGGTTGTAGCTGATGGCAGTGGCGATGGCACCGCCCTTGAAGCCCAGACGGATCGAGTCGGGACCCCAGACGAGCAGGTAGTTGAGGACGAGGTTGAGGGGGGCGACAACAAAGAGGATATAGGTGGGGACGCGCATGTTGTTTTGCGACTGGAGGTACTTTTTGAGAACCACGTTGCCTGCGTATCCGGGGATACCGATCGACAAGTACGTGAGGTACTGGTGAGCGAGCGAGGCGACGGTGGGGTCCTGGTGGAGGAAGAGAAGCACAGGCTCAATGTTGAACCACAGCACAAACATCGGGATCATGGCGACGGCCATGACGACGCTCATACGCTGGGTCCACAGGCCGACGCGCGTGGGGTCCGACGATGTCCATGCGGCAGGGAGAAGGGTGTCGAGGGCAGTGGCGAGGCCCTGCATGATGGAGAAACAGGTGACTGACGCAGTCATGTTCGCGAGCCTGTAGGAAGAGTTAGCGGACGATACCTTCGTGACGACGGCAACTCACGACGAGGCAGCGAGCTCTCCGGTTCCGAGGTGGCCGATGGAGATGACACTCGCGAGGGAGAGCGAGTACTCGGCGAGTTGGGTGAAGAAGACCGGGATTGTCGACTTGACAAGCAGAGGAAGCTCGACGGTGAGCGCACCGCGCGCCGAATGGACCTCGTGACCAGTGGCATCGGTAGGGAGGTTGAGGTCGGCGGCATCCAGCTCCTGCGCGGGGTCACACGATAGGATCTCGCCGGTGACACCAGCACCAGGAATCAGGCCGCCATGGAAAGCAGACGCGCGCGCATACTCTGCCTCCTCGTCGTCTGCCTCGTCGTCGAACGTGGGCAGAGTTCGGAACACGGCCACGGGCGAGATGGGACGGGCCTCTGCCGACCGACCACGGCGTGCCATCGATCCATAAGGCGAGCGGCCCGGGTGGCCTTCTTCGTCGTCCATCGAGGACACGAGCGAGGCCGCCATGTCTTCGACAGAAGGAAGCGCGCCGAGGCTGGCACCAGCGGCGGCCGCTGCGTTCCGGTGCGCGAGGGTCATGGGCCTCATGACGGTCCTCGGTGGCGTACGGCCCTTACTCCGTGACCGACTGTTACCCTCGGTAGCGTTCCGTGCGACGATGGGCTGCCCACCGCTGGGAATACCGCCAACCAGGGGCTTGCTGTCCTCGACGGCGCCATAGCTCCCAGAAAGCGCTGGACGCCAGCGACTGCCGGGCCCATCGCCGTCGATGGGGCGGCCGCGCTCGTCGTCGCGCGCACGCTGTGCCAGATCCTCGACGCTGTCCTGCTGGAACAAGAGGACCCCCGAGTCGTCCGGGGCGACAGAAGTGGTGACTGCCGTGCTGGTGCTAATAGTGCTCAACCTCCTGTGCGGGTGGAGAGAGTCGGGTTGCGAGGCGCGACGGCCATCGCCGTCAATGTCGTCGCCGGTGGGCGACCGTGGGCGGTGGGACTGGGCATGTGGGTGCGCCCGAGAACGCTGGATGAGGGCCTCGAGGTTATTTGTGAGAGCTGGGGCGTGTCAGTATGCAGATTCTCACTCTCTCGAGGACGAGGGAGGGGGTATAGAGGAGATGGCTGAGGTGGTGGGCGGAGTTGCCCGCACGACCTGGCCGGCAGATTTGCCTGCTTGGCAGCTGGAGCACGTACCGTACGGCGAGGTGGAGAGGCTCGTTGCGAGCGTCGAGTGCGGAAAGTTGGACATGGTGTCCCCGCTAAAGTGTGCGACTGTTGTTGTTTTCGATGTGTGAGAGTGGACGATGGGAAGAGCGACAGGCAAATTGACGACACATGGGCAGGATCCAGAGTTGCGGCAAAACAGCCGCTCTGCCAGCACTAGGCACACAAGCGCGCGCGTGCATCGCTCGTTGTGGTGATTTACCCGGTCCAGCCAAGGCCCTTGATGACGCCACAGCCGCGGCTGCCGGTGGCATGTGAGGCAGAGCGCAACCTGCAACCAGCCATTGTGTGGCATGTGCGAGGAGCAGCTAGCAGGAGACAGTGAGCTCGCGTGATGGGACGTTGAAATGCGCCTTGTCAAGTGACACACACTACCACAATCACATCGGTATCGCTATCCACACGCTAACATTGTCACCCAGCCCCTCCACGCTTAACTGCCCGTGCTACGTCGCGTCTTGTCTATCACCTCCATGTCTTGAAAAACGTCGTGAATGAGAACGATCTTGAAGACTCGTTTACTTCTGGTTCTTCTGCCAAGGGTCAGCCAAAAACAAAAAGGAGATGTCTGAGGCCGCGGGGACGCGAATCACGCCAATCATCGTTAGACGCACGGGGTTCTCGGGGCTGGTTTGGGCGTCAGTGTGGGCTACGAAGGGCGCCAACGTAGCCACCGTTGGGCCTGCCCGCCGTCCATACACTCACGCAGTCTTCCACATTTCGCCGATCTTGGAAAAGTAGTTCTGGGCGTGTCAGTCCTTTGCTCGAGACGAGAAACGTCGAGATCGAGCACGCGTCTAATTGACTCACGCCGCTGACAAACTTCTCGCCCTTCTTCGTGGCCTCGGCCTTCATGAGGGGCATCTGAGCCTTGACGTAGCGGTTGCTGGGGTGGTCAGTGCCCGTGTGTGTGAAGCGTCTAGTTGCAACGCGGTGCGGTGATCGGAGGGGCATGAGGTGCTTTGCCAGGCCACCCAGAGATGACGGGAATGCGAATGGTCGTGATGCAGCGATGGATGGTCACTCACTAGGCGCCCTTCTTGACCTTCTTCTTGCCAGTCGCCTTGCCTGGGGGTTGACGGTGGAGGAAGGAATTGGGGGAAGGTGGGTCACCGGGGAAGGTGGGTGAGCGGACCGGTACAGTCAGGGAAAAGGGGGGCGAAAGGTGCAGATTCGGTGGCGAGGAAGAGCCGTCGTCAGCGACTGTATGGATTCCCAGGCCATGACGAGGTGCAATGCTCACTCTTGGTGGTAGCAGCTGATGTGGATAGAGGGCGGTGGTGGGAACCATGTAGTTGAGGGTTGTGGGTAATGGGAAGCGAAAGGAAGACCCTACGGTCAGCTCGCTTGCAGCAACGGGTAAACAACCACCACGGCCGCGGCGAGTGGCGAGCTTGCATGTACGTACCGGCCATGTTACTTGAGGTTGGGGTAAAGTGGATGGGTGAGGGTTTGGTGGTGATGTATAGAGAGAGAGAGAGAGTTGTGAATGATAGAGGCAATGGCGAGTGGGGGAAGAAATATATACGGGATGGATGGGGCTGGCGGGCAGACTGATATATGTGCAGTAACCAGCGCGTCAGAGTGACGCGGACTGTGGCACACACACACACATGTACACACACACATCTGTCCCTCTTCGCGGGATCAATCCGTACTCAAACGCCTTGCTCTGCCCTCGCATGCCTCGCACCTGCACACACAGACTCGTAGATCGCAGACGCACGGAGCGCCGGCCCAGCGCTGGTTGCACACACCGTCGCGGGCAAATATATTAATCCTCGTGAGGGCTCGACGCTGGTACGCTGGATGCCCTGCTGGTCTCGTCACCCAGCCCCTCATAGTCCACCACGCACCTCTATTCAAATTACCTGGAATACCTGGAAACGCTCAGCACACGGTGGCAAGCAATGGACCGTCACCTGTTCGACGTGTGGTGGGCGAGCAAATGGTAGGTGCGCACAGGCGAGCACCGTGACGCGGCCTCATCTGCAGATCATCATCGGCACCCAGTCCCGATCATCGAGCTTACAGCGTCCAGGTAGGAAGGAAGGTCTGTATTGGGCAGTTCCAGTGGGCCAGTAGATCGCTGGATCGCTGGAGGAGGATTTATCATGGGGAAGTTGTGGATGAGGCAAACATGACAAGACTTATATGCAGGGGCCGCTAGCCCTGTGTCTACCCGTCGTCACGATAAAGAGGTGGTTTGCAGCTTCGCAACCGATGCTCGCGAGAGTGATCGGATATCGGGATGATCCAGGTTTCAGACTTATGCGCCTCCTCGACCGACGAGGCAGAGGATTCCGAACCACCAACCATCGCCGTTGGACGCAGTGGTCCACAAACCAAAGGCTTTCACAGAGCCGGTTGCCCGAGACTCAGGTCCATACATTTCTCCTCGACTGAACTGGAGCAGATAACCCGACTTCACTTTATTAGACGTGGCTTTCTTGCCTTTCCAAAAGAAAAAGGTGCCGAAAATGAAAAATAAAATAAAAAATAGGCTCATTTGATCCAGCGCGACCTTGCGGCCAAGAGGCGCGAGAGATAGGCAAACAAACTGCACGGACATATGTGAAAGAGTTGAGGTGCGTGTGGAAGGCATGATCACCATGCATGGACGAGGGTCAACCCCAACTACTGAGCCTCATACGGTTGTGGTGTTGTCAATACGGATCAATTTAAATATGTCTGCCAACAACATACCCACCACTTCCTCTGATATAGACTCACTCCATACGCCCATGCTCGCGACCACCAGCTGGAACCCCAACGTTCCGGCGACGACAAGGTGTGAGCGTTCACTGCGAACGGCTCCTTGCTCTGCCTAAATGACCAGCTCAGGAATCCAGGCACAGAGCGCGCTGCCCGCAAATCACGTGACCAAGTGGCCCCGTTCCTCGCTCAAAATGTCTATGAACGCATTCTTCGCCGCCCATCTCAAGACCAGACAACAAACAAATCCATTACCTCACCTCACCTCAATGTCGTTCCGAGGCAACACACGGGGACGCGGACGCGGACGCGGTGGATCCAGCGGGTTCGGCGCCCGTCAGCCCAAGCTTCCTGCAGCGCTCATGGCCGAGGTCGAGTCCAGCTACGGTGGGTCCACAACGCGTTTGTAACTGACCCAGCCAGGCGCTCCCCGTAACCTCGGTGGAGCTCGCGGACGCAAGGACGCCCGCAAGGCCGCACGCAAGGGTCCCTCCCCGCAGGAGAGGCAGCAGCACCGCCAACAGCGCGACGACGAGGACAGCAAGCCAGCGCTCTCGGCCAAGGCGGCCGGCAAGCGTCGTGCCTCCCCCGAGCTCGAGGCCGACAACGACGACCAGCCCGAGCCGGCACGCAAGAAGGCTAAGGCTGCCAAGGAGGACAAGCCGAAGAAGCTCGAGTCCAAGGCCCAAAAGGCCAAGAAGGAGCGCTTCAAGGAGCTCGTCCTCCCACAGGACGACGTGGACGTTGAGGACCGCGAGATTGCTTGGCTCGAGTACATGCTCGCCAACGAGAAGAAGGGCGAGGATGACATGGAGGATGACCTTGATGGTGAGTTAGCTATGGATGGTCCTTATTTGGAGCTAATGACAGACCTGCTCAACTTTGCCGGCAAGCTCGGTCCCGGTGGCAAGGGTATCAGCCGCGGCGACGTGAGCGACGACGACGACATGGACAGCGACATGGACGGGGAGGAGTTTGCAGGGTTCGACGACGACCTGAGCGACGATGAGGAAATCGACCTCAGCGAAGGCGACGAAGAGGAGGACGAAGATGAAGAGGAGGACGAGGAGGAAGAGGGAAGTGACGATGGCGAGGAGGTCGACGCCGACGAGGACCAGGTCGACCTCTCCGAGGACGAGGAGGACGACAAGCCATCTGCTTTCCCCGCCGAGGATGAGACGCCTTCCGCCGAGGCCGCTGCCCCCTCAACCACTGGCCGGTACCTCCCTCCCCACATGCGCGCAGCCGCACTCGCCGAGAAGGCGGCGGGTGACAGTGCTCGCGTCCAGGAGCGCGCCAAGCTCGAGCGCAAGGCCCAGGGTCTTCTCAACAAGTGAGTTCACTGCTTCGTGACACCCCGCTAACTCTTACCGCCAGGCTGTCCGAGGCGAACATCGAGTCCATCCTCGCCGAAGTTGAGAAGCTCTTTGGCGAATACAGCCGCAACGACGTCACCACCACGATCACCACGCTCGTCATCCAGATGATCGGGTCCAAGACCAACCTTCTGGACTCGTTTGTGGTCCTCTACGCCACTCTTGTGGGCGCCCTGCACCGCGTCATCGGTATTGAGTTTGGTGCCCACTTTGTCCAGACCCTCGTGCACAAGTACAACGAGCTCATCAACGCCGCCGACAAGGATAACGAGGAGGACGACGCCTACAAGGAGGCCCACAACCTCCTCACCCTCATTGCCGAGCTGTACAATGCCGGCGTGGTCGGCGCTGGTCTTGTGTACGACCTTGTGCGCGGATTCATTGGTGACAGCGTCATGGCCGAGCGCAGCGTCGAGGGCCTGCTCAAGATTCTCAAGTGTAAGCTAAACACCGAAGTCCGAAGCTGACATTCAGGCTGTGGTTCTCAGCTCCGTGCCGACGACTCGGCATCGCTCAAGGACATTGTCGCCCTTGTCCAGGAGCGCACTCGCGGAAAGGACAAGGAGATGACCACCCGTGCTCGTTTCATGGTTGAGACGCTCGTCAACCTCCAGAACGGCAAGAAGAAGGGTCTCGGTACCGAGCGCGAAGACGTTGCGCGCATGCGCAAGTACCTCGGTGGCATGGGCAAGAAGCGTCGTCGTGAGTTCACCAACGCGATGCGATAACTGACGTCCCAGTTCTTGCTCCTGAGCCTATCCGAGTCAGCCTTACCGACCTTCTCAACGCCGACTCGCGCGGCAAGTGGTGGCTCGTCGGTGCTGGCTGGAGTGGTAACCCTCTCGTCGAGCGCGGCGACACCATCACTGTCGGCAAGAAGGAGAAGAAGAAGGCCAAGACCGAGCAGGAGGACGAGGAGGTGCTTCTTGAGCTGGCCCGCAAGCAGGGTATGAACACGGATGTGCGCAGGAGTGTGTTTGTCACTCTTCTCACGTCCGAGGACTATATCCACGCTTGTGACCGTCTCAACGCCTTCCGCCTCACTCAGGTCCAGCAGCGCGAGTTTGTTCGCGTCGCCCTCCACTGCTGTGGTATGGAGACCAACTACAACCCGTACTACACCTTGGTCCTCAACAACCTGTGCGCCAACTCGTACGACCACCGCTTCACTTTGCAGTACGCTCTGTGGGACCTGCTCCGCGAGCTCGGCGAGGGGGCTGTGACCGACTCGCGCGCCTCGCACGTTGCCCGCGCGCTCGCATTCTGCTTTGCTCGTGGCAGTGTCGACGTGACGATCCTCAAGGCCGCAGACTTTACCGACCTGTCCAAGCCGACGCGCAAGTTCTTTGACAACGTCGTGCGCTCGACTCTGCTCGCTATCCAGACTCCGTCCCCACTCCTGACCCTCCCTCGAGCGTTCACGATCGACGACACTGATATCGAGGCTGTCGAGGAGACGTTTGAGAAGGCCCTTGCTGCGCCCGAGCTCGCTGGCGGTCTTGCCTGGGTCATGCAGAGCGTTATCAAGAACCCAGGTAAGGGCGTGAACGAGCTGGAGGGCAAGGTGCTGCGGGTGTGTGGCCAGGCGGCACTGAGCGTGCTCGCCAGGGCTGTTTAGAGGAGTTGGTTGACTAGTCATATGCATTTGTATCATCATGGAAGGGAGGTGGGTGTTGCGCTGGTACAGTGAGAATGGTGGCTGCTCGTGGTAGAGATCGCAAGACTTGGCGCGGGACAAAACTGACCTCGCTCGATCACAGATCGTCAGTGGATCAGTGGCCAGTGGACAACCTCCACCCTCCTCATTCCGCCCCACTTGCGTCGATATTGACATCCGACCATCCACCATCCATCACCTACCAACGATGGGAGAAGGCGTTCCCATCACCAACACCCTCTTCCCCCCTCCGCCAGGGTACTACAAGGCGTTCACTGCGCAGAATGTCGCTCGTTTGGCAGCTTTGCGCGCGCAGACCAGCACCGCCGACGGTGATGTCGACCTCGACTCCAACTCTGCCGGTCCATCCACCGCTCCGGGCAAGGACAAGGACGGCAAGCCCCTCGCTGGCGTGGACGTCGAGGCCCTCGCGGCCCCCGCGCAGGCAGGCGAGATGGACAAGCTAGTCGCCGAGCTGTCCCCGCCCCGCGCCGACGGGGTGCTCGAGGACGGCAGGTGGATGCTGTTTGGGCAGATGTACACTGTGAGTCGCCGCTTTCCCCGCTCCTGTCTGGCGACTCTCACCAGCTTCTCCTCTATCCAGATTCACAAGCTGATAATTGCAGGCCGAACCGCACATTGCCAACGCCAAAGAAATCGGTCTGCCAGCACTCGTCTCTGACCCGGTGTCGGCTGGCGGTGACAGCGAGCGTGCGGCCCTCCCGACCCTCCTGCACAGTTTCCTGCACACGCTTCTCGCCCTCGTGGACGTCCTCACGGGCACGGCGCGGATACCGGGCGAGTTGGAGATGACGGGGCGCGCGAGCGAGGGTGACCAGGTGAGTAACCAGACTATTCGCATGGAAGTGGTGAGACTGACTTGCAACAGTACGTCCAGCACCTGAGCAACTTGGCTGCAACGATGATGGTGTCTGCCAACCAACTTCGCGGGGTGCAGGTTAGTTTGCCGTATCCTCAGGATCACAGCTAACATCCAGGCCGAGGCGACGCTCGTGATGCTCATGGAGAAGCAGCTCGAGGAGAGGCGCGCGCAGACGTCTCGTCTGAAAGAGTGGGTGTTCGACGCGATCGGCGTAGCTGACCCGCCCAGGAAGTGTGCCGAGATCTCTGCCACGATTCGACGACTCAAGACTGCGTCCCTCGTCGAGGCCGGTGCTAGCAAGCCAGCAGACGTTGAAGCACCTGACGAGAGTGCGCCGGCGGCAGAGGGCGAAGAGAAGGGCGCCGACGAGGCAATGGTCGTCGACTCGCTCGAGGTCTAGTGTTCCTCCGTGACTTTGTAGACGAGAATACCCTGCACATGCATACCCCGTTTCGCCATTACAACGCCCATTACAGCGCCCATTATAGCGCCCATGACAGTGCTGGGCCAGTGATGGACTTGGGACGACACCGGCAAGCACGCCCGAGCAAACACGCCCAAGCACGCGCAAACATACACTGATCAACCGAGCGCCCAAACCTACAATCCAGAGCTGTCAACACAATGTCAACATCCCAACGTATTGTCAGCGTCCTCCCACCGATCCAGCGAAAGCTCTTGGCTGTGTAGTGCACATGTACATGTGCATGAATACAAGACGATAGAAGAAGTGTTGAAGTTGTCAAACAAGGCTTGGACCCCCGGCCACTGAACAGGCTCGACGGTCCACCCAAACCACGTTTGCGAGCCGATGGCCCATTCGTCTCCTCTACGGTAGGACGACCGACACGCTGTGCGCTCCATCACTCGGAGAGGAGGAGCAGCAGCAGAGACGGAGCTTTTTGAAAGCAGAGTTAAAATGCGTTTGTACTGTTCAACAGAGGCATCCATGCGTCTTAAATACCCAGCAGCGCGGGTCTCGCGGTGCGAGACGACGAGCAGGAGAACCTCACTTTTTTGAAAGGTGTGGAACATGACGTGTAGTGTGTGTTGGGCGCTGGGGCGTATCACACACGGTGCCACGTGCGTAAACGGGGGGACGACGTGAAAAATGAATGCGCCACAATGTGCCCGACGCCCCGGCATTTGGGTCGGCGTTACACTAACGAACAACTGTCAGCCAGCAGCCACCGTCCTGCGAGGCCCGCTGGCTGCACGACGTTTCGAGGTCCGACGCAACTTCCTACTCAGCCTTCAAGGACAAAAGAGGTGGGTACCACAGACGGCGACAACGTCGCCGTCGACGACAACGACAGAACCGCCGTGCTGACGCTTGCTTCCCCGCTGTCCCCGCCATCGTCGAACTCCGTTTACCGCGTCGTCTCTCGTGTCGTCTGTGTCCTTGTGCCGCCCTTGTCGCAAACGTCAAATTCTCTCCCCTTTGGTGCACTCTTGTGTCCTCCCTGCTGTTTCTCGACTCGCCAACTCTCCCCCTGTGTTCTTGTCTGCGCTCTGCCCGTTTCGTGCGCTCCTGGAAACCTCGAAATTTGCCTGTGCTTGTGTCAATTTCAATTTGTCTTGCGGTCGAATTTGGACACTGCCCAAATCTTGAATTTCTCCTTCGTCTCCTCTTTCGCCATTTCCTCATTCCTCTCTTCCCTCCAACAGCACCATGGTCAAGCACAACAACCAGCTCCAGAAGAACCACTTCCACAAGGACTGGCAGAGGAGGGTGAAGACCTGGGTGCGTAGATCAGGATTCTCGGGACCGAGTTTGAAGGAGCAGCCTTTCTGACCATCTCGTGCAGTTCAACCAGCCCGGCCAGAAGAAGTCGCGCCGCACCGCCCGCTCCAAGAAGGCTCTTGCCTCGGGTGCCGCTCCCCTCCAGCGTCTCCGCCCCGCCGTCCGCTGCCCCACCCAGCGCTACAACATCCGCATCCGTGGTGCGTAGGACCTGCTTCTCGGAGGAATCTCGAGAGCAAACTTTACTGACAATCTTTCCAGAGGGCCGTGGCTTCACCCTCTCCGAGCTCAAGCTTGCCGGTGTCAACCGCAAGTCGGCCAAGGGCCTCGGCATCGTTGTCGACCACCGCCGCCGCTCCAAGTCGGAGGAGTCGCAGAAGCTCAACGTTGAGCGCCTCCAGGCTTACAAGGCCCGCCTTGTTGTCTTCCCCCGCGTCCACGGCAAGCCCAAGGCCGGTGACGCCCAGGGTGACGACCTCACCGCCCACATCACCCGTGACCTCCCCGCCCTCCCCGCCACCTACGTCGCCGAGGCTCCCCGCGCCATCACCGCCGAGGAGAAGGAGTTCAAGGCCTTCACCGCTCTCCGCCAGGCCCGCTCGGACGCTCGCCACGCCGGCAAGCGCGCCAAGCGCGCCGCCGAGAAGAAGGCCGCCGCCGAGGAGGCCAAGAAGTAAATGCTCTAATTCATTTACGACTTGGTTTTCTGCATGGAGAGGGCTGTGTATTCTTATGCCGGGATGCACGTTTGACCGGACCACCGGAATGTTGCAGCAGTGCAGAGCCAGATTGCGCATATGTGTGTGGAGGACCGGGACTGTGACACTAATCAAGGCTGGGAGACGGACTGGGAGTGTCGAGTTGGGAAAGTGTTCGTTGCCAGCGCGGGAGGGGTATGGTTGGCTCTGCTCGTGTGACAGACGAAGGAGCCGTCATGACGCATCTGAGGCTGTGGTCTAGCACGTCAGACTCGACAGAACACTACGAAGTTGGTCAGTCATCTGTTCATGCTGTTCGCCCACCGTGGTCAAGCGAGGAACACCGAGCAACGAAGGCAAGGCCATCTGGTGTGCCGTGCGTGGCCACAATGCCACTGGCGCGAGGAATCAGCCGTCAGCGTCTTCGTTGACTTCGCTACATGTATTTTGCCCCTCCCCCGGGAGTACATAACGCGTGAAGTGCATTCTTTGCATTGCATGTATGTATGCGTTTGCGTCTTGCCGTGGAGGACGCCGCATGATGAGTCACGGTGTAAGTGAGCACCGACGCTCGTTGCAAGCCACGACCTGGTACATGCCTCAACCATTTGACCGCCTCCTGGGCACCTCTATCAACGCCAGTGGCCAGTGGTAGACAGTGACACACGTCCCAGCCTACAAAGCCTGCGTCGCAACTGGCTATGACTGCGTGAGTGCATGAGTGTACTCGTCCCATCCTACCCCGGCCCCTGGCGAAACACATAACGCTTTGCCAAGAGCCCGCCAAGGTCAAGATTTCAGCGGATAGTGTGTTTCTGGGGCGACCCGAAAACGCATAACGCGCCCGCGTCCGTTGAAACTTGGCCGAGCTTTTTGAGCATACTTGGTTATCGAGCTTTTCGAGCTTTTTGAGCATGCTGGTTACAACCGAGCTTTTTGCTCGAAAAGCTCAGACATGCTTTATCCGGCGATCGTATCGTGCGTCTATGGATGGGCGCAACGGGCGCAAGAGCCGTCAGCGTTCAGTGCAACCCCCATGTGGCGTGATAGAGCAGGTCACATATCAATGGATCATTCGTAGAGGTGTGTCAATGTCAGCCCGTATGCAAGAGCCCAGTTAGCAAGTAGCTGTTGATCTGCATCAACCCCCGTCCAAGAACCGTTGACTGCAGCACCAACGTTCGAGTTACAGGCTGAAGAGTCGGCGTTCGACATGCCACATCAAGTCATGGACGACCAGTGCCTTCGTGGCGCAAAACTACATAGAACAGCGGGGAGCGACTTGGCGGATTCTACAGTGAGGACATCATACGTGCGACGCAGACGATCGCTCCCAAGAGTTCATGATAATATGCAAATGGGACACCCAAACAAACGTGGACCCATTCTCTGACGTCGACTGGGGGTGCGCGGACAGTCAGTGTCCGCGTCGTGGGGTAGGACATGAACGCCACGCCACGGCTTCCCATGACCTGCCACCAGGGTGATCGCCCGCCCACATCCACCCACAAGGGCTAGCACACTGCATGGGAGGGCCTGGAATCGGGGCAGCAGCCTCACGCACGCAGTATCAAGCGACATCAAGACCCCACCGGCCGTGTGGATTCATTGATCTCGATTTTCAGATGTTTGTTTTCCCACTTTGGCTAATAGCTCCTTCTCGGACGATGTGCCCTGCCCTGTCCCCGAACCCGCGGAGCGGCCGTTTCTGTGTCTTCATGGAGCAAGGAGCGAGTGTAGGGTATGGCGCTGTGCCCTTTGTACAGCCAATATATTTCAATCACTACGATCAATAACGTACGATGAACAAGTGGGCCATAGGGGGCGGCGCCGAGTGTGGGCAACAGTGTGGGGACGTGAGGTCAAGCCGATGCGCGATGGTATACGTTTGGTGTATGGCACAAGAACCACGCAGCTTATGGTCCTGGGACACAGTGCTCATCGACGTATCATGCCACAGTTGACCCATGGCCCATGGACGATACGACACGAGCGGCAACTGCGGCAATGGCAGGTTGGTTGTGCCTTTGGGTCGTGGCATGTGGTCGGGCCGCATCCTCCGGGCATATCTGCATATCTTAGGCTGGCGAGCCACTTGCAGCCAGTGGCTGAGGTTGTATCTGGCAGCTGGATGTACGCGACAAGCTGTGACCTGTGCGCGACCGGACTGATGTTCTTGCCCGCGATCTCGGACGTTGGCGCCTACCTCACCTCCGTTGCTCGTGACTCGCGCACGCGGCCCTGCGTTTGTGCACCTCCTGCAGGAGTGCAGGCCCACCGACTCAGGTCTCTCGTGCAGAAATAATTCTTTCTGAATCTCGCAATAGGGCAATGGGTGCGTCCACTCACTGGCCGTTGCGTTGTCTGCGCTCTCGTGCTTAAGCCCGGCGGGCCGTTGCGTGGCCCCCATGGGCGGGTTCTAACCTCCCCATACTCTTTGTCGGTCTGTTCCCTAGAAACGCGGGTCACAGAGCGTCCCTTCTCACACATCGCACGACGCGAGTCAGGTTTCCAGGTGGCCAGGTGGAGGGGGCAGGGCTTTGGCGGCAAGCCTGACAGCAAGCCTACAGCGAGCTTTGGGTGGGGATGGCCCATGGACGGGAGCATTCCTCGGGTATCTGCGGAAAGGGCATGGCGCCCCATAGAGCCGTTGCAAGCGTGTCGAGCGAGAGCGTTGGGGGTGTCTTGACAGACGGGGGCCAGATCGTCGCATCAGCGAGTCGCTAAACATACAAAGGCGCGCTTATCGCACCCCGTCTCTCCCCAGACACCCCCAATCGAACACTTCTCTTCGACGTCTATACCCAGCTTTCCACAGCTACTAGAATAACGTATCACTCTCGTCGCGCCCGCTTTTGATTTAATCCCTACCCCTCCCTCTCTCCACCAACCACACCGAACCAAAACAACACACTTTCAAGATGGCTCCCTCTGGTGACAAGGGCTTCAACTGGTCGAACATTGCTGTCGGCGCGACCATGAACCTGGTGAGTGACAAATGAGATCCTTTTCCTAAGAGACATGCTGACAAAGCGCTCAGTTCGAGGTGACCACCCTCGGCCAGCCCCTCGAGGTCGTCAAGACCCAGATGGCTGCCAACCGTACCCAGAGCATGGGCGACGCTATGCGCACCATCTGGTCGCGCGGTGGCATCAAGGGCTTCTACCAGGGCCTGATTCCTTGGGTAAGTGCAGCAAACACGACGACGTGTAGACGTGTAGCGCTGGCACGCTGGCACGCACAGTCAAAGCCACACCGGGCAACTGCTGACCCGACCAGGCGTGGATTGAGGCGTCGACCAAGGGCGCCGTGCTCATCTTCACCTCGTCCGAGATTGAGAAGTACGCTACCGGCTCGCTCCACATGTCCAAGGCTGCCGCGGGCATGCTTGGCGGTATCGGTGGTGGTGTCGCCCAGGCTTACGCTACCATGGGTGAGTGAGAACGGATGTGGCGGAGGGAGGACAGCCGGCGCCGGGGTATCGGCCTACCGGCGCCAATACCCGACAGAGCAAGCCTGCGCCCACACTCACGACCAATAACGGTCGTGTGCTGCTGCTGCTGTGTGGCCGTCGGGACCCCGCAAACTGCCGTGCTGACAATGGACAGGCTTCTGCACCTGCATGAAGACCGTTGAGATCACCCGCCACAAGCAGGTCGTGTCTGGCGGCAAGCCCGAGTCGACCTTCAAGGTCTTCGCCGACATTTACAGCAAGGAGGGCATCAAGGGTATCAACAAGGGTGTCAACGCCGTCGCCGTTCGCCAGGCTACCAACTGGGGATCGCGTTTTGGTTTCGCCCGTCTCGCCGAGAACGGTATCCGCAAGCTCCGTGGCATCTCCGAGGACAAGCCCCTCTCGGCCCCCGAGAAGATTGCCGCTTCCACCGTCGGCGGTGCCCTCGCTACCTGGAACCAGCCTATCGAGGTCGTCCGCGTTGAGGTGAGTAGTCGTCGTGTTGGAGTGCACAGGCAGAAGAGCAGGGGGCCGTGGCACACCCCCGGTCGGACACGGTGGCAATTTTCACCGAGTGCCCCGGACCGACCTTCTGCCGGCCCGCAGGCGCTCTCCAGCTCTCCACAGGCTCCCAGCTAGCTCCCAGGACACCCCTGACGCCCCCCGCAGATGCAGTCGGCTATCAAGAACAAGGACCCCAACCGCCCCGCCAAGCCCACCATCGTCAACACCCTCCAGTACATCTACAACCAGAACGGCATCAAGGGCCTGTACCGCGGCGTCGCTCCCCGCATCGGCCTTGGCATCTGGCAGACCATCTGCATGGTATCGTTTGCCGACTACGTAAAGAGCTGGGTAAGTCGCTTTCCGGGACTTTGAGCGTCTTAGACGACGTCTCTGGAGGTGTAGAACTGACAAAAACACCAACAGATTGCTGGCCAGCCCATCGGAAAGTAAAACCGGCGGATAAATCGCCGAACGGATGGTTCAGAGCCAGACTTGTAGCAGGTTGTTTGAAGAGAGTGCCCCGTATAGAGACCCCCGCACCCGTGCAGGCATGCATTAGTAAGAAACAATGGAGGGAAGAGGGGTTGACGTTGTCGGGGTTTTGTTGGAGGTCATAACACTTTGCCGCGCACAAGGACCGTCAGCTCAACTGTGCGTTCACCAAGCATAATGCAGGTACAGGGCTTGCGTAGCTATCTGGTGATATGATTGCTGAGAGCAGAGAGGCAGAAACGATCGACTGGTGTGCGGTTGAATGCAAAAGTGAAGGATCAAGTGGGAGATGATGGAGGTCATGAACCAGGAAGCTTAAAGGGGTGGAGCGTATATATGCTACTGTAGACCAGCTGTCGGCTGCGCTGTGAGATGATTTACATGTGTTGCGAAGCTCCTGAAACTGCATGATGCTATGCACATGGGTGCGCATGTCATGATAATCTGACGCGGGAGGAGAACTGCAATGGGGCACTGGTGCACTGGCGCACTGGACGCGTCGACGCGATGAAACCCAGCAGTTGGCAGCAGTGGCGACACGGGACTGGGGGGGACCCGTTGGCCATATGGCGACGGAACCAAATCGCCCCACCCAGGAAGAGTCGCAGCGTTGGTCGCGCGCGCCCGTCTACCAGGCTCTCTGGCCAGTCTGGGTTGTGGGCGCGCGTGTGCGGTGGATGCGTGCTGTTGGGAAACGCCACCTGGCCACTCTGGAACAGTCTTGCTCTCTCTTTCATCCTCCATCACACACCCACCCACTCTCCTTTCACTCTCCCTCCTCCCCCTCCCTCTCCTTCCCCACACAACGAAGTAGGCATCCCACCCCGCACCCCTCCTGCTCTCCACAACAACAACAACTAACGCGCACTCCAGGCCCACCGGCTGGCCCGCATCCTACCATGGCTTCGTCGACGCTCCGCCCCCACCGCTCCCCATCGCCCACGCCGCCGGCGGCCCCGGCCGTCGTCAACCCTTCCAACCCCGCCAAGCTCATGCGCCAGTCGCTCGGCCCTCCTACTACCTCAGGAAGCGCGTCCGCAGCCCGTGGTTTCGGTCTCGGACAGGCGCCGCAGGGAGCCGGTGGCCCCCTCTCCCAAGGCCGCCACGTCTCGACTTCGGGCGTGATGCTGGGTCTCGGCGGTTTGAGCAGCAGCAACCGCGACTCGCTCTCCCCCAGGCCTAACATGGGTGGCAGCCGCACCGTCTCGGCCGCGCCGGGACGTCCCTCGTCGGAATTCCTCCCCACTGGCCGCGAGTCGGCTCGTACCCCCGAGGCTGAGCAGATTGACCAGTGGTTCAAGCACCTCGCCTCCTGGGAGGCTACCCTCGTGAGTCGCGATGAAGAGCATGGCCAACCCTACACGCGAACCACAGCTGACATGTCCACGTAGGAGGAGATGGCCGCTGCGAGCACGGACCAAAACTTCACCGAGGAGCTGAGTGCCATCGAGCAGTGTGAGTGGGACATCTCTCCCCGGGGGAAAGCGTGCCGGCCGTGACGCGCGCCGTGCTGCGCCCCAGTGCGCGCGGACCACCAGGCGGCGTCAGCCCACGCATATACCGAAAAGCTCAACTGACATCGTTACCACAGGGTTCCGCGTGCTCTCCGAGGCCGAGCGTACGGCTGCTCTCTACTCGCTGCTGCAACACTCGACTCCGGTCCAGATCCGCTTCTTCCTCAGCGTCCTGCACCACATGGCCCAGGCCGACCCCATGGCGGCGGTTCTGTCGCCTACCCCGGCTGGTCCCCCTTCCATGCATGCTCAGATGGAGTCCAAGCTTGCTGGTATGGGTCTCAAGTCGCCCTCGGCTGGCGGCGGCACGGGCTTCACTGGCTCGCCCACCGCCAACCACTACCTTGCCCCCGAGTCGGCGCTCGAGTCGTCGGTTGCAAAGGCCAAGGTTCTCCGTCAGAACCGTATCTCTGCGCCTGGCACCCTTACCTCATCGTCCGAGGCGCGCTGGTCGAGCCAGCTCGACCAGGTTATTGAGCGCGGTCCGTCCCCGGGTCTTGACGACGCCAGCGTCCGCTCTCGCTCCCCGCAGCCTGACATTCGCCCCAAGAGCACCGACTTCTCTGGCGGCGCCGGTGGCCACGAGCCTGGCTCGTACGGCTCGCGCTCGACCACCCCCCGCCTTAGCACAGGTCCTGGTGGCCTTGGCCTTGGCCACCCCAGCGAGGTGTCGCCTGGTGCCACCTCGCCGCTGGTGCCCTCGGGCTCATGGGCGTCCATGGTCAACACGCCTATTGCCCCGATGTTTAATACCGACAAGGACTCTGTTAATGCCATCAGCTCGCTCGCCAACCTGCAGTTTGCCGCCGGTGCCGCTGCTGCCGCCAACCGTGTCCAGCTGGACGATGCCCGCAAGTACCGTCGCCCTACCGGCGGCAGTGCCGTGTCCCAGAGCCGCAACGTTTCGGGCATCTCGAACGCTGGCAGCTACGGTGGCCACGACGACGATGGCCGCACCTCACCTTACCCCGGTGGTGGTGGTGGCGGTGGTGGTTTCGGCGGCTGGGGTGCGGGCTCGCGCAGCGGTGGTGACTACACGTCGCTCGGCCTTGGCGACCCCGTCTCTCTGGGAGCTCTTAGCATGAACCTCGCCAACCTCAACATGGGTGGCAACCCGCTTGCGTCGCCCAACGCCGCCCACCTCCAGATGCTCGCGGTCGCACAGGCTCAGGCTCAGATCTCACAGGCTGCTCAGGCCGCTCAGGCTGCTCAGGCTGCCCAAGCTGCTCAACTGGGCGGTTACGGCTACCCCTCTGGCCAGTCGACTCTCAGCGCACCCCGTGCCAACCGTATCCCCTCGGGTCGCCGCTCGCCCATGCTTGGCGGCGGCCACGGCCACCCAGGCAAGTCGCCCTCCCCCGTGCCCATGGCGCAGGGCCAGGGTGGTGGTGCTGGCGGCGGCGCTGGTGTGGCCGGTCCCGACGACGTGGACATTAAGATCCTGGACGACGTCTCGAGCTGGCTCCGTGTGCTCCGTCTCCACAAGTACACGACCAACTTTGAGCACTCGAACTGGCGCGACATGGTCCAGATGACAGACCAGGACCTGCAGGACAAGGGTGTTGCTGCCCAGGGTGCCAGGAGCAAGTTCCTCAAGGTGAGTGGTTCACGCCGAGACACAGAGCGTGGGAAAGAGGGGTTTCACCTCGCTGCTGCGCACCACCAAATACAATTGGATACTGACAACTGCTTAGGTCTTCTACAACGTCCGCACCACCGCAGGCTTGCCGCACCCGCCTGGATCGGAGCAGTGGGCCCCCGGTGCCGACGGCAAGGACAAGGAGGACAAGTGAATGGACACTGCCCGCCCGGCTGTCGCTTGAAAACTTTGAAACTCGACTTTTGTCTTGAAATGACTTTATACCCCTTTGATGACGACATAACAGAGTGAGAGAGAGAGTGAGAGTGCTAGTAGTAGTAGGCGACAGACAGAGACAAATACATAACCAATCCCTACCCTATCCACGCCGCAGCTTCCCCCCAAGGTTAGTTTACAATCAGTGTTGTCTTCGAGTCGCAGCGCCAAGGACGTTGCGAGTCGAGAGGCGGAGGGGGGAAGCGTAGGGTTTTATCAGAGGATAGCAGGGAGAAAGGGGAGATGAGGTCTTATGCGGTAATTTGACGATGCATCTGTCTGCGACGACTGTGGAGAGGACCGGTTCTGGGACTCGTGTTCTCCCAGGCACTCACTGCATGGCCTACATCGCATGTGGCGGAATAATGTAGAGTCATGGAGTGTTCTTGACCATCTCGAGCTTGAACTGGACTGGGGGCAAGTATTTACCTCGTTTGGAAGCCACTACAGCTACTGTACTGCGCTACTACTGTAGCGATGTAGAAATGTTGCCGACGCGCCGAGCCACGAGATCCCACAGTGATGATTGCCGAGCAAGGCTCCCAGCAAGACGACAGAGGCAGAGGAGCATGTGAGAGGGGTTCACATTCATGGATAAGAGGGGGGATTGAATAGATTGGAGAGTGTATGCACAGTCGGATGCGTTATTCTTAGTCTCTATCTATGTCGCGCCACCCGCTCGTTGTTGATTTGGACTACTTGTCCGGCTTTTGCATCGTAACCTCGCTTCCTGCGTCGCGGTTCTCGCGCGCTCTGGATGTTCACTCTCTCCTCTCTGTCTCTCCTCTTTCGATGCCTCCCATCACCCTTCTACCCGCAGTCCCTCTCGAGTTTCCGCTACCTTTGGACAGGTTTGGCCAGTTCTATGCCTACATCGACGCGGTCGGCGATGACGATGTGCTGACGGAGAACATGCTCCAGTCAGCCATGAATCTCCTTACCACCCTTGCCTCTGGAAACGTGACTCCAGATGTCATGTCGACGGCTGGAATGCTAGTCGTCCGGGAAAAGGTAGACCTCGCCCAGATTCTTGGTGGCACGTCAGGCCAGACGACATCATTCACCCAGCAGCGTATCCCGGCCCTCTTGATCAAGTGGAAAAACGAGGTCGATGCGCTCAGAAAAGCTCAGGTGCCAGTGAGTGCGCCCATTTGGTGTGCCTCCTCAACGTTGTTAGAGTATCTAATAGCCTCTCAGAGTCAATCGCAGACGAGCAAGACGGTCGCCAGTCACCAGAGTGGTGTCCGCAACCCAGACATAGTGGTCATCTTCAAGCCGCCCTGAGGAAGAGGCCGCCTCCCCTACCCATCAGGAGCGGTGGTTTGTCCAGCAGCGGAAGCAACAACAGCATGCGCAGGAACAGCACAGCCAACGTTCAACTGCCTCGCCCTTGACACCAAACTGCACGCCTGAGCGTTTCAAGCGGATGTATGCCCAGGAAGAGATCAACCGTACGACCCCTCTTCACGCTAGAACCAGTGGGGACACCGATTCCGACAGCAGTGTAGACGAAGACGAGGTCAACAAGTGGGCCGCCTCTTTCACCCTTCGCGGCTGGCGCATCCGCCTCGTATCGTTTGGTGAATATGACGCTTTAGTGTCGGCCGCTACATGAATGCACTATAGACAATGAGGTGATGATGAGTTGACCATGGGCATGAATGAGACGGAGGTGTTGTTATTATGATACTGTTAGTGCACCCCAATGTTATAAACGGCATATGCTTATGCTTTCCATAAGTGATGTGATAGGCTTGATCCTTTGTCCGGCCCCGCACACCAGCCACTTCGCGGTTCATGTTTGGTCAACCCCCACAAACCCAACGAAAAGCTGTGTCCTCACGCACGCAGGAGAAAACTTAGCACCAGGTTAGATACGTGGATGGGTAGTGGCTGGATATGTCGTGGGAAAGATATCGTAGATGATCAAATAAAAAAAACCAAGTAAAATGAATTAAAACAACGCCAGAAACCCAGATCTTCCTTTTTTCGTCGTTACAACAATAACCAAGACTCCTCTGTCGTGTTTTCCAACTGCGTGTATTCCAGCTCATTCTCACAAGCCCAACAAAATAGACCCCTGCACACACCCACATCTCTCCTCACCACTGGTTAATCGTCCGGACGCTCGCGGGGGGCGAGCTGGGCGGGATCGGGAAGAAATCCAGTGGCGGGAGGACTGACCCTTTCCTCTTCTCCTTGACACTCGTGCCCCCGCTGCGGGTATCCTCTTCGGTCTCGAGCTCCGAGTCTGTCTCGGTCTCGGAGTCGTCGTCGCCCTCGTCGTCCTCCCCGCGCATCATTCCCATGCCCCGCAGGTCGGCGCCGGGGAGGTTGACGGTGAGGTTGGTCAAGCCGGTGGCGAGGTTCGGGACACTCCTGGAGGGCGGAGGGCGGGGGAAGTCCCGTGCACTGGCGAACCCCTGGCGGTGGATGGACTTTGACTTTGTGCGGGAGACGGGGTGGGCGCCGTCAATGCCGATGCCGATACCTTTTGAGCCAGGGAATGAGGCCCCGGTTGCTGTCACCGGCGCGCTGCCTGGTCCGTCGCGGTGGCCATAGCCATTGCCGTGTCCGTGGGTCTTGGCAATAGTCATGCGGGTACGGTGCGGACGAGTGATGTTCTGCTCCACCGTCGGAAGAGGACTAGTGGGGATCGGTGCCACGTCGGACTTGGGCTCGGTGATCTTGTACACCTTGTTGATTTCCTCAAAGTAGTGGTACTCGATCTGGTAGCGGCGGAGTTCTGCAGAATGTCAGCCCAGTGCTGCCCTGGTGTCCTGGAGGCGTTACATACTCTGAGCGGCAGTGAGGAAGCCAGACTCTGGTGTCCACTCGTCCGTGGTGAGGATGACGGCCTCGAGCAGCTCCGCGCCCTTGAGACCCTCGCGCTTGGCCACGGCGTTTAGTTCATTGCGACACGCATCGACGAAGCGCGGGTTGCTGCAGAGACTTTCCAGGTTGGGGTAGTTGTTGAATCCATTCTTCTTGGCAAAGCTGGCCAGATTCGTGGGGTGGGCGACAACCACCATGGCAGGGTTGTGGTGGCCGACATCGGGAATGATACAGCCGTTGTACACAAACGTGCAGCCCTTGTAGATTGCCTCGAGGCGCTCCAGAAGCACATACCGGCCCTGTGCAAGACGGACATGGTTCTTTACACGGTCAATGACGTTGAGCGTGCCATCCTTGTTCCACTGGCCGATATCGCCCGTCTTGAACCACCCATCGGGGGTGAACGCGATCGCATCGAGTCCCGGACGCTTGTAGTATCCCTTGAACATGGCCGGCCCACGGATGTAGATTTCGCCACGGGGCGGGTTGTCGTGTGAGAAGTATCCAAGGCCTTCCTCGGGGCGGTCGACAAGCTTGATCTCGACACCGGGCATGGGACCTCCCACAGCCCCAAAGGTGGGCCAATGTGGATGGCAGAGGCACGCCATGGCCGTCCCCTCTGTCAAGCCATAGCCTTGGATCATCTGCACAAGGGCGGCACTCAGAAAGGCCTGGGTGGAGCGGGCAATGGCAGAGCCCCCATTGAAGAGCGTCCTCAGCCGTCCGCCGGTGGACTGTTGCACCTGTTTGAACACGAGCGCGTTGGTGACGCCAATCACACCGGGGATGGACTTTTGGATTGCCTGGCTCTTGGCCTTGACGGCCATGTTGAACACCGCCTTCTTGAGGGCTCCAGACTCTTCAACCTTGCTGAGAATGCCTTTGCGCAGCAGCTCCCACACCTGTGGCACGGCGATCATCATGGACTTAGGAGAGCAGGTCAGCAAAGCTCGACCGATGCTAAGACGCCCTCACTCACCGGCCGTATCTCCTGGATATCATTCTTGCAGTACTTGACTCCAGCATCTGTTAAAGTCTTGATACGGCCGTAGGCGATGGGCAGGCCGGCAAAGATAAAAGTCATTTCCACAGCAAACTCGAGAATGTGTGCTTGAGGGAGGAAAGCGAGGTACACATCCTCACCCTCGAGAATGTCGCCCATGATGCCGTGAGACGAGCCGACGGCAGAACACACCGCTCCGTGGGTGAGCAGCACACCTTTGGGCTTTCCGCCGCCGCCACTCGTGTACATGCAACAGAACACCTCTTCGCGCTTGGCCCTGTGGGCCTGAACATGTGGGTTCTCGAGACCAATGTCGCGCAACTCGTCGATCGTCATGATCTCGATGTTTTCGTACCCGCGCAGATTCTCGAGGGTCGCCGGGTCCGCCTTGCCGTCGTACACGATGAGCTTGATGTTTGTCTTGGCAATGAGACGTTCGAGGTTGGGCAGCAGGTCGGCGTTGGTGAACACGCCTTCGGCTTCGGCCTCGACTAAACATTCGCCCAAAACGGTCTGCGTGGCTGTGTTGTACACAGTGCAGATTGGCGCCCCATTGAAAGCACACGCCTGAGCCATCATCATCCAGTTGCGTCTGTAGATCAGCGTCAGCACAAGGCCACGGGAAATGGGCGCCACTCGTCCAATTCCTACTTGTTAATCAACGACGCTACTCACGATGTTCCACTGTAGATTGCAAAGAAGCCACGGTTGCCACGCAGCCCGACCCCAAGCTCACGCAGGCCGCTTCCAAGGTCGCGCACCTCTTGAAGGGCTTCGGTATAGCTCATGAATTTCACGGGGCCCAGGCGTAGACGCTCGCCTTGGCGGGCGACGGAGGTTGCGCTGCTGCCTGCCGACTGGCCGCTACGCAGACTCGTGGCGGGCGAAAGGGGCTCGTGGTAGACTTCAAGCACATCGCGCGTACCGAAACCGCCCTTGTCGCCGTGGTGGCGCGAGGCGTAGAGCATGATATCGTGCACAGTGTCGACGCCGTGTGCTGGTCCTGAGTGCGCGTCAGCTCCCACACAACAACAACAAACACGTTAGTTCCTGAAGACTGGGCCTACGACGACCTTGCCACTCCTTGCCTTGGGCGAGGTCCAGCTACTCACGCATTGTGAGCTCCTTTGTGCAATAGCTTCGCCGCACACGCGTTTCGCCCTTGGGCTTGGGCTTATCTGCGTCCAGCTCCCAGCTTGCTGGCTCATTGTTCTTCCTCGGCGCCATCTCGAGCGGCGGTAGGACGAGGGGATGTTGATGTGGAGGGACAGGGACGGGAAACGCAAGGTGGGTGAGGTTGACGAGGGTGTGTTCGCTTGCGACGGGGCGATGGTGTGATGAGAATGGCCAGCACACGCCGTACTTTACGTGGAGCCACGACGTATGCGAATGGGAGTAAGATGAACACGAACTCCTTGTGTTCACCAACTGACCTGAGGGAGATGGGCTGCGCTGGTCGCGAGCAGACTCCGGTGCATACCTACCTGGGCGTTCCAATGCCTCCACCGCCGATGCCGTACACTAGCAGCGTTGTGGGGATCCAGCGGCAGGTTGAGCTCGCCAAACCGGTAGACCAGTGGCCAGTGGGTGGCTTTGGGCGAGGTGACAGGTACGCGCACCTGAAGGCTGCGCTGCTTCCCTTGTTGCGGCGTTGCAGCTCTTCTCCATGCAATGTCCAGTGGGAGCGCAGGAGAACCTGCTGCACCATCATGAGGCAATGAGGGGAGAAGCGGCGTGCAACGAGGCTGGCGGCGGCGCTTGTTGTCTTGAAACGAGTGTCCCGCGGGATCGGCGGAGCGATCGACCCGCATCTACTCCGCAGACCAACACCCGCTGGGGAGAGAGTGGTGAAGGGCACCAAAAACCCTCTGGCTGGCCTCTGGCCTCTGGCCTGGTGGCTCCCAACCGAGACCCAAGTCTTAACCGGTATGGCACACAGGCAGTAGTGTGCGCGCACAGTGTGCGATTCGGACGAGGCCGAGCGAGATCTTTGGTCCTCTCTTGCCTCGCTCTTGGACGGAACGAACATTCAAGTGGCGCACGCACGCTCGCGGCACACGCCGCCACGCTGTCATCCTTTGCGATCGCTTTTGGTACGCGGCCCTGGTCACGACAGCGCCAACGAAACCCATGGCAGGGGCATGGCACTGCAGCCAAGTGCCAAGAGGAGTCGCTGATCACTTGTCGCCAGGAGCAACTGCAGGACGGACTCTGGGATGGCTTCTGGGGTACACGACTTCTCTGTGCCTTTTGTTGACCGCCCTTGTCCCCATCTGCAGTCTGCCCCGCACACTTCCTTAGTTGACCAGCCAGAACTTGGAATGCAGGGTTTAGGCTTCACCGTTGCCCAATCTCGATCTGAGCGTCGTGGGCCTGGGGTGTGACTGTCCTACGAAATGGGGGCTGCATGCTGCATACGCAGTGAACCTTCACTACGACGCCTGATCCGGTGTCTGAGAAACCTCGGCAAACTGCTGTCACAGGCCTCGCTCCGAGAAGCCGCGCTCCTAATTTCGGCTTCCTGCCGTAAACATCCTTGGACTCCTTGTCCAGCATTCCACATATTCGTTCGTGTTCCAAAAGGAGCAGCTCACAGTGTTACTGACAGAACGCGGGCATACGCCGCCTTGTTGTTAGTGGCAAAGCTTGTGGCACCTCTACACTGTGTTTCTCTGAAGTCTCGACGGAATCGCACAATGTTGAAAGCGAAGGGGGCAGTCGCACCTTGTTTCCGGTTCGTCCTCCCGGCCGCCCGTCGATCCCCTACCGTTAACTCGTTCCACTCCTTTTTCTTCGTCCGTTCACTCCTCATCAAGTTGTCTTACCTCTAGACCAAAATGGGAAATGCAGGCAGTGTGACCCTGCAGAACGATACGACAACACTTGAGCCTCGGCACCTGGTGTGGCTCATGCCCTGCATGTGATGCGGATGGCTTCCCTCCGACGCGTCTCCGCAGGGATGTGGTAGCACACTGCTCGAAGACCAATGAAGCTCCGAGAAGACGTTGAGCACAAGGCATACTCGTGCACACTGCTGGTCTCACCGTACCAATGGAAACTCTCCCTTTTCAGGCGGTACAGCTACACGGCTTTGTGGGTCGTATGTTCAGGCCCTGGAGAGGCGGTATCTGCGAACAGCGGGGAGGCGGAATGTCGGGACGACTCATAGGGGCAAGAGGACTTCCGAGGCACAGTAGAGGTCAGGACGCGCGGCAGATGAACGAGCGCCTCAACCCATCTGTCGACATTACGGGAATGAACGACTGTTGAGACGGGAATGATCTCAACAGTCGTTCCCTTCAGGCTCGCTCTCGTTGATGGTTGGCTGCCTTTCGTCACCGCACGCCACTTGCTCCCCTTGCTCGCTCCCTTTCCGGCTTTGTTTCCTCGCAAGGCCGCCACTTGCGTCGTAATTCAATCTCCTTACTCCCTTGTCAACTGCTCAAGCAGGTAGGGAAGGATGCGGGGTGGGAGTGGGAGTGGCTCAGGAATGGACTGCCACTGATCCACTGCGGACCAGCAGCTTGGTAAGCTAGGACCGAGGTACAGACCGTGAATCGTCTGGAAGCATATGCTGGTGCATACGCATAACAAAGCATTTGTTTTCCGCAGGATTCGGGATTGGGGCGTGCGGTTGTTGTTGCATCCTCGGCACTGCTGATAGGGTACTCAGTTATGGTCACAGGCCATCGCTGCAAAACGCCACCATCTGGTAGCAGGAGACGGTGTCCAGCGCCAGTTTCCATCCAGCCCAGGTCACGCTCTCAGTGGCCAGTCTAGGCATGCCGAGTGATGGGTTTTGCCCCACTGTGTCCTCTCGCGAGGAGAATAACTGAACGGTGCAGGGAAGCAACAGGCGCTGTTACCACATGTGTTGGTCTGCGAGGCGCTGAGGAAGCAAGATTGCGCAAATACCATGAACCGAGCAAGACGGCGAGGTGTGCGGAGTCGTAGCGCTACCAGACTACCAGACGGACAACCATGCGCCGCCACACGTTACCGTTTGCCCTAATGGCACCATGCAAGTCGCACGTCTGCAGTCCAACGCGCGCGCCCCAGGGCATTGAACCTTGCGGTTGCCGTGAGGCTCGACCACATCGAAAAGGTGCGAATTGCCGTCCGTGGGGAGCACACGTTGGTTGTGCTGGATTCCAGCGGTCCAATACTCCTGCAGACAAAGTGACAGCAAACAAGTTCATACCGCAACAGTGGACAGATCACTGTACAGTACAAAGAGAAGAGGATGGAAGAGTGGAAAAATCTAGGCTAACGAGAGCCATGACCGCAGACCCAGAGTAGTCCTGATCGAGTTATCTCCCCGCTCCCTCATAAGAATCGAGAGCGGTTTAACCAGCAAGCTGGTATGAAAACGTCACCAAATTGCACTAAAGCCTCTGGTGCCGGGGCCCAAGCAAAGGCATTGGGCGCTTCCAGGTTGAAATCACGCTTGCGCATGACCAGAGCTGGACCGAGAGACCCACGAGGCGAAAGACAAGTCTCTGCCTAGAGATCAAACGACGCGGCACGAGGCAGCTCCCACGCTCATACCAAGCCGTCCGCACGAGCATACCCTCAGCGACCCCTCCTTTCTTCCTCAACTTGCGTTGAGGAAGAGACAGTGGTGCGCTTCTCTGGGAGTGACGACCGGAATCGACACGCTCTGCGGTGGCGCATTTCTGGTCGAGCGCGACGCGCGGAAAAGGGGGATTACGCGCGGGTCCTTTGGGACCGATAGATGGGGGCTAGAATGCCAGGACCTTATCCCGCTCGCGAGTGAGGCTGTGCTAGACGAGCTAGACTGCCGTGTGTGGCGAGCATTGTGACCTTGAGACTGCGGTGGGAGAGAAAACAAAGAACAGCGTCAGATTTCAGTTAAGCGGCGGCGACGCGTCTCGCACCGGGAATCTCGGGGTTTCCGGCGTTATGGCAACGTGGCAACCAGGTCGCTCCGCGCTCCAGCTGACGGTGTGAGTGCTGTTGACACAGTGCTCAGTGCACGTCCTCCACAGTGCATCGCATGGGCCTCGGTGGGCATTCTCGCAGTTCGTAGCACATTACAGCTCGCAGCAGACTCGCATCATTAGCACGTATGACATGGTGGGCCAGATCTACAGTACTACAGAATAAGAGGAGAAAGAGGGCCGGTCATTAAGCAAGCGTGTGTGGTTTTACGACGACTTCTCGGGGGCAGCAGCGGCAGCGGCGGCGGCCTGGGCAGCCTCCTTGGCCTCGACCTCGGCGTTGACGGGGGCCGAAACGGGGACAGCCGAGGGAGCAGCGGCGGCAGCGGCGGGGGCAGCAGCGTCAACGGGCTCGTTGGGGGGAGTGGGAGCCTGGCTAGCCGACTTCTTCTGCGCCTCGTTAGAGTCAGCTACAGCTGCAATGGGCCGTAGTCCGCGAGGTACTCACAGCAATACGCTTGGCCTCCTCGTGGACGTCAAGAACCTGCTTCGAGGTGTCCTGGTAGAACTTGGCAACCCTACAACGGGTTAGTAGGCTGCACGGATGTCGCGAGACGGCCGCTGCCAACTCACTGCTGGCCAAGGGGGGTGGAGAGAGCCTTCGAGTAGTAGCTGTGGAACTTGGTGCTGACACCACGCTGCTGGTCGGCCTCGCGGGCCCTGCTGGCGAAGGTGTTGGCGTGCTCCAGAGCCTTGGACGAGACGGTCTTGTTCTCGCCGACAAAGCGCTCGCCGGCCTTCTTGTCAATGTTGTCAAGGAACGAGAGGAAGCGCTTCGAGATACCCTGCTTGCCTGATGAATTGTTAGCAACAAACAACAATGACGGTTGATTCGGGAGATTGGATGGAATGACGCGCTTTTTGGCCTCGCGATGACGTCGAGAGACCGAAATGCACGCGTCCAGCGAGTCCCAAAATGACCCGGCAGCGGCACTGGGCCGCACGTCACGAGCAATCGTAAAGCACACCGCTGACACCAGATCTCGCGACGCTTACACTGCTGTGCAGCTCTACTCCAGGTATCCCGTCAATACTTACTGTCGACGTCAATGGCCTTCTGGATGATGTGGTCGCCGAGGAGGTAGCCGTTGGCGAGGTACTCGGCGGCGATAGCGGCCTGGTGGTCAGCTTTGAAAAAGGTAGATGGGTTCGTCAGCTTACCTTGGGCTTGTCCTCCTGCTCGATGTGGTGCTCAACAGGGGCAGACGACTCGGCGGTGGGGAGAACAGCCTTGTCCTCGGCAGGGGCCTGGGTGGTCACCTCGAGGTGAGCGCCGTCAAGCTATACATGTCAGCACGATGTCCACGTTGTGCTTGTGGATGTAGTTGAGGTGGCCAAAGAGGTGGCTCTGTAGCGCGTGGGAGCGCGCCGGGCCGCCATTCATCCACCTCAGCTGCACGCCAAGCCAGTCTACGCACGGTACCGCCGTTGAGCATGCTGAAAGAGCGTCAGTTGAGGCATCCTTGCAGGCGGCAGGACACTTACAGCGAGGTGCGCATAGCGCTCTGCTTCTCAAAGGTAATGTCGGCCTCAGTGCCAAACTTCTTGACCGAGGTGAGCTTGCCGCAGACTGGGTAGTGTGAGTTTCGCGTCTCGAGCTGGTCGTCATTGGCGTTTCACTTACATGAGAAGAAGTCGTGGAGCTTGGCCTCGGTGGTCTCCGGGGCGAGGCCCGAGACGTGGATGGTGTAGCCAGTGGACATTGTGGATGGGATGTGGTGAGATGTGTAGAGTGTGAGATGGGAAGAGAAGGAACAAAGGATGCAGCACAGGTTGGCTATGAACGCACTGGCGCAAGCGAGAGAGATGCCACGCTGCGGTGGCGGATAGCTGGGCGGGACGGGCGCAAACGGGGCTGCGCTGCGTAGTGCGCGCGATCGACGGCGGCCACGGCGGCAATAACAACCTATGACGTAGTGGGACGCTCTTTTCACAGCCATTGTGTGTTTTTTTGGCCCGCCCACACCCATACACATACAACGCGTCATATTCTCTCAAATGACACACGCTGACGACTGAAACACACGTATACAAGTCGCAGATCCTTCGGTTAGGACAACAGAATAAGCGCAGAACAAACAGGTCACACCAGTGAACATTTGAAGTTAAAAGCACACACTTGATCACACAACTGGGACTGTTCGACGAACAAAGCGTCGAAAAGCGGCGTTCTCGGACGCCTCAGGCCTTCCAGACCGCCCGCACATGCAAGATGATCCAATGAGCATGCCACGCGTCAGCCTCTGACGTCGGGACCCGGTTATGCCTGCTGCTTGCTTTGACAGTCTTCCCGTGTAGACTGAAATTCGCCCTGTTAAGTGTGTGTCTCAACAACAGTCGTGTTGGCTGGATGCACTGGACACATGTTCACATCTAAGATACATACAATAACAGTCATAAACTATGATTTTTTAAGAAACGTTCGGGCGTGACAGAAGGGACATGGGGGATAGCAGTGCTCGAATTACCACGCCGGTGCCTCCTTGGGTGGCGGGGTGCACGGTCGGGTGAGGAAAGGCGGCAGGTCGTCCGTCAAGACGCTCTGCATTCTGTCCTCGAGCGACTGGCAGCTAAAGCCGCATGCACAGTTCTTCCACTCGTTGCAGTCGTCAATTGTCGAAGTGAAGCGAAGTTCACAGACTGGACAGTTGCCGTTGAGGTTGCCGACCATCCTCGGATCGTGGTCGTGGCGCGCGTGGGGGAAGGTTGTGACGCAAGTGGGGCAAGCCTGCTCATTGAAGGGAGTCTTGCACAAGGCACATGGGCCGAGGTCGTGGACGTTCAATGAGTCATAAGTCGGCAATGAAAGGTGCTCGGGGATGCAGCAACACGACGGGATGATGGTGTTGATGTGGTGCTTCATGAGACGGAGGGAACCAGTGCGGTTTTGGACGTTGGGCGGAAGCTTGTTACCGCGCACATCCTCGCCTGCCACTGCGTACCAGATGTGGAAGACGAGCTGGTGCGATACGTGTATCGGGGTGACGATACTGAGAGACATTAGCAAATGCCGCTTGATCAAACGGAGAACTGTTGACTTACCCTTCAAGAGTGGATGGGCGACCGGTGTGGTCATTTGGCAATCGGCCAATACCCGTGATGCGAATGAAGCCCTCGTCCTTTCCTCCTGCCTCCTTTCCACGCCAGAGAGCAGGCGTGTCCCGCCCCAGCCTGCCTCCAGGAGCGGGTTTTGTGCCCTGCTGCCAGACGAGGAACGGCGTGGTTGACGAGATTGGCTCGGTCGGCTTTGGGTCGCGTGGCGATGTGATTGTTGCCTTTTGCTCCAGATAGACAGCCGCGTAGAAGAGTGTTACGCCTGGCGAGGGGTCGGGGAACACAGCGTTCGTCTTCAGGACAGCCGAGACAGTCCACACATCAGACAAGTACCGGAGCTCCATGGGGCCCAAGCCGTCAATGGCGGTACGCGCGTTGTCATCGAGGGCGTTGACGCCATTGTTCGGGTCCGGGTTGTATATCAAACCAATGCTGCGCGTCTGGGTGACTGAACCACGCAGCCAAGGCACTTCCTCGCCAGTGGCAGCGACAGGCTCGCTCCAGCTGACGGTCATGTTCTTCAAGATCTTGTCCTCGGGTGGGAGGTCGGGGTTGTCGTTACATGACAATGGCGCATCGACAGACGTGACTCCCAAGCCTACCAGCTCGGCAATGAGGTCGCTCCTCACGTCGCCGAGCGGGGTGACGTCGTATGGCGCCAATGAGTAGGGTACGACAATGGCGAAGCTAAACCTGAGACAAACCGCGTCAGCAAAAAGTGTGTCCGCATCCGGCACCGTGCATTAACACACCTCTGTACGCCTTCCTCGAGAATGATTGCACCTTTCACCTCGATGCCTCGGTTGAACAGGACGTCCTTTTCCCAGCCCCGCTTGTCGCCCATGTTGAGCCGACACACGCTCCTCATGGTCAACTTGATGGATCGACACCGACGCCGACCCATGCCTCTGGGGACCTCCACCTCGAGCACGCCACTGATCTCGCGGTCATGGAACATGGGTGCGACAGAGGTGCTGGTGCCGAGTGACTGCTCGTCGACGCGGTTGCGGTGCATCATGAAGCAACCATAGGAGTCGACGTTGATCCGGCACGTAATGTTCTTCTGCCTTGCCGGCGAAGCGGGGCGAGATGACGGCCGGGAGTTGGCTTTTGAGCTGCCAAAGAAGCGCATGGCGAACGATGAAGATGAAGGGGATTCTGTGGTAGCCATGTTGCCTGGCTGATGGTGTTATATGACAAATGATGTAGATGCTAAGAAACACGGTCAGCTTCGGTGGCAACGAGTCGATATTTTGGTCAATTGGGTCCCGAGCAGAGGAGCGACACAACCTGTGGAGGCCGTCAAGGTGGCTTTTTTGCCCTGTTGCGTTGCTGCATGACCTCGTGCTTTTGCTTCGGATGCCTCCGTCCCGACTGTTCTGTCTGCAATGGTCTCCTGGCCTTGGTGGATGACTCCCCAGAGTCCAGGCCACCTATCCGCCCTGTTGCTCTGCCCGGCGCAACATCGCAACACCGGGCCGGACGAACGTCTGGGAACTACCAATGACGAGGGCCTATTGGATCAGATGTTCCGGTTAATCTAAAATAACCACAACTACCGACTCGTTTCGAGGACAACTTCGGCTGCGCACAACTTATTCCAGCACATACATCGAGCCGTGTAGTGTGTTCTCAAGCACGCGATAGAGTCCCTGCTACGAATACCCTGCGCTCAATCACTGCTCTCTGGAGCTCTAAACATCGTGATGTCCGCCGCAGTCGTGTGCGGCTGCAAGCTGTTGCTGGCCAAGCACGTGCCAAGTGGCTTGCATGTGCGGGAACTGCGCTCGAGTTAACATTCATTCCGCCGTTGGATTTTTGCTTACTCATTGGATCAGTTGTTGCTTCCATTTGTGCAAACTCGGCCGACGATGTCACGCGCCGGCGTTTAACGGCCACCAGAGTGACCAGCCAAAACAATCAACCTCTTTGGCATGAGCATGAACGCCGGACATCGGCGAAACATAGATCCAAGGATCTTTTCTGCGCTGAAGTGCAGTACCGTTAGAGGACGTACTTACGTCACAGAGCCACCAACGATTGTGGCGGTTCACACAATGCCGCATAATGTGTAGGGATCCCGAGCGGTCAACTTGCGGGGTATCGCCACCCACCTGGAGACCTTCTGAGCTGGACAACCAGGGACTCACCGGTGTTCAGCAGGCTATGTGGAGCTGCTTTGCTACAGAGTTTGCTCAGGTGGCGTGGGCCGGATGATCTTCTGCGATCTGCGACCAATGATGTCTGAGGATTACGTCCGAGGAACATCGTGGACCGTTGTCACCATCGCGGACTGCCATATGGCCATCTGTAACTTGTCCTGGAAGTCAAGGGCCGGCGACGTAGGCACGCCGCAGTAGGAAACTCAAGCATATGGCCCGAATTCAGCACCTAGTCAACAGTATTCATTCAGTGTTCGGTGCGTTTCTCCTTCGCGATCGTCGCCGAGTCACCATCTTCGGGCTGCGGGGCGTTGGCACCTTTGTGTGCCGTGGCACCCCCGCAGTCCGCGATATCGAATCACGAGACGTCAGCCGTAACACGGCCATCCTCCACTCCACCGACCAGATGACGATCTCGCGATTTCGTGATATCAGCGTGGGTCAAGCCGGGCCGGGCGCCATGGGCGGCATTCGAGTCGTCAACAGTAGATGGCAACACGTTGTTTCGACTTGGAAAGAGAGGGCTACTGTGTGACTCGAGAAAGTAGCCATGGTGAGACCGGAAAGCAGGCGTGGTGGGACTGTAACCAACAACTTATATAGCGCACTTGGTACGTTTCGAGTTCTTTGCGCCTTGTCTGCCAAGTGTCACAAATTGAGAGACGGAGGGGAGGCACCTTTGTTTCGTGCTTCGTGTGCATTCTGACACGCACAACAGGCGCCGTACGGTCAGGAAACGAATATGTGACTACGACTCCACGTACCGTGTGATGGGCATGTCCTCCAACTACTGGAACATTGGGGATGCTGCCAGAGGGTAACGTCAGCACAGACGGCCAAGAACACCAACTGGCCACTCACCACTTCTTCTTCCTCAAGCACACTCCATACTGACAGCACAGCAATAGCTCGTTATGCCCTGTGCCATCAGTGCCAAGCGGGTCATAGCAGCGAGTTTAGGATATACCTGCGCCCTAGGTGGGACTGTGCGCAGTGGACGCATGTGGGGCAAAAGCCGTCGACCCACAAGTTGAAGAGCCAGCGGCGGCGTAAAGGATCCTGGCGTTGGCGTCCGCAGTTGACCCAGCCACCATGCACCATGTCCGGTGCCACACGGGGCTTACAGGTCGTCATGGCCCTACGACTGGGTGGGGGAGACAGTGGCCACAGTCGTTGTAGGCCCGATGTGAGCGCCTCCTCCGCTTGGCCCGGGCGGCTCTTTATTTCCATACGTCCGGGAGCTTGGCAGCGGACGGCAGGCTGCTTGGGGCCTTTGGGCAGAGAGACAGAGCAAGGCAGACTCTGTCATTGGGCTGAGCCGACATCCAGTTCGCAGCCCTCAGCGCCCATGAACTAGATCTTGTCTACACCAGCCCGGGATGTGGAAATTCTTGGTTACGTGCGGGCATGTTGGCACACGACCATCAGGAAACTTGCTCCATTTAGTCTCGACCAACAGTCCACCGCAACCCAAAAGGTGTGTCGCGTGGCTTGCATAAGACGGTTAGGCACTACTGTGTGATGCCCAATGAATCTTTGGCATGAGCAGCAAACACAGGACCAGTTGACATGGACCAGTCGACGTGTGTCCAGAGCCGTGTCTCGGTCTGGAATTCCAGGGATTACTGGCCAGACGCCAGACGAGCTGATGCTTGCTTGCCACACTCGGGTTCCTGTAAGTACAAAAAGTCCTGATGTCGGGGCTTGGAATCGGGCTTGGAGGTTATTCCTCGTCTCCATTCTCTTCCTCTCGTCCACGCCGCCAAGCAGCGCCAAACGCGCAGCCCAGACTCAGGTGCATGCATACTTGCATCCTACGGCCGATGTAGGGTGGGGTGAGCTTTGACCTCTGTAGACATTGCCCTGCTACCGACTGGCTGCAGTTCGTCAGGTCAGGACACCGCTCCACGTGTAAAGCCTGACGGGCAAACATTTCGCTTTGTTCTAAAGCACAGCATCGTCGCCTCTCTGTGGCGTGTGTGACATTTGAACTGGGGCTTTTTCTGCATTTCCCGGGCGTCGTCGTTGTGTCGTCGTCGCTGATCGATGTTAGCCCACAAATGTGATTGCAATGCAACCAACACTGCGCGCACGCCGTCGAG
Source organism: Apiotrichum porosum (assembly GCF_003942205.1). Taxonomy (NCBI): domain Eukaryota; kingdom Fungi; phylum Basidiomycota; class Tremellomycetes; order Trichosporonales; family Trichosporonaceae; genus Apiotrichum; species Apiotrichum porosum. The sequence goes on along the minus strand of NW_021167110.1, from coordinate 1,912,998 downwards.
TGGGGCGCACCAGCGACGAGACTGCGCTGTCCATGGCTCCACGGCACCTTGTCGGCTAGCACCAGCTGCCACCAGCATGGTTCCTCAGCAACATCTGCGGCCTGCAAGGAAACGTTCCAGCTCATGTACAGTGTCCAGACGTCCAGAACCACTCCCGAGCGGTCCATTTGCCCTTGTGTCCGGAACGCCCGGTGCACCTGCCGCTCGGGGCGGGCGCCAAGACGGCAAGCCACACCCGTTGTGTACGACGTTGCAGGACACCACCGCACGCGACAACAGGAGGGCACATGCTGGGCACACGCTGGGCCCCGAAGTCGAACGTCCATTCCCCACAGACAGGACTGCGCGAGGGAGGGCATGAGCCAGCCTGCGGCGCAGACCACCAGGCAAATCACTTGCGCTTTGTCTTGGACATGGGGAGCACGCATGTGAGCAGTCGAGGGGTCCAGTACTGCTACCTGACCCACCGGACGCCGTCCAGTACCCATACCTGACGCTCAGCCCACATACAGGGACTTGCTCGCGCGATCCAAACGCGATGCACGACGTCCGCCCGGGCCTGCTCCTCTCTCCTCCCATTGCAGATTGTTTCGCCCACTCGTATGGCCCCTCCCTCTCCTCACCGTGGGGGGACGGTCGCAAGATGTCTGCTCTGCATCCCGTTCATGTCGTTCTTGTTACTGTACACACCCGTTTGAACTCAGATCTCACCTTCACCTTGACGTAGTTCGACAACTTTCTCCGCATCTCCTCCGCACCTGGACCACGACATCGTCCAGATCCACCACACTCATTTGCCCCACCGCGCCCCACTCCCCCGCCCTCCTCCTCGACGCTCCTCTCGACCACCTCGTCTCCCCACCATGTGGGCACAGGTGTTGCTATTTGCTCTCGGAGCTGCACAGCTCGGCAGAGCCGCCAACATCACTCTCTACAATGTCGTCGCTACCACCACAACGACAGCGGCTGCCGATGCCACCTATACGGGTCTGGCCGCCTACGACACCACCGTTCTCTCGGCCCCCGCAGCTCCAGACCCACCCACAACTGCCCTGACTGTCAGCATCCCCATAGACGTTTGGGGCTCTGGAAACTTGCTTTCGATCAAGGTGAGTACGGCAAAGTGGCGATTTCGACGGCAAATATGTGGCGAGTGGCCATCACTGCCCTCCGACCGGACGTCATTCACGGATCACGAACGGTGGTCCCTTACGCCGAGCAAGGCTGACAAGAATAGCAAAAGGGCAACTTCCTCGGACTCTCAGTAGAGTTGTCGGTGGCGGAGAACGTGTTGGGGAGTGACGCTGGTTCGCTCAAGCCCATCTTCTTGAACTACTTGGCCAACATCCGCAACCGTGCAGGCGCGGGCGTGCTGATCCGCGTGGGCGGCAACACCCAGGAGAAGAGCACGATCCTTGTCGACGGGCTCTCGGACGGAAGCTCCATTGACAAGATGTACAACGACGGCGACACTGTTACAACGACTCCCATCATCAACTATTCTCTCGAGCTTCTGTACACCATGGGCAACATTTCGGCCCTGACCGACACGGCCTGGTTCTTTGGCCTTTCCTTCAACGAGTCCGCTGTCCAAAGCCAGTCCCCCAACGTCCCTCTCGCTGCGCACTGGGCCCAGACGATCCTGGGCGACTATCTTCTTGGCACGGCGATGGGAAACGAACCTGATCTGTGGGTAGCATACGTGGTCAGCTGGAACCTTGGAGACTGCTGCGAGAACTGCGAAGTAGAAGCACGTCGTCTCGCCAGCCTCTCGCAGCAATGGCGCGCAAACGGGTCGTGACGGGCCCCACGGGTCACGGGCCGATTGACGCTCGTTTTGCCCTTGTTGCCAGGTTTCCATGCTCCAGCGGCCAGCGACCAGCGGTCGTTTGATATGCGAGGACTCGTGCTAACATGTGTTTCAGTTACGTTGATCACTCTGACCGCGACGGCAACTGGACTGTCAACGACTATTACAACGAGTTCCAGACGATGCGTGATGACATTCTCAGCCAGGGTGATCTCCTCAAGACCCAGTTCCTCATGGGCCCCTCGGTCTGCTGCCAGACGGCGGGCTTTGACGTGGTGGACGTCTTCAACACTGGTTGGCTCACCGACAATCTCGAGTATCTCTCACATGTGACTGTTCAGCACTACCCGACCAACAACTGCCAGATCAACGGCAACGTGATCGACGCACAGTCAATCTTTCCCGACTTCCTCAACCACACGAACCCGCGTGAAATGGCTGCCCTCTACACTGCGAGTGCACAGGAGGTGGTGGCCCAGGGCAAAGAGATTCTCATGCTCGAGACCAACACTGCCTCATGTGGCGGTTTCGCCGGTCTGAGCGACTCGTTTGGCGCTGCCATGTGGATGGTCGACTGGTCGCTCCAGCTGGCCTACACCAACTTTTCGGCTGCACTCATGCACGTGGGTGGCCAGAACGTCTACTACAACCCTTTCACCCCTCCTCCCGGCAAGTATAAGAACTACGGCTGGACTACGGGTTCAATCTACTACTCTGCCCTCATTGTGGCCGAGGTCTTTGGCTCGTCCAACAACTCGCAGATCATCGACCTCTGGCCCGCCGCCGACTTTTTCCCCCAGTACATCATCTACGAGGACGGCCTCCCTGTCCGTGCCGTCTTGTTTAACTACGTGACCGACGGCAGTGGCGGATCCGACTACACCGCCAACCTCTCGTTCAATGGCTCCACCATCGGTGACACTGTCAGTGTCCGCTACTTCCGCGCCGCCAGCGTGAGCGAGCAGATCAACATTACGTGGGCTGGCCAGACGATGGGTGGATACCAGTACGCCTCGGACGGTCGCCTCTCTGGCGAACTTACCACCGAGCAAGTGACGTGCTCGAACGGCGAGTGTGCCATCACCGTTCCTGCCCCGTCCATCGCTGTCGTCTTCTTCACCGACCAGGCGCTTGCCGACTCGTCTGTCCCCGACGATGCGGTTGTGAGCTACTCGACATCCATCATCGGCTCGGGGAAAGCCACAATCGCGGCCGGCGCAATGATTACAGGCAACGGTATCGCTCCCCCGAAATGGATTTACACCAGCGCGGCAACGCGCTCCCAGCAGGTCCAGATCGGTGTCGGTGTCCTGGCTGTTACAGCTGCAATTGCGCTGGGCGTCGCTCGCGGTACGCTGAGCCTGTAAGCTCCCTGGCGCGCCACTGGACAGCTGTCCTCTGTCCTCCATAGCTCCTCCCGAGTGGTTGAAGCCTCCACATACCCGTTCACATACGCTTTCAAATATCTAGATTCTAGACCTCCCCCCTCCTGCATCGCAGCGAGGGCCTCGCTCAGATCGGTCACCCGCACCTCGATTCCTCAAACCCCTCCCTCCTTCTATCCTATTCCCTGCACCTGCACGCGCATCTACGACATCAATCAACCACGCCACGACACCGCTGTAATCTCGCCCGACCCTTGCGCAACTCTCCATCCCTGCTCCCCTCGGTGTCCCACTTGTAAACATAGCCATCTTCATTTTTATCCTTTGGGACTCTTCTTTTTTCCGCTTTGGACTAGACGATCCAAAACACCTCTCATGCCTGCCACGTCTGGCTGGCCCCAACAAACCACACGCCCTAACTCTTTTAGTCACCAGTTCACTATATAGTGTGGTCTCATCTTGCCCTGGCATTTATCTACACTTGGCAATATCTTATGCATCTATACCCTCTGCACATAACGCACGCTGTTCACCCCGTCTATGTATGTTGGTTCTACTGCGCCTTGCTGTCGTCCTTCTCCTCTGTGTACCCGCGAGCAATACCCGACCGGCCCTGCTCGAGGACGCTGGGCTCGTCCTGGCCATACCTCGGGTCCAGACCCTGGAAGTGGCGCGACTGGAGGTACACGCTGCCGGCGCTTTCGAGCTTTGCGAGGGTAAAGTCCTTGTCGCGGAGCGTCAAGTCGGTGACGCCGTCGGTGACGCCTGCGATGGCGGCCACGGGCGTGGCGGACGTGTCGGTGAACGTCTTGCGCGAACGGTACGTGCCCGTGACGAGACTGAACTCGAGCTCGTCCTCGCTGGCGTCGGCGTCCTTGGCTGGCAGGTTCTCCTCCTTTGCAGCGGCGAGGACCGAGCCGAGGTCGAGCGTCCACTTGGACGGGTCCCAAACGTGCTCGGAGCCCTGGAGGGCAAGCGTGAGCTCGTAGGGGGTGATGATGGGGCGGAGGAAGTCCTGGTATGTTAGCTTTGGCCAAACAACCGGGGCGGAAAGCTCACCTTGGAGTCGACAACACCACCCTCGGCACATCCAATAAGGACGAAACACTCAATCTCGGCAAAGTTGGCCAACTTGGCGGGATTCAACCGTCCCACACTGAGGGTGTAGCTCTTCTTGCCCGCACGGCTCAGCGCACCCCTCAGCTCGGTGACGAGCGGCCTCGAGCTCGCCAGACCGACATTGCCAACCACAAGACCAAACACATCGGCGTTCATGGCCTGGTGCAGGGCAAACAGGCGGCGCGAGAGCAGCCTGCTGCTCCCGAGAACCTGGCGCGCACCCTCGTCGGGAGAGTACGCGACGACAGTGTGGTTGGCGTGTGTCATCTGGAGGTTGAGCAGCGAGCGGCCGTCGGGACCGAGGTACCAGATCGCACAGTCGGCAATGTCGACGCCGGGCGGGGGGAGGACGGCACGCAGCGCGGGTGCCGCCTTGGATCCCGAGATGGGACGGAGGGCCGGTGCTGGCGTACAGGCGCCGCTGGAGCAGCCACCGTTCGCGTCACCGCAGGACGTGGCCGGGGTGGAGCTGCAGCAGCCACCCTCCTTGTCCGCACAAGACGCAGCTGCAGCAGGAGCAGGAGCAACGGGTGCCTCCTCAACGACTGGAGCAGCACGGTTCGCGCTCGGTCGCACGATCCGTGCCGCCTGAACGGGCAGAGAAGCCTTGTTGAACGCCGTGATAATCTCGTCCGCAAGCCAGTCGTACGCCACGTCCCAGACCAGCGCGATGCCCTTCTTGTCGTTCAAGTCGTCGCCAGCCGCTTCTGTCAACGAAGCGAGAGCGACAGTGGGATCGAGACTACGACGCGGGAAGACGTAGTGCACAGGCAGAGCGTCCGTGCTGAAGATGCGTCAGCAAAGCTCATGGGGGCAACAATGAATGAGCTTCTGGCGACCCGCCATTCACCGCCGTGGTTCACACGCGGCGCGAGGCCCACATTCCTACTCACGGAGTCAAGCACGCATGGCCATAGTGCACGAGCAAGTCAGCCGGCAAGTGGAGGCACGAGAGGACGTCGGGACAGCATGAGCCGTACGTGCTGTCGGCGAGGACGTAGCTCTGGGCGCCGGTCTTGCCGACGCGCTCCTGGAGGGCACGGTACACGGCCGGGGAGGACGGCAAGAGCTCGTCGGGGAACTGCAGGGCAATCTAGCATGTCAGCCAGTGTAACAGGTGTAGGGTAGCGTACAGTCTTGTAGCCTCCCTCCAGGATGATCTGGGCCGTGGTCTCAATGTCGAACGCAGCTTCGAGAGACAGCGACGCAGCGGCGTCGCCCATGGATGAAGGACCGGCTTCGGCCGCGGCCTCTACCTCAATGTCCTCAAAGACGTGGGTCGCTGCTGTTGACATGGACTCGGACATGGTGGACTGTTGTTGTTGATTGAAGTGTGTTCGGAGGAGATTTTGAACGAGAGACCGTTTCCGATCTTTCGTGACTTTGTCATCTCAGGCACGGTTCCACTCGTCTCGGCTGTCGCCACCCAGCATCAAAAGTGGCACCAGCGAACGGCCTCGTCCAATGTTTACGGCTGTAATTCACAAGAACAACGTCTCATGAGCTGAATACTACATTCACAACAAGCGTCGTATCGACGCCTACAATCTATACACAATAGGTATGCTACATGCTACGGCGAGTGCGCTTCTTGTCCGACGCACGCGTCTCCCAGTGTCCAGCAGGTTTCCCTTCGTCTCCCGACTCATGCTTGAACTCATCCTCATCCTCGTCCTCGTCGTCGCTGTCATCGACCACCACCACCTCTGGCGAAACACGTGATATCGTGCGCTTGGGTTGCTGCTGTGACCTTTTGCGCTTGAGCTTGCTGTTGGCCTTGATCGCCTGAGCGTCGTCGTCTTCCTTGGCCTTGACGCGGCAGACCTCGACGGGAACCCCAGCTGCAATCAGGACATCAATCCAGATCTGGCGTCAGCTTCATTGCGGTGCAAAAAAAAGCTTACCTTTTGAGTTTCGGAGAGCGTATCTCCAGGACCCTTGACCTCGACGAACCGCACCTCGCGCTTCTCAAAGTTCCAAACGCTGGCTGTCAGCTGAAAGCACGCAAGGACCTAGCTGACTCACATCAGGTCTGGCACGCCACTCGCGCGGTGCCTGTACTCCTCACACAGCATGCGGCAGATGGTAGCCATGGCCCTTCCGCCCATACACGCGAGGATCTGCTCCAGCTCGCGGTCGCCAAAGTCCCATCGCACGCCGACGGCCCAGGTGCCGCGAGGACGTTCACGGCGGTCAGTCTCGCGGAGCATTTCGAGGGCAGCCTCGGTCGACTCCATCTGCTGGAGGCGTTGATCGATGAGAGTGGTGCGAGCGCGAGCAAAGCTGTCTTCACCCAAGTCAAGGGGAGCCGTTTGGTACCGAGTTTCGAACGCGCCTGGGACGGGCTCGAAGAGGACTGGCCACATGAGGAGCGCGAACAGTGTTGTGAGGATGGAGGACTCTGCGTGATACCTGCGAGTTAGCAGGCCACCACCACCTCTTCAACTCACCCTTCATAGCCCTGCTCCTCCCACCACTCCAACACCCATCCCTCGACAGTCACTTCGCCATCGCGTCCAATCCAGGCGCTCTTGCCGACCTGTGGCGCTGCTGACGGCGCTTCGTCGTCGAGACCCAGACTCGCTTCACGGTCCTTGTCCTTTTGCGGGCTGGCTTGGCGCTGGCGCGACTGTCCAATGTTCTGCAGTGAACGCACTGCGACGAGCTCGCGTGTCTCGCAGGTGACTAGACCGGCATGGCAGATGTGCCGTTCGTCAGACGGGAGGTTGAGCTTGTTCTCCAGCCGAGTGAGGCGCCGTGATATACCAGGGCGATAGATGAGGTGTGTGTCCTCGTCGAGCAGGGCATCTATGCACACCTGTGTGGCCTCTTCAAACTTGGCGGTACGTTGCGCCTCCGTGCCCTTGTAGTGCGTCATGAGGACCAAGGCGAGACGGTCATACCACGCGCTGAGGTCAGCTACAAAGACGGCTCCTTAGCTTACCCTCTCTTTCCGCGGCGCCAGCGTCGTTGGGCAAGGAGTGCTCGGAGCACCTCGCACTCGATGTCGTATTCGTGCAGCACACCAAATGCTTCGGCACCCTTGTAGACGACACGGGTGAGGACATGTTCGGTGCGGAAACGGTCGTTGGCGATACCGCCAGTTGACGTTTCGGTGCCGGCAGTGGCCACCATGGTCTTCCAGATGGGCCAGACGTTCTCCCACACATCACGTACGATCTTGGCACACTCGACGCGTGAGAGAGGTTGTCCACGGGATCCAGCGCCCCAACCCGCTGGTCCACCACCATTGCGCTGTTGTAGCCAAACGTCGCCCAATGCGTCGCTCACGATAGCCTCGTAACCGACGGCACGTTCCCAGACCATGATCTCGTCGCGGGTGGTCCATATCGTGCTCCTCGTTGGCGAGCCATAGTCGGGATAGTAGCGTCGGTGCGAGGTGACTAGGATGGGCGGGAGGAGGAGGGCTGGCTGTCCAGCCGTAGCTGGCGGTGTGCGGGAGAAGATGAGGTTGACGCGCGCGATGAGGCGGTACAGCTCGTCGTCGAGCTTGATGGCCGCACCGCCGAGCAAGGGGAGAATGTCCTTGATGACCAAGTGCTCCGAGGTAGTGTTGGACGACAAGGAGAGTGGCGTGTCCTTGGCCTTTCCTTTGCCCTTTCCCTTTACGACGGGCGCAAACGAGAGCGTCGTCTGGCGTCTGGCGACGTCGCGCAGAGCCTTCATCGTCGACTCGCGCGACACAAGAGCTGATAACGGGATCTTGCGCGAACGAGCCACCTTTCTCAGCTCGTCGGCCGGTACACAGGACATGAAGTCGTCGAGGTTAAGCTGGCCATTGCCGTGAGCCAGATGGGTAATTGGATGGGCGTGCCGAGGAAGGAGAGAGAACTGGTCCACGGGGTCTGGCGGTGTACTGGGCGATGTTTCGCTAGATGGCGATGAGTCGACATCCACAGCCAAAGCCATAGAGGAGCCTTCCCCATTGACATGGTCGTCGTCGTCAACCCAGTACGGGTTCTCCTCGTGCCACAGGCTGGCCCGAAGGGCTTCTGCGAGGTCGGGGTCCGTCTTCTCCTCTGCTTCGGTGAGGCCAGATGGCAAGTCCGCCCATGGCTTTGGCTTGCGAGGCAAGCTCTTCTGGCTGCTTTCCTTCTCCTTTCTCTTGCCGTTCGAACTTGAACTCCTTGAGAGCTCGGGTGGTGGGCTGACAATGGCAAGGGGCGGGGACGGGTCGGCGGCAAGGACATCCTCTGGGATATTGAGAGCACGGGCAAGAACTTGACTGGCACGCGCCACACCCGCGTCGCCGAGCTCGGACGAGTATGCCTGGGTGATAATGGAGAGTGAATGGACCTTTCCCGGTCGGCGGAGGAGAAGACGTGTAAGAAGGTATTGGGGTTCGTCTGGTCGGCTGTCAGCGGAGGAAGGTGGACGGAGGGAAGACATACAAGGCAGCTCGAGAATGTGCCGCAGTATCCAGAGCTCTGAGGGCGTGAAAAGGTATGCTTCAGATTCGAGGACAGTCGTGATCATTTCTGTTTGTCAGAGTTGATCAGGCGCCGCACGTGCAACTCACCTGTAAAGAGCTTGACGTACATGGACACCTGCAAAGTTAGGTTGCGTTTTGGTCCAATGACACCTACCCTTCCTCCTGGTGGTGTCCCATCTCCATCCGCGTTGCTTGCGTCATGCACAGACGCCTTGTGCCACCCGTTACTCTTGCTTGAGCTTGCGCCTTGACTCTGACTGTCATTGGGTGTGAAGCCAAGGTCGTCGCCTCTGTTACGTTGGTTTCGGCGCGGCGACTCTGGAGGAAGAAGGAAGTCGGGTGGCGGTGGCGAGCTCATGGCGCATGTGGGGCTCGTTGAGCTCGCCTTTGGGGTATATCAAGAAGGAATATGCGCTGTGCGTGTGGTCTCTGCGACGAGTCCAAACTATGGCATGGTCGAGTGGCCGGTTGAATGGAAGTGAACGATATGGGTCTGCGCTAGACGCGTCTATTTGTGTGCCAGTCTGAGATGACCGGACCAGGTGGATTGCGGTGGAGGCCATTGGGCCTGGGGGTGAGCCTGACAACTGCGTGGTCGGGTCTCGGTCTCGGTTGTCAGGGTCACACACCTTGGGATTCGTCTGTTCCTCATTCAACCGCCATTGCACCGTCCGACATCGCTCCTCCACAAGTCCACCGTCACCATGTTCCGCGCTACTCGCCCTGCCTACTACGCCGCCCAGTGAGTGTCCCGCCCACCACGTAGAATACGGCGCATGCAAGAGGCGCAGCTCAAAGGCCGTTGCTCGCGGCGACTTTGTCCCCTCCCTTGCTCCAGCACGCAACCAACATCCTGCCGGTTCATTCAACCACCGCGCCCTCATCTCCACCCGTGCACCCACCCCCGCCTGCTCTGCGTTGTGAACTACCACTGACATCTACAGGGTCCTCAAGGAGTCGACCGGCATCACCGGCCTGGCTGTGCACCCCAAGCCTCTGCGCGCCCTCAAGGCCATCTACGGCGAGACCCTCACTGCGCTGAGCGCTCTCCCCGCTACCTCGGTGTACCGCCAGGCCACTGAGTCGCTCACCAACCACCGCCTTTCGGTCGTCGAGAAGGCCGGCGAGGACATTTCCGCCGTCGAGAAGGAGCTCGCCCTCATCGTCGAGGTTGCCCTTGAGGAGGCTACTGCCGAGCACAAGCTCGTCGGCAGCATGACCGAGTGGAAGGCGTGAGTCGAGAACAACAGCAGAGGAGTGCGATGGGATGGGATTGCAGCTGTGCTCTTCTTTTTCGTGCGCAGCTGCGTGTCCCACTCCCTGTCGCTTTCTGTGTCCAGTTGACGAACCAGTTGCGAACTTCGGTTGCTGACACCTGCTCAGATGGGACTCGCTCGAGGAGAAGCCCCTCCCCAACCAGTGGCGCTACTTCGACCCCACCGGCGACTCGCTCTAAACGTAGTGATGACACCACCAAGTCGGATTTGTAGAGGCATCATGCAATAAACAGCACGGAAACAGGAGGGCTGACGAGGACGATGGCGGCGGCGGCGGAGGACACGATACGGCTACGGCTACTCAACCGGCTCAACCTCAACTTACCTCCTGACACGGCTGACCTGAAAGGACAAGAGTCGACACTGCAGACGAGACGCTTATGGAGTCTGTCGCCTTGGAATTTGTCCTCATTCGCACCTCTGACTGCAGGTCTCATGTTTGAGAAACAGCAAAACGGATATCAACGTACGGGCAACTTGACGATGACAATCGCAGGTACTCCAACCCAGCCAATGCACGCCGGTATCCAACCTCCCTATGGCCCGTGGACAGCAGCTACCCCCATCCTCTCGCAGGTCTACTGGGTGCTTGATCGCCCCTAGCCAATGCCCCCTTATCAGCCGCGGCCGCCCTCCCGAGTTCCTGGGCGTATGTGCAGCAAGGAAGTGGCGGGGGAGTGGTCATGGAGGTGCCCAGCACGGTCGGTATCGATGTCCACGCTCGACAAGCGCGTGTCCATCCACAACCATACGCGGTTGTGAGTGATAATGGGCAGTGACGAGTGCCGACGAACACGTCGGGCGGGCCGGGGCCGCGGTTCGGCGTCGTGCTCCACAGCAGCTGCATCTCAGCCATTGGCGGCGCCGAAGACCTTTGGCGCTCTGGACGCGCGTACCGTGCTGCAGAGGACGGACGCCGTCTCCCCACAGTAGTCCGCACCGGTGTCCCCGGATCTGATCTGACATGGCCTGTCTCCACACCCTACTGTGTATGCCCTGCGTACGTGCTTGGATAATCTAGCCCTAGCCGGCAGCACCCAAGCCAGGTCGTCGTCGCGGCGGCGCGCAGATCGTCGCTCCGCGGCACGCAGAATGAATGCGCGGCCATGTATCCGCTGTGCCGCTGCATCCCCCGCGCGCCATCGCCGAGGGGAAACGTGAACCGCACATAATAAATGTATATAATGAACACGTAACGAGCCGGCGCGCACGTAATGTCCATTTTTCGGCGCCGAGCATATATCGGTGGATCTGTGCGATCTGTGCGATCTGTGCCACCGCCGCCGCCGCGGGAGATCTAGCAGCTAGCAACCGGCATGCCGACCGGCATGGCCGCAGTATCCCTCCTGCATCCCGGGCCGCCGTGCAATAAACCAGACCAGAAACTCGGGGTCCGCGTGTTTTAGTGTTTTGGTGCGGCCGGCGTGCGAGGTATTGCCACATGCCATACAGCACGATGCAAAAGTGGTGAGACATGTGATGAAAAGTTAAAGTACGGGACGGGACGTGTGCAAGTGCAGGGTTGGCGCGGATGGGAGCGAGCCAACGTGGAGCGGCGAGGACACGATGCCAGAGATCTCAGGCATTAGAGACCGAGAGTGAGACATATGGGACACATGTACTTGCGCGTGTGTGCGCGCAGGGACGTTGGCAACTAGCGGCCCAGCGGCCAGCGGCCAGCGGGCCATCGGGTAGGCGTGAGAAGTAATTGTGCTGGCGCCGATGTGACCCGCCACGGACTGACCCAACTGGCTAAAAAACACAAAGCACTCGCAATGCATGCGATAATTCTAACTAGATGCATGACGAAAATCCCCTATCTAAACATGGACGTGAAAGCGACGGTGGTGGCGGTGGTGGTGAGATTGCTTGGTTGGGTTGTGGTAGTGGCTGGTTGGGTTGGTGAGTTGGTGGGTGGGTGGGGATGTCGGGTTGGTGAATGGTGAAAATGAGTAGAAAACAAGCAAAGCAAAGCAAAAGCAAAAAGCACAAGAAAAGTGTTCGTGGGGTCGTGATAGTGACTGAAATAGAGGTGGTTGTGCCCACTGTATCCATCTACACCCGGGAGGGGGCCTTGTTGTTGGCACTTGCTGCGAGAGCTGTGCGCTTGTTCTTCTCCGAAAACTCGACATAGGCGTACCAGCCGCCGCCGCAGAGGGTGAGGAAGATGCCAATGCCGTTTGTAAAGGTAATGTTGAGGTTGAAGAGGACGACGGCGAGGGCAATGGTCAGGACCTGCTTGCAGTTTGCAGACACGGTCATGGTCAACGCGCCGGCCTTTTTGTTGGCGGTGAACGAGACAATGTTGAGTCCGCACGCAATCACGCCGTTGACGAGGAGTGCGATGGCCTTGGAGCGCGTCATCTGCGTGGCACCGTATCGCCTCACGCGCTCGAGCTCGCCAGTGTACCAGCTGTAGAATACACACTGGACAAACGCGAGCGGAGACATGCGCATGAGCAGGTCGAGAGGGTGGAGCTTGAGCCTGCCGCCACCGCCGGTCTGGATAACGTTGGTAACCACAGTCTTGAGCGCGGCAAGGAATGTGCCCAGCAACGTGAGGACAAGACCCCAAGTGGTAAAGTAGTAGTCGCCATAGGTGGCGAAACCGACACCGGCAACCACGGGGAGGAGGCTGACGAGCTTCCTTGCGCTAAACCTCTGGCGGAGGAGAACGGCAGTGATGAAGATGGTGAACAGCGGTGTCGCGGCACGAACAACTTGGTGGAACTGGAAGAACAAGGTAAACTCAGGTCCGATGGCCATATAGAAATAGACATCGCGTCGCATCAGACGTCGTACTCACAGGCACAGTCACCAATTGAAGTGAAATGTTGCTGACCGCGATGTTGATGGTGTAGAGGACCGAGAACGCTCCAAGGATAAGGTTCTCCTTCTGCGACAGACGAGCAGGCGTCTCGAAGGCAGTCAGTGGCTGTCCTCCTTCCAAAGTGGGTGGCAGAGCAAGACTGCTGGCCCAACGAGCTTGTTCCCTTCCCAACATTTCGCTACTCACAAAGGCGCCTCGTTCCAAGGCAATGTATGTACCGGCACAACCAGAAAGGGCATGCAAACCGGTGAGGGTCTGAAGGCGAGCTGTCAGCGACACCGTGTCGTAACCAGGTGAACGGTAACACTCACGTAGGGGAATGGGAAGGAGACGAGCACGACCTTGTTGAAGAGGGTCAGGCCGAGGTTGAAGAAAAAGTACATGCCGAGCCAGTACGGCACCGAGTCGTAGAAGCGGGTGGGTGCCGGCTCCATGGATGGACCTGACGGATATGGAGGAGCACCGTTCGTGCGGGACAGGGGGTACTGTTGTCCCTGGCCCGAGTACGGGGAGCCGAGCTCTGGGGGCTCCTTCTTTCCATCTGCTGGCGTGTATGCTGACATGGGGGAGGACGATAACGGTGCACCCTCAATGAAACCAGTGTTGATCGTGGGTCGAGGGTGGTGGCCGCCTTGTCGCTCGCGCGAGTGGGCTGTTGCAACGGGCTGTGACGATGAAGCAAAGGGGTTGCCAGGCGTAGCTGGGACTACGGGGGACCGCGCAGTAAAGTGCCCGGGCTCGGGCAGCGACTGCGCACTGTCGTGGTGGTGGTGGTGGTTGAGGTCAAAGTCTGATGCGCCCAGGTTCTTCGGCTCGCCCAGAGACGACCCCTGGTCAACGTCGCCTGTCCGGGCCATCGAAGCGGTCGTTGGCGGGGTGAGCTCTGGCGGGGTGCGGATGTTTGGGCTCTCTGGAGGAGATGTCGATGTGCTGTTGGAAGCCGTGCTGCCGAATGATGGTGACATGTAGCTGGCGGCGAAAGTCCACGCCGAGCGATGAGAGGGGAGGGAGGGGGTGGACAAGGGGCAAGGGGACGTGAGGAACGCGACTGTACGACCGTCTAGCCTTGCTGCGGCTGGGTTTTGTGGTCGCTTAAAGTGGGTCGCGAGAATGGGCGCGGACAGCACAGTTGACGCGCACAGTCAAGACAGACGCGGTCCTAGTCTGAGAGCGAGAGATAACTTGCGTAGCTAGTAGCTGTCGCACGTGTGGAGCGAGCTGACGATTGGTGACTGGGGCTGATGGTGGGGGGGGGGGGGATCGCCGACGGGGATATGATAAGGTTTTGTTCTGTGGAGACGATGGGGTGGTGTGTATGTTGGAGGCTGGCCAAAGTGTGTGGTGGTGAAAGAGAGTACCTAGGCAATGGGCGCTGCACGTTGTCGCTAGGTGGGAGAGGGAGGAGCAAGGAGTGTGTCGATCGGCTGGGCGGTAGGGTGGCCGTCGGGGGGTTGTTCAATAATGTTGGAACGCCCACAGGTGGCCGGTGCGCGTAGGTGGCCGATTATGTCGGAAACAGGGGCGCGCCGGTGGATGGAGACGCAGAGGCGCACGACGACGGTAGATGGTGTGGGGGGTGGTGGTGGTGGTGGTGATGATGGGTAAAGTGTGATGTGCGGGTTGTGTCTGTACTGTACGTGTGTGGGTGCAGGAACAGTAGGTGTGCAGCAAAGATCAAGATAGAAGCTAAGAAGGCGCAGGAATCCTATTCACTCTGGCCGGACTGGAGACCTGGACGAGTCTGTTCGGTAGCCTCGGCACGCCGGCGGGTGGGCGTGGGGGGGGGGGGGGGGGATGTGGGACTGCGGGCACACGCGCGCGGGGACGGCCACGGGCAACACGGGTGAGGACAAGAGAGAGTGAGAGAGGAGGTGGCAGCAGCCAGAGGGGGGTTCAGGGATGGTGGAGGTGAAGGACCGAGAGGGCTGAAGGGCTGAAAGGGATATGTGGGTGTTGCGGCAGAGGCGGCGCGCGGGATTCAAAACCGCAGTAGCACAGTTCGGTGGTCCCGTGTGTGTCTGCTGCTGCTGCTGCTGCTCAATGCGCAGTCATACTCAAACCCTCCCTCTCCCTCTCCCTCCCTCTCTCCCGCGTCCCTTGCTGGCGTGCTTGGCACTGACAGACACCCACACCCAGCCCAAGGGGGGGCTGCCAGGCCCCCACCTTTCACCCCTCCAGTCAGGCCAGTCAGGGCACAACCCACTACGCGCTTGTGTGACGCCAGGCGCGTCGGTCTCACCACTGCTTGCTGCGAAAGCTGCGACACGACAAGAGAGATAGATCACAGACACCACTGCGCTCCTTTTGCCGGATTCCAGCCTACAAGTTCCAGCTCGCCCAGTCCCCGACCAAGCTAGTCCACAGCTCAACCCCCGTATAGCCGTGCGCCGCGGCGTCCAGGCGCGTCTCCACGCGCACCCAGCCGGCAGCGGCCAGCAGCCAGCGCCTTTGGGTCGCGCCACTGGCCACCTGGTCACAGGAAATATAGGTGGCGATCAAATCCGGTCTTGTGTTCAAGGGGCTTGCCGGGGGTTTGGGGGGGGGGGCTTAGCCTTGCCTAGAAGGTCTCTACGGTCTTCAGGCATCTCTGGGATCTCTCTGGCGACGCTGCAACTCTCCTTTTGCGCGTTGTAGGCACGCCCAATTCGTCTTGGCCTTTGGGGGAACATCTCTGTACCTCTCTCTGTTCAGTTACCACCTCTGCCAATTGTGCTGGCAGAAAGACAAAACAAAAACGGTGAGCTTGATTCATTCCCACCGTTCCTCGGCACTGGCGCGCCGTGCGCACTGGCCAGATACCGCCAGATATGGCCAGATAGGCTCTCTACAGATCTACAGCTCACAGCTGGAAGATGCGAAAGGGGATGCATGCTTTTATTGCTGCCTCTGGTTCTTCGGTCGCGCACTACACGGAGCGGCATGCCGGCTCTGGGGGCTCTTGGGCTCTTGAGCTCTCGCAATCTGGACCTGATTCACGTAATCCCTGCCAACGTCTTCCCGTGAAAAAGACCGGTCGTCAGTGACGCGTCCTGTGGCCTCTGGCCTCTGGGGTTTGCGACGCCTGGCAGAAGCCGACCGATCCACCCCAATGATCAACAACGGCGTAGTCCCCTTGTTCCCGCAACATTACAACCAGCGGATGGTTGGAGCTGGTGGCTAGAGGTTGCTTGGCACTCAACTAGCGGGCTCCTCTCCACGGCGTACGGCGTCAGCGTCGTGTCACAGTTGAATGCATGTAATGCAACAGAGCAAGGTTGTTGTGGGAATATATTTGGGAGCATTGAGAACGTGGGCTGCAGCGAGAGACGCGGGAGACGATGACGCGAGGACGCGAGTTGGCGCGTCCGTTGGCGGTCACCTTTTGCACCTTAACTTTTTAAGACGGGCCAGAAGAGCAAGCGACACGCAGGGGAGAGTGTGCGCCTTGTGGGCATATGGGCGTCTTGGGTACAGTGCGGCAGGCCCCGTTTCATGCAACAGGTGTGAGGGTGGGAAAAATGAATTTACGTAATCATGTGGTCCTTGTGTGTCAGCCTCAGCGCGCTAGCCCCCCCACCCCCCCCCCCCACGTATCAGGCTGACATCCGTCTCCCTCCGTCTCCCTCTCCGCCACCGTGCTCATCGCCGAGAAACTCGATAGTTTGGAAAATGAGATAACGCCGTAACTCCGGCGGGGGAATTTGACCCCTGGGTGGGAGCGGCCCTCGTGCTGGCCCACACCCCGCTGCTGCACGCTGGCCTCTACTAGGCATTGTCGAAGGAGCACTCTCCGTCACCCGTCAAACCACCTCAAAGTGCGTACACCAGCGGACACCGCAGACAGCGACAACGAAAGAGAGAACAACCGTGCTGACCAGCGTCTTCCCCGTCTCCCAACGACCTATCCTCGTTTATCTCGCGCCCGCGTACCCATCGTACTTGCGTCCCACTCGTGCCCCCAACTCGACTCGCACAAATTTCGACATTTCTGTTTCCCCCCTATTCCTCTCGACCTACTATCCTTCTCCTACACAGATGTCGGCCTTCTCGTCCGCTCCCATCGTCATCGACGGCAAGGGTCACCTCCTTGGTCGTCTCGCCTCGATCATCTCCAAGCAGGTGGGTATCGACAGATCCAAATTCGGAAGGGAGAGCGCGAGGAATTTCGCACTCGGAAGAAACGAGTCCAGGAGGAGGAGAGGCAGGGACACGGGGCCCAGTGGACGAGTGACTGGGAAGCGGACGTTTGGAGGGAGGAGGAGACCAGGAAGCGGACGTGCGAGAGAGAACTTTGGGCAGGCTCTGTCCTGCGCGGAGAGAGCACTTGCAGGTGGCAGGACTTGGTGGAGGAGGAATGGACTCTAGGCTCGGACCTTTGCGCAAACCTGCCAACATTGCTAACCACCATGAACAGATCCTCTCGGGCCAGAAGGTCTCGGTTGTCCGCTGCGAGGAGATCAACGTCTCGGGCTCGTTCTTCCGCAACAAGCTGAAGTACCACGCCTACCTCAACAGTGCGTAGATTTTGGTCATGTGCGCACAAGCAATCCTTTTCTAACGTTTAAACAGAGCGCCACCTGGTCAACCCCAAGAAGTCGGGTCCCTTCCACTTCCGCGCTCCCAGCCGCATCCTTTACAAGGCCATCCGCGGCATGGTCCCCCACAAGTCGGCCCGTGGTGCCGCCGCCCTCCGCCGCCTTGAGCTCTTCGAGGGTGTCCCCCCCGCGCAGGACAAGGTGAAGAAGATGGTTGTCCCCGCCGCCCTCCGCGTCCTCCGCCTCAAGCCCGGCCGCAAGTACGCCACCCTCAAGCGCATCTCGCACGAGGTTGGATGGGGCTACAAGGACGTTGTCGACCGCCTCGAGGAGAAGCGCAAGGTCAAGGGCCAGGCTTACTTCGAGCGCAAGCAGGCCGCCCGCGCCCTCCGCGCCAAGGCCGCCGCCTCGGCTCCCGCCGACGAGAAGCTCGCTGCCTTCGGCTACTAAACGTCTCGTCTCGTTAGCATTTAGGGGCAGCATGCGGGAGCGACGTTTGGGATGCTAGTTCGGGTTGCCGGGCATGCACTGAGGTTTTTGCCCCGGTGCTCTTGTTAGTGTTTCACACGATGTACTTTTGCCATCCGAGCAGAAACAAAAGACCGATGCACGCTGCGGCATTTAGACTGACTCCCCCCCGGCCACCGCTCCAACGCTGCAGATGTGTACGAGAGGGGAAGAGAGAAGACCGAGTGGGCTGGGCTTGGAGGAGCGTACAGGATCGACACACGACCAGCTGGGCATTTAATCTCGGTGGCGACTGGTTATCGTCTGGTTCTCGCAGATGCTGTACACTTGGCCACAGCGACAGCGTCGGTTGGGTGGCGACTGTCCATGGGAGAAGCGTCCTGCCGGTGAACGAGGTTTGAACAAGGACGTTGATCCTGGCGACTCTTCCCATAGGCCACTGCTGTCTCCTTTTGCGCGCCTTGGTTTTGGATAGCGGGGTGCTCCAGAGACACATACATCACTCGTCCATGAGCTCCCAGACCCATCAAGTCATCTACACCATGTGCATCGCGGCCTCGACGAAAGAATCGCATGACATGGCATGTGAAGTTCAGACTTTGTTCAGACTTTTTGCAGCCATTTCATAGATCATGGCGGCGCCTCCCACAGCCAGTCGGCCATGTCCGTCCCTGGGTGTCTCCGGGTTTCGGGTACTACCAACGACCGGCGTCCAGCATTGTATCCTTTCCTGCGATCCAAGCTCTTGTATCCTTTGCATTCGTCCATTACACCACCTGCGACACTATGCTCGAGTACATCTACATCTGCAGGCATGGCTTCCGGTAAGTCTTGTGCGCTGCAGCTGCCCCGCCCTTCCGAACGATGCCGTGCAGCTGCACCCATGTTGGCGCGACTGACACCCCACCCCAGGTCCAATCTGATGGCGCACGACGTCAAGTCGTCGCCAACGGGCATGCGCCTCGACCACCCTCTGTCGGTCCACGGAGTACAGCAGGCAGCGCACCTGGGCGCCTTCCTCTCCGACCCGGCCCGCACTGCGCCGTACCCGGTCCCCGAACGCGTCTTCTCGTCTCCATTCTACCGCTGTCTCCAGACCGCACAGCCGACCGCTGCGCTCCTCGCCGAACGCGCCAACGAGCCGCGGCGCATCGCGCTCGACCACGGAGTCATGGAATGGTACCCGCCTGCAAAGAAGGGGACGGGCCTGCACCCGCGCCCCAGCGGTCCCGCGACGCTGGAAAAGTTCTTCCCCGAGGCCCTCGACCTCGACTACCTCCCGTCCGTGTACCCGGACCGCAAGGGCGAGAAGATGCAGGCGCTGTTTGACCGGATAGACCTGTTTGTCGATGTCTTTACGGCGCGCATGGACGCGACGCCCGTGCGCACCGTCGTCATCTTTGCGCACGCCGCCACGGTCATTGCGCTCGGCCAGGCGCTGACGGGCGACCGCAAGGCCGAGGCGTGTGCCGGCTGTGCGTGCACGTCACTGTATCGCCGCAGGACGGACAAGGGACCCGGAGGCGGCAGTGTGGGTGCTTGGGAGCAGCTGTGGAATGGTCGCGCAGACTATATGCCTGGCGGAGTGGAACGGGACTGGGCGGTGAGTGGCGGAGGAACAACGACCGTCCGTGTTGTGTGGTGGTGTACTGACGCGCTCCTACAGTTCCACCAGGTGGCGCTTGCAGGCGGCGAGGTTGTAGAGGACGAGGGTGACCTCCTCGAGCACTCTCCCGAAGACGAGTTGCCAGTGGGGCTCGTCAAGGGGATGGACAAGTACCTCCCTCCCTCCAGGAGACAGGACGGGTCCAAGGCTGCCACCTCGAGGTTGTGATCGTTGTAAACGCCAGTGGACGCGAGTGGGTAGAACTGTAGACATCTGCATGTACATGGTTGTCCTTGTCCTGGGAATAACACCGTCGTCGCCAGTCGGAGAGTTCCTAGCCCGTCGAAAAAACCATGCCACTAAAACATCCACATCAAACACCAGCCGAGGCCGCCAAAAACGAGCTCCGTCTCGTCCCTCGACATTCCCCGCCGCTTCCATCCCTTCTCCGTCTAGTCCTGCACCTCGAAACACCTCCAGAGCATCGTGTAGACACGTAGCGGCACCTCTAACAAGCATACATTGTCTCTTCGCTAGTATATCGGTTAGTATAACCGCCTCTCAATAGGGAGCTTCCTAATAGGAATATCGCGGTAGAGCAGGGTTCAACTCCCTGGCGGAGAAGCTGTAGGCCTTAGCAGGTCGCTTTTTGGCCTCCCAGGATGCATGGGAGGACTACTTGTGCTTGGGGATGTTGTTGGAGGCTTGGGAGGCGGTGGACGGCCGGGACGGCCAAGGACGTGTGGTTCGGGACGTTGGAGGATGGAGTTTGTGGCTAGTGCCACAATGGTCGCTTGGCCAGTTTGTGTATTCTTGAAATCTGCCGGGCACCGCACGCTGCCGATGTCACAGAACACAGAGCGTTATGGAGTCGCCCAGCTGCTTGGCAGACGTCAGTCATGCAGTGATGCCGCCCTTGTCATTCTGCAGCCAAGTGGAAACGCAAAACGCGTCTCGTCTCGGGTCTCGGATGTTTTGCACGAGAACCGACGATCGCACAGCCATAAGCATAAAGACACCGCCTCGGACGCAGAGATAACTGCGGTGCACCTTTTCTCACCAAACGATGCTTCGGGCACCTATGACGCGTCGTCAGGGATGCTTGCCAACATGCGATCCTTGGCGCGAGCTTGACCTGTTTCTATTGCCCGCAAATGTGCCCTCGGGCCGGCGGCCGAGAGGTGCAACGACCAACTGACCAAGCCGCGCAGCACTAAAACGCGCAGCGGCGGCGGCGGTGGGGAAGCAAGGCCGGCCAAGGGCGGTGCGGGTGCTTGACGATATAACTTATCCTTGCTGGCACCTTGTCACATACTCCCCTTCACAACCTTCATTCACACACACACCTTCACACCCAATGTACGGCCAAGGCTACAACAACAACAACCAGTACGGTGCCCCCACCGGCTACCAGCAGCAGGGCGGATTCCAGCAGGGCGGCGGCTATGGCCAGCAGCAGGGCTGGAACCAGCCGCCACCTGGGCCCGGCATGGGCGGCCCACCTCCCCACATGGGCGGCGGCGGCATGGGCTTCCCCCCTCCCCCTCCCCAGCATGGCTACCAGGGCGGTGGTCACGGCTATGACCAGCAGCAGCAGCAGTACGGCCAGCAGCAGCAGTACGGTGGCGGCCAGCAGTACGGCCAGGGCCAGGGCCAGTCGTCTGGCTACTACGGCGGACAGCAGCAGCAGCAGGTTGGCCAGTACGGACAGCAGCAAGGCCAGCAGGCTGGTCAGCGCGACCAGGGCAACGTGTCGAACGAGGACCTCCCATACCCATGGTAAGTCGCACAGTGCAGACATGGCTACAGACGCGCAGAGGCTGACTCGTCGGCAGGATCCGTGAATGGGACGAGCAGTACAAGACCGTCTACTACGTAAGTGTTCCGTGTCCCCCACCAATGCTGCGAACATATGCTGACTGCCGTCAGGTCAACCCCACAACCACGCCCCCTAGCACCTCGTGGACCCACCCCGGCATGGCCCCGGGCCAGGTGCACTCGGAGCAGATCGAGACCCACCGCGAAGCCGATACTCTGTACCAGCAGGACGCTGGCGCGGCGGGCGGCGGGCAGACGGGCGAGCGTGGCTTCATGACCAACGCGGCGGTCGGTACCGTTGGCTACAAGGTCCTCGGCTCGCTGCTGAAGCGTAACGGCCACAACATCGTCGGCGGCGGTGGCTGGGGTGCTGCTCTCGGTATGGGTGCCGCTGGCGCCGGTGGTGTCGCTCTCCTCGGCAAGCTCTTTGGCGTGAGTACATCTAGCAGCACCAAGACAACCCGGGAAACAGAAAGCTGACCATTACTCTAGGGCAAGGACACCAACAAGTACGGCCACAGCATGGGCGCCCCTCCCTTCCTCTCCTCCCTCATGGGCGGCGGCGGCCAGCAGCAGCAGCAGCAGTACGGCGGCGGCTACAACCAGCAGTACGGCAACAAGTGGTAATGACGAGGCGCGCGCGTGTAGGGGTTCCGGGTTCGGGTTCGGGTATTTCCAGGTCCTATGATGTGTTTCTCGTGCTCAAGCAAGGCTTTCTTACTACCACCATATACGATGTATTCCCTGTTGACTTTTGTGACTTTCACGGATGTTGCCTGACACAGTCTCACTGTGCAACAATTTGCTAAAACAATTTTACGTCTGTATCCGTCGTTTCAGATTGTCTCACACCTCTGTGGCAGTCCCACTCACCTCCACCGCCTACGTACCACCATGACCCCACCGCGGTTTCCTCTCGCCCACGATCCATTATCAGTCCAATTGGATCTTCCTCGGGCAACGAAGTCGCCGAAGTGGACGGCTGGGACGAACGCGGATGAGAACCCGAACGCTGCCACGGCTGCCGGCACGTCCTTCCCCGCCCTCCCCGCACAGCTATCGCCGTCTACTCCAACTGACCTGTTAAGGACAAACACCACCTTGACAGTCCGTTATGCGCTACGCAGCAGGTACCCGTCCTCCCTGTTATCCGACACTGTCAGTTACTGATTACTAAATGCTTGCAGCTTCGGCCACGGATGCCGTTATCCGCTCGACCTACGACAAATGGACTAGTCACTGTTGCCATGTGTTCCTGCCACCACGTCCGTTGGGAGAAAAGCAACAGTCGATGCACACTCTCTGCCATCACATCTGACGGGTAGTGGAAGAGGCAGTAGACGTCCCGCCGCCAATCCCGGCTGGGGTCCGAGTGTGACACTCAGTGCAGAGATGCTGTACAAGCTTGTTTAATTTGGTGGACAGATGCGCCAAGGCATCAACGAAGCCGCAGGTCTAGCGTCCAAACGTTACAAACCGGACACTCGGTAACCCAACGCGTCCGCCAGCATGTGATCAGCAGGCTGTAAACGACCGCACATCACTTCAGTGCAGTGGTACACGCCGCACGCTCGACGGCATGGCGTGCAGTCGAGCGCGTGTGCCACAGGAACAAGCGGGCCGGCCGCCACTGATCTATTGAATGACCCGGGGCCGTCTTCCACAAGTTGCCCGCTTGGACCCGGTTCATAATCTCGGACCGACACTCGGTGTCCTCGGGGCCAGTCCCCAGATCTTACCAGGCGTTGCCTGGTTCACATGTACCGTGCATTGATGTCCTGAGGTGAAGGGATTGGGCGGGACACGGTTAATGGTGGCGATATCTTGGTGGACAGCGACAACCAGTCACTGACGGTATAACTCACCATGTCTCTGCCGTGAAGCAACCGTTGCTGCTGTGTAAGCAATCAGGACGCAGGAGGTAATGTGCTCTGGGTAAGCGAATCATGATGTTTTGGCGATTTTATCATGTGGTAATTGCTAACATTCAAAATGAGACGTCCCAATTGTTGAAGGAGCCACCGATTACTGAATAAAGCACGCCGAGTCTGAGAGCTAGGTACTTACACAACAACAATGGCGGCACATACCCGGATGGTGCCACCTCCCTCCTACATTCTTAGTTCTCATCATGGCGAACCAGTACGTTTGTTTCATAACTGGGTTGACCACACCTACCGTACGGAGCAGCGGTGTCACCGCAAATAATATTGAACGGGCTCTGGCGCTCCGCAATGACGCCAAACACCTGGAGGATCCTACACGCCCGACGTGGGCTCCAATGGCAAGGTCTTGACATGGACAGTATGTCTATCATTTATACCGCGAGCACCGGCGTTGACTCTGTCTACAATCTTACCCTCAATGCTGGTAAAGTCGGCAACACCGACACAATCGTGGAAACTCCCAAGAGAGTCGCTAAACAAGTGTTGTTGACAGCATCGCCACCGGAACATGTACAGGCAGTGAAGGAATACATATTTCCCTGCACCACGTGTATTAGGGTGCCACACGACTCTGTTAACATAACGGTATCTGCTTCGACATAATCAGGTGCGAATAGTTAATTCGAGCACACTAGCCATGTCGACTGGGCAGGGGTGTAGCAATGGTGCAGACGGCACAGCTATTACAACAAACAAGTTTAGCATCTGGACTATTGCGGTTGGTTTCTGCCACAACAAGATCAGCAGCAAGGACCCCACGATATGCCTGCTGCAGACCGTCACATTATCTCCTATGATTGATGCGCGACAATGGTTGAAAACTCGCCTCATTCTCATTCTTTCCCTGTTACTGGCATGAACTGCTTGAACGTCTTACTGTAAGCTCCCGCAAGGTCGATATGTACCCAACAAAACAACAGGTAGGCATGCCCGTCTCGCGTTCCACGTTCTGCGTGGTGTCGTGCTACCAGATCGCCTTCAACGTTGAATACCAGGTGTCCAACACCGCCAGAAACGAGATCGTCCCCAGCCTGCTGCACTGCGTGGCCGGTGATGTCGGTGATGCCGATGATGCTGTCACCATTGTCCAGCATCAACATCATGTACCACGCCCGTCGCCCCAAGGTGCAGTCAGTAGTGGGGGAGTGTTACAGAAGTAACACAGACAACACGCCAAATGAAGAACAGCTGGGCGACGTACATGTGGTCTCGTAACCGAGGATAGCAATGGTGTCAGCAGCTATGCAGGCCGGCGAAGTCTACAGAGACAGACTTGCAAGAAAACGTGTGCCACATTCAGTGACAGTGACTGGCCTCAGGGCAATTTTCGCACCCCCGCAGTCAGATCTGCCCAAACGTTCGAAGCTCACGGTACCACCGTACGCTGGCATAGGCAAGACGTAACCGGCGGCACGCAGCCTAGCTTACGCAGTGCAGACTCTGAGGCAGGTTGAAGCAGCACACGCATGACGCCTACGCCGATAGCCGGCACAGGTGATGCGTTCGCTGCAGCCTCGACGCCGCTGGTCCTCATATTCTCATGTCCCGTCGTCCTGGACACCACATGTGACGTCCGGACACTCGACGGGCCAGCGGTCACGATAACAGCTCTCCCGATCCATGGATGCAGAGCCCTTATTCTTGCGATGATCAGTTTTTTCCCCTGACGACGATCAGTCTTGTGCCCGGGTCACGGTCCCGCAGACTCGAGCCCTCCAGTTTGCCAGTGTGTCATGTCTCCATGTCTCGCATGCGTGGCATGCCCCGTTTTGCGTATATGCAACCACTCATACATCGCCCATCGTCTAGGCCTCCTCAGTGCGGAGCTTGGCAGCGGCGTTGGTGACCTTGACGCCGAGGATCTTGGCGCGCTGGACGATCTCAATGCGCTTCTTCGACGAGACACCGTGGGCGACAACGGCGGCGTACTTGCCCGAGTGCATGAGGAGGAGGTTGAGGTCGGCAACGTTGTTGACGAGGAGCTCCTTGTGGCCCGAGGGGATCAGGTGGCGGGTCTTGGCGTTCGAACCGTAACCGATCTTGGGCATGGGAAGCTGGCCCTTGAAGCGACGACGAACCTGCACAGAAAGTCAGAATACCGTTCTCATCTGTCTCATCTGTGGGTGGACAAGGGCAACGAGCAGAGAGCATGCAAGAGGGAGCTTGACGAACTCGGAGCAAGTTTTGCTGGAACTGGGAAGATTTGGGACCCAGTCCCAAACGTCGATCATACGCTCAGGCATTGAAGCCTGCGCACACAATCTCCAGCATTCTTGCTCCCTCGTCCTCGCGCGCGCACTCGTCCGTCCAGCACTGTGCGCGCGCTCTCCTCCCTCTCTCCAAGCTCCCTGCTCGTCCTTGTCCACCTCCCGAGCGTACGCACGCGGTTGTCGATACCCTTGGGCTTCCTCCACGACTCCTTAACGCCGTGGTAGCGGTCCGACTGGTGGCGCTTGAACGCCTTGGTGCGCTTCTTAACGATGGGGATGGTCGACGCCATTTTGACTGTATGTGCGGTTCGTAAAGTGGGGAGAAATGTCAAAGTGACAAGTCGGATCGAAAGATTATGGGGGGAGGGGGGAAGAATTTGCGTCCGGTCACAAGTTTTGGGACACGACGAAAACGAGACAAACGCGAAATGTCGGGATAGGCGATCACGAGGAGAACGGCGTGGTCAGCGCTGGTGTCGGCGGTGTAGGTGCTGGGGGCTCACGAGACTGGTCTTGCTGGATGGATGGAACAAGACGGACGCCGCTGTAAGGTTGCGCCAGGCTGCCGCACACCGCACTGGCGAACCCACACGCAGGGTCCTGGGGGTTGGTGACCACGGGATCAAAATCGGACGTAAGAATTTAATCACCGACAAAGAAAAATCGTGACTTGGACCACGTGGCTTAGCAGCGACCGGCGAGAGCCCACCTTCCGGCCACAGCCGGGCCAGCGGCCAGTGGCCGAAGGCCACTGTTGATGCATACAAAGAACGTCACAGAGTTCACAGATCACAGATCAAGAGATAATAGCAACGATGAACGAGTGCAAGGAAGAAGAGTACCAGGGATCGCGGCATAACAAGGTGTTACTACCACAGAATACAAAAAAGAGTGCCAGATCAACAGAGAGCCCAGCTACACGCGCCGTCAGCCACCACTACTTGCACACGGACAAACAACCTACGTCTTGACGGTGAAGAGCTCGTCGGGCATACCATGCTGCACCTCCTCCTTGACAACCTTGAGACCGGCCTCAGTAAACACCTCGAGCCACTTGCCATTGGACCTGATTGTTAGCCCACACCGTTTCCTTCGTCCATAAGCTCCACCCACCTGGTCAGACTCGAGTCCTCCTCGTCCAGGAACTCGTTGGCACGGCCATCGGGCTGGTCCTCGCAGACGTTCTCCTTGGCGATAATAACCGCAGGGCCGTACGCTGACGAGTCGTCGTCGCTCATGTCGGGCGTTTGACGGAGCGAGGCCTTCGCACGGCGCAGGAACGACACGAGCTCGTCGTGGGTCATGTGGCCTGGCTGTCAGCTACACATCGCCGTGGGTGACCAAGCTGGTACATACCCAAGCACCACTGGCACCAGATGCTGCAATGTCAGCTCAAGAGCCTCTTGGCAGCTGCACTTACGCGTCGAAGTGCATCTCTTGCTCCTCCTCGCCAAAGTGGTCGACAGTGCCATCACGCGCCTCGCCAACAACACCGACACTGGAATTGTTGACACCGCGCACGGGGAAAGATGGGTCAAGGTGCTGGAGACCAGCACGCACAGCCCAGACACGCTTGCCGCGGCCCTTCCTGAACTCGGCCACGCGGCGGTCGTTCTCCTTGGCCTCGGCCTCGTCACGGATCTTGCCCACCAGGCGGGGCATCTCACGCCACTCGCCAACAACGGCGGCACGGTAAGCCTCCTCTACAAAGTGCTCGACGGGCTCGGCAACCACGACGTCGTCAAACAGGGGCAGGAGGACGGTGTTGGTCACGCGGCCGATACCGGCGCCCACGTCGAGGGCCGTCAGGCGGTAAGGAGGGCGGGCCGTGGGGTTGGGCGTCAGAGGGGAGGCGAAGGTGTGGAGTTGCGGCTGAACCGCGAGAAGGAACAAACGCGATGAAAGCTGCTCAATGTGGGGAACCGGCTGGAGGCAAGAGTCAGCGGTAACCTTGGCGCACGAATGAGTTCTCGAACTCACGCCATTGCCGAAACCACCAAGAACGCCGTCGACGGTCGCCTCGATGTCCTCCCAGTACTTGACACCCTTCTCATAGTCTGGGCCAGGGGTACCGCGCTTGAGAGCCGACCCGACGTTGGGGCGGGCGCGCTTGGAGGCGTGCTGAAGGTCAGAATATTGAACGGCGGAGAGAGGACGAGGAGCGGGAACGCGTCATGTCAGCTTGTTGGATCCGAGGAGGTACAGTTGATCTGTTTACGCACATCTTCTTCCACACTCTGTGCGGTTAGCAATGGTACAGAGGGATAAACGCACCATTGGTAGTTTGATGATGGGGACAAGGTGATGTTAGATGTGCTACATGTGCCGTCCAAACACAACAATATTCACGGCTTGGACCACCTCCACACATCCCAGGTCACGTGTTTGACCATTACAAAATATTATTATTTGGCCGTTTACTATTATTTGTCTGTTGCAATAGTCTTCTGTTGGGATTTGATGCCGTTTAGCGCCCGAGACCGATGGTCTTAAGCTGGCAGTTTGTCTTTCAGAAGAGGATGGGGATGCATAGGCGTCTACAGAGCTGCTTATATGCACACAGAAGGGAGGCCCGAGCACTACAGAGAAGCACGAGGACAATGAAGAAGCAGAAAGAGCAGCATTGGTGCAGTACCCTCGTTCTCCGGTCAGCTCGGTGCCACACTGCAGTGGCGCAAGTGGTTACGTAATCTCAACAGTCTTCCGGACATTTGAACAGGTCATAAGGAATCTCCCCTCCAGATCAGAAAGATGGTCGCGTTGGCACACACGTTAAAGTGCTCTGGTGACAAGGACAACTTTAGGTTCGATTCCAGGATGGGCAAGGGCTAGGAACCGGTATCTACTGGGTGCCGGGGGTCGAATCCTTCTGGGGGCTACACATAAATCCTACCACTGGACAGTGGTAGGCGACCATCTTATTGCTATTGCGGCAATTATTGATCGATTGTACGTATCGGCTTGCGTCTATCCTCGTTCTACAGGCGGCGCGCGGGCACCATGAAATTTGGCAGGTATGTGGTGTCTGTGCCATATGTTGCATCACATCTGTCTGGATTCACAAATGCGTATGAATCCAGATGTGAGTTGCAAGCCCACAGATACTGAACTGGATTAAGGCTGTGATTACTGCCGCCGCCTGGCTCTGGCTACTGGTCGATCGTTTACGAGTGCATGATATGCTAAAGTGGACCATAACTCCAAGATTATATTAACTGGCCTTTATCAGTTCATTCTCCGACATCATACCCGCGGTTTATCCGAAGGGTGGTTCCAACAAAGCCACCGTTGAGCGGTGGAGTGCGTCGTCCCAATGCCCTGCACATACAGGTTCAAACGTCGATCCAGGAGGAAGTAAAGAAGAACTGCGCTTGATAAAAGATCAACGTTAGCCCATTTAAAATACAAATAAGCGATAAGAGTGAAGAGATACGGGCTAGCAGTCGGTTGTTTCTGCACAGCAGTTGGTCCCTCTCCACACCGTCTTACGGACAAGGAGATGGAAGAGAAAGCCAAGTCATAAAAGGAGCACCCGGAAACCGGGCATCGCAGGTAAAAGGGCTACATGCGGGGAGTTACTACACGTTGAGCCCCAGTAATGCATATTCAGAACTTGATGTGGCACTCACGCCTCCGCAGTGATGTAAGGGAGCAGCGGACGGCGTCGCCAGCTGACGTCGTCGCTGATGACCCATTCCCTGTTTTCGGCGCAGTTTAAATGTTATAAATAAGTGCCCCGCTCTTCTGAGAATTGTTTTCCACTTTCCGGCGCACAGTGCCTCAGCGGTAGTCAGGTGCAACACGCACGTGAGAAGATGGAACACCATGGATCCCATGGATGTGTCGGGAAATTGATGGGGCACCCTGGTGACGAGACCACGGCAACGCCAGTGAGTTCATTCAGATTCATTCTCGTTCGGTATCCGCCCTACGCTTGCGCCCCTATGGCGCCTCTACCCGATGACACCCTCCTTGTTGCCTGTATAGTCTTGGACGGATGGTAATCGCCACCAGTGGCCTTTGGGATCGACGGGCAGTGACACGCCACAGAGGTTAGGCGGTGTTTGTCGAGCAAGTTACCTTCCGAATAAGTCACCACATACAAAAACGAGTGTGGGTGGTAAGGAGACCTACTTAGAGCGCTTCCTCATCTTTCTGCGCTTGCGGCGAAGCTTCCGCATACGTTTCTTCTT
Source organism: Apiotrichum porosum (assembly GCF_003942205.1). Taxonomy (NCBI): domain Eukaryota; kingdom Fungi; phylum Basidiomycota; class Tremellomycetes; order Trichosporonales; family Trichosporonaceae; genus Apiotrichum; species Apiotrichum porosum. The sequence goes on along the minus strand of NW_021167110.1, from coordinate 1,883,369 downwards.
CCACTTTTCACGCACTGGACAGAACGTAGGGAAGATGGCATATGAAGGGACGCCATGTGGAGGTTGACAGGTGGAGGCAAAGGCGGGTGGCGTCGAGCAAGTAGCGTGGGGTCAGCTCTGGCCACACTTGGCACATTGACTACGAGTGGCGCCATCTTGTACACTGGCCCACTGGCGAGACGACCGGTGTTGTCCACTCGTAGCTTCTGGTACTCACTGTCGGGGATAAGTTATACGTGAGGATGAGGAAAGGAGACTCAGTAAGGGTAAGGGGGCCAATGTAAGTCTGTAGGAGTGCGGGGCTCTGGGGTCCTCGCAACGTCAGCGTCATTGACCCCGTAACACAGTGCGGGGCGACAAGACAACATGATACGTCGCGGTGACATATGACGCTGCTGACAAGGAGAAGGGAGCATGTCCGCCTGCCAGAGATACTTGGTAGCATGCCTGGTGAGTAGGAAAGGCCACTCGAGTCAAGGCATGCCTAACAGAAATGGCCCTATATCCCCTAATATCCGAATGGCCCGTTTCTGCAATCGCGGCACGTCGGGACCCCATCTCTCCACAAAACCATGCTTGCTGCCAACAACTTATTCGTGCCATTTCGCGCTGGAAGCCGAGAAGACCAAGACTGCGTCGCACATGCATCGTCGTTGCCGCTCTCAGCTGCCTGCCACAGGAACCACGGAGGGCATAAGACGGACATGTGGGCGGGTACGCTCGCATATTTCGCGTATCGATCCCTGAGCTGCTGTCAGCGGATCACCGGCACGCCGGCTCATTATCGGCCCGAGAAATATGTGACCCGTGATGTGATGCTGATGCTGATTGTTTGTCCACGACCACCCACTGCTGAGGTAGCAGCAACGATCCGCGACAGAAGACCTACTGCGTAGGTTCTTTTTCCCCGCCCCCGCTCGGAATTGACGGCTCTTGCCTGGAATCGGACGCACACGGACTGCGGGGGTTGCGGGGAGGAGTTGCGAGGGGTGGCAGGGACAAGTGATGTACCTATCGCGTCCACTCCGCAGGAAGGGAGCGAGAGCGCGACGGGGGCGAGGAGGGTGTGGAGCGCCGTTTGGTCGACGGCGCCGCTCGAAGGAGCCGCTCCACAAAACAACTTGCAGACCAAGCTGCACTCGCACTGGTTCCCGGCAGCACCTTGCGGGCCGCAGGTAGATCAAGATCACCTTAGGTGGCGGCCAGGTGTGAGCTTTGACTCTCTGCGGCACCCAAGAGCGGGTCACTGTGGTCGTGGCTGAGGGGAGTCCAGCTGAAGGAGCGCCACCCACGTACAAGAAAGGAGGACTCGACTTGGACGTATGGTCAGCTGGTTGCCAAATTGGCATGCGGATGTGCACGGGCTCGCACACGAGTACAGAGAGTGTACTCTGACCGGATGCCCGCCCACAACAAGGCTTTGTCCACAAGGTGGCGTTCATCTTTTGGTCAGACCCGGTGGCTCCTCCGCGCCCTTTGCAGTCTTCGTCTTCGTGCGCGAGATCAATGGATCAGTGCATCAGTGGCCCCGCGGAGCCATGGGTGCGGACCCGACAGGACTCGGGATGGACGAACAATCTGGGTTTTCAACGACGCGAGAATTCGGGCCATTTCCCACATTGTGGTCCTGGCTGCCACATGTGGTTTTCCGCCGCCAGGGTTGTGCCTGCGAGATGGCCAGATGGGGGATGAGTTATGAGGGCCGACTCGCGCGTGGCCGGGCTTTGGGAGCTTGGGAGACCCGTCCTTAATCGCACTGGGACGTGTTACAGGGCTGATTATAGCACCAGACAACAGACACCTGACGAACGGTGTGACCGTGAAAGGGCCGCCAAGCATTCCCAACTCTAGCATCGGCCCCTTCTTCCATATGCCAAACGTGGCGTCCGGCGCCATCCGCCACCCAGCCGCGGAGTGCACGTTCGGCTTTCTTTTTTTCTTGTCTTCCGGCGTGCCGGGCTCTCGGGTGTACGGGGGTACCGGGGGGCCAACTGGCCCACTGGCCAACTGGGTCAGCCTCACGAGCAGCGAGCAGGCAGGCCCCCGCGGTGGTGCGCGCTGGAACACCTCGTTTGCAACCCTGGCCGCCTCACACCCCCAGCTGGGGCCTCACACCCCTGCCCCACGGTCTGGCCGACTGACCTGCACGCCCACAATGTCAATGCTTGCACCACCAGCCTTGCGCCTGACGTACCGACGAGATGCGCCGACAGCGCGGGCGGCCACCGGCGGAGCCGCGCGCGCGCAATCTTTGCGGGCCGCGTATGGGAACAACCTCCCTCCGGCAACCGTGCCCATGGCCAACCTTGACTTGTTCGCGAGACGATAAAAGGGATCGAGGACCAGACGTCAAGAAACCCAACCTCCCAACTTCGAGCTTCATTCTTCCATAGCTCACATCTTTCACAACATGTCCGACTTCGAGAAATCTGACCGCGATGCGGCAGCTCACCTCGACCACAAGGAGCCCGAGCACGGCGGCGATCAGGTAAGTATCTCTCTCAACGTCTGTTTGCCTCCAGCGACATGGGGGCCGTGCACATTGCCATGCCATCAGCAGCTTACATCACTTGCAGGATGACCTCGCCGCGGTCATCGCCAGCTCCAACATTCAGCGTTGGAGTGCTACCTCGATCAAGCTCTACCGTGAGTGATCAGCCAGAAAGACTCCGACAACGTCACCCTCCCGCAGGGTGGTGGCGGGGATCGGCGCCGAAAAGATAAACGTGCTAACTTGTCTACTAGTTTCCGTCTTCTGCTCGTGCTGCTGTGCTTTCGCCAACGGTTACGACGGTTCGCTTATGACTGCTATTGAGGCCATGCCCCACTTCCAGCAGACCTTCAACGTCGGGACCACTGGTGCGCTCATCGGCACCGTCTTCTCTCTCTACACTGTCGGTTCCATGATCGGTGCCCCCTTCGCTGCTGTCCTTTCCGACAAGTACGGTCGTCGCAAGGCCATGTTCGCCGGCTCGTGGGTCATTATTGTCGGCATGATCATCATGGCTACTTCTTCGCACATTGCCCAGTTCATTGTTGGCCGTTTCATCCTTGGTTTCGGTATCGCCATCATGACTGTGGCTGCCCCCGCCTACTCGATGGAGATTGCCCCTCCCCAGTGGCGTGGTCGCTGCACCGGTATCTACAACTGTGGTTGGTTCGGTGGCTCGATTCCCGCCGCCGCCGTCACCTTCGGTACCTCGTACATCAACTCCAACCTTTCGTGGCGTCTCCCCGTCATCTTCCAGGCCGTTGCCTGCTTCATTGTCATTGGCCTCGTCTTCGTCATCCCCGAGTCCCCCCGTTACCTCATCGCCAACGGTGATGTCGAGGGTGCCCACGCTTTCCTCACCAAGTACCACGGCAACGGTGACCCCAACGCTCCCCTCGTCCAGTTCGAGCTCAAGGAGATGCAGGCTTCCATCTCGCAGGACGGCATCGACAAGCGCTGGTGGGACTACCGCCCGCTCTTCCTCACCCGTGGCGGTCGCTGGCGTATGACTCAGGTCCTTATGATCTCCATCTTCGGCCAGTTCTCCGGTAACGGTCTTGGTTACTTCAACACTGTCATTTACGTGAGTACCACAACAATGGAAAGATTAGTCGCGGTGGTGAGAGGCGGTCGCGTGGCGGAGGAGTTTGCCCGTCTCCTCTAGACATTCCTCGCGCCCATGCCCGGGGGCAGCGCCTCCGTCCGCAGCGGTGTTCCGCGCATTCCACACAGGCGCGGGGAGCTCTGCGGGGAGGCGCCTCACTGGCACATACGGACGGATCTGCCTCTGGCGGTGAAAGCCTGCGGAGTGAGAGCTTGTCTCTTGATCTCCCAATCTGGTCATGTGGTCGCACTACGCCTCCCTCACCGCGCCACAATCCATAACATCGACCTCCTCTACATGTGACTGACAATCCCTACAGAACAACCTTGGTATCACTTCGGTCGCCAAGCAGCTCGGCTACAACCTCCTCAACCAGGTCGTGTCGGCCATCTGCGCTCTCTCGGCCGCCTCGATCACCGACCGCATGCCCCGTCGTGCCATCCTCCCCGCCGGTACCCTCATGTGTGCCGTCCTCCTCGGTATCAACTCGGGTCTCTCGGCTGTCCTTGACCGCCAGACCCACCGTGGTGACGGCAGCGTCTCCTCTTCGGTTGCCCAGGGTGCCCTTGCCGCCTACTTCCTCTTCAACTGCATGTACTCGTTCACCTACACCCCTCTCCAGGGTGTCCTTCCCGTCGAGTCTCTTACCACCACGATGCGTGCCAAGGGTCTCGCCGCCTCGGGCTTCATCGTCTCTGCCATCGGTTTCATCAACCAGTTCGCCGGCCCCATCGGTCTCGCGAACCTCGGCTACAAGTACATCTACGTCTTCGTCGGATGGGACGTTGTTGAGGTGAGTAACATTAGGGCAATCATTTTTTTGCGGGGCTTTCAGATTGCTGACTGTATCAGGCTGTCCTCTGGTACCTCCTCTGTGTCGAGTCCCAGGGCCGTTCGCTCGAGGAGCTCGACTGGATCTACGAGCAGCCCCACCCCGTCAAGGCCTCGAAGATGTACAAGAAGATTGTCGTCTCCGAGGGTGGCTTCATCGCCAACTAGTCGGCGACTTCGCCATTCTTTCAAACATCAGAACCCGGGTAATGTTGGGCGGTGGAGGAGGCCGGGTCGTGTGGTTATTAAGTTCTAAAGTGGATTTGAGTGATGTTGATCTTTTTAGGGTTGTGGGTATGCAGACCTGCTCTCCGCCTTGGCTGGGTTCTGGCAGCAGTACTGATCGTCGTCACTGGCCACCAGCCGACTAACACGACTAACATCTGCACTGTTACCATTGCCTCGCAAGCACTCGACTGAGTGGCACCTTCTCAGCGTAGCTCCTTCTCAGTGGAACTAACTCATCACGTCGTCGAAAACTGGCATTCGGCCCTCTTGTGATACTTTTGTGGCGGTGCCAAGTTCTGGTCCGCGGTAGGTTTCATCCACTAGCGTGTTCACCAAGCGGCCCGACCTTATCTTCAGAAGCAACGGGGGACTCAAACATGTCGACCTGTGGACCACCACGCTCCCCTCGCCTAGTGCACCAGCACACTCACACACAAATATTTGTGACTCTGCCACCCAACCCAACTATGGCTAGTACAGTTCCAGTACACGCTCGGACCCATCCCCACAAGCCTTGGCAGTCGATGGCCCCCCACTGCCCCTCCTTGCCCCGGCTCCCTCCATACCTCGATGTGAGTCTAAACGCCCACTTCCCTGCCCGCCATCGGGGGCATCTCGCTGGGGGGCGCGCCCGACCGACGTGACCTGCGACTGCGACTGCGCCTCCGCCTCCTGTGCGTCCCACCCTCTCCTTTTCACTCTGTGCCCCGCCTCGACTTGGCCCCATCTTTGCATGCTCCCATGTCCCGGGTGGCGAGGAGGGATCGAAAATCGACTAGAGACGACTAGAGAGTACCCGTGCAGCGCGCTGCTGCGGAGTGATCCAACGGACAACCATACGACATCACAAAAGGAATGGGAGTTTGTGGGAGGCGCAGTCCCGTGCTCTGGCCAGGGTCGATTTATGAATCGGGCCGATAAACTGTTTGTCTTTGTCCTGACCATTCAGGTCCCCGAAACCGCCGTCCGCCATCCCATTCAAAGCCTAAAGCTCTCCTCTGTACCTCTGTGGGCCGGCCGGGGCTCTGCCCTCTGAACAAATCAAGCTGGAGAAACAAAGCAGCACACGCAGAGTCCTGATCACGTCGGCTGCTCCGGCGAGTGCGTGTAGTCACCCCGCTCTATTAAAAAAGTAAGAACAGTGCCCCGGGGAAATGGCGCCCACTCCCTCCGGTGTCGATCGTTTCCGACATTCCGCGCATATTGACGTTGCCTGATTCCCAATCCCAACCCACACAAAGAAAGCAGCCTTGGACCCTTTGTTGATGGACTTTCCGGTTTCCGCGAGTTACGAGTTGCGCGAGTTTACACGAGGTGAGTGAGGCTGCGCTTTTAAAACAGCAAAAAACACCACCCCCGACCAGTCGGGTGGCGGCATCTTGCGGCTGTGTCACTGCGGGCCATTCGGCACTCTTCTTGATGCAGTGGCTGCGCCTCGTGGCCTTTGTGACGGCCCGCGCGCACTTGTCTGACAATATTCAGCATAGACCTCCTTTTGCGGAATTGGTGGAACACAGGCTCCCTCGATCCCTCTCTCCCCCGTTCCCCCCCGCAGCTGGTCGTCTCCATGTCGACAACCAAGATCCTTGTTTCTGTGCACAGCTCCGTCCGTCGTCGATGTCGTGATCGCGTGCATGTCACACCGCTGCTCCCTGCTCAACTCGCGCGCTACGACCTTAGACATTGACAGTAATTACGACCTTGCCGCGCGCACGCCCCTCGTCGACGCGCGTAAACGCGTCCGTGTACTGCCCCCAAGGCACGACGCTGTCGAGCATCGGTTTCCAGTCGCGTCCATCGACGAGCTGCCCAATGCGGGCTAGGTCCGATCCCCGCGGCGTCACGAGGAACCACTGGGCCTTGACATGGTTCTTGAACGGGGTCGCAGTCGAGGGCTTGCCAGAGTTGGGGTCGTTCACGACAGAAAGAAGGGTGCCGCCATCTTTGATCGCCGACCAGAGCTGGGCCATCGGGCCCGTATCGCCGGGCTTGGTTGGGGCCGCGTCGAAAATCAAGTCCACTTCGTTCCCGCCCTTTGCCCACTCGCCCACACTCGACGTCGTGTAGTCGATGACCTCGGCGGCTCCCGCCTTTGTGGCAGCGGCAGCCTTGGCACCACTACACACGGCCACGACGTGGGCTCCGGCCGCAGCTGCAAACTGGACTGCCCAGTTGCCCACTGATCCCGATGCGCCGGTGATGAGCACGCGCTGGGTCGAGTTGCTCTTGCGAGCCGCGTCCGCGGTCTCGGTGTCGGCGCCCAACGCTAGGGCGGCGGGATCGAGCGTGCCGTGTTCAAAGATACCTTGCCACGCCGTCAACGATGACAGCGCTGTGGCTCCCGCCTCGGCCCAGCTGAGAGACTTGGGCTTGGGCGCGACGTTGATGGCGGGGACGAGGGTGTAGTCCTTCATGGCGCCCGGGAGGACGGCGTCGATGCGGAAGAAGACCTCGTCGCCGATAGCAAAAGTCGGCGTGCCGCTGGTGGGGAGCGCAGCTACGACGCCTGCGCCCTCGGTACCCGGTACACGGTTATCGGGCTCGAGTCCGCCAGGAGGGTAGATGGCGGCAAACCACGCTTCCCAGTCCAGTTCACCTGGGCAAGGCGAGGTGGTCTTGACGTGGATGAGATAGCTGTCGGCCGTCGGGGTGGGAACCGGGAGTGTCTTTTCCTCGAGGACGTGTGAGGTTGCGGAAGGCTGGATGACGGCCTTCATGGTTGTTGGGAGCGACATGTTGTCGAGGATGGTGAGTAGCAGGGACTCGATGTGAATTCAGATATGGACACGCCTCGACAGTCGATGCGGTTGGATGTTCTTATAACTGACCACCAGCAGTGAGTAGATGGGTGAGTGTATGCCAAGGACAATGCGGCGCCTGCTAGATAGCCGTACAGTACGTACAGGACTCATCCACTCCGCTGGAGATGTACATGTGACATGGACTCTACACGGGAGATTGAACGACTCGGAAAAAGTAAATGACGTCACCGATGGTGAGATCGTGTGTGCATGGGATTCCGTTGGGGCTGTAACCCCTCACCCCCCCGTTCACAGGATCACAGGCTTTACAGAGAGTACGATATGGAGTGCTGTGAGCCACGTATCCCGAGATGCCAAGAGGGGCCCACGCGGTACGTGGAACACGCCTCGAATTCTAGAACGTCCTTGTTCTATCTTTCTGAATAAGAATACGGTGCGTGGTGACTAATCACCGCCATAGCCGGCCTAGTGACCGCGACAACGTCGTCTTGTCGCAGACCAGTTCGACATCCTCCGCCAACACATCTGGCCGAACTCCCACACCGAAGCGCATGCACGCACACGCGTACAATGTCCCCATTCCGTATCCACGAGCGTTCCCCACGGGCCACGGGTAAACGGCACGGGAATCCTAGATGCACCAGAGAGGCGGGCACTCTGTGGTACACTTACTGTGCGCGCCCCAGTCGTCATAATCCACCATGCCCACAAACCGACAATCACGACGGGCGGCCCCTACCGTCCTCATGCATACACGCAAATGTACTCCTCCACAAGGTTACACTTGCGTGCCCCCGCACCCGGTTGAATGCACCCCCAAACGCATCTGTGGAGTGCTCCATGTCATCGAACAGGTGGAGATTTTGGAGAAACACATAGACGGAATGGACGAAATGCTTTCGTCGATTCTCTATGTGTTTCTCGGGTTGGGGTGCAGGCGGGGATCGATGACCGTCCACCGACCGGGTTTGACCATATGTCTCGGCCCATTACTGGTCATGTGCGGGCAGATGGCCATCGTGAGCAGAGTCTGCGTATACGTATGCATTTGCAAACGTGCCAGTCGCCGGACAGGAGGGAGGAAGGGGCCCGCTTGGCAGAGCGCAGAGCGCAGAGAAGCGCCGAGGCGACAAAGCAAATAGTCAACCCCCCCCATCGCCCCCACAGTGGCCAGTGGCCAGTGGCGCCTATGACGGCGCTGTTAGCCTCTCAGCGCTTTCTCAGCGCCGGTCCCGCACTGAACCTCGTCCTTCTCCCCTCTTTCCAAACCCAAGCGAGTGGCTTCACTTGACGTGCGCAAATCACACATCACAGACTTGATGCTGATAGCCGGCACACCGGAACATGACCATAGATCCATAGACCAAGCAAGAAAGATAGCCGGCACACGGGAACTATGACCTGCATAGACCGAGACATGCGGTCATGCAAGTTCTAGCTAGACATAGCTCACTGACACCGCCGTTCAATTTGAGGACATCCGGCTCGTTGCAAATGGCTCAGAGAGGCAGAGTGGGAGGTTACAAGGCAACTTGTCGCTCCATTCACTGTGGCCGCTGTCTTGTGCTGCTAGACCAACACACGTGGTCATGCAAGTGGTCATGCAAGGCCTAGGGCAGTTCTCACCTACACCACCGGCCTCATCTCTTTGCAAATGGCTACAGAGAGGCAGGCGGGCAGGTTACGATGCCACTCGTCTTGTGCAGCTTTGACAGTCCTCTGTCACTAGGCCAGACAAGTCATTGCCACAAAGATGCAATGTACCGCTCCCCACTTCAATTGCGCGTATAACAAGGACAACATGGCATAAACGCTGTAAAAAGGGTGTTGTTCAACAGGTACAGACGGACCGGATGTGCACGCGGGACAGTGGCGTATAATGGCGCCGTACGTTCCGTAGCGTGGGTGGGGTTCGTTGGGTGGGGGAGGTGGGGGGTGGGGATGGGGATGGGGATGGGGATGGGGATGGGATGTATGAGTGGGCCAGGGATGGGGGATGGGTGGTGGTGCGGGTGGTGGGTTCGGTGCAGTTGTTAAATTGATGGGAGGGGGATGTACGTTCGCCACGGCGGCGGCACGCGGTGGATCGGTGTGACACTACCAATCCGGGGTTCGCGAGAAACCCGGCGTGATCTTCTCGTCCTGCGGCCTGAACCCGAGGACCTCGAGCACCGTCTTGCCGTTCCTCTGGCAGAGGATGACACACTTGTCGTCGCGGAAGCAGACGCGCCAGACCGCGTCGCAAGGACGGGTGAGCTCGCGGATAAACGTGCCCGTGTGGACATCCCACAGCTTGACGCGACCGTCGTTTCCGCCCGACACGACGAAACGGTCGTCAAACTGCAGGCAGGTGACACTGTTGTCGTGTGCGCAGAGACGGTGTACGCAGGAATAGTCGTTCAGGTCAAAGACGATCACGCGCCCGTCCGACCCGCCGGTGATGAGGCGGTCGCCTGAGAGCTGGAGCTGGCCCACCAGCGAGGTGTGGCCCTGGAGAATGGCGAGGCATTCACTGAAAGAGTTAGAAAGACTTATCGTCGGGTAGGTCAAACTCACCCTGAGCCAGCATCCCAGACGCGGACGGTCGAGTCGAGCGAGCCCGACACGACGCGCTCGCCATCAAACGCCACCGCGTAGATCTGGTGGTAGTGGCCCTCAAAGACCTGGAGGCACTCTCCCGTGTCAATGTCCCAGAGCTGGAAATGTCAGTTGAAACCCAATGACGTCGAGGAGTTGAAACTCACGCGGCAAGTGTAATCGTAAGAACCCGAGACAACCTGGTTACCGGCCACCTCGATACAGCGCACGCTCTGGTCGTGACCCGCAAGCACTCGCAGCATGCGCCCACGGTCAATGTCCCATACGCGGAGCGTAAAGTCGCGCGAGCCAGAGACGGCGATGGGGCGGCCATCGAGGACCTTGAGGCAGCGGATGGTGCTCGAGTGGCCACGGAGCGAAAAGACACATTCGCCCGTCGCAAGGTCCCACACGCGGACCTCGCGATCACAGCCACCCGACACCACGAGGGTGCGGTTGAGGCCCCAGCCTGCCGCGGCGCCACACACGTCGCTGGACCGCATGCGCTTGGTGAGGCGTGACGGGCGGCGATCACTTTCCGCCGCCGAGTTGGAGCGGAAGGGAGGGTTGGAACTGCCGTTTGCCGATGCCGACGAGAAGCTGGCACGGCGACTACCGTCTTCCCAGCGCTTGGGCTGGGGTTGCTCAAAGCGGCGGTCGTTGGCCTTGCGCGGCGAGACAAGGACGAGGGCCCACACACCAAGCTCATGCCCCAGCAGGGACTGGCGGTAGTGGCCAGTGGTGACGTCGAACACGTGAATCTTCGAGTTTGCCATGCCAATAACGATAAACTCGTCATTGACGACCAAAGACGTGACAACACTGTCGCCCATACTCGAGTGCGTTGTGAGCAGCCTGCCTGCGCTCAGCCAGTTGGCCTCGGTGAGGTATGCGTCGCGGAACTTGTCACGGAACGTGCGGGGCTGCTGGAGCGCGCGGTGCGCCGCGCCACGCGAAGAGAACCCGCGAGCCCAGGATGAATGGAGAGGAGCAGGGTCCTTCTTGCCACTGCCCGACGCCGTGCTGGTGACGGCCGCCACGGAGGGGGGCGGGTGGGGCACGTTTGAAAGCGGCAGGGTTGGACGGTACAGCTGCTTGTCGTGCATGTCCTGCCACAACCGCTCGTCCTGGAGCAGCTCGTTCCAGTACTTGCACACGCGCATGCAGCGGCCCAGGGTGCGTGCGTCGTCGATAAAGCTCACGCAGTGCAGAGCGAGCTCGATGGGCAAGTCGGACAGGAAATCGCGCTTGAGCCGTGGGGCGATTTTGCTCGAGACCACCAGCGCCTCGTTGAGCTGCAGCTCGGACACGAGCGAGGACAGGAACGCGAACCGCTCGTCCTTGGCCAGCGTCCGGAACCGTGTCAGCAGGTCGTTGGCGCCTTCTTTGACAGAAGCGTCAGTTGGGTAGAACAATGGGGGGCACGGCACGCAGTTTGTGCCTTGGTGTACACACTACTCACCAGCGTCCTCTGTATCCTCATCCTCGTCGTCACCGACGTGCAGCGGGCCATAGCTCCAGCGCTCGGTCGGGGTCGGGCTTGGCGCGGGTGTAGGTGGCGACAAGGCCTGCGACGGGATATTAACGGGCGCAACGGTATGTGTGCTGGACGAGATGCTGTTGTGCGGCGAGTGCGAATGCGAGTGCGAAAGAGAGTGGGTGTGCGAATGCGTGTGGGCGAGGTGGGACGGCGACGCGAGCGGGAGCGCTTGCGCGCTGGCTGACCCGAGCACGGGAATCGTGAGCGCGAGCGTGCGCGCCGCGGCCGCTGCAGCGTCGTCGGGGTACGTAGCGTCCGAGGGACTCGGCGTCGCCGCCGAGCTTGTTGGCGGAGACATGTTGCCGCCTGCGCGTTCTCGGTGCTGGCCCGATACCGGCACGGGCGGGGGTGACGGCGGGCACGCTGTCCACCCGCCATGGCCACGGGTCCGGCCCTGCATTGCGGGGACGAGTGGAAGAAGAGGTGGGGGGGGGGGGGGGGGGCGGAGTGTGGTCGGAGAGGAGGAGGGGGGAAGGAGGTTGCTGTCTAGTGGATGTCCCGGGATGCCTAGCGAGGGCTGTAGTGCCCGCACAGGCTTCGGGATACCGGACAGGAGAGGGGTGGTAGGGAGGATGAGAGCGGAGGTGGAATGGATAATGGTCGTGCACGCCGGTCGTAGTGATGCGCGCGCCCACCGACGGCACCACCGTGGCGGGGCTGACAAACGGTCACGGAAGGGGGGCCACGGAAGCAAATAATAATGATGGTTGCTGGACCTGCTGCGGATATTCGGATGCTGTGGCAGGATCGGCTCGCGTACTGTGGCAACGTCGGGTGTCTATGATGGTGTGTATCTGGTGGGTCAGTATGCCTGATGCTTGTCCTTTATCCCCACCTCTCGTCAATATCCACAGTAGCATGCAGCAATAAGGCCCTCGTAAAAAAAGATGACACGCAGGCGCACCTGCTCAACGCAAATATACCACAGCCTCTCTGAACCGAAACTCGTTGAGTATTCCTCCGCGCCTCCGCACATCTCGGAACCGTCGTCAGAGCTGAGCTTCGAGTCCGTGCATTCAACGCAGGCCGCAGGCAGCAGGCCGCTGGCGACACCGTGTGGGTGGCAGGCAGGATACAGAAAACGCACACACAGGCAGGTCTACGTTCTACGTTCCCACTCCACATGCCCCTTGTGGCGGACAATATTATTACACGGCGCTTGCCCCGGACTTGTGACCCATGTACCATCCCACGAGCCACTCGTGATCACATGGCGTACGCGTGTGGTACGCCGTGTGGCCACGTGGCCAGTGGGCTGTAATGCGTAATGCATGGAACCCAGATGAGGAGCCAGCGCGCCAGCGCTGTGGTCTTTGGCCTGTTCGCAAATTCTTCTGCAGTGCGTCCGTCCGTCGCGCGATGGACCGCGGGCGGATATCCTGGGCGAGCGAGGCGACGGTGGTCGGCTTCGGGGGGAGAGGGGGGGTAGGGTGACACACCCCCGGCCCCATCTAGACCACATGTTTCGCACCGATATCGGACGGACGGACAACAGCGCAACAGCACACGGTACCCAACGACATTACGACGTCATTCGTCCGTGCTGTTCCCAATGTTCTCAAGGGTGTCCGGTGTGGGTCGCGGTTGTCCTGCCCATCGAAATTTCGCGCGGACTGTCCTTTAGGTTTTTTGGGTGTTTTACCTTTTTGGCATGCCGAAACAGTCGGGCTCAGATAACCAGATGCACTCCACGGCTTGTCTGTGGCCGGTGGTGCGAATCTGTGACTCTGTGCACTCATTTCACAGGCACACCGTTGCGCCTCGGGATGGCGTGTGTCCACTCCGACAGACATCATCCCGTAGCGGTTTGTGGCACCTACCCGTCACAGCTGCTTCCAATATCTTCTTGATCTCAACGGATGCATTCGATGTCGCCGGCGGAGCGTCCACACCGCCAGCGAGCAATGTCCATGGATGGCTGGCTACAATGCGAGTAGTATCCCAATAAGGTTGGGAAGGGGCAAGGGGATCATGGCCCTTTGAACAAAATTATGGTCAAAAGAAATAAGCACACTCGCTGTGCGACCGAGGGCAGGCAGGTCTTGTGTGCGTGAATAGGTATGAGATGGATCAACGATGGAAAATGTTCGATGTGCATGGGGGAGAGGTTCACCGTACAGGCGTCTAGAGGAGGGTGGCGACGAGGCCAGCGACGAACATGCCCATGACGGGGAGGGCGGCGACCTGCGAGGCGGCCGACTTGGCCGAGGTCGAGGCGGCAGCGGCCGCGCCAGAGGCGGTCGACGAGTTGGAGGTCGACGACGACGACGAGTTCGAGGCAGTGGTGCCGTTGGTCTCGGTGGTGCCGCCAATGTACTGCGCAAAGGTGGGGTAGGTGACGTTGGTCTCCTCGTAAGGGTAGGTGGTGTTGAGGGCGGTGGCGATAGGGACAATGTACTTGAACGAGGCCTTGATGGTAGGGTAGACGTCAATGAACTCCTGCATGGTGTAGTTGTTCAGCTCGTGGTTGAGGACGACGGGGCCAAAGGTCGAGTAGGTGCCGTTCTTGCCGGCGGCGCAGAAGTCGGCGTAGTTGGCGGAGACATCGGCCGAGGTGACGTTGTCAGTGCCGACCTGGAGAGCAAGCGTCAGTTTATGCCAAGTAAACGACAACACATGGCGTGGGAGGGGTGTAGGGTACGGCGCTGCGGAGATCTGCAACGTGTGTGTGTTGTGTTCCAGACACATAAAACGGGGCATGTGGCACCGCAGTTGGGAGGGGGCGGCCAACAAACACTGCCACTGCGCCACTCGGTTCCCAACTGGTTTGCTCAACGGCCAGCTTGCTGTGCAAGTCTTGGCAGAAACCGCAGCCCATGTTTGTGGCCAGAACACGCAGAGCAAAAATCCAATGGGTGATCGGCCAACACAAACTCCCGCAGCCCAGGAAACCGCAAACGAGTCCCTGGGCGTTCGCAGTCGAACGAGGAGTCTCCGAGACGCGTGCACCCAACCACCCTCTCTCCACACACCGGAAACAAAGAGAAACTCACCTTCCAGTCGTCAGTGTCCTCGGACCAGACAATGGTAGTCATGTTGAGGGCAGCAGCGATGAAACGGATACGGTTGTCGACGTCACCGAAGGGAGGGCGCCAGCACTTGGGGGTCACGCCAAGGAGCTCCTTGATAGCCTTGCGGGTGTAGTAGAGCTCGGCAAAGGCCTGCTGGTTCGAGAACGAGGTCATGTACTCGTGCGACCAGGTGTGGACACAGATCTCGTGGCCGTCGTCCTTGGCGCGGATAGCCTGGACGGGCCAGTCGACAACGTTGGAGCCAATGAAGAACATGGTGGCCTTCTGGTCCTGCTCCGAGAGGAAGTTGTAGAGAGCGTTGTGCGAGCAGTTGGGTCCGTCGTCAAAGCCAAGACCCCAAGTCTCGGGCTCGGGAACGGTGGTAATGTCGGCAGCGAGGCCGGTCGACGACGCGGGCGTGGTGCACTTGGCGTAGGTCCACCAGCAGTCAGTGTCGGTGGTGTAGGTGGTGTCGGTGGTTCCCCAGTTACCCGTGTGGTCACCGTTACCCTTGACGGCGACGTCGGGGAGGGCAGCGTTCAGCGAAGCGTTGATGGTGGCGAAAAGAGCAGTCGCCTCAGTGTCGTTGGCGACAATGTCGGCAGCCGCCCAGATGGTAGGGTAGCTGGACTTGATGGCATCCCAGGGGGAGTAGGTGTAGTACGTGCACTCCGACGTGGGGTCTAGATGGCGTCAGCACGTCCTCGACGGTCGAGCAATTGGTCGACGCCGATCCTAGTGAGTTGCCGAACGGAAGGTGGTGCGAGGCTTCTTCCAACTGCCACGACGATACGGCACCCGGTACCAGGTACTGTTCCAATAGCTCTCCATCATCGTCCGAGGATGGCGAGCGCGTCGAGTGCCACGCCGCAGGCCATCGCCGACGCATGGGCGCCATACCATGGACAAGGCCGGTGGGCGATGCGCAAGAGACGGCCCGAGCACCAGCAGCAACGCCGGGCGGCGCCGCGTTTGGATTTCGGCACGCTCGCTCCGGGGAGGCGTTACACCGACCACTATCGCGCAGGTCCGTTTCGAGCATGTTTCCGAGAATGTCGTCGCCCCAGCCTCTGCCATACTCGCGCTCTCTCGCTACCCAACGGACCACTGGGAAGAACCACTGCAGAAAGAGAAACAAGAATACTCACCGACGACGCTGTTGGCGACCTGGCGGTGCTCGAGGACACGCGAGCCGCCGTGGTTACGGCGACCGATCTCGTGGCCACCGCAGCCCATGTGGGCCGAGGCGAGGGGGAGAAGGAGGGAGAGGGCGGCGGCGGCGGCGATCATGATTGGTAGCGGCCGTGCAAAGGGGGGTGTCGATGTTGTCGAACAGAGGTGGTCGGTTACCGTCAAACAGTTGGTCGTTGACGATCAGCGATGAAAGAGAAAGAGAGGAAGGGAGACGAAGAAGGTTAAAGAGAGTGTGTGAGCTGCGATAGGACAGTTGAAAGGGTCTTTCAACAGTGGGATATACTGTGAGAGAGAGAGGGGAGGGGGGAGAGGAGGGGGGAGGAGAGTGGGGTTTGTCGTATGAAAGGGATAGAAAGAAGGGAGAGGGATGAGAAGGGATGGACACGGAAATGTGCAGTGCTTTGCTTTGCCAGACCCATCAAGACACGACGGGGCTTCCTTGTGTCTGTCCGTTGTCCGTCGTGTCTGCCCGCACCGAGAGCCAGCCCTCCCTCCCTGCCCACATGCGTGTGCTGAGTGTTTGCATGCACAAGCTGCAGCCGCGGCAGTGGTGGGGAGGCTAGAGGCCTAGAGGCCAGAGGGTTTGGACAGGTTTGTGTGGTGTGTCGGCTGCGTCGGCTGTGCGCAGTCGTCTATCCTGGGTGACCTTTTTTTTGGGTGGATAAAAATACCATGATGGCCCTTGGCGCACGCTCTCGTCGGTATACCAGCAGTCACGCCCCACCCTGGATGCAGGAGGCAGCATGCCATGGCAGGCCACATGTGTTCTGCTCTGGTGCTCTTGCACCCACTGGCCAGTGGGTACCGTCTCGGCCTGCGTATGCACCGGGCAAACGGCGCGCGCGCCCATGCCGGGTCTCCGGTGGCGTAGACGGGCTGCTAAAGACACGACAGGGTGGGATCGCTGGCGTGCACCGCATGTCCTTGCGTTCGTACAAAGGGGCAGAGCCGGGGCAGATGGCTGCGCATGGGAATAGAAAATGTCGTCGTGGTGGTCCAGGAATAGAGACCCGTTCAACAATGCTGGCACCATTGTCAGGTCTCCACCAGGGCACAGGACGGCAGGTGACACCCCAGGGTGGGGCTGGTATCGTCAGCAAGGCCGTTGCTCCGGGTCTCAGATGAGAATGCCACTCTGTTCGTGCATGCCTGTGGAGACATTTGTTCTGAGTGCACTCATGTCGGTCTGCGTTGGATGCGAGGCATACAGCATTGTGCCGGTCGCAGCAGCGTCGCAGTCCTCTGTAAACACGTTCGGAACACGCCCACCATGGCCAGACTTGCACACCACCCTTAGCTTATCGCTGCGCCTGGCGGGCCTCGTTAATTGTGACGGCTGCAAACACGCAAGAGGCCGAGAGAGCGAGAGCGAGTGTCCAACCAGGCCGGCCAGCTGCGGCCATGACGCGACTGCGAGAAACGCGACGCATAAAGGAAACACTGTAAAGGCGTGCGCGCCCCTTGCTCCCGAGAGGGCCCAAGAACGAACGCGCGACGACGCCACACAGAATTGCGCAGTTTGCTCTCCCGGAAAGGGCAAACGTCCAACGAACGAACGAACGAGCATGGTTGGAAAGCTGGCCAGGTGGCCAGGTGACATTGACGACAAGGAAAAGGAAAAGCAAACGCGTAAACACCACCATATGCATCAAACGCGCCCCACACACCCTATTATGCGTGAGGGCCGGGGCGCAGCTGCCACATAGGCTTCAGCTCGGCGCTCGCGACAGTACAAGACACGAGCTCACTAGTGATCAGTGATATCAGTGAGTAGAGCAGCGAGCAACGGAGGCATGTGCAGCGTCTATGGCTACTCCACCAGGGCCCGTGTCGGCGCAGGGAACACCAGGAGCCTAGGAGCCCGACATCCGACACACGCCGTGGCGGAGGTTGCGGTCGCCGCATCGCGTCGTTGTCGTCGCGTCAGTGGAAGCGGTCAATCAGTGGATGGTGAGCTGTGAGATGCAAGGCGGGATTGTGGGACATGCATGCCAAGAGGCCAAGACCTACTGCGTATGTTTTGTTGTTTTGTTGTTTGCGTGCGCCATCCATGCCAAGCATGACTGCGTGCGTCTATTTGCTTGCGCCGCGGTCGTGTGCTGCGCCGGCATCTCTGACAGCCAGAGGGAGGGGGGGTAGAGGGGGGCTGCTTGAACAAGCAAGCGAGATGGACCTCGCCAGCCCAGACATGGCCCAGACTCGGCCAGTTGCAAGTTGTGGGCCGGTCGTACCGCCGCAGGTCGCCCATGTGCACATGTCAACTTGCGGGCCTGCCGGCGCAGTAGTGTGCAGTGCAGTGTCTATCACAGCTCTTCACACAGAACACACGCCCATGCGGCCCACTTGATACCGCAGTCCCGCTGTCAGCTGCCAGCCATGCCCCGCCACACCGTAACGAGGCCCTCCGGAGTCATTTTGATAACAACTCGTCCCAATGCATTGCGACTGAATCTCTCTCTGTGGCCCGTGGTGGGTGCCGCGCGAGGGAAAAAACCGGTACCGTAAAAATATCATAACACGTCCCTCTCTCGCCACCTCTCTACCTCTGCTCAAAGGTCTGGAGGTAGTCGGACAGCTGGGCCGAATGTCAGCAAAAACGGATCCACACCACAGAAGGTGCCACAAAACCGCTGGTGTGTACACCTCGTCTTTCACTCACCCTCAGGGCACCAGCGCGGATCTGGTCCGTAAGGTTCTGGACGTTGGGGTCGGCCATGACGCGGCCTGCCATGTCGCGCACGTTGCGCTCGAGGGCCTGCACCGTCTCGTTGCCCTCCAGGCCGAGCATGCCGTCGGTACCTTGCATGTCGCCGCCGTCGTCCTCCTCGTCTTCCCGGCCAAAGTAGGCGTTGGACGAGATGGCAGTGGCGCCCTGGAAGTTCTGGAGACGGCTCTGGGCCTCCGAGGCCGCCGACGGGTCATAGTTGCCGCGACCAAAGTACATGTCCGACGAGATTCCTGTGCGGCGGGTTAGCAGGTGATGGCGGAGGAGGGCCTGGGGGCACAGCAGCAAGGACCGACAGGCGTGTTGTGCACACGCCCGTGGCACGGCACCTTTGTGGTCTAGTGCCACGTACAGCATCCGCGAGGTGCGAACGCGGCTTTGCCAGATCTCCGTAAACGGAGCCAGCCAGCACCACTGGGGACCGTGGGTGGCCGAGATCCTGGATCTGATCCTAATGCCTTTCCCATCCATTGGAAACCACACTGCCTGTCTCAACACTCACCCTTTTGGTTGCCGAAACGGTCCTTGGCGGCGCTCATCAAGTCCGCCTCGTCCGGCACGCGCCTGCAAGAGTTAGCAAATATAGTCACCGAGCATGCTAATCTCGGACGGGGCGAAGGTGGTGGGGGTGGGGGGTGCGGGCCTGTGCACGGGGAAAGGGTAGACGGCGCCTATTGCCGCGCGCCGCGCGCCGCCGACCGGCCCCTGCGCGTGCGATGGTGTGCACGTCACCGTTACCGACGCTGGAATCAGGCCCCTCGGCTAGGTCGCATTGGGCGCCATCCATGCCGGGCAGAAATAGCCTGCCACGATGCGTGGCCGGCGCGGTTGGTGGTGCACGCGAATTCGGACATGCCGGAATGAACGGCCCGTTCGTCTGCCTCACACACCCGTATCACCTGAAACCTGCCTGCCACCTCTGGCCCTCTCGGTGTATCCCGACTCTGTCCGTCTGTACTCACGCTGCCTGCGGTTTCGGCGCAACGGGCGCGCTCGCCACCTGTCCGAAACCGAGCTTGACGGGAACGGGCTTGTCCTCGACCACAGCACGCGCCTTGGAGAGCGGGGTAGCCGACCGCGAGTTGGCGATACCGGCCGCCTGGTTCTTACGGCGCTCCTCCTCCTCGCGAGCCTTGAGGGCTGCGGCCTCTTCCTCCTCCTTCTTCTTGTCGTAGCCGAGGCGCTTGATGCGCTCCTCCTCCTCGATCGCCTTGCGCTGAGCCTCCTCAAAGTTGATACCGGTCGAGGCCTTCTTGGCACCGAGGCGCGAGCCGCCGAGCTTGGACGCCTTGGGGGCGCCACCGAGACGCGAGCTGGCAGCAGGGCGGGCACCGGCGCCGGAACGCAGGGCCGACGAGCTCACAGTGCGGGGAGCGGTGGGCGCGGCAGGAGTGGCGGCAGCGGGAGGAGTGGCGGTGCGGGGCACACCGATGGAGGGTGGGGCGGTGGACGACGGCCGGCTGGGACGAGGGGAAGGAGTGGGCGCGGCCTTGTCCCAAGACTCGAAAAAGTCCTCCTGCTTCTCAGCGGGTGTGGACGAGCCCATCGGGGTCAGGTCGAGGCCCTCAATGTGGATGCCGTTGGGGTTCTGGCGCACATCCTCGGCCACACGTCGTGCAATCTCCTCCTTGTAGAGGTTTGCCTGGCGCGAAGAGTAGCGCGTGCGAGCATCATTGTTGCCAGGAGGGAGGAGGGACGAGCCGCCGTGCTTGTTGAAGAAGTCGGCAAGGGACTGGTTGCCAGCGACCTTGATCTGACGGAGCTGCTGGAGTGACCACGAGTCGAGGTTGGTGGAGCTGAGATGGGTTAGGACGTGTTTAGAGCTTGTAACCCCATATCATACTCACCGCACAAACGAGATGTGCACACCGAGGTTACGGTGCACACTCGAACAGTCGAGACAGAGGTAGATGCCAAAGGTGACCGAGGTCCAAGTGGGGTTCTTGGCCGAGCAGTCGAAGCAGGCCTGAGCGCGTTAGCCAAGGTCTTGGTCCCAGTCGTCGGTGTGCGAGGCGAGGGAGGACAAGTAAAACAAGTGACAGCACATGCGTTCAGACCAACACCTCGCAGGTGACCACGGTACACATCCCGCAGCTCAGATGCGGGGTATGGGCCCCTATATCCATGTGTCCCAGTGGAGGCGCGACCAGATGCACATCCGTGCGCTCAAGAACGCGCCGGCCACTCGTGTGCCAGCTAGCCGGGGCAACCCAGCTGGCAAGCATGGTTGTGTTGCACAGCCACAGCACAGCTGGTCTGTTGCAGCTCGAGGAGACATGGGACGCGGCGGTGCGCACACTGGCAACGTGGTTCAACCGGCTGCAGGCCGGGCGCGTTTGCCGCTGTGCTCGTGTTCGTGCTCGTATTGCAGCCGCCGTCGCCGGCGCTCAAATGCGCCGGGGCAGCTCGGCAGCGTCCAACGTGCCAGACACGAGAAACGGGTCGTCGATGTGGAGTACCATGGGCGTGTAGCCGTGGCCCGTGGACCCATGTCGCGTTGTCGAGACCGATTGTCGACCGTCGAGTCCTCCCATGATCCTCTGTCCTCTCCCTCCCTCGCGCACGCGCGCGTGCGTTGCACGCATTGGAGCACCTACCTTGTTAGCCTTCTGAGACTTGAGGTATGCGAACGCCGCAGTGGTCTGGGCCTTTGTGGGGTCCATGGTGTGGAGGATGTTTTGTAGAGGGTGTTTGTTGGAGAAGAACGAGAGACTATTCACCGCGCGGGGTCGCGTTTGTTAGGTTGTGGCCGTTGGGATCGTGGACGTGGCCCCTCGTCTCGTCATGCCAACTGGAGGGACGAGGCGGCGTCTGGCGCGCAGCCTGGGCTCTGGCTCAATATGAACGGAAGCTTATTTTCTAATGGGAATTATTTGAGGCCGCTTTTTTGCAAAGTGTTTCCACGTACGTCTCGCGTGGCCCGATGGTGCAGCTAATACAACTCTGTACGATTTCCCCGAATGAAGCCGGCAGACCCCCAGGCGTCACTGATCACTGACCGGTCTGTCACCACTCTCGCCATATGCCTGCCAGTCTGCTCAGAAACCACCATACACCTCCCCGTAACCTCTCCCCAGCCCCACCGTTCTCCGCTCTGACGCGCCGGCCTGGTTCTACTTATTCATCTCCGCATCTCTATCGAGGTCCGCTTAGGCCGAGCCGTCCTTGGGCTTGACAATGTACTGCGACTCGGAGGCGACACCGTTCGACCAGGTCTGGTACTTGCTGCGGGACAGTCAGCAACAGCGTTCACATGGAGCGGATCAAGTGTCTCGTTCATGTGGACCGGGGGTTCCAAGGGGTCGGGTTGTTGCGCAGAGGGCAATGGGGCGACGCGGCATGGGTGTGCCAACACAATGTGTGTCTTGTGGACAGCAATACTCCAGCTACACAACAACCTTGATGTAGCGGGGATTGCCCCCCAGCACCTCGTCCACCGCCGCCTTGCTCCTCCCCACGTCCGTCTCCATCTGCATCTGCATCTCCCTTCCCCGCCCTCCCCCTCCTCGGTTCCACGGGTCGACACGGCCGTTCCAAGTCCTCCACTCACACGTTGAGGGCAGCGCGCTTCTCGGCACCAACACGCTCCGACTCGACGAGAGCCGAGCGGACCGCGCGGGAGGCGATCTGGGTGAACTTGTTCCACCTGTAGACGAGACCAAGGACGATGCCAACGAGGGAGAAGGGGAGGGGGAGGGGGAGGGGGAGGGGAGGAAGGGGTTCAAGGTCCGGGGATTGCCGAGGAAACGGGTACGATTTGGCGACGAGGCGACGTGGGGGAGAAATAAAGAGGGGGTATAACGGTCGAGAGGGGAGGGGTAGGGGGAGGGGGTACGAGGACGAGGACGAGGCGCAGACGGCGAGCGACGAGCGATGGCGAGGGGGGAGGGGATGATGACGGCGTACACGAGTCGAGGAGCGCGATGTTCATTCAGGATTGGCGGAAAAGCACCAGCGTCAGCACAACCAAACCTTTCCGCGACAACTTCATTCCGGTGCACGCCAACAGCACGGCGGCACTGCTGCACGCCCGCATGCGCGCGATGGTACGCACGACATAAACTCGCGCCAGGCCGACATGTTTGCTGTTTTGATAGAGGGGTGTTGGGTGGGGTTGCTGGAAGGACCGGCGGTCGCGAATGGGCCAAGCAGGACGCTGGGAGGGACGGAGGGCACAGGCGCTGGCTGGCTGGCTGGCGGCGGCACACGGAGCTGATCGGAGGGCCATGGCCAAGCGGAGTTTTCGAGTGTGGCGGTTCCGCCCGTTCGATTCCTATGGTGCTGCGTGCGTTGCGGCTATGCTATCACGGCGTACCACATCTCTCTTCATGCATGCTCTGCACGCTGACCGCGCAGCATGCTTTGTATAAGGCTTTATCTTCGTTACGAGACGTTATGTATAAGACACCGACACGCCCACTCCCTTCTCTCCCCACTTCCCCTCTCCCTACTGCGCCTGCACCGTGCCCACGCTGGACAACGTGCGGCGGCGGTTCGGACGATGGAAATAGGTAGACTGGGTCGTGTTAGCCGTCACCTGAGGCATACCCACCGGACTGGCTGGCGCGTCCTGGGACTCGCTCTGGTCGAGAGGCGATTCGTCGTCGTCGTCGTCTGCATCGTCGTCCCAAACGTGCTCATCGCCAAGTGCAATAACGCCCGAGCCTGTATCGTAGCTGAGACGACGCGGGATGCCACCAAAGTCGGGCACGGGTGTGCTGTCCCTTGCCCACGGGTTGGAAGGCGTAGAGCCCGACGAACTGGCGTAGGTGCTGTCTCCGAGTCGGCCGCCGTCGAGACCGGCATCACTGGCCAGCTGGGAGCCTGACTGGGACGGCGACTCGGATCGGCGGCCCCATTCGTCGGCCTCGCCAAACGTGCCCGTGGAGCCCTCGCGGGCTGTCCGGTCGCCATCAGACTCGCCCTGCTGGTAACGGCGCAGCCTCTTGGCAACCTTGCGGCGGAGGCTGAGAACAACACCGCGGCGAGCAGCAGCGGCGTCACCAAACGCAGGCGGACGAGCCTTGGACGGGAGCCACGGCTTGGGAAGCTTGCCAGTGAGCGCGGGGTGGCCGTATCGTCTGCGACCAGTGTTG
The DNA here is from genome assembly GCF_003942205.1 of Apiotrichum porosum. Lineage (NCBI taxonomy): Eukaryota > Fungi > Basidiomycota > Tremellomycetes > Trichosporonales > Trichosporonaceae > Apiotrichum > Apiotrichum porosum. Next base: position 1,859,809 of record NW_021167110.1, on the reverse strand, counting down.
AGAACGCCATAGTAGAAGCTGTTCATCGGCGGCTGCGAGTAGTCGGTCTTGCGGTCCGCGGGCGCCACGTAGAGCGTGTCGTCATTCATGGCGTAGCGCTTGTGATTCAGGTTGCTCTGAGAGCGCGGGACGGCCGGGTCGTCGACCCCCAGGACCTCGTCGGTCGACTCGCCGCGCTGTACGTCGCAAACGCTGGACAGGGCCAGGTACTTGCTGAGCGGGCTGAACTGGTGTGACATGGTGATTCCCCACCAGATGGTGTAGGCGACCAGCAGGACCATGAGAGCAACCAGCTTGAACGCCTTGATGAGCGAAAAGAGCCCAGTGACGAACAGCTGGAAGATGACAAGGGCCCAGATGAGGCGGTCAAAGGTGATCTTCCAGGCCTCGCCGTTCGACTCCCAGGGCTTGAAGTAGACTGGTGTTAGCTATAGCAGGGGGAGCCGAGCTTACTGAAGAGGAGTTTATACTTGAATACCAGGTCTGATGTCAGCTGCGTTTCGAGGAGTTTCTGAGCTCACAGGCAAAACCAAAGTAGATGGCGCCAAAGACAAGAATGGAAGGCGTAACAACACTGTACACGAGCGTGATGGTGAAGATGAGCAGAGCCTGGGGATAGACCCATCCGTAGTTGAGCATTGGAGCGGCGTTAGCCGTGGCATAGTCTCGGGGCGTCTTGGCGGACAGGCGGTTCCAGACGAGAAGGAACAGCGGGCCGATGCTGAGAAGCTGAAGAGGCATGAGACCGACACCTTGGAGCATCACATAGGAGACCATAAAGTGTCGAATGTTCGTCTGCTGCAGGCCCATGGCGAGTTTTTCGGGGATCTGGGGGTAAGCACTGTTTAAAAGGGTAACGACCCACCTTCATGGGCTCGTCAGCCAGGTCGCGCACGAGAGCCCAATAGGTCGTCGTGACGTTCACGATGAGGAGGACCGAGATTAGGAGGAACAGGTAGTGTCTATGTAGGTGAGCAACGGCCTACGTCGAAAACACCTACTTCCTGGTCAACGAGTACTCGGCACTGCTACGCGATTTGAAGCCCTGCTGATAGCACAAGACTGCCGTCAGCAGCTGTCTGTACCAGAACACGTACATTCCAGAAGGAAAGGTAAGAGGCTGTTAAACATGATCAAAGCCAGAGTGGGCACGGTGGTCTGGAACACCGCCTCGAGTCGTGGGCTCTGCTTGATCAGGTTGGCGAGCCACGGCATCACACGTTCGATTTCCTTGAACGACAGAAGGGACGACACGGCGACGACAGGAGCTGAACGGGGGTCAGGACCGTACAAACGTCTTCCAACAAACTCACGAATCCAGGAGACAAGGAGGACACCCATAAGACCGGTGATAACAGTGTCGCGAATACGGTGCTCGCGGCGGGACATGGAGACTCTGTTCCAGATGACATCGCGCGGTTCGGGTGCGATAGTGGTGACTACCTGCGTATGCTCGCGGTAGTGGGCGACCTGGCTCGCCTCCTGGGTCGACTTGACGTCCTCGAATGTGACAAAGGCGACATGGGTAGGCTCAAAGCGACCAGTCTTCCGCAGGACGCGGACTTCCTCGTCGGCCTCCAAGAACTTGTCCTCCCAGAACCCGATGGCGTCGACAGACTTGCCGATACGGATGCGCTTTGTCGGACGCGGCTTGTCAGAGTGGATGGTGCTGTATCGCGCGCGGAGGCTCTCTGGGTCCTCGGCGGTCGCTGCGGGACCATCACCGTTCCTGTCCAGCCCAGAGATCAACGTCTCGGTCGTGGGCGACGACGCGCGGGGCTTGTTGCGGTAAACGTCGGGGTCGTAACCCGTCGCGGTAGCGGGGTTTCCCACCCACGCGACCCACGCATCCTCAAGTTCGAGGAGGGCGTTTGTGCGCTTGTCCAATGCCCGTTTGACGGCGTCAACCTCGCGGCAAATCGAGACACTCTCCACCTCCCATCCGCATCCCTCAAAGTACTCGGCAAGCGCACGGTCACCGCGGAGGTGCGAAGGCACATCCGTGACAAGCACAGTGCGTGCCGATACCGAGTGGATCAACTGAAGGCCAAACGCCTGGCGGGATGTGACAAAGCGGTGAAAGTTGCGATGGAGAAAGTGAAGTGTGAGAGCGGTGAACGTGTAGGCAAACACCAGCTGTAAGGTTGCGGAGGTGGTGGGGTCGGCGATGAAGTCGAAGAACGGCGGCAAGGTCATGTTGCCGTGCTTCCATGTACCGTTACCATACGTCCAGTCTGGCGTCCATGATGGAAGAAAGTCTGTCGAGTTGTCTGGAATGTCGGGAGCGGGCGACTCGGTGCTGCCTCCGCCCTAAACGTCAGCTGCCGTCAAGAGCAAGCGCAGCTCACGAGCTTGTATATCGGCACCAATATGGCCCCAGCAAGAACAGCGAAGAGTGAAAAGAGGATAAAGGACATGCGGAGGAAACTCAACAGCTAGTCATCAGCAAACTGCTCAGGAGGTGTGGGCAGACGTACAACGGCAGCATCGAGGCCGACTGTTTGCAGAACCACAAACTCGCTCGTGCGTAGAGTCGGAATGATCCAGCCAAAGAAGCGGGATGCTCCAGAGGCCTTCTGTATATCAGGCCAGTGCGCAGGTGCCGGGGAGAAGTCTAGTGGGATCAGCTGGTCGTGTCTTCGTCTCTGTCACCACACGTGGGGAGAGCTAGTCAACACACCCTTGAGCCTCGTGCGAGGCATATAGACCATCTCCCATCGTGTGCGAAGGAAGCAGAAGATGAAGAATGCCGAGACGCCAATAGACAGGGAGAGGATAAGCTGTGTCGAGAACCACTGCTCTATAGCACATGTCAGTCATCCCGAACCTCAGTCGGGGGGCCCAATCGAGATATGCTCACCAGACCCGTGCCCTGCTCCGTCAGTATTTGTTGGTGCGTGCGCGGGGGTTACTGATCACGTACATGTTCCGGGGGACCCGGGAGGAAGACTTGGCGTGTCGTCGTCGTCGTCGTCCATAAGGACCCATGCCCAGCCGTTCATGATGTGGGGGGTGTGGAGAGTGCGATGGAGAAAGAGGACGATGGATAAGTGGCGGCATGGGCGTACATATGACGTTTCGGTTTTGACGCTGGCGGGTGTCCCGTGCCTGAGTGGCGGCCGATGCGCAGGCGTGTCTCTGAGCCTCTAGCAGCGGGTGGCACGACGAGCACTCGTCACTCTCCGTCTGTTGATGTGTCCAGGCTTTTTCGCACAGGCGCACAGGTATACAGGTAGCAGGTGTAGCACAGGTAGCATGTAGACAGTGGTGCAAGCTATGATATATGTATACGGCAGCTATGAAGAAGGTAGGTGGGTAGTTTTCGTTTCAACTTCCGATCAGTGCCATCAGGGGGCTCAAAGGGGGGTGGTCCACCCTCCCATCCCAGTGTCACAGGCCCGCCGTGTATTGGCATATCCCAGGTGGCCAGTTGTACCCAGTTGAGAGATCATGCGATCATGAGAGAACCGGGGCATATAGTCTGTGATAATGGGCGCTACACACACGGCTAATAGTCGAAGCACTGCGGGTCAGTGCACTTTGGTTGCGAGCCTTGCAGTGAAACCAACATGAGGTGACCTTCCTCGGCCCAGCCACCACTATATCCATGCCACAGCCAAACGCGCTTGCTTCCATATTGATCTTCTTGCATCCCTTCTTACATGAGACGCTGAGCGTAGCGGAGGACCATGATGAGAGACAAGAGCTGACCACGTTAGGGATGGAAGGACTGGGCGAGCAGAGACATACCGAGACTGACGTCAGTTGAAAGTCAACAAGTTTGCAACTTACCAAGACCAGCAGGCATGAACTTGCCCGAGCGAGCGAACCTCGAACCCATAACAAGGACAAGGATGGCGGAGACAGCTGTGCAAGTTAGCTGACAGTGAGCGTTGGGGCAGCGCGTAAAGCTAAGACGCACCGATGGAGATGCGGACGTCCTTGGGGTCCTGCGATACGCGCTGGAAAGTCAGTACTCGGTGTAGGTTCACCGGGTTTGCCCATCTCGTGCGCATCCATCCTCGTCGAAACTCACCCACGCGCCGTAGCCCAGAAGCACGCCCGAGATACCGCCAGCAGCGAGAGACGCAACGGAGCCCTTCTTGATGAAGCCCATGGCGCCGCCGCTCAACACGACGGCCGCGTAGAGGAAGCCTTTGACGGTCAGCACTGGGTCTTGTGACTGTGGAGCATACCGGGAATGTCGTAGGTCTGGACGGACATGGTGAGCGCAGTGGTAAGTGTACAAGACAAAAGTGCATGCATCGTTGTCGTGTCTCGTGCAACGCGTCTCCAGTGCCGGCATGCGGGATCCGAACCACCTCCACCTGGTGAGCTGGTGAGTGTGCCACTGCGGGCGGCGATGCCGGCGATACCCGAGCAACGTGCGCGGACCCGGCCTGGGTGAGTGGGTATTAGGTGTGAACGCGTTAGTTTATATGAATTCCATGACGATAGCGACGGTCAACAACGGCTAGCCGTTGGGTCCCCCGCTTTGGCACCACCATCTCCTGGCAAACAACAAACACTCTACAACGCACGTTGCGGGGTTAGAATAGATATAGCTATACAACACTCTCTTTCCAGTCCTTCGTCGCTTGACAACCCCCCTTTGTCATCACCCGCATTCCACACAACACCACAACCCTCCACTCACCGACTCCACACTTGTCCCTCGTTGGCCACCCGCAGCCAAGCGCGTCCCATACCCCCTCTTCCTACCCCCACGCTCAACCGCGCCCCGCCGCGTCCGCAATGCCCGCGCAGCCCCAGGCTCATCCCCCCGTGCACCCGTCCCGCGCGCCCCACGGCGCCAAGAAGGGAGTCCGAGGCAAGCCCGCGCTGGCCATGGACGATGACGACCGCGACCCGGCGCAGTGGCTTGGGTTCTCGCTTCCGCCGCGCGCGCCGCACAACCATATCGAGCGCGCTGTTCCCCGTCGCAGCAAGCGCGGCGACTCGTGGCGCGGCAGCGCGCTCACCCGCGAGAAATTTGTCAACGCCAGCTATCGCTTCGTCGTCAAGCCCACCGAGACGTTGAGTTATGGTGCCCACTTTGCAGACCCGGACATTGCCCTCCACTGGCCGAACATTCTCCAGATTCTCGTGCCGACGTACTCGTCGTACTCTGTTGCGCAGGGATTTGTGGCTAGCGAGGACGAGGTGGACGACGACGTGGGCGGCGAGTCGGCTGCGGAACGGCGCCGACGCGTCGAGGAGGAGCGACAGGGCCGTTCATGCCCCATTTGCCTCAGCAAGCCCGTCGCTGGACGAATGACCAAGTGTGGACATGTACGTGGGAACAACACAGTGCAAGTGCTGACCTCGTTTTACAGATCTTTTGCTTTCCGTGCATCATGCACTTTATCCAACTCTCAGACGTCCCGCGGTCCGCATCCTGCCCTATCTGTGGCGACACGATACATGAAGGCATGCTCAAGAGCGTCCGGTACCTCGACGCCGAGACGATGGTGAAAGCGGCACAAGGAGAAGGCCAAGGAGTCGACCAGCTCGGTGCCGACGCGACGATGGACGAGGCCAAGATTATCGATTCGGAACCGGCAACGGCAGCCGGTGGAGCCCATCGCATCCACATGCGCCTCCTGCATCGTCCCCAGATGACCACACTGGCACTGCCAGCGACACCGACGTGGCCATCGGACGCGATTCCTCCTCTCACTGTACCCTGGCAGTTCCTCCCGGATGTCCTGACGTACTCGCGCGTGATGTTGGCGACGCCCGAGTACATGCTGTTGCAGCTCAACCGCGAGCTGGAAGAGCTCAAGGCTGAGTGGAACCTGTTGCAAGGCGACGACCTGGGGCGTGGATTTGTCACGTCTGCGCGTAACAAGGTTGAGCGCCAAATCGGCAAGGTCACAAACGAGCTCATGACGCCTGTCGTGCGCCACAACGAGGCCGAGGCGCGCGACGCGTGGAGCGAGGCCGTAAATGGCGAGCGCCGTGCCCGGGAACGCCATGTTGAGCGCGAGCAACGAGCAAAGGAACGCGCCGAGCGCGAGCTGGAAGCTCCCCCGCAAGTGGTCACCGACGAGGCCGAGGTGCCAGTCGAGTTCCTCGCGGCCTCGGACGTTTCCTACCGCGGCCCCACTGTTCACGTCCCTCCCAACGTCGTCGTCGAGCCCAACCCAATGCCGCCTACTGTGGGTAAGAAGAACCAGAAGAACCGCCGCCGACAAGGTGGAGCGGCCCCAAAGGCCCCACCTATCCCGCCTGCACCAAGCTACTACTTTTACCAATCGTCCCTTGGCGTCAACGTCTTCCTCAACCCCTTGGACAGCCGTATCCTCCTCGCACACTTCCATTCGTACTCGGCCTTCCCGCAGCACATCTCATTCACGACTACGGGATACGACTCGGCCACCGTCTCCGAGGACCTGCGCCGACGCGTCAAGTACCTCTCTCACTTGCCCGTCGGCACCGAGGTAGTGTTTGTCGAGGCCGACCTCGCAGGCATTGTCAGCCCCGAGGTCCTGGCCCAGTTCGAGCAGCCTCTCAAGGCACGTCGCGCCAAGCGTCGTGACCGTGTGCGCCGCGAGGACAGGGACAAGCGCCGTGCCGAACAGGCTGAGAGGGCCATGATGCCCGAGATGCACATTACACCCTCGGCGCAGGCCGTAGACCACGACCACGAGCTCGCCATGGCGCTTGCAGCCTCGCGTCTCGACTCGGGACTCTCCGTCTCGCCCGAGGTTGGTGCCGCGTTCCCACTCCCGGGCAGCAACACGGCCCACCAGCTCGCTGCGTCCCCGCCCTCTGCGTCGTCGGGCTCGTTTGCGTGGGCCGTCCACTCGCGCAACATGTCGAGTGCGCCCATCGGCCGCCGTGAGGAGAGACTCAACATGGAGGGAGTGGAGGAGGCGTGGAGCGGCTTCAATGCGGAGCACGAGGAAGTGGCAGCGGCGGAGGCGGAGGGGGCAGGACTGGCGGGTGGAAAGAAGAAGAAGAGTAAGAAGACAAGCAAGAAGCTGGTCCTGGGCGGAGCGGGACGGCAGGCATAGACGAACCCATCTAAACTGGCATCATAAACCCAACACAACCCATCAAACTCTCATAAACCACAACTGCGCATGGCATGCATTAACTTTTTTTTCTTGTATCACCTTGTTACCGTGCGATGTGTTCTACTAGGGAACGATTGTTGGTGCGAAATCTGGAGCGGTTATGCTGTTTCCCCGTGTCGTTGACAGACAACAGTCGCCACTCATGTCCCAGCGACGGAACCAAAATTTCCGTCATCAACCAAGATGAAGATCCCTTCGGCACCCACTTCGTTTCGACACTCCAACAACAATGGCGACACGTAACGCGCTCCTCGCTTGTCGCGGACTCCCTTCACGTGCGGTGACGGCCAGTCGCTTCTCATGCGCTGTACCGCTCGTGCGCGCCTCGGCCCGCTGGGTGCAAACCCAGGCCACGGCCAGTGACTCGGCTGCTCCCTCATCGTCCACTTCAACCTCGGCTCAGCCCGCGTCCTCGATCTCGTTTGCGGACATTACGGCCTCGTATGCGTCATCTTCAAAGATCGTGGATGGCGTAGTGGAGCCTGTCGTCGAGGCCAGCACCACTGTCGCCGTTGAGCCAACCCTCGAGGCGAACGAAACCACCACCGACGCCGTCAACCCCGCTGTCGAAACGAATGTGGAGGCGAATGAGACCACAGGCGATGCTCAAGGCGTAGGAGCCGACGATACTGACCCGGACCGTGCCAGGTTCCGCGACGCAGTTGATGTGTGGAGGGTGAGCTCCAAAACCCGATGGAAAGAGCTGACAGACAGCGTGCCGGCCTGCCGCGAGACGTTGCTCGCAAGCTGGCGAACCACTTCCCCGAAATTCAGAGGCCGACTCCGGCGCAGCGTGCGTTCCTTCTCTCGCTGGGCCGTGGCGATGTGGATATCTACTACAAGGACTACATGGGCCAGGGAAAGACCTTTTCCCTCGTCCTGGGCGCTCTCACGGTTGTGAACAAGAGCAGCAAGCAGGTCGTCCTCTTTGTCCCCACGCGCCACCTCGTGCAACAGGTCGGAGCCCTCTTTGACATCTTGGGTCCTGAGCACAAGGTGCACGCTTCCGTTTTGGACCCTCTCAAGATGGACTGGAACGCTCAGGTGGTGATCACGACGCCGACCATCTTCAACGACGCGCCTCCCAAGCCCAAGTCTCTGCCCAACCTCAGCCATATCTTCTTGGACGAGCCCGACACCATGCTGGGTCCCTTGCCTGCTAGGGGTACAGACGAGCGCCGTCTTGTCCGCCACCCCATCAACCTCCACCCACCGCACATCGTCAAGGCTCTCAACAAGCTGCTGCGCATCTTTGAGGAGCAGGATGGTCCTAGGTATTTGGGCAAGACCAAGAAGGGTATCCTCAACTTCAACTCGCGCCTGCCCATTCGCACCGTCTGGGCATCTGCTACGCTCAACTCTGAACTCCGCCGTCTCACCTTCGGGCGCGGATGGGTGAGGGCTGGTAACGAGAAGCAGAACAAGTCAAGCGGTATCATCGACCTCGACTTCACACACACTGCCAGCCAGCGTCAGCTGGATGTCCGCGCTGGGTTTGAGGAAATGGGCCAGATTACCGACATCCCCGCACACAGGGCCCCGAGAATCACAAAGCCGCGCAACCACGTCTTTGTTGTCGACAGGGCTGGAGACGTCCACCCCCTTGACATGTCGGAACCTGCGTACGGCCAGAGTGGCCAGCAGACCAAGGGCGAGGTGGCGGCGACGGTGATGGAGGCGCTTGCGCTTCTCCACACCACCTCACCTCCACCGCCCGGAACCTTTGCCCTTGCCCTCATGCCAAACCAGGGTTCCATCAAGAACATTGACTCGGAGCTCGGCTCGCTGGGCGTGTTCACCATCCCGCTCGTCCCCGAAATCATGGCCGAGGGCATCGAACCTCCCTCGGGCGACGAGCCCACCCCGTTGCTTTTGGCCCAGCGCTCGGCCGTCCCGGGCCTGCACCTGAAAAACCTGCACACCGTGTACCTCCTTAACGGCCTCGACATGGCTACCCTCTCCCCGCACCAGAGGGAGTACAAGGGCAAGCAGCTTCGCCAGACCTTCTATGACATTGTGACCGGTCGTCTCGGGCGCATGGGTGCCCTCAATCCCGTCCCGGGCCGCCCGCAGCGCGTCATCTCCATTGTCGAGGAGTATAGCGAGGAGCACGTTGCGCTGCACAACTTGTTCGCGCCACTCACGCCACTGGCCGGTGGGAGGCCTGCCCCCAGCTTCCATCTTTCCAAATGGGACGGTCCTGCCAACTTGAACTCACGCGACGAGAACGAGGCTGCCGACTGGGTCAACTAGCCGGGATGCGCCGCCATGGCAGCATTTACCAGCAGCCACCGATCAATCAACATTTTAAAAGACAGAAGTGGGAGGCTATCGGCGGACAGAGCCGATAACTCGATAGGTTCTGCGACAGACGGATGTGCCCCGACCCCAACCGTCGAAAATGCCGGATTTCTGGCGGGCTCTTGCCGTTTGCACATCCCAGCCGTACTGCTGTCCTTCCGCACCTGTCTCCCGCACATCTCCGTTCGTATTCTTTTACCTTGCATATGCATATACCCCACTGCACTCCTTCGTCCCATTCCCACTTCCTCCGGGGGTGTTCGAGATGTCTTGCCCACCTCGCAAGGGTTTGCGCAGCCGTGCACTCTTACACGTTCCTTCGGTGTCGTATGTGTCGCTGTCCACGCTCACTGCAGTCTCTCTCGCTGGTCACGCGATGCATGTGCAGTTTCTGCACGTGGTGTACATACAATCTCGTACAATATCGATGTCTAGAAGTCTATGAAGGAGGGCAAAAGAGTATGGTCCAAATTCCCAAAGGGCGGCGCCAAGCCGCCATTTCCAAGAAAACACAAGGCAGACTACCCCAAGCTCCCGCCTGCGAGGTACTGAGAGAGCCCTATTCTGCGAACTCTGGCTCGTCAGGGCGTGCAAACAGGAGCAAGCTCATGGCGCCCAGCTTGATTACGACCGTGACGACCACCACAACCCAGCTGCTCGAGTACCGGTGGAGACAGGCGCCGATAAACGAGCCGCCAATCATGGAGATGACGTACGCGATGCGCCTGTTGCGCGGGGTCGCCTTCGGGTCGCCCCAAGCAGCGAACAGGTACTGGTCCGCCACAAAGTCGACAAAGGTAGATGTCATGGGCGCCGTGGGCAGTTCCTGGCAGCTGCTCTGGCGGGCCATGGCGACTTGGGAGCCCGACATGGCCGCAAACAGGAAAAGAATGAACCATTCGTGCTGTCCGCCGAGCGCAGTGGCGCGCGGGCCCGCGGGGGAGACGAGGATGGCAGAGATGACGAGACACATGGTCTGGAAAAAGGTCGAGCACAGGAGCCATGCGCGGCGGCGGACACCTGGGAATGAGTGTCAGTCTTCCTGGAAAGGGAAAATGCCACAGCCGCCACTCACCGACCCAGTGGCCAATGTGGCCAAACAGGAATGCACACCCCAGAAAGCCCGCAAAGCTCACACCCGTGAGCAGCAGCCGCACCTCGATGGTGCCCACAGCCGAGAGGGTGAGGAGGATTGCGTTACCAGTCTGGTTGGAGGCAAATGTCGAAAAGTCGGCGTAGGTAGTGGCGTCGAGGATACTGGGTCATGTTAGCATCTGGAATCAATGCTACTCATCAACTCGCCACTTACCCCGTCGCGAGCGCCTGGGTGATAAGGGCTGGGACGAGTGCCTGGGTAGCGACGCTCTCCCCAGCCCACCGCGACCAGGTGAAAGGCTGGGGATGCTTTTGGACCATGCCACCCGCTTCGGCGTGGGACAGCGAGAGGGCCTCCTTTGACAGGCCGCCGACAGTAATGCATGTCGCGGACGTGGTGGTCGACACGCGCGGGAGGTCGCTCTTATCGGTGGGGTAAGCCACCGCCAAGGGTGCGGTGCCAGGTGGCGGCGACGAGGCCGTCAAGACCGTCAAGTCGTCGTCCGAACCTCCGGATCGCACAGGCTCGAGGGTCGCGAGTGGGGGAGAGGAGACTACGACAAGACCTGTTGGGTACGTGACGCTAGACCGCCTCCGGGTCATGCGCGACGCGGTGGAACTGGTCGACAGGCGACGTTCGGGGATACACACATGCTCAGACATGTGTACAGTGTAGTGAGTGCGGCAGGTATCGTGTTGTGGGGTTAAGGGCGGTATGTGTGTGGGGAAGGCCGCGATAGTGAGAGCGCTGACGGCGGTCGTCGACAAGGCGTAAACTGGCGTAAGATAGATCGTGGATGCTCGTGAGTGAAGAGCGAGGGGTGGTCAAGTGGGCAACGTGTTGGGATCGCATGTATACTTGTACCCAGGCAACATATTCCAATGGTGACGGCACCGCAAGTCTGCATGTGCCTCCCGCACTACGAACGCATTGTCCGATTCCAAACAATCTTTGCCTCCTATCGGTGTATCCCGGCCCTGCCCTCTACATCTACTACGAAGTCTTGCTTTAGAACCGGCCATCGCGCCGCGTTGTGAGGTTATGCGTCTCTTAGCTCCACGCTGCGACCGCAAGACCCTGCCTGCCCAGACCCACAATGCTGGGCATGACGGTGGGCTTACGATACGTACGATACGTGGCCCGCAGCCTCCATGCCTGTGGCCCGTGGGCCTTGGGCCTGCATGTTTGGGGCTGTCTCCCACGAACACGAACGCGGGACCGGGGTTTTACTCCACAAGAAATCATGATCTGGAAGAGTTGTACCGACATTCGTAAAGCGCCACTTTCCTCTTCCGGCGATTGACTTTTGGATTTCTGCACGGAGATCCAGCATATATCCGTGGGTCGTTCGGATTTGGCCGAGTCACGTGTTCTGACCGGGGCCATCTTGTTTGGCAGGCGGCTCGGATGGGAAGTTGCCGAGATTTCGTGTCTGTGCACGCCGGCAGTGAAGGTGGACATCTCATCGTACATCGTCCTTGTCATCGTCATCTCTCTCTCACTGCCGTTACAGCAACAATGGCCGTCGTCGTCCACCACCTCAATGTCTCGCGTTCGGAGCGCATCCCTTGGGTCTTGGAGGTGAGGCCGCCGCTGTCCTGCCTGGCCCACGTTTGCGCTGGCGCAATGTCAGAATCCTGCATTGATGGCAATCTGCCGAGGGCTCCGTCTGACCTGTTCTAACACTACAACAGGAGCTCTCTGTCCCCTATCAAGTACAGGTGCACTACAGGGACGCCAACCACCAGGCGCCCAAGACTCTTTGGCAGGTCAACCCACTCGGCAAGGTGAGAGGGATCTGGTGACTCACCGGCGGTATCCTAACTGCTTCACAGGCTCCCTGCATCACCATCGATGGCAAGCTCCTCACCGAGTCGGGTGTCATCGTGCACACCCTCCTCAACTCGTTCCCCAACCCCACCTCGGGCGTTGAGACCACCACGTCGCCCCAGTCCAACTTCTGGAACCACTTTTCCGAGGGTTCGCTGATGTCGATCCTCCAAGGCAGGCGTGTCGCTCAGATGAGCGCTGCTGAAATTGCCAAGCAGGCTGCCAGCCCCGAGGAAGCAAAGGGCGCGCAGAAGGTGTCCAGGTGGTTTGGCGCGTACTCCAAGCGCAGTCTCGGACCCATGCTGGAGCAGGTCGAGCTGTTCCTCGCCGCCAACAAGAATTTCTCGGGCAACAGCGAGAAGCTTGGAGAGGGCGACGTGAGTTCACACCATAGTCCAGCAGGCCTGAAGAAAAGAGCTCTACTGATGCTTCAGTTCATGATGGGCTGGGCCCTCATGCTCCTGGCTCCCCCGACTGGCCAGCGCCCGTTCCCTCTTGGCCCCGCGACCGAGGACTACATCAAGCGCATTCGTTCCCGCCCAGCCTACAAGCGTGCTCTTGAGCGTATGGATGCCGAGGAGAAGGGTCAGCGTGGTGCCAAGCTCTGAACAGAGCTCTGAAGACGGTTAGGATACCTTTAACGTCGACCTGTCAATGATTACGTTTACTTGCAACGCGTTGAATATATGTGCATGAAAGGGGGATAAGGGGGATATCTATGCTGGCCGGGGTATCCATGCCATTAGGGTCATCGTTCGGTGTCGGGGTCTCCTCGTTCTTCTGCGTCCTGCACACTGCTCGTTAAAAGTCCGTCCCGGCCAAAGCGGCCGCGACTTCCTCCACCTCAATGCCCTCCGACACTGCAAACGTGTCCAGAAGACGGTCGATGCGGAGCTCGTCCTGCGGCGTTCCCAGCGCACCAGCCATGGCGCGGCGGCTGAGTGCCACGAGGTCGCGACGGGAGAGGTTGAAGTGCACGGCAGCGTGCTGGTGCTCTTCACTGCTGGTGCTGCCAAACACGCCCACATCATCGGTACCGAGACTCAGAGGTCCACCCTGCTCCCACCACCAGCCAAAGTGGTGGTCAATCATCTCGGCCGGGCAGTGGCAGCCATTGCCGTCACCGTCGACCGTCGTCTTGGGCGGGAGCATACCGGCAAGCACGTTGCAGGAGAGGCACAGCTCGGGTGCGGCGCCAGCAGCGAGAATGCGGTCTCGTGTCGCTTCGGGAACGTGGATCGCGTGGCCCAGTCGCCTCGGTTGCCAGGAGAGGAGTTCATCGAGTTCGCGTGCGGTGCTGCTGGCGACCACCTCTGCAAAGTGGAGCACGCATGGGAGGCCCAAAGCGCGAGCGCGGAGAAAGGGTCCGCGCAGAGTCGACACGTCGATGAGCTTGTTGGGGTCGCCGCACAGGTCGAGACCGACGATCGGGTGTCCTTCGCCGCGCAGCTTGAGTGCCAGGTCAACGATACCCCCACATGCAATGCTGTCGTGCTTGGCCCTGTCGACCGAGAGGATGAGGCGCACAGGCATGATGTCGCCGTTACTCGAGTTGTTCCAAGCGCCAATCTCGCCTAGGATGGTACGCACACTGGCCTCGGCACTGCCCCCTGGAAGGGCGCGCGGAGTCGTCCGCAGCTCGAGGTACGCGACACCGTCCGAAGCAAACTCGGCGAGGACAGCGCGGGTTGCAAAAGCGAGAGATTCGGGTGTGTTGACGAGCTGGTACATGTACATGTTGAAGTGGGTGAAGAAGCTGCCAGATGTCAGTCGCTGCACACATGTTTGTACGTACGTGTCGATGCCTTGCGCATCCGAGGGGTCTGCCAGCGCGGCCATTGGAGCCTCGATGCCAAGTGATCCCTCTGCGGCCGACCTTGCCTCCCAGATCTGCTGCAGAGTGTTCTTGGTGATGCTGCCGGTGAGGTGTGCGTGGAGCTGGATTGAGGCTCGTTAGCTACGCCGACCTGTCAACCGCACAGCAAAAACAACTCACCTCGATCTTTGGCAACCGGCGACAAAAGACCATGTCGGGCGGGAAGCCCACACCGTCCTCGACCACCATCTGGTAGTCACTTGTGGAGGATGTGACGCTCATTGTAGAGCACGGGTGAGGCGTGTGTGATTTTAAATGATGAGGTGGATGGTTTGATCGTGTGGAATCTTATCTTAGCCGCGGGACGCGTTGCATGTGTGGGCGGTGCCTGAACCGTACTCTTCTCGCTCGGAAGAAGTTCGGTGACTGACCATAACAGGTCTCATCCACCCACTCCATCTCTACGTTCAACAACACCAGCTCTCACTGGGAACACCGTCTCTCGTGTTTGTCAATAGGAGACGACCGCCTGCTTGTCCTAAGCACCCCACCACGGCGCAGCCTCGCCAACTCGGGGCCCAGGCGATCAGATCCGGAGAGAGAGCAAAAACTGAGGGGCAGCAACAAAAACAAATTGCTCCCTGCACACCATGGAGCACCCCCTCCCGGCCCCCGCGACAAAGCACCTCGCAACGTTGCAACATCCCCTTCCGCGCGGCGGCGCCGTTACACTCCAGCAGCGCGCTTCTGAAGCAGACAACACGACAGGCACGACGCTGTGGACGGGCGCCCAGGTCCTCTCGGCCTACCTCTCCAAAACCGTCTCCAGCAGCACCGAGAAGCAGACGACCGTCCTCGAGCTGGGCGCGGGCATCGGTTTCCTCGCATTGGCGCTGGCCGAGGCGGGCCTGGACGTGGTCACGACGGACATTGAGCCTGTCCTCTCGGTGTTGAGTCGGAACGTCGGCAACTGCGCCGCGTCGCTGCCGGCCGGGAGCGGCAGCGTGCGCGTCGCCGAGCTCGACTGGCTGGCCGAGGACCGTCCCGCGGCCATTGCGGCCCTCGACCTGCCGCACATTGACATGGTCGTCACTGCCGACACGGTGTATGCTCCCCACCTCTCCCCGGCGCTGTGGGCCACGCTGGCGGCCGTCTGTCGTCCGGACCCGGCGGCGGGGCACGCTGGCGTTCCGCTCTACATCGCTCTGGAGCGCCGTGATCCCGGCTTGGTCGATTCTAGCCTCGAGATTGGCCGGCAGGCAGGATGTGACCTGCGGAGAGTGGCACATGGACGCGTGGCCAAGATTGTGGAGAGGACTTGGGGGTGGAAGCCGGAGGATTGGGAAGGGGTAGAGGTGTGGAAGGGCAGGTTCAAGTAACCTACTTCTGCTGCTAACCTACTTCTGCTGCTGGCGATTTGTTGTTTCTTGTTAGAGTTACTAGACACGTTAGAGTTACTAGACATGCTAGATGCTATAGAGTGCATAAAAATCTATCCCAAACAGTTACACAAGTCTACACTCTGAGGTCTACTCGTCATCCTCGTCCTCATCCTCGCTTCCGCTGTCCAGATCGGGGATCGCCTCGCCATCCGAGTCACCGTCAGCCGCGGGGGCCGGGGCCGCAGCGACAGGTGCCGCCTCAGCCACGGACGCGCTCGAGGGTTTGGACGAAGGCGCAGACATGAATGGCACCGACGGGACGGCAGGCTCGGCAGCAGCAACAGGGGCGGCGATAGGAGCAGCGACGGGTGCCGGAGCCGGGACAACGACAGGGACCGAGAATGGCGCAGGAGCAGACTGGACTGGTGCCACGGGCGCCATGACGGGCATGACGACAGCGGGGACCACGGGGGTGACAACGGGCACGACAGCCGGCTGAACAAAGCTCACAGGCTCGTCGACGGCCATGGCCTCGTCGTCATCCTCGTCGTCGTCGTCCTGGTCACGATCCCCACCGCCAAACCCAAGCTCCCTCCTGACCTTCTTCTCCTCATCGCTCTCAGGCGCAAACATGTGCAGCTGGGCAAGAGGGGGAAGGGGGCGGGCCATAGGAGGCAGGGCGGGGTGAAGGAGGGCGTCAAAGGCCATGTTCCTCTTCGAGGTTGAGGGAAGGACAGAGACGAGCAGAGCACGCACGTCACGCGCAGTACCACCGGCCTCGAGGTGTGCCGCCTCCTCGAGAACATCATCCACGGCGGAAGTGAGGAGACCGTGGCTCACGAGCGCGGGGCGCGATGCGAGCGCAAGGTGGAGGGAGAGGTGCAGACGGATTGAAAATGTCAACAGCGCGGCGGGGAGCATCGGGGCAGTGTGCAGCTGACGCGTGAGCTCGAGGGCGGCGAGGACAATGTCCACAACCTCCTGAGAAGGAGGGCGAGACGCGCGGCCCTCGAGACCCGCGACAAGCGCATCCTCGGCACCGCGTGCACGCTTCTTGCCCTTGCTACGGTGCTGAGGGGTAATAGTCGACGAGGACTGGGGACGAGTGTCAAGAAGGGATCCCATAATGCTGAGGGAGAAGCGCAGGAGACGAGTAGTGTACTCGAGCGGCAGGATGGCAGGGGGGAACACCTCCAGGAGAATCGAGTGGAAGTGGAAGAGCTTGAGACGCGACTCGCTCATGGACGCGGGCACGCGCTCGAGGAGGTAGACGGTGTGCTCGAGGACAGAGGCGAGGTGGGGGACGAGGTGGTCGCCAGCCGCAGTGGCAGCTGTGGCCAGGAGAAGGAGACCCGAAGCCCACAGGCGGGGGAGACTAGCGACCATGGCGGCGTGGTGCTGGGGGCTGATGTGGGCAGCGGTAGGGGTGTCAAGCGTGAGGTTGAGCAGACGGAGCGAGGTAGAGACCACCTGTGCCAGGGGGATGGGCACAGGACGCTGGCTGGTCACCGAGAGCAGCGACAGCGCAATCTCGGTGTAGCCCTCAATCGCATCAACAGCGGCTGGGACGCGAAGCAGAGGGTCGAGGGGGAACCCCGGCGTCGACGCCGAAGGCGGCAGGGGGGCAGTACGAGGTGGCTCCTCCTCCCAAGCATCGGCGGCGAGGGCGGAGATGGAAGCAGCAACACCACCAAGCGCATCCTTCATGTCCGAGCCCCACGTAGCCGGGGCAGCAGCCTTGCCGCTGCACATGTGGAGAAGCGCGAGTGTGTCCGCGGCCGGGCCACGGATAGCTGCAGGGGCACCAGCCGAGGTGCGGAGGACCAAACCAGTGAGAGCAGGACGGATCGTGTTAACGGCGGGGCGGAAAGGAGCAGGGCTGGCAGACACGAGCGCGCGCACAGTCTCCATTGTCGGGAGGAGAGCGTTCCACTCGCCGTCGGCGACGAGGCGCTCGATAAGGCGGCTCATGGCGACGGCCAGCTTGCCCATTGCAGGCTGAACAACCTCACGCTCAAACGTGGGAGCGTACGGCGCGGCGGCGACAAGAGCGCGGACCAGATCGAGGAAGGCCGGGAGAGCGTCGACGGGGGTAGCGGCAGACTGCAAGTTAGAGCGGTGCTGCACTGCTGTAGTACTCACGCTAAGGGAACCAAGACAAGCACCCATCCACGCCTTTCCATACTGGGAAGCCGCATGGCCCTCAACATCCTGCCTGATCACCTCGGCACCCATCTCAGCAGCGGCGGGCTCACGGGCCGACACAGACGCATTGAGGCGGTTGAGCCACTTGGACAGATGCGACGAGGAGAGAGCCGAAGGGCGAGCAAGAGGAGCGTACGTGGAAAGAAGTTCCAGTGCGGCAGGCGAGGGGAGAGGGAGAGCAGTCAAGAGCGACAGCACCGTCAAGGCGGTGAGCGCTGGGGCGGCCGACATGGTTTTGTTTGGGTGGGTTGGTGGACGACGGAGATGTGAATTCTCGAAATCTTGAACTTCTGCTGCAGTCACAATATCCGGGGCACACCGTGGGAAAGGCACCTCCACCACCCTCCTTCGAGGCTCCTTTTCCGCGACGAGTTCTGTAATGGCCATGGTTGAATCTGCTTCATCTCTGATCTGCTGTATGCTACCAACGAACTACATAGATATCAACTAGTTGGCATCTAGTAAGGGAGTCCCGGGTCACCAGCACCACTGGGCTCGTCAAGGTCACGGTAGCTCACGCGGCCCTTGCGCGCGCGCGGGTCTTCGCCACCAGGCGGTGCGGCAGGAAGGCCGCCCACGGCGTCAAAGTCGCGGCTCTTGCCAGCGGGGCTGGCCATAGGGGCCGCAGACGCCGATGCAGCGCCGGCGGGGGCACCGGGCAGTGTGGAGGATCCAGCACCGCCGCTGCCACCGCCAGACATCATCATCTGCATGTGCATCATCATCATCATTTGCTGCTGCATCGCCATGTTGAACCCGGGCTGGTTGGCTGCGGCGGCGGTGAGCATCGCCTGTGCCTTGCTCGGGTTGAAGGCGGGCAGCGCGCCAGGCTGGATCGGCAACTGGTCGTCAATGGCGGCGAGGGTGTTGGCCGAGGGGGGAATGTGCTGCGGGTCGAGGACGAACGCGTTGAACACGACAAAGTCGTCCAGCTTGTCGCGGACGCTCTCTGGGTGCTTGCTGATGACGTGCTTGATCACAAACTCGGGTGCACGGAACAGCTTCAGGCACTGCTTGCAGCGGTACTTGTCGGCATCCTCCTGCTTGATGCACGGGGCAGTCAGGCGCTTGGTCTCGTCCTCGATGTCGCGGCCTCCGTACTCGACGACGTCAACATCCTCGGTCACACCGCGAACCTTGAGTTCAAGACTCTCGGCCCAGCGCTCGTCGTTGCTCTTGGTCGGGTAGGTGTAGCGCTTGCCACCCGCTGCCTGGGGGCCAGTAGCCGAGTCACGGCGCTCGTGCTCCTCGGGCTCACGAGACTCGTCCTCGGCGGCGCCCTCCACGCCTTCGGGCTTGACCTCGGAGCGGTCCTCCTCGGGATGGCCATTCTCTTCCTCGATGGCAGTAGAGGCAGGCTCGGGCTGGGCGCGGACGTGACCCACGCACTTGCGCTGAAGCTCCTCGGGGAAAGCCGTAGGAACAACGCAGTAGTAGCAAGTGTTGAGACCATGGCGAAGGTACGCCATGTACTGGTCAAGAGTGATCTTGGCCTTGCGGGCGCGCTGCTCCTCTTCAAGCTCCTCGCCATCCAGACCCTCGCTGGCGAGCAGGCGAGCAACAACGTCGGCAACGGCGTCGCTACCACGCTCGTGGATCCCGGGAGGAGGGGCCTTGGGCTCAGGCTTGGGCTCAGGCTTGGTCTCGACCTTGTCGTCGCTCTTCTCCTCGACGTTCTCCTCGCCCTCCGCCTTGGCCTCCGCCTTTGCCTCCTCGGTCGCAGGCTGCTCCTCCACGGGCTTGTCTGCCTCGGGTTCTGCTTCGGGAACGGGCGTGTCCTCCTGGATGAGCTCGTCTTCAAGTGTGCGTGCGAGATCCGCGGCGAGACGAGCATCGGTCTCGAGCCTCGACAGGGTGTTGGCAAGGGGAGGCGCAACACGGATACGGCCCACAATGGGGGTACCGTTCACACCCATGTGGAACGTGAAGTTGTCAACCTTCGAGCCGTCGATCGTGGTGACCGCATCCTCGACGTTGACATCGTCGGCGTACTGTGCCCATCCAACGCGGTGGAAGCTGCGCTTGGCAGAGGGCTCAGACAGGGCGAGCCACTGGAAACCGGGGTGCTTGTCAAACACCGACTCGAGCTCCTGGCGCGCGGTGGATGGCGGGACGGTCTTGACAAACACCTGTCCGGGACGAGGGGGCACCTCGATGCGCAGGGGGTCGTATGCGTCCTCTCCCAGTGCGTGGTCTAGGCCCTCGGGCTCCTCCTCTGGCGCTCTTGGCTCGTCGGTCTGGTCAAAGTTGGCTTCGTCCCATTTGCCTTCCCGCAATTCGGTAATGTACTGCTGCACAGAAGGCACGCGTCCTTGGCGGTTCACGCGTCGACGCAATGCTGCCTGCTCGGGGGCTGGCGAATAACGCTCGATGAACCAAGCTTCTTCGCGGTGGGTGAGGTAGATGCCAAAGAGCTGTATAGTTAGCTTTGTCACTCAAATTATTGCACGCCTAGCTCACCTGCCTGGAAGTGTACTCCTTCCTGTAGCGTTCGTAGCGCTTGGCCATACCGTGCTTCTCAATCAGGACAGACTCGGGCAGCCGGCCGCTCTCGACATCGGCGCGAATCCTCCTCAGGTCCTCGTCATCGTCGCGCGCAGTCTGTGGGTGCGACTGACGGAACCACTCGGCAAACTGCTTGAATGTGAGGAGGTACTCAAGGCTAGCCGGATCGGGGTGGGAGTGGCCGCCAGCACCGCCGCCGCGGTATGCCCTAGGCGGCGGGGAAGGTGACCTGTGGCGAGGACGCTGATACGGGTACGACGGAGAAGGAGACCTGCGGCGCTTGCGGTCTGCTTTGTCAGTTGCAGTCAAGCGTAGAACCAACTCACCATAGTCATCATAGCGGTCGTCATACTCGCGTCCGCCTTCCCAGTGGCGGTCCGAGGGACCCTCGTGTCCGCGGTAGGCGCTGTCAAAGTGGGGAGGAGGGTCGGCATGACGGGGGGGAGGATAGTCCCCACGGGCATAGCCCCCATGGTCACGTTCAGGTGACTGCATTGGTTCGCCCGCGTCCATCGGCCGCGATGGGAGGCCGGAGTAGCCGGACATGCTGCGTCGGTTAAAGGCTGCTGTGTTGTGACGACGTACGTTGAATGCGTTGGTTTGGGGCTCGACAATAAACAGGTTTGAGGGGAGGCCAAAGTCCACGATCAAGCGACAGTGTTGAAGCTACAGAACAAAGTCGATGACATGGTGAGCGAAGGGTAATAAAGCGAGTAAGAGAGAGAGAGAGGAGTATATACCTTTGTGGTGTGATGTGACCCGACGGACGCGCCAAAGGTGTGCTGGGTGGATGCCTTTTGGGTCCGCGCGTTGTGGCTGTTATGCTGCTTGGGCAAACAGTAAGACGACGACGACGACGGCAGCGAGCGCAGCAGCAGCGGTAGGGAGGATGGATTGGCGCGGGTGGACGACTTGCTTTGTTAACGAGCTCGATTGCGGCATCGCGGCGAGAGGCCGTGTCTTGACGCTCTGGGCGAGGAGCGGGCTCAGCATCAAGTGCTTAGGTAATCAATCACCCCACGTGGATGGAGATATAGACTGTAACCCCGCACCACTCCAGAGCCTCCTCGCGTTTGTGGCACTTTGTGTATTTCGATTACCGGCTGGAGATTGGGCCCCGGCTTTTCGAATCGTCGGCCCCGGGCCGTCGAGGGGCCTCCACGGTCAACACTGACGTAGCGCGCCATTCCCCTCTCTCCCCTGTTGGCCCGGTCATCTCATATCCAACGCCCACCCAGTCGAGAGCACCCCTATATCTCTTGCCACTCTTGCTCTCATCTCGTTCATCCCCCCACCCTCCACCATCATCTTGACATGATTACTCGCACCCTTATCAGAGCACCTACCAACTCGGCACGCACCCTTGTCGCCACCACCCGGACGCGTGCCATTCACGCCACCGCCGTCGCCGGAACCAAGTCCAAGAAGGAGCCCGCCGTCGCCGCCGCTGCCGCCCCCGGCGCTCCTGCTGATGGCGCTGCTGCTCCTGCTGCCGGTCGTAGTGGTGGGGTTCTGAGCGTACGTATAACATTCACTGATAAACAGCCCTAACCGCCCAGTCGCTCCTTTACGGCTCCGAGGTCGCCAAGGCAAAGGAGGAGAAGGAGGTTCAGCACTCGAAGGTTGTCGGTCGCGGCAAGTACGTCCACGAGAAGATCACGCACTCGGTGCTCCCCAGCCAGCGTGAGGCCTACCTCGCCGCTGCCGAGGCATACTTTACCACCCTTGTCAACGACAGCCCCCAGCTCGGCGGTGTCAAGCTCTGCGGCTCATGGGAGACCATCATTGGCGCCGTCGGCAACTTCACCCACATTCTCGAGTACGAGGGCTACTCGGGCTACGACGAGACGCGCAAGGCCTCGCTCAAGCACGCAGTGAGTTGCTCGCCACGTCTCCCCCCGGGGTCGGTTTAATTGCATCACATCACACAATGCAATGTGCAGGACACTGACGACCCCACCTACAGACCCTTCAGGCACTCCTCAAGGACATTCTCCCCCTCCTCCAGTCTCGCCAGCACCAGATCGTCTCCGAGTTTGCCTTTTGGCCAACCTCGCCTCCCCACGACAGCGGCTTCCCCGACGGCGGTGTGTTTGAGCTGCGTACTTACGAGCTCCAGCCCGGCAAGCTGCTCGAATGGGAGGGCGCGTGGCGTCGTGGCCTCAAGGCTCGCCAGCGCTTTGTCGTGAGTCCACTGACTGGGCCCGTCCGGGATCTTCAGCTGACATGGTACAGCAACCCATTGGCGCCTTCTTTGGTCAGATTGGCCAGCTCCACGAGGTCCACCACATCTGGCAGTACCCGGACTTGGAGACCCGCAAGAAGACTCGCGAGCAGACGTGGACAGTCAGCACCTGGGCGGACACGGTTCAGGAGGTGGGTGACGGGTATCAGGGAGACTTGACGCTGACCATTTCCAGACCGTCAAGTTGACCAAGTCGATGAAGACGACCATCATGGTGCCGACGTCGTGGAGCCCGTTGCGGTAGATCAGAGGCTAGGTCGCGGAGCGAGGACGCGAGGGCGCGCAACACCCTGCATGTTGTTTAATTCCCCCAAGCTTGTCAAGGTTGTCCCAGGTTGTCCAGGGCGGGATAGAGGAGCGGGTTGTAGAGGAGCGGGTGCTCCAAAGTGCATAGACCAGTGCATAAAGACGGAATGAAATATCATGGACAAGGAAACATGGTCGCGGATTACTACAATTGACATATTTTGACACACAGTTTTATACAGCGCTTGCAATCTCTTGGAACGTCTTCTTCCACGCATTAACGGAATCACGCAGCTCACACAGAGCCACATAGTAGGTACTGAGAAACTTGTTGACAGACACGCGAGGCTGCACGGCGGCAGTTTCCTCGTTGAGAAGAATGTCGCACAGTGGCCGCTCGGAAGGGAACGAGCCTGGTAGGCGTACAGACGCGTCGAGCGCGAACAGCTTGACATTGGTCGGCAACGGGATATCAGAAATCTGCTTGACAGCCTCGTCCATCGAGCGCTTGACGCTGTCGAGCTCGGCGAGGATGTGGGTCAACTCCTCGAGAATGTCCCCTGGGGTGTGAGATGCGGATGCTAGTTCTCATTAGCTCACAGAGTTGACGCCTGCTCCAGTATCGGGGGAGACGCAGTTGAGGGAGGTTCCAGAACCGCATGGCCAAATGGTACTGCTGCTCGCAGGTCGAGATACGCTCCAGGAGCTCTTGACTTGGCCAACAGAGCGCGAGAATATCGGTGCTGTCGTCGGCAGCAGGGAGTAGAGCGGCTACATCTGGAGGAGCCTGAGCTTGCTTGGATATCTGTGTGCTGATGAGCAGGTTGATCTACTCTGTATCGTGGAGGGGATACGCGTCAGTGGCTTATCACTCACTCTGCGCTTGAGCCGGGCCACGAAGCGACGCCAACGCGACGGCCGGGGTCGGTGGCCATGCATGTCGACGTTCTGGTGAGTGAGTATGTGATGGTGAATGAAGAGATGGCTCACGCTGACCAGCTTCGGGGCGGCGATGATGGGTTCTGGGTGGGAAAGTGAAGAATGATGGTCGCCCATCGTTCCACCTCGTGGGCCCAGTGTCCGCGCAGACCCACACCACCGGGTGGTGGCGGGCCTCTCGTAGTTGACTAATGCACCTTCCTTTGCCTTCCCCCGTCGCCTTCCTCCAAGCACTCTTCCTTCTTCCCTCTTCACCTCCTCTTTTGCTACAATCGCATACTCCATCCATCCACACACAAAAACCACCATCCCAGACCCCAGGCCTCACCACCATCACTCGGAGTGACCATCAGGAACATCCTCCACCAGAAGAATAAAAGCCCCTTCTCAAGCCTCTCCGTGTAGCCCCGTGGCCCCGTGCTCAGCCGGTCATCTTCAAGCCCGGCCGAGGTGAGTAACCTCTCCGCGGTCACATCCGCCTTCGTCAGCAAGGTTTCGTAACTGGGGTTTGATGGTTCGTTCTGACATGCTCAGTGCGAATCGGAAGCGACACGGATTACGGACCGCCGCATCGAAAGATTCCCCAGCGGCCTGCAGACATGACGGGGGAACATCATGACAAGGGCGCTGGCCCCAGCGTGAGGAACGGAACCCACAGCGAAGAGCACCTCCACAACGCTCAACCATCCTCTTCCGGTCCCAACGGACCTCCACCCCTCAGCTTCAGCTTTGCGCAGCAGGGATACAAGGCTAGTCCCGTTGCAGAGTTTGCTCGCCACCTCCCCACCCCCAAGCTTCAGCGTCCTCCCGCCTTCCCTCCTGGTACCAGCCATGTCGGTGGGGGAGGAAACAACCCCAGTCCCCATGTCCGTTCTGGTGGCATTCCCACCCAGTCCCCCGCTCCTTACATGGTCCAGGTCCCCCGTGCCACCGCGTTTGGTGCACAGAAGAGGCGTCTGACAACGGTGCCACAGTCGCCGACGCCACTTTCCGCCAACCCCCGCAATGGACTCCTCGGCGCGACTCCCAGTCGCCAGCTCCCCCAGTTTGGCGGTCCTCTCTCCATCAGCCTTCCATTCCAGGATGACATGCCTATTGAGCACCGCCCTCAGCGTTCACGCACAGCCGGACCTCTGTCGGAGGAGAATGATGCTGAGATGGTGGAAGAGGCGTTCCAGAACGACAACCCCTACCCCCGTCGCCCCAAGACCTCCCCACCTGCTCATGTCGACGAGGCCGGCAATGCTCCCGCGGGCGGGGAGTTGGATTCTAGCAATTCCAACCGCGGCATGTGAGTTGGAACGTAAATTACTGAACTGACACCCAGGCCGTTCAACCACCACATGAAGCAGGATCTTTTCGGCCAGCGCCGCGGACACGACTTTGGCGGCCACACCTCGGGGCCGTTCCACCAGGGAACCCAGAGCGACCTTGCAGGACCATTCAACAACGGACACTCCAACCACCAGGCAATGGGGAGCATCCACCCTGATGATGGTCAGAAGCAGCAGACCATGGAACAAGACCAACAGCACATGTCTCATGAGCCCCAGCCAAACCGTGGTCACCAGCACCAGCAGAGCTTTGCCAGCGACCGCCACTTCTCCAACGGGCGTCAAAGCATGACTCCCTCGGCCAACACCCGCCCGCCCCAGCCGCTGAACAACTCTCTACTCGAAGCTGCTCGTCAGCTGGACATGAACACTGAAAAGATCGAGCAGCTGGTGAGTGCTGCAAAGAATTTAACCTACCCTTTCCATTTTCTGACCTTTTTTCCTTAGGAAAGCCACATTGCGGACCTTAATGCCCATGCCGACTCGATTGAAAAGGACAACGCCCAGCTCCGTGAGCATCTGCAGGCCGCTCAAAAGCAGACCGAGGAGATCAAGGCCTCAAAGGATGGTACTGTGAAGATGGCCAGAGACCGCTTCAAGGAACTGTCCGAAAAGTGAATTTTGTTAGATGTTGGACCAAACTGACACCAGGTTCGCGGAGACGCACGGAAACCTCAACGACCTCCGCCAGACGTTCCACCGCCAGCAGGCCTCGACCTTGGCCGACCTTAAAGAGGCCATCAAGGATAAAGATACTCTGGCTCGCGAGCTTGAGAGCTGTCGCACTAGTAGGTTAAGTGCTCGTGTTCGTTACTAACCTTCAGCACTCACGACAGCGGTCGAGGTCGCCACGTCCAGTGCCCATGCAGCCCTTGATGACCTCAAGGCCGTGCAGGAGGAACGCGAGACAGTCGTAAAGGAGAAGAATGGAGGTGAGTGTTGTTCATGGCAACGCTGACAACAGAAATCAAGGCACTCAGACTCGCACTTGAGAACGAGGAGTCGCACAAGTGAGTTAGTAGACAGGCGCGCGGCTAACTCCTTCAGCAAGCAGCTCGCGGCTCTTCACGACACCGTCACTGTTGCATTTGGTGGCGACATTACAACGTTTGGCAGTAACCTGGCTACCGTCGCCGGCAGTGGCCTCCTCTCTGCCAACGTTGTCACCACTCTACAGGACCAGATTGGGCAGTATCGCTCCGAGTAGGTGGAGAACACCCCACCGCCAGGTTCACCTCCTGACATTCTCAGGCTTAACAAGGCCAATGAGCGCCGCGAGGAAGCGTTGTTGACCATTGAAACCCTTCGCCAGGAGTTTAAGGACCTCGAGAGTGCCCACGAGGAGGCCAGGGAGAGCCTCATTGCCCAGGTTTCGGAACAAACGGCTGCCATCGCGTCCATCGTGGCGGAGAACAAGCTCGCGAGCATGGATGCTTCAAACGAAATTGATTGGTGAGTGGCCATGGAGACACTGACTGACGGTACAGCCTCAAAGCTGTCAATAAAGCCTTGGAGGAGAAGTCGGATATCCTTACGGCAAAGCATGCCCGGCTCGAAGGCAAGATGAAGGACGCTGCGCTCAGCCATCGTGAGGCCGTCGCTGTCGCCAGGACCGAAACCATCGCCAGCCAAGCTACCCTCGAGAAGGAAGAACGCGACGCCAAGGAGTACAAGAAGGCAGCCGAGCACAAGTTTGAGTCGTACCAGAGGGATATCCAGGTGAGTAGCTGATTTCCAGTGCGTCCAGCTAATGTCAGACCCTTAAAGACACCATTACCCAGGCTGCGCACGCCGAGAAGGTCGCGCAGGCCCTCGCTGCTGAGCGTACGGTATGTCTATTACCACTTGAAAGCGTGCTAATGCTACTAGACTGTGCTCACTGAGGCCAAGAGTGAGCTCGGTACCGCTCGCAAGAGTATCCAGAGGCTCGAGAAGGACATTTCAAAGCTTGAGCAGCAGCTCGCGAGCTCTCAAGTGAGTTACCACTCTCTAAAACCTAACTGACAACAGGACAGGTGCAAGCTTCTCCAGAACGAGGTTATCACCGTCCAGAAGGATCTCGACACTGCCCACGAGTCCGCCAAGGCTACCCATGATATGAGTGCCAAGTCGCGGGAGCTTCAAAAGAAGGTGAGTGTGGCGCAAGGGGCGTTTCGACATTAACAACCGCCTAGATTTCCGACCAGGCTGCCCGCCTCACGGACAAGGACTCTCACATTGCCACCCTCGAAACCCTTGTCAAGGCCAAGAATGACGCTGCAGACAGCTTGGCCAGTCAACTCAAGGAAATCAATGACTCGGCAGTTGACGAGGTGAGCTTTTTTACCCCACTCGAAGCTGACCCCAGGCCGTTGCGCGTGACGCAGAGATCCAGGATCTTCGCAGGCAGCTGGACAAGAAGTCGACCGTGAGCTGCGGGACAGGAACTGGAAGAGCTGACAGACAGGACCAAAATGCCGCAGCCTTACATTACGCCGCTGAAGAAGCCAAGCTCGTTGACGAGTTGAAGAAGAAGGAACAGGAACGCCTTGGCCTCCAGTGTTCACTCGACCAGGTCACCGCAAGCGTGCCAGCGGGAACTTCGCTCATTCGCTACCAGCGCGGCGAGATGGTGAGTCCCAAGCCCAACGAGATTAGTGCTAACCTCAGGTTGCCGCTGACAAGGGTCGGTTAGTCTGAGGGCTGCGGATGGCTAACCCGCCAGAGTTCCTCCAGGCCATTGAGCGTGAGTGTGCCGCGAGATCTCGCTAACGTGGCAGTGTCCTTCCAGAAGACGATAACCGAGCGGGGTGGGTTCTGGTTTTTCTCCACCTACTGACCCGTGCAGAAAACCAGATCCACGAGGTAACATCACAACTTGAACACGCTAACAAACAGCTTCAGAACAAGGTCAGGAAGCTCGAAGAGGCCAGGAAGACGGTCACCATGACCCCGGTTTCGGTAAGTCTTGGGGGATGGATGAATCTGACTGCATAGGTGCCCCCTCGCGTCGTCATTCAAGCTCCTCTGTCGTCGCCGCTCTCTGACCTAGAGGTAGATAAGGCGAGCGTGAGCTTATCTAACCTTACAGGGAACCAATACTGCCCGCACCCCGACCCCGGCGCTCCCTGTCCCAGGCAAGCGCAAGCTGGTCGAGCTCGACAGCAACACGGACGTGGTCGACGAGATCCTTGGCGACGGTTTCGACGGCGACATGGACCTTCACACCGCGGGACCGAGCAAGCCCAAGCCCAAGCCCCCCACTGGCGCTGCGGACGTGACCAAGGCGGCACCTTCAGCCCCTCCCCCTCCCTCCCCCAAAGCCCAGCCCAACCCCAAGGCCCAGCCCAAGAAGTCTGCGCTGAAAAAGACCACCAGCGCCAAAAAGCCCAACGTCGCCACAACCACCACCACCCGTCGCCAGTCGGTCCGCCTCAGCTCCCTGCCCATCCGCGACTCGGCGTCCCCCGCACCCCCCGCTCTGAAGTTTACTATATCGTCGGCGTCGGTGTCCGCGTCGACGCCGGCTGCCCAGATGCCCAGCACTCTGCTCCCGCCCTACATTGCGTCCAACGCGCCGGCTTCGGGCAGCAGTGGCGGCGGCGGCGGCGGTGCTGGTCCGAGTGCCCTCGCCATCGCCAGCGCGAGCGCTACCGCTGCTGCCAACCAGGCCGCATCGTCGTCGACCCCCGATTTGGCCTCGGGCTCGGGCTCAGGCTCGGGCTCCGGCGGCGCCGGCACGCACCCGCCTCCCGCGTCGCAGAACCCCAAGCGCAAGAAGGTCGTCAACACCTACTGAGCGCACCCACCCCGCCCTGTACATATCTTGCACGCAGAGAAGGAGAAGAGAGGAAACCTTGTAGCTAGCTTGTAGGAGTAGGAGCCACTGTACTTTGTGATGATGGAACGGGACGTGTCCATCCATCCACCCACTGTGCTGCATCGCGAGCCACGGTCAAAAGGCTCGCATGGCATATGACTATCCATCGCGCACAACATGGTTACAACAATGATTCTCGCAGTCTCGCTGCCTCCTGCCTCCTGCCTCCTTCTCACACACCCTCCTCCTTGCTGCTACTCTCCGCCTCTGCCACGCGCTTCCGCTTGCCCAGCACATCATCCACGCCGACCATACTGGCGTACCCCTCCCCCCTCCCGCGGAGCACCTCGTGTACGAGCTGGGTCTGCGCAATCGCCAGGTGGAGGTACGACTGGGCCTTGATGCCCAGCTGTTCGCGCAGGACGCGGTCGACCTCGACGGCGTCCCGGCGTCGACTGTCGCGCAGGGCGTGAACCGCCGTGTCGTTTGGACTAGCGCCAGCGCCAGCGCCGCCAGAACCAGGGCCGAGCGCAAGCAGCGACGCCGCGTGGTCGAGCAGCTCAATGTCGCCCGGAGACCAGCGGTCGTCCCGCGCCTGCCGGCGCAGGTCCCGGCCCAGGCAGAGGACGCGCGAGTCCGTGTCCATGTCCGAGTTGGTCTCCGAGACCGCGCCGTCGCCGTCGCCGTCGCCGTCGCCGTCGCCGTCGCCGTCGATGGCTATTGCGTCGTTGTCCGCCCGCGTGGCAGATGCCGCAGCGGCCGCGGATGCAGCCGCGGCAAAGTCGTATACCTTCAACCGGCGTCCAATGTCCTCTGGGAGCGGGGGCAGGCTCTCGACGAGGACGAAGGGGATGCGTCCGCGCTCGTGGCTTTCGTCCGCAATGGCACGTGCCAGGGCGAGGAGAGCGGCCGTGGGGGACGCAAAGCTGTCAGCTGGCGAGTCGACGTCGGTGGGTCTGGGCGGGACGACGGTGTCGGGCTCGTGCGCCTCGGCGTCGGCGGGCACGAGCCAGCCGCGCTTGGCCATGGCCTGCTTGACCAACGCGAGGGTGCGGCCGTGGCCTGCGGTCGAGAGGTGGTCGAGGACAAAGGCGGCAGTGGCGCGCGAGGCCGGGTCTTGCAGTGGCGAGTCGGGAGGGAGAGCAGACGGGATATCGTGGGGGTCGGCTGGGCCCTTGGCGTGCTTTTTACGAGTACCCTTGGTCTTGCGCGGATCCACAGTGGTGGTAGACGGCTTGACTTTGGGCAAGTCGCCGGAACTCTCTCCAAGCCCTGCGAGACGGGGCACGACGGTCTTGGGGGCCGACCAGGCGGCAAAGGTCGTCTTGGGCGGGGCGAGCACTTGTTTGACGACCTTTTCGTTGATGGCGCGCACGTGCGCGTCAATGTCGTACTTGAACGGCCCAGTAAAGTTGACGGCGACCGACTCGTTGACCGTGCGCATCCCGACGGCCGGGTAGAGGTTGTGTGGGAGACGCGCAAACGCGTTGCCCTGGAAGACACCATTCTTGGTGAAGAAGGCGCGGCCAGTGGTATAGTCGATGCCGCAGCCGACCGTGTCGTCGGCACCCCAAGTGTCGCTAAACTTGAGTCCTTCTTTCTCCTCACCCTCAAACACCTTGCCGTCGTCACCGTGCCACCCATACGCGCCCCTGTCCCATCCAACAAGACGCTTGAGGCTGTTGTCGCCGTTCATCCATCCGACAGAGATGAAGCCCTTGTCGCCCTTGTCGAGCACGTCCACCTCGTAGTAGTAGACTCCGATACCGTTGGGTATGGGGCGGTTGGTACGTACAGAACGCGCGTCCTCGTCTAGGTCGCGCAGGCTCTTGATGTTGCGCGTGCCGAAAGTGACGACTGGGTGTGGTGCAGCGGTACGTGTGTCGACACTGAGCTCGAGGTGCGAGTCGTGAGGCGGAGGCGCAAAGTCGGATGGAAGCAGAGTAGACGGCGGGAGGTCGGTGAGGGAAAGGTAGTGTGGGTGGACGGTCGCCCTGTCGCGTTTCCTGCGCTTGGGATTGTTGCTGTCCCCGCCGTCTTGGTCCTCACGCTCGCGACTACGGCGTCCAAGCGGCCCAGGTGTTGTGGCAGCCTCGGCACCGACAACTTCAGGACTGGGCGCTCCCTCGACGTCGTTGCGGT
The DNA here is from genome assembly GCF_003942205.1 of Apiotrichum porosum. Classification (NCBI taxonomy): domain Eukaryota; kingdom Fungi; phylum Basidiomycota; class Tremellomycetes; order Trichosporonales; family Trichosporonaceae; genus Apiotrichum; species Apiotrichum porosum. Next base: position 1,828,887 of record NW_021167110.1, on the reverse strand, counting down.
TTGTCGGTGCCCATGAACGTGTGCGTGGGCTAAAGTCGATCATAAAGTGGTCGCCGTCAACATTGTCGGCTTCACCACGGGTGGAGGAACGGAAGCTCTGCGCGCGACGGCGGTTGAAGCGTCCTCGACTCAGCGAGGCGCCCGTCTCGGGAGATCCGCCCCACCCGTCCAGATCGAGCATGTCCGCAGCAGACGGACCGTCGGCGCCTGCGCCTACGCCTGCACCCGCTGCTGTTGTAAAACCCGTAGCGACGCCTGTGCCCGCTGCAATGGTCGTCGGCTGGGCCCCGACAAACATGCCCCACCGGTCGTCGTCTTCGTCGCTCTCTTCGGGCTCGCCGAGGAAATCCCACAGCGGGTCGTTGTAACCCAAGTCTTCTGGGTCGTAGACGTACATTGTACGGTCGCCTCGGCGGCCAGGTCGGCGGAGGACTTGGGTGGCCATGCGTTCGTTGGTGCCATTTGTAGGGGGGTCCATCGCCGCTGCCCCCGTACCACGCATGGATGAGTAGAGAGTGTCACGTCCTGTCAATGTCACCTGGGGAACAGTACCAGGTCGCGGGCGAGGAGCAGAGTCGGCGAGGATTGTACGGCGAGCGCGCGAGCGAGGTGGCGGTACTTCATCGGCCGGGGCAGGCGGTTCGCCACTGCTGGGCCCACTGGCACTGGCGCGGCGACTCGCACTGGCACTCCCGTATCCCGCTGCGCGTGCAGTGGCAATCGCGTTGGTCCATGGGTAACGCTCGCGGGGGCCGTCGATACCGTCGTTGGGCCAGCTCATGCCGAGCATGGGGGAAGAGCTCGAGTTGGGCGGGTTCTGGGCTTGTGCTGCGCCGGCAGAGAAGCGCCAGGCGCTTGTGCGACGGACGTGATATGGAACGATGACTCGACGTTCGGGGGAGGGAGACGCGCGAGGTGGCGGGCCAAGGATGTGTTCCAGTGTGAGGGCGCTGTTCTGTCGAGGAGCAGATGGGTCTGCTGTGACAGATGACGAAGAACTGGACGGGCCCGCGGCGACGGTAGTCGACGCTTCGCCTGCGTTGGACTCGGCGTCTCGTTGAGAGGCTGCGTTGCGTTCTGCAGTCGCAGCAATGTAATCTGCGACAAAGGAGCGGGACATGCGCGCCGCAGAGTGTGCTGTATCGCGCCTGGGTGGGAGACCGGGGACGAGGGATGTGAACAGTTCAGCGAGACCATCGGGGACGTCGACGTCTTCAATGGCCCACTCGTCGTCGTGTGGGGGCATGGTGCGGGGTGGTGAGAGTGCCAAGGGATGTCTGGTGGAAGTTGAGGTGGACGAGGAAGCGGCGGCGGTCTGCGACAACGCCGCGTCCGCTGCGGAAGTGGAGGTCACTGCCCTCGCGGCGGCGGCGGCGTAGGTGGGGTGTCGGCGGCGATGTCGGCGTGCGGACAAAGAAGGGAACGGGTCTGGTGGTGGCGATTCTGGCATGGGTGTAGTGAGAAAGGATGAGAATGTGGTGCACGAACACACGGTCCAGCCGACCACCGGTTGATAGCTGCGTCAGAGGGAGAGAGTGGTTTGAGTGGCAACGACGACGCTCTGAATCCGTCCCCCCGCCAGGGCGGTTCCCCGCACCTTCCCACACAGGCGGGGGATTGGGATTGTGGGGTGGGGCTCTCGCGTCTCCTCCAACGGGCCAACATTGCCCACTGGCACGTGTATGTGTTGCATGCTGTACCATGTATGCATACATCGTAGCTCTCTACCCCCCCTGCTCATGCATGTCTCGGTGCACTGGTCTTGCCAACCAGAAGCGTGTTGGGGAAACAGTGGTGGTATGGCCGCCGAGTGCCACAAAGAGGCCGCCGGCAACGCCCTGTCAACCGACCGTGCTGACCACCCCGTCGACCGACAATGTCTTGCCGACCGCCGCCCACATCCAACAGCCGCAAACCGCTCGTCTCTTGATGTCGCACATATTCTCATTCCCCCCTCCTTCAACAATGCTCTCTGCACATCCCCCATCACGACATCCCCCGTCCACTGCCGGTGCGAAACCGTCGTCCTGTCGAGCGCTGGGCGGCGGGCTCCCGCGTCTACGGCTGGTGTGCACCTGTTGACGCCTACTTGCTCGTCTACATGTTTCTGACACGACCTGTTTCGAAGCACTGCTTGTTGCTTTTTCTGGCGGGCGAAAAGGAGAGAACGACGACTGACGCAACACGCAGACGGGGGTGGCCTTCCCTCTACAGGCGGGGGTAAGCGGAATCAAAAATTGGTTCCGGGGGGACGGGCGAAGGTGGACGCGCCGTCGTTGTGCGCGTGCGCTGGCCTGGCCTGGCTGGCTGGCTGCGTCTGGTGTTGTGTGTTGGTTGTGCGTCCCCCACACCGCATCCATCCCATTCCCCCCCCGTCCTCATCTCGCACCCCCACAACCCGCTTCCTTACACATCCCATCTCCCCTTTGGGCGTCCCCTCCCCCCCCCATCCCTACCTGCCCCCTCTCACACACGCCCCACCAGGTGCCCATCCTGCGCTCACCACAGCGCCGTTCGCTCACAACGTGGGATAGCAGCGTGTGATGTCCGGCCAAGGTTACCCGCAGCAGCCAGATCCCAACTTTACTCCTCCTGTACATCCCGTTCCTTCTCCACACCCCCTCTACCACCAGGACATCCACCAACAGCACTTTTCCCAGCAGCACCCCTACGCAACCCACCCCTACAACACCCCACAGCAGCCCTATCCGCAGCAGCCGCAACCGGGTTACGACCTCCAGTCACTCCCAGACCCCAACCTTTCTCCATCCCAGTACTACCACAACCCCCATCCATCACACCTCAACTCGCCCGGTGTCCCCGCTCAGCACCATCAACTCGGCGGCCCAGTCCCCCACCCTTACGCCGCCGCATTCCTTCCTCAGCAAGGGTTCCCTGTCGCCCAAAACCAGTACCATCAACTGCAGCACCAGCAGCAGCCGCAGCCAGGTGTCTCGCCTTCGTGGGCTCCTCAGCAGCTGCAACAGCTTCAGCTTCAGCAGCAGCCGCAGCAGCAACAACAACAACAACATCTGCAGCAGCCAAAGCAGGAACTGCCTGAACCCATCGCCGTTCAGCCTTCCCCCCCACAGGCGGCACCCTACGTCGCGCCTGTCCAGCCCCCACCAGAGCAGCCCATAGTGTCGCCCCACGTTCCCAAAATCACTCTTCGCTTCACCAACAAGCCCAAGACAGTACCTGTCGCTGCGGACGCCGATATGCCGATGCCAACGAGAGGAACACGCAACGCCTCGGCGGCGGCGGCGGTGCCAACGCCGGCTGACGACGACGAGCATGGCCGCCCACGCCGGCGAGCGTCCAAGCCCATCAAATACGCGGACGACGACGATGACGAGGACTTTGTGGGCACCCCCGAGACTCCCCCTCGCGCTGCCTCTCGAAAGACTGGTGACCGCAGGGCGACTCGCCAGTCGTCGCGCGCCGTCAAGGAGGAAGACTACGAGGAAGAAGAAGAAGACGACGATGGCGACTTTGACGCCGAGGGCGATGGCGATGGCGACGGCGACGATGACTTTGTCGCGCCAGCTCCCGCAACGCACGAGACTCGTCGCTCAAGGCGCGCTCACAAGGCTCCTGAGCGCTACGACGACGACGACTTTGAGAACAAGATGATGGACACGAGCCCCATTGTCGAACCTGTCCAGCCTGTCGCTACCACCTCGACATCTCGCCCTGCCGCAGGCGGCCGCCCGAAGCGTCGTGGTGCTTACCAGGACCCTGATGATGACGAAGACGCGACCCCAGTACCGAGCGCGGCGCCGCCAGCAGCCAACGGTGACGCTGTTGACGCAGCAGAGGCCGACTATGTGCCCGAGCCGCCCAAGAGCCAGTCGCGCGGTCCCCGTCACTCGTCGGCTGATGCCGAGTCGTTTGCGCCGTCCGAGTCTGCAGACTCGGCGTCCAGCCCCGACCCCATTGGTGACGACTATGTCGACGACGACGTGCAGTCGTTTGCCGAGAGCAGCCCTCCCCGTCGCAGGACTACTCGCCAAACCACCGTTGCCCGTCGCAGCGAGCGCACGAGGCGCCGCCAAGAAGAGTCGGACGAAGAGTATGGTGCGCGTCGCACTTTACGCAAGCGCGATGCGCAGGTCAACTATGCTCTCCCTCCTCTGGACATGACAGCCGAGATCCAGGCGGCCGAGCGCCAAGCCGACATGATCAACCGCATGGCCGGTGGCGGTGGTCGCAACCGCGGCTTTGGGGGCATGACTGCTGCAGGCAAGCCCCTTCCTTGGAGCATGCGCGGCAAGGACCTTGCCAACTTGATGGGCGACGCCGACTCGTCCGACTCGGATGCCGACTTGCCCATGAACGCTGCCGCTGGTCCGTCGCGGGCTGGTCCTGCCGGCCCCAACGTCCCTGGCCCCAGCGACGTGCCCAACTTTGGCCGGTTCAATCCCAAGTCTTGTATGTATGTACCGTCGGTGTAATCACTAACGTCCCAGCCACTGCCGATGCCGACCCACTCGGCGTTGACGTCAACGTTACCTTTGACCGTGTTGGTGGTTTGGATAACCGTGAGTTGGCGTCGCGCCCTGCCCGAGCTCACACCCAGACATCAACCAACTCAAGGAGATGGTCGCGCTTCCTTTGCTCTACCCGGAGCTCTTCCAGCAGTTTGGCATCACCCCTCCCCGTGGTGTCCTCTTCCACGGCCCGCCAGGTACTGGTAAGACGCTACTCGCTCGCGCGCTGGCAGCGTCTTGCAGCAACGGCAACACCAAGATTGCCTTCTTCATGCGCAAGGGTGCCGATGTGCTGTCGAAATGGGTGGGCGAGGCGGAACGCCAGCTGCGAATGCTGTTCGAAGAGGCACGCGCGTCGCAGCCCAGTATCATCTTCTTTGATGAGATTGACGGCCTCGCACCTGTGCGTAGCAGCAAGCAGGACCAGATCCACGCCTCGCTAGTGTCGACCCTCCTCGCCCTCATGGACGGCATGGACGGTCGTGGCCAGGTTATCGTCATTGGCGCTACCAACCGTCCCGACGCTGTCGACCCTGCGCTACGTCGCCCAGGTCGTTTCGACCGCGAGTTTTACTTCCCTCTCCCCAACCGTGATGCCCGTCGCAAGATCATCGGCATCAACACACGCGACTGGGAGCCTCAGCTGCCAGACTCGATGCTCGACAACCTCGCGACTCTGACAAAGGGTTACGGTGGTGCCGACCTGAGGGCACTGTGCACCGAGTCTGCATTGAACGCCATCCAGCGTCGTTACCCCCAGATTTACAAGTCGACCGACAGGCTGTTAGTCCAGCCAGGCTCCATCCACGTTCAACCCAAGGACTTTATGCTGGCTGTGAAGAGTAGGTACAGAAAACGGGGGCGAGTCACTTACCTGCGCAGAAATCATCCCTTCCTCTGCCCGCTCGACGTCCTCCACTGCCATCCAGCTACCGGCTCAGCTTACGCCTCTGCTTTCCAACGACCTCGAGAGGCTCAAGACTGCGGTCGACCGTGCCATGCCTCCCGTCAAGAAGCGTACCGCGCTCGAGGAAGCCGAGTACGAGGACGAAGACGGTGACACGTTTGAAAAGGAGATGATGCTGCAGTGTAAGTTGTTTGGCGTGACTCTCAACTGACGTTTTGCAGCCCTGGACAAGTTGAGAACCTACCGCCCCCGTCTCGTCGTCTATGGCGCGGCTGGATCTGGCCAGACGTACCTCGGTCCCGCCATCCTGCACCACCTCGAGGGCTTCCACGTGCAGTCCTTTGACCTTGCGAGCCTCATGAGCGACTCGACCAGGACCGTCGAGGCCGGTATCGTCCAGCTGTTTGTCGAGGCCAAGCGCCACCAGCCGAGCATCATCTTCATTCCGTCCCTCGCGCAATGGTCTGCCAACGTCACGGAGACGGCTCGCTCGACCACGCGTGCCCTTCTCGACGGTATCCCCCCTTCGGACCCGGTGCTTCTCTTGGCCCTCGTGGACGGACCTCTCAACACGCTCCCCCGCGACGTGCGCTCGTGGTTTGGCTTTGGCGACGAGAACCGTCTAGAGCTCGGCACACCGTCTGCGGACCAGCGCGCGCAGTTCTTCTCTGAACTCCTCGACGCTGTGCACCGCCGCCCCATCGACTTCCCCGACGGTGTCCCCCGCAAGAAGCGCGTGCTCGAGGAGCTGCCCATTGCTCCGCCCCTGCCACCTCGCGAGCCGACTCACGCCGAGATCCAGCGCGAGCTCGACCGCGACAATGCCGCTCGCCACATGATCCAGCTCAGCTTCAACACGTTCCTCGGCGAGCTCAAGCGCAAGTACCAGCGTCCCGTCCTCATGGCCAAGGAGGCTGCGTACTATGCCCAAGAACGTGCTGCCGCCGAGAAGGCCAACGCCAACGGTAACCCCGAGGACCCCGCGGCCGAGGCTCCACAGATCGTTGTCGACCCGGCCACTGGCCAGACTGGCGTGCCCGTCTTGATCGACAATGGCGACTCGGCCAGCCTCGCTGTCGAGCCTCCCAGGGTTGAAATTGTTCCCGTCCTGGAAGTTGCCACCGCTCGCACTTCGGTCGAGCCGGCCAGCAACCCCGAGATTCCGACCATTGTAGCCCACGACCTCGACCTGGAAACCATGTCCAGCAAGCTCATCAAGCACAAGTACTGCACCCCCGCCGAGGTCCTGCACGACCTGGCGCTCATCGAGGAAAACTCGCGCTTCCTCGCTTCGCAGGAGACGCGTCTCAAGATTGGTGCCATGATGGCGCAGGCCCAGATCCACGTCTCTGGCTTTGACGCAAAGTGGACGCCCGAGTTTGAGGCCTATGCCCACCGTACGCAAGAGCGCAAAGCCAAGCGCAGGGCAGAGCGTGAAAAGGCAAAGGCAGAGAGGGACAAGGCCGACGTTGAAAGGGCCGAGGCGGCCGCAAAGGACAAGGACACTGAAGGCACCAACGGCGACGCTCAGCCGGTCGTTACGGAGAACGGCAATGGCAACGGTGACGGCGACGCCACTCCTACCGCCAACGGTCTCAAGCGTACGCGCGAGGACGGCGACAGCGGCGAGGGCGAGCCTGCTGAGAAGCGCCCTCGCGACGACGCCATGGACGTGGACCCCATCGACTCTATTGAGAACGGCACCGAGCCAGCGGCGCCCGAGCCCGCCGTGTCGGCACCCAACACGCAGCCTGCGGCGGGTACGCCCAAGGACAAGGAGCCCACCCCTCCCGCTGCTCCCAAGGAGCCCAGCCCGCCCGCCAAGGAGCCAACGCCCACCCCGACCCCCAAGGAGGCCACTCCCGTGCCACCACGCACGCCTACCCCGCTGCCAGTGTACCCGCCCTTTGTGGTGCCCGAGGACGACGTGTCGCAGCTCACCACGGCCCTGCGCGACGTCACTGCCCCGCTCAACGTCGAGGAACTGGAGCAGCTGCGCGCCTCGCTCCTCGACTGCGTCTGGCGGGCCAGGCAGGACTGGGACCGCACCCACCTCGTGACCGACATGCGTGCGCGTGTCGCCAAGTTTGTGCGCGAGGTCATGGAGGTGCGTGACGACGGCGAGGATGAGTTTTAGGGAAAACAAAACAGTCAACAGAAGAAGATATGTATATGAGATAGAGAGAGAGTGAGACAGAAGGAGACAAAGTGCCGTGTGCAGAGCGAGAGAGAGAGAGAGGGGTTGTGGACGTGGACGTGATACATGCGGCATAGCGTTAGATGCAGTAGATGCCACTTTTTTCGGTCAGGTCGCCAGGTGGCCCATGAAAACAAACTGTGCCGACGTCGGCCGCCATATCATGCCCATAGTGTGTTTTTCAGGTGCCGGCCGCTCCGAAGCGCCATAGTGTGGTTTTGGTGCCAAGAAAACGCGCTGCCCAAAGGGATCCGCTCTGTTCTCTTGGTGCCTCTGTACCATGCTGATATGCACACTCGATCTTTGGGCATGACGCAAAGGTACGAACAATCCGTCTTCACCTCGTCGGAGCTTCGGAGCCCAGTGTGCGGGGCGCGGCGCCGGTCAGAGTGTTAAAGTTGCACATCCAGTACGTGCATGCCGTTGTCGCTCGCTTGCAAGCACGCGCATGCAAGCGCCCATGTACCCATGTGTCCGCACGTCTGCCCGGGTGTGTGAGATTCAAGGATTCAAGACCACGAGCGTCGCATGTCGCACCTGTGTTGGGTAAAACGGCCCAGCAGCAGGTGGAGCGCAGATCCCTTAGTGCGTGGGGGTGTCATCCACAACGCGTCATAGACGACACACCCTGGCCATTACGGCGCGGGCACGAGCAAATCGCCACAACAGGTTATTGTTGCACCCACCCACAGGCCACAGGCCACATCCTCTTCATCGTCCTTCTCATCATCATCCCCAGGCCCCTCGTCGTCGCTTCTTCCACATTCACCTACCAACAGCGCCACAGCCCAGCATGTTCATATACAACGTGCACGCACCACACAAGACGTTTGCGCTCGCCGCAAAAGGTGAGTGAATGCTGGTGTTGCCGCCGCTCGGCGCCCGGCGCGCCCGGCGACTGCCTCTGCCGACGCAGTGCTCTTGTCGACAGCACCCCACCCCCATCCGCGCCGCTGACACGCCAACTCTAGCCAACGAGAACTCGGTCGCGCTCATCGAACGTATCATTACCAAAGCGAGCCTCCTCCCGGCCGAGGCGGAGGTGCTGCGCGCCAGACGCGACGGCGCAGGTATCGTGTACGAGTTTGAGGGCGAGCGCTGGGCGCTGGAAGATGGTGAGTCTGGGAAGGACGGGGCCGTCGGGGGTCGGGAACGGGTGGGCGCGCGCGCGCGACGCCGAAGCCGTCGTGTCCGTGTCCCCCTTTGTCGGCGTCCGACGCCGAAAACCCGGGGAACAGCAACACTGACGTCGGGTTTCCCCAGATGACGACCTGGCGATTGTCAACGAGCGGTTCCGCGCCGATGCCGAGACGATGGCGAGCCCCTCCATCACGCTGCATATCAACCTGCCGCACTCGAACGGGATCATGCATCACACAACAAGCTTCAACGGCCCGCCTCCGTCGTTTGTGTCTGCCAGCGCCCAGCTGCAGGCTCGCACCGAGAAGAAGAAGAAGTCGCAGTCGTCCCGGTCCGGCTCGCGCCCCGCGTCCGCCGCTGGCTCGGTCATTGTCGCGTCCACCGTCCCCTCCCTCCCGAGCTCGCCGCTCGCCGCGTCCCGCGTCGAGCACGTCCACTACGTGCCCCCGCCGTCTGACCCGTTGACGGCCGCAAACCACCTGGGCATCCCCAACTCGGAGAAGATGCGGTCCCGCTCGGCCCAGAGCATGCGCAGCGGTATGAGCACGCGGTCCAGGCGGAGTAAGTGGGGAGACGACGATGCCGAGCCGCTCGGCGACACCAAGCGCCGCCAGTTCAACGAGGTAAGCCAGCTGCCTGCTTCACGGGCGCACAGCTGACCGGCTGCCAGTTCCACGCGAGCAACGGCGTGCGCACCGTCGTGGGCAAGGTCGGCAATGTGGACAATGGTGAGTTCATATATTTGTGTAACAGTGAACTCTGCTGACGCGCCCCCCCCAGTCCGTATGCTGCTCAAGTCGGGGTACCGACATGTCTACATCTCGCGCTCGTTTGCGATGCGCCACCGCCTGATCTCGAGCAAGGTAAGAGGTGACATGTTGAAAGCTTGACTAACCTCGCAGCAATCACCAGGGTTTGGCGGATACTCTGGTCTCCAGATCCTCGGCCAGGTCCCCATCACCATTGGGTCGCGGACTGGGATCCACACGGCCATGCTGTCCGAGGAGCAGCACTTTGACGTGGTGCTGGGCCGCGCGTGGCTCGAGAAGATGAACATCAAGTGGGTAACGGAGCCCCCTTCGATGCTTGCGCTGACCCAGCAGGGTGGACCCATTGGATCAGACGCTCCTGACGTATATGGATTCTGGAGAGACGATCCCGTGCGACCTGGTCGTGTTGCGCGATGCAAAGGGCGAGGTCATCACGATCACCTGAGCGAAGAGAAGAGTTACAGAAAAAAAAGAGATACACGTTCTGGTGCCGCCCCGTCGCTGTCCTGTGCCCGCCTGTCTGTCAGATTGATACCTTAATGCTACACTGTCATGCACATGGTTGTTGGTTGTACACATGTACATGCATGTCCCCTGGAGAGCCTGTATGCAGACCGACCGCGAGTCACGGGCTGTGGACCACCTGCCTGGCATGTCTGGCCCAATTCAACCCACCCCCGCGCCCCTGTGTCTCGTGCCGCCTTCCCACGATGGACATGACGCACCGCCGGGACGGCCCAGAGCCATGCCACACACACCCTGTGCGCCAGGCCGTGCTCATCGAGCCCCCCGGCGCCAGCAATCCCATCCATCTACATCGCTCTGCACTCCCAACGTCCGTCGCTCGTCTTTGCGTTGCCCCCACAATGTCTCGATTCGTCCGCCCAGTGAGTCCCCCATCCACCTCGCCCGACCCATCCATCCGTCTCGGCGTCCCGTTTGCAGCCGTGGTGTGCCTTCCCGTTCGGAACCGCTGGCAGTTGCACCGGCTGCGCTCGTTGCACAAGTGCCAGCGCACCACTGTGGTTCACCTAGTCACACGAGACATCACAACCCCCATCTCGTTTTATCCACCATCAAACGCACGGCAACTGACATGTGCTCGCATTAGTCCAAGTACCGCCACGTCTTTGGCAACCGCTCCAAGGTCAACTACGAGAATGCCAAGGTCAGCGGCAGCGCCTGGGACACGGATCTCATTACGGCCAGCGGGGTGAGTTTACATGAGGCCGTCATGGCGCAGAGAAGCTGTTGGTCCTTTGGACATGCAGCTTCTCCCCTCTGTAACCGACCGCTAACATGACAGAAATACGTCGCTGTAAACTGGCAGGTCGCCGGCGGTGGTGTGAGTGCTCGTTGATGCGATCGTCATGGACGCGGACAGATGTGCTGGCGCTCCCCCATGGCCCCGCTTTTGTCGGGGCTGTCTCTGGATCTCTGTGTGCTGACCCCCTCGCGCTCGCTCCGACGCTGACGCCGCACAGGCCTTTGCCATCCTCCCGACCTTCTCGCCATTCACGCCCCCGGCACCGGAACACTTCCCCACCAGGCTGCCGGATGTCCTCCCGCTTGCCCGTGGCCACACTGCGCCTGTGTACGTCAACAACGACCGCAAAAGCGACAGTGGCCGTGTGCTGACGTAGCGTTTCACAGCCTGGACACTGCCTGGTCGCCGTTTGACGACAACCTCGTCGTGTCGAGCGGCGAGGATGGCAAGATCTTCATCTGGAAGGTCGAGGACTCGCTGTTTGAGGGCTGGGGCAGCGACGAGTGGGAGCCCGTCGACCTTGCGCCGACGGGCAAGCTGAACGCTGGCGGCCGCAAGGTCGGCCAGGTCGTCTTCCACCCTGCCGCATCCAACATTCTCACTGCGGCGAGCGGTGACCACCTCGTGCGTCTGTGGGACATTGAGGCCGGCCAGGACGCCGCGTCCATTACCCTCACGGGCCACAACGACTCTGTCCAGAGCATGTGCTGGAACCCCGTCGGCAACACGCTTGCCACCACTTGTCGTGACCGCAAGCTGCGCCTGTTTGACCCGCGTGCCGGCGCCGACCCCGTGCGCGTCACTGACGGCCACGGCGGCATCAAGGGCTCGCGCGTCGTGTGGCTCGGTGACCGCGACCGTATCGCTACCACTGGCTTCTCGCGCATGTCGGACCGCCAGCTCTCGCTGTGGGAGACTGGGGGCCTGACCAACCTCGACACCCAGAGCCTCGACTCGAGCGCCGGTGTCATTATCCCCTTCTTTGCTGAGGGCAACGACGTCCTCTTCCTCGCCGGCAAGGGCGACGGCAACATTCGCTACTATGAGTTTGAGGGCGACCAGTTCCACTTCCTCAACCAGTACCAGACCTCGGACCCGCAGCGCGGTATGGGGTTCCTCCCGCGCCGTTCGCTCGACGTGTCGCAGAACGAGATTGCGCGCGCGTTCAAGCTGTCGGTCAACTCGGTCGAGCCCCTGTCGTTTATCGTCCCGCGCAAGGCCGAGGGCTTCCAGTCAGACATCTTCCCGCCCGCCAACTCGATCGAGCCCGCGCTCACCGCTGCAGAGTGGCTCGGCGGCAAGACGACCCGCCCCAACGTCGTCGACCTCGAGACCATGGCCTCGTCGGCCAACTCGGCCCCCATCACTCCCTTCCCCCGCTCGGCCGCTGCTACTCCCGCCGCGGCCCCCTCCCCCGTCCCCTCCGCGCCCGCTACCCCCAAGGAGGCTCCTGCCCCCAAGGCTGAGCCCAAGGTCGAGCCCAAGGCGGAGCTCAAGCCCGAGCCAGTGTCTACGCCCGTCGCCGCCCCTACTCCGGAGCCCACTGTCGAGGCCAAGAACCTCGAGATTGAGCAGCCCGAGGAGGAGAGCGAGGACGAGGTTGCCCCCGCAAAGGTTGCTGCTGTTGCTGCCGTGGCTGCTGGCGCTGGCGCCGCGGTCGCAGCCTCGGGATCGACCTCGTCGCCTGCCAACGGCGCGTCTGTCAAGCCGGTGAGTGACCAACGCCTCTTGCATCTGCTGACCCACCTCTCAGCCCTCGGACGAGCTCCTCGTCAAGCTTCTGTCCTCCTCGGCCAAGCTGCCCACGCGCGGCTCGCCCCTTTCGGCCGGTTACGACCTGTACGCCGCTGCGGACATCAAGGTGCCCGCGCGCGGCAAGGCGCTTGTCGACACGCAGCTGTCCATTGCCGTCCCCGAGGGCACGTACGGCAGGATAGCGCCCCGTTCGGGCCTCGCGGCCAAGCACTCGATCGACACGGGTGCCGGCGTCATTGACGCCGACTACCGCGGCACCGTCATGGTCCTGCTGTTCAACTATGGCGAGCAGGACTTTGCCATCTCGGCCGGCGACCGCGTCGCGCAGCTTATTCTCGAAAAGATTGTCATGGCGCCGCTCCGCCAGGTCGATGACCTGGACGTCACGTCCCGCGGCGCGGGCGGCTTTGGCTCTACCGGCGGTTTCAGCCGCTGGTAGTGGACAGCAGTGTAAAGGGGGTTTTTATTTTGCTACTGCTGCTCGTGTTTTGGATATGAGGAAACGTAAAGAGAATACAGAGCTTTTGTTACAGGGAGCGTTTTATGCAGACGATATGTGCTATGCTGCGGCTCACTGATATCACTAGCCACTGGCCGGGGCCAACTGGGCAAGTGTGCTGACACCTGAAAACACTTTTGCGGCGGTGTGTCCGCGTGAATCCGGCGCTGAACACCGGATGCCGCGTATCCGAGCGTCAAACGCGCGGAGTGACCGACGCATGCCGGAGATTGCCGTGTTCATGTGATCATTCGGCCCACTCTTATTCGCCCCCAGCACGTTCGCTGCCCCCACCAGCGTGCAACTTGATATAACAGACGCTGCCCCACTCCGTACGCCGTGTTAACCCCGTCCCCCCCTCACACCTTTCTTGCAGCCAGTAAACAACACATTGCGACAATGACCCCCAAGCCCAAGTCCTACGACGCGGACCGCAAGGCCAAGTCCACCGAGGCCACCTACACGGCCTCGAACGGCGCGCCCGTCCCCCACCCTTACGCTTCCCAGCGCGCCGGCAACCAGGGCCTCCTGCTCCAGGACTTCCACCTCATCGAGTGAGTTGGACAGCCGCTGCAACGACCTTGTTGAACCCAAGCTGACAGTCTCCAGCCTCCTGGCCCACTTTGACCGCGAGTAAGTAACCCGGCGGCGGTGGATGCGCGGTAGATGCGCCACACGCACGCTGCCCACTTGGGGCCACCTGCTACCCCCGTCACCGTCTTCCATCCGCCTCCCCACTCCCTCGTCCTCCCCAACTAACCCCATCCAGGCGTATCCCCGAGCGCGTCGTCCACGCCAAGGGCTCGGGCGCCCACGGTGTGTGGGAGTGTACCGAGGGCCTCGAGGACCTGTGTCTCGCCGACCTGTTCAAGAAGGGCTCCACCTGCCCCATCACGATCCGCTTCTCGACCGTCGGCGGCGAGAGCGGCTCGAGCGACAACGCGCGCGACCCCCCGTGGCTTCGCCGTCAAGTTCAAGACGGCCGAGGGTAACTGGGACTTTGTCGGCAACAACACCCCCGTGTTCTTGTGAGTGGAGTGTAAGGCAAGTGGCGCCATCGCTGACATTGGCGTCCCCCCCCCCCCCCCCTCCTCGCAGCCTGCGCGATCCTGCCAAGTTCCCGCACTTTATCCACACCCAGAAGAGGCACCCGGCCACGCACCTCGGCGGCGGCGACGACGCGACCATGTTCTGGGACTACCTGTCCAACAACCCCGAGGCGGCGCACCAGGTCATGGTGAGTTGTGTCTCTCGGACTCTAGAATTCGGACTCCAGACGCGAGATCTTGTGTGCGGGTGGCTGCAACGCTTGCTGTGGCCATGAGGGTCGCTGCTGCATCATCCCCAGCTCGTAGCTGCTCGGACACAGGTCGTTGGGAGGTGGGAGGGCGTCTTGAATCGCATCGCACATTTCCCACGGCGGGTAACTGCAGCCGAAACAGACAAACCCAGAGTGGGTCAAGGTCGAGTGACCCACTATCGGCCACATCGACCCTTGTCCCACTCCCGACGACGCTGGCTACGTGATTCCATTCGTTGCGCACCCGGACAGTGTTTGGCGAGTGTGCGAGGATGGACCAGTGGACGCATAGGCTAGCCCACTGGCCACTGGCCCCTGGACTTGACGACGTCATTGCTCTTTGGTTGCCAGACGACGTCCTTGTGTCACCCGGCAAGAGCACACGATGCTGACCCGCAGATCCTCATGTCTGACCGCGGCATTCCCGACGGCTTCCGCCACATGCACGGCTACTACGGCCACACGCTCAAGTTTGTCAACAAGAAGGGCGAGTGGCAGTATGTCCAGCTGCACCTCATCTCGGACCAGGGTATCAAGACCCTCACCAACGAGGAGGCCGGCAAGCTGTCGCCGGACCACGGCCAGAAGGACCTGTACGAGGCCATTGAGCGTGGCGAGTTCCCCTCGTGGACCATGAAGGTGCAGACCATGACCCAGGCCCAGGCCGTCGAGGCTTGGGAGAAGAAGGGCATCAACGTCCACGACCTCACCCACATCTGGCCCCACGCCGACTACCCCCTGCGCACTGTCGGCCGCATCAAGCTCAACGAGAACGCCGCCAACTACTTTGCCGAGGTCGAGCAGGCCGCCTTCTCGCCGAGCCACATGGTGCCCGGCATTGAGCCGTCGGCCGACCCCGTGCTCCAGTCGCGCCTGTTCTCGTACCCGGACACGCACCGCCACCGCCTGGGCACAAACTACCAGCAGCTTCCCGTCAACCAGAGCGTGACGGGCTACGCACCCTCCAACTTCCAGCGCGACGGTGCCATGTCCTTCTACAATCAGGGCGGCCGCCCGGGCTACCTGTCGACGCAGGACGCCGTCACCTTCCAGCCGGCCAAGGTCAACGTCGACGCCGTGCACGGCGGCTTTGTCGCGCAGGCCGTGTCGTTCCTGTCCGCCATCAGGCCCGAGGACTTTAACGCGCCCCGCAACCTCTGGCACAAGGTCTTTTCGCAGGGCGAGCGCGACCGCTGGATCGCCACCGTCTCGGGCCACATGTCCACCGTCAAGGACAAGGAGATCATCCGCCGCCAGATCGGTATCTGGCGCGAGGTGTCCGAGGACATTGCGTCCCGCCTCGAGCAGGCCACCGGCATCAAGGGATACCCGGGCATCAAGGGCGTGCAGTTCAACGGCTCGGGCAACGCCATGGACGCCAGCAACCTCATCAGCGCCAACGGCTCAAAGGTCGGCGGCGTCGCGCAGAACGGCGCACCCTCAAAGGCCAAGCTTTAAGCCGCGAGGGCAGCGAGTGGAAGCAAAAACAGGTGCGGGATGTAGGAAGTACAGCAGGCAGGCAGCAAGCAGCACGAGATACATTTTTGTTTTGTAGTAGCGAGCCCAAGCGAGGAGCATGGAGAGAGATGTTGCAGCGGTACAAGAGGCAGAGAGGTTGATGCGGCGACTCCGCCAAAGTCAACTCGGCGGGTCCGCACAATGTTATCAGCAGCGACCGAGCGGACACGCCGCGCGCGACCGATTTAACAGACCTGGTCAGATACAACGTCAGAAACAACATCTATGGCATGGTGTGACATGGTGGTGCTATGGAGCGTAGACAATCTCCTTCTACGCAATGCTATGGGAAACAATGAACCCCTCTCCGCCCTCCCCTCTGCCTCCCCTCTCCTCTCCCTTCTCTCACACGCGCAGCGCCACAGGCGGCATGGCCAGCGGCACATGCCCAAACTCGAACGCGCCCGCCGTGAACGCCGCCGTGGCCTCGTCGCCAATGTCCTCCATGTTCCAGCTCCATGCGTCGTCGTAGCTCCACCCAGCGGGCACCTGCACGTCGGCGCCAAACGACGGTGCGGCCGCTGCAGATGGCAGCTGGCCAAACGCGCCGGCAGCAGTTGTTGATCCGAATGCAGACTTTTGGCCAAACCCTCCGCCGGCGCCGAACGCGCCTGTCGCGGGGGCTGCAGGCTGGCCGAACGCGCTGGCGGCCGCTGGTGGCTTGCCAAAGGGGTTGGTGATGGGTGCCGCGGTGGTGGACGTGGCAGGGGTGCCGAATGCGCTCGCTGTTGATGGCTGGCCAAATGCGCTCGCTGCTGGCGCGGCAGCTTGACCAAATGCGCTGGTGGTTGCAGGCTGGCCGAACGCGGAGCCGGTAGCTGGCTGGCCGAACGCGGATGTTGTGGGAGCAGTAGTCGTCTGGCCAAACGCGCTTGTTGCTGGTGTGGACGCCTGGCCAAACGCGCTGGTGGCGGCTGGCTGGCCAAAAGCACTTGTCGCTGGTGCCGTGGCCGTGGCGGCCGTCGTCGTCGCAGCGGCTGGCTGGCCGAAAGCGCTCTGGCCGAATGCACCCCCGCTCGCTGCGGGCTTGCCGAACGCGCTCTGGCCAAACGCAGACCCCGAGGCCGCAGGCTGGCCGAATGCACTTTGGCCAAACGCCGAGCCGGCGGCGGGAGCCGTGGTTGAAGGCGCGCCGAAGGCTGATGTGGCTGGTGCAGCGGGGGTGGAAGACTGGCCGAAGGCTGAAGTAGGGGCGGCGGGCTGGCCGAACGCGCTCGTCGCTGGGGTGGCCGACTGGCCAAAGGCGCTTTGACCAAACGCGGACCCCGTCGCAGGCTGGCCAAACGCAGACGTAGGCGCAGCCGCAGCCGGCGCCGTCGTGGTCGATCCAAACGCCCCGCCAGCGGGTTTGGCGCCAAAGGCATTCTGGCCGAACGCTGAGCCGCCCGTCGTCGCCGTCGCGCCGCCGCTGCCAAATGCGCTCTGGCCAAACGCCGAGCCCGTCGCGGCCGGCTTGGCGCCGAATGCGCTCTGGCCAAACGCGCTCCCGGCCGCTGGTGTGTTGCTCGCGCCGCCGAACGCGCTCGCGCCCGCGGGCTTGGTGCCAAACGCACTCTGGCCGAATGCGCCGCCGGTCGCGGCAGGTTTGGCGCCGAACGCGCTCTGGCCAAACGCGCCGCCGGTAGCTGGTGTCGCAGACGTGGTTGTGGTCGACCCGAACGCGCCGCCGCCCGACGACGAGCCAAAGGCCGACTGGCCAAACGCGCTGCCGGCAGGCTTGGCACCAAAGGCACTCTGGCCAAACGCACCGCCTGCTGCGCCACCGCTGGTCCCCCCAAACGCCGAGCCGCCTGCGCCTCCGCCCGTGTTGGAGCCGAGCACGCTGGCCTCGGACCAGCCCTGCGGCCTGTCGCCGCCTAGCGCCCTGCCGCCGGCAAAGCGCGCGTCATGCAGTCGCTCGGCGGTACGCACCGTCTGCCCGAGGTTCTGCAGCGCGCTGTCGAGGTTCTGCTTGGCCGTGTTCACCAGCTGCGTCTCCTGCTGGACGTATGCGTCGACGGCCGGTCCGCCCGCCCGCAGCGCCTGCACGCTCTGCCACCGCAGTTCCTCTGGCGACAGGTCCGGCCCGGGGAGCACGTTGGGCTCGTATTTCGCCACGCCAAACGACGAGAGGATCCACTGGGGCCGCTCGGGGCCAAGTTCAAGGCGCACAGTGTCGTCGCTGCAGCGGTGTGAGCGGTGCCGGCGGGGTGAATGGGGACAAGGAGAAAGGGGGACTCACTTGAACTGATACTTGCTGCTCGTGGAGCGGCCCAGCGGTGTGGCATTTGCGTTACTCAGCCTGCTGGAGAGGTTCCCGCCTTGGTTGTTGCCTGAATGTCAGCTGGGTACGAAGAAATCGTAGCTGGACATGGCGGTACGCACGCGAAGGATGGTAGTATCGACAGTTGTTGCCGAAGCGACAGTTGCCGCTGAGAAGGAGTCAGCTAAAGGACCATCTGCATGTTCTGCCTAGCTGCAAGGAAGGACTCACGTTGCTGCCCAATCTCGGCAGACTTGCTGGGACATTTTGTGTGGCTGGAGGACGGTGGTGTTGGTGGTGGTGGTGAGTTTGATGTCTGGCGGATAGGACCAAGTGGCTTCAAGTTGATCATGTTGAGTGGCAACAACAATGTGGCGCCTATTTCGCGGGCCTTTTTATTTGAGCCTACTGCCCAGCTACCATGCGCCGATCGGCCTGGCAGCCCGGTTGGCCGGTTGCAAGGTTGATAGTTGATGGCATCATGGGATAGTGTGGTGCAACGATACAAGCACACAACACAGCGCGATCCCCTTCATGCTCCCTTGGGAACTCGGGACACCCGCCAGCTTGACGCATGCACACCAAAGTCAATATAACAGCTCGAAGCACTAGAGTCACACACTGCAAACGAACCACTCCTCAAAGGCACGAACGACGCAACCCCTGCCACCTGCGCTTTCTGCCACTTGTCGGATGCGAAAAGATACTATCATACAAAGCCTAACTCTACACAAGTCTACGAAACACTCATGGGGCTGCCAGCCCTGCTGGCCCTGCCGACGTTCCAGGTCTCTGGAATGCCGCCAAACAGCTTGGGCTTGACGCCATTGACCAGGCCGTCGTTTGGCCGCTGGCCGCCGTTGAGCAATGACGTGGGGTCCCACACGCCGTCGCCGACGCGCGCCTTGAAGAACTGGCGCTTCTTCCGTCCGTCGCAGTCGTCTCCCTCGGGGGAGGACGATGGTTGGCGCTTGGATGCGGGGAAACCGTTCACGCGCGGACGGGGGTTGGGGCGCAGGGACAGACCTCCCTGGCGTCGTGCGCGGTTGGGACGAGCCTGGGCCGCAACGTCCGAGTCCGAGTCAGACTCCGAGTCGACGTCGCCGTTCATTTGCCTTTGACGGAGGAGCTCTGTAGAGGTGTTAGACAACGATGAAAACAACTACCACTCACTCTTGATCCGTGCGTCGAGGTCATTGTCTGGGTCGTCGTCCTCGTCCTCCTTGCTAATGCCCATGACTCTTGACAGAGGCTTGCTGGAAACCTCGCGCATCTGCACACCTGGAGCGTGGGGCAAGTCGCGCAGGTTCTCAAAGATGTGACGCTTGAGAGCCTCAATGTACTCGGGCGGGTTGTGGTCGTCGACGTTGGTCGGCAGCACCTCGAGCTTGTAGCGCGGGCCAAAGTACTCCATGTAGCGGTTGTAAGGGAGGTCCTCGGGGAGCTCGATGCCGCACATGATTGCAGTCTCCTTGGTCCAGGCCTTGGAGACGTTCTTGATGGTGTAGCCACCACCGCCGACCAGCATGGTCGGAATGTTGAAACTGCGCACAAAGCGAGCGCATTCGGCGTGGCCCTCGAGGGTGAGGTTGAATCCACCAAGCTTGTCACCGGACAGCGAGTCGGCACCCATCTGGAGCACAATGGCACCGGGGCGGAACGTCTCGATAATCTTTGCAATGACAGGCTTGAAGATGGTGTGGTAGGTGGCGTCGGTAATACCGTCACGAAGAGGGACATTGACCGCGTAACCCTTGCCGCGCTTGATACCGTTGTCCTGAAAAGGTCAATGAGTTGTTCGGCGTAACCTTGGTTCTACTTACGCGAACGTCACCGGTACCGGGGAAGAACTCTCCGAAACGGTGGAACGAGCAGGTCATGACGCGGTCGGTGGTGTAGAATGCCTCCTCGACACCGTCTCCGTGGTGGACGTCGACGTCAATGTAGAGTACACGCGGATGGATGCGGAGAAGCTCAAGGATACCGAGCACACTGCACGTCAGTTGAGGAGTCTGCGCGGCCCACTTACATGTCGTTGACGTAGCAGAAACCCGAGGCCTCAGACTTCTTGGCGTGGTGGAGACCACCCGCCCAGTTGACCGCAATGTCGGCCAGACCCCCGTTGAGTTTTTCGGCAGCACCGAGCGATCCACCAGCGGAGATGGTACAGAACTCGAACACACCCTCGAACGCGGGACAGTCTTCGCCAGTGAGACCTGTAGGATGGGTCAGCCGGTTGTTTTAGGGCCAGCATACCCACATCTGATACCTCCACCCGTCATTGCGTCGGCCGTCTCCGGAGTGACAGCCTCGAGGAGATCAATGTACTCGTCGGTGTGAAACTTTGTCATGTCGGTCTTGGTGGCTCGGCGTGGCCTCTGCACGTGCATGTCAGCGGCGTGTGGATGCGTGGGTAGAGAGCCACTTACAAAAACCTGCATGGCGCGGCCGCGGGGGCCAGCGAGCACACGGCGCTCCCACTTGACGGCATCCTCGAGCTCCTCGTCCATGCCCTGGGTGATGTCGTTGACAACACGCGCACCCTCACCCTCGGGGTGCGGTGCGTCGTACTCGTACTCGTCACAGAGACCATAGTTGCTGATGAGGTTGTGTGTCATACGGATGCGGTGGGGCTTCATGGGGTGGCCCAGGAAGAAGTGGTAGTTTCCGACATCGTCTGTAAGAGGGGTATCAGTACGGGTGGGGGTCGGAGCATGGGGATGGATAGCGCAGGGAGACGCAACAACACATACGGTCATAGTAGCTGAGGGTGGGCCTTGTCAGCGGGCGTGCCTCTCTGATGACAGATGTGTGGCTCTTTTGTACTTACTAGGCTACACGGCGGTTGGAGCGGTTGGGGTCGTTCAGGTTGGTGACATCCATGGGCTGGACCTTGCTAGGGTCTGCGAGGGAGGCCATGGCGGGGGAGATGGTACGGGGGCAGGGGGGTGCGATGGGTGTTGTTGAGCTCAAGACACGGGTGGTCGGAGAAACCCAAGCCGCGGGGGTGGCCTTTTGTCGAACTGCGAGTTGGTTTGCAAGAGGATGCGGGGGGTGCAGGCTGTGTTGGGGGATTGGATGCACACGGGTGTGGGGTTGCGTGGGAGGAGGAGCTGAGCTGTTGGGAGGGGAGGTTGTGGAAAGGTTGGGACGGGGGGTAATGGGATGAGAGAGGGGGAGACAAAGCAGTTGCCCGAACGAAGACGGCGGCGTCGGCAGCGCAGGCGGCGGCGGTGGTCTCGGCGCGCCACTTAGTGATGGGCAGAGAGCGGGGGGCAGATTGATTTGATCCCGTGGGTTGTACCGCCCGTGGGAAAGTGGAGAGACAATCGCCACCGGCCGGTTGAATTGACACGGCCTGCCCCGCGTGCCCCGATTGCCGTGACGGCCGCCTTCCCCGCATCGTCTCGCGCGTCCCACACCCAACAGAGTCATTCAGCCCCGGGTATCTCGCTCTCTTGGTCCATCAGTCGGATCGTCTGTCGACTCGACATCGCCACATCTCTCTCACATCTCTCTCTCTCGCCGTCTTATACTACACATTCCCCCTCCCGCTCCCCCACTCCACTCCACCCCACCCACTGCCCCCCCCCCCCCCCCCCCTTGCCCACCACCATGTTCTCCAGGGGCCGCATCAGGTTGCGCCAGCTCCGCACCGTCGGGACATGTCTCCGTCTCAACTCGACAATGACTGGCCCACCCCGTTCTCCAAAGGATGTACGTCCAAGCTATCGCGCAGGCCCCGACCACCTTGGCTGACATCGCTACAGCTCTATCACCACTTGTCCCAATATGTAATCGGACAAGAGGCAGCCAAGAAGACCCTCTCGGTGGCGTGAGTCGTCGTCATCAGACCCCTGCGCGTCCCCGAGTCGCCGCTCACCCCCGCAGTGTGTTCAATCACTACCGCCGTATCGAGCCCCTCGCAGCCGCTGCAGCCGATGAGCCACCTAGGCCCGTGTACACCCATGAGCCGGCCAACGAACAGCTCATCTGGGACCAGCCCGATGGTCCACCCCAACCTCGTACTACGCCGCCGCCGCCTCCACCACTGCAGAAGCCTAGCTTTGACGTCGACTATGAACGCACAAACGGTGTTCCCGACTCGACCCGCGCAGTGGGTGCCGGAGAGGACGGCTCGGACCCAACAGTCACACATGACATTCTGTCCCGCGAGGAGAAATGGGGTGAGTACAGCATTGACAGGTCTACTGCACGACTGCCCCCATGCTTAGACACAGCCCGTGGAGATGGCTACTTTTCGTCCCGGCGCCCGCCCACTTTGCTCTCCAAGATGAACCGTCGCGCTCGCGAGGCTGACTTGACGTCTTCAGTCACCAATGAGAGCGAGAGGCAGGCGCCACCTGATCCCCCGCGTCCACGCAAGAAGAAGCAGGACGATGACTGGAGGGCTCAGAACCAGCGCAAGCTCGAGGACGCGGCTCGCGCACGTCGCGCCGCCGAGCTGCACGAGGCCATGGCCAGTAATGGAGATCGCCAGGTGGACGAGGACCCAAACGTTACCGTCGAGAAGAGCAACGTGCTCATTGTGTAAGCTGGCACTGTCGGCTGATGAACTAACATCCCAGTGGACCCACGGGTACCGGCAAGACATTGATGGCCAAGACACTGGCACGTGCCCTCGACGTGCCGTTTGTCTCATGCGACGCCACAACGTATACTCAGGCAGGATGTAGGTCGAAGCGCTCTACATCGTGCTAACCTACCAGACGTCGGCGAGGATGTTGAGAGCTGCATTCTGCGCCTTCTCCAGGCCGCCGAATACGACATTGCCCGTACCGAGTGAGTTTCTGTGTCCACGTTTACACTAACTCTGCAGAATGGGCATCATTCACATTGACGAGGTGGACAAACTCGCCCGCCGTGGCGGTAACGAGTTTGGCACCTGGGGTGGCGGCCGCGACGTCGGTGGTGAAGGTGTCCAGCAAGCCCTCTTGCGTATTCTCGAGGGCACGACTGTGACACTCTCGGCCAAGGCCCCGCCCATCACCTCGACCCCACCATCGGGCAGCTCGTCCCACTCCAGTGGCAACAGCCCCGCAGGTAGCCCCAGTGGCACCAAGGCCGAGTCCAACTTTTCCGAGCCGCCCGGATGGGACCCGAACAACCCCATGAACCGCACGTTTGGCGCTGCCACGGGCAAAAAGGGTGTTCGTGAGGGTCTCCCCGGGTTCAACGGCGGCGGAGGTGCCCAAAAGGGCGACACGTTTGTTGTGGACACCAGCAACATCTTGTTCATCCTGTCGGGCGCTTTCGTTGGGCTTGAGGGTATCATCCAGCGTCGTCTAGGCAAGGGGGTGAGTTCCACGGCGACCCATTGTGTCAATCAATACTAACCAACCCCCAGTCGATCGGTTTCGGTGCCCCCCTCCAGGCTGTCGTCGCCCCGAGTGCACTCAAGGTTACCACGCCTGATTTGAAGGACTATGGACTGATCCCCGAATTCCTCGGCCGTCTCCCCATCCTGTCCTCGCTGCACGCCCTGGAGATTGAGGACCTGATCCGTATCCTCACCGAACCCCGCAACGCCCTGATCAAGCAGTACAAGACGCTGTTCCGTCGCTACGGCTCCGAGCTGGGCTTCACCCACAAGGCCATGCAGGCGATCGCCCAAGAAGGTCTGAACCGCGGCGGTGGCGCCCGTGGTCTGCGCGGCGTGCTCGAGGAGGTGCTTGTGGACGCCATGTTCGAGGTCCCCGGCTCGAGCGTCCAGCACTGCCTCATCACCGAAGGCGCCGTCAAGCGCCGCGAGCCAGCACTCTACTTTAGCCGTGGCAACCGACACCAGTTTGTCGAGGCGATCGAGCGCGAGGATGGGGTCCGGCAGCGGTCCACGCCCGCGTTTGTGGCCGACGAGGAGAAGATGCGCGCCGTTGGGTGAGCGGGGGAGATACCTGCCACGAGGACAAACACCAACAACAACACAATCATCAAATATCAAAGTTGTAGCAGCACGAGAGGTACAGAAGAGTAGTTGTAAAGTGTACGCATGCATGTTTGCATCAAATGGCTGGAGGCTTGGCTGCGACTGTGAGGCCACTAACGGGAGCAGTGGTTGCCTTGGTTGCCTTGGGGTCTGGTTACAGCCGCCGTCAGGTGCTCTCCCTGCCCCGACCTGCCACAACGTGCTGTCACACTAACTCCAGATTAGGAGCAAT
Organism: Apiotrichum porosum; assembly: GCF_003942205.1. Classification (NCBI taxonomy): domain Eukaryota; kingdom Fungi; phylum Basidiomycota; class Tremellomycetes; order Trichosporonales; family Trichosporonaceae; genus Apiotrichum; species Apiotrichum porosum. Next base: position 1,804,623 of record NW_021167110.1, on the reverse strand, counting down.
CTGTGTGTCGTCAATGGAGCAAATATGTACAGTACATCTTAAGAGGCAGAAAAACAAAGCAACTATGTACATCATCTCAAAGTCCGAGTCCGAGTCGACGACCTTCTCCTTGCCCTTGCGCGACTGCGCCTTCTTGGGTTGTTTGGCCTTCTTTGCCTTCTTGGCCTTGACAGTCGGTGCCGAGAGCTCGTCGTCCGAGTCGTCAATGAGCACGGTTGGGGTAAAATCGTAGACGGGCCGGGGCCTCTTGGAGGGACCTGCCTCGGCGAGGTCAAGGCCCTGGTCTCGAAATTTCCCGAGCTGGCCTCCAAGGTCGTCGTCACAGCTGTGGATGGCGTCGTCGCCAAGGTGGTCCTCGTCGTCCTCCTCGGTGGTAGCATAGGGTTTCCTTGCCTTCGTGGCGTCTTTCTTTGGGACCTTCATGCGACAAGCGCGCCTGTATTCACCACGAGTCAACTCGAGTGGCGGTAGTGAAGAAGGGATCCTTGACGATGTCCGGCCGTGCAGCTGGGGTGTCAGTAAAATGAAAGAGTTTCATAACTCACGCTTTTGAACCGGTAACCTCCTTTACCCAGCAACAACGACAGCGCCTTGAACGACAGGCCCAAATGCGCACTGCACGCCGAATTGTCAGCACCACATGCCTTCCGACCAAAGAAACAACCGGGGCTCTTTGACCTCTTGAAGGTTCCGAAGATAAAACGACTTTCCGTCACCCGCCCAGTACACGTCTGGTAATCCTTTGGCAAGGTACGTGTATAGTAACTGAATAGGGCGGGCAGCGTCGCTTTCCTCCTCGGAGTCGGACGACAGCAGGTACGCGGCCCCCGTCGACTGGTTTTGGGAGAAGCGCTTCTTGGTGCTCTTCTTCTTGGCGCTCTCAAGACGCTCGGGCTCCATATCGGCGGCCTTGTTTGGGTCGTCTCGCGGGTGAATTGAGGGTGGCTGTACCTATAAACCTGAACGATGGGATGCTTGGCCTTCGCTGTTTTCTTCCATGCGTATGTGTGGGCCTGCCGTTAGCCTTGATCCTCTAACTGCCAGCCACAAGTTAAGGCCTGATGTACTGCACTCACAGTATCAAATCCATAGTGACGGAGTATGCCCGTGAAGCCGGCCCAAGACACGCCGAGACCGTCGCTGAGGGTTAGCGTCCGTTACATCGACAGGGATGACTGACGCCATGGCATTGCAGCATTGCTTATCTCTGGCTCGTTTCGAATCGCAAAGGGTTGCAATAGTGGACAGGGTGCCCCTGCGCGTCCTGCCGTCGAGCTGGGGTGTCAGTCAGATAACAACGATATAACCCACCCTCTTGAAACGGAAGCTTTTACCAAGCAAGTTCACAAGAAGGGCGCGGGGGGGACATACCGACGTGCTGGCTGTATGGAGCGTCAGCATGACCGCACAACAACAACAAATGCAGCAGCGACTCACGCCAGCCGCGTGTCATGACCTTTGGCGAGTTCTTCGCGTAGAACGATTTGCCGTCGTCTGACCAGTACACGTTGGGGGATCCCTGGCAATCGATATGCGAGAGGTACTTGAACAACTTGCCAAGGGGAGGGTCGGCGCCGCCTTTCTGGAAGATGGAGAGGTTGGGCACATCGGCCGGCGTACCGTCCGGGCGGCGGTAGCCCTCGCGAGCAATCTTGTAGGGAATCTTGGCTTGCTCCGCGACGTACCCCTCGCGGTCAGGCATGGGTGGAGGAGGTACCGAAGCGGCCAGGTGAGGGGCATACAGGTCGAATGGTTCGTTGGCGAGTCTGGCCTGAGCGTCGAGTACGCGCTGCAGAGCACCAGCGGCAATGGCGGGGTCCATGGTGGCGATGGGAAAGAGTGGGTGTTGATGAGGTGTGACTTGCTCTTAGTGTGGGTGTTTGTTGCCCGTGGACGTGTGAGCGCGTGAGCGTGCAGTGTGCGGTGTGTGCGCCCTTTGCGCCCTTCCCTCTCGACCTGCTTCGATTCCTCCGTCCTTTGGCGTGAGTGTGGCAGTGTGTGTGGTGCCGTGTACCGTGTGTGTGGCAGCCCGTCGGCATCAAATACACCGGTATTTAAGCTGTTATTTCCGTATTTATATCTTGGCTTTGCATTCACCTTCATTCCCACAAGTTCACCCATATGGTCATATGCTGGCCATCGCCGATCGTCGACTTGCCCCTCTCTTATATTTACCCACACACATCCACACACTACTTACTGTACATACCTCCATACCCTACGCCCTCCGCCTCCACCTACACCCACACCCACACCCACGGCACTCGTGTAACATGTCCCTGGCCAATAATCCGGCTCTCCAGTTCAAGATGTACCACACGTACTATGAAGAGGGCGTCAGCCATGGATGTGTCCAGTTTTTGCGCGACATCGCCACAGCACCGCGCGCACAGCTCTTCGTGAGGCTCCGCGCTAAGCTCGATATCGGCGACGTGACCGGCGCGTACCTGATCCTCCGCGAGTTCGTTTCCGACGACGACGTGGCGAACATCCAGTCTCGTGCCACTAAGAAGCCCCTGTTTCTCCTCCCCAACTCGAGCATCCCCGTCCTAGAGTCCCTTCCGCTCTACAAGTCGCTTCGTGACGCTCACGACTTCCTCATCCGCAACGACGGCTTGAAGCTCCCCGTCCTTGCGCTCTACGACCCACTTTGGCGTCCAGGAGGTAGGTGCCAGCATCTGTATCCTCCGCTAAACACACAGCACTCCAACATTTTTGTCATCATCTTTCACCTGTGTTTATCGTACAACAAATCCCAGCTCTTCAACAACCCCCTCGTCATGCGCGCCTTCTACGGCTTCGTGCACGGCCCCCCACCGTTCGGCTTCCCCGGCGACGAAGCCCCTCAGGAATTCTACCGGCATGTCATTGAGCTGCCTCCCGTCCTGAGGGGATGGGTGTCAAACAAGGTCAACGACGACCGCCGCGGTGTCCTCCAGGACGTGAGTATTAGTAATAAACCACGACTAACTTGCAGATCTCCACAGCCTGGCTGGAGGACAACAACCACACCGTCCCCCCCCTCGCTCCAGGCATGTCTACCTATTGAACGAGTTCTACAGGCAGTGAGTTGGCTCGGCGGCAAGTAGAGCTAATTCCCCTAGTGATGGTCCCCACCTCCTGGAGTTTGAGGAGCTTCCCGCCAATCAGCAGACCGTGGTCGAGGCGTACGTTGACGAGCTCGTGGAAAGTGGCATCACTTTCCAGCACATAATCGCCGCGGCCGTTATCTTTCACGGCACGATCTACCGCATTGGGGAGATTCGCGACAAGATCAACCAGCGTGAAGGTGATGGCAGCCTTGCTCGCCACCAACAAACCAGCGCGTTTGTTGGCAAGCTCTACAAAACTTGCCACGGCACTGAGGCTCTCCATGAGCGTCTCCTCGGCGACGTCCGGTTCAACTTTGCGAAGCACGCGCCCAGCACTCTCACCTGGCATGCGCTCCACAAGGACGGAACCCACAACGAGGTAGGTCGAGCCCTCCTCGAGCAGGCCGGCAACCGGCGTGGCTGTGTCGTGGGTAGTCAAACGGGAGACGAGCTGACATAGCAGGTTCCCGGGTGCATCAACTCGATCGACAACCTCTGCATATGCACAGGCATGACATCCGCACGTCGGGCTGGGCTTACGACCCCCTGGGACTCGACCCCTCCAACCCCATCATGTGCGGGGTGCACTTCACCAAGGCGACCATGCTAATGCGGTGAGATCAGCGAAGTTTATCATACGTGGCACAGTTGACACCCATAGCCCTAGGGGACTTGCACTGTCCGCGGACATCACCAAGGTGCTCCTCTCCACCGAGTGCGACGGTCAAGTCAACACGCTCCTGACCGGCGGCTTTTGCGTGACTGTAGGTTTTGCCCGGACGAGGGTATTTTCGGCATATGGCCTGTGTCCCGGACCCCTCAGGCCAGAACATCCTGGTCTGCGACCCATGTGCTCGTTGGTGGCGCACCCAGATGCCCATCATCGAGGAGGAAGGTGAGCGTTTCACTGGCTATAGATATTGCTTGATGCTGACGACGCTTTAGGTCTCCGCGCTCTCGACCGCGGCGAATTCGTGACCGAGTTCACCACTCGTCACTGTACGCCCGCCGACTGCGCGACGGCTAGCCGCTCCAACTGCTTGGTGCTCGGGTACTACGGGTACGCCATCCAGGAAGGTCTGCCCTGCTGCCGCACCTGTTTCGAGGATGGAGACGTTGCCGTCTTCAGCGGCCCTGTCGAGTTCCTTCGCGATCACCCGCTTGCGTCCTCGCCACCTGCTCCATGCCGCCGTCCTCCGTCACGCGGTGAGGATCTCGCACACCATTGTGCCAGGAGGTGAGTTGCAACAGTGTGATATGGGAGCTGACGATGACAGCAAAGCTCACCGTCTCATGCGCTCGTTCCGTTATCATCAAGTACCTCAACCTCAAGAGGACCATGTTGCCCATTGCTATTGCGGCCATCCTGCTTGAGGACATGTAGCATAGTCTCCACCATTGCATTGAAGTTGAATGATACCTTTGTGTAAATCGGACAAAGGGCAGCAGGTCTGCCGTGCTGCTGTGTTTCAGGCGCTTTACCTCACGAAGTCTGTAGTCTATGTACTGGATGCATATGTACATGAACTGCGTCATACTCTTCTCATAAGACATCAAACTCCGCTGATAAGACATGCATGATGTTGTACATACGACAAGCGTACAGGGGTGGTGGTGCCCTTGAACCTGCGGAGTCTTTTGCTGCTTTGGTCGGGAGCAGGATCCCGCAGGCGTTTACTCAAGATAGCGTTCCTAGTGCCCACAAGGAGGGCACCATCTTGCTTGGCCTCGGTCCTCTTGGTCGCGAGCTCACCAGAGGACGACAGCAAGCGACGACCAGCGTTCCAGAGCTTGACAACGTCGGCGACCGTCCAGTGACGCCTCTCTGCCCATTCTCGGACTGCGGCGCCCACGCCGAGGTCCTCCCATCGGGCAGGGGCGTATGGGTACGCACCCCAAGTGAGCGCAAGGGTACGCATCAGCTCCACCAGTGAAATATCGGTGGGCTGACGCCGAGGCGAGGCAAGAAGCGAGAAGGAGGGAACCATGATGTCGCCGTACAGGCCGTCGACTGGGTTGATGCCAAGAATAGTCTTGGTCATGGAGCCCGTGGCCCAGTTGGCGCCGCACTCGAGGCGGGCAAGGGCGAGGGCGGTCGGGGAGGTGGCACGGCCCGCGTGGAGGACGGCGGCGACAAGGTGCTGCTGCCCGTTGACCTAATGTGTGTCAGCGTGGTGTTCAAATAAAGATGGCCAATCACTTACCTCGACAAACCTCCAGAACAGGACAGCGTCAAGCGCCGGACGTTCGACGGACATGCGCGCCATCCGCGCCGCGGCGCAGCCGCTCTGCTTGGCGTGGTCGACGCCAAAGGCATCTTGCACAGCCTCGACCGAGTGTTTCCGTGTGACGAAGTTGCGCTCTTCTGGCTTGAGGCCGTCGAGCTCGGCCTGCTCGGCCAGGAGCTCATCGCGGGTGCCGAGCATGACATGGTAGGTCATGTTGAGCACTCCCGAGTCGCCACCCAGCTGCCACTTTGACGCGACGGTAGTCGTGGCGTATGGTCGGGGCTCGTCAAGCTTTCCGAGAGCCTCGCGCAGGATACGGAACTCCGCCACCATCGTGGCATTCCGGCCAAACGAGGGGAGGTCCGTCTCGGCGGGCAGCGGCGAGGCGACTTGGAGACCGGCGATTAGTGGCGCCGAAACAGCCAATGCGTCCTGTGCGAGGAAATCGGGACAGCGGTTCGGCAGGTCACTCGCTGTGATGAGACGGTTACCGCGCCCCTGCGCATGTCCCTCTCCCTGCTGGTATGTGAGGCGGCCCCACAGGAATGCCTTGGCTGGAATCCAGTCAGCGGTGTTACAACTGATATGAGGCCCATTTACGCACTGTTGTCCGAGATCGCACCGTCTTTGGCGGACCAGAACATCACCGCCTCCGAGGTGCAGGACAAGACCCGGTCCTCATCGCAGTGGCCGTTGAAGACCACCACCATGAGGCCGGGGTTGCGCTGGGTGAAGACCAAGATGAGGTGAGCGAACATCTTGTACGCCCAGACGCTCTTGTCGACGGCCTCCGCGCAGTCGATGTTGACGACGCGCAGTCCTTTCGGCTGACTCGCCAACCAAGGGACCATGTCGTCGGCCTTGAGCGCGAATGCGCGAGTGGCGTGGGCCACCGTCGTACGCCGCGACGAAACGCTCCGCTCGACAGTGGAGACGAGGTCCAGGTCGGCCGGGGTCGGCGCGAACGAGCCGTGGCGGTTGACGACAGCCTCGACAAAGTCGACGAGGGAGGTCAGCGCGCGGGCTGCGAGGTTTAGCACATTGACTTCCTCCGCTCCAAAGTGTACTCACTCGACACGTCCGCTTGGCACGTTCGGTCGGCGTCCCTGAGAGACCACACCGAGTTGGGGGCGACCACAGCGGTGTAGATCTGGACACGCTGCTCGTAGTCTACAGCGATGCCAGACGAAGAGACTGGATGGTCAGCGGACTCGTTCTGTGGCAGGCGGACGTACCACGGGCATGGTGGGGACGGGGGCGGAAGAAGATACCAATAACTTTGCCTGAAGACTATCAGCTTGGGGTTTTGGATACTGGACATGAACCACCTACCCGACAATTGGCGCATCTCCGAGGGAAGGTTCTTGAGCTCTGGGTACCAGTCATCCTCGCCCGATATCGAGGTCGGGGATGCACTGAGCTGGAGGCGCTGTTCCTCCTCGTCCTCTTCGTCGCCCCACTCGCGGCGCGTCTCGCTGTAATTTGGGTGGATGACGTTGTGCCCAAGTGTTGAGACAATGTCCTTGTCCAGGCCCTTAAGGTCACTGATGACTAGAGGAGCTTGCCTTAAGTCATCGTCAATGCCGATGTTGGGGCAAAGTCGGCTGGTTGTAGGCATTTGGGAGCCGTGGTGGGTGATGCTGGTGGCGGAGAGGAGCTTGGAGTAGGCGGAGCAAGTACGGGTAGAGTGAGCTGAGGAAATGGTGGCGATGATGAGGGTTGGGGTGCAACAAGAGCGTTGATGAGGTAGGTGTGCGCTGTGGATGCTGGATGGGTGGTTGGAAGAGTGTAGTGTTTGGGTCTTCTTCATCATGCAGGCAGAAGGGAAGAGGGGAGATGGGGGTGCGTAACCCCCTCCCCGTGCTAGCCGTGCCAGCGGTGTCGGCTGTGCTGGTGCCTACACAGAAGCCACAGAGGCCACAGATCACAGATTACAGATCGCCGAGCTTCTTTCTTTCTCCACTGAAATCCTGCCTTTGCGCCACGGAGATCTTGGCCACGGGGCCACCAAAGAGATGTCCGGCTCAGAAGCTGGCCTCTTCCTTCTTTCTGAGGTCATGCCGGGCTTTCCATTTGTGATGTGCGTTGTAAGAAGCGGTTCAGAACACCCGCGCATGTCCCATCCTCGTCGCAATATTCCACTGTGCATGGACAGCGGCAAATGATATGTACATGGACCCTGCCTCACATTGGTCAACATTCTGAGGGGCTCAGCACAGCAGCACGCTCGAGCGTGATCGCTCACGTCTCACTCGGCCCCCATAGCTTTTCCCCATGGACATTTAGCGTGGGGTCCTCGGGTGGGAGGCCTCGGATGGTGAGCCCTTGGCGAACCGACCCGACGTCCGCTGTGGCAGGGAAAGCAGATGGCGCCAGTTCCCAATCGGCATCTCTCCGTTCCAGAATTGTGAGTGATGTCGGTACTACTGCCCATCTTCTGCGATCTGCGATCCCTTCACGACGGAGACACGATTGATCTGCCACAGCCCTCGCCGAAGAACTGCGGTATTCGCCGAATAGAGGAGGCAACGGAGCCGGTCGGAGGCGAGTCACAGGGACGTGGCCAAGGCCATGCAAAACGTAACACCAACGACATGCTTCTGTCCTCTGAGAACTGCCCATCCCCTTTCCAGAGACTGGCGGTGAACGTCACTGGAAGGTGGCGGGCCACAAAAAGGGCGCAAAAAGGAAGTAAAAAAAAAACAAATTGCAAAAAAGCACTGGTGCCACGCGGCGCGGGAACAAAAGAATTGCAAAGAAGTTACGAACCCAAGATACTCACGCACCCGGCTCCATGACACCCGGGGAGATGAGGACGACTGGCCGTGCCCCAGTACACGTGGAGGAAGAAAGGCCCTTCCACTCTGACGGGGGCGACGTATGTCGTAGAGCTTTTGAGGACGGAGCCCTGTCCCTCCTGTCCCCAAGATCCCCATGCCGGTGCGGGTGCGTCATCAAGCTTCCTGTGCCATCTTCTCCATCTTTCACGCTTCCCCGACAAGGAATGCTCTGGGGTCGGGCTAAGAGAAGTGGACACATATGGATAGCCCTCACATCGGTCTGGAAGGCGACGTGCCCCGGTTGGCACCTGCCCAAAGTTACTCCAGGCCCACTGGGTGTGGGGCGGAGGATCCGTGGGAAATGACATTCATTGCTGGGGAGGACGTCCATGGGTATCGTGGCTGTGGTGCGTGGGTCGGATGCGTGCTTGTCGCATCGTCACGCTCCGTCCACGCCCGTTTCTGCTCGTACAAGTATCAAGTCGGTGGTGCGCCCAAGGTAGCGCCCAAGTGTGGCGGTGCCACCGACAACATTCCATTCTGTCACGCCAACGCCAACGACAAAAGCCGTCACCCCTCACATCCCAAGATCTAAAGCTCCACAGGTGCCCATCCTTCCATCTGGCTATCAATATTTCTTATTCTTTTTGAAGTGCACATCACTGGTCGGCTTTGCGGCGTTACATCACGGGCACACGGCCTCGTTTGTCAGCACACTCCTGCACCGCCCCGGCGAACTTTGATCTCTGAGGCCACCGCCTGCGGGGTTTAGAGTAACCGGAGGTCTTCCGATAGCACAGTCTCCGAGGCAGTAAGTGTTGTTCCGATAGTCGGAAAGTGTCTCGATATATAGAGTTGTGCGGTCTGGCTTCGTTCCCTCCAACGTTGGATCGTTTCTTCTCCCACTGACGAGTATCGAGTACCCTCTAGTACTCTATCACCGTCTGAAACCACACCGTCCAACATTATCATCATCCACATCGTCGCTTATTATCCACCCCCCATCTCTTCTTACATTCGTACCAATCCTCAGGCACACTATCGATGCCACACACCCCCACCACCTTCGCACACTCGGCGTGCAGCATCGACGACGACCTGAGGCAAGCTTCCCTCGTCGCCAACCAGCTCAAGGGCCCTGACCAGGAGGTCACGTCGTCACTGGGCTACAACGTCGTCCACCCAAACTACGGCGAGATCCGTGACGAGCTGAAGAACCTCCCCTCCGAGATGCGTCACCTGTCCAGTAAGTCTTCGATCAACATTGTCCAAAGCCCAAGGCTGACAGTCTTCAGCCACGGCTTTGGGAGGCGAGTGTCATGACCACCCATAGGTGACCATATTGCTAAACATTTCAGTGCTCGTTGTGGCCACGTTTATGGCGCCGAGGCGTCCAACGGCCCACGGTATGTCGCCCCACGCAGGTGTAAGACGTGACACAGCTAACAAACAGTTGTCGTGCACGGCATCAAGGCAAACTTCCCCGCCCGTGTTGGGCTGTACCGTGGCGTTGTTGCCCCCAACTCGGTGTGGGCCCTCAGAGGCCTCGACCGCACCTGCCAGGCGGACGTGTCCAGTGAGTGAAGCCTTCAGACACGGCCTAACACTGCAGCGGCCGTCCTCACCTCGCTGCTGTGCTTCGTGGCGTCGGTCATTGCACTTCGCGGTACATTCGCCCCAACGATTGCCGATGTGCCAAGGGCCACGACAATCTGGCGCAGCAACACGTCGCTGCACACGGTCGTCGGCACCTCGGTCCAGGCGTTTGCACTTCCTTTCACGGATATGCTCGCCTGGGTCCGTCGACAGCCTTACACTCGCCAGATTGTCGTCATCGACTGCGAGGAGGCGGCGGATACCTGTGTCGTGGCCCATGCCAAGTTTCTCAAACGAATCTTGGCATTCACGGCACGCAACGCTGGTCTCGCCGTGTGCTTTGTTGACGAGCTGGTCCCGAGGGGAACGGCGCCGAGCGACAAGGCCCCCGCCTATGTCCTCTTCACGGCCGAGGAGCCCACCGTCCCCGTCGAGCGTGAGTGTCTCCTGCTACAAGATATGTGCTGACCAAGCAGTCAAGAAGGAGCTGTGGTCGCGTGGCGTGTTCTACCGCGAAAACGGCTATGCGTCCGAGTGTGGCAAGTGGCTCATCTCGTCTCAAACCCCTGCCGACCGCTCGGCGTCGTTCTTGCGCCGAGACGCGCACGCCGTGGCCGACCCTATCACGCGGGCCATGGAACACGCGGTTCCCGTGGACGTGGTTCCTTCGCGCGTTGAGGGTCTCGACCAGGTCCTGCCCTTTGGCCGAAACGCGTCCATGGCCGTGCAGCTCGAACTTCTCGACAAGGCTCTCGCCGAGCTCACCCAGCCGTCCCCCTCCGCAAGCTCCAGGGTCGGTCTGCTCCTTCGCCAGCACGGCAAGCTCAGTCAGCTCCAGGTGACCTACCACGTTCTTCTGGGCTCCGATGACGAGACCCTCCACCGTCAAGGGGAGCTCGATTCGATTCCCGAGAACGAGCGTCAAGGTGTCACCGATCAGCACACTGCCGGCGAGCTCCAGGATGCATTCGGCCTGCTCCTGTCAAAGCAGAGCAACTGTGCGGCAACGGTGCTTGGACGGGCTATGGTTGAGCGACCCGACCTCTCGTCGCTCCTTTACTGGACGACAGTCGAGGTAGGTTGCCGCTCTGCCCCACGTAGCGGTGCTAACCATATTTCAGACCGCTGGCGGCGAGGAGCTCATCTCGGCCGTCCGCCACACCGGTGACCCCACGTCGCCAACTGCGCTGGCGGTGATCCGACGTGATCCCGAGCTCCGCCACACCGTCACCTTCATGACCGGTGTCCAGCTTGGCGTCAACGAGGACGGCACATACGGTTCGATCTCCATTCCCAAGATCCGCTCCGCGTCTCCGTCACGGCTCCCTCGCTCGCCACCAATTGAGACGGTTGGCGATACCGCTCTGCGTGCGATCGCAATGGCTCTCGCACGCATCACTCCGCTTGCATGGAGCTCTGGTCGACTTGACAGAAAGCTCGAGATCATGACTTGTGCCACCTGCACTTGGACCTTGCTTTCCGCCTTATGCAGTGGGTGGCAATCATATTGCGGTTGTGCTGACACAACAACAGCCCTGACTCACTGGCGCTCAACCTCGAGTTCGCCCAGACCCTCTTGCAGCCTTCATGTGACCGCCAACTGCGAGCGCTCCTTGGCGCAAGGTGCATACTGCTACACCGATGGATGCCCGAATGTAGGACTCTTTGGTGTGGCGAAGTACCGCGACCCATCGGGTCCCATCTTCCAGGTGTTTTTGTCGTGTGATGATTGGTTGAAGGCGCAACTTCTTCTCCTGCAGGCAGCCAGTGAGTTACACATAGTTAAGCCGGGGTTCTAACTTGTTCTCAGACAAGAAAGCGCACTGGCAGCCTCTTTTCAGAGTACCTCAGTCCCCACAGTATCCCAGTCAACTGCCCGTGTGGCCACCCCTGCGCCGCCAACGACCGCTTCAGCGCAAGGCGACTGCACGACATCTGAGAAATAACTGTGCTACGCTTTCTATTTTCGATGAATTTTATGTCTTTCTAAAGCGATTTCAATGCACCTGACGGCTCCCCGTGTGCGGTTTCCTCTCCACCTGGCCACCTGGGTGGGAAAACACAACAGGGTCCGTTATCGTCTCACACAGTTTGACCTGGACGACCTGAGCGACGCAGCCGCCCATGCGCCGACGAGATTCGGCAACGCCCCGTGGTGGCGGAATTGGCGACAGCCAACAGCTCTTGATCTTTGAGAAGGCTTTGTGGCCTTGTGGATGCACCTTTCTGTGCCCATCGCACACTCGGCCTACTGGGGGAGGTACATACACATGGGGTGATGGTTGCCCTGAACTGGCAAGTAGATCACTATTCACGATGTCATGGTTGGGGTGTTGCGCCATGGTTGTGCTGGAAAACACAATATTGCCCCGATGGCGGATGAACTTTACGGTCGCATGGGTCATAGTGTGTTTCTCAGAAGGTCGCCAAGTTTCCGTTGCCCTTTGCGCCCCGTGCTCGCGTGCTTCTGAGGATGTCACATGTCACATGGCAGGCGCTGGTAGGACGTAGGTTCTGGCTGATACCAAAATGCACTCGCGTTGATCTCTGATGTCTGACTTGTTGTTGGCACCATACATCACTCGACAAAACATAACCACAACCATGCCCCTCGACGTCGCTGCGACACAGAAGCGTCTGGACGAGCTGTTCGAGCTGTACGGCCACAAGACGGTTGCCGAGAACCGCGCCCGCGTCATCCTCCCCAACCAGCCCGAGCCATTCGACAGGGTGGCGTACGTCCGCGCCGAGGCCAAGAAGGTGGACGACCTTGCAAAGTATGGACGTATCGACAAGACGACCGGCCGCAAGATCCCGCCACCGGCCCTCACAATCTTCATGAAGGGTGGAGACAACAAGTTCGCCGCTCTACACTACTATCTGACGAACCCGCCCCGGCTGCACATCAAGGGCGCCAAGTGGATACAGGATGGCGCCGCCTTCTCGATCCTCAACGAGCCAGAGGTGACGGAGTCCATCGCGTGAGCCATCTCGGCGGACGGAACGGACACTAACCCCCCAGTGCTGCCCTCGGAATTGCCACTTGGAACGAAGTCACTCAGTTGCTTGATGCTTGCGAATTTGCTAGCGTGAGCCTCACCTACAAAGCCAAAGCTGATGGAAGGCCCATACCTACAGGTACAGCCCAACGGGAGCTACGGGTGGACGCTCTACGTCAGTGGAGACGTATGTCTATAGCCACTCGGACTTCACGCGCAGTGACCCAGACAAGGCCGCGGATATCAACGAGCAGAAGTTCAAGGCCATCAAGAGCGCAAGCAGTGCCGCCACGAACTCGTCCGAGAGCATGGGCACCGAGCTTGCTGTCGACGTTGACGAGCTTGCCATCTCCGACGACTTTGAGGAGGCGCCCAGCTCGTCGAAGGGCCCTTCTGCCAAAGGCAAGGGCAAACCTGCGCCCAAGGAGAAGACGCTTTGAAGGCATCTGGAAGGGTTGTACATAGACGGATGGAATGTTACTACCGATTCACATGAGACAAAGCAGTCATGAAGAGGTACCCGACCCACTCGTCACCGACGTGCAGGAGCCAAAATCGGCATCAAACCAGTACCGAAACGCTAATGGAGGACAGCTACATGATCACATGGTACTTTGTTTCATCATGTCTACAATGAAGGTGCGAAAAAAGGGTCCAAAACATTAGCTTTCATTAGGGCCGCGCCGCATTAGCAAAGTGTAATAGGTGGTGTCGCTAACACTGGTCTTGAGTCGCCTGTTACTGACACTCCTCTGAAGGCGCGCACGCGCGCACATGTGTGGTGATGCCAGTCGCATCACCCCGTGTGGGCTGCTAGTTTGCATACATTGTGTGTTTCTCCATTGATCCTAAAACACACTGGCGCAGTGGTACATTGCTACCTTTGCATACATTTGCATAAGTAGTGTGTTTCTCCGTGGGCCCTAAAACACACAGGCGTTCTGGTATATTGCCAGTTTTGCATACGTTGTGTGTTTCTCGGCGGGTCCTAAAACAGACAATCAACGCCGTCGTCATCATGGGCGGGGTAGTATGTTTTACAGCGATGGGACTGGGCGCAACGAGGTGACACGACAATACGACAATGAGCCGCAGCGACATCCTCTTTCGCTCTTGCTGATCAAATACATATCCATCGGTACCTCACAGCTCACAGCCCTATTCCTCTATCGGCCTATTCTCCCACCCAACTCCTGCCTTTGCATCCAACTCTGTCCCCAACCCACACCGACCCGCCGGAGGTCCCACGAAGGCTCCCCTCCTCCCCTCTCCATCGTCGTCAATCAAACCATAGCCAGTCCATGAGTCCCCTCTTTCTGGCTCGCCGGACTTTTCTTTACCAAATGGAGAGGTTACGAAACCAGCTGCCGGCGGCCAGCTACCAGACTCCTGTAAACAAGGGGTGCTACTGAGAAGACGGGAGTATAATCACAACCGCTCTCATGGCAGGAGTACAAACGGTGCAACCAACACAACTGATCCCACTGGCTTGACTAGCAGGGCTCGCCAGCCACTGCAGCCATTGAAGCTCACGACCGCCATGACTTGCGCAGATGCAACCGGCTTTGTTCGCTGGGATCCGAAGGTCCACAGCTTCTTGCCTATTAGGCACCTATCTCCCCGGGCCACGGACGGCCCCCGAGCCCTCGACGCCACGGTCGGCCAATTCCACTTGCTGCCGCCGGATGTTCGATTTGCACCCGAACAAACTTGTAAAATGGCGCCGCACGTGACGGCTGCGCTTTCTTTATTTTCCTCTTCGTGGCCATGGAAGACGCCAGCAGTTCCAGCAACGTTCGGCTCCCTGGCGATCAGTGGGGAGCAGTGCCGTTAAAGCGGGGGAGGAGGACCTACAGGTACATACATACCAGAGTGGGAAGACGCTTGCTTATAAGCTCTGAGCAAACTGATCATGTCGAGTGCGGCTGTGATCGCTGTGATCCGTTAGTTGCCGAGGGGTAGAGCTACAGATGGCTCATGGCTGTTGCTCTCCATGTCGGGGCAAACGTAGCAGGCCGGTGTACCGGTGTCAAGTTCCATCTCATCTCATCTCCAATGCAAGGCCGACGAGCAGCACGTGAGGACGCCACGTTCAGCCACATTAAGCCACATGCTCACATGCAAGCCACCTGCTGTCCTATAATGCCCCTTGCAACACGCAGAGGCTGCCCACATGCCTGCCCCATAAACCTCCTCGGCTCATATATCCGACGCGTAGGCGAGCACACCGAGGCTGCTCGTCTGCTGGTGTCGGGAACATACGGGCGACACCCTGTGTATCGGTCCATGACACCGGCGGGGGTGGTGGAGAGGTTCTCTTGGCTCTTGGCGGAATGACATGTCACTGCTACTGTGGTACTGTGGCCTGTGGAGCGCAAATCGGCGATTGACCGCTTGGTTTGCAGCCTGCACCATGTTCCTCGATCTCTCAATTGATCAATTGGCTTGGCACCACCGCGATATCACCAATGGGATCGTCTCTCCACCAACACGGGGCATCATGGCCCACCCCCACAGCCCCCACGGCGGCCAAGTTGTCAGTATTTCCGGGGAGGCTGCCCCAGATCGACATTTTGGGCATCACCTGATGCTGTCTACGCTTCCCAGGTTCACAAGTGCGCAGTGCGTAGCTCGTCCAAACGTGAGGTATTGGCTGGACCTGGACATCTGTACCCTGTCAATGCCGGCGTTGAGACCAGAGATGACTGGCCCGTCACTTTTTATAGCAGCCTCCCTATCGACTAGCAGGGAACTTGGGTAGGAGACGCAGTTCATCCTGAGTCAAAGCCCGCCGTTCGGCCGAGTCAGGTTGTGGCGCGTCCGCCTGGCATCCATGTCCTGATCAGCTGACGACGTTGCCGCCGGCAGGGTTCATTCAGGCAACGTCACATGTTAGCCCTCGTGCACACCGGTTTGCGGCAATGAACGGCACGATCGCGCAGCTGCTCCACGCAATTTGCCTCTCTGCACACACGAAAAGAGACCTCGGAACACCTAACGCGGCTTTCTAGGCCGGTGTTAACTGCTGTCCCTGCCCGCAGGCTCCGCGCACCGCCGCGTGCGATCCCGTCACCCCGTGGACCCCACCTCGCCCCGTCGCTCAGTCCGTCGCTAAGAACGTCGTGGTTCGGGGGCCGCTTCGGGACTAAGGGGGCCAGCCGGGGCTTGCAAGAGGGGGCCACGGACCAAGACGACGGAGCAGGAGGGGCCAAGACGCAGCAAGAGGGGGCTCACGAATAGCTCGGGGCACCTGATAAAAGCTAGAGAAAGTCCCCATGGGTTCTTCTTCTGTCACCTTCCCAAAACCTCACACGACACCAGCGGGAACCACTCCCATTTCCACCCACAGCCCACACAGGCTCACCTTTCCACCTTCCTTTTCTTTCTTATCTCCAGCATCATGGGCGGCGGTGGTGCTGCCCCCGGCGGTGACGATGTTCTCGCCCACCACGGTCCCACTGGCTTCCGTGGCCTCTTCTCCAACGGCAAATCGCTTGGTATCGCCCTCTTTGCCTCCCTCGGTGGTGTGCTCTACGGCTACAACCAGGGCGTCTTCGGCCAAGTGCAAGTGATGGCGAACTTTGAGGACCGCTATGCTGCGACAGTGAGTTGGGATGCCGTTCTAACAGGTACTGACACGAATTAGCTGGCAAACGGTACGACTAAGGGCTTCCTCACTTCAATTCTTGGTACGTACAAATATGACTGTCACTTGGAAAGACGCCTAAACTGACAATGCTCTCCAGAACTCGGCGCATTCGTGGGATCCCTGATGGCTGGTCCCCTTGCGGACATGTACTCTCGCAAGGTGAGTTATTGGTGACACTGGGAGTCGCTTACACATTTCACAGTACTCAATTTCGGGTTGGTGTGTCTTGTTCGTCATGGGCACTGCGATCCAAGTCGGCGCCAACTACAATGTGGCGTGTATCTACGGTGAGCTCCTTTATCAAAATCCGTACCTTTTGCTGACTCTTTCCTTTCAGTCGGTCGTTGGTTTGGTGGTATGGCAGTCGGTGCCTTGTCCATGCTGGTCCCCATGTTCAACGCAGAGCTGGCTCCGTCCGGCATCCGTGGTTCGCTGGTCGCGCTCCAACAGCTCGCCATTACCTTTGGTATCCTGATCTCGTACTGGATTGGCTACGGAACTGTGCGTGCACCCTCACTACTTCTTCACAAGCTGACAATCGCACCAGAACTACATTGGCGGCACAAGCTACGACTCAGCCACTCATACCGGCCAGTCCGAGGCATCCTGGCGCGTCCCCCTTGCCATCCAATTGATTCCTGCAATCATCCTCGGCATCGGCGCCCTCTTCATTCCTTTCTCCCCCCGTTGGCTCATGCTCCGGGGACGTGAGGAGGAGTGTCTCGACACCCTCGCTTATCTGCGTGATTCTCCTGCGGAGAATTATGCCGTTCAGTACGAATTCCGCTCCCTTCAGGCGGAGCGCCTGGTGGAGCGTGAGGCCGCAAAGGAGAGGTACGGAATGGACGAAGTGACCTTCAAGGTGTCGTTGCTCGAGTATAAGAGGCTCTTCACCACTAAGGCTCTACTCCATCGCCTGTTTATTGGAGCTTCGGCACAGGCACTTCAACAGTGGACTGGTATCAACGCAATCATCTACTACGCACCGAGTGAGCAGGAACAGAAGATGACAACACTGGGTATGGCTTGTGGCTAACATTTCTCCAGCCGTTTTCGAAGGCATCGGATTGACCGGAGGGTCCACCTCGCTCCTGGCGACTGGAGTTGTGGGCATTGTCAACTTTGTCTTTACCATCCCGTAAGTACCGCTGAGTGGGGGCCTTGTTGGAAGGTGTTGAACAGTTGGAGTGGATTGTGATAGTGGCCACTATACGTGCGCCCGGAATGATCGGCGCCAGGCACGCCACAGTCACCACCAATCGACTCAGTCGCCACTTTCCCAACGTCCCCCACCCTCTTTCACGACATATCCATGCATAACCCTCGCTAAACCCCACAGTGCTGTCCTCTTCGTAGACAATGTCGGTCGTCGCCCCCTTCTCATATGGGGTGAGGCCAATATGGCTATTTCCCACGCCACTGTTGCCGCAATTGTCGCCGTCTACGGTGGAGACTTCGGACACCACAAGACAGCTGGCAACGCTGCAGTCTTCATGATCTTCTGGTACATTTCAACCTTTGCCTACACGTGGGGCCCATTGGCCTGGGTGGTGAGTAGTTCACAAACATACGAAGAGTAGGAGAAAAAAAAGCTGACATGGGCAGGTTTCCGCCGAAGTCTTCCCTCTCGACATGCGCGCGAAGGGCATGTCTGTTTCCTCTGCGACAAACTGGATCATTAACTTCACTGTAGCACAAACCACCCCTGTTATGTTCGACAACATTGGCTACAAGACGTACCTCGTCTTCATGTGTTTCTGTGTGGTGGGCCTGCTTTATGCCGTGTTCCTTTTGCCGGAACTCAAGGGACTTTCCTTGGAAGAAGTGGACAACATCTTTGGCGACAAGTCCGGCTCCGAGGATGCGCTGCGCCGTGAGCGCGTTGCCAAGCAGATTGGCCTGGACAAGCTGGCCCACCATGTTCAGCACGCGGAGGACCCCGAGCGCGGACTCAATGGGACTCACGGGTCGGATGCGTCCAGCGACCACGCCCAGGTCGCCCAGATTTAAATCACCTGTCATCGCCTTGAACTATGCAAAATGTCATCCCAATCCAACGTGTCGACCTGGCAGTTATACAACATGTGCTTGACGACATTGCATTGTCCAGATGACCATTCGTCTGGATTTGTAGATTGTACAAGATGCAGAAATGAGTTGGGAGCTTGACCGAACGGGCGGCAGAGTGGCTTCCAGTTTGAACGTTGGGCTGTACGTGGAGTCCCCAGGTGGCGGTAAATCCACTGGTCTGCCCTCTAAACACTTTGAGGGCACATTGCAACTCCAGCCAAGACCGGTTAGCCTCTCAGCAGCGTGGCAGCTGACCTGTTCGCGACAGCCAGGCCAACGGCGTTTTCCGTTTGCCTTTTGGCAAGAGTAGGAATGTAGGGTCGCTGTTGGTTAAGAAGAAGAATCAACAGTGAGTTGAGAAGGGCTTGACAGCTGAAGAGACGGAAGTGAGGCAAGCAGGGGGACGCGCTGGGTGAGAGGTGTGGTGGTAACATACGGGAGCAAACGTCAAGCAGTTGAGGTGCACACGGCATCAAAAATCGAGTATTTAAGTTTTAATTTCCGTAATTATTTTCTTCACTCTGTATTCTTCCTCAGTCCGACAGCACTATCCCATCTTGGGAGGAAAAGGACCTATATCATAGAACAACAGGGTAGCCTCACCCACATCCACAGAATCACAAAGCATCGTTATCCATACTCTCCTCCTTTTTTGACTCGCCGTCTGTTTCAACAGCATCAAAGCCGCCCTCATCACTACACCTGCCACTCCGGGCATCGCCTCGGTGCCAGTATGTACACCTTAACGCCACCTTACTTACCACATTCCCGGCATTGTCGCGGTCACTCACACCACACACGACTAGTCTATGCCAACTTGGGCAGTTACAAGACTTCCACCGCTGCGCAGCACCAGTCGCGCTAAAGCCACTCAGCAACTGCAAAAGCCTCGACAGCCGCTCATCATTCCTCCCCTTGACCACAAATATGCATATACCGACTACAGGCATGGTTGGTGTAGGTGAAACGAGTCGCGCTGATCATGTGCAGGACGCATACCGTACTGCTATTCGTTTCCCTCGGGCCAGGCGTATGGAGACAATCCAGGACTTGCAAACCCCCCCCCCCCCAGCCAAGCCAACACGCCTATGTCACAACCTTCCAGCCCCTGCAGTCCTACTCCGACAAGGTGCGGCTGGAAAGCGAGTCCCCCCCAAGGCGTGCCATTTGTACGAGCACGGCTTTATGAAGCGCCTCCGCCACCCCCGTTCAATGCACCCGTCTGCGCTCGCGCAGTCGCGTCGGCAACTGGACCGCACAGTCGATCTCGCCGCCCCCTCGCCCATCGTCGAGGAAAGTTCTCCTGCGGACGAGGATGCTGCGGAAGAGGCGGTTGTGGTAGAGGCTCTGAACGTCATCGAGATCGTGGCCGCTCTCCTCAAGCTGAAGCAATTTCGTCCTTTGCTCGCGATGGAGTGGTACATGGCGTACGGTCCCGGCTTCCGCAAATGGACAGCCAAACGCGGGCCATTAGCATTCGGATGACAGACTTCGTCATGCGTAACCTTGACACTGGTTCTAACCAGGTAAATCCACCTCTCCCCCATAAACAATGGACACTGATGTACATATGTATCAGTGGCATGAAGCCAACGGCGACGTTATCCGTGACTACCTGGTGCGCGGTGGCAGAGGAAAGTTTGCGTGAGTTTGTCTGCCGCCACAAATGCCAATCTGACATACAGTCGTCACGGAGGACCGGCGCGTCTCATCGTGTTGGTTCACAACTGAACCAGCCTCCGTGATCCACCGCTGCGTCTGCTTCGTGCCGGCCGATGTCAGTGGCAGGCTACCACGACGTCTGTGAAATGATCTTGGCGGTCCTCTACAAGGGCTTCACCGTCGACAGGGAAAAGGAGTTTACCCTCGAAGCGTGAGTCGCAGCCGGTACCATCGGTACCTCTTCTCTTGCGCCGAGTCCGTCACGCGTTAACACGACAGGATGCATGCTGGATTTGACCTGGCCGAATATCGGTGGCTCTTGCTGGCCGGAAGTGTGGATGCTGCCCTCGTCAAAGAGATGTTCTGCACGTACATCCTCATCCCCCGCGAATGTGTCGACCTCGAGGTCGTGAAGAAGGTCGAGGACGGCGTCATCAACTGGCGTGAAGCTCAAAGTGACCCTACGGTGCGTGACCACCTGATGAGGGGCCCGAGGCTGACTGTCAGCAAACACGCGCCTACAAGGGCATGACTGACCCTCCAACACGAGGGGGAGTGTCCCTGCTCGTCCTTCACCAAGCCGGTGAATAAGAAGATTGCCCAACTCCGAGAGGGTACGTGCTGGTTCTGAAGACAGACGTTGACATGCAGAGCTCGGCCCACCCGAGAACTGGCTCATGAAGGCCTCCTCTGTCATGCATGTCGAGACGCCGGTCCCCGCCCTCCATGCGGTGGAGTTTTCTGCCTCAACGTTTTTGGCTTTACCGTTGACGACATGGGCGGCTGCAACTTCAATCTTTTCGACCGACTGGCTTGGGACTGCATCATCCCTTCAGGCCGAATGGTCTTCATCTTCCGGGTTCTCGATAAACTCATCAAGGAATGCCCCGACACGGTCCTGCCGTCCATGCTCGACGCCTCGGGATGGCACGACTTTGTGCAAGCCGTGTTATGAACGGGCAGTGCCCGTGACGACGACGGCTACCCTTGTGTGGATCCTGAGGGGTGCCGCCCGCGAGCACCTCTTCAAGAAACTCCAGCCAACCCACCTGGTCGCCTACTGGAAGACGCCAGAGGCACGCAAGAGCCTCCCCGTTCCCACCTCCTTGGAGCGCTTCTACGACCTGGAGTACATCCACTCCAAGCATCTGCCAAACTATGGACCTCGTTTACTCCGGGCTCTGTGCACACGCGTCCGCAAGATCGCTCCTGCCCTTCGCGATGAGGATGCCGCCGCAGATGCCCTCAAGAAGCAGCAGCAGCAAGAGAAGAAGAAGAAGAAATGAAAAGGAATCCATCAGGGGCGCTACATATAGGGAGAGACACCAAAGAACGTGTCCTCCACACCCACCTTGTAGACAGTGTACATAGCCCAGCCTATAGAATCAGGTGCAGTCACATGTAACTAGTCTGTTCGTGCTCAGATAGTAATAATGGAGCGACAGAGTTGACTACCAACATGCACGGGGGGGAGACCGTGCCAAAGTCGCCAAAGCCAAAGTTTTGTGCGCATGTGGATCTATCTGTATTGAGATGCAGAGGTGTAGCCGGTGTAGGAAGACACCGGTTGTGGTCGGGTGGAACGCAAAAGCGTACCGTGGCGCCCCAAGGTGGGAGCCGCGAAATCAATCTCCGAGTACCCGAGGGTCAGTTCAGCTTATTTGCCTTGTGATGGGGCTATTTCTTCCATAGTTGTCACATGAGGCTTGGTACAGGTACAGTACAGAACCGGCTCAAATCATAGATCTGTTACAGAGTGGAAGCGCACGAACCATACCGCACAAGGACCGCACAACAGTGTGGTCACGGCTGAAAATGTAGCGGATGAGGCCCGACGGAGACGTCTCCTGGTACATGCCTTGCAGGTCGTACGCAATGGCGTGCACAAACGATCCACGAGCAATTTGGGCCTGAGTGCCAATGTTGCCGTACATCACCGGCATGCCGTGTTGAGACGCCTGGTTGACCTCGAGGTCCAGGATGTGGAAAATGGGGTGGTTGCCGACCGTGTGGTTGGTGGCAAAGTGACCGACAATGACCAGGCGGCGGTGAGGAGAGGGGGGGACGAGGGGGGGTTGCGTCAGGCAGTGGTGGTACACGACGCGCTCGAGCCGGGGCCAGAGGGGAAGGAGGTGGTCCCACTCTGGTTGAGCGTTGGCGTAGCGCTGCACGTCGTGGTGAAAGAGAAGGTTGTGGGGCGTAGTGGTGCCCGCCGCCGGAGTGTTGGTGATGTTCACGGTCGTGACACCAGGCGCCATGGCGGCAATCCGAGTCCACACCACGCGTTGGTCTTCGCGTGCCCTGATGTTGTACTTGAAAACTCGCCCCAGAGACTTCTCGTTGCTCTTGATGGCACCGTTGGGGCGGCTGAGGTCCTGGACGGCATCACCCTCGAACGACACCGCTTGAACCGACGCGAATGGGCAAATGATAGGGTTGGGCGGGAATTGTGCGCGCAACCGCGCATTGGCCTGAAGCCAAACGGTAAGACCCGCCTTGTAAGACCCGCCTTGTCCACGACCTCAACCTCGGTGACGGCCAGGTAGGAGGCTTTGAGGAATGTCTGGGCGAACGCACCACCCCAGGAAGGAGGCGGAGCTGTGTTGGCGTCAAACGAGATTGACAAACCCGTAGGCCGAAGGTTGTCGCGCACGAGGTGAGGCGTGTGCATGAGGGCGATGGCAGTGTTGTGGTCGAGGTGACTACCGAGGTTGGCCCAGATTGGTCCTGTAGAGTGTCAGTAACACGACAATGACGGATGTGGTGAGGGTGGTGGTATGACTTACCCAACTCGGCGCGGTCGACGAAAGCGTGGGTGTTGACTGGGGCAGACATTGCGAGTTAAACAGCCCGTTCCGCTCAGACCACGACGTCCCGCAGGAATGTGTATAGCACCAAGCCTGACGGCGACGCCTCCGTATAGGCACCTGCAGGGCCATACGGGATGCGGACCTCCTCGTCGTCGTCGCGCTTGATGCGCGCCAGCGGACCGAGGTTGGTGAAAATGACCTCGAATCCGAAGGGCACGCCAGCGTCGACATCCTCAAGGGTGAGGACCGTGCGGCGGGGACGGGAGGCGTAGTGGATGTATATGGTCAAGGTGACATGGGCGGAGGGCGGGGGAAGGGGTGGCTGGGACAGGCAGTCGAAAAACGAGACGACCTGGAGGTGGCGCCACAGAGGGAACAGAAAGCGCCACTCTGGCTGTGTGGCCAGGTGGCAGGCGATGTCCTCGTCCACGTCGACAGGAGTGGGGAGACTCGACGCGGTGATGTCGACAGTCTTGACCATCGGCGACATCTCGGCCAGGTGACGCCACAGGGCGTGCTGCGCGTCGCGTTCGGTGAGCATGTACGCGGCCGGCTCGAGGTGGTAACGAAGCGATTGTTGGATCGCCTCGTTAACACGGCCGAGCTGCTTGACGGCCGTGGGCGTGAACGAGATTGTACGGACTGCCAAGAACGCGTCTCCGATCCAGTGGTCGTCTTGAAGCGATCTGCCCGCGCCCAGCCAGGTCAGGAGAGCAGACTTGTTGGCGACCGTGACGCTCTTGATGCCCCGGTACATGGCCATCAAGAACGCCTCGCCTTCTTGACCCCACGTCAGGGGTGCCGACATGCCGCTGGTGGCAGTCATGCAGAAGTTGCTGGGCTTCGTGTTGTGGCGCGCCATGCTGCACGCGTGGAGGACATTGACGGTAGTGTCAAAGTCAAGGAAGGGACAGGGCAGGTGGAGGAGGGTGGCTGTACGGCGGTCAGCAACTGGGAATGAACCAATGTGGTAAACGGTTGCAGTGCTTACGGAGAAGTGGATGAGATTGAGCAGTCATGGTAGAGGTGTGTTGTGGTTGTGTCATGAAAGTAATGGGAGATGTGGTGGTAGAAGCCATAGTGGGAGGCGATGACGAAGGAGAGCGAATGGGCACCAAATATATACCAAATGCATGGGGGGGGGGGGGCATGGGAAGGCGGTGCTGTCTCTGCATCCGCCCAGCGAACAATGCCCCGCTCAAGCACTGTCCCCCTGCGCCCTTCTCAACAGCTACTGTTCACCACCGGCCGAAGGAGCATGCCGCTCTCTCCCCCCCATTGCAGCTGTGCCTCTCCTGCGACATATGTAGTAACGGCGCTGCTGGACGGTGTACGGTGAACAATGTACGGTGAACAATGTACGGTGAACAATGTACGTTGTCTACTGCCACTCACCACTGCTCCACTGCCTTGCGGCCCACCATTGTGGCCAGTGCTAGCTCCCATGTAGTTTGGTGCCCATGCCATTGTGCGCCACCCACTTCCTTGCAACAATGCCCCCCTTAGGGCGCAGACCCCCCATGCACAGAAGGCGACAGAGCGGTGCAGGCGACGCCCCCGCCTTGCCTGACGACGCGTTGGATTCTTGGATTCTTTTCAACGTCTGTGGCAAATAAGAGAATCGGCCAAGTTTCGCCACAACGACAAAAGCGACGTCATGGCATTTTCATGAAACAGAGGCTGCGGCGGTCGCGCTAGCACTCTGTTTTCAATGGAACGATTTGTCTACTGTTCCTTTCTAGCTCTACAGATTGGGCGCGAGCACAAAAGAACGAAGAGTCTTGCGGTGTCCAAAGGAAGCAAATTGAACTAGCCGCCACTTGGGGGCGCCAAAGCGATCCTCACACCCAATCCAACATTCGACCAACTGACATCGAGAGTGGGTTCATACTCAGTATGCTGAACTAACTAACACAAACAATCGTTAGTGCAAAGGCCATGCATATATTCAATGCAATGCAAAGGACCTTTACAGTGATTCAGAAGGCAGCACGTGACTTCTGCGCCCCATGTGGGGCGCCACACTGCCACTTTTTCGTTCCACCCGACTTGTCACCCACATTCTTCCTACACCTCTGCATCTTCTTATACAAGTCTACATGCAACGCAAAGCTCGCTACTCGGCGACAAACACGGCGGCAGCACCCATACCTTACGTAATGTTAGCCAAAGAGCAAGACAGAGAGCAAGAGGAGGCGTGGAAGGTAGGTAGAAGGTGAAGGAGTCGATCCCCGATGCCACAACACCACATAGTGTGTGTTTTTGATCATCCGAGCCGACCCCACCCTCCACGCCGCCCCCACACACGTAGACTCACCGGTACCGATACACATCGAGGTGACGAAGACCTTCTTTCCGGTCTGCTTGGCGATGGACAAGGCGGTGGCGATCTGGCGAGCACCGGTCGCGCCGAGGGGGTGGCCGAAAGCGATGGCGCCACCGTTGAGGTTGACGTTCTCGAAGGGGATGCCGACGGTCTTGATGGACATGACGGCCTGCGAGGCAAAGGCCTCGTTGATCTCCCAGAAGTCGACGTCGTCCTTGGTGATGCCGGCCTTGGCGAGGACGGCGGGGATGGCAAAGGCGGGTCCGATACCCATGACGTTGGGGGGGACACCGACGGCGGCAAAGGCGACGTACTTGCCGAGGATGGGGAGGCCGAGCTTCTGGGCAGTGGAGCGGCGGGCGAGGAGGACGGCGGCGGCACCGTCGGTGACCTGCGAGGCGTTACCGGCGTGGGTCGAGCCGTCCTTGGCAAAGGCGGGCCTGAGCTTGCCGAGCTGCTCGCGGCTGGTGGGGCGGATTCCATCGTCCGAGTCGACAATGATCTCCTTGGTCTCCTCGGTCTTGGGGTCGATCCACTTGACCTTCATCGGGACGGTCTCGTCCTTGAACAGACCGGCCTTCTGGGCGGCGACGGCCTTGGCGTACGAGGCAGCGGCAAAGTCGTCCTGCTCGTCACGGCTGATGCCGTACTGCTTGGCAACGTTCTCCGAGGTGATACCCATGGGGATCAGGCAGTCGGCGGCCTCCTTGTTGGAGAGGACGTCGTCCGAAAAGGCGGCGGGCATGACACCGCCACCGTAGTTCGAGGTCATCGACTCGACACCGGCGCCGATACCAATGTCAATGTCACCGGCCTTGATGGCGTTGGCAATGTTGTTGACGGCCTGGAGACCCGACGAGCACTGGCGGTTGAGGGTAACGAGGGGGACGCTGTTGGGGGGATACAGTCAGCACGTGTCGCGATGGCGCGTGTGCGGATTCACACGGTCCGTATGGAGTGTCCCATGACACCAGCTGTACTCACGAGTGGGGGATGCCAGCAGCGAGCTGAGCCATACGCGAGACGGTGGCACCACCGCCGGGGGGGAGGACGTTACCGACAACAACGTCACTGATAGAGGTGTCAGTTTTGCTTCACTGCCAGCGCATCGCACCAGCCCCTCTCGGACTTACCCGATGAGCGAGGGGTCGACCTTGCCGCGCTTGACAACCTCCTGGAAGACGGCCTTGAGGAGGTCGTCCTGGAGGGTGTCCTTGAGACCGCCCTTCTTGGCCTGGAGAACCGTCAGTGGCTGCTGGGTGGATGCTGACATATCGTGTTATCGAACACTACTCACGCGGGTCAGAGGCGAGCGGACAGCGGCGACGATGACGACGTCGTCGGCCGAGTTGATGAGGAGGCGGGCCTTGCCGAGGCTGGGGAGGGCCGAGGTGATGGACTGGATGGCGTTGGACATGGCTGGGATGGGTGTTTTGGGAAAGGAGAGGGAGGATGAGAAAGAAAGATGCAATGTGCGATGCGGCTATGAGGCTTTAAGAAAGTGGGTGGATACCGGTTACCGGGTGGGCCGGCGACGGGCGGCGAGCGGTGGGCGCGCGGGGGTGACGCCTCTGCCCGTGGGCGCGCGGCATTCCGGCTCTAGCCGCCGTTTTCACAACCGGCGAACGCTGCAGTGGCGCAGTGGTGTATCATTGCTGCATGCGTTTCGCCCGGCCCCCGGCTTTCAGCAGTAGCCACAGAGGCCAGACGCAGCCAGACGATGGGCTATGCATATGTGTTTGGGTGTGCGCAGAGAGTCGTTTGCCTAACCGGCGGTAAACGTGGCCGACCTTTTGCTTTTCGCCCTGACAAAGCCTGACTGGGCAGTGGCCTCACCGTCAGCGGGAGCCGGAGAACACCGGCCGAGAAACCCTCCCAGCCAGGTGCAGGCAGGCTCCAGGCAGTCGCTTGCACCGACGACCACACACGGCGTACACGGCAACGTCATGCGTCCACGAACCGAAATGGCTCGGACGGATGTGGTGCCATGGTGGCGGCCAAGACCGAGATTGTGGACATGTCCGAACGTGGGCCAAGGCCCCCCTCCCCACAAACAAACGCCCCAGCCCATCTCCGTCCTCATTCATGCTACCCTCCAGTGGCCCCATGGCCCCACAGTCTGTCCACATGGCCACGGAGATGCCACTGGCTGGCCGCAGATCCACGGGGATCAAAGCCAAGCGCCAACACCAGTTTCACCGGGACGGGCAGTATCCGACCACATGGGCTCTCACTCACTGTCAAAGTGGTACATAGGTGTTGCCGGGGGAAAATGTCACCCTGGTCTGTCTAAGGACGTCCGTCCGCACCGCCTGTCCGTTCACTACTGTCGAGGAGAGGACAGACGGAAACGATAACCGGACGGAACACGGAATTTTCTACAAGCTGCCTTCTCTTCTGTCTCTCTACTCCAAAACTGCGTTTCTGCCTTCTATCCCAGGAAGGAGAACGCAAACAGGTGCAGTGCGATGGAGGCAACGGCAAAGTCGGCAAAGGCGCTGCAAGATGCGTCAGCAGAGGTAAACGACAACGGTGGCCCGGGGATAAGAGGCCGACATGAGAGACAACACCAGCATCGCACGACCTCCACCAGCCAAACGTCACAACATGCCAGACGTTCGCGCCACCAGTACAAGCTGACCAAACAAACAGTGGCGATGCTGGCCAGGTACTGCGCGCGCCTATGCTTCAACTGGGTAGGCGAACCGTGTCCGCAGCACCAAAAGGCGACCAGCTGTCCCGCACCCGCTCTCTTCAACCCAAATAAGCCACACTCACCGCTCTTGTGACACCTCCTTGAACTCTTCGTCGCGTCCAGGCGAGACCTGCGCCCGAAGACCCGCGAGAAGACAGAACTGGCCGACAGTGGAACCAAAGCTGTGCAGGTGGTTAGCATGACTGCGGCGCAGGTGTCGCGAAGAAGTGGAGCAAAGCGTGGTGCAGAGCGCACGCGAAAGCAACGACGGCGGCGGGCAGCACCGCACGCGCCGGCGCAGAGGACTCACCCGCCAACAAACGCGCCGTAAGGGTGGGACGTGATGAGGATGCGGTAGGCAAACTGTGTGACGCCCGAGATGATGAGGAAGGCCAGGAAGCAGTCGATGAGCTTGACACGGGCCGGGGTCGTGCTCTTGTAGTTTGCAACGAGTGTGTTGAGGGAGCTCTTGAGCTCTGTGGAGGAAGGGGCGGACATGTTTGTAGAGCGGCGACGCGGGATGCAAAGACGGCGAACAAGCAGGGGGGTATGTAGTTGGTGGTGGGGTCACAAAGTGCACTCGACGTGCTGGTCGTTGGGCACAAAGTGGTCGACGACGGCGTCACTGCGGGCGCGTCGCGACGTGGAGGAGATTGCACGTGGTTAAACGTGGGGTCGAATAAAATCAATTACTCGGAGATCATCGCTCACTCTCTGGTTGTCGATTTCATGACCACCGACGCAGGTCCCAAGCTTTGGTGTGTCTCCATCGCTCCTCCCATCGCTCCCCCACCGCGCCCACCATGTCATCAGGAAAGACAAACGCTCGCGGCGTCGACATGTCGTACCACCCACGCGGCTTTGTGAGCGACAACACTTCTCCCCTGTGGCCCACCAACTGACTCCATCACAGGACGAGTCCGCCTCGCTCATGCGCGCTCGCAAGCCCTACAACGTGCGCAACCTCATCACCGGCGGCGCCATCGTCGCGTTCATTGCTAGCGTGTACATCTACTCGATCTCGGCTGTCAAGCAGGACGACTTTGTGAGTACCCGCGACACACACCTGATGTTTTGCCACTGACGCACACACCCAACAGTCCGACGTCGTCGACCTCCTGCCCCCAGAGGCCGAGCGCAAGTTTATCCGCTCGATCGAGGACGAGGAGAAGGACAAGCGACTGGGCGTGACCCCCGAGACCATTGTCGTGGACAAGGTTGCTCCCCCAGCACCTGCGGGCCCCACGGGTGTCATGGCATACCTGCCCCGCCGCCTGCACGACATTGAGTGGATTAAGACCCGCGGTTGGGTCGAGGAGGGCAAGGGCAACGTCCTTGTCTGGGGCGCGCCCAACGTCGACAATGTCGGCAAGCTGCACGACGCTGCCAACTCCCGCGGCACCAAGCGCCAGGTTTAAGACGGCGCTCGTAATCGGAGGTCTCCCCACTTTTATCTAGACACGATGCCCCATAGTATGGCGTACAATGGCATGACACTGCTCTCTACATCATAATCAGGTCGTGGAGACGTTACACGGCGGGCTGGAGGTGTCAGCTGGGTTCCTGACATGCCAGCTACTCACCCTCAGAGCACGGAGACGCTCGGCCAAGCGGCCGTCCTCCTCCATGGGCGCCTCGGTCTGCGGGGTGACGGCAATCTGCTCAGAGGGGACCTTGGCCTCGCCGAGACCGTGCTGGATCTCGAGGCCGGCCTCGTCGGCCACCTGGTTGATGAGCGAGTCCACCTGGTCCTGCGGCGTGGTGAGGGCCGTGGTGTCCGACATGGTCGACTCCATGTACGAGGTCTGCACGTCCAGGTCGGAGAACTGCGACTCAAACTTGTCCATGACGAGCGATATCTGCGCGGTTAGTTACGACGCAAACGGTGCAACTTACCCTCTCCAGGTTCATGCTCTCCATCGCCTTGTCCATGCCCTTGACGACCTGGCCCATGCTGTTTGTCACCGTGCGCATCGTCACTGCCGTCTCCACACGACTCGCCACCGCATCGATCCTCGATGCCAGACGCAGCAGGTTCAGGCCCTCGGTCTTCTTACGGATCGCATTCTGGGCATAGATGCGCGCTCCCTCCGTGTTGCCCTTCTGGAGCGCCTGTGGGGGGTGTTAGCCACCGGGGAACCATCAGTAGCTATCTACCCACCGCCTTGAGCTTGTTCTTCTCGGCTGTCTCGTCCTTGTTAGCCTTCTTGGCCTGGCGCTGCAGCGACTTGGCTGTAAACTGTTTACGGGGTTAGTGGAGCAGCCCGAGGCTGTGCGGTGGCGCACCTTGAGCTGGAAGAGGGCCTCTGGGACTGTCAGCTGCATCCCGGTAGCTAAGTCAGCTTACTCTCGAGGTTACTCATCGTGAAGACAATGTGTGTGGGTGTATGGGGGGTGCGACGAGATGTGTGGATGCAATGGCAAAGAGTTGCCGCCCGACCTGGATGGAAGCACGGCGGGGGCGTCATCGTTGACGGGGGACGGTGGTGGGTTAAGATTTGATTCCGCGTCCACCTGTCCGTGGAGATCAATGTCGGCACAGCCGGACGCGTCGTGGATGGGCCAGCAGAGCCAGCGGCCAGGGGACAACTCGAAGGCACCTTTGTCCATTTTCTCCCTCTCTCCCACCCCCACCTCTTCACCATCTCTGGCGTATCCCGGCAGACTCGTCTCTGTCGAGCCCCATTCACCCAGCAGCGCATCCACAGCGCTTTCGGCAGGCAGGTCCTCCGACAGGGCCCAACATCCACACCCACTTGACCAACATCCTCCAACTCGCTCTCCCTCCAACCCTCATCGTGGCGCAGGCCGTCCTCTCAACATGATCTCCCTCCTGCATCTGCTCTCCTATGTGGGGGCTCTGACCGCTTTTGTCTTTGTGACTCTGTCGCTCGGTAGGTGCAAAACACTCAGACCAAACACTGACATGTTCAGCGAGCGGCCTCCTCTGGATTGCAGAGCTTATCGAGGAACAGTCGCGCCTGGCAAAGGTCGTGGGCGTGCGAGCAATTTACGTGAGTCGGATAGAGAAAGCAGACTCTTACTGACCCGTACTAGGTCATTATCGTGCTGCACGCGCTCCTCTACGTCACCGATGCCCTCCCCTTTGGCCACACCGTGTTCTCAATTTTCTGCCACCTGGTGTACCTGCAACACTTTTCACACTCGTGGCCGTTCATCTCCTTGACGTCGCCAGTCTTCATCCTCTCGTGTGTGCTCGTCGTCGTGGACCACTTTATCTGGTTCTTCCACTTTGCCGCCATTGCCCAAGAGGCCAAAAAGTACCGTGCCGCAAAGTACCGCTACTCGCACCAGCCCACCATTATCAGGAATGCCCCCTCGTTCATGGACGTCGCGGCCTTCTTCGCCATTTGTGTCTGGTTCATCCCCTTGTTCCTCTTCCTCAGCCTGAGCGCAAACGACAACGTGATCCCTTCCTTTGGTGAGTTGAGACACTTTTTTTCAATGGTGCCTGTCAACTGACCACGGTTTTCCAGACACGTCTGCGCCCCCGTCGCCCATGGGTGCAACGATCGATCTGTCGGGCACACCCCAAGCCAGTGCTCCCCGCTCGCGCAGGTCGGTGGCCTCGTCGTCGTTGATGAAGGCGGTCCTGGCGCCAGTCATGGGCTTTATCCCGCGTCTTGGTCGCCGACGAACCGCCGACGGTCTCATTGCGCCTCAGCGTTCCTCCAGCCCTCTGCCCTCTTCTACATTGGCAACGGAAGGGTACAGCCCATGGGGATCAGAGTACTCGGCGTCCACGCCTCCGCCACCGATGTACTCGTCGACTTCGGCGCTGGGCCTCGGACCTGAGGGCAGCGGTAGCGGTACCCGCGGCGCCGGCGCGTTCACGCCTCCCCCGCTTCGTCGCCCCACTTCGACCCCGCCGAAATCGAGGAGCAACAGCGTGATGCAGGAGGCGCAGGACGAAGGAGCGAGCTCGCAGCTCCGGACACCAACAAATGCCGGTGGCCGCCGTCCGCCTATGAGGAGGCAGACTTTGGGTACCGATCGTACGGACGATGGTGGTAGAAAGGACGATTAAAGCAGACAGAGAGATACAGTGTAGATACAATTGGCGGCCTGTATGCACATAGCACATCCCAAGTATGGCCACAAAGGCGACAGCGCTGTCGTGTTGGCCACTTTGAGCTTGTTTACCCGATTTTGGCTCCGCTGCGGTGGCCGCACACACCTGTGACGCATGTCCGCCGCTTGATTGATGCTGTTCACTTGCTACATCGCATCGTCTCACCCGGCCCCCCACTACACACCATACCCCGCCCACTACCACCTCATCCCAGTCGCACACCCACCTCCTGCCTGCCTGGGCCCGGCCTCGCCATGACTCCCGCTGTCTAGCTACGACCCCCACTCCATCACACCACCCCCCACCCACAATGACCAACGCCAACCCCGTCAACTGGCTCTTCCTTGCCGAGCTCTGTGTCGTGGTCATTGTGACCGCGGCATTTCTGTTCTACTGGAACAGGTTACTCGGCAGTGCCATTGCAGCGGTCATTCGCATCATCTCATGGCGCGCGTTCAACGTGTACATTGTCATCGGGTCGTTCCAAATCTCCCCGCTCGCGGGACGCATTGCGTTCCGCGACGTAGAGTACCACTCGAGCAACATATCGTTTCGCGCACTCCATGGTAACATTACGTTTCGGTACTGGAAGCCTCGCGTACGCCAGGACGACGACTCGGAATCGTCGAACCCCAAGCGAGGTGAGTTGAAGTAAACCAAACCGCTGTGCCGTGTCGCCGCCCAAGCTGACTTGGCCTCTTAGCACGCCTGCCCTGCCGAATCGTCGTCAATGCCGAAGGTGTTGAAGCCTTCTTTTACAACCGTACACCAGCATACGATGCCATCGTGGAGCGCATGAAGAAGCACGAGCGCGGAGCGGCCGATGCGCGTGGCGAGGACTCGTCGCCGCCTTCCGACGCCGCAAACGCCTCACGAAGTAACGGTGCGCGTCTGCGCAAGCGACCAGCCATGTCGCGCGATCAGTCGTCCAACTCGTCCAAACCGACGACGAGTACGGATGAGATTGGTACGTGTGGACATTCCAGTGACGCCCCCTCCATCTAACACCCATGCAGCAGCTCCCAAGCCCGAGACGCCGGCCGCCGCCACCGACACGAGCGCCCCGCTGGGCCTCTCGTGGTTTATGGAGTCTCTCCCGCTCGACATTCGCATCGTCACGGGCTCGATTGTCCTTGGAAGCGACGCGACGCCCATGATCCTCATTGCCGACTTTAAGCGTGCCAGCGGCATTGTCGAGGTCACGGACGCCAGGTCCATTTGCGACCTGTACAAGACGAGCTACAACCTGCAGCTGCAGGACCTGACCGTCTTGATGCGCACAAATCCCGACCACTCGGGCACGCTTCTGGCGCACGGAAAGCGGGTGTACGACGAGCTGCTTAACCGCAAGCCCGAGCTGGCCGAGCAAACACCGTCGTCCATCTCGACGCGGTCCGGATTCCACTGGATCGCAAAGCTCGTGCCACAGATATTCGACCTGCCCTCGGTGCCCGTTGGCGTCCCTACGGACCGTGTTTGGAAGGGACTGGCGCGATACCGCTTGGATGAGACCGAGGGTTCTGTCAAGCAACGCGAAGAGCCACAGTACGCCAAGGTCGCGACGCTCCTCACGACGCGCGCAATGGACATTACCTATGCGTCAGATGCGCCTGGCCCCGTCCCCGAGTCGGCGGACGCATGCGATATCGACCCCACAGACCAGATTGGCAACATTGAGCCACCGCCAGAATACGGTGTCGACATTGTGCTGCATGGTGGAAACATCAATTACGGACCGTGGGCCGATCGGCAGCGCGACGCGCTCCAAAAGGCGTTTGCCCCCTCCATCTTCTTCGACTCGGAGCCTCGAGCACGGTTACGGGCCGGCGAAACGCGTGTTCACTCGACCATGGTGGTGAACGTGACCATGACAGAAAAGACGACGCTGCGCATCCCCACGCGCGAGCCGTCAAAGAACTGGCAGTTTGACAACGTCAAGGGCCCCGTCGAACGCAAGTACGGCTGGCTCGACGTTGTTGTCGGTCCCAACTCGTCCGTCTGCTACACGCAAGCGCAAGTCGCCACGCAGCACGGGTACGATTCCATGATGGTTCTCCATCTCGACTCTCTCGACATTGCTTCCAGTGTAAACCTACAATCGTTTGTTGTCGCCAAGGCTTGTAAAGTAAGCTAAGGGGTGTGCCTCAGGAGCTGACATTCCAGCTATCAATGACCATGCCAACGCCGCTCGTGTGGGACGCGCAGCGTAGCTGGGGCATTGACATGACCCTCGACACACCAGATATCCTGCTCATGCGCGAGCACGTTGCTCTCATTTCCGACCTGTCTCGTGACTGGAGCGGCGCGACGACAGGTGACTTTCGCCACTTTGTCCCCATGCACTACAGCTTCCGAGTGTCCATGGTCAACTATGCCCTCCACCTCTTTATCAACGACTTTAACATTGTCGACGTGCCACGGTCTCGAGACCATAATGGTGAGCTGTTTCTGTGCGCACGGTGTAGCTAACGATCGCAGCCTTTGTTGACATTGCCGGTCCACGACTGGACGCCTGCGTTGCCGTCTCGTCCACGCGCTACCGCCCCGAGTTTTCCATTGTTCCATTCACCATTGAGGCCAAGGACGCGCGCGTCGACGTTGGCCTCCCCAACTGGGACACGCACCGCACGTTTGGCCGCGGCGGAACCCTCGAGGTCGGTAAAGTCAACGACCTCAAAGTGTCGGGCTCGTACCGGTACTATTCAATGCCCAAACCCGACCATGTGGAAATGCTCAAACTACACATTGAGGGCGAGCGCGTCGCGTTCAAGGCGCTCGGTTGGGTTGTGCGCCGCCTCTTCTGCGTAAAGGACAACTACTTCGGCAACTTTACCCAGTTTTCCACCATGCAGGAGTTTCTGGAAAAGTTTGACCACAGCCCAGACTCGGTCGGCGACCCCATCATTCAGAAATACCGACCGGGCCGTTCAGACTCGTTTGCGGTGCACCTCACCGTCGACGTGCGTGACTCCTTGGTCCTCATGTCGGACGAGATATACGGCGTCGACAACGGCATTGCCATCCCCGTCCCGCACCTTCAGCTTGACCTCAAGACGGGCGAGTTCCAAATGGACATGACGCTCGACGCCGCGCCAACGTATGCGATTGCGTGCGACAGTATCGACGACGCGTTCAAGGCTGGTTCTGGGCCACTGGCACGGTCCCAGGACGTGGTGTTCGTTGAGGGTATCGTCATCAAGGCGAACCGTCTCTTTGGCCCGCAACCCCGTGCCACAACATACTTTTGTCTGTGGGAGCTCAACTTTGCGCGCATTTCAGCATTCCTCTCGCCCGAGTTCAAGGAGCGCTTGGCAGGCGTCGGGTCTGCGGTCGGGTGTACGTTTACCGACCGGGACAATGCGCCTGCATCAATCTACTTGGCCAAGACGCCTCCAGATGGTGAGATTCGCGAATGAAACCGGCGCTAATCTCTCTCTCAGCAACGTTTGTAAAGTTGACAATCGACCACGTCACTGCGCTCCTCTCCGAAGGCTCGTCGGCCATCGCGATCGAGCTGCCACGGGGCATCTTCATTGACACGAGCTCCATGGCGTCCCAATCGTGCGGCTCGGTCATGGGTTTGGGCCTGCCGAGCATATCGGCCCATATCCTCCGCCGTGCACCGCATCACAGGCGCTGGGATCCCGTTGGTACCCTCGGCACCGGTGTGTCTGTGGACATTTACAAGGTACCCAAGGGCTGGGAGGCCGAGGCCAAGAAGCAGCAAGAGTTTATGAAGGAGCAAGACGAGCCGACGATGCGTGTTCCCTTCCTTTGGGGCGGCACCGACAAGCACCCGGACGAGCTAGGCGTGCACGTCAGCGGCATTTATCTCCCACGACCTCAAAAGCCTGACATCGGTTGGCCAGAACCGTCAGAGGCAGATTCCGCCGAGGACCGTCTCTTGGACTATGACTCGTCGTCGCCTGGTACCTCGAGCGACGACCATTCCATCGCGACGAGTATCCCGCTCTCACGCATGTCGCGGAAACGCCGGTCACGCGGCGCCATGCCGGCTGTGGACGAGGACTCGCTCGGTGACGAGTCTGACAGCGTCTCGAGCGTGTCCACTGCCTCGTCGCACTCGACGACAAAGACCAGTGGCACTGGCATTCTGCCCGACCCAGCGGCCATCCTGGAAGACCGGCTCCAGTCATTCCGCCGCATCCACCAGCGTGCGCGTCGTGTCTTTGACCATGCGACGCCTGGGCGGGACACGGTCGACGACCCGACTAATGACGACATGCCCTTCTCCTCTCTCACGATCACGGACGGGGCCATTTTCCGTATCAACCTCGAAAAGACAATGGTGGACTTGAACCCTGCAACAGTGTTCGCAGCACATGCTGTCATGGTTGCCATGGGCGCGGTGGTGAGCAGCTGAATGTTCGTAATTTGATGACAACTGACACTTTTTTGGCAGCAAACACCGACCGAGGCGCTTCTTGACCAGCTGCTCACCAGCCACGTCTCTGCCGTACTCAAAGACAGCACGGAGCGTGGCTCGGCGCTATACGACATCAACCTTCCTTCCCTCGACGTACGCGTGGCCCATGGCCGCTACAGCAGCCCCGACTCGCTCGTCCAGCTTTCGCTCACGGGTACAAACTGCCGTGTGGTACAGACCCCCGTGCCCGACTCGGAAGCATCGACGACAGACGCCTCGGTCGGAGTCAAGACTCTAGCCGTCACTGTCTCGCGGCACCAGACTGGCGCATCGAGTATCTCCCTTCTCGACGTCCCGTCCATTGCTCTCGAGGCCCGACACGACAAAACCATCCCCTTTGTCCACCTCTCTACCCTCGACCTGGGCCTGACATTCCACAACGGGGCAAGCGACCAAACGATCCAGGTCAAGAGTCGGGACATCTCGGTTCATGGAGCCACAGCAAGTGTCCCGGTGATCTCATATCTCCTTGACGAGTGGCAACCAGTCTTCAAGAGTCTCAAGGACAAACCCGCCGGCTATACGTTTGCGGACGCCATCTACGACATTGTAAACGAGACGGTCAGCAACAGCAACTCCATGTCGTTGCCTGCGTTCATGTACGAGGGATCGTACGGTCTACACGTCAGCGACCAGCGTAACATTCGCAAAGACTTTGGTTGGTTCACCTTGTCGCGTCTCCGCCACTGGTACCGCTTGGCCCAAAGGGAGCACCTTACTCCGCCCCCGTCGACCAAGCCGCATCCATCACGTGCCGAGATGGCGCGTGCCGCCGTCGCGGAGCTGCTCAAAATCGACGAGGCCTTTGGCGTCGGCGAAGAGTTGATTGTGTCGCAGCCATTCCTTATCAAGGCGTTTGGCAAAGACCTCAAGACGGCAGGACAGCAACCCGCCCCGCCCAAGAACAAGTCGCGAGGCATCTTTGTCAATGCCGATTCTGTTTCGGTGCGCCACCACGGTCGTTTGCTCGAGAACAACTCCATCGTCCCAAGCATCCTCCTCATTGAGGGCACGACCATTGCGAGCCAAACGACGGTCACCTATGACAACGGCGGTGTTCCAACGACCGACGTGCGCACCCACGTCACCGTGCAGAACACAAACCTCGACCTGCGCAACAGCTTCCTTGCGGCACACGAGGCCATCCTCACGCATTTCCAGACGCACCGCAAGGAGATTCACGAGGAATTCCACGAGATCCCCGTCGTCCAGACCTTTGACCACGCCTCTGTTATTGTGGTGGACATGAACCTTGGCAAGATCGGAACGTCCATCACTGCCGGCGGACTATGTCTTGACCTCGGCATTGAAGGCGCCCAAGGTTCCGCCACTATCGAGCGCGGCCAAACCACCGATCACGACCACAACATGCATCACAACCAAGAGCACAATGCGGCATTCCTCAACTGCTCCTCCGTCTCGGCGGTGCTGCGAGAGGCCGCAGACGAGGACCGGCGCGTCGAGAATACCGAGCGCGTTCTGGTCACCAGTGCCCTGCGCGGACTGCGTTTCACCGCCGACACGAACCGCAACAGTGCCAGCAGCAAGGCGGAATGCCGGTTGTTGCTTGGCGTCGAGTCTTTAGACTTTGACTCGCGCCCACAACTCAAGGCGTTCTACGACTTTGGCCGGGACTGGCGCGAGACGCATTATCCACTATACGAACCGGCGTTTGAGCAGCTCAAGGCCGTCCTCGACCAACGTCGCTCGGAAAAGTCCACTCCCAGAACCACGACGCCGAGTGTTACGCCCAAGCCACACGGGCTGGCACCGTCGTGGGAGGAACCGTCGTCCAGGCCATCGTTGACCGAGTCCATGATGATCGACGTCTACATTGGCGCGGTACACATGCAGGCTCGCGCTGCCAAGGGCCTTTGGCTCGGCTGGGACATGGGCCAGGTGTACATTACGCGTCAAGGCTCCAACGACCTCATCCAGTTTGGCCTCCGTGTCGAGCCACAAGTAGTGGGCGCGTACACGACCGCCAAGCGCATCAGGACAAAGGACTCTTCGATCGTGCGCCTGCCCTCCATCATGGCGACGGGCACGTACAAGAAGGAGGACGGTCGCCCGCACCTCACCACCATGGTCAACCTCGGCATGTTTACCGGTATCATCAAGCCAGCCGTCCTCGACCGCCTGCTTTCCCTTCACCAGCGACTTGGCAACGACGTCATGGAAGTTCTCCGAGAGTACCGCGGCCAGCAGCAGCCGACGACGCCGCCCGAGGTGGTGACGCCCCCGAACCCAACTCCGCTCATCTTCCGCGTGCAGGCGAGCATCGCCGGAGTGCGTGTGGGTCTGCGCGCCGACGACGTACCGACCACACTCATGTTCGAGGCCCTCGAGTTGAACGCTTCAGCCAGTAACCTGGACGGCAAGTCGCTGCAGTGGAATGCAAAGGCCAACCATGTCGGCCTGTCGCTCATTCGCCTGACCGACGGCGGATCGTACCAAAACGCCCAGCCTCTCAGGGGCTCGAGGTCGGTCTCGAT
The DNA here is from genome assembly GCF_003942205.1 of Apiotrichum porosum. NCBI lineage: Eukaryota > Fungi > Basidiomycota > Tremellomycetes > Trichosporonales > Trichosporonaceae > Apiotrichum > Apiotrichum porosum. The sequence continues at coordinate 1,765,681 of NW_021167110.1, read as the reverse complement.
GATGTTTGACATTGCCGCGGGCGAGACGCCAGGTGCCGACAATACGCCATCCAAGCTCTCCATCAGCTTTAGCCGTGTCCACACGGTCATGCACGTCGCTGCTCTGAGCGAAGTGAGCGACCTGATCCGCAGTTGGTCCTCGGACATTTCGGTCCTGCGCGAGGTCCACGCGCAGGAGATGGCCGAGGTCAAGGAACGCACCACGCGCGTTCTCAAGAAGATTGAGACGAGCAGCTCCAATCCGGCTTTGAGTGGTAGTGGTGCGTCGACCGTCGCCGATAATGCCATGGCCATCGAGACGTGGTTTTCCAGGCGTGTCCTCACCCTCGATGTGTCTGGTATCGGAGTCGCTATCCCTCTGGATCACGGTACCACCATCGACTTTGGCAAGAGCGCAGGTGGAGGCGGACCGGCACTCCTCTACTCCATCCGCATGATCAGCCTCACCACGAGTCGTAACGAGACTGCGCGCTTCCGCGTGCAGCAGACCTCGCTGCAGTTCCTGGAGAAGTTTGACGCTGGAATCGCCGAGCACTTTTCGGGTGCTTTCCACACCACGTCAAACCGCATGGTCCTGCCCACTATTGAAATGGAGGGCCAGATGTCGTCCACTGATGACTCGTGGAACATCAATGCCCACTGCTCGGCAACCGACTTCAAGCTGTCGCTCACACCCGACATTGCCGACGGTATCGCTTCCCTCGTTGAAATGTACGACCATGGCAAGGTGCAGCTCCAGCAGATGGAACGCGATTACCTCACCGAGTGGGCCAAGACCGAGGGCGAGCAGCCAGAGTCTGTGGCAACAAAGTATGATGCCGACGCTCTGCCGAAAAAGTCAAAGCACCTCGTCGTTCACATGTCGTTCCGCTTTGACAGCGGTCTGGTCGAGCTTCACCGTCCCATCCACATGCCCGACGCCAACCCAGAGAACCCAGTCTCTGCCCGCTACCGTCCCCGACGCATCCACCACGACTCATTCTTCCTCCCCACCGTTTCCATGTGGATGGACTTTAACGGCCCGGATGTGGCGACCACAGATCAAACGGGCGCCTTGCTGTTCAACATTGCGGTCCACGAGAGCCGAAACGTCCTGCGTCCCACCATCCTGCCGTGGTTTGTCGAAATGGTCAACCGCATCGAACAACGCTCCAAGTCGCATGTGGCGCGGCGGCCAGCGTTGCCCAAGGCAACGAGCGCCGAGGCGGTCCCCATCGCCGAACGCGCGCTGGAGCAGTTTGAGAAGATTGAAAACGTCAAGAGTAACAAGCTCAAGCTCCGTGTCACGCTCCGTATCGACCGGTCCGAGCTGCGCCTGTCCTGTGCCCCAGACTCGAACGCGTACATCGACCTCAAGTGGGAGAGTGGTGGTTTTGCCGTCTCGACTCTTCTCGGCGGCAAGGACCAAACCTCGCTCGCTGGTGCTGTCTCGGGTGTCACGGCGTATCTCAGTCACGAGTTTGCTGAACAAGGACGTGGGTGCGTCACGGCTGGTGCCAAGGACCTCGCATTCTCGGTCACCCTGTGCTCGCAGGATGTCGAACAACGCGGCCTGTCGATTGTCCTCGACACCGAGATTGCCGTCCAGTTCCGTCTCGAGGCGTTCAGTGCGTGGCTCATCTTCATGTCCGTGTGGGTCGACAATGCCCCCAAGCTCGACTCTTTCCTCGCCACCGATCCCACTCCTGCCGCCGCCATCGTCGCGCCAGTACCCGCCAGCAGCTCCAACAACTCGAAACTGGGTGTCGTGGCACTTATCCGCTTCCGCAGCGTGGACTTTGATGCCAACGTCGCAGTCACTCAGGCGCGGCTCCAGATGACGCCCATTGTCATCCGCACAGTGTCCAACGGGGAGAGAACCGAGTTTGACCTCAACATCGGCGTTACAAAGGTCACTGCCGAGGGCGACATTTCGGGCGACATTTGCTCTCAGAACCTGCGGTTCGTCACGGTGCGCCGCTCAAAGCGTTCGACCGCCACTTCTGAAAGCAACGTCTTGTCCATGGCGATCGAGGGCGGCGATCTGCGTGGCAACATGTTCATTTCCGGTATGAACATTGTCCGCTTCCAACTCGAGCCGTCCAGAGTCACGCTCGAGGACGATTGGGCCGCCCACTCGCTCGACCCATCTGCCCAAGTCGCGCTCAACTTTATTGTCAAGGCCGGCAACTTCAGTGGCGTCCTCCGCCTGCCCGCCATCCCTCGCCTCCTGGGCGACTTTTACTCCATCTTTGACATGGTCGAGTCCCAGAAGAAGATTGCCGTCCAGCGTTCTGAGACGTTCAAGGCACGCCAGAAGCGCGGGGAGGACAGCATTACACCCATGACCACTGTCGTCCTGCCACAGGCTCCCAAGCGCGCCATGTCTGGCCTGGGCGTGCCCCAGCACACGTCACAGGTGGTCAAGACGGCCCAAATGATGCGCTTCGAGCTCAGCGGTATTGACATTGGCATCTTCAGCGAGGACTATGACGACGGTACCCCGGCCGACTTCTACCGCTTCTACATTGGCAAGATCGAGGCCGACCTCAAGCGTCAAGAGAGTAACGAAGGCTTACCCCTCCGCGACTTGCTCCTGCACGTCTCGTTTGTCGAGTGGCAAACGAGTGATGGCCAGCGTGCCACCAGAATCGAGACACACGACATGACCCCACGCACGCTCATTGACGAGGCCATCAAGCCAGGTCACCGTGACGTGGTCGTCTTGCCGCTCATGACCCTCAGGATGAAGTCGACCGAGCTCAAAGACCCCAACCAGCTCGACTATGACTTTGACCTCGTGTGGGGTCAGACCGATGGTGATATCAAGATCCTGCCCAACTTCTTCGAAGCCGCGTTCAAGTCGTTCCGCAAGCTCCTGCGCGGCATCGACGAGCAGCAGGTCCGCCGCGCTCGTCGTCGCGGTATCGTTCACGCCGCCTCGTCGGCCAAGCTCCGCAAAGCCGAGGCTGCTGGCGAGACGCTTCCGGACGACAAACCTCCCGAGCTCATCTACCACCGTCGCGGCACCGGCCCATTCAACAACCCCGTCCCCAAGCTGCGCGCCCTGGGCGAGACGACTGGCGATGCGGCCATGATGATCCCCCGTATCAAGGGTGCCGTTGGCGAACTGCCAGCCTACTCGCACCGCTTCGTCACACTTCCGCTCGAGGACGGCATGGATATGTGAGTTGGAGCGCGGAAGGGACCCCACACAGGGAATGATGTGCTGACCTCTACTTCCCCCCAGATTACTCAAGCTCTACGAAAAACAACTGCCCGAAATCGCATCGTAGAATCCACGATACCCTGCATGTTGCTACCCACCCGTTTTTTTTGCCACCTTCCATGTACATCAACACATTATGCACGCTTTTATGACCACGAGGCATGAAGTTTACACTACAGCGCGGCTGCATGTGAATCGCTTACAGACAAAACACTTACAGTGCTCTCCCTCTCTATTTCTAGTAGACAAGTCCATGAACAGGGTCTAATCATTCCACTGGACCTGGCGCTCGTTGCGCAAGAATCGCCCCTGCTTGCTAAAACGTGGTCAGCTCATCCTCGTTGCTTTGCACTCACGAGCTCATGGTTTGATGTGGTTTACAAAGCTCTGAATGAGAACGAAGCGATGTTTGCGTCAATGGACACGCGGGGCAGGAGAGGAGGGAGGAGCAGGAGGACCTATGAGGGTGTTAGGTTTGCATGAGTCTGGGGAGACCATCTGGCGCAGACACTCACGACCTTGTCCCACGTCCATGCTTCGTCGTTCGCTGGTGCGTCGACTAGATGTGCCAACTACACCAAAGTCTTCGGCCTGTTGTGCACGCTTGGCCTTGGACATCCGACGCCACCCGTTACAGCAGAAGAGGGTCAGGAGGTGGACGAAGCCTGTTGGCGGAGGCGTCGTTCCCTGGCTTTCACGTTCGAGGAGCCACCGACCGGTGGGCATGGTCATAGGGTGGTGGTGTGTTGGAAAGATGCATGAGGTAGTTGAGAATACATCAATGACGGTCCGATATTATTAGAATCACACCCACATTCGGTACGGAGACACTAACACTGTCATGGCGGCCGACGATCGAGACGAGGGTGGGGCCACTTTCGTTTGTCGGCGGCGTGGTGTTGCGTCACACACTTCTTCGCCCATGAAAACAAAACCCCGCAACCAACAACGGGGCATGCTGTGGTATACCCGTTCCGCATAGCTGTCTATGTGGAGTGCAGTGCACACTAATTTGGGGGATACACTGCCTTGGGCTGGCTCGTTCACCGCTTCTCCCCTGTCTTCTTTGCCAGCCTGGCGCCACTGCCGCCAGGCCACCTGATGTTCTGGGCCATCGGTCACCTGGGATGGCGAGATTGATTTTTCTTCATACAAAGTCTGAAAACCGAGTTTGCAAGCGATGGAATCCGACACGTCTTGGCAGCAAGGTGCAAGCGGTGTCCATGCGTGCTGCCAAGCCAAAGACACGCGCGATTGACGTGGTCTGTAAAGTGTGTGGTACTTGGAGGTTCAACCATCTTCCGGCCGTAATGAGCCAGCCTGTAGCCTGACGCTCGAGGCCGTGGTGCAACTGATTCCAGCCCCATGCCCAAGGTACCCACAACCTTAAATCCAAGGGACGCCGAAGCCGACATTGTTGCTTTTGCCCGTTGCTTTGGATGCGCGGAAACCAGCTGCGGACCTGTGCGAGGCCATGGCTTCAAGAACGTGTTAACGTGTGGCGCTGGCCAGACACTACCCTCCTGAGGCCGCGCGTCGCGTCGGTAAGGCTGGAAAGGGTGAACGATGCAGACTAGAACGCCGAAAGTGGTGTGGGACGATGAGCATTGCAGTGCAACTGTTCGGTTCAGAAATCGGCTCGGCGATCTGCGTCATAAGTTGCCACTCTGCACTCTGCAGTGACAGCTGCAAACGCTGTTGCGCCTGAACACGGCTTGTGCGAAAGGGAGAACACGGCAGCCTAAACTCCCAAGACATGGAACTGTGGGGCCTGACTCGCAACCGCCTCAAGCGGTCAAGTGCACGCGCATCCCTGTTCCACTGCTTGTTGCGAAGGAGTGGACGGTATGTTGCCGAGAGGCCAAGAATAGGGCGTAGCTCCAAACACCGCGCGCCCAAACAGTTGCCCGTCGTTCCACCCGTCCACAGTCGAGATTGTGGGCACCACCAATCTCGTATAACAACACGTACCCGCACGACTAACACCGCCCCAGCTGATGTCCAAGCACCCCCACAATGCCCGGCTCACTTGGTCGGCAAATTGAAGCGCTGTGGCGCAAGAACTGGCAAGTTGCTTCTGCTACAGTAGTGAGCTGCAACTGAACAAATGTAGGATCATCTTTGCTCGTCATTGGAAGGCCACACTGTTCCGAGCTCTACTCTTACCTGCGCTCTACTCCGGTTACCTGATCGCGACCAAGCAGTTCTACAATGACAACAACGTCTACTCGGCAGGCGAGGCGAAGCCCATGCAGCCGCTGCCCACCAACCTGCTTGGCAACATGCTCGTCGTTGCCGGGGCACCCGACGGTTCCACGGCCCACACCCTTGTGACGACTGCTCTCAGTTCCACAGGCGTCGATGCCAATGTGCAGTATGTCGACGCAGCACAGGACATTGTCACCATGTGTCCAGAGAGCTTTGGCGACATCTCACCTTGCTTTGCCGGACTGGTGTTTGGCGACCTCGACGTTTCCACCGGCACGCTCAACTACACCATGCGAGGCGACGACGGTCTCACCCAGGTCGACCCAGTCGACCTTGCCAATGACGACTTTCAGAAGCGCTTCCTCCCCCTCCAGTGGGCGATTGAGAGCGTGCGTGCGGCAGCCATGTGGACGTTGCTAACGGTACAGACGTGGATCAACATGACGACTGGAACGCTGCCAGACCCTCCACTCGTCTGGGAGTACACGACCGAGACGCAGGAGCAGTACAAAGAGTCGCTGCGCAAGAGTGAGCTTTGGGGCGCCCAACAGCTAATAGCTGACTTTCAGCCTTTGCCAAGAACATTCGGTCGATGCTTGTTGTCTCGTACATTATCGCCTTCTTCCCAGTCCTGTACACTATGGCAGGCCGTATGGCCGCCGAGAGACAGGCCAAGCTCACGGAACATCTCGCCGTCATGGGCTGCAGTACACTTGCGCGCATCGTCTCCTGGCACCTCTCTGTCAGCGCCGTACACCTCCCAGGCTGGGTCGCCATGGCTTCAATCTACTATGTCGGCATCTTCAAACACTGTGGTGTCGGGGTGGTGATCGCGACGTTTATCATCGCTGGACTCCTTCTGGCCAGTTGGTCAATGCTCGTAGCTGCCCCGTTCGCACGACACCCTACCATTGCTGCTATCATTTGTGAGTTACACAGCTTCCAATAATGCTAACTCTCCAGGCTGTGGTGCCGCGCTGTTTCTCTCCATCTTCGCCCAGCTCATCGGCTCCAACCTCGGCGCCGAGATTGTGCTCACCTTCATCTTCCCGCCAATGTACATCATCTTCTCGCTCAGAACCTTTGGGTCTTGGGAAATCCCGCCCCTCACGCTCAACGTCGCCAAGAAGAGTCCCGACGGCGACGCTCCCATCATTGCGCTGATGGTGGTCGCTATCGTTGCCATCTTTGTGTACCCTTGCTTTGCGGTCTTGGTTGAGCATCTGCTCTATGACGTTCGTCCCACTCACGGTAGAGGCTGGTTCTTTGGCAAGCGCCTCGACGACAATGCCCTTCCGTCTAGCGTTGCCGTCAGCATCAACCACCTCCGGAAGCGGTACGCGTCGCGGAGGTATCTGCTCTTTGGCAAGAAGCACGAGACGGTCGCCATTGAGGACTTGTCCTTTGACATTCCTCGTTCCCAAATTTTCTGCCTTTTGGGCCGCAACGGCGCTGCAAAGTCGACGACGCTCAATGCCATCTCGGGCTTGGTGAGCACGTCTGGCGGTGCGGTGCGGTACGCCGACGACCTCAAGATTGGCGTTGCGTCTCAGCAAGACGTGCTCTGGGACGACCTCACGCCCGAGCAGCACGTCCGCCTGTGGCATGCCATCAAGCAGGGTGGCAAGTCGAGCAAGCAGGATCATCTGGACCTCCTCACCCACTGCGACCTGTCCAAGAAGCTGGGCACGCTCGCCAAGACCCTGTCCGGTGGCCAGAAACGCAAGCTTGCTCTCGCGTGCGCGTTGGCCGGCGGCTCGGACCTGCTCCTCCTCGACGAGGTCAGCAGCGGTCTCGACCCAATCTCACGCCGCGCCATCTGGCGCCTCATTGCTGCCAACCGCGGTACGGCCACTATTGTCCTCACGACCCATTTCCTCGACGAGGCAGACTACCTCGGCGACAACATTGCCATTCTCAAGGCTCCCGGTCAGCTGCTTGCGGTGGACAGTCCCGTGGCGCTCAAGACGCGTCTTGGCCGCGGCTTCACCATCGCCCTGACGGACACGCCTGGAGTGGACCCAATGTCGGTTCTCGACGTTCTTCGTGAGGAGGATCCCGAGGTTACGTACAAGTATGGCAAGGGGAGGACATTCTTCATTACGGGCAGCAACGACATTGCCCTTGTTCGCGGCCTGACTGCGCGACTGGAAAAGCTACGTCGGCAACGGCCGAACATGCACTTCCAAGTCGGCAGCACAACCCTCGAGGAGGTGTTCCTCGACTTGAACGCCGACCCGACGCTGGAGTCATCCGACGCACCCGGTGCGGACCCCGAGCTTACCGCCACGCGCTCTGCTCTTACCAAGACGGCGTCCGAGGGCACCGACCTGGAGAACAGCACACCGGAACTCGAGCGCACCATTACAAAGGGACAGCTGTTCCTGACTGCCGGACGCAAACGACCTTGGGTGCGCAACGAGGTGGAGATGGCCATATCGGTCGCGCACAAGCGTTTCCTCATCCTGCGCCGGTCTTGGATCATGCCGGCCTTGGTCATCATTGCTGCCGTCTGCGCTGCCTGTGGACCACTGTCGTTCCTCAAGAACCGTGATTCGTCCTGTGCCAACGCCGTGACTGTCGAAAAGATCCACCCAATGGTGTACCCAGCGAGCGAGTACGTGGGTCTCCGTGCCCCGCCTCTCATCTCCCTGGGCGGGATCTCGTCTCTTTCCAACTGGTCCCAGTCGATTGGAACGTTTGAAAGTGTTCCCGACAATGCCACGTTTGGCGCAACCCTTCAAGCTCAGCGGTTCAACCTGACGTTTGGCGGCATGTCCCTCTTCCCCTTGCCGAGCAAGGACAACATTGTGGCCTTTGAGGGCACCGAAATTCAGGTCAAGGGCCTGGCGGCCATGAACCTCTTCACCAACGCGGTCATGCAGCAGCTCAAGCCCAGCGACGAGGCGTTCCGCATCGCCACCAACTGGCAGTTTATCCCGTCCCCGTACACTTCTGGGTTTGGCAAGGCCACGCTCTGGGTCGTCTTCTTTGGCCTTGCCATGGCCCTGTGGCCGACCTTCGCAGCCATCTACCCGACGTGGGAGAAGGCCTCCCAAGTGCGCGCGAACCAGTACAGCAACGGCGCAAAGCCGGCTGGACTGTGGCTTGGCCACTTATTTTTCGAATTCCCAGTTATTATTTTTATTCCGACACTCCTCACGATCGTGTTTGCGGCCCTCGGCAAATTCCACGGTCTCGGCGTGCTATGGCTCGTCATAATATTGTACTCTATTGCGCAGGTACTGTGGGCGTTCATGCTCTCGCTGCTGTTCAAGAACCCGCTGGCGGCGTGGGCAGCCACGGCATTCTTCAACGCCGTTTGCTTCATCCTTTACTTGTGAGTTGTAGATCTCATTTCGCAGCTGACATTTGCCAGCACCATGTACTTTCTCCTCTTGTCATACGACAAGAGTCCCAACGCCGACACGCACCTGACCTACGCGCACTACGGGTTCGCCGCCATCAACCCCATTGGCAGCCTAATGCGCGCGGCCTTTGCGTCGCTCAACCTCTTCAAACTGCTCTGCGACGGCGCCGGCAACCCGACGAAAAAGAACCTGGGCGACATATCCCTCTTTGGCGCTCCGATCCTGTACCTCTTTGTCCAGGCCTTGTTCGCGTTCCGCGTCTGCGTCTGGGTCGATTCCGGCAAACCTGCGCCACTGTTCTTCCGTCACATTGCGCGTGGGCTGCGCAGTTTCCGGCACACGCCGCGGCTTCGCTCAGACGAGCGCGTGCAGCCCGACAGCGACGTGCTCGAGGAGAAGCAAAGGATCGAGTATGGCACCGCCAACGACACGGTCATGGTGCGCGGCCTGACTAAAAAGTTTGGCAAGCTTCCCGTGCCTTCTGTCGACGACGTGTCGTTTGGCGTCGAGCAAGGTGACACGTTTGCCCTCATCGGGCCGAACGGCGCAGGCAAGACGACGACGCTGGCCTGTATCCGCGGCGTGGAGAGGCCGACGCGCGGCGAAGCTATTGTCACTGGCTACTCTATTGTTACGGATCGAAACAAGGCGTAAGTTTGATTTTTTTTTTCTGGCATGTTCGCGGCGGGCACACAACACTGCGCCATGCTGACCCTACCCACAGACGGTCGTCGCTCGGTGTCTGCCCGCAGGTCAATGCTCTCGATGCCAACTTGACCGGTACGTTCCGCGGCTGGCGCGAGCTTTTTCCCGGTCTGACCCGTTTCTTTCTTTTCAGTCTTCCAGCACTTGTGGCTGTACGGCCGTCTCAAGGGTGTGCCCCGGTCCGCACTGAAGCGTGACATCGAGGTGCTGCTCGCCGTGTCGGGCCTGACTGCCAAGACGGACGAGCTGGCACCGGCTCTGTCTGGAGGTAACCAGCGCAAGCTGTCGCTCATGATAGCGCTTATCGGCGATCGACCGGTGATTCTTATCGACGAGTTTTCGAGCGGCGTGGACCCTTTCAGCAAGCGCGAGGCATGGCGTGCGGTGAGTGTGCTCGGACCGTGCCGTTGCAAAAAGCCGGCGGCAAAAAGGGGTCATGTTGCTGTCGAGACTGACGCTTGTTTCCAGCTTGCGTCGCTCACGGCCGAACGTGCCGTCGTGATGACGACACACTCCATGGAAGAGGTTGACGCGCTCGCGTCGCGCGTTGGGATCATTGCGGCCAAGATGCTCGGTGAGTGTGTGTGTGTGTGTGTGTGTGCTCGCTCGCACCACTCGTCGGAGACGGCCGGGTTCGCGCGTCGGCGCGTCCGGCACAGCACAATGGACCGCCACTAACGCCATGTCATAGCTGTTGGAACGCCAGCATCCCTCAAGTCGCGCTTTGCGACGTACGAGGTGCACGTCAACGCTGAGCAAGTCGAGCCAGTCATAGGCTACCTCCAGGGCCACGCGTTGCCAGCGCACCGCTCGTTCGACACCGTCACCCGCCTCTCGGTCCCTGGTATCAAAGAAGACGAGCTCGACTCGTTCCTCGGTGTCCTGGAGGGGGCACAGCTTGCGCTCGGGTTGGTGGAGATGACAGTACACGAGTAAGTTCCAGTCTGCTACAGCCAAGTTGTTCGGAATCGCCCCCGGTCACGGAAAGGCAACGATCGGAGATGGATGGTCAGGGAGTGACACGACTCGTCGAGTCAGCTTGTCTTGGTGTAAGGGTCGGGTGGGCGGTGCTGCCGCCTGATTACTGCGTCATCCTAATGCGCTCTTTACGCGTATTCGACGGGGACTGCAATTCGCGGCCGTCATTTGATCGGGGGAAGGGGTGTCGCGCAGCCAAGAGATGGAATCTCCTGGAACGAACGCCATCAGAGCATGTTCTGATCGTCCATGCGGGCGCCGTACCGACGTCCAGGGTGTGGACAACAGCCAACCATCATCCAGGGATGCTGACGCGGGGGCCCAGAGCGTCGACGGAGGCGGCCTTCCTGGCGATTGTGCAGGAGCACAATGTGCGCGAAGACATGTTCCATAATGTGGGCGACAAGCAGAAGAAACCAGGCTGGCGGGCGCGGCGGAAAGCACGCAAGCAGGAGAAGAGGATGAACGTGTAGATAGACAGAGAGAGAGACTGTATTTAAGTGTTATATGTATGAGCTGTTTGCAAGTACGATTTGGTGCGTCCTCAGCAATTCAAGATGGCAATATGGCTCATATGGCCTTGTCATGCCTCGATTATGTGATCCAGGGGTGCCACGTCTGTGGGGTTAAGGAAACAAACCCCCCCACCCCCCCCCCCGGCTCCACCGCTGCCAGGGAAACCACAGGGTTTTGTGTCGCCCATTGTTTGTATATCCTGATTAGGAGTACAAAGGGCTGTTCTAATAGCCTCATTTAGGGGTGTTTGGGTGGGTGTGCCGCTGACGTCACGTTGACGCTATTACAGAGGATGAGCGACGATGATCTCGTGACCCCCGTCGTCCGGACTGGCCCGGGCGGACGCTGGTACGCTGGCTGCACGCATTGATGGATGCTTGTAGAAGTGGGCTACTCACACAAAGGATGTCCCAACACCCCAGGGTGGTATGGTATGTGGGTCGACTCGACCAGCTGCTCTCGGCCAGCGTGGCCTATATAAGACACGTCTGCGTGCCCCCCTCCTCCCGTCTCTCCATCAACTGTTCCACAACAGCGTCCACACAACCACCAACCACCAACCACCAACCACAACCACCACCACCGTTTACGGTAACCCAACAACAACTATCTGCCCAAGATGACTCGTACCGAGGTAAGCCTCGCTCGTCGGGCACGTCACACGAGCAGTGGAGCTGACCACCGTCCTTGCTTCCCTTCATTGTTCGCCCACCTATTGCCTGTCTCTCCATCCATTTCCACAACCACCTCCACAACCACCTCTCACAGCGTAACAACTACCCTGCTGCCCAGAGCAAGGACCGTCACTCGAGGACGGGCCTGACCAAGTCTGAATTCGAGCGCAAGGGCGGTGCCGGCCCCCACAACTGGGGCTCGTTCACCGAGGAGGAGAACCTCGCCTACCAGGGCGGCGTCGACGCCCAGCTCGAGACCGCCATGTTTGACGACAGCACCGATGTCGCCAAGCCCTCAGCCGAGGCCACTGCCGACGCCGACGAGGAGGCCGACAACGTCTCCACCTCGCCCGCCAACTCGATGTCGTCGCTCGGCGGCCCCGGCCAGCGCCGCATGTCCCAGGTCTCGGACGAGGAGCGCGCCAACGCCCTTCGCTACCGCGAGGGCGGCGTCCAGCAGAAGGGTATCGACCTCGCCTCGATCGCCCGCACCTCGTACGGCGTCGCCCAGTCCCCGCCCGCCGCTAGCATGCTCTCCACCTCGCCTCTCCGCACCAAGGCCGGCTTCTCCGCTGTAAGTTGGGCCACAGCATAGCATGCGCGGTCAACTGACCCCCAACCCCAGCAGTAAGCTCCTCTGCAACAAGCAGCTGCAGACTCAAAACGCTTCTCTGCACCCAAGGACGCCGTGCCCACCACAGCACTGCATTTAACACTCAACCAAGTCACCAAACCAGCACGTAATCGCATACACCCAAGAGGATACCCCACCCTAGATACGGGTCTGGGCTTTCCCATCGTCGTCAATTCAATGTCAGGGAGGGAGGATACTGTACTGTAGTAGTAGTAAGGAAGAAGAAGAAGTCAAATGAGAATTCCCAAGTCAAAGCCCATCTCCAGAGTCGGTTGCAGCTGCAGAAGGGGAAGAGACAAGAGTGTGTGTGTGCGGGCAACTGATCGTGCGAGGACGCGGCATGGGCTGGCCGCACGGCAAAAGGGAGAGGTGCATGAAACAACACAGGGAGGGGGCAGTAGCGAGGTGGGCATGCTTCCTCATGGCGATCCCAGTCACCCACCTCGTCGCATCCATCCCCCCCGCCGCCCACCAACATGTTCTTCGTCGGTGAAGTGAGAGACACAATGATCACGCGGGCACCGCTCTTCGGAAGCGGCAGACTCTGAACCAGTGCGCGAGGGCCCTACCGAGCGGCCACGTCGCACCAGGCCAGGTCCCCCCTGCGTGCCCACAGTGAGTAGGTGGGCTTTTTTAACCGTTGGCAAGGAACCGTAGCATTTTACACGTGATGGATGAGATCTGAGCACGACAGCGAGCACTGGCAATGAGAGTATTTATCGCCAAACCCATATCCACCACTGCACCACCCCCTCGGGGCCAGGCTGTGGGTATCGCCATGCCAGCATTCCAGTGACGTGACGCCGTCGTCACTGTGGCCTTGCAAACAGCCACTTGGAGGAACTCGTCACTGCGCGGCGCGATGGCGAGAGGCCTCGTCGGCGTCTTGGCTCCATAACTTGCTGCAAGTGGCTACGTCGGCCGGGTGGATTCAATGGATGAGAAAAGGATCTGGGGAGCTGGGGAGCCAAGCCCGGTTTGGCCGGCGCTCTGCCAACGCGAACCCAGCCACACGTCCGGCAGTTTGCGACATTGGGCCGTGGGTTGCCAACCTGCTTAGCTTGACCTGTGCGACCTGCGACTGATGCTGTTATCTCGCGCGTGTTATCACCGGACAGACGCGTTGCGTTTGTATCCACACTCAAACCTCCCTCACTCCAGTACGGCCAGTACGAGCTGTGGATGGCTGGCCACCGTCAGAAATCGGGCCCCACGGGCACACACGGCACATGCTCGACTGTGCCCTCTTGGCCCTTTGCGCAGGACCCTAAATGCATTCGTCGGAGGTGCGAGGATGCTGCTAGAACGTCTCGCCTCCAGTCTGCCAGCTCTGCCTGCGCTCTTCCCGCAGCGTACCGCATGGGCGTTTGGCCCTTGGAACCCCCCTCTTCGCCCCTCCTGGCCTCCAGGTCTCCTGAGCCACCGCCGTCGGCGTCAACCGGGCCACGGCTGCGCGCTGCGCTCTGCGCACGCTGACGGAGTGGATGAGCTGGGGTGCGATCGTCGGGTAGCCAGAGCCCTGGGTGTGGCACACCATATCGCCTCGGGAGTTTGCAGCGTGGCACAAACAGTACCATTAAGCCATTCTTGCGGGTACGCTGGTTTCGATGGCTCATGCGTGCAGCGAAACAGCTATGGACGCACTGGTAGTCTCTGGTCTCTGGATGTCTGGGTGGTGGTGCGGTGCACATTGTGGGCCACTGCACAGAATGCACACTCACAGTGCACCGCCAGCGCACTAGTGGCCACACACTGGTCGTGCCAGAGGCCAGAGGCGGCAACTGCCACCGACCCGACACGCACCTGGGGCACGGTTGTGGGGCGTTGTGGCGGGTGGCGTTTTTTATGGGCATGGGCAGACCGTCAAGCCAGTTGCCTGCGGTGGGCCAGTGGCCAGTGGCTATGGTACAGTGGTGCGTCTGTGAGCAGTCCTCAGAACCACAGCTCTGACCAGCACATGCCTCGCTGTGTGGCCTGCGGTGGGTACAGAACGTTGATGCCATCAGGAACCGTGCGGCGCGTGAGTGTGCTGCCACCTGCTGTCACTTCTGAGGTCCCGTCACGTAGTTATCCAGGTGTAGTAGGTTTGGCTCTGGCTGAATGCAACACAGTACTAGATTCCACCTAGCTTCTGCCGTTGGCCCACACCGTCCTGTCCCAAAGGGGGCGGCCGGGCGCCCTGTGCCGGTGGTCCAGCGATCCAGTGAGCTTGGCGGTTCGCTGTGCCAAGCTACTACCGACTGCCCCTGCCCACACAACCTGGCATACACCGATTACGACTTTGACAGAGACAAAGCGCGCCAGAGTGACATTGAGATTGTGGGTGCCGAGCTATACACATCCACACACACACACACACCCCGACGAGAAGCCCGAAGGCGTAGCCAAGCCAAGCCAAGAAGCCCGAATGTTGCCGTCTGACAATCTCGCGTCGATAACGTGGGAAGGAAGCCACATGGTAGCATCGACGCGGACGCGCGGACAAGCGCCCCAATGTGCCCATCGCATCTACTCCGCCGAGCTGCGGTGTAGTGTAGCGTGGGGGTGAGGTGAGCTTATCGGGTACTCAACTTGCCAACCGAGCGAGGTGGAACCCCGTACGGGATATGGCGCGGCGGGAGGCGGCCGCAGCGTGCGTTTGTGTAATGGAGTGCGGTGGAAGCGAGAACTGGGTGATGGATGTGACAGTACAGCGTGCTTGGAGTGACTTTGTGTCCAGTGGTTCAGTCGCTTCTGAGCAGCACTGGCCAGCGCGACAGGGCGGTGTGGTACTGTAGCGAACTGGCCACCCAGTCACTCCAAGGTAGCGGCGACAAGCCCCAACCCATCATCTGACGCCCTGCTCACAGACAACAAGGATAGGATCCCTCCCGCGTAGCCTCACCACGACGCTTGTAACAGCGGTACCAGTGAGTACCGCTCTGGGCGGCCAGAAACACCCCACGCCTCACACATCAGTACCTCCTGGGGGCGTTCTCGCTGTAAACCGTAACCAAAGACCCGAGAGAATGCATGTGCCCGAAATGTAACAGTGTCTAAAATGAAAGGTGTCTAGGTGATCTAGTCCCACTTGGTCTGCATTGTCAGCTTGTCCTTGCCATCAAAGAAGCGTCGAGCTCACCTCGGGGTGGGCCTTGAACTCGTCGTAGGCAGCGCGGTTGAAGAGGGACAGCTCGGTCTCGTTCTCTGTGCGCGCGCGGGTGTCAGTCTCTGTATGGTCTCACCAGCAGGGAGGCACATGGAGGCAGCATCAGCAGGTTGCGCTACTCACCACAGCCAACGGCGACGAGGGTCTGCGCCATGTCCGAGAGGATCCACTCATCGTGGTCCAGGTTGATGATGAGGTTTTGCGTCTTGTGGCCGTGCGCGACAGTGTACTTCTTCAGCGTGTCTGGGAACGGAGTGGGTCAGTGGTGTACAACAAAGACGTCACCCACCGAGCTGGACCTGGCGGTAGAGCTTGAACCCGACCTGGGAATGCACGGCTGAAGGAGAGAGTCAATACCAGCCTGGGCGATGTTTTGTTGACAAAGGGAAAAAAGGGTGCACTGGAGCTCCGCGTGTGGTGGGGGGCACAATACCGTACCCTCACCACGCAGCCTCCAGCGCAGCGGCTGCACTCACCCTCGCGGCACTTGTCCATGAGCTGGCCCACAGTCATGGTCGTGAGGTCGACGTCCTTGAGGACGAGGTTCTTGGTCGTGCGGAAGGGAAACGACTTGATAATGCGGATCGTGAGCGTCGCCGAGGTGAGCGGGAGGAGCTCGGTGGCGAGAAACTCCTCAGAGTCGTGCACGGGGACAAAAGGGGGCGGAACGGTAGAGCTGGACATGGTGTGAGAGAGACGGGGGAAAGTGGGGAGGGAAGGTGAGGAACGCGAGGAAGGTGAGGAAGGTGACAGAGGGTGACGTCTGGACCAGGGGCTGGGGTGGGTTGAATCGAGGGAAGACGCAGATGCTCGAGCTCTCGAAAACGGGGGTATGAAATCTCTCGTAGGTAAACTCTAGACAACGGCGTGCACTGCGCTCGTGGTCGTACGCCCAGGATATGGCGTTGGGCGGTAGGTCGTTAGTGGGCGGTAGTGGTTGTGTGGATGGCAAAGAATCAGGTTGAGGGAAATTTCTGGACATGGGGGGCAGGGGGCGCGTCATTGTGCCGGGGCCTCTGGATCCTCTGGCCAGATCCCCCCCCCCCCCCCCCCCCCCCCCCCCCCCCCCCCGGCCCTTCTTCCCAACCCTCGTAAACAATCCATTTCGCCGCCATGGCTCTCGCAATCACGGCAGCACGCGACCCAGCGACGCGGCTGCTCCTCACCATGACGTGTACCCAAGTGCACTCTAACCACTGCAAACATGCACAAGCTTCTGACGGCCTCGGTGCAGCAACAACTCTGTGAAAACGGTCCTGTGCCGCCGTGACAAACTGACAATGTGCCACTTTCCGCGCGCTCTTGTTCCCTTTGGCACAAATGTAGCTTCACACGACTCTTCATTAAGCAAGAAAGACACACCCAGGCTCTCTGAAATAGTATTCATTGGGCAGCTGGGGAAGGGGAGGGGGAAACGACGAAAAAAGAAAACACCACAGGGTAAACGGGAGGGCGACTGATGCCACTTGAGACAGATGCGGAGGGGAAACAGTGGAGATCGAGGTTGTCCCAAGGGATGTGGGTTGCCGTAGCCTCTTTGTGTATGCTATCTCTCTTGTTTAAGCGGCAGGGGCCTCCTCCTTGGCCTCCTCGTCCTTCTTGGCGTCCTCAGCTGGAGAGAAAAAAGTCAGTGGCACGTTCCAAGCACGAGGTAGCACGAGAACTTACTGTTGTCCTGCATGTCCGAGGTCCAGAGGGTAAGGTTGTCACGGAGGAGCTGCATGATGAGGGTCGAGTCCCTGGACGGCTGTTAGTGTCTTTTTCCTGGGTGCGAGAAACACGTTGACGTACTTGTAGGACTCCTCCGACAGGGTGTCGAGCTCAGCGATGGCGTCGTCAAAGGCCTGCTTGGCGAGGTGGCAAGCACGGTCTGGGCTGTTGAGGATCTCGTAGCTGGAGGGGAAATGGTTAGATACGACTTTGGGTTACCACGCAGTAGAACTCACTAGAAGACGGAGAAGTTGAGCGCGAGACCGAGACGGATGGGGTGAGTAGGGGGGAGCTCGGTGACAGCGACGTCCGAGGCAGCCTTGTAGGCCTCGAGCGACTTGTCGGCGGAGTCCTTCCTCTTGTCGCCGGTAGCGAACTCGGCGAGGTAGCGGTGGTAGTCACCCATCATCTTGTGGTAGAAGACCTTCGACTCGCCCGAGGCGGCCGAGGGGATGAGGTGGTGCTCGAGGACCTCGAGAATGTCCTTGCAGATCTTGGCGAGCTCGGCCTCAATCTTCTCCCGGTAGCTCTTGATCATGGCGACCTGGGCCTCGTTACCCTTGGACTCCTCCTTCTGCTCGATGGAGGAGACGATGCGCCACGAAGCGCGGCGGGCACCGATAACGTTCTTGTAAGCGACCGAGAGGAGGTTGCGCTCCTCGACGGTGAGCTCCTTGTCGGACGAGGCAACGGCCTTCATGTTCTCGACCATCTCTGCAGACACAGCGTCAGTGCCAGATTCGCATCACTCGGCCGCGTTTTTTTGTACGCACCCTCGTAACGCTCAGCCTGCTCGGCGAGCTTGGCGAGGTAGACAGAGTCTTCACGGCTAGCAGTCATCTGTTGGGTGGGATTGATGGGTGGCGGGGCGGTGTAAAAGGGAGTGATTGAATGGTGGAATCGGATAGAAACAAAAGAGAGCGGCGGGAAGGACAGGAGAGAGAGAGAGCGGGTCAGCGCGTATTCAAAAGTGGGTGGGGTAATTCGGGACGGGGGGAGAAGCCAAATGCGACGGGTACACGCGTTTTGATGGCCATCAATACGCGACTTCCCACGGCCAAAGGAGGTCCATGTTGGGCCTGCACGAGGCTGCACAGTGCACCAGTCACGGCCAGCGCCAGTACGAGGGTGGATGGAGCCTCTGCGCGGCGTTGGATGGGTTTGCGCGCGCGCGGTTGTCTCTCGCCATGCCGCACCGGCGACGTTCCGTACCCCTGTACTACCCTGGCCGACACGTCGTATCAACAGTAGACGAATACTCACGGTGATGAATCTGTGCGGGCGAACCAGACCAGGAAGGGGAGACACCGAAGGATGTTCGAGTGAGTGGTGGTAAGGTTACAAGAGAGGATACGAATATGTTTGGATGGAGCAGGTCGATAAGGACACGATGGGAACGCGACGTCAGCGCGGGTCACGATTGGGGCGCGGGGGGTGGGGTGGGGGGAGAAACCGAGTCCGCTCGCACGACACTGCCTGCCCACAGGGCTGTGCACAAGCACGCGGTGGCTGGGGACGGTGTCCAGCTTCTCTTGTCGCGTCTGGCTGTGGTCTCGAGACTCGAGACGGCGCGTGTGCTGGTGGATGGACGGGCGTCGACGCGCCGTCGCGTTCGCGAGGGGCCCGCTAGAGAGAAAGGGGGGCCAGTGTCGTGGCACGGTGATGGGGCGGGCCCGGACGGTGTCGAGAGGTGGTGCGCGGGGGGTTGTGGATGTGGATGCGGCATGCGTTGGTGGGGAGGGGGAGGGGTACTCACGGATGGGTGTAGGAAGGGGGAGAAGAGGATGATAGAGGGGTGGATGGGGGGGTTGTGGATGGGAGGTATTAGAAGGCGAGGAATGAAGTGCAAAGAGAGAGCGGCGGGTGGGTGGGTGGTTGCTACGGGGGAGAGGGGGGGTGTGGGTGGGCGGGCGGGGGAGAGAAGGGGTGGGGTCGGTGGGTGGGTGCGTGTGTGTGTGTGTGTCGTCTCGCCTGGCTGTTGGCTGCCGGCTGCCTCTGCCTGTGGCCTGGCGCGCGGGGGCGCGGGGCTGGCTGGCGGGCTGGCTGGCTGGCTGGCTGGCTGTCGCCGCTCTGGGTGTGTGTGGTGTGTCTCGCTGCAGCACTCAGGGAAGCGCGGCTCTGATGCCCCGCTGGGTGTTATGTTTTGATCCCGCTCTCTCTCTCTCCCACCTAGCGTGCATTGACCCTCTCTCGCCTCTCCGCCAAAAAGGTGCCACAACCAGCCTCAACGCCGAAACACCGCCGTGCGAGCCCGGCTCCGGGCGCGCCCTGTGCGTGTGTGTGCTGTGTGTTGTGTGTTCCAGGCTCTGACCGCACACACCCAGGGACAATGCATCAATGACGCAATGGCCGCGTGGCATCCCGCACCTGCCCTGCGGTGCTGTGGCCTGGTGCTGTTTGGCAGTCTTGGCCGCCTCCCCACCCACACCTTTCCGGGGCTGCAATTAGAACTGAATTACAAACAGGACTTGCAAGACACTGTCACCCATTACAAACTGCCTCCTAGCAAATAGCCAAAGAGTGCCTGCCGCCTGCAGCCGCCTGTCCCTTTTTGTTCTCCCCTTTTAGAGTGTGCATAGGGATCTGTGTGATCGATCGGAGCCGGATCTCTGCCCGCTCTCTGGCTCCAGCTCTCTCACGCCTGCCCCGTCCCGCGCCTGCGAGCTGCCCATGCTCTCCCGCCCGCGCGCCGCCGCCCAGCGCCAATCTCCAATCTCTGGCCACTCGCCTGGGTGGGTGTGTTCCATGCATCCGTTGGGTTTACAATCCAATCCAAATCCACACACACACGCGGTTAAAGTACCACACACGCCAGAGATCCGCAGAGAGACAGAGAACACACCGTTTGCTTCACACCGCGCTTTCTCCTTCTCTCTCTCCCTCCACCGCTTCTCATAACCTTTCCAGACAACCACCCCCATACATACATCCCCCAGCCCGTCCATTGCTGGGCCAGACACACACTAGCTTCAACCCCCCACGCACACACAGCACATACCTGCGGCCTCGGTCTTCGGCCACATCCCCCCCACGTTCGACTCGTATCCTCGCGGCTTCCTCTTGGCACGTTTGGCCATCGACGACGACGTCCCAACCGAGTCTCCGTGACTTTTTTTCTCCCCACTTCCCCCCTACGTCCATTTTACCATCCTTGTGCACGGCCAGTTGCACATTAACAACACACCATCATGTCCAACATGGTGCCTCAGGTAAGTCGCCCTTGGCCGGTTGAGATATCAGCCGATAAACGATGCTGGCTGCGTCATGTGTGGAACTGCGCGCTAACCACCACTCCCTTTCCACAGGAGGAACTTCCGGTCCTCGAAGCATTCATCAACATTAACAACCGTCTCAAGCTGCTCAAGAAGGTAAGTGTGTCGGTGATACCCTTTGACGACACGGGAGATGCTGACCTGTCGTTATCAGGACAGCACCAAGTTCATTCGCGCTCAAGATGTCATGTCCATCTACTCGCAGGTCGTCAAGCAAGGTGAGTCTCTCATGTTCTGCCGCCCGAGAGAGCGGACATCGCTGACACGGATCGCCCAGTCACCAAGCTGAATACCATTCGCGAAGAGAGCTCCCAGTCGGCGCTCAGCTCGGGCGACACCAAGCGCAACCTCGAGCCCAACCGCGTCGACGCTATCATCGCCGACGTCTTCGCTCTCATCTCGCTCATGTTTCTTACCGTCGGCAAGAGCCGTGAAAGCCCAGCTGTCTACTGCCAGATCTCCAGCATGCGTGTAAGTAGAAGACGTTGGCGGTGGGGGAGGACACGCCACCCGAATATCGGGTGGGCGCGCGCGGCCCCCGCACCAAACAATACATGAATGCTGACGGTCTTGGCAGCAAATCCTGAGTCACATGGACGAGTCTGGCATCTACACCGAGGAATACCTGCTCGTGTTCCGCGAGCGCCTGAACGAGCTGAGGGAGATTATCAAGAATGACCACGAAGAGGGACGGCATCCAGAGGCCATGCTCAAGTACATGTCCAAGAAGCTCGACGGCACTGGTAAGTGGGCCCACAAAGCAACCTGCTCTTGGCAGTGTAATGTTGCCCAGGGAAACGCCGCTGACACATCTGCTCTTCCAGAGGCGATCCTCGACTCGCTCATGGAGTCGCTGTCGGTGCTCAACGCAGAGCTCGTCCCACTTCACAACCGCCTGGTTCTGCTCCGCAAACAACTTATGGCACTGGCAACAGACACCAAGCCCAGCAAGGCCGAGTTTAAGCGCATTGTCGAGGAGCTCCGCAACATTGACTCGTACGTGTTCACACCTCGGCATGCTCCCGCCTACGTCACCCCCTTGCTGACCTTTGCCACCAGAAAGCGCGTCGATGGCAAGTTCCTCGGTCCCGGCGGCTCCTCGGTGCCCGAGGGCCAAGCATTGCTCAGTGGTCTACTCGATGCCTGCTTCGACATTGTCCAGGATATCAAGGCGCGCGAGGCCGAGGAGGACGTTAGCCCTCCACTCAAGCCCATCTGGGAGCGTCTGACGTCAATGAAGCAGCAGCTTGAACAGCTGAGTAAGTTTTCTTGGTCACAAACCTCGCCTACGTCGGCTAACCGTTATCGCAGCTCTGACTCACCGCTGGACTCTGCGCGAGACGGACCTCTACAAGTAAGCAACAACAGCAACACAAAATGTCCCCAAGTCCCTGTGTTGACCATGTCCTCCAGCTACTCGGTTTCCCTGCGTGACATTGACTCTATGCGTGTCGACGGCAAGTTTGTGGACGCGGACGGCAACAAGGCCGAGGGCCAGTATGTGAGTACATTGGTTCTTCACACGACATTGCCAGTCCCCCAGTGCTGACTATACAGGTGCTACTCTTCCTCTTGCGGCGGTGTTACGGTCTCATCTACCGCCTCATGTCTGAATCTGAGCCCATCTCGGAGGAGCTCATGCCGATTGTAAGTGTATAGGACGGCTGCCTAGTGCCTTGGCTGACCTTGTCTAGGCCAACAAGTTGTCGACGATCAAGAAGTGTCTCAACGAGGTGCTCAAGTACGGCGGCCCATACAGCCCGCGTGATCTCTACCCGTACCACCTCGCTCTCCACCAGGTCGACCAGCTCCGCAAGGACGGCAAGTTCCTTGCCGACGATGGCAGCATCCCCGAAGGCCAGGCGATTCTCAACGCTCAACTCTCCGAGGCACATGAGCTTCTCGAGATGCTCAAGGAGAGCATGTCGGATGACGAGGACGACAGCGACGACAGCGAAGAGTAGACGAGAGAGAGAGGGGGAAAGGACAGAAGGGAGACGAGGACGCCGGCCGACGGACGACGACGTGTCGACCGGCCGAGGCGAGTGAGCGGGGGCCGCGGGGCACAGTTTTCCGGAAATAGGACGTGCACGCCATTGCGGGCGTTGTATTGGTAGTGAACATGCGACAACTCATACAGGCAGGATGTGCAAAGTCGGCTGGGTCAGGCAGGTGCTGAAGCTAGTGCTGCCACCATGACGAGAGGATTATGGTGGGACAACCATGGGCAACGCATGTTGCCGAGTTTGCTTCCGCGTGCCGGGAGGTGGACAAAGTGTGTCCTCGCCGTGCCTGGCTCTGTGCTTCCCACCCCCGCTTTGGCTGGGTGGCGGCGAGCGGAGCCAATGGCAGGCCGCCGCCGCCATGCAGCCAGTGGCTCAGCTGAGCACATCATCTGTCCCCATGCGCACAGTGGCAAATGTCCCCCCCTTCTGATGGGCAATTGTCCCACCCAAATGTGCAATGGGTGGACACCATGGGACAGTGGGACAGTGGACAGGGTAGACAGGTGGGGTGGACAAAGGGTGGACAAAGGGGTCAGGTGGTCTGTGTGTGTGGGAAAAAAGTGTCCCCTTGGACCCTGAATCTGTTCCCATGCACCAAAGGCCAAAGGGGGAGGCTTCGGATGGACCTGCGCACATATAACCCACTGTCAAGTGTGTCTTTGTCCCCCCTCTAGCCTTCTTCCTCTTTCTTGTCAATCATCCATCCTCCCACACCACCATCCATCCATCCTCCCACCACCACCTATCAGTAGTGGTCAGTAGACTCGGAACCTTTTCCTCTCTGTTTAGTACACTTTTTCCGAGCCAAGCCTCGCGGACCTCCACTTTTGCTCGCCGCATTCCTCTCTCTCCTTTGTCCGACCTCGTCTTATCGTCTCCCGCACACCATGCCTTCTTCGTCTCGTTCTTCGCGCGTCGCCGACCCCGAGCTGTCGGACGACGACCTCGACGAACTCTTCTCGGACGACGAAGACGACGACGTCGACAAGAAGCCCGACCGCAACGACATTTCCGTTCAGCTCAAGGGATCGCTGAAGGAACCGCGCTTCAAGACGGTCAACCTCCGCCAGCTCAATGGTGAGTTTTGAACGCGCGCGCTCGCGCTGGTATGCGCTGGGGTGCGCTCGAAATGTTTTTTCGGTGACGGCGCACTTGCCACACCGCGCACGCGCGCGCTCTGCGAGCTTGTCGCGTGTCACGCGCTTCGCCTCCCCAAGCGCGGTTGCCTTGTTATCGCGCGTCCGGACACAGCGTGTCTGTTCTGCGCGTTGACGTCTGCCGCCTGGGCTGGCTTGGCTTGGGGTCCTCCCCGCGCAAGTGCCGAGCACGGTTGCAACTGCACCCCAACGTCTCGAGCGTTAGACGGCCGCGCCGTAGCCTGTTGCTGTAGGCGCGGCACGTCTGTGCAGCGCCGGGGGCATGTGGCGGGGTCTTGTGCTCAGCCCCGGGCGACCTTGCGCTCCTGGTTGCGCGCGCCTGATCAAGCAACGCGCTGTCGTTGCCACCTACATCTCACTTTCATGCTAACGCGCAAAAAGACCTCATCGAGTTTGGGGATGTAAACCTCAACCCCGATTACCAGCGTGAGGTCGTTTGGAGCAAGGAGAAGATGGAGTCTCTCATCCAGAGTCTCTTCTTGGTGAGCAGCCACATTGGCGTTACCCTTGCTAATGTCAGAATTACTACGTTCCCCCTGTCATCTTCGCCGTCCAGGAGAAGGAAGACGGCTCGGGCGAGGACGAGCGCGTTTGCATTGACGGCAAGCAGCGTTGCTCGTCCATCATGAGGTTCATCTCTGGCCAGATCTCGTTCAAGTCGCCTGCCACGGGCCAGAGGTTTTACTACACGAACTTCCCCGGCCACAACCACCGGAACCTCCTTCCCGCTACTCTCAAGCGTAAATTTGACAATGTCTCCATCCAGATTGTCGAGTACGACGATCTGCCCGTCGACAAGCAGCGCGACATCTTCCGTGAGTCACCGTACAACATATTATGGCTAACAGTCCAGAGCGCGTTCAGCTCGGTATGGCTCTCACTGCGGCCGAGAAGCTCCAGGCTCTCCCGGGCCCGTGGCGCGAGTGGATTATGGAGCTCCAGAAGAAATATGTCACCGGCTCGGGCACCATCGCCGACAGGCTGCCAAAGTTCTCGACGAAACGCGCAAAGGCCTTCCAGTTCCTTGTGGCCTTTATCATGATCGCCCACAGCACCGCCCGCGTCGTGCCCACGGCGGCCACCCAGACCAAGTTCCTTAAACGTGTCGACCCCGTGAGCTACCTTCCGTGTTGCCGTGTACATGTTTACTGACCTATTGGTTCAGCCCGAGAAGGCCTTCCGCCGCAAGATCGAGATGGCCATGTCCATCTTCCTTGAAATTGCGATCGACCACTATGACGAGGCTTTCGCCGGAGTGGACGAGCGTGTCGCCCCCGTCGAGTTCTGGTTCACCGCGTACCTCATCTTCACGCGCATGCACTGCATGTCCATGAGCCGTCTCGCGCGCGCCATCCACGGCATGCGCATGAATATCCGTGGCGAGTTCCATGACATCATGTCGAACAGCAAGGTGTCAAACTTCATGTTCGACTATGTCGATGGCGTCGCCCGCATCAAGCAGCCCGGCGAGATCTCGGCTGTGGAAGAGTTCGAGGCCGACGAAGCCCCCCTGTCCAAGAAGCGTCGTCTCGAGGAGGACAGGGATGCCTCGTACCGCGACGACAACGGCGGCATCTCCCGCGATGCGCTGCCCTCGGACGTTGTCCAGGGGCTCCGCTCGCAGAAGATCGCCAAGAAGTCGCATGACACGACCCACGAGCAAAAGCCAGTCATCACCCCCGCTCCTCCTACCCCCGCGCCTGTTGTCGCTCCTGCCTTCGCTCCCCCTCCACCCCCTCCTGTTCAGCAGCAGCAGCAGCAGTACCAGCACCACCCCCAGCACCAGCACCACCCCCAGCACCAGCACCACCCCCAGCAGCAGTGGCACCAGCAGCCCGCTCCAACCCCCACGACGCGCCGTCCGTCGATGGGCATGGACACTCCCAACGCTCCTCCCCCTTACCGTGCCCAGGCCGCGCAGGGCTACCCTCAGCACCCCCAGCACCCCCAGCATGGAGGTTACCCACAGCACCAGCCGCCTCACGGCTTTTACCCCCGCCGTTAAGCGGGCAAAAGTGTGCAGTTCTAGAATAGGCCATGCTTGGTCTGAAAAGCTTCTCAAAACTCCAGTGCATAGTCTCGCGTCCCATTCTTTTTCTCGTTGTAGCATATGGCAGAGGGCATGTTATCCAGTTTGCGATACAAGTGAATGATTAGCGAGACCAGAATCGGGGTATTTTGCCACCGTCTAGAGTGTGGAGGGACGACTTGGACTGAACCGGGCCAACCGCTCTGACTTTTCCAAAATTCGGCCGTCCCGACATCATCCCTCTTTCATCTACACCACCATGTCGACACCCGAGCCGCCTTCCAACGCGGGTCCTGCCGTTCCCCCGGCACCTGCAGCGACCCCGGCTGCTACCGGTGCGCCTGCCGCCGCGGACGTCAAGCCCGCAAAGCCTGCAGGCCCCCTTCCCGGCCACGCACCGAGGGCTCCCCTCCCTCCTCTTGAGGGCTGGCGTGGTGCTCTCGAGCACACTGGTCTTCCCCGCTCGTGGTTGAACGCCAAGCCCCGCATGCCATCGCGCAACTGGTGCATCTTCCTCACCGTTGTCGGCACCATCTCGTACATGTACTATGACGACCGCAGGCAGTGCAAGCAGATCAGGCAAGAGTACATTGACAAGGTCGAGTACCTGTCCAAGCAGCAGATGTCGGGCTCGCTCGACATTCCCCGCAAGGTGACCGTGTACGGCGCGCGCTGGCCCGAGGACGACGAGTCGGACCGTGCTCTCCGTCACTTCCGCAAATACGTCAAGGTGAGTTGGATCTATACCATGAGGCGGAGGAGGAGGAGGAGCAGCGCCGACGCATCTCGTGACCACCACATGTCATTCTTCCGACTTTTCTGACCCCCCCTCCCCCCAGCCGTACCTTGTCGCCGCTGCCATCGACTACGACCAGGTCCATGCCCCCCTGTACGGCTCGATTTCGCGTATCGTGCATGCCAACACGTTGAGGAAACGCCGCCAGGCGCTGGGCCTCGAGGCGCCCGACGAGCTCATTTCGCTCCCTGGCCAGCTCGACCCGGCCACCGCGGCCCAGCGCGAGCTCGAGGGCGGCACCATCCTTGTCGGCCGCCCGGCGCTCAAGGAGTACCTCTCTGGTCTCCGTGCTGGCTGGAGCGGCGGTGTTGGCGAGTGGTCGTGGGAGAAGGATGTCACAGAGGACATTAAGAACGACGGCGTCTTTGACGAGCCGGTCATGGAGGCCGAGCAGGCTCCTGCCGCCGCCGCCGCCGCCGCCGACGTTGCTGCTCCTGCCCCCTCGACTACTGCCCCTTCCCACACCAACCTCTCGTTCCTCGCCCGTCCCCTCCCCTCCGCCGTGCCCCCTCAGCAGGGTGGCCAGCAGCAGCCCATCGCCATCCCCGAGCACCTGCACGCCGCGCCCGCGCAGCTCCCGGCGCAGCCCCCCATCCTCCTCGTCCCCTTTGTCAACCACCTCGGCTTCAAGCAGATCCCGCACATGATCTACGACTTTTTCACCGAGCGCAAGCGCGTCAAGGCCGGTGCCGAGGCCGCGTACGCGCTCATCATGTCCCAGACCCGCCCGATGGACGAGGCCGACAGCAACTTTGGCATCGAGGCCGAACAGTACTACAAGAAGCAGTACAACCAGGTTCCCGAGCGCAACAAAAAGGCCCAGGACGAATACTACACCGAGCTGGCCAAGCGGATCGAGTCTGCGCGCCAGTTTGCCCGTGGCGAGCGTGACCTGACCGACGACGAGAAGAAGAGCGACAAGCCCATTGTCACCGAGGAGGACCTGCGTGCCGAGCGTCTGAAGCGCGAGCTCCGCTGGCACGGCGGTCTCGAGGGCTGGAACATTGTCAAGCCCGCCACACCCGTCGCCTGGCAGCCCGAGTGGGACGGCTGGCTCCGTGTCTTTGAGCAGCCCTCCGAGGTCCCCGAGATTGACGACTAGTACCATCACGCATGCACCATTCTAGCACTGTTGATTGACCCAATGAAGAAGACAAAAACAAAAGACATATTGCATTTGGACATTCTTTTTCCCGCACACACAGGACACGTGGACGACAGAAAGAGAAGACGTTGGGGTTGGGGGTTCACAAACGACACATGGGAGGGGGGGAGAAAGCGCTGGGGGGTAAAGGTTGGTGAGTTGTATTCCTGTGCAAGAGGTGGGAAGAGAGAGGGGAGCACTGAAAAGGGGGCGGGCCCTCCTGCTTGCTCTCGCGGTAAGGAAAAACAAATCGACAGCCAGGCGAAACGTCGACGACAGGCGCAGTGCTGTCGCCGTAGCGAGTTTGTCTGGTCCGCATGGTACCATCCCCCGACGGGGCCGCAGAGGGCCTGAATGGGTATGGACAAGGAATGGGAGACAGCGAGGCTGCTCCCGCCTGTATCCGTGCTCACGGCGCCTGGTACATGGACGACGACCACATGGCTGGACCTGGACGGCTAGCTTGGTATGCCGCGCCAGCGGTACCAGCGTCAGGCGCGCCCCAGATGTTCATGTTCTGGGCGATAGGGGGACGCTGCGGCTGTTGTTGCGGCTGGCCGAAAGGCTGCGGCTGCTGCGGCTGCTGCATGTGCTGCTGGGAGAGATGCGGCGGAGCTTGGTGATGGTGGTGCTGGTGTTGGGGGTGCATGTGCTGCTGACCCCAACCTGGGGGCGTGAGTCCAGGCGGAACGGGGGGCGAAGGCTGGCTCGGCTGCTGATACTGGGTCGGACGTTGCTGCGCTGCCTGCTGGGGCCATGCCGCCATGGGGTGGTGAGCAAAGTTGACCTGCGGCGGCTGCTGCTGCTGCTGCTGTTGTTCCTTGGGTGGGCCGTCATACTGCCACAGTGTTGAGATGGGGTGCACAGGAGCTGGAGCGATGGGCTGAGTGGTACGCTGCCCTCCCTTCTGTGACTCTTCGCGGCTCATGGTCCAGATGCTGCCCGAGCCGGACAAGTCACCACCGAAGAGTAAGGGAGGCGGTTGCTGCACGGGCGGAGCCGGCGCCAGCGAGAGGTTCTGTAAGAGCTCGTGTGCGGTATGGGCTGGAGGAGGGGCAATGGGCGAACCTTGCGCGCCGACGGGGGTACTGAATGTCAGCTGAGGAAAGATCTGAGTAGCTTACCTCCTGCCCCACATGATGACCTCTTCGTCGTCATCTTCAAACTCCTGCTGTTCGTCTCCGACACTGCTACCTTCGGTGAGGGTAGCGCGCATGGCGAGGTTGACTGGATCGTCCTCGGTCTCAGTGCTGACCGACACTGACCGCGCCTCGTCAGCAGCAGGCTGCGCGATGAATGGCGCAGTGGGCAAGGGAGTGCCGTTATCGAGAGCAGCACTTCCCGCCTAAGAGTCAGCCGATCCACTCTTGTCAAACTCACCTCGGTCTGCATGAGCAGCTTGACGTCCACCAAGAGGTCCGAGATGCGCATGAGCTGCTCCTCGTTGGGGTGGACCTCTTGTCTGCCTGGACTCTCGCCATTGAACTCTTCGGGGTTACCCGAGCCGCTGACGGCGTGGCCGCGGCGGAGAGGGAGGAAACCGCGCATGTCGAGGTCCTCCTCCAGAGGCTCGTCGAGGCCAGGCAGCTGGATGAGCGGGAAGAGTCGCGCCAGACCGAGCATGAGGCGCTTGTATTCCGTCCAAAAGGTCGCAATGGTCGCGCGGAGCTCGGGATTGCTGCTTGACGACGCCCTGGCAATGTATTCTAAGTGTGACTTGAGCCAGCGCGAGAGGATACGAAGCGAGGGGAGGATACGACGAACGACGGCCGTGATACGCTGGGCAAGTGCCAACGTACCGTCACGCTCTTCGTCAGCTCTCGGCTCATCGTCCGTGGCGAGCGCCGAGTCGTCCTGGAGAGCGGCCTGTGCTGCCAGCGAGTCCTCCACTTCACTGGCTGAAACGGACACGAGGACCGTGAAGATGGCAAGGAGGAAGCTCAGAGCAATCTCCTCGATGGCACGGCGACGCTCAGACACCTTGGCGGCCTCGTTGGGATCGGTCTCTGACACAGTAGGATGGTCAAAGCGGGTCTGCCAGTGCGACCCAATCGCCATGGCAGTGGTCTTGACAATGGTCTCGGACGGAAGTTGGCGGTTGCGGAGACACAGCGCAAAGCGGTCGAGAAGTTCTGGACGGAGCTGACGGAGGTGGGACGTTCTGGGCGTCAGTGTATTCAAAGCAAGCAATAACGCACCCAGCCTTGACGAAATGAATCGCGAGAATAGTCAAGAGGTCGCGCTTGAAGGCGTCTGCCTCGTCGAGCGCCGGGTCGGACGCATCGTCGTTGCTACCGCCCTCGCCTGCGTGCCGCCTCGCGCGCCAGCGGTCAAACGCCTTCTTGAGTACGCGCTCGAGGTTGGCCCGGCCGCTGGGAAACGGTTGGCGCACAGCAAGTGCGCGGAAGTAGTGATAGGTACAGTGAAAGTTGTCGCCGACGTAGCCGTCCACCACTGCGAGCTGGTTGAACGCTTGGCCTGTGAGGGTCTTGTTCAGTTTTGGCCCAAGGAGGAATGAAATTAAGTATAACCCACCGTTATCAGGCTGCAAGCCGCGTGCGACCTCGTAGAACATGACGGCGCGAGTGTACCGCTCTGTGTCACGGGGCGATGTGCCGTCGCGCGCCTCGCGCCTGGCCTTCTCACTGTACTGCTCCTTGTAACGCTCCAAGTCGCCGAGGTACACAAGGGCCTTGTACACTATTGCGAGCTTCTTCTCGCTCTCCTCGCGACTGAGCGGGGGCGCGAGGCTCGGGTCCTCCTCTGCGCCGACGGCAGGGACGGGGATGCCCACGAGGGCGAGGTATTCGCCAGCGTTGTCCTGGAGGCGATAAAAGCCGACGATACGGGTCGCGAGCGAGCGATAGAACGTGTCCTCGGCGACAAGCAGAGACCGAAAGCGCGCGAGCGTGCGCCGCAAGTCGGCAGCCGCGTCGCCGCCGCCCATATGTTGTTGTTTCTGGCCGCCGTTTCCGCCGCCGCGCCGGGCAGGCGGCGGTGGGAGCGCAGCCTCGATTCTTGCTACCACTTCTCGATACTCGGAGATGAGAGAGTAGGTCGTGTTGAACCACAGCGTGTCAATCGACTGGGCATGGGGGCTCAGTGGGTGCTGAAAGATGACAGCAAGCAGTGCGATGCGCGCGCTAAATGTATGTTCAGCTCGGCTGCAAAGAGGCAAAGACGATGTGGGACTCACCGTTGCCGGACGGCATCAGCTTCACGCGACCACGGCGGCTGAGCGCCGAGGAGCTGCTTGAGCTCGGAGCTAGCGTCCTGCGCTTCCCTTGCGACTGTCAGCTCGTGTGACTGGATGTCTCCATATCACAGCAACCGCGACACACAAGGACTCACTGGAAGAGTTCCACGGCGGAGCGCGGCGTCGGCTCGTCGGCTCCCGCGGTGGGGTCGCCGTTGGACGAGGATACGCGCGACCCGCCATGCTGCCTGAAGCCGCGGGCGCGACGCCGCGAGTGTCCCGAGGGCCCGGGCATGTGTGTGCTAGGTAGGCAGCGGCGGACTGGTGATGATGGAGGATGTGGACGGGATGCTAGGATGGACGAGATCGGGTCCGATGGGGGCGACGATGCTCTTTCGCATCTGCGTCATGGCTCAGACGGCGATTCGCGCGAGCGGCGGGCGGCACGTCCTGGCCGGGGGAATGTTTTCGAACCGCCACTCTTCCGCACCCACACGCACGCAGCAAACTCAAGAGACGCGCCTTTCGAGACCCCAGATGCATGCAGTTGCTTAAGAGAGATACCGTACTACGACACTACAATTACTTGCGTCCAAACCAGCCGCCGAGCCAGCCCTTCTGCTGAGCGGCAGAAGCGGCGGGCTCCTCGGTGTCAGGGACAGGAGTCGCCTCACGAGTCTTCTCGCGACCAACGGCAGGCTTGGCCGCCGCAGCCACAGGCTTCGGCGCAACAATCTTGGGGGTAGCCACGGGGGCGGGCTTGGTCAGTCCCTTGCCAGCATGGTCAAGAAGGTCCTCCATGGGCAGGTCGACATAGTTGAACGCCGTGTCAAAGAACACGGGCTTGGTCACAGTCTGCGAGAAGAGGGCACGCTTGGCAGCGAGCTCCAGGGCGGCCACACGCTCGCCGAGACCGTCGACGTCCGCCTGCGAGAGCTTGACAACCTCCTCTTGCAGAGCGACATCCGAGGCGAAGAGCGAGTCCTTTGCCTGGCCGACGAGGTTGGTCGAGGTGGACAGGAGCTGGGTGGCAGAAGCGTACGAAGGGGTGGGGTGCACGCAGTGGAGGCGAGCGAGCTGGAAGCACTTGGTGGCGTGGAAGTAGGCCTCGACGCCCTCTGCGGCTCGCCTCACACCCTCCTTCTCCTCGACGATGGCAAGGCTGCGCAGCTGGCTCAAGCTCTGCAGGACAGTGTCGTAGAGCTTGACCACTGCAGCGAGGGCCTTGATTGCCTCCTCGACCTTGGCACGGCCACCGGGGATCTTAAAGTCGGTGGCGTTGGCAGGGAGGTGGGACGATGCAGACAGCGTGTCAACAAGCAAGAGGTCGCGGCGGATACGGTGCGAGAGGAGGAGGAAGACAATGTACTGGTGGGCGAGCGACAGGGACTGGCCGGTGCGAGTGGAGCGGAGGTTGGCAGACGAGCCCGAGGCCTCGTGGTCATCGAGGAGACGACGAGCGACACCCTCGGCCTCGCCGAGCACGCCGAGAACGCGGTCCCAGCCCTTCATGCCACGGCCCTTGCCAGTGTCGGCCTTGCCCTTGAGCTTACCAAGAGCGTCCTGTACACGGAGCATGGCGTCCACAATCTCGGCATTGCGGAATTCGACCTTGTCACCGGCAAACTCGACAGCGTCGAGCGTACGGCGACCGGCCTCGATCTCGGCCACGTTGGTCTCGGCGCGCAGGCCATCGACAAGCTTGGCGAGACCGGGGAGGGCCTCCTCCATCATGTCGTTGTCAATGTCAGCGACAACGCCGTCAATGTCGTGCGACTCGGTGCGGCCGAGCTTGTACGCGCTGAAACGGATGAGGGGGTCGTACGCGTCCATGAACTCGACGGCGAGGGCCTGGTCGTACGAGTCGCGTGCAGCGTCCGCGAGGGTGTTGAGGAGACGGCGACGGGCGGCCAGGTCCGCGAGGACGTCGGCGTAAGCGGCACGCTCAAAGTTGAGCTCGGCGCGGAGCGAGAGGTAGTAGATGGTAACCTCGGCGAGGGTCTGCTGCGAGAGACGGGCGGGGGACTCGGCGGCAAGAGCCTGGGAGATCGAGTGCAGCTGGGCCGACGACTTGAGCGCACGACGGAGCCATGAGATCTGCTCTTTGCGGGTCTCCTTGGGAGCGTTGGGCTTGGCGAGCTGCGCCTTGAACTCGTGTGAGTGGGCGAGCGCACGCTCGGCAGTGAACAGAACAAGCTGGAGGTGACTGGCTGTTAGCATTGACCCAGGAGGTAGCCCAGCTTACCGGACGTCATTGACCGATTCGAGAGTGATAGGAGCAGGCTTCTTGTACACCTTGCCCTTGCCCGAGGTAAGCCCGGTCACCTGGCGCAGGCGGTGGAGCTTGTTCGCGCAGTGATGGCTAAGTGGGTGTCAGCCGAGGACGTTTTTATGATCTCAGCAGACTCCATGGACGTACCGGTAGCGCTCGTGGTCGCCATTGCGGAGACCGTAAACGCCGCGCTCGCGGCTGAGGAGGTTGAGGACTGGGACTGTTAGAAGAGAACCCAGAGAACAACAGCCAACGTACCCTTGAAGGAGAGGTCCTGGGGAGGCTGGGACATGTCGTCTTGGGCTGTGTGTGGTGGGTAGTGAGCAAGACACGGACGATGGAAAGAGTGGCTTCCTTCCACCTCGGCGGTGGGTCCTGGCCGTCGACGCCATATGGACACCCCCGCCAGCCAGTTTCCCTGTGCCTCCCATTTGATTCCGCCTGCAACCACATCTTGTTGAGCACCATCAATCTCGAGCCACCCATCTCATACAACCACCAACTCTCCCAGTCACTCAACCAGCCATGTCTTCAAGAGTACGTATAACATAGAAAGATAGTTGGTAGTTGCTGACATCGAACAGGGTGGTCGCGGCGGTATGCGTGGAGGACGGGGCGGCGGCGCCGGCGGCCGCAACGAGGGTCCCAAGAAACGCGAGAGCATCCTCAACCTCGCTCTCTACGTCGACAAGAGCATCCGTGTCAAGTTTGCCGGCGGGCGTGAGGGTGAGTAGTAGCTTGGTTGTGGTTGAATGTCGTCAGAGCTAACGAGCCCAGTCACCGGTGTGCTCAAGGGCTACGACCAGCTCATGAACCTCGTCATGGACGAAGTGGTGGAGAGCTACGAGAGTGAGCTGGGCGGCCTCCGTGTAGTCCTGTAACTGACAAACCACAGACGATGCCCTTCCCTCGCGTAACCTCGGCCTTGTTGTGCTCCGTGGCCCCAACGTTGTCCTCATTAGCCCCACCGATGGCTCCGCTGGTGGGTCCCTCGCGCTCCTCATCCTTCTGACCCATTCACAGAGATCGAGAACCCCTTCGGCGCCTAACTATGAGATAAAGAGAGAGTCGGCAGCATGCAGTGATATCTACTTAGCTTGTGCTGTGCGGCTGCGAATGGTGTGCTTGTTGTGGACTTTACTGACACGCTGCTCGGTCCGTGACAGGAGCAGCTTCCTTGCCTTGGTGGTGCCTGCCTTCCTTCCTTCATTCCCTTCCTCCCCCTGCTACGTGCTGCTTTGCTCACCCCCACTCGGCCCCACGACCCACACGCTATGCTAATGAAATGCATCATGCTAACATCTACTTGGACGCAGATGCAATCGCCGTCTCTATCTCGGCCGCCATAGCCCTCAGCACATCCTGCACCACGGCAAGTGTACAGAGGACGGACGTGCCACTGTCGAGCCGCAAGGCCGGGGGCATCGTCGACACGACTGTGCGCTGGCTCGGCGCCGCGGCCCCAGCACCGCCAGCACCACCTGTCGCAGCAGGAGTCATGGCCGCGGCTGGGGTGTTGATGGACGCCGGCGTGCGGCCGGGCGTGGCGGCGACCTTGGCGGCGCGCGCGGCCTGGAAGCCCTTGGTCACGGCGCGCTCGAGGTTCGGAAGGGCTGTGAGAGGTCCACAGGTGAGGTCCAGCGGCGCCTCGTTTCGCGGCTTGGACGCATCCGCAAGGAGGAAGCGTGAATAGTCGGCCGTGAGCGAGATGTCCAGGGCGAAGCGCAGCGTCTCGTGGTCCCATACAAGACGGTACTCGGATGCCGAGCGAATGACGAGCGCGGGGTACTCTTGGCCGGGCGACGACAGACGAAGCGACTCGGCTTCGAGCAGGAGGGGGAGGGTTGCACGCAGCAGTTGAATAAACTGCTTGCCGTTGCTGCCCAGCAGCTCCTTGGTCTGAGACGACTGGTTGGTAAACTCGTTGAGAGAGTGCGAGAGGAGGGGAGCAATGAGCGAGTGAGGGTTCGACTCGGTGTCCATGGCTGGTGTCGCCGAGGTAGGTGCTGGGGTGGTGGTGACGGGCGAGCGGAAAAAGGACGCCTGGTACGAGTCCGAAGTTGGCGTGTAGGTGATGGCCACCTGGTAGCCGGGAGCGTACTGGAGGGTAGCGGTGCAGAGGTCAAACGACAGCATGCGAATGTCGCGGAACTGCTCGCTCTTGCTGAGACGGTTGACCTCGCCAGCAACCACAATGACCTTGCTGAGACGCTCCCACTGCTCGAGAAAGTCTGGGACACTGCAGGCAATGTTCGGCGCACGGAAGCGCACGGTTGACGTCGTGGGGTCAAACTTGATGCCCTCGGCGCGCGCGGCACTGGAAGGCGCGGCCGCGGCCACGCTGCTGCCCGGAGTGTCGTTGGCCGACGTGACGGACGGACGGTGACGAAGACGGACAATGGTCTCGACAGAGCACTTCGCACCCTTCCACCAGTCGTTGATGATGAGGAACACTTTTGGTGCAGCCACCTCGGCGGCACGGCCGTCCTTGAACAGGTCGCTGGCGTTGACGCAAAGGTTGGGCACCATGCCGGCCAACGCTGAGCGACTGCGAGGCGCGGGGAAGTCGGTCTCGTCCGGGAAGTGGGTCGTGTACGGAATACCGCGGTCCTTGAGCTGTTGCTCCACAATGGTCTGGGCGACAAGGGCACTGGAGAGTCAGCCATGTCCCGCAGTAAACAAACAACTCACTTGCAGTAGTAGAACATGTCTCGGAGGTCCTTGCTGTTGACTGCAAACCTGCAGGCAGGTGGCAGCACGGTAACTTGCAGCTTGGCGAGCTCCGTCTCGTCCATGTCGTCCAGGCCGCGCTTGACACACTTGGCCTTGCGCCTCTCGAGAAGCTTGACAAGGTCGATGGGGACACGGTCGCCGACAGACATCTTGAGACCCGCGCCATTGTCCATTGAGACACGGAGGAGCTTTAGCAGCTCGTACGCGATGCCATCCGGAGTGACCTTGCACACAAAGTAGTGCGACTGGGACACTGGCAAGGGCACAAACAGCGTCGAGGTAGGATGCAAGTCGGTCTTTGATAGATCATGCGTGCGAAGCGCGACGCGGCGCATGGGGTGCAGGCCCAGCTGGCGGAGGTCGTCCTCGACGTCTTCCATGATGACGGCCGAGACCAGGCGGTAGAGGTCTTCTCCCAGACGCGTCTTTTGGTCGTTGACAGATGCTGTGGCAAGCTTTGCGCGGAGGGTGCGATTGCTCTCAAGAATCTGGTCGCGGTCCTTTCCATTCGTGTCCTTTATCTCAATGAGACCGGACGTGGCCGACACTGCCACTGCAAAGTGTGCTCCGCCATGTTGGGCAGGCAGTGGCACAATGAGAGACAGAGGACGCGAGGCAGACTCGGACTCTTCCAGACGCGGGGGGTTGAGAGGGTCGAGGAGGAGACGAGGGTTGGCCAACAGAGGCGTCATGGTCGCGCGTGCGAGGTGGGTCGCGTGGGCACGCGTCGCGGTGGTGAGGAGAGCCTTGGCGCTGAGAGACGACGCGTTAACTGTGAGCGCTGATGCGTCCATGGCGTCGTTGAGCTTGAGACCTCCGCCAATACCGATGTCTCCGACCTCCCACTTGACGCCAATCTCGAGACGCACGACGCGGTCGACAGGTTGCACGCCACAGGCCGCGACTTCTCGCAAGACTCGCTCGGCCTCGTTGATCGGTGTCTTGGACTCGCCAAGGGAGAACGTCAAGGTGCCTCCCACAATGGTGGTGGTGCGAGCGCCGCTGAGAGCCGAGGGCGGCTGGGCACGCTTACCGACAGCCGCCTGGGTGGGACCAGTCGGCTGAACTGCCCTCTGACGGATCCAGTATCGCAGTCGCAACTCCTTCTTTGTACGGTCGACATCGACGAGGAGCTGACCACGCCAACGGCCTTGTCCCAGAACGAGTGCCTGGGAGAAGAGCACCTCGAGCTGGTATGAGAGCGAGAGATGCTGGAGGAAATTGTACACGCGCACCAGAGGCGAGTCCACGGGTGTCGATGCCGTCGTCTCGCTGTCGGCATTCTCCTTGACTTTGTCATCTGGGAGTGGGCGTGGTGCAAGCACGTCAATGTTGGCGAGGTCGAGAATCTGCTGCCTCTCGTCGTGGGTGAATGTCTTTGGCTGACGCGACCCCTCGACTCCCCAGGCCCACTCGACGCCAGTGAGCCACCACCGGCTGTCGTCTTCAAACCCGACAACGCTGAGCTGCGCGACCCAGCCGTTTGGTCCGCCTCCACGGACATGGACGCGGCCGTCCGCCACCTTCTCCACGACAAGCTCTGGGGGAACGTAGTCGACGCATCTCAATCGGTAGAGGAGGTGCTCGTTGAGGCGCTCCACCGTGTCGAGAACGGCTGGAGGGTTCAGTGGTGGACGAGGGATAAAGGATTCGGTGAGGGCAGTCGGCAGCCGCGGGTAGGTGCCAGTTGATCGGAGGGCCAATGCTGTGAGGAGGTCGGCATTGCGTTCACTGAAGGAGACAAGACGTCAGCACATTACACGCAGGACAAAACTCTCCTGTCCCCACTTACCGAAGAGTCTCCACCAGTTTGGTGACGTGCCGAACGTGGGCGATGGCAGCCTCGTGCTGGGCGTTCTGATGCTCCAGGAACTGCTGGATACGGCGAGCATCCGTGACCTTGCCGCGCTGCACCGTGTCATCGACACCAGCCGTGTCGCCTCCGAAGCGGCCCTTGCCCTTGAGGGGATAGGCTGTGGGGCTGGTGTCATTCGACTCTCCGCTCGAGTGTGGGGTTGGGAACGATGCTGTAGGACCTCCCGGCGCGGCGCCTGCTCCTCCTGGAGGAACGACAGAGGTTGCCAAATCGACCGACGTCTTCCAACGGAGCACGGCGAGGTACTTGAGAACAGCCTGGCGAGTAGACTTTGCATACTCGATAACGTGCTTTGCCTTTTTGGTGGGGTTCAATGGGGGCAGCCTGGTGCGCGTATCAGCACGAGAGTCAAGAGCGCAAACACGGAGGGAGGTCCAATGTTGAAACTTACGTCGTCTCGACGAGCGTTCGCATGTCGCCGTAACCCTTGCGACTGAGCCGGTCGAGCATGAGACCCAGAGGCACATTCTCGGTGGCCCAGTACGGGGGCAGCTCATCCTCGACCTGGTCTGATGAGGGTGTAGGGTATGCAAAGAATGGATCGGGTCCCAGCTGCGGGTTGCGCGAGGACGAGGCTACGGGCTGAGGGAGCTGATGCAATGCTGGTGGGGCAGGGATGTTGGTGGCTGTGGTTGTTGTAGCGATGCTGGGTCCAGCCGGTGTCCCCATTGCCTGGGAGATGGGCTGTGGGCGTGCCGGTGTGGACGCGTACATGCCTGTGGGGTGGAGAGATGGGGGGGTGGGGGGAGGGGGGATGGGGGGGCTTAGGCTGCGTGAAGTGTTGCCATTGTCCTGGGAGAGGTGGTGTGGATGATGGATGGAACCGAGAGAGCGATGGATTGAGAGGAGTAGGCAGGCGAGACGGGATATGCAACGAAAGGGGGGGTGCGGAATATACAGCGGTACAGCGAGCGAGCGCAGGCGGCCAGCAGCGGCGGCTCGGGGCGGGCAGCGGCTGGGTTGACGGTCGCCGCCCAGGTTGGGATGACGAGCCTATTTTCTTGGGGAGATGTTTCCGGTTTTATTAACACAAAATGACTCATCCCACATGCCTAGCATACATAGGCGCCTACAACACCGGGCTGCGGGTGAACCGGGCCCGCGAGCCCCCACTCTACAGCCGAGGGCGATCCCACATGTACGCACCGATGAGATATTCGAGATTGGGAACACGCGCACACAAATGGAAAGGCAATCTCGGCTTACTTTCAAACCCCACCCACTGCTCACAAATCAGCACCACCTTGGACGTCGCACATACAAAAACACCATGACCCACATCTCCGCGGCTGACCTCGACCGCGTGCTCGTCAAGTCGAGGCAACAAGACCAGCTCGGCCGCAAGATTGCGTCTGCCATAGAACTCATCGAGAGCGTAATCGACGACCTAGGGTGAGTTGAACAGCCGACGACGCCGCCGCCGACGACCTTCCATGTCTTGGTCATGGAATGGAGAGGAGAGAACAAACACCTGAGGCTGACTGTATGACAGCGAAGCAGCCGTTGCTCTGTCGTTTAACGGCGGCAAGGACTGTGAGTTGATTGACCACCCTTGGTGCCGCCCACGTCGCCGCCGAGTAACACCTGCACACTTGACTGACAAATACCAAAAGGCACCGTCCTGCTCCACCTGTTCGCTGCCGTCCTCTACTCTCGGCACTCGGGAGCTCCCCGCTCGTCGCACAGGTCCTCGCTGTCGCCCTTCCCCATCTCTGGCCAGACGTCCCCGACGTCTACCAGCTCTGCCTGCCCCACCCCATCCAACCCGCTCTCCCGGTCGTACCTCGACCTGCCCGCCGCGCCGCCGCCTCCCCTCCCAGCGACCGTCCACGCCGCCGCCGAGGCGCGGCACAGCGCCACGCACCACACCCCCGTAGACAAGAACCACAAGGCGCCATACCCGCTCATCCGCAGCGTGTATTTCACGGCTCCCAACCCGTTCCCAGATCTCGAAGAGTTTGTGATTGACGAGGCAACCACATATGCCCTCGACCTGTACCGCTTTGGCGGGGGCATGAAGGCCGCCCTGTCAGAGTATCTCCGGTGCAACGGCGGCAAGAACATCAAGGCAATTCTGCTGGGCACGCGCCAAGGAGACCCGAATGGAAGTGAGTGGCATTGCCATACAGCTCCAAACCATGTCTGCCATGAGCTGACCGCCCTAACCAGACGTCGCGGCACTCGCGCCGACAGACCCTAGCTGGCCACAGGTCCTCCGCGTCCACCCCGTCCTGGACTGGTCGTATGATGATGTCTGGGACTTTCTCCGGCAACTCGATGTGCCATACTGCCACCTGTACGACGAGGGATACACCTCCCTGGGATCCACAAACAACACCATCCCCAACCCCGTGTTGAGAAGGGACGACGGAGGTTATGAGCCGGCATGGAAACGTACGTTTTTGCCGTTTTGCCCCGCGTTCCCCGGATCCGAGAGCCGGACCGGGAAATAGGAAATGACACACCCGTGTTTACTGTTTTTGCTGACATGACACTCTGTACACAGTCGACGACCCATCGCTGGAACGCGCAGGACGGAACAAGGGCTCGTCAGCATAGAACTAGACTCGGTTGTAGCATCTAGGACTCTCTCTCTCTCTCTCTCCATTTTTTTTCTTGTTCCTTCTTGTCACCAGAAGCAGCCAAACCATTGAACCACGATGCATTGTAATTCCCCATGAGAAAAGAAAACATGTAGAAACTTGGCGATAAAAAAAAATAACCAGGTTTACCAACTCAACTCCCAAATTGAACCCCGACTACTCTTTCTCTCTTTAACTCTGACTGCTGCTGCTACCTCCCGCTCCAGCTCCAGCTCCCGTTCCCGCTCCTCCAGCTCCTCCCGCTCCTGAAAGGTCACTCCAGCTCGCACGACGCTCCGAGTTCCACGCTCCAAGAGGCTGGCGGGGTCCATCGTCAAAGCTGCTCCGTCCATTCGTCGCGGCCGGTGCACCCACTGCCGCCGCCGAGGTACCCGGCGCCAGTCCGCGCTTGGTCTTGCTTTGCGGTGTTGGAGACGAGTTGGCAGTGCCGGTAATCGACACGGCCTCGCCGAGCAGTGACAACGAGGCCGTGCTGCTGACGAGCAGGTCTTCGTCGGCCACCACCGCCCCGGCCGCCGACGACGCGAGGCGTTCACGGGCGTTCAATGGCGACGCAGCGGGAACGAGGCGGTTGACTTGGGGTGCCTCGACGCGGGGAAAGTACTCGGCCTCACCACCGCCAGGAGGGCCGACGGTTGGGTGTTGTGGTGGCGCGTTGTGAGGGAACGCCTGTGTTGTTGGCGTGCCCAGGGCGGCAGAACCAGCTTGCGCCGGCGCGACGGGGGCACCTGGAGCAGCGTTGAGGAACGGACTCCTGCGGCCCACCAACGGACTTGTGACAGGCAGACCGGGCGAGAATGGGCCAAGGCCAGGCGACAAGAATTGAGGATGCAGAGGTGGTGTTTGTGGGTACGCGTTGAACACAAAGCCCGGCATGGACGGGGTCATGGGGGGCAGGTTGCGCGTTTGAAGCGGACTGAGGGGATTGCCGACGTCGCCCAGCGGCGCAAACGGGGGCAGTTGGATCGGTCCTGGGTGCCTAGAGGGACGCTGGAAGGGGTCGTCTCCGCCTTCCTTGCGTGGCGCCGAAGCCGGCGACGAGTTGATGGCCGTGTTGAGTTGCCAAGGGATACGAGTCCCGGCACCAGGTGAAAGGGAAGGGTTCGACATTGCAGGCTGGGGGAACGTCTCCGGGGACGCCGACGACGCGGCCATGGCAAGAGGAGGCAGTGGCTGTTGCGACCAGACCTGCGGCGAAGGTGAAGTCTTGCTGCCAAAGACTGGGAACGGGTCGACGGGGTGAATAGGCTGAATCTGTTTGTCCTCGAGGGTCTGACGTTCTGTCTGGACATGGAGAATCCGGCCGTCGACCTCGTGTCCGTTGAACATGCCGACGGCTTTGAGGGCGTCATCCTTGGACGCGAACAGGACAGTGCCAAAGCCACGGGACTGGCCATCGAGTCCCGTAGCCACGTCGGCACGAATCACCACACCGGCGGGTCGGAAGAGATCCTTCAGGTCCTGCCACTGGGTGGTCAAGGACAGCTGGGTATTTGTCAGCTTTTTTTGCAAAAGGTTGCCCGGCCAGCTTACATTCTTCACAAATACGACACGGTCGACCAGGGTTCCCGGTGCCCCGAGATCCTTGCCTTGACTCGCCAGTCCGTTGAGGGAAATGGGAGGGGGCCCGATTGGGTGAGCAGCGTTGGCCTCTGACCCAGCAGACAGACGGCGGAGAGGCTGCGTTTCGGGCTCGGGCGAAAAGGCGTTCTTGACACCACCAGCAGTAAGGAGGTTGGGAGGGGGGATGCGACCTAGAGGCGGGCCACGGCCGATGGGGTCGGCTGGAGGAGCTGGCGATGCGGGGCGCTTGCCGTCACCGGGCACAGGCAGGTTGCCAAGGGGCGACGGGCTGCGAACTGGATGGGCGGCCGACGGGTCGCCAAGTCCACCAAACGGAGCCAGACCACCTTCACGTGCACCCCAAGGAGTTGTGGAACCAGACGCACCCGCGGGCGGACCATGGTTTCCCTGCGCACCGGCGGTGAGCGAGCCCGCGAGCGGGGATGCCCCGATCGGCGGGATGGCACCGACATGACCGCCCATTTGCGGGGCACGGTTGAACGCCTGCGAGGGCCCACCGCCGTGCGGAGGGCCTAGATGGGCGCCGAATGACCCAAACGGAGGGCCATGATGCGGCGGCGGGCGCGCCGGCCATCCGCCACCGCCAAAGTGTTGCATCTGCGGCGGCATGAAGCCGTACATCGGCTTGTGGTGGACATGTGGCTGAGGCTCATACTCTGGTGGCAGGCGGTCGGGACGGACCTCGAGTGTACGAGTCTGCCAGGTGAAGCCGTTGAAGCGGTCTGGAGAGAGTCAGCGTTTGAAAGATGGCCGGGGGGGGCCCACCGATTGCTCGGGCCGCGTCCTCTCTGCTGCCCATGAGAACGTTGCCATAGCCGCGACTCCGGTTATCGGGCCCGAGGCTGACGTCGGCGCGCAACACCGTGCCAGCCTTGCGGAAGAGGTCTTTGAGGTCCTGCCAGCGAACACGATAAGGGAGCTGGGGAGTATGTCAGTGCTGGAGTGAACCTGTCGGCTTACATTGCCGACAAAGAGGTTGACGCGGCCATCAGATCCAATGGCCGACGGGAGGATGTTGGTCATGAGGGGAGTAAGGGAGCGAGTGGAGGCTTGAACAGATGTCAGCGTCGGGGGGGCTGTTGCGCGGTCCTTTTTTTTGCCAAGAGACCATGAAGACTCACTCTCGACACCCAGCTCGATTGGGGGAGGCGCAGGAGGAGCGTTTGCCATTGCTGCGGCAATCACAGCATCGATCTCTGCAGAAGTAGGTGGTCGCTGCTGCTGATGCGCACCAACCATCTGAGGCTGCCCCGAAGCAGGCTGCGCAATGTGCTACCGGGCGCGTATCAGCACGCTTTGTCTGTCATCGGCGGGAAGCGAGAAGCAGCACCGCCAACTCACCATATGCTCTGGGTCGTTGGCTACCTGTGCGTTGGGAGCGACGTGGTTTGGGTTGACACTGTCTAGCAGCGCGGGATCGACTAGAGACATGGCTGTGACGTGTCAGCGGGTCACCCGGGGGCCGAAGAAAGGGGGGCGCGAGCCGGATGGGTGATGGGTGGTGGACACTTGCCTGTGTGCAGCGTGGATGTATGCTAACCACGGAGTCACAGCGTGTATCTGGTCTATACCGCGCTGTGTTGATGGAGGAAGATGGGCGAACGAGAGAGAGGTGGTGGTGGTGGTGGTTGGAGACTTGTGGGCGGGCGGAAGGGGGAGGGGTTGGAGTGTGGTTGTTGCGCGACGGGGGGTTGGGTGGGGGAGCCGATGACGCAGGTGGGTGATATTGGGTGGTGTGGTTGCGATGCCGAGAGCCCACTGTAGCAGAAACCGAGAGAGGTTCAAAAGCCAAAAAAGCGCACGCCGCAAGCCCGCACACCCG
The DNA here is from genome assembly GCF_003942205.1 of Apiotrichum porosum. Lineage (NCBI taxonomy): Eukaryota > Fungi > Basidiomycota > Tremellomycetes > Trichosporonales > Trichosporonaceae > Apiotrichum > Apiotrichum porosum. Next base: position 1,722,039 of record NW_021167110.1, on the reverse strand, counting down.
GCGCCTGTGTGTGCCGGAAGCTGCCCAAGAAAAGAGAGAGAGAGAGAGAGAGAGAGATGGAAGAGGAAGAGACCCGTCTAGACCGAGACCGAGAGAGCGAGAGAGAGAGATGAGGGAGGAGAGATATTGGGAAAGAGTGGGAATCGGATAGAAGGGGGGTGAGCAATGTGTGGAATGTGACGACCCCCCGGGTGAGAGTGAGTGAGTGAGAGTGAGTGGGAGACACGGGTTGTGTGTGTGACGGTGACGGTGACGGCGTCGGCGAGCGAGCGAGCTTCCGAGCGACTGTCCCCCTCTCCCTCCCTCCCACACACCCCCACCCCACCCCTGGCCGTCGCAGGTTGGCAGCAGCAGCAGTCGTGCATCGTGCAATCGGGGTGTTCCATGGCCTCTCATTCTCTCCTTCTCTCTCTGGATCTCTGTGTTTCCATTTGGCGCGCGCATGCGCATGCATGAGGCCCCGTTCGAGGCCTGCGCCGTCTCTCGCTCTGAGGGGGTGTGTGTGTGTCCCTGTGGGTACGCTCTTGCCTGCCTCTGCCTGCGCGCGCTCGTGCCGGTACCTTTGTGCCACTCGAGCTTCTCTCTCTGTCTCTCACGTTCTGTTCTCAAGAGCGCCAGGCGTTTTTAAAGGCGCTCATCAAACACCTCTTAGCGCGCGTGCTGGCGGCTGGCGGCTGCATGTGCTCTCCACGCTCCACCGCGCCCAGCGCGTGCAGGGAGCAGGGGGGGGGAGTGTCAGTTGGCTCGGTGCCTGAGCGAGGGGACACGAAGGGGGGATGAGGTTCAGTTCCAAGCTATCAACCCCACCCCCCACTTCTCCTTCTCGTACCGTCGGCCCGCCAATGACGCCAGTGGGAGGATCCGTGGTTGAAGGCGTAAAATCCAGAGTATGAGAGCGAGTGCACAGGCGATGCTGTGCGCGCGTGTGTGTCATGGGCAAACGTGTGTCAGAGATCAGAGAGCGACCAAGACAGGAATAACAACGCCAGAGATCCGGAGGAGAGCGAGAGCAGTTGTGTGGCGTTCGGCTCACTTTGCTGTTGGCGCCAGGGAGAGAGGGGACACGAGGGAGACGCCAGATGCCAGCTCGATCCAGGCCAGCCAGGCCCCCCCCCCCCCCCCCCCCCGTCCATGTTTTTCTAACACAGGGGTGGATATCCCAGCCATGGCCAGCCAGCCCCTAGAATACCATCTCTGGCCACACACCATAGAGCCCGCGGCCATCCAAGAGAAAAACGTGTCAGACACCGCTGTCAGCTGTCAGCTGTCGTGCTCGATGCAATCAGTGCTGGTTCCGTTCAGTACACTTGCATCACTCTACATCCACATAAACGTCCCAAGAACAACACGACTGGCAGTCTGCCATGCAGTCGTATACACAGAGCAAGTGGCATTTCGGTACGGCAATTTAGCCGACATCGGTCACAACTGGCTCGCGATTTCCCCTGTTGAATCAAAAACTGGCACGGTCTTTGGGAGGGGAGACGGATGCTCTGCCAGGTGGCAACACCTTCGCAAGAGGTCTTAGAGAACGATACCATGCGTTGTATGCAGCGGGACCGTCGACTTGGTCTTTGGTGTTGTTTTGCTGCCTGGAATAACCGCACATGGCCACGCACTTGATTATGAATGCCGATATGATAAGCCGGAGGATCCCGGCGATCCGCGCGTGGCCGCGTGTCACTGCAGAGTGCCACCTGTTAGTGGCTCCCCTTGTTGGTTTCCCCCGCCCCAACGAGCCATGTTGACCCATGTTCCTTCATGCTTGGATGCACCACCTCGGTGCGAGATCCCAGGGCTGTCCAGCTTGACATCACCTTGCATAAAACACCCTTTGTGATGCGTGTTGTTTATTGTACAGTATGCTTCTAACAGATATCTCAAAGTGTCTCCATCCACATGGGAAAGACCAACGGACTGATGCTTCGTCCATTGCATCTCTGATCTACGTACCTCTTCTAGCAGCTCCTTCCAGCTTGGGCGCTTGGGTAACGTACCACTTTGACCAGTTCTTGATGGCACATGTGTGTGACGCACACGGCTCGTCCGCTAGGAGCGTCCACACGCCCAGGCTTCCAGACTTGCCAAAACGCACAGCCACCCACGCCCACACACCACACATCCATGCGTCCATCATCCAGCGTGTGTGCTCGTAACATAAAGCCCGACGACACACGCCGACAGCAAAGAACCATACCACTCCTTTCCTTCCACCTTAGTCAACACCCTGCTCTGCTCACTACCCACTGCACCACTTGGCAGCACATACAATGTCCGACGTCGACGCGGCGGGCACGACACCGCCCCCAGTCCCCCTGATACCTATCGCCCTCCCTACGCCTGCACTCACGCCAAGCGTCCTCGCTGGTTCATTACAATCCGATGACAGCTTTCCTAGCCCAGCTGGATTTCCGCTCCACAGGCCCGTCTCACCACCACTGTCCTCGGCCCCAAGCCCCGGGTCGCGTGAACTACCGCCACTCCGAGCTGCACCTGTTTCCTCCGGGCTCAACCATCGACCTGTCGCCCGCCTTCGCCATCAATCCCAATCCAAATTCCACCCGCATCATCACCGTCACCCAGCTGCGAGCCCTCCCGAGCGAGAACCTCACACACTGGCCTGCACTCTCGCGCTCGCAGGGCCATGTGGTGATTCACCGCACCGTGCCGCTTGGAATCCGGCCAAGCCCCGACGATGCGCGTCGCCGTGAGAGCTGCATGAAGGGCCAAGCAAGTGGGGATCTGGGGGTGGGTGCGAGTGACAACCCCGAGCAAGTCACCCCGCACGCGCCAGCACCGGAAACCAGCGAGACGGTTCCAGACTCCACAGCGACAAGCGACGGGTCGCTTGTGACGACAGACGAGTCCATGACGACAATGACACCCGCGATCGCCACTCCTCCCCTGGCGCTCTTTGGGCCCGACGTCGCCGCGCTGCTCGCCATACGTATCGCCGAAGGCACCTTTTCTCCACTCGCATCGGGGACATGCTCGCCTACCCGTCCCACACCTCCTGGGTCCGCACCGCCAACAGACGCACACGTACACTCACCCCGAACCGCTCGGCGGCCGCGGGCCTGGTCCTCGTCCCTCCCCGAAGCGTGGTGGGCGCCCACGCCGTCTGTGCGTGCAGCCGCATGGTCCGTTCTGGAAGACCAACACGCGACTCCAGGCCTGGACCGCGACGATGAAGCAGAAGGAGAAGGGGTGGGCGTGTTGGCCTGGTCCGATGGTGGCGGGTTCACCACACGTCTCGGGTCGTATGTCTTCTCGCCGCCATTCTCATCCAGCGAGGTCGCGTACCTCCGCGCCATGGTGCCGACAACTGGCAGCCCCGGGGATACACCGAGTGCAGCCCATACCCCGGAATCCAGTCCCCGCCACATCTCCATGAGCATGACCGCACACGCCCCATCGACGTCGTCGCCTGAGTTTGCGTCTTTGCCAATGGAACGCGTCCTCGGCTCGCCACTTCTCGGCACCGCCACCCCTCCGTTCCCAGACTTGGACCTACCCCCAGGCGTGACTCCCTCTCCCACGCCCACATCGCCCGGTGTTGTCAGACTAGGCAGCGGCTTGCGTTCAAGGACGCACAGCGCAGGCCGTATCCCCCGTTCGTCCGTGCCGTGACGGTCCTCGCACATCCACCCTCCGCCGACGCATGGCGCCCACTGCCCGGTTCTCGCTCCCAGCCGGCATCTCCACACAGCATCGCGCGACGTGTGCGAGGACCCCCAGATCATCCCACACGGCCGGACGCTGGCCGTCTCGCCCTGTGTTGGTTTTTTTTCGAACGCAGCGGTCAAAGTGTGTAGAAAAAACAGAAAGAAGAAGGGCAAAAGAGGTATACGTGGCTGTCCATATAATTCAAAGTGGCACCCCGTCGCCGGTCGACCTGTACTGTACATACAGTCCCAGCCTGTAGACAAACCATGCAGACAGTAATTCAAAAATCGCTGCACCTCTCTCTCACGCGCATGCCAGCCATTATTGACCTTGGCAAACCTATCGCCACCACACGTTACATTGTTTTTTCACCGGTCATCAACCATAGCCCTCAGCCAGCCAACATCCTTCCCGACAGTGCCCCCTTCTTGCAGAACGCACCATCGCCTCTCATCTCCTCTCATGACGGCCACTGCATAATGTGGGTCCTACAACACGTCGTTGAATATTATGTTTATTCTACATGAATGAAAAGGAAAAGGGCAGGGTTTTTTAAAAAAGAAGAAGAGGAAGAACATTGTCATCGTCGTCGTCATCGTCATCGATCATCATCATCACCATCATCGTAAAAGAGGTCGTTTAGATGTGGCCGCCGAGGTTGCGCCGCGCGATCCTCGCTGCCGTGGCTGCGCTGACGCCCGCGGGCACTTTTGCGTCGCCGGTAGCACTGACACTTGCACTGGCACTTGTCGCACTCTTGTCCGTGTCGTAGATGCCTAGACCGACGGGGTCGTCGGGGACGGCCTTGGCCATCGACGAGATGGTCGCGCCAGCCACGCCCGAGGCGGAGGTGCGCGGGCGGAGCGGGTGTGTTGCGGCGACAGAGGCCGGGCGCGAGAGCCCGCCCCCGCCCGACCCGCTGTTCCACGGTGGGCGGGTGGGCGACTCCATGCGCGAGCTGCTCCGCTCTGAGGGCCCCAGCGCCATTGCCGGCGGTAAGGAGCGGCGGACGCGGCTGGCAGGGCGCACGGTGGTGGTGGCCAGGTCTTCTTCGGCAGATCGAAGGCGGTGGGCAAACTTTGCCGCGGCGGCGGCACTGCCCATGCCCGACGAGGCGCGGCGGTCGCGGTCGAGGGACGCGGCTGTCGTCCTGCCAGTCACGCTGCTGCGCAGCTTGGGCGAGATGGTCGTGTTGGTCGTGTTGGTCGTGTTGGTCGCGCGGACGCGGACGGCGGGGTTGGGCCGCGCTTCGCCGCGGAAGGCAAAGGACATGACGGACATGCGGTCCGACATGGCGTCGTCAAACGTGCTTCCGGCCCGAAGGGACGTGACCTTGGATGGCGACTCGTCGCCAGTCTTGAGCGGGACGGTTCGGTCCGGCGTGCGGTTGGGAGACACTGCTTTGCCCTCTTGAAGGTCACTAAGCGGAGGGCGGCGCGGAAACTTGTCCACCACAGGTACACGCGGTGCTTGGGCCCTTGCAGGAAGCTCGTACCACTCGTAGACCTTGATGAAGCGATACAGGTTTCTTGGCTTCAAGGACTGGTGACGCTTGCTGAGACGCTTGTTATTCAGGTCCGTGACGCTTTCAGACTTGGCGCCAGTGTTGCCAGACTTGGACGTGGTGGACATCGGGAGCGTGGTCGTACCCGCCAGCTCGCAAAGGAGGCTGACATCTGTAAACCTGACGACCCACTGGTCGGGTTTCCTGCCCTTTTTGAGCATGTCACTCAGGCGGTGCTGGCTCTTGCGTTCCTTGGAAGCCGCAGACGGGACTCCCTCGCGCTTCTCGGTGAGGTTGATCTCGGACACGACCAGGCGGTTCGGACGAGGCGCCATGAGCTGCTTGTTCTTTTCAATGCCTTCGATCCGCGCCCACACGTCGCGCGTCTTTTCACGCTCTTCAAACGAAGATTTCTCGTCCTCGATGCTGCGCACAATCCGCTGCACCTCCTCAACCATGGCGACTGTTGCCTCGTATTCGCGAGTGGAAGGTGACGTGTTCTGAGAGAGTTAGCTTGGCATCGTAAAAGCAGACCACTCACGTAGAGGAGGTTCTGAAACAGCAGAGGGTACTTGAGCAAACGCTGGAACGGTTTACTCAGCGAGATGCTCAAGCACGCCTCGCCACGCTCAGCCGCAAGGTCCTCGAGGCCAACGAGCAGCTTGCTCAGTCGACCCAGCTGGGTCTCTTCCAGCCGCCTGGACGAGCGCCGGCCACCCGTCGCGATCTGGTCGGCCATGGCCATCGCTTCGTCCACCTGCGCAAGAGCACGCTCCAGGTGCATGATGTAGGTCGCATACTCGCGAAGGATGTCAGACTGAGCCCGGTTAGCTATATACAGATGGTGTCTGACAGCTCACGTGAGAGGTGAAGACATCCGCCAAACTACGAACGAGCGGAAACTGCTCGTCGTATCGCTTGCGCAGAGCGGTGACCTGCTTGATGTGTCCCTCAAGAATGCCAGACGAGATGACGGTGAGCACCTGTTCCAGGTCGTCGGGGAGGGTCACCGGTCCGTTGGCGTTGATGCTTCCAATGCTAGACTTGCGTACGTGCCCGCTCTCGCGCTTGCCACCACTGTTAAAGCTCAGGCGACTTCGCGTACCACTGCCGGAGCGGGAGGGAGGAGCAGGCCGGGTCTCCTTTGTTTTTGGACGTGTTAACGTGTCGTACGCGTTCTGCCTGGCGGCATCGCCATCGTACTGTTGCGGTTCTGACGACTGGGCCGACGACAGGTGGTGGTCGCGGAACGAGTCGGACGAGAAACGCGAGCTCGCAAACTGCGCGGCAATGGGCAGGCGGGGGTCGCCGTTATCTGTTGTCGCCGTCGAGATTGTGCGGGTCAAGGCGAGAGGGTCCGGAAGGGAGAGGGAAGGGGACAGTTCGGGGGCTGGAAGTAGGGCCTTGCAGAACGTTTCGTTGAGGTTGACCAGGTCCTGGACGTATCTTGTGTGCTGTGTCAGCCGGGTGGGCACAAGTCTAGCCAGATAGGGGACTTACTTTTCCTCAGAGTTAACAATCTCCCAGAGCACCTCCTGTCGTGTACGCTCGCGGGGGCCGAGGTTGGCAATGAGCTCCTCGTCCATTGCTGCACTCCAGCTTTCCGGGATTGGGAGGTAGCTGGCGGCCGACATTGTTGAACAGTCTGAGGGTGCCAAGGTTGACATGGTCGATTTGGTGGGGGAATATGAGATGTGCGAGCCAGATCCACTGGGCTTGCGGACGTGTGAGCTCTGGCGCGAGGACGAGCGTGACACGACGCGCGGGTGGGAGGCATACACATTGTTTTGTGTGGGTGTGCTGCTGGGTGAAACGGGGCGATGGGGACTTGACGTACGCCGCTGGTGTCGCGACGGACCGGCGACCACGGCGCGGAGGTCGGTCTCGCTCGCATGGACGTTGCGGCTCGGGCTCTGGAACATGACCTTTTTGACATTGTCCATGCTCATGCGGTGCTGGGGACGGAGGGCCCACTCAAGAGTCGGGTCCACATCTCCCGCGACAGACGAGGAAGACGCTGCGAGGCTCGAGGGTTTGCGACCGAGCACAGAGTTGCGCAGTGCCACTGAGCCGCCGTTGCGAGCATCGCGGTGGTGGTCGGATGCCGAGTCGGTGAACGCACGGCCATGACCGGGAGTGGTTGGGCGAGTAGGGAGGGGCTTGTCGCTGACCGTGGAAGGAGTGGTGCTGGTGCTGGTCGGTGTCAAGCTGTGACGTGACTCGGGGTTGTTGTTTGTTGGGAGTGCTGTGCGGGCAGGAGCCTGCGCGCGGGTGCGAGAGACCCGAACGGTGTCGTCTGACACAGCAGGTGTTGCTGCTAAAGTGGACGCTCCTCGACGCGACTCTGGCCTATCCTTTTCGTCGACGAGATGCGAGTTTGGTGTGCTGGTTCCACCGGTGCCGGCCGGTTGCTTGAAGCGCGTGAACAGCGACTTCATGTCGGCGGGCAGGTGCCCCGGTGTAAGGAGGGTGGGATGAGTGGAGGAAGGCGGCTGGGGGAGGACGAGGAGGAGAGGCTGTTCTAAAGGTCAAGGGAGAGAGAAGGTCGTGGTTTGTGCGTGCGTGCAGGCGAGGGCGGGTGGGTGGGGGGTATAGCTGCAAGCAAGTGTGTGTTTGGTGGGTAGAGCGTGACAGACGGACGCAGGGAAGACGCGAATGCGCGGCGGCGGCGGCGGCGTCGGCGGCGATGACTGGGGAACCGGGGCGGGGTCTGTGCGTGCAGGCTGGCGAGAGGACACGCGAGGGTATGTGCCGAGTGAGAGTATAGGGATGACACGAGGGAGGTGATGGATGGTGATGGAAGGGTGGTGCGTGATGAGGGTGGGTGTGTGTGTATCAGAGAGAAAGAGGGAGACGGGGGTTCAGCCTGTAACGGACATGTCGCGAAGGGTGTATAGCCTGTAGAAACCGGCGCGAGCAACGAGACACCGTACACCAACCTGCAACCAACCGTTTGCGCGTGTGTTTTGGCCGCCAGTGTTTGTATAGAACCCATCCACCCACCCCCGGGGGCGGCACAGCGCACAGGGGCCGTCGCGCGGTTTCTCGGTTCAAAGATCCAAAACGGCCCTCAACGCGCGCCCACACGCGAGGCCGGCGCGTCGTCGGATCGTCAGCAGTCGTCGTCGTCGTCGGAGAAACGGTGCCTTTTTTGGTATGCCGCCCGTTTGTTCAATTGCTTCGTCTGCACAATGAATATCTAATGTAGGCCAGAGCCGCGCGCATGTCTCCCCATGTACAGAGATGGGGGGAAGAGGCGGTGGAGAGGAGAGGAGGTCCGTGAAGTGGCCCGTCCACCACCGGCACCCAACCACCACCACACGTACCACACTACGTGCACTACACCGCCATGGCGCCCAGGTTCATTGCCAGTGTAGGGTTCAGAGGCGTGAGTGTCAGAGGGATCCGGATCACTGGCCTACTAGCTACTGGGCCAATGCATGGACAGCGTAGACGACAGAAGGGGGAAGGAGACACGGGGTGGGACACCGCTCTCTCTCTCTCTCTCGCTCTTGCTGCATACAGACGGCACCCTGGCACAAATGGTACGGGTTACACTTCACTGGTACATGAACTCTTTTTTTTTTTTTTATGCGTGCCTGCAGCACCTTTGCTAGAACAAGCAGGAAACTGTTAAACCGGCCCCGGTGGAGAGATGTCGTGTGAATGAATGTTCATACGATCATACTGGATCTTTGGATCTTTGGACGACGAAGGCCCCCCGGCCCCCGGATCCCCCGGGAAGGAGTGTAGCTAGTGTGGCCTGTGGATGTTCTGTACTCTGTGTCACCCAAACGCTCCACCTGCCACCTGACGTCAGCGCGTTCCCGAGGGGGGGGGACGGGGGCATTTTCCTTTTTCTATGGTGAGGACCCTTTTACGTAAACACGGAACGAGCCAGAGCGCTATGTTCACGGGCGCCACACCTCTGCCTTTCAGGCCTGTAAGGGTATATTGTCATGGCCGCCGCCGCCGCCGCCTCCGCCGCCGCCCGAACAGATGCGATGGGATGGGTGCGTTGTATGGCGGTGTGTGGGGTGTGGATGGCGCTGCTGGGTGTGCGCTGGGTGGGTTGGGTGATCCCTGGTGCACACATGAACCCTTTGGCCGTTGGGCCCTCTCGCTCTCCCTCTCCGTTCGGTTCTCCTCTTCCTTGCATCCGTCCGTCTCTGGTATTTGCGTCACCCATCACCCACACACACCACACGCACCGTCCCCGTCCATTCTTTCTTCTCTCTCTCTCTCTCTCGCTCACCCCCACGGCTCCCCCGTCTCTCCCTGCAGTCCATCATCGTTTACACCACACCCTGTATACACATTAGACAACACACACACCTCGGCATACATCCTCCCCTCATCACACACACACACACACACACGCACACTCGTACACATCACATCCCGCGTCACTACTGCTCCATCCAAAACCCCATCTCCCCCCGACAGCCTGGCACTTTCTTCCTTCCGGCCCCCTTCAACCAACGACATACGTCATTGAACCGCACACCCACCCACTCACCGCTGCCCGCTGGGCCCGCACCACACCGCCGCATCTCGCCCAACCGCCCAATCCACAACACACTCCTCCTCTCCACCCCCTTCGCATTCACTCCCCCAGTGTCGTGGCCCACCCTCATCCCCCCCCGTCTCCCTGTGCACCCCTCCCCCCACATCCTTGACCGCTCCACCACCACCACCACCCTCCTCGCAATCGCCGCCCAACACGACGTCCCAGCCTTGCACCGCTCGGGCGCCGGCCCGATAACGTCTTTGCACCGCACTCGTCGGCGCCGAGGAAAACCATGAGGAGTCTCCTTGGCCGGCCATCGCGGTCGTACAAGGACGTAGATCATGACACCGAGGGCCTCTCGGCCGTCGGCTCAGCGCCCTATGCAAACCACAGCAGCAGCAGCAGTAGGAACGAGCGGGCAAAGGACTACAGGCCATGTGAGTGGGGCGGGTTGGGGCGCAGGAAAACACCTCTCCATCGTTTCTATAAACTGACGCACTACATCTCTCGACAGCATATGCCGAGCTCCACTTCAAGCGCTCCGCCATGCACGACCCACACCCACAAAGCTCATTCTCCCCACTACCCCCCGCCTTTCAGTTTGGCAGGAAGAACAAGGAGCAGGCCCTCGTCGGACAACGAGCAGAGTTGGACCATATTCTCGAGCCTGGATTCAAGGCAGCGTCCATCTACGACGGCGACGACAACACCAGCATTGCAGGCCCATCGCGTCTGTCGTCTGCGCGCACCGCCGGCGGGCTGAGTGCATTGTCGAGGAAGAGCAAGGACGAGGGTTTGCGACCGAGCGGGTCCATCACCAGCTTCCACCCCAACCGCGACAGCGCCGTCTCACGGCGTGGTCTCGGCGGCGTATACATTGACTCGTCGGGCCGCTTACACGATACCGAGTACGACCCGTTTGCTGGCGTGTCCGAGATGTCGAGGCGCAAATCCCGACGACGGTCGGCCTTTGGAGGGCAGCAGCGTCGAGGGTCCCTGTCAGCCTCTGATGGCTCCGACGTCAGCTCAGACTCGGGGCGGCTAGCAGCCCCACGTACATCCTATGACGGTCGACGTGTATCCGAAGAAGAAAAGGACAAGGAGAGGGACGAGATCCGACGCAGACTAGAAGTGGACCGTCGGCGGCTGGACGAGGTGTCGGGCTACGCTGCTGCTCGGCGTCGCAGCATGGTGAGCGACCGGGCAAGTGGATACCACACCATCAACGGCAGGGCAACACCGAGCATCCGTTCCGGTCACGAGGACGGAATTTCGCTTGCCCCCAACGGTCGTGTGCCCAGCCGCCTGAGCCAACACGCCACCCTGCCTTCCCCGCGCTCACCCACGTTCGACGGCGGGATTAGCACATTATCAGGCTCGTCGTATGCCACGACTAGGCAGTCTGCGCGCCCCGCGAGCAGTAACGGTGGCGGTGAGGAATCACCTCGCAAACACACGGAGACTACCCCGCCAGAGCTTGCCAAGCGGGAGCTGCCAAATATCAAGTCGAAACGCGAGGAGCCACCACCAACCCCACTACAGCAAGACTATGAAGAGGACGACGACGACGAAGAAGTCTACGAAGAGACAACACAGGATACAGACACGGAAACGCCTGTCACCACCGCTCCACTCTCCCCTGTCATGTCTGCTGTGAAAATCCCATCCATCCCCTCCGCACACCCTGCCGCTGCCGTTCCTGTCATCCCCCTCGTGCTCACACCCGAGCCACCGGAGAAGGACAAGCCTCCACCTCCATACCACGAGCAGCACGACAACGACACTGTCGTCACCACCATTCGCAGCGCCCGCGTGCCCTCCAAGACGTTGCCCAAGCCACCACCCAAGCCAAAGCTCAGTGTACCCAAGCAAAAAGTGGAGACGGCTCCCGACGGCGCAACTCGTGTTACTGGCTTTGCCGCTGGGCCTCCTCGTGCGGCTGTCAAGCCACAGACAGTCGCGAGCCGCACCATCAAGGTTCCCGAATCAGTCATGAGCCACAACTCGTCGCGTTCGTCTGAGCGCGAGCACCGCAAGCCCGCCGAGCGTCCACGCGAGCAAATCTTCCCCGAGACGCCAGCGCAAGCCAAGCGGCGCGAGGAGCAAGAACGTCGGCACTTGCGTGCCGGGAGGACACCCGCAGGTGCCTTGGCCGCGGACAGTGTTGCGGCGTCGTCACGGTCGCGTATTCTGCCCGAGATTGAGATTGTGGATGACGATGACCCACGTATCGTCTTCCCATCTGCGGGACCTAGGACGCGCATCCAGAGTCACGATCACATCATCCGTTCGTCGTCGAGCATTGGACGCGACAACAGCTCCAAGAGCATCAAGTACAACGACAGCAACAAGGCGACGTCTGCCATCATCGAGGAGACGGGCGGTGGCTATGTGCCCTCACGCTGGGCGCAAGGCGACCGCAACCTTCGTGTCACAGGAGAGCAAAAGGAGATGTACAGGCCAAAGGAGTGGGGCGGCAAGCATGGAGATTTAGGAGGACGAGCAGAGGAGTGGAGGTGAGTAAAGCTGGTCGAGGTTAGGAGCCGCCCGCAGGACGGCGAGCAGCCCCAGTTTAACCTAACGAACCCCCCTTTGGCTTTGGTGCTGACCATTTCTCTTCCAGGCCCGACACAAAGGACGCCCTCAAGCGCAACATTAAAGACCTTAGCACCAACGCGCGCTTTGGCATGTTCCGCGCGAAAAAGAAGATTCTCCGCAAGGCAGAGTTGTAGCACATGTACGAACATCAGACAAACTTGACCAACCTTTTTTTTTCGCTGGGGCCTTTTCGTATCTTGCATGTACTGTCATAGATAGACCGATAAAAGCACGCACACGCATTGTGGTTAAAAGAGTGGAACCTTCTTGCAGACAAGGTTGCTGCGAGTGAGGTACAGGAGAGGTACAGAGGGAGGGAAGGGTAACGGAGAGGTTGCCTGCCACCTTTGCCATGTGTGCAGCGCACGACGCGGCGAGTTGGGCAATGAGACTTGCTGATGGAACACCTAACTGCTGATGCTGATTGCTTCTGGCCGAATAGATGGGACCTGGTACATCCCCGTTGCCGTCTTGTACAATGTAAACGGGACGGACATGAACAAGGCATCAAGTGGCATATTTGAACTGGACTGCATTTAACAAGAGCACAAAGGCAGCCTCCTCCTACCCAGAGCCGCCCTTGTAAGCTTTTCCAAAGAAGAAGAGCTGAAGCTGGTCATATCCAGCAAGGACGCCAGCGCTGGCGATGGCGCGCAGGATGTTCGCACCAGCACCCTTGAACAGGCTCTTGGCGCCCTCGGCAGCGACAATCTGGCGCATACATTCCATCGACGAAGTGTACTTTACCGCTTCGCCCGACGTCATCATCATCCGGCGGCGGACCGTGTCGATCGGGTACGAGAGGAACGAGGCGACGTTGGTCACACCCCAGCCGAGGGCGAGTTGGGCTAGAAAGTTGTCACGGGAAGAGGCCGGGAGGGCAAGCTTGAGCGTATCGTAGAGACCAAAGTAGAAGCCGCGGTAGATGAAGATGCCGACTGACGAAATGCCAAAGCCACGGTACAGGCCTTGAATGCCGTCCGTGGCGAGTGTCTGGCGGTACACGTCCACCATGCCGGTAAACTGTCGACGAGGAGCTGCAGCAGCGTTGGAGCCCTTGGTGACGGTGCCGCGGGCATCGTTGGCAAGACGCGTACGCGCATAGTCGAGCGAGTAGGTGAACAGAGACGAGGCGACACCGGCCATACCGCCCGAAGCAATGTTGCCTGCAAACACTTTGGCGTAGCCGCCCTGTTCGCGGTTGAACTTGAAGGCGCGCTTAAAGTAGTCTTTGAACGCAAAGTTGAGAGCTTGGGTAGGGAAGTAGCGAAGGACGTTGGTGCCGTTGCTGCGCCACAGCGAGCGGACACCTTCGTCGTGGACGACACGGCGGAAACAATCCCCAATGCCCTTGTAAGGGGTGGAGAGACGGCCAGACTTGACCATTTCGTCCTGGTTCTGGAGGAGGAGCTTGACACGCTCAATGGGCGCCTGTTCACAAGTGGGTTAGCCACAAAGGAATGGAAAGGGAATTCATATGCCTTACAGCGGCAGTCTTGGAGACGGCAGCGGCGACACCGCCCATCATAAAGTCGACGAGGAAACCCTTCTTGGGTGTGTTGGCTGGCGTGGCAGTCATGATATGGCTTGGCTGGTTGAACTGGTGAGTGGTGAGTGTTGGTGGTGACTGACGCTAGTCACCACCACGTTCAAATAGGTTCATGTGCTTTCCATACATGCAACAGAGATAACATGGTCTCCGAGCGGTACCGAGCGGCACCCCGTGCTTGTCTTCATCCGTGTGGATGTGGGTCATGTGTCAATGTCAGCCCAGAGCTGTGCGGAGGTGGATATGTCGTTGGGTTAGCAGTGTGCGCTGCTCAACGGTATGTGCCTGTCTTCACCGGCCCAAGCGAGGCGAGCCTTGCACCGGCCATGTTCCGAGAGGCACCGACCTCTGGGACCGAGATTGGTGATGTGGATAGTAGTATTGGTGATACAGAGGCCGGGGTTTCAAGGTCATGGTGAGTGAGTGGCGAGGGCTTCACAAGCGCATGACGTCAAGGCGGATGGAGCACGCGGTTCCGTGGCCAGTGGATCAGTGGCGGTTGCTTTTGGTATTTTTGTTATCTCCTTCCGTCCCGTCCTTCCGTTTGCCGTGCGGTTCATTCCGAGGGTGTACATGTCGGTCAAGTGGAGTGTGCTTGCGGAAATTCCTGTCAGTCTGGTTGCTAGCGAGAGTGCCAGCACTTCTTGACAGCTGCGTGACATGCGTGGCAGACGGGATGCTGCATATTTCTGGATTTTACCGAGTGTCTCACCGAAAGGCCGCGTTCGTCCCTCCTACTCACCTTCACTGCCACTTCTTTCTCGTCACCTTCCATTTCCCTCAGCTCCGCATCCAAGACGCAAGAAAGGTGACTATCATCATGGACGGAAGCCATTGCATCGACGAGGAGGCGTAGGTAGGCACCGCCTGGGTGGAACACGACCGACAACAGGGATCCGATTCCACCTGACTTGGTCGGCGAGTCTTGATCGGGCCTGGCAGAAGTCCTTGAATCCCCAGTGACTCGGTTGGCTCGCAAACGCGGCTGTTGTTGTAACTTTCTGTAAGTCGCGTTTTTTCGTACATCTCCAGACGTGATTTCTCCAGATCTCCAGACGAGTCGCCTCCCAGTTGTAGCTGTCAAACCCCATCACTCACTCTGGTGCACTGACTGTTACATCTACATTCCGGTTGGCAATAGGATCTGAGCCACGCCGCTGCATGACCGATTGGAGATCACAGTAATGCAAGCACAAGGTCTTCTCCCTTGTAGGATGCATGTATACACATGGGCTATCTACCAGGTTGTTGGATGAGTGTGTCGACAGAGGAAATGAATGAGTGGGTAGGTGTGGAGGGACAGACACCACGCAATATCATCCAACACAATCCCCAGCACATGCACCCGCCGCGGACAAAAGGGCGGTCTGTTCCAAAGTAAGTGTTGGTGTTTTTTTTTTTTTTTTTTTTTTTTTTTTTTTTTCGCTTTATGGACCGATCCTGACTTTTGCAGTTCCCGCACTACCTCGCGGTGCTGGAAGGTTCGCACGCTGGAAGGGGTCCGCTGCAGTCACAGATCGACCGCGGCGAGTTCGGTGTGTACCTCGCCGCGCGCTCTCGTTTGCGCGAGCCGGCGGCCCAACCCCCGCCCCCGGGTACGCTTCCACCACCCCAACCCGTCCCCACCCTCCGGCCGTACAGGCGCGATCCTGCGCCGTATGCCATTGTCAGCCCCCCATTTGGCACCGCCCATGTGGCCGAACCCGCTACTCGTCCTCCCCTGAGGAGCGGTGTGGCCGTCATGAGGCCAGCCGCCATCATCACCCCTTCCCCATCCCCAGCCCCTTCGCGGCCGGTGCCACTGCGCCCGTTCCCAGCGGCCGGTGCTCTTGGTCGAGTCCAGACCTACATAGACAGCCGCTACAGCAACATCAAGGCGGCGACGGCGTCGAGCTCGACTGATGTCGTTGCCGCGCCTGCCTCGGCAGCCACAGGCGCCAACACCACCGCCAACCCCAAACGCCTTCAAGGAACTCAGCTCATCACTGCGAAGCGTGTGATCGCCCAGCTCACCGGCCCGGGACGGCCAGCGAGGGTGCGGGGATCGCGTGTCTGCCTCTTCGGCGGCACGAAGCGCGGCGCGGGTCGCCTCGATCTCCCTACCTCGTTCGTCGCCAAGCTCGACGAGCGTCTTGATGCTTTCTACCGGCGCAACCGCACCTCCTGCGCTACGCACGAAGTCCTCTGGACTGTCCAGGGCGACCTGACACCTCAGTCGGTCACTTTGACCGCCACAGTTGTTAGCAGGGCACTGTGCTCGGGGTGTTCGGAGTCAGGGTCAGACTCCGAACACGTTTTGCCCGTTGCCCGAACATGTTTCTTCTTCTCTGTATGCAACTCGTTTCAACAACAGTGACCTCCTTGGAGGATAGTCCCATTTCGCTCCAGCTCGCCGACTTCCCCAAGCCAAAACAGTTCAAAAACAGGGTCAAGACCTTGGCCATGTACCAGCGCGCAGCCAACGTTGACTAGGGCAGCTCGGATAGCCATGACGACAATTACCCTTCGGATGCCGCTTCTTGGGGGGAACGCGAGTAACGAGTATGTAAGCGAGTAAGCAGGCAGAAGAAGATGACCAGTATTGAGACTGCAGTCACAGTGGAGGGCACACGCACTGTCTTCCTCCGTTTGCCGGTGGAGCAGCTTGCATGTCGCCACTTCCAAGTCTCCACTGTGTCAATACGATATGTAGATATATGTATATGTGTATACGTTTGTTTCGCTTCAAAAAAGAGGCAAAAAAACAGAAGCAAAAAAAAAAAAAAAAAAAAAAAACCCCATACAGACAACCTTGCCCGTTTGACTCCAGGCCGTATCATAGTGTGTTGGCCTCATTGGTGTTTCCCCGACAAGACAGTAAAACTATACTGTTAGCATTTGCCCCCAGGGGTCGCCGTTGTGAAGAGATCTATCCGTGGTTATTGCGCAGTCTGGAACGTGGCTCGTCGCTGGTTGTGTACAAATTATTGATCCACTACGTAGTGACATTGTTTTTAGGTCCGGTGCATGTTGACGGTCAGTTGATTCAGCGCACGTCCGCTGCCCGTCTCCTGTGCATAGTGCTTATCGTGTACGTGAGTGGCAGAGGAAGGTGTGGGTGTGGGGCGTGTCCCTCCGTCGCTGGTCACGTGATCCAGGTCCCACCATCGTCACAAAGTGAGACCGAGTGCAGACGACCGGCATATGTTCTGGGCCGGCTGCCGGAGGGAAGGACCACTTAAATATACCACCTTCATGACTGCGCAACCAGTTGGTATACATATTCATAAAACTCACGCAGTAAAGTCTGCAGACACATGAACGGTTGACTGTACTGTGCTGTACAAGCATATGGCGACGGGAGCAAACGCCGATCGTGTGGCGAATCGTCCCAAAAATAACTAAAACTAAAGAGCTAACGACCCACGCAAACGGGTTGGGAACACAGCACCCGCAATCGACAGGAATGCGGGGCCTTTGCCGCAAACGACAAGCTTGAGTCACACGCGGCACCCCAGAATCTGGCAATACAAACTCTGGTAATAAGTATTAGCTTTGTGCGTCGGGTGTTGTCGTCACAATACACGGGATCATTTTATATTCACAACACTCCGTTGGCGGGTGGGCTGGCTGCCCGCTCTCGGCTTTGGACCAAAGATCTGTTGCACAGCAATTGGCTGCTGCCCAGGGCCTAAGGAATCGTTAGAACGTCAAATAGGAGTGCGCAAAACTCCAGCTTGGCGTTTTTCCTCAGCACACCCGAGGCGGTCGTTGACGGGCCGCAGTTGCGCACGTCATCCGCAGGGCAAGGAACGACCTTTGGAGCCTTGGCAGGTTCAAAGAGCCTTGGCGGGCGCGGGGCACGGTATGTCAAGACAAACAGCCAAGACCTTTGAATGCTGCGCTAAACAATCGCACGCAACACACATGAGATAGCAAGAGCCACTCAAAAATGGGAGACGTCCAGGCGGCGTAGTCAGCACCCGATAGCACTACGCATGTTCATGAATCGCCTGACGACGTGCCAATGTGTGAACTCCGTGTCTACGATGCAGAATGTGGGGTTCTAATAACGGATTTGTGTGCTATTAGTGGCAAACAGGGTGACTGCGGGTGCATAGCCTGGCAATGGAGACCTCGTTGACCAGAGGAAAACGGTGTTACTTACGTGGATCATTTCAAAGCCACGCGTGTGTAAACAGGCGAGAGGGTGCTCCTCGCCTTTGGCGGCGGCGGCTACACCAGTTTGTGGCCTGGTGGTTTGGGTGGGGGATCGGCCGAGTGGAGCAGCTGCAGCGTCTGGGCTAAAACGTGCGTGCGTGGATGTGAATGGCCCCCGACCGACGTCCCGTCAGCCGCGTGAGCCAGAGCACCAAAGCCAGAGAACCGCCAGAGCGTGAGCGTTGCGCACAAACCAACCCAGGCAAAGATCCCTCGACCCGGCGCGGCCGCGGCCAATGTACGGCGCGGACAAAGAGCCACATGGGGCGAAAACTGTCGGGAAACCTTTTGGCGGGCGTGGGCGCCGCAACAGCCCAGACAGCAGACAGCGCGCAAAAGCCCGCGGGGTTTCAGCGTGTGATCATGCCAAGACGCCCAGCCTTGCCAAGAGCAAGAAGGTGTCCGGGCCTCTCCCCTCTCTTAACAAAGAACACGATCCAGCAGTGGGAATGAGTGATTCCTCCTCTGCTCTTTTCTTTTCACCCATTCCACCTCACCATCGTTCCCGCCACTACTCACCTCGCCACCACCGCCGCGTACAGCACTCTTGTCCATCGTCGCTGTGTCATCACCTGCCCATCGACACTCGTTGTCGCGCCACCCATCCGCTCCACGAACTGGAATCGAGTACAGTCCACTGGCTCTGCTCCCCTCTATCGCCTGCTAGGCAACACCAAACCACACCTCTCCGAGCGTTTCCCTCTCAACCATTCCTGTAGCGCCCACCATGGCCGCCTACCCCTCCCTCCCGACAGCGTACCTCCATCCACCGACGACGTCGAGGGCGGACTCGGCCAGCAGTGTCGAGCCCCTCACCCCGCCCAGCGCAACTTCGGCAGCAACTACCCGCTCCCCTGTTACACCTGGTTCGGGTGCCGAGGTTGAACGCGATGAACTCGACGCAGACCAGCAGGGCCAGGAGCCTGGCATTGTGTGCAAGTGGAAGGACTGCTCGTACTCTGCTCCGGGACCCGAGGAGCTGTACACTCACCTGTGCGAGTCGCACATTGGTCGCAAGAGCACCAACAACCTGTGTCTCACCTGTGGCTGGGAAGGTTGCGGTGTCAAGTGTGTCAAGCGTGACCACATTACGTCCCACCTGCGAGGTAAGTGTCGTGATGCTGGAGGGAGAGGGTTGTTGTTTGTGTGTGTGTGTGTGTGTGTGTGGGTAAAAGATGCACATGCACACCGACAGACACACACATGCGTGGAGCCACCACCCCGACACATCCGCTGATCCCCAACAACAGTCCACACGCCGCTCAAACCCCACCCGTGCTCCGTCTGTGGCAAGACGTTCAAGCGTCCACAAGACCTCAAGAAGCACGAACGTATCCACACCCAGGAGCACCACCAGCTCCACAAACTGAGCAAGGCATCCACCTCCACCGACCCCGAGTTCAACTCGCGCTACCCCACTCGCGATGACCACCTCGCCGCCCCCAACCGCTCGCCGCAGTACTCGCTGTCGCCCGGGTCATCGCCCCACCACCCCACGTCGCCTTTCGACAATGCCCATCTCCTCGGCCTCCCGGGTACCCACACCAGCTCGACCAGCCCCGTTGCCCTCGCTGCCCTCCACAAGAAGCAGCACGAGGAGCTAGTCGCCCACCAGCAGCGCGAGCTTTTTGCTCTTCAGCAGCTCGCCTACCAGCAGCAGCAGTCGAGCGCGTATGCTGCCCAGTTGGCCAACGAGGCTCTTGGCGCCAAGGGTATGAAGCGTGGCAACGAGGATGCCTTTGACTCGTTTGTCGAGGACATGAAGAAGCGCAAGATGGAGCCCGTGTACGACATTGACATGATCTCGCGTCTCAACGCCCTCATCCCTCCTGGTCTCACCCAGGGCATCCCCCCTCTTCCGTCCTTGCCCACCGGGGGCTACCCCAACCAGATGTCGGCCTTTTCGTACCCGTCCCTCCCCAACATCCACCTGCAGACCCCTTCCGGTGTTCCTCCCATGCCTATCCCGGACATTCGCACCGAGGCCGACCTTGCTCTCTTCAACCAGTTCATGGTTAGCCTTGGTCGCGAGGCTACTGCCCTCCCTATGGAATCCTCACTGTCGTCCAACACTTCGACTTCGGCTTCGCGCAACTCGCTTTCTCCTCTTTCGGAGAATTCGCCCATCGAGGACCTCTTCAACCCATCCGAGCTTGCGTCGCTGGGTCTTGCCGGCATGCCTGGCATCCCCACCACAAACTCATCGCCCAGCATCGCTGCTTCTATGCCTCCTGGTGGTTCTGGTGTTTCTCTCGGCTCGCTCTACCCCTCGCTTGATGGTCTAGACAACGGCCGTCCTCGCGCTGCCTCTGTTTCCGAATCGCACGAGCCAATGCGCCGTCCCATCGCTGGTCTCCCTCGCACTGGTTCCACCTCTGGCCCTGCTGCTCGCCCGCAGGCGTATGGCAACGGCTACGGCCAGTACCCCCCGCTTCCCAACGACTGGGCCACCCAGCCATCGGAGCAGAACTATGCGTCGTTTGACTCGCTTGGCCGCTCGCGCCCCAGCGTTCCGTCGGCCACTCTTGCGTCCCGTGACTTTTACAAGCGCACCTACCGCCACATTGCGCCACTTGGTGCCGCTCCCAAAGCTCGTGAGAGCGCCGAGCGTACCGGTGCCGATGAGGAGGACGAGGAAGAGGACAGCGACTCGGCGGATGAGCAGCCCAGGATACCCGTTCACGCTCTCCTTGCCGATGGTGACCCCAGCCTTAAGCTCCCCGCCATTGGCTCCATTGGCAATGGGGACGGCAAGTCTACTATTCTCCCGCCTCTCCGTCTCGCAGCCGCGCCGGTTGGCAGTGGTCGTCGTACCGTTTCGCCTGCCCGCCACCCCCCTGTCAAGCGTCACACCGACGAGCAGCTTATCCACGGTGTCAAGCGCCTCGAGCTGGACGACCGCCGCCGTGGAGAGTCGCCTGCCACGTCGGTTGATGGTACCGTCAGCTCGGCCTCGTCGCGTCCGTCGACTGCCACTCCCCGTAGCCAGCCTGGTGCACGCGACCAGACTGCCGACGTCCGCCGTCGTCACGCGGCCCTCATCCGCGCCTGGCTCGTTGCCGTGAACCTGGAGTTTAAGCGCCAGCAGCTGGCGAGCAAGGAGAAGAGCGAGTGGGCTTCGAACAGTCCCAGTGGTCGTCTGGGCGTGGCCGAGATTGCTGCTTAAGGCTGCATTACCTCGTAGCGTCTAGATTGGCTGCGGCGGCTGTAGAGTTAGTTAAAACGGTTGTACCAGTTACTTGTTCCCGATGTATCTTGTGAATATGAGGAGACTGCGTTACCTCTTTTTCAGTATCCCGTTGCGTAAAACGAGAGGCACTGCTCTGGTGGGTCTTTGGGCAACGGGATATGTATTGGCGCATTGGAGAGCAGTACTTTGCTTTGCATATTTGCCACACCGAGGAGATGCGGCAGGTGCTCGACCGAGGTGGGGCCTGGGGGGGTGGGCAGAACGCGCGGGCGACTTGGCGGACGGCGGCACGCCACACGCGCCCGCCCGCGCTCAGGACCGGCGCGTGCACGTATTGTCGGAACGTGTACCGTGTCGGTTGTGCGTCTTGTCTCTCTTGCTCACTACCCGTTCCCTCTTCCTCTCTCCTTTCCTATCATTCATCTTTTACAATAACCCTGCCGACACGACCGGCGACACGCCAGCAGAGTCTGTCGCCGCATCGCAGACGCGCCCACACTCTCCTTGTCCTTTACATCACATATCCCATTGTATTCGCCCACAGCCCATCATCTCGCACGGCAATAATCTCAATCTCCCATCATCCCCTTTCCCCCTCTCTAGCTCGACAGCAATGTCAGCGTCGCAGCTCGCCATGACGGCAATGGGCCGTCAGCCCCTGCGACAGAACAACGGCTGGTCTGCGGCCCTCCTCCCCGCCGCCGCGGTGCTGGCCGCTCGCGCTCTACTTGCGCCTGGACCGCTCGCTCCAGCACACTACCTCGCTGCCCACAGCCATGACAGTGCCGACGACCACGGTAGTGCGCACGGACACGCCGCAGGCCTCGCTTCAGGCATTGGTCTCATTGGCACTGGTGCGACCGGCATACCGGCGCGAGCGAACGGCCCGTCCGACGGCATGTTTGGCTCAGCCACCCATGCAGTCGGTGCAGCAGCATTCATTGCGCTTGCTCGGTGTATCTGGGCACTGGCGGCTGGCAAGCGGCGAGGTGGCGGTGGACTGAAGGGCGCTCCCGGCGAGGTCCTTCTCAGCGCTGCACAGGCAGCATTCTTTGGTATCGCCATCGGCCGAGTCGGCGCCTTACGGTGAGTAGGGCAGAGACGCCTAATGGGGAGGAGGACGATCCTGGGGTATGACGAAGACATGTCGTAGCATCGAGCTGTGTGACCAGTGGGGGCTGGGCCCCTGTCATTTAGCCCATGTGCTTGACAGGAGAGCGTCTAACGATGGTTTCCTCAAAAATAAACCCCATTTGCGTCCTCTGCGAGATTGGCAGCTGACAGGCAGTGCGACGATCCTGACGGTGGTCTCGGCATCGCTCACGTCCAACACTACACCTCCGACACTCATCAGCGGTCTCGCCGCGCTTGCTGCTGTGTGTGGCCTGCAGGCGTTGCAAGATGAGGTTGGTGCAGCTGCCTGCGTAGTTCTTGCCGCACTGAGTGCAGGCCTGGCGCATCTCGGCCGCAAGGGTCGCGGAGGACGGAGGGACGACCAGATGGCCCTTATTGGCGTCACCGTCATCTCCGTTCTCGGTCTGGTGCTTGCAGTGAGTGGCTCTTGTATGTATGTGGTGTATGTGCTAACTGGCAGGCTCCTGTAAGCAGCCTCTCTTCATTCGCTTCGGCGATTCTTGCCACGGGCTTGGCAGCCTACCTCCCGCTCTACACTTCTCCTGCACCTCCTCTTTCCCTTGTCGCCATTGCCGGCGGACAGTTGTTCCGCCTCGCTCCCACCCCCAAGCCAATGGACTGGCTCCTCCTTCCACTGTCCATTGCCTCAGCGTGGCCGCGTGCCGCCCGTCCCTCGACGTCTAGCTGGTCGTTTTCAAAGTCTGCGGCAGCTGTCACAACTGGGAGCCACTGGCACGTCATGGCTCTTCTTCCTCTTGCGTGGCGGCCCCACCTGTCGACAATCCTCAGGACACCAGCCAGCAGGAAGATCTTTTTGTTCCTTTGCGTCAACCTTGCGTATATGGGGGTGCAGATGGCCTATGGCGTTATCACCAACTCACTCGGGCTGATCTCTGATGGTGAGCTAAATCGGACAGAACTAGGCACTCTGACACTGTACCAGCTATTCATATGCTCTTTGACTGTCTTGGTCTTGCTGTCGGCCTCTGGGCATCAGTTGCCGCCACTTGGAAGCCCGACGGACAGTACACATTCGGTTACGCGCGTGTGGAGACGCTAAGTGGCTTTGCAAATGGTAAGCAATTTTACAGCAGCAGACAAGACGTCACGCTAACACATCACAGGCTGTTTCCTTATTCTTATCTCAATCTTTATCATCTTTGAAGGAATCCAGCGCATCATGGAACCGCCAGAGATGGAGACCCAACAGCTACTCTTGGTGTCTTCTGTCGGACTGGCAATCAACCTCTTTGGAATGTACGCAACAGGAGGTCACCACCATCACGGTCATTCTCATGGCCATTCTCACGACCATTCTCACGACCATTCTCATGACCATTCTCATGGCCATTCTCATGGCCATTCTGAAGGGCATTCGCACGAGTCGTCGGGACACGAATCTACGCACTCTCATAGCGGACACCTTCACTCTCACGCCGAACATTGTTCCTCTTCGACCCATGACCATGGCCATGGCCATGGCCATGACCATTCGACGCACGACCATGACCATTCGTCTCACGACCACAGCCATTCGACACACGACCACAGCCATTCGTCGCACGACCACAGCCATTCGTCTCACAACCACAGTCATTCGACACACGACCACAGCCATTCGCATCACGGCAACGGACCGGCGAGAGTTCACGAGGAGCACGACCACGATTCTTCCGAATCTTCGGACAGTGAAGCAGACCACGGACACGGGGGACACCACCATCACTCCCACAACATGCAGGGCGTCTTCCTGCACGTCCTGGCGGACACGCTGGGCTCTGTCGGTGTCATCTTGTCAACAATGATGATCCGGTGGACAGGATGGACGGGCTGGGACCCGCTCGCATCCTTGTTTATCGCTGCCCTCATTCTTGCCAGTGTTCTTCCGCTGGTCATAGACTCGGCGAAGGTCCTGGCCCTGGAACTGGACGACAAGCCGCTCCGTTCCGCTCTGACAAAGGTCAATGCCCTGCCCGGCGTGGCTTCGTACTCGGCCCCGCGGTTCTGGCCCAAGGGCGAGGGTCTCGTTGTTGGCAGTATTCATATCCAGCTCGCGTCTGGTCCCGGTGTCACCGTGGACAATGTCGCAAAGAGCGTCGAACGGACGCTTAAAAAAGTCGTTCCGGGCCTCACCGAGGTTGTCGTCCAGATCGAGGAGGGACGGTTCTGTACTTGCATGACTGGGCAGTAGATATGAGGCAGGATAGAGCGCATGCATTAGAGAGGTATAGCATTAAATGTGCAGGGTATCTATCGGAGGCAGAGAGTGATATGGATGAAGTGTTTGATGGGATGTGAAAGCTGCAGCTACGCCCTCGCCTGTGCTAGCCTGTTGCTGAACAGGTCCTTGCAGTGCAAGTGCGTAACCTCGCCTTTCGGGGCATGGACGGCGATGGCACTGGTACCCAGACGCTTCTGGCATTGGGGACAGATACGCTGGTCTGTCACACGGACTCGTTTGACCTCGAGGCCAACCAGCAGCCTGTCGGTTTGCCCCTTGCGCGCCGCAAGCAGACCACGGACAATGCGGTGCTCGTTGCGTTTGGCCCGTTGCTTGCCCAGAGCGCTGATGAAGAAATCATGCAAGTCGCCGACGGGGACGAGTGGGGGCATGAGGTCGAGCACCGATGGTGCGTCAAGGTGCGAGGCATGGCGGCTGACCAGGCCGAGAGCCGCGGTTACGAGAGGCTCGTTGGGCGGCGCCGGGCGAAGGTAGAGCTGCAACAGGTGGAGGAAGATGCCATGCGGGTCGGGGTTCTTGCTGTACACTTTGGCACAGTAGCTGTACATTGGTCAGCATAAACAAGGGTCATTACTGGCGTGGAGGTGCTCACGCCTCAGCAGCCGCAAAGTCCTTGAGCTTGTACACGTAGATCTTGAGGGCTTCGTCGTGGTTTCCCATACGACCCAGGAGAACGGCGCGCGCCTCGAATACTTCTGCACAATGTTAGCCAACATTCTGGTCACAGAAACCTACCATCAGGACCGAGCTTGCTCAACAGACGGTAGGCGCGGAACTGCGTCGACGTGTTGAGGAACTTGAGCAGCTGGGTAAGAGCAGCATCTTTCTCAATGTCCTTTTTGCTGCGGACTCGAGCAAGATACAGTTCTGCCAACTTGTCGTGGAAATCTGGGCCGTCTTCGCCTAGGTCGATAACGTGCTCCAGATACGCGACCGCGCTGTCAGGGTGCTCCTTTTCCAAAAAGGAGACTACATCCGCGCGGGGCAGCGCGTCTACTTCGGGTTCATCCGCGGTGAAGATCTGAAGAGCTCTTTGGGGGTCCTCTTTGAAGATCCAGTTTGATGACGAGAAGATGAGCTGGAGGTGTGCTGGGCCTAGTTTTTGAAGGTAGCGAATAGTAGGAGGGTACCGATCAAGGGGGTCGTCCTCCTGCTTTGCTTGTTCTGTCAACATGTTGAGAGCCTTGTCGTGCATTTGTTTTTGCATGTAAAGGTCCCGCAGGTCATCGAACCGGTGCTTTTCGCGGAGAAGGGGCTCGACTTCGGTGACATCGCACCAGTTTTCAATACGGCATAGCGAGCCGACAAGACTGGGTCGCACAATGAGGTACACCTTGAGGAGCGAGGTGTAGACCACCTGTGCCGTGCGAAGGAGCTGTTCAGGATTGAGCTCTGTGATGGGCCCGTTGAAAAGGGCATATACATCTGCTGCTGGAAGCGACGACAGCGCCGGCAGACCAGCCTCGGATGGAAGGGTGACATTGGGAATTGCACCGGCGATCTTCTGTCGCCTGTCGGATAGGTAGTAAATGAGCTCGTCAATGGCTGCCCGAGGAAAAGGTGCGTCCGGAGCCTGTGCCAGTAAAGGGGACGTCGGTTGCTCGGGGGGAGGAGATCCTGTGGGTGCTGGTGCCGCTCCGGAAGATAGGGAAGAGACGATGGTTTCGGTGCTCTTCTTCCTTGCAAGGGTGGGCACTACTAGCGGTGGGGAGAGTGTCTTGGGTCCGCTGTCCTCGGATAGCAGCGGTTCCAAGCGCGCGCCCTCGACGGCTCCGAACAGTGTCATCCACTGATCCCTTGGAACGGCAAGGGTCCCCGAAATGGTCTCCTGTGGGTACAGGGCCACCACCTTTGCAGGATGAACATTGTGCACAACGAAAGCTTCCAAAGCTGCCTTGTAGTCGCCGCGGGCAAATTGCGTCAGAGCATGGAGAACACGCAAATGAGGCAACCTCTGGGCCGGTGCGAGTTCAGCGTCTCCGACTGCCTCCACCAGGCCGATTGCGTCTGTCACCCTGCCTTGTCGCACCAGCTCGTCAACCTGTTCGCCAACGTCCGATCCAACCAGCTCCCAGATGGTGCTTCCTTCAGCGGCCAGCGTCCGGTCCGTTGGTGTTGACACGACAAGGACACGCGAGTTCTTGCCGCCGCCGCTGACACTCAACGCCGACACGGTGAGCCCACCAGCGGAGGGTGCCGGGAATGACATGGTCTGGTGGCGGGCAAGCGTCGGCGCAAGGTGGACCTGAACGGTAGGCATGGGGGGCGTGGAAGTTGTCCCGGGAACCACAGAGTATATGTACGGGTTGGCAAACGCCATGGCTTCCGGTGCGGCTGGCCACTGCAGTGATTCGGTACGCGTAAAGTTGCCCTCGGAAGAGAAAAAGACGCCGAGGTCTGTAAATGTCAGTGCGGGGGTATTTAAAGAACCTTGACGACACTCACCTTCGCGTACAAGCAGCACTTCACCGCCGACTGTGCGTGTTCCAACTGGAATGACCGCCGCCTTGAGCAAGCCACCGAATCCGGTGAGAGCGGAGAAGCCTCCGGCTTCTGGAGCGGGTGCCGTTACAGCTGTTCCAGCTCGAGTACTGGGGTAGCCAGTGGCAGGAAGGTCTGTCGTTGCCAGCCGTTGTCCTGGAGCCCCTCCCCGAATGTTGAGGATGACGCTGGCCTGGGGCGAGTACAACAAGTGGACGGCACCAGGCAGATCAGCGTACACGGGAGCCGGAAAGATGACTACTCGAGGAGAATGGGGCAGCGCAAGCTCCCAAAGTTCGCCAAGAACACGTCCAGCACCATACACGCACACCTTTTTGCGGCAGCCAACAACCAGCAAGTCGCGAGCGACCTTGGTGGGAGAGCTCGAGCCGCTCGGTGCCGGGCCTTCTTTGGGGACGCCATCCTCGGCAGGCGATGCTGGCGCAAAGTAGGTTGTAATCGCAAATGCGTGTGCTGTACGAGCTTGCGAGAGAACAGTGCTAGACCCTTTGGCAGTGGGGTTGGTCAAGTTGTACAGTGTTACAACCGAGTCTTTGAAAGGGTTCAGCGACACATCATCAAAGGGGTAGTGTGTGTCTGTGCTTACCACTCAAGATGACGAGCTGCTTGGATTCGGAGAGAACGCCAATCTGGTGAATTTCGCGGCGTCCAAACTGGTATGTCTCGAGCAGCTCTGGAGGAGCATGCTCGTCCTGGCGGCCCTCGATGGACTGGGCCGAGGTGTCGAGAGCGTACACTCGGACACTTCCATCGACGCAGCCGGCGTACAGGCGACCGTCTGCCTGGTGGAGGGCAGTGATGCGGGCGCGGACACCTGGAAGCAGCGGGGCGAGGGTGTGAGACCCCGTCATGCTGCCAGAGAGTAGGAGAGGGTGGGGCGAGAGAGAGAGGGAGAGTGGGTGGAAGGAAGATGGATGGAGGGATGGAGGAGGGAGGATGGACAGATGCGGCAAGTGAGCTTGAGCGCACTGGCCAGGCACCACCCAGGTGGAGGCTGGAAGATGGGGAAGATTGGGTGTGGGTGGTGGTGACGTAGGGGGGGGGGGGATTCTGCTTTTTGTCTTTCTTGTCTTCGTGCACATATGCCCATTCGCCCATTCTTCTCTCGACCGTATTCTTTGTTCATACCTCACACCAGAATGGCCACTCTAGTTTCCGACCTTCCCACAATTGCTCAGCAGTATGCCGACAGAAAGCTCCACGACTCCAAGGAGCCATCAAAGTTCAAGGCGGATGCGGCCCTCGCCGAACGTGTGACCATCTGGAGAGGTGTGTTTGGTGTTTGGCAGCAGGCTATGAGCCTCCTGTGCGGGGAAAGGAGGAATGCTGACGTCCATAGGTGACATTACCAAGCTCAACGTGAGTCCTATGGGGCGGGGGACAATGGCTACGATCGCTACGAGCCCCTATTCACGTAACCCCCCGGCTTGTGCTCCATCTACACATTACCTCTGCAAACCTACCGCTGTGTGATGCTTCAACTCGATCACAAACCCTTCCACTTTATAGTGCTGACTTGTTGCAGGCCGACATGATAGTCAATGCGGCCAACAAGTCTCTCCTCGGCGGCGGTGGTGTCGACGGAGCCATCCACCGCGGTGCTGGCCCAAGCTTGTTCGCAGAATGCCTGACCCTCAACGGTGCCGAGACGGGCGAGACCAAGGTGACGAGCGGTTACAATGTGAGTGTGGTTGAAGCTTGGAGGAGACCATTCACTAACGCGATCCAGCTCCCTGCCAAGCGTGTCGCCCATACCGTTGGCCCAATCTACTCTTCGTCTCGCGTCGAGCAGTGCGCTGAACAGCTGCACAGCTGCTACCGCACGAGCCTTGAGCTCTGTGCCAAGCACGGCGGTGGCAGCATTGGTTTCTCGAGCATTAGCACTGGCATTTGTAAGCTTGTCATCAGTGTACCTCCCCCACCCACTGACCTACCCCACAGACGGCTACCCTATCGAAGATGCCACACGTATCGCGCTCGAGACAACACGCAGGTTTCTTGAGAGCAACGAGAATGTAAGGTTACGAGGCCGCCCGTAGCCGCCCATAAGGGAGAGAAAGGGGGCTGTTTCTTTCACACACTTCACCCTCCAACTGCCAATTTGCTAACAAAATCAGGTGTCCCGGGTCATCTATGTCGTGTTTTCGGAAAGGGACGAGGACGTCTACGACCAGCTGGCGCCAGAGTACTTTCCTCGCATCTGAGAAACGAGGCTACGATCCGCCCGTGGGGCAGCGACGCGAGAAGGGGACAGTGGGGATATAGATTGGGCCCCCAAAGGCGACGGAGCCGCTCGTCCACCACCACCAAATCGCGGTCAAACAAGTGCACAGCCCTGGGCGACGTTGTAAGATGTGTGTGTGTGTGTGTGTGTGTGTGTGTGTGTGAGGTGCCACCAAGGTTGTTGCGTCATGAACAGTACATGTTTTCTTTTGCAGGCAACCATGAAAGCTCAATGAGCTGCTTTTCCGGCAGGGGGTGCCTCCGACCGCAAACAGACCCGTTCACTATCGAAAACATTTTGTGCGGCGAGTATCCTCGACTTGATAGAAGTGAGGATGTTGCTAGAAGTCACCATGGACAGTATGCACGTACTGTTCTTCGATCGCAGGTGTCCGGACTCTTTAGCAAAGAGTGGCAGACCAGTTTGACCGTCTAGAGACAGACGACTCGAAACACCCGCCACACCCTTCTGCAATGTTGGCGCCTGGCAGGCGCCGGGCGGATCTTGGGACTCTGAGGCGAGGTTATCGTTCTTCTTGGCTGATGATACATCGCCTTCGGACAAGAAAGGGTCAGGAGGGCCAGCACATGTGTGTGTGCCGCCTGCGCTTCGTGAGGGAGATGCGAAAGGCCAAGCGTGGCGGCAACCTCCACGACGCCCATGGGGGGCTGGGACGACTACCCACTTCTCGCCGACCCCAACGACGACCCAAAGCCGGAACAGCCGCCTCGCCTCGTCGACAAACATCTCGCCGCCAACCGCTCCACCATCCCCCTCTTTGTCGAGGGCTCAGTGTACCGCTCCATTTGTGACTGTGGCCACGAGACGGTTTCGGACATGTATTGGGCAGAAGAGCGCGAGCGTCCGCTTCTGTTCCCGACGCTGTGGTGCGACCGGACAGCCCACCCTGTGTACCGGGCGGCGTCGTCGTGTGTTGCCAACATCCCTCTGGACAAGCTACTGCGCGACCTTGCCATGGTGGCGACCAAGAAGCGTGGTGATGCGTCTGTCATTCGCCTAGCCACTTCTGCAGACTGGCAGGCTATGTAGGGTGGAACTCGCCCTTCAAATCCATAAAGACACAGTCGCCCCCATGCTGCCCACTGAGCAGGAGATGAAGGAGAAGTGGGAAGCTCAACTGGCCAAGTACGAGAAAGAGCTCTCTGCGTGGGAGGAGAGAAATGGAGACTATCAAGAGCCCGAGGCTGTACCGTCTGGGTCGTAGCATGGCCGGTCAGTAACATGCCATCGTGAAAGAAGGGACCCGAGGTTGGCGATGTGGGTGATAAACGTCTCGCAAATGCTACAAGTTGACCATGTACATGTCATCTATATCACAACACATGATTGTCGTATCGCAAGAAGCGTTATTAACGACTTGGGCGCTGCCCTTCTGTTTGTCCGTCCTGTCCGTCTTCGTGCTGTCCGTCTTCATGTCGGCCCCGGGTTGGTGTCGGTCACGCTCCGCCACTCTCCTTGTTGGCCGACACCGTCGTGAGGCGGGCGAGCTCTGCTTGTAGGTGTTCCATATCGTGCGCGTGCTTGTCGGCATCATGGACTCGGCCAGCGAGCGCGGCGTCGCGCGCAGCATTGGCGCCCTCCAATGCCTCTTTGGACGCGGGCGACACAGTCGTTGGCACTGGAGCATCCATTGATGATTTCAGTCGGGCTTGAAGACCATCGATTTCAATGTATGCGTCTTTGAGGGCTTGGTCGCTGACCTCCAGCATCGCGCGGACGTTGCCCAACTCCAGCTTGTTACGCTCGATATGCTCCATAAAGTGGGCACGCGTGTTGTCCATGTAGCTTTCGCGGGACATTTTGGCGGCCAGGACGTCCTCGGCAGCGGCCTTTGCCATCCTCGCGTCGCACGCCGCCGCCTGTGCCAGTTCCTTGTCTTTGATGCAGTCGGCGATCTCCTTCGAGTTGCGCTGCAAAACTTGCTCTGCCAGAAGCCGAGCCGCAGCGAGGTCCGCAGCGAGTTTGTCGCGTTCGCCGACGAGCGCTGTGCGTTCACGGTCCCATTGGGCTACGGCGTCGGCATGCGCCTTTCTCAGCGCCTCGACCTCAGTGGTGGTGGTGGTGTCGGGCTGCGGCTGCGGCTGGGGCGTCGTCGAGCCGCTGCGCTCTGGAACGGCTCCGACGCCGTTGTCCTCGTGGTCGGCAGGACACTCTTGGCGGCGCGGCGCCTTTGGGGTGGACGAACCCTCGCGCAGGTGCTGGGTCTGCTGCTGCTGCTGCTTCTGCTGTTCCCCGTTGAGCTCGTGCTGTGTCGCTGGCGTCTGAAGGTGCTGAGGTTCGGCAGAGGACGAGCCGTCACGCTTATCCTCCGACTCATGCTGCGGCTCCTGGTTTTGAGGTGGCTGGACTTGACCGTGTTGCTCGGGAGCCTCCGGGAGGTGTTGAGGCTTGGGGGTGACCGGGCGCAAGCGCGGGGACTGGACTGGCTGTTGTTGCTGATGCTCCTGCTCCTGCCGACTACGGTGTTCAACTGGAAACGGTGCACTAATGGTGGCGTCAGCTACTGCGACGATTCAGACACAGGTACACAGCTATAACTGACCTAGCGCTCCCGTTCATGGTCTCCTCCTCGACCTCGTGCGCAGAGAGGGCCACCGCTCCCACCACTGGGGGCAGCGAGGCGACCCACTCTCGCTGGCGCTTCGACATTGGCGGCGACTGGCGCTCAGACTGCAAGGTCAGCCGATGAGTGCGCCGGTGACATCCACTCTTGCACTCACATCAGGTCGTCGCCGCTTGTCACCAGAAGATGATGAGGCCGGCGTGGGTAGAAGAACTTGGCGAGCCTATCGGGTCAGTCGCGATCATCGACTATCATCGATCAGGCCGCTCAGGCCCGGCCTACTCACGCTGCCAGGTGGGGTACGTGGGGTACGTGGGATAGTGGATGTCTTGTCACCAACCTGCCATTACCAAAATCCTAATTACACGTCGCTTTACCGTCGGCGGCTGGTTCTTGCGTCCTCCCCTAGTCATCGTGGTGACCTGGCTTGTAGTCGTAGGCTGGCCAGAACTGCAAACAGTGAGTCAAAAGCTGGTCAATGAGGATCCCGGCAATACTCACAAACTGCTCTTCCCACTCGAACAACACAAAAAAGTGAGCCTGGTTAACTGCATAGACTTCTTCGTCGAGCTTTGAGGGGATTTGACGGCTCTGGACGGCGCTCGTAATCTTCCACAGCAGTGTACCATTGTCGTCGACTAGGTCGCCAACGATGCCGCCAAACAGGGCGGCCTTGTTGCCGAACCGATAAGCAACCCCCCAGTACTGGCCCATTGCTCTGCCGATTTCCTGGATCATTAGCTGGGCTCAATTGACGTTTGCCATTTACAATTCCGTTGGCTGCCGGGTTGGCTATCCCAATGGGCACAAGCGACATGGTTGATGATGTGTGGTGTGGTGAAAGGTTGGTGGGGAGAGGAATGTTTTGGGGAGAGGACGAGTGCTTTTATGCACGTAGAAAAGGGCGACGAGGCGGCAAGTAAAAGGGGGCGTGAAGAGGGGCAGTCTCTCACGAGATCTGGTGACCTTCACTGTTCTGATGTTTGATTGTATGGTTCTGTTGTGGAACACACAAACACAAACGGGGCAAAATAACGCTCAGAGCCCAGGGGAATATGAGCACTGGTTTCTCGTGGGCGTCTTCGTGCTAAGCGAAATCGGACGCATACAAATGCACAAAAACACCACGGGCCGCTCGCAACAACACACACCGCACACCACACACACACACACACACACACACGACACTCTCTCGTTAGAAAACGAATGTGATCCGCAATCCCTCTCTAGTCGCTCTATGTCGGTCCGCAGCTCACTGCAAAAGAAAACATGGGGTATCCCGTGGGGCTTATGAAGCGACATTGTTGGTGGTGTGTGGGAGTACCGAAAGGAGGAGGCACAGGTTAGGGAAGAGTGCTTTTATGTGCACCAAACGGGGGCGAGGCGGCAAGTTCCGAGAGGGGAGCCGGGCAGAGACTATGGTTTCTCACGATCTGAAGGTCGGTTCTGATCTCTGACACACAATACACAGGCGCAGGATGCGGCGGGGTTTCTTGCGATATGATCACTCTTCTGATGTCTGATTTGTGCAAAAAAGGTGAGGCTTAGAAGGGGCACTGGTTTCTCATGGGGCGGTCATCTAGCGACCATGTGTGAGTGGAAATTGGATGATTGGGCACACACACCAATGCCCAATGGGCACAGAATTCAAAACTCACCCGCCACGTAACGTAGCTCGGGCCTCGGTACCATGACTGCTATCTACAGACACACAGCGGCTACCTGCCAAACTGTGTTCCGCCCCGTTGGCGCTCGGAAGGAGCGTGGACAAAAGAAGCGACTAAATCGCATATGAGCGCATTGGAGGTAGTATAAAGGTGAAAGAGATTTTTGCATAATATGTACCCTCTAGAGGGCCATACTCACGACGCGAGCTGTTAATTCTACAAGCGACTGTTGAACACTTCGCTTAATCTATCTACAACCGGGCTCTCGTAGCCTAATCCCTCCCCGCTTCACTCGTGGAGAACAGCGCGGAGAAAGTCACCACCGCTGACACGTACACCCACAGCACTGTCAGGGGGAAGAGGTTGGGCAAACTCTGGGTGGTCTACGTTGACTCTCACAAGCTTGACCACACCGCCGTGCTCGAGGACGAGGCGCTCACTAGGCCAGCGAACGACGCTCGGGGTGTTGAAGCCTGCTCCAATCTCCAGGATGACAACAGTTCCGCCTTCCTTTTTGGCTTCTTCAACAAAACGGCCCACGTCCGCAGAGTAGCGTTTCTCGGCGTCGTGGTAGGGCTTTTCGAGGAACCAGTCGCCACCACGGACGTTGAAGAAGACCTCACCACCACATTTGGGGCAAACTGGAATCAGGTCGGATTGGAGCTCCTCCGGAACATAAAGATCCAGGGGGTCCAGGTGTGGCATTGCGCGGTCGACCCAGGGAGCTGCGTCAAAGTACGATTCTTGCGAGCAAGGCTTCAGGCATTGGAAACGGGCATAGTTGCCTTGACGAGTGAACACGTGGTTGGGATCAAAGCCGGATTGAACGAAAAGCTGGTCGGCATTTGACGTCATGATAGTGTATGGGCGGTCGCCAATGACGCTCTCCAGGTTGGCGTAGACTGGAGTCTTTCCCCAGTTGAGGACGTTGTGAGCGTGCGAGAAGATGAACCCCCACTTGACGAGTTCGTCTTCCCACTCGTGGCCAATAGTCTCGTACAGCCTTGTGAGGTCCTCGTCGTCTTCCAGGCTGGGATAGAGTCGCTCAAACAGTTCGGTCGAAGTGTAGTCCAGTCCAAGACCAAGTTTGCCCACGGCGTCCACGCTCATTCCCGCACCGGCGTGGACAATAACAGTCTGGGCCTCCTTGATCCACTTGAGTGCACGCGCTGGAAGAGGGCGAAACACGGGAACAGGTGCAAGACTCGGGAACACTCTTTCGACAGCGGAGGCGTAGGATTTCTCGTCTTGGTCCGTCCAAAGGACGAAGATGACGCGCATGGGAGCCGAGTTGCGCGAGAACCAAGCAGCGGCAGCGTCGAGGGCAATGTTCGCCGCGTCGTCGACAGGAAAGGCAAAGATACCAGTGGAGATGCAAGGGAAAGCAACGGCGGTGGCGCCAGACTGCAACGGTTAGCGTTAACGAGTTCCCTCTTCTGCTCAGTACTCTCTCAAGTTCAACCCACCTTTGCGGCAACGTTCAGCGAGTTGGTATATGTGTCCCACAACGACTGCCTCTCTTGAGACGTTGGAGGGCGTCTACGCTCTAAAGCAGGGCCAGCCACGTGTACGATACCGCGGACGTCGAGCACGCCAGCGCCGGTCAACAAGGGTACGGCCGTATCGACTTCGTCCACGCCGCGGTCTTGGAGGATAGCGGCACACTCGGCACGCACTTGAGGGCCAGCACGGGAATGGATAATGTTATCGAGGCACTTGTGTGTAGGAACAAAGCAGCCCAGCATCTTCGTGTTTGCCGGGTTGACGAGGAGGAGGTCGTCAGTGATCAAAGTGAGGTCGCCGCGGTAGAGAGAGATCGACTGCGTGTCATTAACTGAGTAGGCGGGTACATCATTGAGTGAAATGTTCTCATGATGTTCAGAGCGTAGGATCTCTTCAATCTGCTCGAGGACACCGGGGGCGAAGGGAAGAGGTTGACGAAGACAAAGGAGTCTGTCAAGCAGTGGTCGTTTGTTGATGTCCTGTGGAAGCGTACGGGGTTCGCGACCGTCCCTCACGAGCGCCTCGTTGAAGAGGACCTGAACGGCCGTATGAAGTGAATCGTTGGTCATTTGGTGAGTGAGTGGAGAGAAGATGAGCGTGGTCGAGTCATCCCAAAGGCGCACAGAAGCAACCTGATGGCAAGGGCGTTGCGCGTTCATCTTGGTCAGCGGAAACGCGGGGCACCAGGGATAGATTGCCGAAAACTGGTTCCGCCCTTTACGTCATATCATCACCACCGGGTACATTGAACGACAAACGATTCTGCCACTTTACACGAAGCGTACCATGCTGCTCGGTGCAGCTGTCAACCTACTTCGTGTGATTGAAGTACATCACATAGAGTGATGTGAATGATTCAGTCATATTTTAGACATTTAAATGGCCACTGGATGTGGATGAGGTTTGGCGCGGTGTCTTGTGATCGTTGCCTGATTTGTTGCCTTTGGTCGTCACTCCACCGCAACGGTGTCCTCATTTATCCTTCTCAGTGGATGGAGGTCACTGCATACGATGTTGAAGATGGGGTGCGCACCGTTTTGGAATCTTCCCGACCCGCACGCCAACTGGATAATCGTTCGCATGTGTGTGGTTGTCAGTTGATCAGTTGCTACCAGTTAACCAGGTCCGGAAACGGTACAAAAACGGTAACAGGTACCGCTCTGCTGTACCGTAAAAGGAGGAACGTGAGTGTTAATGAAGGGACCATGCAGTGGACACTGCCTCACAAATTGGGGTCGTTGACGGGAACTGGGAGCCAAGACCTGAGTGGGCGTGCGAGTTGTGGCATTTTGATTAGGGAAACGCTTGGCAGTCACTTTGGTGAGTCGCACCTTGCTGCCTGCAGACAAAGAACGTGGACGGTCCAAAGTGGCTGACAGAGCTCTGGTGGTCAGGGGTACTGGCCTCCAACTCATAAGCTTTACGCAGCGACCTGCCGAGTCCCCAGTGCGGCCAACTGCTGGTACCCCAGTCCGTTCTTGCCTTCTCACCTTCCCGTCCACTTCCCCGTCTACGGTGCAACCGACCTGCCCTTCTCGAGCTCACACGCCACCCCGTTCCGCCACCTGACGAGTTGCTCTCGGTTGGTTCGGCAACAACCGCACAACAAGCTTTCACCCTAGCAGTTCTTATCAACGTTGCCCCTTTCTCCGCAAAGCAGTGCGTGTGCCACACCCTATTAGGTTGATAGTGCGACTCGGTGGCTGGGTTCAACGCAGCGTGTGTGCTTGGCAGAGAGTCCCCGGGGCCCAAGAAGTGGTTGTCGGCGGCGCTGCGGTGCAAGCGGCCGTGTCGTGGCGGTGGCTTGGACTGCAACTTCCTTCGCAGGTTCGATCTGTCGGGACAGCGTTTTCGGGTCGGGATAGTCTCGATAGCCACCACCATGTGCACTGAGAAGCGCCAGTACACTGGGGTCGACAGGCGGCTCGCAACCTTGTACATGCGTGTGGATTGGGCTTGACGGACGGAAACCGCAAGGTCCTCGCGGAGCACGTCAGCACATCTCCCCATCTCCCCGAAACGCGGGGTATCGGTGCTATCGGGTTCAGCTGTAGAAGGCTCAGTGCGCCACGATCCAAAGGCGGCCTCCAAGGTCACGCACAATACGTGCCAGAGTGCAGCACATTCGGCGACCGCCACAACTTCGCGGGGCATGACACTAGAACGGTGAGTGCCTGGTTTGTTTGGCGGTGCCCCCCCCTTTCCCCACGCTCGCTCGGGTGCTCCCTTCGAAACACCTTGGATCATGGGGCCTTTCAGGAGGAGCAACCGAGACTGCGCAGAAAAGCTATCAATAATACTTGGATGCGCATGCTTGTGTGCCAGCGACAATTGTGTGTGTCTGGCGATCTCAGATGTCGTGGCCCCACGGGCGACCGGCTCCGAGATCCCAAGACGGCCGACTGGGTCTACATGACGCGGGGTAAGACAACTCGGCTGGAGCAGAACCGTTCATTGTTGCGAGAAGCCGCCATTGCCGATGACGACAGTTGCACAGTTGCACAGTTGCGCAGCTCGGAAACCGGAGTTTTGCGGGGACCACCACGATCGGCGCCAAGTCGGCCCCAAAGAATACCTCAAATTGGCAGTCTACTCGCCGCCCGTAGCCTTTGCGTCAAACTCTGTCTTGTG
Source organism: Apiotrichum porosum (assembly GCF_003942205.1). Classification (NCBI taxonomy): domain Eukaryota; kingdom Fungi; phylum Basidiomycota; class Tremellomycetes; order Trichosporonales; family Trichosporonaceae; genus Apiotrichum; species Apiotrichum porosum. Next base: position 1,684,335 of record NW_021167110.1, on the reverse strand, counting down.
CCTCGGAGAGGCCTCTCACGTGAAGCTCGCCCCGCCACCTGCTTTTCTCGATCGACGGCTGTTCCGACTCTCGGCGGTGCCGAGTGTGGAGGAGCTCGGAAGAGCTGGTTTCCAGAGACTCGCTTTCGACAGTTGGCTTCGTTGCCAGTTACCTCTGCGGGACGAGCTCTGGCCTGTTGTGATGGAACTGGGGACCCGTGGGAGGTACACAGAGAGGGGGTCACCAGAACAGCTGACACGCACGTCTGGAGACTGGCAGTCGGAACATTGCACAGACACGAGCACGGACATGGCCTCTCCAACAGGCCATGTGTGACGTCGTTTTGCTTCTCTTGTTGACACCAGTACGCGCAGGCTGAGCGCCACTTTTGGTGGCTTGCCCCTTTGGTGCATAACCCTGCACCTTTGTGCGTTAGTGCGATCAGTGCTCGTCATGCTCCTGTGGCAGATGAAACCCAGTGTGCTGCCTGACGGGTCGAAGATTCAATGCACATGTGTTGGTTGTTGTCGTTGTGGTGTTTCGTGTGCGCGGCGCCGGGGTGCCGGGTGAGGGGGCTCATGAGTTCAGAGGAGCGTGAATTGGGTCGTGCAAAGAGGGGGGGGGGGGGGGGGGGGGGGCCGGGGGGGGCAAGGGATGGTTTTGCCACCACGGGCCACGAGCCACGGGCACACCCCTACCCCTGCACGGCCGCGCACGGGTCCGGTTTTCGGGAGTGTACATATGGGCCTTTGGGGTGCGGTGGGAAGCAAGGCGAGAGGTGTGCGTGTGCACCATGCATACGGCGCGCGAAGGTTGCTATGGTGGCGAGTTACCGGAAGCGAGAACCTGTGTGAGCGAAAGAGAGCATGCATGCATGCAGCGCCTGCCTGTCGGGTCGCCCATGTTGGGTTGCTGACGAGGCCATAAAGCGTCAGAGCAGAGTTTGCTCGCAGCGTACGTGTGTGTGAGTGTGTCTACTGAGAGAGACCGCAGACACAGCGTACGTACAGCGTACAGCGTACGGCGTCACACCCACGAAAAGCGCGAATTAAAACTGTCCAATGGCGCACGAAACGGCGACACACACACCCACCCGGCGTTTTGGCACTCTCTCTCTCACGACGACACACACCACCGCAGAGGCGCGCGCGGAAGCTTTTTCTGTCGGTGGGCGGTCGTTCAGACGAAAGGCCAAACTGGGGCCGCCAACTGATGGCGCAGGGGCGGCGGAGGGGAGGCGGCCGCTTCCAGGGGGGCAAGGGGGCACTGAGGGGGGGCCTGCGTGCAGGCCTCCGAGCAGAGCCACGGGCGGAGAGACACATTGGATGGCAACTGACTGGCTGCTGGCTGCAGACACAGAGCGAGACAGACACACCCCCCGGCGCCAGAGCGTGCCCTCCCGACCGAACACCCCCCATGCCCCCCCCCCCCCCGGGCTGCCTCCCCCCCCGTCCTCCATCTCATTTCATCCTCATCTTCCTCTCTCTCCCACAACCCAATCCCTCCTCTTAAACGTCCCCAGCTGGCAAGGCATTCGGCCTCGCGTCGTCTAGTCGCCACTCTGGCCGCAGGACCCTCTTATACACCACCACCACCACAAGCCCCACCACACACTCACCACTCTTCCACACACCACTCCCAGGCCATCGCGCAACTGGCAACTGCCACCCACCCATCCCAGCAACAACACTGCTCTGTTCCTTGCTTCCTCTGGGACCAACACTGCCCGTCCTCCCCCCCAATCCCATCGTCCTCGCCGCCCAACGCGTATCGTGACCCTCGACTTGCATCACCTCAGTAGTGTGCATACCCGCCCCCCCATCGACAATCCCTCTGTCACGCACCGGCCCGCACCTCGCGCCGCCTCCTCCCTCCCCTTGCAGCTTCCTTGGAGCGCGATCTCCTGCAAAGTACGTCAGACCTGCCGCTCTCCTTGTCCTCCTCGTCGCTCACCGCTCCAGGCTTCTCTTTAGAACCCCCCTACCTCTTTCTACCTAGTCCTTTGCCATGCGCATCTGCTACTAGACGCCGTCGACTCTTGTCGACAACAAGCTCTCGACTGTTTCGTCGGGTGTTCAACCCCTCCCCGTCTAGGACTACCAAACCACCACCGGGTTTACTCCCAACGGCGACTCTTAACCCAACCACCCCTCAGACAACCTTGTCTCGTTCACAATGTCCACCCACCTCCTCACCCTCTCTCCCACCCCCCAGCCAGCCAAGAAGCTGCGCCCATGCCTCTCGCCCTCGCGCCACTCCCGTTCCACGAGCCCCGCCGAGTCGCATCGCATGGCTCTGGGCTCGTCGCGTTCGCCCTCTGCCTCTAGCGTCTCCTCCGTCTGCACCGAGAGCACCAGCAGCAACGGCTGGTACAAGCGCAAATGCGTTCGCTGGCAAGGCGACTATGACGGGTGTGCCGTCACATCTTACTTTGCCACCTACTCTGCTACCGAGTACGACCGTACTCCACTCGCCCCGCCTTCCGAAGAGGAGCGTGCCTGCGTGCTGCCTGCCCGTGGATCTCGCTGCCTCTCGACCCTCTACATCGACAAGGTTGAGGAGGAAGAACCGCTGGAAGAGTGCGAGTCGGAAGATGACATAGTCCTCCCACGCTCTCCGTTCGCCACCCCCGAAGACTCTGACTCTGAAAGGGAGGAAGAGGACGGTGGCGACGAATGGTCCGAGTGCTTTGCTCGCCGCCGCATGATGTTCGCCAGCATGCGTGGTTTGGAAAGCGACGGTCCCCAGTTTGAGGGCTACCGCTCCCTTTCATCCACCCTCGCCGACCTCCTCCGCTCTGTCAGCTGCGACGACGACGGAGTCAGCACCCCGCGTGTCGGTGGCTCGGCTACCCCGGCCGACGAGGACGAGGACGGCGAAGAGGCGCCGTCGTCACCCTGCGTCCCCGACCTCTTTGTTCGTCTCCGCGAGTCGAGCACTGAGAGCGACACTGTCGCCACACCGTCACTCACGTCCGCGGACTCTGACGGTGACTGCTCTGGCCTCGCCTCTCCCGACGGCTCTGCCTTGGACTTTCTTCCAGGTGCGCCTTGGAAGGCAGCCTCCCTCGCGCTTCACCGCGAGTGCACCCTCAACCTTTAACACTCCCTCAACCTTTAAAACTGTGCGAGTTATTCTCGACTGTTTTTCCACCACCAGTCTCTGGGCCAGGTGCCCCTCCCTTGCATAGCATATGTCGGTCCACGGTTTCTCTGTCCCGTGTATTCGGCGCCCCTCCCTCGCATACCATACGCACCCTGCATGCATTTTCCTGGATATAAAAAAATAAAATAAACAAGCCAGTTTCTCACTTGCGACTGCAATTTGCCGGCGTGGTAAACGAATTTGGAGGCAACGACGGCCCTGGCAACGACGAATGAAGTGATCAGGCAGAACTGTAGTTCGTGATGAGCCTGGGAGAGGGCGTTTGCGCGGAGTTGCGTGTCATGTCCGTTTCACGTGCTGCGTCTGCTCCCGCGTGCGACCCCCTTTTCACAAGGGCGGCGTTACCGCGGCAGCCGTACCATTGCAGCACTGTACGCACTGTCGGCCTCGTCCGCCTCCTCGACGACCGCGCCACCCGCTGCCCGCTCTGGCGCTCTGGACGCGCTGTTTGCTGTCAAATTCGCACGCTTCCACCCCCGCACTCAACCCCACACCACATTCATCACAACAATATGAGCACTCCAGGCCGCGAGGATCCTGCAGCCCACAGGAACCTCGCCACGGCCACAAGGGCAGCACAAGAATCCACAGCGACGGGGGACAATGCCGCAACGCTCACCGTCGTCCCTCGTCTCGACCACCCCGGTTCGCTCAACCCCAGTAACAGCACCACGCCGCTTGGTCACGATGACCACGGTGACCTCGACCCCGCAGCGTCCCTCTCCAACCTTCCACCCGAGCTCTTAGACCTGGTCCTCAGCCATGTTGAACCCGAGCATCGCACGCGCACCGCCCTGTCGCTCGCCATCGCCACTGGCCACTCTCCCTCCCAGCGCGCAATCTGGAAGCACGTCGTGGTCAACCGCGGGCCCCAGCTCATGCCCCTATGGAAGAAGTTGATGCTCGAGAAGAAGAAAGGGCGGAGTGGCGGGTGTGAACTCGCGAGGACGTTTAGTCAGGTAAGTATTTCACGCAGGGGCCCTGCAACGACCTCGGACGCTGACGAACACAAGGAATCATGGCGTGGTGATGCCGACATCCTCAACAAGTGAGTCGACCTTCCCCCACAGACACCGGGACTGGGGGCTACGAGCCGCGGGCGGCAAGTCGATCCGACCCAAAAGGCGGGAGGCGGTTGGGGGGTGTAGGTCGCCGCCCAAGGGCGCTCCCAACCTTCTGTACCAGCTGACAGTGCTGCGCCCCGCGGTGGCGGCTGGCGTTGCTTCGATGCGCTCTTCCCGCATCTCACCCAAGCAAAGGGCTCGGTTCAACGAGTACACGCTGCTGACGGCCACAGCGTTCTTCGGTGCCTTCCTCGCCTGCAAACCATTCTTCTCAACATGGGTACCAACTTTGCACCCGAGCACTTGACCGAGCTGTTTGAGAAGCCCCGCGACGTGCAGCGCATCGAGATGCGGTTCAGGCCGTATGTGGAACAGGCTACCTATTACCAGTTTTTGAAAGGTTCCTATTTCGACACGGCAATCACTACCCTCTACCGCCTCTGGCCAGAAACTCCCGAGTTTACAAAACTCAGCATCGTGCAAGATGTACCACCTCGCAAGACTGCGCCGCCCACGCGCGACCACAGCGTCGTGGCCAGTCTCACCGGCAGCATGACCGACTTGCGATTGGACAGCACCAGTGTTCCGGGACCGTCGCCACTGGCTACAGCGGCTGCCATTGCTGCAGCCGAGGCCGATGGAGATGCCTCCGACTCTGAGGAAGGCGATTCGTCCACACCACCTTCATCGGTTGATGAAACCGAGACACTCGAGGCCAAGGGGTACACCCGTCAAGGACCGTTCCCTTACCTGGGCGCGAGTCTACAGCACGCCAAGCCCACTTCGTTTGCGCAGCCAATTGTCTTTTTTGACACGGAGTGTCTTGCTCGATTTGGCGCGTCCCCTGTCGCCAAACACATTGACCACCTTCGCCTGCGTATCCCAAGTCGAACCATTGTCAACGTTCTCGTCTCCCCACCCCATGGACCCGTCCTGTTCCCCGCCCTGCGTTACCTTGACTTGTCAACAACCAACGTTCGCCTGGACGCGGTCCTTGCAGCTCTGCTCCGCAACCACACTCGGCTAGAGCACCTTGTCCTCGACCGCGTCAATCTGTTTGGTTTTACAGCTCGTGAAAAGGGCACTGAGCTTTGTCGCGATCTTGGTGGACTCTGCATATCGGCAGGCCTCAACAGAGGCAAAGAGCGCGAGCGAGCGATAGCAGCCTGGGACCTTGCGGAACGTACTCGCCTGGCCGAAGCCGAGGCCGCTCTGCGTCGCGAGCGGGCAATAAACAACGCTCATGACGGTAGCGAGGCGGCAAGAGCCGCTGTCGCCGAGGAAGCCATGCGCGACGAGATGCAGCGCAACATTGCCCTCGCTCGCTCGCGCCGTGGCCATCGTAGCGCTGGCCACAGTACAATTTCACTTCGCGATCGACCTGCACGTCGCGGCGGTGCGGCTGCTTCGACCACGATATCGCCGGCCGATATTCCAGCAGCAGACCGCGCATACTTTGTTCTCCCGCCCCTACCTTCGCTAAAGACAATGTCCATTGGTGGTGAAGCACCACTCATTTCCACGTTCCGCGTCAGCACGTGGGAGGACCAGTTCCATGCCGGCTGGCGTGATGGCCTTTCCAAGCTGTCAGGATGGGCTGCGCACGTTGCCGACAAGTACGAGCGCGCAGTCAAACGCAGCGACGAGTGGAAAGAGTGGCACGCTCGGAACAGTGGCGACAAGGACAAGACAGACGCCAAGGGCAAGACCAAGGGCAAAGCCAAGGCCTTGCCGGCGGACAAGGCTCGACCCCCGCTCGATGTTCGTCTATACCGTTTCGGAACCGTCGACGAACCTGTGGCAGAACATGACAGGGTGGACCCCACTGTGGGCCTCATTGAGGTGCACCCTGAGCGGGCTCGAGACTACCTGGACGTGTACAAGGATGCGGTTGCCGAGGCCGACATGTATACCCACTCGCAGGCCGTTCGTCCCCCGTGTGTGTTCTGCACGGTTCCAGACTGCGAGGGTCCGCGCCGCCGAGGTGAGGAAGGTGCCCGCGTGGATGGTCGCGGAGGCACAGGCAAGGCGCACAAGGAAGGCTGTGGCCACCACGTAGGTCGCCAAATTTGGAGTTGGCAGGGTGTAGAGTCGTGAGCGTGTGTGTAACTATGCAATGTTGTGTAACAGGAAAGGTTGCGTAGGTTGCCACTTGGACGGGCGCGTTTCACCGTAGTAGTGCTAGCAATTTGCTTCCGTCGTTCCACTGGGCCCGTCCGTCACAACATTTCCACCATCTTGGAACAACAACTCACCAAACCCCATCATACCATGGCAGCCATGGTGGCCGCCCCGAATCCGCATGACCCACCTGATTCAGGCAACCTTGGTGTCACGGCCAACATCAAGCCGACGCACGCACCTGCTTCGTCTGCGCCGCCACCGGTCATCCCAACAAGTCTGCTCTCCGTTGATGAGCAGAGGAGGTTGATACTTTGGGCCGTTGGGTTGATCGAGGTGAGACACAGTTCAGTTTCGTCGTACTCGTCAACTAATAGAACAGGTAATGAAACTCTGGGATGTTCTGGCCCCCCACTTTGCTGCCGACCTACCAGCCTCCTTGTCCAGCGCAGCTCGAGTCAGAGGCCCATGGTCCGCCGGACTCTGGGCTGGTGGTGAGCTGGCCGCAGTTGCCGCCATCGCCCTCTTGAGAATTCCGGGCCTCAGCCCGAGTTCAGGTCGAATCGTGGCCCTGGTCCCATTGCTAGTGGTTTGGAACACCATCTGTTGGTTTCTCGCCGAGGTAAGTGGAGCCCTGAATGGACGGAGTGGCGTGGCGGTTGGAGTTGCAACAATAGTTGCTAACATCTCAGCCCCTTGCATTCGTTCCCAAGGTCAGCATGTTTGGTGAGTAGCTCATCGTAGTTGGCGCCAGTTTACCGCTTACCAACGTGACAGGCCCCGTTCATCTTGGCGAGGAAGGTATTTTCTGGGGTTGGCTTTACCTCGTGAGGCACATTGCCTCTCGCCTTTTGTTTGGTGAACCCGAACACATTGAAGGTATCCACAAGATCCGACTCTTGCCATACAGCACAGCAACTCTCAACCCGCTGTCACTCACCTACTGTCTTCCGCCTGGTTCCCGTGAGCCCATCTTCGTTCCCGTCGTGTTCAACAACTCGGCGCCTGACCAGGTGGTTTACCACGTCCGTTCGCTCGTCGACCAACATGCCGAGGTCTTGACCGTTCCCGCTGCACTCATGAAACGCCCGGTTGGGTGGCAAGTTCCAGTCACCGACGAGGATACCGAGGACACCCCCGAGGAATCGCTGTCCGAGATCATTGCTCGCTCAAAGCAGCTCGACCTCGCGCGCTTCCACTCTGTTCGTCCAGCTGAATCCCTGTCCATCATCCCACCAGATCTCTCGACTTCCGAGTCGCTCCTCTTCATCACCGTCACTCAGCCGTCCGTCATCGCCCTCAGCTCAGTATCCGACAAGCACGGTGACCGGTTCCACGTTGCCCCCCACCGCGAGGCCGTTGTCATTGAATGTCCCACCGGTGGTGAATTTGTCACTGAAGAAAAGGGCAAGATGTCCGTGGTTCCTCACAAGCGCGTACCTGAGATCCGCTGCGTTGGAGGCGAAGAAGTGGCCAACTTTCAAGTTCGTGGTGTTGCACCACTCAAGGTTGGCTGGAGGAGGAGTGTGGACGGAAAGGTCGTCGCCCAAGGTGTAGTCGAAGGCATCGACGAGGACGCGCTTCAAGATGCCGAGTCTCTCAAGCGCGACCGTGTCTCCAAGACCCACACAGTCCCACTTCGTGTTACGCACGACCGCGCTGGAAAGGTCGCTGTGACTCTCACATCAGTCGTGGACGCTCTGGGCAACAGCTACTCGCCTCCCAGTGCGTCCGCAGTGCTCGAGTACCACGTCCTTGAGCACCGCTCAGTCTCGTTCACCTGCCCTCGCCCCATCCAATTGCTGGTGAACGGCACTGCAAAGCTTCCCGTGCACGTGGACGGTCCCCTCGCCTACCCTTTGGACCTCACCTACGCATTCACGTCCACTGCTGGTGCCGTCAAGACCCACACAATGTCTGTTGACAAGACCGATACCTCCCTCCAAGTCAATGAGCCAGGCACCTTCTCCCTCGTGGACGTGCAGGGCCGTTGCCCTGGTACTATTCTCGAACCAGCTTCCTGCAACGTCCAGCTCGTACCAGTTCCTTCGGTGGAGTTGAGTGTTACGACACTCCACGAGTGTGCGATGGATGTTGGTGTTACTGTGACGTTCGAGTTCACTGGTGCACCCCCGTACACCGTGCTTTTGGCCGAGGGCAGGCAAGGAAGTCCCAAGAAACCCGCACGCAGAGTACACTTTAACACGCCTGGGGGCCAGATGGAGTTCCGCCCAGAGCAGGAGGGCACGTACAGCTATGTAAGTGCCTGCTTTTTGGCGTGCTAAGTTTTATACTGACTCGTTACAGAGCTTCCTTGCTCTCTCGGACGCGCACTACCGCGACGTGCCTCTCAACCAGCCTCCTGTTGTTCAAGTCGTCCACCCTCCCGCAAGTGTGGACATTACTGGCGTTTCGCAACGTTCGCTGTACGCATGCTCTGGGGACAATGTCGACCTGGATCTTGCGATCGAGGGCAATGACCCGCTCAAGCTCACGTACCGCACGTCATGGGGTGGCGACTCGTACAATGTCACCGTTCCCGTCAAGTCGGGCAAACAGCGCTTGACAGTTCCGGTCCCGGAATCATTGCGAGCCGATTCGGGGGCCGCTGGCAAGCTCTCTATTGCGCTCGTGCATATTGAAGACTCGAACGGGTGCGTCAAGCGCTTGCCTGGCCGTGTCGTCGACGTCGACATCAACCGCCACCGTGCCACTGCTCGTCTGGCGCGCTACGAAACGGTAGTCGTCAAAGAGGGTGACTCGGTCGATGTGCCGCTTCGCCTTACCGGTAAAGGGCCATGGGAGGTCGCGTACTCGCTCAACGGCAAGGCCCACGACAAGGTTCAAGTTCACCAGGCCAACTCGCAGCTCCGTTTCGCTGCTCGCGGAAGCTACCAACTCACTTCGGTCCGCGACACACACTGTCCCGGTACAGTTGACGACAAGGTGTATGCTATCGATTTCAAGCCTCGGCCGTCGGCATCTCTTGTAGAGACGACCACCGTAAAGCGCGACGGTACGCAATATCGCCACGTTGGAATGTGCGCCGGTGAAGACGATGCCGTCGCGGTGCAATTCACGGGCACATCTCCCTTCGAGGTCACCTACAAGTACGAGCTTGTCGGTGTTGGGGCTCGAGACCATGCAGTGAAGAGCGCGCAGAATGTGGGCATCCTCCAGCTGTCTCCCGAACCGGGAACCCACTACTACCGCTTCACGTCTGTACGCGACGCCAACTACGACCGTACCCCCGTCTCATTCACACTTGAGAACACTGTCCATGGACGCCCTTCCGCAACGTTTGCTCGCACCAACACCGTCTCGCTGTGTCGTGACTCGCCTCTTGACACGGACGCCAAGGTCCGCCTCACTGGTGCTGCTCCGTTCGAGCTCACTGTCGGTGTTCGCCGTCCTGCTTCCGCAGAGGTTGTCCCCCACAAGATCAAGGTCCATGGACACGAGTGGTCCGTCTCACTCCCCTCCGAGGTTCTCTCGGATGTGGGACGATGGGAGGTGACCCTCATGTCCGTGTCCGACTCTAGTGGATGTGACTATGTGGTTGCCGACGACGATGTTCTCTCTACCACTGTCGATGTGGTTGAGACAGCCAAGGTCGTCCCGGTGTCGCACGACGATGACCTTTGTGTCGGTGATACTCTCGATTTCCTTCTCCAGGGCAAGGCTCCGTGGATTGTCGAGTACGCGTGGAACAGCAAGGTTTACACCGTCACCAGCAGTGCTGCCAGCTTCAGCCGTGGCGCCGAGAGCCCTGGCACGTTTGAGATCAAGAGTGTCGCGCTCAAAGACCGCTTTGGTAACGCTCAGTGCCAGCGCGCAGTGGCCATTGAACGTCGTGTGCATCCCCTGCCTTCGGTCCGCATCCAGGACGGAATTGACAGCCTGCGTGAGGGTGACCAGCCGGCGGTATTCGACGTTCACTTTACCGGTACTGCGCCATTCACCTTCTCCTACACGCGCTCGGAGTGGGTTAACGGTCGCTCCCGTGTTGTCGAAACCCAGACTGTGACAGACATTTGGGCCGACCACTACGCCATCAGTTCCTCGGCGCCTGGCGACTATGCGGTGACGAGTATTGCCGACAAGTACTGTCGCTACCCCGCGCTTGGCAAGAGGGCCGACGTGTAGAGAGACCAGAGACATTGACGAAGTAGAATTCATGCATGCAGTCCTGTGGAACATAGTGTCAATCTACACGTGGGCAGCTACCAGAGAAGAAAACGCTTTCTTGTTGACATTCAGCAATTGGTCGAACTCTTCTCCACGGACAGTGGGATAGGCAGCCTCGATCTCGCTGAACACAACTTTCAGCGACTGCAAGATGTCCTTTGCAAGGTCTATCAGAGTCAGTAATGGTCCATCCCAGGGTGGTGGACGGCCCACCTTGAGAGTCGTTGTCCCAATCCCGCTCGCTGACTTGCAACCAACATCGTGAGCCGACGTCGAGCATCTGCCCACGCCAACGCGCAATACGACCACTCCCCTTGATTGTTGTCAAGACGCAGGAGAGGGCGCGAAGGTTGGCAGCAAAATGTGGCAGAGAGGCGGTAGTTGGGGGGTATTGAAGTGGTTCCAGTAATGCCGGAATGATAGACTGCTGGGTCAGCAGAATAAAATAGAGCCTTGTTTACCTTGATCCAGCGGACAATCCCTGTCCCCAACTCTTGCGTTATGATGACAGTGTTGTTGGCAATCGCGGCAAGGGCATCACGGTCGTTTGAGGACACATACGACCAGCCATTGACGAGTGCGGTGTCGACAATCGTGCCGTAATTATTCGCCTTCTTGTCACCTTTAAGACCATGGACAAGAATGAGGGCAGTTGGCAAGACATGGCTGAGAGGCGGAGAGTGTAGGCCCATCGAGTGTGTCAAGCTGGACAACAAAAGTGTGTCCAACCCCCGGCGCCGAAGCTCGTCGGTGTCTATCCGGCCCACCCACGACGAGAGAACCCAAGCGCCGGTGTCACGCCAACGTGGTTCCCAGTCGTCCATTAAGGTGAGAGTCGGCGGCAGGATGACACCCAAATGCTTCAACACGTCGTCGTCGCTCAGCGTCGAGGCCGCCCATCGGAGCGCGTTTGCCGCTCCCCAGCCGGCAGAAGAGGTCTTCCACGGCTGATACCCCCTCGAGTCGTCCAAGGCTGACACGCCACCAGCCGGGCGAGGAAGAGCACGAGCGTTGACGACGGAAGGGTGAGGAGCAAACAGTGTCCGCAAAGTGGTCGTCAGGAGAACGATTGCAACGTCCGGCAGCTTGGAGCGAGAGGTTATTTCTGTCATTAGATATATCTCAAGGGTCTACTGTTACTTACCATCCACTAGGGTCACAAGCGTTGATGAGGTCCACTTGTCCTCTCCCTTCAGTCTCACGACCGGGTCCAGAACAGTCGCCTGTTGCTCCACAGTGAGGTCTGCCCACATCACATCCTCTGTGCCGGAGACAATGGCGCGCAGGGTCGAGTCTGCAGAGGAGCGATAGGTCGAGTAAAAGTCCTCGGCTGAGGTTATGAGCTCTATCGACAAGCTACATATGGTCGAACCTACCGTTTCCTTCCAGATAGGCGGGTAGAAGGTCGCCGGGAAGCGCAAGCTTGGCAGAAAGGGCACCAAGCACTTGTGCCAGCTCGTCGGGCGACGAGACAGGTTGGAATGCCGGTGGCGGCGCGGGAGCTGGTACTAGTAAGTATTCAGCCGAGGGCGACGAGGGTGGAGATGGAGAGCGCCCCCCCGCGTCGGCAACCTCCTCGATTATAGCCATTGTTGTTACTGTATATTGCAATTGCAAGACGGGACACAGATGCGCAACATGGAACAACATGCCATGAAATCGACGTAATCGAGGCACCAATGTTCCCACGGTCGCGCACGATCGTCCAGCTCGGACGTTGACGTGCCGCCACGATCTACCTCGTCACCTTTGTTTGAACACAACCGCAACTCTCTCCATACTTGCACCACCCACCACTATGTCGTCGCGCACGACTCGGCGGCCGTCGGTATCGTCGGTCGCGTCCCTCGAGTCGCCTCTTGCCCGCCGCTCCTTGCGCCCAGGGCCGACGCACCGCGGTTCCGGGCTATCACCCAACGTTCTTGGTCCGCTCCCTGGTTCGGAAGGCAGCAGTGCCAGCGCGTCCGCGAGTGCCAGCCGGGCAAGCAGTATGCTGAATGCTCCTGGTATCATTTCGTCGCGAGGAGCTCACAGGCGAGCTGCCGTCAAGGAAGGCGATTGGGTTACCATGGAACCGGACGAGGTATTTCGAAGCCTGCCTGTGAACGAAGTCAAGCGAGTGGAAAGCAAGATGCGCACCGACGCGTTAAACAAGCAGTCCGAGCTGCGTAGCATGGTTGGGTATGTATGATCTGTCTATTTGGGTTAGGGACGTGATTTGTTTGCGCCAGTTCAACATTTGGCAGCATATTCCCAGACCCGGCCCACCCAGCCCAACTCGATGTCCTTTACTGCCGCTAACTCTCGCAGCACCCGCTATCGCGACCTCCTCACGTCTGCGTCACAGATTACGTCCCTTTACAACTCATCACTCAGACTGAGCTCGGGATTGCGGACCGTTGCCGTTGCATGTGCGAACCCGACCGAGATGGCGGACACCAGCTCGGAGACCGCCGACGGCGAAGACGTGAACACAATGTTGCCAGTCGCTGCGCACATGAAGTTTCTCCTGGACGCTCCAGAGGCATTGTACGCATACCTCGCCCGCCATGCTTTCCTGAACGCTGCATTCCTGTGGCTCGTTGCAAGGGTCGTCAAAGAGGGCATGGCAGCCATGCCAGAGGCGGGCAAAGGGCCATATCTACCTTTGCTGCAGAAGCAGTGGGAAGTCCTAGTCCCTTTTCGTGCTCAGATCGTGCAGCGGTCCACAGCGGAACTTCGTACGCGCGAAAGACTCAGCGCCAAGACGCTCTCGGAAACGCTTCTCGCCATCATCCTCCTCGATTCCCTACCACTTCCCGACGCGCTCGACCTCCTATTGTCTCAGCGCCTCAAGACGCTCGGCGACATCTTGGCCCATGCCCCCGGTTCAAAGACGGATGGACGGCGCCGGCGGTCCAATTCCCGCGTGGAGACCGCGGCAGCGTCTCGGGAAGCAGTTCACCGCCGTGACGATATTGCCAAAGTCGTCGCTGAGGCTGTGCGCAACCTCCTTGATGGCGTGTCACTCGTCAAGGCCGTATTTGAACCTAGCAAGCGCAAGGCCATTGGTGATGAGAGCAGTCTGGCTGAAGCCATTCGTCTCGTCCAGGCGGGGGAAGAGGCTCAGCCCGCCATGCAACCGACCCCGATTCGGCGAGCTGCGCATCAACGCCGTGCATCCCGCCTCACTTCCATTTCTCTACCACTCCCATCGCGTGGTAGCACGACCGCCAGTAACCCGCCAGTCTCGACACGCCGAGTTATCCAGTCCCTTCCTTCCTCTCAAATTCTTCTGCGTTATCTCCCAAGCCAGGTGATTAGTTTCACACCATTCATCGCCTCAAGCACCCCACCAAACCTTGCAGACAAGCTTGGACCATGGCAAACAGCAGCGGTGGAGATCCTTCGCGATTCCGTCCCAGCTTGGCTGGCCGGGCTTCACTCAGTAGCTGATGTCTGGGTGGTGCGCGCAACCCTTGCAGATATGTTGGGCGACGACGCATTCGAGGAGCAAATTGCGTCCGCCCTGGAAGCTGAGTGGGGTGCTCGCGTCCAGGCAATTTGGACATCAAAGCTCCACGCCCTCGTCACATCTGCTGAAGCATCCCTCAAAGACGCAGCGGACAAGATTCGATCTGGCGCCGAGAGAACGGACAACGAACCAGAGGCATACATGTTTTCCGACATTGGATTCCCGTCTGCCGCGGGCATGACAGGGACGAACGCTGGTTTTAACACATTCCTTGCCACACTCAAGAAGCGTTCGTCGTTCCGTACTCCGCTCCTTGACGCTGTCCTCGGTGTGCTGGAAACGTCGGCCTCCGATATCAAGAACGATCTCGTTGGCCTGCCTCGTACGCTGTACGACGACTACCGCGGAAAGCTTTCTTATGCTCTAGAGGCATTGGTGGATGTTCTCGGCGATGTCCTTGCGGCTGTGGGTGGGCACCGAGATGCCACAGGTAGCGTGGAAGCCCAACTCTTTGTTGGCCGCGTTGCTTTGTGTCTCGCACACACAAGTAGCTTCCTCACCGATCTCGTCGGTGCCACAGGTGTCGATGTGCACAAAACCCAAACGTCGCTCCTGGAATTGCATTCCGCCTCCACCATCCAATGGCAGGCCCAAGCGATCACTTGCGCTACCGACAGTCTTGTTTCGCTTTTCGCCGATCACCGCGGCGCCGACCAAATCCGTGCGACATGGCAAGGCCCATTCCCCTCCACACCCTCGCCCCAGGTTATGGTAGCCCTGACCCAACTGGTGTCGGCAGTGCGACACTTGGGCATCCCAATTGGCCTGTCGTTACCTGTAGTGCGCAAGCTGATTGCCGCGTTTGTGGATACAACGCGTGCCATGGTCGGCTGGCACAGGGGAGACGGCGATGTGGCCGCCCAGGCAGCCGTCGATCTCGGCTTCCTTACACTCCTCAACGGCGAGACTGTTGAAAACGACGTAGCCGTGCAGTCACTGCTGCAAATCGTAAGTTGTTAACATATCATCGCATGGCTCACCGCCCTAGCTTCCCCCCTCCTTCGCCGAGTTCAAGACGACGCTACCCACCATCGTCCTTGAGAGCCTCCGCCGTACCCAACTTACGCTCTCTCCGCTCAGTGCGCACCTTGAGCTACAACAATCCGCCCCAATTACATCCAAGACGGACCGGAGTGGAGCGCTGCTCCGCCTAGGCGCTCCAGCGCTCGCTGGCCGTGCAGCGGGCGTAGGAACAGAGTTCAAGAGCCCCATTGCAGTGGCAAGACTCGGCAAGCGGTTTGGTCTGCTGAGCATTGTTGCGTAGACGAATCGGGGATACAGGGTGTGTAAAGTATGTACGCCTCAACTGTGGCCCGTGGCCAGCGAGGACGGAGATATGAAGCAATGCAGGGTATGACAATCTACAAAAACGTGATATAACTGATCGCGATGGAAGGACGCTGTAAATGGCCACCTCCTAGCTGGTCTAAAACACACAAGGAAGCAAAGCCCTTCACGTAGCATGCTTGATAGCGACAATGTTCTCCACTGCCGCGATCTTGCGTGCCATGATGTCGCCAACTTTCTGCTGGTTCATCTCTCCGAGCTTATAAGCCTGTCGCTGTCAGCTTTGGCAATGAATGGAAGAACCAACCTTGTCAATTCGGGTCCAATCGGGCTTGTTAACATTGTCGAGTTCATCCAAGCTCGTGAGGGTACCTCGGACAACGCTCGCAATCATTGCCCAAATCTCCTCTTGGGCGAGGGTATTGTCGGCATACCGAACAACGACGAGACGAGTGGTGGCGTCCCCGACACCGTGTCGCCTGATCGCATCCGTGATGTTGTTGTTAGGGCTCAGCGCAAGAAGGATCTCGGAGTGCAAGTTGTGCGAGCGAGTCTTGGGAGTTGGTGGGACCGGCAGAGTTGTTTGACGGTCCGATGGCAAAGAGGTCAAGACGGCAGCAAGGACTCCGTTCACAAGGTGCTGCTTTGAAACAAGCTACTCATCAGTGAGCTATGAGCAAGATCGGAAAGCCGAGTGACTCACAAGACTGGCTTCAACGAAACCAAAGTCGACCGAAGCACGAGCGGCGTCGCCCTCGGCCCCAGGAGCTGTCGCCGCGGCAACGAGACGAGCTCGAATTTCGGGGGCATTGGCCACGTTCTCAAAGTAGGCAATGTGGACGTTGCGCACGTTGGGGGGCAAGTGAGGGAGGACGTAGGACTCCATGGCGGCAAGGATATGGTTTGGGCAACAAGAGCTATGTGAGCGAACTGGACGCACCAGACCCAGTTCCTCTGTCACCTGGGGCAACATTTGATCCCGCCCGACTGCACATTAATGCCCGTGCCTGGCCCAGTCCAACACAACTGACGCGACTTTGTGACGCGTGCTTGCTTCCAACCTTCCTCATCCTCATCCTCATCATCATCCACAATGGCCACGTTTGGGCGTCTCCAGACCGCCCCCACACCTCAGGATCCCCGTCTGCAGCCATGGGTAGAGAAGTAGTATGTGCACTCCGTGCAGCTCCGCAAGCCCCAGCAGCTGACCCCCGCCATCCCAGCCGTCCAAAAACCATTGATGAGGTCTCAAGCCAAGACAACACTGTTGCCGTTCTGCGCAAGTCTCTGGCGAGCACCAATGTGAGTGACGCGTACAATTTTCTCTGGCTAATGGAAGCTTCCTCACATGCTTTTCTATGGTCCGCCCGGCACCGGCAAGACCTCCACCATTCTGGCCCTTGCCCGTCAGCTCTTTGGGTGAATACCTTCTTGTTGGCTTCCGGAAGCTGACCGCAGACCTGACCTTTTCCGCTCGCGCGTGCTCGAACTGAATGCCTCGGACGAGCGTGGCATCAAGGTGGTGCGCGAAAAGATCAAGACGTTTGCTCGTGAGACGCCCCGCAACGCCGGTGTCTCAAGCGACGGCAAAACCTATCCGTGTCCGCCCTACAAGCTCATCATCCTGGATGAGGCCGACTCTATGACACAGGATGCGCAGAGCGCGCTCCGTCGTATTATGGAGACGTACTCGCGCATCACACGTTTCTGTCTTGTTTGCAACTATGTCACTCGGTAGGTGTTCACGGGGTGTATGAGCATCGAGCTGACAGCGAAGCATCATCGAACCCCTCGCCTCACGTTGCTCCAAGTTCCGCTTCCGTCCACTGGCGCAGGGTTCTTCGCAGGCGCGCATCCAGATGATTGCCGACAGTGAAGGTGTACAGGCCGATCCCGGAGTGAGTTTGGTTTGCTGGAAGTCTGCTGACCGCAAAGGTTCTGGACCTCATCCTCCAGTTGGCCAATGGTGATCTGCGCAAGGCCATCACCTATCTGCAGACTGCACAGCGTCTCCACACGGCGGGAGATTCACCTACTCCCATCTCAGTCATGTCTAGTAAGCCCTCGGTATACGATCCAGCTGACACCCACGTAGTCCATGAAATCTCTGGTGTCGTCCCCACCAACGTCGTTGATGGCCTTTTGCGGTCACTGGGTGTGGAGCCCGGGGGGGGCATCAACACTGCCCTGGCCACGGGCTTTGATGGGGTGCGTGCCGAGGTGCGCCGTGTTGGCCGTGAAGGTTGGTCCGCGGGCCAGGTCCTTGAGCAGCTGCACGATGCGCTCCTGCCTCTTGCGACAATTCCCACGATCCCCAAGGCCAATGCCGCGATTGCGATTGCCGAATGTGACAAGGCCTTGTGTGAAGGCGGTGACGAAGAGCTTCAGCTGCTCGAGTGCTGCTTGAGGATTAAGGAAGCCCTTGGAAAGGCCTAAGTAAAGTGTAGCATAGTACATAGTGTGTACACGCGTACAGATAGCAGTAGGGACCCACCGTATGTATACAGATCCATGTGTGACGCCACCTTAGTTGTTGCGCCAGGTGATTCGCGATCAGTGACGCCACAAGGAGACGCTTTGTAACAATGCAACCCTCACAATGACCTGGTGTCTCTCCTTAACCAGGCACATTCAATGAAACATGCTGTGCCCATGTGCTTGCCACAGCGCCCCTAGTCTTGATGACGCTTGATGAGGCTCCAAGCGGCTGTGATCTGATGAGATCGTGAGGAAATCGTAGATGACTTGAAACTGAAACCAACCCCATCAGGCATGGACAGCGGTGCGTCTATATATGTGTCCTGCGGGTCGTTTTGTGGTCCGTCGTTATTTTAACCATTATTCAATTTCTTACGATGGAGGCTGGGAAAGAAACCAACGCAATGCACTCCGACGCCCATCAATTCTCATCAAATATAGACCGTCTTTGCGCAGGAAACATGGACCGCTGGAACGAAGGAGGTGAGGATTACTCTCCTTTGATGTGTTTCTCATTCCCCAGGAAGGTGTTGTCCTTTGTGGCCGAAGACACGCAACAACCGCTGTTTGTTTTGCCAACGGTTGCTAAAGAGTCTTGCTTTGTTTTAGTTATTGTACAAGGTGGTATCCCATGTGTCTGACACAAAAGAGACATTTCTGTTCACACAATGTGGTATGTACCGCGGTTCCATGTGGTGATATTGTGAGACCCATGGGGGAACTGAAGGGGCGTCGATGGGCATATGTAAAGTTGTCCGCGAGAGCTACGGACACCTTCCCATCGCTCGATTTTCACTCATCTTACGGGAAAGATGAACGGCATTCTCGGATGGGATAGTCATGGCATACCGCTGTGCAAGGGTTATGAAGGAATGAACTTCGGTGGTGAGTGAGTAAGGGAAGAGCTTGAGCTGACTTGATCAGGACAATGCTGGTGGCTGCTGATGGAGGATGGCTCACTGTACTGCAAATACTGTCAGTTGATTATCCCGCCACCGTCACTCAATCGAAGGACCTGGGGTTGACTATGCTGAGATAGCTATTTGTTGCCCTGTGGTCGTTTGAAGCGGAGGCGCCTGGTCCCAAGCCTACCGACCTGTATGTATATATTTGGGATGACACCCGCTTTCATGAATGAAGTCTCCTGTATTTAACCGGCGAGGCGACTGCGCAGTCATGCCTGGCACTTCATATACACAGAAACAAAACAATAGCGTGGGTGGGGCGGATGCACTCACCTTTCCGCATCGATGGTTTACACAAACGCAGATGCCCTCGCTGCTGTCTAAGAGGGTGGTGTTGAAAACGGGGTCTGTATTGTTTGGAAAAAGGAGAGGTTATGAGGCCCCCTTCCTTCCATACGTGAGAAAGTTCATACACGTACACTCACCTACAGTTATAAACCTATTTGCTCGCACAAGCTCTCAATGGGTTGTAGATTGGAGGGAAAACAGGTAAAGCAACGCGCCCCCCTGTTTGTGCTCAGTTGGTCTGGTGACCATTTTGGCGCCTCACGGTTTTGCATCTCTGGAGCATAAATCAATACCTTGCCCAGTATATTTGGGGCTGACACCTGTTTTTTAGCATCATCAAGCAGAATGACAGCCACAACTTCAAAACAATATGGCTTCTATTGGTGAAAGCCAGGATATCTGACACTGGGTTTGCAACCTCGTCCTGTCAACCATGCTCGTGCAGCTCAATAGCTGTACGTTGTCCTCAAACAGCACGAGAAATCACCCCGCGGTATGCTTAGCGCACTCGCACATTCAGCTGCATGACTGCGCTGCAAATTATATGGATGGCATGGAGGAGCTACCAGGTATACCAGGGGGTGTTGCCCACGTGGTTATCTTCGAGGCGTGCTATGCGTGTCGTGGTGTGGGGCCGCTCGGGATCGATTGTGTTGCGCGCGATATTGGCTCTGTTATGCCCTATCCTTGGAGCACCCCTCTTCTTCACCGGTGCTGTCTTGTATCCAGCCGTTGATCTGATGCCAAAATTCTTATGCGTATTACGTCGATTCCAGTGGGCACGTTTTGCTGCAATGGGTTGATCAACCCCACCCTCTCCACCCCTCTTGTCTCACCGTTTGTGCCACCTGTGCTCTATAGAGTAGCTTCGTGGAGGTAATCTCAGTTCAATTCTATACGATTCCCCATCCTTGTGACCCCTAGCTCATAATATGGCCATGCATGGTGGATAAATACAAAAGCTTGGTGGTCGTTCAGGCCCCCGTCGTTCAGGCCGCCCGCAGCTCCTAGCCGAAAAGCATGGAAGCTGCCACATCAACATTTCCTCCAGCTGCTTCGAGCAGTTGAGCAGCATGATCGCGTGTCGCTCCAAGGCCAACGAGCTAAGGTGGTTAGTTTCACTAATTATATATTCAGGCTCACAGTATCAATATCACGAGACCGTTGAGAATTGTCTGGTGCCGGTGTCTGAGCAGTGGACCTTGATGTGGATGGCCCAGCAGTCGACGACGACGCGACAGGGGCAGTCGAAGCACTAGCTTCTCCAGCGGAGTCATGTGGTGGTGCACGGTCCTTGATAGGGAGTTGATGCTCGGACAAGAACGGGATCTCAGTTGCGCCGATACGCAGAGTGTTGGTCGAGAGGTCGATGCAGGCCTGGTGGCGCTTGAGCATGTCCAGGCCGAACAATAGATCCACTGATTGTCCCTCGAGAACAGAGAAAGCAACCGGCAGGAAGAGCTTGTCCAACTTGATCTGGGCAGAATGAATACGGCCGAGAATCTTCGCGGTGCCGACTCCCTGTGCCACACCAGCAAACCGCTTGTCGATGAGGCGCATGATACCACATGACTCTGCACACTCTGGCGAAACTGCACACGTCAGCAACGTCGTTTTCAAGTGTGCGTGTGTGTGTGTGTGTGGGGGGGGGGGGGGGGGGGGGGGCTTACTGATCGTAGTTTGGGCACCAGAGTCGACAAAAGCTTTGACGGGGTGACCATTAACTTCGACGTTGATGTACAGCATGGTGACGTGACCAAACGACTCTGGCTACAAGTGTCAGCGCTCCCCTTAAAATGTCACCCTTACAGAGAACTCCATGGCGTGCTGCATGTTCTCGAGAACAGCCTCCATTCGGATAGCTTCCTCAATCTTCTTCTGAGCCTGCCATCAGTCAGCAGCGCACGGACAAACACGGAAGTCCAATACAAACCTCAATGTCATACGGGTCGGCATTCAACAGCTGGCTCATCAGCAAGGGGTGGCGGTGAGATTGTACTTGCCTCAATTTGCCTCTCCTTCTCTGCAGAAGCCTCGCGCATATTCTGAGCCTGGTGGCGAACTAAATCCCGGAATCTTGAACCACCAGTTTGGATGGCAGCAGCAAACTCTGGGTTGGCCTGCAGTGTCAGACGGCGTTTGCAAAGGTTCACAAACTTGACGCAGTTGATTCATGAGGTTTGGGTCACCGAGAGCTTGAAGACGCATCCTTTCAAAATCGGCATCACTGGACAAGGATACTCCATCACTTGGTTGTTGCGAAGACGACGGCACAGGGCGCGGATCCCTTCCAAGGTTAGTTAGCATACGTGAGGCAGAGGAAAGAGACCAACCTAAACGTCAAGAACAGAGTCGCACCAGTTCCTGTCAGCCCGTAGCTAGACAGAGTCTTGTCCTCCGTAATCAGGGCAACTCCAGAATCGGTTGACAGAGTCTGGGATGACACAGAAGCTCCAGTCTGAAGGCGAGATTAGCACATGTGCGAGGAAGAGGACCTAAATGAGGACCTACTTCGGCCTCAATGAGAGCTTTAACGTCGCGCACTTCCATTGAAGGATCCACTTCGTGTTCGTAGACGCTCTCAGGCGCGATGATTGTGAGACGCATTGTGTTGAGGGCGGGTGTGATACGTCGAACAAGACGACAATCTGAGAATGACGCGACCGGTGGCCGGTGGGGGGTTAGATGACCTCCACATGACGATCGCGCAGGGAAAACGCCACATGCAATAATGCCGCCGTGTCGCCGATAACGGACGCTCGTGCCCCCTTTTAGATGGTGCGATTTTGGAGAATGTCTTCTTTTTCCTTTGTAGCATCAGACGACGACGCCTCGCTGCACTTTACCGCTTGGCAGTCTCTCGCCCCTCTCAGCCTGTTTTATCTCGCTTCGACGGGGAAAAGGTGCTGCGAGCAAGCTTCACAGCCTCGAGTCTTGAGTACGCCTCGTTCAAAACCTTTCGTGGGCTGGGCGTAATTAGACAACGAAACAACAAAATATCCTCATGCGCTCATGCATCATTTCCACATATCGCTTGTCCTGATCGATATATTCATTTGCGGCTCTGTGCGCTTGCGCGCTTCTGGGTAGCAACACTTGCAGTTGTGTGGCTGGCACCTGCGTCGCCGAATGTAACAGAAAGGTCTCCCAGTCCTGCACAACATGTTTGCCAACGTCGAGTGACCAGCTCCCACTGACCCACGGATCCACTGACCCTCCCGTGAATGCTACACGTCCCCGACCGTGACTGAAGGGGTAGATGTGAGCAAAGGGAGTTGTTAGAGGCAGTATGGATCTATGGATCTATGGCCTTTTGCCTGCGGCCCTATGGCTAACGGCCTGTAGACATTTGTGTGCAATGTATCGTAGGTCTGTAGCATGACGTCGGCGCGACGGCTTTAGCCGATCCCTCTCGGCCAGGATCTTGCCGCTGGATCTTGCTGTCGCTCGGCACTCGGCTCTCGGTATCACCGGATCCGGCATTCAGACAGACGTGCTTTCCGAGTTACCAACAGGCGAACCCTTTTGCGACTTGACACTCTTCTTCTTCTTCATCCATCTCATTGCTGTGTCTGTATCGTACCTTCCTGCACACCATGTTGGTCGTCCGCTCTCTCGGCGCTCGGAGCATCACCAGTATTGCTTCCCAGGGCATCCTTGGCCCGTCCGTGTCGGTGGCTGCTCGTTCCCGTCATGAAGTCCCACGACTCCGTCCTTGCACACTCGCAGGTATCCACCTGCGCGGTCTTAGTACTGCGACGGACAACTTTGTGCGGTGAGTGGTGAGGTTCCGGATGTTCTAGCGTTCAAACGAGCACAACTGACAACACACCAGCGTAGTTGAGGTATCGGCGCGCGACGGTCTCCAGAACCTCCCACCTCCAGCTGTTCCAACCAACATCAAGAAGCAACTCATCGAACGGCTCCTTGCATGTGGGCTGCGTACCATTGAAGTTGGAAGCTTTGTTCGGCCTGATCGTGTGCCCCAAGTGAGTACAACGCTTCATCGTGTGCTCACACCTCCCCGGTGTAGATGGCAGACACACCCGAGCTGCTTCCTGAGCTCCCGCCGCTCCAGCCTGCTGCCAAGGGTGACCCTGTGCATTACCCAGTTCTAGTCCCGAACATGCGAGGACTTCAATCTCTCCTCGCTCTGGAAGACAGCGCAAAGAGCTCGCGCGACACGCCGTTGACAAACGAAATCGCAGTTTTTGTCTCGGCCACCGAGGTGCGTGCCCGGCTCTTTGCTGGCTGCTAACCGCCAAGCCCTTCTCTATGGCGAACAACAATGCCACAGTCGACAAGGTCCTCAACGGCCTGCCGCCTGTCATTGACCAAGCCTTGGCGCGGGGGTACCGCGTCCGCGGCTACGTCTCGTGTGTCATGACTGATCCGTACGCCGGCCCTACTGCTCCCGAGTCCGTCGTCAATGTGGCGCGCAAGCTTCTCGACATGGGTTGCTACGAAGTCTCTCTCGGTGACACTACGGGTGAGGGGAATCCGGAAGCTTGGAGGACCCTATGGAAGGCCCTCTTGAACGAAGGCATTCCAGTTTCGAAATTGGCGGTACGTATCTCGTTTGGGTTTCCATGTGCAGTGGGCTAAGGCTGACAATCGTGCAGGCGCACGTACGTGACAGAAGCTATTAGAGGAGCACTATACTAACCAGCCAGTGTCACGACACCTTTTCGATGGCTCTGCCGAGCATTCTGGCTCTTCTTCCTCTGGGACTGCGCATAGTGGACTCGTCGCTGGCGGGTCTGGGCGGCTGCCCTTACTCTCCCGGTGCTACAGGCAACGTTGCTACGGAAGATGTCGTCTACGCGTTGCACAAGGTCGGTTTCCAGACTGGCGTTGATCTCGACAACTTGGTTGAGTCGGGTAACTGGCTTTGCAAGAGCATTGGCGTCAACAATGAGAGCAAGGTTGGACGCGCCCTTGGTGCTCGTCAGGCACTGCGCAAGGCCAAGGGCCAGTAGTTTAGTTAACCATAGCAAATGTGCAGTTGCCGCAGAAACCTTGCGGCCTGTGGAGTGTTTTTGAGAACAGATAGCATAGCGATAACTACTTTGAAGTGGCAGTACCGCGAAGACGAACGTACATAATCTCCCACCCCTCTTCATCAGATGGTGCCAGAGGAACCTTGGCACCACTGCCAGGTGCAGCAGAACACCAATACGCGTCAGGGCGAGCCAGGTCGGAAACCTCCAGCATAATTTCGTCGGCGTCTTTCTGGCTGTAAGACGAGAGGAACGTTTTACGAGCAAACGTTGTGAGCCAGCCAACCAGGTCGGTCGGAAGGGGAGTTGGACGGGGGAACAGGTCGACGTCCCCAGGTGCCATTCCGTGTTGTTCGAGCAGCTATGGGGATCAGCTTGTGTTGCCGAGTTCATGTATTACGTACAGTGCAATACTGTTTCGCAGTCGGGAAGTACCACGGATCAACCACGGTTGGATCCACGCCGCGGCGACGGAGAACCTCGTGAAGAGCAGCTCGAATGCCAACCCTGCTGTTAGCGTCTCTACTGGGTCGGGTTGAACCTACGTATTGCCAAAGCCTCCAAACTCGAACGCAACCCTGCCACCTGGTTTCAGAAGCCATTTGATAGTGTCAACGACACCCCCTGGGTTGGCCTTGCACCAGTGAAACGTTGCAGAGGAGAAGACGGCGTCAAACTTGCCCTTGAGTGCTGGGTCAAGGGTGGTGTAATCTTGGATGTCGGCTTTGGAGAACGAGATGCTGCCACCGCTGTTATTCTCTCGGGCGTGCGTAAGCTGGCGTCAGTATAGGGTCCATTTACTGTCACATACCATCTCTTCACTAGAGTCGACACCGTGGACAATGCCAGTGTCACCAACTGCTGCCTTGATCTTCTCGGTGACTTGGCCAGTGCCACAGCCGAGATCAATCACACTCTCCCCCGGTTGGGGATCAAGCAGATCGAGGACAGCCGACGTGTACTTGGCAGAATACACAAAGTTGGCATGTTTGGTGTAGTTGGTAGGGTTGTGGTTCGTCAGAGAGGTGTTATGGGACATTGCGAGAGAGAAGTCTGGGGAGGATGCTTGGGGGTTGATCGTCACAGGCTGCTTGCTCTTTATCTACATCGCGATGATGACGTTTTGACTCCATTCGGCCGACGAATTTTCGGGTGAACGGGCCCGAAAGATTACAGAGACTGGTTTGTAAGTGGGGGTATATATAAAGACCCATCTCTAATGTCATGTTCTCACGGTGGTACGGTGGCCCCGTGGCCGGTGGGCTTTCGAGCCCCAGGCAGAACGGTACACCGATGACGACACAAACGAATGTGCACCTCTACGGTGTTGCTCAATCTCCCATCCTCTCAACAAGAATAAGCATGTCTTCCCTCGCCTCGTAAGATTCTGTTCTGTTCAGTGACGTACCTGACGACCTACAGCTGCCTCTTCTGCAAGATCGTCAAGGGTAACTGATACTTTCGTTTTGTTTGTTGTTGCTGTTGGTTGACACAACCCCGCTCGTGCAGGCGAGATCCCTTGGTATGTGTATTTGGTGTTACCTGGCACTCACTGGCAGCATGAAGCTCCTTGAGACAGACACGGTTCTCGCCTTCATGGATATTGGCCCCATTGCGAAGGGTCACTGTCTGGTCATCCCCAAGTGTGCGTCCCTCCCTGTTCAACGATCCTTTCTCACACGTCTCCGCAGACCACGCTGTAAAGTTGACCGACCTCCCGGATGACCAGATGGCGGACATCCTGCCCACCTGCAAGAAGCTTGCGGTTGCTACGGTGAGTTTGAGCTATGTTATAGATGAATAAAAGCAATCTAATTCTCAGGGCGCCGAGGACTTCAACATTCTCCAGGTAGGTTTGGGTTTGAAACGGACGACTTGGGAGGAAGTTGAAACCACATTTTGCTGCTGCTAATAACAGAACAACGGCCGCGCTGCCCACCAGGTGAGGTCTCAATGTACGGTCTTGTTTCTGACTCGGTCACAGGAGGTCGACCACGTTCACTTCCATGTTATTCCCAAGCCCGATGACAAGGAGGGTCTTGGTGTCGGATGGCCAGGTGGGGTTTTCACCTACGCACACATGCTGACAATGTGTAGTCCAGGGGGTAGGCAATCGATCTTGTCCACTTCGCTCACACCCAGCTGTCCAAGGAGGCCATTGCCACCAAGTTCGAGGAGATGAAGCGCAAGCTTTAAGTCAGGAAACAATGCACAAGAGTCTTTTGAACCGTGGCTGCTGGGAGCAAAAGGGGGTGGTGTGTAACCGGGGCACCAGAACGGATAAAGGCGAGGAAGATGAGGGGGGACTAGTACAGCTGCAGACAGTACCGGCCAGAAAAGAGAGTGTGAGGAAGACATTCGGTATCCAAGGAGACACGCGCCACGCACTGGTGGTCCGCGACTGTTGTACAGTGGTTACCCCAGGGCCCACAATGCGGAGTAGCGTCCCTCTTCCGGTTGGCACTCCCGGCAGCGTTACGAGTTCAAAGGCGAGTAGGGTGAAGAGAATAGTGTTACCTATCTCCTACACCTCTACAGGAGTGGACTGCAGAACGAGGATTCACTGACATGCTCAGACCTCTCTCCTTCAAGCTACGTTGTGGTGACTAACTGCAGACTCCGCGCCGCCGCCAGTCAGTCAATCAGTCAGATTCTGAGTCTCTGGTAAGGCTGACAGACCAATAGCGTTACAACCGTTCCGTACGTTGTGAATCATAGTTTCCCTCGAGTCGTTTAGAGCGAAATAGGGCCAAATCCCATTTTAACGGGGATCAATTGTGCAGTGAGTGGCGGTATACGTACCTACCACCTACCACCAGCCACAGCTGCCTTCTTCCAGTACCCATCCAATCACTCCTACTGGTGTGACTTATTACAAATGTGGCATCTGATGGGCCTCCACCTCCCACCGCCGGTGCCAGAGGTTGTCGACAAAAATGGGTGTTGTTGCAAGGACAAGCAATTGCGTACGGTCGACAATTTTCGTCCACAAATCTTGTCAATTTTCGGCTCGAGCAGCCTCGTTGCTATAGAGTGTACATGACCATTCCTCAAGGGTACCTAAGAATCCACTGCTTCTGCTGGAGGACCGAGAGGAAGGCAGGAGACATTTATCAGCATAACGATGCCGGATAGGCGACATTAAGTTCCCGAAGACGTCCTTCTGAGCCGTACAGTATCACGTGTTGTTTGTTGCCCATCTTTTGCCTGATCTGTGACATGATTTACACGAGCGAAATGCATTCTGTCTTGTGGCATGATTTCTTTAGTGGCTGTTGCGGCCACATCCGGCAGACTTGAAAATATACGCAACTATTTTGACTTTCTTTTCCCTTGATACTCCACCTGGAGGGCAAAGCCTGAATTCCGAAAGTACTGGTTGCCTGCCAAATTTCAATATCAGCACCATTCACTTCTCCCTCTTGAGCAAAAGGAATAGAATAATGAAGAGTGACTGTAATGGCGTCGAGATTTGTAGGCACGTCCGACGGCAAGGACCTCCGCCTGCAAGGGTTTAATTGGGCCATCTATCCAAACCTTGGGAAAATATGGTCTGAACATCCCTGCTCAGTCGAGTGGGCATTGTGCAGATAGAACCTCTTGTCTGCAATTGAAAGATGTTTTGCGTCGCGCCCGTACAGGATGTTCCACCCCTCACTAATTAATAGGGAGCCCAATTCCTTGGCAGATGCAGGTGTGGAGTATGTACATATCAACGGCATTTCTGAGGATGCCCACACACCCCAACAAAGGTCACTGCTTCCCTCGCGCCCCCCGACTGTTTATTGATTGGTAGTTTACCTAAGTAGCGCTTCTCAAATAGCAGTAGAGACATATTTGGGGAAATAGACCTGGAAGAGGGGGCAAGCCGGGGGACCATAGGACCTAGCGGGACCAGCTGAACTTTTGTGCCTAATCTGAGTCCTCTGGAAAGCTGGAACAACATCCACAGATAGGGTACTTATCATATGTTGGGAAACATCCGCTAGTCATTGCTAGGACGTCCTGTTGTACTGCTGGTCAAGTTCAGTGAGTCGTGTGAAAAAAGATACTTAGCCAGAGGCACTCATTTTGAAGTCGGCTTTTTGGGATGGTATGTTTCTAAACGACCACGGTGCTCGTTGAAGTAATTAGTTACTCCCCTACCATATGTTAATTACGCCGTCCCACTGCCCATAAAAATCGGTAACGCTTCATGTCAAGAATGGCACATTGAGCGAGAGAGTGAGACATATCTAAAGAGCTATGCAACCGTAGATGGCAATAAATGAAATAGGAGACTCAATTGAAAGCTGGCCGTGTCTCACGGTGCCACAATTGATAGATATTGTGATTTCATAGTGATTCGGCATCACTCTATTACTCAATACCGACATTTTCAAGGGCCCCTTGACCAAAAATATTGATACCGAAAATCCTGTACAGCACTCATACGCTCACACCACAATGCGGTCGTCCTACAAAATGAAGTGTGCTGCTGCACTCTCTATCTGCAGTGTTTTGTCCTCATAAATAGGAATTTGACCTCTAGCACTGCCATATTGGTGCCACACAACTCACATAACAGGAACAACTATATTGTGATCGATCAAGCATAGACTGGTTCTAACGATCCCAGGAGCAGAAGCATCACCATCTGCACCGACATTGACTGCGGTAAATGTTGGCCTAGCGAAATCGCGAAGTTGGTGGCGATGTTATTGTTGGTGGCGATGTTATTGTTTTATTCGGTACCCACGCCACCGTCGATGTACATACAGATGGAACAATCCCGCCGTGCCCCTCCCTCCGACTGTCAGTCCACCTCCGACACGTACCTGACGCCATATGTATGTACGTGCTGTACGTACTTGAGGGAACAGGTGCAGTTAACTACCACCTAGCGGTTCGCGGCTGCGTTTCACAGATTACAGAAATGTTATTCATTACGATCTGAAATTGCACCAGTGCGTCCATTCAAAATACTTTCCTCCATCGATGCGTCATGATAATTTTTGCATTTCTTTTTGGGCGCTTTTCAACATAGCTCTAAACTCGTGTATGGTGCTCTTCGCCTGACTGTGCATATGCGCACTATTTTGGCAAGGTATTGTCCACGATAGTGTGTAAGTACCAATACGCACACACATACTGTCATGGGCATCTAATCTAATGTGGTGAAGAGGCAGCTGTGTCTTCCTTGCACAAAGGTAGGCTGCGGTCCCTCTGGGTATTAGACAGGCACGGTTGTGGCTAATGAGCAGATGTCACCACACCGTAGTTGACAACATACGGAATCTTACAGAACAGTCCGTACAGTACTTACTAGCTAACCGTACTGCAAGTACTGCGATGATGTACTGAGTGTTGACTTTGAGTAAAAGAGCGATGCAGAAACAACTACAATGTACTACAGACTTGTATAGGCACTGAGGAAGCGGAATTAAATATGGGGTAGCGGAACTAATTAATTAATTGATTAATTGGTTCCACCAGAGCACTATTCCGACACTGAGTACTGTGCTTTAGTGCTTTAGTGCTGTACTTTGCATTTAACCGGAAATGCTAAAGACCTATTAAGGTTTACATGGTCAGAGATGATCGCCATTTAAGGCATCAGTGCTAATGGTTGAAAAAAAAACAGTACAGTACGGTACTATATACGTACACGTCCAGATATGATGCAGAAGGATCACAATTGTATGTTTCGCAGGGTCAAGAATTGGTTACGGAATGACACATAGTAAGGATGCTAACTGTTCATCCGGGACCTGATCCTGAAAGCAAATTGAGCAAAGGGTCAAGAGTGGTGTGCATTGAGCGACAACATGAAGACTACACACGTTCGGGACCCACCGCGATGTGCCTGTGTTCTGTAGCCGGCCGCATACTGTATATAAGGGGTGGCTGAATTATAATGGGAACATCTTCTGAAGGCGTCACAAGAAACGTCAGACCGAAGAGCCTAGGCCAAAAGTGTGTGCAGTAGGCCGTTCCGCATCTTTGGCGCGTTCTGCTTTGGTCATTTACAGAAGTTCGACAAATGTAAGAACTGACATTGGCATAAGTGGCTCGATGGTCCCGATGGGCCTCCTTGTTATCTACAAGTTTCAAAAGCTTACAGAAGTTGAGCGAAGAGTCATGGCACCTCAAAACAATGGGCAGATTTTAGCACAAATAATGGTTGGACCATCAAGCAGCACACGTACTGTATCGTACTGCACTTACCCTACACTTCTATTTGATTATTTGCTTTTTCGTTATCGAAAAACAGAAATGCTGTAGACACACATAGTTAGCTTGTCCAGCTATAGTACTCTGGCTTCTGCATAACTTTTTATCCCATTCTGACACGTAATGTATGAGCCTGGTACTTCATTTGGAGAATTTCCACTACTCCACAAAGCCGCCCTCATCACTTGCAGCTACCTACGCTTTGTAGTTTTCACCATCCGTTTTGTATCCAAAGCACTTTCCAATGTGTTTTTACTTACCACTAGCAAGTCCTCTGCCCGCTTGTCAATTTGCCCAGTCGTTTTGGCCGGTGCAAAGTGCTATCATCTACCATCCGTAGTATCTTTGATGCCAGTATCGCCATCACAGACAGTCAGTGGAGACTGTCAGTGTTGTTTGAGTGGAAACTGGCATTTCAATTACCCTCAACACCTTCCATTATTTTAAATTTTGAGCCAAACTTCGGCTTCGAAAAATGGACCAAATGAGTTCTGAATACAACGCATACTCGTTTAGAGGCACCACGATGCAGGGAAATAACAGCCTCGATGCCTGACCACTGGCCACTGGGCATTGGTTGTTATTCAATGACCTTGGGTGGGTTTCACCTAAGTTTCTTTACACCTGTCCGTAAGTCATCTGGGGCGGCTAAAGCGCAGAAACACACCCTCAATCCACTTTTAGTCCTGCTCAGACATCCATATTTCATTCCTCACAGATCACAGAAGAGGTCTGAAACTGGCTATGCATCCAAGGATGCAAGGGGCTTCCAGTTTAGGGACTGAGAACCTAGAATGGCATTGATCTCCAATTATTAAGAACTGCAAGTTCTGAAGGAGAAGACCCATTTCCGACCCTAGGATCTAACCTTCCATCACCGTACGGGTAACCGTGAACTGTACGCAAATATAAAACCTGCAAATATTACAGTGCGGTGGTCAATAACACCCACTGAGACTATGAGGAACTTTGTCGCTGCCCAGGTGTATGTACTGTATGTATACACACTACTCCGCAGAAGAAGGGCTCAGACCTTTCGAATGCAGACGAGCTCATAGGTAAGTTGCTCGTTAAAACAGTGAGACCCGGTTGAAGACCAGGCAGAGCGTTGTTTGAGATTACCCACAGAGCCCAATTTGATCACAGGACCTTTGCCGAGGGTTGGCATCGACATCTTACCGCCGAAGTTACTGGCATCCAAAACTCCCAGGAGAGAGTGTAAGAATTGTCATTATGGTAAAAGCAGAGGATCTTTAAAGGAGTGGGGATATGTAATGGGCGTTGAAGGTGCCTCCAGGATTGCCTACAGGTGTATTTCGAGTTAGTTATAGGGACTCGAAGTATGTGCAGTCTCACTCACCCGCCCATAATATCTCGGTTGATGCTGGCGAGGTCCATGAGATGTCATTACAATAATTCATCAAGTATAGAAGAAAATATTATGTAGTTCTCTGGTCTGACTGTTGGCATAACCCAACAACCCGAAGATGCTCCAGTGATTGCGCGAATTCTTGTTTATCATGTCCTTCATTGCCTCCAGGAATTCCCGAGGTATTTTGCGAAGCGCGGCACGACGTGTTCCGTGCATGTTACGTCCCACTAACATGCTGCGGAGTGAGTCTCTACGCACCTGCCATGTTTTCTGTAAAATATGTGTAAACATTCGCGCACATTTGCGAACTTCGTTCTGCTACTTCCGCAGTAACTTATCCTAATGGAGCTGCACCGTGAGAGGTAGTGGCACAGGTCTCAGTAGCCCACATCTGAGCAGCACACTGTAGTCCTGCAGCTGCTAACTCAGCAACCAGAAGTGTTAGTCAAGTCTCAAAATATCACCACACCAGTCCCTTTGGGTATTCATGAATATATGAGTGTCTTTCACTGCACATCCGACGCTCCGGCACGTGTGGCAACACGACACTCTACTCTTGAATTGTCAGTGCAGCTATCATACGCGCTGGACAGCCCTAAACCCATTCTCCTTGTTTAGATTGGGTGATTGAATGACTGAAAGCGTCAGGCATTTGACATATTTGTCCTTTGCGCGTTAGCAGACCATATCAGCAGTGTCTCTATTTTCCAGCCCTCTGCTGTCCATCGACAGTCTGGCTGACCGGTTCGCCTGGCACATATATGTGGTGCGGTAGGTAGTCTTTAGCCGCATTGCGACAATCAGCAATTGAGTCATGGCGGGATAAATCATGCCCAGTACCACATAGTATTTGGGCCCCTCTGAGAATATAAGATCGAAGACTTGGAGATATATCCTGTTGGTACACGGCGGTCGTTAATGTAATGCTTGGGAACCGGAAGCCAAACGGTACTTGACCACCTGGGCTCACAATTACACAGTCCTACCTTTATGAATGGTGTTCAGAAAGCACAATGCTGTATTATGCTTTCCAGACTACCTCAGACCTGGATTTCAATGTGCAGGTATCATATTATGGTGGGTGGCACAGGCAGGTTAAGGGAATAGCCAGATGCTCCAATGATATATTTCTTGTTGTCCACCAAGCAGGCCGCCGGGGTGTGACATTCCAAAGGAGTTCCAAGCACCATTAATTAGGCAAGGAGAGATGCTTTCACCTTCGTTTGTTGTCAAGAGGATATTTATTCATTTGTCATTCAGAGTTCGTGTCATTTACAATTACCCAGATAACGTTCTCACCCGGGACTAGAAGAGGAAACTTGTAGGTGTCCAAGACATGGCGACCACATTGACCCGGCGGTTTCCAGCATGAACGCGACTAGTCCCGTTAAACGAGCATTTTGACCACACACATGGGAGGGGACGCGCATCCTCCGGATCACTGGTGATCACTGGATCGCCGATATGACAGTCTGTTACCGCACACAACTGCCAATAGCGCGTTACCTGAAAGTACTAATTTCGAATGGCAAAATGATTTCTTTCTCGTCGTATCACACTGTACGTTTCCATGGCAAGAATCTCCCCCAATGTCCAATTTTTGTCCAAATGTTCGTTAGGAGCCAAACAATGCATGTATCAAGGTTCTAGAGTCAGTGGAAAGTTAGTGCCCCCCCCCCCCCCCCCCAGTACTGCGCACAGTGTTAATTGAGGTAGCTTATGAGGTGAGTCTCTATTCAACCACGGAGAGTAGTAGTTCAGTGGATCAGTGGATCTGTAGATCGGTGGCCGATCAGCCAGTGACAGCAGCAACCAGGCATAGCAGCTTATCGGGATGTTGCGCGCACACGGAGCGCAAAAATATCAACCAACGCGATCGTAATCTGTCGGACTCAGTTTCTGTAACCCGTGAGGCTTTTAACTGTACACGTTTATGTCGACTGCACTTGACGACCGATCTGATTCACAACAATACCCAACGAGAGCATACTGCCCCAACATTGGTATGTCGAGCACATGATCTGCAAGGCTCGGTCTGTTTATCTGTATTGTTTACGCATTCTCCTGCACTGCCTGAAATCATCAAGCTTGAGCATAATTTACAATTTATGACCGATGGGGGTCGGCCGCTATTCATCTATATACTGTATAGACGCACCTTGATGCCATGTTCATCGTGACCGAACCAGAGGCCACAGGACATGAAGGCGCTTTTCTTGCACTCCTACCAGCTATACCAGCTATAATGTATCAAATAAAACACACAATCTGGACAGCAGCCTTGCAACAATACATGTCTGACAGATTCCAGCATGCGTGGACTCCCGCAGATCCGCAGATCCGCGGACACATGACCGCGCATGGATGGAAGAGCCAACCACTATTCAACGCAAATTAACTTCGGTTCATAATAACCCCGCATCAATAATTCTAGGTAACTGCAATAACCGAGGTGATGTCAGCTGCCAACTGCGACATGTTCCCCACCGAAGATAGAGGATAGAATTCAATTCCGTGACAATCCTACATAGTTGCTTAGTAACGGAATTGGTTATCGTAAGTCAGACAACAGTACAGTACATTGCATTCCTCTTACCGCATGATGCATGATGCCTTTTTGGCCAAATAATGACGATGCAGCTGGTAGTTGCCCAGTGGATCGGACAGATCTCCGATCCAGAGACGCTCGTCCATTCCTACAATGAACGTCGCTTCTGGCCTTTCACAGTGGTTCCCTGCAAACTCAGGCAATATTGCCGACTAGAGAACATACATACCCATATTGGTACGTAGAGTGATACCACCGTACTGCTAGAGCATAGGTGGCAAGTAAGCACTGTGGAAAAAGTACTTCCCTAAATTACTGACGAAGCTTCGAAAAGTAAAAAAGCAACCGTTGGGCTACATTCAGAGGGACAGATACATTAGTCTAGAAAGTAGGGAAATCGGGAATACCGTCTGTGGTACTCTGGAGCTCTGGAGACAGACTACAACAACAACAACAACAACAACAAAAACAACAACAACAACAGACTACAGACTGTACCTTGGGATATGGCAGCCCCAAGCTGAATGCCACCTCATTAAAGTCACGCGGTTCTTTCAGGTGCTTTCACACTCCACAGTGCCTGTGTATAGTATAGGGTGGGGTTAACGAGGTAACCAACTTTCTCGCATCTATGCTGTCTATCGTATTTGAAATGTTTGACGTCTGATGCCGTCGGAGTTGCTGCACAAGGTGCCTAAAACATGCTGGGAAACTTGAGAACTCCAGTGGAGGGATAGGCGGGTACCGCGGTACATCCTGCGTACGCCTGCGTCAGACAATGTCGATGTGTACAATACAGTACACAATATTTCGGTTTCTGTCAAGTACTTGTCACCTCAGGGCACCGCTCAAGGAGCTTAAGCGCCCTGTTGCCCTGTTGGCATCCATTCCCAAGGATTCTATCTCATCTCTGTTTGAGTTTGGGGACGATACGAACAGCGATCGGTTGGGTTCAAAACATCATGTTAACAGCTTTCATGGACTACAACAACATATGGCTTAAATAGTAACCTCCTTCTTTCTGGTATACAGGACAGAAACGTGAATGTTAACCTCCCAGTGGGCCCTATAACTGATTTCTTTTTGCTGGCTTCCGCTAGCCATTAAGAAGACTTCAACTGAACAACTGCAGAATGAAGGATGTATTATTACTACCTCATTAGTGACCATGTCTGCTGACTGATGTGCCAAACCGAAAAGGACAGTAAGTACAGTCAGTTCACAATTTCTGGACAGACACAGTTGATTAACAGACAACTGTAAGTGCAGTATCTACAGTGTATCGTTCAGCTAAATGGGTTTCTACCAGTAAGATACACACTGTGCCACCGTAGCCGAGCTTACGTCGTTCGCAATGCCGTGTCCGCATTCTCCAGCAACTATCAGAGTTTTACCAGCAAGGAAATAAATAAATGAATAAAAGCAATTTGAGTCCCCTGATGTATTTGTGTCTTTCTGCTGCAATAAGATAGATCTAACAAGTAACGAACGTTGTACAGTACAGTACAAGCATCATTACTCAACCTCTGTTGGACACATTCTTCTTGGGCCTGGCGAAACAAACCCTGTAGCCATTGTCTTTGTCTGCCCAAATATGGTATTAATTAACAAAAGCACCCATTGCTACGTCAAATACAATCGTTCAGGTGGTAAGCCGCCACGATCAACACCTTCCACCATATGGGCAATTGATCTGCATTGTTGGGGGTCCTTGCTTAGGCCAGAAATACTGAACCCCTCTCCTAGGGTTACGATCACATTGTGGCTTTGTTGCGACCAGTGGCTAGGAGCAAGAGCATCACCGGTCGTGACGTGCGGGGTATGCAAGTGCTTCAAAACCAAAATCGGGTCGCTACAGAACAGTATGTCGAGAGTGTGGTGCATAGAGCTATGAGAAGATGGGGAGCGACCTTGCACTTACTCTTATTATATGAAGGTGATTGATCTGTTGGTGGAATATGTAACCGAAGCAAAGATTGCGGGCACTGAAATATAAGAGAACCAATTGAGTTTTGCAAAAGACCCGAGGGCGCAAATGGGTCCCTATTAAATAAAGATAGGCATGCTTTCCAGTATCGGCGCGACGAACAATGACTCTGTGGCCTGTGGGGTAGGCCGTGATAACTCCGCAATTAATTAAATGAAAAGGACAAAATAACGGAACGGCACTGTCATATCAGGTAGGGACTGTACTTCCCTAAATCACTTACTTTACATGTGCATCCGCACGTTCTGCAGTCGTGTTCCGCCCAACGATGTGAAACATCTATCGCCCTGCACAATATAGTGTCCAGAGTAGACACTGTGCACGTCACAAAGTCCTCACAATGGCCAGTGTTCCACCGATTCCGTGCAAGGCAAATAATGTAACAGTCTTCTCCCATGCCCTAGATTCTACCACATGTCCGGAACGAGCGAATGCAGGGGTACCTTCTATAAATGAATACGTCAGCGAGGGAGCCGCATGCAACGGAATGGTGTTTTCTTTTGCTATATCCGTTCGTATATTCACTAGACAAAGAGAGTCTACCAATTTTGCAAGGTCTCTTGTAGTCGGCGGTATTGTGTGCAAAAGAAAAATATGGGTATGTACGGCAGTTGTGCATGTCAAGAATGGTGCATAGAATGATAAGAGAAACACAAAACACGTCTACAGAGGTGTATCACTATTGATGGGAGCAAAATAAAACAGGAGGTCGAATTAAATTGGCTGCGCCAGATCGTGAGAGTGGCACAGTGGAGGCTTGACTTCATGCAGTAAAGGATATGACCAGAGAACGCTGACTCTTTGTCACACCACTGCACTCCTCCAACAATTCTAAATAGTCCCCAATGTTTTGGTTAAAATGACGATAGTAAGGCGCGAATGAATGCTGTTTTGCAAGAATTGACAATGCAGTGATAGGGCAATGTAAACCTGCATCTGTCGGGTGTACTACTGTCCAGCCGTTCGGCTAACCAGCATCCGGACAAACGTCCTGTCATCTTTCGTAGTCGTCGCTGGGTGTCTGCTCTGTCTAGGCCTACATTTTGAGCATAGCGCATTACAGTGACGGTGTAAGGCATTGAGAGCGCCTCGAGCATGACCTAGTGACCTTTAAAACCCCAGCTTGCTGAGGAATCGATTGTGTTGTCAAAACCCGAGATATAACTGTGTTTGAGACCTCGGACAGACAGTGTCTTTGTTTTAGAATGGTGGCCAAGATGCAGAGCCTCTTTAATGCAAACTAAGTGCTCGCGCTTTCCCAGAGTAATAAGGAGTTTGCCAGTTTTTTGAGGTCTGACAGCAAGTCAGACCCATTAATTGACCATCAAGTAAGGCAACCCACAATTGATGACGAAATGGAGTCATTACTTTGAGGACGCAGTTAGGGCGGCGCCCTCTGCCTTTTATTAGTCTTGGAAAGCAATGACCACATGGGACTAAAATGTTCATCCTCAATATGTTTGTTTGACATGGTCATGATAGCCCTCTCTCCCAGGCCATGTGTGGGTCTCGAGTATCCCAGGGAGAGTCAGTCTGATCGCTCTATCTTGCCCCTGGCGGAAGGCTCAATGTTGTCTTTTTCGAACTTGGCTGTAGTGCTTAATTTGTTTGGTTTTATTTTCAAAAGCGTTGGAAACATGTCCGGAGATAGATAGATAGTCCTTGTGACCCTCTGGCTCTTTGCTCAGCTTGATAAATGTAGTGTGACAAGACTCGTTGTTGGACTTTGAGACGATGTTGAAATTTGAAATGGGGCCGGAAGGCCGAAAGTCTCATTGACCCAATTTCCCTGCTAATTGGCTCGCTCTGGGCACCTAACGACTGTCCAGTACCGCCCAGGTGTATTTTGAGGTTCTTGTAGCAGGGGTGATCGGGGATTTTGAAGCAATCCTTGGGCCACTGAGTGTCCTCTGTTTTTCTTAGAATGTCACACACATTACGCCCGGGGATGCGAATTCGGCCCTGGTTGTTATCTCCGTTGTTATCCTGGTTGTTGGTATGGCTGTTCTGAGCTGGGAAAGCGGTGATTGGAGGGGAAAGGGCAGAATGCTGCTGCCTATTGCGATAATTCCAGTCTCCAATTACAGAAGTGACTTGGTCACCTTTGAGTGCGCCCTGGACCAGCAGTGACTGCATGGTCGCCTGCAAACTACTAGGCAGTAAGAAATATGGTATTGGCCAAAATGTTGTTTAGAAATTTTGATACATATTGCCCAAGGTTAATCTGGGCGTTTCTGATAGCCTACACCGTCCACCGTCCAGAGAAGACCACTGCTGCGTCAAAGGAAACTTCAATGTTTAGGTCGAGCATTGTGACTATGTTGTTACCCGGCGCTTCCTCTTGAAGTAGACAGCCTTATTGGCCCTTAGAGCTGACCTCTTATAAGCGGTGATTTGACAGTGGTACGGTGGGTTGTTGTAGACTCACTGGCTTGACAATTATTGGCGCAAAGAATTTGTGAGCTGGCTCACTCCCTTTCCCAGCCATACGTGACCCATGGATGAAGGAAGATGTAAACCACTTTCATTCCCCTCAACTGGCAGGCTTTTACCTCTTTTCATTGCCCTAGAAACAATATTAACATCGCCAGGGTAGACTTAAGAGCTATTTATGTACGGAATTGCTGGTCTCGGTCCCCAACAGAACTTCTTGTATGCCGTTCCCTTGCTGCCGATAAGGTGGCCACTTGACAAGGACCTGTATTCCTTCCAAATTGTAGAAGTCGGGTGCAAATGTTGTTCAACTTCGACCCCATGTGATAGAGCAAATGCTGACTGTCAGCACCAGGGTACAAAATCGGTGGCTACGCTGTTCAGAAAATCATAGGCGTGTGGCGGCTGAGAACCAACCCACAGTGTGAGCGACTCGGGCTCTTCTCTAAGCGTGCCTGTTGCCATCATTATGTTCGCCACTTGTTGAATTAAGTAAGATTGGCACCAACCGATAACGATAAAACGCTTTACATTACAAACATGCAAGTTTTGTTCGTTGGCGCGGGTCTGGTATTAAGGAAGGGCAAAGCAGTTGGTTTGCTGCGTTAGAATTATTCATGTTTCCTCCAAACCGTACGGCTGTGTCGCAGTCCGGCAGTCGTTGTCCCCTCTCCACCCCCCAACAACAACAACGACAACGAACAGTATACAGTCAATACTATTCGTGCCATGCATGTCAATGTTATTGACCCGCAGCCACGGATCATATTTCACAATTGCCTGGCCTCGACCTCTCCTTGCCTTCTCCTTGCCATGCTCTAACTATACTACAAGCCAAGTTGATGCAGCGTTGGCTATGTTGCATTCCGCACAGGTGCTCGCGAGTGCCTCACAGTTACTGTCGATATATTGAGTAAGTACTAAAGCAACCCATAACAATAAAACGTGCTGCAGACTTGTATAGGCAAAGAGGCACCAGAATTAAATCATTGTTTGATTAATTCAATCAGCGCATTATTCCGACAACTATTGCTTCGATCGATCTCGCCTCGCCTCGAGAAGCGGGAATTGAAGGTCCCAACAGACCTTGGTACCACATCTAAACTTATGCATTACTCTTCTCTGACCCTTACTTGCGCAACCATTCACCCCTGCCTTCTTAGCCATTGAGACCGTTGCCCACGATCTCACTGACAATCCTACCACCATGCCACTACTTTGTGCGTTGTAACTACATTTGAGGCTTCGAGTCCTTCGTCTGCAGCAGTCTTTGCCTCACAGTTCGGTTCTTTCTGCAGCACAGTTTTGCGAACGCGTGCAGTGTTTATCCCATCGCACCATACGTCATCACACCCTGCCATTGGGGTCCGGAGTCTTGCCAAGCTTGTGAAAAAGTGAAACAAAAACATATTTGAGCCACAAACCTCGACCTATGTCACTCACCGGCGGTCAACGACTCACGGCTTCCGTGTGGTGCCCGAATTTTACCGAAATCTGCTAATGGGAACTACTACATTTAGAGATTGACTTTGAGTTTTGCCATTTCTGACACATGACAATCACACCTTCGCACGGTCGCCTTGGGGAACTGATTCTGACATTTGTCAGTGCTGTCACCATTGCTGCCCCTCGAGGAGAAAGTGGAGCTCCCCATGCAGAAAACGAGTTGTGGGGTTTCAAACACACAGGGCACCGGGGGTCACACCTAACTGGTTCTGAATTGACGTGGGACACACACACACACACACACACCCCACACCACACCACACCGGTACTCATAGTGGCTTTGCAAGCAATTCCTTCCTTTTCCTTCCGCCATTCTGGCTGGAAGTTTCAACCCGACATGGCCACCCTTGTTGACTCTCGAGATGACATTGAAGGCGAACACAACCACAGGTACACAATTGCTGAATATTACTGCTGTATTTTATTTTATTTTGGCTCTGAAGCACTCTTGATACTTCCTGTGTGCTGAAACGGGTCACATCATCCGCACGAAACTGTCCCGTAATTCTTTCTGCCAAGGAAAATATCTTTGCTGTTTGTGCACAATGTTGTGTTGGCCGTGGTCACTGTTAAAAATCTGTGCGCGGCAGCCTATCTGCATCTGACTGTCTCCGGGTCTGCTGTCCGCTGTGCTGAACTCGGACCTGCGCCGCCACTTTTTTTTTGCAACATACCCCTTTCATCATAAGTGCGTAGCACTTGACAGGTCCAATTGATGTATGTATTCACATGACTCGGGTGACCGTGCATGATGGTCCGCCTGGAGAGGGAAGTTTGTTCTGGGGGTTGGCTTGGCGACCGCATGAACAAAAAATTGCGCATTGAAGGAAAGATATCTGACGCTATCGGTCTCCCGTTGCAAGTACAGAACACCTCTTTGCGATGTTCACCGCATGCAAATTAAAAGCATGAACCAAGTAGAAGTATTTCAGGTCGAAGTAGCAGGCATGGTGCCGCCCACTGTTGCTCCATATGCTCTATATGTACCACAAGGTAAACAGGCAGTAACCGACCACAATCCCGCACTAAATTAATCAGTAGTCAGGAGCTGCCCTGATTGCATTTTGGTGCAAGCAGTATATTAGTATCTCCTCTCCTCGGTTTTGGGGTTCTGGCCCGGATCCAAAGATGATGTGCATATTGTACCGGGTCCCCAGCCATGATGTCTCAGCCTACCGTTGTCGGGCAACCAAGGAAGGCATAGAAAGGAACAGTATCCAACATGTGCATCATTAACGAATATATTCCTCAGAAGCCGATCTTCTCCAATAGAGTAGTGCGCTTCTGGCTGTCGGCAAATAGGGCACGAACCAGCCTGTCCAGTTCCTGGGGCGTGAAGTCGACCAGCGACCCACTCTCAAACAGGTAGGTAATGTCGACAAGGTTGGCACGCTGAGGCGTCAGTGCACTACACACAAATCACGCCTGACAGATGCCTACCAAAATCTCGTTAGTGTAACACAACTTCAGCCAGTGGGGAACAAAGGTCGCGATGGCTGAGACCTAATACACCCATGAGCATAACGCAAGCAACGTCACTTACGTCACTGCCGCCCATAAACTGTGAATCAAGGCTTTCCAGCTCGCCCACAAGAAGGCCGATTTTCTCAGACTCAGCCTCCGTGATGTCTTCAAGGGCGAGAATATCGTCCACGACGGACACCGCAATAGCCTCCACAACACCACCAAGCAGGTTGTCTCGGCGCTGCGAATCGAAAAGGGGCTGGGCGGGCGTCAGACAGCGGTGCGGGAATGAGCAAACTCTTACGTCCAAGTCAACGGCCAGCTGTTTCGCGTAAACTACTAGCCTGTTGATGGCCTGTTGGGCTGGGGCGAAGACCGTTTCGCTGCTGGTATCCACAAAGTGATGCGTGCCCGACAGAATGGATGAGACAATGGCGAGCTGATTTTCAACAAAGGATTGGTAAATTGTGCTACCAGCCGACTTGAAATGTTGTGCAAGATCGTTCGAACAAACAGCCGGCGAGACATGTAAAGTTTCGCCTATGTACGCAAAGTCGTTGCTCAACTGCAAAACAGCAGTAGAAGTCTTGGCGTACTCCAGATTAGCAACAGGCGTGGTCGCGCGGATGAAATCCAGCACCTCGGCCAGCTGGTCTGCCATTCCTGACTCCAGGGAGGCGAACGAAGCATCATTGATACTGTGGCAGTGAGTGCTGTGCTCAGCTCACCCAAGTACTCACGACAAACTAGGAACAGCGTACATTTCCGCGGCCGCATCATTAGCCATCGTGACAACCTCGTCGCACACCAGTGAAACCCGACGCCAGTGGCGCTGTGGGGCTGGTGGCGAGGGAGTGACGACGGCTCGAGGCTGCAGCACGGGTTCTTCTTCGCGTGGAGGGGTCGACGGCAAACTTTGGGGTGTGTCCACACTCTCGGACTGCTTAGCCCGCTTCCCTAGGCGTTTAGCCACACGTGTCGGCTTGGAATTGACGACAGGTGGCGGAGCTATGGGTGTAGCCACATCATCAAAGTCCCATCCACTCGAATCGTCTTCAGGATTCCCTTGCGTGGCCTTTGACTCTTCAGAAGGCTTATCGTCGAAGCCCCAACCATCGTCATCGTTGTCCAGCTCATCATCCAGTACTTTATCGGCCGCAATAGCCGCTTCTTCGGGTCCCACATGGGTGACGGCCGCTTCTTCGGTTGTGGGAGTGGCGATATCGACCTGTCGAAAGCCGGACAATTTCCAGTCGTTATAGATGATGCGCCTCGCTTTGCGTAGCAACGCCTGGCGGCGCTTACTAAGCCATCGTCCTCCGGCTTCCTGGTCCACAAACTGCCGGAGGACAGCAATCGTCGCACCTGCTGGTTGAAGCTCCTCCTCGCTGGCTGCCGCCTGATGAACAAGTTGCAACCACACTGGCAGGTCACCTGACGCCAAGGGCATCGCCGGCACAATGATAGCGCTCAGCACTCGCTCAAACGCTTCCTTTTGGACAGCGAGCAGGAAATTGCTACGCGCCTGGGTTGAAGGTGAGGTGTTGTCTGGAGGAGGGCAGACCGAGGTCGCAATGAAAGACAGGATAGTTTTGACACCGAGCACGGTCTCGGCGGGTGGCTGATGTCCCACAACAGACATTTGCAGTGAGGCCACATCTCCGCTCGAGTCTACCATAGGCTGCCAGTTGCCGTTATCGATGAATGGGTAAATGACCTTGTACACGACTTGGGATTGAATCTCCTGGAGACGGGGAGTGAGAACCCCAAGAACATCCAGACTGTGGATAAGTTCTTCCGAAGTGAAGGATGGAGGCCCCGTAGACGGCAGGGAATGTGACGGCTTAGTAACACGAGACACTGATGGAGTGAGTTATACGTGGGACAGCATATACACTTACCGTGCGGCAACGCGAGCTTCAATCTCCTCTTGACTGACAACTGTGGTGGCTCGCTAGGCTGACTTGCAACCGTGATTGACTTAACCCAAGCACTAGTGATTTGTTCAGACAGCATGGACAGCAGTATCTTGTGGCGATTCTGAACCGAGTCAGCACAAAGCACGAGTTTGCCAGCAGACCAGCTCACTTCAATTGCTGATGCCACTTGAGACGACGATGGGGTGGTGGTATGCTTGGCAGACACAATCTCAAGTAAAACGTTATGGTCCGCACCTTTGCCATCCCACAGTATGTCTTCAAGCGCCACCAAGTCATTGTATTTGGATTTCAACGCATCCAGGGCAGTAAGAGTGGCCGCAGCGACAGCTTGATCGTGGGCGCAGGAAGAGAGCGCGCTTGATTGGTCCACAAACCGACCTACGGCTGGGAATGCCTAGGCTTTAGCACTGCCCAAGCTCGTCCTGCATGCAACAGCTGCAATTACACACCCTGGGGTTTCTGGCGTCAAACGCTTGCGACATGTCCGAGAGTCGAGTATTCACGTCGGCGACTGTGTCGTGCAGGTCGTTTGCCTGAGAAAGGTGTCTGGAGACGACATCCGATTGATTACCCATACACATGTGGAGTGCACTCTACAGTGTCAGTAGTATCCACCCTGTCCACAGTTACCTTCTGCTCAGTGATCGATGAACAGAGTTGTGCCGCGACGCTAGCAACATCCTCGCTGGATGGAGACAGTGTTCCTATGGCGTTGGCGAGCCGGTCCACGGGTATGTCGGACTGAGTTGCCGAGGACATTGTAGAGGAGAATGGACCACTGCCTACAGGTCCACAGGGAACGCTTGCAGTCATGGTACAGGTAGGAGAACGGCGGTGGTCG
The DNA here is from genome assembly GCF_003942205.1 of Apiotrichum porosum. Lineage (NCBI taxonomy): Eukaryota > Fungi > Basidiomycota > Tremellomycetes > Trichosporonales > Trichosporonaceae > Apiotrichum > Apiotrichum porosum. Next base: position 1,639,981 of record NW_021167110.1, on the reverse strand, counting down.
TATGGAGGTTATCACACGAGAAGAACAAACGATGATGCTTGCTACCTCCACGCCCCAACCCCACATTACCCCAGACGGGAGCATTTCAGCTGTTGTTTTCTCCGTCCGCCGTCATCGATGTCAAGATGTCCGTTTGCAGGATCGCAAGCTCTCTGACATACTGTTATTTTGAACCATCCAGTCCAAACTGCCCCCACGCCAACAACATGGACATCAATAAGATGTTCAAGCTGCCGACCCTTCCCAGCGGAACGGGTCTAAAGCGAAAGATGTCAGACCTCCCGACGGCAGGTACGTGAGGTCTATGCGCTCGATCAACTAATGGTACCAGACGTCCTGAAGCGCTTCAAGCCTGAAGAACCGTCTCTGTCCTCTTCGAATGATGGAAAATCTGCCATTGTAGAGGATGAGGACGATTTAATTACGACAGGTGTGTTCACGGGGACTGAAGCTCAAAGAGCTGATGTATCAGAAGAATCTCCCCAGGGGGACTATGATGATGGCGATGATGAGGGACGATTCTTTGGGGGCGGTCTCAACGATGAACAAAACGTATGTTGACATGCCCCTTGTCAGCACTGTGCTAATATTTGCAGCAAATTCTGGATATCTTCGACAAGGCGGGTGACGAAGACGAGGAGGTGAGACCGTATTTGTCTGGGAGATTGTCACGTTGCTGACGCCGTGAGACCGCCATGACAGCGCCCGCTCTTCGCCGATTGTTGGCGAAGTTTGATCGGACTGTCGCAAAGAATGCTGAACAGCGTGGCAAGTTCCCCGAGGATCCGGCAAAGTACGGCTGTAAACGAATGTTCGCCCCGCTAACAGCTCAGATTTATCGACTCCGAGTCGGACTTGGACTCCATCTTGAAGCAATTTCTCCCGCTTACCCAAAACCCGGCCCTTTACTACCCCGAATTGGTCAAGACTGGTACTGTTGGATTGCTTGCTAGTCTCCTCAGTCACGAGAACACCGATATCGCGATCGATGTCGTGCAGGTTGTGCAGGAGTTGACCGACGAGGACGTAGGCGCGGAAGACGAGAATCTCTCGGATATGGAGGACGAGGACCGGGCCTCCGCTACTCGTATTGCTCTGGCCCAGTTTATTGACGAGTTGGTGAGTCACTTGTGGCTGTTTCTGTCTAACGGCCTCAGCTCTTGCACTCTATCTTTGAGTTGTTGGTCTCCAATTTGAACCGTCTGGACGAGAGTGAAGACACCGATCGTCAAGGCGTTTTCCAAATCCTTGGCATCTTTGAGAATCTGTTGGCATTCATGCCCCCGCTCGCCGACCAGATTGGATCCACCACGACTCTGTTGCAGTGGCTCCTGGAACGAATGGCTCGCAAGCCGTTTGACAGCAATGCCCAGTACGCTTCTGAAATTCTCTCCATCCTTCTGCAAGGCAGCCAGTCGAATGCCCTCAAGGTCGCAAACGACCATGGTGTCGACACCCTTTTGACGTTGTTATCCGTTAGTATCCTTGTCGCTTGTGCGGTGCGCACCACCCTCTGACGTCTCCAGCAATATCGCAACGCAGACCCCAAGGACGGAGAAGAGGAAGAGTTCATGGAGAACACCTTTGACAGTCTGTGCGCCCTTCTCAACCTGCCTGAATGCAAGGCGATGTTCCTCGAGGCAGAAGGCGCCGAGTTGATGATCATTATGATGAAGTACGTGCTTCATACCCGAAAGCTGTGCTGACACGCGAAGGGAGAAGGTTCTCTCGCGGAATAGGTCGATCAAGGTTCTGGACTACGCAATGCGGACAGAACAAGGCGCTCCCAACTGTGAACGCTTTGTGGAGATGCTTGGCTTGAAGTCACTGTTCTCAACGTTCATGGGCAAGGTGAGCTTTCAATTGTTCAACATTGCTTAACGAATCAGGGCGATAAGAAGAAGAAAGGTCGGCACTTGGCGACGACGTTTGAAGACAACGAGCACATGCTGGGCATCCTGGTTAGCTTGTTCACAAATCTATCATCGGATTCCCCGCCTCGCATCCGCTTAATTGCAAAATTCGTCGAAGTGGATTACGAAAAGGTAGACCGCCTCTTGGAGCTGCGGGGTGCGGCGGTTGCGAAGCTCAAGACGACAGACCACCGCATTGTCGCTCAGCGAAAAGTATGTATTATTGCGCCTGTTGTCGTGGTGCTCACGCTACAGGTGATGGTGGACAACCAGGAAGAAATCAATGATGAACAAGAAGACGAATGGTACCTCAGTCGTCTTGATGCTGGCCTTTCGGCCCTTCAAGCTGCAGACTATATCCTGGCGTGGATCTGCATGGAGGATGATGGAGTAGGTTGAGCCGATCCCCACGTTGTTTGCTGTGACGTTACTGATAGGATATAGGTCAAGGCGCACGCAGAGAGGCTTCTGAAGAGAACGGGGGAATCTCTCAATGGCGTGGCAAATGTACTGAAGGGTGAGCCCGATACCCACAAAAAAGACTTATTGACGTCTCAGAAATGGCGGAGCGTATTGAAATTGACGACGAGGCTTCTCAAGACGATCCGGATGTCCAGCAGAGGATAGTTCTCGATAGTCTCGTCCGCTTCCTGGAGGAGTCTCCGTGAAGGAAGTATGCATGGGTGTTTTCTACAACATGGCTTGTACATTTCGTTCTAAAATCCACCGGCTCGCTTCTTGGCAGCCTTTTTGCGTGTCTTGCTGGAGACCTCTGGACGCGCACCAAATAGCCCTCTCTCGACTTGCGTATGAGGGAACTCGCCACTAAGAGATTCTAGTGTGGGAGCAGGTGGGGGTGACGATCGAGCACCTGGTCGAGTCGGAGACCATGGTTGGATGGCTGGGAATGTTGACGTGTGGGGTAGGGGCCGCAAGGTTGGGGCTCTGCCAACAGGCGGAACGTTGATGGAGTGGGTAGAAGCGGCAGGTTGGGTCGGGTGAGGTCGCAGAGATGGCAAGGGTCGTATAGGTCGATCGAAGCCAGTTGATACCTGAGGGGTGCTCGGCAACCGGGTCAGAGGCCCATCCCATTGATAATCGTCGGCATGTTGTCCAAGTGGCCATTCAGCTAACAGTGGGAGTGCAGCCGTGAGGTCCAACAACGACCTCGAATCAGACCCTCCGCGCTGCGGACATGGGATCTTTGGTTGTAACACGGAGAAGTGAACCGCGGCCGTAGAATGTTTGTCCTCGAGACTGAGCTGACCAGCTGCAGCAGCAAACAAGTCGTCCAGGTTGCCATGGCTTGTGTCAGGAGCTGCAGGAGTGGTAGCCGGCTGAATTGGATCGGACGCCAGCGTAGTGCCACATAGCATGAGGTCGCAGTGGAGCTGGTTGGCTTCCAGGTCGAGTCGACGTGGGATTGGCGTTGAACCCCTGCGGCTCTGCAATGCTGCAGTGGCTGGAAGGAAGGGGTCTCCAGGAGCACTGGAAAACGGGTGACCGCTTGACTCGACATACGAAAAGTGTTGTGAAAATGAGAGGCTTTCCAGCGTCACTTCTGTTTCAGACTTTTTGGGGAATCCAATGCGGCGCACAAGACTGGAACGGGTCTCTGGTGCATTCCCATAGGCGGAATCACGGGCAATCTCGGCTCTGGAGAGAATCAGCTTTCATGAGGCAACCTCAACGCACGCAGTCATGATGTGGTCCGACTGGCCTTCCTCTTCGCGGAGGTCTTGCTGAAACACCTCCACATCTAATGTGTATTGTGGCGGTTCATTGATCACAAAATATGAGCGCGTTTCCTTGTGGACAATACTTACGTGACCATACCCATCGAGCATGGAGAATGTCATGCTTTGTTCGACCTTTCGCGCCATACTCGGACGCATCAAGCAGACGCGTTTGTGACGCTCGGGACGACAGTTGAGACAGCATCTCCACTTGTTCGTCCCACTTTATATGCGGATTTGAAACAATGCTTTCCAGTCGCCCGTGAGAAGGCGAGGGACGTGCAAGCTTGAAAAGCCGCAGGCTACCGTCTTGGGCTTTTCCAACCACACATATGCAGTCTTTGGAAGTAGACGCGCCTTGGAAGGGCACTAGGTTATTCTGGAAAGGTAGCATGGTGAGACCGTCCATCGCAGTGGGCAAGCATCCAATAGACCAAGGCGGCGTGGTAATCCTCGCGGGCGGAAAACTTGACACTTGCACGCCTTGGAGATATCCTTGAGTCCGAGAGAAAATAATCACACTTTCGTGCAACGACGAGTGTCGCGTTGGTGCGCCTGGAAGGATCATCACTTGCAAGTCCTCGGCCTTTGCAGCGCCGTATTCGTGTGCACATCGGAGCACTACTGGCTGTGTACCACTCTCGTCTATCCACAGTAGCTCCTTTGTCGTGGAGACGCAGGTCAACGTTGCCTCACGTTCAAGTGCTGTCTTATCGATAGAAGTGAACACATGAGAGCTCACGTCAATTTTCACGACGACCGTTGACTGCTGTACTGTTGAAGCGCCTTGGATTTTCTGCTACAATTAGCTTTTTGCTTTGTGTGTGCTCAGGCATCACCCACCTTGAGGTCCAGCACCTCCACAGATTCGCGAGAAACCACAACGATGGTGTCAGGGCGAGTTCCAAATGCAACTCGGAAAAAGCCATCTTCAGATCCCACAGCATTCCGTAGTTTGGCTCTTTGTTGTCAGCAATTGGGAAAGCAGAAGCTGCGCATACAGTTTTGGCGACTTGTACAGACGTCCATCTTGACGTCCATCCAGCCGTTCTTTTTCTTCCCACCAGAGCCAGACGGCACCTCCTTCATCAACAACAGCGGCACGACTCCAGGATTTTGCATCGAGGGCCATGTCGACCTGTTGGCGACCTTCAGTAGCCGATACAGGTAGCTCGCCTACTCGTAGAGTCGAAACCGGAGGCATGGCCGTTGGAGGCACATACGTTCCTTGCGGGACAACGTTCAACAGATAAGAGCAGAACGTGGTGCGCACCAGCAGAGCGGTTGCTGCCCCTGATTATTGTTGTCAGTACCTTGCGGACGAGACTGGATATACTCACCGTCCAATCGATGTTTTGAGACAAATGGGGAGCTAACGATCTGAAGGATTTGCCCCGGAAACTTGTCTACCGGCGAGGCGGATGGCATAAATCGGGATTCAAGTCGGCCGCGTGAGAGAGCATTTGTTTTGGGCAGGAAAGGAGATATGTCTGTGGTTAGTACAGTTGCTTTGCGGCGTGCAGCTTACTCAGTTCTTCTCCAACGGGGCCCGTGGGGAAACATAGGACCACTCGGGTGAATCTGGCGGTAGGGTTGTGGGCAACGGCAAGTGCAACACCAAGATGGCGGTCATTGGCCTGTCCGGTATCGTGATGAGCGATTGCCAGCTCTTCTGCTACCAATTCGGCCACAAACTCTGGCTCATAGATATCGGGAGTGCTGTGAATGTAATGTGTCTGAAAGAGGGAAGGTCAGATAGATGAGGGGGGAGGTTGTAAATACGCACCGCCGACGTTATGAGGACGTCCAATGGAAACTCGGGTGGACTTGAGGACGATTCACGAGTAGGCGGAAACAAGAGCTTGGACTGTCCCACAGGAACAAGAGGAATATCTGAAGTGTCAGCGAGACACAGATACACATAGCAACAACATACCTGTTGAGTCTCCAGACAGCCAAGTCCAAGACCAGTTGTGCCGCGTTCTTGAGAGCGTAGTTGATCCTTTCTTGCCCAGAGTACCAAGGGGGGTGGAGGATCCCCTGTCGGGCAAGCTGGATGCGGTATGATTGGCGTGATTTCGAAGTGTTGCACCACGGGAGCGAGGAAGATTGAGATGGCCCACAGTCGGGACAAAACTTGTGGGCACAGCCATATCGGCTTTGCTTGGGAAAGCAGGAGGCCACCGAGGGCTACAGGTGGGCTTGTTCCTACCCTCCTCAGTTAACAGTCGTTATAGAGTCGACTGCTCATTCGGTGGCGGGGTGTACGACGAGACAACAGATTGGGCGATGACGAAATTGGAAAGCCAAGGCGCGCCGGCAAAATTCAAACCCACAACCTCCACTTCGGTCAATCTCAGGAACCCACCACCGCTCTCACCCCCGCCGCCCCGGCCATGGCCGACTGACACAAACAAGTCGAAGTGTACTTCAAAAGCGTGCATGTATTTTGCAACTGTACTGAGAAATGTCTAGTGGAAGCGGTCCCACATCTCCTGATCTTCCTCTCCAAGTTCTTCCCTCCCTGCATTGTACGCAACGTTGGATGTTGCCGTCAGGGCGGAGGGAGATGGGGAATGGGTTCGTGGTTCGTCCGCGTAGATCGGTTGGTATAACCCGCCGCGGACACGGCCGCTGGTAAGAGTTCTCTCAGCAACAGCCTCTTCATCGTCGAGGTCCAGGTCCATCTCGAGAGCAATTGATGCAGCACGGGCTTGAGTGAGGTCCATCGGCTTGGGAGGCTTCAAAATGGAGTGGCCCGAGCTGGAGGGTCAGCTTAGCAACTGTCCACACGGCTTGAAACGCACCGCCTGAGAATGTTGCCTAGGCGCAAGAACTGGACGGCGTTGCGAATGACCAGTAGGATAGTATCCAAAAGTTCTTCATCTACACAGGTCAGCAGTGGCATACGGTGGCAGAACTCACTGTGCGTGCCCTCGCCGCATGGATTCACAAAAACGAGGAGGAGGGTTACGACGCAAAAGAGGACGAGAAGCAAGTCGACAATGTTGAGGAGAGTCATTGGATATTTCTATAGCGACATGAGCTCTGTCCTTCCTTGACGCAACTGTACCTTGCCGTAGGCAATCCACCTCGTCGACACCTCGGCGACCATGAGAATGTTGATGATAACCTCGAGTACGTTCCAGGCAAAGGGTGGGCACTGGTGCTGGCCTGGTTTGTGTTAGTTAGGAGGCAGCTGCAAGGTTCAGATGTTGCGTCTCACTTGTAGCAATCAGGCTGAGCACGACAGTTGTCAGACTGAGACTCATCATGACGAAATAAAAGAGAATGTAATAGCGGCTGAAGATGATACGGTTGGCGACGCCGCGGAGCTGCTCGCTGGCTGGTAAGCGGTAAGGGGAGCGAAAAGGAGCGGCCGTTGTGCCTCCTCCTGTAAGGGGAGTGTCTGGGCCATCCTCCAGCTCAAAGTCTGCTGTGGAAAGGGTGTTGGGGTCGGACATTGTGGGTGGGACTGGACGGTTGCGTGGTGTGGTCGTCGTCGTCGTCGTCGTCGTCGTCGTCGGTGTCATAAGGAAGAGCCGTTTGCCACGGGTAAAGGGGGAGGACCACACAAATGACAAATGTGGGGCCCAAAACGGGCCGGTTGTTTGTTTGGGGGGATGGGTTGGTTCATTCCGTCGTCTGTCGTCATATGGCGGGGCGGGCGGTTGTCTGTGTGCGTGCCTGGAAATCGTCGTTCCAGTGCGCCAGTGCCGAAGCCCACCGTACCACCGTGTGGTGTGTGTGTGTGTGTTTGCGCCGCCGCCAGACAGCGACGAGGCGTCCCGACTCCCTCTCCCCCCAACAGTCTCCCCCCAACGCTGGTATCTTCGCTCCTTTTTTTTGTCTTCCTGCTGTGTACGACTCGCACGATCCGCACTGTCAATCACTCGCCCCTTCGCCCTGCGTGCAGCCTCCTGCACTTTGTCAATTGGGTCGCTCAGCACTCTGTTCTCTCTCCTCCCGTTGTCCTTCAAAGCAGTGCGTTCAGACAGAACAACGTGAGACCCCTTTACCCCCCGGCCCGGTTCTTCCGCAACAAATGGCTGACATGCCACAGAATCGCATCGGACTTACTCCCAATTGACATCTCGCAGAGACACTCTGCAGCTCTGCAGGTGGTTCGCAATGGCTGGGCTCCCAAACGCAGTGGTCACACTGTTAACCGCTCCGTCGTACCTCCCAGGCGCCCTCGTGCTACTCCATTCACTCCAGGAGCTGCATCCTGCGCCCAGAGACTTCAAGCTTGTCTGTCTTGTTACCCCAGAAACAGTGGACGCACACGCTATCGGTGCTCTTCGCAATGCTGGCTACGACCTCGTTATTGGGGTCGAACCCATCGCTTCGGGAGACAGCGGGCAGGACGGTTTGGACCTCATGGGTACGTGCCCTCTGGTCCGTGTTTTATATCTAACCCCACAGGACGACCAGACTTGACCTTGGCCTTGACCAAGCTTCACATTTTTCGTCTTGGATCGCTGTTCTCGACTATTCTCTACCTTGATGCTGATACTCTTCCGTTACGTCCTCTCGACCACCTGTTCGATGCGACGGCGCCTCATCACTTCTCTGCATGTCCTGATGTCGGATGGCCAGATTGCTTCAATTCGGGCGTGATGGTTATTCGGCCAGGACCGACTGATTTCGATGACATCCGTGAAACTCTACGCAACAATTCTACCGACGGCAGCGGCAACGGCAGCTTTGATGGTGCCGACCAAGGTCTGCTCAACCAGTACTTTTCAGACGAGGGCCGCGGTGGAGCGTGGCATCGCCTGCCATTCACGTGAGACATGCGCTTGCGACGACTACTAACAACGGCACAGGTATAACGTCACCCCCAGCGCTGCATACCAGTATGCACCTGCGTATAAGCATTACGCCAACAAGATCAATCTCGTTCACTTCATCGGTGCTACAAAACCCTGGAGTACGCTCGCGCACCGTCCCGCTGGATCCTCGGCGTCATCCAACGGCTCGTCATTTGACTGTAAGTACTCTGCGCCGTGTTGTCACCAGTGGACTAATCCGCGTAGATGGTGCCCTTGTTGATCGCTGGTACGCAATCTATGATCGACACGTTCGCCCAACGGCCGTTCACGCGCCAAACCTTGCCAAGCGATTCTCTGTGCCCGAGCATCAGGCTGTTTGGAACCAGTCAACCGTCGATCAGCCCAACGACCGCCTTGACCTTGGGGTACTCAAGTCCGCCGTTGAGCAGGGCATGGCGACCCTCCGGCCAGGCCAGTATACCTCCCTTCCCCTCGACGGCCGTGTCGATCTAATCCGTCCTAAGCCTGTACCCAAAGAGACACCCAAGCCGTTCCATCCGTGGTTCAATTCTGTTCCTGCAACCACCGGGCCGAACGAGCATGAGGGGTCGCATCCCACCCACTTGTCCGATGTCCACCATCAACCCGTCTCGCACGGTGACAATCAGGAATACCCTCCATACCTCCAACCGGTGTTTGCCCAACCAGCTCAACGGCAGCCTGAGCATCACCACCAGCCTCACGAGCATCACTACCAGTCTCACGAGCATCACCACCAGCCTCATGAGCATCACCACCAGCCTCACGAGCATCACCACCAGACTCACGAGCATCACGAGGAGCCTCCCAAGGAGATTGCTCAACACGATGCGTGGGATGCGTCACACCAGGCTCCTCCAAAGTACAGCCGCCCCGAGATGGCCGTGGCTATAGACACCCACTACTCCCCGGCTTGGGATCAACCGGTCAGCGCACATGCCACATACTTTCAAACGCATCCCGAACCGTCCACCCCAGCGTACCCTTCCATTCCTCGAAACGTCCTTTCGAATGACTGGTACAAGGAGTTCACTGGTACCACTCCAAAGCAAGACAACGTCAAGCCCGTTTTCCCATGGGAGGCCTCCACTCGTCGCCCGCCTCCTGGACGTATATTCCCCAAGCCCAAGGAACCTGTCCTTGCCGCCCGAGCCCCCAGGCAGACGTCGCTGCAGATCAACACGTCAACAAACCAGCCACCTCCCGCCGCGAAGCCAGCCCCGCGTGCAGAACCTGCTAACTTTGTGGAGGCGATGGCGTCGTACACCAACGCGTGGGATAATGTCGCTTCCATTGACCGCTACGCCAAGCGTCTAACTGTCCTTGGAATCGGTATTGAACGCCGTTCGAATTCGGGGCTGCAGACAGTCCCACCGAGCCCGCACCGGTCGTCCGTCAACCTTGCCGCACACCATACCGCGCGGGGCGACTCGAGCTCGGACGGAAGTGATGGCGACGACGAAGGTGAAGAGCCGCAATACAGGTACCCGTCCAACATCCTCTATCGAGACAAACAAGCCCAGACAGAGCGGCCGTCCATGGCGGACGCCAAGGTGCAAGCGTCACCAGAGTCGTCACCTGGGACAAGCCCCACTCTCGATGCAAAGGCGCTTCCACCTGTCAAGAGGCAGTTGCCGATATCGCAGTTTACGCCTGCAAGCCGCCACTCTGACGGTTCGGGCCGGAAACCCAAAGCGACTCCTGCCCCGACGAACTACCAGTGGCCCACCACGTCCACAGCGCCACGCCCAACGCCTTCTGGGGGGCGCACGTGGGATCCCAGAACCGATCTGAACGCGGTAAAGAAGAACTCGCAGTTGATGCTGAATCGGTTTGTCAAAACGGCGGATACGGAGCCTGCTGCGTAGTGTAGTGGAAGAATGCAAAAAGCGTACTGTTTGAGGTCGTAGATTGTTTGAAGAGCGCCAATGTGGTGGATTGACTATGCCGTGTTTGTCTATGGATCTGTGGGATCTGTGGCGATCTGTCGGAGTTGGGCGGACGAAATGCGGTGACGTCGAGCGTTTTCGGGCCGGAGGGGCCGGGGGAAAAGGGCGACACCGGTGGGGCACAACGAGTGCCTGAGGCCTGAGATAGATGACCCGCTCGCTGCTTGGATGCTTTGCGGCCGCATGTGGGGGCGGGCTCTCTGCTGGCTCTTGGGCCATGCTCCACTCTTGTCGTCACTGCTCTAAACCCACGCACCCCAAACAGCCCGACGACGCTCTCCCTCGCTCGTTTTGACCATTCGTCCGCTTGTCGTCTTCAATCACTCCTCCGCCCCCAACACGGCACCACGGGTCCACCACATTCTTGCACACCGCATCATACTACTACTCCCTTGCCCCCCCCCCCCCCCTGCCCATCCGTAGGCACAGCAGGCAAATCCCCCCGCTCTCCACACCTCTTTCCCCGCTTGCCGATTCTCGACACTCACCAGCGCCAGCTCTCTCCAGTCACCAGTGTCTTTGTAGCAGGAACGTGCTCTCAGCCTGACGTCACATTCGGACCACCGTCGTTCCCGCGCCCCCCACGTCGTCGGTTCTTAAAGCTTGCAACGCTGCTTCTCGCCCTCTGTTTGTCCTGAGAACCTCATTCAGCTTTGAGATTCCCACCATGAGCCCGATTGACTCAACGAGCGCGTACCCCGCCAACCACGATTCTTCACCATCCCTCTCGCCCATCATGCCGCCTTCAGAACCCCTGCCAAAGCCCGACGATAAGGAGCCTCGTCTCATCGTTGTCTCGAACCGCTTGCCCGTGACGATCAGCAAAGATGACAACGGCGAATATACCTTCAAAGTCAGTATATGATGGCAACCATGTGCAGTTGATGCTAATCACTGGTAGATGTCGTCTGGTGGCCTTGTCTCCGCATTGTCTGGTTGCAAGAAGACCATGTCATTCACATGGATCGGCTGGCCAGGAAAGGACGTGCGTATTGGTGTGCTTAATAACCCACCGGCTCTTCCCATCATGATGCTGACGGTTCCCAGATCCCTCTTCAGGACCGAGAATACGTCAACCAACGTCTGTTGGAAGAGTACCAGTGTCTGCCTGTCTACCTCCCTGATGATGTGGCCGACCGACACTACAATGGTACGGTTTGGTGATGGCATATGCCCAGATGTTGACTCGCTCAGGCTTCTCAAACTCCATCCTCTGGCCCTTGTTCCACTATCACCCGGGAGAGATGAACTTTGACGCTTCGCATTGGCTTGCATATCGTGAGGCGAACATTCGCTTTGCCGACGTGGTTGCGGACTTCGTTCGCACTGGGGACGTCGTGTGGGTCCAAGACTACCACCTGATGCTCTTGCCCATGCTCCTCCGCTCCATAATCTCTGGGGAGTCCGCCCAGGGTGAGATGACACGCCGTGAAATGGGCCGTGTGAAGGACGGTGTCGATGATGCCGTTGTCCAGAATGTGGGTATGCAAAAGGGCGTGGTTCACGGTCTGGACGAGGGTGTGGAGATGCTGGAGGATGTAGAGGAAGACGGTGGCGAAGTCACAACCACTGGCGGTGGACGCGGAGTCTTGCCAGGAATAAGCGCCTTCCAGAAACAAGAAATTCGTGCTCGGCAACGCGGCAAGGGCAACATTCGCATTGGGTTCTTTCTTCACACGCCTTTCCCTTCCAGCGAGATCTACAGGTGAGCTACCAGCCCAAGCGAAGCGCCGCCATATTTTGGTCAATTGACATTGCAGGATTCTGCCTGTCCGCCGCGAGATTCTTTTGGGTGTTCTGCAGTGCGACCTTATTGGGTACGTTGACACTCTTCCACTGAACGCTGACGGTAAGCTTCCACACTTACGACTACGCTCGCCACTTCCTGTCGTCCTGCACTCGAATCCTCGGGCTGGAGACTCAGCCGAACGGCATCGAGTTTGAAGGTCGCTACGCTCAGGTGGGGACGTTCCCCATTGGTATCGACCCTTGGCAGTTTGTCGAGGGCCTCAAGAACTCCACCGTGCAGAAGCGGCTCAGTCAACTGGAGCGCCGTTTCGATGAGTGTAGGGTTATAATCGGTGTTGACCGGCTTGACTACATCAAAGGAATTCCTCAAAAGCTCCATGCCCTTGAAGTTTTCCTCACTCAACACCCCGAATGGATTGGAAAGGTAACACTCACACGAATACATTTGGCTGACCTTTTACAGGTCGTACTGATTCAATTGGCTATCCCATCGCGCCAGGATGTTGAAGAGTACATGAACCTGCGGTCATGTGTCAACGAGCTTGTCGGCCGCATCAACGGTCAATTCAGCACGCCAACCTGGTCACCAATCATCTTTATGCACCGCTCGGTCCCAGTTGAGGAATTGACGGCCATGTACGCCCTTGCGGACGTTTGTCTTGTCACCTCTACTCGGGACGGTATGAACCTGTGAGTTCAAGCGAATCTGTGTCGTACTGACATGACCAGGGTCGCATACGAGTACATTTCGACGCAAGCTGAGAAGCACGGGTCCATGATTCTGTCCGAGTTTGCTGGGTATGTCTCGATCTACCCGACTCGGCTAACTGACTACCAGCGCCTCTCAAAGTCTCGCTGGGTCCCTTATCATCAACCCTTGTAAGTGGCAATGCTGAACCTACCAATGCTCCAGCTGACGTTCATCCCAGGGGATGTTGACTCCACGGCCAGTGCGATCCACACTGCCTTGACTCTCAGTCCTGAGACAAGGGCACAAAACTGGACAAAACTGTTTGCTGTGAGTGACTATGACTTGGCCAGTGCTGACGGCAGTATGTCTCCAAGTATGTTTCTCGGTATTGGCAGACATCACTAACATGAAGCTTCACGGCACAGTCGTGGGGACTGTCATTCCTCAATGAGCTCAACCGCTCGACCGGTCGGCCCCCAGCTGGTCCCCTACTGGGTGGCCGACGCAAGTCCGGTTCTAGTCTTAGTCGCACAAGCTCCAAAGCGAGCATGAAGCGGCGCTTTACCGTGGGTAACTCGATGCCGCCCACTCCAATTGAAGCTCCGCGGTCGTAAAGTGGCCTCGTGTCGGAATAATCACACAGACGTGAGGGCACAAACATTGAAGTCCACACTTTAGCTCAACTGAGATATGCAAGTCATCTGCAGGTGCATCCATGTTGACCGGATGAAATACATGATTGTGATTGGGAATGTCGCGAAGCTATGTCTATCTAGACCCCAGAGACCTTGGCATATGCTGCGGGATTGAATCGCTGGTGCAATGCCTTGATCACGTATAGGGGAAAGCTAGAGATGGCCACAATAATGGCCACCTTGTAGACGAAGGTTTTTGACAGGACAAAGTGGAGGTCTGAGAGGAAAGTCAGGCATTTCAACGGCGAGCAAGCTACTAAATTCTCACCGAAGTATGCCGGGAGCACAGCCATGGAGCCGAAGTATACGACCGCCGTACCCAGCTCACTGAGAACCATGTAGACGTGCCAAGTGGTGATCTCCAATGCGACCATGATCAATTCGTTGGTGACAAGCGCAGTGAAGGAGATTGCAACAATATGGCGGAATTCTGACTCGAAAAGAAGCAAGGACAGCAGCATAATGATGCCACCTACACAAGGTCAGTTGCCAAACTCTGTTGGTAGCACTCACCTTGGTAAACGCTAATGGTAAGCCAGGTGAAGAAGGTCTTGTAGCTGAGCGAGCGACCCTGGTGAGGTTAGTAAAGCTCCCAACAAGCACACATACCTTGGTGAGCTCCTTGTACAGCTCGGGGTAGAGCAAAGCCAGCTCCTCGCTGACGTCGCGGTCAAGAACAAGTGAGAAAACAGGGGCCATCGTATACACTGTCGCGTACCCCACTTGAAGCCATCCTTGATACAGAGCAATTGCTGAGAGGTGAGAATGACGTCGGGCTTGGCGGCAACTTACGCGCAAAGAAGAATATCGAGCTGAAGACCGCTTGAATGACCGAAATGATCAAGCCACGATGAATGACAAACTGTGAAAGCTTGGCAGAACGCTTGTATGAGTTTCGGCCGTGCCACAGAAGGAGCTTGGTGAGGTACGAGAATTGATTGATCGAAAAGTCGGCAGCAAGGGACGCCTGCTTGCCTTCTTTGCCCACAATACCGATGCCTGGAGGGTGTCAGGATGGTACAACGCATCAGAATCTTTCACCCACCAACATCAGCCGCTTGAATCATGCTAACGTCGTTACCGCCGTCGCCGATACAGCAGACCGTTTTCTTGCTATACTGGCGGATGAGCTTTGCGACGTCGGCCTTTTGGGTAGGCGAACAACGGCAAGCAACGACAGCAGGAAGTCGAGTTGCCAAAATAACAAACTCGGTGCGGAAACGGTCCAGACAGAGCTGAAGGGACTCGCCGTCGATGACGAGACAGCAGTCGAGTTTAGCCTGCACAAAGTCGAGCATGTCCCGCACTTGGTCAGACGTTTTCACTGCCATCGTCAGATCTCCCACTTGTCACGGTCTGTCCTCTTACACTTTGCGACCTGGTGGATGTATTGATTGCGAGACACCAGTTTACTTGACACGGCGATATTGGTGGCGGTTTCGATCTTGTCTCCTGTCAACATCCAGATCTTGAGTCCGGCGTTTCGCATCAACTCGAGAGTGGACTTGACGTCGTCTTGGAGTTTATCCTCCACTCCCGTGAGGGCCAGGAGCTCCAGGTCGGTTTCAAGGCACTCGCTGATGACAGTCTGGATGGCATCAACCCTCTCGTCTCCAGCAAGGAGTTGAGCGTTGCGGTATCGACGATCAAAGTCTTGGTACGCCTCATCCGAGAGTTTCTTGCGGCCAACAACGAGCGTTCGCAAGCCCTCTCTTGCCATATTGCCGCACTCCTCGTCTAGCCAGTCGTTCTTCTGGACAATTCCAGACATGACGACGTCGGCGCCCTTTTGAACAAACATCATGGTCCCTGTTGCCCTCTCGCGAACGATAATACCCATGCGCTTTGACTCGGAGGTGAACGGGAAGATGGTGAGAATATCGAACTCCAAGGTTTGATTGGTTCGGGAGCGAATAGTCATGCTGGTACGATCGCGATGAACGAGGGTCAGACCAACTGACTCCGTCCACTGAACGATGGCCACCTCATCGGGTGATGACGCTTGGTAGGTGACGGTGCCATCATCGTTGGCAACAGGAGTAACCTGGCATTCGTCAGAATATAGTAGTCAACAAGAACATACGTTGTGGCACGTAGCCAACGCCAGAACAGCGTCCTTGACCCGGGTTGCAATGTCACGCCTTCCACGAGGTATCGCGCCTGGTCCGAGAGAATTTTGTCTGCGATCTGAGGATGAGGCTTAGTCTATTGCTGCGGCTACCACAAAAGGACTCACGAGTCCCTTCTCCAAAACTCTGAGTCAGAAGATGTGTGACCTCATCCATCGAGTCCCACGTGAAGACGACAGTTCCCATGTGGAGCTTCTTAAGCTCCATCTCTGAGAACCATCAGCATGGGCACTACGACGAGGAAACCCACCGTTACGCGTCAATGTTCCCGTTTTGTCGGTAAGAAGATACTCGACTCGGCCAAGCTCCTCGGGCAATGTGCTCGTGCGCACAATCGTCTCTGGAATCTCAGAGTCATTCTGAATTTGACGCGAGTAGAATGTCTTGGCCATGTCCAGGTTGACTCGCAAACTGGTGTATTAGTCTCATTCAACCAAATAATATCACAATCTTCTCACCTGATAGGGATAATAGAAGAGAAGAGGATGAGGAATCGAAAGACGTAGATATACCATTGCCCTCTGAATCCATTGAGAGCAACCAGGAAAAATGAGAGCGCAAATGTGACCGCAGCGAGAATCTAGCGCATTAGATCAATCACCCCGATAACCCATACCTTAGCCATCTTGTTAACCTCCATTTCAAGCGTGCCCATCTTCGTCTCCGGCTCGCTAGTATTGAGCACAGCTCTGGTGTCCTTGCCCGTGTACACGACCAGTCCTACTGCTGATCCAGCAGCAAGAACCGTGTTGGCCCAAAGCACATTCTCGACGGATAGAGGTATGGAATTCCTCTCGATTGGGCCAGGTTCGGTTGAACGCAAGGTCAAAACGCCGTAGAATGTATGAATGTCCTTGATAGGTGGGTCGGCTGGACACATCAGCAACGCTCACAATACGCACACGTACCGCAAAGACTACCTTCCGCGCCGCCCACACCCTTCTCACCCATCGCCTGAGTTGAACCGACTGCAACCTTGAGCTTCCAGTCCGTTTCACCATCCAGCTGGTCGGTTCGAATGAAGCAGGTGCCTTCCTCCTCGCTCGTGGTCAACAATACCATGTCCGCAGGAACACGTTGGTTCTTCTCCAGCAAGACCATATCGCCGACTTTGATAGAAGAAGACGGAGTAGAACGAGTTTGCGGGCGAGGCAGGTCGGCCTCCTGGGCCATTGCTGGCCCTGTGGAATCGGCATGGGGAAGCAGAACCAAATACCGAGTGGAATTTGCCTCCTGGTCACGCTGGTAACGACTGAAGTCGTCATATGCTTCCTTGCCCATTGTCACCGCCAAAACAAATGCGAGAGGGGCCACATATGTGACAATGTAGCCTGCTCGGTCAGATGATCCACCAAGCCAACGGCACATACCGATCTTCAGCGCTGGTATAAATTGACTGAGGGCAACGACCAGAAAGTAGAAATTGAAAAAGAACTTGAACTGCTCGTAGAACACGATGGGAAGGAATGAGATGACGCTGTACTTTTGGTTGCGGATGAGGTTGGGCGGGAAGGACGAGCGCCAGCCTGTGCACCACATCAGTAACGCGTTTCGTTTGGCATTCATTGCCAAGGTCATTCATTGAATAGTTGACTGACCAGTCGAGGGGATCGGTATCACCCGAGAACCGCCAGTAGATTCAGTGATCTTGTTCACAATCTGCTAGCGTGGTGCATTCAGCTCTGGGAATGATTTCTCATTGCCACTCACAAGTTCGTCGGGAACACCTTCGGGCTGTCCGAGGAGGGCTTCGCTTTCCTCGCCTTCCATATCCTCTCGCTGGCTGGGGTTGCGACCGAATAAAAATGAACGGCCATCACTGGCCATCCCTTTCCGGCTTGGGGCTTGGGATGAAGCTGCGGCCTCGTCCTGGTCCAGGAGAGACATGGGCGATGGGGAACTGGGGCTCCTTTGGGATCGAGAGAACGTCGTCAAGGGATAGTCGCCGGTTGTCGGATCCGTCTGTTGCGAGTGCATTGAGAGAGCGAGAACGGGTGCCGTGAGAGATGTCGTCTCCACAGACCCGGGTCCAGGTGAAGTCTAGCCTTCTAGCCTGCTCGACGTTCGACAGTCGCGTAGAGGAAGGGTTAATGTAGTGGTGGCAAGGGGTGAGACGTTGGGCGCACCCCGTCGAGACAATCGAGACACCGCTGCAATACGCGTCACCGGAAGAGATCACGTGACGTCACCCCACCCACGCTGTCACCTGCGGCTATACTGTGGAACAAGCGTTCGTTGTTGCTTACAATCCCCCATCACCAGCGTAGCGTCCACCCACGTCCTCTTTCCAGTTTATCCCCCTTTTCCTGCCTTCCGTCCTCTCGCCCTCCTATCATCTCGTTCTCCCGTGCGCCGTAGCTACCATCTCCTGGCAGCACAACCCACTGGCTCCGTACCGCAACAGCGCCGCCTCAACACTGTTGTTTCCGTCCTTGATAACTGCAAGAGGTACGGTACAGCTCCGGCGGTGCCGAGGTTGCTGATGCTATAGTACTTTTGAGGGATTCAGTCTGAAGAGGTGGCCAGCAGGAGAGATGGATCGTCAGAACACACCGGACCTCGACTCTCACTCCAACTTGCGCACTCGCAGTTGGGTCAACCGTTTGGACGACAGCTCGGTGTATAACAGCTCCCAGTCTTCAACTCCGCTGCACCCTATCCAGCTTACAAACCCACTCCGACGCAGGTCTGACAGTTTATCATCTACATCTTCCTCGAGCATTAGCAATGTGGAGCTGCCCCACAAGGAAGACTGGGAGTCGAACGAGCTAAGGTCATGGGCCAAGGACGAGGTGGTCACTCTCAGTGGACCAAGCCCAATTCAGTCTCTCCCAACCGAGCTGCTTATCCACGTGAGGACTTCCGTATTGTCCCACGCCTGACACATTTAGATCTTTCAACATTTGCCGGACAGCCGCGACCTGGTGTCGGCCATGTTGGTCTCGAAGTCCTGGTGCTTAACCGCCTTTCCACTGGTTTGGCAAAGGCCTTTGCTCTCTTCAATTACACAGTTTGCGGCTTTTGCTCGTGTGTTGTCCATGACCAAGACCCTCCTTCCCTACTCGACGATCGTGCGGCGCCTCGTGCTCAATGGGTTTTCAAACCACCTTACCGACGAGCTCTTTGCCCATGTTTCCATTTGTCGAAACCTTGAACGCCTCACTATACCTTCCGCGGTCAATCTTACGTCCCGGTCTCTCAAGAATGTGTTTGGCAAGTTGCACGAACTCGTTGCAATTGATTTGAGCGGCGTGGAAGCTGTGGACGACGCAGTTTTGCACGTCATCATCAACAACTGCCCGCCGCTACAAGGCCTAAGCTTGTGCCAGTGCCCCAAGATTACCGACGAGGGGATATTGGCCGTCGCCTCAAAGCTACAAGGCTTACGCAGGGTGAGTGACATGTTATGGGAGAGATGTTTAACAGCTCCAGATCAAGCTTGACGATTGCAAGTCCCTAACGGATCGTTCAATCGTGGCCTTGACAAGGGGCTGCCCGCTGCTCATGGAGTTCGCCCTGGCACGGATGCCCCAGCTGTCAAACGACACCACCACGGCAATTTTCTTCAACTTGAGGGCCCTTCGGGATTTGCGCATGCCTGACAACGAACTCATTTCCGCCATCCCGCACTTGTTCTCGTTTGCGTGGCTTAACGAGACCCAGGTGCTCAAAGCAGTCGGCGCTTATCCCTGGTACCTCACTGGTACGCCTCGCCCCAAGGCCATGGCTCGTCAATGCCCTCGCCCACCCAACCTTGACATGGCGTTAGTTCGTCCTGTTACCACCTCGTTTGATCACCTGCGCGTAGTAGATTTTAACAGCTGCAAAGGTCTTAACGACCAGGCTGTTGACAATCTCATCGACAACGCCCGCCAATTGCGCTCCATTACCCTCACCAAATGTGTCAAGCTTACGGATGCGACGGTTGAAAGTATCACGAAACTGGGGAAACATCTTCACCACCTCCATTTGGGACATGTCTCGAGGTGCGCAACACGTGTGACATGTTGTTCTGTTCTGACTCGTAAACAGCCTTACAGACACTGCGATAACGAGACTTGCGCAAACTTGCACAAGACTGCGTTACATCGATCTGGCCAGTGAGTTGACATTGTTGAAGTTGCGTCCTCCCAAGCACTAATCTCTGCAGACTGCTCGTTGTTGACCGACGTGAGCGTTGTCGCTCTGGCGTCCAACCTCCCCAAGCTCCGTCGTGTTGGCCTCGTCAAGGTTACCAATATTACGGATAAAGGCATCCAGGCGCTCGCTGAACGCTATTCAACGATGGAACGCCTTCATCTGTCGTACTGTGACAAAGTGTCGGTCAAGACTGTCGCCTTTCTGCTCAACAGGCTGCCTCTTTTGACGCATCTGAGTGTCACGGGCATCAGCGTATTCAGGACAGCCGAGTTGCAACAGTTTTCCCGCGAGCCGCCCGACGTGAGTGAACATGCTGCCAACATGGCGCATGGACAACAACCCCTGACTGACACCTCTCAGAGTTTTAACTTACACCAGCGCGAAACGTTCTGCGTCTATTCGGGCCAAGGTGTGGCTGCCTTGCGCAGCTACTTGAACTCGCAGATGACCGAGTCTGCATCTGAAGGCTCCTCGACGCGCCGCGGATCCGAGTCATCTACATCATCCTCGGCACCTGTCGCCTACCGTGGAGGTCTGGATGAGTTGGCCGTGACCTTCCAAGCAGCGACCCCAGGCTGGGAGCAGTCGTCGTCCAGGGCTCTCGACTCGGTTGTCGACGTTGCTGGCAACCAATCCAGCGAAGCTGGAGCTTCAGAGCCTCGTTCTGCTGGTGGCGCGCCATTAAACCCCGACTTGTCATTCCTCTCGCTGTCCGAGGCAGCATCTCATCCTGATAACACGGGCTCAACTCGCGGACGACCTACTCGTTCCGAATCGACCCGTCTTGTGTGACACCAATCTTTTTCTTGTTGTAGCCGTAGCCAAAAACAACCCGTGTTACCTTTCCGTTGTGTTCTATGAAGTTTTACGTTTACACATGTTAGTGGTGGATACTCTGATGCGGGACATGTCCTGATAAAGCTGCAGAATACATATCAAAGCGGAAAAGCTTGAACAAAAGAGGGTTACGACATCCGTTCTAAAAAAGGTGGTTACTTGACCCTAGATAGCATGTTAGCCTTTGTCATAGGAATAATGTACGCTTGTCACTCACGCCTTGACGATGGGCACCACAATGATGACAATCAGGATGCAGACGCCGACCACGATGACGACACGCATCTTCATGTCCTTCCACCTGAAATAACGCGTTAGGAATGGTGCAGACATCGCGAGCTGCAATCCAACGTACCACATCTGCTTCCTGACGCGGCTAGCACCACGGCGGAAGCCCTGGGCCGACACGGCAAGGTTGTCTGAAGAAACGTGAGCCTCTTGCGCTAATTGGGGACCCCGCCCAAACACGTACCAGTCTTGTCCTGGAGCGCATCGAGACGCTCGCCGCGTTCGGCGACCTTGGTAATGTTCTGGTGCATAATGTCGACGGTCGAGTCGATCTGGGCCTGAATGTCTGCAATCTGTGCACATTGTTAATATTGACCGACACTGCCGGAATCGAAGGTCCCTCCCTCTTCTGTGTCTCTCTCACCTTCTGGTTCTGCGCTCCACCCTGCGCACCCGACGAAGAACCGCCGGCACCGGAGCTGGAGCCCGCGGGGATGTAGGGGTCATACGGCTCGGACGACCTGGAGGATGGTTAGCTGCTAGAAGAGACACGACCGGGTCCATGTGAACTGTGAACAGGCTGCAGACTACGTAGTACCCACATGATGGTGGTTGTTAGGGATGTCTGTGGGGAAGTGTCACAAGGATGTAGAGGAGAATGCGGTCAGAGTAATTTGTTTGTTTGAGGTAGGAGGAAGGTGGTTGTAAAGAGGGGGGCCTCGACGAGTAGTAGATGACCGACGGTGTTGATGGAGAAGCAATGGAGAGGGTCGGGGGGAGCGGAGGAAGCTGTGCAGGGCCAGTCGGTGCAGCACACGAGCGTGTGTGTGTGTGCGTGTGTGTGACACGACGCGGAGGGGGACGCGACGGAACCAAACCTGCAGCCGGTGACCGGTGGGTGGCAAACTGTAATTGAGCACCCCCTGGGTGTACAACGTACGTTTTGTCCCCGCTCACGTGGGGGGCGCTCGCCCGCGCGCCAGTCGTCATACCGTCACCGCCGTCGCGACTACGCCACTGGCCAATGCGCCACCCTGCACAGCGCGCAGCGAGGTTGCTGTACGTTGCTACACATGTGCATACGTGCATATACGCATCCCAGCCATGCCAGCCAGCAGCCATAGGAGATTGGCAGACGAGGTACATGGTACATGTGTTTAAACGCGTGTCATTTTCCATACACCTCCGGCCAGGTCGACAGCCTCTCTCGCTGTGAATCTATCATTCACAGCCCTGCTGTTTGTTGCACACGTAGTTTGCGTCAATGAGGCAAGAGACAACTTCGCGACTGTCCAGAGATCCAGAGAGCAATGGGGTACGGGGTATAGGTTGTACTGTGGTCAGCAGTTTGCCAACGTCGCATACAGGACAAAGGAACAGTCGAACAGCAGTGGTTGCCGCCACAGGCATTAAACGCCGCGAACCCGTCGCCGTCGTTGTTTGGTTTCAGGTACCGAGCCAGCTTCGTCACCTCATGTTCTGCTTTGAACCGTGACCCTCTCCTGTTCACCACCACTGCCACCACCACCTTGGTCTCTGGCGCTGCCAACATGCGCTTCAGAACAAGGATAACAAACGTCGGTCTACTGCACAGTGAGGGTTTCTTGCAGTCAAGGGGTTAAGAGCTCACAACGACAAGAAATCATTCGGTCACTCGCCGCCCTCGCCAAGGTGTGCGTCGTGCGCCTGAGTCCAGAAAAGGTCCACTTTATCATCCCTGGTAATGAAGGACGAGACGGTGTCCAGGTGTGGTCGTGAGTTACGTTACTGTGGCTTGTGCTGTATATATCGTGCCATTGGCTAACCGGACTTTGCAGGCAGGTCAAAGTGGTACGCCGCATTACACCTTCCCTTGTCGAACA
Source organism: Apiotrichum porosum (assembly GCF_003942205.1). Taxonomy (NCBI): domain Eukaryota; kingdom Fungi; phylum Basidiomycota; class Tremellomycetes; order Trichosporonales; family Trichosporonaceae; genus Apiotrichum; species Apiotrichum porosum. The sequence goes on along the minus strand of NW_021167110.1, from coordinate 1,617,238 downwards.
CGTTCTCACTCCCCAGCCCACGCTGTTCGACCACTTTCGCATAGAATCCAATGCCAACAATGAAATATGGCTCGAGATCAACCTCGACGCTCTCCTTAGGGTGCTTAAAAGCGCAGACAGCTCCAGTAGGGTCTAACCAAGTGTCAGCGCTGACCCAAAGGTGGATCCGGTGGCGACGGTGGACGGCATAACGCAGCCTCCTTGACAGAATCAGACGTCATGCTCAAGCTCAACAAACGTGACAACCGTGCCATCTGGGCGTTTGACATCAAGGGCCAGGTGAGAACCAATGCAGAAGAATAGCACCCTAACGAAAAGAGCGCCGGCGGCCACGCAATGCATATCACGCACGAAGTCGCCGTACACATTATCACGTCCAGGCGGCAAAGTGAGCTCACCGAACCTCTATGCCCTCCACCCGATGTACGTACATGGAAAGTCATGCAGTCCTGACGACAGCTTCATCTCGTTCTTCCCAACCTCGCCGAGCTTAAGACCATTGTTTCTCGTTTGGGCCACATGTCCGAGGACGTGACTATCTCAGCCAACCATGTGGGTCTCGAAATGTGTCCTCACTCTCTGATTGCCTCACCCAGCAAGGGACAATGGAACTCCGTGTGAAATCTAACAACCTATCGATGACAACGACCTGGAACAATCTAAGCATCCCGACAGCAACAGGTGAGACATGTAACCAACTGGGTTGGGCTAACTCGTTCATAGATGACGGCGCAGAAACCGACCCGCCCTCACCAGAGCACATGTTCAGCACGACTGTATCCATCAGAGGGTTTCAAAAGTTTCTCGCTAGCCATTACGTCGGAGGCATAGCCATTGCGTGTACGTCACCATTATGTGGTGCACTGGCCCGTGGACTAACAGACAGGTATATGTGAGGGCCATTGTGTGATTGCATACGTGTATATTGGTGGGTCTCGAACGTTAGGGGGGTTGGAGCTAACGACGAAGGCGAGGTCAACGAGGGCGGAGGAGTTTTGACATTCTTTATTCCTGCCAAGACGGTAGACTAGGAGGGGAAGCGGCATTACTGTGTAATAATATTAAGACTGTATGCATCGTTGCATGAGCGAGTGTGGAGCTTGCTGCAGCAATATTCGCTGATCGCCGGCAGAACGGCGCCGGATGGCGTCGAAGCCATTCTGCGTGGACGGCTCGCTTGCACTGGGCGATGACATCACGCCGCTGAAGTTCCACAAGTCAACAACTTGGGGCGGGTCGTAGCCTTGCCGCCTCGTCTCTTTTCCATTCCACCATACAGCACCACGCCATGGGCATATTCAAACATGGCCCCTCCGACTACCCGTCGTTTCTGTTGTGGCTGCTAGACGAGGTGAGTTTTGGATACAAACCAAGATACATACAGTACAAGACTGCTATTATACAGGTTTTGGCGCTGGGCACAGCCTGACTACTCTTTTCAGACCCATGTGACAGTCACCGCAGCCACGGCGCTCGTTATCCTCTGTACAAGAAGCGCCCACTCGGTGTACTTTGGGCTCGGTGCAGTTGGGTCCACGCTGATTGGTACGTTATAAGTGGAGAGGTACTCGAGATTGAAACGCTGGCACCGAGATCACGTCGTCTGATAGCACACAGCACGAGGAATCAAGCGCACGATCCGTCAACCTCGCCCACCCCCTCCATCAGAGAGCAAGCCGTCTCCGGTGCGGCCAAAGAAGACTTACGGGATGCCCAGTACACACTCGACTGCCATCGCCTTTTACTTTGTTTACCTCTGGCCGTTGTGTCCGATGGTGTTGAACGCTTGGGTCGAGAGGGCTGCCCTGAGCCTCGTCGGAGGCATGACGCTTTGGAGTCGTATTGAGCTAGGCTATCACACGGTCCCGCAGGTCGTTGCTGGCTCCACGGTCGGTGCTGTCAGCGCACTTGTCTGGTCAGCCTTGTGGAGCGCGTACCCTGCCATCCAGCCTGCTCTCCAGAACACCATTGACAACTGCGTCGGCCTTGTATTGTAACAGTCGAGTGATGATCATCCCCGTCCCCCCGTCCCCCCGTCCCCCGGGCGAAGCCTGGCGGGTGTATCGTACATGCATGGAATCACAACTGCTTTGCTTGTTTGACACTTGACTACTGACTGCTGTGGCTACTGACTGCTGTTCACATACTGCTGGCTCTGCCCATAACCACCGCGACGACCCCTACCACCACCACCACCACCACCACCACCACCACCACCACGCTGGCCTCCACCACGCTGGCCTCCTCCAAAGCCTCCTCCACGGCCATAGCCACCATAAGTGCGCATACCAGCACCAGCGTTGTCAGGTCCTCCAGCCTCGCCAAAGGTGTCAAAGTTGCGGTGACGCTCGTCCGCACGGCTGACACGCGACGTGTCGTTGCTGATGTTGTCGAAGAAGCTCGACTTGCTGTAAGCGGGCGCCTGGCGCTCAGGCCTGTCAAGGACGGGGGACTTGGCAATCGCGCTGGGGTGCGGCTGGAGCTCGGGCTCGCCGACCTCGACAGCCTCGCTCTCAGTCGCCTGGGGAACGTCGCCGGCATACTTGTGCGCATCGCGCTCCTTCTGGAAAACCTCGTTGCCCTTGGTAAAGTCAAACTCGGCGTCGGGGACAGCGGGCGGCTGTGGCTTTTGGCGACGACGGCTGTCCGCAAAGTCGGGGCGCTGGCCGCGGTCGGTAGGGGCATTGGAGGGAGCAGAGGCGACAGGCTTGGGGGGGAGAGAGGCAAGTCCAGCGGGTGGAGGAGCCTGGCGTCCAGGACCCGTCTGGCTCTGAGGACATGTCAGCTGAGGAGTGACTTGGAAATGGGTTGAAGGGGGGTTCAACGACCAGGCGCTTCCGAATCGGCGCGCGTTGGTGTTTGCATCAGTGAGTGAGGAATGTGTACTCACGACAGACGCCAGGATGGGGTCAACCAGCGCGTCATCGTTCCGAGGAGCCTGGTAGTTCTCCACAAGGGCGAGCGACTCGATAGAGTTGGTGCTGTTTGGGTCAGATGAGCTCGTTCATTCTATAACTCACTGGAAACGAACCCATCCCAGAGACACGTTGGAGCCGGGAAGGGCGCGCTGGCAGGGGCGGTCCTCGGTGCCGTGGTTGTAAACTGCGCCGGTCAGAACGGCAGGTCGTCGTTTACTTACCCTCAGAGAGACACAGGGTCTGGGTCTCCTGGTCGAGATCCTCAAGTACGCCAGAGTAGCGCACCTGCATCTTTGAGATGATCTGGAAGGGCTTGCTGGAAGCGGTTGTCAGCAGTGGCCAGTGGAAGTATGATCGTCAGAGTCAACTCGTGGACACCCGTGACTCACCCCTTGTACTGCGTGTAGTCCATTATGAAGCGATGGCTGGAGGGAGGTCAAATGGAAGGTGAGGGAGAGAGGAGTTGCCCTCAAGAAAGGGAGATGCTTAATGTGACGCTGTGAGGTAGAGGAGGGAGAAGAAGAACAAGTGGACGGAGAGAAGGCAGCAGGAAATGAGATCAGCGTCACATTTCAGCGAGCGATCAGACTCGACGGAGTCAAAACTCCCCCGTTATTAGCTCGTTATATAATCGTGCATACACATCTCTCCATATCTCCATTTGAAGTTCGCTGTGACGTATTAACCATACTGTATTGGCGGTTCTCGGACAAATGCGCAGAAAATATATTAACGCGACTGCTTTGGCGTGAGCGCGTGAGCGGCGACAATAACATGACGTCTGTCACCACCTTTCATTCTCATCTTCCTTCTCACCAATGCCGCGATGGGGCCCTTGACAGCCATAGGAGCCTCAGTGCTGCTCCTCGCGGCGGCCAGAGGCAATGTCGGCCGGAACCTATGGTATGTCGACCACCCAGCGCGGCTCACACAGCTGATCCTCCAGGACGCTCTTCAACCTGCTCGATACGCTACGCGCACTGAGGGAGGTCCGAGCCAACGGCCGCAGAGTAGGGGTGACTACCAGGAGGCGACTTATTCGCCAATGCCTCATGAGCTGGATTGTCTTTGTGGGTATGCGGCAGCCCCCGAGGCCATCCGGACCGGCGAACCATCGCAAGTCCCGTAGCGGCCAAGGTGTTTGGCCAGCGCTGACGGTACAGGTCGCCGCCCAGCCTGTCAGCCTCCTCGCAGACGCCCTCCTTTACTGGTTCCCGTTCTACAAGTCCTTCAAGATGGCTGCCATCCTCATATTTATTACATGGAGATCGCAGGTGGGGGCCCATTGCAAATGACAACGCTTACTTATTCAAAGGCCTCCAGCCTCGTCTACCAGAACTTTGTTGTCCCATTTCTTCGCCGCCATGAGCAGCACATGGACCTCACACTTCTTCTCTTTCATTCGGCCTTTGCCCTGGTTGCATTGTTCGTGATTCATCTTCCGTGGCAGACCGCCAAATCGGCCATGTCACACTTATGGTCATCAGCTCCATTCGACGCTCCTCGCTCTCCCGCACATTCGACAAGCGATCACTCTCCAAGACGTGCCACTCGGACCGATGGCGGCATCACCAGTGACGGTGCCTCATCCGACGAACTAGGCGCGCTCCATTCTGCCACTGCGTCAACACCTAGGAGGTCGCTACACGTTCCCGATCTGGACCACGCTCCTCGCCGTTCGCCGCGTCGGCCCTCGCCAGTGGTCTCCCAAGAGGCGTCATCTTCGTCCACTGTGGCTACTATCGCTGCACGCTATGAGCCCTTATTAGCGCCAACGGCGAAGCGTTCAGCGTCGGCCACGGGATCGAATGGATCAACGTCGCGTCCTCCACCTGCCGTCCACCGAGCACCATCAGCAGCGGCACACAAGGCCCCTGCTCAACAGCCGGGACCATCAGTAACTTTGCGGCCTGTCACTCAGCCTTCGAGGCAAGCCGTTCCCCGCCTGCGAAAAGACCAACGCCTTGTTGCTCTTCCTTCTCCGCCAACATTCCTTCCGAACGAGGAGCCACCAGCAACTGTCCAATCCGGAGCTGTAATGTCGGGGCCACTGCGAGCTGTTGATAGCTCCAAAAGGAAGTTGACTACCGGTAAAGGACCGCGCAAGGCGACACAAGCTCGACCACCCTCACCAGAAGCCGGACCCTCCCGACCAGTGCCTCGTGCGAAACGGGCACGGGAGACGGGCGACGACGGCCCTCCTGGACGCACTGCAGTGGGGTCTAAACCTGTTCCTCGTACAACTTCACACGCCTCCGCCTCCACCCTGCCAAAAGCCCGCACCAAGCCGGGAACGACCGCCAAGAGTGTGACTGCCAAACAGGCGGCGACGAGGCGAACGCGATCGACGATAGGGACGCAGCAAGATGGCCAGCCATCCGCGGCAAAGAGACCTCGTACGACCAAACAACCCAAATAGGTCACAACAATCGCAAGGCAGCCGTTTTGAACACTACTGTGGATGTAGCATGCTTTGTACAACGCAGTCTGACTGAGGAGCAATGTATACAAGACTGGTAGATTACAGAGAACACGTAGATGTATGTTTATTATTGTTAACCTGTTGTCGTCGAGCCGATACCAACTAAATACGCATTAGTTCGTCACGCCAGGTCGGGCTCAAGGGCCTACCAGGCGTGTACGACAAAGACCCGAGGGCGAGTCCACTCGAGGCCTGAGTTCGCGACAGTGGGCGAGGGGGTGGAGTAAGGCCGACCGGGACCAGCCCCCCGAGGCGCTTGGTTGAACGAAAGGGGCTAGAGGGAATGGGCTGAGGTTTGTTGAAATATGCGTCTGGTGTTTGCAGTGTGCTGGTGTGGGAGTTGCTGGAGTCCTGAGAAGACTGAGAAGAAAACGAGTCCTGGCGACTTGATCCGATTCGCGCCCTCTCCTTAGGAGGAATAATGTGGGCTACGACGGGGCTTGTAGGAGGTCTGACGTCCATGTCGGCGTCCAGCACAGTGGCCGGGTCCAGCGAAAGGTCTACAGCGGAGGCGGAGCTCGGTTCCCGGCGTGGCTCTGCAGCTTCCTCGATGCTGTCTCGCCAGACCGACGGTCTGCTGCGATGCATACGTCCGCCGAGCGACTCTGGTGGTGACATAGGCACAGGTGGTAAGGGTCGCAGGTGGATGGGGACACTGTTGGAGTCAGCGCAGGTTCTCAGATAGCACACCTAAAAAGCAACATACCTCGGCGTGCCCAACTCGTCACTGTCCCGATTGCTGAGGGTGCGGAAGATCTGATTGAGCTCGGCCCATTTGCCTTCTGTGTTGCTTGCACGGCTAGTGACGGACGAGTTGCGTCGGAGGCGAGTGGGAAAGCCGAACCGAGGGGCCTGGGGAGGAGGGGAAGTTGGGGCGGGCCCAGGGGACAAGACGGTGGAAGGAGACAACGGAGAGATGAAGGACGAGTCGCTCACGAGGCGAGTACGTTGTGATGGAGTGCTGCAAGATGTGGCAGGTGCAGAAGGTTTTGGCGTTCTGCGAGGCGAAAGACTCAACGCTGTGTCGAACCAAGGTCCAGCCGCCGGAGTGTCGTGAAAGAACTCCTCAAGCACTTCCAGGGGGTTGAGGGGGCCCTCGTCGTCGTAGTCGTCGTCATAATACTCGTCGTCCCAATACGCTGACAGAGGGCGGGCTCCAATACTGGCGCGTCCCTTGTTGTGCCCAACCGATGACGGGTCGTGACCGTGGCCCATCGAGTATAGACGCTCCTGTTTGGTTGCGCGTGGCGTCGAGTACTGGTTCTCCGAAAACCGTCGAACGCGCACCTCGTTGGACTCAGGTGCCGATCCAAAGTGAGAGGACATGGGGCCATGGTGGTCGTAGTCAAAGACGTGATTTAGACCACGCTGGATAGGGACCTTGCCTGGCTCCGGTCTGGCAGGCTGTGCCATCTGGTTTGCTGATAGTGGTCTCCCTGGGACGTGAACAGGAAACGCCATCTCCCTGGTTTGTGCTGAGCGAACCGTTGAGGCTTGTTTCGGGGCGACAAACGACGCTTCCTGCAAACGAGGACGCGCCGACACTGTTGTGCGAGTCGATTTGTTCTGAGTAGCGCTGATGGTCACCACAGCCTTTTCGACGCTGCCCGCTGCGTGACCGACGCTGCCGTAGTGAGGGCGCTGGCGGTCTTTTGAGCTAGGTTGCTTTTGCTGGTGCTTTTGACGCTGCTTGCGCGAGAAGAGACCTCCCGAGAACAGGAGGAAGGATGTCCTTCGGTCGTCGCCCATGCCGACGTCGATGGAAGAGTGGAAGAAGCTGACGAGCTGGCGAGCTGACTGAGGGGGTTACATTTGAACCAGTCGGGGGCGTGTCTGTGTGGTGTGGGCGATGGTGGCCAGTGCAGAGGCGAGCGAGATCAAGATTCTGGTCCAGCCAGTGGGTGGTCGTCGTCGTCTATCCGATTACTGACCTGTCCCTGCCTTTTACCGGCCACCCGGCCCGCCGCCACCAGGTGCACGCTCGACGCACTGGCCGCACTGGCCACCACCACGACCACCCACGCCCAAAGCGGGCTGACTGCTGACCGTCTCCCATGCTCCCATGCTCCCAAGCCCACCCAGACGCCCCCCTCCCCTCTCCTATGCACACGCACCTCCAGTCAGGCGCCCGAGGCCGGCGCAAAGAAGCTGGCAAACTGGGCCTTTACACGGCGTTTAAAGTTTTTGGTCTGTCCCGGGAGAGGAGGCGTTGATCGTGTGCGGTGTATGGTCAGAAGCATACAAACGCCAAATTGTAACTTGGACAAGGGAAATCGACGAAGGAGTGGCCAGGTATGATAACAATGTGCCTTCCAAGCTCCCTCCACATGTATCACTTGGGTGTAGGGGGTGTGCCCAGCAGGTGCAACAGGTCTGACCACACGTGAAATTGCCGACTGTGCGCGGCGCAGCTTGTACGTTGTACGTTGTAGATATCGATGGACATGTGGAACACGGCGGCCCAGTTTCTGCGAGCGACGCCAGGGCATGTGTTCGGTGCTTGTTTCAGATGTGTTCCAAATGGTACTAGATGCAAGAGCTGCGCGAGCTGTCGCGGCTGAAACAGCATTCTAGGACTCGCGCAGATACCAGGCAGCTCTCGTACTGTACATGGCTCCAGTAGGCCAGTAGTTGCTGCACCTGTTGCCATTGCAAAGCTGCCGGGTCCGCACCGCCCATCCAACGTGTACCCAACGCGGACCGGCCTTCAAGCTTTTCCCTGCGCACGGTCGACAGCCATTCTGGCCAAAAGCAATCGGCTTGAGAGGGATATGCATGTGGATAGGGCTCCCAACTCATACGACGCAGGGCTTGACAAAACGCCACTTATGGCCTCAACCGACTGACTGTATGAGGGTGTGTTGCCCGATATTGCGCAGTTAATAGCCGAGCAGGAGGGCACGCTCATTAATCACTGGATCCAGTGAATCCCTGGCGTCATCGGGTCCCAGATCCAATACCTCTCACGATCCATGTTGTTCTACGAAATCGATTATTAATCGACTATGGTTTTCAAGGAGGTTGCCGTTGTGCAACAGATTAACAGAAAGAGATGAGGCGTCACTGGATCACTGGTCAAAGCACTCCGTTGCCCTTTCAGAACAAGTCAAGAGAGACACTTGCACGTCACCATTGCGAGCAGAAAACCAGGCGATAAATGTATCCTTTGAAGGGCATTTTTAAGATATTGTAACCGAGACTGCACATAGCTTTCGGATGGCCGATGGCGCCTGTGTCAAAATCGGCAACATAAAACCATAACTGAAAATAGTAGGGTGTGATTAGCTACGTGTCTGGTGTGCCGTACTGCAAGTGCACCCCAGTTCCCGCCATCCCCAGTTAACCAAGTCAAGACCATGCTAAGTTATCAAGTTTGTCTACCACGCAGAGCTAGATACTCCATGGCACCGTCCAGTAAGTGGTACAGTACAGCCCAATTCCCTCCCCCCCCCCCTTCTGATTCTCTGAGGGCTACGAGCTGTACGCTGTCGACAGGAAGCAGACGTCGCTCACGCAACAGCCGGAAATCCATTGTCCACTGGTATTATCTCTCCAGGTTACAGATCATGTTCCGTGACAGACACTGGAGTGGACTGATGCGGGTCACCGCACGTTGATCACTCACCAGCTGCTGATGCAATTGCCACAAAGCATCACATCTCGGCCCGGGCATCTCATGACATGCATGGCACGGCGGTACAGACGTGATACAGGTTTGTCACATCTCGGTCCAGGGGGTCCACTGGACAGTGTAATCGGCCTGAGAGATACTGAACGGGGTTTGTCAAAGCTCATGCCACAAGAAGAACCATCTCCGCGTCGACAACATGCGACCTTCATAGTACTGACGGGGTGGTGGTATGTACATACTTACATGCCGTTTAGCCCCAAGTGCCCAGGTACCCGATTCCCCCGCCTTCGTTATCAAACTTCTCCAGTACAACGGGATCCGTAGTGTTACAGATTGCAAGGAGTTCACATGCTCACAAACTACGACGCACACGCCAAGCCCAAAGCTGTGCTGGAGAGGAGCAACACCAGGCTGCTTCGCGCCGCTCATCTACTGTACGTACGAATCCAGTCAATTCTGTGATCAGTGGCTGCGTGCGAGTGGAAGGCTATCCCAGCACGGCCGCAATGACCTCAGAGCGGCGCAACTGCCATGTCCTTTAGCTGAGGCACAGTGCGTGTTCTATGCAGAGTGCTGCTTCTGAACTACATAGCGTCATTTGCTTAGATGGCAGTAGTTGCAATACTGTTCAACAGGTCGGGTCTACGGTATCTATGGGGCCACAACCGCAAAAACCTGGCTATACATGGTCATCTGGTGGCCGGCGACGGCGACGCGACTCACAATCCCACGAGCTGCGTGCCTTGGCCCGGCGATACGTACAGGGGATTCCGTATCACAATGGCACACCCGGTTTGTCCATGATCGTCTCCCGCCGCGTCCAGTGTGGCACGATCTAGGACGAGCGGGCGCGGGAAGCCGTTTCGTTGGCGACGAGCGACCAGCCTGCTTAGTGCAGGAATATAAGAGCTGCAGAACCGAAGCAGAGACGCAACAACTGGCCCCCCAACTTCTCTCCTTTTCTTCACAGCAGTCAGCCCGCAACCGCAACTAATATGCGCTTCTCCCTCGTGACCATTCTTGCCCTCCCGGCTCTCGCCTATGCCCAGGACACTTCGCCCAACGCCGGAGGCGCGACCGACGCATCGAACGACACCCCTACCGAGGGAATCAACACCGCCTCGACGCCGTCGGGCCAGGAGCGGTCCACTGAAATCATTACGACCTTCGTCTCGCACAGCGTGCCAACCACCGGCAAGCCTACTGCCACTCCTACGGTCACTCCTACGGTCGACACTGCCGTCACGGTGGCCACTAGCCTTACAACTGATCCCACGGGAGCCATGGGGCAGACAGCGGTCTCACCTTCTCCTTCTGTTGGAGGAAGCTCTTCGGGCGGAGCAGTCGGCGGATCGTCCATCGAAAACAAGGCTACGGGCGACACGAATGCGACTGGAGCCGCAACCTCACCTGCCACGTCGCCGACCTCCACCAATGGCGCTCAGCAGAAGGGTATCGCCGGGGTTGTCATTGCCGCTGCGGTGTTCGCGGCTGTCATCTAAGCGTTCCCGACGGCCCCTCACACTGTACATAGAGACGCTCCCCCCCATAGTATTAGTCAACGCGGGTGCATCAACTACGGCACTACTGCCACCGCCTCTTCTGAAAGTTCCTCTTCACCGGTCTTGGCCTTTTTGCGTGACAAGAGTTGTTCGCGGAGTGCCTTGCGTTTACGCTCGGCGATCAACTTGTCGCGTAGTTCCTTGGCCCGTTGCTCGCTGTCGGGAGGCGGAGTGGCCGGGGGTGGAGTCTCCGCAGATGCATCCGACACGATGTCACTCACATGTCCCTTGGCAATTGCCAAGCGCTCAAGCAGGCTCTGTCGTCTCTCGGCTGCACCCTTGATATTGATGCCAGCAGCTGGGATAGCAGGATCCAGTGTCAATCCGTGGTCCACCGCGAGAGCAGCCGCACTGGCGGCCTCGCGCTTCCTCTCCCTGGCGCGCGCACGCTGTTCCTTGCGTCGTCGCCGCTTGTCCCTTCGTCCAACTTCGGCGGCGTACTCTGGGTCCACCCAAGAGTCGGCTTGGTCCCAGCGCCGCTCGCCTCGTGCTGGCTCAGGGCGGAATATGTCGGAGCGTGTGATGTCACGCGAGCGGGACCGCCGGCGTCTTGATGGCGAGCGCGAGTATGCTGACGAATCGTCACTGGAGTGCGAGCGCCCGCGGGACTCGGAACGGCCAGAACTCGTGGCGCTGAGCGAGTGCGATGACAAACGACCTCTTTGAGCCTCGAGGAAAGGTCGGCTGGGTTGTAGATCGTACTGCACAACCTCATCGTATGCGGCTAGCTCGGCGTAGGGCGACCGCAAAAAGGCGTACAGCTCGTGAGCCAAATGTTCCGCAGCCTGTGGATACGTCTCGTCGACAAGCGGCTCCAGGAAGCGCACGCTCGCTTCCGATCGGACGTCAACAGAGCGGAGGAATGCGACAATGTGGTCAACGAGGCCGTCGACGTCGTCGGGTGGGGCCCACACACGCAGCTCTCTGCGGAGGAACAGGCGTGCACGCTCGGCGGTTGCTCCGTCCTTCGTAATGTCGCGGGGGGACGGGTTGGCTCGGAAGCCTGTGTAGCCATTACTTGCAACATGCTTGGCGAACAGTCCGCGCGCATAGACATCTCTCCGACGAGCCACTGCTGCCTGCTCGGCGCGCCAAGCGTCCTTGCGTGTCGGAGAGGGAGAGGCAACGCGGCGACGCGCAAACGGGCGTTCGGGGAGGGGAGGGAGAAAGAACTGGAGCGTCAGCATCGTAAGCCTACGCAAGCCCACCTTTGTCGGCATCGCAGAGCCGAGGTCGTGCAGGAGGCAGTCGGACATTGGTGCGTTGCAAAGCGGACATCGTCGCGACTGGTTGGCCCACACACCTATGCAGGTAAACTGCATGTCAGTGGTCGTCCAAGGTTACAGGAGGTACAGGAGACTCACACAGAACTCGTGTCCACACTCTCCTGCTGCTGTGCGATCCACGAGCGTTGTAAGGCAGATGCAGCAGCGCTCCTTGTCGGCGTCCTCGTCAACAACATTGTCGGCCGCAGCGTGGGTTGGGCCCGCGACGCTTGATGGCCCAGCCGCTGCATTGGACATCGGAAGTGGTGTAGCTAGGGAGTCAGCACTTGCAATCTATAGTACAGGTTACGAAACTGACGAAGCTGAGCGGGCGACATGGCTGGCTATAGCTCTGTTGGGTGGGTTGGAATGGGAAGGGCAAACAAACTGGGCCAGCCGTAAATGACGTGATGGCGAAACGTAATGACCGGCTGTGTTTTCGAGCCAAGCCGTAAGCCGTAAGCTGGGGGTCGTATGGGTGATTCGGTGCGCGAAGCTGTCAAAGTGGGACCTTGACGTGTCTGATCTCTGAGAGTGTGGGTGTGTGGGTGTGAACACGGCTGGGAGAAAAGTGGGCGAAGCAAAGTCGACGGTCGGTGTGTCTATGCGAGATCCCATAGACTGGGGCCCGATGCGGCGGCGAGAAGAGAGGCCTGTGCGTTCCCGGTGTCCCGCCGAGAGGTGTGGCCAGTGGACCGCAGTTGCAACGCCGCCAAGCCCCAGGCCCGCAGGACCGCTGGCCGGATTCGAAACACGGACCACGCGTTGATGCTCCCGTCCGCGCGTCCGCACGTCCGCACGTCCGCCCGTCCAGGACGGCCACACGACGTGACCCTCACCATGTGGATGCGACCGGATGGCGCACAAACGCATCGCTCATTCCGGCTCCAAACTCTGCTGCTGTGCCGGGCCCGGTCTGGAAAGTGTGCAAACATGTGCGCCGCGCTGTGTGTGGCCATGATGCCAGTGGGACACCTCATGGACCATGGGGACCTTATGGACGCAGATGAGTCTACCCGCCTCTCTCGTCGAGAGGGTGCCATGGTACACAAACGGCCATCCTCCAATTGGCCACTGCTGCTCCTAGACGCTTTACTCGGCGCCGGTCCGAGCAGCCGCGGTACAGTGAACCCTGTTCATACACGCAATGGCGACCGGCGCCGCCCCGCAGCCACTGGCGACTGGCTCTAGAAGCAATCGCCGACACTCCGACAAGCGCACAAAAAGACAGCGCCTAGCCACCCAGAGCAGCACGGAAAGACAGAAAGACGGGCGCCTCGTCGCCAACCGTAAGCCATCCAAGACCTGCCAGTCTGGCATGACCTATCCCTCTTGAGGCCAACTGTTCCACCGTTCACCGGCGGAGACGGTGTGCTGCTTTTGAGGTTATATCCCACGACCGGCAAGCCCTGCATTGCGAACGTTGCGCTCCCCTATCTTCGCGCCCAGCCGTCCTCTTCCACTGCGCTTGTATTACAAAAACTATACGGGTTCTTCCTTAACAGTGGGCTCAACTCCCTCAGTTGGCTCCATTTTCACAGCTTCCACTTTGACGTCCTCCTCGTACGCAATCTCAACCTTGGGTCTGCCGTTCACTTCATCCTCTGCAGTGAACGTGTATGCAACTTGCTTGCGATTCCCAGCATTGACGGCCACACGTGAAGGACAGAGCTTTTGCTGACCGAGCAGACAAATATCGCAACGGGGCCCGACGGGCAGGCAAATGACCTTACTGTCAACTTCCTTTCACACAATGTTTCGTGCTCACCTGACCAAATCCCACGAGCATTGGGTTGATAGGCTTGTGCAGCTCAGATGGAAGCCACGACTCGAGATTGATCCTGAGAGTGAGCACTGTATAGCGGTTTTCAACCTGCCTGGTCTCTTCTGGCGTCTTGGTTGGCGGCTTGTGCCACTTGAGGCGGTTTGTGATGCGATGTACGTGGACGTCTACACCAATACCAGCATTGCTTATCGTGTCAGCCACAGCCTGTATTCTCAAACCCACATGTCCCAGGCAACTTGAAGTGCCAAGAAGCCCATTTTTGGCCCCACACCCTTGAGCTCACATAACTCCTCAATGGTCTGGGGCACATCGCCTTTGCCGTCTCCTGGTCGTTCGAGGAGCTTGCGCGCTGCTGCCTGAATATACTCGGACTTTCGACGCCAGAAGCCGACCTTGCTAATGGCTTCGGACACAATGTCGGCAGGAGCTATGGCAAGCGTTTCTGCGGAGAGCCCTCCTGGTAGAGCGTTGTGCAGGTTGAGCACGGCCTGCGACGTGACGGCGTCTTTGGTCTGTGATGACAGCATCAGAGATATGAGGACGTGGAAGCGAAGCGTCTGCTGTCAGCAATGTTGAACGCTTCATGGTCCCACCTTTGCATCCAGTCCCTCGGCGGTTCGCGGTCGCTCGCAACCCCTGCACCATTAGCATGGCCTCAGCCCGCCAGAAAGACATACATGGTGTCGACTGGTGCATCGATGCCAGCTCGCATTCGCTCAATCAGCGCATACTGCTCGCGCCACTTGGCAGGTTCGGGGTGCGCCTTTGACCTCTTGGCCAAGGGAAGACCTTTCTTGGGCGTGGCCGAGCCAGAGGAAGGCAGAATCGGCGTGGTGTCCTCCAGCTTGACAAGTGGTTCGTCGTCCTCTGCCTTGACTGATGGCGTCTTTGGTTCGAGTTTGACCCTTTTTCTGGGTGGCGCAGCAAATGCATAGCTGGAGAGATTTAAAGAGGTCGTCGTCTCATCGTCTGCAGTGCGCGTGGTTGATCGTGTTGACCGACGCAGTGAGGTGTAGGAAGAGCTCGACGGCAGGTCTGGCTCAGCCTTGACTTCTGAGATGAGCGAGACGCGTGAGTTGACCGTTGAAGTCGTCGCCTTGAGCAATGGAGGCGCCATTTTCGAGCGCAAACAAGCTAACACAGTCGTTCGTCGCAGAATTTTGACAATGGAAACGCTTGTTCCGGACGATGGTAGAGTGCAAAGTGGGCAGTTGAAAGCAAGGCAGACACGCGCGTTGCGTGCGGTGGGTGTTTTGACTGGGATGGACTCAGGTGACGACTTTCCCACGGTCGAACATCTGCCTTCAGAAAAGTCTTGCGGTCGCTTGTTGTGACCTCTCCGGACTCATCGTCCTTCTCCTCGTCGTTCTTGCACGCACTTTCCAGCAGACTTCAGAGGACACCGCCCTCTGACAGCTTGACAGCTCAACAACCATGGCCTCTCCATTCAACCTCCTTACAGCGGGAGCCCGTTTCGACAAGTCGCGCTTCCAAAAGGACATTCAGCTCTTCGACGTGAGTAACCCCCATCCATGCCATGTCGCCTCCAGCTGACCCCCGTAGAAAAAGGAGAAGACCAAGAGCAAAGGAAAGGGCAAGGCAAAGGAAACCTCTTCAGCCACCCTCCCGCAGTCTCTCAACTTCTTTGGAGACCACTCCGCCTCGGCGCCCAAAGCCGCTCCCGTTGACGACGAGTCGGACTCTGAGTCTGACTCGGACGCCGAATCGTCTACGTCCCACACGTCCATCCCTGCCCCGCCCAAGCAGAAGATTACCATCACCGGCCCCGAACCCCTTCCTTCTTCCCTCTCCACCGAGTTTGACTCTCTCTTCACCTCATTGCCTGAATCCTCTCTCAAGCGACCACTCTTGCGCGCGCTGTCCGATGCCAACATCCACTCGCTCTGGGGTGTTCAGTGTGCGGTCGGTGGCTCGCTTCTCGCCGGCAATGACACGATGTGTATTGCCCCTACCGGTTCCGGAAAGACCCTCTCATACCTCCTTCCCACTCTCGTGTCGCTCGACAAGCCTGCGCGCAAGCTAGTCGCTGAGGGTGAAGGCAAGGGTATTCGTGCCGTTGTCCTCGTCCCCACTCACGACCTTGCTGTTCAGATTCACGGTGTTCTCAAGGCCATTACCGCCAATGGCCGCTGGCGCTGTATGGTTCTGAGCAAAGCCACTCAGACCGCTGTCTGCGAGTCGGCTCCAGGAAGCGTGAAGCTGGAGGCCGGATCGGATGACGAGGCCGACAGTGACGCCGAGTCGACTGGCAGTGTGAACGAGTTTGCAACCAAGGCCTCGGGTACCGGTCTTGGCATTGACGTGCTCATTGCCACCCCCGAGAGGTTGCATCATCTGCTTGAGCGCAAGCAGGTGTCTCTTGCCGAGTAAGTACCCCTCGTCTTTTCAGGCAGCATCCAACTGACATTTCAGCACCCGCCACCTTATTCTTGACGAGTCTGACCGTCTGCTGTCACCCGATTTCCTTCCCCAGGTCGAGCCTGTTGTCGAGGCATGCACAAACGCCAAGGTGCAAAAATGTCTGTTGTCCGCCACGATGCCCGCCGGTGCTGAGGCCCTCGCTCGTCGCTGGCTGAAGGACGCCGGTGTCCGCGTTGTTGTTGGCCTCAAGGACTCTGCCGTGACGACCGTCGACCAGTCGCTCCTGTATGCTGGTTCCGAGGCAGGAAAGCTTCTTGCGCTGCGCAACCTCATCGCTGAAGGCGGTCTTCCCTACCCGTCGCTCGTCTTCGTTCAGTCGATTGAACGCGCAGACGAGCTTGCCAAGGAGCTTGTTCTTGATGGCGTGCGTGCGGAGGCTGTCCACTCGAGTCGCGGAAAATCCAAGCGCGACGCCGCTATTGCGGCTTTCCGCGCCGGTACCGTCTGGGTGCTTGTCGTCACCGAGGTGCTCGCCCGTGGTATGGACTTCCGTGGCGTCAAGGTGGTCGTCAACTACGATTTCCCGCAGACTGTCCAGAGCTACATCCACCGTATCGGTCGTACTGGTCGCGCTGGTCGTCCAGGCAAGGCTGTCACCTTCTTCACTATCGAGGACGGCGCCTACCTCCGCACGATCGCCAATGTGCTCCGCGCTTCGGGCTGCCCCGTACCCGAGTACACACTTAACCTCCCAAAGCCGTCCAAGAACTTGAAGCGCAAGCTCGCCAAGGCACCGATCAAGCGCAAGGCTGTTGGTGGCGGTGGTCGCGATGTGGCGCGTGAGCAAGCTCGCAAGAAGCGTGCCATGGTGGAGGCGAGCAAGCGTCGCAAGGGAAAGGAGGGCAAGGACGAGAAGATGGACGACGAATAGACAGAGTGTTGCAACTATAGAGACCACATATGCACCCATTGGCATCCATGCTTGCGTACAAACCCATAGTCCTTGCTACACCATCTATGTGGACACGACAAACTGCCTCGTGCCATCATTGCCAACCCTCCAAAATCACCAAGCTCCTACTCGTTGGCTACCCACTTCTCCACAACGACCCAGTCGTCGCCGCCTGTCGCCTTCATCTCTTTGATCAACTCGTCGTACACCGCCCACCACCAGGAGTGCAGGTCATCGTAGTCGGTCATGCTGGACTGGTCTGGAGTGCTGCGTACAGCCTCCAGCAGGCCGTATGGAAGGGGGGGACGTCCGTGACCATTAATAGCAGGAGTGACGAGGTCGCGTGTGATTGCTTGGGAAGGACGCTTCGACCATGGCTTTTCCAGAATGTAATGCAGCAGGCGCACCTCGTCGTCTGCCCAAATGTTCTTGTGTACCGCACGCTCAGTCTTGAGCGAGTTGGCCCACCAGGGAAGGACACGCCATTTGCCGCGGAACACCTCGGCGAGGACATCCTGGTCGGGGAACTGGGCATCCGCAATTGTGGGGGAGGTGTTGAGGTGGTCGACAAGACGGTCCATAATCTGCGTCGAGGGGCGGAGGACAACCACGCCCGAGTTGAGCAAGTGGGCAGTACGAGGCGCGTCAGGCTTGGGCTGTGGGACATTGTGGAGCTCAGTCGGGCGGGACTGATGTGACAGCGAGCAGTTTGCCGGAACCCAGTCGGCCGGGTAGTGGGGGAACTTGAACGGGTTGCAAGTGCACGCCGGTGACGCTGCAATCTCGTCCTCAGCGAGAGGAATGTCGAACAGCTCGTCCATACCGCGCAGGAAGATTGTGTCGGCATCAATAAGGATGAGGCGCTCAAACTGGGCGAGGCCAAAGACTTGGAGCTTTGTCCAAGTGTCATGGAACCGATCAAACTTGGCGTCAAAGCCGGCGTGCGCACCCTCGGCAGGCTTGAGATGATCAATGTCGATCACCTCCATGCCACGTCGCCGGATGACGGCACGGTGTTCCTCATCCAGCGAGTCGGTGGCAAGGACGACGAGCGGATACGCCGAGACGGAGACGAGGGTGCGGTGGAGCGCGAGGAGGCCTTTGTTATCAGCTCGAGTAGATAGTGGTGATTGGCCTGAACGTACCAGGAACATAGTTTGGGCGCGTGACGAGGGCAGCCCACGCTTTGTTCGGGGAGGACATTGTTTGTGGTGTTGCGGAGAAAGCAAAGCGCAAGAAACTTTCGGCGCACGTTGTTGCGTTCCGTTCTGTTGCATCGTACCGTCTCGGCGTCGGCGACTCCATTCCATGCCAATGTCGCCATCGCAGAGACACCCCATAGCCCCCCACACCCCCGGTTGACTCCGGATGACTCGTCGCCGGTTACGTAACATTAAATGATTACCCTCGGTGACCTTGAGATTATCAGTCGTAGGGCTGTCGTCAGCCACAAGACTCTGGCGGCGGACTGGACTGGTTGGGCTTGTGGGCTGGTGGGCTTGTGCAACACAGCATGTGAACCAGCACCTCGTGCTCCGCGCAGGCCAGATGGGCCTCTGGGTCAGCCGCACATTTATGCCCACCCTTCTTTAACCCGCCGTCGTATAGCACGTATTGCTCTGGCGCTTCTTCCGTTGTCGGTCAACTCGGAGTCGGTGTGTTATCGGCGAAAAAACACACTGGCCGAGAATACTCCATCCCGACGGGGCCATCGGTCCGGCACGAACAGGCTGTCACATGTTGGCATGTCATATAGGCTGGGCAGAGACGTGTATATCGGACCCCAATGCCCACCAACTACTCACCCATCTACTGGATTATACACCATGACCAAGTCTGCCACTGAATTCCTCAAGGTTGAGGGCAAAAACATCGTCGTCGATGGCAAACCCATTATCCTAAAGGGCGCCGGTTTGGGCGGATGGAGTGAGTCATTTCCATAACATCGAGATTGACAAATAAGTGAACATGGAGAACTTCATCACTGGATACCCTGGCCACGAGTACCAGGTCCGCGCTGCTCTCAAAAAGGTGCTTGGACAGGAAAAGTACGAGTACTTTTTCGACAAGGTGAGGGAAAGCCGCTCCGCAACGCCAACTGATTCCAGTTCCTCGAGTACTTCTTCACCGAGGAGGATGCCAAGTTCTTCGCTTCGCTTGGGCTCAATTGCATTCGCCTCCCCGTCAACTACCGCCACTTTGAAGACGACATGAACCCCCGTGTCTTCAAGAAGGAGGGGCTGAAGCATCTTGACCGCGTCATTGACCTCTGCTCCAAGTATGGCATCTACACTGTCATTGACTTGCATGCTGCTCCCGGTGGGCAGAACGTTGACTGGCACTCGGACACTGGAAACAACCAGGCTCTTTGTGAGGAATTTGCAGTGTGATTTAGAGCTGACTCCAGTCTGGGTTCACAAGGACTTTCAAGACCGCACCATCCTCATTTGGGAGGAGCTCGCTCGTCACTACAAAGACAACACCTGGGTTGCTGGTTACAACCCCCTGAACGAACCTACCGACGAGGAGCACGTACGCCTCCTGGACTTTTACGTTCGCGTTGAAAAGGCCATTCGTGCCATTGACCCCGACCACATTCTCTTCCTCGACGGTAACACCTTCGGTGCCGACTTTAGCCACTTTGGCGAGCCCCTCCCCAACTCGGTGTACGCATGCCACGACTATTCGAGCTATGGGTTCCCCAACCCCCCCGAGCCTTTCACAGGCACTCCAGAGCAGATTGCCTATCACGAGAAGCAGTTTGCACGCAAGTGCGACTATATGGCAAAGATCGCAGGGCCCATCTGGAGTAAGTCCTCCTGGTGATTCTTGTCAACCATCTGACCTTGGCAGACGGCGAGTTCGGTCCAGTGTACCAGCAGGCCACGGACGGCATTCCTAACTGGGAGAAGATCAACGAGGAGCGCTACGCTGTCCTCAAGACCCAGCTCTCAATCTATGCCCGCTCCAACGCGTCGTGGTCCATCTGGCTGTACAAGGACATTGGTTTCCAGGGCATGACCTATGTCAGTGAAGACACTGCCTACATGAAGCTGCTAGCCCCGTTCCTCCAAAAGAAACGAGAGGTTGCTGCCGACTCTTGGGGTTGCGACATTACGCCCGTCAAAAAGGTGTTTGAGCCCTTCGTCGAGTGGCTTAGTAAGGCCGCGCCATCCACGGACCAGCGTTATCCGCCCATGTGGAAGACGGACAAGCACCTTGGCCGTATCGTTCGCAACTGCCTCATGTCCGAGGAGCTGTGCGCCGAGTACGCGTCCTACTTTGAGGGAAAGACCGAGGCCGAGCTTGATGAGCTTGCCAAAAGCTTTTCGTACGAAAACTGCAAGCAACGTGTCACGCTCAACGAGATTTTGCAGGAGGACGGACGCAGGGCGTTGGTTTGAGCCTTGAGGTGGAAGCCAAGCGGATGAATGTAAGCAGAATAAAGTGGATTAGCTTCTTCCATAGCAACCATTACTGCAAAAATAACATGACGTGCTGCACACTTGCCTCCTAGTCCATCTCGGGATCATAGTTGACGGCCTCGACGCTCCGCACACAGAGCTCGTAGTATCCCTCCCTGTCCAGCGCATGTGGGGTCAGGACGGGGGCGGGACCCGCAGAACCCACACGGTGGTACGCACCGGCCACAGCCGGCTTGGCGTACGAAGGTGCAGGCATACCGGCGGGGCGGTCCGACGCCAGAAGCTCCTCCAGCTCGGCGTCTGGCTCTTCATCGACACCAGGACGGCCAAAGCCACCAGCAGCCATAATACGACCGCGCTCAATGGCAGCCTGCTGGGCAGGAGTGGGGGCAATGGCATCGTCACGTCCACCACCAAGGAGAGCGAAACCGAACGTGCGGACCTTCTGCCTCATCATCGTAATCTGCACCTCGGATGTAGTGCCCATGTTGGTGAGGAGGAATGACGAGATGGGGAGGTAGAGAGTGGTGAACTGCAGGCCAGTGCAGTGCAGGGGGTCAAGAGTGGCACCAGATTGGGTGGATGTGGAGTTGGAGGGAAGATCCAAACGGTGCTGGAAGAGATCCGACCTATGGAGTCAGCAGAGGCAACATGGAACAACAACGTACTTGACGGGACCAGCAGTCTGGATGTTGACGACCCAGCGGCTCCTCCATGCCTCCAAACCACGGTACGCGACCTCGACCTTGATGTGCGAGTACAAGTCAAGGTTCCAGGTATCGTCACCAAACAGGGATGGGCGTGACTTGTTACGGAAGCCTGCGTAGCCTGTGCGGATCTGTCCGGCGTATTGAGGAGGCACTGCCAGTGACATGTTGCCATGGAATGCAATGTGCGACAGGCCGCCCTCGGCTTCTTGTGAGGGCACCGCAGTGAGCTCATTGGTGCTCAGACCTCCGATGTCGATGTCACTGCCGGTGGCAAAGTCCGAAGGGGGGTTCACTGGCGGCTGGGCATCGGTGAACGAGAAGATCGGGAGGGCAGTGCTGTTAGGCTGAGGTTCCATCCGCAAGACTGCCGCGTCAGCCCAACAGGAACAGAGAGCAATTACCCACCCTTTGCGGTGTTGCGGCGGAAGATATCAACCGAGCGGCTGAGATATGTCTGGAACGGAGATGCCGACATGGTGGAGTTGGCGAAAGGGAAGAACAACATCAAGTCTCACGGCCCATAAAGCATCTTCGTCATGTTCAACTTTCGGCCGAGCGGGAGCAAAAGATGTGGAGGTCGTCCACCTCGTTTTCTATTGTGTCTCTGCAGCAGGCCGTACTCACGTCGTCACGACACATGCATTCTAATCATTCTCCTGATAAACAACGTCTAAAACTGGTGGTCGTACATGCTACGGCGCTGCCCAGCATACGAATGAGATTCATCGTAGACCTGGTCCAGACCAAGCTCGGCTGGAGTGTAACCACCATACGTCGAGTTGCGGTTACTCGCCACACGACTGCTGGATGCGGTTGAGAGCCGGCTGTTGCGCCTCGTGTCCCGGTCAAGATCCATGCTGGTGCCCGACTGTGCGCGAGCCTTTTCGCGTGCTGCGAGGCATTGTTTACGCGCCTTGGTGATGGTCGCAATCCAGTCGACGCGCTCCTTGTTGCTCGTCGCCTTGAGGCGAACGCTGTCATTCTTGCCACTGTGGCCAATAACGAGGGCAAACGAGACGTCGTCGCGACCCTGCTGCAAGGTAAGGTCGTGGAGAGGCACCGGCTGATGCAGGTAAGCACAAGTCAGAAGTTTCCTGCGCTCACCATGCGATAAAGGTTCCGGCTCTCGATGAGGATGAGGACATCGGTGCACAGCACCATCCACAGCTTGCGGCCCGACTTGGCCTTGTTCACAGCGCCCTCTTTGAGAAGCTTACGTGGCCCCTGGTACTGCGTCGGTTCGGTGAGGTCGATACGTCTGAATGGTCAGCTACACTGCAAACGTAACACTCAACTCACCCTTCGCCGCCGACCCATAAGTCCTCGGACAGGACGCGCAGTCGCTCGCTGCTCTCAGACTCGCGAACGTCCTCGTTGATACGGGCCACAGTGTTTTCCGCATCCGTGAGCGCACGCTGCACGTTGTCGAGGTCCTGGTCCGGCGTGGTGTACTTTGCAATCTGGCGGAGGAGGAGCGGGTAGCGCGTGATACGCTGCATGGGCTCGAGGAGGAACGACGACAGGTCCAGACCGCGAACGGAGGGGTTGTTGAGCTTGATATCCTGTAGTGCGGCCTCAAGTTCGGGCATAGACTTGCGGAGTTGAACGAGCATCTTGCGCGCTGTATCCTGGTTGACACAGTAGGGCATGTAAACACCAAAGTTCTGGCAGTGTTCGGCGAGAATGTCCCCAATAACGTCCACATACAGGCGACACGCCTTTTGACGGTCCTCCAGCGCCGAGAGAAAGAACGAGTTGAACATGAGAATGTCCTCGACATTGGCAAAGATGACAGTGAGGGCGCGCTCGTCGAGGATTGTCATGAGCTTGGCATAGAAGACGCCCACAATAAGCTGCAAGTCGCGCACATAGGTCGACTCGGTGCCGATAAACTCGAAAATAGATTCCTGGCGTTTGCGTTCCTGTGGGTCCATGGTGCTCAATACACTCTGGTCAACAAGACTCGACCATGTCGATCCAAAGTTGTCTGGCATTGGCGACTCCGCCGGCGAGTCGGTCGGACCGCCACTGACAGGTCCACTGATGAGTGGGCTGCTGATGGGTCGGCTGATGTTGAGCTTTGACGACGCAGGCCTGTCCATGTGCTGGGTTACTCCCATGCGCGAGAGGAAGCCAGAGAACCCCGCCTTGCCCGCGGACATGAGCGAGGGTGATGGCGATGGGCCGGGCGTGGGAGGCAGAAGAGTGGCGAGGTTAGGCCCGGGTGACGCGGCAGTTGAGTGGCGCCTGGGACCCACAGGTCGTGCGCGCGATTCGGCGAGGAACTGCTCATACCGCGCGTAGGCGTCTTGGACCTTGATCTCTGACTGCTCGCCCTGGTCGAACCTGGGTGACAGCGGTGAGGCTTCAGTTTGCGACGGGGCCGTAGTCTCGGCTGCGGGACGACGGATTGGCACAGCGGGGGCTGGGCGGCGGCGTCCCTTCGGCTTACCACCACGGCTGGGAATGCCTGGTGGCTCGCGACGAATCTTGAGGCCCGCAGCAGCCAGCGCCTTTTGCCTCTCGGCCTCGCGGCGCTTCCGCTCAGTGTCCTTGTGCTCGCGCTCTTCGGAATCTCGCTTCTCTGCTTCGGTGTCGGGAGTGTCCTGCTCAGTGTCACTTTCCTCTTCATCCGAGGACCAAAACGACAGGACGCTGTCGTCGGACGACTCGTCGCCATCATCGGCATCGACATCGTATTGCCCAATCGACATTCCACGGGAGCGCACAGCAGGGGCAGCGGTGAGGGTGGCGCCGAGCGGCACTGTAGCAAGGACAGGCGAGGCAGTGAGGGGCGTCTCAATGGTGGATTGGGGCTCTTCGACAATGGTAGGGGTGGGTTCACCGCGTTCAATGGTTGTTGGGGCAGGGTCAATGTTAGTAGTGAGGACTTGGGGGAACGGGTGGTCTACAACTGGGGTAGGAGTTGTGCTGTTTGGTGTAGGTGGCGTAGAAGCTGTGTTTGATAGCGTTGGTATTCGTTTGCATTTCACGAGAGGGAAGGAAACATTCGAGCGGGCAGAAAATGGGAAGATATTTAGCCTGCGTCAAGCATGGTAAACAGACGGAAAGATAAAAGGAAGCTGGTGGGGCGGGGGTACTAACCAAGGAGCTCCACGTACGCGGCTGGGACGAGAAGAATCTCGCCCAGCTTTTCGACCTTCCACCAGTCCGGGTCCGATTGGTCGACCACGCCGAGAGCCTCGCCAGCCGCAAAGGACAGCTCCTCGGGGCCGTTTCCAGTGTAGTCGTAAAGCGCCTGGCACTGCTTAGCTGTGGGATTAGTAAAACATCATCGAAAGTCAACCCACCAATGCAGGGCTCGACGTAAGAGCTGGGGATCCATCCAGCAGAACCGTCCGACAGCGTGGCATACCACCAAGGGCCGCCAGCCTCCTTGGCCGGGTGGGCATCGAGGACAACATTCTCCTTGAAGGCTGTGTGTCCTGTTTAGCAAAGAGCATCACGTGCACGTGTTGTACTTACCAAGATCGCCGCTGAACGAGCCGCCGGCGTAGTCGTAAAGAGTACGAGCGTGGAGGGTAATACCGAGGTCAACATCGTCGAGGCTGGGGCCGTCATCGATGGACGCAGCGGCCATCTCTGCAACAGGAGCTTCGGGCTGAGGCTGTTCGCGTTCCTCCTCCTCGCGAGTAGGCTCGAGTGAGACGTTCTCGCCGAATGAGGCGGCAGGGGTTTGGTGGTCGGCCGCAAGGCTGCCGTACCAGTCAGTAGACTGGCGGTTGGAGTTGCGGGGCACAAAGTCCTCGTCTTCCTCGTCGGCATGTTGGGGCTCGGGGTTTGGGGACTCAGTGTACTGGGGCTCGGCATACTGGGCTGGAGGCGAAGGAGGCGAGGCAGCCACGGCGTTGATGTGTGCAGGAGGCGCCGAGTCGCCGACAACACGCCCCGAGATACCAGGACCGCTCTTGTCCACAGTCTCGGCGTGACGCAGCCTCGAACCACCTTGGATCGCGGAAAGGAGAGCCGACATGCCTCCACCAGAAGGAGCACCGCCGCCAAGCTTGGCAAGAGCCGCGGGGGCAGCCTTGGGAGCAGGAGGAGGGGCAGTGTTTGCGTCGGCCGATCCGGGACGCGAGCCACCGCCAGTAATGTTGCCGAACAGAGCAGACGCGAGAGCGCCACGCTTGTCACGCGAATGGGCATACTCGTCGTCGGAGCTGTCCGAGTCGTCCTGGTCCCTCTCGTGAATGACATCCCAGTCGTCGTCAGGTGGAGGAGCCGAGTTGGTACGAACAGGAGCGGTGAACGCCGGTCGAGGAGGAGCAGGTGCGGGAGGGGGAGGGGGAGGGGGTGGCGCAACGGCCACAGGTGGCTCCGGGGCAGGAGGAGCAGGCGGCGCGGGGGGAGGAGCCGGGGCAACTGGAGGAGTGGCAGCGACAGGAGGCACAACAGGTGCTCCAGTAGCAGGGGGAGGGCGGTAGAAGGGATTGAAGCCACCGCTGGCAGAAGTCGAAGGCGACTTGGGCATACCGGGAGAGGTGGGGACGGCTGCATCGGCCGTGGGCTTGCGGAAGGGGTTGTGGGTACCAGCCGAGCGGTCGGTAGGAGGCTCAACAACAGTGGGAGGAGGAGCGGCAGCAGCGGCAGAACGAGCCTTGCGGGCAGCCATCATTTCCTCCTCTTTGCGGAGCTCAGCCTCCTCTTCCTCTTGGAGACGCTTCAGCCTCTCACGACGCTCGGCAATGCTCGCCTGCCTAGCTTCCTCCTGGCGACGAAGCTCAACCTCTTCGGGGTCCTCAGCGGGGACTGCCCGCGAAGTTGGGGGAACAGGAACAGCAACGGGAGGCTTGGGCGGAGCGGCGTGACGGGGATGAGGAGCAGGAGGCGGGGCAGCATGCTTGGGACGCGGGGCGGGAGCAGGCGGCGCCGCCTTCTTCAAAGCAGACTTGACGGGCGGCGCAGGGGCCGCCTTGGGGGCGGCAGCTGGTGCTTCATCAGAGCCACCAGCAGCAGCGATGCGGGCACGCCTAGCCTCTTCACGAGCAGCCTGCTCCTGGTCGGCAGCCTTGGCCTTCTCCTCGGCCTCTTGACGTTCGCGTGCCAGACGCTCCTCAACTGAGTCGTCCACCGCAGGCTCAGGCGATGAAGATTCGACTCCAAGAGCACGCAGACGGTCTTGGATACGGCGCTGAGCCTGCTCCTGGATATAGGCCTTGCGCTCCTCGGGAGTCATGCTGGCCATCGACTTGGAAGCAGGCTTGGGGGCAGCCTTGGGAGCAGGCGCCGCAGCCACAGCCTTGGGCGCAGGAGGAGGTGTAGGTGCATCGGCCTTGGGGGGAGACTGAGGAGGAAGGGGCGAGCGGCGGTCGCCACCCTCGCGATCACGGTCGTTGCGGTCATATCCTCGGTCGCGATCACGGCGGTCATAGTCGTCGCGTTCGCGGTCACGACGGTCATATTCGTCGCGCGAGTAACCACGGTCCCTGTCGCTGCGGTCCCTGTCGTCGTAGCCTCGGTCGTAGCTATCCCGACGGTCTCGCGAGTCCCGCTCATAGGTACCGCGCAGCCAGCTGCCCTTCTCGCGGTCGTCATAACGTCCGTGAACGTCATTACGCTTGTCGCGAGCACGGGAGGCTCCACGCTCGTCCATGCGCTTCTCTTCCTGGCGGCGCTCTTGCCTGCGTTCGAGCTCGGGGAGCTTTTCGTGCATCAACGTGAGCATCTCGCGCTCGAGCTTGCGGCGCTCCTCGTCCTTGTCGGCGGTACGGCGACCCTTGGAGACATACTCGAGGTCTTCCTTGATACGGCGGACACGGTGCTTGATGTCATCAATTTCTTCTTCAAGGATGTCGTCTTCTTCGTTACGACGGGAACGCTCGCGGTCCGTCTCCTCCAGCATCGACGAGCCCTCCTCAAGCTGGCGACGCAGGTCCTTGATCTCGGCGTCGGCGTCCTCGCCCTTGTAACGCACAGCCCTGCGGTCGAGATGGCGGGACGACGACTTGTAGCCACCAGAGCGGGTGTCGTCGTGCTTGTACACCCTGGCGTCCTTGGAAGATGCAGCCGACACGGGAGTGCCGCCGTAGACGGGCGACGAAGTGTCAGAGCGCGTGTTGGACTCGTGCTTCAAGAGATCGCGCATAAAGTTGACGGTCGTGTCAATGTCGCGCATGGAGTGGGGCACAAGCTCCTCGGGGAGCTTGTCGGGAATAGGGTTTCCGTTGAGTGCACGGTAGATGAGACCCATGGCGATGTGGAACTCGGGCAGGTTGAGCTTGCCACGGTTGTCGACGTCGGACAGGTTCCAGATCTTCATGAGGTCGTCCTGGCCGAGGCCAGCCTGACCAAAGACCTCGCGAGCCATGTCACCCGAGATGAACCCGTCGCCCTTGGTGTCCCAAGCACGGAAGATCTGGTCATAGTCCTTCTTCTCCTGACGCGAGAGGGCCCAGGGGACCTTGGGTGTGCTGGTCGAGGGGTTCTGGATAAGGCTCTGGAACGTCTGCTGGAGAGGCTGGGCCTGGTTGAACTGGGGCAAACCAGTGGCCGAAAAGGGCTGTGGTGTCAGCTAACAGTGGCCATCTATTATCGAGTTAACTCACCTGGCTCATGTTGCTAGGCATAAAGGTCTGCATCATGGCACCCAGACGGGGGTCATGGATGCCAGTTGGCTGCGCACGAAGCCCACCGCCGGGCATTCCAGTGGGCTGGCTCATGAGACCGCCGTGCATCCCGGTGGGCTGGCTCATCATGCCCATGGGCATGCCCGTAGGTTGGCTCATCATTCCACCGGCAGGCATACCAGTGCGCTGGGCCATCATACCACCTTGAGCGCCAGGATAACCCGTCATCTGTGGAGTCATGCCGCCTTGATTGCCAAAGCTACCACGAGGACCAAAGGATCCAGCTGGTGGTGGGGCGTTGAGGAAAGAATACGCACCACCGGTGGGCGTGCCAGCGGCGTTGGGGGTGAGCGACTGGCCCATGGGCTGCTGCTGCTGCTGCTGGGGGAAGCCTGTCGCCATGGGACGTTGCTGCTGTGCAGCTCCAGGGAACCCAGTTTGCTGGGCGCCGAGGTAGCCTCCAGCAGCTGGGCGTTGTTGCTGCTGCTGGTAGGCTGCCGGGTTGTAGCCGTACTGCTGTTGCTGCCACTGGTTTGGCTGCATCGTTGAAAGGATGCCCAGTGGGGTTGGGGGATAAGAGGTGGGTGTTGGGGAGGAGAGAGAGAGAGATGGGTGGAACGGATGGATGACGAGGCGGAGAGCAAGGGGCCCGCACTGGCCAGTCGGTGTGCCCTGGCACATTTCAATGTCAGCCACACAATGTCAGCCTGACACGAGCCGCATACATGTGTGAGACTGACCACCCAGAAGTGACTGTGTGGCCAGCGTACTGCACAGCGGTACAGCCGTCGACCGCAAGTCAATCTTCTGCTATTGTCGCAAAGCATAGGTGGGGTCTTGTTGCGCACTGGACTGGAAACTGTAACATTTGCTGGGGAATGTCACCAATTACAAGGCCAAAGAGGGTGCAGTGTGTCGGCCGCAAATGCCACTCAAGCGGTTGACGCTTGATCGACTGTTTGTATGAATCTGTGGTTTGATCTTGGTTTTGAGTATGGTAGGGGAGACTGTGGACCATTGATTACAGACGTGTCCAGATTGATCTCTCAAAGCACAGGATATTTCTGGAAAATCCGCTTCATTGCGTATTAAAATATACAAATTAACTGGGCACATGTCTGTATGACTGATACTGTTTTATGATCTATGTACACGGAACTCGCTCTAGGATCGTGCGGAGAGAGAGAAGGAAATCGTGGGACTATGTGCCACTAGGCCACAAGCACACGCCCTCCTGGCCGTACCAGTGTCTTGTTCCTCGGGAAGCCAGGCCATATCGCTGGTGTTCATGAGACGCTGGAAACCGCCATCACTTGGGGATGGCGGGCGGCGAAGCGTACGTGAGTGTAGCAACAAACTCGTGCGTGGTGGTGCTGTCGCTGAGGCCCTTGCCAACATTGCCAGGAAGGTTGACACTCTTAGACTCGGGCGTGCCCACAACGGTGTTAATAGAGTTGCCGTCCTCGGTGTTGGGAGCGGCAAGGGCGGCGCGACGGCGGTGCCTGTTGAGGGCCAAAAGGATCTGGCTTGGTTAGCTCTGAACCACGAGCAAGTAAAGTAAGTACCCACAACGGATGTGAGACCGATGAAGCCGCAGATGGGGACAAGGATGACGATGAGCCAGAAGGCGAGGGATTCCTCGTTGCCGACGTCGCCGTAATCAACCAATGGACCGTAGGCACTCTCCAAAGGGGAAGTTGCGTTGACGGTCTGGCGGCCAACGAGCGTGGCAGGAAGGGCTTGGGCGACGGCAGCCATGGCGATAAAGGACAGGATGGAGATGAACATGACGTGCTTTGATTCTGGAGTGGTACCACTGGCTAGGTGTTCGGGTTGTTGGACGTGTGCTGACAATGAAGGGAAAAGTGCACACACTGCGTACCGCTTGCTGTCTTTTAATGCACCACTTTGCGAAAGATACGGATAACTCGGCACGGACGTCTTTCGAATCTATACGGACGCCGCTGACTACTGGGACGCCGTGGCCCGCTGACGGAAGATCGCCGTGCACGCCATTTTCAAACCGCCGGTTCGGCCACGGCCTACGGTGGGTGATGACCGCGTCGGCGTCGCGCAGAATCGGGACGCCAAGACAGCCCAAGGGCAGCGGAATCTCGGACGATGCGTCTTTGCATTTCTCTTTGCGATCGATCTGCATGGCTGGATGTCGGAGGCGATGTGGACTGCTTCACCAGCATAGCTTCTTCACGTGGGTGGCGCTGTTGGATGGATTTTCCGTTCCTGCTCTGGCTGCTCCAGATCAACGCCATGTCTCGCAAGAGAGTGCACTAGCTATACGACACAGCGCAGGTGTAGTG
This sequence comes from Apiotrichum porosum, assembly GCF_003942205.1. Taxonomy (NCBI): domain Eukaryota; kingdom Fungi; phylum Basidiomycota; class Tremellomycetes; order Trichosporonales; family Trichosporonaceae; genus Apiotrichum; species Apiotrichum porosum. The sequence goes on along the minus strand of NW_021167110.1, from coordinate 1,587,220 downwards.
TCTTGTGCTTTGTAAAATCGTGGAACAATGACCGCGGAGCAGTTGGAGGGTGTGGGTACATGGAGTGTGTACATGTGTACCATCGTCGGCCGGTCGGCCGGCCGCGATCGCAACCGAGGCGACAACCTCACTTTTGGCATGCTCGCCGAGGCGACGCAGTCCATGATGCAGCCCATGAGCGGAGCACTATGTACATTCGCTTTATCCATCGCACGCTGCGTCGCTACCGCACCCGAGCTTACTACGAGTGTTTGTGATACATTCCCCGCTGACGACGTGAGGCCATTCGGTAAGGACACTTGCCGGCTGGGGGACGGTCACCAGCTGCGCTATCGACAGAAAAGTCTCAGGCGCCTGGACTACACAGTACACAGTGGGGTCCAACCCCGGCGGGGCGATGAAAGTGAAGCAGGTAGGAAGAGATTCATGGGTCTGAGATCACCACTTGGTGGGCTGCATGCAAGCTCCGTAAACGGACACCTCAAGGGGGCGAGGTCGACCGCAAATGACCCCTCTGGCTGATGTTTCTTTAGACTTGCGCTGTCCCAACCAACCTGGTATTTTGGCAAGACCACAGGTGAAGTAAAGTTTTGACGCTTGGACATGACTCCACCGTCACCTACGAGCTGCCTACGCTTGGATGGTGTGGACGGTGGAGGCACAGTACTGACTAGGGCTCATCTATCGGCCAGGCGTGCAAGTGGCGCACAGACGCTCGGGGAGTGGCAGGTTTGTGAACAGACTTCATTCTTGAGCTCTTGGGGCAAGTGACTCCAGGTTTGTACAGTTTCCTTGTCTTAGAAGATGTAGAGTTCATGGCGCTGTACTTCAAAGTGGCCACAACCGTTGACGTTTCAGCTGGACTGCATGGTCGTTCAACCAGTGGCAGGTAATTGTCCAATGTTTCCTGTCTGTTGCTGAGCTTCCATTTCCTTTGGCATGCACGAATATGTCCACAATGTGGGGTGTGATCATTCTGACTGAAGTCAGTGGCCATAGAACAGCTTGTGCATGCGTGCTGTTCAGAGCGCTGCCATTGTTATGGGTTTGGCGGTCACGAGCCACTAGTTTTGTGACTCATGGTGGTGGCGGTGCTACATACATACATACTGGACGTTGGAGCTGTGTCCTGTGCTGTCACGGTGGTTGGTACCACGCCGCCCACACTCTTGTCCATTGATATACTATACACTCCATGAGTACATGTACGCGGTCCGATCCACGTGGTCATGGACAGACAATCTCTATCATGTCTGGCTTGGGCTGAAGGTACATACGAACTCGCTAACATCTGGGGTGGCACAGTCATCCCGCCAGGCCTAGCTTCGACCAAAGCAGTCGCTTTCTCAACTATACTACATACGCTTCACCCTTGAACACAGTAGAACACAGGTACAACCTCTTGCACATACACACGGCATCCTCCATTACTGCTGCCGCTCCTTGCCCTTTAAAGACTTGTAAGTTGGCGCCCTTCCGAGCTCGTGCAAGTCCTTGTGCGCCTCCTCTGTGCCCGCATTGAGCCAATACGGAGGAACAGGGTCGGGCTCGTGTCCCTGTGCGCGCATCGCCTCGGCCTCGGCAGCCTTCTCATTCTCCTTTTCCTCCATCTTTGCTACCATGGCCGCACTCTTCTCGTCGGCGAGGGCGGCAGATGAGGCAGCCGATTTGCCGGGAAGGGTCACACCCTCGACGCCGGAGAAGGACCGTGAATGCGACAGGTCGACGTCCTGGGGGAGGGCCTGGGCGGACGAGACACGCGAGATGATGGGCATGTTACCTTGAGGTGAGTCTGAACTGACAACGACTGGGGGCGGCACCGAGAAACTGTCATCGTCACTGGCCGCAAGCGACAGGGGCATGCTCAGCTGGCGAGTTGCCGGAGGACGCGAGATGGTGACCATTCCGCCGTCTCCGGTCGTAGCCAGCGTACCGGGAACGGCAGTGAAGGCCGCCTCGGCGTCTGTATTGTTGCGGGTGACGAGGGCCTCGTACTCGCCGCCCGTAGGTGGCGATCGCTTGCTGGCATGGGAACGACGACGACGATACAGGAAGAAGCCGGCAATCTGCATGCTTTGTCAGCGGACACGTTGGCGTGCAAGGTATCGGGAAAACACTCACTGCCAAGGCGATGATCAACACTGCTGCAATGGCACCGCCCACGACGGCTCCAGTGTTCTTCTTGCCTCCAATTGCAGCTTCCGCTGCCGAGGTGGCAGACACTTCAGAGTCGCTTGCTGTTGTCTTTGCCCCTGAGGCGCTCTGGCCCGGCCTCGTGGTCGGTAGTGCTTTGCTCGGGGACCCAGATGAAGTCGGCGTTGTGGTAGTGGTGATTGGGGTAGTCAAAGTCGGCAGCGGTACGGACGCAAGGGCAGTTGCAATGGCGTTCGAGGCAATGGTGGTCGGGGCGACGCTGGACTCTTGCGGGGATGACGCGGGAGGCGTGGGGACGACAGTGCTTTCTTCTTGTCCAGCAGCGACATTTGTTACGACTGGTGTTGACGCCACAGCGATGGAATTGAACACGTCCGTCACGAGTGCGCCTGCAGTTCCCGGGCCATCAGTAGCGGCGGCGTCGGGGCTGCCTGCTGCGACGTCTGTCACTGGTAGCGGGTTTTGGTCTGCAGGCAGGGTGTCTAGAGTGCCCGCTTCCTGTGCCAGGGTTGTGGTGGCGAGCGCGAGCAAGAGTGTCGCGAGGCCCAGACGCATGGTATCGTCGAGAGTGAAGCCGGGGTTCCACCGGAACAATGCGTTGGGTGGGGCAATGTGATGATGAAGTGGGTGGTGTGTGAGACTGGAGAAGCAAAGCCAAGGAGAAGGAGGAGAGGAGAGCGAGTTGTGTGTGTGAGGAGGATACCTTTAAACGTGGCCTGCCGCACCTGGTGGCCTGGTGTCCATGCACACACGAGCCATATGGCGATGCGATGCAGAATGGTGTGACGCTGGTTTCAATTGCTCTACCCGTGGGAAGACAGATACAGCATCCTCATCGCCCAACGGGCGGTGGTGGTGGTGTGTAGCCCAGTGGCCAGTGGTCTCGCCGCCCGTTGCCCCCCTTGGTACCTTGGTGGTGCCCAGCCAGATTTGGGCACCGGATTGTGCGGATTGTGCGGATTGTGCGTGCGGATCGTGCACTGGAATCACGCGCGCGCCCTGCAGCTCCTGCATGCGCCCGTGTCTGGCCTCTGGCGCCATCTCTTACACTCTTGTTACCTGTCGCAACTCTAACGTTTTTCATCCTCTTGCACTGTTGCTCCTTTTAAACTACCACACAGAGCACGCTTCATGCATGCATGCAAGAGTTGTCTCTCTGTCCAGCGTTGGAGTGGGCGGAACGAGATTGAAACTCTCACCCGAATCTCCGGTATGCGGGGGAGGGGGACGACGCCACACCCGATGCTGTGCACATTGGAGTGAAGCTTCCCAGGTCCAGCCCTACGGGGGGGGGGGGAGGGGGTTGCTGGGCCAAAGCGGTCCCCAACGGCAAAGGCGGGGCAGTGTTTGTGATGTGGTATCTGGAACACAGGGACTTTGGGTCTGAACATTATAAGCATCATGCACTGCACACGCCCCCCCCCCCCCCGCAAAACCCGTCAAGAAGCGGTGTCACTGTCCAGTCCAACGACTCTGCTGGTGGAGGCCTTTGGCCGTTGGAGCTGGTAGGTACCCCTCCACGACACTCTAGCCAGCTATGTATGTGTCCATGCATGCGAATTGCCTGGTCTGTATGAATGTACGGCACCTACCATTTCTGCAACATCAAAGCAAGCCCTCCGTCACGCGACTGCTATCACACCAGGTCACGTTCCTCGATGTGTGATTTGAACATCCACATCCTCATCCTCCACCGCCAATCCTCCACCTGGCCGTAAGGGCAGCCTGAGCACAACCGTGTCGTATGCCGCAACAAAACTTGCCTTTACGTATGTATCGACAGAAGGATATCTGATACCAACTCACTCGTAATGGTAAGAGACTTGGTAATTCGGTAGGGTTCGGAAGAGGTCAAAGTGTATTGGGACTTTCAAAACATGGGTGATGAGGTGCTTGGCCGCTTCGTCTTGCGAGTATGGAACGTGACAAACGGAGGTCGGTATCAAGAGCACCCGATGAGTATTATTCTAACAAGACAGCCTGTGTAGGTCTTAATATGTCGCTGCCTCTGCTAACTCGACAGGCACCAAGTCCCTCGATCCCTCGCCCACGCCAAGGACAGAATGGCCAGGCTAGAGTGGGTGGTCTGACATGTATACCATCAGCCGAGACTGCAACCACCAATACCTGACTTATTACACAGCTTCTTACCTTCGATCAACGCGCCTCGCCAAAGAAGCCCTCATGTCAATATTGCAGCGTCGTCCACCTTGGCAGCTAGGAGTAGAGATCGAACACGACTTGGTCCAGTGGGAACTGGGCGTTGAGACGTACATAGGTTGCCCGGGAACAGCTTACCAGTCTCCAATGCGCTCTCTTTCCTGAACGGTCGGGGTAGAAGAAGAAACGGCACATGCTGTAACGATGTGTAAGGCCTTTTGGGTGTAAGACCTGTTATGTATAATGAAATAAGTGCATGAACACGAGCCACTCGACTTACGCGACTTCCAGTCGTGCATGCTGCGTACGGGGGCGCGCCACGCTCGACGCTAGGCGCGCGTGGACGTTCGCCCATCGCAACAAGACCAAGTCAGCGGGCGCAAGCTCATTTCCCGCATGGGCGCATGGGACAGGGACGGGTGTCGCGGGTGGCCCGGCCGGTGGCCAGTTGGTGGCACTGTCTGGGTGGTTGTTACCTTGCCCAGGTCGTTCATGAGCATGTGAGGGCCATTGCAGCGGATCGGGTCATGGTGCTGCCTACAGTACCTGCAGATCCCTGGCGCTGGCCGTGGAACCAAGGAATAAAAAGAACACGCGCGGACCAAACAAGGCCTCCGCAGGCATCAGGCCTCGGGCTTCCGCTTAACCGCTTCTTCTTCTCTCATCCCCATCCCTATCCCCATTCCCATCCCCATCCCCATCCCTCGTTCCTGTACACCCTACGACGCGTACAGCCCCGCTATGCCTCCCAAACACCTCGCAGAAGACCTCACCGCCATTGCCCCCCCCCCCCCAAGGGCAGTGATTACCGGTACTACGCCTTGCGCCTGCCGTATGGGATTGACGAAATTTACAACGTCGGCTGCCTCATCGACTCCGTCCTCCCTCCCGGCATCGACATTCAGGCATCCACGGCACGCACCTTCGTCGTTGGCACGCATGACCCCCGCCTCTTCCAAATCGGCGGCCCCTTGTGGATCGTGCTCCAGTCCATAGAGGGCTTCAACCCGGCCTGCCTTCTGCTCGAGAATGGCGACAAGGACGCCCAGACCCAGGGATGCGACTTCTCCCTCAAGATGGTCATCGGCATCACCCAATGGTGTGCCGACGTGAAGGCCGAGCACCGCCGCGCCGCGGCCGCCGGCACACTCTGCCAGTTGGTTAGTGACCGGGCCCGAAAAACCGCCCGCCACGAGCAGGATTTCTCATCCCCTTCAGCCAGGTTCGTTCACCCCAGCTGAGGTACCCTAATTGACATTACAGGCCGACGACGCGGTCGCGGTCATCATGACCTACTTCGACGAGTTCCCGGAAGACAAGCGCGATTGCCCGTCGGAGTACACCTCGCTCTGCCGAGGCAAGTCGATGGAAGCCTCGCCAAACAGCCCTCCCAACGGTGGTCTCGGCTCCTTCGAGGTGCGCCTGATGCCACCACAGGGACTGACGTCCAACTGCAAGCAGCGACCTGCCCTCCGCCGCCTGCACCGTCTCTGGTCCAGGGAGTGCTACGGAACGCCGCTGGACGCGGCCGTCAACCAGGACGACGCAACGTTCCTCGCGGCTTACTGGCTTCACGTCTTTGGCAAGAACGCCACCTTCAAAGTTTGTTAAACTTCCCGTTTTCTGGGTGTACTGACACGCAACAGAACGGTCCCCTCAAGCCCGAGGTGCAAAAGGAACTTGATAAGTTCAACGGTGTTCAACGTTGGTTTATACACTCGTCCAGTGTTGAATATGTTTGCTGACGGGCAGACGTCCTCGTTGCCGTCCGATCCAAGCGGAAGGCTCCCACCAAGAAGTCGAGTAACTCACTCAAAAACCATCAAGAAGCGCGCCAAGAAGACGTAAGGGGGAAAGGAACAGTGAAGGTGATTGTAGCATACACAAAATGCCTTGTACTGTCTGGCATGATAAACATTCGCTAGCTCTTAACCTCTTTCCAGACCGATCGAGTGGCCCGAAATTAACGATGACATATTTTCCCGTCGAAGCAGTGGCAGGGTACAGCGATGTGGTTGGCTCGTCGTAGTGCTTGAGCTTGACGATGGGCTCGCTGTCGACGATGTGAACGTGAGCAGCTAATATTGAAGAACGATTGGATACCGAAGCAGCGAAATTGTTGATGTGGAGAGGGCAGGAGGTCGCACCCACTCCCAGCTGGAAGAAACACCAACAAAACTGTAAAGGCGTGCACTGCCCACTCGATGCCACTGTAAAGTGGACATGTCTTTAGACGTACGACAGGCTCTGACCCAAGCAGCCAGGACGCCGTGGGAGGATGAGACGGAAACAGCGGTCTCGATAGCGAGTTTCAATAGTGGAGTTCGGTAGGGGGAGTATGTTGTGGACGTGTGGAAGTCTTGGTCGGCATTGGGAAAGTGTGAGGGTTGAAGGGGAGGCATTGAGGAAGTGTGAGGGTTGAACGGGATTTGGTGAAGGGTGGTCCGGCCCACCGGCTGGGTCAAGTGTGCGGCTGCCGCGATCAGGTGGGAGTCGACACAGACGCCACGGCACGTTCCATGGCCGTGCACAGCTCAGCCAGACATTGCTCGGGACTGTTCTTGCTGAAGCTGAGAATCATCCGGCGCCGGTACACAGCCTGGTATTGTAATGAGCAGGGAATGGGCTGGTCGGCGCGGACACGGAGAGCAGAACCCAGGTTGTTGGGCTTGACGTCATTGTAAATGCCGGTCCAGGCCTTGCCCTTGAGAATGTGCAGCATTGTGTTGGGCACCACCAGCAACTCGCCCTTGAGGGCTCCCTTAGGGTCGAGAACCGGGGCGAGTGATGCGAGGAGCCGGGTCCAGCCCCATACATCGCGCAAGGGTGGAAGGCGACGAGCCGCAAAAAGAATGTCAAACACCGCCAACAGGTGGGGCACCATGTCTGCCGTGAGAGTGGCGACGTGACCAAGCTTGTCGACAACATTCACGTTCAGTCCGTGGGAGGCTGTCGTCTCAAACAAGCACGTGATGTAGTGCTCGATGAAGTTCAGACCTTTGCCGGGCATTCCGGTGAGCGGCAGAATAACGGTGGCGGCGAGGTCGTGGACTGTCGAGGTCCATCAGCAACTACATGTGCAAGTTTAGAACTCACTCAGTCGGAATGCTTCGACCTTCTTGTTGACGGCCTTGTGCGCGGCATTCAGATGCTGTCCCAGCCTGCGAGCGATCCAGGTACTCATTCCATCGTACAGTTTCAACTCCTGCCAATCAGTGAAACTGCACGCACGCCCTTCAACTCACGTCTGGGTCCACCTCGGCGTCGCGGAAGTCGCCGGACCGGCGCACGCGCTCCAGCTTCGCTTCATCGACCATGTCCTTGCCTGTGAGTCCGTAGACACACTCGGCAATCTTCTTTGCTGTGCCTTCTGGGCCAGAAAGGCCCAGAAACGCAAGCAGCCGGAACCTGGCGAGAGACGAGTGGTGTTCGAGGCTAATGTCAGTCACTACGCCGGAAGTACGATAACTCACACATCATGCCACAGCGACATGTAGGCGGCCTTCTGGTAGGCCGAGTACCAGAGAATTACCCAGACGGGTACACCGCGCACAGCAAGGAAGGGGACGGGGCCGAACAGGGCGACCCAATCGTACGTCTTCGCGAGCTCGCCCTCGACACTCTGCCTGGGGCAAGTCAGTCAATGTGGCTTTTCGTTGTCTGCTCACTGGTACAGCTGACGGCCGGACTTGGTGACCGCTGTGTTGACGAGGCCTCGTACGATTCGAGGGCCGTACTTCTCTTGGAACTGTGCTGTTAGAGATGTGTACAAGCAATCAAACTTACCCGGACCAGCTCCTCCTTGCCCTGTGGCAGCGTGTCCATCGCAGCCTCGGCGTGTGCGAGCAGGAGGAGGTCCTGCTTGTCGACGACAATCTCCTTGTTGTTGAAGGTGATGACGTCGCCCTCGTCGTCGTCGTCCTGCTCGCTGTCGCCATCGTCTTGCGCCCCCTGGGTCTCAAGAACTTCGATGTTCTCCTCGCCCGCCGATGAATCCGCCGTCATGGACTCGATAAGCGTACCCAGGGTGGCGTGTTCCGGAGGGGACGTTGGTACCAGAGACATATCGAGCATCTGTTGGTCAGCAATACACGTACATTCATACCCACCATTTGGAGGCGAACACTGTTGATAGCCGTGTTCATGTAGCTTGGTCGCGCGGCGTACTGAACGACGGATACGAATGACTCGGGCTGCGGTCTTAGTTTGGACACATTCCCGCAGCTGGTGCTTCACTCACTGACGGTGGGCGCTGCAGTTGTGCGCCACCCACCGACGTCGACGAACCCGGCACATGCTGCCAAGCTGGCCACTGGCTCTGGTATGCTTGGGAAGCTCGGGTTTTGACCTCTTGGAGGGAGAGTGCGTTGACGTTGCGGTCCATTGTAAAGGGAGATAAATGGTCGAATGGAAGAATATGAGAAGAAGCAGTCATCTGCGTTGTTAAAGAAGTCGTGTGTGCTGCCGTGCAGAGTGTGAACATGCGCCCGTTGCCATGCTGTGCTCTGTGCTCTGTGACCTGGTGCGCCCAATGCGAAGGGGTTGAGGGTATCCCCTCCCTCCCTTGCGACATCTGGATGCGCCAAACATTCTCCTCCCGCGCATTCCCTACATCGACTATCACGACCAGCATGGTGCAAAGGGCATATCGCAACTGGACAGGTGGGCCGGGTGGATGAGGAAGACCTTTGACGACCCACTGTACACTGTCCCATATTCGTTTGGCAATGCCAACCCTTTGTACCCTTTGCTGCTGTTAATGTTACTCGTCGTCACGCAACAGCTAAGCGACGCCACTACACGTACTACACTCGCAAACGAAACGTGCCCAAGTCTGCGCCCAGGGAGCACAGTGGTACAGTGCCACTGGAGAGGCCGTGTGGCAGGTGGTCACACGCCCAGAAATGCGCCCCAATTCCCACCAGCAGTTCCGTGCCCGCTGTCCCCGTCCAGTGACCGCTGTCCCCGTCCAGTGGCCAGTGGCCAGTGCAGTGGCCCAGTGGCCAGTGGATCCATGTGTTGTGCACGGCTCACAAGAGCGGGAGAATAACCAGTACCCACTTGCCCACCGGCCACTGGATGTGCGCTGGGTCCTGGGATGCTTCGTGTCATTCTTGCGCAGTGCATGTTGGTGTTGGTTTTAACACTTCCTCTGCCATCCACAGGCCACAGAACCGCTCTTCTCTGATCCTCCATGTCCAACAACAACACGCCGGTCGAACTCGCTGTGTGGGACAGCGCCTATCAGTCGCGCATCATCCAGATGCTGTACTTTTGGCTCGCTTTGCCATTCTGTCTGCCTGCGCTTCGCTGTGGTCGGGGACTGCTGCCGCTAGCCCCCTCATTCTGTGTCAATCCATCCCTCTATGGCGTCCTGCGTGTCCAAGACGCAACTCTCTTCATCAACGTCGTCGAATCGGTGGTCGCAGTACGTCGATGTCGTCTATGCGAGACTTTACCTGCTGACAGTAAAACAGACAAGCGGCTTTTCGAAACCCGAGGCTCTCATCATCGTCCGCCGCTCCAGATACTACCTCGTCGCGCATCGGCCAGCTCAAACCAACGAGGAGGCGACCTTGCTTGAGCAGGGGCAACAGGCTTGTCAGCGCCATCATCACTCAGCTGCAAGCTGCGACGCCTCGCTTTCAGGGACCCCTCTCCATCCTCTGGGACATTGTTGTTGATACCTTGGATCCCATGGCCACCACTGCCAGCGGCTCACAAGCGAGCATGACGCCCCAAGACTGCCAGGCCATTGCCCACATCAAACAGTCCCTCAACCCGGGTGAACTGCCCTCAGCGGTCGCGCTTGACACCTCGGCACCGAATTGTGCGATGCGCCACATTTTCGCCGAGCTCCGCTCTCTCTCGGTGTAACATTCGGAGGCTCTGCGATCGTATTAACATGAATGAGTGTGACTATCGCCACCACCCCCAATCTTTTGGTTACTGTACTTGCTGAGCTGAAGGAGGAGAAATGGGAGACGGTGAAGTCTCACTCACATCCCAGATGGAGAGGGAGGACGCCAAAATGAACGTGCCGCCTCCAGGCGCACTGCACCTGTCCTGGAAGGCTGGTGTGGACACGCAGGCTGTTGGTGTGTGCCACACACGGTATCAAATACACCCTCATATCTAGTATTTAAATTGTAATTTCCCGTAGGTTTATCTTCACTCTGCATTCTTCTTCATTCCGACACAGGCGGTGTCGCCGATGTTGGTAGATTGTTCAGCAGCATACCTGCGTAGCCTCGGCAAGCGTGACGTAGGGGTTTCGTCACGTGATTCCCGGCACGGAAGCCAGGAGGAGGAGGACATGACATGACAGGCGAGTGCGCATGTCCCGCCTGTCCCATCTCACCCAGCCCGCGGCCGCTTTCGCTGCTTGCGGACGTGCCAGGAGAATGGACTCCGTCTTCTTTAGCGCCATCACTTGCATCTCTCCACAGGCCACAGGCCACAGGTATGTAAATTCGTCCCCCTTCCTCGTAAAGCAGTCGTAAATCAATCCCCCATACGGTTCTCGACATCCCAACACCGTTCAACAGCCGGAGCCCCTCATGTCGATAAAGGCGTCGTCGACCTTCTCGCCTACAGAATCAGTGGGGGACTTCTTGGATTACTCACGGAGCTCGGCCATGTGAGAGGGCCACGACGACGTCGAAGTCGCCGACAACATCATACGAACCGATGACCTCGGCTAGGTCAAGGGCGTCGCACAATGAGGCCATGACTGAATGGCGTCAACTTGTGCTAAAAGGAAGCTGGACTCACCTTCGGCAATAACGCCGGGGCTGGTGCGGAAAGTCAGGGCGGGGACCGTGGACAGGTATGTCATGGCCGAATCACGCCAAGTCTGCCACGAGCCGTGGCCCAGCTCGACATCCAGAATGTGCCTTGCGAGGTCCTTATTGTCAGCGAATACCGAACCAAGCAGCTACTGAGGCATCGGTCATCTCACTCACACAGTCCGGGTTGAGGCCCAAGCCTATGTGGTAGGCCATGTAGTAGATGGCGTCGGCGGCGCAGCCTGGTGTAAGGACTATTCAAGTGGGGATGCCGCTCACCGAGGGCTGACTCGTTCAGCTCCAGGAGCCGCCACTCCCTCGACCAGGCAAAGTGGTGAGTACCGCTACGAGCGGTGTAGATGGTGTTAGTCGCCTCGTGAATGGCGACAGAGACGGCACCGATCTTGTTGAAGACTCCACTGTCAACACCAGTTTTGCTGATAGGGTAAACTCACGTTCCATGAACTCCTCGTTGTTGTGGGTGACTGGGCCGTAAGCACGCCGCTCAGAATACCAGACAAGTATCGAGCACATGGAGGCGACCCCACTACTCACAGGTGACAGCAGCGGGAAGCTGGTTGGCAACCGTGTACGACATGCCCGTGGCTGATGAGGGGATCACGGCAAGCCAGCCTAGAGCCGCAGCTACATGGGTCAGCGCCTCTTCCTTGGTTGGCATGCATCACTCACCAAAGGCCCAGCGCACAACACAACCCGCGGCTGGAAGCTCAACCGTCGCCGATGGCCGATGGCAAAAGCGCTTGCACGAATGGGGGTTGGGGTTGGGGCTGGGGCTGGAGTTGGAGTTGGAGTTGGGGTGGGTGTTGAGCCCGGGCTTGTTGTTGTTGTTGTTGTTGTTGTTGTTGTTGGAGTCCATGGTAAAAGGAGAGAGTAGGGTGGACGGGAGGATGTGGGAAGAAGACGTTTGTCTTGTCGTAATATATAGTGTGACTGTGAGAGCGAACACGGGCCCACTGCACCAGTGCTGTCCAGCGATCCAAGTGCGTCAGTGCGCCCGTGTGAAGGGGGTCGAGGTTGCCTGCTTCATGCCATCCTTCCCTTCGAGACATTTGCTTCTCTCGCATTCCGTTACCTGCACGCACACACGATCAAGAGCAACATGGAGCCGCTGGCGATATCGCAACTGGGTGGGAAAAGGAAGGCCCTTGACGAACCATTTCGTAGCCTCTTCCCACAGATGAACGCTCTCGCAGGATCGCGAGGCCTGAGAAGACGTGTGCTGTTGTGTCGCGCATCGGCCCCACACCACCACATTCGCACGCAAAACGTGCCAAGGCCTCTGCACAGCATTCACAGCGTGTGGTACGAAGCACGGGCGTCTGTGTCTAACCGACGGAGGTGGGCTATGAAAGGTGTTCACGCTGAGAGGCTTTCCACAAACGAACGGACCATGACGCCCCGCATCCTCCTCATCGTTCGACGGGTACTTGCTGTCCCGGTAACGTGCCCTTACTGTAACAGTAAAGTACACTTCTACGAGCGACCGCGAGACTCGTGAGACGCTAGCATGTAGAGGCGACTGGGCTCATATGAGAGAAGAAAGAGGCTGTTATTGACGTACGGTACGTTGACATATTTACATGCTAGGTGTTATTGCGCTGTTGGTGAAGCGTGATGCTGCCTCGTGGTAGTCACGGCTACGCCTGACGCCGCTACGGCCTCCCATCCCCCTTGTGGATTCGAGTGGCTGTGAAAGGTGCAAACAAGTGGAGCGAGCACATGTCGCGCCCATCCCCCACAGAATTGTAGACACTGTGGAGCCTTCGCGGACGCTGGCCCGGCACGCAAGGCGCTCACCCTCTCCCCGAGGGCCAGGGTATTTTGCGGGGACGTCAAGCAAAATCCGTGAGGCCTGAACAACTCTCCCCTGCCGAACCGTGCTGGGTTTCTCTTGCTTTCAGTGATTAGTGGATCAATAGCCTCAGGTGACCCCCCAAAAGAACCGAATGCTGCATGACCTACTGGAGACCGGTTTCCTCGCGAGGAATCCGCCTCAACCTCTTGTTGTGGCGGTGATGTGCTCGGGAGCTGCCCAGGGAAAGCCGGTACGGCAATAATTGTGGGTGTCCGACGTGAACAGTCGAGATGTCGTCCAGGGCGTTCATGAGCATGTGTGTGTGAGTGAGGGTCGGTGCAGCGTGGCGAAACGAGGGAAGACAAATAACACACGTTGGTAAGCGCAAGCGAAGAACCCCCCAGGTCCCCACCATGGGGCGCCGTTCTCTGGGCTCCTGTTGAGTTGGATGGTTTGCGCAACGACCCCATTGATACCTCGAATGTGCAGCAGGACATGCTACGCACTCCGTGCTACAGTCTGGACAGTCCACAAGAATGCCCGCCTGGCGTAAGAAAACGGACGATTCGCAGGCTGTTACGTAAACATCAAATTGTGTGTGTGTGTGGCACATTAATTTACTTCCGCTGTCACAACATGTCTACCACAAACCCGTGCCCACCACCGCCGACCCGCCTTTTTTTATGTGTATGTCTGCTACCTGTCTGCATGCTGCTTCCTACCACATATACAATCACGGTCCGGCTATCCTACGCCACTGCTTTTTATTTACTTGTTGGCAGCAACAACCTGCTTGATGTTCTCGAGAACGTTGGGGTCCTCGAGCGACGAGGTGTCACCGAGCGAGTCGTCGCCCGACGCAATCTTGCGGAGAAGACGACGCATGATCTTGCCCGAGCGGGTCTTGGGGACCGAGGTGACAATGTAGATCTTGCGGGGGGCGGCGAAGGGGCCGATAACCTTGCGGACCTGGATGGAGAGCTCCTTGGTCAACTGGGCGAGGGACTCGCTGCTGTCGTAGGCGCCCTTCATGACAACAAAGGCAATGACGGCCTGGCCAGTAAGGTCGTCGGGGATACCGACAACGGCGGTCTCGCTGACACCCGAGTGCATGATGAGGGCACTCTCAACCTCGGCGGTGGAGAGACGGTGGCCTGTGGCGCGTTAATTTTCGGTGATTTTTTTTTTTTTTTTTGCCGATCCTTTTTTTTCTCAACTTACCAGAGCAGTTGATAACATCGTCAACACGTCCCTTGATCCAGAGGTAGCCTTCACAATCACGGGATGCCCCGTCCCCGAAAAAGAAGTAGCCTGGGTAGGGACGGAAGTAGGTGTCGAGGTAGCGTTTGTGGTCGCGGTAGACGGTACGAGCGATAGAAGGCCAGGGCTTCTTGGCGACGAGGACACCTTCGACGTCGTCGCCCTCGAGGACCTTGCCGGTCTGGGGGTCGATGATGTCGAGCTCAAAGCCGAAGAAGGGGAAGGTGGCCGAGCCGGGCTTGGTGGCGATACAGCCGGGGAGGGGGGTGATGACGTGCGAGCCAGTCTCGGTCATCCAGTAGGTGTCGACGATGGCGCACTGACCGCCCTTGCCGGCCTGCTCGTTGTACCAGTGCCAGGCCTCGGGGTTGATGGGCTCGCCGACGGATCCGAGGACACGGAGCGACGAGAGGTCGTACTTGGCCACGGCCTCGTCGCCCATGCGGCGGAGGAGACGGATGGCGGTGGGGGCGGTGTAGAGCTGGGTAGCCTTCCACTTGTCGACAAAGTCCCAGTAGCGCGAGGCGTTGGGGTAGACGGGGGTCGACTCGAAGACGGTGGTGGTGACACCGAGGGCGAGGGGGCCGTAGACGATGTAGGTGTGGCCAGTGATCCATCCGACGTCGGCCATGCAGGCAAACTTGTCGTCGGGGTGGACGTCAAAGACGTACTTGACGGTGAGGTAGGCACCGAGGAGGTAGCCAGCGGTCGAGTGGACCACACCCTTGGGCTTGCCGGTCGAGCCGGAGGTGTAGAGGATGAAGAGGGGGTCCTCGGCGTTCATGTGCTCGCAGGCCGAGTAGGTGGGGACCTTCTCACACTCCTCGTCCCACCACTTGTCACGGCCCTCGGTCATGGGGACCTTGGCGCCGGTGCGGCGGAGGACGAGAACGTGCTCGACAAGGGGGCACTGGGTGAGTGCGGCGTCGACAATGGCCTTGGTGGCAATGCTCTTGCCGCCACGGCGACCCTCGTCGGTGGTGATGAGGACCTTGCACTCGCAGTCGTTGACACGGTCACGGAGCGACTCGGCGGAGAAACCGGCGAAGACGGCCGAGTGGACGGCACCGATACGGGCACAGGCGAGGAAGGCGGCAACAGCCTGCCAGGTCATGGGGAGGTAGACCGAGACGGTGTCGCCCTTCTTGACACCCCACTGACGGAGGACGTTGGAGACGCGGCAGACCTCGTGGAAGAGCTCCTCGTACGAGATGGGGCGCGACTCGCTGGGCTCGTCGGCCTCGTAGATGATGGCAGTCTTGTCCTTGTTGGCATAGTAGTGACGGTCAACACAGTTGTAAGCGGCGTTGAGGGTGCCCTCGGGGCTGAAAACAGTGCGTCAGCGGCTGGATGGAATGCGGTGGACACAAAAAAGGAGGTGGCGGCGATCATGCCGCAACGGTGGGGGCGGGGGAGCGGCATCAAGGGGTGGTGGGGAACGTGTCGGAGGAAGAATGGTCCGCGCGCCCGAGCGGATCAATGGGGGCCCGTACAATGGTGTATGGCCGTCCACCGCGCTCTACATCGCATCCCAAAGGGTGGGCCAAGGTGGGTCTGCTGGAGGGCCAGTACAACAGTACAGCGACGTTGTAGCAAACGGCGTGGGAGCCATTGGTCCTAGCCCGCCAGCCCCCGCACCTCGCCCCGCCCCCACCCAAAAGAAAAGGACACCCCCCACCGCTCGGCTCTTTTTCCCAGAGAGACATATTCAGATCAAGACACTCACAACCACTGGATGTCGCCAAACTCAAAGCCACCGGCGCGAACAGTGTCAAAGTCGGTGAACCAGGTGAGGGACTCGCGAGCCTTGGTGGCCCACCACTCGTCCGAGTTGGGGCCGACCGACTTTTCCCACTCTGCCTTGTAGGCGGCAAAGTCGGGACCGATGTGGGGCTTGGGACGACCGTCCTGGCCCTGGAGACGGAGGGGAGGAGGGTACGAGTGCAGGTGGCCGGGGTGGCCGTCGACGATTTCGGTGTGGTGCGTCTCCGCCATGATGAGTGGTGGTTGCGAAGGTGTGGGATGTGGGGGAAAGGGAATGGGGGAGCGGGTGGTTGGATATATATGGGGGTGTGCGGGCTACGGTCAATTTGGAGTGTGATATTGCTCCGTCTGGGCTGGCTGGCTGGCTGGGGTGGGTGGGTGGGGTGTCCGTTGGCCGCTGGCACACTGGCTCTGGGCACTGGCTCTCTGGGCACTGACCATTTTGGCCCACCGCTGCTGCTGGCGGCATGGCGGCATGGCGCCTGCGCGCCAGTGCCGTTGCACACGGTACTGCCATTGTGGTGATTGGGTGAACCCGTGACTGGCCGTGACATGCTCGCCCCGGCAACTGACCCTAACCGGGGCTTGACGTCCCCTTCTTCCCCCCCCCTGGCCCCCTGCAAAGCAACAAACGCGTCGTGTGTCTCTGCCACACTGTCGGTCTAGATCGGCCGACGGCCCTACTGCCGCCGCACCCCCTCTTGTGCCCCACTGCCAAGCATGTGCGGCCCCGGGGACCTAGAGTGGGGCTAGAATGCCCTTCCCCAGCTCTCATCTCTTTTCGTCTCTTTGTACGTTTGTACGTTGCTCTGCGGGGCCTTCCGGGGACAACGCCAGCGCGGGGTATACACAGCCAGGCGACGCAGACTCTCTGTACTCTCTCTCGGTCCACGACCTCGTCGGTGCACCCAAAAAAAGTCTTGGCATCACGACCTCACTGGTCCCCCGGATCACAATGGCTCCACGCATATGCAACACGGGGAAGAAAACTTAGGGAAAATGGGGGGGGAAAGGCGGCATCCCAGCTGAAGAACGCCGTGCGCGCATTTATTTGTGTTGTGGGTACACAGCTGTGTGGTGGCCGGTGGTGTCCTGGTGGTTGTACCCAGCGACAAACCTGTCTATGCGTGGGGCAAAGACAAACACGTCTCCAGTCAGAGGCCAGTCACCAAGGGCGTGCGTACCCCAGTTACATGGTCCTTTCCACCTTCCTCCCCCGCAATGACACAATCCAAGGCCCTCGATTGCTCCTGCGGGGTCGGCTGTGCTGACGGACAGACTGACAGACTGACGCCGTCGGATAGGCGAGCTCTCCCCTCGGGTCGGTACGGCGGAGACACAAATACCCGTTATCTCGCGTGTTCTGGGCAACCGCTGGCAGAGAGCAAAATGTCATAGCACCTTATTGTTCGTGCATTCCGAGGACACCGATGGTATGTGTGTGTGTATGTGTGTGTGTTCCATGGAGCAATGGATATAGGCCCTCCTCCCCGCGCATGCACTGTGGAATACGCCATTGCCTCCATGCCCAGAACATGTGTGCGTGTCTAATACCCGCGCACACCACCTGCAGCGCCACGAAAAAGCGACTTTTACATTGTCCAAAGGGACGGCGTGCGCAACAATACAACGGCGGCTCGGACGCCTCCACAGCCCACCCCAAAGGCCAAAGGCCTCTAGCCGCGCTCTCTTCCTCACAAAGGCACTCGTGGCCCCCCTCCGCGGCACACGCCCCACGCAACACGCAGGCCACAGATGAGATCTAAACATATGGGTGTCGCCAAGCAAGGTCAGAAGGAAGGTCCGAAGACATCGAAGACACGCACGCACGCACACGCTACAAGCTACAGGCGGACGGAGTGATGGCCTGTAACCTTCCGTCCGATGCGTCCCTCCACCTCCACACACACTTTGCAACGCGGGTCCCCAGTCCGTCCGCGCGTCACCTCATGACTAACTGTGCAGCCGTGGGGTGTGGACATGTCCACAGAGATGCATCGCTGTCTCCTCCTCATCATCGACGATGGCGACAAGAACGCAAAAACGCTGGACGCTGGCGTAACCCCCCACCCCCCACCTGCGGAAGTCGGCGGCGACCCACGGCGATCTTGCGGACGACGGCTTTGACGCTCGTACGCCGCCCGTGACGCCATGCCAGCCACGCCACCCACACACCTGTCACGAGTTGCACGGTAGGCGGTCCGTGTGGTCGGCCCGTTTTACCGTGTGAGCGATGGTCAAGTGACGCCAAGAGCACGACGACGACGACGACCAACGCAAGTGTCAGCACGGGGACGAGACCATCGGTGTCGTTCTGGACACGACCATCGCACATGCAACGTCTTTTATCGTCAACCTCGCTTGTCTTACGCAGTGCATCGATCTTGGCCCTCGCCAAGTTGGCCCCAGCCACCAAGGGCCAAGGGGAACTGCCTTGGTCATCAGTGTGATGTGCCGGATCAACTTGGATCCGTCGTGGGCCCAACCACCAAGCGACCATTCCCCCTCTTCGACATCGACACCGACACCGACCGCTGAGCATCTGCCATGCACCCGGAGCGCCGTGGGGACAGTGCATCCAAGGTCACCGCCCCACACACCCCGAGTCTCAACGTCGTCGAGCCCCGCCCTCCTACCGAGTGCTCGGACAGGAAACCATGGGCCGTGCAACGGCGTCGGGCAAGGTTCCTTCCCTCGCTTCCCGTCGTCCACCCTGTCGCTGCCAGGAGCGTGAGCAGGAGCGGCAGGAGCGGCAGGAGACGACGAGGGAACAACGACAAGCCCAACCCCAACACGCCCTTGAGCGACAGTCCACTCGTGGGCAGTCCCCACGCAGCCCGTTGGCGGGCTTGGCCCTGCAGACGCGTAGACGACCGAGGACCCACGCGGCTCAATCGTCAAAGGGCTCTCCCGTTGTTGGGAACCTGTCACGGCGCCCACGGCCCTGTGTATGTTCGTTTTATCGAATCCTGCATGTCGCGCGAAGTGAGAGCACATCGTTCTGAACACCCCCACGACTCTCGGCGTCTACGGCGTGCACGGCGGAAACGAGAAACGAGACGCCCAGCGGTCCAACTCAGATCCGCCCAGTCAGGCTAGTCAGTGCTAGTCAAGCAATCACGTCACACACGTTGCGCGTTTTTCTGCCATGCTGCCATTCTGCCATTCTGCCAGCCTTTCCTGTACAGCACTACTGCAGTTCGGCAGGTATCACCACCTATACACGCGCTGCCTGCACACCAACACGGCGACGGCTACCGTACCGCCGGAGAAACATGCTTGCTCGCCGCGCCGATGCGCAAAAGTCATGGGGTGGGGAGTGTACGGCCAAACTCGCCGTGGGGACGATTGGCTGGCCCCTTGTTCCCCACCGGCGGCAGTGGCTCAGGGGTGTGTGTTTCCCAGGCCAGTAGAGGTCTCGGTCAAATGCAAACCCCATCGTTCGTCGCGATGAACCGATCACCCGTTCAACCGTGACGGTGTCCATTGCAGGATGTGTGAGCCGCCGCCGAGTTGACGAGTGGAGGAGGACGCAGGAGGCAAGTTTAGAGTTCAGCCTGGACGAGGCGGCGAACTGTGGATGGCAAGGTTTCGTTTTGGGACTTTTCTGTTCATGTCTCCCGTCTCTCCACGCCCCCTTACTGCTCACCGCGACTCGTTAGTCCTCAGCTCCTGGCCACCCGCTCGCACCTCGCGTCATGGTGACGTCGACGATGGGTCGTGGCACGCCGGCACGCCGCTGCGCAGCTGGTGCGACCAGCTCTGTTTGCGAGCGCGAGCGCGAGCGCACCCAATCCCTGACTTGCGCGCGTGGGCGGGTAACCGATGCCCCCCCCCATCGCATGTTGTCTGCCCGCAAGGCCATACCCAAGACGTACCGCCAGAAGCATAACGTATTTCTCTGGGACCCGCGTGGTACAAGTGAGTCACCCAGTCGTAGGCCGTTTGTCAACAGTTGGATGTGGATGGCATATGCAATTTGGTTACAAATGATGGTTGAACACACGTCTATCAGATCTTCTCTCGCTCTCTCCCGTCTCTACGCCGTCGGCCCAAACCCCCTTTCCCCCCTTTTTACTCATCCAGAAGGAAGCGCCAGAGACCCTTGGCGTCCTTGTAGTCGTGGTGGATGACACTCACGAGCCACCAGTTCTCCGACACGTCCTCGAGCAGCTTGCGTGCAGGCGAGGCGCGCGGGTACAGCAGCGACCACTCGCGCCAGATATCAAACGCCTCCTCCTTCCACGCCAAGAATGAGATTTCCTCAATGATCGTCGACTGGACAATCTCTTGGCCCGGGAACGCCGCCCACGTGACCGCGTTGACGGCGTCCTTGAGCGTGTTGGTCAGGTAGTCGCCCCGGCGGTTGGCGGCGTACATGCTGATACGGCCGTTGGGGTTTTCGGACACGAGCTTGCGCTCGAGCTTTTGCACCTGGGCGAGCGGGACGAAGAATTCGGCATACGCCTTCTGGAAGACGTACCCGCCGGGAGGTCCCCAGCCGTGCACGGCGTCCTCGGAGCGCGCGGCGTCGACCGCAGGCTGCGAGCCCACAGTCCAGTACTGGCGCTCGGCAGAGTTGAGCTCGATGAGGAACGGCAGAATCGTCTCCGACTCGGGCGACAGCGGCATGTCACAGAAGGGCGTGGTTGGCGCAGCGGGGTCACAGTGCAGGTAACGGGTGAAGAGGGAAGACAGGTCGGCCGGAGTGGCGGGTGTGCCCCACTCCTTGAGAGCCTGTGCCGGCGTAATCTTGAGACCACTGCCCCAACCGTCAATCTCACCGTAAGCGGGCGAGCGAACGTCGGTGAAACGACCGTTGGGGAACTCATCCCAGCTGTCCTCGCCGGCAGTGGGCAGAGGTGGCTTGGCCGGCGACGCCTGGGGGGCAGTCTGATGAGCGCGGTTCAAACCCCACTGCGCCAGCACGCTCGCGTCCGACGGCGAGATTGACAGGCTGTCGGCGCCAGAGGGAGCAGGCACACCGTCGTCGGCAATGAGCTGGTTGTGACGGGTATGCGGCGAGCCCCTGATAGGGACGGGGACGGCAGCGGTCCATTCGAGGTTCTCAAGAATGGTGCGCACCGACTTTTCGAGGTTGAGCGTGCAAAAGTGGACACCGCGGACGACCTTGGACGCAATGAGGCCCTGCACAAGCTCGGTCGCGACCTTGGCGCCGTACAGCTTGACGGCGGCGTCGTCGCCCTTGATGGGCTCGAGGTCGCGCATGATCCCCTCGGGAACGGGGCACTTTGTGAGGTTGACGAGACGACGGAACGAGACATAGTTCTGGATGGGCATGACACCGGGGATGATCGGCTGGGAAATGCCGGCAGCACGACAGCGTGCCACCCACTCGACAAACGAAGGGACGTCGTAGAACAGCTGCGTCACAATAAAGTCGGCACCCGCATCGCACTTGGCCTTGAGCCACTTGATGTCGCTGTCGGCGTTCTCAGAGTCCGGGTGTGGGGTCGGGTAGCCGGCCACACCGATGCAAAAGTAGTCGCCGTGCTCCTTGCGCACGTGCCTCACAAGGTCGTCGGCGTGCTGGAACTCGTCGGCGTGGTCGGACGCATGT
Organism: Apiotrichum porosum; assembly: GCF_003942205.1. Lineage (NCBI taxonomy): Eukaryota > Fungi > Basidiomycota > Tremellomycetes > Trichosporonales > Trichosporonaceae > Apiotrichum > Apiotrichum porosum. Next base: position 1,565,697 of record NW_021167110.1, on the reverse strand, counting down.
AGCGCATACTCCTCACCACGGGGGGCGTCACCACGAAGGGCCAGAATGTTGGAGATGCCAATCGCACGAGCGCGCTGGGGAATAAGGTCAGCCACATGACGTCGGGTTTTAAAAGTGCCGTGGGGAGAGAGGGGGGTGGGCTTACCTTGAGGGCCGCGTCGACCTTGGCCTTGGGCATGTTGGTGCAGGTCATGTGGAGAATGACGTCGATGCCCATCCTGGCAATGTTCTCTGCCAGCTCGAGCGAGCGGTCGGCAGTGCTGCCGCCGGCACCCCATGTGACGGAGACTGCGAGCGGCGCGCGGAGGGGCGACGCGGCGAGACGAGCTACACGGTCGAGGAGGTTGGCGACACCGGGCTCGGTGCGGGGCGGGAAGAACTCGAACGTGTGAAAGGGCCTGTCATCGCGCGCGATGAGGTCTGTGATGTGGGGCATCGCGAGTGAGAGAAGAAAAGACGCGGGGGGGAGTCTTTTCTTGCAAGATTGGGGTGGAGGAGAGTGAGATTGTGTGTGTGTCGTGCTCCAATGACTTTGACTCGGCCGCAATAAGCAAACGGGCCCTGAGTTGGAATGTGGCCCCGGGCGGAATCAAAATTTGGGTGGCCATTTTCGGTCACCCAGAGGCGTACAATGGCGCAATGAACGACGAGGATCGACAGTGGGTGGTGCGGTGAGGCCCGGGAGACACATCCTATCTCTCGCTCCCGTCCTTTTCCCAGTCTCTCCCATACACGTCCTTTATATCCCACTCTCACACTCCAAGCGGCCAAGCGGGCATCTTGCACGTCACCAACGCCATGGCTGAACCGCCCACCCCAGCGGAGGCAGCGGTCATGGTGCCCGCGTCGACCGCACCGGATCCGCCTCCACCACGCCGCACTACGACGACAGCAACAACAACAACAACAACGACACCAAGGCTGTCCCTCAGCGCGCGTCTCCCCCCATGGGCTTCCAAACTTCGCCAAATGGCCGCACCGGTCCTCGTCGCGTTTCTGTCCTTTGTCTTTATCACCGTGCCCCAACTCAACCACCTCGGCGGACAGTGAGTCTGAACATACTTCCGATAGCGTAGCGCGCTTTGGTCGCGTCCCGCCGCTGACGGGTGCCCAGGTATGCCTTCCTTTGCTACACGTCCGTGATTCTGTTCTTTTTCCCAAGGGGTCGTGTCTCGCAGCAGATAGAGTCCAACAGTACGCTTCTACCGGTGTGGTGACGACGTGCTGACACACCAAAGCTATCAATTTTCTCGGCGCCGTCTGCGGCCTCGCGTGGAGCTCGGCCGTTCTCGCCCTCGCGGCGTGGTGTGGAGCCCACGATGGTAGCGATTCCCCTCAGACCCGTGGCGTGCTCGGACTTGGTCTCGCCCTGCTATCTCTTGGCTGTGCGTTGCATTTTCTCCTGACGCAGGATGTGTGGTGCTAAATAAAACGCAGGTGGCTTCCTCCGCAGCTGGGTCCCTCTGCTCAATGTGGCGTGCAGAGCCGCAATGTTCTTCCCAATCTTCCTCCTCACTGCCGAGCAAACCGTCACAAAGGTGAGCTGGGACATGCGCACCTTTAGCTGACGACAGCTCACTCCACACTTGTTCCTTGAGCAATTCTATGTTGCGCTCTTTGCTTATGCGTTCTCGACGATTGTTGGCGTAGTCCTCTCCGAGCACTCGTCGTCGCCTCACCTTGGGGATGCGCTCCTGAAATCTTTGCGTACCACCTGCGAGCTCCTTCCAGTGTCACTGCACACCGTTCTCGAGGTGGAAGAGAGCCCTTCCGCCTCGAACCTCACCACACCCGCATCACCCGACACACCAGGCGGTGCGGAAAAGGCCACCAATGAGCCCCTTCCACCTCACAGTGCCATGCGGACGCGTCAGCAGCAGCTGGCGCGTCAGCTTCGTAGCCAGGTGACTGCCACTCGTGCCGCTCACGCGTCATACATGCTTGACATTGTGCACGCACGGCAGCACCCAGGAACGCTTGTGCCGATTATACGCATGTTGGGACGGCTCCAACGAAACCCGCTTCTAGGCCCAACGGGTCACGTTCCCGGAGAACGTATCCGGTCTGCTTTGGAACGCACCTTTGCAACACCGGCAGTGTCTCGCCAGACAAGTCGACACACAAGCCGCTCGGGTACCCCAAGGGTCCGCTCCCGCTCAACCTTGAGAGGTGTCAGCATGCCAGGGGACGACACGCCGACGCAGTCTCCGATGCACGAAAAGCGTAAGAGCAGCCCTGGAGCAGACCTGTCGGCCGTCCACCTCGCCCAAAAGCTGTCCAAAGTGGCCACACACCAAGTAGGGCAGCGTCATGCGTCTGGCGGATCGAATACATATCCTTCGCCCGCACGGTCCAAGTTGACCAATGCTTGCAATACGCTCAGCGACGCTATTGTGGCCGCCCTCGACGCGTCAGTGGAGGACATTGCGGCAGCATGTGACTGGAGGAACGGAGAGGCACGCAATGTCGACGACGCGTTGGTGCCTGGTCTCAAGGCCCATCTCCATGTGGCTCTCCGCGACCTCCAGAAACGTCTCAGTGGTATCATTGACACGACCGACATGGACAGCTCTCTGCACGGTACGGCTCCACTCTCGCCAGCGCAGTCTCGTTGGTCGATGCGTGGATCGACCCGTGGGGTCGCGTTTGAGGATGAAATGACGTCGGCCGACTGGCTCGACGACGAAGACCGATTCCGAATCGCATTCTACATGATTGCCCTCCTTGATCTCGCAAAGGACACGTCGCATCTCATGGACGTTGCTACTGGGTTAAGGCATAACGTCCAGCCGAAGCGATGGATCTTCCCTCGTATCATTTGGCCGTGGTCTAAAGTTACTCCGGAAACGCCGATTCCAACAGGTTCGTGTCGTGATTCCTGGATCCTTCTTTGAATTCTACCGCAACAGACTCACTGACACTTTATGTCCAGCCGCTGGCGAGGAGCCGCCGGACCAACAGGATCCCGATCCCGCCGACCACCATGAGGACCTTGACTTTGTTCACGCGTTGCTGCAAGAAAAGGAGCGCCCTAGGACACTGGCAGGGCGGAGCATTGGCACACGCTTGACGGCCGCCTGGCGCGCCGTTTGGGACCGCCGTGGGGTCGTGACCAGTGAGTGCCCCCCACCCCTACCTCGAGAGCTCCATGCTGACTAGGTAGCCCGTGTTGTCGTCTCCCAGACACTCCATTCGCTCAAGCACTCGCGTCATGTCCATTTTGCCCTCAAGCAGACCGTTGGCATCAGCATGCTCTCCCTCCCGGCGTTCCTGCCACTGGGTAATCCGGGAAGAAGCTGGTACGACTCGTCTCATGGCGCATGGATGGTCGTGAGCTTCATGTATGTCATCGAGGTCACCACCGGTGCGACCATGCGCATGGGTTTCTACCGTACCATCGGAACGTTCATCGGCGCGTCAGTGGGATACGTCGTGAGTACAGCTTCCAAACCGTCGGGACGAGCTGACGACAGTGCGCCCTGATTGCTCACGAGAATCCGTACGCTCTTGTGGTTCTCGCGACAGCGTGTTCCGTACCCATCTCGTACGGTGTGCTGTTCACCAGTGTCGCGCCAATGGCAATCGTCACGTAAGTTGCGAAGACATCCTCAGCTGACCCACAAGTGGCATTACCTTACCTCCTATTCTCTTTATCCAGTACCTTGGCCTTGCTGGAGGTGTCTCAGAGTTCAAGCTCGCATGGGAGCGCTTTGTGGACATTGAGATTGGTATCGCGGCCGCAGTGCTCCTCGGCGTGTGGCTGTGGCCCATCCACGCGCGTGTCCAGTACTTTAGCGCGGTATCCGACACGGTGAACCAGATTACCGAGTACTGTGAGTTGAAATTCCTTGTGGGTTTTCAACTGACATGGTAGACTTGATAATGAGTCGCGACCTGCTCAAGCCATCACTGGTCTATCATGACAACCACAAGAAGTACATTGCCGTTGAAGCGAATGTGCGGGTACGTCAAGCTTATACCTACTTGCTGAAGCTGACCCTTCAGCACCAAATCGCCCGCAGTCGCAACCTTGTCAGCATCCAGAGTCAAGAGATATCCCTCCTCCCTCGACCTGTCAAGCTGTACACCGAAGTGATCGACCTGACTGAACGACTCATCGAGACGTTTGCCGAGATTCGCGTTCTACGTTTCTCCCTCCCACGCAAGGCGACCGTCCTCGACGTCCTGCCTATCCGTCGCGAACTTGTCTCTTCACTCCTCATGAACCTGTGGGCGTGCGGACAGGCATTCCGCTCGCGTTCCCCCCTCCCTCAGCTCTTGCCCTCCCCGCGCGTGCCCCTCGCGGAGGTGATGGAGGCGACAGACGAGCACGCCCGCCACGTGCGCACCATGCGCGCACATGAGAACCTCCGGAAACAGACGGCGCGGAGCAGCAGTAGCAGCGACGACGAGCACGAGCACGGCGGGCACCCGCACGGAACCGATACCAACGGACACCACGCCGAGCTCGCTGTCCTGTACGGCATGGCCGAGAACGAGGCGCTCGGCGAGGCCATCAACTCGATTGACGAGCTGCTCGCTGCGGCACGTACCCTGTTTGGCACCCAGACCTTTATGGACCCCGCCGGCAACTGAGAACCAGTGCGGAACGATACCCCTCCCTCATACAACAACTTTACCAAACCATAGCATTTTATTCGGCATTCATTCTTGCATTATATTATAGACGCCTACGGGCTTGCATGCACATACCATTCGACATGTGATCATGTGAATGGACACGCACGTGGAATAAGACGACCATGGAGACTGATGGGTACAACCTTTCGGAACAAGTTGGCCCTTGATGGCACTACGGGATCAGTGGATCAGTGGCGGGCCTTGTCGCCTGAGAGGCCAAGAGGTCATGTGTAGCCCTCTCTGCGGGTATGTGCCAGTACATTCAAATCACACACTGCTGGACAGGTGTCGACAGGTGTTGAAACTACTGTGTTAGCTTCACCGTCCAGGTCAAAGGGCATGTTGCCGGACCTGAAGACATGGGCAAGGGGCCGGCCGTCACTGACGCTCAGGCGCTGCCAGCTGCTTGTGGCTGTGTTCTGTTCTGTTTTAGCAAGTATGTCGGTCTATGGAGGGACGACACTGCTATGACAGGGGGGGCGGTCGCTCGTCAATGGGACGTTGCGCCGTGGCATCGTGGACCACCTCGCGAGCCTTTCAATCGCCACGGGGGTACCAGTTCGTTGCTGCCCGGGGCGACTCTTCAGACATGTGACTTGTCCACAAGTGTGTAGACACGTCAGCACCGTGCCACATGAGGTAGGCAGTGTCGCCTTCAGGCCATTCCGCACAAGGGGGGTTAGCCGTCTCAGCGGCCGCCAGGCTTGACAGCCGACCGCTCGTAGAGCACTCGTAAAGCGAGTCAGCCAGGTCCAACTTTTACGCAAGAGGGGCGCACCCCAGCTGGCCTTGAAACACTCCATCCTCTCGAACTTGGTCCTCGAGTTTCGCTGTAAGCCATGAAAACTCGCACAAATGTCGCAATCCTCTTGGAATCCCCGTTTGTTCGATCTCCATCAGCAGGGTGAGTGTGCCAACCTCCATCCCTCCACTCCATTCCGCTCCTATCCACGGCCGTGTGAGTCGATGCATATGTCATGTCTACCTCTGTACGAGGAGTGTTTATGGGCGGAAGAAGAGGTTGGCACTGGGGGGGAATATAGTCAGCTTGTGCTCGTGTTGTTCACGGACAGTTGCCGCAGCGACGACGTACCGGTTCAGCATACCAATCTTGTGGACCTCCTCGACACGCTTGAACACGTCGCTGCTGCCCTCGAGCACGGCGAGGATCTCACGGGCGATACGGTCGTCGCGGCGGATACCGCTCTTGCGACCGCGCTCCGAGGCCTTGAGGAGCCAGCGGACACCGGTGGTGGTGCGTGCGCGCTCGGTGAGGGGACGCGGGGCGACGGTGGTCTTGGCGCGGTGGCGCATGTGGAAGACCTTGACCGAGGGAGCAGACAGCGCGATAGCCTCGTGGAGGAGGGGCACGGGGGGCTTGTTGGTCGCGCGCTGGAGGAGGGTGAGGATGTTGGAGACGTGCTTTTGGGCCTCGGCCTTTTTGCCGCTGCGCATAAGGGCGTTGGTGAAGAGCTCGAGGACGGGGTCGTTGCGCGCAGGCAGCGCGTCAGGCGAGAAGCCGCGACGGCTGCTGCTGGGGTCCACGGCGATGCTGGGGGCGGCAAAGGGCGTGGAGGACTGGACGACGTTGGCAGTCGCGGTCGACGACTCGGCGGCGGTCTCGGGCGAGTCGCTGGAAATGTTGACCAGGTTGGTGAACGCGTTGCCGCCAGGCGCCCGGGCGACGGCGGCGGTGGAGAACAACCTCCGTGGGGCCGCGAGGATGGCTGTGCGGAGCATGCTGTGTGGTGGTGCAGAGAGGGGGATAGATTAGATGGACAGAGTTGACTTCTTTTCGTGTTGAATGGATACGAGCGCAGAGGACCGGATTTCATCGCATGGCACAATTAAAGGTTTCCCACGGTGTCGTCCGAAAAGTTGTGCAACTGGCCACAGTCCTCATGACGGCCTCGCTTGTCCACAAACGTGTTGTCACTATCCATATACCCACCTCTAGACCACAAAACATGGGCACCAAGAAGCGCACTTCGGACGCCGCCGAGCTCCCCAACAAGGCCGCCGACCGCGGCCAGGACACTGCGCGCGCCGCCGCCGTCGAGGAGGACAACGAGATGGGCGAGTTTGAGGACCGCTGGGAGGACGAGCTGGAGGAGGAGGTTGTGGACAAGGACATGATCCCTGAGAACGAGGATGAAGGTAGGTGTACTGCTAGATTTAAAGGGGTCCGGGAAGGAGCTGACAACTGCAGAGGACTTTACGCCTGCGCAGGAGGACGAGGACGAGCCCGAGCCCAAGCGTCAGGTGTACCTGCCCGGCGTCACCATGGCGGCCGACGAGCAGCTGGTGGCGGACAACTCGGTGTACCCATGCCTGCACTCAATGTCGTACGCGTGGCCTTGTCTGTCGTTTGACGTGCTCAAGGACACTCTGGGCACGGACCGCAGCGGGTTCCCGCAGACGGCATGGATCGTGGCGGGCACCCAGGCCGGCGAGGTTCCTGGCCATGGCCGGGCCAAGGACGAGGTGGTGGTGATGCGCATGTCTGGCCTGAGCAGGACGCAGCACGACGACGACAGCGAGGACGAAGAGGACAACGACGAGGTCGACGAGGACGCGCGTCTCGACTTCCTCACCCTCCCGCACGTTGGCGGTGTGAACCGTATCCGCGCTGCCCCCGCCACCGCCGGCGCTGCCCTTCCCGACCCCTACCACGTTGCCACCTTTGCCGACACTGGCCGTGTGCACATTTACGACGTGCGCCCGCTCATCGACACGCTGTCTGGTCCCTCGCGCCCCCGCCAAAAGACCCCCGTGCACACCGTCACCGCCCACGGCCGTTCCGAGGGCTTTGCCGTCGAGTGGGGACAGACCGGTCTGCTGACGGGTGACGTCGACTCGAAGATCTACCTCACCACCGCCACGCCTACGGGCTTTACCACTGCGTCGGGTGCGTACGCCTCGCACACTTCGTCAGTCGAGGACCTGCAGTGGTCGCCTGCCGAGCCGACCGTCTTCGCCTCGTGTTCCGCCGACCAGACGGTCCGTGTGTGGGACGTCCGTACAAAGGGCCGCAAGAGCGCCGTCAGCGTGCGTGCCCACGACGACGATGTCAATGTCATTTCGTGGAACAAGAACGTCGACTACCTCCTTGTGTCCGGTGGCGACGAGGGCGGCATCAAGGTCTGGGACCTGCGCATGTTCAAGGAGTGAGTTTTTGGAACAGATGCCGATCACGGACCGCCTGTTCTTTTACTAACACCCACGCAGTACCCCTACTCCCGTCGCGCACTTTACATGGCACACGGCACCCATCACCTCTGTGGAATGGCACCCGACCGACTCGTCCGTGTTCGCCGCGTCGGGCTCGGACGACCAGGTCACGCTGTGGGACCTGGGTGTCGAGCAGGACGACGACGAGGCCCCCTCGGCCATTGGCCCCGACGGCAACCCGCTCGTCGTCCCCAGCCAGCTGCTCTTTGTCCACCAGGGCCAAAAGGACGTCAAGGAGGTCCACTGGCACCCCCAGATCCCCGGCATGGTCATCTCTACGGCGAGCGACAGCTTCAACGTCTTCAAGACCATTTCGTGCTAGTTTTTGGAGTTTGCGCCCATCTGCTAGTGAGAGGTATGGGAGGGCAGACTTGTAGAGAGACATGTTCTTTATTGTTTTGGATGCAGAGTTTTAGACTTGAGAAAGCGAGCTCGGTGGGGGAAGGGAAGATTAGATTCGCCGCTGAGACTGAAAGAAGCCGTCCGTGGCTCCCAGATAATACAAGTGCTTAAGCCTCCCGCACAACGATCCTACGTGTAAACAATCCAAGTAACCATAGCCGCACCTTCATTCCTGTACCCATTATCCACCCCATCCACCCGACACTCGATAAACACGCACTAGCATCGCTTCACATACAGTAGGGTTGCAAGTCTAGCATGTATCACTTTCCACGCACCGGGCCCTACAGCCCTGGACGCACAGACGCGTGCACACACGCGCGCGCCATAGCACTGCCGCCTCTTGTCCCCCAACTTTTTTTTTTTTCCCTTCGCTCCTAGGTAGAGAGGTTTTCGCGACGACACCTGTCAAGAAGAATGAAATGAAACATGCTTTGCGCGCGCCTTTGGGCCGGTTGGGCCCGCTGGTGCTGGGCGATACACTTGACACTTTTAGTCGCTGCGGGCCTTCTTCTTGGGGGGCTTGTCCTCGTCGTCCTCGAGGTCGACGGAACCCTCGTCGTCGTCGTCCTCGTCGTCGAGCTCGTCAAAGTCGAGGCCAAACTCCTCGTCGTCGTCGTCACCGGCGCCCTCGAACCAGCGGAGGGGGTCGTCGAGGATGTCGTCGAGGATGAACGAGCCAGTGTTGAACGAGTCGCCCTCGAGCGTCCAGAAGTGGAAGAACGAGCCCGAGTCACCGTCAAAGTCCTCGGCGTCCTCGGCGGTGCCGCGGGGCTGGGCGGCACAGAGGTCCTTGCCCTCCTTCCACTCGATGGCGGTAGCCTGGGATAGGTCTTAGCAAGGTGCGCACAACTTTGTGGAACTGGGCGACTTACCGAAGCGACGAGGTCCTCGGGCTCAAAGAGGCGCATCTCCTCGGTGATGGAGCCGTCGGCGGGGGCGGCAGAGACACCCTCGGGGAGCGAGTACTTCTTCGAGAGGGTGGTGTTGGTGAAGTAGGGGTTCTCCGAGAAGTGCTGGAGGGACGAGGTGTCAGCAAAGAGTTGTGTTCCAAACGACGCAAGCCCAACTCACGAAGATGAGCTCGAAAGCGCGGGGGTCCTTGATGTCCTGGATGAGCTCAATGTCGTTGATGTAGGTGAGCGCGTCACGGTCCGAGGCGCTGGCAATGGACGCGATACCGGGGTGGTTGAGCTGGAGGAAGGGCGGAGAACGAACGTGGGTGCGTGAGGGCGTCGGTGGGGCATGGGCAGTGGAGTGATGGGAATGGCATGGCGTGCGGGGAGGACATTGATGGGAGGAGTGGTGATGGGTGCCGGGGAGTCGTTAAAGACGGACGAGGACAAGAGAGAAGAAGAACGTCAGCGATGGTGGTCCACATCCAGCAATCCGCCGCTGCACAGGGCGCAAACACCAGCAACAAGTGGGCTGGTCGGGATCGGACTGTGTTGCCTCCCAGCCCTCGTTCCGCCAGACGTTCACACCACCGCTCGCTGCCGCTGTCCACACTTACCAGAGTCACGGCCCAGAAGCCCTTGACGGGCTTGAGCTGCTTGCGAGCGAGCTCAAGGAACTCGAGCGCCTGCTCGGCAGCGAAGCGCTGAAGGCGGACCTCCTTGTCCTTGGCAGCTAACGCCCCGCTGTCAGTCACTAGGTTCGCCGCGTCTTTGCGGGGTCTCGGTACTTACCGCGGCCGAGGTCCTCGGCGACGGTGTCGGGCAGGTCTAGGCTTGTCAGCTAACTGGTGCTTGCTTGGTACGGGCGTGGGATCGTGGGGGATCATAGGCCGGAGGAAGGGAGGGAAGAGGGGGGCGGGCGGAGTCTGCAGTGGGGCGCGCGCGCAAAAGACGGGAGTGCAGGTGCTGGGAAGGTGGGGGGAGGGGGCCAGTGTACTCACCGACGGCCAGAACGTTCTCCTTCTCGGACATGGTGGATGTGAAGAGGTGGATGGGATGAGGGAAGACAAGAGAGTTGGATGCGGGGGCAGAAAAACATCATCCACTCTTTCAAGCCACCACCCAACACGCTGGACGGGATGGGGTGTGGGGTGGAGGTCTCGCTAAACGGCACCAATATGGTGTGTGTACGTCTGTGATGACGTTTCACACACAGACAAAAATCACTGCGTGCGGCATGTGGCAGCAAAAAACCCTATTCGCGAAGCTCCCATGTTTCTTGTTCTCGTTGGTTCGTCGCAACAGTCATTGCATGATCTCAATCCAGTGTCCCCATCAAGGGGACCACACCCACATATGGCCACAACACGCCGCATTTTTTACGCGGACACTATAAAAACAGGTGTAGCAAAGAAATAAATAGTCCAACAGCTCCTCCCCTTCCTCCGCTCTTCCTCTTCCTCCTCCTACACCAGCCTCTTCCCTTACACTAACCTTCCTTGGTCCAAGGTCTAGTGGGGGCCAGGTGCAGGCAGCGAGTCCACTGCCTGTCCAGAGGCGGTGCCGTTGTGCATGTGAACCATGCTCCGCATGTTCATTTCAGGCGAGGGCGAGGCGGCGCTACGGTCAATCTCGATGGTGGGCACCTTGGGTCCCTTGCGCGTGAGGAAGCGCTTGACAGTCTCCTTGGCTTTGGTGACGGCCAGGGGCGGTGCAGACGGCATGCTGTCCGGAGTAGGCGATGCGGCCTTGCCGCGCTGAGCGTAGACTGCCAGCATTTGGTCGGGACCATAGGCAACGGTGGGCTGGCCATTGTTGCCGTCAGTGGGCGAGGAAGGGTCGTCGTCCATGTGCAGAGATTCAACAGTGTCGTCAGGGTGAGTAACAACTGTTTGGCGACGCATCACTGCATGTCAGCTCGGGACGTTCGGTGCGCAAATGTCCACTTACACATGACGGCCTCCATGTCGCGCAGTTCGTCCACGGAGCCGCGGGCCTTGAGCATTGAGCGGACGTCGCCAGACTGGCCAATGCTGGCGCGACCAGTACGAGTACCAGTAGCAGCACGGCGAATCTCGGCGTCGCCAAAGCCAGCAGGGCCGTCCATCTGGGTCGGGGAGACGTTGGTGAGCTCGCGGTCGTCGATGGCCGAACCAGAGGCATAGACAGCAGCCGCTGCGTCGTGGTTGAGACCGGAGGCAACGCGCGGGCGGTGCTGGTCGCCGGCAGAGAGACGAGGGCGAACCTGGTCGGCGAAAGAGATACGCGACTGGCGAACGTGACCGTCGGCCATGACAACGGACGAGCGACTGGGGCCCTCCTCGGCACCACCAGGGAAGGGGCGGAAAGTGCCGGCTCCAGCCATGTTCTCCATCATGACCGAGGACGCGGGACGGCCCTGCGAGTTCATCGAAGGGCGGCCGTAACCAGTGCTGGGACGACCGTAGCCAGTGCTGGGGCGGCCAGCCGAGCGCGAGTACGCCGAGCTGGGACGGCCATAAGCGGAACCGCGCTGGTCGCCGGGAAGAGCGCCCTTTTCCCACTCCATGGCCGAATGCTGGCTGAGCGCCTGCGACCAGCGCTTGAGCTTTTCCTTCTCCTTGAGACGGTAAAAGTAGAAGGCAACAGCAGCAAGACCGGCGAGAACGACAATGGGAATGATAACCGCGACGGCAATCACGCCCTTGTTGGACTTTTTGCCAGTGGTGGCGTTGACTGTCTCAAAGACGGCGTTTCCAGTGCCGGTAGCCGCACCGGGTGCGGTTGAAGTGTACACTACGCCGTTCGAGGTGGTGACAGAGTACATTGCCTGGGCCGAGTAGGTGGCCGTAAAAGTGGGACCGTTGGACCAAGTCGTGTCCCAGACCGCTCCACCGTTCTTGAGAATGGTGACATAGAGCTGGACCGACTCGGTGTCGTTCCACCACGAGGGCTGGAGCTGGGCGGTGTAGTAGCCAGTGGAAAAGGTGACGCCGACGTAGGCCTTGAGGAGCGCGTTGGACGCGCTGGGCTCGTAGATGTACAGGTCAATGAGGTCCGAGTTGACGTTGCAAGTGGTGTCCCACTTGAACGTGACGGGCAGGGTGGCGTCGACGGTCGTCGACGAGTTGGGGTACGTGTAGAGGTTGGTACAGCCGAGGTCCGTTGCTGGGGGGGAAAAGTTAGCACACTAGTAATCATAACGGCAATGGCGGGAGGGATTTGGGGGTGGGGGAGGAACACCAGGTTCGGGTGCGTGCGCACGCGTACTGAGCGCGCGGTCCAGGGTGGTGGTGTGTGGTGTCCGTCCCTCGCCCCCATCCCACATGTGATACCTACCACGGCGGTGCAGGACGTCGTTGTGGGCATGGCCACCGGCAGCGAGGCCGAGACGGACGTTGGGGAGAGTCATCGCGTGCAGGTTGGGTCGGAGGGGTGAGATAATGGTATCGAAAGGAGGCGACGTGGGTCGATCAAAGGGCACCAGGCGCGGTGTCGGCCAGTGTCGGGCGCGAGGTTTGGGCTAGCGACTGTGGAAGGAGTTGGAGTTGAGTTGAAGAGAAAGAGCAAGACGCGTCAACGAGACGAGGTCTCCTGGTGGTGGGTGTCGAGGTCGAAAGTGGGTTGGTGTTTGGAGCAAGGTTTGATACACCTGGGGGGGGGGGGCGGATGGCGAATGGGGGAGGGATGGGAGGAGGAGAGTGATGGGTTGCGGGTGGGTGGGCGGGGGAAGAGGCACGCGCTCGACGCTGGGTCAAAATGAATGTGGAGTGCGCAGTGTCGATGCGCAAAGAAGCAAAAGGCGTGGGCCGTGTCGACGAGGAGGTGGGTGTGGTGTGGGTGAGTGAGTGAGGATGAGAGAGAGAGAGAGAGAGAGAGAGAGAATGCCCAGGTGGGCGCTGTGGGTTTGTGTTGGGTGCAAAGGAAAAGGGAATGGGCTTTTGGACCTTGGGGGGGGAGGGCCAGGCAGCAGCAATGGTACAGCCAGAGGCCAGACGCCACACACCGGGCACAAGACAGGGTCTGGTTTTTCGCAAGCAGCACGGGAACAAGGGCGCGCGCGCGGGGGCGCGTGCGGGCGGGGCGCGCCCTGTGTGGGCCGGGCACGGGACCAAATAATACAAAATACCCACTAGACGGTTGAAATCTTTTGGCGGCCCGCCGCCGTTGTGTTTTTGCTGTACGCTGTCGTGGGGGCTCGTGTGCCTGGAGCGGGTGGGTGCAAGAGACATCTCCTGAACCACGCCTGAAGCGCCTGCACTTCACGGGCCACGGGCCACGGGGCTCACGAGATCCCCCCTTGTCTCTCTGCTAATCGCCATTAGACTTTCATGTTTACCGTCCTTATTTCACAGAAACATGTGGCCCTTCTCTGTGTCTCTGATCTCTAAATCCTCGTGGTCTCTCAGATCCCCCCGCGTCTCCTTGCTCCTTGTTTGGCTTGTCTGACTCCTCGCCTCGTGGCATCAACACACAGCTTTCGTCTGCCTCTCCAATTGACATTCGTTCATCTTCTAAAACAGCACTACATTCTTCCCCACTTGCCCCGGGCTCACCTGCTCGTCCCACATGGGCCCAACCTGCTCCAGCCCCGCCCACGTCCGCGTGTGCACTTGGATGTCGTGCTGCGTCACAAACTCAATGGTCTCCTGCAGGTCCGCACCGTTGCCTTGCAGCGACCCCACAACCGTAACATTCTTGAAGATGAGCTCGCGGAAGGGAATGCGCAGCTCCTCGGGCTGCGAGACGAGCACATACGTCCCATGCCGCTTGGTAATGTCAAACGCGAAGCGGAGGGCAGGAGGCACTTCAGCAGTCACAACCACAGCTGTGATGGTCAGCGGATCAGCGGGCCGGGGTGTGGGTGGGTGGGTGGCTAGACTCGAGGACTCACCATCAACCCCAGATGGCCGCTCCTCGCTAAAGGTTGATTTGACTTTCTTGTCGATGAGCGCCACAGCCTCTTCGGCACTTGTCTTGGACGCGTCAATGAGGACGTCGGGGGCCAGGGCGAGACCGGCACACAGTTCAAGCGGCCCAGGTCGCGCATCGATGCCGACCACAAACAAGCCCATGGCCTTGGCCATCTGCACGCCAATGTGGCCGAGGGCGCCAAGACCAGAGATGGCAAGCACGCCGCCCGGTTGCAGGCCAGCTTTGCGGATCGCCTTGTATATCGTGATGCCCGCACAAGGCATGGGTGCGGCCTTTTTGGCACAGAGTCAGCAAGCAGTGATATACCTGCAGACAGAGGGTCAACATACCACTTCCCACGGCATGGACTCGGGCACCTTGGCCGAGTTCTTGGCCAAGCTGACAAAGTACTCTGCAAACGAGCCGTCCGTGTGCAGACCAGCAAGGTTTCCGTTGGGACAGAACGCAGAGTCGAGGTGCTTGCAGTCGTGGCATTCGCCTAGAGGTGATGAGTTGTGGTCAGCGCGTGTGCTGGTATGACATCTTCCAACGCAGCTTCCTCGGCCCACTCACCACACTCGGTCACCTTGTTGAGAGACGCAGCCCGGTCACCAACTTGCCACCCTTGCACGCCCTCGCCGACAGCGACGACAATGCCCGCGGGCTCATGGCTGCCAGTGATCGGGTATGGCGAGCCAAAGTCGCCGTGCGACACCATGATGTCTGTATGGCAGAAGCCAGCCGCCTTGACCTGTATGAGAAGTTGTCCAGGTCCAGCCGTTGGAGCAGGCACATCGCAGAGTGTATAGCGTCTGTTGGCACTGTCAGTAGAAGAACACAGGCATGACCCAGGTTCCACATACTCGTTCTTGTTGACGATCTGAGCGGCTTTCATTGTGACGAGTCTGGTTGGGGGTTAGAGTGCTGTGCTGTGCAGCGCCAAGACACAAGTACTTTTAACGCATCAGTTTGTCGGTGCCGAGAGATCACACACATATGTGGAGGCTACCTGTGGAGGTCTCGCTTGTGGAGGTCACATGTGGAGGGAGGTTGACAGAACACGGCACTTTGTGCGGCAACGACAATCTACTTCTGCATTTGACAAAAGATGACACCGACACAACCACCACACCCATGCCGGCAGGATCTTGCAACAGACTCTATACACTACCGACAGCGCGACCGTTCGACGACTACACTAATGTCAACTTGATATCACGCCACTCGACGAGCCACAGCAACCGAAATGGGGATCCGACGAGCTCGCAGCTGAGTGGAGTATCGCTTGGCTCAGGTGGAATTGCCCGAGTTTTCCCCTTGTCGCTCTAATCGCGGTGAGATCAGTTGAAATCGTTGACGCACTGCCTGGCAGAGTGCGCACAGTAAGAGGTGACGGGATCTGGCAGGTTGCCATAGCGCACGAGGTGAAGCTACCCGCAAGTGGCAACCCGGACAGCGTTTTCCTTGCCAAGTACTGCGTGTATAGCAAACGACACGGGCCTTCCAAACCCTGCCCGCCCTTGTTCGTTTCCTCGAATTGCTCGCTACCCCCCTAGTTGCTATGCATGGCGCCGCACTGGTCACGCTTTCCCCTTCCACCACCACCACCGTATCGCCTCAGCTCCGACTCGTTCTGGAGGCTGAGTCTAGACATACACGTCATTCCATCGCTTTGGGAGTCGGCCAGGACAGAAGGAGGGAAGGCTGGAGGAGTGGCGACAATGACTACTGAAGTGAGAGGACGAGGAGCAGAAGAACATGATGCACTACCACAGTGTCGACGCTGCAGACCGCGCCGTCGTGCACATGCGCACGCCGGAATGCGGAGCGGACGGGCTGCGACACTGTCCGCCTTGTTGCTCACTGTCATCGATCCCACTCCGTCACGGAACACTGTTGTCCGTTAAGTCCGCACCTGTTGACAACGACCACTATGCGCGCGGCCCTGTGGTGCGTCTGTGATGTCATCCTCTCACTTGCTCAGAGCCAGCGTGAGGTGCTTTGTGCTTTGTAAAAATGCACATGCGCACAGTAAGCGTTCTCGACACGCTCGTCATGTTCTGTCAATGTTAGTGTGACTTTTTTTCCGGACTACTGCAGCCTGCGTCGACGGCGAGCGTATATGCTGTGGGTGTCATCGTGAACGCTGAGTGAGAGCCCTCGGAACACCCGTCCGAGATCCGGATGCCGTTGTACAAGCGGCTGTTACCACGCGCGCCTATGCCTTTGCACGCCTTTGCATAGACCATGCACTCGCAAGTTAACATGACTTGCACGCCTTTGCATAGAGCATTGGGGGCCATTGGGGGTCAGAGCCTCTGCCAGAGAGTCCAGGGATGCCCCGTCTGCCCCCACCGGGCGGCCGGACCGGAGCAGCGGGCTGTGCGGACTGGAGCTGTCCGCTCTCTCCGCTCTGTGGGCGGGGGCCAGGCGGGTGTGTCTCGCGCCTGGCCCCCAGAGACGTCGCTGGGCCGGCGGCTGTTGGTGGGCGTGTGTGGGTGGCATTGGATGATGATGGCGTAGGCTGGAGCTTTGGAGACAGTCCCCCTTCCCGGTGGATTCCACCGCGCTCGGCGGCGTTCCCCCCCACATTTATCATCCCAGCCCTCTCTCCGCTTTCTTTCTCTCTCTCTCTTATAACCAGCCCCATCCCCTTCTCCAAAACCCCCAACCCACCGCCATCTCTCAACCTATTCTCCATAATGTCTACTTCTCTTGACGCTCTCAAGGCGTGAGTCACCAGCAGCAGCCACCAGCGCGCTCGCCTCGTTCGTTGCCCAGAGCTGACACGATTCCTCTTCCCCCCCATGCCCTCCTCGTGCCCCACAACCCACATCCTCATGCTCCACCTCCATCCACGTCCTTGTCCCTTGAACCCCTCATTGTGCATCTCCACATATCCTCTGGATCTGCTCACTGCTGTCTTGTTGACCATGCTTCCCCCCGCTTTGCCCGTGACTCCCACGCTCCTCCACACACATGTAATTGCCCGCCTTGTCCCCAACACCACACACGTTTCTATCTTTTTTTTCTTGTTCCTCCCAACAGCTCGGGCACCGTCGTCGTCTCGGACTCGGGTGACTTTGACTCGATCGCCGCCTACAAGCCCCAGGACGCTACCACCAACCCCTCGCTCATGTACGTTCCCCCCCCCCCCCCCCCCCCCAGCCAGCCCAACCGGGGCCTCCCGGCAAACAACGGCACTTGCTGACTCTCTCCAGCCTTGCTGCCGCCAAGCTCCCCCAGTACGCCAAGCTCATCGACGCTGCCGTTGCCGCCGGCAAGGCCACTGGCGGGTGAGTACTCTTTCTTTTTGGCTGTGTCTTGTTGTGTGTCTGCCTTGCGACACGTCGTGCTTTGCGTGCCGGCGGCCTGTTTCTGGATTCGTGCGAATTCGGGGGGGTTGTGGGCATCCAATCCAGCCAGCCAACGGCATACGAGGGCGTGAGCCGCGTTAGGTCGCCTCATGGCGTCATTGGCGTAGAAAAAGTGGTCGCAAAGGCGGGACGCCAACAAGTGACTCCTTTTGTGAGCAGCATGCTGACTGCTCAGTGACATCGAGGCCCAGACCGACGCTGCCACTGACCGCCTCCTTGTCGAGTTCGGCAAGGCCATCCTCGAGATTGTCCCCGGCCGTGTCTCGACCGAGGTTGACGCCGTCTACTCGTTCGACACTGAGGCTACCCTTGCTAAGGCCCGCCAGCTCATTGCCCTCTACGCCGCCGTCGGTGTCCCCAAGGAGCGCGTTCTCATCAAGATCGCCTCCACCTGGGAGGGTATCCAGGCTGCCAAGCAGCTCGAGCTTGAGGGCATCCACTGCAACCTGACCCTCCTCTTCGGTTTCGGCCAGGCCGTCGCCTGTGCCGAGGCCGGTGTCACCCTCATCTCGCCCTTCGTCGGCCGTATCCTCGACTGGTTCAAGAAGACCACCGGCCAGGAGTACACCTCGGAGACTGACCCCGGTGTCAAGTCGGTCCGCAACATCTACACCTACTACAAGCAGCACGGCTACAAGACCATTGTCATGGGTGCCTCGTTCCGCAACACTGGCGAGATCACCGCTCTTGCCGGCTGCGACTACCTCACCATCGCCCCCAAGCTCCTCGAGGAGCTCCGCTCGTCGACCGCTGCCGTCCCCGCCATCCTCTCGCCCGAGCTCGCCACCGCCGCCACCGCCATCCCCAAGGTTTCGTACATCAACGACGAGGCCAAGTTCCGCTGGGCCCTCTTCGAGGACCAGATGGCCTTTGACAAGCTCCACGAGGGCATCCGCGGCTTCGCCAAGGACGGCAACACCCTCAAGCAGCTGCTCCGTGAGAAGATCCAGGCTTAAGCGTCGGATCCTTAGCCACGGTGGTTCCTATCGGTCGCGCGTGTGTGTGCGTGTGTGTGACGGTTGTGTCTTTTAGTTGAGCGCACCTCTCTCCTCTGCCCCCCCTCCCTCGCCCCGAAAAGAATAAAATCACCAAAAAAGATATGGTCGTTAGGGCGTGACATCGCGTGTAGCTAGGCGTAGTTGGTCACGAGGTTCATGCAGGAAGTTACATGCTGCAAAAGGAGACATTGTGGCCCGACCATGGATGGATGCCCTACTGACTACTCTACTCTATCAATGCTAATGTGTATGTGTGTTCCTCCTACCTACAGTGGGTCCGCCACGCGCAAGTTGACCAGCTCGTGGTCACCCACGACGAGGCGCCCCTCGCGGCGCTCACTCGCGGGCATGGCCACGCCTTGCCCCTCGACAGGCGACGCGGCGACCGTGATGCGGTCAATCTGGATGAGCTGCTTGAGGAGCCGTCCCGCCGACTCGTCGACAAACACTAGCCCCAGGTCCTCGACCTCGTCCACGAGGTCGTCGGGCTCGCCGTCGGCGTTGGGGCGCACGCGCGCCGACTGGCCCGCGCTCGGCCCGGCGTCGGCGACAATCACGCCCACGGCACCCGCGCGCACCGCGTGCAGCGCCTTGGCGAGGAAACTGCATCCCCCGCGCTGGACGAGGACGACAAACGGCTCGCCGTCCTTGGGCTTGGGGCTGAACCCGGCCACCATGGGCACGCAGCCCGTGGGGTTGTTGCGTTTCGGCGCGACGACAAGCGGCGTAGACGCAAACGACCACCGCGTGTCGGCGGGACCCGCGCGGCCGCTGCCGCTGCCGCTGGCGGTCACGGGCGCGGCGCCAATGGTGTGTCCGAACATGGCAGGCGTGCCCGTGGCGGAGATGAGGGTCTCGGTGGAGACGGAGCGGCTGAACGAGAGGGTCAGGTCGGTCGGCCGCTCAGAGTCGGCCGCGCGCGGCGCAGCGGGCAGGTATCCGTCCATCCGCACGTCCACAATGGTGACGAGCTGGCCGTACCGCACGCGGTGTGGGCCGACTGTGAGAGTTAGCTGACCCGCTCCGATAAGGGGGCGTACACAACTCACTGTTGGTGACGTCGTATCCGAACCCGTCCATCCGCCACCGCACGCCGAGGCGCAGGCCGTCAATGTCCGTGATCACCCAGTCGCCCTCGGCGGTCTGGTACACCTTGCCGAGGCCCGGGGACGCGTCGTGCGCAGGCAGGGCAAAGTCGGCGCCAGCGCCCGCGGGCGCGAGCACAATCTCAAACGAGTAGTTGGGCACGTGGGGCAGAGCGCAGGTACCTTCCTCGCTCCACAGTGCGCGAGCGCTGGGTTCCTCAATGGCGACACCTTCCTCGCCCGACCCAAAGACCAGCGCGCGCGCATAGTCGTAGTCGTCGCGTCCCTCGATACCCACGGGGAGCCCGCCCATGGTCTGCGGCGTGTAGACGGGGCAGAACAGGTCCTCGCCGCGGTGGTTGGCGCGCCACGCGGCAGTGGGCGGTGTGGTCAGGTTGTACGGCATGTACATCGGGTGGCCCTCGGTGGTAAACACCGTGTTGGAAGGTGCAGGTGCAGGTGTGGGGTCGAAGAGGAGGTACAGGTACTGACATGTCAGCTTGGCAACCTCTGTGTACGAGTGAGCTCACTTTCAAGGTCTCGGACAGCATAAAGCTCTCCATGCGGTCCTCGGTAGCGCCAGTCTCGACGTTTGTGAGACTTGCAAAGCCGCACCTCGTGACTGTGCGGCGTAGAATGTCCTTGAGGACACGCTCGCCCACGCGCAGGTAAAAGTCGTCGCCAGTCGCCTGCATGGTTAGCAACGAGTTCACAACAACCAAACGCACCCGATGGAGGTAGTATGTCGACTCGATAAACTCGGGTCGTCCGGGCCAGCCGGCCCATCCGATCTGGCGCGTCTCGGGCTCCCAGCTCTCGGGGATACCATCATACTTTCTCCAGAGGTTCCAGAAGATGAGGTGGCCGCGAATGGCCGATTCGACGTCGCCCGCAAGGACTTGGACACCCGGGAAGAAGGACGAGAGAGAGTCGATGTACGCAGGGGATGCAGGCTTGAGTCCGCGCAAGTGCACCTGTCGCCACTGTGTCTGTCAGCTGAATGTCCTAGACGCTTCCCAGCTGCACATACAAAGAAGCCATCCACTGTGCGGATATGCGTCTGGATGGCGGCATAGGCATCATGGAAGACGTCCATGTACGTAGAGTCGTCTGATGTCAGTTACCAGTCTGTGTTACGTGCAACGAACCAAGCATGATCGCTGCCTTGAGAGCGTACTCGAAGAAACTGTCGATACCGGCGTTGACGCCCGAGAGGCCCGGTCCAAGCCAGTGGCCATGCGAGACGGCGATACCGTTGCCGACGAGGTCTTGCGGCGTGCGGCTGTTCCACAGGCGCATGAACGCGTGTCTCGCCTTGGCCTGTCGTGTAAGTTCGTCTCGTTGTTTGTGGCTCTCACCTCAAACTGGTCGTCGCCGGTAAGACGCGACAGGAGCGAAAACTCTAGCACAAGGCTTCCGGCACCAGCAGTACCTGTTGTCAGCTTGCTCATGATCGACGCAGCTCACAAGTCTCGACACCCTCGCCCTTCTCCACTCCCTTGCGCAGGTTGATGCGGGCATATGGCAAGCCCGTGGGACTCTTGAACGCAGGTACAAGGCGGTTACCGAGGTCGACTGCCAGCTCGAGGATACGCGGCGCCCATCGCTTGACGTCCACGCTGCCCTTGAGGCCGAGCGCCGCCGCCTGCTCCTTGGGATCGGTCGGCAGTCCGTCGAGCCGCTGGTACGTCGACAGCAGCGCGCCGAGAGCGCGAATGGTCATCTCAAATACCTGCCATTAGCGCTCGTGGAGTGACAGTTAATGAGCGCACCTGGACCTTGACATCTTGGTCAAAGCTGATCATCGTCGCGACCTTTTCGACCGCGCCGGGAAACTCCTCGGGCAAGATGAGGGGCAAGGCGCTCAGCGTGTCCACGAGAGTAATGCTCGCATTGGCATGGATATCGTTCACACCAATGTTCTTCGGGTCGGGGTCGCGCAGCAGCGGTTTACATGTCAAGGGGCGCAGCTCATCGGCCGGAAAGGCGTGCGTCATGTACCCCACAAAGCCATGTCGGAACATCTGGGAGGCAAAGGGTTAGCACTCGCGTGAGGTGAGCGTAGTAGCAGGCTTTCGTAAGGTCGATGACGAGGATCTGGCTGAAGACATATCATTTCACAACCAGCACACGACACGCCGCCGAGCCTTAGAAAACAAGCTTACTCACGTCCTTAACCTCGTTCCGCAGCGTCATGCGACGCTCGTCACTCATCGCCCGCGCCCTCAAGGGCGCCAGTGCAAATAGCACGCACAACCATGCGATAAGGCATGCGCGCATTGGATGGCGGACTGTGGGGTGTTGAAAGAAAGAGAGATGGAGAGGACCGATGAGTGAGATGGGTGTTAACACACACGCGACATGAACTGCGTCAATCGTGTCAAGGCACGGATCTCCTGGGGCTCCAGGATGGCAACAACGATGCGACTAGTTTGGGTGGCGGCAACTGACAGTAGCATGGCCGTGTGTCTCTGTACTTCGTGGTTTGCCTCATAGACATGCCATGTACTAAGAAGGGAGGTACATATTTTACGTGTATGAGGTGGCCGCGCTTCACACAAAACGGTGGGAGCTGGCAAGAGGAGTTCTGAGCCACGCAGTCGTTTATTTTTGGCAAACACCACCTCGCGTCCCCATCTCGTCGCCATCACCGCAACTGACCCAGGGAGAGGAAATCACATGGGGAGCTCAAGCGCTCAAGCTACGGTAGGTTCATCTCCCCGCCTCCACCTCCATCTATCAACCGTCCCAAAGTCGGCCAGCACTGACTCGACCTATCTACCTGCTGCCAGACGCAAACTAAACCAAGACGAAAGCCACGCCCACGAAGATCGCCATACTGGCCATGACGGCTGCTTCTCCTGTGGCTATGAGCCGTAATATGCCACTACAGTAAGCACGGGGCACAATTGTTTATGATTTCAATGTCTCCATGGGCCATGAGACATAGGCCCAAGCGACAGCGGCCCACCGCGACCGTCAACGAGCCTCTTCACTGCCAGTCATTCGATGGGATTGTGCAATGGGAGACTGAAGGCGCAATGGTCCTGCCGCTGGTCCTCTTCCTCTGGTGTCACTCTTACCAATGTCGTGACATATCGGACTGCCTGGGGTTCTGTGGTCTGTGACGAATTGTTCCACTGGTGACCATGCATTTCCAGCGGCTAAACGTCATGCTTCAGATCTTTCACTACACTTCAGCCACTTGGTCGGCCGAGCGAGACGGGGAAGGTTCTGGGGCAGCCAGTCAAATTCAAGTGGTGGTCATGCTTGACGCTCGACGCACCCACAGCGCGTGACATCCACTCCAAAGGTGGTCGTTCACGACCACCCACGAGAAACTTGAGGCCAAGCCCGTCAACAACGGCAGGTTGTACCTAACCTCGAACCACTCCGCGCCACATCGTTCCGCCCCAATCTGCCTTCACGCCCACCATGGCCCATTCCAAGACTAACCCACAGCAGCAAGACGTATAGTTCGCAATCCCATCCCAGTGCCCCAGTGCCCTATCGCCCACATAATTCAAGACAATACCCTCGCTCGTCGGCAAGGAGAGTGAATGGCCGTCCCGTGCGTGACAGGGCGAGTTGGCATTTGCGCCAGTTACATACCTTGGGCTTTCTATCGCCCACCGCGTTTGTTGCACCGCAGCGGGATGCATCCTGGGGAATGTTTCTGGTGAGAGGGTGCAAAGACACAAACGGTAATGTGCAGGACGCACGGAGGACTGGTACTGGTCAGCATGCCTAATGGTCCATCCAAAATGACTACATGTGAAAAACCCTACAACTCAGTCAATGCTAACAATCCCTATATGTACAGCAACAGTGTGGCCGCCTGTCTGTGGCGCGGCGCACTGGCATCTATCTTTCCTACACTCCTGCACAAATCCAACGCTTAGATATCGTCGTCCTGCCCGCGTGTCAGCTCTTGTCCTTTCTGTCCCACACCACGGTATACACTCACACTCACGTCTGGGAGGTCGCAAGCGGCAAGCACGGCCTTGTACTCGAACCGCGCGCTCTCCTCGTACGTCGAGAACGACCATGTGTCGTCGATGCAGCGGGCGCACTCGTCCATCTTGGCGCGGCCCTCGGCCGAACAGAGCTGCTGGCGCGTGTCCGAGGTGTTGGTGTATGCGAAAGCGCTCATGTCGCACTGGGTGGAGCAGGCGCCGAGCACAGCCTGGGCGGTGGGAGAGATGGGGGCTGGCGCGTTGATCAGTATAGCGAACAGTGGTGGTTAATGGGGAACGTACCAGCTGCAACAACTGCAATGGTGGCAAGGGTGACAGCCAGGAACTTCATTGTGCCGGAGAAGGAAGAGTTTGAAGTGTGTTTTGGGACAGGTGGTAGTGATGTGCTGTCGACAACGCGAGAATGAAGGCAGCGAGTGGTTTTGATGATGGGAAGACACGACTTGGCTCGTCGTCTCCTTATGTACAGCTAGCTGGCTGCCTTGAATGCACACCTTGGACTGGCACATGTCGCGTTCGTCGCGCGCCCAAAGAAGCACCTGTGCAAGAACCTACGGGCCGCGGAGGAGCATACAATGGCCGGCAGCGCGCACTCAATTCAACCCAAAGCCAGGTGCCACCATTTTCATTTAAAGGCAGCCGGAGTGGCGTCGTCTCCCGTCCCGGCGCCACTTTTGGACCCATGTGTATCCCTGGCCATTCCATCGACCTAGTGCCCAAGTGCATGCCATGTCGGCATCTCGGCCACTCGTTGGATCGCTGGGGGGGGGGGGTGCTAGCAAGGGCAGAGCAACGACAGCAGCGCTCAGAACATCATTCCAGCAAGGAGCTATAGACGGCTACCTGCAGCCTACCTGCAGCTTGCAGCCTACCTGAACCCAGCACAGACAAGCTTCTTCTCCTCCCCTGCCTCATCTCCTCTCCACCGGACAAACCGCTCTTCCACCCTTGCCCCGGCCCATTGCACTCATAAGACACAGCCGACGCCCCATACCTCCGGCGTCATAAGTTTCCCCAGCCACCTGTATAGGGCCAAGAGGGTCTATACGGCACGAACACAGTCCAAAGGCCGCAAAGCTGCACGCTAGAAAGCTTAGAAGGAAAGCTAAGGAGCAGGTAGGACGACCTGCCTCCAGGACTTGCTACACAATGCTGGCTACCACGCCGCGGCGTCGAGAGGCAGAGGCGGCACCCGGGTGGGCCGGTCGCAACGTACAGTACAGTACAGGACCCCCGTGACGTCGTAGGGAATAAAGTGTACCGAGTACAATGATGGCGCTACGTGTCGAGACGCGGCGTGCAGCGCAAATTGAACTTTTAATGTCAGGTAACATTGATCGCCTTGCACGCGGCTTGAGGACGCGTCCTCTGTCAGGTCCAGCCTGCAGTAATTATACATTACGCGCCGCGGCCTTACACCTTCAACCTGGGCGCGCACATCGGCGTGCGCGCGCCCTTCCAAGATGTCCCTGATGCTAAACGCGACACGCGCACACGTCGACATCAGCGGCGGTGGCTGTCTGGCAGAAACCCAGACTTTCACGGCTGGTCCGAGATACTGCCTCCCACCTCCATATACCATGTGTGACAACCACCTTACCAGATCCCACGCCACGCGCCAAGATTACTGTCTTGCAGGGATGGCAGGGATTGAATCGCATGCCGAAGAGCAGCTCATGTACTCGTGTACGCCGCCATAGACGACGACGCGTGTGAGCTGGTGAATCGTGGCACGAAGTGGAGGTCCTGACTTTGTGGTCGCGTCTGTGGTCGCGTCCTTTGGGTCACCCGGGTCTGGGGAGGAGGCGGTTCAAATCAGGATTAGCGAGCGGGCCGTGATACGATGATATCGCTTGCGTTGAGCCTGCTTTATCAGAGGTAACGACTGGAGAAGGGGTTGACTTTGGTGTGGCCGGAATATGTTTGGCGACGCGAGGGCGCCTGCAACCCGGCTGCCCGGCCCCTGTGCTCATTCTCGTAGCTGACCGGTGGAAGCTTCCAAATGTCTCCAGCCGAGCAATGCTCTTAGAAGGCGGTAGAGACAAAGAGATAACGGCCGTGGAAAGCACGGAAGGCTCGTGGCACATGCGCTGATCTGATCACGTAGGTCATCATGACAATGCCACTGATCCCGGATCGCAACCGGATCAGTTGGGCTACAACGCCCGACTTGTGCCTGCCACTTCCTTGGGCAGCGTCGAGACGCTCATACAGCTGTCCTGGAGAGCAGGGATGCACGTACCTGGGTCTCGGCGTCGGCCCACATGGCCAGAACACAGCAAGACCATGGGTCCTGCGAAAACGATCCCCGGACGCCAAGCCATACCGCAATGACTACATGGAATCCAGCTGCCAGGCCGCCGGGGATGTCGTGGCGGCCTCCTTCACGGATCGCAGCGGTCTGGTTCCCCGTGCTCACGGTGCTCACCGTGCTCACTGCACATCCCCCCGCCTGTACACGCATGTATGCACGGCCTCAAGCGCACGCGTGCATGTCTGGACATTGTCGACAGGGCAACACCACGACCCGATGACCCCCGGGCATGGGCATGGTCTGCCGCGTCACACGGTCATGACCCCGCCACTGGCCGCGTGTCGGTCGGCAGGCCTTTCAGGCTCTCGCTGGCGACTCTCGTTCTCACAGCCAGCGCCACAATGATGCAACCTTTCAACCTTTCTTTCTTTCTTCCGACCGTCAAATGCAGAGAGGGTACACGCCGAGGCTGTGGGATGATATATGCACTACAGAGATTCCAGGCTAGCTCCAGACATCGGTCATGAGGCGCTGTACGCGTCAGCAAATGTGTACAACTGTCTCTGCATAGTGGATATACCGTCCCCCGGGGATGTCTGTTGCTGTGTACCGGACATCCGGGCAGACGACATGGCAACGAGGGGGAAACGAGATCCGAACCGACACTCACGTTGCGCTCCTTGAGCAGCTTGAGCTCCTTGGCACCCTCCACCTCGGGGGTACCGTTCTTGCCGGCGGCGAGCATCTGGACGAGGCGCTCCTCGACCGACTTGGCCATGTTCTTGGCGTCACCGCAGATGTAAATGTACGCGCGCTTCTCGAGGATGAGCGGGGTGAGCTCCTCGCGCGAGTCCCAGATGAGGTCCTGGACGTAGATCTTGCCTGCAATGGGGTGTCAGCTTGGGTCGCGAAAATAAGAGAGATTGGGGTAACTCACTGCCATCGGGCTTGCGGTCGGGGCCACGGGAGAAGGCGTTGTGCATGATAAACTTGCCGTCGAGCTCCTTGAGGTACTCGGGCCACTCGTCGCGGTAGAGGAAGTCCTCGTCCTCGCGACGGCAGCCGTAGAAGAGGTGCATGGGAGCCCAGTCCTTGATAGCGTCGGGGCCGTTCTTCTCCTTGGCGCGGCGGGCGAGGGCGATGCGCTCCTGGACGAAACCACGGAAGGGGGCGACACCGGTACCGGGGCCAATCATGATGATAGGGACCTTGGGGGAGGTGGGGAGACGGAAGGCAGAGCGGCGGACGTGGACGGGGACGCGGTAGATGTTGTTGCGGAGGTGGTGGTCACGGGGGCCCGAGAGCTTGTACTGGGGGAAATCCGGGAGGGTGATGGGGACCTCGCCGCCAACAAGGCCGCCGGTGTGCTGGTGTCCGTTGACGCTGAGGTGGTTCTGCTTGCCGCTGAGGCTGTCGCTGGCAGTCTTGACGTTGAGAATAAAGTTGGTGCTCACACCGTACACCCAGCGAGGGGTGTTGTCGTGAGCCTGGCTCGTGGACGACTGGTACTTGAGGACAACGGCAGTGACGTGGATGGCCTGGGGGTACAGCTTGGACGACGACGAGATCGAGTAGTAGCGGGGCTGGAGACGGGGCAGAGTCGAGATGATGCGATCAAAGGGAATGGGCCAGACGGTCGACGTAAAGGGGGCAGTGCCCTTGACGTTGTCGCCAGCCGCGATCTGAAGGACCTCGGCAAGCTTGAGGCAGGGGCCGTCGACCTCGTCGTGGAAGGCAGCCTTGTCGGAACCCCAGCGGGTGAGGGCCTCACGGGCCTGGTCGTTGGGAGCGTAGCGGGCGAGGAAGGCGAGGGTCTGACGGGAAGCCTTGGCAGAGACGTCGAGGTAGTGACGGAAGACGGCCTCGTAAGTGGCAGGGACGGGGAAGGGGACCTTGGCGAGTGCCGGGTCGAGCGACTCAATAGAGACGGCAATGTCGCGTTTCTCGAGGAGACCGAGGACCGAGAGCATGCGCTCAACCTCGAGGTCGGGGTTCGAGGGCCACACACCACAGTGGTCGCCGTGCTGGTAGGTGATGCCAGAGCCGGTAGTGTTGAATTCGATGTGGACACAGTTGCGCTCGGGGCCGTCAAAGAGCTCACGAGTGACAAGGACGGGGGACGGGTAGGGGTTCTTTGAGTCGTACGAACCAACGGGGGTGCTGTTGCCGCTGGCGCTGGCGTGGAGCGCGCGCGGGGAAAGTTCACCGTGGTAGATCTTCTCGGGGGCAACGTCCGACACCTCAGTGACGGCAAAGTCGGCAATGTCACCAGAGCCGCCCTCCTCGAGCTCGAGGCGCTTGGCGAAAGCCTCCCACATGTCGTCCTTCCAGCCGAGGTAGTCCTCCTCAAGGGCCTTGTCGTCGTCACCCTCGCCGCGCTCACCGATGCGGTGGGCACCGAGCTCGGAAAGGCGGGCGTCGATGCGGCGGGCCACCTCGTTGAAGTGCTCATAAGTCTTGTTGCCGAGGCCGAAAATCACATAGTTGAGGTTCTCGAGGGTGGTGCCGCCCGAGCTGAACTCGACGCCGTCCTCCATAATAAAGTCCCAGAGGGGCTGGGCATTGTCCGTGGGGTCGCCCTCGCCGTAGGTCGCAACAACGAAGATGACAGCCGAGTCGCTGGGGACCTGGTCGAGCTTGTTAAAGTCGTACTCCTCGGGGTCGCACACAAGCGACGAGACGCCAAAGCGGGACTTTGCCTCCTTGGCGAGACGGATCGAGTACTCCTCGGCAGTGCCGGTCTGGGTTCCATAAAAGACAGCGGCGCGCTTGTTCTACACACAGAGAGTCAGCGTCCACTGCACCTCGCACGCGCGCGCACAGCACACTCACGCCGCGCGCCATCTTGTCCACAAAGTCACGGGGATCGTCGCCCTCGGCCATACCGGCAGTCGACCTCTTGAGTGAGCCGGCCGAAGCGCCATCGGCACCGTCCCGAGAGCGGCCGCCGATGAATGGGAGCGAGTTGCGGAAAAAGAAGAGCAGGGGGAGTGCTATGGTGAGCACGATGATGATCATGTCGACGGGGGACGCCATGGTGGGGATGGATGCGATGCCTCGCAGCAGGCAGACGGGGGGTGGTGGACGATTGGATGCGGTGGAGAAGGGAGAGAGCAAGGTCGAACGGTTTATTGTCCACGTCCCATCCTGGCCACCTGATATGATGGGATCTCGCTGCCCATCTCGGGCCCACCCAGCGTCCTCGCGCGCGTACGCAGGCCGTGCCAATGCGGTCGGCCCACCCGGCGCCGTCAAACTCAATTGCATTACAGCATATTGCTCCCGCTAATATCGTCGTCTAATAGCCCCTCCTAATACACAGCCATCGCCCAATTCCCATCGCGCCATGGTCCCTCCCGGCCCCCGAAAGCTCCGTTCCGCGGACCAGTGCGGCATCTGCGGCTGGCCCCACACACGGCCCAACGCCTCAGACGTTGCTCGGATAATCAATCAACGACCTCACAGCCGGAGACCCCACCTGCGCGGGGGTAGACGATGGAGCTGGAGCGCTTGCGCCGTTCAGAAGCGCGGCACGTCGTCTTGCCACGCGGCCCTCGAAGATCCGGCGCAGGCCAACCGTGTGCTCGGCGTGGTGGCGGGGGCGGACAACAGGAATCCGGCTATGAATGTCCACAAACTGGTCGGTCTCATCCTGCACGGCGTTGTTAGCGTCACCAGTAGTGTTTGGTCGAGTTGGCGAAAAATGCCGGCCACGGAAATACCCACAATGATTTCTTTACCGATTAATTCCTGTTATGAAAGTCAGCTGACGTTGCTTTCTCCGCAGCGACCCGCGGAGCCACCACCTGCCGCGGATCTCCCGGGGCCATGCTCACCTCCACCACATCCTCAAGCGTCACAATGCCCACCGCGCCTTCCTGGCGACCAGGCGAGGTCGATACGAGCAGGATATGGCTGCGGCCAGTTTGGAAATAGTTCATGGCTGTCGCGGTTAGCATATCTAGGTGTGTATGCCCACGGGGTAGTTTACCTTCGACGAGGGAAAGATCAGTCGGGCACTGAGGAAGCGGCTGCGTGATAAGCTGGGAGACCGGCCTCTCCTCAGCAGCGTCGTAGCCGATGAGGGCACGCGTGAGCATGACTCCGCTGGTCGAGTGAGCATCGAAATAGGCGCGGGGGGAACTCACAGGAAGGCACCAGGGATCTTGGGATCGTGAACTGGGATACGCGTGTGACCTTTGCGCAAGACCTAATAAAAGATCAGCTTACATGACAGGTCGCACCACTTACTTCGACAATCAGGTCGTCGTCGGCAACACGGTCACCAGGGAGTTGGTAGACGTCGGCGAGGGGAACCTAGACCTCAGCTCTTGTCCACCTGTCGCGCCACGCACCATAACAGAGGCGACCGTCTTGTTCGAGAACTCGAGCACGCTGCCAAGGAGGTTGAGCTCGTCGTCGGCCAGCTTGTCCTCGACGCCAAGCGCGACAAACGCCTTGAGCTCGGCCTTGCGGTACATGACACTCTCATCATGCGCACCAAAGAGGTAGTCGAGGAGCTGCACAGTGAGTGATATATTCTTTAGGGTGGAGGTGGAGGCGGGGCCAGCAAGCCAGTGCAAACGGACACTGGGGGACTGTGCACACCACTTACCATGGCAATGGGCTTTGCGATGGGGTACAGCAGGATGATAAGCGCGCGTACGAGTGGCGCAAACGTCGCACCGATAGCGAGACCATATTTGTTGCAAATGGCTAGCACGTCAGCAATGTTGTGAATCAGTGACTCACCCTGTGGGATAACTCTGCATCGCGTCAGTTCTGCGCACGTCAATAGCTCGCGTGTAGACCCACTCTCCGAAAATAAGCTGGGCGCGTTAGCTAGGTGCCAATGTGGTATTGTGGAACCTACCTCTAGAGCTGTTGCGCCAAGGACGGCAATGACACCGCCGCCAATCTGCTGGGTCAGCGTGGCCCACAGACCTGACTACCCACAATGTTGTCGAGGAAGACCGGGAGTGACGTGTTGACAAGCGTGTTACCTGAGCGTTAGGATCATAGCCTTCGGACTAATATAACGCACAGAGAAGGAGAACAACGAGCATCGTGTGACGGCCCGACTGGAGGAGGGCGAGGACGCGGGGTGCCTGTTCGCGCTCCGCCTCGGTGCCAGCCTGGCTGAGAACTTGAAGGTTGATCTGTCCGAGTCAGTAATCAATGCATAGGCGGGCGAGGAAGCGTGGGCGACGATCCACCAGGATGGTGTCCGAGGTGTGTGAGCTGCATGGGGTACCACCAGTGGGAATGAATGTGGTGTCTCAAAAATTGTCACCTGTCTACAGCACGAGCGTGCCGTGCCTTCAGCCGTGTCAACAACTCACCGTGTCGAGACCCATGAGACCGAGAGTCAGGCCAGAGAAGATGCCGCCAAGGAGAACGAGCACCACAGACAGTATGATGTACCATTTGAACATGTCACTGTCGGGGCCAACATGGACATGCTTGTTGGACCCGTTGCCTGTGGTATTGTCAGCACACGTTGGAGCCCACGGAGGAGCGAGAACGGTGGACGGCCGGCAGCGTACCCTTGAAGAACTCTGCACAGAGCTCTGGAAGCTGCTGCACGAGCGATTCGTTGAACCTCGTCACGTCCTGGCCGTACATCGCTGTGAGACGGGGGGGGGGGGGATGGTGGTGGTGACGATGGACGAGGGAGTGGGAAAGTGTGTCAAGATCAAAGATGTCGACTAGCGGCAGAAACGTTTGGATGGACCGGAAATAGTTGACAAACGCGCCTGCCCCCCGCTTGGCGCACGCGCGCTCGCTCCGCCTGTTACACATGACCCAACATATTTCTCTCTGACGGTCAAGTCCGCCGCCGCCGCCGGCACGCCGGTGTGCACATTCCTACCCATGTCGAGAGCAACGGTGCAAACGGTGTGCGTCCGTGTGTCAGTGGACTGGCTGCTGGCTGGCTGACATGCCTCACGTGCGCTATTCTGGGCCTGTTATTGGCCACCCAGCGTTCCACAACCCTAATCCCATTACAACGGTTTCCCTAATAGCCCGCGGGGCACCAGTTATGCGACATACGTTGCCCCCTGTGGGTGGCAAAAATACACAGCGTGCAGGCCAGGACACGGCGACGGCAGGCGTGTCCATCACGTTTGTCGAGGACGAGGTGGGATCGCGATGGCATCAGAGATACAGAGACAAAGCACGAGTCGGGCACAGGCAAGTTTCTGGAACAATCACGCCGCGATCCAATGCTCACATCGTAGCGTTGCGCGGCGGGCCACGCTGGGCCACGTCTTCGTCGCCAGAAATGTCGTGCTGTGGGCCCGGCCGGAGGCGGACATGGCAGCCGATGAGTGGATTACAATAACCCCCAGCATCCCCCACTTCTCTTCATTTGCTTCATCGCATCATCTACATCTTCGGCTTGGACTGCACCTGCCTCTCCTTGTCCTGCCTCTCCATCGCCCGCTGCCATGCCGGACGCGCGCGGATGCCGGCTACCCACTTGCGCGTGGCCGGGCCGACGGAGTACTCGCCCATGATCGTGCCGGTGGCGAGGTAGTTGAGTGGGTAGCCCATCATGATCTGACCCGTCAGTACCGCTTCGCATACCGTCACACCATCGTCCTGGTCGCTGCCGCCGTGCCGGTGGATGCGCGCAGGCATGCTGCAACCTGCCCCAAACTCGATCGTCACCCTCCTCCCAACCCATCTCTTACGGTACTCACATCACCAGATCCAATCAGCTCGCTACCGCTAAAGTTGGGGTTCTGCGCAAGAAAGTCCTCGACACACTGCAACTGCAGGGGCACATTCTTGCCGACCCAGACGCTGGAGAACCAGTTGTACAGCGCCGCCATGCCTTTACCCTCCTCGGCGGACACTCCAGGCTTCTTGGGGAGAGCGCCGGCCGCAAAGCCGAGCACGCGCCCCGGCTGCAGGTGCAGCATGAGCGTTCCCTCCGAGAAGAAGCTCCAGTGGACGCTGTCGTCGGACGGCGTGGCCTCGAGCCCGGCCTTGGGGAAGTTCTTGAGCAGGTACTGCACTATGAAGCCGGTTTCAGTCAAGATGCGGCCGTCGACCTCGAGAGCGGGTGTCTTGGCATGTCAGTGTTTGCGTCACAGTTCGCTCTCGCCGCGCCCCATCTTCTTTACCCACCTTGCCGAGCACTGACACCTCCTTGAAGGACGGAGACGTGGGCCCCTGTTGCAAGTGGGCCTGGACATTGTATTCCAGTCCCAGCTCCTCGAGGATCCAGAAGAGGCGGTCAGCACGCGATCCGGGGATCGGGATAAAGTGCAGCGTGATCTTGGGCGCCATGTCGATGCTTTGTTGGCGACGAGTATGATGGGGTGTTGTCCAGTTGGCCAAGCGTCAAGGCTTAAGTAGTTGGTCGTTGTGGGGAGTTCGGTTAGTTGTTAGTTCCACCTGCCGGCTTGCCGGGCCCGAGTCGCGGAACAGAGTCGTTCCGCAGAATCGCCGAGGCCGAGGATAAGACGACTCGAAGGGGTATCAGTGAGCTGGGGCAGAGCATTGCTTCCAAACCTTCCAAGGAGCTAGCTGTCCATGGGACCATCTTGAAGGGTCACTCTATCCCCTACGCGCGTTCCCGACGTGGAGGCTCGACACATCGGACTCGACCGACTGTGGTGGCGGCGGGCGGGGCGGGCGGCGGGCGGCTGATGTTCTTCGGAATGCTACTGACGATCGAGTCGCCCAGATGCACCCTTGAAAGATGCCCAGTCCAAGAATGCAAGCAGAATATAGTCTGGTGGAGCAGTGCATGGCATTCATTGTTCTCTTCAAGTACGAAACAGCAGTCTTCGATCCTCGATTCCTTGACAGTCACGACGTCAGCGTTCAGGCAGCAGGTCGAGCCCGAGAATGTCCGCCAGCGCAGCCTTACGAGCCTGGAGTGTGCCCTGCAGCTCGCATGGCCCTAGGTAATAGTGCAGCCACAGATCAACATGCTCAGGAGACGCAAGGCGTACCTGTTCGCGGCTGGTAATGTGCTGCCGCAAAAAAGAAACGTCAGTTGAACGCCACCACCTTCACCTTTGCCCCACCACACAGATACCCACAGGAAAGTTGACCGGGACGTTGCCAAAATGCGACGGCACATGGACGAGCGGCATGCCCATCAGGTGCATGGCGCGATTGTGGGACTTTGCGTGCTGGATCTTGGCCTCGCGCATGGCGGGTTTCAGCTTGTTGGTCAAAAAATTGATCTGGCTCGTCATGTCGTCGACCCTGTCCATCACGATGGCGAGGTCGATGCTGCCGGGTGCACGGGGCTGAGTGGTGGGGGTGGAGGTCGCTGAGTCAGCGTGCTGCACACTGCTGTTAGGAATGTGGCTTGTGGCTCGCGTCTGCGAGTGAGACTGGACCGCAGCGGCCGTCGCTGGGGCTGAGGATGCTGACATCGTGCCGTGGATCCGGGGGCTCGGTGAAACCTGACGACGGCCGGGCTTGGGGAGAGCATTGTTGGGGACGTTGGTGGTATCATTGGTGGTGGCACTGTTGGGGACATTGGTGACGACACTGGTGGGGACATTGTTAAGGAAATCGTCGAGATTACCTGTGCTGGACTTGTGGGGCTGGAGTCTATAACCCTGGGGCCGGGGAGACCCCATCGGCGTAGTGGACGACATCTGCGCAAGCGACCGCTGGAGCTGGCACGGACGAGGTGTGGTGTCCGAGTCTGGGTCGGGACCCGAGTCAGCGCGGTTGGGTACAGTGGGAGTAACAGGCGGTTCCGGGAGCTGAGGAGTCGACAGAGGAGCTCGAGACGGTGCCACAGTGGACGCCTTGTCGGAATGGGAGACAGAACCGTCTGTCGCAGAGCGACTGGACGAGATGCTGCCAGAGCGCTTGACAGTCAGACGCTGACGTTCGCGGTGACGCCTGAGAGTGGGACCCAAGGTGCTGGTTGACGAAGGCTGCGGGACGGCCGAGGGGACTGCAACGTTGTCGCGGGCGTCGCGGTCTGGCACCCGCGTGGATACGCGGTCCATGTAACGATTGTTCCTCCTCTTGGAGAGAGGTACACTGGGGGGCTTGGAATCCTGGTTGACCTTGACTCTTGCAGAAACCATTATGGCCTGCAGGCTCTGGCGCACAGTCTTGATGTCAGCCTTCATGGCCTCCTGAAGCTCCACAGTAGTCATCGGCCGCATGGTGCAAAGCGAGTGTGGCGGTCGACGGCGGGTGGATTTGGGCTAGCCCATTTCTTCCGCCTCTGGCCTTTTCAATCGTCAGTGAGCCGCATGGACCGATGTCAGTGTTTGTGTTAGAAACATGGATGACCGACTGTGCGACTGTGAGACTGTGCGACTGTGTGACGGTTGCCCCTGCTGTTGATGGTGATCTCGGCCCGGTGTTGTTGATCGGATCTGGCCCCCCCTTCGCCAGCCGTCTCATCACAAGCCGTCCGCTCTCCCACACACACATCTCCACACAGACAACCCTTGTGCCCCCTTCCTCCCATCACTCGTCGTGCTGCCTCCCATAGCCCCCACCCATCCTTGTTATCATTTACTTTGCTGTCATCATCATCACCTTACACCCACTGCCAACAAACCATGGGCGACGCTTCTTCACCCATCACCCCAGCGTTCATGGCGCTGTCCCGCGCTCGTATCCAGGCGATGCACAAGAAGCGGTACGAAAAGGCCATGATGGACCGCGATTCCAATCCCCAGGCGCAGCAAGGCAACCGCAAGGCGGCTCATGAGCCATGTGGGTGCGTCGAGTATGCACGCAGCGCCATCCACCAGCTCCTCCCCGCCCTAGACGTGAGTCCCAGCTGCCGCGATCGTGCCTTTCAGCTAGCCTTCCAGCTGACAGAGAATAGGAGAGGCAGAAGTTTGAGCTGGACGAGTGGAAGTCGTCCAAAACAGCGTGGAACCGCTCGCCAGTGCCAGTCCAAGGCAAACCGTCATGGGATACCGTGCGCACCATTTACACCAAGGACTCGGACGACGCCGCAGACAGGGCCATGGTGGACGGCTTTGTCAAGGTCCTCCGGTCGAGCCCAAAGCCGCCGGGCTGTCTCGTCCTCGACTCGCAGTTCGCCGTCAACATCTTCAAGGTCTGCACCTGTCACAACGGCAAGGGCAAGTGCCGCAACAACCAGCTTCTCGAAGACGCTCTCACAGAGGCCGGGTACAAGGATGGTGTGAGCCGCACAGCATGGTTGCTGGGAATGTTTATTCCTCGAGACGTGGGGGGCGCAAGTGATTGACCGAACCCAAACCAGGCTGTACCATTACTCTCGCGTCATCTTTCCCGTCAAGGCCAACGGCGGCTGGCTGGTTGTATTCCTCGACGCACGCGCTGTGTGTGTTCGCATCTATGACCCCACTGGTGTGCTGCTCCTTGACCCCGAGTGGACCGCAGCTGTAGGTTCACACTCAGGCATAGAGACTGACACCTGCCCGTTCCAAAACGATATCCTGCAGATGGTGCTCAATGAGGAGCACCAGCACCCTCCCGTGAATCGCAAGCCTGATGAGCAGCGGGCAATGTTTACCTACGGTGTGAGTGGTTATCCACGCGGGCTAGGCTGTGCATGGTCTGATTGATTGCAGATTCGCGACAAGCCGCGTGACCGTCGGTCGCTACGCCGCCCTCCAGTGCTGCGCGGCCATGGAGGTGTTCATCATGGCCAATGCCGTGTGCCGGATTGAGACCCTGGTCGACAAGCTCACCTGCGCCGTCACCGCTGGCAACAGCAAGCATTCGCTCGACTCGGCACTCGACCTTCTCAAGGACCACGATCACGACCACGACGACCCCAAGGTCTCCACAGGTCCCAAGATCCGGGCCAAGAGCAAGAACCTCAAGGCGCGCATCGCCGCGGCCAACGCTCGGTCCAAGCCACCCAAGGCCGAGACGGTCGACCTCAAGACCTTCCAGGCCGTCATGAACGGTGCAGCTCCCAAGGCCAAGTCCAAGAAGAAGAACAAGAACGACAAGCGCAACCCGATCGAAAAGTATCTCCTGGACCGTGTCGCCTGGAGCCTTGCGTCCGGTATCCTCTCGTCGATCGAGCTCTATGGCGGTCTGCCTCCCCCGACAATGGACGACCTGCGTACCTACCGCGAGGCCATGATGGGCATGGGTCTTCCGGACCCGTTCACCCTCACCGAGGACGACTGGTCCGAGGGGTCGGGGTCTGAGGGGGAGGAGGACATGGCAAGCTCGAGTAGCAGCGGCGGGGGCCCGAGCAGCAGCGCCAGAGGTCCGAGCAGCAGTGCCGGTGCATCGAGCAGCAGCGCTGGCCCCTCTGGCGGTATCAGCAGCAAGGGCAAGGGCAAACAGAAGGCGTGAAGTGTATGTGACAGTCATGTAGTTATCAGTGATCAGTAATGTATCAAGTTGTCAAGTGGTCCCGCCTTGGCGCATTGATGTCCGGCATTTGCTGCTGTCACCTGTCCTCGAGGATCACAGTCGGTGTTACTCGGCGCGGTTCACCTCCGAGAAGGTTAGGAGTTACATGATCAACACTATGAAGGGATGGCCATCTTGCTCGAAACTATATATAGTGTCTGACACTGAGGCAACGAAGTGTGTGCCGCTGATGTGATGGACACCGAGGGGTAGATCTGTGGCTGTGCTCGCTGCCACGAATGGGGGTACCCACAATGTCTCGGCGTGAGGCACATGGAACTGAGTCAGCGTTTAGTACTGGAGCGAGTTTGAGTAGGAGACATGCTCTACCTGAACATGTAGATCGCAGCAAGTGCAGGACCCACTCTTGCCGCGGTGATGGGGAAGAGTTCGGCCAAAGCATTGACAAGGGTCTCACGTCGTCTCCCCCAGTTCCATCATCATCACCGGTCCTCCCCACGCCCCGCCCGAAACGGCAGACAATGGTGTGATCTTCATCACTGCGAGCCAGGCCGACGCCTCCTCTCATAAAACGAGGGCATCACTGACCGCGGCCCACTGATACACCAAACTACCACCTTCCTGGCTGGAGCACACCATGGCTGCCGACCGCCACCTGCGTTCCCGCCCCGCTCGTAACCGCAAAGTGGCCACGATCGGGTCCCCCAGGCCGAGCAGATCCAAGGTACCGATCCCAAAGGCCGTCATGGAGAGCAAGGCATGGAGCGCTTCGCCCCTGCTCAGCCGCTATGCCACCAAGAACAATGGCGAGATCGATATCCCCACCCCTCCAAAAGTCCTGGAGGCCATTCGCAAGACCGTGATGGAGATTGAAGAGGAGGGCGAGGGGGCGCCCGTGGTGCCAGCCCTCGCGAGGCGACTGCTGAGAACAGTCCAGACGACGAGTATGTGGCCGTGTATCGAGTATAGCGTCTGACGATAGCGTTGGTCGTCAACCGCAAGACCTTTGCCAAGTATGAGGCTGCCCAGATCCAAACAGAGGCGAAGGCGAAGCAGGGCCTCGCGAGTGTCAGCGTTTGGAACCACACTACCCAAGGTGGAATGGACATCAGCCCAACTGCCATGCACTCTCGGGATGCCAGTACTTCACAGGTGTTGGTCGACACCAGCACAGCCATGGCCATCGATGCGGATCTGGCACCAGCCAGTACCGACGCCGATGCCGACGCCCCGGCCCAGCGCAAACCTACCCAGATCACAATGTGGACCGCTGCCGAGTTTGTCGCCAAGACCGCCGGCACCTCGTTCCAGGATCCAGCGTGGGCACAGCCTGCGCCGCATCTGACCACGTCTCAGGCCGGAACGAGGCCCGTCAAGCCAGCAGTCTACCCGCCGACGCCGAACGTGACCCCGCCAAAAGTCGCCATGCCCGCTTCCGCTTGCCGTCTGCCAGCGCTCAGCGGCACTGCCGGCCCCTTCACCAGTGACAACAGTGCCCCAGAACCCGACCTGCTGGAGGAGCTCAAGCACGTAGTGCTGGCCCTCGATGATTCCTACCGCAAAGTACTGAGCAGGGTGCACAGCCTTGACAGGACTGTGCGCACGTTGAATGCGCGGATGATGATCAGTGAGGCCAGGTAAGTGTGCTCGCCACGCCATGAGACGGGACGCAAGAGGTGGCTGACAGGCCAAAGGCAACTGAACGGGTATCTCGAGAGTCTGGGCCTCGAGCTGCGCTACGTCCCGAACCTGCAGTGGACTCGCGAGGCCGACGCGTATCCGGTAAGAGAGCATAGATGTTCCCCAATCAAGGCATCCACTGACTCTTGACTCTCCTCCTCGCAGCCATTAGCGTCGCGCCAGGCCATCCGCCGACTGAGCCACAAAAACCTCGCCAGATGGATCCAGTTTTACTACCCGGGCGACGTCGATCTGGTCGAGGCCCCCATCCCGTCGATGCAGTACTTGCTCGAGGTGGCTGTTGGTGTCGAGAAGAGTATGGCACCGCCATAGTGGTTCGTGCTTTATCAGTGGCGGTCAGTGCTACCCGCCAGCCACAGGCGAGCGCGAACATCCTCATACAAGATGCATGCAAGAGATTCTTGTCAAACACAGTCTACTTACTTCTTCATTCTCACACAAGCGGCACACATCTATAGTTGCTTACACGTACTTGTTGAAGAAGTTGACGAGGAGCTGGTAGGCCTCGGCGTAGGCATCGGTGTGCTCACCACCAGAGAGCTGCAGAGGGTCAGCTGTGCGTGTGGAGAAAGGCCAGAATGAAGCGGCACGGGCTTGTTTGTACTTACATCACCGCGGGCGGCGCACCAGCCGTGGGCCTCGTTGGGGTACCACTTGAGGAAGTTCTTGCCGGGGTTCTTCTTCTCCAGGCTGGCGTAGAGCGAGTCGACGGTCTCCTTGTCCTCACCGCCCGAAGGGAGGAGACAGACGGGGATGTCAAGGCCCTCGTAGTCGTCCTTGCCGACGAACCTGGAGTGACATGTGAGCACAAGTTGTCAAAGATGGGACGGGTGCATGCGAGCTTGCACACTCACGAAGGGTGGACGCCGGCGATGGCAGAGAACTGGTTTACGTCCTTTGCAGTGATGGCGGCCTTCCAGCCCCAGCAGAAGCCGACGGTGCCGACCGATGCGTAGCCCTGAGCCTTGAGGGCGGCGAGCGCGGCCGCAATGGCGACGGCCTGGCCCTCCGAGTCGGGCTTGCCGGGGCCGGTAATGTAAGCAATCTTCTTCGCGTCGCCCTCGGGGGTGCCGTCAAACATGCTGCCCTCGGCATAGGCGCCCTTGAGGAAGTCGGGCATGACGACGCGGTAGCCAGCAGAAGCGAGCAGGTCGGCACCTGGGTTTGTCAGATTTCTTGTTTCCTGCCTGCGCAAAACAGGATCGGGGAGTCACAAGGGTCCGCCCGGTGACTCACCCTGGAGAATCTGAGGCGCGAAGCCAAAGACGTCGTAGACCATGAGGATGGCCTTGCCAGTGTCGGTGGGGCCAGTCTGGTACGTCTTGAGGCCGTCGAGCTCGCCGAACGAGCCCTTGGGCGTGTACTCGGCCTGGACGGGCGGGAGGGTGCAGCACTCTGCGGTGGGAGTTAGCTGGCAGCTAGCTGGACTCCCCACATCGCAGTGACGATATGGAGCCCGTTCAACTCACGCTTGTGGGCGGGGTTCATGACGGAGATGAGGCTAGTGAGTCGGGTGCTGGCTCTGGAAAGCGGTCAGTCTATTCTGCTTAAGTATGTGACTGGGGCGACTGGGCGACTAGGGGCGTGATGAAAACTGCGAGGACAACAACACCCACGCTCTCGCCGTGTGTCGGAATGTCTATCAGCTCAGCCCGTCGGCCAGCTTAGCAACGCACGGCACTCGGCTCGAGTATGGTCGCCGAGACCGAGCGTGGGCGGCGCCGCCTTTGTCATTGTCGATGTTTTATTAAACACCGCACAGATGAGACACAGGTCCCCGCAGCGATATGTCCTTGTTACGCCGATTGGATGAGGGTGTGGATGGAGGGGTGTGTACGCACGTTGTGAGCGTTGAGGAAACAGGTGGCATGAAAGGAAAGACAAGAAGGAAACGACTGCTGATGATGAAAGGCGTGCTCCACGCTCACACCCCCCATATTTCACTCGCCCCAAACCCCCCCACGTCATATTCGACGCCGCCGGCCGGCATCCAACCGGCATCCACGGCATTCAACAAAGACGCTTATGCATATGCCCTCTCCTCAGGAGCAGACGATGCATGCAATGCAGACAAGGCAGAGTATGTCGTCCAACCTGTAGCTGCATGGTTGGACCGTGCATGCCCTCTGCATCGCTGATGTTGTCTGCGGGGCTGTCGGCCTCGTCCGCCGTCCGCCGTGGGCCCGTGGATGTCACCACTTTGCCTAGCGCTGGGCCGCTGATTGCCGATAGCCGATAAGTCGATAGCTGATCGTCTCTTTCCATCGCTTCCTAGGTTGCTATCTTGCGATCTCCATGCCGTTTACCACCTTTACTGCACTCCAACCTCTCGCAACAAGAGTCACTCGCTCCACTGCTCTCCGTTCCGTCCCTTCTCGTGTCGCCATGCTGCATTACGCCCTCGCTCCAGCTGTCACCTCGACTGCCGCTCCACCGTACGTCCCCCACTGCCCACCTTTCGTCTTGTCCGTCGTATCTGACCCCTTGCAGCATCCCAAAGGCCAAGGCATGGGGAGCGGCATATGCCGCTTCCCCCGTTGCAAGCACCCAACCGCTACTCGACCTCAGCCAAGGTGTCCCCGGAACCGCTCCTGCGGACAGCGTCCTCGCGGCGCTTGCAAAGACGGCCGGCAACCCAGACGCGGCAAAGTATGGTCCTATCCTGGGCGAGTCAGCGATGCGCGCCGCGCTGGCTGTCGAGCTGCGGAACCTGTACAGCGTCAAGGAAGAGGCCAGTCTCCTGCCCGAGGATGTGGGCATCACCACTGGCTGCAACATGGCCTTCCTCGTGCTCCTCATGGTCCTCTGCCCCCCGAACGAGTCGAGCATCCTCCTCCCTCTCCCGGCCTACTTCAACCATGCCATGAGCCTGTCGCTGCAAGGCGTGACACCGAGCTACATCCCTTGCGACCCGGCACAGGGGTTCCAGCCGTCCATCGATGCCGCGCGGCACATTCTCGCTGCCGAGCCAAAGATCGGTCCCAACGGCACGCCCATCCGTCCTCGCGCCATCGTCCTCACGACACCCAACAACCCCACCGGCGCCGTCTACTCGCCCTCGCAGCTCGAGGATTGGCTCGCCCTCGCACGCAAGTACGAGATCCCTCTAGTCCTCGACGAGACGTACCGCGAGTTCACGGACGCGCCGCACACGCTCTTCGACAACCCCACATGGCGCGAGAGTCTCATCTCGCTGGGAAGCTTCAGCAGTGGGTCAAGCTTCGTGGTCAGTAGTTGGGCTAGAAGCTGACACTGCATACAGAGGGATACCGTATCCCCGGCCACCGCCTGGGCAGCATCACTGCCTCCCCCACGCTCCTGGAGCAGGTCGCGACCGTCTGCGACTGCATGCAGATCTGTCCTCCGCGCCCACCGCAGCTTGCGCTCGCCCCGCTCCTCCCGAGCCTGCGGGACGACCTCGCCGAGTCGGCCGCGGCACTGCGCTCGCGCCTGGCCATCTTCGCCGAGACGGTCGCAAACGTCCCCGGATGGCGCGTCCTCTCCTCGGGCGGGTTCTACGCCTACGTCGAGTTCCCCAAGGAATACACAGGCGACGCGGCCAGGCAGGCGCTGGGCGTGGACGCGCAGAGCGTCGTGGGCAGCGAGGATGTGGGACGCGCTCTGGCCATGCACGGCGGCGTGCTTACCCTCCCTGGCTGCTTCTTCATGCCCGCGCGTGACTCGCCCGACTGGGACAGTGTCGAGGGCGCCGAGACGATCAAGGCCGACCGCTGGATCCGGTTCGCGATTGCCAACGTCGACGACGACACGGTCCGCGCCCTCGGTGCGCGCCTGGAGCTGCTCAACAAGGTCATGGGGATGTAAAACAGTTAGACTCGGAAAGAACGAGAGTACTATTACTGCCCAATGCATATCACGCGCTGCCCATGTTGCCAACCCGCTCCGTCCCGGGGGACGACTGCCTTACTCGGCCTTGGCCTTGTCGGCCGCTGCCGCCGCCTCCTTGGCCTCCTTCTCTAGAATCTTCCGCCTCGCCTCGAGGATCATGCGCTCCTTGCGCGCCCGCAGGTCCTTTTCACGGTCCTCGCGCGTCGCCTCCCACTTGCCCGACGCGATACTCGATGGCGTCGCGACCCCGCTCGACACACCGCTGCCGCCGCCACTTGTGGGTGGCTCGGGGCTGGCGCTGGCCTTCGCGCTGTCGCCCGCCAGTCGAGACGAGAGGTTGTAGCGGTCAATCAGGCTCTGCTGCTTGACGGCAGCGGCCTGGGCGGTGGCGGCGGTGGACGACGACGATGCCGGCGTGGCGGAGCGCACGGCGACGGGGCGGAGGTGGTCGGGAACGACAAAATCGGCGGGGGCCTGGACGTCAGTGACAGATACGTGTGCGGTGCATGTTGGGTTGATGACGACCAGGACAGCATGGTGGTGCTGTAGCGATGAAGGGCCAGACAGACACCTTCATCGCCCACCGGCCGCCTGCCGCCCCCTCAGTCCCGACTCACAGCTGGCAACGTTCCGCGGTCCAGGATAATCTCGCTGGTCGTCTGCGGATTCCGCGTGCGCGACAGGGAGAAGACGACGGACTCGATCGACACGTCCGGGAACGCAGAGGTGACGGATTCAACCTGTGGGAGCGTGTCAGCGACATGGTCGTGTGGACGCTGAAGGGAATGGAAAGGTCGCGTGCGCGCCGGCCAGCTGAGCTGTTCACCATGTCAGAGCGAGACAGCTGGCGACGCAGCGGCGAGCACGCTGCGAGCACAGAAACAGCGTGAGGGGCTGACAGCGTGAAGCCGGGCGGGCTTGGGCCAGCGGCGGAAGCGGCGGTGCTGCTGTCGCTGCAATCGCGGGGGCCAACCGTGGCGCCGCCGACGTTCATGGCCAAGCTATGCTCGCCACTCGATCCCTACGCCTGCGTCGTGGGATTGACGCAGGAGTGCACGAGTAGGACGGACGTTCGCACATGTCGCGTGACGCCCGGATCGACTCACCATGGGCCTCGTCACGCCGCGGAACGGGTCGGATGGTGTCTCTGCACGAGTCAGCTGGTGGCCTTGGCACGGAGACAGGCAGTGGGAGGGGTCAAGCAGCTTGAGCTTGTGACCTTGTGACAGCTTCTGGCCATCCCAGAAGGATCAAGGCAGGCCGGAGGAGGAGTGGAGGGTTGATGGAGATGGAGGGACACGGCGCGGGCCGCGGGGGGTGACGTACTCGGTCCAGTGAGCCATTTGTACAGCGCATACAGGATGCCAATGAGGATGATGGTGGGGAGGATATCTTGTGCTGCCATGGCGGCCAAGGGTGTAGTCGTCGGGTGGGAGAGTTGGAGTGTGAGAGATGAGTGATGACGGGTCACGGCGGAGGAATGGGTCAGATAGCAAGTGAACGAACGGATCTGGGCCGGGAACCGGTGTCCATCACCCACGGCCCCGTCCAAGGCACCGAGTGGCGAATGGGTCTGGTGTCAGTGGCGACACTGCGTGCCATCCACGACGGCCACAACATGCGTGATCAGACAAAGTGGCATTATGCGTTCGCTATGTAGTACAATGGTGGGGTTACTGTGCAGGCTATGATGTATGCTGTTTTCCAGTGTGCTATCTGTGTCTCAGAGGCTATGCAAGCCCGTCCCACAACCCCATCCCTTTCCCATCCACCGCCCAGACTTCCTCGCCTTAGGCGTTACCCAGACACAACTCAACAATGACGTATCCGTTCGCAAGGATAA
Organism: Apiotrichum porosum; assembly: GCF_003942205.1. NCBI lineage: Eukaryota > Fungi > Basidiomycota > Tremellomycetes > Trichosporonales > Trichosporonaceae > Apiotrichum > Apiotrichum porosum. Next base: position 1,521,219 of record NW_021167110.1, on the reverse strand, counting down.
CGATACCGCACAGCGAGTAACCCAGTGCGGTGACCCACTTGCTGGACGTAAAGAACTTGCGGCGGCGGACCCCGGCCGGCTGGGCAGGTGGTGGCACTTCCAGGCTGGGGCTGGATGGACGTGACGCGCATGGCAGCGGCAGCGGAAGCGACAGGTGTGAGGCTGCTGGTGAAGCCTGCCTCGACGCCGCAGCCGAAGCCAAGGCAGAAGCTGGCACCGACTCGGCACGCACCGGCGGCTGCGTTTCGTCGATCGGTCCGAGGACGACCATGACGTCCTTTTGCGAGCACAGGTAGACAAGCGGAATGGTCACTGTCGGAAGCACGATGGAGAGGACGACCTGGGACGCGACGAGCATGTCGTCCAGCCCCTTGTTGCCAACCGCGACGGCCACGATGGCTGCGGGGACCACACCAATCAAGCGCGTGAGCAGACGACGCAGCATGGGGCTCGTCTTCCACTCCAGAAAGCCCTCGGACACGACCTGGCCAGCGAGCGTCGCGGTGATGCTGGCACTCTGGCCCGCGCATAGGAGGGCAAGGGCAAAAATGATGGCGGCGCCGTTGCCGATATAATCCTTGATAAGCGCGTGGGCGCCCGCCAGGTCGGCGTCGTCGGTCGCCCCGCTCTGGCCGTAGTAGTACGCCGCACCGGCGAGCGTCAGGATGGAAGCGTTGATAGTGAGGGCGAAGCCGAGGAGACTGTACGACGTATCAATGGTCGCGTGGATGACGTGCAGGTCGGCCCAGCGGATACGGTCAAAGGCGCGCACGTCCGCGTCGTACTTTTCCATGGCGACCTGGTAGTCGTCGTCGTCCTTATCCGCGAACGTCTTAGGCGCCGGAGCAATTCCCACGTCACTTTCCACGCGAGGAAGGTCCGGGAGTTGCGAGGGGCCCGCCTGGTTGACCTCCTCAAGCTCTACCTCTGTCGTTTCGGGCTGCGGCTCCGGATTCCGACGACGCAGGCGGCCGAGTGGGTTGAACGAAGGCAGGCGGTTGTTGATGGGCTTTTTCGCACGCGAGGGAAGAACAGGGAGCATGCCCAACCGGTCCACAGACGCGAGGTGTGATCCCAAGAATAGTGCGTGCGGCATGACCGTGGCGCCAATGATACCAACACCGACGTAGAGCGCGCCGGGCTTGACAAGGGTCCTGGACGGGACAAGACCCAGGAAGACTTCGCGCCACTCGGGCTTGATGAGGTGCAGGAGGATCATAAAGCTCACAAACACGGCGAGCACAAGCGCCACAATGACAAACTCGAAGAACATCATGCCCTGGCGGCCCGAGTTGGATCGGAAGAAGAGGAGGACGACCATGACGTCGGCGGCCGTGATGAGGACGCCGGCGAAGAGAGGGAGGCGGGGGAACAGGAGGTTGAGCGCAATGGCGCTACCGAGCAGCTCGGCGAGGTCGGTCGCGATAATGGCAATCTCGGCGAGAGCCCATAACGCGTACAGACACCAGCGGAGGGCACGCTTGTACTTGGGGTACTTTGCCTCCCAGCGCAGGAAGAGCGCGCGCGTCTGCGCGGGGAGCGAGTCGGAGGTGACGGCACCGAGGCGCACAGAGAGGATTTGGAGGACTGGAGGCGTGAGCATGGGTGTGGGTGCGTGCGAGCTACGGGCCTTGTAGCTCCATGATGTTCACTCACCGACCGCCGCCAAACTGGCGAGGAACACGATGAACAGCAACTTGTAACCATACGCGGCGCCAGCTTGCAAGTCGGTTGCCCAATTTCCTGGATCAATGTATGCCACCGATGCCACCAGGCCGGGTCCTACAAACGCCAGATGGCTTACAGTCAGCCTCTAACCACACCATGGAGAGCGAGCTGTGCCGTTGGGAAATGGGCTCGTGTGACATGAAGTCGAGGTGGAGCTAGCTCCCCTCTGCTCCAATTCACCACCACCCCAGTCGAATGCACGTGTAGCACTTACCGTGTGAACAGCTCACGCGCTCGGCGGAGGGACAACATGGTTGCTGTGAGTTGCGATGAAGAAGTGAGCAGTGGCAAGGAATCTCAATTTGTGTGTGTCCGTCTATGTTTCCCTCAGATCTTGGATCTTGGATGCGGTGTTGGGTTGGAGCGCCGTCCACCCGCTAGATCCGGTGACTTATTCCGATAACGCCCGATAAGATCCACAGCAACATCGCCTTGACGCTTCAATATCAAATATCACAAGCAGAACGTAGGGTACAAGTGCGTGCATGCGCTGTCCTGCAATGGTGCACTTCACGCACAAACCTGACGCCAAGGCACCCTCGGTGACTCTTGGCAGCTTGACCAGGTTTGACCAGGGTCGGTCCTGGCTGAACGAGCTGCTGCGGGCCACTCCCAATTCTGCTCAAGCCGGTTACAGGGCGCGACATGCGATATAAGAGGCAGAGTGGGTGATATGACATGTGATGCTGAGTATGTGTGTCTATGAGAGGTGGGGGGGAGTGGTGTATGCAGGAAAATGAGTCCGATGATAGCTAGTCAAAGCCACTGATCCACTGACGACGTGCTTAAAAGTAAGCATCAGTGCGGAAGATCTTCTTCGTAATCTTGCCGTCGTCGCCAGACGAGCCTGACCGACGGTGGTGGGGTGTTGCCGAGCGCGACATGTTGGCCAGCTGGTACGCGCTGACACGCGACTCGAAGAAGTTGGTCTTGCCTTGCAGCGAGATGAGCTCCATCCATTCGAACGGGTTGGTGGCGTGGTAGATCTTTCCGTAGCCTGACCGTTAGGGACGATTCCGACGATAGCCAACAGGTAACTCACCGAGAGCAACCACCAGACGGTCTGCCACAAATTCCATGTACTGGCACATTGACTGGACTGTTAGCTACAGATACCTTCAACTGAGGAGCTCACATCCGCATTGATACCGATAAGCGCACATGGCAGAGCATCGGTGAGGAACTCCTTCTCAATGGCCACGGCCTCGCTGATAATTGTGTGAACCTCCTCCTCGGAGCAGCGGTGCGTGAGGTGGTTGTATAGCAAGCACGCAAAGTCGGTGTGGGTACCCTCATCGCGCGAGATGAGCTCGTTTGAGAATGTCAATCCGCGCATGAGACCGCGTTTCTTGAGCCAGAAAATGGCCGCAAACGAGCCCGAGAAGAAGATGCCCTCGACACAAGCGAAAGCAATGAGGCGTGTGCGGAAGGGCATGTCGGGCGTGATATACTTGAGCGCCCAGTCCGCCTTTTTCCTGATGGCAGGAACTGAAAAGTTAGTCACGTCCCCAGAGACAGAGCCCATCACTACTTCAACTCACTCTTCTCCATGCCCTTGAACAGGAAATCCTTCTCTTCCTTGTCCTGCACATAGGTCTCAATGAGAAGACTGTAAGTCTCGGCGTGGACCTGCTCAATCATGGTCTGGAAAGCGTAAAAGGCACGAGCCTCGGCGACCTGGACCTCCATTGAGAACATCGAGATGAGGTTCTCTCCCACGATGCCGTCTGAGCTGGCAAAGAATGCGAGAATGCGAAGGATGAAGAAGCGCTCGTCATCGTTGAGTTTGGTGTCCCAGTCGTACAGGTCGTTACCAAGGTCCAGCTCCTCGGCCGTCCAGAACGCCGACTGAGCCTGCTTGTACGCGAGCCAAATCTGACCAGTCAGATATGGTGTCCGCGAGATGTGTATCTCACCTCGTTGTATTTGATGGGAAACAGGACAAAACGATCGTCGGTCTCACGGAGAAGATCTTCGTCTTCTTCTTCGGGGAAGCGACGGGCAGACGTGGTCGGAAGCTGAGTAGTCTTGCGCTCGGGCGACAGCTCGATAGCGGGCATGGGCGACGCTGTGTTTCGAGGCGACTTGGAACTCTGGCCGAGCTTTTCGAGTCCTTGGCCGTGGATGCTGACGTTTTGGAGCTGTTCCGCCACGGTCAGCACATTCGAGAGGCTCGAGTGGCTCGGGTGGTAAGGGGGCAGCTGGCTGCTGAGCCGTGCGACCTCGGTCAGGTCGCCATTGCTCGATCCTACGGTCGGTGAAGGAGATGGTGACATGGACCGCGACAGGGAAGGGGATGGCAAGCCGAGCGTGGGCATAGCTGGCTTGGGCGACAAGACAGCCATAGGGTTGAGATGTGGAGGAGTGACGACGGTGTGGCGCTGCCGGGGTTGCTGTGGCTTGTGACTGGGTGGCGTCTACCGGGTGGTGTGGACACGAGAGCAATGGATGGGGGAGGATGCAAAGTGGATGGATGGATGCGAGGTGGAGATGAGGAAGGCAAACAAGAATGGGACATGCACAAATGAAGACGCGCAGGCCGGGGGTGGTGGTCTGCGACGGATGGATGCTTTGAATGTTACTCAGACAGTCCAGTCAACCACGGTCATGTAATCGCGGCCTCGGTGGCAAATTGTAATAAATGCATAGTCACGTGACCCATCCCTCCTCCTTATGCGCGCCCCCTTTGAACCTGGCCCGCCGATGAGAAGTGGAGGAACAAGACTAAAGAGACAAAGTCGGTCCGCCTCGACTTTCTCATCGCATTCACCGTCATGAGCATTCTCAGGAGCGCAAGATCACCCGCCATCGCAGTGCGGGTAGCTCTGGCGTCCTCTGTGCGACCCTTCTCGGCTGCGGCGCTACTTCGGTCGGCCGCCAAGCCTCTCCCGAAGCGCAACTGGGCAGCTCCCGCACCGCCAACAGCGAGCACAAACGCTGCCCAGTCCGGTGCTGCCCAGCCCTTCAAAGCCCGCGAATGGAGTGCCCCTGCCCCCACACCGCCAGCAAAGAGTACAAACGCCTCCCAGCCTGGTTCTGGCCAGCCCCTCAAAGCCCGCGAATGGGGTGCCCCTGCCCCCACACCGTCAGCTCAGAGCGCAAACGACTCCCAGTCTGGTGCCGGCAAGTCCTTCAAGGCCCGCGATTGGGGTGCCGCTGCACCGACGCCTGTCAAATCTCGCGATTGGGGATCTGGAGGCGGCAGCTCTGGAGGCACCCGCGACGACCGACGCCTCGGTGGTGGTGTCGGCTCGCGTAACAACAACGCCCGCAATGACCGCCAGAACGACCGCCGCAACGACCGCGCAAATGGCGCTGCTCGCAAGGACAGCCACCAGCGTGGTAGCAATCCGGCTTTGCAGTCGGGAGTCTCTGGAAACCCCCGCAAGCGCTTCAGAGATGGCAACGCCAACGGGGGCGAGCGGGGATCGCAGCAGCAGAACCGCAACAATTTCAATCCACAGTCAGCGCCTGCCCCCCGCGACTGGTCATCTCCAAGGGGCACACCAAACAATGCCGCAAAGGACAACACTCAAGCGAGCGGGCCCGATCGCTCGGCAGCACCTCCACAGGATGGCGCAGGCTCGTCCGGAGCTGTGGCGGACGCTGGTTCCGTTTCAGACTATGACGGAGCCGGCTACGATGGAGGGGAGGACGATTCCGACTGGCATTCACGAAGAAAGCCGCGCCGCGAGTCGCGTTCGCTTCTCCACCAGCCTGACGGCGGCTACGAGCTTCCGCCAACCCACCACCACAGCACCAAGGGCGGCAAGGTGAAGCTTTCGAGGGAGGACCGCGAGCGCAGTTCCCGCTCCTGGGCATTCGAGGACGAGGACCCAGCTGAAATTGAGGCCTACGAGGAGGCCCAGCGCATGGAGCGTGAGAAGAAGGAGAGGCAGGCCCAGAAGGCTGCTCTGCGCGCGCGTCAGCTGAAGGATGAGATGGAGAAGAGCGTCTTCATCCCGTCAAGCATCACGGTTTCCCAACTTGCCGACAAGTTTGGCGTCAAGCTTATCCACCTGATCCGCAAGATGAACCAGGTCGGTATGCCCGAGAACCACCGTCGCGCCGATTACCTCCTGAATTCCGATGAGGCCGGTAACCTGGCCATCGAGTTTGACCTCAACCCCATCATCGACGAGGACAAGGGCTTTGACATTTTCCCAGAGCCCGAGGGTGACCTTTCCGAGTGCCCTCTCCGACCCCCAGTGGTCACGATTATGGGTCATGTAGACCACGGCAAGACCACACTTCTCGACTCATTGAGGCACACCTCGGTTGCGGCTGGCGAGGCCGGTGGTATTACGCAGCACATTGCCGCGTTCTCTGTGCCGCTGTCATCGTTGATGAAGGGCTCTGATGTCCCCAAGGGCGCCACCATCACCTTCCTTGACACCCCGGGTCACGCTGCCTTTACCGGCATGCGCGCGCGTGGTGCCATGGTCACGGACCTGATCGTCCTCGTCGTCGCGGCCGACGACGGTGTCATGCCCCAGACTAAGGAGGTTATCAACCTTGTTCACGCGGCCGGTGACTCTGTCGGTCTTGTTGTCGCCATTAACAAGTGCGACAAGCCCATGATTGACATTGAGCGCGTCAAGTCCAACCTCGGTACCGAGGGTATCCTGCTCGAGGAGGACGGCGGTGAGATTCCCAGCGTGCGTGTCTCGGGTCTTACCGGCATGGGTCTCGATGACCTCATGGAGACTCTCTCGACGCTTGCCGAGGTGCGCGACCTCCGTGCCCGCAAGCAAGGCAAGGCTGAGGGGTACGTGCTCGAGTCGCACGTCGACAAGGGCAAGGGCACGATCACCACCGTCCTTGTCACTCGCGGTACGCTCAAGTCTGGTTCCATCATTGTGGCCGGCAACACTTGGGCCAAGGTCAGGCAAATGACCGACTCGAGCGGTCGCTCCATCCGCGTCGCTACGCCCGGCATGCCCGTGACCCTGACTGGCTGGAAGGACGTCCCCACCGCCGGCGACCAGATGCTCGAGGCCCCCAACGAGGACCGCGCCAAGAAGTGTGTGGCCAACCGTCTTCGTGACGACGAGCGCCGCGCCATGGCCGTCGATGTGCAAGAGGTCAACGCCCGTCGCGAAGAGGACCGCAAGCTCCACGACATCGAGGTCGAGGTCAAGCGCCAGGCCAAGGAGGACGGCTCCAACGTCAAGGAGGCCGTTGCCGCTGCCCGCCGAAACGCTGCCGCTGCTGCCGAGGTTGGCCGCAAGGAGCTGCGTATCGTCATCAAGGGTGACGTGACGGGTACGGTCGAGGCTGTCGTCGGTTCGCTCAAGGACATTGGCAACAAGGAAGCCGGTGTCAAGATTGTCCAGACTGGCGTCGGCAACGTGTGTGAGAGTGACATTGACTTTGCCGAGGCCACCGGCGCCATGGTCGTGGGCTTCAACGTCGAGTGCCCCAGGCCCATGAAGTCGCTCGCCGCCAGCGGCGGCGTGCCCGTCCACTGCGACAGTGTCATTTACCGCCTGATCGAATCTGTCAAGACGAGCGTCGCAGCCCTGCTCCCGCCCAAGATCGAGTACCGCGTCACTGGCGAGGCCCTCGTCCAGCAGCTGTTTGAGATCAAGATCAGCCGCAAGGAGAACAAGGTCATTGCCGGATGCAAGGTCGCCAACGGTGTCATCTCAAAGAACGAGGGTGTGCGCGTCCTGCGCGGCACTGACCGTGAGATTGTTTTCGAGGGTAAGTGCAACGCTATAATGACATGGGGAAGGACACTGTAGCTGACTGGTGCGACAGGCTCCATGGAGACGCTCAAGCAGTTCAAAAAGGACGTCACCCAGATGCGCAAGGGTACCGAGTGTGGTATTGGCATTGAAGGCTTTGCGGATATCCGCGTCGGCGACGAGATTGTCACGTTCACCACCACCGAGGTGGCCCGCCAGCTCTAAGCGCCACCCATGCTTGGCGCCACCGCGACGAGGAGACATTTATTTGTTTTTTGATAGAGAGCCAGGCGATAGAGGCTCACCCACTCCCCCAAAAGACGTGCGCGCTTGCCCGGCGTGTCACTCACACCCATCACATATATGTGCAGTACTTATCCCCATTCAACAGCATATGCATCATCACTCTGCCCCCAGTGACTGTGGTCGTGGCAGAGACGAAGCAGCGGTCGGTGGAAGGAAGGTTCGTCAGTTTACTTTGAACGTATACTTGGACTTGTGCAGCTCTGCAGCTGCAGCTTTCTGAACAACGTGTTCGTTACATTACACACACACGGTCTATACAAAATGTTTGGTGGCCTCTCTGGCCTAGCAAGAAAAAAAAATGAACTTGCGCTCCCCTTGACGATCGCTGGAGTGTCGACGCACTTTAGATGCACGACGCATTCGACCTTTGGAGAGTTTCAGCGCAGTCCATATGAGCACAACCTCTCCCATCCCAGTCAAGCTCACGCGGCGGCATACAGCATGTCCGTCCAAGTAGGCGACTCGAACGTGGCGGCGTGGACGCGCATTGCGCCTCCGTTGCGCTTAATTTCGATGGAATACACCGTCTCGCGCCGCGGGATCGGATACGTCCAGTGCAGGTACTGTCCCGAGAGGGTGTATGTGCCCACTGACGGCTTGACGATAATGTCGAGCTCGAGGCCGGTGCTCGCGGTGGGCGTGGCGCTGTCCGAGCGCAGAGGCAGGACGGGGGCCTGCTGGGTCTCGTCGTAAATGGACAGGTCGCACTTGGAGCTCGAGCGCGAGGTTTGGGACGACGTCTCGGTGTCGCTTCCGAGACCCTTGGCGGGGACCGTGTCCCAGTCCAGGTGCGAGGCGTAGTGCACAAACGGGACGTAGATCTCGGTGACCTTGCCGTTTGCGTCAGCGGGGCTGACGCGCACCTGGAGCTTGAAGGTCGACGACTTGACGTCAAAGTCAATACGCTCCGGTGAGCCCACGGTGTACACCGGGTACGGGCGGCAGAACGCAGAGACGGAACGCGCGCCGTCCATGATGAGCTGAGGCGTGACGTCCTCGCCGGAAGCGATGCCCTTGGGCGATACGCTGCGAGAGGTGAGGGTCTGGGAAGAGGCCATGGAGGGTGTGAGGAGGCTGGTCGAAGGGTTGAAGGAGGCAGAGTCGCTGCTGCGCATAGAGTAGTTTGACACTGCGGTGCCGCTGGCAGCTCTAGTATCATCGCTGCTCCAGAGCGAAAGGTCCTCGCCGTTCCAGTTGTCGCCCCACCGGTGGCTGTTACTAGGCACATATGTCCACAGCGTGTAGTTGAGGACGTTGGGGCCGTCGCATGCGTTGATGGAGCAGTCCCACGCGCGAGTCTGAGAGGTATAGTCGCCCTTGCCCTTACCGCCATCCGAGTAGCCGTAGGCGCGTCGGTCGTCCATATCGTACGGGCAGCCAATCTCACCGATAAGGGTAGGGTATGATCCCAGCGACGCGACAGTGTCCTGTTTCAATACACCGAGCTGCTCCTGGATGCACTTGCGGATGTTGGCCTCGCCAACACGGAGGCCCTGCGCAACAGTCCAGTACTTTCCGCGGAGAATACCGAGCGCGTCCGCGTTGTACCACGACCAGTGCTTGGTCATGAGTGTCAGGCCGTCGTAGTAGTGGGGAGTCGAGCACGCGCGACCGGACACGAAAGACTCGGGCAGCTCGGGAAGCGGCTTGAAGACGGTAGTGTTCATGAAGTGAATGGCCTCGGGGTGGAACGTGCGTACAGTCGACGCGTACGACATCCAGTACTGGCGCCAAAAGTCGGTGACATACTCGACGAAGTGGTTGGGATCGGTCGGGAGTGTGTGGAAGTAGGCGGGCTTGAGACACTTGCCAGTCTTGGGGTCCCAAACGCCATGCTGCGCCCAGATGCACTCGTTCACCTTCCACTCCTTTCCTCGTGTCCAGCCCCACTTGCCACCACCGCGCTCGCGGTCGGCCTCTTCGGTGAGCCAGAGCCTGTTGCCCTTGGGGTCGAGAACCCTGGTGCCGTCCTTGTACGGGCCCATGCCACCAAAGCTGTAGTTGGGAACCTCGATGGCCTCGCCGTTGGCGAGGCGCATGTTCTCCAGAGGGGTGGGGACGGGACCGAGAATAACAGATTGCTCCTTCGGGACAACAGTCAGGTCCTTGACGCCGATAAGCCCCTCTCCAGGCTCGTTGATAGAGTCCCACCCGACAACGCACTCCTCAAAGAGGCCTTCGGCCTTTGAGATGTGGTGCGCGAGAGCGCCGATGGCCTTGACAAAGTGGTCTTGCAGCCAGTCCTGGATGTTCACGCCATCGATGATACACTTGGGCGCGTACGCCCGTCCGGCAAAGAACAGCGTCCACACGGTGTGGCCGAACGGACGGTAATAATTCGACGCCCAGATCATGCTCGGCAGTGAGGCGGGGTCGCTCTCCTCCCTCGACGGGTAGTCGGCGTGTACCAACGCAGAGTAGGTCGGGACAATCATGTGTGGGTCCACACCACAGGCGTAGATCGTCCAGATCGGAGCTCCAGATCCACCAGAGAAACGCGACCACTGCACAGCTCAGCAATCGTGCCACAAACATGTAGATTGACGTACCACATCCTGGTGCGGGTCCATGAACACCCTAAAGCCGTACTCTTTGCACTTGTAGAGACACTTGACCACATAGTCCATGTACTCGTGGTCATACTTGCCACTGGGTGGTCAGCTCGCGTGCATGTGAAAGCAACTCACGGCCCCTCGTGTTCCAGTGCCTCCCACGTGAAGACGAAGCGGAGCATGTTAAAGCCCCATGCACGTAGCCGGGCAAGGTGGACCTACGGGTGTGAGCTTTGCCTCAGGCTACTGTCCACTCACATCTGCGCTCCCGTCGTCGAGGTTGAGCGTCGAGTTGATCCACTGGCCCTTGCCGCCCGCCTCGGCGGACTCCCAGAAGCCATCCTGGCTCCAACTGGGACAGTTTGGGGGGTTCTTGGCGCTGCCGGAGAGGTTGACGCCGCGGAGGAGGACGGAGCGGCCAGACGTGTCCTGGAAGTGCACTGAAGATGAGTGCAGGTAGTGGTCTGGGACGGGGTTGCCTGTCACTGGCGAGACAGTTGGTGGAGGCGCCATGTTGGCGTTCCGTTTGAGGTGGTGGGGGAAGCCGTGGTCGTGTGGTTCCGACGCCAGAGTTGTAAGAGGATGGCGAGAACGGTAGTAGCGGATGGCGAGGACGGCGGCGACTGTGGATGAGATGTATAGGACTGTAGAGCTGTTCACCAGGCTCATGCTCAGAGGGGGTGTGTATGTGTAGACGTGTGTGTGTGTAGAGCCGAGAGATTGAATAATGGGGCACCCAGGAAAGAGTGGGACGACTGGCATTTCGATCATTCTACGGGCGGGGCAATTAGGGTGAATTAGGTAAGATCTCTCTCGTTTGGCAAAAAGGCAAATGACGTCGTAGCAGCGGGGCTGGGTTACTGGGTTGTGCCAGCTGCGCGGCTTTCCCGTGCGGACCGGCGGGCCCAGCGGGACATCCTCGGCGTAATCCGACACGCAGACAGCGCTCACGCATCGTTGGTGGCCTGAGGTGGGTGGTGAGCACAATGCGGTGCTCGTCGAAAAGAATGTGCCAGGCCAGGCGGTGTGGGTGTGATCCCAGATGGCCCCCTTTGCCACCTTGTGTGTATGTGTGCTGGACAGTGTCGTCGGTGCACTCTGTGATCTGTGAGATCTGATCTCACACCGTCGGTCATTTATAAAGCCTGTTTTTACCCACTATACAGGGAGTGCAGGAGCTGCGTGAGCCCACACAACTGCTTCCTGGGGCACTGTACCTCTCACAGCTGCGCCGGTGGCAACGGCACAGCACCATCTTCGTCAGCAGAAGTCTGCCGCTCAAACTGCTGGTCAATCTCAACTGCTTGACATGTCGAGTACATGTTTTTGGATTTGTCGGGGCAAAACGAAGAGGCGAGAACAAACGCCCTCTGGCCAGCCTTTCGCCGAACGACTCGCGATAAGTGACTACCTCGACACACGGCGGAGCAGCATGCCGTCCTGTCGGTGATTCGGGCGTCCCGGAAGCCGCCGGCTGTGAGTGGTGTATAGTAGAGGATGCGTCAGATACCGAAGGTAGCCGTTCAAATCTGGACTTGGGGGCCGCTACGCGTGTCGGGATACCCAAACGACGGCGATACCGCGATAGGAGTCCTCTCACAAGAATGCAGTCTCAAGAGCTGGCCGCCGGTGCTGGCCCAGAAGCCAGGGCTGGCCACTGCCGCCTGAACCCGGGACGGGCGGCAACTTGGGTCTCGGGGAACGTCGGCAACGGTTCCACCACATCACGTCTCGCACCCCGTTCCTCAAAGTCGGCATTCTGGTCGCCTATGCAAGCGATGACGCGACTTGAGTCGAGTATCGGCTCTATCGAAATGCGAACGCGGCATGCATGTACATATCGTGGTTGCGACAGAGGTGTGTCTTGTAGTAGTAATGTCAAAAACAAAGCTGGCGGTAGGCTATTTGGCAGCGCAAGTGGGGCATGTGGGGCCGAAAACGGCGCGGCAAGTTGCGATATCCATGATCCATGAACCCCCGTTCGCCATCATGCCTTCGTCGCTCGCTGCTGTTTGGTGGCACCTTCCCTCCTTTTCATCGCCTTCCCTCCATATATACATATGCCACACACTTACATTGGCTCGCACTAGTCAGGCCCTCAATTTTCTGTACTCCACTCATGGTGCCGAGACGGAAGTGGATGAATAGGGTTCTGACCTCGAGTACACTCTCGCCCCCCCCCTCGGCCGGCTCGTTGGTGTGGGCCATGCTCTATCCAAAGCACAACGTTGCTAGCCGCGCAGACTGACACCAGGCTGCCCACGCTGATACCAAGCCCCACCGGTCGGTGCTTGCGAATGGTATCGGAACAGGCCGACCGGGCGCTTAGTACTAAGCGCGACAGCCTTGCTCTTTGCTGGGAGGGGGTGATTCATGCGAGCATGGGATAGAATGCGTCACGAGTACAAGTACCGGCGCGTACCCACTGTGCACCTCTTCTTCCCATCTACCATCTGCTACCACTATCACCTCTTCGGACCCCCGTGAGACGCGCAGCCAACACACAGCAGCTACCTGCCCTTCCCCTCTACCCCTCCTACCCTCCACCACTCTCTCCACAATGTCCCAGATCGCTACCTTCAAGGTTCCCACCATCAACAACGAGCCCATGGTGAGTTACTGCCTGGTCTTGGTATCCATGTGTAGCACGTACTAACACTGGCATAGAGGGCTTATGCCCCTGGCTCGAAGGACCGTGAGGGTCTCGAGGCCGCTCTCGCCAAGATTGCCGCCTCGGGTCCCTACGACATCCCCGCCATTGTCAACGGCAAGGAGGTGAGTGCAAATAGGAATGCTTCAATTCATCCATGTGGAGTCGCGCCGGGAGAGGTGTTTGGTGGCTCCACGACGACATTGGCTGCATTCTTATCGGTGCCATTGTCTCCAAATGGTGGCTGACAATGTTAGATCCGCTCGGGCGACAAGCAGCCCCAGGTCATGCCCCACGACCACAAGACCGTCCTCGCCAACTACCACGCTGCCACCCCTGAGACTGTCTCTGCCGCCATTGACGGTGCTCTTGCCATTCGCGAGGCCTGGGAGGACCTCCCCTGGTCGGACAAGGCCTCCATCTTCCTGAAGGCTGCCGACCTCGTTGCTGGCAAGTACCGCTTCGACATCATGGCCGCCACCATGCTCGGCCAGGGCAAGAACGCCTGGCAGGCTGAGATTGACGCTGCCGCCGAGGTGAGTTAACCGCCGGGACCCCCGGATTCACTGCTAACGCGCTTAGCTCGCCGACTTCCTCCGCTTTTCGGTCAAGTTTGTCGAGGAGCTCTACCAGCAGCAGCCTTCGCGCAACTCTGACGGTGTCTGGAAGTGAGTCTTTGATCTAGAGCACCTTGATATCCGTAGCTAACAATCAGCCGCACCGAGTTCCGTCCTCTTGAGGGCTTCGTGCTCGCTGTCACCCCCTTCAACTTTGTAAGTGGCAAGATGGGGAGATAAGTCGTACGTATGACGTCATACTTACCTGTGCAGACCGCCATTGGTGGTAACCTCGTTGGTGCCCCGGCCATTGTCGGCAACGTTGTTGTTTGGAAGCCCGCCCCTGCCGCCACCTACTCTTCGTACCTTGTGTACAAGATCTTCGAGGAGGCCGGTATGCCCGCTGGCGTGATCCAGTTCGTCCCCGGCTCGCCCCCCGACATTGTCAAGCAGTGCATCGACCACAAGGACTTTGCCGGTCTCCACTTCACTGGCTCGACCCACGTCTTCCGCAAGCTCTGGAAGGACATTGCCGCCAACCTTGACATCTACCGTGGCTACCCCCGCATCGTCGGCGAGACTGGCGGCAAGAACTTCCACCTCTACCACCCCTCTGCCGACATCAAGTCGGGTGTCGTGCAGGCTATCCGCGCCGCGTTCGAGTACTCGGGCCAGAAGTGCTCGGCCCTGTCGCGTGTCTACGTTCCCCGCTCGCTCTGGGAGGGTGGCTTCCAGGAGGAGCTCGTCAAGCAGGCCGGTTCCATCACCATTGGCCCCTGCACCGAGTTTGAGCACTTCACCGGCCCCGTTATCGGCCGCCCCTCGTACGACCGCATCACCAGCATCATCGAGAAGGCCAAGGCTGCCGGCGGTGAGGTTATTGTTGGCGGCAAGGGTGACGACTCGAAGGGCTTCTTCGTCGAGCCCACTGTCATCGTCACCAAGGACCCCAAGTCGATCTCCATGACCGAGGAGATCTTCGGCCCTGTCATGACCGTCTACGTCTACGAGGACGCCGAGTACGACCAGACCCTCAAGCTCATCGACACCACCACCGAGTACGGCCTCACCGGCGCCATCTTCGGCTCGGACACCCTCGCCCTCGCCAAGACCTCGCGCGCTCTCCGCAACGCCGCTGGCAACTTCTACATCAACGACAAGTGCACCGGTGCAGTCGTTGGCCAGCAGCCCTTCGGTGGAGCTCGCGCTTCGGGAACCAACGACAAGTCGGGATCCATCTCGATCTTCTACAGGTTCATCTCGGCCCGTTCGATCAAGACCAACTTCATCGACCCCACCGCATTTGAGTACCCCAGCAACCTCGTTTAATCAGTTAGTTTATTGTGTCTGTGTTTGTACCATTTTTGCATGGATTCGTTGGATAGTGAAACGTTTGCAGTCGACTCTGAGCGAAACAGTGGAGGACGAAAGTGGCGGACAAAAGTGGATGGAGGTCGAATACTAAAATAAAAAAATCGGTGGCTAAATTTGTTTCCGTCGTGTGATGATCGTTGTGTCCCATCTTGCCTGCCAATCCTCCCGATGGCAGCCTGGTTCGCCACTTGCCGTTCGTACCAAATGCGCGCTCTGGCGCTCTGGACAGATACTGCTCATGTCCGGTCCTCCAGACTTCGCCTTTTGCCGTTCATCGCGTCGGCGGCAGACTGCCAGTTACGCTGCAGGTTCAGACCTCGGGAACTGATACGAGGAACGTTGTCACTTGTGTACATGTGGTCGCCCTCAAACGTGGGTATTCTATAAGGGGGTGAACATGGGACTGGGAACCAGGTCATCTACGCAGGAGGTCAAGGTGTCTGCTATACCGCCGTCCTCTCTTCTCTTGTGGGTTTATTGTCCATCGGTACATAAGGTAGACAGCCCTCAGCGACGCGGCGACCCGGGCCAGCCGCCTCGGCCAGAGCCTTGATGTGAGTGCTGTCGTGGCGCGGCGCTTCTGGTTGAGCGCCACGACGGACATGCCACTGTGGCGGGTCTTGTCGTAGGTGTCCTGCTTGGCGGCCTTGTCGTACTGCTTCTGAATAGCGTCAATGTCGCCCGCGGCAATGTCCTCTGGTCGCACTTGGCCTTACGCTCCTGGTGCTCCGCCGCACGTCTGGCCACCTCGGGCATCAATTGGGCCACGTCACCCTCAGCCGCCGTGTCGCGAACGGGGTCGTAGCGGCGCTGGTTGCCGGTGTTGATGCTTGCGCGCGTGGTGGTGTACGTGTACTGCGCGAGCTCGTCGCCAGCGTCCGCTGCCGCCTTGAGCTCGCGCGCCTCCATAGTCCGACGAGGGTGGAGAATCTCCTTGCCGTACTTCTTCATATAGGCCTGCTGCGCCTCACGACACGCATTCGCATCGTCAGCGCGATCCGCTGCGATCTTGCGAGCGAGCGCGGGATCTCGAGACCTGGGCGATGTAGGGAATGTCGCTGGCGAGCGTGAGGAGACATGTGCTCATCGGACGACGGCTTATAGCCTCAGTCGCTTGATCTTTCGAGTTGCCGGGGGCGTATACCTGAGCAAACTGCGCCACAGTCCAAGGCGACGCGTGTGCGCGAATCGTGGAGTCCTTCAAAGTGCCGAGGATGCGGACAAGAAGGAGCTCCGAAAGATGAATGGCGGTGTCACACTGGAGCCTCTCGGCTTCGGCGGGAGGAATACGCAAACGAGGGACGACGTACAGATGGGCGGATTGGGGAACTGAATGCACCCTTGCCGTAGGCAATGCGGCGTGTAACAAGTGCACGTTCAAAGGATCCCTCGGTAATGGTCAGCGGATGCACCAGCGTCACAAGACTGTGTACTCACTCGACGTCCAAGGCTTCCTGCGAACATTCGAAGGAACGCTCAAAATCGGCCAGGTGCAGTCTCCTGCGGCCGGCGAAGCCATAAGCGTTGAGGGCTTCGCCCGCGACAAATCTTACCGCTGTAGCCGATGTCGGGGACGCCGGCCACGATAGCGAACGCGATCTTGAAGTAGACTCCAAGAGAAGCGTCTGTCGATCCGCCAACCAGCCACAGCTCGTAGGCAGTAGGCGGGTTGGGGCGGAGAAGTAGGGGGACGAGGGTGGGCTGGAGATACTTGCGCATGTTTGCCCAGTGCCAGTCGCACGCCGATATGCCCGTGCCATCGAAGTTGCTCGCGGCTATGATCGCACGCAGCTCCTTCGTGAGGGGCACCGTGAAGACCACCGTCGCCTAGGCGTACTCGTAAATCTTGCGGAAGGCTGCCCAGTCCTTCTCGGTCGCAGAGGGAAGCACCTGCGGTCCCTCATAGAAGCAGGGGGAACGACCATGTTTTTTGGCGGGGTCCAGTTGGTGAACCCGGTGATCGAGGAACGGTTTCGGGGTGGCGGCGGTGAGCTTGTACTCGGCGTGTAGCATGCCGAGAGTGACCAGAGAAGACGCACTGGCGGGGACGGAAGTCAAACGGAGACGCGACGAGCCAGGATTGGAGGATTCCGGGGCATCGGCTAAGTCAGAGGCAGGAGCTAAGGTGCCCCCTAACGAAGAAGGTGGCGGACGAGGTGGCGTTGACGAACACTGACGTGGTCAGTTTGATTCGAGGCTGGCCATGTCCCCGCCCGTGTCCCCAGAATGAGAGAGTCCAATGCAACTCACCGATCCTGTAGCGGGCGGCGACAAGATTGCCCAAATGTCCGCCCCAAACGTGTCCTTGAGTTCATCGTCGGTCTGCCTGTGCACGACTTTGGGAGAGGGGTGCTTGGGAGAGTGGGAGAGGGGCGCTTGGGACAGGGCTCTTGAGGGAGAAGTTCTTGAAGAAGGACGAGATGACATATATTTTCTTGCACGACTCAATTTGAGTCTACACCTCACGGGGTGTCCTCCCTCGAAAGCTGGATGTCACCGTTCATCCAGAGCAACTTGGCGACGCCCTTGAGGTCCTCATGTTATCCAGACTACACTGCTTGCAAGAGTACTGAGCTTGCAGCTTAGTGCCTGGCTTCAGCTCCGGCACCTTGCGCAGCGCCGGTGGTTTGGCAAGGCGGTCATGGTCTAGAGCGTCAGTTTATTCTTAACGGTGCTGACAGCCGGCCAGCGGCATCGAGGAAGACTCAGCAGGCAGCCTCTTCATCTCCCCGACACCGACAATCTGGGGATCATCCACTGACCTTCCTTGATGGGGACGCGGTTAATCATTGCGAGGAAGGTGGCTCACGACGGGACGGAGAAAGGAGGGCGAGTGAATGTAGTACCTGCTGACGACTATGGAGCGCGCCGTGGTTGTCCCCGGGTTGTGGGTGGGATGTGCACGGTGGTGACCCGCGGGGGAAGATATATAGGGGGTAATTGACAAACAAGTGTCGAACGTGCCGTCGACGAGTTTTCTCTCCGGCAGGCGTCGACGACTCGCCGTCACAATCGTATACATCTGTACATTTTCAACCTCGTGATATACTGTCAACTAAATTGCAAGAGGGTGGAGTCCAGAGGGGGTCAAGTCGCTTTGCTTTGCAGTTGCAATTGCTGTGGGAGAGAAGGAAGAATAACCTACCAACGTACACGCGTGGGTACAGGAGTGGGTGACTGGACCCACGGAGGCAAATTTCCAGACCGGTGCCCCGCGTTTTCAATGTTTGAACCACACAGAGTCCGTTTACTTTACTCGAACGTCTCCTTCACACCACACCACCCTTCCATCGATGCGGCCATGATGCTCACGACACTGCGACGAGTAACATGTCGTGTCACCACTGCTGGAATTGCAGTACCATGGGTAGCGGCTAAATTGGCGATTGCAGCGCCATCCTTGCCTTCCGCTGTCCTAACATCCTCGTCAACGCTTTCGCTGCAGCATTCGCGCTGCACCTCCTCGAGCAGCAAGGTTTCGAAGCGCAAGATCAAGTCAAATGCAGCTGAAGGTGTGGGCGCCGCCGTGGACGAGGTTCTTGCCGACACCACATCAACGGTCTCGACTCTGATCTCAAGCGAGGACATCGACGCTGAGCTCGACGCTCAAGCTCTGCCCTCAATCGTCCTCCGACCATACCAAGAAGAAGCGATTGAGGCATGCCTTTCGGCCCTGGATCGCGGCTTACGGCGTATCGGAGTATCTTCCCCGACTGGAAGTGGCAAGACGACAATGTTCATGAACCTCATTCCGCAGGTCAAGCTCGAGGACCAGAAGCGTACACAGACGCTGATCTTGGTGGGAAGCGTGGAGCTCGCCCTTCAAGCTGAGGGGGCTGCTAAGCGCATACTCGGAGACCAGTGGAGCGTAGAGGTCGAGCAATCCAAGCGAATTGCGAGTGGCAATGCCGATGTGTGAGTGTTGGGAGTCGGGCTGAGGTGGATGAGGACAACTGGGCTAATGTCAGTACAATTGCCACATACCAGACCCTCAGCAACCCAGAGCGGCTGAAAAAGTTTGATCCGTCCCGGTTCAAGCTTGTCATTGTCGACGAGGCACACCACGCTGCAGCTCTCTCGTAAGTTTCATGCTCTGTTAGTGCTGACATTTCAGTTACCTTCGCCTGTTGCACTACTTCAACGACGCTGTAGAGCTACCTCAGGTCACGGGACCTTACTCTACGTGAGTGCTGAGGACTATGAACTTGGCTAATTATCAGCTTTGACCACGGCGACAAGGTGCCTGTTATTGGCTTCAGTGCGACCTTTAGCCGTCACGACCAGCTGGCGTTGAATGCGGCGTTTGAGGAGATCGTGTTCCACCGCGACGTGGGTCTCATGCTCAAGGAGGGATGGCTATCGCCCGTCAAGTCGACTGCGGTCTATGCAGACCTCGACCTTGAGACTGTTAACACCAATGGCACCGGTGACTTCAACGCAAACTCCCTTGCCAAACACGTCAACACGGAGGCGACGAACCTGCTTCTCGTCAGGACATGGCTCCACCAAGCCAGTGAGTTGTTACTTTTAGAAATTCGGGCGCATTACAGCTAACATGTCAAGGCAAGCAGCGTCGCTCCACCTTGGTATTTGCCGTCAACCTTGCCCATGTCCGTGATCTCGTGGACACCTTCCGGCTCGCAGGAGTGGATGCCCGCTCCATCTCGTCGCATACCGCCCCGGCAGAGCGCAAGGCCACCATCGCCGCATTTGCCAATGGCGAATTCCCCGTCCTTGTAAACTGCGAGGTCTTGACGGAGGGGGCGGACATCCGTGAGATTGACTGCATCGTGCTCGCTCGTCCGACGAAGAGCAAGAACCTCCTCGCACAGATGGTGGGTAACTCGGCAGTTAGGAAATGCTAACCCATCAGGTCGGTCGTGGCCTACGCCTATCGCCCGAGACGAACAAGGAAAACTGTCACCTCATTGACCTTGTGGACAACATTACTCGCAGCGGTGGTCTTGCAGTGGACCCAACGTTGTTGGGACTGAGATACGAAGATGGGGTCCGCGAGGACCCTGAAGATGATGCCAGGACCGATGATTATGGAGATGAACCACCCTCATCGACCAACGCGCGCAATAGTCAAGGGGCCACTGTGAAGAAGGTGACCCTGGTGGACATTGATGACCCCTTTGGTCTGAACGTTCGGGGCAAGACGGCAGTGGCCGCAATGTCGCCCAACGCATGGGTAAGCTGCGTCATTTCTCGCATAGAAATCTGGTGGCTTACAAATAGGTGAACTGTGGCAATGACCGCTACGTGCTGGACATTATGAGTACGTCCATCGGTTGCCCTGGTCCGCTCGTCTATGAACTTTGGAACTAATGGCAGTGTACGGGGCCGTCCTCGTTGACTTCGGAGGCGAGCTTTGGGACATCACGTTTGAGCCTCCCAAACCCATCCGCAGCAGTGGCGACAAGTACTTCAAGACCGTCAGGATACCCATTGCACAGGCGGATACACTTGAGCGGGCCATCCAGAGTGCAGAGAAGTATGTCTCGCACAAAGTCAGCCCCGAACAGTCCAAAATGTGAGCTCGCCGAGGAGTAAACGATTTTGCTGACGGACAGGTTCTTGCGTTCGGCTCCGTGGCGTACAAAGAAGGCCACTGACAAGCAATTGGCCTCCCTCTGCAAACAGCTCAAGATGGTCAAAAAGAAGGTCGCAGGAACTGGGGCTGGGGAGGCTGAGGACGAGGTCAAGGAGGTCATGATTGCCGGACAGCTCGTCCCGACCGACAAGCTAAATGCAGGTCAAGTAAGTTTCGAGCCTGGCAAAGGGGCGACATGACTGACAATACCACACAGGTGAACGCGCTGTTCACGGGCATGTCATACGGAGCCAGGGTGAGTGCGAGGTGGTTGCAGCAGGCCTAGAACGTTGTCGGGCGTGGGCTGGGGCTGCAGGGACAACAACACTCCGCAAGGTTGTGCGCATCGGCTTACATCAACAGGGACAGCGGCGCAAGATTGACGACGCGGAAGCAAGGGCTGAGGCCAAGGCGCGCAGGAAGGAAGAGAAGGCACAAGCGCTGGCGGCGCGCAACTTGCCGCTGCCATCTGCATAGACACCTAGTAGAAAGCTTACATCACAACATCACAATTCATTGCATGCATACATATTTGGGCGGGCCGGAGTTATTGTTCTGCAGAGGTCTCTCTCACCTGGTCATCTAGACGCGTGTGACCTCGTTGAACGCGTTGAGCCTTGCCCTCTCTGTCCTGTGAAAATATCCTGTTTGCCCAACCCCTCTTTACACAATTGTGGACGACCCTGACCGTCTGTCTCCATTCAGCCGTCCACTACGCCAAGCATTACCCTGTTGCTCGCAACCGCCCCGTTAAGCAACAGGATATATATCCGCACGTCCCACAGGGTGAGAGACCATGACCGCGCGGTCGACACGGGGTTTTTCACCCCGCCGAAGGAGAATAAAATAATCCTTTTTTAATTCGGGGTTAAATGGTGGTTTATCCATGTCTGCATGTTGCGAGCAAAAAAAACCGCCGGCGTGACGATCCGGCTCGACGATCTCAGGCCATGACAAACTACAAGGATCTGCATGCCGTGTTGCTCGCAAACTATCCGGTATACTGACTGGGGTGATTACGGACGACGGTTGCCCTCCATAACATTTGGAGCGAAATGATGTCCGAGTGTCAAGTGTGGCGGATTGAAGTACGGTGCTGAGGATTGTCCATTCCCAGATACATTCCCAGAGAGGATAATGGTGACGACGATGAGAAACCAAGATACATATTTCTACGCTGTTGCCGTTCGGCTCGGGGTATCGTAGCCCACTGAGGTCTATGTCTATGCTATATACGATCCGACTCCAATGACTACCACAGGCCAAAGGCCTGTTGAGATGCAGTCTTGGGGATACATGTGTCGCCAACGAGGTGGTGATAGTTGTCACAATTGGCGATGACACACTGGCCGGAAACGCACTGGACGGACGAGACACCGGGAATGGCCGAGCAGTCGAGGCTGTCAACGTCACCGGGGCAGCCACCGCAGGCCTCGAGATTGCTCATGGTGTCGAGACACTCCCAGCCGCTACCCCACTTGTTGTTGCACTTGGTCTGGCCAAACGAGCACTCGAGGCCACGACGCTTCCTGAGCGGGACGGGAGAACCAGACTGGCACGCGGTGGTAGTCGGGTCAATACAGTTGTTGGTGCCACAAAGAACGTAACCGTCGTTGCACGCAAAGCCACAAGAGCAGTCCAGAACATTGAAGTTGGAGGTTGGGTAGTTACACCCCTGAGTGATATATGTGGTCTTGCTGCCGTCGGCACCGATGAGGGCCTTGGTGAAGATGGAGATGATGGCGTTGGCACAGGCGACAGTGGTGGTATACGAAAGCTGTTGGCACTCGTACAGAGCCCATGTCGAGTTGACGTAGTCGGTACCGATTCCAGACTCGATTGCAGATGTAATACGCGCCTGGTCACGCGCAGTCATGACACCGCCGGCAAAGCACCAACCATCAGGATTGGTGGACGCAATGTCTTGGAAGCCGTCCTTACGATACAGAACGCTCTTGAAACCAGTCAGTGTTCTGTCGCATTTTCCTGTGCGAATGCCTGGCTTACATTGGTAGTCTTGACGCCAGCCTGGGTGGTGAAGGTGTACGAGTAACCGTTACAGGAGCAGCCAGTGACGGCGACAGCGGTAGCGGATGAGGCAAGGGCGAGGAGGGAGAGAACGGCGCCAACGATCATCGCAGAAGTTAAACGAGTGTCAGGGGGGAGGGTTAAACGAGTGTCGGAGGGGTTAAACGAGTGTCGGAGGGGTTAAACGAGTGTGGGTGGACAAGAATGAAAAGCAGAGTGTGAAAGGTGAGAAAGGCAAGAAAGGTTGTCTGAGTCTGCACGCGTCTGTACTTTACATAACGCGAGCTAGACAGGTTCGCAAACAGAGGGTCCCCACCTCCGTTGCCCCCGCACCATTGAGACCCTCTCCTGTTGTCGTTCCCTGCCATTGTTGCGCCACTCACTAACAAGGTAACATGGCTTCAGCTATCCCTTCTGGTCCTTGAAGCTGGGAGAGTGGGCGCAGCAGCCATTGTACGTGAGCCATGGCGATGCCGGCATCTTTGTTGGACTGGCCGTCGGTCCGGCCGAGGCACCCGCCATCCGAGACCCAAGAGCTGCACTGGCACAACCCTCAACCATATCCTGAGGCAACCTTCTGTGTACGACATCGATCATGCACCTCAGCAGTCTCTGCTTAAGAGGTACACTGTATGGGTGGGACCGCCACTTGCAATTCAACTATCAAGACCTCCGCCAATGTGCAGGGCTTACGGGCCGGGTTTTCTCAACCAAACATTCCCCGCCTCTATCCTGGCACCGAGGACCGCCACCGCCATCGGACAGGGAGAGTATGTGCCGTGTCGGCACGGCCACTTGGGGGCAAAACATGGTCTTGGGAGCAACATCCAAACGCCCACGAGAGGGTCCGCCTTCCAGGTTGGACAGTCGGTTCCGTGGAACATCGCGGTAGCACTTGTTACTCTGTGTCTCAAACGGATGGGCTTGAATGACTGGTTTGCGTCTGAAATGCAGTCAGTGCCTCATGTGTGAAGAAAAAAACGAAGCCATCTTGCTTGTCGTGTGATCCTGTATGATCGTCCTTCTAGCCCAGGTTCCACCGCTGCCGCTAGAATCTTGTCGATCTTTGGATCTTGGGGATCGACTGCCGACGCGCGCGCCGCGTACTCTCTCCTTTCCTTGGCCTTTCCACACTAAGGTCAAGCTTAATGACTAGAAGCCTTGCGGTCTGCACCCCGTTTTCCTGCCTACGTCGTCAGGGTTGGACGCATCGACCGCCACGAGCCGCCACAACTTTGTCCACAGCCATACACATATGGAACCCCGCAGGCACCTTTTGGTGAGGGCCACCTCCACAGGGCACGTTCAATTCAACGGTCTGCTGAGGCATGCGGTTCCGCGGTGCACTCACGGAAGCCGTGTCCTGGGTCGCATGCTTGACCCAGAAGTCTGGCCCCGTCGGGGAAACGGTGACGCAAAGTAATGTGGTCCGTCGACCGTGCGTACAATGCGGCGTTCCCCACCTTGCCCCTTCTGAGTGGGAAACAGGCGGGAACCCGAAGCCACGGTTCCTCCAGGATCAACGAGTCAAGGAGAGGCGTCAAAAGTGGTTTTAAGCAGAGGGTTCAAAGGCAGCCCGCCTCGTGTGGGTGCGACTGATATGGTGTTCCCACAGAGTAGCAAAACTGTTGCCGGCTGCACGAGGTTGTTGCTTGAGATTGGGGTTGGACATCCGGCTGTGTCACACGGCAAGCAGTCTGTCCTCAAATTGGTAAGCCACTTCATGCGCCACAACGAGACGCGTTCAGACGCGTCACGTTCTGTTGGATCACGTTCACCACACCACCGCGTCTGGTGTTCACACTGGACAATGCAGACCTCCACAGGACACGGCCGGTTGCAGCAATGTCTTCTGCCACGAGGAAGATGCGTGCGGGTGTATGAGAGCAACGTCCAATTGTGTTTTGAGCACTGGAGGTTGTCAGAGACCCCGGCCAAACAAAGCCAAGCAAAAGCGGGAGCAATCGCGAAATTCAAGGCCACAGCAATAAAGCAACGATGGCCGTCTGACCCCCCATTGCACTCCGCCGAATCCCATTGTTGAGGATTTGTGTGTCTGTCACTGGGAAGACCAGCTGTCTATTGCAATTGGGTTAACCCCATTAATATTGTTTATCAGGCGGAGTGGAATACATAGTTGGATTCGGCGGAGTGGAATAATGGGGAATCTGGCCGTCTTCCTCTCTGGATCCCTGGCAACACCGCCAATCCACAGCAGCCCACTTACTAGGAGGTTGAGTCCTGCTATATACGCTTATACCCTGCGGCTGAGATAAATGCACCGTTCCGGCATTGCAAGCGTATGTTTCTGGAAGGGGTCGATCGCGGTCACTGTGCACAAGACTTGGGGGGCGCTAAAGCCACGTGGGAATTTCCCACGGTGGTTTCTAAAGTTGCCGGTGGAGGCACGATCCATCTGAAATATTTGGTCACTCGTGACCTTTGCGTACAACCAACACAAACACTGTCAACAATGGCCGAGGTCACCACCATGGTCGAGAGCAAGAAGCGCAAGCGTACCGGAAAGGCCAGGGAGGAGGCCAAGCAGCGTGCCATTGAGGTATGTTGCGTCTATTGCGACATTGTGTGTTTGGGTGCTAACAGCTGTGACAGGCGGCCAAGGTCGAGGCCAAGGAGGCCGACCAGGAGGCCGACAAGGCGGAGGCCGCCCAAGCCGAGCCTGACGTTCCAGTCAAAGTCGATGACGAGGCTGAGACTATGCCTGCTGGCGCCGAGGATGTCAAGATGGAGGAGCCCACTTTTAAGATGACCGGCGCCAACGCCCAGGAGGTCATTCCCAGGAAGAGGAAGCGCACCGGCAAGATGCGTGCCGAGGCCAAGGCCAAGGCCATTGCGGCCAAGGAGGCTGCGGCACTTCTCGCTGCTGAGAACGGAGAGGAGATTGTGGTCGACGAGGCTGAGGTGAAGGAGGAGGTGAAGGAGGAGGAGGGCCTCGACTTTGAGAAGATTGCGAAGCGCATTGTGAGTGTTCATCCCACCTGCCCTCGTTCAGCATACTGACGCATCAGCCTCAAGCGATTAAGAAGCTCCGCCCCATCTTCAAGCAGTCGAAGAAGACCGAGTCCATGCGTTTGATCAAGAAGATCCGTTTCTTGAAGTGAGCTGCCGCGACATCATTGGACTGGTACATGGCTAACCAGCAGGTCAAAGGACAGCAAGGCCGACGAGGCTGCCGAACTCGAGGCGCAGCTCAAGCTCATCTCTGTAAGTCTTGTCACCCGGTCGTTCCGCTAACGCATTAGATCGTCCAAGTCCAGATCCTTGCGACCACCCACCTGGGCCAGAAGCTCAAGAAGCACCACAAGCTCAAGCACGCCGACCTCCCCGAGGACGTCACCACGCTCCTGACCAACGAGCCCAGCATCAAGGTCTCGACCTCGTCTACCACTCCCGCTCTTATCTCCAAGGCTGAGAACCGCCTGTGCAGTGCCAAGGCTGTCGCCGACGCCATGGGCCCGGCTGTCGCATGGATCCTCTCCGAGCCTGGAGCGACCCTCACTCTCAGCGCCAAGGCCTTGGAGAGCAAGAAGCAGGCCAGCGCCAAGAGTGCCGCGAAGCGTGCTGCCGCTGCCGACTCGGATGACGACGATGACGATGAGGACGAGGGCAGCATTGCGGACGTGGAGGATGACGAGGAGGAGGAGGACTTTGAGGACATTGGTGGACCCGTCACCAGCCTTGACTCGGACGACGAGGCGGTCATGCAGTCCCGTGCTGCCGACGCCGCCGGCTGGGAGTCGGGATCGCTCGGTGGCGGTGACAGCGACAACGACGAGGACGCAGCCGACGCTGCTGGGTGGGAGTCTGGATCAGTCTCTGGCGACTACAACATTGCCCCTCCTTCATCTGGCCCCGACTCGGAGTCCGAGGGCGAGCAGCGACCCGCGAAGAAGTCCAAGGCTTCCCTCGTCGCCCTCCTCACGGCCAAGCCCACCAAGCCCACCAAGCCCGAGCCCAAGGGCAAGGCCGAGAAGCCCAGCAAGACCGCCGAGAAGCCCGGCAAGGCGGGCTCGTCGTCCATGTTCCTTCCCTCCCTGGCGGCCGGTTTTGCTGCCGGAGACAGCGACAGCGACCCGGACAACGACTACGACCCCGACGGAATCATCGGCACCAAGAAGGCCGAGCGCAAGAACCGTCGTGGCCAGCGCGCACGCCAGGCGATCTGGGAGAAGAAGTACGGCAAGGGCGCAAAGCACGTCGTCAAGCGGCGCGAGGAGGAGGCCAAGGGCCCCGATGGCCAGAAGCCCGACGGCGGCTGGTCCGCGCGTGGAAAGGGTGGTGTGGCACCAGACACCGCACCTGTCCTCCGCCGTCCCTTCGGCGCGGGTGCTCGCCCCGCGGCCGGTGCTCCTGCTGCCCCCGGTGCTGGACCCAAGGGTCCCAAGGGCCTCAAGGGACTCAACCCCAACGCAAAGTCCGTCGATATGCCTGCTGCCAAGGACTCGGCCAAGGACCTTCACCCGTCGTGGGAGGCTGCCAGGTTGCGCAAGCAGAAGATGATGGACGGCGCCGACGGTGCCAAGGCCACCAAGATTGTGTTCGACTAGATTTATTTTTTTGCCACCGGTTCGCAAGATCTGCATGTATCTGCATTGTTTTTGTTTGTTTGTGGCGGGGTATTGGCCGTCAGAGATCAGAGATCAGAGATCAGAGATCAGAGATGAGAGGCAACCTGCAAGACAGAGCACGCAGTGAACTCTTGAGCATTATAATCCATTACGTAAACGATGCGGCTCGCGTCTCGGCCTCGTCCATCGCGCACCCATTTTGCTTCCGCCATTCCGTTGATCCGTTGCCACTCACGAAAAGTTCAAATCGCAACCTCCATCCACAACACACACACCCACACCACACCCACCCTGCAACAATGACGACGCACCACCCGCGCCGCCACCCCATCATCCTCATCACCGGCACTCCCGGCTGCGGCAAGACGCTGCACTCGCAGGTTCTCGCTGCCGAGTGCGATGCCGACTCGCCCATGGGCCAGATGGTGCACCTCAACATTGGCGACATTGTCAAGCAGCACAACTTCCACGAGGGCTTTGATGACGAGTGGAAGAGCTACATCGTCGACGAGGACAGGTTACTGGATTACCTCGAGGAGGTCGTGAACCCCGTCGACGGGCCGGCTCCCCATGGTGAGTCCCTGTGTGGTGGTGCTGCGGGGCGATGATCGACCACGTTCGTTACAGCTGTAACATCCGAGAGGGTTCAGCTGTAATGCGTCTGGTTCACCGCTTGTATCGCCACCTTGAATGTGACACTCCATGCAGTAAGCTGACATCCAGGCTTCATCCTCGACCACCACGACCCCGGACTCTTCCCGGAGCGCTGGATCGACCTGGCCGTCGTGCTCCGCTGCGACAACACTGTGCTGCACGAACGTCTTGTTGAGCGGTGAGTGGACAGGGAGGTTGCCGTGCTGGTCTTGGTTTTATGACCGCTGCGAATGCCCAAAACCAAGTGCACAGTGCCGAGCGACCACACTGCTAGACTCTCCAGCTTGACGCTCCGCGGCGGAGGCCAGAGCTGACAGACTCTCTTCAGCAACTACCAGGAGAACAAGATCACCGAGAACATCACCGCCGAGATCATGATGACCTGCGTCACCGAGACCCGCGAGAGCTACGCCGAGGAGATTATCGTCGAGCTCCAGTCGGACGGATCCGGAGGCGACAACGAGGTCGAGGACAATGTGCGCCGTATCGCCGCGTGGGCCACCCAGTGGCGCGACGACCGCGAGAACGGTGTCTACGACGAGTAGACATGGGTGATCACGACAACGAGTAACTGTTTGGCCAAGACGAAGGTGATTTGTTTTTTCTGTATATCATGCATTTAGTACCCACTCGGCAAATCATTGCACAGGAATCTGTACGCCCACGGTACCACCGTCCAGGTCCGGTGTGTGGAGGTGGCTTCCGTTGCGGAATGACCCTCCCGACAGCCCGAGTCTGATCCCCGTCTTGCACACTCGCCACCCAAGCCCTCTTGCAACTCCCCGTGTTGTGACAAGAGCACCCAACAATGCATCACTATTACCTCCCCCCGCCGTCGTACTAAGTATCGTAAATCTATCCGTAGACAAGGCGGAAGACGTCGTTCTGACTGTGAATGTTGTCAGCGGGCTGCGGGGACGAATGGGCCAATACAAGACGTACACAAAGTAGCTGCCTCCGTCGGGAACGAGCTGGATCCGTCAGCATGAGTCCAAAAGCGAGGTAGCGAAGCGTAGGGGTAGGGTCTTGCTCCATAGAGGAACTCCTACCCCAACTCGCGCGCTCTGGCGGTACTCACGTGGAACATCTGCGAGAACTGGAGAATGTTCGAGCCGTCGTCGACGATGAGCTGGCCAGTGACGAGCACAAGGATGGAGGCGACGGTGCTCGAGCCGGGCTGGGCATCACGGGTCACGACCTTGTGCACAACGCGGGTGAAGGGCAAGCCCTGTGGTAGGTTAGCGGTTGAGCCCATTGTGTAGAGGAGACCCGGCTGGTCCAGTGGCAAACCAAGAGCTGCTGTGATGTCGCCAGGCATGAAAGCGGGTGCACGAAGCGCGCCACTTCCGTGGCCACTCATAGCTTCAGGTCTCTTGCGCCCGCGTGTGAACGCGAGCTACACCACCTCGCACCAGCCGGCTAGGACCAACGACGGAGACACTTGCCTGGAGCTTCTCCATGATGGCGGCGGTGCCCTGGATCTGGTTCTCCTCCCAGGTGAGCATCGAGTGGTCGCGCTGAACAGTCAGCCAACTATGCAAGCCCGTGTCAGCTTCTGTATGCGTACGTAGAGCGGTGCGAGCCCGGCGCGGTCAGCATCGAAGGTGCTGTAGTAGTAGTCTGCAAGGCGGCTGTCAGTTGTTGTGCTGTGTGTCCCGAGCTCGAGGGGGGGAGGGGCGGCGCATACCGGTGAACTGTGAATGTCAGCCAAACTGTGAAAATACACTGGCAAAAGAGGGCGAGCCTACCTGCTGGGCAATGGTGTTGATGTCGGCCATGGTGTGCTACGGTTGTTGTTGAGAGCCAAATAGACCTTGCTCTGTGGTGGTCATTGCTGATGTGTGGTGCAGCGCAGCGTACGGTGAGAGCCACTGCTCGGCGATTCGGGATTTGAGGCCACCCACGTGGCAAAAGCTGGGGCCCCAATATAGTCCTTATTACGTAATTAGACAGTAACGCGATTTAGCCCCGCTAGCGCGTTTTTGCTGCGGCGATGCCGGGATCTCCGTTTCCTAAATGAGCCAAATGGGGGCAAATGGACAGGTTTATTTGATGTGGGATCTAGGGATATTCCGAGGTGATCGATTTTGAAACTGCAAAACGCGTGTCTCATCTCGCTCGCCCATCTCCGAGACCCCCGCACATTGCGTACCGAAGCGGAGGTGATGCCTGGCATGTACGCTGCTGTAGCGATGACGATGACGATGACAGCTGCACGCGGCAATGATGGATGAATGGGGGATGAATGCAGTATATATTCTTTTTGTGACCAAAGCTTTGGAAACGCACATGTCTGTGTGGCCGTCCCGCGCGATGTGACGTTAGGAGAGGTTGGCACGCCAGGACACATCGCGCGGGACGGCCACACAGACATGTGCGTTTCCAGAGCCGCGCCGCCGCCAGGGGCCTGGCCTGGGCAGGGCAATGTTACCACAGAGATCCCAAAGTAGCCAAGCGGCGACGCTTGGGGGCCCATGCTGGCCAAGACGACGACGACGACGGGTTCTGCAGGCTGCTGCATTTAGAAAGGTACATATTGGACTGCGGGAAGCAAAGGGGCGTGCGATGCGGGCAAGGGGGGCCACAGGCCACAGGGGAGATGAGGGGTGACATGAAGAGGATGCGTCACAGGATGGCCCCCCGCCAGCAACTGGGATCGCACCACGACAAAAGGTTAACGTCTTTCATCATTTCTCGACAACCTCTTTCCTCTCCCACCCACGACTCCCTTGCCGCTAGCAGCTAGCAACGACGTCACTCTCAGATATATCGTTTCAGCACGTTTCTCCTTCTCTCTCTCGACACCACACACTCGTTCTCCCATCCCCCATCCCACATCCCACGTTCACCTCCCCGCATCTCTCCACAATGGCTGCCCTCCTCCTCTCCGCTCTCCTCCCTCTCGCGGCCGCTGTTCCCTGTGTCCAGTTCGATGCCAGCTTCAACCTCTACGCGTTCGGTGGCGAGAACGACGTCTCGCTCGGCGCTGCGTCCAGCTGGAGCTGTAAGTTTTGACTTGACCAGACCGAAGACTGCGGCGGTCGGGCCGCCATGCTCCTCCACACCTCCCCGTCGTGCAGGAAGGTGGCATGCACCTGGCGGTGGCGTGCGGGGAGGATGCCTCAGCCTCTCCAGACTCTGTACCCGGGGGCCGTATGGCCCTCCTATACAAGCTCCTACGCAATGGGCCGCACTATTCTGAGCATAGCAAGGCAGAACACTAACACGCCCAGCGCCCTCGCCCACAACTCTGAGCACCACCAACCGCCCTCCTTGGACTGGTAACCAGACTCAGTGCTTCCTCTCGCAGTCGAACAATGCCATGTACGTGTATGGCGGCGATGCCTCGGACCTGTCCAGCATCTACATCTACGACTTTGCCGCCAACAGCTGGACTGTCCAGGCGACGTCGGGTGCCCCTGCCACTCTTGGCAACTCGCGTTCGTCGGCTGTCCTCGACCACGACACCAACGTCATTTACACCATCATTGGTGCCGGCCAGTCCATGTACCAGCTTGACCTCGGCTCTGTCACAAACACGGCCTCGGGCACTGCCGCATGGTCGCTTGTGGAGAGCCCCTCGTTCACCACCACCAACTACGATGTCACTGCAGCCCTGGCGGCCAACCACATCAGTGAGTAACGGAGACGAATCCCCGAATAGAACAGAAAAATGGGTCCCTGTGCACGCTTGTACACTTGTGCGCACCAGACACGTAGACCTTGTTTCGACACACGCGATCGACCCCGCAGTGGCGGTGCTCTGTGTTCTGGAATTCTGGGCCTTGGGACGAGAAGAGAGGGATGCGTGCATGGCACCCAAAAGCCTTGCCCTTTGTGTGGCACAAGGATGCTAACACCGTTTACAGTGTACTTTGGTGTTCCCGACACTGCTGCTGGCTCGGCCAACGTCTTTGTTATCCACTACGCCTACTTCCAGCCCGAGGTTCAGGCCTTCCCCACCACCGGCTCGGGTTCTGCCTTCCCCGACACTGTCGGCCAGGCCGTCTCGTTGCCCACATCGGAGAACTCGACTCCTTACCAGATGCTCTTTGTCCCCGAGGACTTCTCTGGCGCCTACCTTGTCAGCCACTGGACCGACCTGGGCAACTACTCCATCACCTCGGACTCGCCCATGGACCTGTCGCTCATCAACTCGACCCAGGCCTTCCCCACCCCTTCGTCCAAGGACACCAACGCCGCCTACGCGTGCTCAGACTCGGCCTGTGTCCAGGTCGACTCGACTGGTGACATTTACTACATCACCGACGCTGTCAGCAACTACACCGTCTCGTCCAGCGCTACCTGGTCCAAGATGAGCTACGCGCTCACTCTCTCGTCTTCGTCGTCGGCTACGGGCGCGGCCTCGGGCACTGACGCTGCTAGCGGCACCGCTACTGCCACGGGCTCGGGCTCCGCCAAGGCGGGCTCGTCGACCACCAAGTCGTCGACCTCCGCTTCGGGCTCGTCCACCGCCGCCGCCTCCGCCGCGGGCCGCCTCGGTATCCGCACCGACATCCTCGGCTTCACCGTCGGTGTTGCCGCACTTGTCGCCGCCACCCTTCTCTAAAACGCGGCTCTTCTTGCCTACCCCCCAAACAAGCTCCTTCTAATGCCTGCTCCTCCCACACGGACTTCTGGCTACCACTACTGCATCATCTTATCCTGTAACTTGTTCTTCTGCGCTGTCCAGCGTTACCACCTCCCCAAAGTCACGACCACACCCGAACCGCGCAGTCGGCTGCCCATAGAACCACTGGTTACATTAATGAGGTTTCAAACGGTTGATTATTTCCATGCATTGCATCTGTTTACGCAATATGGGCTGTGCTCTCTCTCGTGTGCGTGAGAGCGGCCTTGATAAGGAAGAGGTGGCCTGAGGACTACATGCTGGCAACACCGGCCCGACCGCGTCGGAAGACAGTCGCGCCTGCACTCAAGAGCGGCGGCAAATGACGTCGGACATTTCCGTCAACTTATCTTCTGATCACATCTGTTCTTTCTTCCTTCCTTCCTCACTCGCACATTCCACCATGCTTCGCTCAGTCACAAGGCCGACGCGTCCGGGACAAGCACCCGCTGCTATCCGCCGTCATGCGAGCACGCTTGCTGAAGCTCGCAAGCGCTGGGTGAGCTTGCACCCTCCCGAAGTGAAAGTGAGCTAACAGGACAGAACAACCGCCTGGTCGTGACTGAGGAGGTCGAGGCTGCCCTCGAGGAAGGTCGCGCCGTCGTGGCACTTGAGACCGCCATCGTGACTCATGGTGCGTTGTATATTGCCTGAATTGCTCAACGCTCCACTCTACCCTCCACTGACACGTTCAGGCATGCCCTACCCGCACAACCTCGACACGGCGACCAAGCTCGAGGGCATTGTGCGCTCGCACGGCGCTGTCCCGGCCACGATCGCGCTGCTCGACGGCAAGATTCGTATTGGCATGCCCACTCAGGAACTCGACCACGCCCTGGCTCATCCAGAGGGCATCCCTCCTCGCCAGCAACCGTCTGTCAAGGTCTCGAGGCGCGACCTCGCGCCAGCCCTCGCGTTCAACCGTGCTGGCGGCACCACTGTCGCTGGCACAATGGTCATTGCGCACAGTGTCGGCATTGACTCGTTTGTGACCGGTGGTATTGGCGGCGTGCACCGCGGTGCCGAGAGCAGTGAGCAGCTAGAGGGAACCCCGATCGGAACGGCAGCTGATAACACCTTTAGGCATGGACATTTCGGCCGATCTCCTCGAGCTGGGCCGTACCGTGGGTGATGGTCCGCTGCCCATGTGCTAACCCCGCAGCCCATGATGGTTGTCTGTGCTGGCGCCAAGTCTATCCTCGACATCCCCCGCTCCCTCGAGGTCCTCGAGACCCAGGGCGTGTGTGTCACCACGTTTGGTGACAAGGACGACTTCCCCGCCTTCTACAGCCCGTCCTCCGGTGTCGCCTCGCCGTGGCGCGTGGGCAGTATCGAGGACGCTGCCAGGCTCGTCCGTGAGTTTGCTACTTGAGGCACTCAGCTGACCCGACACAGACGTTGGCCTGACCCTCCCCACGCCCCAGAGCACCCTCCTCGCCGTCCCCATTCCGGCGCAGTACGGCGAGGCAGGCGCCGCCGTCCAGGTCCTCGTCGAGCAGGCTGTCCGCGAGAGCATCGAGCTCGGTATTGACAAAAAGGGCAAGGAAGTCACGCCCTGGCTCCTCAAGCGCGTTGGCGAACTGACAAAGGGAACCGCTCTCGAGCTCAGTGAGTTGATGTCTTCGATTGCTGATACTAACTCGGCAGACAAAGTGCTCATCGAGAACAATGTCCACGTCGGCTCCAAGGTGGCCGTCGAGGTCGCGCGTCTGCGTCTGAATGCAAAGGGTTCTGCTTATGGGGCCATGCCGGCCATTCCCGCTGTGCCAGGTGCTGCTGTTAGTGCCTCTGCGTCCGGACCTGCGCTCATCGCCAAGTCTTCTACTAGCCCCGCGGCACCTGCGGCGCCTGTCGCCCTGCCTCCTCCTTCAGTGCTCGTGTTTGGCTCGGCCGCCATCGACCTGACGTCGTCCACTGCCGGTGCCCTCGTCCCACGCACCACTACCCCGGGCTCTGTGTCAGTTACACCCGGTGGTGTGGGACGCAACATTGCCGAGGCGGCACAGGGGCTCCTCCCTGCTCACGCTGTGCAGCTCGTCTCGGCCGTGGGTGCCGGCCCCGTTGCGGCTGCAACTGACATGGTCCCATCGGACACGTTTGGCCAGCTGCTCCAGCTCGAGATGCGCGGGGCGGGCTTGCGTACCGATGGTCTGGTCGCGCGTGAGGGCGCCACTGCCGTGTGCTCGCTCGTCCTCACTGGAGGCGACTTGGCCGGTGGCGTGGCAGACATGGACATTGTCGAGCACGTCGATGCCCAGATGGTTCGTGTTTTTGGCATTACTAAACATATGAAGACTAAGCAAACAAGGCTGACTCTGACTACAGGTCACGGAACGTATCAACGCTGTCAACCCGCGCATGGTCGTGTTCGACTGCAACCTCCAGCCGCAGACCATCTCGGCCATCCTCGCAGCCTGCGCTGCGCAGTCCATCCCGGCATTCTGCGACCCCACTTCTACTCCCAAGCTCGCGCGCGTCTTGCCCGGCATCAAGGCCCACCCGCGTGCCTTGACGCACCTGTCGCCCAACACGCTCGAGCTCGAGTCGCTGTACGACGCCCTGCAAGACGAGGACGGGTGGAGTTTTGTCAATGGCCTAAACCTGGGCGCCGAGTGGCGCAACGCCATGGACACGTTCGTCAACAAGAGTAACGGCGAGCTGGAGTGGATGAGGAACCAAGGCGTGGCGCAAAAGCTCGTCGGGTGCTTGCCGTGGGTGGGCGGGTTCTGGGTCAAGGCCGGCGACAAGGGGCTGCTGCATCTCCGCCTCGAGACCGAGCTCCCCAAGGGCGGTAAGTGGCCGGGCAAGCAGAGTGTGAGCCACAAGACTCCCGATGGGCGCTGGCTCGTTCTTTCCCACTATGCTGCTCCGGTGATCGCGCCCGAGGAGGTGGTCAACACAACCGGTGCGGGAGATACGCTCGCTGGCGGTCTGGTGGCGGGTCTGGTGCGTGGTGGTGACGAGGGAACATGGGTCGCCGAGGCGCTGGAGCGGGTTGGTAGGACGCTTAGGTCTCACCGCGCTGTCGGATAGAAGCTGGTTAGAGTCATAGCATGTCACTGTGCATATCGCATCAGCAGAATGTGTTTGGCGTGGGCCCGTGTGGGTGCCACTTGAGTCGTGTTGTCCCGTAAAATTCATTTACGTAATCACTCCGCGTCATTGCCTCCACTCATCTGCACACACCACCGTCACCTTCCTTCTCCTATCCGTGTCATCAAACCCACCACCACCCCAAGCACCATGGTATCGACCGACGCGTCCTCGTCGCGCGGCGCGCACGGTGCCTTCCCCACAGCCCTCTCCTACGGCGCGCACGCCGAAGCGGCGCAGGGCTCGTCAGGCAGCAACAACGCGCAGCTGCCGCAGACGCCCGAGCAGCTGTGGTCACTCATCACCTCGGTCCCCGCCGCAAGCGTCTACTCTGCCCTCCTCCCGGTCTGCCACGGCCTGACTGACGGTCCCATTGTTCCTCCCGCTGGCAAGAACCCGCGCTTCAACCCTATCCTTGCGCTGCCCGGCGTCGACCTGCCTATCGATAACGCGGCCGTGCGGTCGATGACGCTCGGTCTGACCTTTGTGGTGTGAGCTTCACTTAGTGTGATCACACGCTGACAGCAACAGTACGGCCCGTCTCAATCTTCCTGGCGTTGGCAAGAACCCCGAGGCTCTGCTCGACTATGCCTGCCGTCTGGCTACGGTCGGCGATCCCGTCCAGTTTGACATGGTTGCGGGTCGTGGTGAGTGGCGACGGAACTCCTCCCACCTTCCTTCCTTCCTTCATTCTTGCTGACAAACTCTGCAGTTGGCGAGTTTGCGTGGAGCCTCCTCCGCTTCGCCCAGAAGTACAACCAGGTGCGTGCCCTGCTCCTCAATACTATGTTCTGAGCAGGAGGGATCTAACCTGACAGACTGGCCTTGTTGTCGAGCCCCTCAACGCGCTGTTCACCAACACCTATCGTCTCCCTTACTTCAACGCCGTACACGCCGTCCTCCTTGAGGTGAGCTACTAGTGTGAATTTCAGCTAACGACCAGGCATGCCTCCTTACCAACAGCCTCCAGTACGGATACCACTCGCTCGAGGTCACTTACATTGACGCCCGTGAAGTGAGCTTTTGTCTTCCCTGTGATCACAGCTGACACCCCAGGATACCACCTACCTCGACGTTCTCACCTTCCACCACCATGCTGGAACCATTGCCGCGGCCATTGGCGACTATGAGCGTGCCACCGAGTTCTTCTCGTTTGTGAGTGTGCAGCTGCGCGATTCCTTCTCAGCTGACCTCTCAGGCCACCGCCATGCCCACGGTCGCGCCCTCGGCGATCCAGCTCGCGTGCGCCAAGCGTGCTGTCCTCTGCGAGGTCCTCTTCTCGGGCAAGGAGCACAGGTTACCCCGCGACGTCGCGGGCAGCGTCTCCCGTCTCCTCTCCAAGGCCATGCCCGACTATGCCAAACTGGCCAAGGCGTTTGAGGCGCACAGCTGGGACGCGGTCAGGGAGGCTGCTACCTCTGGCGAGACTGTGTTTGTTGCCGTAAGTTATAGTGGAGATTGAACCTACCAGAAACTGACACTTTTCAGGACTGCAACTGGGGTCTGGTCGTCCAGATTGTCAACTCTATCACCAAGCGCCGTATCCTCACCCTCCGTAAAACCTACTCGCGCCTGACCCTTGCCGACCTTGCGGGCAAGGTCGGCTCAAACGACGTCGCAGCGGTGAAGAGCACAGTCGAGGACATGGTGAGCCACACCGAGAAGTCGACGTTAGCTCTAACACTGCAGATTAAGGCGAACGAGATCCACGCGACCCTCTCGTCCGCACCCGAGATTGTCACCTTCCTCGATGACGACGACTATGCGTCGCCTGCCCGCATGGCCACCCTTAAGCGCGCCCAGCAAAAGGCCAATTGGCTCCAGTACGACCTGACACGTGCCAACTTGAACATGGGACTGAACAAGATGTGGCTGCAGAAGGTGAGTGCAGTAGTGGCGCGCGCAGACCCGGGATCGGGAGATGGGGGGGTGCGAGGTACAGTACAGGCACTGACACTTTGATCTCCAACCAACAGCAAGCGCGCCTTATCGAGAGCAAGGAGAAGGGCGCCGAGGAGAAGCGTGGCATGTTCAATTTCAGCGAGGACATTGGCATGCCTGTGCGCGGCGTCGGCAGCAACCTCAACGACATGGGTTTCTAGGTTGTATATATCATACCGTGCGCATTGTGCATATGAGAGAGCGAGACAGAGAGCGAGACAGAGAGCGAGACAGAGCATAGTATAAGAGATTAAGACAGACATATGTGAGAGACGTGAGCTTGTGCGTGAGCTTGTGCGGTGAGATGCGACCGCTCTTATCAGAACCACCATTGCGGGTGGGCCATAGAGACCGGCCTTGAGAGCCGCCGGACGGAAATCTTGTCCGAGGCCGACAGTCGATCGGAGGTGTGCCGCCGACGCCGACGACGCTAGCTGACATTGCGGCGACCCGTGAGCGACACCAGCAGTCCCCCGACCACGGCATCACGACCTGTTCCGGGGGTTCCGCCACAGAACGAGGGTGTTTTGGGTGGAGGGATCGACGTCCGACGATCACCCCTTGTCGCCGCATTCCTCTAGAGCTCTTCTTGGACACCCTCGGGACATTTCGGGACATGCAGACATGGATGGCGGCTCATGTGGGCATCTGGGGCCGGCATGCTCCGAACGGTGGGCGAGGCGGGACCCCGCAGGGTCGGTTATCGTCGGACGTCGGGAGTGGAGGACGGTGTGTGTGCGTAGATGACGAGCGTTTGGAACACACCGGTACACCGGGGTAATTGGGCAGAGACAGTCTCTGTTGGGTGTGTTGCATGCATGTGTCTGTCAACTGTTGCAGAGACAGCGCACACGTGCTGAAAAAAAGCGCAGCTACAGGCGGTCGGGCGGGGGACAGCAGCGGAACACAGAGCCGCCACGGGGGGCTTTTGGGACAAAGAGAAACGACGGGCCCCCATTAATGGTCCGCGCTGACGGGGTATCCGCTAGCCGTCGCTGCGATTGCCGGGGCCGGTCGCACAAGCAGAGCGTGCAGGCAGCGCAACGAGTGACGACGCGGCGTATACAGCGGATCCTCCTGTACAGTGTGTGTGATGTGTGATTGCTTCCACATCCATCCCAGAGCACTGTGCTTCATTATCGTTCTTGCTCTTTCTTCATAACCCATTCATTTACCCCGTCCATCCCCCCCTCCCCCTCCCCTCTTCCTCTCCCACACACATCTAGCCACCATGCCCCAGCCTCCCCTCAACATCCAAAAGTACCTCGACCACACCCTCCCGCACCTCAACGAGAAGTACCCCCCGGGAACGGGTGGTACCGGCGCGCGCTCCGACTGGAGCGAGGGCACTCTCAAGGGCATCGAGGTCGTCCCCAACTTTGGCCTCCTCGTCAAGGACTGTGAGTGACCGGATGACCGGCCAACACGAGCCAGGTGTGATGCTCTCGGGGGTGTCGCACCGCGAGTTGCCCGTCAGCATCACACTCAATGTGTGATTAGCGAGGTGGCATCTCGCTCGGCTACTCTACCATGGCTCAATGAAAAACCCCGCGCTGACCCCGCTGCAGACATTGACAAGTTCCCCGCCCAGGCCGTCAACCCCAGCCCCTACGCCAAGTACCCCAAGCAGGTCCAGGTCGCCCGCGAGCTGCCCGACCCTCTCCGCACCACCGGTGACCTCCAGAAGGGTGAGTGTTCGAGATGTTTCTCGGCTGTATAGGGGGGTGCGGTGAGCGTGGTGACGACGAGTGGGCGGCGTGATGCGTCAAGCCACTCTGCGCTCTGCACGCGCTCGCCACGACCGGCCAGGTTGACCGGCGAGGTGGACAATGTGTGTGCGCGTGCGTCCGGCGAGGCGTGGGACTGCGGGGCGCCGATCTCTGTGACGCCGCCGACGTCGTTGCGGGGTTCGGATCCCGGGGACGGCTTCTGAATGCGACGGGCCGTCCATGGAGGGGGCGAGGATGAACCATCCATGCTGCAACGTGTGCGCCAGCGCTCTTCTCGAGTCCCACACTCGAGGTTCCGGGGCGAGAGCACCAAGCTCCGAGGTCCCATGCACACAAGCGCAGGCGTGTATGCAGACGCCTTGGCCCCCGACATATCTGCTGCGACATGCCCATTGTGAGACACCTGGACAAAACGGCTGACCGCCACACAGCTCTCGCGACTCTCCCGCTTGCAGGCATTGCGTCTGTCCTCACCGCGCTCGAGTCTGGGCCCCAGGGCTACCCGGTCAAGAACCGCGTCGATGCCGCCGGCTACGAGTCGGACGGCGGTGACGACGACCACGAGGAGGAGCGCGCTAGCGCCCCGCGCGACGAGTCCAAGGAGTGGCACTGGCGCTACTCCAAGTCGCCCATGGGTTCCGGTGAGCTCCTGCTCGTCAAGGGCGAGACCGACTCTGTCAACATGGTCGTGCGCACCATCAACTCGGCCGCCTTCACCGCCGCCGACTGGGACGAGTACGTCGTCACGGGCCCGTACAACTACAACACCAAGAGCAAGGCCTCGTGGTACTGGTCGCGCATGTGGGGAGCCTGCAAGCGTCTCCAGACCAGGTACTTTGTCCTCACCGACTGGAACCGCTGGTCGTTTGGCTGCTTCAACGAGGACCAGTCCCACGCCTGGATCTCCCCCGTCCTCTGGTACAACGCCATGGGCCCCACCATCCTCGAGTCGCTCTTCTACTGGGCCCAGACGACCAAGGGTGCCCAGAACGGCTTCCCCCTCAAGGAGAAGGACGTCTCGGCTCTCGCTGCCCTGTTCCCTTCCAACCCGGCCCGCCGTGTCAGCGTGTCGGGCAACAAGGGCCATGTCGCCCGTGACCCCACCCAGCCCAGGGCCGCCAACGAGAGTGACGTGAGTAGGAAGGAAGACAGACCTTTTACACGGTATACTGACAGACAACCCCTCAGATTGAGGAGAGCGACGCCGAGGATAACGCCTAAGCGGACGGTAACCCCTGTGTAGCATGACGCATGTGTATGTGGAATGTATAAGGAAAATGAAGCACCGGAAAAGACAAAAAGGTTGGGTTGCCACATCATGTTGTGGGTGTGCCCCGTGGGCCTACCCACACTGTGTGCTGCTCCGTCTCAAGCGCATACTGTTCCTCGCCCACTTGCTCCCGATACTCGTCCCTTGACACAGCACACACACTCCAAGGCTCCCTCCCTCTCCGTCGCCTGCTCCCGTCAGCGCCATTGCGCTTGGTGATGCACTCGGCCATCCACTCGCGGAGGGCGGCGAGCGTGTTGTCGGCAGCCGCGGCGGCGGTGGCCACGGCTGCTCCCCCCTCCGGCGCGAGTCCGAGGCTGCAAGGGTGGATGGCGCCCAAGTCGACGAGCGTGAGGTCAAAGGGCGGGTCGAGGCGACTGAGAAAGTGCAGAATCCCACCGCGTTTGGGAGCCACAACGTGGTCGCGAGTGGGGTGTTCCGGAGCGCCTGTCTCGTTCTTTGTGTCCGTGAAGATGACGACGACGTCGAGGGGTGTCAGGACCTTGGATTTGGGCCAAGTGATGGCCATGGGCGTGCCCGCTGCGACCCCAGCGCGGAATACCATGTTGAGCACGACTTTGCCCGTCGCCCGGTGTACGACGCCACTCCAGGCGCGGCGATACTGCTGCACAAGGTCGACGGTCCACACGATCGTCGGGCCTACCAGGTCGCCGTAGATCGGGATGGAGAATGTATCCCGCTTCCCGCCCAGCGAGGCCAAGCGGCTGTGCGGCGTGGGCAGCTGGCGAACGACCTGGCCCGCCCGCTGTGGCCTGTACGTCCACTGCAACGACCGCGGGAGGCGACACCACCCGACAATGTCCACGACGTGTGCGCAGGAGAACAGTGCGCCGAACCGCGCATACGCCGCCCTCTCCGCCGCGCTCATGTCGTCCCGGTCGTCCCCGTACTTGCCGTCGTACACGCACAGCATCGTGCACGGTATCCGCCCGCCGGCGCGTGTCGCCAACCGCAGCGTGCGGTCCGGGTTGGACGAGACGACGACGTGTCGCGCCAACATGCTGTCGGCCTTGTCCTTGAACGACCGGCATAGCGTGCGTAATACCAGGAGGGTGGGTTCCGAGTCTGAGAGATGGTCAAGAACGAGGTCGATGAGGTGTGGGTAGAATGCGTGGTCTATTGTTGGTGACGAGGGCATGGTGTGTGGGTGAGAGAGGATGTCGGGGATGGGCTCTGGAGAGGATCGAAATGTTGTTGCGGCGGAGGCATTACGTCAGAGTGATCAGCGATCAGCGATTAGCGGCTGGCATAAGGACGTTGTGCCACCTTCCCTCTCAGCCTTCCCTCTCTACTCGCTCGCTATCATCTCGAGGTCAACATACACTCACGCTCCCCAGCCTCAACAGACGATACCAATGGCAGGTGTAAACAATTTGCGGACGTCGCGACTCTAGCCAAGGC
This sequence comes from Apiotrichum porosum, assembly GCF_003942205.1. NCBI lineage: Eukaryota > Fungi > Basidiomycota > Tremellomycetes > Trichosporonales > Trichosporonaceae > Apiotrichum > Apiotrichum porosum. The sequence continues at coordinate 1,479,409 of NW_021167110.1, read as the reverse complement.
ATCACATAGTTGCCCACGATGACCACCCCTGCCCTTTTGCTCGGTCTTGTCCGTGGCGCTGCCGTCTTACCGCAGGTGAACGTTCACTCACAATTTAAACGGCGCGCAGTCGTCTATGATCCACCATATGACTCTCCCGGCACATCTCCGGTACATATGTAACGGTTGCTGACAATAACCACACACTAGTGTTGTTCCAAAGGGTGCCTCCCGCCCTCCCCCGTGCTCAGTCACCGAAGCGGTCATTGGTAACCGAGGCGGGGGAAGCCGATTGCCTCTCGGCACACTGTTGCAGCGAGTGGAACTGCAAGTGGCCTGCTGTGGGGAAAGAGGCGTCGTCCTCAGCTGACACAACGACATGCACAATGCTTAGAGGCCCTGCACTGTACATGACAGTACTCTTTGCACACTTCAAACTGAAGCCCACTCCCTACTGTGTAGCCAGCAGCAGCTCAGGAATGTTGCCGGCCGGTACGGCCGACCGTAAAAAGACGGCCACGTTGCGGTGTGCAAAGGTCTACAGAACCTAGGCGTCAGCAGCTGCCGCTTGGGGCCGGTAAACATATGCCTTGTGCATACACAGATGAGTGCCCCACACCTAAGCGCATGCGCCCATCGCAGCGTCAGCGGCTACAGGAAGTGACACAGCGAGCATGATGGGTGTGCGCCGTGGGTGCGATGCTGCCCATCGGGCGAGGCCGAATCCCATGCCAGCCAAGGAATCCGCCGGCCGCCGGGCAAGCTGGTTACCGGTGCACGCTGCGCTGGCTCGTACTTAACCCAACGGCCATCGCCCACATGGTCGTTTTCTCAACTGCTCTCTCCAGGCAACCACCACAGCAATGTCCGTCATTCAGACCCCCCTCACCGAGCTCTGTAAGTACTGTTCTGCGTGAATCCATTGCGCTAACAAGTGCAGTCGGCATCCAGCACCCCGTGCTCCTCGCGTAAGCTACAACATCTGCCCCACCGGAAACCGCCCACTTGAACTGACACTCTTTCCAGCGGCATGAACGTCGCGGCTGGCCCCAAGCTTGCCGCTGCTGTTTCTAACGCCGGCGGTCTTGGTGTGATCGGTGGCATTGGTTACACGTGAGTTTAATGTGCCAAAAGAGCGCTGCTCGTCATGAAAAAGGGCGAGGGCACCGTTGAGGCGGAGTCGGGAGGTCCGGGCAAGTTGTCCGACTTGCGGCCCGTTCTTTTGCTTTGACGCGTCCATTTAGCGCACTATCTGAAATATACGCTGACAATATTAGCCCCAAGCACCTCCGTGGTGTTATCCAGGACCTCAAGAAGGACCTCAAGTCGCCCGACCTCCGTGAGTTGGTTGACATTGACGGCCGGTCGCCTGGCTGTGGCGTCTGGTCGGCTTATTATTACCGGTGTGGGGTACTGACCTCCCCAAGCCTTCGGTGTCGACCTCCTCATCCCCCAGGTCGGCGGCAGCGCCCGCAAGACCAACTACGACTACACCAAGGGCAAGCTTGACGAGCTCATCGACATTATCATCGAGGAGGGCGCCAAGCTCTTCGTCTGTGCCGTCGGTGTGCCTCCCAAGCACGTCGTTGAGCGCCTCCACAAGCACAACATTCTTGTCATGAACGTGAGTAGCAATGTATTCTGCTGCTGCAAAGTGTATAGGCAACTGACTTTACCCAGATGATCGGCGCTGTCAAGCACGTCAAGAAGGCCCTCGCCGTCGGTGTCGACATCATCTGCGCCCAGGGTGGTGAGGGTGGTGGCCACACCGGCTCGACCCCCTTCTCGATCCTCATCCCCAACGTCGTCGACGCCTGCAAGGGCCACGTCTCGCCCCTCACCGGCAAGCCCATCTACGTCGTCGCCGCCGGCGGTATCTTTGACGGCCGCGGTCTCGCCGCCTCGCTCATGTACGGCGCCCAGGCCGTCTGGGTCGGCACCCGCTTCGTCGCTTCCGTCGAGGCCGGCGCTCCCCCCAAGCACAAGGAGCTCGTCGTCACCGCCGACTACGGAGACACTGGCACCACCCTCATCTACACTGGCCGCCCCCTCCGTGTCCGCCGCACCGACTACGTCAAGTCGTGGGAGAAGCGCCAGGACGAGATCGAGAAGCTCACCACCGCCGGCAAGCTCCCCCACGAGCAGGAGCTCTCCAAGCACCCCGAACTGTCCCTCCCCGGCCGCCCCTGGTGAGTCCTGCGCTGTGTACTGGAGTGAAACAGTCGAAAAGTCGGAAGATTTGGTGTTTGTGGCGGCGGGACCAAATTCGGTCCCCCAAGAGTCACCGACCTTCTTCGCCGTTCCTCTACATCTGCTCGTTCTTTTGCTGACGTCCTCGCGGGCTCATGGGAGACGTGGCGGCTAGTATCAACAGTGTTAAGCCGGCACGCGAAATCATTGAGGACATGGTTTCTGGCGCAAAGCAGTGTCTGCTCCGTGGCGACTCGCTCATTGCCTCCAAGGGCAAGCTCTAATCAGACGGGAACGACACCAGGTGGCCCGGACACAGCGGCGGGAACGTGTCTCTGCTGTGTGTGTGTGCGCGCGCGCTCTGTCCTGCGGAATCATGTCATACCGAGCCTAGCAGATATATCAGTGCGATGCAGATTGTCAAAAGAAGCCATGTGCCATACAGTTGGAGCAGTGGAGGAATTGTCCGAGAGTGTCCGGCACATGTACGCGACGACCTGGGGGTTTGGGGATCTGTAGCAGCTGGGGGCGAGGCCCAGAGTATGTCTCGGGGACCATGTCGCCGGTGGTGCGAGCACCAAGCTGGTCGAAGCAGATGTGGCCATCGCGCATCGCGCCACGAACCGGCGAGGTGGTTTACCGACGACAATCAGATAGCCCTGGGTCTCGGCCGAAACCGACCAGCACTCTGTGCGTCGCGCCCGGCGCTCGCTGCAGGGGAGACACCATCCCCGTCGCGTTGGAAACCTGCTTTGGAAACTGCAGTACATGTACATAGCATACAGACTATAACCATTGGAATAAAAGAAAAGCGTCACTGCCACTGCGGCACTCTCGGCCACATGCGCCTACGGCGCACCACTAACCCCTCCCGACGAGACGGTACACATCTGCGACGAGGTACAGACTGCCACACACGACCACGAGACCTGGGCCGTTGGTGTCCCAGTCCTTTGTGGCCCAGCGGAGGGCGTCGGCGAGGGCGGCCGGGCCGGACCCGGGGCTCTCGTGGATGAGCGTGTCGTCTCTGCCGACGAGCGTGCTGCCCGCGGACCGCAGCTCCTTCTTCTCGGCGACGCGGATCCACGGCATGCCGTCGACGGGAGTGGTAAAGTCGGCAAGGGCCAGGCGGTCGCCGGGGCGAAGCAGGGGCATGAGGACGCTCTTTGGCGATTTCCCGGGACTAGCACTGAGAGAGATGACAAACGTGCGCGGGCCGGTGACGCCGAGGGTGTCGACGTACCGGCGGAGGGTGAGGGCCGAGTCGGCATTGTGTGCGCCGTCGAGCAGGAGCGGGACACGCCGGCCACCATTATCATTGTCGGTCCACTCGAGCCATGAGCAGCGGCCTTGCCACTTTGCGCCTGCGACGCCGTGCTGGAGGACCTTGTCGGTCAAGCGGGAGAGCTTGGGCTGGATACCACGAGCGCGACCGTCGTTGCGCATCACATCCAGAATGGTCAGAGCAAGGCTGAGGTTGTCGAGCTGGTGCACGCCGCCGAGAGCCAGGTGGGTGTCGAGGAATCCGCCGTGTGCGCCTGCGAGCGGCGTGCGCACAACAATTGGCGCAGGTGCGCGGAAAGGTGCCAGAGTGACCGTCGACGGTGGCTGCATGGCGCTGCTCGGGTGAGCCTCGACGAGGTGTGCAGTGCGCTCGGCGGCCACCTGGCGAGCTGCCTCGAGGGCCTCGGGGTGGAGATGCGGGGCGATGACGAGCGCGCCGTTTTGAACGGCAATGGACGCCTTTTCGCTGGCAATCTTGGTGATGGTGTCGCCAAGGCGGTCGGTGTGGTCGAGGCCCACAGACGTGAGGCCCGAGGCAAGGACGAGGTTGGGAGGGAGGACGTTGGTCGCGTCGCGCGCGCCGCCCATGCCGCACTCGATGATCATGACGTCGATGCAAGGGCGTGTCATGTTGGCAATGTAGTATGCCGCAGCCGTGCCAATCTCAAACGTTGTCGCGTCCAGCTTGTACACGTCGGACGTTTCCTGGATCGTGCGGATCGCGTCGGCGTACACTTCAGGCAGGACGGGGAGACCGTTGACACGGATAGCGTCGCGGGGCTCGAGCAGGTGCGGCGAGTTGTATCGCAGTGTCCGCAGACCAGCCGAGTTGATACACGACTCGAGGAGCACAGAGACGGAGCCCTTGCCGTTCGTTCCGGCGAGGTGGATTGCGGGGACCGTGAGGGGCGGGAGCTTGCTCATGAGCGCCATCATGCGGTCGAGCCCCAGGTCGATCTTGCCTACACCGCCGGGGATCGTAGGCTGCTGCTGCTGGGGTGGACCACCGTTCTGCTGGGGGGGAGGGGCCCACCCGCGCTGGGGGGCACCACCGTTCTGCTGCTGCTGGCGGCTACCGCTCGGCAGAGGGGGGACGGGGGGCACGCCGCTGGCGACTTGTTTTGACATTGCGCGGCGGTGGTTTTGGGCGAAACCCATAGGCGGTGGGACAGGTTGAGGAGGGGAGTAGCCTAAAGCACGAGCAGGTGGAATAGCAACTCGAGGACCATAGACGACACCGGGCGGTACTCCGCGCATGTGGTCGACGAGCATTGGTCCTGGCCCGTGCGGGGTTGGTGGTGGGCCAAAGGGTCCGTGCGGCCCTGGTTGGTGGTGGTACGCGTAGTGGGGTCCAGCAAGGTGGGGCGCTGGGTGCTGCTGCTGCTGCTGTCGTGTCGGAGGGAGGTGGGGCGGAGGCTGGGGGAAATGCTGGGGCCGATGCTCGGCGTGGTGTTGAGGGTGTTGCGAGTCGACTATCACAACACTGTTGGCCAGATGAAAAGTCGGTGGAGGCGGGCCTGGTTGATAATACTGGTTGGAGGGGTTTTGTGGCGCATACGACGGTCCCTGCAGCGGCGGCGGCGCCTGATGCAAGACGCGTGGTGGGGGCTGGGGTGCAGGGTTTGGTGCTTGCGGAGGAGCCTGAACAGGAGCGGTGGCGGGCGGAGAGGTAAACACCACTGGACGAGCATGCGTCGCAGCCGTCTCCTTGCGACTCCGCTTGGGTGGTCCAGCATACTCGTTCTCCAATAGTGTTGGCTCACTGGGCCGGAAATCGAGTGCACTAAACGCCACCTCGCGCTGCGTGAGGTCGGGCATCCGAACCTCGACCTTTTCGGTCTCATCCTTGACCTGCAGCAACTGGGTTTCGTAGGACGCACCGCCCACTTTCACCTTGACAAGGGCGCCAATAGGTATAGCGTGGACCTTTTGCCGCAGCGTGTCCTTGGCCTTGCGCTTCCGCAACTCGACGGCGCCAGGGTTGTGCAAGGGACACAGCAGCTCGACAACAAACTCGCTCGTCTGCTCGTATTGCGTGGGCTGGTCGAACGCACCCACACCAGGTGGTGGTGGAATGGGGTTGGTGGTCAGGCGCTCGCCAGCAAAGTAGAGCACCTCTTCGTTGTCGCGTGCACACGGCACGTGGAAGGCGCGAATACACTTGCCCTTGGTGCACTGGATCTTGGTGCCCATACCGGCGGTACGCTTGTCAACGCAGCACTGGCACTTTAGCTTCCAGCGCGCCTTGTCAATGTTCTCCAGACCCTTGATGTACGTGACCGGGCCATCGTCCGTCTGCACCTCGTCGGTAAAAGCCTCGGGAACGGCAATGGCACACGAAATGTGCGCTTGCACGCCCGGAGTCTTGGCGAGCGAACGGATAAAGTCGTTGGGCTGGTAGACGGGTGCGAGGTCCTCGACGGCGAGGGACGGACACAGCACACACGGGAATGCTGGCCGCGCGACTGTGATGGCCGGTTTGGCCTCCACTGCCGGCGTAAGGGCAATTGGCTCCTTGGGTGGCTTTGGCAGCTTGATGATGGGGATCCTGAACTTTGGGATCTGGGGAGACGGCGTTGGCTCCTCCTCCTCCGCCTCCTCCTGCATCTCTTTCACCTTTGGCTTGCGCTTTCGTGGTGTACTCTGCGCGTCGCCCTCGCTCTTGCGCTTCTTTGATGACTGCTTCTCTCCTGTTGCCTCCTCTTCGTCCACCTCGCTAGGAGCAGGAGCGACATCGGGTGGGCGGATCAGGTTGTCGACGTCGATACGGACGCTAAAGTCGACACAGGTACAGGCCTTGGCCTTGCGGCCGACCTCGAGCCAAGCTGGAAGAGCAAAGTTGACGCTCTCGGCGCAGTTGAAGCCCATGTTGAATCCCGCATGGTAGCCGCGGGGGAACGTGACGACAAACTCGTTCTGGTGCTGGACCAACTTGTTGACACGGATGCCCTGGGCGTGGAGCTTGAACGGCGAGACGGTGCACGACTTGTGCCTCATAAACTGGTCACAGTGGTTGGCCTCGGTTGGAAAGTAACTCCTGACGATCGACTCGAACCGGTCGGCATCCACCTGTGGGACGGCATACCAAAACTTGGGAGCGCCAAAGTGGATGTAGTTGATCGAGTACAGGTCCATGTCCTCGACGTGCCACGAGAACGCCGCACGGTACATGCCAAAGTAGAGGTACGGCGAGTTTACACCTGGAAGCTTTTGCGGCAAGCGGTTGAGGAGGTTGGGCAGGTTGGCGACGTTCCATGGGTACTCAGAGTCGGCAAACAGTGACCCAGGGAGGTCGGCACCATACCAGCTGTCCTTTTTGCCAGTGCCCATCGACTTCCAGAACTTGCGTTCTATCCGGTCGCACGCCGCGACGTCAAAGTCTTCAGGATGGATACCTTCTGGCAACCACGCCTGGCGCAGGTCGGTGTTCTCGTAGAACGAGTCGATGCAAGGCTCGGCTTGCGGTGTGTCGGCCACTGCCGTGTGAGGAGTGGCCATCGGGTCAACGACAGACTGGGCCTCGGGTGTCGTGGCGAGTGGCTCGCCGGTGGAGTGGGAAGTGTGAGAAGAAGTCTCGAGTCCTGGGAGGTCGTCGTGGTGTGGTTGCTGTGCTTCCGAAGCGACAGTCTCGACGCCCTCCATGGGTGCGGAGGCATCAACGACGGGCTCGTTCGCCAATCGTTCCTCACGCTCTCTCTGCTCGCGTTGTCTTTCCTCCTTGCGTTTCAATGCCGCCAGGAGTTTCTCTTTCCTAGCGGCCTTTTCAGCTTGGGCCTGAGCCACACGCTGTGCCATGAGGGCCTTGGCCTCTTTGGAATCGCGGTCGAGTGTGGTCGCCGTCTCCTTTGGGTTTGGCGTCCGAAAGTCGGCATGGCTTTCACACTTGTCAAACCACTCGTGAATCGACAATGGCCGGTTGCGGTTACGCTCGACGTTTTGCTGGATGAACACACCATTCTGGCCGACCATGCGTTGTTCAATGGGACTGCGAATCTCCAGATTGCCCATCGCACGGTGGTCAATGAGCTGCACTCCCTCCACCCATTCTTTCGGAGGGACAATCTTGACAATGCTGCTACGCTGACCCCATCGTCGCACCTTCTCCATATAGACGTCAAATTGCTGGACAATGTCAATGTGTGGCTTCTTTTGTGCATGTGTAGCTTCCATCTATCCTCCACTACTCACCTTGAACTCTTCCATGGTCGGCCGGAAGACGGGAATGCCGCGTGTGGCTGCCGGGTCGTCGTCGGGGTGAACAAACACCTCGTCGGTAAGTGGCTCTGGCTCTTGCACATGCGAGTGCCGTGGGTTGTTACTCAGAGGAAAGCTACGAACAATCAGTGTCGCGTCTGGGTCTTGTCAACACTCACAAGCTGTGCGGCTGTGCGATCTCGGGCTCGTCCGGAAGGAGAGGAGCCACAGGCGCGTGAGATGTAGATGTAGATGCACTCCCTGACGCGTCCAACGCTGCTGGAGCGGCCTCTGCTGACGTCGTTGGGGCGTCTAGCTTGGCTGAGGCGAGTGGTGTGGAGGCGCTGGACGCGCCGTGAGCTGCTTGCGTGGACAGCGGGGCCGACGAGGTCGATGCCGACGTTTCCGGTGCGAGGCGACGACCGGGGCGGCCCAGCTCTGGGCGCACAGTGGCCTCTGCGCCGGACATGGTGGTGGCTGTGGCTCTTCTGTGGCTCTGCCGGGAGGGATGTAGTGGGCGAGGGATGGCGTCGCCCGCGGGGGTGTAAGCGTGATGTTGTGGATGATGGTAAAGTGCTTGGCCGTCTGGTGGCGACCCCGAAAGTAGTGAACAGTTACAAGTCCTCGGCGAGTCTCAGGGTCTCTACAGCTCCGGATAGTCGCGGAGCTCTCCCACGGTCGTTTTATTGGGAATCATTATGATTCGATTGCTAATGTCTCCATCTCTGGTCAGTTATTCAAAATGATTCTCGTATGCGATATGGATACATTGGCACTTCTATGCTGAAGGTATGACAACAGGCAGGCCGAGACGTTTATATATGTGAATGATGTAAGTCTCCTTGGTCTATGCAGTGTGAGGAGGCTGGGGGAGACGAGACTGAATGCCAGTCAACGAGGTGCTGGAGACATGGGTGGAGCTGCGAGCACTGTCGTTGATGTACGATCCAGGGCTCATACACGGGCCACCGTTCTGCCAGCACCATGGCTGCTCCGTCTCCATCAACGTCGAAGGACAGAAAAGGGCAGTGAGAGCATGGGTAGCCGAGCGACGTCTGCAACGCAAACAAGTCATGCAAGTCAGCCTCATGTTCTGTTCGGACAGGGAAGGGTTTTGGTGGCGTACGGCGGGGGGGGCCTATGCTGATAACGGATAAATCCTCAATAGAACGCACGCCACGATCCATATCCCTTCACACGATCACACCACCTCCACTCTGGCCACTTACTCTAGGTCAGCCCTGCGCGTGTCCCACATGGCCATGTGGAAGCGGTACAGTTCTTGAGAGTAGCGGCGCTTATCCTCGGCAGCGTCCAACGAGTTGGACCCACAAGGGTTGCCTGATGGGTTATTAGCTCTCCGCTCTCTGTGGATGATACTCAAAGCCACTCACGGTTGTTGGGCAGTTGCAGTTTGATGGGCGAGTTTACCTTCTCGTCAAGAGGACGTGTCATGGCGACTTGGGGTTCAGATTGGGTGGCACGAAGACAAGGAGGATGAGTAGCGTCGGATGACTGAGTGGAACTGGATGACATGGTGTCAGGCGAAGGCGGGGTGTTGCTCGGTAGGGAGGCTCACTTTAAATGTGGGGCTGTCGAGAGATCAGGAGAGCGAATACAAGAGGTGGAAGGGATCCGCCGATCCCCCCAAGAACGGACGCGTGTACGTACATGTCAAGAGCGCCAACGAGTTTGCCAAGCGCAACAAATGTGGAGTGAGGTCGTTCCTGTTGGTGGGATACACGTAAGAACCGATGTGCGTACGTTGTAAACCCTCTTCCGACAGCAACACCGGGAGGCGCTAGGCTTTGGGTTTGGCGGCCTCCGCCACCGTCATACTCATGTGCTCGTGTCGTCTTCCACACCACCCAGGTTGTTTTGGGATGATCCCGCGGAGGACGCCATGAGGATCGACGGCGATCCTACATGTGGCCGTCACCAATTCGTTCAGGAAACCCCCATCATCGATGAGTGATCGTCCTGTCCCACGGCAACTCTCCCCTCGTGTGACCCGTTTTGGCAAGTTGGCCCCATTGCTCCACATTTGGTTACTGTCCCCATGTTGGCCCCCGCTATCTCCCCTTTCCTACTTCCGTTGTCCCGGGAGGTCTGTCTCTTTCGATATACGAGCCTACGGGACATGAGACTGTCACACCATCTGTACCGTCTTCCACTCCCGTCGATTCCCGGACCTGACGGAGCGATACCGGCGATGGTCAGATTGCTCACTTCCACGGTCGGAAGCGTTGGTGCGCCGCGGAACAGCCTTGGAGACACCCGCGCCAGTCTGCGGCCGTTGGACTCTGGCTTGGGGCACGTTCCGATCCTCAGAGCAGCTAGAGCAGCCCAGCAGATGCTTCTTTTCTCGGACCGCCGCGGTGACGACCTGGGCTCCAAACCTTGGCTCCACCGCATCGTACCCTTGCCCCGCCGGGGCATCCTCTTGTCGCGACGCATGCTGCCTGTCGGCTAAGACACGTCGACAAGGGACCAACGTACAACGTACAAACGTACTAGGTTGCGGTGATGCTGGACATGTGGGACTAGACCGCAACGGTACCCTGCGTGACGAGAGAGCCGATGGGAAGCAGTAGCTTGAAGTTGGTCTGAAAGGGCAGCATCACCTCACAGGAACCACACAAAAGAGTACCAAAAAGACGTCATCCACGCGTCCACTCCACACCCGTGTCATGCGTGTCAACGTCATACATATACACCCGGCCTCTGCTGCCCGCGGTTCCTGCTCTGGCCTCCCCGCCCGCTCTTGCCCCCTACACATGGCCCTCCCCTCCCACTACATCCACCGGACATATGTGTACAGCCCGCAAAGTGGCCTGTCTGCGGACGCACAGCCTGGTCTCGACTCGCCGGCGGTTATCAAAGGCAGTGTTGTCCAGACCGTGGCCGATCTCTTTTCACTTTCATTCGTCTCCCACTTCCGTTCTATGCACACTCGCATACACTCGTAATGGTGAGGCCGTGGCACACGACATCTTGGTGGTGGGTAGGGTAGGTGCCGCAGAGGGGAGGCAAGACGAGGAGGACCGGCAGCCGGCGGCTAGCTCCGCCGCCTTTTGACTCTCTTCGTTGTTCTCTGCTAATTTGGGCGACCGCGAGTCCCTCCAGTCCGGCCAGTCCACGCCTGACAGCAATCCAGTGATCCAGTGAGCGACATACCGCCCTCCCGCCAAGCGTCCGCACTGGCGCACTGGGCTCTTGGTAGTCAGCGCAGAGGCATGACCAAACAAGCAGCGGAATGATGCCTTTTGGTATATGGTATGGTCCCAAATTTTAGCCAGCCGGATGGATCCGATTCCTCCGGAAGCAAGCTTGCAGAGATCGAGGAGACATGCTGGATGGAGCGAGATGTGCGCTGCGGATCCTCGGGGAAACACCAGCAGCCTGCGCCTCAATGTGCAGAGTTGTGCCGAGTGCTGAATTCAGCACTCAAGCACGAGCGGCACCTGCCACCGGCGCTCGCCGTTGCCAGATGCCCATTGCTGGCGGTAGTGACCACCTGTCCCGTGGCGGCAGTGTCCACTTGTCCCACGGCGGCGAACGCCACTGGTGCAGATGATAAACGATAAATACAGAAGCATTACATGTACGGGGCCGGGACCGGATTATGACAGACATCTCGTGAAACGCGAGAAGACGAGGGAATAGAAGCGGATGGGACTAGAGGAATCGAGGAATCTCGATCTCGGGTCGGTTACGACAGGGACGGAGGCAGAGGCAGGACGCACGCGCGGGGGGCGCGCGCGTGCGGGGGAAAAAACAAAAGTGATCAAGAGCCAGCGAGCAAGAAAAAAAAAAGTGACGAAATGATCGCCCATGGCCACTGCTTCGTCCGTGTATCGGACAGCAGTAGGCTTTGGGGATGAAATCTATTCTCCTTGCTCCTAGGAGTTGCCTTCAGGGACCATGGCCGACTGGAAGTCAAAGTCGGGCAGAGGTGCCTGGTCGGTGAAGATGGAGCTGTAGTCGAACGTACCCTCTTCCAAGAGGCTGAGAATCGTCGCGGCGGACCTGGCATGTGTCAGTTCAAACTATTTCCCACTCTCACACCACACACAAGCCCAGAGGCCAGGGCCACAGACAGCGCCGTACGCCGCCGTCACCGGTGGATACGGCGCCACTCAGGTCCAAAAGACAAGGGGCAGAACATGCTGATAGGGTACTCACAAGCTCTGGTTGTTTGAGCGCTGGCCGTCGGGCCCGACGGCGTCGACGCCAGTCGAGGGAAGGACGTCACCAGCAAGGCCATTCGAAAACATGATCGTGTCCATTGCGGTGACAGAGTTGCCATTGACGCCGTTGACCGTGGGGCCATTCGATCCGCCGTTGGCGGTCGCGTACTGTTGCAAGGTCATGTTGCCAATTCCACCGAGATTCTCGTTGGGTGACAATGTCTCCAGACGGTCGTACGGAGCACTGGGCTCTCCGAGCGATGTGGCAAACACGTTGGCGGCAAGGGACGTCGCTGCCTTGTTGGGGGACGAAATGTCCATGGCGCTCGTGTCAAAGTAGTCGGACGTGTTGAACACGGACTCGAGGTCGCCGGGCATCTGGCCGGCCGTGAGATCGGCTTGTGCTGACATGATGTCGCGGAAGGTGCTGGCGACCATGTCGGGGGTCGACGAGTTGCGCAGACTCGAGGGCCCAGGCGAAACCGAGGCGCGTTTGCGAACAGGACGCAGCCAGGCGGGCGAAGGACGGCCAGCCGAGTCGGGGACGCGAGGAGAGTCGACTGGAATGTTGCACACGCGGCAAAACTCGTCGATAATGTCGGCCGAGCGGAGACCACAGAGGTAGCGGCCACTGAAGCGACGCAGGAGACCGACACATGAGCGAAGACCCTCAACCGAAGGCGAAATGAGAGGGCGGAACTCGGGGTTCTTGCAATTGAGGACAACAGCGACCAGGGTACGACCCGCCTGAGCGAGCTGGTGGATCACATGGACACCGTAGTAGGTCATCATGCCGCGCTGCGAGATGTGGACGTGGTCGGCAATAATAGTCAACGCGCACTGCATGGCGCGGCGGCAGAACTCGACATGACGTCCACGCTCCTCAACCGTCGACGCGGGCATGACGACAAAGCCCGAGAAGCGGTGGCGGTAGATGATCATCTTGACGAGGTGCTCGAGACAGTGGAGGCGCTCAGCCTGGGTGATGCGGATGGGGTCGCGCGAGTTGGCCGTCTCCGAATCGTACTCCCAGTACTTTGGCAGTATGCGCTTCCATTCCTCCAGAAGCTCTTCCTCCTCCCTAAGCGACTCGCTCTGCGGTGTGCGGCGCGCAATGGTGGCGCTCGCGCGAGCAAGGAAGGCTGACGAGGGGAAGGGCGAAGGCTGAACGCACGCGTCGATTACACCTTCGAGAACGACGTGGAGACGAATCGCAGCAATGAACGCGCACATCCGGCTGGTTTCAGGGTTCTGTTGCTCCTGCACACCTTCGGCGGTGAGGTTCTCGTCGTCGACGATCATCGGCTCGGTAACATCGCAGTCGCGAAGGTGGATGATGGGCGGGCGACCAAACAATGCGGCCGACTGCTTGTCCCACGCGTAAATGGACCAAAAGGTACGTTTACGCGTCTCGCGCTCGACGGCGTTGAAGTGGTCGTACTGGTCAACGCTGCGGTGGAGACCGCCGTCGAGACAGAGGGTGATGCTCTCGGCCTGGAGCGCACAGGCCTTGGACAAGTTGCCCAAGCCAAAGGCGTAGATGGCCGCCAGGAACGCGGCCTGGATAGAGTAGAGGGTTGGGCGGTCGGCGGACGGCAAGTCACGCAATCGCTTGAACAATTCAAAGTACTGCTTGCCGGCAGTCGAGGGGTCGGATGGGTTGGCGCGGACGCGGGGGTCATCGACGTGACGCGACGAGAGGGTGCAGACGGCAACAATGAAGCAGGCGAAACCGGGCTCACCCCACTGCTGCGGGTTGGCATAGTCGGCAAGGAAAGAGGGCACGTGGAGGAAGGGCCAGAGCAAGTGGCTGGTCGAGAGATAACAGCGAACGAGCGTGTCCATAAGGTCGGGCGGGATGACGCCAGTGATGACCTTCCAACTGGCCTCGGGGTTGAGGGTCTGGTGCGGGCGCGGCGTGCGGTCGGGGAAAAAGCGTTCCCTTCTCCTGGGCTCGACAGACGACGAGCGCACCTTGGAGCTCACCGACGAGTTGCGGTTGCCGACCGCCGACTGCGAGCTCGCACGACGGCCAATCTTTGATGGTGGTGATGGGGCAGGGCGCGCGCCAGGAGTGTCGACAGACGAAGGGGACGACTCGTCGCCCTCCGGCTCATCCACTTCCGAGCCGGCCTTGGCCGCGGTGAGGAATTCCAACAACGGAAAACCAGAAGTCGCACCTGCGTTGGGTTGTCAGCGGCGGTTACTTTGCAGTGTTTTCTCGACTGCTCCTCTCTGAGCGCTTTTCCTCACCTTGCCACTTGGCCTGCCCAATCTCGTCTTCGTAGAAGAAGCTGAGGTTTTCCATGCGGCGGGCCACTTCGTCGACGCCACGGTCGTCGCGGCGCCTGATGGAGCGGCCGCCGGCCCAGGCGCCAGCCATGCTTGGCGCTGCCGCCGATGCCCACGCCGCCGGAGTGAGCGCAGAGTCGGTTTTCAATGAGTCAAACGCGCTGAGCGCCGATCCAGCAAGGGCGGGTGCTGCGCCCAGCGCCTCGGACGAGATGCCAACGCCGTCACCCTTGCCCTGCGCGAGCCCCGCGCCTTGACCAGAGCCGAGCCGCGCATCCAGTGTCGAGAGATACGCATTGTGCACGTTGGGCGGGACGTCGCGAAGGAGAGATTCGAGGGTCGCAAGGCGTGCTTCCAGCGAGGCCTGGTAGGCGCTGGACCCGCCACTGCTCCGAGGCGGCGAGTGGGGTCGCTTGACACCCGCCGACGACGAGCGGCCCTCGGGAACCTTGGGTTTTGCTACTCGTCGACTGGGGGTGTTGAACGTGCACTCGTTTTTCGTTGCAGAGCAAGGCCCACAAGGCTGTTGCGTGTCACAGCGGATCTTTCGTTTCCGGCAACGGTCGCATGCATGCGCCAAGCGGAGACGAGGGCGCTTGACGCCGTCGATGCCTGGTGTGTCCGAGTCCTCGTCCATGGCGCCAGAACCCATGTCGTATCCGTCGAGGCCGCCTGAGTCATCCTCGGACGTGGCCGCGGCGGCGGCGGTGACTGACGATTTGATGTCTTCAGTCGATGGCTGGGAGACGAGAGGCGGCTGAAAGAGCGCCGGGTCCATTGTGGATGGAAGTTGGCGATGTGCCGAGGGGGGGGGCAGATGGGGAGGGGGGTGGGGAGGATGGGGTGGGTGTGGGGATGGGTGATGAGGAGGTGCGAAGAGGTGGTGAAGAAGAGTTGCTGGAATGGCAACAAGCAGTAGAAGGGGAGTAACGCCGAGTATGGCCGTGTGGGTGTGGGGTGGGTGGGTGGGTGTGTGTGTATATGTGTGTGTGTGTCTGTGTCCTGGCGTGTGTCTCTCTCTTCTTCCCCCCCAAGCGACTGGCCCTTTGGTCCCTCGCCCGTCGTCCCTCACACGAGCCCACCTTTGGGCCACCTGCACCTGGTCGGCGCAGCCGTCCTGGCGGTCGTCAAATCCGTCCATAATACAAACCCCAGGCTGCCCAATTGCTTAGCAATTGGCTATTAGACCCCGTGGCCAAATGGAGAATACACGTCCCTGCCCCCGGGATTAAGGAGCCACGCCCGCGTGCTCAGGAGGCATGCGCAATCCGCATCCTGGAGCAGACGCGGACCCTTTTTCCGGACACTCGGGACGCGGCCCAGCGGCCAGCGGTGTGACACACTCAACTCTCTGCCACCGGAGAGCGCCGGGCCGCGGTCCCGTCAGAGCCGTGCGGTGACCGCTCTGTGGGGTGGGTCGTGTCGTGCGGGCAAGTGTATCTCTTCATCATTGCTCTGCTCGTCAAAGCACACGCAGGTGGTCACCGCCACAACCATCATTCACATCCCACTGCGTGCTGCGCAACGACCCCGCTGCTCCACAGCAATGTTTTTTTTTTCAACAACATTTAGCGACCCTCATCTGATCCAGCACCCCCGTTTATCCAGGACAGGTCGACAACGCGCGTTTGCGTAGCCCTGAATCCCCCCTCCCCCCCGTCGACGTTGCCTTCCTTCTGCCTCGCCTCCTATGCGCTCTTTCGTGGCCTTTGCTGGTCATCCTGGTCATGCTCCTGACATTGGTCGCTCACTTGTATCCTGGTCCTGTGACCTGTACATTTTTTAAAACAGATGTGTGGCGTTGTTTGGCTACTTGGGTACTTGGGTTCTCACAGGGTGGCATGGGATGGGTTCCCAGCACACCCCGTCCACACTTTGCACCTTGCCTCGAGTCCCTCCCTTTCCTGATGCGAAAGTGGACGAGGCTCGGGCATTCTCTTACTCCGTTTGAGCCGTGGGTTGCACGCGGTACAGCATGAAGATCTGGTGCTGTCACGCGAAAAACTGGCGGTGTTGGTCTGCGGCGAGAGGTGCGAACGGGACAGTTAGTGTTGTGAACGCTGTCAGTTTGCCATTTCCGACTCCGATCCCGACCAACAACGCGAGACAGCAACGCCCGCCAAGGATGACAGTCTATAGACCCCATAGCACATAGGGTCGACGGTGGCGCGAAGGCGTGCTGTAGATAGCGCATACGGATTACGTCATTGGGTCATTGGCCTCTCATCACAAACTGGTCAGCTTTCTCGATGCCATTCTCAGCTTTGCCACCTGCTCAGAGCCCCGACTTGCTGTTAACATTGCTTGAAAATGCGCGGTGACAACCTCCGAACGCTAGTCGGTGATATTTTCCGGCAATGGACTTTACCTTTTTGCCAGACTGCAGACTGCCACTGCTTACCGTTTACAGCTCGGCCCGCCGCTCTAAGGAATGGAATGGGAATGCTAGAGCCAGCGTCACCTCACGATTCGTCGGTGGACCGTGGGACTACGCCACTCAGCGGTGCCAAGCTCCCTGTTGGGTGCCCAGATGATGTGATGCCACCAACACAGGTCGAAGCTGGTTAGCCGGTGCGACTGCAGTCCACAGGCCACAGGCTATGGCAGGCCGGCCTGGGCTCCTGAATGGCGTGCACGGGTGAACGGCGTGCTGGACGCCGTCTGTGGCGTATACTGGTTTGAACCGACTTCCCTACCGGTTAGTTGCGTCTGTGGCCCAGGTGTCGTGCAATGGGTCTGTGCAGGCTTGCAGCTTGCAGGTTCAATCTGGCTTGTGCTGTGCCATCGCCATCGCCATCGCCATCGCCATTGGCTTGCTGGGCTGATGGTATCGAGCTTGTCTGCTGCGCGGTGACCTTCGGTTATGCACAGCGCCGTTGTATCCCTTTTTGAGGAGCAGCATGGTCGTATCGCTTGCAACTGCACAAGGGTCCGGCACTCAGACAGTGGGCCACCGATACCATCGAGGGTAAGGTGTGCCGGCCGAGCCCGGCCGGGGAAGAAATCCGCCACTCCTTCACTCAACGCGCCACGAGGACCTTCCAGTTGGGAGTCTAGTCGTCGATGAGGACTTGCCTGTACCTCCTTGTACATACCAGGGGCGTAGCAGTACTTTGGGCGGATCCCATAGTCTATTTTACTGTCCACTTCAGTTCTTGGGGCAATGAATAGCCCCAGTGGCGGCTTTACACATTCAAACGAAAATATACCAACGGTGAGTCACTGATCACTGATGGTTGCAACGGGGCACCACAACTGCGCATCATGATGTGGCCCTTCCCTGCTTCCAACCTCTCCATATGCCATTTCCGGAGGATACTGTCCTCAGCCGACGAAACCCGCCCCTCTACGGCAGGCCGTTGGACAGCGATGAGGTAGGTTCCGTTTACAGCTCTTGGGGTCAGAGGTTGCTTCTTTGGCTTGCGGGAGGACCGGCGCCTGTCTGGGTACATACAACGGCGGGACTTGGGGGTGCGCCAGAATTTGTCACATGGCTGAGGTAATCTAAACGACGGACGAGTATTATAAGCATTCCTAATAACCTTGCCATACTGATGTGATTGTACTATAAACATTCCTAATAACCTTGCCATACTGATGTGATTTATAAGGGCCGGAAATGAACACTGGCACAGCCCTATGAATAGCTTAGCGTGCCGCGGATGTGAGTTCCCGACCTCTGAACACTTTCCTGCCGTCGCAAGTCAGGGCTGGGGGATGCCGTCGATCGACCTTCAGAACGGTTAATCCTTTTTGTTTTGTTTTTTTTTTGCGTTCAGTATGCCCCGAGAGTCTCTCGGTCTCCCCCAGGAGCTCACCACCACCAACATCACTGTGCCTGGTGTTGCGAGCCCCGACAACGCGTACTGTATGTCAACGGGCTCAGGATGCCGAACACGAGCCCATGCAACGGCTGGTCGCGACCGGTCGTTCCTGCTCAGATGAGTAATATTTGTGTTTTCTCGGATCCAACACATTATAGCGGATGCTTGTTCACAGTGGGCCGGGGTCTGACCTTGGGGTTCATATCTCGACAGCAAGAGCAGGAGGCAAATGTTCACACGTAGGCAACCAAGTTGAGAGAAAGTGTCTGAGCTTGAGCCACCCTGGTCCCAGGTGCCGCACAGCCTCGTTGCTGCGACGAGCGTTCCTCTCCTCTGTAGACAGCACCCTCCCCAGGAGGAACAGACAAGCATGAGAATGTCAGGGATAACGGGGGCATGAACAGTACCCCAACCACTAGTACTGTACTCAGCTGGCTCTCTTCCACGATACTTTACATGTTACCTGCTCGACAACCAAAAGGACATTTGCGTCCCGGTTCCTGGGTCCCGATAGTTGCAACGACCTACCCCGCGACCAAATCCTCGTTTCTGGCTGCCTCCAGTGGCCACTGCGGGGCAGATCACATGCTCAACCGGAGTGAGGTGCCGCTGGCCGCTGGGTCTTCCTCCTCTGCCATCTGTATTCAAGAACGATACTATATCCCTCGGGATGTGCCTCTCGATGCGGTGCCCTCCCGTTAAGTCATCGGGTATCGCACAGTGCAACAACTTACTTCACATTAGATGACCCCATAACGGACCACAGCAACAGTCTTGCCTCAAGTGCTGCTTTACTGATGATGAAGGTTCCTCTGCCCTGTCTATATAAACGGTTGGGCTTTGGGTAGTTGGCTGAACTCCATCAACGACTAGCAGCAGCTCTCACAACCTTCCAACTTTCACTCACTCAAACCCACTGTCCCTACAATGCTCTTCTCCAACAAGCTCATCGGTGTCTCCCTCCTGGCCGCTCTTGCTGCCTACGCCGCGCCCGCTGGTGTCGCCGCCGAGGGCTCGCTCGATATCCGCGCCGACAACGAGGGCTACGACCTTGTCCTGTCGCACGAGCGTTCCCTCGCCAATGCCGATCCCGCGTCTGCCATCGCCCGCCGCGACGCCTGGGATGACCAGAAGAAGGCCTTTGCGCAGGGCCAGTGCGACAGCCTCCAGGGCCAGTACCCCAACTCAAACATTATCGTCTACAACAAGAACGAGGCGTTCGCTTTCAAGGCCAACAACTTCAAGGACCAGGGCGACGTCGACACTACCTCGGACCCCACCGCGGAGGGACAGTACAACACTGCCTCCTTCCACTGGGTCGTGTTCTACGGCTCGGGCTCGTTCTCTCCTCGCGGCCAGCAGGACTATGCCTACGCGGGCATCACCTTCAGCTCGCAGGACTCCATCATCTTCCAGGACAGGGTCTAGACAGTGTGTCAGCTACGTCTACCTGTTCTCAGCTGTACCCGACGATGTATAAACAAATGTCAGAAAATGAACAAGCGGACCTCAGAAGAAGCCCCCACTGCCCCATCAGGCCCCATCATGTGGGCAGTGACGGGAGTCAGGCAGTAACAACAGCTACAAGGTTCGGCCGCAGTTTAAAACATACATATTGGCGTTCCACCAGCGCTCCAGGCCCATCTACAAGCTAGGCCATGCTATATAACGGCATCTTCCCTCCATCGGTTGACTTCTGACGTTCCTTGCCTTTGGCTACACACTTTACACCCACCCGTACAGGACACTCTCCCTGAGGTCAACGCTGTCTTCGCCCTGCTGGGTGACCAGGATCTTGCGGATCTGTTCATCTGTGAGTCCCGAACGACTCGCATAGGCCTGGTTGGGTTTCTCGGAATCACGTCCCACACACGCATCGACAATGGGTGTGGGAACAAACGTACCTCCTCTGGGGGGTTCAGACCCAGCTTCTTGGCCCTGTCCCAGCGGTCGAGACGGGTGATGCCGGCGCAGGGGCCGTACTTGGACGTCATGTCGAAGACGCGGAGGATGTCTATCGTCGTCAGTCAACATGTCCCACTTGGCCGATAGCGAGCGTGGCGTTTGTCAAGCCTCCGGCCTTGGTCCACTGCGCAGTACTCACGGTGCACTTTGGTCATCTGGGGTCCCGCGTGGACTTGCCGTCAGCTCCTGCTCTCCCTTACCAAGCACCCAGCTGAAACCTACTGGGTTCCACCCCGCCCATCTCCACCCTGGCATCCTTGTAGAGCTTGTTCCACTGCTTGCTGTTTCCGTCGAGCACCTCGCGCTCGTCATCTGGCACAGAGACGACATCGTCCTTGGCAGCGTCCTTCACTGGAGGCGTCTTGGCGCGGTCGACACTCGAGAGGGACGAGGCCGAGCCTGTCCGACGAAGAGCAGGGGTCTTGCCAAGGGACTTGTTCTTGCTGGCCGCTTTGGCCGCTGCTGAGGCCGGGCGCCGACTCTGGAAGGAGAGGGTAGGCTGTGGATGGGGTCAGGATCAGGATCTAACAATGGCTGGGGAGGAAGGCGTCTCGGGGGACGGGGGAGGGGGGGATACCTGCCTGTGCGAGCTTTGTTGAACGCTTGGGCGCCATGATGTAATGCGTAGATGATGCTTCCCAGATGGATGGAAGGTGTAGTTTAGATGTGAGCAGTGGATGTGGATGCTTGTGAGGTCTGACAGAAGGCGAGTGGGTGGAAAGATATGGCGAGCAAGTGATATTTACAGGGCAACTGGAGATGGCTGGTTGACTCACCTGGCGAGCATCTGTGCACCTGGGCCGCGACCTGGGGCGTCCACTTGCGCGCCCGGTTTTGCGGAACCAAATATTCCATGACGCATCGGAACTTGGACGCGTCTGGTCACGGCTCTGTTCCTCGTTCTCTCTCTCTAACCACCATCAAAACAACAACCTCGCCATGGGCAGCAACTCGCGGTCCATGGCCGACCTGGCCAGACAATTGGTACTGGCCCTTCAACCCGACCTAGGAGAGGGGTCCTCCCAGCTCGAGACGACCACCCGACACGTCGTGTCCGAGTTGAAGGCCAACGCGCACGGAGGCCTCCGGACAGAATGGGAGGACGTGCGCGGCACATTGCATGGGTGGGTGCTGGAGGGGTACAGTGTAGCTGACCATAAGGCTTTCGAAGTTTGCTCGTATATGTGTCGAGGAAGATGTGGCGGACGCGTACGACAAGCTCGTGGGCAAGCTCGAGCACCATCGACGAAGAGGGGGCACGACCTGGGACGACAACATGCCCTTACACACGACCAACATTCCCCAGCATATCCAGCTCCTGGTCAGTTTAGTCTCCATAAAATAAAACTGACCTTGCAGTTAGCTTTATCTGGACCTATCGTCCCCAAGACACGCGAGCTTGCCCAAGAATATCTGACACGGCCACCCCAAGTGCCAGAGTCCGACCTGCGGCTATACGAGGAGATCATGGCCGAGCCGTTTGAAGGCGACCATTGGGGTCCAGGTTACGACGAGGAAGTTATGGAAGGGTGGACCGAGAGTGAGGACTCGGAGGGTAACACGACTGCGACAGAGGAGGAGGTTGTGACCCCGGCCCTCAAGACTCCGCGCTACAGGTCTGCGGCGGCCGACGCTGCTCGGGAGGCTGAGCTTCGTCGGCGTGCCGAGGAGGAACAAAGGCTGCTGTTCGCAAAGCTTAGCCTTCGCGATTTGGGCGCTAACGCTTACTGGAAGAGCGGCGGGTGCGATGTTCCCATTCGTGACGACCTACATGGTTGGCGGGCTTTGTCGTCTGGTAGGTTGTCACGCCGGCGACGCTGACCTGCTCAGTGCCTGCAATGGCTTCGCCTGCTTTGACCGAGAACAATGCCCCGTCTATTACCGCCAGTCAGCTCCAGCGAGAGCTCTTGTTCGCCCTTACAGGCCGACCAGGCGTCTTATTTACCTTTTCGCCACATGGAGAGTGCTCAGTAAGCTGGCAGGCCGTGTTGAAGCTTACATTAGATCACACCGAACCACGTAAACGTCACTTGTTACACCCCAGCCGCCTTGGAAGGTATCTTGAAGGACTTTGCCGCACGTGCGACCCAGGCGGCTAGTTTGCGGGCTTTTGTTGGCGAGGCACTCGCCGCTGGTCCCTCCTCCTGGCGTTCTCAGCGGTCACCTGGTGCGTCCGAGACCCGAGAGGCCTTTGCGGAGGCATGTCGTCTGGTTCTCAACAATCTCGGAACATGGATTGCCGACCTCGAGAGCGCGTTCATGGGCTCTGGCATATCCACTTCAACTGTTGTCCCCGGTGCCATTTCAACGACATTGCTCCTGCAGCTGGAGCTTACCAACAAGTTTGGCGACCTCCTGGACCACCTGTGCGACCTCATCCCGTTCACGTCGTCGGCAAACGGACTTCTCAACGCCATCTACGGCGCGATCTGCGCTCCGACCTCCCTTCTGTCGCGTCCTGCCCTCGTGGACATCTTCATTCGGTCTGCCACCCCAATGTGGCGATTACTAGGAGATTGGCTGGTCGGTGGAATGCCTGTCCCGGACAGCCTGACGTGTGGCGACGCGGACATTGCCCTCCAGGGTTGGGACGACGAGCGGCCACTGAATCCCGAGTTCCTTATCCAGCGTGACCGCGACTCGTCGTGGTCCGATGAGGACTTTTGGGAGGCGGGTTACGTTATTGACGAAGAGGGGTGGCCCGCTTGGCTGCATGGTACGCAGGAGATGGTTCTCGAAGGTGGAAAGTCACGAGGACTACTGCGCAGCTTGTCCACTGCCAACACCGAAACTGGAGAGTGGCAGGCCCTGGAAGCCATTATCGACCCCTTCACTGCCGACATTCCCCACGCACTGTCCGAGTATCTCACACCATTCTGCAAGAACAGCCAAAACCTACTCGGCGAGGTGCTTGAATGGGACTGCGAGCTCCAGAAGCACTTGCTGGCCATTGACGCTCTCACCCTCATGCGCGGCACCGTCGTCGTCGATGACTGGGCAGAGTGGCTGTTTGATCAAATGAGAACCGGCAAGCCGTGGGCCGACTTTCAGCTGCTTACCCACTCCCTTCGTGACGCTATTGAGTCGCATGGAGCTCAGTGGATGAACCCTCATGCCGTGCGTGCGCGGACGTTGCGAGGGCAAGGCAAAGCAACCTTGGTCGATATTCGCGTCGACTATCTGGTAAGCTGTACGATTGCTCCGGTCAAGCTGACCCCAGGTCCCCTTCCCCCTCTCCCAGCTGTTTACTCCAACCGCCATGGACCTGCGCTCGGATGTTTTCACCTTCTTGCTACGCGTCCTGCGAGCGCGCAAGGTTCTCCTCAAAGCGAGAGTGCTTGCGGAGACACGCGCAGGAGGGCGACCTGAGGAGCTCTCGCAGTTGAGACGGCTTCGACACGCCACAGCCTGGGTATTGGAGTAGGTTTTGCTGTGCATCCATGCCGTGCTAACAATCTAACAGCACACTGTGGATATGGGTGAACGACGTCATTGAGATCCGTACAGGACGCCACCGACAACATATGAGTCAAGGAGCTTCATTCCAGAGGTTGATTAGCTTTGAGCTGGACCAGTGAGTGATAGAGTTTGGGTTACGGTTAACTGTATAGTGTCCGCGAGCTGCGTCGTTTCTGCTTTCTCCATGCCGAGACCTCGTCCACCTTGGAAGCCGTGGAAGCTATCGTCGACCTCAGCGAGGACCTGTTGCGCGTTGCCACTTCCACACAAGGAGTGGCGCGGCCAGTGTCATCTCCCACTCGGCCGCGCAGGAGACGCAGTCGGCACCAGGACTCGGACTCTGATGACTCGGACGATGACGCAGATGACGCCCTTCTGCCTCAGGACGACGCCCGGGAAGGTGGCTCGCCACGGACGCCACAACTCGATCAGATAGCAGAAACGTTGAAAGCAAGCGTCCATCGATTCCGCCAGGGTGTTGACGCGCTTGCTGCCCAGGGTGGAATGGAGGCAGCAGATGTGAGGGATACGTGGGGGATGCTTGTATTCGCGTTGGGGGACTGGAAGGAGCCACAGTTGTAGTCGATGTACTCTATAAACCGCCTCTCTTGTCATTTAACGGAAGCAATTTTACTGAGACGCGTCCGTCTCGCACCGGTTGACTGTACCAGAGATGACGGATTGACTTCCTCCACTTTCGTTGACCATTTCACAGTACTCTCCGTATCATCGCCGTGTCTACTCCGCCTATCGACAATGTCGACCACACCCACCTCGGGCGCGTCTGCGCGCGAGGTCGAGGAGGTCGAGGCCATTCTCGAACGGCTGGCCAGCGCTACCAAGCAGCCTGGCGATTCTGATCTTCGACCTGTCCTCTCCTTCCTCCTCCCCTCCGTCGTCACACCAGCGAATGGTGTATTGCCACCGACGGCCGGTTCGAGCTCCAGTGCGGTCCCAACTGCCAATGCGGATGCTCAAGACACCCACTGGTTCTGTACCAAGGCCAAGAGTGACCTCCACCGTCGTGCCGCCACCTTCCTGATCTTCCTGTTCGCGTTCCGTTCGCCAACGAGCAAGCAATGGACCGACACCTTGGAGTCTGTCGTGGGCAAGTGTTCAAGCTGTTCGCGTGGGTTTGGCGCTGCTCGGCGTAACTTTGGACGTCGGTGAGTGGAACCATAGCGCCGCGGGGCGTATGCTCTGCGGTGGCAACAAGCGACGATCACTGTCGGCGGGCGGGTGCACAGTTGGCGCAGGAGCCAAGCTGATGGCACCTAGTTACCTCTCCAACTATCCCTTGGCAATCCGCAACAACTTCTTTGGTGCCATTGACAAGTGGCAGGCTGCCTTGATCCTTACGGCACTCGAGCGCGACCAGCCTGCATATGGCGCCCAGAGGGGCGTTCTGGACCTGTCCCTTCCCTATCTGCAGCTCTTGTTCAACGAGCCTTCTCTCCTCAGTCCAACGCTTTCAGAGGGCAAGCTGTCTACTGGTATCGATGAGGTTATTACTTCCCATCCCAACGATCCATCGGCCGCTGCTTCCCTCGGCCTGACCCCTACGCTCATAGCGCTTCTCACATCACCAGATGCCAAGCGTCGCGAGTGGGCTCACCAGCAGGTCGGCTTCATTACCCGAGCTGTCCCCTTTGACGAGTGGACAGAGAATGGAACCGGAACCGAGGTCCAGACACTGTATCTCTCCTCTTTCCCAGGAGACGTTAGCGAACAGTGGGCCGCATTGAAGGCTCTCATCACCCTCGACTGCCTCACTCTGGAAACGATTCAGCGTGGCCTCCTCGAGGGGCAGTACGATGTTGCGGCGGCGCCGAGGCATGACAAGTCTATCATGACCTTTGTATCGCGCCTTCTGGGAAGCTCGTCCGACTGTAAGTCTGCACCACCTGCGGCCATTGCTAACATGCACAGCTTTCCCCAATGTCTTTGCCACCTTCACCACGCTCCTCCGCATCTCTCCCACGCGTCACATCTGGGCGTTTGACCCCTCCCCTGAGCTTCCGCACACAACATTCTCTGAGATTAAGAAGAATCCGTCCTTCCAGACCATTGCCGCAGGTGCCGGCCCCTCGTCGTCCACGGAGGACCCCAAAGGCAAGGGCAAGGAAAGTTCGAACGCAGTTGCGAACCCCCTCTTGTGGATCAGCGACTTTCTTCTTTCCGCCAACGATTCGCCCAACGATGCTACCTCGTCAGGGCTGGGCTTCTCAGAGGCTCTCGCCAAGGTCATCAACTTTTGCTTCGCTGAGATGCAGCATGACAGGCTCCAGCCCCAGGCGCGTGCCGCTGCTGCGGAAGCGGGCTGCGAGGTGAGCTCGTGAAGGCCATCGTTCAAGCTGACAGTAGGCTCTTACCGTACTGCAACGCAAGATCGGATCCAGCGATTCTGCAGCCTCCACTGCACTTGCATCGACTATTGAGGTGCACGCCTCTTTCATTGCCAGCACTGCGTTTCAGAAGAACACCGACCCACTCTGGGACACTCCTCGTGCCTCTGCCCGCAAGCTCATCTCTCAAGTGCTCCGGTCGGACGGCAGGGCGGTCCTGGAGAGCATGCTTGGATTGGCGTTCATTGCGTTCAAGGAGCGCCGCCGCCTGCGCGTCAAGCGTCGAGGCAAGGTGAACGTTCCCGACCCTGTGCTCGTTGAGAAGCTTCACCGTGTGACGGTCCACCGCGAGCTGTGGTACATGTCATACAACTCGCTCTCACCCACCGACGCTCCGGGATTGGCCCTCATGATGTCAGCCGTAGCTCCTTTTGCCCACGTCGAGACCCTCAACCGCCACGAAGCGTGGAACGGTTCAGACCTCAAGGCAGTGGTCAAGGAGGAAGACTGGATCACCAGCGTTCGCGCCATCAACTCTGCCCTCAAGGCTGCGCGTGATGGATTTCCTCAAGCAGTTGAATCTCTCGCCGCCCAGCCAAACCCAACCATTCTCCAGACACTGTGGCAGCAGGAAGGCGTGGCGCGTACGGCTGTCTCGCTCCTCCTGTCACCCGCCCACAATGTCCACGAGCCCATGATCAACCTCGTCCAGCAGTCATTTGACGACGTCGACGACCGTGGCGATTGTTTCCGAACTCTCTTGCAGCGCTTCCCCCACCAGGCCATGATGGGCCTCACCGACTTTTTGTCATCTTTCATCTTGATGGCCAAGAACGTACCCGAGGCGTGCTCGCTCGCCAAGTGGCTCGTCCGCTGCTTCACCGACGTTCTCGAGGCGCTGTGTCAGCCTTCGGGTGTCTCGGCGCCACTGCTGCAGCTGGACTGTTTCTTGAGCACGTTCGAGCAGTCGGACAAGAAGTGGATGAAGACCCGCGTCGGGCTGCTGTGGCAGCTCATGACCGACTCGCTCGCTTTGATCTTCAAACGCACCTCTGAATGGGCGCCATACTACGAAAACGAGGTCATGGTGGACTGGATGCGCGACGCACTCATTTTCGGTCGTATGATCACCGAGAACATTCGCATCTTTGAGTCTGCTTCATTGAGCCGCACCTCGGCTCCCAAGGAGTCTGTGGCGGAATCGCCCGTCAAGATGACTCAAGTTGGCAAGAGCCTGGTGCAGAAACTCGAGGTTGTGCTTGCCGATCTCGTTCTTTGGCTTCGTCTTACCGAGTGAGTTTTTCAGCATATGTGCAGCCGCTAACTCTTCCAGTGTCGAAACCCTCCACCAAACGTATGAGCTTATCAAGACCATTTTGGGCCGCATCACCAAGTCCGACCCCGACCTTTCGCAAGACCCGGCTCTGGAGCAAACTCTTATGGAGATTGACAAGTTCTGTCGGCACCTCGGCTCGACGTACAAGTGTCGCTTGTCCGATGACCTTTTGTCCGAACTCTCGGATCTGCTGTCAGCCTTTGATCTGCCCATGGACGAGATCCCAGTGGTCAAGGCTACCTCACCCGACATTGCTTCGGGATCTGACACTGGCTCGAGTTCAGTCATCTCCAAGCTCAGGGCGGCGTCTACCCCCACCTCGTCGCTGTCCAAGCCGACACCCGCGACGCGCGTTACCAAGGATGCTGCTGCACCAAAGAATGCGTTCAGCATGATGATGAAGAAGGCTGGTGGCAAGTACGAGCCCTCGACCAGCACTTCCAAGCCGCCAGCCAAGGCCCGTCCTCGCCAGATGACTTTGGAGGAGTTTGAGAATGATGAATTCCTCGACAACCTCTCCGCCGGCGACCTCGACATTCTGGAGCGTCGCGCCGCGTCCGACAGCAAGATCAGGAAGCCGACACAGCCTACCAAGCCAAAGGACCGGCTCATCATCAATGTACTGCCGCAGCGCACGTTCCCTCCAAAGGCCACTTCGTCCAAGGCTACGACGTACAAGTCCAAATTCATGCGTGACCTTGCCGCGGACCACCGAGCTGACATGCGGGAGCGCAGGCGTGCCAACGACACGGTCCCGCAGATCAAGCCCGTGTCTGTCGGAACAGGTCTTGGCGCCTACACTGGTCCTCGCAAGGAAGTCAAGAAGGTCGAGGAGGAGGCCACAAGCTCCGAGTCTGAATCGTCGTCTGATGAAGAGAACAAGGGTATCGGTGCTCTGGTGGCCAAGGCCAAGGAACCCGTCAAGCCAGCTCGCTTCTCTATCCCCGAGAGGCGTCCCATCAAGGTCCTGGGATCAGCCGTCTCAGACATCCTCAGGGAGCGCGAGGCTCGTCGCCGTGCGGCGCACAGCATGAAGATGCGTCTGCACCCGGACCTCACATCTCTCTACCGTTACGTGCTGGCCTGGGACCCAGGCTGCACCGCTCCTCGACCGCCATATCCGCCAAAGGACGCTGCCGAGCTCGGTACCTTAAAACCAATGTCCACCGCGTTCACGAGCGCCGAGCAGTACAACAAGACCATCCTCCCGCTCTTCCTCCAGGAACTGTGGGCTCAGTTCATCAAGGACGATGCCGGTGCCGATATTGTTCGCGTCGAGGTTACGACCCGCTCGTACGAGGACGACTTCCTCGACATTGACGTTGTTGTGCCCGGCAACCTCCCAAACAAGTTCTTCCTCAACGATAATGACATTGTCACTATCAAGTTGGAAGGTCCCGCTGGCCCAAACAACCCGAACAAGCCCATCTTTGCCAAGGTGCAGATCTTCCGTCGAAAGTTCAAGGAGTCGGGCATCAAGCTCCGTATTCTCTCCAGCCTGGACCAGAGGGCTCTCGGTTCCAAGGCCAAGTTGCAGCTTCGCAAGCACACATCGTAGGTACCATATCGTAAAACCACACTAACCTGCCAGATTGAGTACCGCTGCTCGCGAGTATGCCGCTTTGCGTGGTCTGCCATACTACGAGCCTAGTATTCTGTCCGACATTTTGGCAGCTCGTAGCGCCACGATGCCTGCGCTTGAGCCGTACAAGATCGAAGAGGCTATGAAGAACTACAACGTCAACGAGCCCCAGGCGAAGGCTATCCTCGGTGCCATGTCGACCAAAGGCTTTGCTCTCATTCAAGGGTGGGTGACCTACGATGGTATCTAACTAACCCACACAGTCCTCCTGGTACCGGTAAGACCAAGACCATCAGCGGCCTCGTTGGCAAGTTCCTCTCCGACCGTAAGGGCTACATTCCCGTCAACGGCGAAGTCCCTCCCAAGGCCAAGCTTCTCGTCTGTGCGCCCAGTAATGCGGCCATTGACGAAGTGTGCAAGCGTCTCATGGAGGGCGTCCCGACCGAAAACGGCGGGCGCATTGTGCCAAAGATGGTCCGTATCGGTGTTGAGTCATCGGTCAACATTGCTGTCAAGGACATCTCACTCGACAACATTGTCGAGGCGCGTGTTAACAACGACATGGCTACCAAGGAGGGCCGCGGTACCGAGTTGACCCGCATTCAACAAGAGCTCGAGGAAGTGAAGGAGCAGCTCAAGACGAAGCAAGATGAGCTCGTCAAGACCAAGGATGCGCAGAAGCACATCAATGTCGAGAACGAGATTCGTGCCCTTACTCAGCGCCGTGCAAAGCTTGGTCAGGCATCGTCCAAGGCCAAGGACGCTGCCCGTGACGCCACGCGTCACCTCGACGGTCTTCGTCGTTCGACTCGCGACACTGTCCTTAAGGAGGCCGACATCATCTGCGCCACACTCTCGGGTGCTGGTCAGGATGTGCTTGCGGCGTTCAACTTTGAGACGGTCATCATTGATGAGGCCGCGCAGGCTATTGAGATGAGCTGTCTTATTCCCCTCAAGTACGGCTGCAAGCGCTGTATCATGGTCGGAGGTGAGTAGACTGCCCCCCGCAACGAACATTGTTGACCCATTGCAGACCCCAACCAGTTGCCACCGACAACGTTCAGCTCCGAGGCGGAGCAGAACAAGTTCAATCAAAGTTTGTTCGTGCGCATTGCCGACAAACCTGGTTCACACATGCATCTCCTCAGGTGAGTTACATTGATGCTAGAGTATGCTAACCCGCCAGCATTCAGTACCGTATGCACCCCGATATTTCCGAACTGCCCTCCAAGCTGTTCTACAAACAGCGTCTCAAGGACGGTCCGGGCATGGCACAGAAGACAGCTGCGGTGTGGCACCAAAACCCCATTTTCGGCCCATACCACTTTGTCAACGTTGAAGGCCAGGAAATCAAGGCTGGCACCTCGACCAAGAACACGGAAGAAGCACTTGTGGCCGTCGACCTGTACCGCAATCTGCAAAGCCAATTCGGCCGCAAAGTCAACCTCGCGATGCGCATTGGTATCATTACCATGTACCGCGAGCAGCTGTTTGAGCTAAAGCGCAAGTTTACCGACGCCTACGGCCAGGAGATCACCGAGACTATTGAGTGAGTTTAATGAAACGTTACGCAATCTGACTTGCAGCTTCAACACTGTCGACGGTTTCCAGGGCCAGGAGAAGGATATCATCATCCTGTCTTGTGTCCGTTCCGGTGTCAACCTTCGCAGCATTGGTTTCTTGCGCGACTTCCGTCGTATGAACGTTGCCCTCACGCGTGCCAAGAGCTCCCTGTTTGTGATTGGTAACTCATCCACCCTTGAGCGTACCGACAAGACCTGGAACACCATTGTCTGTGACGCCCGTGAGCGTGGCTTCCTTGTTAATGTGGGTTTCCCAGTCGTAGTTTCCTCCCTAACCCTCAGTACTCTCCCGCTACGTTCACCGCCCTCCCCCCCGGCGCCTCCGCGCAGAAGACAGCCAGGAAACGCTCTCCTTCGCCAGACTGGCTCTCACAGTCGCAGGTACGGGGGTCGCAGATCCCAGTCGTTGGTTCGCTCCCAAAGACGAGGCGCGACTCCAGCTCGTCCATGGATGTCGACTCCGACTCGTCTGACGACGACGACGTCAAGAGACCTGCGGGAAAGAAAGCCAAGACTGTTGGTCCCAAGCAGCCGCCTCCTCCCACCAGCAAGCCTCCATCCGACCCTCCGCCACCTTCCATCGTGATGAGCAGCGCCAACGGAGCACGCCCTCCCCCTCCTCACCCCGGACTGTCATCGCGCACACCCGCTCCCCCAGGACCAGGCGCACAGAAGGTCCGCCCACCTGGCCCACCTGGGCCCTCTACTGGTGGTCCCTCCAGACCGCCTCCTCCACGACCCCCTCCCCGTCCCGCAGGCAAGCCCGAGGACGTCTTGTTCATGAAAAAGAAGAAGCCCAACAGGCCGCAGCCGGATGGCCGACCACCCCCAATTGGTAACGTGCGCGACGTCATCAACAGCAACCTCACTGGCGCTCCCAGACGCTAGACTCTACAACTCTCCTCATCCCAGTCCCCACCCCGCATTGTACATGTACATACCACGGCATCGATACATTCTCCACACTTTTCCCACCTAGACTTTGACATGACATGCACTTTATGAACAGCAAACTGGTTGCGCATTTGGTGTGCGGAACGGAGACTGATAGGAAGCTGCACCACGGCCCAGTTGTTGCAACAGCACCACTCAAACTATATACCTGTTGACTATGCATGTCCTATACGAAGCAATTAAACAAAGAAAAGTGCCCACTCCTCCTCCTCCATACAACGAACTGGTCTCGCTCTATGCCGCAACACTCCGCTTCGCCACCCGCGCCGGCTTGTCCGCTCCGACCGCTTTGGCCAACGCCGCCTCCTTGGCACCAGCACCGGCTTTACGACCCAGGCTGCTCCTTGTGTCGGCGCTACTGCTTCCGCTGCTGGCGGTATCCTGGTGTGCAGTCAGGTCGCCGAGCACGTCGCGAGGCGGACGGCGTACCTTGCTCACCGCTGCGTTGGCGAGGGCCAGTTCCCTAGCGGTCGGCTTGACGTCCTTTTCCACCGACTTGGACCTCTCCTTGTCGACGGAAATAAGGGGGGAGGCCGAACGGCGTGTTGTGGCCGTCGATACCGATGAGCGGATGGGCGCGGAGGCCGTGACGGTTGGCAGCGTTGGAACGGCAATGGGAGACACGGGCAACTCGTGGATATCCTCGCCCTCCATCAGGTCCACAGAGCCCTCCGCCAGGCCGAGCTTTGCGGCCGAGCGAGGGAGAGCACTTTTACGCCGCACGCCCGTGACCGCTGCAGCGACGTGAGAGCGGACACCGAGCGCCTCGTCGACAGCCATCCCGTCTGGCTTGCGCATCTTCTTGCGCAGACTCGGCTCCTTGTAGTTGACGCTGCCTCTTGCGCGGCGCGACACGCGTCCGCCCTCGGCCTCTTCGTCGATGGACTCTGGAAGAGATTCAGGCTCTGCCGTGGCATGAGCGATGCTATCGGGCGAAGGCGATGGTGGGGGCGGAGTAAGAGAACCACTGGAAACATCATCGTGCTCCAGGACGAGGACCGTGCGCGCGGCCTTATCCTTGATGCCGGGGCTTACGCGACGGGGTGTGTTGGGCGAGCGTGCTGGGCTGGGTTGATTGGCTGCCGCCAGTTGGGCCTCAATATGCGCGGCAATGCTCTTGACCTTGACAGAAGTTGCCGATGCCAAGTGTTGGGTGGTCTCGGCTGGGGCAGCCTGTTTGAGGACTGGGGCGGACGACTTTGGTGGCTTGGCCGGCGACGACCTCTTTGCCCGCGTCTTCTTGGACGTGGGCGTGACGGCGAACTCGACAGCAGCCTCTTCCAGAAGGGCTGTAGCCTCTTCGGGGGTCATCCGGATTTCCTCGCCCTCATCCCATGCTGAGCTGTCTGTTGCATCTACGTCTCCTGGGCTCTGTGCAGGGCTGCGCGCTCGAGAAGGACTGGGGCTCGTCTCAGGCGAGATCGATGGTGGCAGGAGAAGGCCGCTCTCACGTCGCCTACGCGAGTTCTTGCGCGGCGTGCTTCGCTTGGGCGAACGCGAGTTGACAGGTGATGAAGTGCTGAATAACAGCTTGGGCTGAGGTGACTCGTAGCCGCTGTGTTCTTTTCTGCTCTTGTTCGGCGTACGGCTGTAGGTTTAGCATCCTTGCCGCCCACAATTCACCAGAGTACTCACCTCTTGCGTCTCCTTGCGAAGGGTGACTCCTCTGGCTCGCTGGCTTCGCACAGCATGCCAAGCTCGTGTATCTGAGCAGCCGACGCGGCAGGATGCGTTGCCATGGGGTTCACCATTGAGCGGCGTCCTGCCCTGCTGGATCCGGGAAGGCTGTGGACTGTGTTTGACTCGTTGGCGAGTGAATCACGCAGTTGGCGTAATGCTGGAACCACATCAAGGAGTGAGTCAAGGGCTTCCAGTGCAAACTATAATGTTAGCTTCGCCCTGCTTCAAAGCGCTGCAGCTTACCTCGCCGCGTTGCCGCTTGTGGTCCTCCTGCATTTGCGCCATCCGCCGCTGCAGCATGCGGTTCTGATGGCGAACCTCGCTCAGCTCTCCCTGTACTTCTGCAATCTGGTCCTGGAGGTTGCGGATAATGTTCTTGCGAGAAATGTTTTCGCTGATGGTGTCAACATAGGAACGCGCCTTCAAGCGATAGCGAGGCACAGCTGGCACTGTAAACAAACACGTACGTGATAATCTCGCGGTTCTGGCGGCTATGCCTGCGGCGGACTGTAAAGTCAGCTTTGTGTTCAAGAAGGATGACACCATGTGGTGGACACGATAAGAGCCCACAGGTTGCTGGTTGCAACTGCGACTCGCAATCAAGCCGACACCATGTCACCAACTGTGGCGGCAACCAATATCCGATGGATTGTGGCCTCTAGAACTCACAGTCGTCGAATTGTTGGGCCTGCACGGCCTCCATATCGAGCGGTGCTCCGAGGGAGCCCCGTGTCCTTCTTGTGGACATGGTGCGTGAGGATGGCGGTGGTCGATGGGTTGTGGACGCGTGATAGAGGTGGTTGAGTGAGCCCCTGTGTGTTGTGGTTGCTGAACCCCAGGGTGGTGGCATAGAAGTCAGGCGCCCTTGCGGCGATTTTCGGCGATATGACCGTGTGGCATTCCGCAAACGCAGTAAGAACAAGATTGCAGAGCCAGGGCCGGCTGTTGTTTGTTTCTCTCTCTTGCAGTGTGCAAGAAACAGTGGTGAGGACGTTACAACGTGCAGCGTCGCCATCTCGCCTGCACCATGCATGCCTCCGAGTCACCGGCGCGTACGCGTGCGCCACGGGCATAGGCATTACCGGGACCACTGTGGATTAAAAAGGTGCCATTGGTTCTGGCAAACGAAAGTCTTGTGATCAGCTGATGGAAACAATAGCGGCTGATGACGTACTTACCCGATTGCGACCCGCCCCGCCCACCAAGCGGCATTCACTACAAAGGCCCACCATGGCCGGCATTCTATTCTCTCCATCGCATCAAGCGCAATCCATTTCGACCCCTCCAGCTCCCCACCGAACCCTTCCCTTCACCACACCAACCAGTCTGCGCCACCATGTCCTCCGGCAGTGACACCGACTTTGACTCGCTCCCCGAGATCTACTCGGGCAAGCCCAAGAAGCTCGGCTCCTTCCTCGCCGAGCTCCAGCGCACCTTCAAGCACCAGCCGGGCACCTTCCGCAGCGACCGCGCAAAGGTCATCTTTGCGACCTCGCACCTGCGTGGCACGGCGCTCAAGTGGGCTGTCGACCACCCAGAGTCCCAGGACAGCTGGACGCGTTTCTCCGAGGACATCCAGACCCGCTTCGGTAACCCGGACAAGAAGGAGACGGCGTTCAACCAGCTCAAAAAGCTCAAGCAGCACGGCTCGGCTCGTGCGTACTCTGAGCGCTGGGCCAACTATGCTGCCGACGTCGAGTGGGCCGAGGGTGACAAGGCCAAAAAGAACAAGTGGTTCTACCGCGGTCTCAAGGACGACATCAAGGACTCGCTCTGCAACCTCGACTGGGACTGGAAGATGGACCACGACCAGTTTGTCGACAAGGTCATCAAGATTGATGAGAAGCTCCACCCTCCTCACCTCAAGTCGCAGGAGAACAAGTATGGCGAGTAGGTTGGCCGGTCAGGAGGTGCGAAACGATCCATAAAGCCCCACCACCCGGCCGGCGCAGCAAAAGCCTACTTCCGTCTCTTGTTCCACTCTCACGCGTTCCCCGACCCCGGCCGACATTCAAACCCAAATCAAGAAGCAAGCCCCGACCACACACCCACCAAGGAAGGGTCTCAGAAGGTACACCAATGCATTATATGACCAGCGGTTTGCAGGGTGCAGTCAGTAGGGTCGTACCCTGTTGATCTTTTGTGGGCATCGTATCACTGACGTTGTGGCGTCGGAATACATCAGCCACCTAGGCCGCGACAGTGTCCGAGCTCCCCTACTAGTCGATGGATCGGTGACGTGTATCCGGTAACCAGCAACCGCACCAGCTTCGTCTCATGATCGTAACGTGCATTACATGGGCTACGTATACAGAGGCTGTCAAGCAGGTCCAGCCAATTGTCTGCTTGAGCCTGTGGTATGTATGGCCTGAAGAGTTGTGGAAGCGAAAGCCACCGTCGGTGGGCGGCACCTAGGTGCTCTACTTCCTGGGGGTCTCCTCAAGGATAGTCTTGTTAAAGTCCTCAAGGGGGACGAGGTCACGGTCGCTAAGCAGCGAGAACTCGTCAACAAACAGCAGGAAGTGGCGGTAGTTGGTGTTGAGGTGGGCTGTGTGGGACGTTAGCAGTGGCTCGCCCTTTCCATCCAGCTCAACAACGCACCCTCAATACCCAGAGCACAGATCTGGTCAAAATGCGAGTGGTAAATGTGGGCGTAGACACGGAACAGACGACGCAGAATGACCTTGGCAGTGGACATGAAGTTGGGGGGGAACTTGACACCGATACGCTGCGGGAACAGCTTGTCGTCGTCGAGCAGGCTCTGCGCCCAGGTCATGAGGGCCTCGACGTACGCCGGGGCAGAGAGGTGGGTGGGCTTCTTGTACGTCTCGCCGTCCTCCCAGTAGAACTCGTACTTTGGCCCAGCGTTCATGATCGGGCACTCGGACGGCGTACAGAACTCGGAGATGGTGCCGTACAGCATGTTGACGTGGTTGAAAAAGTCAACAACTGTAGAGAGTTAGTACGCCTTAATGTGAATATAGTAACTCACCATGCACTGCGATCCACTCCTGCAGGTCCTCACCCTCGGGGAGCTGGACTGCCGTGCGGAGGTTGCCCGCGCCCTGCTGTCAGTTTGCCTCCCGAGCTTCAAACGTACGAGAGTCTGCTGGGCATACTGCTTGAGCTGCCACTGCTTGGTGCCCTCAGCGACCTTCTTGGGCTTGAATGCTAGACGTGTCAGATGTGGACAAAGTGTTTTGGTCGGTATGCGAAGCCGGGAGGCAACAAGTGGGGCAAGCGGTGCCAGAGCAAGCGGGGCCGCAGCGGCGCTGAAATCAAAACTCACTCCTGGACTGGTTGGACTTGCTGCTGAGTGTGAGCAATGTGTCCGATGAGGCAAAGTTGACAGTGACGCTTACAGGTTAAAAAGAGTGGCCATTGTGGTGGTATGCAAGAGATAGTGGGTGATGAATGAGAGAGGAGAGAGACGAGGGTTGGAAGAATGTGAATGTTGTTGTTGATCGACCCCCAAGCGCAGGCTGGTCGCTGCAGCGTCCCTTCTCCCGCGACGCGGCAGGCTGGCTACGCGACGCTTAATTGTCCCACCCATTTTGTGGTCT
This sequence comes from Apiotrichum porosum, assembly GCF_003942205.1. NCBI lineage: Eukaryota > Fungi > Basidiomycota > Tremellomycetes > Trichosporonales > Trichosporonaceae > Apiotrichum > Apiotrichum porosum. Next base: position 1,442,989 of record NW_021167110.1, on the reverse strand, counting down.
GGAGACCCCACGCGTCCATTTCCGGTCATGATCTCAAATACGCGTGTTGGCCAGCCAAACATTTCGCGTCAACACTTATCGCATCACCACCATCATGTCCACCCTCGCCACTGCAGACCTCGGCCCATCAGACGATGAGGCTGATGACGACTTTGTCCCCTCCGGTCCCAAGCCAAAGCGCCCCAAGGGCAAGGGTAGCAAACGTCCCCGGTCGGGATCCCAGAGCAGTTCCGGCTCCGGCTCGTCCGACGACGATGGCGACGACGACGATGTCAACGACGAAGTGAAGCGTCTCAGGGCTGAGAGGGAAGAGGCATTGGCTGCTGAGAGGAAGCAGCGCGCCGCAGACGCGTTCCGCGCCATGCAGGAGGAGGCTAGGACACCAGCGCCCAAGGTGGATTCGCCGGCGGCGAACAAGGACGAGGTTGAGATGGTCGAGGTCAAGCGACCAAGGAGGTTTGCTGGCGAGACAATCTAGTGGGTTCTCCCTGGCTTGTTGTTCGGGTTCATTCCGATACTGACCCCGTCAGCGAGACTGTTCGACTGCCAAAGGGCGACCCCGAGGCAATCAAGTACCTTGCTCAACAGGCCGCCGAGGCCAAACCGCAAGAAACTGCCCCAACTCCGCAGGCTGCCGAGACCTCTGCAGCGGCTCCTGAGCCCACTGCTACCACTATCAGCTCTGCCGATGCCTCTATCGCCCCCTCTACAGCTATTGCCGCTCCGATAGCTGCCCCACCGCGGAGAGGACCACCAATGCGCAAGCGCCCGCGTCAGTCACTCGAGGCCATGGCTGCAGCCATCGACAAGGGCAAGAAGATGACCACGCTTGAAAAGGTTCGTCCAGCTTACATACATAGTTTCCTCAAGCTGACAATTGCTAGTCACAAATGGACTGGAACTCGCACATGGCCACCGAGACCAAGCTCGCGGACGAGGTGGCGCAGCACAGGAGAGGCGGAGGATACCTCGAGAAGCAGGCGTTCCTTGAACGCGTAGGCGAGCGTCGGTCTATGGGCCCCGGTGGCGGGTCGACTTCTACGTCTAGGAGAGGGTAGAAGACATAGGACGACGGAGTGGGCGAATCGTATGAGTATTAGATCAAAATGTATCATAGAGTGCGAAGTCCCTGTTGACTCAGTTCGCGAAGGTCAGTGGAGAGTTGGGCTGCGCAGAAGCAAGCACATCTCGTATGCAGATGAGTGATGCATGGCTAGTAGTGGTACAGTTCCGTCCGTCTGTCACGTCCCTCTCTCCAACTCCTTTCTCGTTGTCGCTCAGCGCTTGGGAGCACCAGCATCCTGGGCGTCGATCCAAACACCCTGCTTGTCAGTCGTTGGTTCTAGCCTTGCCTTGCCTTCGTTCGTTCCCCCTCTCCTCACGTCCTCCCCTCCCCTCACTCACCTTCAGCTCAACCAACTGCTCCATTGTCTGCGCCTGGGCATCATCGACGCGCGCAACAGTCTCCTCGGAGACACTGGGCGAGTTGATCCAACGACGTACTCCAGCCAGGTCCTCGGCGGTCAGGTTGTACTGCTGGTAGTATGGCGTAGGGTCGGCTCCCGCGGGCAGAGTCTTCAGTGTGTCGAGCAAGTGGCCGAGCATCTGCGCTGTGACTGTGCCGGCCGGTGGAGTGGCGGAGGGGTTGGTGTACTCGTCGCGACGGGCGGCGAGGGTGCGCTGCGCGCGGACGGGCTGGCGGTGTCAGTATGCCTATGAGGACGGGGGTTCTGGGGTTGGAGGAGGTGTTTCTCTCAAGGAATGAGGCCGTCGTTGCAATGTCCAAGGGGCGACCGCTTGCAGCTCAACAACCACCTCGTGATGCTGCCATGCAAGCAAAGCATTCGATCTCAATCTCTGACGAATAGCATGCCGCCAATTTGTGGAGTTGTTGACATGGTATCCGTGGCCGTCCAAACGACACTCATCCCTTCACCAGCAACGTCTGCAGTACTTACAGCACGGACTAGCTTTTCAGCTCGGTTGAGGTCGACGGGACCCAACTGTTGGAGCTTGGCGAGGAACTGGGGGTCCATACCGTCCTTGAGAATGTCTGATTGTCAGCTGAATTGCAGAGCCGTGCTCAGCTCACTGGCGTCCTTCTCCCCGCTAAACTGGGGGCGAAGAGGATGCCTCTCCGGCAGATCCCGAGCCTGAGCAGGAGCCGGCCGCGATGGAGCAGCGCCAGCAGCACCATAATCGAAGGTACCCGTCGATTGGGCTGGCTGCTCGGAAGGAGGAGGAGGAGTAAACGCCTCGGGAGGGGGACGGGGAACTGCGGGCGACGGGTGTGTGGCACTGGCCACGTTCTTTGGAAGCTTGCGAGCTGCCTTTGATCCTGCCGAGCCCATTGTGGTCGATGTTGTTTTAGAGAGGTTGGGTGCCAAGTCCGATGACGCTCAAGCCAACAGTCATGGAAATCCCAAAGATGGAGGTTCTGAGGGCACACGTTTCTAATCGGATTAGCATCGGAAACAGAACCACGTGTTTGATGTAATGGCTGGCCATGGCTGGTTAACTATCCTTGGGTAAATGGCAATTGGGTGCCTGGCTGGGCGGTCTCGGCGCGTACGGGCGGTGCACCAAGTCGACGCTGGCTGGAATCGTCATCTCGACGTGGCTCCTTTTGTTGTTCCCATCTTTCTTCCATTCCATTCTACTCTCACCAACCCACTCTCCCTACCGTCCATCTCTTGAAGCAATGGATACCCCCCTGGCCGGTGAGCGCATCGCCGAGGAGAAGGCGTACACCAAGCGTTACATCGACTCGTTGGCGAACCGCAACATCGAGTACCCTACCGACTATGCTCCGCCTCTTGCCTCGCGTCCGCGCAAGATCCCCGCTGTCGATGCCCCAGTCTCGGCCCCACCTGACATGGATGTAGAGGAGGCTACTCCTCAAGGTGAGTGGTATCCGTGGCTGTTTACCTCGGTGTGCTGGTGATCCGTCGCCAGCCCGCACGACCGCAGCATCTTAATCCGCTTGACCAAGCTGTGCCTACATACTAACGGCACGTCTAGACGCTGCTGTCGCCCTGACCGTCAAGTCGCTCAAGCCCGCGCTCACGATCAACGTCTCGGCCCACCTCTCGGACAGCGTCGCGGACCTCAAGGCGCTTGTGGCCGCTCAGGCTGGTGCTCCTCCGGCGGACGCCCAGCGTCTTCTGCTCAAGGGCAAGGCTCTGGCCGATGCCAAGCTTTTGAAGGAGTACGACCTTGCCGACGGCGCCGTGGTCCACCTCATGATCAAGCCTGGTGCCATTGCCTCTCCCCCTGCCCCTGCCCCTGCCCCGGCTGCGCCTGTCGCCGTTGACGCCGCCGCCGCCGCCGCCGATGTTGCTCCCCCACCCTCCAGCCTCTCGGCTACGCCCGTCAGCCGCCACGGCCACCAGCGCACCCCCTCGCTTACCATCACCACCCCGCAGGAAGGCGCGTCGCCGACCGAGGTGCCTTCCGAGTACGCGTTCACGTCCAACTCGGAGCTCGCTTCGCCCGTCTCGAGCAGGGCGTTCCACGAGACGGCGTCCAACCCCGAGTTCTGGACCAAGGTGTTCCAGCTCTGCGAGAGCGAGTTTGCCCACGAAGACGACGCGCGGACCGTGTTTGACACGTTCCTCGTCGCCATGAAGGGTCGTCTGAGTGCGAGCGAGTCGGCCAAGATCCGCGACGTTGTCGGTGTTGCTGGTGAGTTGAAAGGGCAAATGGCCCGCTTCTGACACATTCGATTTGCCTGAGCTGACTCGGGTTTCAGGCATGGGCGGTGGTACGTAGATATAGGTCAGAAGAAGAAAGACAGTTCCGTGGTCCTTGTACACTAGCTATGCATGAGTTCTATCTGGCTACAACGAGAATGCCCTATGTTACGCGGGAGAGGGTATTTGCGAGGGCGGGGTTTTGATGGGTGTTTTGATGGTAATGTGCGACTGAGGGTATCCGTTTGGTGTTACCGACATGGGGTTTAGAACCGCAGCGTCTGCTTCCCGCGATATCCGCCTTCCACGCCGCTGGCACCAAAGCCGTCTCCACCCACTTCGAGGTCGAAGTACTCGTTGCGCTTGGGGGCGCCGTCGGACCGGGATTCGCCTGCGGTGCCATTGTTGGCCTCCTCCTCGTGCTCTTCCTGCTTGCGCTCCTCCGACTCGATTAGGCCTTGCAGGTCCGGTGGAATCTCCTGCATCTGCACACTTGGTGCTCCGTTGAGGTACCGCAACTTTTCGCGGATGGAGACACGGATGCGTTCCAGCGACTGGCGGGTATTCTGGTTCTGGATGCGACCAGACAGAGGTGGATGCAGCGAGTAGTCAGGGCCAAAGAAGTCGTAATAGTTGTTTGGCGGAAGAGCGTTGGGGAGCTCAACGCCAGCGAGCACACCCGTCTCGTAAGCCCAGCAACGGGCCACGGACGATTGACGATATCCTCCTCCGCCGAGTGTCAATAGCGGGAGACCAAACGTCTTGATGAAGCGAACGCACTCGCCGTGCGCGGCGATCGACAGGTTGAACGTTCCCAAACGGTCGCAACCGAGCGAGTCGGCACCGCATTGCAGAACAATGGCACTGGGGCGGAACGTTGTAATCGTAGGCTCCATGACCGACTTGAAGAGAGAGATATAGCTCTCATCATCAATGCCGTCCTGGAGGGGCACGTTGAGCGCAAAGTGCTTGCCAAGGTTGGCACCAATCTCGCTCAAGTTACCGGTACCGGGGAAGAAGTCGACGGCGTACTTGTGGAATGACACTGTGAGGACGCGGTTCGACAAGTAGAAGGCCTCTTGCACGCCGTCGCCGTGGTGGATGTCAATGTCGATGTAGAGCACTCGAGGGTGGTATCGCAGCAGCTCGAGGATACCGAGCACGATGTCGTTGACGTAGCAGAATCCACTCGCCTCGCCTTTCTTGGCGTGGTGCAGACCGCCGCTCCAGTTGATCGCAATGTCCGTCTCGCCCTGCGACAGCTTGCGTGCTGCCGCCAGACTTCCACCAGCATACTGCTTGCAAAAGGTGAACAGGTCGTGGAAGATCGGGCAGTCGTCACCAATGTTGTACATGGTGTAGTCCTTGGTGAGCTGCTGCGCGTTTCGAGGAGTGACACTGGCGTCAGTTCAGACAGAGATCGTTGGAGCTCACCGCTTCAGAAAGTCGACGTAGTCTGCGTCATGGAACTCGCGCAGCTCATCCTCTGTGGCCCTGGGAGGGTTGTATATTGACATCTTCTCGTGCAGACCATATCCCAGCACCAGATTGTTGGTAAGCTCAAGGCGATGTGGGCGCATTGGATGCCTTTCCTGGGCGACGTAAGTGTGGGTTGGCCAACGGGGGCAAGGTTCGCTTTTCAATGCTCACGCCGTAGTGGTAGTTGCCAACATCCTTGGGATGGTAGTACGAGACCTTTGGCGCCGAGTGCTCCTGCAATAGTTAGCGTATAGACACGGGTGTTTCTTGATCCAACCGCACCTGGATGCGCGCGCTCTCGGCCTGGGGGATGTGCAGGTATCGCCGGTCAAAGAAGAACGGGCTATCGGAAAAAGTGGGGTAATCCACGAGCGCTGACATGTTGACGGGGGTCTTATCGGGAGCAGCTGTGTGCCATTGACGGTCCCTTTGTCGTCGTGGGGGAGGCTGCCGTGGGGTATATAGCGGATGGATGGGTGACTAATGCTTTGGAGACGACGAGGAGATGGGTCGCGGCAAAAGGTGTGTCGAGAATGGACGGTTGGGTGGCGATTCGATGAAACGGAAGCAAATGGCCATGGAGGATCGCGGTCGTCGGTCACGTGATCTTCTGGCGGTCAGAGCCGGCCATTGGCCCCAGACTCGCCGGGCCACCGGGTATGAGAGGCGTCCCAACCCTTCGTCCATCCATCCATCGCTCTCTTCACCTCCCCTCTCCGCGTGTATCCATCTCTCGGCCCCTATGGATAGCACGCGCGCAGTAGTGCACCAGCTTAGCCATTCCCACTCTCCTCCACAAGGGAGTGGGGCGGCTTCCCAACAGGCCGACCCATACTCGCGCCTCGAGCCGGAAAGCGCATCCCAGGCCCAAATCCGTAAGCTAACCTACACACCTGCGTGGGAGCTAACCAGCAGTTAGATCACATCAGCGTGATACGGCGCAGGTGTCGCGCTTGACAGAACTCGTGTCGGAGCTTCTGCGACACATGGGCGGTGAGTAGCGACCTGTCACAGATCGTACCTCCTCTGGCGAACGGAGCGCTGACAGCTAGGCACTCGCTGGCTTGCCCATAGGCAGACATTTGTCGACCTTGCAGTCCGTGCAGTTTACCTCTTCCTCACCTTTGGTCGCGGTCGTCAGACCCTTGGCGAGGAATACACGGACGTGCTCCCTAATGTGCTCTCGTACAAGCTGCCGCCATCCCGGAGGGTGCGTCCATCGGTCTTTCTGCGAGCATTTGCTGACGACCAGCGTCGATTCCTCACCATATTCCTACTCCTTCTTCCCTCGGCACTGACATCTCCGTCTGCCCTGCACTATATGCGGGGACAGCCTGGAGATGACTCCCGGTGGGGCCGCGCAAAGAGGCGCATCGTGTCCTTCCTGGAGTCGCCTGTGGGTCAGAGCTTGCCCGAGATTCACCTCGTGCTCTTCATGTTCAGCGGCAAGTTCTACGAGGTCGCACGCCGACTCACTGGCGTTGGTTACGTGAGTTAAGCTCACGCAATTGTTGTAACTGACAGGCAGATCTCCGACCTGCCTCCCCGTCCACCAGAGGCGCGTGCCCCGTCATACGAGCCTCTCGGCTTTATCATGGCTCTCCCCCTTCTCTACCGCTTGTTCCCTTGGCGCGGCGGGGATTCGCCTTCCCCGTCGACGACAGTTGCCGCGATCTTGCCCAAGGAAAAGACGGATGTGGTGCCGTCGTCCGTCGCTGCACCAGAGGACTCTGTCGTTGTGACGGCGGAGACCGACTATGACGCCAAAAACACATACCTCACCGCCGAGGCCCTCGAGCTCGACGAACGTCAGTGCACTCTCTGCCTGGAGCCGCGTGGCACAGGTGAGGGTTCGGGCGGCACTGTTGCCGTCACTGAGTGTGGGCACATCTTCTGCTGGGGCTGCCTTGGCGGTCTTGACAAGATGGAGTGCCCGCTCTGTCGCCAGGCGCTGCGCATGGAGCGACTTGTGGCCGCATACAACCTGTAGATGGATGCTAGGAGATACCCCTTGGACTTCAGACGTTCAGACACAACGAGAACGTGTTACCTGGCCATACCTGGAGGATTGGCTGAAACGGGCAAACTGCCGAGACTGGTCAGGCTCACCGGATGACGCCACCGCAATGTTGGAGCATCCGATGTCCCGTCCACCTGGACGCTAATGCTTTGTCGATGTCAGGCGAGCTTGCCACAGGGACTACCCCGTGGGTGGTGTATTGCAGTATCATTGAACGGAGTGCAAGACGTGCATTGGCGTCCTGATGTCGAGCCTGATGTCTGTGAGCCGTGTCCATCAACCCCAGTTTGTTGACATTGGGCGCACAGACCCACGGGCCACCGGCTTGACCGCGCAGACGCCACGAACCCCACGCTGCTTCTTCGAGCCAAACATTCGTCACATCACTCCCCTCTTTTCCTTCCACTACCACCTCTTTCACCACCCAAACGCGACTGTTCTTGCCAAGCAAAACGTTCACGCCGCGGCCCGGCCACCACTTCTCGGCATCTCCTCGCATTCAGACCAATGCGGGTGGTGCCGTTCCCCAAGCCCGTACTCCGGAGTAGGCTCTTCGCCGACTATCCAGAGCTCGCAACCCTCAACCGCGACTGCGGCGGCGTCCTCCTCCCCATCAGCATGCAAGTGCTTGATGCTTGTCTCAGAATGGCATCTGTTGTCGATATGGCGGCCGACGCGACTCCAAAGGAGAAAGAACAGGTACATGCGTGGATCGACGAGCTCGATCTGGACAATAAGAGTGAGTGGGAGATGATCGTGGTGATCAGTTGTGGACAAGAGGTGTAAAGGTCCAGAGTTCCTTGTCGTCTATGACATTCTTTTGTCCGTTTGTGATACCGTGCTGACATCCTTTGGCAGGACGGCGATATCCGATCAGTCGAGACGACATCAGTGACATGGCCGGCCCGAGTGCCTCGCCAGAGCGTGATCGCGACGGAGACGGCCTGAGAAACCCTCTGTCTCCTACCATGTACTCGGCCTCGGACCGCGGCGAGGGTACTTCAGAGGGATACAGCGCCATCAGTGCAGTACAGCTGGACGACTTGAAGCGGGACATGACCCATAGCCTCAAGCGTGAGCTGGCACATTTGCGAGGCGAGATGCGTCGTGACTTTGACGCCTTTCTCGTAAATCAGAGGTACGTTGCCTAGTCTGAGTTACCGCAGCGTGCGCTAATGTTACACGCAGTCACACCAAGCCCCGGCTTACTCCGTCGGTTGAGGAAGATGAGGAGCCAGGCTTGCCTGACATTGTGCCAGCCAGCATCCGTCAAGCTCAACCCTCCAACGTGCCAGTTGCAGGTCCCAGCTCCAATCGGGCGCAATCGGCCGACAGGCCACTATCACAACCGGTGGCGAGGCGTTGGCGGTACGTGCTGACCTTTCGGGTCTCTACTGACGACCACAGACAACAGAATGACCTACACGATCCATCATGGACTCCTCGGATCAGTGAATCCGCCAACGACAGCCGCGCAGTCTCATCGCGCGGCCTACCACACACTCCTCCGCAGGAACACCCCGCGCTACCTACTCTGCAATCTCCCTTCTCGCCACGACGGAGCTCGTTCGTGCCACCCCAATCGTACCAGCCTCCGTCATCACAACCTCCCCCACCAACGCAACCTCAATCTCAGTATCCGCATCTTCCTCCTTCTGGCGAGGCCCAGCAGTACAACACCGCAGTGTCACTTCAACAAGGGCAGCACTATCCGGCGCCAAATCCTGAGCCCCCATTGTCGCCGGAACAGCGATTTGAACAGCAGTACGCAAAGTATGCCGCCCAGTTGCAGTCGTCCCAGCAACCCCAACAACCCTCTCATGTGACGCCTCAACGGCAGTACACCTCTCCTCCACCGCCTCAGCAACAATATCCTTCCCCCTTACCTCTGCAGCAGCAGTACACTTCCCCCCCACCGCCTCAACAGCAACACTCTGCATCCTTGTCGCCAGAGCAACGGTTTGAGCAGCAGTATGCTCAGTATGCCGCTCAAATCCAGGCAAAGCAGCGGAACCCATCCCCGATACCACCTCCGCAGCAGTACCAGCAGACCCACCAGCAGCCACAGCCACAGCAGCAGTATCTGCCGTCGCCAGTGTCTCCTCCGCGGTCTTCGCCTATGCCTGTGCCACCAGGACCGGGTCCTCCCTCTGTCCCGCCTCCGCCTCAGCTTCCATCGCACTACCCTCCAGGACCCCCACAGCAGGCAGGGCGGACACCTGTCCCCACCTCTTCCTTTCCGCAGAACTCGTTTCCGCAAAACGCTAGGCCGACAAGCTTGGTCCCCAACATTCCGACCAGCTCGTTCCCAAATCGGTCATTCCCGCCTCCGACCTCTCCATCAGCCTCGAGCGCCTCGAGCTTGTACCCTTCGGGCTCGTTCCCAACGAGCTCATTCGGTTCCGCCATGGCGACAGTCGCCACATCCTCAGCGCCACTCAGGTCGCCATCTTGGCAACCCCCCGGTGCACTACCGGCAAGTTCATTCGCGTCCAGTTCCACCCCCATGAGCGCATACCCTTTCACGACCTCCCCCAAGAGCTACACGCCCAACAGCTCGAGGTCTGTGCACGGTTTCGTGCCCCCGGTCCAGTCCCAGCTGCAGCCGCGGCAACAGCCGTCACGACAACGTCAGCGGTTGCAGACGGGCCCGCAGGTCCCGCCCAAGCTGGGTGGCCGCCTGGCCCCACCAGCAGATACCGGTGGCACCAGTACGCCCCTGCCCGGCAACTTGCCGTGGCCAAAGGACTTCCAAAAGTTCTTTGCACAGGAAGAAGCGGCGCATGCAGGCGTCGTGAAGACTCTGGGTGTGCGGCCGCCGTTGCGGTGAGTCGCAGAAGGCGCCCGTTTAGATGGTGGCTTTCAGGGGGTTTGGGGGAACGAACGGCAAAATATTAGATGGAAGGTTAGAAGTTGAAGTTGTAGGTCTCAGTGGCTCGTAGATGTTGCAAGATGTACAACAGTAGGACGTCAAGGGTATGCATAGCCTTTGCGTGTGAGTTATCTTACCGGTAGGCGGCGCAGAAGGCTGGCCCAGCAGCAACGGGATGCAGATACACTGTATTGTGCCAGATTCTACTACCTTCGCTTTTTGCCGTGTGTCTTTCGACCGCTTGATCACTCCGGGCCACATTCGCCCTCCTGGGTCAATATCGTCCCAACTAAACAGCCTACACTGTTCCTCTCCATCCTCTGAAGCATACCACATGCTTTGCATCTCCTCCAGATGCTTCAGAGACGAGAAAAACGAGAATCCCCGCGAACGCGCCCCATTCTCCTCCGCGTCTTTCATCAGTTCTTGATCGTATAACGGTTAGTATGCTCGCTTGTCACTACAACTCGCGGGAGATCGGAGTTCGATTCTCCGTCAGGAAGCTTGACTGGCTCTCGCAACAGCGAGAGAACAGGTTGTCATCTCAGGTTGGCAGCCTGAACCTTTTTTGTGGCTGAGGGCAAAGGGCGGGGATTGCGCGGGGAACCTGGAGGTGAGATGTTGGACGGCCTGTGCAGACGCAGTTGGGACTTGCAGAGTGCTTTCTCCCTCTCTGCGTGACCTCCCTTGCACTTCTCCGTTCACTGCAGTTGGCAGCAACGACGGTACCGCACAGGTTCCCTCGTCAGTCCACGATGCTCATATCGCCGCGGCCGTGGTGGACGACCTCCACCGGGGTGCCCCACTGGGCTAATTTAATAATTGCATTACGAAAAGTCCATTAGCAAAAGTGGTTGACCATTTAATTGCCGGACGGAACTTAGCCGACTTCGGCTCAACTTCAGTTACCCGGGTACGCGCTCGTTACAACATCGGCACACAGCAGGAGTATCGTTTGTTGTTCGTCTCACTACTCTCCTCATCTCTTGTCCTCGACGACTCCTTCCCTTCTCATTAACACTTCCCAAAATGTCCCACGCCATCAAGCGCGCTGCCGTCGTTGGCGCTGGCCAGATGGGCCTCGGTATTGCGTGAGTCTTGGCAATGACTCACCATGTGCCCCGGCTGTGACTTGCTTCGCGTTGCCAGCCGTTCCACATGCTCCTTCCTGCCCCGAGTGCTAACAACACACCAGCTACGTTGCCGCCCTGCACGCCAAGATCCCCGTGTCGCTGCACGACCCCTCGGAGAAGGTCATGTCCAAGTCGCTTACGCTCCTGGACAAGCTGCTCGACCGCGACGTGAACAAGCGTGGTCTCCCCAAGGACGAGGCCGAGGCTGCCCGTGCGCGCATCACCAACTTCAAGGGTGACGGTACTGGAGAGGGTGGTGCCGACCTTATTAGCAAGGACACTGACCTGGTCATTGAGGTGAGTCGTGCGTGTGGTGCGTGGTGGTGGTGGGACAGATGGCAACCGCGGTACACCATCTGGTTTATGGTTTCCGCACCCAGCTGCACTGCACACGCTTCTCCGGCCCCAGCTAACCCACAGGCCATCCCCGAGATCCCCGCGCTCAAGGACGGCCTCTTCAGCCGCCTCGGCGCGCTCCTCCCGCCTCCCGCGATTCTGGGCTCGAACACTTCCTCAATCTCGCTCACGCGCATCGCCGGCGCGGCCACGCAGACGGGCGACGGCGGTGCCTCGTCGCAGCGTGTGGTGGGTATCCACTTCTTCAACCCCGTCCCGCAGATGCGTCTCGTGGAGATTATCCCGGCCCTGCAGACCAGCGACGAGACGCTGGCGCGCGCGCGCGCGTTTGGCTCGGCGTGCGGCAAGGAGGTGACGCAGTCGCGCGACGCGCCGGGCTTCATCGCCAACGCGATCCTCATGCCCATGATCAACGAGGCGGTCATGCTCCTCGAGCGCGGCGTGGCGACCAAGGAGGACATTGACACCACGTTCCGCCTCGGCATGGGCCACCCCATGGGCCCGCTCGCCCTCGCCGACCTCATCGGCCTGGATACCTGCCTCGCCATCCAAAAGGTCCTCGCGACCGAGAACGGCGACACGAAGTACCGCCCCGCCACGCTCCTCCAGCGCATGGTCGATGCCGGGTGGTACGGCAAAAAGTCCGGCAAGGGCTTTTACGAGTACAAGTAAAAAACAACATCTTGGTAGATGGTAGAGACAAGGAAGGGGTTGGTCGCCCTGCTGTGGTTATTGGGCATAAGCCCTGGCCTGTGGCCTGCCGACAAGACACCCATGCATGCGACGATGAAGGTTGCACAGTGATGGTACACAGTGGCTCACAACTGGACCTGGAGATCTCCTCCTCGCCTCGCGAACTGGCCCTCCCTGGCCCATGTTCGCGCTCCAGTCCATCCCCCCGTGCTCACACTCCTCAAAAGCACATCTCTCGCTCCATTGAGCTCTCTCGATCTCTCAATCTCTCTCCTCCTCCTCTCCTCTCAGCCGGCCCGCCGTGTCGAGAAAAAAAATAATGTTTGTTTTTAATCGTCCCCCTTCTATGGCGCCGCGCCATCCGCCGCCGCCGCGCTCTCGGCAGCCTTTGCGGGCTCGCCGACGTCCACACCCAGCTGGCCAAAGCTCTTGGCCAAGGACTCGACCTTGCTGCCGTCTGCTGGCAAGGGCGGTACCTGGGGCGAGGGCGAGAGCAGTGTGCTGGGGCTGATGAACGCCTCGGTGTTGTTCTTGGTGCCCATACCAGCCGATCCGCTGGCGCTGTTGGGGTGCAGCGAGGTCGCCAGAACAGGCGGGGAGAAGGGGGCAAACGCCGGCAGGGGGCTGGCGGGCTCGTGCTCGTTGGCCGAGTGCGAGAGGTGCAGCTGGCTAGAGGGCATGGACAGGTCACGGTTGCCCGAGACAACGCGGCCGCGAGCCGAGGGGGCATCACCGCCTGCGTGGCCCTGCCCGGCGCCGTACGTCGACGGGCCGGCGGGGTGTGCGCTGGTAGGACCGCCAGGAGCGCCAAACGCGCCTCCTCGTTGCGACTCGTATCCAGTCGACCACTGTGGTGCGCCCGCACCGGCACCACGTCCGATCTCCAGCTGAGCGTACAGGCGCGACGGCGACAGTGGGGCCGAGACGGTGCCGACCGCGTTGGGGTTGTCGTACGACGTGGTCCCCCGGCGACCAGAGTTGGAACGCGAGTTGTTGGCCTCGAGAGGCGACGGGCGGTGCAGGGGAACAGACACGGGGGCGACGTCGCGTCCGCGGCTGTTAAAGTCTGGGATGGACGCCTCGTTGAAGCCGCCAAGACCCAGGCCGCCGCCGGCAGCAGCGGCGTGCGACTGGAGCCACCTCTCGTCGTTGGACATGTCCGAACCGGCGGCGCTAGAGCCAGGTCCAGTGTCGCTTTGCCGTCCGCGGCGAGCGTGCGAGGGGCCGTCGTTGACGGGCGACGGGCCGTTGTGCGGGGGTGCATGACGCTCATGACGCTCATAGCCGTCGCGGCCACCACCCTGGTAGCGGTCGTGGGGCTGCTGCGACTGACTCCTCCAGCCGGGGGTGCTGCCGCTGTTAAACGGGGCGCGGACGTTGAGGGTACGGGGAGCAGGCGACGCGGAGCGTGGTGCGCGGAGGAGCTCGTCGTCGCGCTCGCGACACAACTCGGCGAGGGCGAGGACGGCGCGCTCGGGGCGCTGGGTGAGGATACGCGTGGCACGCATAAACTCGCCACGGATGGTGTACAGGCCGTCCTTGGTGACGGTACGCGCAACGTTGTATGTAATCTCGAACGGGTCCTCGATACAGAGACGGTTGCGGTCGCGAGCCATCTCGTTGAGGGCCGCCGACGTCAATGTCGTTGGTCCAGCCCTTGCTCTCCTTGGTCAGGGGGCCTGCGCGGAGCGACAGGACCATGGTGTTGAACTGGAAGTCGTGGCTAAAGTAGCGGAAAAAGTCGATCAAAAGCTCGCCAACGCTCTCAAAGTTGACAGACGACCATTCTTGGCGGAGCATCTCGACGTCGTCGAAAAAGTAGACGTTGCGGCCCTCGAGCATCATCTCCTCCTCGGTGATGGGGCGGACAGGTGCGATGCGTTGCAAGTTGGGCAGCACAGGCGGCTGCTTGACATGCACCAGGAAGTACAGCACCATGAGGGTGATGCCGTCTGTAAATGGTTTTAGCGTTCACTCTCCCCACCACAAGCATGTGCCACACAACTCACAAGACGACAGAGTGCCACGGTACGGCGAGTTGATCCTGCGACGCTTGGCCCAGACCTTGAGGAAAAGGACGAGGGTGCGGACACGCGCAGGGTCAATGGTCGCATAGGTGAGGAGCAGACGAGTGTTCTCGATCGCTAGCCTGTTCTCAATGCCAATGTCGCATGCAATGCCTGGGTAAAAGCAAGTGGTCAGCACACACTTTTGAAATTTGGGAGAGAGGGCATTTTGGGTCGTTTCCGCGCCCGACTTGGGGATTTCAGGAACAAACGAAGCAGAGAAGCACGACGACAAGACGCGGCTGCCAGGACGCGCGACTTGGGCATGTGCCCAGTGGCTAGTGCCGGCCCGCCCGCGCTCGGCACCGGCCAATTTGGCAAAGCACACAGCCAGCGCAGCGCTGGCATCACCATCACCGTGCTGCTGCTGCCGCTGCTGCAGCCTCACAAAAACTCACCATATGGGAGGCCGGGGGACGCAGCGAGGTTGAGCTTGATGATCGGTATGCGCGCCTTGGGCAGGGGCTTGACGTCAAAGTTGGTTTCCTGGACAAAATTAGTTTCTTTCTGGACCCTCACGACGGCGCGCTCTCGTCGCTGCTCAGCTCACCCTTTCGAGGAGGTCGCCGATCATCTGGACAAACGTCGAGGCATCGAGGCCCGCGTCCGGGTCGTCGATGAGGACCACGAGGTCCATGTCTGGTTGAAGATGTGAGCAGGTTGCGATTGATGGAACGAGGTCTCGAGAGGCCGCGATGTGCTACGTACCCGAATTCCGCAGACCAAACGAGTTGCAGCTGCTGCCAAAGGACAGCAAACGGGAGCTGGGCTCAATCGTCTTGATGAGCTTCTCAATGAGCGTGCGCACCCTTTGGATGTCAGCAAAAGAAAGAGGCAATTCACAGAACGCTCATGCGTGTGGTTTGCACCTCTGAGCGGTGACCGGACAGCGCCGATCGCGCACAAAGGTGACTGTACCCCGTCTGGAGCTACTCACTCCTCTTTGATGGTGAGCTCCTCGCTCGTGGGGAGGAGCGGGAGGACAAAGGAGAAGAGCGACGTCGAGAGGTCGCTCAGGAAGCGACGGTGGAGGACGCCGGGATGCATGTTGGGCAAAGGCGCTGGGGTGTGGTGGTGGTGCTCGCCGATGGACGTCGGAAAGGGGGGAGGGGCGGGGGGGGCACAAGGTGCAGCAGCGGGGAGAACGCTGGAGCTAAAGCTTGCACGCAGGCGTAAACTGTAGCTGTAGCTTTAGGCAGCTGCTTTTAGGGATGGCTGCAGGAGGGGTGTGAGCTGGCGGCGTCCTATGCAGGTGACAGTGGACGTGACGGGTATGTGTGCGCGACGGGATGGAGTTGGAAAGGAATGAGGTTCAAAGGACGGGCGACGGGGGGAGGGGGAGGGGGCACGCGCGTGCAGCGGCGCGGCGGCACGCGGCACACGCTGCTGCACGATTTTCGCCCGCACCGCCCAATGTACAACGAACATGAGTGGCTCGACTGGCTCCCAAGCTTTTAGGAACCACATGTGCCAGGCCATGCACCATGGACAGCTTTGGGTGTACACAGTCTACCTGTAGCATGGCATGTGCAGGCCACTTGCACGACGGCGCAACAATGGTGCGTTGGCCGTAACCCGCGACGAAAACTCACCTGGCGCAAAAGCGCGTTCTGGGCGGCGTACAGCTAAAGGACCGGTGGCGCCTTTTGACTTTTGGTGAGAGCTGAACGCGGGGACCGTCGGCGGCGCTGGGGGGTGGAGGAGAGGGGAGGGAGGGAGTGCGCCGGAACGACTGTGGTGCGTGCGAGCTGTTGACGTGCGGGGATGAGTCGAGCGTCAAACCGTGAGTGTTTGGGTATGCTACGGACGGCAGAGGGAGACTTTGTGGAGAGATCTCCACCGTTGTTCTGTGTGTTCCTTCCTGCGGCCGCCACTTTTGTAATTATTGGGCAACCAGGGGCGCATTAGAAAAAGTCCAGCGTGCCAGCGTGGGAGAGTAATCGAAAGCGGGCTAATCCTAAGCCGGTGGCCTGTGGAACGTGGAAACGGCATCCTAAAATTGAAACCCATCTCGCTCGCACCCGTTTTCTAATGTCCGACGATGTTGTAAACCCTGTCGCGCCTGTCGCGGCCTGTCCTCCTGTCCTGCAAATTCCCCCGCCTAGCCTATACCCCGCACGCCTGGCTGGCAGCGGGCAGAGCATTCATGATCCAGTCCCATTCATCTATACGCCGTGTTTATGCAGAAGGGGGTCATACCAAAAAAGGGGAGGGGGAATAGCTCTAAGTGCACGAATAAAAAGTCCATGTGCCTACAAAGAATAGTTCGAGTCGTCCAATCTTTCTTTTTAAAGAGCTTGGGAGGGGGATGTCGTGCCACGGGGGTTGGCGGTAACATTAAAAGTCGTGCGAGGGGGGTAGTAGTGGGCGTTGGGTAGTAGACTTGCGACAGTGACGTGGTGTGGTTTTGGAATAGCAAAGACTGCTGGGTATGATGGTGCTTATGCGCCGCGAGCACGGTCCGAGCCAGAAAGGAGCGACTCGTACAGTCCGCCTGCCGACGTTTCGTTGCGCAGCTGGATCATGTAGATGATACCAGTGCGCATTCCACGGTCGGAAATCTCGACGGCGACTCCGGTACGGCCTACACGCTCGACGCCGTCGGTGAGCACAATGGTCGAGATGAGCATGGCCTTGCCCGAGCTGTTCTCGACCACCAGCTGCTTGACGTTGCGCGCCTTTTCGACATAGAGCTTGAGCTTGCCCTGGCCGAGCGACTTCCACTGGCCGTGACCCTGTTGGAGGAACACCTTGCACTTCATCTGCGCAGAGATGACCGCGGGGCCGGTGAGCTGCGTGACCTCCTCTTGGACGGGAGATGCAGGCGGCGAAATGTCGTCCTCGTCGTATCCGCCTCCGCCAACGGGGCTCATGATGGACGGCGAGGTCGAGGCCGAATACTGCGAAATGGCAACCAAGCGCGCCGACGGCATATCGGGCGCGCGGAGGGAAAGCGGTTCGGCCGATCGCGAACGAGGAGGCTGCGACATGTGCTGCTCGCTGGATCCAGCGGGGTAGACTCCCGTGTCTGAATAGTTGGTGACCGCCCGGGCGTGTGGTGGGAGCGGCGGGAGGTCGTTTCTCATCGTACCACCAGGCCCCCAGTAAGACCAGGGCCAGGGCCTTGACCAGGGCGCCCGGGCATGGGGTGCTGGACAGGCTGGCGCTGAGCTTGAGGTTGGTACATGTGGTGGCCGTGATGGCTTCCAGATGGCGGAACTGGCAGCGAGCCGGAAGAATGAATGGACGAGTGAGAGTCAACAGACATGGTTGCCGACATGGGGCTGCGTGGCATGCCTCCAGCCAGCGAAGGGTCGGACATGTTGCCCATAACGAGACCTGGAACGCCAGGCTGCGGCTGGCTCCGCGGGCCAGGCATCGCCTGCCCTTGCGCCACATGGCTTGGCATCCCAGAAGGACCTGATGAAGGTCCTCTGTGCAGGCTCGCGCCACGGGTTGGCGGACCAGGCTGCTGCTGTTGGGGCGGCTGTGGGGCCTGCTGCTGAGGCCACGTTTGTCCTGGCTCCAGAGACATTTTCCTCATCAGTGACACTGGAGGTTGCTGATACTGCTGCTGCTCCAGGTGCGGGCTGCCCATTGATTGTGGGCTGCCCATCGTTTGTCCTGGCTCGAGGGACGCTTTGCGGACAGGAAGTGGCCGTTGCTGTTGCTGCTGCTGCTGCTGCTGCTGCTGGTATTGCTGCTGATGTTGCTGGTATTGCTGCTGATATTGCTGCTGTTGCTGCTGCTGCTCGAGGTGCGGGCTCGAGTTTGCCGACGGACCGTTGGACAGCGGACTCAATGGGCTGGGGTAGCGCATGGGAGGGGCCCCAGCAAGCGGCGAGCGGCCTTCAACCGGTGACAAGAGCGGGGTTCCGCGCTGCGAACCTCCAGGAGTCAGCACAGCACCAACTTAGCTCACTCTATATATAGGTCGCCAAACTCACCAGTAGACGCAAACTCGACTGTGTCGGTGAGATTCTTCATGATTGTGTCGCGCTCAATCTCCGACTCGGCATGGAAGACAAACGTCTCCTTGCGCATCACGGTGACTGCGAGAACGTTGCTCTGCTGGCCCTCTACCACGGCGAGGTGTTTGCCCGCCAGCGGAGGGTAGTCCAGCCACATTTCAGGCATGGGCCCACCCTCTCCCACGCGGCCCGGCTGCTCCCGAGCCACCTGCTGCGCCTTGGCCGCCTTCTCGCTCGCCTCCATGCGGTCGGTGATGAGGAAGAGGTCGGTAAGGATGAAGATGTGTGCGCGGCGATGCACGATCTGCTGGCCGGTCGAGGACGGGGTAAAGTAGACCGTGACGTCGTGCGAGGAACGCAGCTGGCGGCTGTAGCTGAGCGACGCTGGGTTCATCTGCAATTTGCATTTCTATGACGGTCAGTTGGGACACCTTGTGCATGAATGAATGACTCACGCGTGGCTGCATGTTGAAGAGGTCAATGGTACGCTCAGTGTCAATCCGCAGCTCCAGGTCCTGGATGGGGGCAATAGGCGAAGACGGGCCGGTGTTGATGGTAATGTTTGGCGCACGTCCAGGCGACTGTGTGGTGATGCTGGAGGCGGGTGAGGTGGCCGAGGTGGGCGTGCTGTCGACGCGGCTGTTAAACCCAGAGAGGCTGTCTCAGTCAATACTGTTCCACGACCTCTGTTCGCGCTCATACTCACACTGACTGGGTCTCCACCGAGCTGTCGTGGGCCGAGCTGGTCTGGCTGGTGGCACGGGGCTTCTCGTTGGGCCAGCTCTGCTCGCGAGGACCCGAAGTGGCGACAGACGGCGTGGGTGGGACCGAAGAGTCATCCTCTGCCACATCAAACTCGAGCCTAGACTCGAGCTCTGCAAGCAGCGATTCGAGACGCTGGTTGGCAGTCTGCAGCAGCCGGTGGTCACTGCGGCCCTCGGTGGTGCTCTTGAGGAGACGCGCATAGAGCTTCCGGTAGTACCTCAGGCGGGTGTAAGGAAGGATGAAGAACGCGTCCAACGACCAGCGCTCAAGCGGTGGGGTGGGAGGGCATGTCCCAGACACGTCGTCGAGAATCTGGGGCAGCAGCGTGTTGCGTGTAACAGGCGGGAAAGAGTCGAATCCGGTCACGTAGATTGTAACGTAGCGTCCGTATGACGGTTCAAGGTCGTCGATCTGAGAAGCGGTTAGCATCGACAACGTGTGTGTGTGTGTGTGCTGGTCATGTCTCTCTCACCCATCGCATGAGCAGGTCGCCAAGTGCTTTCGGGTTCTGGGGGTTGTTCCCAATGTCCTTCAACCTCTAGAGAAAGATGTCAGTGGTGTCATTTGTGCGCGCAACACTCCGCTCCCGGGGTCGGGTCGATAAACGTGCGAAAACGTACCACTGCAAACGCGCGGTTGGCGCGGTACACGGCCTCGACGCAACGAAACATGGCGTCCAGCTTTGCGGGCGGAAGGTCCTTTCTGGACCATGCTGCTGCGACTCGCTGAGAGAGGACTTGTCAGTATGGCTGGTAGCGCAGTGGGTCTGTGGCCGTTACACGTACTCGAATGACCAGGGTCAACTGCTCGCCATACACCTTTTCGGTTTCAACCAAGTCGATGAGCGGGTTGCGCTTGGCGATGGACTCGGAGTCCTCCGAGACAGACCTCTGACGGTCGACGGGGATGTAAGGCTGCGGCATGGCCTGGGGCATAGGCATGGGCATGGGCATGTCGTGTGTGACTGGAGGTGGGCCATAGTTGCTGGGTTGAATGGTCCAGTCATCCCTTTGTGCAGAGCCCTGGTCGATGTGATCTGTGCGGGGCTGGGCACTGGGCGGTGCTGCAAAGTGCTGGGGATATGGTGGCCGCGAGGGTCCCGCGGCAGGCTGGTAAGACGCTGCCATTGCGGGTGCTTGCATGTGGGCCGGTGTGCAGCCGTGCAAGGTCGGCGGCGCGGGTGGTGGTGGGTGGGTGGGTGGAGTGGAGTGGTGGAGTGGAGGAGAACAGGAAACTAGTGTGTGGGGTGGGGGGGAACAAGAGACTAGAGAGAGACCACACTGGGTGTGGGTGTTGTGGGCGCGCAGAGGTGCCAGAGAGCCGGAACCAAAAAACGCGCCTGGAACACGGCGCGCAGGCGATGGCGTCAACACCTTGCACCTGTTTGTTGGGTCTCTCGTTTGGGGGCGCGGAGAGAACGGAGGCAGACGACAGCGACAGCGGCGGCGGCGGCGGCGGCAGGCCTGGAGCGTGCAAGCGGGCGCGCGGACGCGTGCGGTGGGTCCGAGAAAAGGGCCAAAATCCCACCACACCTGTTTCCTGTTGTTGCCTGTTGGAATTGGCGCGTGTTTGTATGGTATTTTGGGTTTTTTTTGCACACTTCCGCGGTATTGACCATCAGGTTTCGCCTGATCGCTAGTGATCGCTTGGTCGCTTGGTTGATCGCGGATACACCCAGGCCGCCGAACAAAGGGGAGGCATGGCGTGGAATGCCACTCGACAACGTTGCTGACAAGGGGGTGCTCGGTACACACACATGCACGCATGTACTGTACGCCTAGAGTGTCTCTGTGCATATGGTTGTTCATCGGCCTGTGTTATCGGGCTCTGTGTGTGCCAAACACGGCCGCCGTCCTCCCATCCCCTTTCCCGTTCTCCCCTACAGCGGCCCGCGCTCGAGGAAGAGATCTCCTGCCCGCCCACGTTGACATTAGAATTGGGGTCGAGCTGGTGGCCTCGTGTTTTTGCATGCATACATGCATGCCCAACAACGCACACCCCGGATCCCCGGACCGCATTGCCCCACAGTACCACCGTTGCCCGTTTCTTCTCTGTGTACCAGCAACCATTGTAGCATTGTGTATGTACGAGCAACAGTGTAGTGTGTACCGCTGTGTACCGTGTGTGTACCGCTGTCCTGAGTGGCGCCCAAAAAGGTAAAAGAAACCGGCAGGCCGGCGGCCGCGGCGCAGGACGTGGGGTACGTGGGACGCACGCGGCCCCTCCAGTGCGGGCACGAGGGCATATGCGATGCAGAGCGGTTACATGCTGCTGCTGGCTGCTGCCACGACTGAAACATATTTCCAGAGTGAGGCCAGTCAGGGCGGGACGGCCATGCGGCCAGCCAAGCAAAAGTGCGTGTGAGGAGTGTGCCGTCAGTTGGGACACTGCACATCGTCGCTTCCTGGTGCCTACATCACTCGGGCGATCTGGCTCGCTCTCTCTCTCTGGTCTAGTTGATCTGTCTCGAGAGCTCGCGTGGTTCCTGTGTTGCTCGCTAGCTGGGATCCAAAGAACATCACCAGACAGGCCAAGCGGGGTTGTATGCTGTATTATTGTTGCAACAAGGCTCTCTCGTCCTATGTGGGTCCTCTATGGGATATCCATAAACAAACGTTTTATGAAGGGAGAGGAAGGCCTCCCCACCCCCCCCCCCTCCCTAGAAACCTCTTCCAAAGGAACCTGCAAGCTGCCGGCTCGCTCGCCTGATATCGCCTGCCTGTCTTCGGCAGAAAGAATTCTCCGAGTGGCGAAAAGCACAACGAGATGCATCAAGCGTGCATCGTATGCGTAGGCCCTGGGGGGACAGAATCCAGCACGACCGATACTGGACGACTAAATGACGTGTCGTGAATCCTATCAGATCATGAAGCCGGACTTGGAAGTCCCACCCAAAAGACCCACGGGCGGTTGCGTCTGGCGCGCAGCCGCCGCGCAGCCGTAGCCGGACGCGGGCAGACGCTGGGTACGCTGGACGACGATACGAATAATGTGAGGTATACTAGGCACCCCCTCCCCCCCTAACGCAAGCTATAGCTCGACGGCGAGATCTCTCCATCGCTCTCGTCTTCTCTCTTCTCAACCACCTTTGCCACCACCATCGCCATGCCGCCCGACCCACTCAAGGGGCCTTCCCCACCTGTATCCACAGACAGCGGTCGTTCACTCCGCTCCCCTCAAAAGCCACAGACACCTCGTTCTACACGCTCATCCGCCTCGGCGACCTCAAAACCAATGCACTCCCACAACGAAAAGCCACCGTCCTCGACAACCTCGCGCCAGTCACCCCAGCGCAAAGCCGACGCTCCTCGCAAGCGCAAGCCCACATTCGTCTCCTGCATCACCTTTCCGGAGAACATGCCCATGCCAGCGCCCGCAGTCAAGGAGGAAGGCGAGCCACAGCGCAGCCAGCGCAAGTCAAAAGTCGACGCTCTTAACAAGCTTGATCGGGCGGGTACGCCCACGACGGTGGCGGCTGGTCCCACTGCGACATCCTTTGTTCCACCACCACCGCCGCCAGCTGGACCATCCGTCACTCGCAACCCACTCAAACGTCTGCGTGTCCCCAACCCGCCCTTTGACCTGGCCTCGGTGCGCACTCGTGCTCCTCCCGGCGTCGACGACGGCGACCACCCAGGCCCGAGCCATGAGCCCCGTGCGTTCGACTTGCCAACATGTCCGACCTATCACCCGACGCCCGAGCAGTTCCGCGACCCGATGGCATACGTCGAGAGCATCTCACCCGAAGCCAAAAAGTATGGTATCTGCAAGATTGTCCCACCCGAGGGCTGGCAGATGCCGTTTGAGCTCGAGACCGACCAGTTCCGCTTCACGACACGTCTGCAGCGTCTCAACTCGATCGAGGCCGCGTCTCGCGCCAAAATCAACTTTCTCGAGCAGCTCAGCATGTACCACAAGCAGCAGGGAGATGCCAAGGCCCACATCCCTATCGTGGACCACCGGCTCGTCGACCTGTGGCGACTGCGCAAGGAAGTGAACAAGCTCGGTGGCATCGATGAAGTCAACCGTCTCAGAGCGTGGACCAAGATCACCGAGATGCTTGGCTTCAACGCGGCATCCATGCCCCAGATCAAGTCATCATACACCAAGATCATTCTTCCCTTTGAAAACTGGGCTTTACGAGCAAAGTCATATCCCGAGTCACCCTTGACTCCGCTGCCAGGCAGTGCGAACGGCAAGCCGCCTCCGGGCTCGGGAGTCCAGGCGACGCCGGATACGCCCACAGTCGCGGCGACCGGCGGACGTACAGCCGGGATGCGAACCTCGCCACGCGGGCGCATGTCTGCGCTGGCTGGCGGCCCAGGCGGATCGGCACTTGCTGCTGTGATGACTGCTGCCGACAACCAGCCAGAGGCAGGCCCATCAAACTCATCAGACTCGGGCCTCGCCGCTCCGATCCGCATCAAGGTGCCAGTGATCCCATCCAGCCAGCGAAGCACTCGCAGCAGCCAGAGCAGTGACTCGGAGCTCACGGAGCTTAGCGAGGAGGAGTCGACACGCACAGGAGGATCGCAGACATCTACCCCTGAACAGCCAACAAAGTACGAAAAGGGCGACGTAAGTGACACCGGGCAACGAGCCAAGCCGCAGCGCAGCAGCAAAAAAAGCTAATCGCCTCGTAGGTATGTGAAATCTGCACATTAGGCAACAATGCGCCAAAGATCCTTCTCTGCGACGGATGCGACCGAGGTAAGTGTGGTGGCGATGCATACGGATGGTGGTTGGGTGGCCCTGTCCGCATCCGTCGGACCCGCCTAAGGTACAGCTTGGGGCTAACTGTTTCAGGGTTTCACACTTTTTGTCTGGACCCCCCACTTCAGGCGATTCCCACCAACGAGTGGTACTGCACGGCCTGTCTTCTTGGTAACGGGGACGACTATGGGTTTGACGAGGGAGAGGAGCACTCCATTCCGAGCTTCCAGGCGCGTGACGCCGCCTTCACCAAAGCATGGTTCAACCGCTACGTGCCCACCCACTCGCCAGCCTCGCCGCTCACGCGCAAGATTGGCAACGCCACCGTCAACGAGCGTGATGTGGAGCGTGAGTTCTGGCGGCTAGTCGAGAGCCAGGACGACACGGTCGAGGTTGAATATGGGGCCGATGTCCACTCTACCACCCATGGCAGTGCGGCTCCCACGCTGGAGACCAACCCGTTGAGCAAGTACGCAAAGGACCCATGGAACCTCAACAACATTGCCATTGTCCGTGACTCGCTCCTGCGATACATCAAGTCGGACATTTCGGGCATGACTGTCCCGTGGATCTACGTTGGGATGCTCTTCTCGGCGTTCTGCTGGCACAACGAAGACCACTACACCTACAGTGTCAACTACAGTGAGTTTGGCATATCCCCGTACATGTGTGGCTGACACTGCGCAGTGTTCTGGGGCGAAACCAAGACATGGTACGGCATTCCCGGCGACAGCGCCGAGAAGTTTGAGGAGGCGATCAAGAGCGAGGCGCCAGAGCTCTTTGAACGCCAGCCGTCGCTTCTGTACCAACTCACCACGATCATGAACCCGGGACGGCTGCAAGAGGAAGGCGTGCCCGTGTACGCGTGCGACCAGCGACCAAACGAGTTTGTCATCACCTTCCCCAAGGCATACCACTGCGGCTTCAACCACGGCGTGAGTTGAAGTGCCAGAGAGCGTTTGACAACTGACAATATCTAGTTGAACTTTAACGAGGCGGTCAACTTTGCGCTGCCGGACTGGCTTGCCCTCGGCTGCGAGTCGGTCGAGCGGTACAGCTTGCACGCCAAACCTTCGGTCTTTTCTCACGAGGAACTCTTGATCACCATTACGCTCTACTCGGACACGATCAAGACGGCTCTGTGGCTGCAGGACAGCCTGCGACTCATGGTCGAAGACGAGTCGGCACGACGGAAAAAGTTGCGGGCGGCCCTCCCTGACCTTGTCGAAACGCTTAGCGAGGAGGACGTTCCCGAGGAGGAGTACCAGTGCTACGTGTGCAAGGGCTTCTGCTACCTAGCGCAGATGACCTGCTCGTGCACCAAGCTCGTTTCCTGCCTGGAGCACTACGACTTGTTGTGCTTGTGCCCGACCGCGAAGCGGACGCTGCGCAAACGCTACTCGGAGAACCAGCTGGAGGACATTCTCGACATTGTCGTGGCTCGCGCTGCCCAGCCTGATCAGTGGAGCAAGCGCGCCGACGCCGCTCTGGCTGTTGCCCGCCCGCAGCTCAAAACTATCCGCCAGCTCGTTGCCGACGGAGACCGCATGCCCCACGACCTGCCCGGACTGGAAGACCTCCGTGCGTTCCTCGACCGCGCCAACGCATGGGTCGACAAGGCCACTGCCGTCTGCACCCGCAAGAGCACCGGCCGCCGCCGCAAGGGCCGGCAGAGTGAGCCTACTGCCACGGTACTCGATGACGACGACGTGGACCGCAGTGCTGTCGCGATCAACGCGCTGCTTGACGAGGCCAGCAAGCTGGCCTTTGACGCCCCCGAGATTCTCCAGCTGCGCCAGATGATGTCCTCCCTCGACGGGTTCCGGGAGCAGGCCAAGGCGATCCTGGCGACGTCGGACCTGGACCTCGACTATGAGCAGTGCAAGACTGCGCTCATCCTTGGCCAGAGCCTGAACGTCGAGCTCCCCGAGGTGGCTGACCTCACCAAGATTGTGGCTCGCCTTAGGTGGTACCACAAGGTCGAGGAGGAGGTTGACGACCGTACATTGCAGTACGACGACATTGTTGGCCTCCTCGAGCAGGCCGACGAGTACGAGGTGCCGCCACACCACGCCGGTGTGGTTGAGCTGCGCCGTCGCGAGAAGAAGGGCCGCGAGTGGAAGGAGGCTGTCGACCAGCTCCTCGCCTCGCCCAAGATCTCCATCGACGCCGTGTCAGCCCTTATCGAGGGTCAAGAGTACACTCCAACGTCCGTTGAGACAATGCGCCAGCTGGAGAACATTCGCAAGACGGCGCAGAGCTGGCAGGCTACCGCGTCCAGCTTGCTGCAATCGCAGGGCACTGTCGGCTCGGCCACGCGTCTGTGCAAGGCCGTCCGAACCGCTTCGGGCCCCCTCAAGCGCATCGACATTCCCGAGATTGCCGACCTGCAAGCTGAGATTGACTTTAACAGCAAGTGGCTCGCTGGCGTCGCCAAGCACCTCGGTGTCCAGGTCAACAAGGTCCACACATCACTCACTAACCTCGTGCGCGAGATTGAGGACCACCTGGCGATTGACGACGACTACCCCAATGGCCACCACGCGTGTTTCTGTCGCTCGGCGCCCCAAGGTCACATGGTGACCTGTGGAACGTGTCTCGGCGAGTACCACCCCAAGTGTGTCGGCATTACAGTCAAGTCTGCGTCAGGCATTGCTGCGGCCGCGCGCAACTTTGAGTGCCAGATGTGCCAGCACTTGCAGTACGACGACCGACCGTCGTTCAATGACCTCGCGCACTATGCCGACCCCGTCAAGTGGGACTTTGTCCTCCGTCCATCCGAGGTGGACTTGCTCGACTCGACGCTCCAGTCTGTGGTGCGGTACGCGAGCCTCGTGGTCCCGATCATCGACCCGTTACGGCCTGCCGCCAAGCCGACGCTCCAGCAGATCGGCCACCTGTTGCGTAAGATCTGGACACTTCCCGTCCAGCTCGACGCGGTCAACGTCGCGACCAAGGAGCACGTCATTTTCGAGGACTGGCTGTACCGCAAGATGCGCGACACTGTCGACGGCGGTCCGGCGACCAAGTCGACCAACACCCGTTCCCGTGCACGCAAGCCAAAGTTTACCTTTACCAAGGCAAACCCCCATACGTTTAGCTGCCTCTGCACCGCCGAGCCGCTCGACCACTTGCTCACTGTCGTGTGCTCCAAATGCGAGCAGGGCTTCCACCTCTCGTGTGCGCAGGCGCCTATCAGCGTTGCCAACTCGACGTCGCGGGGTGGGTGGCGCTGCCCCTTCTGCACCGTCAAGAGCGGCAAGGCTCCCCCCCGTGGTCTCGACCTGCGCGTGCAACTGTCCGACAAGATCGGTACCCAAGAGTATGTCGACTGGCGTAAAGTGCTGTTCACGTATTCCGAGGACCCCATCCCCGTCATCTTGCCCGACAACCCTGCGTGCATCACCCTCGAGGCGACTCGCTTCCAGGGCCCCTCGTTGCCAGACAACTTTGAGCGTCCAGTCTGGACAGAGGCTGAGGAGACTGACGGACGTCGCAAGCGCCGCAAGACGGACTCGGTCCTTCTCCCTGCCGTCGGTAATGGTAGCGTCGCTGGGCCGTCGAGCGCGAGCCCCAGCCCAGTCGTCAAGCCCATGCTGGCGCCCCCGCCTGCGCATGCCGCTCCTCCTCCACCGCCACACCAGCTCTTAGCCCCGCTCAGCCCTGCACCCTCGCACTCGTCAACAGCGTCGTCGTCGTACCACCCGGCACCCAACCAGCCGGCGCAGAACGTGCGTTCCAACGGACGCTTGTTCTACCCCACCCACTCGATCGTCCCGTGGTCCAACTCGAACATGTTCTCGCAGTTCCAGCTGAACGGTAACGGCTCGGGCTCTGCCTCTGGCTCGCCCCCTGCCGGTGCGCCCAGCGCGCCAGGCGCGCCCATGCACGCGCGCTACCCCAGCTCGGCGTCGCCCCCTTCCCACCACGCACCCGCACCGTACCCCGGTGCGTCGTCGTCGCGCGCCCAGCCAGTGACCGCCACGGCCTACCCGACCGCACCCGGTGCCGCGCCGTACCCGACACACGCTATGGCTACGGTCCCCGCAAAGCGCGCGTACGCCGACGCGGCGGCGGACAGCCTGCACCCGGCCGACGCGTATGCCGACACCCTCCCGCCGCCGGCCAAGCGCTCATCTCATGCCAGCCCTTCGTCGCGCTCGCCTCCTCAGTACGAGTGAATAGTGGGCCCGACGGCCAAAATTGGGTTATTTTAGTTTATTATTGTTTCTCTTCCACCTTGCTCGTCCTCCCCCCCTTTTTTTGTCTCTTTCTCCTGTATTGACTGAGGAATGGATGCATTGTACCTGTAGCAGACGCGCCGGTACCAGTACCAGGGGGCAAGGGCTATGGAGAGGGTATGTTGTTCCTTTGTTTTCCTCTCTTATTCTCTTCTTTTCTACAAACTACTCGGGCCACCTATGATGACTGAATAGCGTTGTCGTCGTCGCCGCCGCCACGCGCCATGAGGAGGTCCTCGGGGTGCTTGTCGCTGACCATGAGGTGCGCTTCGGGTACGATACGGTTCTGCGAGGCAATGTCGACGTCGTGCGTGACCTTGGCCTCAAAGTGGAGGGTCCACGAAGGGAGGAGCTTGCGCGCCGACACCTGGTCCGAGGACAGCGGCGTGCCGTACGTGAAGGGTGCGGTGAAGAAGAAGCAGCCGAGCACAAGCGACGAGAGAACGGCAAGGACAATGAGACCGTTGCGCGGGACGTACGCACGGTGGGCCGGGCGGAGACGAGTGCGCAGGCCAGCAGCCGAAATGGGGTAGTTGACCGCCTCGACGAGGACAAAGTTGAGCACACTGCCGGCAACAAGGGCCGAGGCGAGATGCGCAGGGAGGTAGTGGTGGACGAAACGTTGGCGCTCCATGGTGTAGAAGGGGAAGTAGTGGAAGGCCCATGCGCCGACGAAGAATCCAGTGTTGCGGTACAGGCGGTTGCGGACGTCCTCCTCGATAGGCTCAACACCGCGACGGCGGGCGAGGAGGTCGGCGCCGACGACACCGATGAAGATGGACAGGGCAATAGAGCAGATCCACCAGTCGAGGAGGTTGCCGACCATGTAGATCTGCTGCTGCTGCTCGTTCTCGGTCCAGAACGACACGCCGTTCAGGCAGAATGGCCATTCAATGGGAGTCGACGCGTAAGGGTGTGACGACGAGAGACCCGAGTTGTGCTGGAGCATGAGGATCTGCAGCTCAAACCACTTCTTGAAGAAGTTCATCTTGGCGGGCGTCTTGGGCTCAACCTGGGCGGTGCGGTTGCGGAAGTCGATGCCTTGGCCGTCGGCGATAATCTCGCCACCGTACCACAGAGTACTACGCTCGGGGGCATTCTTGTTGCCGTTGACCTCCTGCTGGCCGGAGGCCCAGTCGGGCAGAGCGTGCTTGTGGGTCCACAGGAAGACGCGAGTCTTCATGTGCAGGACCTTGAAGTGGGACGACAGAGTCTTGATGGCCTCGCCGTCGTGCGCGTCGGGAACCAAGAGCTGGAAGTAGGTCTCCTCGACGCGCTCAGTGTCGTCGCGGTTGATCGTGGTAAACTCCTGGTTCGTGGGCATCGACGGGGAAGCGACGTCATGGGTGAGAAGGAGCGTGTTGGTGCCGACGTGGAGGAACTGGACGATGTCGGCGTGGCGGACAACGCGACCACGGCCATGGTCAGGAATGTCGTGAGTAGGGATGACCTGCCAGTGGTTGTTGGTGTCGTTGTGCGGGTAGCAAGTAACCTGCTGGCCCTGCGACGAAATACGGTTGTCAGGGTAGCGGAGGGGGTACTTGTCCTCGTGCGAGTGGAGCATCTCCTTGGTGTCCTTGTGAACCAAGGTGATGGTGTCATAGTAGCGGACCTCCTGCGAGTTGAGGAGAAGCTCGTTACCAGAAAGAGTCTCCTGGAACTGAGGCGACATGAAGGTGTCACCGGGTCCAGAGTACTTGAGGATCTTGAAGTGGACCCAGAAGAAAGAGAGGTAGAGGATGAAAGGAATGACGATGAGGCCAATGGCGCGGTAAACAAAGTGACGCCACCAGTAGGACATGCTGAAGCCGCGCCTGACGTCGAGAATGCCCCAGAGGTCCCAGAGGACAGCGGCACCGACA
Organism: Apiotrichum porosum; assembly: GCF_003942205.1. Classification (NCBI taxonomy): domain Eukaryota; kingdom Fungi; phylum Basidiomycota; class Tremellomycetes; order Trichosporonales; family Trichosporonaceae; genus Apiotrichum; species Apiotrichum porosum. Next base: position 1,413,125 of record NW_021167110.1, on the reverse strand, counting down.
GTAAGGAATGTGAACAGGCCGACCATCTTGCAGCCCAGAGTGCACGCGAGGGAGGCTCCGGTGGCCAGCATCCAGAACCACCACTCGCGGGTGAACTCGCGGTAGCGCATCTGGTGGAACTTGACATAGCAGAAGAGCGAGCAGGTCATGAAGAGGACAAGTGCAGCGTCGAGGAGGATCAGACGGGTCTGGGTGACGTGGCCGTTGTCTGCCGGTCAGGTTTCGTCTCTGCGACACCTGCTCGCTCGCTCGCTACTCACCAAAGAGAATAAGGAAGGCGGAGAAGGCAGAAATGGCAATGGGGTAGCCACTCTCGCGCATGATGGCGTACACAAGAGGGATCGTAGCCGAGCCCATGATAGCGATAAACGAGCGCATACCGACGTAGGGGACGTTGGACTCTGTGTAGCTGTCACCAATCGAGGTGAAGCCAAAGTTGCCATCGTAGCCGACAAACCAGCCCGCAAGCGCGTTAAGCATCTTGGCCAGGGGCGGGTGGACGTCAAAGTAGTACTCGCGTCGCAGGTACTGGCTAGCAAAGCCGCCAAAGTGCACCTCGTCAAAGACAACCTGGTCCGGGTGACCGATGCCCCAGAAGCGCACGATGGCTGCGACGACGGTCAACACCGTGCAGACGGCCCAGCTTGTGAGGCGCTCGGAACGGATGTCCTGCGCGCCCACGGCAGGGCGGGGGTCATCCTCGCGGTGCTGCATGGTCAGCCGTGACGTCCTGACATTGAGGAAAGGGGAACGCAAGGCATGCGAGCTGGGTGAGGCATCCGAGCTTGTCTGAGTCTGGCCACTGGGGTGCTGGTGTCTGGTGTGTTGCCTGGCATCGCTCTCCGTGTCGCCGGACACCCCATGGCGTTGTACGCCGGCCAGGTTCAACCATTCCGCCGTCATACTGCAGACGCACAGGCCCGAGATGACTTCCCGATCCAGTGGCCAGTGGAGGGTTCAACGTACCTTCTCATCTTCGCTGTACCGTTCCACCGTGTGTGGAAGAGATGGACTAGCCCCGCGGGGACGCCTGTGGCGCACCTGGACGGACATGATGGTGGATGAAAGAGAAACCAGTGAGAGAATAGAGGTATGAAGTGGACGGCAGGGATGAGCTGTCATTGCCCTGCTGGATCCCGTCGCGTCGCCAAATACGCGCGCAGCAGGAAAAGGCAACGTGGCACTGTGAATCCGGGGCACCACACGCCTTTTTGGGTCGGTCAACCATCCATTATGTGCTGGATACCTATGCATAGCACATAGGCCCTGCAGTGTGCGGTCCTAGGTCTTGTATATCCTTTTTGAGTGCTGCTCTAGTGTGCATGCATAAGCTGTATGTGCAACATTCAATGGGGCTTGTACTCGGCTGCAGTATTGTTGATGGACAACTGCCACCTCCCCCCTCCCGCTTCACTTCTGCGCCGCAGCGGCGTCCGCAGCCTGCAGCCGTGTCCACTCGACCAGTGCGGCCATCGTGAGTCCTTGGCCGTATGGCATGGGGACTAGACGGATGTCTTTGTAGAACTGGATCGTTTCGCCGATTGGCGTGCCATACGAGACGTTGACAACCGTGCCATCAGCTTGGATGTTCGGGAGAATCGCCGCCAGAGCCTTTTGGGCAGAGGGCAGGTAGTGAGCGCGATCCAGCAAGCCCTGTTTGTTAGTCAAGAGCCACCCGCTAGCCGCAAGCAGGCTCACCGTGCGGACACCCATCAGGATACCGGCTGCAAAACCTGCTGTGCCGCTGACCTCGAGATAGGAGGTAGGATCGTCGAGGATGGTATGCCAGAGTCCACCGACGTCCTGGCATTCGAGGAGTGCGTCGACCTGGCGCCTATACGTCGACACCAGGGTACGACGCGTGGGATCGTTCTCTTTCCAGTTGGGGTGACCATCGAGGATCTCCAACAGGAGCGGAATGGCATACGTGATCCAACTGTTACCGCGGGCCCACAGTGCACGCGCAAAGTTGTGGCCTCGACCGTCCTCGGTGAACTGCCAACCATGGAACCAGAGGCCTGACACCGTGTCTTGAAGATAGTGGATGTGGATGAGGCACTGGTACTTTACCTCTTCAATGTATTCAGGTCGATTAAGGAGGACACCGATACGAGCGAGGGGAACAACGGTCATGAAAAGCGTGTCGTCCCACAGCTGATCCTTATTGGGTACGCGGTACGTGACTGGAGTAAGCAAAGTCCAAGGAGCCAAGGTTGGTACCAACTGTGTTGGAATCCGCCTTCCTTTGTCCTTGCAAGCCCGTTCATGGCCCACTCGGCCCATTCTTCAGCCCATGCGCTCCAGCGCTCGTCCTTTACGCGTCCATCAAGCAGGTATGATGAAATCGAGTACAGAGGCGCCATTGTGTTGATGTTCTTCGGGGCGCCCTTTCCGTCCGTCTGCTTCCACTGGAGCTCATACCAGTCCAGCACGGTCTTGAGAGAGTAGGCTGCCTCTGAGGATGATGGACGCGCAGCAGAGTGCTGGTCGTTAGGTCTGGCTCAAGCGCTTCACGCTCGGGTCATGTCACGGAAGGGATGCTCACATTGTACAGCACGGCAAGTGCAACACCCTGGTTCCAGTCCCAAGCTGTCCATTCCTTCTGGTTGATCACCTTCCCCTCCGGGGCTGCAGAGAGTTAGTCGCCGACCTCTAGCCCAAGAATACCCACTGGTGACAATTGCAGTTCCGTCCAGGTCCTTCAGGTGAACCAGTGAATCGGTAAGCAAGCGGACGAGTTCGTTGACTCGTTCCGTCGAGAGCTGGAGCTGGGTTGCGGACATGGCGGGCTGTGATGGCTTGCAAGGGCAAGGAGGATGTCTTAATCAGTTTGATGTACAGATACAACAAATGCTGATGCTGCGTGAGTACAGCGACACCATGGTCAATGTGGGCTGGGACTTCGTTTGAGTATTCGTGCTCTCTCGGCCAACTCCGACGTCCGGCCCGGAGCGGGCCGTGAACTCACACAGTTGTTACTCTGTAGCCCAGGTGGCAATCCGTTGTGTTGCATCGCGACAGCCCAACAACATTAAATTAGTGGTGATGAGTGCTTAAGATGTTGAGAGTAAGTGCAGATGTGCAGATGCATGCCTCGACCCGGCCAGCTGAGCCTAATAACGTGTCGACGGGGTATGGGGGTGGCTAACCTGGGATACCCCTTCCTCGTGGGCGTCAAGTGACCACAAGGCCCCAACGCGTCTGTACGTCTGTACATACGCCTGTGCGTGTGGCGCTCTATGCATTGCGCATTGTGAGAGGTTTGACGCCCTCACGGTTATTGCTGTACTGCATATATCCAGAGCGCGCAGCGCAACTGCTCCAGCCAGGGTTATCCTGGTCGGTCAGATCACCGGGGGCTGTTGTCCGACGAGTCGTCCGTTGGAGGCAGCAATCAGCTCACACTCCTATCCGCCCTGTTCCGTGGAAGCGGCTTATACCTGACATAAGAGTGGGGAAGTGGGAAGGTGGGGACCCAGATTGTCTTCAGGGGGGATGACTAGCTGTCAACCAATACCATACCGGAACTGTGTGGCACGGAGAGGAGGCTAGATCCTTCGCCACAAGGGCTGGTATGTGTATCGTCAGTGTGTGTCGTCGGTTCAGGATATCAGGATAGCGAGTCACTTGGCATTACACAGAGGTCCAGAGGGCACCCGAATAAACGAGGAGCTGCTTGGCACCTGGCACCACGCGTTCCAGGCATGATGGCAACTGCGGTGATCGATGGCAGGTGGGGGACCACGACGCACAGGCGCTCGTTTTCCGCTCCCAAAGGAGGTCCAGAGGCTTGGCGTCCTGGCGCGTCAATCTGAGAAGGCAGGACCAACGCGAGGTAGTGGCGTGCAACGCACCTATTTCTTGGGCGCAATCCAACCCTTCGACACTGTTCGCCGTAAGAGGGTCGGCAGGCCACCTATCACTCGGCTGCAGCGTTCAGTGACATTGAAGAAGAGCTTACAGACTATTTACGATGAATGTCACTGTAAGTCGGTTGAGGGCTTAGAGACATAGATGCGGATATAGTTACCAGGCCAGTTGCAATATTGGACTGTCTTCCTAGCTCATGTTCGGCAAGAGTACCGACTTGGTGCGGCGCAAGACTGATCGGACAGATCAACCATACCATGGAGAATTCCCGTATCTTTTGCCATACGCTCCTCCTGCCGGAAATCCCAAGACCCACTCTGAAGGCGTCTTCTTGAACCCTAAACCATTCTGTCTGCCCACTATCTGACTGACAGCCATTCGAACGCATGGTGATATGTGCTGCACACTATGGGTGCCAAGTCCTCGCCGTTAGGCAAAACAAGGCCGTAGCATCCGTTCACTGATCGCCGCCGATTCGGGCCGAGCGAACGAACCCACTGGTACCTGCCATCAGAGATAGAGGAGATACAGTACGCAGAAGGTGAGGGCGGCTTTGCATCCCGGGCACATGAGGATCGGATGTGACCGAGGGTGGTGGCTGGCCTTCCTGTGGCTCTTTCCAAGTGGCACGACCAGGCACCCAACATCCCGCCATATAGCTAACCAGTCTGGTGTATGCGCTACCGTGTTTCTCCCCACACACCAAGCGCCTCAGTAACCACGCTCCTCAGTCTCAAGGTAGTGCACCAGCATCAACACAACTGTGGTCACAATGACGACCGACGACACGGGGTTTACCTCCCACGACCATAAGGCTGCGGACAAGCCCTTCGATGAGAAGGCCCCCCATGAGACCACTGTGGCCGTCATGGTCCCAGATGACCACCAGTATCTTACCCCGACCGAGGAGGAGTTTGTTACCCTCCGTCGTGTGCCTGCTGCCATGCCGTGAGTCCGTAACCGGGGGGGGGGGGGGGGGGGGGGCATGTGGTGTGGCTTCTCGGCAATGGGGACAAGGAACAAATGTGCTGACGGTTGCCTCGCCAGTCTCGTGGCCATCCTCATGTGCTTTGTCGAATTTACCGAGCGCGCCTCATACTATGGCTGCTCGGGTCCATTCAACAACTTTATCAACAAGCCTCTGCCCGCTGGTGGCTCTGGCACTGGCGCGGTCGCCAAGGGCCCTGCTGGCACTAACCAGTCTGCTGGTGCTCTTGGGCTTGGGTCTGTTCCTGCTTCGGCCCTCGTCAAGATGTTTACGTTCCTTGCGTACATCATCCCCATTTTCGGTGGCATCATCGCCGACACGAAATGGGGTCGCTTCAAGACCATTTGCGTCGGCACCGCCATTGGTGGTATCGCCCACGTTCTTCTCGTCATCCCTGCCATCCCGGCTGTCATCCAACGCCCCGATGGCTCGCTTGGAGCGTTCATCATCTCGATCATCATTCTTGCGTTTGCCACTGGCTTCATTAAGCCCTCGCTTGGACCTCTTCTCTGTGACCAGTCGCCCGTGAAGGTACCGACAATCTCGCATACCAAACAGGGCGAGAGGGTCATTGTCGACCCGACATTGACCGTTGAGCGCTACCTCCTGTTCTTCTACGGCGCAATCAACGTCGGCTCGTGTTTCCAGGTAAGTTGGTCCGCGGGGGTCATTTGTTGTGGTAGGGGTTGTAGGTGGTGTAGCATGTCACCCTACAGTACTCGACTCATCACACTCTTGCTATAACAGACCGCTGACATGCCAGCTTGCCACGCAGTACGCTGAGCGCCTTGTGGGATTCTGGCTTGCCTATCTGTTGCCTGGAGTCCTGTATTGCTGTCTCCCCCTTCTTCTCATTTGGCTCAGCCCACGTCTCGTCAAGATTCCCCCCCAAGGAACAGTCGTTCCTGATGTCTGGCGCGCCTTCAAGATGTGCTGCAAGGACGGTGGCTGGCGCAGGATGGGCCGTGGAGGTGACTCCTTCTGGGACAAGGCCAAGCCGTCAAAGGTGATGGAGAGCGGCCAAGTGGAGCGTCTGCCCAACATTCACTGGGACGACGCGTTTGTGGATGAGATTCGCCAGACGTTCTCTGCTTGCATCACCTTCCTTCTCATTCCCATCTTCACGCTCGCCAATGGCGGCATGGGAAACCAGCTCAACGACATGTCCGTCGCCATGACCCTCAACGGCGTTCCCAACGACCTGCTCAGCACGTTCAACGCCATCACCATCATCGCGTTTACCCCCATTATTACCTACGGGTTCTACCCGCTCATGGAGAAGATGGGCTATCCTATCCGTCCCATGATGCGCATGTGTATCGGATTCCTGCTCTCCACTGTGGGCTGTATCTTTGCCGCCGTCATCCAGGACCGGGTGTACAAGACCTCCCCCTGCGGCAGGTACGCCACGACCTGTGACGAGGTGTCGCCCGTCTCGCTCTGGTGGCAGCTTCCTCCCATCTTCTTCCCAGCTGTCGGCGAGCTCTTTGTGAACGTCACCTCGTTTGAACTCGCGTACACTCGCTCCCCTCACCGCATGAAGGGTCTGGTGTTTGCTCTCGCGCTCTCCAACTCGGCCGTTGCCTCTGCAATCTCCATGGCATGCTCCAAGGCCATTGCCGACCCCAACCTCGTCATCCCCTGGATTGTACTTGCTGTCGCTTCTGCCCTCTGCGCAATCCTGTTCCCGACGTACTTCAAGAACCTCGATGACTTTGACTTCCAGTGGAGCACGGAGGAGAGGGATGCCATCGAGGCTCGTAAGACGCAGCCAAAGGACATCGAGGATAGCGACAAGTACTAGTGGGAGAGTTTCTTTGCCAATCTTGGTGGTGGAGCGAGGGACCAGATGGTGGGGCAGGGGGGTTGTATACCAAGTGATCTAGGCTGCGGTCGATTATTCAGTTGAATTTATGGAATGTGATGGTTGCGAGCAATCAACAGGGTGGGGTATTGGAAAAGAACTGAAGTGGCGCATAGAAGTAACTCACTCTGTTTCCATGACCACCGGTTTAATAAGTGTGGCTCCACTATCACATCCTTGAGTTTGGCATTGCATCCTGGTCACCACAAAGTGGTAATTTCTTTTTCATAATTCTTATGTTACCTGTCACCTTATCAACCTCTACGTCCACAACAGATCCCCTGTCTCCCCATACCTTGCAAGACAGTTCACCTATGCATGACCTAATTAATGCATGACCTTGCTCTTCCTATATGTCTCGTCAACTGCTCAGATCCCAAGCTTAAATACTTCACTTGTCATTGTTCGACCAACCACGCTTCCCCGCAAACAACAGGTCAGTGACTCTCCAAATATGAGGAGTGCGTGTGCTCTACAGTCAGAAAACGTAGTCCTTGCCTTGGGTCTACATAGCTACCAGTGTGGCAACCCAACGCATCCCCGCGATTTCTGCCACGAATATATGTACAACAAACTGCCACACTCTCATGCCAAAGTGGCATTTTGACTTTCAGTCAGGTTTATCCGATAGTGCGACGCCACAAAGTTCTGCTGTCAGCACACAACAGAGGCTATCGGACAGCCGTCGACCACACTCTCACTTAGACGATGTCACTTTGGCGAACTCGCATCCCCCCATTCTGGAACAAGAGTGAGCGCCGAGAATGCAGACTACCTTGGCCGTTGGCTTCCCTCGACGCCACAGGCCCCCGTCCGCCTCAGGTTGCTTCCGGCGACACCTGGGGTGTGCGGAACAAAAGGAACGGAGGACCTAACCAAAATGAACAATGGACGCCTGGAATGTGGCGGGGTGCAGATGCGGGAATAGTGAGGACAAGAAGGCCAGGCCATTATGCATTATGAAGTGGAGCACCGGCGACGGTATGTGGCACGTCTCTGCATTGTTAAGCCGTAACGGCGAGGAATGGCGGCAAGATGTGTAGCCATGTCGACGTGGATGTCCGTGCCGAACCTATAGTGCCAAGTGACAGCCATGTCCGGTGTCACCGCAAGTTTGATGACAGTAACCGCCAGTACCCGCCCATAACCAGTGAGGGACAGAAGTGGGGAGTGGACGTTTCTGGTGTACCTGTCCACAAAAGGGCTGGACTCCACGCGGACCCACAGCATAGCGCGAGGGCGACAGGGTGGGAAATTACGCACTCCTGTAAAGTCGAGGGGCGAGGTTGCGAGAATACGAGGTTTAGGGGAGCCGAATACAGTGCTGAACGTTGGACCCGTCGGCAAGAGCGAGACTACCGCTCCCGGAGCCGCATCGGCCATGTGGGCGCATCAATGCCGGCGGGTATGGTCAGGTCAGTCCCTGTCTCGCACTAGCAGTGACTTTGGAAACGAATATGCCCCAGAGATCCAGATATTGAGGCCCAGATGACAGCATGACGGCAAGGAAGTCGTAGACATGTGCAGACCCTCCTTGTGCTGTAGGCCGGGACTGCAAATGCAATTATGGCGGTGACGCCTATAACGTTATGCCTCACGCATTTGTGGCCCTGGACATCGTCATTAGATGGTCTGGGGTGCTACTACTGCTTCACAATCCGGCTGGAGTGCTGGAGTATGTAGCGGTGCCACCTAACATACGATTGCGGGAAACACACATCCCAAGGCTGACATGATACGAGAATGTCAGCACGTGAGGGACCTGCGTGGTTCGGACCGTCTGTTGCGGAGCCGCCGCCACTGTCACTACTGCATGGCATGGCCCCATCGAGGCCGTTGGCGTTGAGACAGAGGTACAGAGGCCATGTCTGCCATCCCCAAGTCTCCAGTAGGCCCCTCAAAAACAGCCCGCCCCACCAGTTGGTGTCCCAACTGGTAAAGCCGCAGAAAGCAGGCGCGCGCAGCCAGAAAAAAAAAAAGAGAAAAAAGGGACCGTTTACCCGTCCATGTTTCTCAGTTGCGTGTGTGCCTCGAGATTGTTCTCCGACGGCCAGAAAAAAGTTGCAGTCTAGCCGAAGGCTGCAGATCTTGTGTGGACGCCTCGCGACGCCTCTGACGCGGGTGGTACCTCGCCCCCCGGCGCGTGCGGTCAGAGGGACATCCAGGCGCGGTCCATGTCACCTGAGTGTGGCGGTTTCGAGGCGTCCCTGCCGAGTTGCCGATCCGCTGCGTTTGCGCGCATGTGGGCCCTTCCCAGCGATCCAGCGAGATCCAGCGACAAACTCTCCGCGCCTCCAAGCGCCGACGTTCTCCTCCAGCCCACGCATCTCACGGGCCCGGAAGGGGCCAGCACACCGCCGATAACCGGCCGGGCCGGTGATTATCCCTAGTACATGGCGGAATATTTTTGGGCCTGCGCCACCAAAACGAGGCAGATCATCGTGGCGCCCGCACGGTGGCGAGTGGGTCACTGCATCTTGACGAGCACGGCGTCCATTTTATTCCGTCTCTTCTTGGCAGCACACACACTTCCAGCGGCAGTCGGTCCGTCTCCGTAGCTCAACGGGCGGGTGTACATGTCCGCTCCGTACAGCCGCTGATATCGCTGCCTCATGTTAACGGCCTCATGGGTCCATGGGGCGAGCATGTGTATCCCGCCAGGTTATCCCGTGTCTCGGCGTGTTGGGAGCCTGTCGAAGGTTTTTGTGATGAAGAGTGGATGTCGGCAACTCACGCCGCGTCCACCCGTGGGGCATTCAGACACGTCGCGGAGGAATGTAACGGTGTGTCATCGCGGCAAGCAGTGCGTGCTGTGATCGCTGATCATATTGGATCTCATTTGTCTGGGCACTACTCCATAGCCTGCGGGATGATCAGGTCAAGGTCTCTGAATGAGTGATATGAATTCGCCACTAGAAAAACTGTGGACTAGTGCCACCTCAGGATCAACCAAGTGACTCACTTTGGCGATCACGTTGACAGTCTAGCACCTTGCGCATCTCCACCCGTCTGCACGTGTGTGCCCTGTGTGTCTGTGTACGTGTGTTCCGAGACTCACACGACCGGCGCCTGCTTCTTGGTCCGGCCGGTGTCAAGACACCGAGTGTCGGCCTGTTGGCCTCTGCTGGGAGATGGCTGTGCCATGGCGGCGCCACAGCTGCGTTTTGCCATTAGCGTTTAACCCTCGGGGGATGAAACGACTGATCGCGCACTGACAGAGTGTGGACGGCCTGGGGAGTGCTGGACGTGCTGGACGCGTGCTGTGCGTGCGCTTGCCGAGCGGTTGTGCCCATTTTGGGATTACCCTTGCAGCCTATTTCCTTGACGTTCCTTAGATTAATTGCCAGAACTTCAGGGCGGGACGGCATAACTGGCGCCACAGGTATCCGCCATGACGCCGGCGCCGTGGAAGGGGATCAGCGTCGACGTCAGTGGCGCGCGACCAGCACAACGGCGGCCAGGTCCGCATTCCTGCAAAATGGAGTTTTGCGTGGCCAGCGACGCACGCCCGGCGCGCCGGCGATTGTCATTCCGCGTACCCGCGTCTGCTTGACACGTCCGCTGGTGGATCAGTGATCAGTGGCGTTCACACATGTCGAACACGATCCCCCAACAGATGGACAATGGTGTGGCATCGGCTTGCTGACCGGTCCGCGTTTCGGCCTGGAATGTTGTGGAATGGACTTGTACCCTTTTGCCCTCCTTTCCGTGATCCGTGAGCTGCGCGCAGGTGGGAAGCACAAGTGCACTAGTAGACAAAACAAGACAGACGGGCGCGGCACCGACTCCCCTCACCTCGAGCCCCAGAAACACCAGCACAGGGGTAATGGGATGCCTCTCGTCTCCATGTCCTCTAGTGCTAGCAGGCAGCTGCACCACATTGACCGGTGGGCTTGGCAACACCGGTCGGCAGCTTAGGTGTCAGTTGTTTGGCCGAAACACCGTTAAGAGCACATGTACATTCCCATGTGCCCTTGTGGCATAGAGAGGCGTGCGTGCGTCCATGTGTCCTCGCTCTCCTGCCACAATGGTTTTGTCCAGTATGCCAAGCTATTGCTATTCGCACTCGTGCCGGCGTTGAGATTATTGAGAGCACGTTGACTCCTGGTGCGAAGACGTTCCCTTCTTTGGGATGCATAGTGGTTAAGGGCCTAGCGACGCCCGAACAGCCAGTGCACTCTCAAGTCCACTCTGCGTGTCCCTTCTCCCCCACCCCGTCCAGTCCTGAGACCGCGACCCCTGCCCTCCGCTAGCCGGGAAGCCCCCTCCATCATAGGTACGCCCCAGGACTTGGTGGACCCAAATAGCTGGCCGTCCATACGACAGTAGTGGCAACATGCGGACGGGGTGGGACGGCGGTGGGGGACGGCAATGGGCGGACGGGGTGCCGCGCTATTGGGGAGAATTTTCGTGGTACGGTATGCACCAACGGGGCGGGCGGGGCCGTGGTTTCCATCTAAACGCGGGTATGATACATGAGCGACGACGCCAAGGGTGTGCCCAAGTAAAACATGCACGACGACGCGGGCCGATAGATCGGGCGGCGGGGGTGGAATATCGGTGGATTCTGGAGACGCGGAATAGTCGTTTGGCAGAGTGGTGCATGTGTCACAGAGCGCCACCGAAAAAGCATCAGATCGACGTCCGGCGAATGCATCGCATCATTCCAGGCTGCGCAAAGACGCCACGGGGGGCGTGCGTGCCGTCCGGTGTGTGGACGGGGCAGAGTGTTTCCGGGTGGGCCCATATTTTCCTTTTGGTCCCTGGAAAACCCGGCGGCAAGGGGAGGAACGGACCGGCAGACGACGGCAGGGCCCACAGCCGGCGCGGGTGACCGAGAGGCGGTGGGCGGTGTGGGCGCGCGGGTGTGGGCGGGTGGGGTGGTGGGGTTTGGGCGGAATAGAGAAAACACTGCGTGGCAGTTGAGTGAGTGAGCGAGAGAATAGCAGCAGTGACACGACACAGACAGGTGTGCAGATGTTCTGGCGCTGCACACGATGGGGTTCCGAGTGGATTGCTGGACGGTGTCTTTGTTATCTATGCGCACAGGGCGACGATCTGCAGGCTCTGTTGATAACATTTCGGGCATGTCGAGAAAACGGACGGCAGGCGAGACCCTTTGGGAGCCATTTTTGGTGCAGGTCGCGGCAACTCAGAGGCTAATTATCCGAAGCGAGGCGTTTTTGCTCGGAAAAGTCAATATTGTTTATCCGAAGGCGTGGCGGCTGAGCGCGCGACACTAACAACCGTGGGCCCGGCGCGCGGGCGGGCGGCGCGCGGCGGCGGGGGGGGGGTTGAGCTCGTCGGTCCCTCTGTCGATCCTTTCCTTTGTTGCTCTACAATCCTATCGATAGCAGCCCCTTTCCAGCATTCTCTTCATCCCCAACCAACCATCCTCATCACAGTAGCGAGCTTTGCTATTCCTGTGCCCCTTTTTCGTCCATTCCCCTTTCACGACCCACGCGTTCCACCCCATCGCCGCATCACACATTCCGCTTCCACCTGGTGCCCAGAACTGCAACTCCCTGGTGCGTTCCCCCTTCATCACCTTTGCCGTCGTCAACCTCCCCTACCGTCCACCCCGCCGTCCACTTTTCCTTTGAGAGGTGCAGCGCCCCGGCCATCCTGCCTCTTTGCCGGAATCCCAATAGACCCCAAGAGACTGACCCAACAATTTGCAGGCCATCAATCTCCACATTGTCATCCTCTCATCACCACACATCCACCTCTTCGTCTTTTGCCGTCCACCATTTCGAGGCATTCCACAATCCACATTCCACACTCTACGCACTCTTCGCACTCTCTTCACACTTCTACGCACTCTACCCCCTCCCCTCGCCATGACCACTGCTCAGCCAGAGGTCAGGCCACGCACCTCACCGAGCATCTCGCGCTCGCCAACATCACCGACAAAGTCCAGCCAGTCGGCCCTCCTCCAGTGCAACTGCGGACGTACCTTCACTCGTGTTGAGAACTTGAGGAGACACCAGCGCTCACGTAAGCTCTATTCTCTGTCGCTTCAGAACCTCGCTAACGTTGCACAGATGAGGACAGTCGTGTGCGTATTACTCACAGCGCCCCCAAGCCCGGCGCTCCTCTGGTTGCCACCACCATACTGACCCGTCGCAGCGTCTCGCGTGCACCATCTGCAGCCGCACCTTTAACCGCCCCGATGTCCTCAAGCGTCATCTACGTACGCACCGTGGGGCGTCTGCATCGGCACGTTCAGGGGACTCGCCCCCGCGGGAGACGAGCTCGTCTAGCCGCTCGCTTGGTGAACCCAGCCACCAGATGAGCAACTCTCCATCCCCCAACGGTGGAAACGGTGTCCTCCTGCCCCCACGGCTGTACCAAAATGGACGTCGCCAGAATGGCGACCTTCCTCCCATTGAGAGTGAGCACACCGGCACACGCACTTTCGCACCTGGCCTTCCCTCGCTGACAATGCAGCCCTCCTCCCCCGCACCACCACCATGGACCTCAACTCTCCTCGTAAGTGCCGACTTTTATGACCCTCGCTAATTTTCTAGTGGCTCGCATCCCCCCGTCGTTCCCAATGGACGCGCCGTTGCCACTGCCTCACTTTGACTCTAGTCCGCGTGGTGGGTTATACCATATCAAATTTGAGCATCCGCCGCTGACCATGTCTAGACCCCAGTTTCTTGTCTGTTCTCCAGGAGACCGCCCAGGAGCTGCCGTGGAGCGAGCTGGCCTCGCTTGAGGCAACATTGTCTGCGTCCAACGAGCCTGGATCAAGCTTTTCGTTTTACGATGCCCTTCAGCCCACACCCAGGCGCAACGCTTCGAGCCTCTCCCCGCCGCTTGCCTCCCCCTCGAGCTTGTCGCCCAAGCGGGCTGTAATGGACAGCTGGCGTGAGTGTCTGCAACTGATCCAGTGAACACATCGCTGACTTGGTTTAGCATCGTACAATGGCAGTAGGAGCCGGCTTCACGGCATGGGTACGGAAGGACGTATTTCCGAAGTCACGCGCGACCCAGCACTTGACCCCAAGCTGTCGCCATGGTCTCGGTTCTGGCTTGACGACGCCTTGTATGCCAAGGTCAAGAACAGCCTCAGTAAGTTTCGGGTGGGCATCCGCTAGGGCGGCCCGCTGACGCGACCCACAGGCCCAGCAGCGTCCATGCCCGGCCGTGACACGGCCGCATTCCGCATGCCAGAGTCTCTTTTCACGGTCAACACTCTGATCAGCGGTGAGTGCCATTCGGCGGCCGGTTTGTGGCAAACTCCATGCTCATCCAATACCAGTCTACTTCAACAGCTTCTACCCCCAGATGCCTATCCTGCACTTGCCGTGAGTTCAAAGGGGCCTCCCTCTTGTCCGAACATCATGGCGGGCGAGCTGACCCGTGCCACAGGACGTTCGACATTGCCCAGGCGCCACCACTTCTCGTTGCGGGGTTCATCTGCATTGGCGCGAGCATGTCGCACATCCCCGGCTCACGACCCTTCTCCGTCGAGATGGTTGAGATTATCCGACGCACCCTGTCGGTTCTGTTCGAGGTGGACCCGCAGAACGTGAGTTGGGCAGATTCCCCGGGGGGGGAAAGGGGGGGAGGTGGCGTGGCTCCGCAGCTGACACTTGTCCTTAGCTTCGCAACGCCGACTACGTTCACGTCCTGCTCCTCAACTGCACCGCAGGTATCTTGAGCGGCCACCAGCGCTCGTTTGAACTGGCCGAGATTTCACGCGGCATGCTCATTCAGCTTTGCCGCAAGATGAAGCTCCTCGACTCGCCCGTCCATGCGCAGCACCTGTACTCGAACCTCCCTTCGAACCTCCACGAGCGCTGGCGTTTCTGGATTTCCATGGAGAGGAGCAAGCGTCTGGGAATTGCCATCTTCCTGTTTGATTCGATGTTCCCCTCGTTCATGGATGCCCCCAGCCAGCTGTCTCAGGGCGAGATGCTCTCAACCGGCCTCCCCTGTGACGACCACTACTGGAACGCACCGACCGCGGAGGAGTGGGTCGGCCGACTTGATGGCAAGTCTCTCCCGTCGTCCAACTTCTTTGTTACGGGCGTCACCAACCTCCTGGTCCCCCGTTACGCTCGCCCGGCTCCCCCTCCCCTGCGTGCCCTCAACCCCTTTGCGTCGCTGTGCCTCATCAACGCGCTGCACCACCACATTTGGGAGTTCCGCTCCCAGTTGTCAGTGTACCGCTCGATCGGTGTCGTGATGACTCTGTGGCACCCGGACGAGCCCGACAAGCAGCCCGATCTGCAGCACGGTTTCGAGGGTCGTCGTCGTTGGCTCGAGGATGCCCTCGATGGCTGGCGCGACGAGTACTACGACGAGGACTCGTACAGCCCTCTCAGCATTGCTGGAAAGGTGCTTTACCACCTCGGCCACATTGCCCTCCGCACCCACCTGCGCGACTTGTACGCCATTGCTAGCAGTGAGTTCTTTTTTTTCCCCTTTACTTTTCCGTACATTTATTGCACCTGTACTGACTTTGTTTAGAACACGGATCCCAGCAATCGGCATTCAAGTTCTGGGTTCGCTCGGCCGACGCTCCCGTTGCTGCCGAGCACGCGGCGCGCCTCCTGTCAGTCGTGGGCTTCCCCGACGCCAGCGACAACCGCTACGCGCCCACGGGCGTGTTCATGGCCGTCCTCACGCTGTGGGTCTTTTTGAAGTACCACGGCGCGGCCATCCACCCGACGATGGACACGCGCGAGCTGCGTCGTGTCTTTGGCGGTCACTTCCCCACTGCGCACACGGTCCTCAAGGCCGGCATGAAGTACATGGTCGACAACCGCAGCTGGAAGATTTGTTCTGCGTTTGCCATCGTCCTGGCCAAAATGGTCGACAACGAGGACTTGCCAGGCATGTCGCCCAGGCCCAACCTTTCGCCCAGGCCACCAAACCTCTCGCCCAGGCCCCCAAGCGACGGATCGCGCTCGCACTCTGCCCGCTCACTATAAACCATTGTGCAGAAAAAAACAAACAAACAATAAATTCTGCACGCGCACACCAACGGACTCCCTATAGACAAGAACACTCATTCCCTCCCATATTATGTTGTACGCATCCTTAAAGTCTCCTTCTTTAAGTCTCCTTTGTATCCACAGGCACCCCTCGTGACCATGCATGACGTCCGAGGTCTCCCAAACAAGCACCAGTTGCAGCGAGAAAGGAAAAGGCATAGGGCTTGGTGGCACATAACATAACGTCTTCGTTCTACTTAACTACAACAGGGGGGGTAACAAGGGCCGGCAAGCATGCACACCGCCGCGCACGCGCCGCCAATGTATCTTGAATTCTACTGCTCCTGCTGCTCGCCATCGCCCTCGAACATGTGCGCGAGGCCATCGGCCGCCTCGTCCTTGGCCGGCACGAAGACCTCGAATGCGGTCTTTTGGCCCTTGGCAAGCTGCGCATCGCGTCCCGCGGCACCGACTTTACCGAGACCAGCAGACCAGCCCTTTTCACGGGCAAACGCGGCAGGCGAGCGGTCGAGCAGGATCTCGAGGTCGGCGTCGGAAATGATCGTGTCGTCGGCGCTGGCGACGTTGATCTCCTCGCCTTCCAGGTCGAGGAGGGCACGGGCCATCTCGGCCGTGCTCTGGTGGGCACGTTCCTTCCTGCCCAACAGGACGCGGCCGTTCTCGTCCACGACCTTGCCAAACTTGCCCTGCTGGATAACGAGGGCCTCGAGCTTGCGCTTGTTGCCTGCCTTTTGCAAAATCTTGGTCTCGATGGTGTGTGCCGAGACGAGGCGGAAGACGAGGACAGGTTTGGTCTGGCCGATACGGTGGGCACGGTCCTGGGCTTGCAGGTCCATCTGGGGGTTCCAGTCCTGGTCGAAGAAAATGACAGTGTCGGCTGCGACGAGGTTGATGCCCAGACCGCCGGCGCGGGTGCTGAGCAGGAATAGCTGGGGGGCATCGGGGCTGTCGCCGCCCTCGTTGAACTCCTTCATCTGGTCGCGACGGCTCTCCTGCGACGTGTTGCCGTCAATACGGCAGACCTTCCAGCCCTTGTACAGCGTCGCCCAGTCCTCAATGACGTCAAGCATGGTGGTGAACTGCGAGAAGAGGAGCACCTTGTGCTTGGTCGCGAAGAGAGTGTCGAGCAGACGGTTCAGGAGCAGCATCTTGCCACTGGCGTTGACGAGGTTCTCGTTGATAATGAGCTCGTTCGTGTCCTCGTCGTATGGCCAGTCGAAGAGGAATGGGTGTGACGACACCTTGCGCAGTTGCATGACGAGGTTTTGCAGGCGCATGTTGTTGACCGATTTGGTAGCCTGGGCGATCGCCCACTCGCGCCCGAGCTGCGATGGAGCCTTGGAAGGAGGCGGGGTAGGGCGGTTCGCCTTCCTCTCGAGCTCACGGAGGTACTTGGAGTCGTTCTCCTCAATCTTGTAGCTCACGTCCTGCACCCGCTGGCGCATCTTGCGGCCATCGACAATCACCTCTTCCACGATCTGAGGCTCAATGTCGCACACGTCCTCAATCGCCTCAGCATCGCCATCAACGCCAGTCTTGAGGTTGATCAAGTAGCGGCGGATGTCGCGATTGACAATGGCCTGGTACAGATCCTTTTGGGGCTGTGTGAGGGGCGCGTACAGGAGGTACTCCTTCTTGGGTGGCAGGTCCTTCTCGACATCGACCTTGAGGCGACGAAGAAGGAATGGCTTGAGGATACCATGGAGCTGGTGGACGATCGAGGTCTTGTTCAGCAGGCCCTCGTTGCCCATGTCGTCAAAGTTGAACCACTGCTGGAACGAACTGAGGTCGTCGAAAATGTCGGGGAGAATAAAGTTGAGAAGTGACCACAGTTCGGCCAGGTTGTTATGCAAGGGGGTACCAGTGAGGATAAGACGGTTGGCGCTGTGGTACGACTTGAGCTCGCGAATGAGCTTGCAGTCCAGGTTCTTCAGACGGTGGCCTTCGTCGACCACGATGTACTTCCACTGATAACTGCTCAGGAATGAGCGGTCGCGCATGGTAATTTCGTAGGTGGTAATAATGATGGGGAAGGTGGCGGTAGTGTTGGCGGTGGTGCGAGAGCCGAGTGACTTGCGCCCCCTACGACCACCGGCACCGCCGGCGTCTGAGCCCTTGGGAACCTGCATGCGTGACGTACGCAGCTCGGCACGGTGCTCGGGGGTACCGTGGTACATGATGACGGGGATAGAGGGCGCAAACTTTTCGAACTCGGTCACCCAGTTATGCAGGACCGAGAGTGGACAGACAATGAGGAATGGACCCCAAGTGCCCTTTGAGCGGAGGTGTGCAAGGAAGGAGATGGTTTGAAGCGTCTGGCCGTCAGCTATACAAGCCACGTTTTATCAGCTTACCTTTCCCAGACCCATTTCATCAGCCAGGATACCGTTCAAGCCGTTCTCGTAAAGGGAGATCATCCACTGCACACCGGCGAGCTGGTAGTCGCGAAGTGTGGCGCCAGTGATGAGCGAGGGCTGGGCAAACGAGTACTGCTTGCCGTCATTGGCATCATCGTCGGCGTCGGCATCGTTCTCGAGATTGACTTCATGTTCCTCCTGGGCATTGCTTGACTCGTCCACCTCGGGTGTGTCGCGCTTGCCACTGCGGCCAGACTCGTCTGCGCGCCTGCGCTTGGCTGGGCGTGCGGACTCGTCCTCCTTTGCGCGTCCGCGCATGCCAGCGCGACCAGAGGATGGGCCGGCAGCCTCCTTCTTCTCCTTGTTCGCACGGCGGGTCGCGGCACGAGCTTCCGCCTGGGCTTTTTCGATTTGCTGGCGCTCCATACGGTCGCCAATGATCTTGGCGTAGATGGTCGATTTCTCGAGGAGAAATGAGAGGTGCGCGGTACGAGCGGAAGCCTGATCGTCGACAACGTAACCGGGGGCATCGGAAAGAATGGGAGCAAGAGATGAAGAGAGATCGGTCGCGGCAGGTGAGGATTCCATTGTTATTGTTATTGTGGCGACGACAAGACAGCAAGCGTAGATGGGAGTGAAGTATTTTGTGTCAGCATGTGGGAAGAAGATGGCTTAAAGGGGCGTGGCAATGAACACGTACCTCTGGGTCAGCTGCATCAAGGACAAGGCCGTCGTCTTCCACCTCGTCCTTAGGGACAACATCGCCCTTGGGAGCGACATCTTCGAAAGCAGGTGTCGCGGACGCGTCGGGCATCTCTGTGGCGGGCGTCCGGGGCGAGTCTGGCATGGAAGTGGAGCCCGAGGCAGCTGACGAGGCAGCAAGGGATGGGACGGCGGACTGTGCTGGCGTACGGGCCATCGGATTAGGGGGTGTCTACAGGTGACGGGGCGGGCGGGGCAAGTGGTTGATGTACAACACCGCACGAACAGGTTACGCGACCAGATCGAGAGCAAGGTGTGTCAGTCATGTCCACAGAGACGCGTACACAAGGTCACGTGATACAAGAAACCTCCTAAATGACGTGGACAACATATTCCCTATCAATTACTTTTCAATAACGCCGTGCACTTGCAAAACTCCGGTATCCGTGGCGCCTGTGAGAAATTGGTGCTGGGCCGTGGGTGCGGGTTTCGACCGTGAATGACTACGTTGGGTCTTGCTCGTCGACACACCACCACACCTCCTCGCCAAAAATGTCCAAGTGTAAGTCGACAAGCGGCCTGCCAGCGCCTCGGACAGCATGAGAAGGGATACGACTCGACAGCCCGGACCCAACACGCCGTCTCCACGACGCTCCGCGATCTCTGTGCGACCAAAGCTCGTGCCGTTGCGCGTCGAATCGAGCGCATGGGATCTGAGAGGTTGTGGAGACGACGGGGGACGGACCTGTGATCGTGCATAGCGCAGCGTGCGCGATGAGGAAGAGGAAGACGACGGCGGCGCGTCGGCGCGTGCGCTGTAGCTCGTGCAGAAAGTTGGAGGACCAGTTTCCGTGAACTGCAGAACTGGTGCCCTTCCCTAGGAGCTCGAGGGAGAAATTGTCGACATGAGCCTGGCAGGCCAGCTTCCAACCCAGATCGTGTGCTAACGATGCAGCCGCCGCCACCGGAACCAAGTTCCGCATGACCCTCGGTCTCCCCGTCGGCGCCGTCATGAACTGCGCTGACAACTCGGGTGCCAAGAGTGAGTTTGCCAAAGCTAGAGCGCGGGAGGCCATTCACGCGACTTTTGGTCCGGCGGCCTCCTACACTGTGCTCAAAACTATGGGGAGCTACAGTGTGCTAACGCGCTAGACCTCTACGTCATCTCGGTCGTCGGCTTCGGTGCCCGCCTCAACCGTCTCCCCGCCGCCGCCGCCGGTGACATGGTCATGGCTTCGGTCAAGAAGGGAAAGCCTGAGCTCCGTAAGAAGGTCATGCCCGCCGTTATCTGCCGTCAGCGCAAGGCCTGGCGCCGCAGGGACGGTGTCTTCCTCTACTTCGAGGACAACGCCGGTGTCATCGTCAACGCCAAGGGCGAGATGAAGGGTTCGGCCATCAACGGCCCGTGAGTGTTTTCTTTGAAACTTTCAAAACTTTTAGCAGAGTGCTGACTTTGCCTTCCAGCGTCGCCAAGGAGTGCGCCGACCTCTGGCCCCGTATTGCCTCGAACGCCGGCACTGTCGTCTAAACGCGATTCCGGATTTAGGGGGATACATTGGTGTACGATGCACGAGCTTATATCACCACGCGGTGGCTGCATGATGCCGCCTCCAGGAGCAGTGAATTGGAATCGGGTTGCATGTTGCGGAGAAGCAATTGGGGGTGAAGCTGACCGGGCCAAGGACATGATGGCTAACATTTATGCATAGAGGTTGAACGCGGGCGGGGTGTGGGTATACAGGACACTACGAGGGGAACGCCCTGGTCGCGATGCTCGAAGTGTGCGGATTGTCTGCTCGTTAGAGCCTCTTGAGGCCATACACAAAGCCAGCGATTCCCGCGAGATAGGCAATGGCGATCGCTTCATGGTCAGTATGCTGCTCAACGTCGCCAGAGACATACAGAGCTTGCGCTTGGGGTTGCGTTCTATGGCACCTGCGATGTCGGGCAGGCCCATGTAGTTGCAGAAGATGTGGGCAGCCATGGACGGAACAACGGAGCCTGGAACATCAGTTTCACACTGGCACTGGCTTGACGTACCAGTACGGAGGTAGAGATATGATGCGTACCAGCCAAAGAGGCTGGTGTAGCCCAGCTGGAACACTGCAGGTCAGCTTGGCTCTCTCCAGATCACAACTTTGCACGTACCGGCACTGGCAGTTGCTGAGATGGCGGCGCGGCGGGTGCTGCCAAGCTGACGGAACACCTCAACAGCATGGTGAACGTGGGCTGGTCGTTAGCTAGCTGGACACATGAGAAAGACTCACCAAGGCCGAACCACAGGGGCGTCCCAAAGACGATCCACTTGGGGGACAGGTGGCCAAGAAGCGAAACGGCGATGATGCAGGAGCGGAATGAGAGCTCCTCGGTCAACGGGCCCTGCAGTTTCAGCACATATACACAGCCTTCCACGTACAATGACATAGTTGCGCTGCTCAGTCAGACCAAACTCGAGCGGTTCGGCATTATGCTGGCCGGGCAGTGTTCCGTCGAGGAATGAGGAGTACAGGGGTCCGATAAAGAGCAAAGGTGCGAGGAGGTAGGCCAGAGGGTTGCGGATCGCTGCTGTGCTAAGACCCAAAAGGCGGATTGTAGCCTTGAGCTGTCGACGTTAGTCCCCATCAATGATGGCCACCGAAGGTTGACTCACGGCGCCTTTAAACTCCAAGTTGCCAGTCCTCTTAACGGTCCAGAATACACCAGCCATACACAGGCGCGTCGTACTAATGACCGCCTTCATGCGCAGGCGCATCGTCGCTGGGTGGTTACGGTGTCCTGGTGGAGGGTAGGCCGGCTCGTTGGGCGCGGCGGTCTTGGTGCCAAAGAAGTGCTGCGCGACATATAGGCCACCAACGTAGGCTCCCGTCACCCCAAACGCCAGCGTCTGGGCCAACTGGGGGGAGATACCCGTTGCCAGAGGCGCGGGGAGCGCCAGGATGGGGCTGATGACGCTCATGACCGCGAGTACTGGTGGGTGCAATGCCGAGAAGTGAAGTGCAAAACGATCAATGAACAGAGAGAACAATGAGTCCGGGCTGATATGACGCTCGGATCTGAGCACGATCCCAAGATTCCGGCGCGCAGTGGTTTGGGCCCCGCACTTTTGCCATCCGGCGCGTCTCATGTCGCCATGCTGTCACCGTCGCTTCGTCACTACATCCACCATCCACTTCCTCGCCACCCATGAGTGAAGACAACAGTCTACAACGAGTGCGTCTACTCAACATAGGATTACCATCCCATCAAAGCTGACTTGACAGGCCCATCAACTGAGTGCCCAGGCGTCCGTGCTTATCCGGCCACCAGATGCCAACGCGGCGACACTTGGACGTGCACTAGCGGCCTATAACGCGGCTGCCGACCTCTTCGAGAAGGCCGGTACAGCTACAGACGCCTCTGTGAGTAATATTGTCACGCTTCGCTGACTCATGAGAACCGAGGAACTCTTCGTATGCTCACGGTTCAACACCGCAAGCTCGCACGAGACCTCGAGAGACGTATCTCCAACGTCGGTTCCGCTTCAGCGCCGCCGTCCCCCCTCACCGCAAATACCGACCTGCACGGCAGTTCCGTACCACGGAGAGCATCCACATCGTCACGGGCGACAGCGACTCCATCGCCAACCCATGCCGCCGGTGGATCCAGTAGCCTTGGTCCTCGCCCGCTTACTCCACGTCGCTCGTCCGCTAGCGCCGGTGTCACCCACAATGCCGGTCACGGTGCGGCGCTTGGATCT
This sequence comes from Apiotrichum porosum, assembly GCF_003942205.1. Classification (NCBI taxonomy): domain Eukaryota; kingdom Fungi; phylum Basidiomycota; class Tremellomycetes; order Trichosporonales; family Trichosporonaceae; genus Apiotrichum; species Apiotrichum porosum. The sequence continues at coordinate 1,390,639 of NW_021167110.1, read as the reverse complement.
GGATTTGGTATGTGATCCTTTGCAGCAAAGTGCGCGCGACTGACATATCAGCTGTGCATCCGGCGAACGCGCGTTCTGTGCCGCCCTTCTCGCTACGACCAGTCGGCGATGACGGCTCCGCCTCGGCAGGCACCAGTGGTGTCCCGGCGCCGTTTGTGTCACCCGGCAGCCCGTACGACCTACATTCCAGCTCATCGAGCAGCGACCAGCCAGACGAGTCCTTCCTTCTTCCTGGGGCAATTCCAGAATCGAGTGATCCATTCTCACGGTTCTGGGGCATGCTCGAGAACATGTTGGAGGAGATTAGCATGCCAAAGGCGCTCACTACGGCTCCGCTAGATGTGCCGCCTTTGCCCGCCGGACCGAACCGTGCGCATCGTGCCAAGCACAAGACCAACAGTAAGGGAAAAGGTAATGTATCGGACAGGCCGTGGGGATCCCCGGCTTTTGTTGGTGTGGACACGCTGAAGCTGACCGAATGTTAGAACGGAGCCCGTCACCTTCAGAGTCGTTCTATGTTGTACCCCGCGACCACAACCGAAATGCGGCCCCCGAACTGACGGGTATTGGGCCGGCCCGCAAGTCATCTCCGTCTGTCAAAACCAATGAAGAGTTGCAGTTGGAAAACGAATCGCTGCGCGCTTCCCTTGACGCCTTGGCTGTGCATGCTCACAAGCTCGATCTGGCCAACCGTGCCTTCAAGGAGCGAGACCAGGAGCGAGACATGCTCGTTCGATCAGTTGTGACTGGGGTTCGCAGAGAAGTGCGTGCTGTTTGTTCAACAAAAACAAAACAAAAGACAGAAAGAAAGAGGCGGCTCGCAGTAGGCACGCTTGCTGACGCAACAGGCTCAAAGGGCGCGACATGATCAGGAGGTCCAGCGGTCGCAAATGCTGGCTTCGATCGCAGAGGGACCTGGCCAGCCTCCCAGCCAACCTGTTGCAGGTACGTGACTCGACGCGGATTATCTCTCTGACCACACATGCTGACGCCATCCGTAAAGCACTGCGGACTAGAATTGTGGAACTTGAAGAAGAGGTCAAGCAGGTTAAGGGGGAGAACGACAAGCTCGTAGGTTTGGGGGGGGGGGGGGGGGGGGGGGGGGCATCAAACAGCCTCGCGCCACATACCCCGTCCCCTGCGTCCCCCATGGGTTGTTCTTTGGCATGCTGACGGGGAACAACAGCGCACGCAGCTCGACAAGTTCAAAGAAAAGGTACGGGCGTCAAGGGGAGACATAGTGTGGCTAACGGCTCTACAGTGGGACAAACTCAAAGCCAAGAAGGAGGCCAAAGTCGCGGCGGCAAAGCTGGTGCGGACTTCACGCAGCCCAGAGCCAGGGACATGAAGGCAGTAGGTCTTGGGGCAGTCAAGTAGTGAAACTGCAGCAAAACATATGAAAGGGGGAGATATGTAGGTACGCTGTGTGAAGTCTGGATCTCCGGCAATCGAGGCGGCGGCGTCTTTTGTGTGGTGGTGGCACGACAGCGCCGGCAGCCGTGGACCGACACGACTTTCACTCTGCTTCTCCCGAGACTGCCGAGGTGCGCGTCTACTTTGCTCGCCTTTTGTCCCCGAGCCAGTCCGGGATCCGAGAGTAAGACTAGTTTATGAGGAGAAAACTCGGAGCCAGATGGGCCCAGTGTTGTTGCAGATTCTGACATTCCACCGGTCATCACGGCACGCACCGTGTGTGTGTGTGTGTGCACTGGTGTCGGCTCAACTTCATGTCGCCGAGGCGGAGCAACACGGCCGTAAGCGACTGCGTTTAGCGCCAGCGTCCCTCACTCCTCGTCTCCTGGGTGTTGCTGTCAGCCAAAGGGTACAGGGGTCAGTGCGTCACAAGACAAAAAAAGAAAAAAAGAAAAGAAAAAAGCCGGTCGTACTTTGTGGAGACATTGTGCGCCAGATGCCGCTGCATCGTTCCGCACCGCGCGCGCAGGACGAGTGCGAGGCAAACATAAGGGGGTGGCGACTGTGTCTCGGAATCGTCTGAACTCGTTCGCTTTCAACTCGGCGTCGCGTGCCTCAGTAGCAGAGTGGATCTCCGAGGACAAGAGGCGACGGCAGCGTGGAGCCCCTCCTCGGTTCACCGTTCGGTATGACGCACACACACAAATGTCTGAGCCATTCCCAGCGGCCGGCGCGAGAACAGGCTCAATAGGTGACACAGATCGAGCTCGACACGTGTGCCACATGTCCTCCAATTCAGCATCTCTTACATCTGGCACACTCACCATCTCCTGCGCAGCTGTTATTCTTTCGCGCACGGCCAAGCCCTTCCTCTCCCCTATGGCCAATGTTGCTTCCAGGCAAGGTTGGGCCGGCGCCGGTGGACTACTCATGGCGTTGACAGGCTTGCCGGAATTCCGTTCGGACGACGGCTCTTCGGGTCCAGCGGACGTCACGAAGCGGACTGTTCAGGTCTATCCACAAGGGAATGAGCGGCAGTGGCACTCAAAGCTTGAAGCTTAGCAGACGTTGCAGGAGGGGGAGGGGAGGCGTGGTGGTTGGAGGCGCTCTGAGGATGAGCTGGGCACAGGCTTGGTCCCTGCAACGGCCCCCCGACACCCCTGCGGCTCTGGAGCTCTAGACGTCGGTTAAAAGGTGGCTGTGTGTAGGCAAAAGGGGCGTTTTGGCCTTGCGCTCCGACCACCCCACCATATGCCGCCAGAACGTCGGCGTCCGGTTCGCCCTACATGGACACACCCGTTGCGACAAACGCGGTGGCCGACCAACGCACGCCTCGCCTAGGGCTTGCAAAGCTCGTGAACTGCGGCTGACTGCCCGTGAGTGCATAAGTGGTTGGAGCCAGACGCTGCGAACGTAGGTATCAGGACATTCAGATCCAAGGATTCACCGCGGTTGGAGGGAACCGCAAGTGTGGATGAGGTGTGAAATGGTGGCCTGAACAGCTGAGCTGCCAGGGCAACGAGGAAACTTGCGCTGGGAGGCGAGCCCACCGTGTCCAACTGCTCACGATGTTGTGGGTATCATCAATGGTCCTGGTCCTCTACACGTACCCCGTCTAGAGGCGGTCGTGTCTCGTCTCGTCCAAGAGTCAGAAGTGGATACGGAATGCCTAGTCGACGGTGGCCAGGAATCAGGGTATCTGCCGATTGTTCCCAGGTGCGTAATGGCAACGTTCCTGCGTGCCAGCAGCGAGTATGAGGGCTGGTAGCAAGATGATGGGTGTGGGTGTAGGGATCCAGGCAATTTCGGCCCACCTACGCTACAGGGCGGGCCGTGTTGTTTGTCACCAAGCGACATCGGTCCGTCGGGAACATGTCCGACATGCGGTCGTCGGCCGGAAGCACACGGACCGGGAGGTGTGGGGGGGCGGGGGGCCATATGCTTCCCTGGTCAGCCCAGTGAATATCAATAGCTCTTTGGGAGGGACAGGTTAGTCGTAGATGGGGTTAAGATTATGTTCTGAAGCGGGCGACTGGTCTTTGGTGAGATGAGAAGAAGCACAACAAACGAGGAATGTCAGCCGCCACTTGTTGACACTAAATGCGTGCAGAGAAGATCGCCGAGGCCTGAGACGGAAGCGCCGCATCATGTTAAGCCATACCGCGATATGGGACGAGGACTAGGCTCAGAACATTGTGTCATGCGGACCAACACCTCCGCCTTGAGCCCACCAGGGGAGGTGGAGCAATCTGACGCAAGGGCAGGAGGAAGGGTATTTCGTTCTGATGGCGTTCACGTCGGCGACGGACCTTTTGACAGTTGCACTTCGTGGGACCTGGAACAAACACACACACAAATGGCGTCGTGGAGTACAAGCGGGACCCAGGGGGGGCCGTCAGTAAACGTTAGGCTTTGCCAGAAACAGGTGCGGTGGTGTGCGGGGCGGCGCGCATGGCTGGTCGTTCCTTGCGTGTGGCGTTGGTATAGCCCTTGCAGCTGCCTCTGCATACCTTGCCGTCGTTTTGCCCGTGCACCGGGGCGTCTGCGAGGAACTCGAGTGGGTCATGGTGAACTGAATGACATGGGAAGGCCGAGAACTGGTGCGAGAGTAGTTCTAGAGATGTTGAGCGAGTCTCCGTCCATGAGGTCCATTTTGAGGACCAATCCTCTTTTCCTTGGACATGATCTCAAACGTCCGTTGGCGGGGGTGGCGTCGGGCCTCGGTCCTTTGGGTGCGCGGGCATGGCTCTTGCGCTTTCAACCTTTCAACTGCCGCCTAGTGGACGCGTGGACGGGTGTATGCGAAGAGGCAGAGACGACGGTACGACCGGGGTTGGAAAGGTGGGGAAGGGAATGCGAAGGTATGCAACGCGTGTAGTGCAGGTTCATTCCATGGCTTAGGCGTTCCAGGGCGATGGGTGGCGTTGGATATGACCCCCCGATGCCTGAAGCTGTACACTCTCGCTACCTTGGCAGGCAAGAGGCCTGCGGCGCCGTTCTCGTGGGCGAAGCCGGCGGGGGGGGGGGGGGTCTGGGCATTGGGCTGTCCACTGGCCACTGGCCACTGGGGCCACTGAGAGACGAGAGCGGGTCTCTGGCACAGTGGTCCTGTCGACCTTGCCCCGAGCAAGTGGGCGGTGGGGGGGTTGCCTGTGCGCATTGAGGTACAGTGTGAGCCCATGAGCCATGAGTAGTCAAGGAATAAGAACGCCCAGATAGCCGGGCGCGCTGTGTCTCCCGCTCACCACCTGTGCGCACACTCGATCTACAGCATCGTTACCCACCTCCGACACAACTGTCCGCACTGTTTGCGCGAGCGCCCCCGCTTCTCTCTTCCTCAATCTCCGCCTACTTCGTCCGCTGTCTTTGAACTTTCACACAATACGCACCTATACGCACTTCCCAAAAAAAGGACGCCAGCAGAAAGAAGCGAACAGGCGTGTGTGTCAAAGACGACTGAAGCTTCCCGCAATCTGTGCCCAACGAAACGCACGGCCCCCAGCGCGTCGAGCGTAGTTTGTCCTCGGCACTGCGTCACGTCAAACCCCACCGAACGCCGCATCTAACAGGTGATCAGCTTGCATTGCCTGCAGAAATCTGTCAGCGATACTCAAGGGTCAAGCTCACTCCTGCCGCCAAGGGGAACGTCAAGAAACACGTTTGGTCCGCGGAAGTGGACACATGCCCAACAGTGTTGCCAAACTCTATCTTCTGTCGCCACCTCCGTAACGACGGCTGCCACTGCACGACCACCAGCGGCTAGCAGCAGCACATCGGACGGCGAGCTAGTTCACATCGACAGCTCGTACAACCCACCCCAATTGTCGACGGGCCCATTCCTGTCAACGAACCCAGAAAACTCTTGGCTGCCGTGACTGAGGCCCACAACATCGGATCACTGCATCACATCACCGTATCGCCATCCGGTCTCGTCATCTGGACTCTGCTGTCCACCAAGATCAACCTCAGACCAATCGCTCCCTGTCCGCCAGCCTTCCCTGCGCACCAGCCCTCGCACAATTCAAGCTACGCATCACACCTCTCCCTCATTCAACAGTATCCCCCCGGTGACCCTCCGTTCTTTCACTGGAACTCCCACAGAGCCTGCGGCCGCCTTGAGCTCCCACTCGAAATAGTTGCGTGCGAACACCCACACGTACATCTCCACCTGTGTCGAGTTTCGTCCTGCCTAAACCGGGCTTCATCACTGCGTACGTCGTTTATGTCTGATCACCGTGGTGGCGCGCATGGCGCGTACGCAAGCCCACGTTGCTGACCACGCAGCAGTTGTTCCGCGTCTTGGAGTTCCGTCTCCTGCAGTCGTGTGCCTTCATCTGGACGCCTCTCATCGCCTTTGTTGGCGGCACTGGCAAGTACACACTCATTGGTGCAATTTGGTCGTCCCGGACGCCCCTTCTACTCCTCAACCTTGCGCCTACATACGTGTGGCCGATACCTCAGGGTTATATATACCAACTGGGAAGTGGTGTGTGGCTCGTCTGGCCCGTTGACCACTGTGCTCCCAAGGTTGTCCTTAGTAGTGTTCAACAAGTCATTTCGGCTGTGTCCTCGCCTCCGCGTGTATCCTGCCTGACCTGGTTCCTGTCGTTTCGAGGCCCCGCGGTGAACGCGCTGTATCCAGCACACCAGCAACAGCTCATCGACTCATCGATCACCCTTGTTGTGCTCAAGTGCCGGATCCCCCGCGCTGCCCCACAGCGTGCTCGCCTGGTCTGCCTCCTCGGTGACCATCACAAGGTCTAGCCGGACCCCCCGTGATCCAGATAGTCCAGATCTGGACGTATCCCTGTCAAGCCCGACCCACTTCCTGATCGCCCTTTGGTGATCGTTAGCGTGGCGTGGGCTTCCTGGAACGCACCAGCAGTATCTTCTCCAACCCCGCACCACCTCGCCCCCACAGCCGTCGACGTCATTCCGTACAGGTTCACCGGACGCTGTGCTTGTTTTGACGGACCTGCACTCTACTTTGTGCTTTCTGTCGCACCTCCCCACTTGCCCTCCCCGCAGCAGCAATTCCACTCCACTCAACTTCTTGCCTGGCGCCACCTCCGCTTGATTTCCCACCCTTTCTCCTCTGAGGATTTCCCCCGTTGCGTTGCTCTCCCTGGTCTCGGCACACCTTAGTGGTCCAATCATAAACTCAAAAAGTGGTTCCAGAGAAGAAGTCGCACACAGGCACTCGGGCACCAGACCAGTGTGATTGCGTGTCCGTTCTCCGCCCAGTCGACCTACAGATTTGGAGAACAAGCGTGACAGACTTGGTGTCCTGGCGAGCATTGCGAGTCCAGCTGCCACATAGCCTGGCCAACGGCGTGCCCCGGACCATTCATTTATCGGCCTGTTGTTCGTCGACCTCGTCTTCTCCTCCCCCTCAACTTTGAACCAACGACCCCACACAATCCACAGGTTTACGTCCTTTGCTCCCCGTTTTTATACTCTTTCTCTTCGTCTCCTCGCTCTCTCGAACTCGTTCGCTATTCTTCGACTCTCGATTCTTCGCACTTGGAAAATTGTTGGCAGGCCAGTCACACACCTAGCTGGCATCTTAGTAAGTTGACATTGTCTTCGTTCTTCCTGTTGTGTCTCTCCCTTTCTCCACAAATTTCTGGAAGGAGTGGCTTGTTGCGTTTCTTCTGTTCTTCTTGATCTGCCCACGCCGGCTTGTTCCGTTTACTCGTTCAAAGAGGTTGCGGCACACAGGCAGGCTGCGGTGTTGCATCCCGCAATGCCTACCAACTTTGATTTGAGGTCCAAACCCCGCCCCCCTTCCGAGTACCCCACGCGTCGCGACTGTGTGAGACATATGGCAGCCACGGTACCCGCTACCCCTCCGTACCCGGCTTGACATCTCATCGGGCTGGACTGCTTACCAGGCTTGTGGCAGCAAGCCTGGTTGCGCTTTGCTCTTCCATTATTTCCATGTTTCGAACCATACACCGGTGTGATTACCCAATCTACGGCGGAGTTGATGACGACCGAACTGGAACTGACACACACACGAGATAGCAAAACCCATTCGGAGCCTTATCAACCTTCAACGCGAACACACGCGATCGTCACACGATCCCAGCACGCGAGCCTTTCCCGCCTTTCTGTAACCCACCCATCCTTGACTTTCGGACTTGACAAAACAAAGCTACGACTCGCAACTTTCATCCCGCCTCTCTTCAGTTGCATCCGACGTACGTATGCTGTGGACGCCGGGGTGTCATCGTTTCTTATAGTTTACAGGGACATTTCTGTGCGCCACTGTCCAAGACGGGAGCGCCAACCCTCCCATTCACACCAACTTCGTAGGGTTCGATCCTTTCAAAGTGAGTACGTGCTTCCAGGATATCCATCTGGGTTCATTTCCGCGATGTTTTACCGTTCATCGTGCTGTGCGGAGCTCGGCGTCTGTTATGTGCCGGGGCTAAGAGGCCTCGGCCTAACAGGGGGGCATTTAGTGATGGTCTCCGACACTTGTCGGAACGTGCTTTGGAGGTTTAAGCTGCAGACCACCAACCTCGCGGTCGATTGGCAAAGCGTTGTCGTGGCATGGCATTCATGCGACCGGATACGTCCGGAGCCGGGGGAAGGTGTGCATGCCGCGACATGACAACGTTACGCCTGTCGTCCAGTCAGTCGGGTTTCGAGCGGCGAAGTGCTTGGCGCTCTCCCGCCAAAGTGACGACCACCACGTCTCAGGTCGGTGTTGTCTGTTTGGGGTGACTGCTGTATCCACGAAAGCATTCGCGGTGCCGCCTACCCCCGTCGTTGACCCAGGAGTGTTACACGCCACGGGGAGTGACAGTACAACGACGCGTTGTTTACGCTGGATACGGCTGCCGTTTTCTGGGAGGGAAATGGCACGGGGGTGGGGTAACGTTACAGATGAGCAAGACTGCGTTCTTCTGCTGCGCGGTCCTGCCCCGAGTTTCCAAGCATGTGGGCAACGTGTCGTCGTAGTGCCTTGCACACTTCGCGGGTCTGGCTGTTCACATCGACACAGGCACTGTTGGTCTCGCGGTCTCGCTGTTGGCCATTTTGCCGTTTCCGTTCCTTGGGAAATGCAGACCACATCACACTGGTCTGACCTCTTTACCCCTCCGAGTTTCTAGAAGACCTAACGCTGACAGTTAAGCAGTCACTACGTTTGAGCAACAAGTGAACGTTTTAGCCTTGCAACAGACCGACAAACTCTGATTCTGAGGCAAAACCCGTCCTCGCGACTGTCAAAAAACTTGGTATCTGTTACTCGCCACCAGCCACTTCGTGCCGTTGGACACAACGAGAACTTGACCACAAGTCTTATTCCGTCCTCGGTTTCTCTGTGTTGGCCCCGTCAATCCGACCTCATCTGTGGCTGTGGGTCCAGGCCGTTTTTTTTTATACATTTTGACGGCACGTCCTTTACGAAGGCCGCAACCTTCCGGCATAGCGCGTCCTGGTTTGGTGCCGTCGCAAGGTGAGTGGACAGATATTTTGTGGCTGAGAGGGTGTCCGGTGTGTGGCGCTTTTTTGGTGGACGGCCGTGGATCCGTGGAGAGGGAGAAAAGTGACGTGCATTGGCAAGGAGGGCGGCCAGCGTCTCCCCTGGCGCCTGGCGCATGGCCACAAGGTTGGCGCTGGAGGTAGAAGGGAGAGCGCATGGACTGGGGTCTAGTTCGGGTGAATGGCCCAGCGCTGCGTGTAAACTCTATCCCGCCTCCCTGACACTGGAGACGGCTGATTGGCGAAGGCCAAGGCGAGTGAAATGATGGCGGAAGGATGGGGGGGCCAAACCAGCGGGACTGTGTCTGCAGGCACCAACAGGGCAGTCCCGGCGTAGAGGAACGGCGAGCGCAAGGGTGGGTCGGTGACAATGTGCCCGCTGGCATGCGACCAAGGCGTGAAAAGTGGGGGGGGGGAGGGGAGGCAAGCTTGGGCGGGGGGCGACTGGGGCGACGGCGGTGTGAGGGGTAGAGGGGGGAGGAGATGGCCATGGCTATATGGGTGGGGGCAGGTTCTTTTACTGGGCTGGGCTGGGCATGTGCATTCCTGGGGGTGCATGAGGGTGAGATCGATCACCGAGCTCATCCAAACCTGGCTATGCCTGCCAGCGTCAACTGGCCTTTGTCACACCCCTATCTATAGGTACACTGGACCCATCCAAGTACCCCCCTACCCCCCCTCCCCAAATCCCCAAAGCTTGTGCTCTTTTACATCCTCCCCTTTCGCCCAGTCTCGCACGCCACCCCTCACGCCACCTCTTGGTCACCACCAACACACTTTTGCTCTTGTGTCACAGTCCGTCCGACGACCCCTCGTCCGCTCCCCCACTTGTACACACGACCGGATTCCCGCCGCGTCGTTGGTGTTTGGTGGCGTCCCTCGTCGGTGATCGTCGTTTGTCGATCCTGGGCTGGCTTGTATAAGCCTCCTACGCACTTGTTGGCCTTGGACAGACTTTTTACTGTCCCCCCCACCGCCCGGTCCGACTTGTGCCGTGCATCTCCCCGCTCCTTGCCCCCTTCTGTCTGAACAGCCAAACCCCGCTGTGGCTGCTCGTACCGCCGTCTGCCGTGTGCATAGTAGCTCTCCTCTAGAGAGGAGCTCTGCTTTGCTTTCACCTTCTGGCCTGCCAGTCGCACCACCGTGGGCGGCACGTGCAGCTCGAGCAGCCCATAACGTCACCTACCGAGTCCCTTCACTACGCGTTCCTGTGGTGTCTGGATTTTTCCGTCACCCACACTGGTGCTACGCTGTACGCCAGCGCTCGCTGGGTCGGTAACCCCCACCCACACCCACAGCCCCCCCAGCGGAGAGCGTTCTCTCCGTATCCACCCAATCCCCCCTCTCAGTTGGCTTTGCTCGGCGTCCCCGGAGTTCTCGATATTATAACAACAATCCAGGGCTGACCGCGATTATCATCTATTCGTTCGCTTCTGCCTCAACCCCATCTCATCTTCACTCTTCTCTACGACGACCGCACACATCCACCCTCCATATCCCCATCCCTCCCTCAACAACCCTCCCCCCTCTCCTTCTGCCGTCGCCATCCTCTTCTCACACCGTCATCATCCACTGTCGCCCCTCACTACACCCACTCCCACGACCATGCCAATGCTTACGGCCCTCGCCGCATGACCATTACGCCTTTTGCATCGCTCAGTTTACGCACTCCTGCCCCTCTTTCAATCGCCCCCCGAGTGGACCCATCCATCCACTCAACAACACCTGCTCCCCAAGCACCTGTCCGTTTAACGGACCATTGGCCCAACTAAGCACAACCTCCCAAACCACCGTTCACCATTACCATCCTACTCCCACCTTCCTACCACACAATGTCCGACGACAAGGCCGAGGACATTGCCCCACCCTTCCACGGCTTCATCGCCACCACATACGATGCACTCCTCGTGTTCGAGGCGGCTCGCCGCGGCATGATTCCCCGGGTCACCCGTCGACTCAACGACACCGAGCGCAACATGGTTCAGTCCGGCTCCGTCTTCGTCTACGACGAGCAGGAAAGTGGAATCAAGCGCTGGACCGACGGTCACTCGTGGAGCCCATCGCGTATCTTAGCCAACTTCCTCGTGCGTCCACACAAACTCACCACATGCATACAGCTACTAACCTTATTCGCAGGTGTACAGAGAGACCATTAAGCCTGCCGATACCAAGGAGGGCAAGGAAGGCGATGACGGCATCAAGAAGGAGGCCACTTCTCGTCCTGGCACGCGCGACGGCCGCCCAACAACTGCAAACTCCTCCCCGGCCAACGGGTCGCCCATCGGTGCCGATGGCATGTCTGCCTATGCCGAGTCGTCGCGTATGGCCATGGAAGCCGCCGCACGTCCTCTTGCCCACGGTCAGATGCGCCCCCGATCTGCGGCCGAGGCTGGCGGTTGCCGTCTCGAGAACGGTATCTTTATTGATCGCCATCTCGAGCGCAAGCTTGTCGGTAGCTTAACCAACAGCTATCTGTTCCAACCCGGCGGTCTTGTCAAGAAGGTGAGTCACCTGACGTCACCTTGGTGGAGTGTGTGCTATGGATGGCTGACGAGATAACCAGACCATGACCTTGACCATATCGGGTTTCCACCAGCACGTCGTCTCGTATTACACACTGGAAGATGCTGTCGCTGGCCGCCTTCGTCGTCCGTCCACTATCCCCGAGTTTGCATCGCTGGAGATCTCGCCCGAGTACCTCAACGTTGCCAACTTCCGTTACCCACCCTCGATAGAACTTGGTGCCGACGGTGTGCCTCGGTACCACGGTGAACCCGACGATAGGCCTGTGTCGCCCTCCCGCATGCCTCAGTATGGCGCCGAGATGTACGATGCGTACGGCGGCGGCGGCCTCGACTCGCATCACCAGCCTCGAATGCGTTCTGTGACGGTACCGACGATCAGCACCACCAATTTCTCGCCCACACAGTCGAGCTATGTCCACCCCTCCTCTGGTGGCTACTACGACCCGCAGCAGCAGATGCACATACCCCCCGCCCCGCGGATTAGTGGCGGACCAGCCCGGCCCGGGCACGGCTCAAGACGTTACGACCCGTACGCGTCTACCAACCCTCGTGTTCTCCACCCCGGTATGCCACCCCAAAACGTCGACTCGGGCCATCAGCGCCGCCTGTCGCAGCCGCCGCCCCCTGGCGAGCAGAACTACTATCAGCCCTCCGAGTATAACTACCAACCGCCGTCGACTGCACCAGGAGCCTTCACATACTACTCCCCGGCCTCCGCCGCACCACCGCAGCAACAGCCACTGCCTTCGCCTGTTGTCTCGTCCCCCAGCTACGGCAGTGGCGGTGGACCCGGTCAGTATGCATGGCACCAACCTCCAGCTCAGGGCTTGAGGACGCTCCCAATCCCCGGGCGTCCGGACATGCTGGACCACCCCTCGTCTTCATCGGGCTCCCTGGACAGCGCACCCGGTTCTTCTGGCGCACACGTTATGCCACCAGACTGGGCCAACCTTCCTCCAGCTAACGCTGCCCCGGTGTGGGATAACCACCCACCGCCCCAGATGTCTCAACAGCCGTACGCTGTGCAGCAAGGCGATGGGTGGCAGGCAGGCCTTGCATAGCCTGTGGTACTTCACTTCGTGGGCTCGCCGCCGCCGTCCTCATCGGCCGCAGGATGGGTCCGTTTTGGTTTCGACGACCTCCACTTCGAGGACACTTTCCCGGACACTGCTCCTTTTGGGCTTACGCACCATCGACGAACAATTCCATACGCAATATCAATGAACACAACACTGCCCGTCCCATGGTTATCTATTTACTACGGACAACAAAGGCCCATGTGCCCAAGAACTATGCCTTCGACTTTCGACATGTCCCATCATGACACGACACGACACACCCCAACTCTCCCTTCGACACCCTACTCGGGCATCTTCTCTACTCCCGACCATTCTTTTCCCCCACCCCATCCGAACATTCTCCGTATCCACCTTCACGACCCCCCCCCGCCCGAGTAAACTGCAACTGTGCGTGCGCAGCACACACGTTGGCGCGCGTCCGGCTGCAGTCCAGAAAAGCAATCAGTAACGCTGTGTCACGAGTGATTTGATGAGATTCACGTTCATCATGGACTGGAGTTGCAGCTGCAAGGACCTCGCCTCGCTACTGATGACAATTGCCTGCACTGTGCCCCCACACTCCCCTTCCTTTCACCAGAACATGAGCGGCCAAACCGCAGGATCCAGGTGGCCGTAGATTCCGGAGGCTGAGTCCACCCTCCCCCACCGTGCGACTCCATGTTCCTATCCTCCGTATCTGCTCCTGCCGTTTTTGGGTCAAGAGGCATCGTCATCCTAATGCTTGCGAGTAAGGACAAAGGATCAGGGGCGAGATTGGCAATCGACCAGACAACTCGATTGCATTCTGGTCTAATGGAATTGTCCTTGCTCCAGCAGTGCGTGCAACGCCACGACACACACATGCTCCAAGTGACATACTCCAATATCCGACCCTAATAAGGCCCAGGTCAGCGCCGACTATCAATGATTGCTTATTGCCTCGTCGGTCACGACTGATGCCGGTGTGTCAATGTTGATGCACTGTCTGATTGTCCTCGTCGTGCTTGTGTGCGCGCTAGCTACTGCCGCTCAGTCTCACACCTGGACATCCTGCAGAGGCTCTGATCGGAGACACACGATGGGACGAATTTGGACAAATTGTGGTATGAAGTACATGCGCCATGCATTGATGATGGTCCCACATTCACCGACATGTTGCCACAGAACTCCAGCCCAGCCCACTTTCTGCCACCTGCATACCTCCTGTCCATGTGCCACCACCCATCTCGGGCAGCGGGCAGGAGAGGAGGCGAGCAAGTCGCGGCTGCAAGTGGCCGGGGTACCTTGAAAGGGAATGGGACAACCTGGTGTTTCCGGTACCTGGGGTTGCTACCTGTGGATCCTTTAGTGCACTCTGAAGCGCTCGTCGTACACGCATTGAATGGCTCCATCCGTAGAGACTCTCGGCCCTCGGTCCTCGGCATCGTCGGATCTAACTAGGGCCGGCCCGGGAGCATCGACCTTACTCTTCGATCATCAACGATAAATGACTCTGGAAACGCCAGGCCGGACGATTCAGAATTCACTTGGCGGGCGGCAGTTGGCCAAGCTAAAGACCATGGGGCCGAATAGCTAGGCCGGCTCTCCGCACCCTGCTCCTCCTCCTTATTCAGTCCACACACTGCGTCATGAAGGTACGGGGAACGAGGGTAACAGGAGTAACAGGATAGGCGATTTCTTGATGGGCCGGAACTAGCGAATCGGGAACCGTAAACGGTGAAGGGGACGCGCCTCACTCTCACAACGTCTCGAACGCACGCACTCCTCTCACTCCTCCCACACACGATGCACATTCGTACGCACGTACGCACACGCGCTAGTTTGGAACGGACTGCGGACTCTTCCGCCGAGTAAATTCCACATGCGCAGGGCAAAGAAGGTGCCAGAGTCTTGATCTTGGCGTGCATGCACGCACGCTCCCACGTCAGCCACACCCGTCTGCCACCTGTCGGGCCTGGCGGTGCTCACCGGCGCATGTACCTTGCTGCACCAGCTATACGAGGGGAGCATCAGCGAAGCACCGCCACACTCGAATTGGCAGTAGTAGTGTGACAGTCTTCACCAATACGTTCTTGGCGAGAACAAACCCAGATCTCTGTGAAGTTGCATGATCGCTCTCCTGTTTGGCTGGCCTGTCTGGGCCGCTTCATCATCCTTCAAATGGCACATTTGTCACGGTTCCAGAATTAGTGCGCATTTTCTGTCCAGACAAGGTACTACTAGTAGTGCTGGCATACTAACGAAGAAAGTCTTGACCACGTCTAAAAAAGTATTTCCGTGGCGAACTGGGGCCTATTGCCAGGCATGGTTGATCAAAATTCCGCCTGCTCTGGCTGGCACTGTACATGTCTAGCGCACTAGAGCCCGACAAGAACCCTTTGCCAGTAATTGCAGCAATCCCAAGTCATGGATCGCTTGCGTTCTTATCCATGGCGTGAAACCGTGGGGGGACACAATCCCCGCTTGGGACGCAAGTCACGCTGCTTTGACGATATATTTGGAGTGGGATTGATTTTACGTACACAAAGTTGCGAAAATTGCCGACAAGAAAAAAACGTACGGGACCCCTGCCCCCCCCCTGCTCCCCGTATCCCCACCGCTCAGACAGCTGCAGAGAGGTGACTTCGGACATCAGTGCACTGTTCAGCAGCGCAAGTTTCCCGTCCCGACTTCGGAGATACTTACTCTGAGCTCAGGAGTTATCTACACTCTAAACTCAGCCTCACACCTCGTCGTAGTCGTAGAGAAGAGCCCACTTGACGGAACAGGGCCCCTGGCACCGGATGCTGTCATCACCCAAGCTAAAGGCTGTGTACGTGGAGCGACTCCAGTATTAGGGTCCACGAGGACCCCGGACTGATGGAACGTGACAACGAATCTGGAAGCGTCTCTCGTCAGAAATCTGGAAGGTATCTCGTCAGAGTGTGAGTGGCTGGTACAGTATGGTGCGCCATGCCCGTCAGTTCCCGTCATGTTCAAGCTCAAACAACACAACTACTGTGCACACTTGTTGAGTGATGTATTTGCCAAAAATGCATGTTGCGGTTCGTGTTCTTCATCGAATTCTCGTACTGCGGTGCGTGCATGTGAAGTCCCAAGCAAGTTGTGCAAACCCTCAATGCCGACCCGCAGCACCAGCCTCCTGGGACCGGCCCCTGGCACCTGGCTGCGGCATCGGGATACTTTGTGTTCGTGCGTGTGTTCGTACGACACTTGACGAGCGTCGCATCTCCTCAGCGTGCGTCCTGGATGGCCTTGATCATCTTGCCTCCCATCTTGGTCGCCTCGTCAAAGCGTGGCGCGAAAAAGTCTGTGAATGCCGTTAGGCCTGCAGTCTGTGCAACTATTTCGGGTCGAGTCAAACGGATCATAAACCTGTCTGCGATACACAGGTTACAGCATGTGCGGAAGTCCGGACATGATGGCACGGAGAAGAGGAAGGCTCGGGCTCGTGAGAGGAGTGCGGTATACAAGCTCATGCCGTCTAAGCTTCCAGTTGGTCGCCAGGGTAAGGCTCATTACCTCTCCAGATAAGCTTCAAACCACTGGCGCGCCAATAGGGGTTTGCTGTATTCCAGCTTACGGATGCACTAGACACCTCTCGGCACACTCTGTCACGGTTCCAGTCACGCTTTGACGAGAGTGTGTCGTTCCTGGTCACAGCCCTCCTCAACGCCCCACTGAACTGAATGAAGATCACAGTCCCTCCGCCTGATATTGAAACCTTGACACCGGTCCTCTTATCTTGGCGTCTCATTGCGACGCGTCGTCGGGGTTCTCACAGAGTCCCGCATGCCAATGGCGACAGTCACCACCACCATTGTCTCTGCCACCACGCCCCAGCACCCCAAACTGCACGCACGACAGGACAGCCACGGGAAAACGGCGTTTAGCCTTGCACCTCGGCAGCCCAGGTCATCCAACGCGAGCAGGAGAGGCTTCAGGCAAGCCTGGACTCCAAAGCATCCACTGGACGCGACGTTCCCCGGTGGACGTGAAGCAGAGTGCCCAGATTCGGGACATCTTCTTCAGCAATATGCAGACAGCTCCAAGCTGTCCAGCAGATGCCACTCATCCTTCTTGCCATACCCATCTTCGCCAATGACACAATCCTGATCCAAGTACTCACCAGCAGTTTCCATAAACCTCCTCTCGTAGAGGTCAAAGTTGCCAAAGCTGACACACTCGCCCCAGCCTCGTGCGGCGACCGTGAACTCTAGGTCGTCTGAACGGAACACGCGGTCCGACAGGCCGGCCTCGATCGCAGACTGGAGACGTTCGCGAGAGCGGAACAGGTACTCCGCAACACCTGAACATTGATCAGCTTTCTGTGGTGTCCAAGACTGCACTCACCGATCCAGAGCATGAACACTGGCGTACCAGCAACGTCAAGGTGGTCAAATGGCTTGATGCCGAGAGCAGCCCAACAGTCGACCATGGCAAGAAGGGACAAGTGCGAGTTTGGCTCCTCCTGGGATTTGGGGTCGTGTGTACCGAGAGTGAACTGGTTGAGGATCTCCTCGGACAGGAGAATAGGGTGGCGGCCACCGTCCTCGTCGGCGACGGCGTCCTCGCTCGGCGCCCAGCCAAACACGGCTTCACGAGCAGCCCACACGCGCTTTGAGAGCTCCTCCTCATGACGGCCGACCATGAGCTTGAACAGCTCGGTCACACTGCGAGAGTACTGTTGGATCTGACGCTGAGCCGCAGGGTTCAAGATTGCGAGGCCGGCATAGACATGCCACTTGGCCGCGTAGATGCGCAGGGCAATGTTGACCTTGACCACCTCGATACCGGACACCCAGCGTGCGTTCTCCCAAGGGTACTTGCCCGAACACTTCCAGGCCATACCCATACTATATTGTCAGCAAAAGAAGCGTATACGGCACCAGTCGGGCGGAGCGGTCCGCAGCCACGATAAACCACTCACCTCAAGAATGCGGCGTGGGTGACCGCCTGGGTGTTGGCAGTGACCTCATCGTGCTCCTCGTACGACAGATAAACGTAGCGACTCTTAAAGCTGCGGAACACGTCCTCGACCATCTTGACCTTCTCCTCGGGGCCGCGGTGGTGGATAATGATCTGGCGGTCAATACACGTAAACGGAGACACGTAGTAACATGCCCAGGCCCCGTGGATGGCCTAGAAGAGCCCGGTACAGATAAATAGCAGCCAGATCCGTAATCCGCTCGCCATACCATTGCACTCTCCCGACTCACCAAAGGCTGGCCCTCAGTCGTAACACTTGGGCCGTGGAGGGAGTGGATAGACACAATGTCGACGTCGTCTGGGAGGTACTTTTCAAATGCGGCCTTCTCGGGAGCCTTGACCGAAGTCTGGCCAGCGACGGTAGCACCAATCTTGGTGCTGGGGCCGTACTCGCGGACAACGGCAGTGATAGCAGCAGCCTCGACACTGTAGATCACCAGGTCGGCGACACGCGAGACGGCGTGTCCGTCGCGTAGGACCTGGATGCCAGTGTCGGCGAGCTCGGTCTGGAGAGTGGCAAATGCGTCGGGCTTGTCGCAGACCACGACCTTGGTACCAGAGCTCTGAAGACGACGGGCGTACATGCGGCCCATCTGGGAAAGTGGTTAGCACATTGCCTGCGAAGGAGACGAGGGTCAGTAGTGGAAACGCACGTCACCCATGCCAATGATGCCGACGACGGGGGAAGCCGAGGTCATCGCGAGAGGGGCGGCGGCAGGAGTAGAGGAAGTGGACGCCATTCTGGGTAGTGGTGTACGAGCGAGTGGTGTGGAAAGAGCACGCGGCGAGAGACGAAGGACACGCAGCATATATGGTGCATGATGACCGAAAGTTCAGGCAGCAACAATACCGAGTCATCGTGCCTGGCCTAATTTGTCACGTGACCACCCCACACTTCGTACTTCGTCTCGACCTGTCTAGGCAAGCCGTTCGTGCACCACTTATGCACTGCCGCAGAGACTACATACGGGTTTGGGAACCACTGATGTACGTCCTAATAGTATCCCCAAGACTGAATTACTACGGTCGAAACCGTAAACGCAAAAGTGAAAGGTCTTGTCGCTTTTATTCATTTGCTCGACCCCGGCTGCGCCCTCCTTGCTATGGCGGAGCAGGCGCACCGGGGGCTACCCTCAGATATCCTCCCTTCTCCCAAGAGCCCGAACGATATACCTCTGTGTTTCGCTTCTCCTCATCCAGCAAACCCGCGAGAAGAGTGCGAACACGCGGGAAATCTGTCGGCGGTTAGCTTTACCATTTTGCCAACTGCAACTGCAGCTGCCACACTCACTAAGCGGTTTGAGAAGCCAACCGTCAAAGTGTGTTGCCATCTTGTCCCTTTCGTTCTCCAACAGGCTAGCAGAGACCGCAAAAATGGGGATACGGCCGTCGATTCGCAATGGGTCGATTCCTTCTTGACCTGAGCCCGCCACGCCCCGCTCTTCGAGGGCACGGATCTCACGGGCAGCCTCCCAGCCGTCCATGATTGGCATCTGGATGTCCATGAGGACAACATCGATGTCCCAGTCCGAGGCAAGTAGCGTCACTGCCTCTTGACCGTTCTCCACTGCCATGACAGTGTGTTTGTCCATGCGGAGACGACGTTGGAGAATTTGCGAGTTGATAATGTCATCCTCGACGACCAAAATGCGCAAGATAGGTTGACCTTTTGGTCCAACTGTGGATCGTGTTGGAGTTTCGGGACGCGGAAGACGGATAGGCAACGATGGAGACGTAGTCGGTACGGCCAGAGGCGTCTGGCTGCGATCAGCAGACGACTGACGGGGGCTTTGTCGAGGGCTATGGTTGGGACTGAGGACCTTCTCCGTCGACCGTGACGACTCGGATGTGGTCGCAGGGCCAGATGATAGCCTTGATACTAACGACTTGGGCCCGATGGTCACGGTGGACCCAGAGGACCTCCCGGTCGAGCCAGACAGCAGAGGATCAAGCAACAGAAGCTTTCCAGCTACACCGCCGGAAGGCTTGCGACCCTGTACCAGAGCGGATAACGAGCTGGGCAAAGCTTGCGCTGCGCTCTCGCCATGAACACCCATGTTGACTGTGAAGAAGAACTTGCTGCCAGTTCCAACTTCACTCTCAGCACGGAGCTGTCCAGAGAGTTGTTCGACGATGCGTGCAACCACTGCGAGGCCCAGACCGACGCCGCCTTCGGTACCATCCTCAGCACCTTCAAGAGTGACAAAGATCTTCTCGAGTTTGGCGGGTGGAATGCCGATACCCGTGTCACTGACGACAATCTCGATGGCAACCTCGGTACGCTTGTCGGGGTTGGAAACACAGGGGCTCCCGTCCTGTTGAGGAGCCAGATGACAGGCCACCTCGACCATACCATGCGTTGTGTATTCGACCGCGTTGGCGACGAGATTTGAAATGACCGTCCTCATCTTGCGCGAATCGCCAACGACGATAGGAGGGAGGTCGTCGCTGACAGTGACGCGGAACTCGATACCGCGACGGATCGTCTCCGTCTGGTACAGACGGACTGTGCTGATGATCGTCTGCTTGAGGTCGAACGGGTCATTAAACGCTGTCTCGTTGCCTGTTTCAACGCGGGTGAGGTCGAGCAGGTCGTGAACGTGGAAAAGAAGTGCTCGCGACGCCTGGTGGCTGTTTTCCAACATGTCACGGGTTTCGCCGTCAATGTTTCCGGCAAGAGCAAGCTCGAGTGTGTTGATAATCTGCGACAACGGCGTACGCACGGCATGGCTCGTGTTGGACAAAAGAATGGCGGTGAGTTGGCTTGACATCATACTGTGCTGCCGCTCGCGCCACACATGGATGAATTTGCCGTAAACGAGCGACAGAACGCTAGCACTGTCAAGTTGGTCGTCGGTCCATGGCTTTGATTTTCCGGTGACTGTCTCTGTCCAGGTCTTGAACGACTTGCGCGGCTCAAGCGAGGCGTTCAAACGGGCATGTTCGTCCTTGTACGGCCTGCCAGCCCACTTGATCTCGTGAATCCAGGCCTTGCGGAAGAGGACGATGAAGTCTTGACCAGCATCCTCTGTAAGTGGAATGTACAGCATTCCGGCGATAGCATCATGTGTAGTCGGGATCTTGATGTCTGGGAAGTCTTTGGACAGGTGGTCGGAGGAACATATATCGGTATATTTGGCTACACGGAGGAATTCCGCAGCTTCGAGCATCGAGTGTGCTTGTTGGGAGTGGCCAAGCAACTTGCAGCCCTTGTTGATTACCAAAAGTCCAGAATCGGCCTTGAAAAGTGCCAGTAACTGGTCTGCATTGGATACGATGTACCCCTTTGACGAGTCACTCTTGTCATCGCCGAGCCAGCTGTGAGGGTTCCGGTCGAGCGAGGCAAAGCTGGCCAGAGACTGAAGTGGCTGGCGGTTCTTGAGACGCTGGGCATAGCTGAGGCGTTCCACGCCGCGCGAGATCTGGTCCGAGAGGACACGCAGCATCTGACGAACTGGGAAGGAAACGCGCATGCCGTGCTTGCCATATGAGTGGCACGCGATCAGTCCCCACAGCTTGCCAAAGGCCATGATTGAAACCGACATAGAGGAACGAACCTTCATGTTGGCCAGATCTAGATAACATTAGCCATCACCATCACCATCACCATCACCATCACCATCACCATCACCATCACCATCACCATCACCATCACCATCACCATCACCATCACCATCACCATCACCATCACCATCACCATCACCATCACCATCACCATCACCATCACCATCACCATGCAAGGTACACTTACATCGAATGTGGATAGGGGACATGGCTCGAAGAAAGCAGTGAGTCATGTCGAGGGGATGTTCGAGATCCTCCTTGTTACGCAGAACGAGTCGGGCGGTCTGCTGGCTTCGGTCGTAGAGGAAGCGGACCTTGTTGACTTTGTACATCTCGCGCGCCTGTTGTGGGATATCGGCAGCTGGGAAGCGGAGTCCATTGTACAGATCGGTCGTCTTTTCCCACTCGACAAGCTCAGTGACGACTTCACCGTTCATCTCCTTGTCGAACTGGTACACGAGTACGCGATGGAAGCGAGTCAGATCCTGGATCAAGCCGACGGTGATCTTCAGGAAGGCGTCGAGATCAGCCGCCTTATCCAGCTGTTCGTTGATTTGGGCCTGCACAGCAAACACGTCCAGTGCATCTGAACGGTGTGACGACGACCGCGGCTGACGGCGGTCGGGACGGAAGATTCCGGGAGCCCTCTGCGGGCGTTGTCCACTCGATCCGGGGCCGTATCGCATGCCATGAAGTGCGCGAAGGGGTTTAGCGTGATTGGTCGTGCTGTCCAGAATGGTCTCGAGTGGTGGTTCCATGTCATGCCCATCCAGGCCGTTAGGGTGGCTTCCACCGACGCTGCCTGTGGAGGCCCATTGCCTGCTGTTGGCCGACACAGATGCCAGGTCGCTACTTGACGCATCCTTGGACAGTTGCCTCGATATTGCAGGCGGCCGGAAGTGAAACTGTGCCTCTTGCTGCTTGGGCGAAGGATTGCTCTCGCTCTTATTCGCGTGAGTGTGGACGGAGTCGCTCGACGTCGCAACCCAGGAAGCAGAATTCTCGGCGAAATCGAGTGGCTGTGTCAAGGGGTTGTAGTTGTCGCGCTCATGCTCAAACTCAAGGATGACGAGGTGCGGTCGTTGCAGCTGCATTCCGCGCTCGTCAGTCCGGCGCCAATCCTTTTGCGTTGGGCGGCTGGCTGCAACCCAGCAAGACCATTCACGTCGCAGCCGGGAGCCTCTGATGTTGGCTTGGCCATTACCAGCGGCATCGCTACCAGGCTCGCCAAAGCCAGAGAGGCGAAGGACTTGGGGGCCCTGAAACTCTTCCATGTCCACCACGTCGTTCGGGTCCTCGAGAGTTTCAAGAGCGTCACGTAGTGTGTCCTCTTCATCGGCCACGAGGATCTTGGAGAAGCAGCTCAAGCCAAAGAGGTACTGCGGCGACAGGCCAAGCAATTCTGTTGAATTCTGCTGTGAGCTTGAATGCGTGCAAAATGAACCCACTTCTGAGACTTGCCGCACCACTAGGGCACCAGTCTGATCATTGACGTCCAAAACAATCAACACGCCAAACCCTTGAACGGCACCCGGTGTCGTAATGGGCTCGTCCTCACAACGCATCATATCACCCTTGCGGTTGACGGCAACAAAGTGGCCGCCATCAAGCTGGACGTGCTTGAAGCGGGATGTGAACTGGTCCAACCGGTCACTCTCCCCCTCGCCAGGCTGACTCGAGCCCTCTGTAACGCTAACTGCAGTCGACGGACTGTCAGACTCCTCCGAACCTTGCGGGGACTGTTCGTGGCGGAACGGGTTGTGCCTAGCAAATAGGTCTGGTGACGAGTCGTGGACGTTTGGATCGGACATTTGGGAGATGAGCGCCTGGTCATTGACAAACGCTTGTACCGAAGCATGGGCCGCCCCCGTACCGCTCCCTTTCCATTGGAGAGAGGTGCCAGACGATCCCCCGCCATCCTTCGTCTGTTGTGGGCGTGACCCTGGCCAGCTTCCTTCCGTGTATGATTGGTCATCTGGGGGTTGCTCCGAGCTGTTGGACGCCGTATCAGCGAGGCGAACAATTCGCGTGAACGGGTTGACTAGCTCGGGAGCACCTTCCTTGTTGGCCACAATCTCGGTACGGTCTCTGGAAGGAATGGGCAGCACATTGGCGGTTACAGGTGCCGACAGGTCCTCGCCTACGGTGGCTGTGGTTGGGCGTCAGCCACCGCTGAAGTTTACTGAGGTGACATACCTTGTTGACAGTGTGTCGACGGGGACGATGATGACGCATGTAACTGCGCCGCATGTACAGACGGAGATGAAGATGACGTGTGTTGGACAGACAGCGCGAGTGGAGAGGTAACCCCAGAGTCACCGTGCGTGTGCGTACGATCTGGATCGACATATAACGGGTCCGGCAGCTGGGCACCGAATGAGGGGGGAGATGTGAGAGGACCTCCAGACGGCGGGCTGCTGAACACACTGGTCGTGCGGGACGGCACCAGGGATGTAGCACCTCGATTGTTCGGTCCTCTCACATCTGGGTCGCTTCCTCGGCCCTCGCGGTACACGGAACGGATGGGGAAAACAAAGCTTCTCCGCCCGCTCGGCGATGGTTGCGGAGAAGCACTGAGTTGGAAGGTCGAGGACGTGGGTGAGGGATCGGCTGCTCGCCCAGAGTCACGCGGGGACGACATTCGTGGCCGTGGTGCACCAAGTGTCAATTGTGAATTCTGGGATGCGCTCTCAACCTCTCAGAATTCGACACTGTTGTTGTGGAAGTCCAGAGGGCAGTATTGGGGTTGCCCCGCGGTGAACACCCGTCCCGCCAAGTGACGTCAACGGCAAGTAGGTGTGGGGTGCGTGTTGTGACCGCGGCTGCAGCTAGGGACCTTCACCACGACTGGCTGCGTTGCTAAGAGCAGTGAAAGCAGTTGTTCGTGGGTAAACGTGGGTCACCAGTACAGCGAGTGGTTGAACTGTTTGTTTCTTGAGATCTTGGGGATGTGTGTGTGTGTGTGTGGGGGGGGGGGGGGGGAGGGGGGTTGGTGGGCGGCACGGGACGACCCTTGCTGCGGGGGCGGGGTGGATGAGGGTTGGCAAGTGGTAGTGATTACGAGGATATACGCGGTTTTTTGACGTGCCACCTCCCGTACTGTAGCGGCAGTTGTGTGTGTTGTTGTAGCAAAGGAGGATGTGTGCTGTGCGGTGGCGAGGTGGAGCAAGTGTACATGATCATGACTCAAAAAAGGTGTCAGTTGTCGCATAGCTTCCCAAGAAGAAAGGGATCATTGGCAGGCTCAGGCACTGCCGAGGCAAATGCGTGGGCCAAGCGGGCAAACCAGTGTATGCCGTGAGGAGCCGCAGGACAACAGGGCGCGGCGGGCGGGCCCACGCGAGGCAGCATTTGCATGTGCATGCATGTGCAGCATGTGCATATGTGCGCGGCGATGGAGACCACACCCTGCACATTCTGCGCGCTCAACTGCTCTCCCTGGCATATCGATCCTGGCCCAGCATGTGCCACCATCCCCTCTGGCTACCCACAAGGTTATCCCAATCACAGGTGTCTCACCCTAATCTCCGGGACATTGGGAGTCGTGTTATTTTCGTCCCCAACAACAAGACTTATAAGCTCGGGATCAACGTGTGAGTGATAGCATGATAGTAACATTTTACACTATTTCTTCCTTTTGCTCCCAGCTTTTAAGGCTTAGAGAGGCAGCGCGCAGCGACGTCAGCCGCGATGAAATAAACTCAACGCGATTTCAGGATCATATGGACAGCAAACACGCCCCGTCACAAGCTCACAAGAGTGCCAGGCCCCGGCGGCGATTTCGGGGTTCCGGCTACAAGCGAAAGTGGCACTGGCTTATCTACAGCTCAGTGCTGGCCTCAGTATACTCGAGACAACATGCATGCCAGCAGGTGATCAGGTGACACATGCAAACGGGTGACATATGTAAACTGGTGGCACAAGGTAGTGCCCAGATAGCAAGCTGCAGCCATATGTGCTTGACCAACTGTTTCGAGGCGGTTTTTGCACTCGCGCGACTGTCCAAAATGTACCCTCCTTTGCACCTAGAGGTCCCTCCTGCCGCTACCTGCCAGTTCCTCGAATGAACCTACCCTCTGGCCTCTGCACTGCACGACGCGCGGCCGTTGGGCGGCCTCCAGTTGCAGATGTAGATTAGCGCATATAGCCGTTGATCAGTGGGACTCGCTGCCTTTCCACTCCATTCCGTGCAACCAGTTTTGGGAAAATTCGATGCAGAACGAGCTATAGCCCAATGTAGCCCCTCCTCCACCGCACCACTCTCGTACACGGCTATCGTATACCCATCCGGGGATGACAGTAGACACGCATGAGTTGCATGCACACTGCCACTCCGGCCCAAATGAACCTGATTAACGGTTCGACTTGGCGACACGCTCGAGCTCATCCTTCTTCTTGATGGCGTACGAGTTCGACGAGCCCTTGGCGGCGTTGACGAGCTCGTCGGCGAGGCACTCCGAAACCGACTTCGAGTTGTGGAAGGCCGACTCGCGGGTACCGATGGTAAGGAGCGAGATAGCCTGGTTAACACGGCGGAGGGGCGAGACGTCGACGGCCTGGCGACGGACAGTGCCCTGCGAGCCGATACGGGTGGAGTCTTCCCTGGGGCCGGTGTTGACGATGGCGTCAACGAGGACCTGGACGGGGTTCTGCTCGGTAACGAGGTGGATGATCTCGAAAGCGTGCTGAACAATGCGGACGGCCATGAGCTTCTTGCCGTTGTTGCGGCCGTTCATCATGAGGCTGTGAAATGTCAGCAATGCGTTCGCAGTGGACAGTCAAGGCGGTGACGGTGGGTCTGGGTTGGGTGGTCGACCCTCGTCGACACTTTTGAGTGCCAGAAGGACGACCAAATTCCAAGGCACCTCCAAAGTGTGTGCGTGGCCGTGTGTGCGTGGCCACCCAACCGTTCCAACCCAAGCCCCAGCTGCCTTCTCCTGCGCGACTCACGCGTTGACGAGACGCTCGACAATGGGCATGCGGCCCTTGGCGAACTGCTTCTTGGCGTAACGGCCAGCAGTGTGGGGAACGTAGACGGCATGGTTGACGTTGATGTAGTCGGTGAGCGAGATGTCCTTGACCTCAATGCTACACTTTGTCAGCTGTTTGCTCTTTCGCGCGTTTCCTAGGCCACTTGAAGCACGCAGTCCACACCACACAGGCAAGCGCGCACACGACAGATCGAAAGACGAGGACAAGACACGCAGGCGAGGCAGACGGCTTTCGAGGTATGGCTGGGTCGTTTGCAGACGACCGCCCAAACCGCCAAAGTTCGTTGCCGCTTTCCAGCCCGTTTCTCCAGCGACAGCTCCACGCCGCCGTGTCCTCTATCCTCCTCGTCTTCGCCGTGTTCGTGGTTGTCGCTCGTGCCATGCGTGTGGTCGGTCCTGTATCTGCTTTCGTGTGCGCCGTTTCCAATACTCACTCCTGGGCATCCCACTTGCCGAAGAGCTTCACGACGCCCTCGTTGGCGACCTTCTGAACGTCCGAAGGGAGCGCGGCCATTTTGAATGCTGTTTGTACTGGTTGTGCCGGGCGTGTCGCTCGGTGTTACACCAGAGAAGAGTTGCTTGGGTTGAGGGATGGGTTCGATGGTGCTACAGCCTCAGCAACGACATGGCACCCACCACCCACAGGCGGCACCCACAGGATCTTCACGCCCAGAGAGAAATCCCGAAACGCCGGCAGGGCCGTGGCGGCTCCTGGCTGAAACGGCTATTAACGCGGTGGTATTGTCGGCGTTAGCATATCGGCGATTG
This sequence comes from Apiotrichum porosum, assembly GCF_003942205.1. Taxonomy (NCBI): domain Eukaryota; kingdom Fungi; phylum Basidiomycota; class Tremellomycetes; order Trichosporonales; family Trichosporonaceae; genus Apiotrichum; species Apiotrichum porosum. Next base: position 1,363,837 of record NW_021167110.1, on the reverse strand, counting down.
CGACTCTAATGTGTCTGGCACCGGCTATTGTAATGCACGGTCTAATGGCTCTCCTGGCTGAGTGGATCGGTCGTCTGCATGCTTATCGGACACCCCCAAGAGCTTCCTTTCGGGATTCTTGCTGCAGATCCCACGGTTACAGCGACTTGCTATATGTATACGATCACATCGGATATCTCTGCGTTGTCGGAATCGTCGAGCAGACCACCCTTGACGCCGCCAACGTCGTCCTCATCCACCCACCACCTCCTTCGCAACTGCTCAATGTGCACTTTGCTTCCGTTACATCACGTGACATGGTTTCCCTCCACCTTCCCACGGTGATGTTCAACACGTTCAGATGAAGTCGGCCTCAACGAAGTGAACCAGTTAACTTCGTCACAATCGTCACCACCATGGCTTCGCGTCTATACCAGCTCGCCGCCTCCGCGCGCGCTATCCCGCCCACGCCTTTCCGCTCTGGAGCCACCCAGCTGTCCGATGCCATGGACGCGATCGTGTCGCGCTCGTTCAGCGTGCCTCCCAAGTCGTCGGAAGCGGCCCTCAACAAGCGTGCCGACACGCTCTCCACGACAGAGCAGGCAGCAGTCGACTCGGCCCTCGCTGCTGTCGATCGCATTAACGAGGCGTCGGCTCTCAAGACTGTAAGTGGACTCTCAGCAGGGTGCTGCGATACTGCGTGTTCGGTGCCGCCGTTTGCTGCTGCCGCAACGCAGTAGTCCGCCTTGGTGACAGCCTGCTACAGGTCCCATGAACTCTGGAGTACTCTGCGTGCAGCGCGCGGCAGCTGTTCATGTTCACCATGCAGGATCTCTCGCGCTCCTGTTTTGTTCTGGCCTTGATGCTGACGTCCAGTTCCCTTTGTCGGCTGCCATGACCCACCCCGTTCATGACCCGCACTACTACGACCGCATGCGTGATGGTGTCCACCGTTCGCAGCAGGGTATCAGCCGTAGCTGGTGGAAGCGCTTCTTCCAGGTCCGCGGCGACGCTTAAACGTCTTGAACTACCAACTGCACTTGTAGGCGTAATAGACGGGAAGACACTAGACACACCAGGACAAAGGACTAGACTGTACGATTATGTATTATACTGGATACACAACTTCTACAAATTCTTGGGATCATACGTGGTCTACTCTGTGCAGAGCAAGCTGACGTGTTAGACAGACGATCTCCCATTGTTAATAATAACATGGTTGGGACGTGTTTGTGTCTGGCCAGAGTCACTTCCACTGGCTGCCGGAGTTGGCCGCCACTGCCGCAAACTCTCCCTCTCCGCAATGTTCCGACGCGTCCCCTGCCCGGCTGGTTTCCGTCGACTGAAAGGATACTTGGTTTGACCTCTACGCCAGAAAACACTGTACAGTGCATGTACCTGGCAGCAGTACGACATCGTCGCAGCCATCTTAAAGACCGGACGGGAAGGCCATGAGAGGACTGAGGAATGACTGACAACAGCGGGTGCAATTCGTTTGTGGCACTTTTCCATCTCTTCACATTGCTTTCATGACAGTTCTGCGACCCACAACTTGTTCAACGCCTTCCCCGTCTTGATACGCATGATGGTATGCGTCTCCTGTGGCAGGTGGACAACCCCATGCAGCGTAGATGAGCATAGACTCGATACCAGGCCGTCCAGGGTGCAAACAACGTCCCCCTTCCCCTCCGCCTTCTCCTCGACCCTGTGTGTCCTCCAGACCCTTTGCGACACACCTCTTACACCTCTTGTACACGAAAAAGAGACGTTAGCTACCCCACCAGGGCTCGAACCTGGGACCTCGGAGTGTGCTAGAGATAACAGCTCCACGCGCTAACCAACTGAGCCATAGGGTAGACGATGTTCGCTGGTTGCTGCCTACGATCGCGAGCGGCGTCGTATTTGTCGACATGGAGCGCATCCCTCCCTTCTTCTGGCTCCTAGGATACCCCCAGAAGAAGGTTTGGATTATGGGAAACAGGCAAGGTCGAGTTGACTTCCCAACGGCAGGGCATTCCCAGGATGTGCATAGTGTTGTCGACAGTTCGGGTGGCATGTCACACTCCATGACTATTCCGCCTCGTCTACTGGATTCCTGGGAATCGCACTCGGAACCCGTTTGACACTCCAGTGGAGGGTGATACAGGGACAGTACGTCGCATGTCACTACCTCATACTGTCTGACGACGATCACCTACTGGAAAGGCTGATGTGCGATGGCCACAAAGCCACAAACATGATGGCAACCATTAGGCACTCATGTTTGGACCTCGTCGGCTTGCCGCGTTGTGAGGCCAACGGCGGTGCTGCTGCTTCCGACAGAAGTGAGCCCTTGTAGTCCATCACTCACACGATACTGTCAACACTCAAAGCTTGCCTGCATCGCCTGGGTTTCCAGAGGTCGTGCGAAGCCTGGCATTGCGACGACGGGGAATCGAAGAAGACCTGCGACGTTTTGATTGACACAAATGTCACGCTCTGTGCCTCAAAAGGCCGTACATGGCCGGAGTACCTACCAGGTCCGAGGGTCCGTAGTGACTTGCGGAAATGCAGTGTGGCATGCATTAGGTACGCGCTGGTGTGTATGTGTGTGTGCAGTGTTTTCTGGTGGGAGTCAATCGCAGGTTCCGGGAACCTGACAAGATCTTGGGAGCGGTGGAGGTGAGTGGGCGGCGGGCACAACCCTGTTCCTTGAGGATACCTCTTCCGCTCATACCGGGAACTACATTACGGCTTATGTACGAGATTGCCTCGGTGCTGGAGCTCGGTGACATTTCCCTCAAACCCCGCAAAATCATCCCGCCACAGTTGTCGGCCATTGTCCTCGGTATGGGGCTTTGGTACGTGGATCTGTGGTGGCATCAGCGCTCTGGCCTCCCAAACTCTGATTATTTGGACAATTTATGTGATCATAACCCTCCTCAGCTCATGATATGTTCATCAGTTTACCTTGTGTGCACTTTGTAAGTAATACGCAAACAGCCTTCAAGCTGTAGTCAAAATCGAGAAGGCAGGGAATGGCCCTCAAGCGATTAGTTGGTCATACTTGGGCTCACAACGCTGATGAAGTAACCAGCCACGCCCCATACTCGTCACCATTGCAACCACTCCTCACGCACGTTTCCCTCTAACGTTCGACGTTCGGTACCCTCTTGCTACACTTACTCAAGTTTATAGGTATCATGGTGTCTGTGCCCCCTCTCTTCCATATCTGAACGAGCCTGTGATAATGGCATTCCCCGCTTGTCATGTATGCCTCCACGGCCCAATCCTCGCACGGTGTATAACAGCAGGGCCGTGGATATTCTGCTACTTATAACATGTATAGACCTGGGACTAGGGACTTACATTCCAACGCAACAACGGCAGCGACGTGTCCTGGCCACGAACAGCAAACACGACCAGCAACCCCGGTTATTTTCGTCAGGTAATTATCACATTTATCGTCTGAACCCTTTAAACGGGCCGCGGACTTGCACCAGGCGCTACTGTTGCCCGATTTACTCTGGGGTAGGCTTTCATTGACCATCCGCCTCTGTAGAATCGACAGGCGTGTTGATTCGCTGGTGCCTACATGGAGGAGCCAAAGGTGTCGTGGCAGGATAAAGACTATTTCCGTGGCAGGATGAAGCCACTTCAATAACGCGGGTGCATTGCATGTTCAGAACAATCGCCGTCCTTTTCCCCCCCTCAGGGTTTATCTGTCACCTTCAAGCTCCACACAGTCTCCATACTGGCGGGTCTATTTGAGAGCTACATTACTGTCACAGCGGTTACCCGTCCGCGAGGAAGGCGGTCGGCTATGGATGCTGATATCAATCATTAAGCCAGACGTTCGTTCTCGTCCCTTTAACCTAGCGGACGGCCGAGAGAAACCCAAGTCTATCAACTATAAAAATGATCAGAACATGTGAGCCCAGACGCCCGTCGCGCCTGTCGGCCTGTCGGCTTCAGCCTTTTCGCAACGAAAGCTATGCACACTGCGTTGGTTAAGGCTACCTTTCGACATTGCCCTTGGGAACCTGTACACCCATGTAAGTCATTTGTATAACCCACAAGCTATCTTCAGCTACAGAGTCCCCACATGCTCATAAATCATATAGCGACTGATGCACATGCACAGCTCACCCTCACGCACCGTCCTTTGAACTGTCGCTGCACTGAACAAGGTGGACCGCCAAGGTGGAGGCGGGGTCCCGCCAAAACGCGAGGGGCGCCGCGTGTTCCTTCAGCCCTCCGCGTCATCAAAGGATCAGTGCCAGCGTTCCTCCACCCCATTCGCACCTTTCACTCCTTCCTTCCCTCCTCCCCCCTGCATGCTCCGGCGACTGAGCTGTGTTATCCTCCTCCTCGCCATCGCATACACTTACAGAGCCAACATGTCCACCACTACCACCACCAAGCCCTGTGAGTAGACTCCTAGAGGAGCGCCAACTCATCCACATCAGACCCGGCACCCCCGGCCACCCCTCCTTCCTGGGAGTACACTCCAGAGCAGGTGACCAAGAGTGCGGATGACTGCATCGCGTCCAGCGACGAGCTTCTCACCGAGGTTGCCGCTCTTCCCAAGGAGCAGCGTACCTTTGAGAATGTCATCCGCCGCATGGGTCTCCACGAGGTTGAGGTCGATTCGTTGGCTGAACCTGCGCTCTTCCTCCAGTACGTCAGCCAGGACGAGGGTATCCGCAACGCGTCCGTGGACAGCGACAAGAAGCTCCAGGTGAGTGGCCAAGTCCTGTTACAGGGATACTGACAGGCGTTTAGGAATACGGTCTGAAGGTCCTCGCGCGCGAGGACATTTACGAGGCGCTGCTCGACGCGGAAGCGCACACCAAGGCAAACGGTGTCAAGCTCAACGCCGAGGAGCAGCGTCTCATGGACCGCATGATCCGTGACCGCAAGCGCAACGGTCTTGGCCTTGAGAAGACCAAGCGCGACGAGCTCCTTGCCCTCCAGACCAAGATTATGGGTCTCGAGGTCGACTTCCAGCGCGCATGCAACGAGGAGAAGGGCTCGCTGCTCTTCACCGAAGAGGAGCTTGTCGGCGTCCCTCAGGCGAGCATCGACGGCTACACCAAGGAGGACGACAAGTACCGTGTCACCTTTAAGACGCCCGATATTATCCCCATCTTGTGAGCTTTGTTGATGAACATGTGAACTTACAATAGCCAATACGCCGACCTTCCCGAGACACGTCGACGCGCCGTCCTCGGCTACGAGGGCAAGACGATCCAGAACGTGCCGGTCCTCGACGAGGTGGTCAAGCTGCGCCGCAAGGTCGCCGACCTCCTCGGGTTTGACACGTTTGCCGACTACGTTCTCGACGTCAAGATGGCCAAAGACAGCAAGACTGTCCTGGCGTTCCTCGATGATCTGCTGGACAAGCTCAAGCCCGTCGGCGAGGCCGAGAGGAAGAAATTCCTCGCGCTCAAGAAGGAGGTGCACGAGAGCCACGGCTGGCCTGTGGACGACGAGTTCAACCTCTGGGACTACCGCTACTACGACCGTCTCTGGACCGAGCGCGAGCTCGCTCTTGGTGGGTCCCGCTCACCGAGATCACTCAGACTGACCGTTGTACAGACGACGAGAAGGTCAAGGAGTACTTCCCCGTTGACAAGGTCGTCCCTACCATCCTGGACATTTACCGCCAGCTGCTCAGCGTTCAGTTCTACCGCATCCCCGTCGAGTCGGGCGGTGGAACCTGGCACAAGGGTGAGCACGCCTTGGCGGTTGCTTGAGCTAACAACCAGATGTCGAGGCATACGCTGTGTGGGACCACAAGGACGGCAAGGATGGCAAGTTCCTCGGATTCATGTACCTCGACCTTTTCCCCCGCGAGAACAAGTACGGCCACGCCGCCGTCTGGGGTCTCATTCCCGGATGGACCAAGGAGAGCGGTGCCCGCTCGTACCCCACTGTTTGCATGGTTGCCAACCTCGCCAAGTCCACTCCCAAGCGCCCTGCTCTCATGAAGCACGGCGACGTCGTCACCTTCTTCGTGGGTGTCGCCTGCCGCGTGCGCTGCTAACCCTCCAGCACGAGATGGGCCACGCCTTCCACGGTCTTTGCTCGGCTACCCAGTTTGGCCGCTTCCACGGCACCCACGTCGCGCGCGACTTTGTCGAGGCTCCCTCTCAGATGCTCGAGAACTGGTGAGCTCCATCATCCCAGTCACGTAAAGCTGACGATCCAGGTGCTGGCTCCCCGAGCAGCTCAAGAGCATGTCGGAGCACTACGAGACGCACGAGCACCTCCCGGACGACATCATTGCCAGCATTGTCAAGAGCAAGAGTGTGAACCAGGGTCTTTTCAACCTGCGCCAGCTCTTCTTTGGCCTCTTTGACAGTGGGTAGTCAGCCTTGAGACGAGCTAACCCATGCAGTGACTGTCCACACATCCAAGGAGGACCAGGACCTGACCAAGCTCTGGTGCGACCTGCGCGAGAAGACGTCGCTCGTCACCACCAAGGGCGAGTACATTGGCGGCCAGTCGGGCTTTGCGCACATTGTCGGCGGCTACGCGGCCGGATACTACGGATACCTCTACTCGCTCGTGTTCGCCGCGGACATGTTCGAGTCGGTGTTCCGTGCCGACCCCATGTCCCCGCAGCTCGGATACAAGTACCGCGACTGCATCCTGCGTCCCGGTGGCAGCAGGGACGAGATTGACTCGCTTGTCGAGTTGCTCGGCCGCGAGCCCAACAACGAGGCGTTCCTCAAGCAGCTCCTCAGCGGCGCCGAGGTCGACGCCAAGCTGTAAGCGTGCGTTCAGTATGTTTGTGAGAGAAGTAGACAGGTACATCTGAAGGAATGCAGGGCTGGAAATTCACCAAACTCGCTGTCATGGTCTGCGGTAAACATGGCGCATTCATAAACTGAGCTTCATGAGCTAATTGCAATTGCTATTGTGGATTCTTGACTTCTTCAGACAGGCGCCTCGACCTTTGTTTTGTTGTTGCTGCAGTCGTACTTCTGACACGGTGGACACAATAGTCTCACGCTTCTTCTTTGCGGGCCTCGCGCGTTGGGGCGGCACTCGTGCACTAGAACGGACAAGTGAACCTCTGGTCCTCGCCGTCGATCTGGGACGCGCCGCCTTTATCCCTCGCGCCAAACTCGCCGCCCATTTTGCGCTTGGTGCGGGCCTTGCGGCCGCCCATTGCCTTGTATCCTTCGCGGGCAGCGAGTTTGCGTTCAGACGGCGTGAGCGAGCCCGAGGCTCCGGTGGGACCGTCGTTCCAGCGTTGGGCGTTTCCGGATCCGAGACCGGCGTGCTGGTGCCGCGAGGGCGTAGAGTAGCCGGAACTCTGGAGCGAGTCGATTTTGACACGGTAAGGATGGTCGTCGTCGTCCTCTGTACGCGAAGGGTCGGAACGGGCAAGGGTGGTGTGGAACACCGACTTCCACGCGCGCTTGCTTTCGGCCTTGGACCATTGCGGCGCCGTCGAGGCTGGCACGGGGACGGCGGGGAGGGCCGAGAGGCGCGGCGTCTTGTCGTATGGATCAAAGAACTCGGGTCCATCGTCTACTTTGCGGTTCTTGCCCTGCAGCATGTTGGAGAGGGATGGCAGCGTGAGGGCACGGTTCTGAAGGAACCATACTGTTGATCGGGAGCGATTTGGAAACCGACGTGTGGCGTTCCAGTTGAGAGTAACCAGTTTCGGAGGCGTGGACGTGAGTTTGGTGAACGAGATTGATGAAATCAGGGGCGTTGAGTGGAGTGGGAATGGAGAGAAAGAGGGAAGTGGTGTCAGCATACCGCTCAGACACGAATGGGTCCCACCCATGCAGTGCTCACCATAGTTGAGAGTGCTCGATTTCTGCCATCTCTTGCAGACACGGTCACAGCGTGCCAAGCTTCGGATGTCGAGTTGGATGAAGATGCGCACGGCAATGTGGGTTGGCAGGAGGCGGAGCTGCAGGCTGTCAGCATGTGAACTAGGGGGTATGAGAGCAGGGCGACACGGATGCACATATGTATGCTACACGGCACACGACCGACTAAAAGGCGGCGTTCACAGCCATCCACAGAGGAGCCATCACAAGCCCTTCATGGTCGTTGACTAAGCCGTGCCCTCCTGTTCGCTGGTACGACCGGTGCCGCCGAGACCCATTTTGCCACTCACCGGGTCCTTGCTGTTGAGGGTCTTGATGCGCTGACCGAGGACCATACCCTTGCCTGGGATGGGAGTGCCAGGGGCAGTGCCGAATCCGACAGTGACAAGTTCATTGTCATCGTCGTCCTCTGATTCAGCGGAGCGGCGCCTTGAAGACGAGGCGCTCGAGGGCGGGCGTGGAGTGTGAGAAGGATGCGCTACCTGCTGGGCGACGTGCAGGTTCTGTAGTGCGGTGTGGAGGAGTGAGGTGGTAGTGGCCATGGTGAGCGAGGAAGAGGGTGATGAACAGTTGAGAGAGATTGAGAAGATAGAAGAGACAAGAGATGGGATGGGACTGCAGATGACAATGGGCGCGGAAGTGGGTGGGCTCTACACACACAAAAGGCGGCCAGAGCCTGGCGCACAACGGCGGGGGGGTGAGTGGCTGCACGGAACGGGGCATCCAGAGGGCATATGACGTACGGCGACATTGCGCGCGCGGGGCCGCTGCCCAGCGCCCAGCCCGCGCCAGACGCGCGGAAGCCACCGGCAACAGCCAGCCGATGCACGTGACTTTTACAGAGCCTAGAGCAATTTGTTCCGATCAATTAACATTCGGGTCCTAATCTCCATATCCCCTCAGCCCAGCTACAGCCTAATCTGCTCATATCATGCGTGGCAGTTGGGTGGCATGGGTGGACGACGTCTGAACGTTGACACCAACCGTCACATGGGCCGGGACAGTGGCAGACAAAGCGTGCCAGTACGACCTTTACCATTCTAGAACCTTCCGAATGGGATGGTCGTTGGGCCGTTGCACAAGAGCCATTGGGGAAGAACGAGATTGCAAGTCGACCAGATCCTCATACTCTGGAGCATATCTGCATGTTCTCACACTTCATACTGTCGAGCAGCCACAGTACCGCAATACAACCAACAGCTACTGAGTCCTCTTCGATAACAAGCCTCAACATAGCCATGGCACCTCTTAGTAGTCGGTCTGGGCTCGAATCGCGTCGCAGCACATGCAAACGGCCGAGATGAAGGCAAGGTCGACACCGGGGGACACGGCGACGGTGTAGCGGGTAGTGACCTCTTCCTCGGTGGCGGTGTCCTTGGAGTCGTTCTTGGCGAGGAACTCGGTGGCCATGTTGGCGCGTTCGACACGGGCGACAAGTTCACCGTCCGTAAAGTCCTTCTTGTCGGCGCCATGGGGGGCAAGGCGGATCTCGGCCTTGCGGCCGAGCCAGTCGCCAATGACGTTGATGGTGCGCTTGAGCTCCTCGTCAGTGTCACGGTACTTGACGAGGAAACGGTCCTCGTCAGAGGTGTCTGGGACGGCGTCAGTGGCGTGTAGGCACATGTGGGCGACATGCGGTCTTGTCTTCACGACTTGGTGGCACACTCACAGCCCTGGTGTTTGGAAACCTCGAACAAGGTGACACCTTCGATCTCGCCCTTCATGGTGTTGTGAAGGGTAATGATCTCGTCCTTGATGACGCAGATTGCGGTACCTCCGGTGTCATAGAGGGCTAGGAGGATGTCAGTGAGGGCCAGAGATGAATAGAGGAAGACTCTGTGTGGTGTTGGATCTTTAGCACTCACTCTTCACATCACGAGTCGACCATTCCTTGCCCCTTGCGCGGAGGATCGGGGCACCGCTCACGGCGTCCTTTACAAAGTAGTCATCCTGCATGTCTTGTCAACGACTGCAGCTTGCCAGTTCCAGTGGCACTCTGCCCATTTGACTGCTGTACTCACACCAGCGATGACAGCGAGGTCGTCAAGAATGAGGGCCGAGGCGCCGCCACGGAGGTAGTTGTTGTTGATGACAATGGGGGGGTTGATGGACTTGAACTCCTTCCAGTTAGTAGCAGCGTTGGCCATGTTGCGCGATGTGTATGAAATTCGAACGGTACGGTTGTGTAAGGGAGGAATGTACGGGTGCTGGAGAGTTAACGAGAGAGATGGGAACGGTATGGGTTGCCTTAAGTAGTCCAAGCTGCCACGATGTGTGTGGTAGTTAGTCCATGGTACACCGTGGAACGCGATGGAGACATCAATGGTGGGCCGGGCCACACAACTACGCAGCTACGCGGACTAGTCGGGCCGGCGACTATGCGACGAGCTTGGTGAGAGCTTGTGAGTCTCTGGTACTGTAGTCACGGCCATGTCATGACGTCAAGAAGGCACAAGCAGCCGCTACCGAGCAGGCTGGGATGGAGGCTGTGGAACGTGAGATGAGTGCAGCAGCAGTTGGTACGACAGCGTGGTTGCGATGGCCGCCCGGCCGTCAACCTCATGGTCTATTGACCCCAGCCGCGATCTCTGTGGAAGAGAAGAGTGCTTTTAGATCCGGCCGTAGCGCATGGAACAAATACAAAACTGGTAAGACGACAAGTATGGCAGTGGGCCGGCCGCAGACGCTAGCACAATAACGTCACCCATGCAACCAACCACGTCTGAACGCGCACCAGTGCTTCCTGGCCGATTCCCAGACCAAGGACTGCATGGATCATCTCGGATCCTAATGCCAGGAATGTCCCCTCAGCACCGCGCCACGGAACCACTGCGCGTCTCCCCCTCGTCTCTTTGATAACAGCCTGCGACCCCGCTGCCAACCACTGCCACCACAGCACGCTCCTCTCTTTGCCGATCGACCGCCACGATGACCTTGGCCGTTTCGACTCCCACAGTGTGACGCTTCCAGCCACCGCTCAGCAGCCACAATCTGATGCCGGTCATGGCAGTCCGGAAGGGCTCACCACTCGCCTGCCTTTTCTGGCCTGACACGCACTGTTCAGTTCCCGCGCACAATAGGCCAATCTATCGGTCCCCCGTAACCAGGTTTGCTGGGTCGCATGTCGTATATGTCGTTGACAAGCCCAGAATGTGAGATAAGGCGGGCGGATGGATAAGGCGGGCGGATCGACACCCAACACGTTTGCCCGTCCTCGGCTCCTAGCCTGTTTGCAGGTGTCGTGTCGTGTTCGGCATCGGATGATCGTAGAATCTAAGGGCTGTTATTGTGGCCCGTTCAGCCAGCTGATCGGCGGCAGGTATCAGTAGTCGGTGAGGAGACGTGTTGGACATTGTTGGACCCAGCGTACGAGCGTCCTTCCGCTGCGCCTTCCAACATCATTGACGTTTGTTGATGCGTAAAAAGAATCATATCATATACATGTTTACCGAGTTGTTGTCTAAGCTTTACTCCACACGAAGGTCGGAGCGAATAGGCGCTGTAGGTTGTTAGCTTTGAGACTCATTTAGCTTAAGGATCAGCTCACCAATGAGGGGGTTGAGCTGCGCGAGGTACGTCACGGCCCACATGACGTAGCAGCAGGTGATCGTGAGGAGCGCCGAGGAGCGGAAGATACTGCGTGGGGGTCAGTGACTGCAATGTACCATCTTGTGAGAAGGCTGGGAGGGACGCGAGAACGTGCAGGTATCGGTCACGATCCAACATCGCTCTCTACGTTTGCTTCCATCGCACCCCCATGCACACTCACACCTGGTTCTTCCCTGGACGCGCGCCGAACCAGCACGCAACTCCAAGCGCGAGGGCGATGAGGCCGATGAAGACGACGTGGCCGAACGACATCGAGACGACAGGAACTTGGTGTTTGAAGGGTGGAGGAAGGTGTAAGGAGATTGTGCGGCTCTTTACGAGGGGCGACGCGCAGAGGTCAAACACGGCGCGGATAAGGGGAGGGAGCGATGGAGGAGCTGCTTGGCGGGGCGCGGGGTTGTTGGTCTCGCGTCTGCGCTGCAGGAGAGGTGGTGGAGGACGTCGGCGGCGACGGCGGTGACGGCGGCTGGTCGGTGGTGACGATAGGGGAGAGGGACGACGACGGAAGCAAATGTAACAAACGCGGAGAGAAGGCAGATGTCCGTAACACGTGACACACTTATGGAAACCCCCTGGTTAAGCAATCTGCCACTTCGGGCGCCGAGAGATGCCGAGAGACCGAGAGTGGTACGATGCTTCGGAACGATGTTGATTTTTGGTCAGCCCGCGCTCATCCCACCAGCAAGGGCAGGGGTCAGTGGTGCGGGGGCGACGCGGCCAGAGCGAGGGGACAGAGCGTGGGCAGCACAGTGGGGACATGCCATTAAGGGTGAGCTGCGCAGCTTTGTAATGCCCATTAGGGCACTGTGGCATGGGCAGTGTTGGCCGGGATAAGTCGCCGCCAAGAAATGCAAAAGAGACGAGCGAGGCACAACTTGGTGGTGACGAAGTCTGTTGCCTTTCGCTGGGTTGTCAGGTTCTCACATCATCTCCACTCTCTGTCGCGTTTCTTGCACGGCTAGTCAATACCACCCCATCTCCTTCACCACACACGCCCGACCCACGCGCGCAACAGCACCCTTCGGCAGTACGCGCACCCCCACGTCGCGTTCATTTCAAGAGTACAAAGGAGACGAAGACAGACAAAACAACTGGCCGCGCGATCCGGGCCTGTCACCTATCGTCTCACCTCCCCATCGTGCCACCCTAACACCCCGAGACGCGCCGACTCGACCACTGCACTCCACCTTACGTGTGTTGTACTAAACGTTGTTGCACACGCGTAACGTCACCGCACTCTGCGTTCAGCTTGCGTTTTGGTGCCTCTGTAATCGGATCACTCTCGCCTCCCCAGCCAGCCGCCGCGTCCTAGTGCGACTTTCCTTCACTTCCCCCCTCCACCCCCTTCGGCGCCCATCTCGATCGCCATGGATCTCGTCCTCGATTACGCCGACGAGTACCTCCTCGACGCGACCTACGCGTACTTTTTGCCGGCACCTGATGCCAGTGGCAGCAAGTTGGCTGCCAACGCGACGCTCGCCGCCGGCGCTGCCGCCACTCGCGCAGCGTCGACTTGGGCACGCGACTACATTGTGCGCCAGACCGTGAGCTTGTTTGTCCTGTCGGCAGTGGCTGCGCTGTTCCTCTACTTTTTGTTGTCGTCCTTGTCATACTTCATCTTGTATGACAAGCGACTGGAGCACCACCCTCGATTCCTCAAGAGGCAAAAGTACCAGGAGATCATGTGCTCGGTCCTCTCGGTGCCCGCCATGGACGTCCTCACCCTCCCTTGGTTCCTTGGAGAGGTGCGTGGCCACTCGCTCCTCTACACGGAGGTGTCTGAGCGTGGCTGGGCCTACTTGATCTTCTCCGCCCTTTGGTTCCTCGTCTTCACCGACTTCCTCATCTACTGGATCCACCGCATCGAGCACCACCCCTCCATCTACAAGTACATCCACAAGCCCCACCACAAGTGGATCATCCCTACCCCTTTTGCCGCCCTCGCCTTCCACCCCCTTGACGGCTATGCCCAGTCCCTGCCTTACCAGTGAGTTTTCGCCACAACCACCATGCCCTCGCCCCACATCTGCTGACTCTTTGCTCCCAGCGTCTTCGTCTACCTCTTCCCCATGCACCGTCTGCTCTACCTCGGCATGTTCGGCTTTGTGCAGATCTGGACCATCTTCATCCACGACGCCGACATGATCTCGGACCACTTTATGGAGCGTTTCATCAACTCGCCCGCGCACCACACCTTGCACCACATCTACTTTACGTGCAACTATGGCCAGTACTTTACCTGGGCCGACAAGGCGTTTGACAGCCACCGCCAGCCCATCGCCGAGCTGGACCCCCTCATTGCCTCGCTCAAGAACATGCAGGCAAAGGGCCTCATTGACGAGAACCACAACCCCATCCCCGACGTCGCCAGGAAGCAGCAGTAAAAATAATCCTGTCGGCCAACACCGTCTCGGAGCAGGTGTGGATTTTTGTTTTGTTCCACCTTTAATAAATGGTCGGTCGGTCGGTCGGCCAGTCTTGGCCATACGGCGCCAAGCATCAGAGGCCGAGATCCGATACAGCGCACCCACAGCGCAGTGCGCGCAGCGCCGTGTCGCGTCGGAGGGACTGGGGAGGGGGGAGACTAGATCTGTTAGACAAGCTGGGATATGCAGCACTGTTCGTTTCAAAATATAAGCTGGAGCACTGTCTGTCTCGGTGAATCAGGTGGAATCTGCTGCTGGGCACCGGGGAAGGGGATGATAGGCTATAAGCTATAGGTCAGAGGCCTAGAGGCGGCATCGTGGAGCAGATCTGTGAACAAGAACGCTCTGTAGAGGGGAGTCTGTACTGGCTGAGGAAGATTGAGTGCGGAACCAAGCCCGCCGCCCCTCTCCTCCCGACGTCATGGGTGTAAACAATTTCAAGGCAAGTCAGTTTTGCAACCTCCACCCAACCCATCCACCCCCAACTCTAATATCCACCATGCCGTCGCCTGAACGGCTCGATGTCGAGAGCGACGAGTCCCGCGAGGCGCGTCTGGGTAAGTCGTATGCTTGTGCCAGTGCACGTGGATGGACGGTGGGGGGAAGGTCTTGGGGGGTGGAGCTGAGTTGGCGGTTCCTTCGGGAATGGGTGGTACAGTCTCCTGCAGCTGTCGAGCATAGAGCATCAGCTGTGAGGTGGATAGCAGCACCCACCCGGCCGGTTTCTGGTACAGAGCTCGACGCGAAGTGCAGCCTGGGCCGGTCATCATCCACCCTCGGCCCGCTCTCCACCACCCCTGCAAACTCACGTCTCAGCTAGCGGTATGGACGGGACAAGCTGACCGACAGGTAACCTGTTCTCCTCCCTCTCGCAGGCTACCCCCGCTGCGCCGGCAGTGGACGCCGCGTTCCCTTTGCCGCCAAGCAGGCCTTGCGCGCTTCCCGAGAGCGATGGTAAGTGGACACCATGGCCAGGTGGCCATGGCACTCTTGCGAATGGACATGGGCGCTGACCTCTATCTTCTCTGTGTCTGCCCACCCTGGTCCCATTTGTCCGTCTCCCGCGCGCCTGCCCACTGGCCACGTCCATCGCCTACGCCTTCCATACGCACGCCTCCTTTCCATCCTGGTCCCCGACGGCTCGACCTATACCTGCTACCTGCACCTGTCTCACCCGCCGTTCCTTGCACCTGCCTTGCACCCCCGCCTGCACCTGTCGTGCTGCTCCCCCACCTCCTGCCATCACAGTCCTCGCGCGCGCCCGCGCCTTTTTGCCGCTCATGGCCGCGTCCAACGCCGACATTCTCGCGCGCGCCGCGTCCGACCCCACCAGCGTCAGCATGGAGAACCCGTCCGGAGCGCACGTGGCCATGGACGTCGGGCTGGGCGTGTTTGACGTGCAGGGCCAGGCGCCCGGCGCTGCCCAGGAGGAGATGGGCCCGCTCGTGGAGCGCGACGCCGTGGTGTGGGCTGCTGCCCACGAGAGCGGTTCCGAGGAGGAGGAGGAGGAAGATGAGGATGAGGGTGAGGGAGAGGATGCGGACGAGGCCGGACAGGCAGGTGTGTTGGTGAGGGAGGAGACGGGCGAGGACGAGACCATGGGTTCTGGCTCGGAGTCCGAGACGTCTAGTAGCGACGGGAGCGAGGACGACTAGACGCAGGCCAAACAGACGGATGGATGGGGGCCAATGGTGAACAAATAAATGTTCACATTCCTGTACTACAAGGTTTTACACACTTTTTTCCCTTTTTATACCACTAGAAAACACATATGGTCGTCACAGAAAGATTCGCTGCTTCCACGACGCCTGTTGAGATTGTAACACTGTAAGAGACAAGAACCGAACCAGCACGCCGCGCAAGCGGGTGAAGAAAAGTCGGGCTGGGGAACGTGAGGCGAGACGGCCGGTGGATGCGAAGAAGGAAGAAACACGGGGGAAAATGCTGGATGCTGAAATGTACGTGACGGAGTGAGCTCATTCCAGCAGGAAGCTCCACTCGTCGCGGTCGTCATGGAAGAGTCGTCCGTACCTGCCATGTGTCAGTTGAGAAGCAAAGCGGACACGTCCCCAACTTACTCGAGAAGCAAACGGAACATGTATGCCTGCATGTCCTCCCAGCGCCAGTGCTCGCGAGCAAACTTGCCGCCATTGTCCGCAATCATCTTGGCGGTGTTCTCGTGGCCGGTGCCCTTGCCGTTGGGCGGGCCAACAAAGAAGGACATGATGTCGTAAATGTCCGAATAGTCCTGGTTACAAGGCTGGGGGGTAAACTGTCAGCCTGTGCGCCCTTTTTTGTTTTTCCTCGCAAGTGTCCGACTCACAACATAGTGGACCCAAGGCGTGAGCCAGTCGCTCATCCACTCCTTGTAGATGGTGGTCTTGATGACGACACTGCCGCTGGCCAGGAGACGGTGGTAGCGGCTCGACCAGCCGTTTCCGTCGACGTCGATCACATACTTGTACGCGGCCGCATCCCTGGGCTCGACGCGGTCCTTGAATATGATTTCCTTTTCCATCTCCTCGCACGTGCCGTCGTGGTCGCACTGGTGCACCTTGCCGGCGAGTCCCACATCGAGGTAGCGGTCGTTGAGCTCGGAAATGCTAAACGTCTCCTGGTCCCAGCGACGGTCGTCGCGCTTGACCCAGACCTTGGCCTCGCCTTCGGTACGCTGTCCAAAGAGGTGGAGGCGCGGGCGATGCGATGTGCGCCAGTCATAGTCGGGACGCGAGGCCTTGGGCTGGGTGTATGCGTCGCCGGTCGAAGCTCCGCGCCAGAACAGCTTGGAGATGGTCTTCTCGCTCCATTCAGACGCCTCGTCCATACCGTTCTGGGACGTGGCGTTGAAGTAGGCCTCGAGTGGCGTCGTGAGGAACTCGCCGTTCTGGATGGGCTTGGACAGCTGGAAAACAGGACGAAGCTTGGCTTCGCGTCTTTGCGGCCACGTGAAGCAACCGTGCAGCGTCATGAGCTCGGGGTTGTCGCAGTAGCTCATGCGCTCGACAGGGTCATACACAAAGGTCGTCTCCGAGTCGGCCTCCGGGGGAGCGCCGTTCAATTTGCGAGCGAGGCTGTCGGGGTTGCACGACCTCAGGAGACCAGGTTTGAAGCCGCCGTCGCCGCCGGCCTCGTAAGACTTGAGCTCCTCCTCGGTGAGGTATGTGCCCTTGGCAGCGGCATCGAGGGCAGCGTTGCGGTACTGGTCCGGCATGATCCAGTTGCCCATGTCATGGTCGGAACCATAAAGGGTAATGTCCTCAGGCAGGTAAGGTGCAAGGGCTTCGAGCAAATCAAACGCCAGCTTTGGACGCTTGAACGTCGCGCGTACACCTGACACCTCGGAGGCAGCGTTCGGGCGCAAAGTGATCTTGCTGCGATACAGTTAGCCGACTGCGTATCCAGATGATAGGCAGTTTGTGCCTTGGAGGCAACAAAGCTTGAGCTTCCCAAAACGAAAAAAAGTGGTGCCCGTTGTTCAACCGCAAGGTTGAACCAAAGTTGTTGATTTTCACGTACTAGGAGTGGGGGAGGTCCTCGAGCGCGTCGACGCGTTTGCGGAACTCTGCAGGAGCGATACCATGCCATGGCGCAATGTCCCTTTCAATTTGATCGTACTAGGCAAAAGGTAAGCGCAGTACAGGGGGATGCGTGCGGTAGGTGGCAACAAGCCTGGAATGTAGCTCCAAGCCTCACAACGGGCGTACGGGCAGGGTCTCCATTTGTGTTGATTTGGGACTTGGGGTGGCGTAGGCTTCCCGACCCCCACCCCCATCACCCATCATCGATGGTGTTAAATTAGGCCCACACTTACGTCGTCTACAATCTTGACACTATGCTTCTGGCAAAACGCGAACCACTTGTCAAACCCTTTGGGCGGTTGACGGTTGTAGCGCTTGACATATGTGGCGACGGCCTGGTCGAGTGTCTTGGACTGGCTGAGTGTTTGTTAGGAACACGCCCGGCGATGATCACCCTTGCCCTTGAGCGCGCCACCAACTCACCTCTTGAGCAGCCTGTCCCACCTGCGCTTCCCACGTTCCATGAGGTCCAAGATGGGGTGCTCTTCGCTGACTCCCGCCGAGAAGCGTCCAGCACGCACGAGGCCGGCGTGGATCTTTTCCCAGCCGCGCACGAGGCCGTCAGAGCCATAGGTGAGTTCTGTCGAAATGGTTTCGGCTGGCACCGACCATGGCTGCTCGACCTTTGCCTCGTGTGCGGACTCGACGGGCGGCGGCACGGCGACGGGGACCTGTGCTCGTGCGTGAGAGGCTGCCTGCCGCTCCTTGTCGCGGACGAACTGGGCCGGATAGATGCGAATGTCGGTGGAAGCGGGTCGGAGGAAGATGACAATGAGAAAGGCAGAGACGATGACCGTGGACAGGATGTACACTGTCCGCGCGCGCGACCGCAGCGAGATGTTTGAGCTGCGGCGTGGTGGTGGTGGTCGGTGCTTGGACGACGGGTGCACCATTGTGTTGGAGAGGTGTGAAGAGAGATGGAGAGACGGAGAGGATGCACAAAAGACAACCGTTTGCACTCCAGAGAGCGGGGCGGGGGGGGACGGGGGGGGGGGGGGGCTGGGCGCGCGCAAGGTGGCCTGGGGTTCTTTGGCCTCGGCCCAAACACGCGCGCTCGTTGGTGTTGGCATGCTGGTGGTGCTCTGGTACGCTGTGGTGCTGCTGCTGCCGTGTGCCGTGTCTGCACATCCTGATGTGGGTCGATCCAGGGTGCAGACGGCCACGGACAGAGCAAGACGTTCATGTTCTATTGCTCTCTTCTGGGGGGGAACTGCTCTCTGTCAATGTATAGCACAGGGCAAGGGACACGACGGTGCTCTCTCTCTTGGCCTGCAATCAATTTACCCGCGCAGGGTGTGGACCCCTTGATCGCAACATTCTCTGTCTCCCCCTCGGTTCGTTGGCGTCAAGCTTGTTTGTCTCACCAGAAGGAACTCGCCCGCCTCCCCCTTCAACACTCCCACGCCGGCCACGCCCCCCTCTGCGCCTCTGCTCAGTTACAACGGGGACTTTTTTTTTGTACAATCTCGCTGCGTCGCTCTCAATCCGCAGCCTCAGACACACGCCTCTGACGCCACTACGGCCACTACGCTCTGGCGCTGGGGGGCCCAGTCTCTTTCCATTGTCTGCCCGCGATCCCGCGACTTGGGCAGCGGGACGCGGTTCTCGTTGTTCCCGGCGTACACAGAAGAAGGTACCGCGGGACGACATGGTGCCTGGTGTGCCATACAGCCGGCCAAGACGGGGAGAAGGGGACGGGCCGCCGACATGGGGGCGGTTACACAAAATGCAGCAAGGAACAGCGACGCGTCTCGAGCTTTTGGCAGTGGGTGGTGAATACAGATTGACAATGCATACACCATGCTGTCCGCCACAGTACTCTGTGCTCTGTGCTCTGTGCTCTGTGCTCTGTGCTCTGTGCTCTGTGCTCTGTGCTCTGTGCTCTGTGCTCTGTGCTCTGTGCTCTGTGCTCTGTGCTCTGTGCTCTGTGCTCTGTACGTTCTGGCGACGGACAGACCCTCTTTTGATAGTGGAAACAGGTCACTGGTAACTGGTGATGAATGTATATACTGCACAGGTGCATTCCCAACGGCCCGACTCTAGGCCCGACTCTAGGCTCCGGGCCACATTTTAGGAGCAAAGCTCGACCATCACTCAACTCCTCGGCACGCAGTTTGCAGGTGAACCTTTGTTGTTTCCAGAGGCTTCAGACCGTGAAGCCTCTGGAAACAACTCTGGAAACAACAGCCAGGCGACTATAATTACGCCTTGCGACCCATTCTGACAGTACTGAATCAAAGCAACACTCAGGCTTCCGCCCAGCCGGCAATGAATGCGCATTGATTATTACCTATACTCTCGTGACCGAGCGGCAGAGGGCTACGGTCGGTTTATAGCCCCCTGGCTTGAGGCAATCTGATGTGGTCCGGCCTGCCCACACTTTGCGCGCGCTCTACGCACAGCTGCGGGAAAAAGCCACAGCGAGGAGGGATAACGCCTCGATTTATAGAGCCCCACGGCTGTCAGTGCATCTTTGAGTGGTAACGGGGACCACGCTCTGCCACACGCTGGTGGGAAAAGGCCACACAGCGAGGAGGGATAACGCCTCGATTTAGAGCCCCCCGGCTTTAGCGTATCGTGGCCCACACCACGATAGAGGCAATAAAAGGAGCCGGGGAAGAAATGTTCCAAAGGAAATGGAGGGAAGTGGATGGTGATTGTGATGGAAGATGAAGTGAAAGGTGGATGTTGGTGGCAATGTCACGCTATAGGTGAGGACCGCGGTGGGTGGCGTGTTGGCCCCGAAGAGATCAGTCACGTGATTCAAGGTCATTCAAGGAATCTTAAATCACGTGATGGATCACGCCCAGGGCGCTAACATCCTAGGCTGGTACTACAATGCCGCCACCCAGTGCCTTCGCCTGCCTCTGATACACACAGTCATCTCATCGCAGTCGATATTCTCTCCAACCTCGTGTACGTTTTGCCTCTGCTCACATCTATCTACCCATCGCGCTAACACCCTACCCCCTCTCCGGGATGTCTTCCTCATTTTAACCTCATTTTAACCCATATCCCTCTTATCTGTCTGCCCTCTCTTACACCCCCAACGTGGCAGCTGCTCGGCCACAGCCACACATACCTCAGTGGTCCGGTGGGTACCTCCAAGTCAACCCACCCCCACTGTTCGGTGCCGTTGTAAGCTGACCTTGTTGTAGCCAGATTTCCGTCGGCACGAGACCCGTGTGTACATACAACTTGGGTTCCCAAATGTATGTGCCCAGGCCAGCGCAAGAGCGAGCCTCCTCCCTCTGCAGACAATACCTCCTGCGAAAGTTCTCTTCCTCTTCTGCCCCTGCCTCTGCCTGATCTGGGAGCTAATCTGTGCCGTAGGAACGGTACCCCAAGGATCAACGTGACGAAGAACAAGCCAACAAATCAAGATCAAAATATAAAACCCACAAAAGGACCACTTCGTCATGGCTCACTCCATGCCGCCTTCCCGTCAGCCAGGCTGAACTCGACCGTGGACGCGCTGTCCGCCGTGCTTACCTGGACGGCTAGAAGGAGGCGCAGGCCCACATCTGCGCCTTGAGCCAGGCCATCGTCGTCCGTGACCAGGTCATTGGCTCCATCCAGGACCGTCTCGCCGTTGTTGAAGGACGCGTCAACGCCACCGAGGACCATCTCCAGGCTGTCGACGCCACCATCGAAGAGACGCGCAGCGACATGCAGGTGATCGAAGTTAGCATCGAAGCGGTGGGAACCACCGCCAACGCGGCATACCTTGCCAACGGTGATATGGCTGAGCAGATGCTCGCCATGTCCGAGGCCATGGCCGGCATGGGCGCCCGTCTCCGCGACGCGGGCAACAACTCGCCCCCCTTCAACCCGCTCGCGCTCGGCTCCCTCACTGCGACCAAGGTCTGCACCGAGTGGGAGCAGAAGAAGGGTGGATGCCCGGCTCCGCCCGGCCGCTGCCGCTACGCCCACCCCTAGGCTGGCCGCAAGACGTCCTGGTCGCACTGCGATCATGGACACCAAGTACTCGCATGACCGTCCTCGCACCGTCATGTCCTTCCTCCGTTTTCGTCACTTTTACGCGCCCCCACGCTTCTTCTTTACGTTTCTTCTTATGCGCCTCGACGGGCTGTCGACCGCTGAACATTCTCTCCTCTGACATTTCCCTTCCTACGTTCATGTACTATGCACAGCTTGATGTTGTGCCACACCCTGCGACTCACGTGCTCGCGGATGTTTCGATGGACACGGACGCCGGCGGACTGAACTGGGACCAGCTGGCCAGCTCGTGGCCAACACCCACGCAGGGCACTGTTGGAGACGAAAGTCGTGACAGTTTTTAGGCCAGCGAGGTGACAGACGTCGGACTGATTTGTGGCACTGTGGACGTCATTTTCTTCAGCCTGTCGCCTGTCGGTTCCTGATACTTCCAATGGGACTCCTTGGACTCTCGGCACACGGGAGCGGGCGAGGGGATATGCGACTTCCGTCGACCGCGCAGCCGTGTGGTCACTGCAGCAATGGCGGGAAGCGAACACTCCCCAGGGGCGAGTGCGGACCCGGGGGGGCGGATAAAGGCATTACTGTACACTACTGTACCGCACGATGTGTCTTCTCCTCTGCAAACGATCAGGGAACTGGGACACATAATTCACGTCCTTCGCGCCGGGTTGTGCTGAGCCACGGGCCACGGGTGGCGTGGGTAGGACTGAACCGTCGAAACGTCTTTGAACGCCAAAGAGAGTCTTGCACCTGTGCGCCGCCGCCTTTGTTCCTACGAGGCTCAAGCGGGGGGGAGTGTGGGTTGTCGAGGTGCCTGGCCTGCCTTGTGTGCTCTGACCACATGTCAGCTGTCCAGCGGCCACCGCGGGCCACTGTAGAAAGAAAGTCAGCCCAGACACGCGTACGCGCAGGTGTCAACCAAATTGGGCGATGAGGTCATCGGTGGATCGGTGCATCCGCCATCCAAGATTAGCATTTCGCGGCCAGTCTCTCCAGCTGGCCAGCTGTCTTCTCCGCGAGAACATTGCCTGTACTTGCTCCATGCACACTTGCAATGCAGCTGGTGCACCGTGTATGTCGAGGAGCCCCACTATGCTGCGAAACCGGCGGCCGTCACCTGGGGGTGTGCCTAGGGAGGTCAAGGCGACGTCGACTGTGCGATCGTGTGACGGCCCCGTATTGACGTTTTGGGACGTGTATATGCGCCGCCGGCTCGATTCCACCCGATTTCAAGGGCGAGTTTCGATTGCCCGTTTGTTTTCAACTTCACTCCATCCACGCATATCGCATCCCACTGCTTTCAGCCGGCGCTCTCACCATGATCACCGACAAGGTGTTCACCCTGGATCCAGACGCGCCCGGGGCTCATTCAAGCCTCGAGTGGGCGTCTGCAGAGCAGATCATGGTCGCTATCCCTGCGACGCCGCTCGTCGCCGGCGCTGGCGCCAAAGTGACCACTGGAGTTGCCGACCGTCCTCCACTCTCGTCCACGACGCAAGCCGACGCCAGCAAGGACAAGGATGGTCTCACAGTAGACCTCGCGTCCCCTTCCTCGGCGCCGGCCGGTACCTCTCAAGAGCAGACGCAGCCCACCATCCCCCACGGAGCGACCATTACCAGTGCCCAGAACGGCGGCCCAAAACAAACAGACACCAACGGCAACGGCAACGACGGCGAGCGTGCACTCCCACCGCAACCTGGTTCGCAACAGGATACAAGCGGCGGCGAGGCGCGGGCACAACCTGTTCCAAACGGGGTCCACACCAGCAACACTGCAGCGTACCAACTGGCGGAACAAGCAGCGGCAACGATACGAGAACCCATGACTGCCCCACATGACGTCGTACCTCCAAACACTCTCGGCAAGGATGGCCGCGGATCACATGGCCACGGACAGGATATTCTGGAGAACGCTGGTGTTACTCTCGAGGTGAGTTGAG
Source organism: Apiotrichum porosum (assembly GCF_003942205.1). Lineage (NCBI taxonomy): Eukaryota > Fungi > Basidiomycota > Tremellomycetes > Trichosporonales > Trichosporonaceae > Apiotrichum > Apiotrichum porosum. The sequence continues at coordinate 1,340,507 of NW_021167110.1, read as the reverse complement.
CGCACGAACACCGGCGTCTGCTGCATCTGTGGACATGCATGGCGTGCGCAGGGAGACGAACGACTTTGCTTACGCTGCACCAGCTCGGAGACATGACCAGCTCACCGCGTGAGGACACGATATCCGTGCCTGCTCAAGACATGGACGACCGCCCCGATTTGGAAACAAGAGCTTTGGTCAATAACCGCAGCTTCCACGACCCGTACGGCCAGGAGCCGCTTGAGAACGAGGGTCTGGGAAGGTTCGTTGATGAGCCCGGACACTACATCGACCTCGACGACGAGGGAGACGAGGCTGGTTGGCGAAGTGCGCTCGCCTCTGGTACACAAACGCCAAGTCACCCGGCCGACCCCAAGGGTCACCACGCATACTGGTCGACCTTTCGTAATGGCAAGCAGCAGGCGCCGTCCATTGCGTCTGAGCGCGAGGGTGAGCCAAGCAGTGGACCAGCATTCTCGCAAGCACTCAAGCCGAGCTCTCTGGCGCACATATCACCCTTCCGCCGAGGCAGTACGCTCGAGGACCATCACACGAGCAACGACGAAGCGGCTCCCCAACAGAAACAAAGGCATGGCATGGTCAATGCGCTCGGCCTGTCGCGGTTCGTGCCCAAGCGGCACGGGACGGTGCCTGCTGCGACCAAAGATGGCGCGATGCCGACAATGACCAACGAGATGATCGCCGGTGCTCTTCCAGTCATGATACTGAAGACGTGGCTGGACCGCGACGAAGATGGTCACCGCGCCGTCCCGGTCCTCATCGGTAACCTCCGCTTCCGCATCGGCGACAGCATGGGCATCCGCGATGGATCGCGCCACACTGGTCGCGAGATCTTCAAGATTGAGTGCGAGTACGGCGACGGGGCGATCAAGTGGATCATCTACCGCGAGCTTCGTGACTTTCTCATGCTCCACGCACACTACAAGGCCGCCAACCTCGGTACGCGCGTCGCTGGACTGCGCTCGTCTCGCCGCGTCGAGATCCCCGACTTTCCTCGCAACTGTGAGTGTCATGCATCCATCCGCACACGGCTAATTTCTAGCTCTTCCCGGTTGGGCACGTGAGAAAGTGGATGGCGTCAAGGACAAGGACAAGGGCAAGGAGAAGATGAGAAAGATTGGCTTGCCGACCCCCACAGGCAGCGGCGACAGGGAGCCGCCGTCTCGCTCCGCAACGTTCGGACCAGCCAGCCGAGCAGCACTGCAGCAATACCTAGTGGACCTCATCCGCGCAGTTGTACGTTACCGATCGTTGAAGGTGTGCTCACCCACTCCCACTAGATGTTCCGGCCCGAGTCAAACCGTCTGTGTATCTTCTTCGAGCTCTCAGCCCTCACTGTCGGGCTGGCACCGCGTGGCGGCTTCCAGGGCAAGGCAGGCTTCCTTCGCATCCTCAGCCCAAACGCAAGTAGGCGAAGCAACCAGCCAGGCCTGTTGCCGAGCTCATGGCGCCTCCACCGCGCGCCCAAATGGTTTATTGTGCGCGAGTCGTACAGCGTCATGACCGAGGGTCCAGAGGACACTGAGATTTTCGACGTCTTCATGTTTGACTCTGACTTTGAGATTGAGCGACCCAAGCGTGTTCTCCGCCAAGGTCTTCACCTGATTTCAGGCGCATCGTGGGTCTGGTATATCGCCATCAGAGAAGGGCTAACAGCACAACAGTGGCAAACAGCATCGGCCCGAGTCAGACACTGAGGACTTTAAGCAACTCGAGCTGCAAGACGACGATGACAGGGACGTGTCCCAACACACGTTCTACATCTCCAACTCGCAGAACCGTCTCAAACTGGTTGCAAAGAATGCCGTGGGTGCACCCAGGAATTGCTCAGCTGACCCACCAGCGTCTCATGCACCAATACATCTTGTCAATGGAACGTGTCGCGATGCAGTGCAACTGGACGAAGAAGAACCGCTTCGACTCGTTTGCTCCCATCCGCGTCAATGCGGCAGCACAATGGCTCGTCGATGGGCGCGACTACTTTTGGAACCTGAGTCGAGCTATCAGCATGGCCAAGTCACGCATCTACATTCACGACTGGTGGATTTCGTGCGAGATCTATCTTCGTCGGCCAGGCGACGAACGGTACCGCCTCGACAACCTTTTGAAACGCAAGGCTGAGGAAGGTGTGCGCATCTTTATCATCATCTACAACGAGGTGTCTACCAAGACGACTCCCGTCGAGAGTCTGTACGTCAAAAAGACGCTCACGTCACTCCACCCCAACATTATGATCCAGCGCTCGCCTTCGCACCTCCCCAGCGGCCCCACTGGCGCCCTGTACTGGTCGCACCATGAAAAGCTCTGCGTCATTGACGAGATGATCGCGTTCATGGGTGGCCTGGACTTGTGCTTTGGCCGCTGGGACTCGTCGCAGCATATTCTTGTGGACGAAGACTTCACATCTCCCGACGGACCGGACGGCCCTGTGTGGCGTGGCAAGGACTATTGGAACGAACGTGTGCTCGAGTTCCAAGGCCTCACCAAGCCGTTCGAAGACGCATTTGACCGCGGCAAGACGCCGCGTATGCCGTGGCACGACGTGGGCCTGCATATGGTCGGCCAGCCTGCGCGTGACCTGTGTCGCCACTTTTGCCAGCGTTGGAACCACCTGTTGCGTATCAAGAACCACACACGCAAGATGCCCTTTCTCCTTCCTCCCGCCGACCTCACTGAACGTGAGCTCGTCGACCTCAAGCTGGAAGGTACATGCGAGGTGCAGATTGTGCGCTCGTGCGGTCCGTGGTCCATGGGCACGTCCACAAAGGTGGAGCACTCGATCCAGAACGCATACACAAAGTGCATTGCGCTGTCGGAACACTTTGTCTACATTGAAAACCAGTTCTTCATCACGTCGACGTGGCTGGACGAGAGCACCCATGTGGAGAACAAGATTGGTGACGCGCTTGTCGCCCGTGCCATTCGCGCACACCGCGACGGCGAGTCGTGGCGCGCGTGTATTGTCATTCCGCTCCTTCCCGGCGCTGCACACGCAATTGACTCGTCCGAGGGGCGAGACGTGCGTCTCATCCTCGAGTGCCAGAACCGATCCATCTGCCGTGGTGCCCACTCCATCTTCTCCCGCCTACGCAAGGAAGGTATTGACCCGGACGACTACATTACCTTCTTCTCGCTGCGCGGCTGGGCCAAGTTTGGCTCTGGCGCGCTCACGACTGAGCAAGTGTACATCCACGCCAAGACCATGATCATCGACGACCGCGTGGTGATTACCGGCTCAGCCAACATCAACGAGCGCTCGATGCGCGGTGACCGCGACTCGGAGCTCGCAGCCGTCATCCGCGACACGGACATGATTGACGGCCACATGGCCGGCAAGCCGTTCAAGGTCGGACGGTACGCACACACTCTACGCATGCGTCTCATGCGCGAACACGTCGGTATCGACGTCGATGCCATTGAGGAGGACGAACTCATGCACCGCAAGCCCGTGGCGGACGCAAGCGGCATCGCCCTCTGGGACCCGGACAACGAGCAGCAGCACGCAGCCGACACTGGCATCGAGCGCCGCGGCATCACGCGCGTGAAGAAGAGTACGGCGCGCGCGCGTTTCGGCAGCACCATCTCCAATGCTGTGGGCGGACTTGCAAAGGGCCTGGGTGAGAATGTCAAGCTCGAGGCCGAGAACGTGGCCGAAAAGATCCAGCACCCCTTGCAGGCGCTGGACGGCCGCGCACTCAACGAACGCAACGAGTCGGCTCACGCCCGCGAAGACATGGGGCCTGATGGCAACCCCGTGGTTGGGTTTGCGAGCTCTGTTGTTCCCACGCTTGAAGAGCGCACCATCGCCGAACAGGTCAGCAAGGGTAAGGGCAAGGAGCCCAACGAGAACGGTAACACTGGGCGTGCAAACGGTACTCTCGTCAACGGTCATGACCACTCACTCAGTGACATTGATTCGAGCCAAGCCTCGGGCGACACCACACTCACCGAACCCACCGAACCCACTGTGAGCCCAAAGGCCCAGCGACATGTCGGCGAGTTTGGGAACCGCCACCACCACGAGGCGGAGAAGTTTGGTGGGCCCGCGCTTTCCCCCGACTTCGACGACATTGTACCCCGCAGTCCCGAGGCCCTGTTGCGCGATGAGGAGGAGACTCCTGCCGCCCGCACCCTGCTTCGCAAGCACCTCGGCGCCAAGCCTGCCAACAGCCAGTGGGCGGTCATTACGCCAACACCGCGCATCGACGCCAACCAATTTGCCGACCCGCTCGACAGACGGTTCTGGGACGACATGTGGGTCGCCACGGCAGTGCACAACACACAGATTTTCCGCAAAGTGTTCCGCTGCACGCCCGACGACCTCGTCACAACATGGGCGCAGTACACCGAGTTTGCCAACCACCTGGACAAGTTTGGACGCGTACACGACACCAGCGACGACACAAAGGTCACGCACGACCCGGCCGGTTCGGGCGGCGGCGTCGTTGGTCCTCCTGGATCCAACGCCAAGGCTCCCCAGACCGCCGATGTGCTCGGTACGGGCTCGATCTCGGGCGCGCTCTCGGCCCTCACGCGTTCCAAGTCGAGCACGAGCACGAGCACGACCGAGATGCTCAAGACCCCCAGTGGCGGCGAGGCGAGCGTCACTGGCAAGAACGGCGGCGCGGGCAACGACCAGCCGTCGCAACAAGTGCCCCACGGCACGCCTGCCCAGGCCACAGCCCAGGACAAGGACAAGGACGGCAACAACGACGAACGCAAGCCCTCGGGCGAGAATGACCCGTGGGCACAGTGGGAGCTCGACGAGATGGAGGAGCTGCTCAACAATGTCCGTGGCCACCTGGTCATATACCCGACGCGCTTCCTCGAGGCCGAGGACATGGCCAACAACTTTTTGTTCAACCAGGAGCGTATCCTCCCCATCCAGATTTACGACTAGTTTACGAAAGCGATCGCATACATCACCCCCTCACTCCATACACACGCGCGCTGGACTCAGAGAGACAAAGCACCCACCCACCCACCAACACATCATACCCTGTACGAGTTTTCGTCACGCTTTTTGTTATATATTTCTTGCATTTAATGTCCCCCATTTCTGCATGTGCATGTCCCTGCACCAGAGTCTTCTCTGTGCCCTTTGCTCTGTGTGCTGCCTGACTCGCCGCAATGCAGTAGATACATCATCATCAGACACGCACGTTTCTCTATCGTCGGCTGGCTGTTTTGGGGAGGGATGCGTGTTTTGGTGATAGGGGGGCGGGCTTTTTTTTTCGCTTTCCAAAAAGAAAAATTCGCCACTTGGAACACATCGCTACTCCTATACACTACTACTAGTTATCCTCGAGGGCGTCCTCGGCCATCGCCTCCTCTGCCAGCTGCTGCTGCTCGGCATCAAGGTCCATCTCGGGCACAGCGACGGGCTCGGCGTCGACGGGCGCCTTGTTCTTGTTGCTGGGCGGGGCCTCCTTGGGCACGTCGTCGTTGGCGCCGCCGTGCCAGCCGCCCTCGTCATGGCCCGCGCCCGTGACCTCGAGCGCGCCGGCGTCGAGACCGACGGGGGCGCGGTCGTCGGCCTGCTTGGGCGCATCCGACTTGGCGGCCTCGGGCTGCGCGACGACCTTTGTCGACTCCTGCATCTTGACCTCGTTGTCGGGGCCGATGCCGCCCACCGTCTTGGCCTCCTGGGCCGCCTCGTCGCCGCCCTCAAAGACATTCTTGATGGGCTCGGGCGCCTCGTCGACGATCCGCGTTGACTGGGTGTCGACGTACACCTTGGCGGCGGGCTGCGAGATGGCGCTCTGGGCATAGTACTGCGGGATCGAGTCGTGGAAGTCGGCGCAGGAGAAGTCCCATGTCTTGAGCCACTTGGCGTCGTTGCACTGCGTCTTGGTCCATGGCTTGGCATAGGCGAGCGGGCTAAAGTAGTTGAACGACCAGATGGCGAGGATGGCGAGCGCGACGGCAATCTGGAAACGCTGGCGAGGACGGATGCGCGAGGTGGCATAGTCGAACAGCGTGCAGAAGACGAGCACGGCAAACCACAGGGCCGGGAGGTAGTGGTGCAGGAAGAGCTGACGCTGCATCAGGAAGAAGGGGAGGTAGTGCAGCGCCCAGCCCATGACGAGGAATGCGCACACTTCGTCGTAAAAGGCAATCTTGGGCTGCTGGAGGTCGCGGTAGCCGCGCTTGGCACGGATGACGAGAAGTCCGCGGAAGGCAAGGTAGGTGGCAACGGCAAGCGACGAGCCCCACCAGACGAAGGGGTTGCCGATGAGGTACACCTGCTTGTGGTCCTTGACCCAGAAGTTGATGCCACGACGGAGCCAGGGCCAGTGCTGGGGACGCGAGTCGTAGGCGTGGCGGTCAGTCAGACCGGCGTTGGTGCGCCACATGACGCCCTGGAGTTCGAGGAACTTGTCAAAGAACGAGGGGCGCTCGTAGTTGAGCTGCTCGGCATCGGGCTCGAGCTGAGCGTGCTTGTTGGTCTCAATGTACCAGAGCGAGTTCTCGTATGTAGGGTTCTTGTTGCAAGTAACCTCCTGCTGCTCAAAGCCCCACTCGGGGAGCTTGACCTTGTGCGAGAAGAGGTAGCAGCCAGTCATGGCGTGGCGGAGACGGAACTGGGAGCGCAGAGTACGAAGACGGTGACGGGCCTGCTTGTCCCTGCGGCCACGAGTTTCCTTGACAATCTCGACGATAAAGTCGTCGTTGGCGTCACCGGCAAAGCCGTCAAAGCCATAGCCTGAGACTTCGTTCTGGAATTCGACCTCGGAGACGGGAGGGCGAACGTCGTGTGAGTGTAGACGCTTGCCGCTGGAAATGTGCTCGAGACGAATCTTGCTGCCAGTGAGGACATACTCCAGCGGGAGGTCGTCCCAAGGGTACGAGACGGCACCGTCGGGAGCGGACGCGTTGACAATACGCCAGACATTGTTGTCGTCGCGGTGGGGGTAGAGGGTGATCTGCTGCTGCTGCGAACCACCGGGGTATGCGTGCGGGTGCGAGTGAAGGTAGCCGCCCTGGGTGTGGACATGGCGGATAGAGATGCTCGAACCGTAGCCGACGTCGGCAAACGTGTCGTCCATGCCGTGGCCCTGGAGAGTGTGCTGGAAGTCGGACGACATGAATCCGTCGCCGTCACCCGACATGTTGAGGATCCAAAAGTGGATGCCAAAGGTCATCATGTAGATGGTGGCCGGGAGGACAATGAGACACAGGGTACGGGCAGCAAAGTGCTTGGCCCACATGCGGGGGGTGACCTTGAGGTTGCCGAGGAGGAGCCAGAGCTGGCGGATAGTGCCGAGACCAACAGTGGCAATGGTGAAGAGGCCGACCCACTTGCACGACGCGACACAGCCGAGGGCAGCGCCAGAGAAGGCAAGGTTGCGCCACCACTGCTTGGTGAAAGCGCGACCCTCCGAGTCGTCGTTCGAGAACCGGATCCACCAGTAAATGGTGAGAGCGGTGAAGAAGACGAGGTACGAGTCGAGAAGAATGAGACGCGACTGGGTAATGAGGGCATTCTCAAAGGTGATGAGAACGGCGCCAAGCAGAGCAGTCGCAAGCGAGAGACGGAGAGCAATGAGGGTGAGGAAGGTGAGGGGGACAAGAGCAAGACCGAGGATCGCAGGGAACGCCCTCATGACAATGTAGGGCACACCAGGCTCGATGTAGTCCTTGCCAATGTCCTTGAAGTCGAACTGTCCGTCGAACCGGCCGATCCACGCACTAAGCGTCACAAGGAGCTTGGCGAGAGGAGGGTGCACGTCCATAAAGTACTTGCGACGAAGGTACTTTGCTGCAAAGCCGCCAAAGTGGACCTCGTCGAAACTGCGCAGGTTAGCAGGAGAGAAACAATGTTGCCCGCGCCACGCGCGCGCGCAGCAACAGCCACAGCTGGCAGGCATGAGAACTTACACGACCGAGTCCGGGTATGCGAGGTTCCACAAGCGCACAAACGAGGCAATACAGCACACTACAGCGAGCATGATCCACTCGCGACGGCGCAGGCCTCCGATCGCGCCTGCGCGACCTTGGCCGCGCCGACCACCAAACGCCGTGGCGACGACAGGTCCCTCATCCTTGAGACGGAGCTTTGCGTCTGCGTCCGCCTCGGGACGGCTGGGGTCCGCTGGTGATGATGCCAAAATGTCTCGTGCGTCGATACGTGCGTCGGCTGGGATATTGCTCGGCGCCGAAAGGGGGCCACCGCCGCTGGAAGTGGGCGGGGTGGTCTGGCGGTTGCGCCGTTGCAACACCGGAGTGGAGGACATTGTCGCCCCTGGGGCCGTGGGTGTTGCCCGCGAAAGAAGAAAGAGGGAAGGAGCGGTTGAACGAAGGGGTGAAGGAGAGACGGGGGGTAGGAGCCACCGTTCAAAGGGTGGTGGCCGTGGTCCTGTTGTTGCTGTTGGGGAAAGGGTGGGTGGGAGAATGTGAAGAGACAGTCGACGACGAGGAGCGCGTTAGAACGGCACCCGCCGCACGATGAGACTTGGTCCCCTCTCCCGACACGTCGTTCACGGCCAGGCACGGATCATCTTCCACGTGCATCTCACGCGACGGGTCCTCTATTTTGATCTTTTGACACACCCACTGCGCAGTTTGACTGTGCATGTGGCCGTGCTCACGGAAAGTATGCGGTGGTGCAGGTGTGGCAGGCGTATGGCGGGGCTGTGCATGCCCGCAGACAGACAGACAGCAATGCCTCCGGGAATGAGGCGGCTGCCCCGTGTGTGTCCCAAGAATACATTTACAGGTCTATAGGCAATCGCTACCTCTCCCCGCGCCGACTCATCACCACTGGTGTGATTGTGGAACTTACACGCCTTCAGGCTTGGCAACCTTTCGCTTCTCAGTCTTGCCGGTCTGGGGGTCCTCCATCTCCTGGTACGACACAGGGAGAAGGGGGTGGCCTGAAGAAAGTTAGTAGAGGAAGAAGAACGAAGAGACTTACCATCCTCAGATGTCGCATACACCACACCGAGCTCGTTGGCTGCGGTCGAGAGGTAGTAGCTACGCGCGTCACCAAGGGAGAGCTGTGGATTGTCAGAATGGTACAGGCCGGGGGAAATTGTGTCGAGAAGGGTTGAGTCTCAAGCATCTATCACCAGATGCCAAGCAGACAAGTAAGGTCCGGGAGACCTCGACTGAGAGGGGAGAATGTAGCCGCGCATGGCAGCAGCGCTTTTACTCACCACCTTGGCCTTGACAATGTCACCGAGACGGAAGCACTCGCCAATCTTGACCTTGTCACGCTCTGTCAACCTGATCGTCAGCTCCACGGTTGTCGCCACGAAGCTCACCTAATGTCTGCCACGCGCACAACGCCGGTGAGCTCCTCGCTCGACTCGGCGACGGGGCGGTTGTTGACAATCTGGATAACAATGTGCGCCTGCTGCGTCGCCAGTCGGGATACCTGCGTGTTAGAAGGTCTACATGGGGTATTCAACCCACTTGTCCGATGACCTTGTGTTGGTGTCAGCGCAACTGCTCCTCCTCCCAGTTCAGCCACACGGAGTGAAATCAACTCACAACAGCTCCAATGTCGGGCACAGCACCTGCCTCCGCCTTTCCAATCACGCTGACAACCTGGGTACAGTGTCAGCAAGTCAGGCCTCGTCGGCACACATAGCGACGTGAACGCACAGCTCCATCGCGGTGAGGGCGGCCGACGACGCTGGCGAGGATCTTGCCCTGGTACTCGTAGCAGCCTGGGCCGGCTTGTGGGAGGGGAGGGGCGATGAAGGATGCGGGGAGGGGCTGTCCTGGGACGAGGAGGGGAGCTTGTGATGCCATGTTTGTGTTTGTGTAAATGTTGTGACTGCAATGGCCACCTGGTGAACAACCTCCACCACAAGTCTGCAGCAGCAGCCACAGGGCCCCCAGCAGCAGCAGCGGCAGCGGTGGCGGCTAGGAGAGTCCGGCGACATGCGGCGATATGGCGAGTGTGGCACCTGGTGTCTCCCACCGTGGTGGGATGACGGGGTGGTCGCCGTCTCCAGAGCGGGCCGGCGGCGGCGGCAAACCGAAGCGCAAAACGGTTTCCAACTGCCGCTCCGCGCCCGCCCTTGCCCCAGTGCGACGACGCAGCTTGCACACGGCCCACACATTGTGGGGGCGACCTCGTCCTCGTGCCCGACCGTCGATAGTGAACAATCTCGTACTCGCACAACACATCCCACCTCCCCCCTCCTCCTCCACCCTCTCCCCCTCCTAATACCTCTACCCGCAACGATGATGGCCCTCGCTCACGTTGCCCGGCGCCAGGTCGCCGCCGGCGCCTACGCCCAGGCTTCGCGCTGTAAGTCGCCCCTTTGCACCTCGCTCCGCTCTTCAGAAAGACGACAGAGGACGAGGAGAACATTCGCCCGCCGGAGACACTCGCTGACCCGATGACCCCGCAACCCCCCACACACCTCTATGCATTACCACCACCTCGTCACTATCACCTGCACCTCTTGTTGATCATGTCCGCCATGACGCGTGCACGCACACCATGCAGCTATCCGCACCTCGGCTCCCGTCGCTGCGCTTGGCAAGTTCAAGATGCCGGCCATGTCGCCCACCATGACTGAGGGCGGTATTGCCTCGTGGAAGAAGCAGGAGGGTGAGGCCTTCGCTGCCGGTGACGTCCTTCTCGAGATCGAGACCGACAAGGCCACCATCGACGTCGAGGCCCAGGACGACGGTATCCTCGCCAAGATTGTCGTGAGTATTATTTATGACCGTTCACGATGTCAACTGGAGTTGGGAGGGAAAGATCACCGTGGTGGTTACATCTTCCCTTCCCGCGCTTGGTTACTGTCTGCCGCCGGCAGTCTCCCCCGCCTCCACTTGGCCCACGATGATCTTTTCTTTGCTTGGTTGTCTCCCTTGCTGACCACTCTTCTCCCCTAGGCTCCCGACGGCTCGAAGAACATCGCTGTCGGCAACACCATCGCCATCCTCGGCGAGGAGGGTGACGACCTTGCCGGTGCCGACGCGCTCGCTGCCGAGGCCGACGTTGCCGACGCCCCCGTCCCCACTGTTGACGGTGTTGAGGCCCCCGCTGCCAAGGCCCCCGAGCCCGCTGCCCCCAAGGCTGAGGCCCCCAAGGCCGAGGAGAAGGCTGCTCCCGCCCCCGCCAAGTCGACCGAGGTCGGCGCCGACAAGCCCACCTTCTTCGCTTCGCCCGTCGCCCGCAAGATTGCTCTTGCCAAGGGTATCCCCCTTGCCCAGGTCAAGGGCACTGGTCCCGACGGTCTCATCACCAAGACCGACGTTGAGAGCTTCAAGGTCGCCTCGGCTGCCCCCGCTGCCGCTGCCGGTGCTTCGGCCCCCGCCGCTGCCGAGTACGAGGACGTCCCCACCACCAACATGCGTCGTGTTATTGCCAAGCGTCTCCTCGAGTCCAAGCAGACCGTCCCCCACTACTACCTCACCGTCGAGGTCAACATGGACCGCCTCCTGAAGCTCCGCCAGGTCTTCAACAAGGCTTCGGAGGGCAAGTCCAAGCTCTCGGTCAACGACTTCAGTGAGTGGTTTAAAACAGGGCAAAGACAACAAAGCTGACACCTTTTCTCCAGTCGTCAAGGCCACTGCTCTTGCTCTTGGTGACGTCCCCGAGGCCAACTCGGCCTGGCTCGGCGAGACCATTAGGCAATACAAGAAGGCCGACATCTGTGTCGCCGTTGCCACCCCTACTGGCCTGATCACTCCTATCATCAAGGACGCCGGCGCCAAGGGCCTCACCACCATCTCGGCCGAGACCAAGGCCCTCGCCACCAAGGCCCGTGACGGCAAGCTCAAGCCCGAGGAGTACCAGGGCGGTGGCTTCACCATCTCCAACCTGGGCATGTTCGGCATTGACCACTTCACCGCCATCATCAACCCCCCTCAGTCGTGTATCCTCGCCGTCGGCAAGACCGACCTCAAGCTCGTCCCCGCCCCCGAGGACCCCAAGGGCTTCAAGACTGTCAACGTCATGAACGTTACTCTGTCGTCCGACCACCGTACCGTTGACGGCGCCGTCGGCGCGCGCTGGCTCCAGGCCTTTAAGGGTTACCTCGAGAACCCCCTTACCTTCATGCTTTAGAACACCCCGTGTGGAGGCGGAGATCACCAGATGCATTAACTAGTACTTTTCGTGAACGTGAGCGTAAGCGTGAGCGGGGGTGGTGCGGTGCAGCGAGCTGGAGGGAGGCTAGTTTGGAAGTGATTTTTGTCTCACAAGGGTCACTCTCACTGATCACTGCCGGCGGCATCGTCCCCCCCAAGGCCCCCAAGCCGCAATCTCGGGTCAATGCCGCCATTTTTCTGTTTCTCGGCCATATCCGCTGCACACAACCCAAGCAGTGCTTGTGCTAAAAGCCCTCGCACAATCATTCTGGGGGTATACGCCACAGACAGTGCGCGTTCAGAGCACTGCTATACCCGGCGCGACCATCGCAATGAGCCACACACAGCCACACTCTTGTTGACAAACAACTGAGGCCAACAGGCAACACCCTTATTCACGGAACCGACGGCAAAGAAAGGACTGGGGGGACTTTTTCGCGCCCGGAGTGCCACCCTCCGCTCGCTGCGTTGGCTCCGAGTCCCGTTTCCCCAACCACAACCGCCCGATCCAACCGGTCCGTCGTCATCTCTCCCTCGTCTCCTCACCACAGCTGTGTTTATGTATATATATAATAATAATGCATGGGTCTCGTATCCTCATGAAATGCTCAACTTGCTGACGTCTGGCGAGTCGTCCGTGCCCGCCACTGGTGTCCGCTCCCCGCTGCCCCCGTTTACACTGTTGATTACTGCTGGTGCTGGTGCTGCTGGTGGTGGCCCTGTTGGTGTTGTCGATCCGTTGACGCCGTGCACCCCGTTGACGCCGTTGGCGCCGCCGTGTATTGGCTCGACGTTCTTGATCCACGCGCCCATGGCGCCGAGGAAGCCCTCGTGCCGCAAAAAGCACGCGCGCATCGTGCCCTTTGACCAGAAACGGATGGCGTACGACAGCGTCGAGATGGTGGCTGCGTGGCCGCGGATGAAGCAGCCCGAGAAGAAGACGCGGTCGAGACCGTACTTTGCCGCGTTCATGTACGCAATGTGGCCAATGTTGTTGGAAATGGCGTACAAGAGGGACCGGGCAATGTCCTCTTGCTTGAACGCCTTTCGTCGCCCGCCCTCGCCGTGCTTGAACACTTTGCCAAACGAGGACGCAATGGTGGACGACTTGAGTCCAATCTTGTTATAGTCGGACCCGTAAATGTCGCCCACGAGCATGTCGACGGCGCTGTTGTCGCCTTGTTCGGAGAGGAGGAGCATTTCGTCAAACGTCGATGCGTCGGTGAGCAGCGACAGCAGACCCCAGAGTGTACCGCCGCCGAGCGACGTTCCCGACACACGCTCGAAGGTGCCGTCCTCATCGACCTTGACAATGGACACACCAGAGCCAATGTTGACCACCAGGCAGGGGAACACTGGTGTCTCGTCGCCCTCGGGCGCAAACGTGACCTGGTACGCTGGCGGAGTGGGCGATGGACGGGGCAGCTCAGAGGCAGGGATAGTGAGGGGTCGTGCTGGGGCCGGCTGGCCCGGGTGGGACACCTTGTACACGAGCTCCTCGGAGAACCAAAACACCTCCTCGGGGACGCGCGCGACAAAGCCCAGGCCGAGGATGAGACAGTGCATCTCCTCCTCGCGGCGCACCTCGACGCCCAGCTCGGAGGTGAGCTGGTCGTAGAACCGGTGCGCGCCGCCGCCGGTAGCCATGACCTTGACCATGGACTTCATGCGCTCGAGGCTGACGCGGTTGGCCTTTGCCGACTCTGTAATGAGCTCATTCAGGAACTCAATGAGCTCGTCGATCCGTTCCGTCTCAAAGCGCGCAAAGTTGACCAGACCTCCAGGCAAGGGGTCGGGCAACGACGCACGGCGGAAACGCGGGTGTGCGCCGAGCTTGCCGCCCCGGCGCGAGCGTGGTGGGGATCCCCGCTCCTCGGTGAGGATACCTGGCTGCAGCGCGCCGTTGACGAGTGGTCGAGTACGCTCGGGCGTCGCACACGCGGCAGACACGCCGTCGAGGAGCATGCTCGACTCGGGAGAGGGCAGGGACGACGGCTGGCCTGTTGGTGACGAGACAGTCTGCGCAGGCGCAAGGAAGGGGGAGGAAGGGTCCGACGCGGGCGGGGTGGTGGGTACAGGCCGAGACGAGCGCGTAAAGTACACGACCTTGGCCAGGGAGCCGCCGATCTAGAATATCGTCAGTAACGTGTCCTCGTCGGCATCTCGCATTGCGTCATGGCCGCTGCAGCGCTGCAGCAACGTTGACATTGCGTGGAGCTTGCCACGATACGGGCGCAGAGCAACCCCGATGGTGTGACGGAGCCACGCGAATCCCAGCGGCTCCGCGCTCCATGCGAGCTCTCACGCTAACGCCTCTAGCTCTCTAGAGCCAACAGCGGCGACGACGCAGACAGAAACTCACGTCAATGGCAATGTGTGAGACAGGCTCGATGTAGTGAGGGAGGTAGATGCCCCGCGAATCACGCGTCTGTGTCGTGTCAGCATTCCCAGTCCTGTCGCGTCACAACAGCCGTCGTTGCTCACCGCGGGCGACTCTTCCTGCACGATCTGCGCGCCAGTCGTGTCGACCTCGATACCGCGCGCCTCGGGAATGGAAATTTCGGGGAGGGACATGGCTGGGAAACGCGGAGAGGGGGGAGGAGAGGAAGTGTGGGTAAGGGTGGTGGGGTGAGGATGATCCGGGTGTCGACGTAGATATACGGTCGTGTGAGAGCCACCGCGCGGTCGGTCCAGGCGTGCTGCTCTACACAGTCAGTGTGTAGTGGCTATCGCTGTTGGAGTGGTGTTCTGTGAAAAATGAGCCGCCTGTGTCGACGCCATGGTCGTTGTGGACCATCGGAACTCACCGTGCGGCGCCGGGCGGGGTGGAAACAAGCGGGCACTCGCGGCGGGTTCGGCAAAGAATCGTACTATGCCCAGAGCTGACAAACGCAGCCGAAATATATCGCTGCCGAAAAGTGAGGTTCAAAAGCGATAAATGAGAGGGTGAGAGAGCCGCCACGCGGTCGCGGCGGTGGCGGCGTAACGTGGGTCGATGTTGGGAGGAGGGGGTGAAGGGAAAGGAAGGGAGTTGGGAGAGTGGAACGAGTCGTGTGATTGATAAACGGATCCGTTGTGCTTTGTGTCGTGTGGGGAGGAGCCAGGTCGAGCAA
This sequence comes from Apiotrichum porosum, assembly GCF_003942205.1. Lineage (NCBI taxonomy): Eukaryota > Fungi > Basidiomycota > Tremellomycetes > Trichosporonales > Trichosporonaceae > Apiotrichum > Apiotrichum porosum. The sequence continues at coordinate 1,325,334 of NW_021167110.1, read as the reverse complement.
CCCAGTCGGCAACTCGGGTCAAGAGCGGGCGGGCAGGTGCAGAGGCCCCAGGCCCCCCGTGGCCCATTAGACGCCTGTCCTAATCGGGCGGCAGCGGCCGATTATCCGATGTAATGCCTCCGATAAGGAATGTTAATTCGTTCCTTTGGCGCGCCCCACCAAATCGGCCGTCGTAAGCCCTTGGTCTTGTGCACCCGTCCCACCCCCTGTGGGCCTCTGGGCACGCCGAACGCCGAGAGCGCTCTCGTGGCACCGGACTTGCCCGCGGGTAGGTCTCTCCGTAGCCCCGTGTGGTCCCCCTCGCCTGGCCCCTCACGGCGGCCGGCACACCCGCATGCCAGTAACCGGAAGAGCATGCAGAGCGGTGGGCTGTTGACGACGTCGCAGAGCCCACGTCGCAGAGCCCAACGTGAGTTCCAGCGCGCAGGCAGGAACGGAAAGGCAGGCTCCATAAATTCCGCACTGGCGTTAGCGGATCATCGTTGGATTTCTACAATCGCACACGAGGGACCGTGGGATCCAGTGGCGGTAGCCGTATTAGTGCCCATTAGTCACCGGGCGGCCGTCGACACACAGCGATTTCCACACAACTAACTACTGCCCACAGTCTTGAGGAAGCGACAAGAAGGGGTGTTGAGCAGAATGGTTTGATCGCTCCATGAGGCCACTGGCCACTGGTGCGGACGAACGGACCTCGAAGGCTTTCGAGGCTACGTTTTTTGCAACTGCCGTCGTCGCTGATAGCCGAAATCTCCAGCGGCCAGCGGCGTTCACCACGTCCATCCATCGTGGTGGGCGTGGGTGGGCAAAACGGAAAAAGCCGGCCGTGGACCGGCCGTGTACCGACCGCACGCCGCTGAGATGTGTGTGGTCTGAGGCCACGGGCGAGTACAAAGCAGTCGCGTGACCGTAACGAGTGTATCGAGCAGAACCCTCACAGACGTTTCCGCGTCCGCCACGTCCGTGTTCCGTTTCATGACATATGTGCAATCTATGTGCAAGGTGTATAAATACAAGGGTCCATTCCTTCATCCCTCCAGCAGGACGCGCACAAAGCCTTCGCGGCCCGCCGGCGCGCCGCCAAACACAGCTGTGGCAATGGCTTTCACTAAAGAAGAACGGGTCAGGCATGGTGTCAGGCTGGCGGCACACTCCACTCACCAATTGCGTCGTCTGGCGACTCGGCACCGCAGCATAGGCGCACCACACTGGTTACACCGATGAGGACCTGGGTATTGTCAGCTCGCAAGTCCCATGGGTGGGTATGTCATACATTGGCGTGGACGCTGGGCACTTTTTCCAGCACGCCAAACGCGTCGTCGCGCTCTTTGACCGACGTGCACAGCGTGCGGTGTATGTCCGGGATGAGCGGGGAGGGGAGCGCGTAGAGAATGTGCAAGAGGGTCTGGGCCGCGACCTTGGCGTCGCAGGGGAGCTTCTCGTCGCCCTTGTCGAGGGCCTGGGAGGAGTGTGAGCATACCTCCGAATGGCGCCAACAACTAATCTGCAAACTCACGTCAATCGTCGCCAACACGGCCGAAAGATCCACGTCGCTCGTCCAGAGGTTCTCAACCTCCATACCTTCCGACATGAGCAGTTCGAGAAGACGCCAGATCTCGCGAGGCGGCTTGGGACCTTTTGAGTGTCCGTTCTGTTTGCTCGCGTCCTTGGCGTCACCCTCGTCGGGAGTGGGGTGGAGGAGCGTCTTGCGCTCAGTGAGCGGAACGTCGACAATGGCCGAGGGAAGGTCTGGGAGAACCTCGAGGGGGAGGTTGATGATGCTGGGCTCAAACTGGGCGCGGAGGGACAGGAACGTGTCTGTGCCGCCGTCGACTTGGAGGACGAGTACATCTGAATGTCAGCTTGAATCGCCCCACTGCAGCTTACCAAGCATGTCCTCGCCGCCAGTCAAAGCGCCAGCGTGCGACTCATCCACAAGTGCCGTCATGGTGAGCTTGAGCTCTTGGCCGCTGCCCACAACTCCAGAGCTGGGGAACGGCCAGAACCAAGGCTTGCAGATCGGCTTGCCTGGCGACGGCACACGGAACGAGAACGTCGCATCGACAAGACCCGTGTTACGAAGAGTAAACTCGCGCTTCACTTCGCGGCGGTACCTGTTGTGTCAGTTTTGAAGGTCTCATGCAACTCACTTGACAAGTCCAAAGTCGACCTCGTCGCTGTCCACCTCGAGGCTCGCACGATACAGCTCGTCGAGCTTGTCGAGCTCGCATTGGATCGCAACGAGCTCCTCTGTGCGCTTGGCCTCGTCTACGACACGAGTCCTGACCATGAACCTGGACGAGACCGGCAGATGGTCGGACCACAACAGCTCGTGGGAGGTGTACTTTGACGGGACGACCTCGGGCCCATGGGTGATGTGCAAAATTCGGTCGGTGTACGCTGGCGAGCGCTTGGGGTCCATCGTGACCGAACCATGGACGTATTTAAAAGATGGCTTGAATACGATGCGCGGTTCGCTAAACCCACCAAACGAGAGGTTCTCAGCAATATCGCCCAACAGCTGGTCGGCAGTGAGGATCGTGTCCCAGCTATCCGTCTCGCACAGGGCACGGATCTCGGCGTCTTCCAGGTCGATACGGTAGTTGAGGTCGCCAAACCAGAACAAGACGTCCGAGTCGGTGAGGCCTAGCGGGCTGCCATCCTCAGAATAGTGCGCTTCCGTGGCAGGTTGGTTAGATACGGGATTTGTAAAGTTGAGACCAGCAAGTAGCGCCTGATAGTCGAGTCGTCTCCTCTCCAGCTGGTTGCTGAACGCCGCAAGGTGCGAGTTTACAAAGGCGATGGTCGTGTCGTGAACCTTCATGCGCACTGCAACACCCGCCTTGTTACCCTGGCCCGTCAGTTATGGTCCGCGGGAAAGCATAACTCACGCCAAAGCCCAAGAGACCGATACCCCTGGACGTTTCTTGCAGCATTCTAATGTCGGGGCGGAGCTCGCTCTTGACAAAGATGAGCATGAGGACGCCGACATACTGCACACATGCGATCTGGAGTGATGAGCGATCTGCTGTCTTGAATACTATCACATACCTTCTCAAACGAGTCCTTCCTGTCACCAAGACCGGCGAGGATGGCCTCTTCCCACGCGTCCGCGCGCCAGCTTCCCTGTGACAAGAGAAGCGCCTGGCCTCGGAGGTCTGCGGTAGTCAGCACACGCGGATTGGCAGATACCACTCACCGACTTCCTGGAGACCGACGACCAGGATGTCTTCGCCGCCGTAGCCGACAATAGGCCCAAGTTCCTTGGTACCTGTTGGAGGCGTCCTGTCGTTGACATTGTACGTCACAATTCGAATTCTGAACGAGTTAGTGGCCTAGAGCATGCTGTCGTTGGGGCGTACCTGACTGGAGTGGTGGACGACCACTTCTTCTGCCTCTTGAACAGACGTTTGCGGAGGAAATCAGTACGTGAGAAGCCGGGCGTGTAAGGGTTGGGGAACTTGTCGTCGTCGTCGTCGTCGTTTTCCTCCTCGGGCTCGACGTCAATCTCCGGCTTCTTCTTGGCCTTGCTGGACGTCGCACTCGTCGTGTCGCTGTTTTCCGTGTCCGAGTCCTGCTTGGCCGTATCGACGGGGTTGGCGACTGGCGTGTGCGAGCTCGCCTCCTCACCATGCTTCGCCTCGCCGTTGACGACTGCCTTCTTGTCCGCTTCCTCCTTGTCCTCGTCCACCTCAATCAAGTCGACCTCGTCCATTTCCTCGTCGTCTCCCTTGACATCTTCTTTGCTCTCCTTGTCGTCCTGTGCAAGCCTGACCGGTTCACCCAGTGAGACAGGCTTGGCGTTCTCCACCTCGGTGTCGTGCGACAGGTTCTGGGCCTCGTTGTCGTCGTCTGTGGTGCCCAGGTTGCCAAAGGACGCCTCCAAGCTGTCCTCAATCTTGGCCTCCATGGCCTCTGGTACCTGTCAGTACACACCACAGAAGTAACAGATTGCAACGTACGTGTGTCGGTCGGCAAGGGCGCGACATCGCCCTCGACTTCGGGGTAGAACGACAACCACGCGTGTGAGAAGGGCGACACAACTAATGTCAGTTGCGGGGCCCGGCACCGATTGAAGCTCACTGGACACGTCTACAGTCTTGCGAATTTCCTTCATTAGAGCATGAACTCGCGCAGAATCGGCTGCCGGAAACTGAAGCTCAACCTTGCGTCCTCCATTGTTCTCGCCAGTGCTCAGCATGAGCTCTATGTCTGTTTACCCAGTCAGTTGGAAGCACGGGGGAGAGGAGAGGGTATTTGTCCAAGACTAGGTTGCGCCCACACGGGGCCCTACTTACGCGGCTTGGAGCTCTGGGCAAAAAAGGAGGTGGACGGGGATGGCGGGATCTGCATCAAGGACGCCGAAAAGGTCGAGGTAATGGGGAGCGAGTAGAGGATGCGCAGGGGGCTCTTGGACGTGGGTGGCGACACGACGAGCACGCTGCGTGTTGCATCGTAAGCTCTTAGCACCCAGGAGACGCGTGACAACATCAAGCAACATGATTGAAACACTCACGCAGACTCGTCTGTGCTCGACTTGTGGCTGAGGATGGCTACCTCTGTGTTGACGCGACCTGCTGCTGTGCGGAGACGGCATGGCGACCTGACTGTGATGGACTCTGCGGGTCTTATGACGGCGCCGAGGGAGCCTGGGTCTGGTGGGGGCGGGGTTGCTGGTGCCATTGCATTTGAGCTGTCGCAGTCGGAGAGGATGTGAGCGACGTGTAACGAGGCCAAGCCGAACGACGCGGGACGGGCCGTGTAGCTGCAGTCGTTGCAATGAATGTGACACACACCCGCGCGGAAAGGGGAGGCACATCACGGCCACGGATATCCGGGGTCCCCAGACGCCCACTGCCGATCATTGCCACGCGTATGACGTGTCATTCATTTTTCCTCCACCCACCCAACGCCCCGAACGCAGCCGACTCGCAACGGGTCTTTTATTATCACTCTCGCGAAAGTCGCGGGCCAGCGGTCTCGCGGACGTTCGTCGGGCAAAAGATCCAGTTAACTGGACGACGTTGTTGAAAGGCTCTCCAGAAACACCACACAAACAACACTCGGCCCGCCATGTCGTCCCAGGTCACCGCGATCCCGCGAGGTGAGATTTCAGCGACTGCTACCTTGAACCCCTTGCTTGTGCTAACGAGGCAGGGTTCCGGCACATGAACCCGATCAACAAGAACAAGTTCGCCGGAAAGTGCGTCTTCAACATTACTCGCGGCGCCGTCGTAACCATTGCGTATACGTTGCTGACATTGTCAGGTATCCTACCCGTATTGGTGCCAAGCCCAAGGCGTTTGTCCCAGTCCATGATCGCATCAAGAACTGGAACATTGTTCCCGGCGACTCGGTGCGCCTCATGGTCGGCAAGAAGCGCGAGAAGTTCATCGACGAGGAACTCGGTGCCAAGAGCGGATACAAGGTGTACAAGGTCTCGAGTATCGACCAGACACGAAACCGTGTCTACCTTGAGGGCCTGAACGTGAGTCCACAAGAACAGTTTATTGTCCAAGAGTCCCAGAGCTGACACACATGTGCAGAACAAGAAGTCGAACGCCATCCGCGAGATTCCCGACAACCTCCACGAGCTCGACGAGAACGAGCAGAGGTCGTACACTGGTCAGAAGAACTTTGTCGCCGTCCGTCGCGCAGTTCAGTACTCGAACGTGCAGCTGTGTGTTGAGGACAACAACGGCCCCGACAGGTGCGTGTGCCCCCCTTTTTGGCAATACAGGGCCTTTGTCTGACCTGATACCCACAGCGTGTTTGCCTCCCGTGTGGCGACTTCGAGCCCCCGTTTTATCAAGGACTTGGGGCAGTGGAGGTGGAAGCGCTTTGCCGCCAACTTGAGCGGCGAGACTGACCTTCCCATTGTCAAGTCGCGTGGACAGGTCCTCATCCCATGGCCTGTGACGGAGCGCAAGCCGACTCCCGCCGCTTCAGCCAGCGACACTCTGCCAAAGGACGTTCTCCAGGCGTCGTTGAAGCTGAGCCAGATCGAGACGATCCCCCACGAGGTTATCCCCGCCACCCACCGCTCGCCCGCTCCAACGGATCAGCGCTATGCCGATGAGTACATCTTCAAGCCAACCTCGCGCGCCCACCACCAGCTGCAGACTGCCATGCCCATGTACCTCAGCGAGGAGCTTTCGCCTCGCTTTGCCCGCTCAAAGAAGCAGGCTACCTGGCAGGCCCGTCGTGAGCAGGAGGAGAAGATCCGCCTCGAGGTCAGCAGGAGCAAGGTCGCCGAGTGGGAGGCCGCCGGTCGCGACTCGGCACTCAACGAGCCCATCCCTGGTGTTTCCGCCGGCACCACCGTCATCAACAACGACATGGTGCGCCTCGACGGTGTTGAGATTCGCTCGCGTACTCGCCAGGAGGTCCGCGAGGGTGTGCTTCACAACTTCAACCACGAGGTCCTGTTTGCGAAGAAGCAGGTCGCCAAGGCGTACGCCGACGGCATGAAGTTTGATGCCGAGGGCACAAAGTTCACGCCCCAGGAGGGCCTGACGGAGGACGAGGCAAGGTGGCTCGAGGGTCCCAAGGGCGAGAGGCTCGCGTTCAAGCGTCGCCGCAAGGACCGCAAGGAGCGCAAGATGCTCGAGAAGCTCGAGCGTCTTACGCTTACCGACGACAAGAACCAGGTCGTCCCCGAGGAGCTTCGCCGCCAGTAGACAGGATGCATCATACATCATTCATTCATGAGATTCAAACAAAATACAGCTGCAACAGGTGGTCCGCTTGGTCGTGGGCGAAAAGCAGGGGGGCTCGCATGCGCTGCACAGGATCAATGTACCCAGCAGACTGTTGGCAAGATGAAGAGTGCATCTGGATAGGCCAGGAACTAACTGGGCACTCCACACGTCTTGTTCACTCAGACTATGAAGAGTACAGCGGCCGGTACGGACGCGCTACTGGACTGCGGTCGGATGATGTGTGCAACGTTTCCTGAGTAGCATGTAATGATGCATCCATCTACGGCAGAGCCACCATGACGGTAGACGACAGCTCCACAATATACCTACGCCTCGCCATCAATGGCCGGCACAGCACGTGCCAGATCACCCAACCAGTCGACAAAGCTGTGACCGGCGTCACGCGAGTCGTACGGAGCGATCACATCACTGTCGACGCTGGCGCGGAGGTGGGTGTACGGCGCCGGCAAGGAAATGTCCAACGCACCAAGCGAGCCAGCAATGACGATACCGTCCAGCTCGTCAAAGAAGATGCCGGCCGCTTCGTCGGCGGACGCGAGGACCGTGTCGTATGCAAACCGCGAGAGTTGGGAGGAGAGGGCGTCCGTGACGATACCCGACACGGCGTCGAGGTCGCGCAGGGGAAATGTCGCCCGCGGGGTCGAGACGTTGATGGTGGACGGCGCGGTGACGTTGATTGTGATCCCTGCACAGCCTGCGACTTCAAGGCTAAAGACGGCACCGAGGACGTCGACCTTTGCGCGGCCCGCGAGGAGGCCGTAAACGGCGTCCGAGTTGCCCTCGGCCGAGTGGCGCTCGACGAGGGCCGCGTTGAGTCCCGCGCCCACGAGAATGTCCTCGATGTTGGAGAGCGAAGGGCGGACACCGCGGATGGCGGCGTGGAACTGGAACAGGTGGATGATGGGGAGGAGGATGGTTGGTTGCTGAGACTGCTGGGCCGGTGCTGGCTGGTTCTGGCCTGCTGTCGGCGCCGAGGGAGGCTGGGGCTCGACCAGGCGCTGCTTCCTGCGCTGGTAAGTGTGCAGGAGACCCATGCGGGCAAAGGACAGGACGGCGTCGCACAGTGGCGAAACCTCGGCGTTGGGACTGGGAGTCTCGCGCGTGTCGTACATTTGGAACGTGAGCTTGTTGCGGCCCACCAGCAGTCCGATGGATTGGGGCTCAATGAGCGAGTCCATGCGTGCTGCCTCGACACGGAGCTCGTTGAAAAGGTCCTCGTCTATCGTCTCGAGCTGAGCCGCCTCGATGGTGGCGCGCACACCTCGCTCACTCTCGTCGTCGGCACGGTAGGCCGTGCTGGCACAGTGAACACCGCCAGACCCGCCCATGCGGTACAGGACGCGGAGGCGGTGGAACGAGCGGGAACCAAATGCCAGCGTGTCGGCCTTGCGCGGGTCGAGGTCGAAGGCTGCGAGTGACCGCGAGTGAAGACCAGGCGGGGCCTCGTCCAGAGCGTACGGGATAACAACGTCCTTGGCGTCGGTTCCAGTGCGCGCAAAGTCTGGCTTGGGGACTACGGCCCATTGGCCCTTGCCTTCGTCACCCAGACGCAGGTCGCGCACGTCGGTGGACCAGTGCTCGCTCGCCTTGTTCATGAGCTGCAGTTCGTCCACTGCGGCGTCGATGAGAGCTGCACAGTCGTCCAGGGCCTGTTGCCTAGCCGCCAGGGCGAGCTCGAGACCCACGGCAGTCTCGACGTCAGAGCGAGCGGGTGCCGCACTCGGAGTGGTGCTAAACGTGCCCGCGGGGAGGATTGGGGCCTCTGCCTCAGCGGCTGTCGACGGAGGAGGAACCGACCCAGCCGCAGATGCCGCCACGGAAACGCCCTTTGTCTGCTGCTGTTTGCCCTTCTTGGCTGTCGGTGCGGACGGGATAGGCTCGGGAGGAGGGTCGGCGGTGATGTTTGCACCAGCGGCGAGCGTCTTGGCGAGCTCGAGGATGAACCAGAGCTCATTACGTGCCTCGTTCAAGTTGGCATACACCTCTGAACGGAGGTTCTCCATCTCATCGGCGGTCATGAGCTCGCCCTTTTCGCGTTCCTCGGCTGCAGCGTCGTCCTCGCCTTCCTTGTCCGCGCCGTACTCTGTCGATGGGTCCGCGAGCCGCAGCGTCTCCTCCTTGAGGTCTAGCAGGCCGTTGGGGTACTCGTTCCATATCCTCTCCAGCGCCTCTGTACGCTTAGCCCGTGGTGGCTTGCTGCAAGAATGTTAGCTGGGGAATGAATCTGTCGGTGACTGATACCTACGGCTCGTCGTAAGTGAGCGTGCCATCCGCCTCGATTGTTTTCAGGCGGCGGATGGCCGTCGCCGTATCCAGAGTGTACGCGTCGACCGCGACAGAGACGCCTGTAAACGGCGATGATGTTGAGGATGCGCCGTTCGGTTCCATGGTGGTGTGGTAGGAGATGTTGACAATGAGAGTGCCAGTTGTGATGCGTTCTTCTTGGGCGACACAACCGGCCCGCGGTGGAGGTGCCTGAAAATACCGACTGGATGATTACGGCGGCGACCTGTCTTTCGTCGTTTCTTGTCTCCTCTAATCCACTCTATACCTCTCATGTCCGCGCCCATCGCTGGCCCATCAACAATGGTCCACCCTGCTGTTGGGGACACAACGCCGTTCATTGACGGGCGTGGGGACCAGCTCGCTGTGCGCACCTTCCGCGACGAGGATACCGACCTACCAGGTCTGACGCGGCTGTGCGAGGAGGAGCTGAGCGAACCGTGAGCCTGGTCTGTTGGAGGTTGCGCTGCTAACGTGACAGTTATAATGGTACAGCTAGAGCGTCTTTCAGTGAAGCTGACAACAGTGTATACGTTCCGGTACTTTCTCACTGAATGGTAAGCTCCTCGCGGTCGGCCAGCACACTGACGCACCAGGCCGCACCTCACCTTCTTCGTGTGTCTACTGTTACTTGCCTCCTCTGACCGCAGGTATACCCATCAAGCGATGATCCTGAGCCTCTTGCCACCATTATTTGCAAACAGGACATGCATCGCGACCGCACGAACAGGGGTTACATTGGCATGCTGAGCGTCAGCGGTCGCTGGCGGAGACGAGGTATCGCTCGCCGCCTGGTCGAGCTTGCTATCCGAACGATGGAGGAACGCGGTGCCCAAGAAGTGAGCTGCTGCGCTGTTCGAATAGGCTGACCAACCACTTCAGATTGTTATGGAGACCGAGTACGATAACGTTCCCTCTCTCGCACTGTACGAGGCACTCGGCTTTGTCCGCGAGAAGCGCCTCCACCGATTCTACTCCAACGGCAAAGACGCGTATGTGGTGTGCTGTAGGAGGTCGCTAACCAACACAGGTACCGACTTATTCTTCCTCTTGGAGCACACCCGCTGGTCGAGACCGTTGAGGAGGCCGAGCGTGGCCGTTTCCTCGTTTCCCAGGGCCCAGGCGACGACATGCCGCCCGAGGTTGCCTTTGTCCTTGCCGGTCCGGACGATTGCTCAGACGACGTCGCGCGGTTAAGCCTCGAAGATTTCAAGCCCCAGCCCAGGACAAGACCCGACTACATCTTCTAAAGCTCTACATGTACATGCATAATCGAAAATGACTTCTCATGCGTCCACATCCATGACCTGCGCCTTCTTGGCTGCGATCCTCTCGGCACGAGCTCCAGGCTTGCCCTTGCGGCCCTTGAGCTCCTTGCCAAACGCGCGCTCCTGCACTTCACGCTCCTTGCGCCTGTGGTCCCTCTTCTGGATACGCTTGGTGCGCACCTCCGCCATACGCTTCGCCTTGCGTCCGTTGGTGTCCAGGGGGGCGGTGGTGTGGACAGCCTTGATGTGCAGTGCCGAATAGTTGATAGGGGGCAGCGGAGCTGCGGTCTTGGGCTTGGGGGCTGCTGCTGCGTCTCCGTCATGCACGCGCAGGGTTGTGGTGGGAAAGGGGAGGGTGATGGAGTGACGTGGGGGCACGAGGATCGACTGGGGAAGGAGCCGTTCCAGCACGTCGAGTGCGGGATGGGAGGCCTGGTTGTCAGCGGGATCTTTGCAATCGTCTAGCTCACCCTAACGGCAAACGCCGCTACTCGGCGAAGCCCCACAGTGGCCGCAATCTCGGCTTCACGAGCACCAAGAGGAACGACGCGCATCTCGGGGCCCTCGGGGCGAATATACCGGTCTGGACGAGGCACACGAGAGCGAACAGCCTTGGCGAGCTGGGCGTGCTGGCGCAAGAGGGTGTTGTAGGTCGCACAGTAGGTCGGTAGGGGCTCAATTAGTGCCATGGGGGAGACTGAGAGGTGGGGGACAAGGACAAATGCGAGTGGCGAGGCCGGGGTGGTTGGCTCAGCAGCGGCGGAGGCTTCGGTCTCAGCCTCGGGTTGGGCAGGAGGAGCGGTTGGCAACAAGCGAGTGGTGGCTGGAGTCTGGGTCACGCCCTCGAGTGCATCGGTCATGACCATCATGCGCAGACGCAGGTCATCAATCCCATGCTCCAGCGCCTTGATCGTCTCGTTCAGACCCAGCACGAGGTGGTCGAGGGAAGCGGGTTTGGCAGGCGGCTCCTCGATCGCCACTGTGGTTTCTTTGCCATGTTTCTCCTTCTTCCTGCGGACCTTGACGGCACGGGAGCAGCGAGCGCGCGAGACATGGTAGTCGGAGACTTCAGGTGGAATGATCTGGGGGAGGGCTGCCAGGACAGAGGTCTGGAGGTGGTTGGGAAGCGACGGCCTGGGGTGTCAGCTGGATGTCACGAGTCAGGCAGCTGACCAGGACGACTCACCATGGCACGGCAAGGGGGTTTGAGAGAACCGCCTTGACAACGTTGCGGTCAGCAGACGCGCGGTCCTTTGCTTTTGTTTGCTGCCTGATGGTCTGCCCACCTGGGAGCGTCGCAGCTGGCGGCATGGTGGTGGTGGTGGTGATGGTAGTGCGAATGGTAACTCAAGTGGACTTGAACTTGTTGACGTTAAAAGGGGGTGCATAAATAGGGAAAGGGAAAGGTCCTAAGCAGGTGGCACTGTGGTACTGTGGGCATCATTGGACAGTCGACACAGGCAGAACGCCGTCGCAGCACGGGGATGCGACGAGCTGGTCAGTGTGACAGCTTGACGTGAATGGTAGACTATTGGTTCACATTCTTGAGCTCCGTCAGTCCTCGTGGTCCACTGTTTAACGCCAAGTTGTGGTGGCAAGAGTTATAGATCCAACGGAGCGTGCGATAACTGGTGGACCATTCATTCATTCCAGGGTATGGGCTGCGTAGTACAGTGAGGAAGTTTGCGCTGATAAGGAATGCAACGCAGTGGTGACACAGAGAGGTCACCCATACACATGAGGCCGCTTGGTTGAAGCGTCTGATGTGGCTTTAACCAAGATGAACTGGCTTGTGGCCCTCGGCCCTTGTCGTACCGCGTCGCTCCAAGTCCATGTTACAGGAACAGTAAAGAGATGTACCAGATAACGAGATGACACTCTGGCACCTGAGGGAAAGAACCACGTTGGCGGCCAGGTGGGCACCACCGTTTTACATGATGGATACAAGATTACTTATTGTCGGCACTCGTACTCCCCTGCATGCCGCCTTTGCAGACCAGTCGCACGCGAGTCATACTACCGTCTGTTTACAGTAGTCCTGGGTCGGGTTCCACGAGCAAAGGGCACCCCCACTGTGTTTAATCGACTTTGTGGCCCAATCCGTATGGAATATCGACAAAATGAAAATAAATAAAACGTAAAAGGGATGCTGTCTCATTTGGTGGTTGATACCAGCATGATGCCTTTATTGTTGACTCTCCAGAAAATTGAGCTCAGCACTGGACATGGTTCCTCCAGACCCCCACGTTGCAGGCAACAGTGGTGGAGCGATGCAGAACATTATACTGTTGCCCTTGAAGTACAAAAGCTCATGAACCACCCAAACGCATACACGGGCAGAGAGCGGCCAAATGAATCCAATAGAAACCCGCATCACAAGATGTGCATCTGGATATTCATGTTCAGTAAGATGAGCTGCGTCGACTCGACTGTTGGGGAGGAACGTGGAAGGGCAGCAGGCAAGGATGCGGACGGACTGCTCAGGAATGAGGTGGCACAGGTCGTCCCAGGCCATACAGCACTGTACCATACTCCGTACGCCATAGCGCTGCTGCAAAGTGTCTCATGACTCCTTATCCCGGCCTCACGGCTCTGCAGAAGCGCGACATATGCAGAACGCTCTACGGGGATGCTCACCATATGCGGCCACACCGTCTGAAGGTGACATACACTATTACGTAAACATTTTTGGGATAAATTCACGAAATGTAGAATAAACTCCGAAACTGGCCGTGGCACCTACGGGCGTGCGTTTTGGCAGCTAACCGCGAATTCCTGCACTGCACCACCTCCCAAAACACCTCGTCAGTCAGCCACTCTTGCAGCTGGTTCATACCACACCTGCTTGCGGTGCATTACTAACCCCTCAGATCTCTCAAAATGGTTCGCGTTTCCGTTCTCAACGACTGCCTGAACTCGATGGGTGAGTCGCCATGCATGCATGCGAAAGTCGTTGAAAACGGAGCTCTCTTCGAGGCAGAAGACGAGCGTCCAGACGGCGGAAGGAATTTTCAACTGACATCCCAGTCAACGCCGAGCGCCGTGGAAAGCGCCAGGTGCTTATCCGCCCCTCGTCGAAGGTCGTCATCAAGGTCCTCTCGGTCCTCCAGAAGCACGGTACGTTGAAAACCCAGAGAGAGTTGGACACAGAGTCGGATGGAAGCCGCAAAAGCAAAAGAGTCGAGGAAATGGTCGCGTGTCCTTTCCAACCAGCCAGCCAGCCGGCCGCCAGTCGATACCGAGTCGCAAACGCACACGCAGACCTGTCGGTCTCGACCCCTTCCCCTCCTCCTTCGACAAGTTATCCCCCCTACATCTTCCTCATCACACGAGCCCGGAGTATAACTGCCCCTCCGCGTCCTTCTCAACCGAGGAAGGGCTTTAAATCTCCGGGAGATTGGACTTTCGTCAAACTCTTCCTTGACATTTATCCCTCCCACTGAGCTCAAGGCCGCACGGCCGGGGCATCCAGGTGGAAGGGGGCGATGGGAAGAGGACACTCTGTTCGACGCGGCACTCGGGTTCAATCTGGCGGTCGTCGTGGCGTGGAACCTGCCGACCCGACAATTTGGCCCAGGCTGAGCGGACACAAAACCTACGCCCAAAATACTCTTTTGCGCGCTTCCTCCTTGACTCTCGGCGATCTCTTTGGGCCTGCTTGTCCCAAGACCTTACGCTGACGATTCCAGGCTACATCGGCGAGTTCGAGGTCATCGACGACCACCGTGGTGGCAAGGTCGTCATCCAGCTTAACGGCCGTCTCAACAAGACCGGCGTTATCTCGCCCCGCTTCAACATTGCCGTTGACGCCATCGAGAACTGGGTCGCCCTCCTCCTCCCTGCCCGTTCGTTCGGCAAGATCATCCTCACCACCTCGGCCGGTATCATGGACCACGAGGAGGCCCGTCGCAAGCACGTCGGTGGCAAGATCCTCGCCTACGTCTACTAGACGCCTCACTCATTAGGGGTTCTGGGATGCATGTGACGATTCACTGAGCTGCTTGTACGATGGTGTATGGTGCATTTATTTGACCACGGATCCAGCATTTCGTTGCACGTTGCATTGCTGTAGGGAGAGGACTGACCATGCACCATTGTCCTCACCACCCGTCCTGGTCAATGGTGCAAAAATGGCTCCTGGTACAAGTGACACTCTCCGTCTAACGGTCTACAGTGTGTTTACCCGATACAAGATACGCTTCCAATGTACACATTACTCGTCGTCGGCAGCATCCTCGTCGTCCAAGTCCGGCATGTCGTTGCCATCCTTCCTCCGACTCAAAAGCCCATCGGCTCGTCATCCTCCTCGGACTCAAAGTCCATCGGCTCGTCATCCCCCTCCGAGTCGGTGTCGTACTTCTGCTTGGCCTTGCCCTTCTTCTTGGCCTTGCCGGCCTTCGAGGATGCCGACTGGGGCTTTTTGGGCCTCTTGGCGGCCCGCGAACGCTTGTCGGGGTCGGCTTCACGCGCACGTTTCCCTGCTTTGGGCCGGGGGCGCTGGCGACCTGGTCGTTGTCATCGTCATCGCCTGCACCGAGGAGGTACGAGTGGATGCCAAACACCGCACGCGTACCCTTGGCCATACGCTTCTTGGCCATAATGGCCGGTTTGGTGTCAAGCTCGTCGGCGTCGGCGATAATCATGTGAATGGGGTCCGGGCTGGTGAAAGCTTGGTGGTGGAGGACGGCATGGTTGACCCATTGCCAAAGGGTGAGCTTGACTGTGTGCATGCTGCACGAGGGGTCGGGGCAGACGTGGTTGGCGACCGTGGGTGGCTCCTCCTTGTCGGCGAACCACATGGGAAAGAGATGGTCTTTCATGAAGTGTTCGTGGAGGTCGTCCGAGGAGGTAAACGGACTCATGCGGGACGTGTATGTTGTGGCGTCTGTGGCATCGAAGACGCAGCACATGCAGTAGCCGTACTCGACGGGAACGTTGATGCGCTCCAGGGCGATGATGGGTCTGAACCTACCATCGCATGGGGCCGATTCGGGTGCGGGTGGGACGATGGCATCCAGGTCGGCGAGGGCAAGATTGTAGGCGGTCTTGACGGCGGGAGTCATCTTGAAGTGTTTGCTTGTTCTGGTTGACGGCGCCGACATCGCCAAAGCGCCGACGGTAGAGGTCCTCGGAGTACTCCTCCCACTCGGCGGGGTCGTTGTACCAGGAGAAATCTCCAACGAGAAGAATGGCGGGGGGAAGTGGTCGTCCAGGAGCTTGGTCTCCTTCTTGTGGTTCTTGGCGCCCATGTCCGTCGCCCAAATGCGGTGGGTGCAGACGGCCTGCTGGACGTTGATATCGCTAGAATCCGTAAGGATAAAGCCGCAGACGCACTTGGTACCCTCGATGTGTTGGCCGAAGTGGCACTTCCACATATACGGGGTGCGGGGGGACGACCTTCTTGAACTTTTTTCACGGCTCGCACAGAATGGACAAACTTGCTCTTGGTCAAACCTGTCGATGACCACCGGCAATGCTTTCTCGCGGACTTTGTCGCGCGTGCAGTGGTGCACATGCAACTGGCATGTCGTTGAGCTTGACGTTGTTGCCTTGCTTGGCGTGGTTCTTGGCCGCCGCGACTTCCTCCAGAGTGAGGCTGCACTGGGGGCAGTATCCCATGCCTTGGTCATCGGTTGCCATAACCATTCCCGGCCATCATCCTTGTGCGGAGGCGACTCGAGAGGGGAGTTTGATGATCGTGGCGAAAAACATGGCCTTGTCGGCTGTGGGGTTGAACAGGTTGTCGCGGATATAGCGGATGTCCTCGACCACGCTTGTGGTCTGAGTAGTGTGCCAATCGGCGGGCCTGACGGTGGTCGTGGATGTAGATGCAGGGGCTGGCGCGGTGGTGGTTTCCGACGAGCTGGCTTCCGCAAGGATTGCCTTGAACGCGTGTGGCTTGTGAAGGCCGGTACGCGGAGCAACCGTGAAGGGCAACGCGTCGGTCACGGGCTCGGTGTCAGGAGACGGGTTCTCGTCGGCGGTTACAGAGGCGGGCGTGGCGTTGGAGATGGGGAGCGGCGTCGTGTTAAGTGAAGCCGACACGGTGGAAGTGACACCAGTGCCAGATGATGAAGCCGACCCAGTCGACGAGCGGCGCGCTTCACCTTCGCTTGGTGTGGCAACGGTCGTCGGTGTTGTGCTTGACGTGCGTCTGTGCCTCTTCCATGAGAGCGCCGATCACCAAAGCCGCATCACCGTCCCATGAGAGGGTCGCAAGGACCTCGACGGAACAAGACTCCCGCAACGCTCTCGGCGATGTTCTTGTCGCAAATATCAACTGGAACGTCGTCGACTTGCTTGGAGGCGTCGAGGGCACAGTAACCTTGTCCTTGAGCGCTTGTTGGGCCAATGGATCCAGTGGAAGTTTTGCGCGAGCCTTAATGAGGGCATGCATTTCCTGCCGGAACGGTCAGATTATGTTCAACACTCCGTACAGTTCTTGTCACTTACATGGCGGTACTCCGGCTGGTAAAGGTCTGTGTACTGCAAGGCCAGTGATTTGTGCTTTGCCTGCTGCTCGGGGGGCGCCTTTTGGACGGAGCCATACTTTCGCTCGAGATCACTCTTCAGAGCGGTCTGCTCGCTCTCAATCTGGACGAGCTGGGGCATACCAAGCACGGCGGTAAGGCTGGCCGAGTCCAGGAATGGTCGTCTGTCCGCTCCAGAGAAAGTTTGGAAATCTCGTCAAACGCGTCGCTATATGGTTGTCAGGAAAATGCAAGCGTTTGTGATTTACGAAACGGAGTGTCCAGAGTGTCGGTAAGGACGCATGATAGATGCGCGGATGCAGTCGCAAGATGCCACTGGCATAAATGCGCTCACGGTGTTTGGCACGTCGTCGTCCCCCGGTAGAAATGGGGACGAGCAAACAAAGATGGCGCAGAAAATGTAGCCACTGGCCATATGGAACCAGTGCACCAGTGTGGTTCAGAAGCAAAGTAAACAACATGGCTGGCAGATCGGCTCTGCCATGCGTACAGCGAGCTGGAGGCGTGTGGCATGGTCCGCGGTGGCGGAAATCGTTGAGAATGGAGTACATGTTCCCGTATTGGCTGGTTCATCGTCCAACAAGGCCACAAGCGACACCTTGCACCAGACGGGCCTGCCGGGCCATGTTGCGACAATCTGTAATGTCGTCCCGCCTCACCGAAGAGCAAACCCATTGGTCTAATGTAACGGCAGTGTTGAATCTGGCGGCAGAATCAGGACAGATATTCCTCTACCCAGCCCAAGTGCCACATCTCACCTGTCGTGGCATCCAGAGATCAAGAGACCCAGAGATATCCGAATGTGCCCAAGTATGCCATTGATGCACACCCAGACGCTACATAAACCATTGTAGCCCCCTCACATGCGTGAACACGGAGTTTAACACAGAGACCATGCTCCACAACCTCGCCGCCGCCAATAACCCTGTCTTGCACATGTCGCACTGCTGCATCTCATCAAACACTCGCATTCTACTGAGTCTGTCCTCCATAACCCCTGAGGCCCTCGGCATACATCCATTCCGTCTCGCTGCTCTTGGACTCGGAGATGGAGACGCCGTCCTTGGTGACACGGGCGACCTGGTACTGTAGGGAGTGTCAGCCACAACTCTTGAGCACGAAATCTCTATCGATCACCCACCTTGTTGATACTCCTGGCGTCGCGGTAGTAGAGCACCTTCATGCAGTCGTCAATGACAGCCTCGGCCTCCTCGGCAGTAAGGAGACGGCCGTCGGCACCGGGGCGACCCTCGAGGTCGACGCCAGCCTTGGCCTCGTAGGCTTCACGGAGGAGAGGCTGGGCAATGTGGGCGCCGAAACCGGTAGCGAGTGTGGGAGCAGTGTAGGTCGTGCCGAGGAGATCGACGTAGCCGAGGAAGGACTCGTCCTTCTTAAAGTCCCAGCCGCCGACGAGGCAGGCGTTCCACAAGGGGTTAATCTTGTTCCGCCTGGCGTAGAACAAGTTGGCGAGGAAAGTGTACAAGTTGTTGGGGGAGAGTGGGGGGTGGGCATCGGTGAGCGTGAGGGTCTCCTCTTCGCGCCTGTGACGGGTTAGCTTGAAGAACACAAGAGTCGAAGGCGTCAACTTACAAGAGGCCGTCAAGCTCCTTCTTCAGGTACTGGAAGTCACTCATGTCGCCGGCCACACCGAGAATGGTGTGAGTACCAAGAGCATGGAGACGCTCAATGTCGCGGAAACGGGCAAGCGAACCGTACGAAGCTGTATGTTAGCTAAAGCATGGCAACTGCTTCCAGCTACACACCGAGGTTGTCCGCGGCGAGCATGACACCGCCCTCATACTTGATGCCGATAACCGAGGTACCAGTCACAAGAGGCTGCCTAGAGGGTTAGCTGACGTTCCCATGGACTAACCCACTGAGTGTTCTGAACAGGGCCGTGGCTGTGAGCGCTGCGAGGAGCCGACATGCCCATGGGGTTGGTCGAGTACATGTCAAACTGCTGGTGAGCAGTCAAGGGCTGACCCCAGGCGGCCGGGTGCTGCAGAATGAACACGATCAACAGAATGGAGGTATTGAAGGTCGTGCGTTGGCGTGAAAGACAAGCGTCAGCGTGTGTATAACTGTGGAGGGCAACCGCTGAGGCTCGACGGAGACATCAACGGCAGGACGAGACGTACGTGGTTCATGGCTACTGGGATGGGGAGGGTGGAGGGATGAAGGGGGTTGAGAAATGAGGATAATGTCCTCGTCGATGCCGCTGTCTGAGCTGTCGATGTGGACAAGGACGAAAAGATGTGGTTGAGAGGCGAGAGGGCTGATAGCTGATGGATTCGAGACGTTCGCTGTTCGTGTGTGTCCTGCGTCAGGCAGCGACGGAGTGCATGAGCGTCACTGAACGACGCGCGGTCAGCGTCACGGAAGTAAACACACGTGTTTAAAGTAAAATTACGTAATTACTACTTTAAACGGAAGCAATCCCTCACCGCCCAGAGTGAGTCCCGTCCCTTGCTCGGTTGGTGTAAACACGCGCCTGTCTTTTCGGCATTGTTTTGACGTTCATCGACACCCACAACAACCTCATTCCACCTTTCCGGCACATCCCCAGAGCGCCTACACGCGTCAGGGAGATCTCTTCCACTCAGAGCTCCCATAGGCGCCGCCGCCCGCCACGCCATGTCCGACTACAACCTCCAGGAGGAGCTACTCTCCCTCACAGCCGACCCCTCACTCTACCCCATCAACAATGAGCTCGACATCCCAGACCTGTCCTCTAGTGCTATTGACGTGCATCTCTCGAGCGCGATCGAGGCAGTAGTCAACGACCCCGACTCTATCCTGCACTCTCCCGGCGAGACACTTGATGTGTTCACCTCCGTGCTCAAGCACGCCGACGCGCCGGGCGTCGACGGCAACGTGCTCCAGAAGACGCTGGACGCTATTTGCTCGGGCCTTACCCACCACTCCAACGCCGTCATGGTCCTTGTCGCCCCCGGCCAAGACGACATTGACGCGCCGCTCCAGCACAAACAGCAGCTCGAGCAGTGGGCTTTCCTTCTCCAGTGGTTTGTCGCCGTCGCCGAGCGCGGCGCCGGTCGTGCCCCTGGTGATGAAGCCCCCACCGCCAAGAAGACTAAGAACAAGAAGCGTCCCACCCCCGGTATGCCCACCTCGTTTGCTTGGGCAGACCACCTGCCGCTCGTACTCGGCACCATGCACCGCACCCTCCGCGTCCCGACGTCGCGTATCTGGCGCACCTCGTCAGAGCGTGAGGCATTCGTCTCGTGCTTTACAAAGTCGGTGTACCAGCTCGCCGAGGTTGAGGCATACCTCAAGGTCCAGGAGACTCGGCTCGGCATGTACAAGGTCATCTGCCTGGCTGTCAAGTTCCATGGTCACGCGTTTGGTGCCCAGACCTCGATTGTCCAGAACCTCACCTACTTTGAGCACCTGTCCGAGCCAATGGCCGAGCTCCTCGCCATTCTCGAAAAGGAGTTTGACTACCCTCAACTTGCCGAAGAGGTTCTGCGTGACGTTGCAGGCAAGACATTCTCGCATAGTGACGCCAAGGGACCTCGTTCCTTTTCACGATTCCTCGTCCGACTCGCCGAGCTCTCGCCCCGTGTCGTCGGCAAGCAGATGCCCCTTTTGCTTGCTCACCTCGACAGTGAGGCCCACCCCATGCGCATGGCCATCATTGAGATTATCGGTCTCCTCATCCGTGATCTTGCCATGTCCGAGGAAGGAGAGGACGAGCAAAAGACCAAACAGATCAAGGGCTTTTTCGACCTACTCTTTGAGCGTTACCTGGACCTCAACTCTTACGTTCGCTCCAAGGTCCTCACCACCTTGACCAAGCTCTGCGAGTGAGTGTTTTAGGCGATTCTGCGACTGACACACCAGTCTCCCTGTTAAGTTCCCCAAGCAGCGTTCCAAGATTGCCAATCTCACTATCCGGACGCTCGAAGACAAGACATCGTCCGCCCGTCGCTACTCGATCCAGCTTCTCTGCAAGCTCCTCGAGACCCACCCCTTCGGTGCCCTCCACGGTGGTACACTCAACCTCCCCGAGTGGCAGGAGCGCTACGACAAGGTCTGCGCTGAGCTCGAAAAGGTCGACACTCATGAGATGGAGACTGCTCGTCGCGATGCGGGAATGGACGATGACGAGGACAAGGAGGATGAAGAGGATGACGAGGAGGACAAGGAGGACAAGGAGGACAAGGAGGACAAGGAGGAGGAGGGCGAGGACGACGACGACGATGAAGAGGATGAGGAGGAGGAGGAAGAGGGTGCGGCAGATGGTGATGAGGAAGCCGAAGACGGCGACCGGACTCAGGGCTCAATCAAGAAGACCCAAAAGTCCAAGAAGGCCAAGAAGAGCCGCAAGCCTCGTCCCTCGCAGCTCGACGTGGCCGCCATCGAGGCTGAGCAGTCGTCCATGGACCCCCAAGCGATCATGCGCCTGCGCCTCACCAAGAAGTACTACTCGGACGCTCTGCGTTTTATCAACCAGATCGAGTCTGCCATCCCCACCCTTTGCCAGCTCCTCGTCTCGACCAACAAGACCGAGGTACTCGAGTCGATGCGCTTCTTCCGCACCGCCTACGAATACAACATTGCATCGGCTGAGCAGGGCATCAAGACCATGCTCCACCTCATCTGGACCAAGGACAACAATGCCACCACCGACGAGGGCATGGATGGTCGCTCTATCCGTGGTAACCTCATCGACGTCTACCGGTCCCTCTATTTTGACGTCGTTCCCGACCTTGCCCCTAAGCAGCAGGTCAACCGTATCGCCAAGAACATGATTGAGCGTACCTATGGCGCCACCCTTGCCGAGCTCACCTCACTCGAGGAGATGATGCGCACTATGATGGTCGACGGTGGCGTCCACCCCGACGTTGTCAACAAGCTGTGGCAGGTTTACAGTGAGTGTGTGAACGCTGATCGTGTGCTAACCCACGCAGGCACCGAGCAGGAGATTCCCAAGCCTCAGCGCCAGGGAGCCATCATTATCCTCGGCATGCTTGCCCTGGCCAAGCGTGAGGTCGTCACCGAGCGTGTCGACTCGCTCCTCAAGATTGGTCTCGGCCCCCACGGTATGAACGACTTGGTGCTCGCTCGCTACACCTGTATCGCGCTCCAGCGTCTCGGTGGCAGCGCCAAGAAGGTCAAGGGTTCGCTCCAGGATAAGACCATGCGTCTTCCAATGGATAACCCCGTGTTCCTCAAGCTCGAGAACATTATCAAGATCTCGTCTCGATCTCCCCAGTGGTTTGGTATGGCCGAGCAGGCCATCAACACCATTTACCTTCTTGGACAGCAGCCCGACGCTCTCTGTGGCTCAATCATCAAGGACCTCACGGCCAAGGTGTTTGCTACCAAGGCTCCGGTTGCTGCCTCGCAGACGAGCGAGAACGTCGACGACGAGTCTCAGCAGGATGCCCCACCATCGCCCTCCCCTCAGGTTCGGACGCACTCGCGCACTTCGTCCCAGACCTCGTCGATGCAGGTCGAAGCCACCCCTGCCGAGCCCAAGCCTGACGAGGTCAGCGCGTTCGCCCTTGCCGAGCTCCTGTTTGTCGTTGGTCACGTTGCCCTCAAGCACATCGTCTACCTGGAGCTCGTTGAGCGCGAGTTCAAGCGCCGCAAGGACGAAAAGGCCAAGGGTGAGTTCCGATACTTACTGGTGTCAACCGATCGCTGACTCGAAACAGAAAAGGCTGCCGCCAAGCCGGGAGACAAGGACGGCAATGACCTCGACGCCGTGGCCGGTAACGCCGAGGACGACATTGGCGACCTCATTGCCAACATTCGCGAGCGCGAGCTGCTGTACGGCGACAAAAGCCTGTTGTCTGTCTATGGTCCCCTGATTGTCGCAATTTGTGCCAGCCCCAAGCGCTACAGGTTGCCAACTCTGCGCCAATCGGCCATCCTTGCTCTGACCAAGTTTATGTGTGTCTCGGCTCAGTTCTGCGAGGCGCACCTGCTCCTCCTGTTCAAGATCCTCGAGACCAGTCGCGACCCTGTGGTCAGGAGTAACATTGTCATTGCCCTCGGCGACATTGCAGTCTGCTGGGGCAGCATGATCGACGACAACTCTGAGCGCCTGTACCAGGGCCTCACCGACCCCGACCCGATTGTCAAGAAGAACACGCTAATGGTGCTCACCCACCTTATCTTGAACGGCATGATCAAGG
Source organism: Apiotrichum porosum (assembly GCF_003942205.1). NCBI lineage: Eukaryota > Fungi > Basidiomycota > Tremellomycetes > Trichosporonales > Trichosporonaceae > Apiotrichum > Apiotrichum porosum. Next base: position 1,302,406 of record NW_021167110.1, on the reverse strand, counting down.
TCAAGGGCCAACTCGGCGAGATGGCCAAGTCCCTCGAGGACCCGGACCAGCGCATCTCCGACCTTGCCAAGCTCTTCTTCACCGAGCTCAGCACAAAGGACAATGCCCTGTACAACAACCTGCAAGACGTTATCTCGCACCTGTCCATTGGCACCCACGCCGTCGACGAGGAGGCGTTCGAGCGGACCATGCGCTTCATCTTTACGTTTATCGAAAAGGAGAAGCAGGCCGAGGCTATTGTCGAAAAGCTCTGTCAGCGTTTCCGTCTCGCCACCGAGGAACGTCAGTGGCGCGACATTTCGTTCTGTCTCTCGCTCCTGCCCTTCAAGTCGGAGCGCTCGATGAAGAAGCTCATCGAGGGTCTGCCGTTCTACCAGGACAAGCTGCACGAGGAGACCGTCTTCCGCCGCTTCAGCGAGATTCTTGCAAAGGTGAGATCCACACAGTACCATCAGACAGCTGACAATATACAGGCCCGTTCCAACAAGAGCGCGGGCAAGCCCGAGACCGAGCTCAAAGAGTTCGAGGCCATTCTCACCGAACACCAGGCCAAGGGACTCGAGGAACAGGCGCTCGAGGCCGACGTTCTCAAGAAGACCAAGGCGGCCAAGCGCCGCGCTGCACGACGAATGGGTGGTGGCGCGGCACCCCAGGTTGCTGCCGAGCGCGTCGAGCGGCCACAACGCAGCGGTCGGGGGACTGGTAGGAGACGCGTGGTCGAGAGCGACGAGGATGACGACGAGTAGCGAGGGGAGCTACTTCCCCTAGTAGCATTGGCCCACGGTCCGGGATAGCCTGTTGTAACAACGATATGGAGGACTCTTAATAGAGCAGATTGGATAACATTTTACATCCCTTTGTCAGACATCTACAGGGGCGTGTTAAGCCCTGCGTTTTGGTTGGTTAAGAGTGTCGACTTTGACTTAGCGGCTTTTGTTCCGTGAGAGGCAAAACCTTGCCCCGGCGGCAACAAAGGTCGTGAGGCCGACATGTACGATACCATACGATTGCAGGCCTGGGCGTGCAGGTGGGGCCTGAGCGCTGCAGAGCCACGCCACTAAAGTCGAAGTGTGTTGGCCAGCATATCCTCGGTCACTACCAACGAACCGCAGCAGGTACCTAACATGCGGCACCAGCGAATGGTGTCACCTGGGGCTGCTGCCCGGTGAACGGCGGTTACTATCCAGAGACAGCGGGTGTGCATGCATGTTGCAGACACCGAGAGCAGCGACAACGGCTGGCATGGTGGATGGTGCCTCAGTGCCACTTGTCTGTCGAAGCCGAGAGGGTGCGCGAGCGTGCCTGTTGTATCTCCGGGGCTCCCCGACTAAGCCGCGACTGCACCGTTCACAATATGTCGGCAACCACACCCTCACTGCATTCCTACACCGCTCCTCACCTTACACGGCACAACCCATGTCGCTGTCTCGTACCCTCTTCGGCTCCAGTCGCGCTGCGACAGCCGCGTCCCGCACGCTCGCCCCCGCAGCGCTCGCGAGCTCTTCATCGTCCTCCTCCCACTGCCGACAGCTTCATTCGACCCCGGCGCCTCCCAAGAACTACCCGGACCATGTGCCACTGAACGCGGCGCAGAATGCGCTTCTGGCCGTCGGCAGCGGCGTCGTCGGCGTGCTCAACTACACGTCGCGCCCCGACCTCATTGCCACGCTGTCAGAGTCGACGGCGTCGTCGTTCCTGCCCCGTCTGCACGAACACATGGCGTCCCACCCCGAGGGCCGCCAGATCCTGCGCGACCGGCCCATTGTCAGCTCCCACACCGTCAACCTCGACCACCTCCGCGGTCTGCGCAGGGGTACGGTGGGCAGGGAGTATGTTGAATGGCTGGACCGTGACGGAATCACGCCTGATTCACGAGAGACTGTGGGTTTGAAGGTCCTGTTCGGAAGTGCTAACCCGGTACAGGTCCGGTACATTGACTCTCCAACGCTGGCGTACACGATGCTGCGATACCGCCAGACCCACGACCTGTACCACACGCTGTTCACGCTCCCACCGACGCTCGTGCACGAGCTGTCTCTCAAGGTCGTCGAGTGGGCCAACATGGAGCTCCCCGCTGCGGCCATGTCGAGCACGTTTGGTCCGCTGCGTCTCAGCCAGAAGCGCCGGGCACAGTGGCGCGAAGACTGGGTCCCCTGGGCACTGCGTACCGGTGCCGGCGGCCGCACGCTTGTGGGGGTGTACTGGGAGAAGCGCTGGGAGCAGGGTATCGGAGAGCTGCGTCGCGAGCTGGGTGTGAGCCGCAACGACGCGCCGGGAGTGGAGGCGCGCTGGAAGGGTTACCGTGTTCTGCGCGAACAGGAGCGCGAGCTGCGCAGGAAGGGCGAATGGATCGACGAGCCAGAGGAGTGGTAGACGGGGTGTCCTCTGGGCAAGAGAGCAGCAACTATGTCTCTCAACATGTACTTGCATTGCGCGGTGACACGCAGCACGGCATGGACACAACCACCACAAATACAGGCGCTGCTGCGCATCGACTCTTGCTGCAGCTATACTCACGCCACTGACCGGCTGACCTCGTCGCTCACGTGTGCCACAGTACAAGTGTCCATTCCATCCTAGTTCTGCGTCTCGCTGCCTACTTATCACCTTCTACTCTCATTCCTCAGCCTTAAACGGCAGTGTGACCGCCATCGACGACCAGGTCTGAGCCAGTCATGAAGCTCGATGCGTCCGAGAGGAGGAACACGACGGGGCCTGAGCACGGGTGTGTCAGCGGTCATATGTGCCGGGGGCAGGAGAGAGTGGGTCAAGCGGACGAGGAGCAGACGAGACGGCTGCCAGCTGCTGTTGACAGCTTTCGCCGTGGCCTTGCCACTCGCCGTCCGGATCGCAGCACCACGACTCAGGCAGCGGCTCATTGATCGACTCACCCCTAAACTCATCGGGAGTGCTAAGACGGCCCATGAGCGAGCCCGCCGTCCAGGTCTCCTCAAAGTCGGGGCGTTGCTTGAGGAGCACGTCGGTGAGGGCGGTGCGGATCTGGACAATGTCAGTGTCTGCTGGGTTTGGAGTCTATCTGCTTAGGAGCAACGAGGCCTGCTGCTACCGTGCGCTCTGCCACACTCTGCGAGCAACTCACATAACCAGGTGAGAGCGACTGCGCGTTGTCAGCCAACAGCAAGCTACATCTGCACGCGTTATCAAGTAGCTCACGTTAACCCTGATGCCCTTCTTGCCCCACTCCATAGCGAGGTTACGCGCCAGCTGGCTCACACCGGCCTTGCTGGCATTGTAAGGTGCGCAGTCGATGCCCAAGTTGGCGACGCGGCCACTCATGCTGGCCACAAACACGATGCTGGCCGCCTGGGACGTGGGCAGTGTGCCGTCTGCGGCTTGCGGGTAGGCCGCGAAGAAGGACCGCGCAAACGCCGCTGCGAGGAGGTACGAGCCCGTGAGGTTTACGTCGATGATCTTGCGCCATTGTCCCGGCGTGAGCTCTGTCGCGGCGCACAGGAGCTGGATGCCCGCCGCGTGGAACAGGCCGCGGACCGGGTGGCTCTGGCGCGCGTTCTTGAATGCGTCTGCGACGGCGAGGTCGACCGCGTCGCCGTCCGTCACGTCCAGCGCGACGTAGGTGAGCGTCGTGCCGGCCTCGGTGGCTGCGGCCTGTGCAGATGCCCACTCGTCCTCGACAGGCGGGAGGAGGTCGAATGCCACAACGTCCGAGCCGCATTCGAGCAGGGCGTGCGCGACGGTCAGGCCGAGACCGCGCGCACCGCCAGTCACCAGCGTTGTGCGGTTTCCGAGGCTGAAGAGCGCGGGGGTCGTGGAGGGGGGAAGTGCTGAACAAGTGTCAGCACGATGTCTATGGGATCCGAGTGGACGACCTCCACCAGCGCCAGTGTCGTCATCCGTGCCACGGAAGAGGTAACAACACCTCTGGCAGGGGAACGTCAGCTCACCAGAGACGGCCATGCTTGATGTTCAGCCCAGTGTCAGTCGAGAGATCAAAGAGAACAACGTGAGAGCGATGTGGGTGTGTCGGGATGATGGGCCGAGCTGGTGACATCGGCTTCTTGTACGTCTCCAACAAGCAACATCCATTTCCGCGCCGGACTTTATGTGCCCACCCGCATGCGCTGCCGTAGCTACAGCCGGTGGAACCACACCGCCATCACCTCAAGAGATGCGTTGCTTCTGGCGATGTGGACGCAATCGTCCGCGGGCAAACTTCCTATGCTCCGCCTGGGCATGTCAGTGGTGGAGCTGTCCCTCCAGGTCATGGGTTGGAGAGCAGAGTCAAGGAGGTAGGTCAAGGTGGCAGTGGCTATTATTACGCTGCAGATCCCGGATCGCCGTCATTCCAAGTCACCGATATCTGGCTACAGGCGCTCGCCAACGCCATAATGACAGGAGCGGAATAGACCGTCGCCCATACCTCTGACAGCTGTATAGGATATAAGAGACAGTGCTGCAGGACCAGCCGCCCCGCTCGTTCTGTCCACGAACAAAAGCAAACCACCGCTTCCTGTCGCGAGGAACCACCTGACAGCCTGAACGCCTCGGTCGCCTGTCCAGCCATGCAGCCATGCAGCCACAACGTCACCGCACGATCACCGACCGCACACCGCACACCCATATGCTCAGGCCGCGCAAATCAGCCACAAAAGGCGAGCGGTCCTGATGCCGCGGCACCCGCACAGGGAGAGTGACAATGGGTGCAACGCGCACTGGATGTGTCGGTGTTCCTCGCGAGGGCCACGCTGAACGCATGGGGTGGGATTGGACGCCTGGCAGCGATCCGCAATGTCTCTGGTGACGGCCAGCTCCCAACTGGCCAACTGGGTCACCTGTTACGCAGTCTACTGCTGCGCTGCAGCGAGGAGCGAACGGCGCGGTCTCCTCGTCTCCTACTTCAGGCTCTCACCAATCGCCCCCGTTTCCCCTCCCCTTTCGTCTTCAGTGCTCGCGTTCGCTATGCAAATACGATTCATCCTTTCCGGATCCCTTTTGGCTACGGACGGAATTGACGGACGTGTCCAAAATAAGGCTAGGTTGTGGTTGTTTAGTTGTCGACCATGACCATACCCTTGCCCTTGTAACCCTCCGAGGCGATACCCGACTGAAGAGGAGACGTCAGCAAACGTTGCAAGTGCAAGATTTTGCCCGTTAGAACAAGGCAGGTAACGCACGATAGGGTTGGAGCGCTGCTTCTTGAGGTACTCGGTCGACTCCTCCTGGTATTCGCGGCTCCAGGTAGCAGGGGGAGCAGGGGCTGAAACGGTCAGCGTGTGTTCGTCTGCGTATCTCTCTTCTGTCTGGTCTTGTTTCTCGTCTGGCGTTGGTGTCAAGCAGAGAAGCTGGGTTCAAACCAACACTCTTCTGAAATGACACTGCCACTTCTTGAGACCTCCGTGTTTGTACTCACCACGTGCGCGGGCGAGGCCGAAGAGGCCAAGGGCGAGGGCGACGGCGCCGAGGGTACCGGCGAAGACCTTGATACCGGTGCCGGGGGGGTTGACGGGGGTGCGGGGGCCGTGGGGGCCGAACGAGACGTAGTAGGCTGTGAGATGTGTGGGTGGGGTGGTCACGGGAGAATAGGTGCGATTATGCAGGTGCAGGGTGGATTGGAAGAAGACGAGGAGGAGAGTGTCAGCGTTGAGCGTACGCGTTGGCAAGAGGCATGGACGAGGAGAGAACAGCAGGACACAGAAGAAGACACGCAAGGACAAGGTGGGCGCAGAAGGGTCACAGTGGGCGTTGGATGGGATGAATGGCGGCGTGGATTCACACACCACCACCCATCCTCCCTCGCGGCGTGCATGTTTCCACCAGGCCGCACGGCGTGCATCGAGCACACCGCAGCACCGTCGCATCGAGGGTAGCACATGGCATGTGCCGGTGACGATGGCAGCGATGCAACGGCCACGACAGTGGTGACGCCGAGTGACCCCGGTCCGATAGGTCCCGACGAGGCGGAGGCGCGGAGGGCGGGGGGGGGACAAAAGAAATGTCGCCGGTTGGTCGGGTGCGCGCCTGGTCTTTCACTCGGGTATGCACACCGCGCACGGTGCAATACGACAGCTGTGCATGCGATGCGATGCGTGCGTGCAAGAGCAAAGACGCAGGCATGCGCTGGGAGTGGGATGCGCCTCCCAAATCAAGTGGAACATGTCGTGCGTTTGGGTGGGAGGTTGCATGAACAGTGACGTCCTGAGTGTCCAATCCGCAACAATCCTTGTCTTGCGCTGTCCTCTGCTGCCACTTTCTCGCTGTCTCCCGTCCACCGCTGTGCTACTCACCAGCCTTCTTCTCGTCAGTCGAGAGCTGCTTCCAGTCCTGCTTCTGGACCTGCTCGAGCTGCTGGTAGACCTCGAGCTGCTCGGATGCGGGGAGGGTAGCCCACGAAGCCTCGATGTTGGCAAGAGCGGGGCCGTCGTTGGAGCGCGACGAGACGACGTGGACGGCCGAGGTCGAGGCGGCGCGGGCGGAGAGGGGGGCGGCGGCGCGCACGGCGGCGACACGGAGGAGCGACATTGTTTTTGGGGGGAGGGGGGGAGGGGAAGGAGAGAGTGGGGGGGTTGAGTGGTGAGTGAGGAGAGTATTGAGATGGTGGATTGACTGGTGTGGTGTGGCCCTGGGAGTGTGTGGGCGGCCTGGGTGCGCTGGGTGCTGGCTGGCAGGCTGGCTGGCTGGCTGGGTGTGGACTGGCTGGGCGGGTGCAGACGCTGGCTGGGCGGGTCGCTCGCTGGCTGGTACACCCACCCAACCCAGCGCACCACACCACCCAGGCCGGGCGCGCGGCAGTTTGCAAAATCCCGAACACCCTCTTGCTCGTGGCGCCGACTTGCTCCGGCCAGCCAGGCCAGCCAACCACAGTGCAACCGAATGACCCCCCTCTGCATTTGGCAGCCACAGTGTGCAGTCGTTAGCAGGTCGCATCCGCGTTTGCATCCACAACAGTGTGCCCAGGCCCATCATCATCTTGCCACCCATATGCTATAATGCCTCGTCTCTCGTTATGCATGATCGCCCAAGAAATATTAATGGCTCACTCCTGCTATCTCTTGCTTTAACCCGCGCGTGTGGCTGTCGTTTGGCCTAGCACCAAATTTGATTTTTGGGCCACGTCGGCTAAATTGGTTATCCACCCGCGCCGCCGTGGCGGCCGCCGCGCAGCTCGGTTGTCTCCATCCCGAGTCCACAGACCTCACCGCCCAGGGTTTGACAGGACGCAGAGCCTACGGCCTACGGGTTCCTCTGTAATATCGGTGGGTTCTGTGGATCTGTGGACCTGTGATCTGTGATGTCGCTCATCCCATTTCTTCGGAATGCTTGCTAATGGGAGGTCGAGCTCGGACCACTCATGGGTGTTCAGTTGGCAGCGTGCCTGGGGCTCTGGCTGTCCGAATCGGCCTCCTCACAGATCCTGCCACCGACACACAAATGTCAGTTGCCAGCAGCGACAGCGACGATAGACAAACTTTGACTGATGGGTTCGTAGCAGCGGGTGGGCAGCAACTAGCCACTATAGCCCTTTGTAGCTGAACATTGCAGGTCGCCATAGGATGTACCCCAGCGGTCGCGTGTGGCGCCTTCCTCCCCCATCCCTCGCCGCCTTCCCTCCGTGACGGCGTGTCTTCCCTCTCAGCCTCCTGCGCTGCTGCATCGCTTACCTTGTCTCTGTGCTCATCCTGGAAACACTCGTCCCACTCGCACAAGGGTGGTCTGTCTCCACCACGTCCGACCCACTCCGAGCCGGCGCTCGAGCCACCTCTTGTTGCTCCGTCCGTCAACGGACGACGTCGTTGACGGTGAACCTCAATCCAGCCAGGTCCAGTCACAACAGTCTCACGGTAGCCACCTCGCCCGGTCATGTCCAGCGCGGGGCCTCATCGTCGTCGACGCGTTTCCTGTGCCAACAACCTCCACAGTTCCCGACCAGTTGACCAACCGCATACCCCGGGCTCCAGAAGCACAAAACACGCCTTGTTCGCACACCCAAAGTGTCGCCTGGCCGCTTTCTCCAACTCTGGCGCGAGCACACACGCTCCATCGTCAAGTATATCAACATGACCGCCCTTCCACCTGTTCCCGTCTACCGGGCACAGCCTATACGCATTGCCTGTGTCCAGTTTGACCCTAAAGTGAGTCTGCTAGCGGGGCATGTTTATACTAATGATACCAGCTTGGCAAAGGTGTCGAGAACGCGGCAAAGGTCGAGTCGATGACAGCTCGGTAAGCGACACCAAGCCTGCTAACCCAGCTGGCAACCGTGGAACCACGACCTCAGCGGGCGTTGGTTTTGGCACAGTTGTTGGGCGCGTTTGGCTGACCCCATTTCCCAGCCTTCAACCAGGCATGCTCGACCTGCTCGTCCTCCCGGAAATGGCTCTGTCGGGGTACATGTTCACCACCCCGTCGGCCATCCAGCCGCACCTCGAACACCCTACCACGGGCTTGACGGCGACGCTGGCGAAGAAGCTGGCCGCGAGGCTGCGGTGTCATGTCGTGGCAGGCTATCCCGAGGCGTTTAGCGACGACGAGCCCGTGGTCCCACCGCGCGCGTCCGCGTCCACGAGCACTGCCGACGACACGCCCATCGTCACTGCCCCGCCCGCCGACCCGCCCGTCTTCGCCGAGATCAACGGGACGGGAACTGGGACTGGGACCGACCCTTCCCTCCCTCCAGCACCACCGGCGAACGGCTCGCATGCGAACGGCACCCACCTTCTCCCTCCTCCACCGTCCTTCCCTCCCAAGCGGCCCAACGGCCCCAGCCACCCGCTCACCGCCGCGCAGGTGGGCTACAACTCGGCCCTCATCGCGTCGCCCGCAGGCGAGGTGGTGGGCAACTATCGCAAGACGTTCCTCTTCGAGACGGACAAGAACTGGGCGCGCGAGGGCAGCGGGTTCATGCACTGGGACCTGCCGGCGCCGCTGGGCCGCGTCGCTATTGGAATCTGCATGGGTGGGTTTTTTTGGCTGGTGTGGAAGGGGCGACGGACAGCGGTACATTGGCCACCATGTACTGGCTGTCATGTTGGATGTGCTGCGATCGCTGACTGACATCCATCTGCAGATCTGAACCCCGAGGACTTTATCTGTACGTGCCCCGCATCTCCCCTGGGTATCCTTTTCGGCTGACCACTATAAGCTCCGTGGAACGCGTACGAGCTCGCGACATACTGCGCCACCAACGCAGTGGACATGCTCGTCGTCCCGTGAGTGGGAGTGGGACACCGCTGTTCCTCGCATAACAGAGTTACACAGCTGACACGTTCTCTCGCGGACAGGATGAACTGGCTCGACCCGCGAGAACAGGACTCTGACTCGGACTCGGACTCGGACTCAGACACCGACACCCATTCGGACACCGGCTCTGACGGGGAGCGCGTGCCGCCGCGCGACCCCAACGCGCCGAGCATCAACAACCTCAACTACTGGGCCGCGCGCCTGGCCCCCCTGCACGACCCGGCACCGACGTACGCCGCCGCCGCGCCCCCAGGCTACGACGGTGCAGGTGCAGGTGCAGGTGCAGGTGCGCCTTCTGCTTCTGCACCCCCGAAAGAAGTCGTGTTTGTCAGCTGTAACCGTGCGGGAACGGAGGGAGGGACGCTGTTTGCGGGTTCGAGCTGTGTCATGACCATGCGCAGCGAGCCCAAGGCTGTCGAACTTGTGGAGGTGTGTACGCGGTCCGAGGAGAGGGTCATGCTCGCGATTGTCACTTAGAATGAGGAGCAGGGTGTAGAGAGATGTCAAGAGTTAGAAGGCAATGTAATTAGTTTGTTTGGGTAGCTAGCTGTCCTGTTGCGATCAACGTTCACAGGTGCATCGCGCGTTCTAACTTTGGGGGTGGGCCGCACACGCCGCGTCTAATCGCCGTGGGGAAGAGAAGGGGGGTAGGGTAAGGGAAAGGGGTAGGTAGGTGTGTAGTAGTGGGGGTGTTCAAGGCAAGACCAACAAGAGATAAAGCCTTGGGTGGGGTCTCCCCAACGTCCTGTGGTTCCTAGACTCTCGCTCGCTTAAGCAAGGAGCGCCGAGGGAAGGGGGCAGGTGTACGAGACACTGGCGTTGGTGTTGAGGATAAGGGCGACAATGAGACCGTAAAGACCCAGAACCTCGGCGAAAATGAGGATAAGAACCATGCCGACGAAGAGACGGGGCTGCTGGGCGGTACCGCGGACACCGGCGTCACCGACGATGCCGATAGCGAAACCGGCGGCAAGACCGGCAAGACCGACCGAGAGGCCGGCACCGAGCTGGACAAAGCCAGTGTACAGGGGGAGGGGAGAGGCGAGGTTGTTGGAGATCAGGACCGAGACGACGAGACCGTACTGCGGCGGTGGTTAGTGTCTGGGTGGGTGTCTGCTGGTGCTCGGAACGTGGTTGGCCCGATAACCCGCCAGCCCCTTGAAAGGGGCAGCAAGCAAGCCACCGGGCTGAACAGCCAGCTCGAGTAATTACGCACAATGGCAATGATACCAGCCATAACGACGGGAATCGAGCACTTGATGATCAGGTCGGGGCGGAGGACGGCCATGGCCGAGATTCCAACACCAGACTTGGCAGTGCCGTAGCTGTTCGATGCCAGACCGGTGGTTGTGTGGGTGGTGGGTTGGGACAGATTCAGAAATGACGTCGCCGGGTTGTCACGAGCGCAAAGAGCAGTTGGGAGACCAGTTGATAGACACCATAAAGCAAGATTGGGAGGGAGAAAGCAGGCAGTGTCAGCAACATGAATGGACGCGGGCATCGGTATGCGACGGCCAGCAAGCGATGGCCACCGGGAGATGTACGATAGGGGCCTGCCCCCCGGTTTCCACCCTGTGCCAAGCGCGCGTTACAGCAACGTGTGCAGTTGGCCGCCGATAATATGCCCAGACGAGCAAGACTCACGCAGCACCAATGCAGGTGAAGACAATGGCGGCGGTGCAGCCCATCACACCGAAGAACGGCGAGTAGACGGGGCAGAGATCAGCGACGGTCGACATTGTGAACGACTGGGGGGAGAGGGGGGGAACGTCAGCGTCAAGGTCCAAGGATCGGCGTTGCGATGTGCCGGGGTTTGCAGCGCGCGCGCAGCGTGTGGTCGAGTCGGAGGGTGTTTGCTGATGTGCGCGCGCCGTCAGGTTGGTGCTCACGTGTGTTGAGTTGGGTGGTGGCCGTTGCAACACGTATAAGAGATGGTATGTGTGAGCGTCGAGGACGGGGTTGGTGGTGACGACGGGCGGCTCGCGGCGCTGGGGCTGCCTCGCTGGGCCATGACAGCACACGCAGGGCCGAGGGCTGGCCACCGGGTGGGCGGGGTTTACGGCGTTATAATGAGTGGCATATTAGCCGTGAGTGTTCCCCTTAGTGGAGGTCGTCCACTTGCACTCACCTTTGTTGCCACTCACTCTAGATCACTCTCCTTGGCGTCATGGCAGACCGCAAACGGCAGCGCAGTCTGTCGAGCGACAGCAGCTCAGACTCGTCATATGCCGGGTCAGACGCCATGGACTTGCCCTCGCCACCGGGATCACCACGTCGACAGCCAGCCCCCAAATACCATCGTGCACCTGAAGCCGAACGCACACACCTGTGTGTCCTTCCTCCGACGTGCTCTCAGCCGGACACTGCACAGGCATTCGCGACTCTCGATGAGCTCGAAGCTCACCAAGCGGCGTTCCACCGTTGGATATGTCATGTCCCCATTCGTGACAAGCCGGGGCGTGTCGGTGAGGGGGAGCCCGTGGTGATGCCAGAGCAGTTTGCCGGGCGCGCAGCTCACAGCGCTCCTGGACCCAGTGGGCAGCGCTGGAGAGAGTGCGGTAAAGCGTTTCCAGATGAGCGTCTGCTGGACCTGGTGAGCTTCCTTTTCATGGAGAACCGAGCTGACATCAGCATCACACCGAGACTCATGACCCCATTGCGCGCGAGCGACAGGAGCGCGGCGAGAAGATTGTGAGTGCTGGTTGAGCAGACTGAGGCTGATACCACAGTTTGCGTGCTTCCTGCCTCCCGACCAATGCTCAAAGATCTTTCTTACTCCCAAGAAGCGTCGACAGCACCTGATTGAAAAGCACCGTGCGTCACGTTGCCTCGAGTTCAACGCTGACGGTAGACTTTCCCGTGGCATACTTCTTCTCCATTACCAACCATGGCGTAGGTGTTTACACTCTTATCTTGGGCTCACCTCTCAGCTCAACCAGATTGCGCGCACCGAGGGACCTGCCGCAAGCCTCATCCGTCCCCGAGTCGACCGCCCGCCGGCCCCCGCTGCACTTGACGCGAAGCCGTCGTCCTCGACATCAGTCCACCGCACATCGCACGCCCAGGGCCATGGGAACGACGGTGACCACGGCCATGTACCACACCTTGCGCCCATCGCGGGCCACAACCCAGGCCATCAGGCGCCAATCCGTGCTGAGCACGACGACATGGACATGGACGCCCTTGCGGCTAAAATGGCGACGCTCGAGAGCAGCCTTACGTTCGTCCCGCGCAATGTCCGTCGGCGCGCGAGGGATGTGTCTCGTAAGGCAATGGAGCTGGTGTAGAGGAGGCCGCCGAGGCCGCCTCGTCACTCGACTAGCAACGTCGGCTCCGCAATCTGCGACGCTACAGCAGCCACACCGTGTCGCGCCGGACAGCACCATCACCAACACAACCATGTCCATCTACGCCCCGCGCCATTGTACCCCAGGTCTCATCTTCACAAGCGACACTGCCTCGTCCGTCTGCGGGATTCACGTCTCCAAAGGGGCGCCAACAGAGGCACCTGTCGGCTTTCACGATATCCAAGATTTTGCCCAGTCCCTCATCCTTGTCTCTCTTTGTCCATCTGCGCCCCGTCAGGTCCCGCACAATCCGAGAGCTACCTAGCACCCATGTAGCTTACAACACATTGCATTTCCTCCACCCATTTTACTGTCGTTCTATCTTTGCTAGCTTTGTCGGGCAAGTCTGGGCTGGCCGCAACATTGCGGTATGACGCCTTTACGTCCCGACGCCAGATCGGGAACTCGGAGCCAACCCCCCCTTTGCCATTGGAAACCCGCGGCCACTGCCGGTCAGCGCCGCGACCGGTTCTCTCTTTGACTGCGACAGCCTGTGAACTGTCCGTCAAGCCGTTGCGTTGCATCCCAGAGGGGCACCTGGATTGGAAAGCAATTTCCACATGTCTCCCTCCCCGTTCGGGCATGGGGGTCTGTGGCAGTGCAAAGCCTGCTGCGCACAAAGCTACACACGCGCACACAAGTCTTGGGCGCCCGCTCCAACTCCCATTCCATGCGGTGCGCGCCCGGCGAGAAGAGAGAGGAGCGTGGTGCGCGCTAGCGTTTGTCTTCCGCTCTCTCCACTTTCTGTCGGCCCCATAGGCCTCTTCCAGGCCGCCAGCTCTCTCCGCGCGGTGCTCCATCAGGTGTCCGGCCACACCCTGTCGGGGCAAGCAGAAGGTTGTTTGTGGTCTTCAACCCCCCCCCCCACCGGAGTATTTCTGGGATCTTGGGTACGGCAAACGGGTGTCTGAGGCTTTTGTGATACAGCGAGCGTCGGGCAGAGAGGCACAGACGTCCGAGGGAGATTTGCAGAGAGCGGGAGCGCGCAGAGAGACTCCCAGCAGTAAACATGTTTCAGCCTTTACCTTTCACGCCGCCAATTCCGTCAAGCCGTGCCGAGCCGCGACGTCGCGCGTTGGTTGTTTCCGCGGGGGGCAAGTGCTCCATGCTCCTGCTCTCTCTGTCCCTCTCTCACCCCTTGCTTGACGCCTGGCACATCGGCAAGTTTATTAAAGTAACCCACGCGCGCCAGCGCCAGCTGCTCGCGACGTCGTGTCGAGCGCCGGAGCGCCCACGAGCTGGAGAAGGGGCGAGATACTCCCCCGCAGCAGCACAGACTGGAAATCACAGGTCACAAATCGCCGGCGGATCCGCAGGTGTCTGGGTATGGCAGAGGTGTCCCAACGGGGCAGGTACTGCAAGGAGTCAAAACCAAACCCGGGTGGGGGCAGCATGACGTGATGGTCCGCTGTGGATCTACTGTCCTGTTTTAGTACTTTGGGTAGCGCTAGTTCCGTCGGCCAGGTGAATGTTTCGGTGCGATGCCTTTGTTTGGGTCTCACGTCTCGACGGCCCTGCCCATATGGATCACATCTGTGTTGAGTAGAATAAAACCAACCCCACGAGGGACTCTAATCTATGCTGGCTACGGTGTGGACTGAGCTGGACTGATCGACTGAGCTGCACGGGAGACCTGCCACTGCCAGAAAACACCGACGTCGGGTTGGGTGGGCGGCCTGGGCGGATGTTTGGGAGAGTGTCGACGTATGTACTCCTTGCTTTCCCTGGCCAGACGTTCAGGGTTGTACGTGTTGTCTGCTCGCTCTGACGCTGTACGCGCCGCCGTCGTCGTCGCCGCCGTCGCCGCTGCGGTCGATCGTCGAGGGCCACTCCTGGGTTGAAACACGCCGGGACGAGCAGTAGTGTCGTTTATTAGGCTTGCGAGACCCTCTCCTCAACTCTTTTTTGTTTTTGTTTTTTTGCTGCTTTCTGCGTTTCTGTCGTGATCGTGCACGACAAGCTCGCAAGCGCAAGCACACGGTAGGGAGTGTTACCTGGGGTCCGGTGCCCAACGGCTGTGTGCATGATGTTGCTGGGCCCGCCTACCGATATGTTACCGTTGTTGGTCCCTGGCGCGCACGATGACGACCAAAATGTCGTCCCTTTTACATTTGTGCGTGCCCACCACACCACCCACGCCCAGCGTACGGCGAGGGAAAGGGGGACGGACAGAGGCAGACACAGAGAGACACAGAGACACAGAGACAGTGAAGGAGGTACCAGAGCCCCCCCGCCCCTTGTGTCCCCTCCCCTCCCCCCCCCCCCCCCACCCCACCCGCGCAGGCGTGACCATTCCGTGTTTCGCACAACAACCCACACATAAAGGTCCCCCCATCCCGTCACCCCCACGGCCCCCTTCTCGCGTGCTCTCCGTTCCCACTTAAGTTCTCAGTCTCGACTTTCGACGCGACTCTTTCTCTCAACCTCCCACTTCATCTTATTTCGACATGCTCGCTCTCGCTCTCCTTACCCCCTTCCTCGCCGTCGCTAGGGCCACGCTCTCGGCCTCGGACGTCGCGACCATTCAGCAGAACCTTGCCAGTGAGTAACAGGCAGTGGTGTTGTGGCTGCACATACGGGTGGATGGGATGTATGGGAGATGCGGGGGATGGGTGCGTCGCGTCTCGCTAGCTCGCTACCTCGACTAGCACGCACAATAACGCACTCGCGGCAGTCTCACACGTGCCCACGGGTGCCATTCACCCGCTTGGCGCTACCTCTTGGCGTCAGGAGACCACCTCCACCTACGTGACCCAAACAACGCACCCCCCCTTCCCCACGTCGGCCACACCGCTTGTTCCGCGTCCCGCGACTGTCGGGCGGCCCACCAGACCGTTTCTTCCCCAGTGACCCCCGGTGTAAACTGACACGCATCGCAGACGCCGATCTTGGTGGTCTCGTCGGCAACTTTACCCCTGCGGGTCTCATTGACGCTACCTTCAACGGTACTGCCATCACCATCGGCCAGAACCTCACCCAGGCCCAGGCTGGCAACTTCCCCACTCTCACCGTTAACCCCGTTGAGAACCAGACCGTCCTCAGCGACAATGACGTGAGTACATGTGAACGAGCAGCTGCGAGATGGTCCCCCGAGCCCCCCACAGTGGCGTCGCTGCCAAAAGCATCCGCAGTCGTGGTGAGGGACCTAGCACTGACCATCCTCTGTTCAGACCTACACTGCCCTGATGGTCGACGCTGGTATTGTCGGCACCGACCTCTCGGGTTCCACCGAGACCCTCCACTGGCTCATCAACGGCATCCACCTCAACGGCACCTCGAACGCCGCTGGCCCCTTCCCCCTCAACTACTCGGACGGTAGCACCATTGTCGAGTACGCCGGCCCCGCTCCCGCCGAGGGCTCGGGTGCCCACAGGTACGCGATCATCCTGTTCGCCCAGCCCGCCGACTTTGCCGCTCCCGCTGGCTTCAACGCTGGCAACACCTCCGTTGCCAACAACTTCTCGCTCACTTCGTACATCTCGGACTCGAAGCTCGGCAACGCCGTCGCTGCCAACTACTTCACTGTCGAGAACGGCGTTGCTACCGTCACCGTCTCGACCACCCAGGCCGCCAACGCTACCATCGCACCCGGTGCTGGCACCAACGCCACCGCCACCACCACCGGTGAGGGTGGCGCGGCCACCTCGGACGTCTCGGGTGGTGCCGGCAACGGCACGGGTGCCGGCAACGGCACGGGTGCCGGCGGTGCCGAAGCTAGCTCGACTGGCAAGTCGGGTGCTTCCACTCTCCTTCCCGGCACTGCCATCGCCGCCCTCGTTGCCGGTGCCGTCGCCGCTCTTCTCTAAGTGAGCAGCGCTAGCCTTGGAGAAGACGACCCTGGGTCGTTGTTTTTCGAGCGCGGAACGATACCTGGCGTATAATGTGCTTGTAGCTCGCAGTGGCGTATTAATTCTGCCCCGTCTGTAGCTGCAATGGATTCGTTGGAGAAGACTACCGACTTTTTTGTTGCGCTTCTATGCTCGTGTCGCTCCTTGACGCGTCGAGGCGGGCCGCGGCGGGATGTGACTTTAGTTTGCACGTTGTACCTCAATCAGTGATGTAGAGTGAGAAAGTATTCTCGGCATGAGGTGCATCGAAAATCGAGGACGATGGGAAGTGTTTCCGGACAGCGACATCCAGGTTGAGGTACAAAGCTGCCCAGATAAGCAAGTTGGGACATTGCGCAATATAGGTACCCCGGTGGTTATCAACACACGGTCGAAGGCAGCATGGACACTTCGCCAGACGGCGAGCGCCACCCGAACTGTAGCGGGTGCGTGTCTTTGCCTTCCAGTGCGTGAGAACAATCTGTGAGACCTGTCCTACTCCAACTCGCCAAGACTCAACTGCCCACCCACACGCTCCTCGGCGGTGCAATGCGCAGCACCTTGCCCACATACCTCTACTGGTGTGGGTCGATATTAATCCGACGATCCCATGTTTCGCTCCTGTGTGCCTCTCTGGTGGTATCTGCAGCCGTATCTGTGTAGTGCCTTCAGAAAGTCCGCAGTAGTTGTGTGACGTCGTCGGTCGACTCAATCTGGCGAGTGATACAGTGTGCAGGTGAGAGGTCATCGTCTGTGTTACTCACCCGCCACCTTCTGCCACCTTTAACTTCGCAGGGTATGACAGTATTCGTCGTCCGTCATAGCCCTTCAGTCTTGGCAGGCTTGAAGATGAGGCGGTCTGAGAGGGCGTATACTTGTGTGTGCGTGCTGCCGCTGTTTAAACGAACGGGGCACACCCCCACGCTTGTGTCTCGCGAGAGGAATGTGGACTCTTGAGATCTGAGAACTATCGAACTATGAAGCATTGGGTGTGTGTTGTGGATCTGTGGATCTGTCCGCCGCACGATGCATGCCGAGCAGACGAATAACCAAATGTACGTCAACTTCTTTCGTGCTGGCGGTTGTCTATGGGATCTCTATGCGTTTGTCTGACTGCTAGCACAGTATCCGTTGGTGCATTCGGTGGATTGCGTCTGTAATGTGTTTTCCGTCGCCTCGCGAAACACAATGTAATCGCCAAAGTACCTGTATGGTCCTGTTTCAGTGTGTTTTCGTGAGCTCCGATAACACAGTATCGCCCAACACATCGGCGCCTTCGGTGGTCACATAACGTTCTCTATGCGTTTCTCTGCAGGCTAACACAGTATCGGCCGGTGCATTCGGTGGATTTTGGTGTTAGTGTGTTTTTCGTGCCCGTTGGTAACACAGTAAACCCCAGACCTATGTGAAGCATTGGGTGTGTAGTGTGTTTCCGTTGGTCTTTGGTGACACAGTATCGCCCAACGCATTGGCGCATTCGGCGTCGCATGGGGGGTCTCTATGTGTTTTTCTTCTGGCTATGGCGCTATGGACGCATGCGGTGTGTGGAACATGTTATGCTTTCCATATCTGGATGCACACTGTGCAGTCTTCAGAGAACGACTGGCAATGGGCGGTGTGTTGCATGTGATGGTCACTCGCACCCATGGCCACAGGATCGCCGCAGCCTTCGTCGTCGATGACATGCACCGGGCCACCTGGTGATCTGGCGAACTGGGGGGCTCTTAAGGCTCAAGCGCTCAAGCCTCTTGGCCTCTATTGTTCCGCGTCGTTCGTGGCACGTTTACAAGACCAAACAAAATGACGTGTGTTAAGATGCAACTCGAAAGGGTTGCCTAGCGGGACCAATTTCCGCCTGGGGAGGCAAGGAGGAGGTCGTCCAGATTGGCAACTCCACCTGCCCTCCACCTCCACCACTCTCGCTCGAGACACTCTCTAGAGTATCCTTCTCCCTCCCCCTCCCACCAACAGCCCTCTCACTACCATCCGCAGTGCCCATCGAGCACGTTACCCCAACCCTCCAAGTGTGTAAAAAGCACGACAGCACCCGCCCTCGCAAAGGCGCGACTCGCGAAACACTACTGCACCGCTCTCTTCACCCCCTTTAACGGCCACCAGCACAAGTGGAGGTCGAACACCCACGTCCCCCGACTCTACCAAACCCTTTACCGACACTCTCTGTCTCCAGAATGCCCGCTCGCCGCGCCGCCGCCGTTGGTCCCGATGGTAGCCCTCTCCCCACGGAGGGTGGCAAGGAAAAGCTCACCTTTGGATGCGCTTTCCCAGGCTGTGGACAGGTGCGTAGTGATACGACGACGACTGCCCCCTCCATCCCATCCATCGCCACTGACATCGTCCAGACCTACAGTCGTATGGAATATTTGAAGCGTCACCAGCGAAAGCGTGAGTACACCTGTCTCATCATGGGGGCAGAGGCCAACGAGAAGCACATGAGCCGGCCTCTTCTGGGGTCGTGCGCTCGGGTGGTCACGCCCAGGGAGGAAACCCCCAACTGACTGGATGACAGATCAAGATGAACGTCCGTTCCAGTGCAAAGATTGTTCCAAGGCATTTGCTCGCAGGTATGTTCTATATTCCCCATCCACCTAGGCTAACCCTCCCCAACAGTGATGTTCTCCTTCGTCACCGCCGTCGTTGCCACCCAACCCCACCTCCCCGTGATCGCTCGTCCCACTCGCCACTGCCGCCCCTCCGTGCGCACCCTTCGGTCCCGATTTCGTCGTCGCGCACTTCAGAGCGTGAGGCGTCCCCACTCCGTGGCACCCGCAAACACGCCCGCAACTCGGAGGGCTCGTCCCAAACAGAGCACGCCAGCACCCGTCCTCGCCTGTCGCCCGCGTCTGACGACGAGGAAGAGGACCGCTACGGCTCGCGCTTTTCGCGCAACGGTATGGGTAACGGCGGAGTCTTTGGCGTTTCCAACACATACTACAACGGTAACCCAGTGTCAACCACCGACGCGAGCTATGCGCCGCACCTGCTGCCAATGTTCCAGAACACCAACTCGGCCTTCCACAACATGCACGACCCGAACCACCTCGAGGACGCGTCAGTGCTTCTCTCCATGGCGTACCCCGGAGGTGTTCCGGGTTCCAACACTAGTCCCAGCGGTTCTGCTGCCCAGCGTGGTAGTGTGCCTGAATGGGATGCCAGTGGCGGCGCGACCATTGGTATGATGATGGACGCCGCTTCAACCACCCCCACGGACGCGACCACAGCCGCTGCAGTTGCCGCAGTTGCTGCTGCAGCTGTCGCGGCAACTTCCTCGTCGTCTGATAACGATGTGGATGCGTCTGTTGGGGCGAATTTTAGCTCTGGCGCCGTCGAGAACCCGGCTCGGCCGGCGGCGCCGGGAGCTGTGCTGCCCGAGTCGATGGGGAACTTTATGGGGACGATGAACTGGCTCGCCAACGCGACCAACGGGGATAACTGGAACGCCAACGAACCCCCTCGTCCGCTTTCGCCATTCAACATTTCAAACCTCTTTCCATCGGGTACGTTTGGCCTTGGTGGCCTCGGGTCACCAATTCTTTCCAATGAAACCACTGCCATGGCCATTGCGGCGGCGGCGGCCGCAGCTTCACAGCAAGACGACGCGGCAAACCAGAACGACGCGGTCGCCCAGGCGAACCAAGTTGTCGCGTCCATTCTCGAGCAGCTCGCCATGAATGACGTCCCAGAAACAAGGGCAAACCCCAACCCGGAGCGTCCTCTTCTTCGTCTGGCGAGCAAGGAGATTCTTATCCGTGGCGGCGAAGAGTGTCCTTCCAACTCGCGCTTCTACCTCCCTGCGGACCGCTTTGCAGGCTGCTACCAGATCCCTCACTGGGGTCTGCCGCCTCTTCGCACGCTCTCGGTCATGGCTGCGCGCACATACTATTCGGTTCTGAACCACTTTGCGTTTGTGCACGAGCCGACGTTCCAGCTCATCGACACGGCCGCGTGTCTCGCCTTTGCTATTTGCACTGTTGGCGGAATCCGCACCGGGCAACGCAAGGGCGACCTGCCTCACACCTTCCTCGCGCTGGGTTCGCTCAACAACAGCAACTACACCTCCCCGCCCAGCACGTTGTCGGCAGAGGCATGGGACGGTGTTTCTACCAAATACGCCGTCGGCAGCGAGCAAGAAGACCGTGAGGACAAGCTCCGCGTGGAGGAATGGGAGGGCGGCCAGATTGTGCGCCACGAAAAGACCAACATGCTTGTCAAGTCGTTCTCGCTCGCCCAGGGCGTTCTCATGACCGAGTACAATGTCGCGCTCCTCCAGGCGCTCATTCTCTACCACGCGCCATATTTCCTCTCGCAAAACGACCAGGAGCGTCGCCACGCCAACATGTTCCTGGGCACCATTGTGAACATTACGCGCCAGATTGGTTTCTTCCAGCACGACCTCGAGCACGTCGACGCCTCAATCCAGATGCCCTTGCTACCTTACAACCGCGCGCAGCTTGACAAGGCCTGGCGCCGTTGGATCCAGCTCGAGTCTCGCCGCCGCACCGCATACCTGGTTTACCACCTCGACACGGTGTCGGCGCTCGAGTCGCAGTTTGCTGCGATCATTATGCCGTCCGAGATTGGCCCTGTGCCACTTCCAGCTCCCGACTCTGTGTGGAAGGCGGCGACCTCTGAAGACTGGGCCCGTGCAGTGTCCAACTACCAGCCCATGACCCTGGACCAGGCGATGCGCCGCGTCTTCAACCTCCCCACTGAGGGCCGCTTCGACGAGCTGTCTAGCATCGACCCCACTCGGAACATTTTGAGTGAAGCCGAATACGGACCATTCGCTCGCACCGCGATTGTCATGACGCTCCTTCGTGGCATACTCGACTTTGGCGAGGGCAAACGTGACCGTAACGACTGGCGTGACCTCACCGACCTCTGGGTGTCTGCCACCCATTTGCGTCCTGGGGCCAAGTGTCTCTCTGGCGAGGGTCTCGACCTGGGCGCTCCCACTCCCGATGCGATCCGTTCGAGGCTCACCCTCGGCATGCAGCGCTGGCGCGAGGGATGGGACTATGACACGCTCTGCACTCCTTCCAACAAGTGCACCAGCCCATCGTCGGTGGCCTCTCTCACCCCGCTCACCATTCCGTCGCCTGCTACCAGCTGTGGCGACAATTCCATCAAGCCAAAGGGCAAACTTGTGTACTGCGAGGGTGGGTGTTCAGTGACTTGCATGTAAGCTAACCCATGTTCAGAGGCGATGCCGTTCTACTTCCTCGCTCAAGCCCTCCTCAACATGCTCCCCAGTGGCGCGACATCGGGGCGCAACTCCTTTGCCAACGTGCGCTACAGCGAACTGCTCAACGCGTCCAGGACTCTGGCGCGTGCAGGTGAAGCCGCGTTCTCCTCCCAACCTTCCGCCATGTTCTAGTTTCTTGCTTGCCCCCTATTTCTCCCTCTCGATAAACCAAAGTCCGGCGCCTGGCTGCACCATTCCACCCCACCCAGGATCCCCCGTCTGGTCTGTGCTTGTGAACGTTCTCCTTGTATAAGTAGGCCACTTGGGCGTCTGTCCTGTCCCTGTAAGGACATTTTGGACGACTATTCAGTCATGTACGTGTTCTGCGAAATCCGTGGAGGCGGACGCTGGTACTGTGGTACTCTGGGGCCACGGGGGCCACGGAGGGCTCAACAGGTTCAGTCAGGAGAGTGGCTCTGGTGTGTCCGAGCGCCCGAGCCGGGAGCTGGGGGGTACGCGTCCCGCGGGTCGCGGGTTGCGTGCATCAGAGAAGAAACCCTTGTTTGCGAACGTTGGGCAGGGAGTGGAACGCGTGTACCAATCCGACCAACCCGCATCCGAGATCAGGTTCTGCGAAGAAAATAGAAGCGTCCGGATGTCCTCGCTTCGGCGGCGGGCGGCGGCGTGACGGGGTGGCGATCGTACGCGAAGGAAAAGTGGCACAACAGGGGTTGAACGGGGGGTGTGGGTGTGGGTGTGGTTCCCGAATAGGACCTGCCACGCACCAGAGGCCAGAGGTTTGCAACTTTTTTGAGTTGGCCCACTGCACAGCTTCCAACGACGAGACCGGTCAACACGTCGCACACGCGACACCCGAAATCTGATCGCATGTCATGGATGACCTCTCGATGACCGCAAAGCTCCAGCGATGACGCCACACCCACTCTCTGCAAACGCGCAAAAGCGGGGCGGAGGGAGCCGCTCTCATTCTGGGCCCAAGATATTATACTCCCGTCGACATACTGTCGTGGGTGTGCGTCTTCCCCTCTCACCGGCGGGATCAATTTCGCAATGACCAGCCAGCAGCAGCCTCCGCGCCCTGCGTCATGATCATCTCCGTCTCTGGCGTCTCTGCACGTCTCCTCGCGCGGGTCTCCCACATTCCTCTTCTTCCATCCCATCCTCCACATCATCCATCCTCTCCACCTCTCAGTGACCCCTCACCCTACAACCCCCCCGCAAAACATTCCAACAGGAGACACTCCTTCTGGAACTTGCCCCCCCCCCCCCCCCCCCCCCCCCACCACACAAATAAGGTGCGCGTCAAAAGACATCACGCGCAAAGCCGGTAACCTGCCTCCGGCTTCTCACATACGGCTCTCCACCCCGTTTACGAACCTCCCCATCCACCCATCCCGCCATGTCCGTTACGCTCTCGCCTCCCAGCCAGCTCGGCTTCCCTCGTGAGTCTACCTGCCACTGAAAGGGTGTGCTTGCCGGCTGCACGCTGGCCGCGTTGGATGGCTCGGCGCACAGAGGGCCCGTGGGATTGCGACGATAGCGCCGCGCGCGCGCACGCGGGGGAGGGGTGAAGAAAGAGGGCTGCTGCGGGGCGATGTGCACTGTTGTGCTGCCTCCCATGTCTGCCTCTGCACAATCAAACACACCCCGCCGCGCCGCCATGTGGGCACAATGGCTGCATCGTCATCGACACGCAAAACACGGCTTCGCCGACGTGGACAATGGGCAGATCCGGCACAGCAGTATGACGCTTGTCACGACAGTGCTTCGGTTTCGGCCATTTGACCACTCGCGCGCGCCGTGTGCTTCGGACAGTGCGAACCGATCTGTGACCGTCGACGCCCGTCCTGTGCGCCCATGTTTGCGTGTCAAGCACTCCACACGCACTGCCCACTGCTTGCAGATGTTTGCTCTGCCCCATGCACGCGCACTGCATCACTCTGCCTGGACAACCCTCGAAATGATAACATGCTGACCCACCGCCAGGCCCGCTGACGACCGTCGTCAAGCGCTCGCTCTTCATCCAGAACCCCCACTCGTCGCCCGTCGCATTCAAGGTCAAGACCACAGCGCCCAAGCAGTACTGCGTTCGCCCGAACCAGGGCCGCGTTGAGCCTGGTCAGAACATTGAGGTTCAGAGTGAGTTGTCCATGTTGCTTTGTCGAGATCAACCAACTTACCACCACCCTTCAGTCGTTCTCCAGCCCCTCCAGGTCGACCCCCCTCCCCACGCCAAGTGCAAGGACAAGTTCCTCGTGCAGTCGGCGTTCATCCCCCCCGGCGAGGAGATGCACACTCTCCCAGAGATGGTGAGCCATCGTGCGTTGTCCCATCACTAACCCCTCTACAGTGGGCTACCGTTGAGAAGACCAACAAGGCGGCCATCCACGAGCAGAAAATCCGTTGCGCCTACCTGGCCGCCGAGGACGGCTCAGGTGACCCCAACGGGATCCCCGAGGAGGAGGAGTCCGGTTCGCCTCTCGACCACTCGAGGCTGGACGAGTCGGTGAGTGACAATGTCCCAGGTGTCCGGCGTACCCAGTGCCTTTGGTGCTGGGGCGTGCGCTACAGATGGCGCCCGAGACGAGTGCCCAGTCCACCCACGCCCATGTGTCATGCGTCAGTGTCAGCGCCGCGGGGTGGCATTTCCCGAGGGAGAGGCCAAACAGCAGAGCAGGCATTGCTTCAAGTTTTGGGTTCTTACTTGTCATTGTTGATGTGTAATGCTTCTAACCACTGTCGCCACGCCCTCCTTCCCCTCCCCTCCAACCTGATGTTGTCTTACTGTCACCCTGTCTGCCGTTTTCCAGTATGCCCACGGCTACACGCATTGGACGACGGCGGCCGAGCGCCAGTTTGACGCCGACATCTATCCCAACGGCGGCCACACGGTCTGGGAGCTCCCCGAGCCCCAGCCCAAGGTCCAGGAGATGCCGGTGGCTCCTGCCCCCGTCGTTGCTCCGCCGCCTCCTCCCAAAGAAGACGTCCCCCAGAAGAAGCCTACGTCGGAGATTGTCCTGAACGTTGGCGAGAACCCAACGATCATTGTCCTTTCCTCTCCTCCTCACGTTGGTGTGCTGCCTTCCCCCTCCTTTCTTGATCTACCCCTCTTCCTTCCAGCCCTCGCGGCGCGGAACTGTGCATGACATATAAACCTCCCCCCACGACAGAACCGTGTTTTGTGTGGTGGCTGTAGCGCTGACATTCCAGGCCGTTTTCGCCGCTGCCGAACAGTCCCCCGTCCCCAAGGTTAACGGCGGAGGCGACGACAAGGACCTCCCTGCCACCCCGATCCCCTCGTATGGCCTCGCCGGTGCTGCCGCCGCCGCTGCGGGTCTCGGTGCTGCCGGCGGTGCTGCCGTGGCTGCCGCTGCCAACTCGGCTCCCGAGTCTCCCGTTGTCGCTGCTCCCATCGCCGCTCCCGTCGCCGAGGCGTCGCGCGAGATCCCCTCGCTCTCTGCCGACGACGTCCAGGCCGTCGGCGCACCGACCAACATTGCCCTTGAAAAGTCGCTGAACGCCACCACCAACTCGGACGACAAGCTTGCTGTCGCCCTCGCCGAGATTGAGCGTCTCAAGGGCCAGCTCGCCGAGGCGCAGGGCCCGACCGTCACCGGCCTGCGGAAGCGCGGTGGTGCCGGTGCCGGTGCCGTCGGCGCTCCCGTTGCCGGCAACAAGGTCGCCACGCAGACTGCCACCCAGGGTGTTCCCCTCGAGGTGTGCGCTGGTCTTGTGTTTGCCGTCTTTGTCCTTACGTACCTGTTCTTCTGAGCCTGTTAGTTTGTGTATCGCGTCATAGCTGGGATGAGATGATATTCACGGTCTCAGGAGGAGGAGGAGGAGGGGGGAAGAGGTGATGTTGATGCAGTAATTATGATGTGGTCACCAGTTGCAGCACGCAGAGCCGGAACGTTGTTGCCGCGGAACATTACCCTCTGGCGTCTGGCCTCCTGCGCGCGCAGCGCGGGGCAATTTCCACCTCTCGATTCGACTAGCTCTCGGCCCGGCCATCACTGTCCACTCCACATACACACACCACTCTTCCTCGTCATCCTACCCAGCGAGCAAGGACTCCATCCTGTCCCCCACGGCCCCCCAGAACCCCACCCCCCACTCCCCTCCCTCCGCCTCGCCCGCCGTCCCGCACATCACCGGCGGCTCGCACATTCACCTCCCTCACATCCACCTCCCACATCTCAGCATGCCCGGTGCCAAGCGCCGCGCGCTCAAGAAGCTCCTCAAGCCCGAGTCGACCGAGTCCGAGTCGCCCGTCAACGGCACCTCGACGTCTGCTTCGACCACCGACGACTCGAGCGTCAGCTCCGTCCCCGTTCCCGCTGGGCAGCAGTCGGGCGACTCGGCGTCCGACGTCGCGTCCTCGCCCACGCCAGTGTCCACGTCCCCGCTCGCTGCGGCGATCGCGTCCTCGGTGCCCGTGGCAGCCGTAGTCGGTGCGCCTGTGGCCGGCGGTGGTGGGATGTACGGCGGGAACCTCTGGGGCGCACAGCGCGGAGGCAAGAAGAGCAGCAAGCAGAGGTTTGCGGAGAGGCAGGTATGTAGTTTGCGCCTATCTCTGTGTGGTGTGTGTGATGTCTGCTAGTCTGCTGACGCTCGTGTGCTTTCTTCGGGGTTTGTTTCCCACCTCTTCGTTTCCTCTTGGACTCGCTATCGGTCATTTGACGGTGCTGTCACCCAACGCCTCGCCCACCATGATGACTTTTGCGTATCTCAACTACCTGGCCGGCATTCTGCACGCCTTCGACTTTATCTGGGACGCTACCACATCTTCCTCGTCCTCTTCGTCCTCTTCCTCCTCTTCCTCCTCTTCCAACTGCGAAAATAACCGCCCACAGGCCCGCAAGAAGCAGGCCATCCTCGAGTCTGCTCCCCCGACCGACCCGGGATGGAACGCCCAGCTGGAAAAGGAGCGCCAGGAGGAGATTTCCGTCATTGGCAACGCGTGCGAGGTGCTGAACCGCGAGATCTTTGAGATCCAGCCCGATGGACACTGCATGTTCGCTGCTGTTGCGGACCAGTTGGGGCTCATGGGCGTGTTGCCCGCCCACCAGGTGAGTTGGGAGTGCGGGGCGGCCAGAAAGGGGGAGGGGAAGGAAGCGAGGTGCGGAAAGGGCGCGGCCCAGAAGCGCTCCGATGCCGAGTTGGTCTGGCGGGGTGTTGGCTGGGCGTCATTCTCTCGCAAAGATGTGGTGCTGCGTCTCATCCACTTGGGAATCGGAGCATACAGCCATCCTGGCTGATGGGCTTCTTCGCTACCCAGCCGGCCCCTGGCGTCGTTCATATCGCTACCACCCGCCCATTTATTACCCTGCTCAAGCACTTTGCTAACGTACAGTCCAATAACCCGTACCACACCCGCCGCGTCGCCGCCCAGTACATGCGCGACAACCAGGCCGACTTCCTTCCCTTCCTTGCCAGCGTCGACGGCGAGGACATGCCCGGTGCCACGGACGACGGTCTCATGACCGAGGACCAGTTTGGAGAGTACTGCCACCGTGTGGAAGGCACTGCCGAGTGGGGTGGCGAGCCAGAGGTGAGCTACTGCAGAGCGGCGTCGTCCGTGGTGGCGGAGCTCGACAAAAGACATTGCTCAACCTCGCCTGCGTCTCTCATGGACCTAGCCCTCTTGACATCGCCTCTCTAGTGAACTGCTTGCTAACGCATGTCTCCAGATCCAGGCGCTGTGCCGTGCATTCGACGTCCCAATCCACGTCATCCAGCGTGGTCCTCCTACTGTGGTCTCTCACGGCGGCGCCAACGACGCGTTTGGGGGAGCGACGACGCCCGAGAAGAGCCTCGACTGCGGAGAGCGCGTCGTGCGTATCTCGTACCACCGCAGGATGTACGGTCTCGGAGAGGTGAGTCAAATGCTCAGGCGGTTGGATCTCGGTTCGGCCACCTGGTGCCGGTGCCACTTTGGCCCGACTTGTCTTGTGTCGCTGCTAACAGTCCAGCACTATAATTCGCTCCGCCCCGCCACGTAGATATCTGTATAGAAGTGTCGTCGGTCCTCTTGGCCCTCTCTCGGTGCTGCACGCGATGACAGCCTACTGCATGAACCCCCCCCATACACTGTTGCACAAATGCTCGGGACTCGCGCAGACGTCCCGATCCGTCCACTCACCGAAATAAATACTCCCGCCAACTACGTCAACGTCGTGCACCATCGGCGACCTGATCGTGTGCCCATCATCTGAAAGCGCGTTCCATCGACTCGCGCATCGCCCACTCTCTCTCTCTCTCTCTCGCTTGTCGACAATGTCCCCCATCATCCTCATACAGCGCGACGACGATTCCGGAGATGACGGCTCGCCCCGCTCCCCACTCTCGTACATCGGCCTCCTCGTGATTGCAGCTGGCATATGCGCAGGATACCTCCTTTGGCGGCGCAGCCGGAGGCGCGAGGCCGAGTTTCCGTGAGTCACCAAGCCAGAGCAGTGGAGCAGTGGACGACGACGTTTGCGGACTTGTTTGCTCGTGTGTAGCACCAAGTTGCAGACAGCGAGGACAATGTGTGCGCGCTGCCCGAGTGCGGACCGCAGCACGCCCCTTGCTCACGCAGTGTGGACACGCCGACTCGGAGCTCGGACACATGGGCTCGAGCGGCGTACCGCCCTGCGCTCATTCTCGTGTTCTCGTGTACTCGTGTCTGTGTTTGGCTGGCGCTACAGCTTGCGGCAACCTGCTTTTATGTTTCTACCGCAGCGACGCCGCACAGCATGTACCTGCAGTCGGTTCCACTACGCTACTGATTACGAGTCCAGTCTGTTGTCATCGGTGCTGACGTAGCGCAGACTGCATAACCTCGGCCGTTCGCTGCGCCTGGATGTGGACGATGACGGGGTACGTCTCCAACTCCTGGACTGTACAGAGTTGAACACTGACGCTGTCGCGCCCTTACCCCACATCGCCCGTGATGTCTGCTCCATCGCTGTTATTGTTGTCGTTGCACCCGTATCTGCCAAACAGCCGACTGCCGAGTCGTTCATCGCCAACAACGCCTCTACCGACTCGCTTCCGGCACATGCCGCCCTCGACGTCCCCTACCTCCCTGCCGCCGCAGCCGAGGCGGACGCAGCCCTTGCGAGCCGTGACGCAAGCTCGACGAGCATCAACCCGCAATCGGCGTACAGCGACCACCCGGCGCACTCGTCTGGTCGTCCAAACTCGGGATCGCACTCTGGAAGTGGCGCAGCGACCCCTCAATCACACTCTGGCTCTGACGACCCGCTCGGCGCGGGCTCGGTCGTTGGGTCCGTCGGCAAGCCCGCAAAGGGGCTAGTCAACGCTCACACGCGTCGGTCACGCCGCGGCGCCCGAACCAAGGTGCGGGGCCCGATTGAGCTGAGCGAGAGCGAGAGCGAAAGTGAGAATGACGAGCGGCCTCGCAAGGCCGTGTTCACGCTCGACGACGACGAGTAGGGGGACGAGTAGGTGTGGAGTAGACGATAGAGATGGATGATATGCACCATGTTGTACCGATAAGAAACGAGGGTGTATTGGCCAGGACATGCAGGACATACGGACATGCATTCAAGGCATGTGAGACGTTTAGGACGGTCCAGGACACAGGGGGTGTTGAATGGAAAACATAAACTCGGCCCAACGCGCGCACGCCACACGACGCCGAGCCACGTTTCCATCCGGGTCACAGTGTCACCAACGCCGCCGTCTCTCGGGGCTGCACATCTCAACATCCATCCCATCCCACTCACCCCCCTCACGCATGGGCTCATAGCCCCCCCGCGCGCAGCACACGTCTCCGACTCCATCCCCGTCCTCATCCCCGTCCCCGTGTCCCCGTCCCCCACCACCTCCGCAGCCTCGCACGGGCCCGCAGCCTGCACACCACACTTACACCACACACCAACACCCAACGCGCACTCCTCCACCCGAGTGGAGGACGAGCTCTCAACAACGTGTCGCAGCACGCCCTCTCCCCTCCTACCCCATACATCACGCATCGCCCACCATGTCCCACGCACTACTGTGAGCCTTCCCCTCCCCGGGACCTCGGCTGCTCGTCACTGCGTCGTGGTGACGGCGCCGAGCGGCCCACCTGTCGTCCTTTCACTGACACCCCGCCCTCCCCAGGCTGCGGCTCTTCCTCTCGCCGTACTTCTCCATCTCGGTGGCGATGCACTACCTCAAGACCTACCCGGAGAGCATCGGTATCTCGCACTACCTCTGCTGGCGCATGCGTTCCATGCCCGCCGACGAGGTCGAGTTCTACTGGCCCCAGATCTGGTACGTTTGCTCCTCGCTCCTCCTTTCCCAATTCCCTACAAGCCTCCCCGTCTCCTGGGTACTTCCTGGAGCGCCGTCGTCCGCTGGCGGATAACTGGTCACACTCTGAAAAGCCAACCACCCGGGGGTGGGCTAGGCGTCAAGAAGCATCTTTGCCCCGTGGCTTTGAGGTCACCTGTCAAGGTGGTCGAGGTGCCTTCCTGCCTGCGGCGCCATCTCGGCACGCCCAAATACGGCGCCGAAGGCTGTAGCTCTCACTGTCCTTGTTCTCTTACTGACCCACCTATAGCCACTTGTTGATCACACGGCCCACTGAGAGCAATGCGCTCGAGGGCTTTGTGCTCCAGCGCGCAGAGGAGAACACTCACGCCGCGATGCTGGTGAGTTTACCATCATTGTCTTGCTAAACTGACGCCGGCAGACATTCTGGTTCATGCAGTCGGCGCTGCATGACCTCACACCAACACGCACCACCAACCCCCGCCCCTTTAACATTTGCCAGCGTGTTCTGCACCGCTGCCACGAGATTCTGTTCGGAGACCCTCCCGAGCCGAGCCGCTCACCGTACCGCTCTCTCCCTCCATCGCCGCACGCATCGTCGCCGTCCCTCAGCTCGACGGCACAGCGGCTTCTCAGCCGCGCCCTGCCAACGGCCGGGCCTGTGACTCCGCGCGTTCGCGTGAACCCACATGCCGGCTCGGCACTCGTCGGTATGGGCGCCATGATTGCCGGGCCAGCAATGCCTGGTCTGACGGCGCTCGTCGGTGAATGGGCAGTCATGCAGGGCCGCCGACCGATCGACGACGCGCACGAGGTGCGCGCTCGTATTGAAGTGGAGAAAGGCGGCGGCGCCGATGTGCCACGAGGTCGGTGGGAGAGGCAACCCCACCCAGACTCGGACGGTTCAGAAGACGACAGCAGCAGACCTGCTAGCAGGCCACCAAGGCATTCTGTCACTCTGCCGCCGTCGGGTCGCGCATCGCCCATGCCCTTCCGCCCAGCAGTGCATCCCTCGTCCACAACGCCAAACTTCTTTGCCTCTGCTCACGAGTCGGCGCCTGCCTTCTCCGTCCTTTCTGATCGCCGCGCACGGGATCCCTTTGACCAGAGCCCCGATACTCCTCCTGTGCCCTTGCCAAAGCAACAGGGTGGCGGTCACCAGCCATTCAACTCTGTGCCCGACCTGTACGGCGGCGCGTCGCTCCAGCGTCGTTCATCGACCCGCCCCCCAAGCGCCGATGCACTACTCGCGGCCTACTCGCTCGAGGCACAACGTCAGCTCCTCAAGAGCCACTACTGCCGCAGCGAGATTCGCTTCTTGCTCTTGCTCGAGGACATTTCCAACCGCTTGTTGGTTATCCCCAAGCCGGCCCGTATCTCTGCCCTGCGTGCAGAACTCACGAGCCTCAACCACATGCTCCCCGCCGAGGTGTGTATGCCCCTGTGGTGCAACGCCGAGCACGGTCGGAGCGACGACAAGCCCGAACCAGAGGGATCGTTGCTGAAGCGCGACCGCAAGTCGAAAAAGTGTGCACACTCTCGTGTGGTCCGTATCTCGCCCGGCGACTCGGTGGTGCTCAACTCGGCTGAGCGTGCACCATATGTCCTCCACGTGGAGATCCTCGAAGACGACCTGGACTTTGACCCCACACGACGCGAGAACCGTGAGGTGCTCAAGAAGATTGTCGTGCAAGAGGACATGAAGCACCGTAAAAAGGAGCAGGGCATTGCCGGCGCGCACACCCCGCCATCCTTTGACGGCTTTGGTTCTCCTATGCCTGGTATCCTTCCGGCGCCCAGCCCTGGCGTTGCCAGTCCCGAGGACGAGGACCTGCCATACGAGGAGGAGCCAGAGGAGCTTCCGACCGAGGCGCGCCAGTCAGTCCCGGAAGAGGACATGGAGGAGATGGACCTCGTCGAGCAGCTGTACGGTAACAAGCTGTCGGTGCGAGACACAGTCCCCGACCTCCGCGACTCGATCCCGCTTCCCAGTGCGCCAAAGAACAAGCAGCTCGATCTCGAAGTGTGGAATTCGAGCGCCTTGGACGACAGCACGTCGCGCCGATCATCCCTCGGGGCAGCCCGTACACCTGGTCAGACAACGCCCAACGGTATCGACGCCGTGAGCCGCCCGATTTCCCCGGCAGCTACGCCTGTGCCAGATGAGGGCATCGCGTCTCCCAAGCGCGTCATCACTCTTGAGGACTATTCTGAGCGTATGCGCACCGCTGCCGTCATGCTTGCGCAGCTGAATGCCTCGCTCGTGCCGCCAAAGGAGGAGACCAAGACGACTACGGGACCCCTGGTTCGCTGGATTCCTGGCACTGGTTGGATTACTGGCTCCAAGGACGCTGCACCACCAGAGGACCCTCACGTCCCCGGTGGCGGCGGTGCGGGCGGTAAGCTCCGTCTTGCGGCCGCACAAGCAGCAGCCATCCGCGAGCGCATCATGGAGGAGATGATGGCGCTCGAGGAGGAGCGTGTCCAGCGTATGACGACGCGTCCCGAAGGCGTGGACGTCCAGGGCAGCTCCGAGGGGCAGACAGCCGAGGACGAGGGCATTGTGCGACGCGAGATCAACAAGGCCGACCCGTCGGCTGCCGTCTTCAAGGAGTCGTGGAGCGCCAAAAAGTCTCGTATCCGCGCGTCGTCACCGTGGGGCCACCTCGCCAACTGGGACGTCATCTCGGTCATTGTCAAGACTGGCGCAGACCTGCGGCAAGAGCAGCTCGCGACGCAGCTCATTGAGCGCTTCAGCCGGATCTGGAAGGAGGAAAAGTGTGACGCTTGGGCACGCTTCTTCCGCATCCTGATCACTGGCGAGCTTTCGGGTCTTGTCGAGACCATCACCGACGCCGTGTCCGTGCACTCGATCAAGAAGAGCGAGTATGCGCGCCGCGTCGCCGAGGGTACCCCGATTGGCCACGTGAGCCTCATGGACCACTTTGTCAACACGTACGGCAAGCCCGACAGCGGCATCTTTGCCCGTGCCCGCCGCAACTTTATCAAGTCGCTCGCCGGCTACAGCATCATTACGTATCTCCTCCAGATCAAAGACCGCCACAACGGTAACATTCTCGTCGACCGGGACGGCCATCTTATCCATATTGATTTCGGATTCATGCTCTCCAACTCGCCCGGCGGTAACATGGGCTTTGAGGCTGCCCCCTTCAAGCTCCCGCTCGAGTATGTCGAGATCATGGGTGGCCTGGACTCGCCCGGCTGGGTCTATTTCAAGAAACTCTTCAAGGAAGGGTTCGAGTGTGCCCGCAAGCACTCGGACTCGCTCATCACCATTGTCGAGCTCATGCAAAAGGACTCGAAGCTGGACTGTTTTGCCATGTTTGGCGAAAACACCGTCGCCCACTTCCGCGAGCGCTTTGCTCTCGGCCTCACGACCCAGGCTGTCGACGCGTACCTCGAGCGTCTCATTGTCAGCTCGACAGCGTCCAACTACACCCGCCTCTACGACACGTTCCAGTATTACAGGTGAGTTAGGCGGCTCCTTTAGAAGTGCACCAACTGACACATTTCTCACAGCCAAGGAGTCCTGTAGAATCCCGTCACGACCATTTGGTAGCACACTGCATCTTGCATGACATGCATAGAATCTGCTTAATCTGTATGAGGTCGCCAGGGAGCGAGATAGAGAGGTGGCGACATGGGAGACCAGGTCCGAGGCACATCACATGCTCAGTTTATGGACGAGGGTGGGTGGCATCGTTTCTGATGTACATTGGCCTCAACGTCGGCATCGTCAGAGCGTTACCAGTCCTCGCTCATGCTTAATTTGTTCAGCTGCAGGCACACTGTCTCGACATGCACATCGTCAGTGCCCGCGTCCGGCCTTTTGCTCCTGTCGACGCCGAAACAACCTATCTATGCATGTACGCACATCTATAATACTATTGCGCTGCCGCCGCCGCCGCCGCCACCATTACCCCACATGGGCGCGCGCGGGC
Source organism: Apiotrichum porosum (assembly GCF_003942205.1). NCBI lineage: Eukaryota > Fungi > Basidiomycota > Tremellomycetes > Trichosporonales > Trichosporonaceae > Apiotrichum > Apiotrichum porosum. Next base: position 1,268,565 of record NW_021167110.1, on the reverse strand, counting down.
ACGCAAATACCGCCACTAGCCGGCTTTTGTTTACGAGGAGAACTGAGGGGGGAAGATGCCACGGGTGCCGTACCAGGTGCCCTTGACGAGGTTGTTGAAGTAGACGCGGGGGAAGACGTCCTTGGTGAGGTGGTAGAAGGCGCGGTTGGGGACGGACTGGTCGGTGAGGCCCGAGAAGGTCTCGGCGAGGGCGCCGGCGTACTTGAACTCGGCGAGGAGGAGCTCGCCACGGCCGGTGAACAGGGGGCACGAGGTGTAGCCGTCGTAGATGGCGTTGCCGAGCTTGCCAGTCTCCATGAGCGAGACAAGGTTGTGGGCAAGGACGGGGGCCTGGCCGGTGATGGCGGCGGCGGTCTTGGAGGTGGGGAGCGACGAGGCGTCACCGAGCGAGAAGACGTTGGGGAACTTCTTGTGCTGGAGGGTACCCTCGTTGACGTCGACCCAGCCGACGGCGTCGGCGAGGGGCGACTTCTTGATGGTGTCGAGGGGGCCCATGGGAGGGACAACATGGAGGAGACCGTACTCGATCTCGACCTGCTCGCCCTTCTTCTCGCCGTCGAGAATGTTGAAGACGGCAGTCTTGGTGTCGGTCTTGACCTCGACGAGGTTGGTGTTGAAGTGGCCCGAAATGCCCTTGGCCTCGCGGATCTTGTTCAGCGCCTTGGCGTAGTGGGGCTGGGCGAACATGGCGGGCATGCCGGTGACAAAGGTCGAGTGAATGTTACGGCCCTGCTCCTTCCAGAACGAGTCGGACATGTAGTTGACCTTCTGGGGAGCACCGGCACACTTGACAGGGCCAAAGGGCTGGGTGAAGACAGCCTCACCCTGGCCAGCCTGGAAGCGCTCAATGATGGCCCAGGTCTTGTCGACAGTGTCCCACGAGTAGATCGAGCCAACGTTGGTCGAGAGGGGGTCCTTGAGAGCCTCGGGGAGACCCTTGATGTTGGCCCAGTTGATCTGGAGACCGGGAGCGACAATCAGGAAGTCGTAGGCGACCTTGCTGCCGTCGGAAAGGAGGACCTGGTTGGTGCCGGGCTCAAACGCCGAAGCCGAGGCCTTGATGTGAGCCAGGTGCTTGGGGATGAGCGAGTCGAGGGGGCGACGGAACTGCTCCTTCTGGGCAAGACCAGAGCCGACAACAGTCCATCCGGGCTGGTAGTCGTGGTGCTGGTTGGCGTCGACAATCGCCACGTCGCCGTCGGCGAGGGTCTTGTCCTGGGCCTTGAAGAGGTTGTAGACCTGGTTGGCAGTCGCGAGACCGGCAGTGCCACCACCGATGACGACGACCTTGTGCTTGTTGGCCGAGGCGGCCGAGGTGGACGCGGCGCGGGCAAAGGCGGGGATGCGCGAGATGAGGGGGTTCATGGTGGGGAAATGGTGAGGAGGAGGAAGGATGCAAAGGAGAGATGAGGGGCCTCAACACAATATTATTTGGACGCGTTCTTTGTTCCCTCTACCCTGGTTCGCGAGCACGTCATCCGTGATAACTGGCGAACGGAAAAAAAGAAAATCTCGGATGGCGGACAACGGGCCGGACGGACTGGTCTCGCCAGATCTCGCAGTGCATCACGTGACTCGAGTGGGGGTTGCAGAGCAACAGAGCTGTGGTGGCGCCGACAAGAGATGGCAATGGGGGGTGCTCTGCTGGCGTGCAGAGGTCCAAGTTCCCATTGTGCAGCTCCGCGGTCCGCGAACTCGACGCCGTGTGAAGGATGCCCCTAACCAAGAAAAAACCAACTATGCGACACAATGTTTTTGTTGTGCAGAAATGTCCCGTTGATAGTGTGTTGTCCGCCTGGCTTCAAAACCAACTACGCGGCATAAAGTTCTTAATGTGCCGCATAATGAAGTTGATAGTGCGTTATGCGCCCAGCCAAATAACCAACCACGCGGCATAAAGTTCTTGATGTGCCGCATAATACAGTTGATAGTGTGTTATCCACCCAGCCAAATAACCAACTACGCGGCATAAAGTTCTTGATGTGCCGCATAATACAGTTGATAGTGCGTTATGACCAAAGGCTGGAAACCAAGCACCTGCGTTTCTGCTCACACTCGCGACACGCGGTACACGGTAGGGACATCGATGGCGAGATCTCCTCGTCTTCATCACAGCGGCACGTCTGCTCCCCGCGCGACACATAAAGACGGCCTCGGATATCGTAATACATGGATGCGTAATGTCGTACTACCGTACTCTACCTCTAGCACCTATCCACTTCTCCCTTCCTTTTATGCCTTCCGCTTAGATGGAAAGAGCGGCGCGGGCCATGGCAATGGCACCCTCGTAGGTCTCGTTACCGCCAATGAAGCCCGAAGCGTGGCAGAAGACACAGCCAGGGATGCCCGAGACCTTGGAGAGGTCGGCGTCGCGAACACCGCGCCAAGCCTCGGGGAGAGACTTGCGGTTGATAAAGCTGTCGGTCGACTCGGGGACACACTGGATGCGCCACTTGGAGTTGGGGTCCTCGGACGACTCGGGGTAGAGAACGTAGAGGATCTCGGCGGCGGGCTGGAGAGTGGGCTCAATGTCGAAGAGGTGGTCCTTCCAGGGAGCAGACTGTAAGAGTTAGCACACTGTAATGTAAAAGCCAGTTCTGGGGCCAGGCCCACCTCATTCACCTGCTTGAACACGACAACCTTGCCCGAAGGGTCGACGTTGAGGCGGTCCTCGAGGGCGCCCTTGACAATGTCGCGGGCCGGGAGCCAGGCGCTGGCAAAGTAGTCGAGCTGGCCGAGGAACTCCTCGCCGGTGATCTTGGAGGCAATCTCAAACTTGGCGTCGTAGACGTCGTCGTTGGTAGTCTCGTTCCAGCGGGGGTTGACACGGCGGACACGCGAGCTCAGGTCGGTGCGCTGGTTGTACGCAAGCTCGCCAGAGGTGATGTTGATACCGTTGTCAATGGCATCAATGCTCTCAATGAGCTCGCCGTAGACGCGGAGCCAGAGGGTCTCGACCTGGGGAGCATCCTCGGCGACACCGAGAACACGGGCAATAATATGCTTGCCGTAGTGCTTGTAGACGAGACCAGCCGACGAGAGCTTGGTCTTGTTGAAGCCGCCAAAGCCAAAGACCTCGGTGAAGCCGCGCTGGTGGTGGTCGTAGCGCTTGGCGGCGTCATCGTAGACACCACCGACGTCGACAACAATGTCAAGGGGCTCGACTAGAAGGTGGTCAGCGGGAGAGGCAGCGGGTGTAACTCACGCTTGGCGGGGTCACGGGTACGGACGAGGTCGGCGTCCTTGAACTCGTCGGTGAGGCGGAGCATGAAGACAGCAAGGGCCTCTGTCTGTTAGCTATGTGCAAAGGCTCCCGGATAGCTCACCATCGCAGTGGAAGGTGCCCGAGTGGGTGCCGATAACCTGGCTCCGTTAGTTGACAACACTCGTAGCACAAACTCACCTTGGTGGACTTCATCTTCTTGGCGACGGGGGACGACGACATGTGTTGTTTGAAGAGGGGGAAAGAAGACGAAGTGGTGTTGAGCAGCAGGGGACGACGGATTGATCTCGCGAGGGCTGCTGCAGGAGTTCTGAACATTCAAGAATAAATAATGGTCTTGGAGCTGAGCATGGCAGCAGCCAGTGACCGCTCCGCAAATCCATCACACAGGGAATGAATGTTGAAAGGTCTCCCACGGTGGCGGAAAAGCTTTCCCACGGGGTATAACGCCAGCCAGGATAACTCTCCCACGGGCGCAACAACTTTCCCACGGATGGTCCTCACCCTGCGCACCCAGGGCACCCGACTCCGGCGAGCGCGACCGCTCTGTGTGTGTTGCAGCCCCGCCGGCTCGGAATACAAGCAGCCAGCTGCAGGCCATCATCCACCTCATCCACTTCTCCCACCCACCCACCCCCATCCATCCAACCTCTGTCACACCAATCCATAGCCTGTCCCTTGCTCTCCCCTCCACCATCTCTGTAGGATCCTGTCTGGGATCCTCTCCCCATCCACCCCCCACCCCCCCATCCCCCAGCTGCACCGCGCCTCTACCTACCCCACACCCTGCCATGGAGGCCAGGCGGCGGCAGGCTTCAACATCCACCCAGCACTCGCATGACGAGCGGCCCCTCGGCGACACCAAGGGTTCCGGAACAGCAACGCCTGCACCAGACGAAGAAGACGATTGTAAGTGCATGGCCCCCGTGGCTCGCTGCAGCTGGCGGCGGTACCGTCTGGCCCTCACGGGACAGACGCCAGCCGACACCCCCGCCAGCTCCGTCAGCGTCGTCTAGCCCCCCAGCCAGCTCTTCCGGACCTTGACTCGGCCCAACCATGGCATCCAGTGCTGACACCCTACAGCAAAACCGCGCAGGACGCGCGGTCGCAACCCCTTACCGCCGACATCCGGCCCCCTCTTCCCCCCACTCCCTCCCAAGGCGGTCAAGAACTCTCCAAAGGCCTCACCAAAGGCCCCCTCACGATCCCCCGCATCCCGGGCACCGCGCCTAGCATCTTCAAGCGCTCTCTCGAGCGTGATGGCGGACGACGCGCCTCATCCAGAAAACGGAGCGGCTGCACCACCATCTGACACCCTTGACCCACCATCCCCCAACAAGGCCAACAACGCACCAAGCATGTCCAGCCTATCGCCGCCGCCAGCCGATGGCGACGAAATGGACATTGACGAGCAGCCAGAGCCAGCTACCACCAGCAAGTCGTCTCCCGAGAAGGGCGGCGGTGGCGATGGCAAGCAAGATGGCGGTGACGACTGGGACGCGTACCGCCGTCAGCGTGGTGTCCGAGGCTTCTCCGGCCCGAAAACCGCCGCTATCAAGCTTGAGCCAGATGCCGAAGAAGAAGAAGAGGACGCAAAGGCATCCGCCGAGGACGCCGCTGAGGACGCTCTGCAAGAGGATCCCGAGGAAGAGAAGGAGAATGGTGACGCCGCTGAGCCCTCGGCCGAAGCGTCCATTACCTCCAACTCGACCGAACCCAGCGCTAGCGCCGCCCGCGCCGCCCGCAAGCGCCGTGGCGAGGAGCAGCTCTTGCTCGACGACCACCTCTTGCCAAAGGAGCTCCGTGTACACCGCGACATGGCTCCTCGTCGCGAAAAGTCTGAAAAGACGAGCTCCAAAAAGTCCGAGCCACCCGCCGAGGAGCCCGAGCCTGCCAAGGAGGAAGAGGGAGCCGAGGAAGAGGACGAGGAGGAAGAAGAAGAGGACAAGGAGGAGGAAGTTGAAGAGGCCGATGAAGAAGTTGAGGAGGTGGTTGGCGACGAGGACGATGAAGACGACGGCAGCGAGATCACACGTTGCGTGTGTAAGCGAGAAGGTAAGGCATCGACTATCAGATACGATTGAGCTGACGCCAGCAGACATCGAGGTGATGATGATTCAGTGCGACAAGTGCAAGGTCTGGCAGCACGGCGAGTGCATGGGCATTTGGGGCGACGAGGAGGCTCCAGACGGTGGGTTCCATGACCAGGTTTGACTGCTAACCCATCACAGAGTACTACTGTGAGGAATGTCGACCCGACCTTCACGGTCCTCTGCGCAAGTGGATCCGGAGCCGTGGCCGCAATCCCGCCAACTTTATTGCCCCCACCCCCGATGACCTGCGCAACCTTCACAGCAGCTCAGATAGGCATCCGCCTTCGCAGTCGAAGCGCTGGACAGACCCCGACCTCATGGACCCTCCACCTCCGCCTGTCAAGCCTGCTGCTCGCTCGCATAACCGCAAGGCGACCGACGCCGAGCCCGAGGATCGCAGGCCAACGCGAGGACGTGCTCCTCCGGCCGCTGCTGCTGCTACCGCCGCCGCCCCACCTCGCGATCGTGACCGCGAGCGTGACCGTGAGCGCGACCGTGAGCGCGACCCCAAGGCCGCCATCTCGTCCAAGGACAGCGGACGTGACCGCAGGCGAAGCGCTCCCCAACGACGAGTGTCGACCGACCCCTCCATGTCCATGTCGCCGCCTCCTGGTGGCCGCCACGAGCCCAAGAAGCGCAGCACGATGAACTCGCGGGACGCCGCTTACGAAGAGGCCGTCAAGGCCGCTCTCGAGGCAAGCCGCCGCGAAATGTCTGGCTCGCGTGAAAAGGAGGAGCCACCAGAAGAGCGCAAGCGTAGGCGTGTCGAGGACGACGAGGCAGAGGAGGTTAAGAAGGGCAAGAAGAAAAAGGAGGACGATGGTAGGTGTCTTCCGCTGCTGCTGGTCGCTAACCACATAGACGCCGAGTCTGCACCAGCACCCTCAGCCCCGTCCAAGCCCAAGCACCCCAATCAATACACCTACCGTCCCAAGCCTGGTGGCGGTGGCAACATTGCCTCGCCTGCACGCCGCGGTGCTGGAACACCGCAGCCTATCGGCCCTCCACCATCGCACGAGCACGGCACGCGTCGCGCAGGAGCGATTGCGAGCAACCTTGCCTCGGCTCCTTACACAGCTGTGTCTATCCACAACCTCAACTGGTTTGTCCCCGACCACCTGTCATCGTTTATCGACCTCTTCCCTACTCCCAACCCTGTGCCTCTTGTGGTACCCACCGCTCGCACGCTCCAGTTTTTGCCGAGGAACCACTTTTTGAATCAAAAATACGGTCCCTTTGAAGAGAAGAAGGACGACACCGGCAAGCTCATCATGCCCGAGGACCGTCCCTTGCGAGAGACCGATGGGGAGGCTATCAACCACCGTGAGCCGCCAACACGAGTGCGCTACCCAATGAAGCGCATCACTGTCGCCGAGATGCGCAAGCGTGTGCGTAACATGCTCGAATATGTTGGTCGCGTGCAAGTCGACGAGGCAAGACGAGAAGACCGGTCCCAGCGCATCAAGATTCCCGAAGAGTACGCTACTCGCCCCAAACTGCCTCCACTCGAGGAGGAGCTGAACGGAAACGGCAAGGGCAAGGGTCGCGCGATTTACGAGGACCCCGACAATGTCGATGACGGCGAGGGCGACGTTGAGATGCGGGAACCCTCACCAGAGCCTGCACCGCTTCCGTCCTCTGCGCAGCTCCTAGTCGAGCTCACGCGCGACCTCATTGCCTTCCAAGAGGCCTTTGAGACTGGCGACTTTAGCGAGTTGAGCTTTGTCTCGCCCATGCCGCCCCCCGACGAGCGACCTTCAGGCCAAGCCTCTGAGGCCGGCGGCCCATCAGGACGCGAATCGGAACAGGCAGTTGAGGCCGAAGCTGGCATGGAGGTCGAGGTCGAGGTCGAGGTCGAGGGCGAGGGTGAGGCCGAAGCTGAGGTTGAAGTCGAGGCTGAGCCTGAGCCTGAGCCTGAGCCTGAGCCTGAGGTCGAGGCCGAGGTGGAGCCCGAGGCTGAGGTTGAGGCTGAAGCTAAACCCGAGGCTGAGGTTCAACTCGATGAGCCCGAGAAGTCTGCAGAGGACGCCGAGGTGCCTACTGCCGAGGTCGAGGTCGAGGCTGAGGCTGAGGCCGCACCTCCTTCTGAGGACGCTCCAGCTGAAGCCCAGACTGAGGAGCCACCCCAACCCGTAACCGAGCCCCTCCAGGAGGACACAGAGACACCAGCCAAGACGGATGGTGCTGACGACGTCCCCTCCGAGGCGGTCGACAAGGGTGTGCCGGCGACCTTGGTTGTCGAGGCAGCCGAGGAAGGAGAGGAGGGAGAGGTCAAGGAGGAGCCATCTACTGCGAGCGTGAGCGAGGTAGTGGCATAGCGTTCAGATTAGAGACATGTGTCAGGTGCCCAAGATGAAATTGTTGTCAATGTTCTTAAAATGGAAGGTGCCGCGTAGCAGCGACGCGTCCAGAAGGCCAGATGTGGCTCGACCAGGGGCGATGTTGTCGACTGCGGCGCGGAGCTGTGCCTGGCTGGCGACCCGCCCAGCCCACATCTGGTCCCGCTCCACCCAGGCGGGTACGTCATGCCACGAACCCTCAAGGGGGGAGAGAGGCGGCGTCACGATGCTCTCCACGATGGGGACCTGTGCTCTCCCCGTTACTCCTCTCTCGCACAATACAACAAACATCTCATTCACTAACACTACATCGAATTGATCCATAAGCGGGGGGACAATGGCTTACCCATACCTCGCGAGGACAATGTAAGCTGGAAAACAACAGGACCGCGGGTGATGGGACTGACACGCCCACCAGACTCAAGTACAAGTCCCCACACGCCACCGACTTGTCGTTTGCCAAAGATGAGACGTGAGTTTTCAACATTGGGGGCGGTGTAGCGCCTGCAATGGTCGCTTTCGACGACCCAAGAACACGGTTCAAGGTCGGAGAACGGTCACTGCCTTTGTGGAGCCTTGCAAACTACGGATGCCGTCGTCGTCGACGCTGCCCCGTTGCACCGCACTGCACGCACTCGGCGCCCCTTAGCCCTATAGCCCCACGCCACGGGCGAGACCCAGGCTGCCGACTAGCCGAATGACGACCAGAACTGACCTTTTGCAGAATCCGCGTGACGGGCCCTTCACCCGATGACGAGGACTGGCTCGTAGGCGAGAGCGTGGACGGTGCGCGGTCGGGAGGGTTCCCGAAAGTGAGTGGACGCGTCGTTTCAGCGCATGTTACTGATCGTCGCCCAGGACTTTATCACACCCGTCGAGGATGAAGCCGAGAGCACTGCCGAGCCTGCTCCTGCCTCGCCTGTTGCTGCTGTCGCCGCTGCCCCAGTCCCCGTTCCGACTGCCGAAGAGCCTGTTCCCGAACCTCCTGCGCCTGTACAGGAGACCGCTCCTGTCCATGTGGAGCCCACTCCTCCTGCGCCCATCGCTGAACCCGTTGCGCCTGCTCCCGAGCCCGAGCACGTCGCTGAGCCTCCTTCGCCCGTCAAGGCGCCCACTGTCGTTCCCGTCAAGGCCACCCCGCCTTCCCCGACCAAGGCGCAGACTGCTCCCCCAGCTCCTGTTGGTGCCCCAGCTGCCGGCGGAGATGGCCCAGACGCGTCCCGCATGTCGATGAAGGAGCGTTTGGCATTCTTCAAGGCTGCACAGGACAAGGTTTCCGCTCCTCCCCCGCCTGTCAAGCCCAAGCCCGCGGGGGGTCTGACCTGGAGCCAGCGCCAGAAACTCCGTCAAGAGCAAGAGGCCAAGGAGGCCGCGGAGCGTGCTGCCAGCGGCGAGCCCGAGCCTGCTCCTGTTGCTGCTGTCCCAGCGCCTGCCCCTGCCTCCGTGGCCAAGACGCCCTCGCCCCCTCCTGCCGCCCCCCACGATGACGACAGCGGAGGCATGTCGGCGGCCGACGCCGCGACCAGTGTGCGTGCCGGTGGATCGCTCAAGGAGCGCATGGCGGCCCTCAAGGCTGGTGGAGCGTTCGGTGCTGCTGCACCCCCTCCGCCCAAGCCCAAGCCGAGCGGAAAGGTGTGGACTCGCCCGCCTGCTCCCCCCGCGCCTCCTGCCGAGGAGGAAGGCGAAGAGGGTGTTGAGGGTATCGAGCGCACCGTCTCCCCTGGCATCATCGGCGCTCCCCTCACCCAGGTCACCTCGACGGGCGAGCAAGCCGAAGCTGCTGAGGGCGACGAGGAAACTGGCGAGCCCGAGGAGCAGTCTGAGGAAGACGCCGAGAAGGCTCGTCGCGCGGCCATTGCTGCGCGCATGGCCAAGCTCGGCGCTCGTGGTCCCATGGGCATGATGCCTCCCATGGGTGCACCCAAGCCCATCCCGGCTCGCAAGAAGACTGTCGAGGTCGAGGCTCCCGCTGAGACTGAAGGTGCTACCGAGCCCGAGGCCGAGCCCATCGCTGCCCCCGTGGCCCTGCCTTCCCTCGCCGCTCCTGTTATTACTGAGCCTGAGGTGGCCAAGTCCGAAGCCGTCACCACCGCTCCTGCCTCGGTCAAGATGCCTGCCGTGCCTCGCCGCGCTGCTGGTCCCCGTCGTCGTGCGGCCGCGTCGTCCACGCCAGCAACGTCCAACCCCGAATCGCCTGTCGACGCCTCTGCGCCGGCTGTCCCTGTCCCAGCAGTGCCAGAGCGCCCTATCTCGCCCTATGAGATCGTCAACGCGGACGGCACGATCGAGCCTCCCATCCAGGTGCCCATTTACGGCGAGGAGGACCCCATCCCGCTCACTGCCGAGCAGGAGGAACTCCACCGTCTCAAGATTGTTGCTGGAGCTGGTGGTCTCGGTGCCCTTGGCGCCGCTGCGGCTGGTATTGCCTTGGCCCCTCCGCGAAACGAGGACGGCGAGCCTCTCCAGCAGCACGCCTCTCCTCAGGCCCCTACCGCCGAGCTCGAGCACCAGGCCGAGCGCGAGATGATCAGCATTGAGGAGGACGCCGGTGCTGGCAGCTTTGGTGTCGAGGGCGCCGACGTTGTGGGAATTGCTCTCGCGCCCGTCCCCGCCAAGGACGAGGTGCCCCGGCCGCCGGCTCGTAAGGCATCTGCTCAGGTCGACGAGGGCAATGACCACGTCGCCTCTGGCCTTGCGGCCGGTGCTGTCGGTGTCGCTGGCGTTGCGGCGGCAGGTATCGCTGCCGCTCATCACGCCGCTGCGCCTTCTGCACCCGCTCCCCCGGCTCCGCCAGCTCCTGTCGACTCTGACGAGGCCGACGACGATGAGCAGTGGGACGACGCCCCGCCTCCTCCCCCGCCTGTCCGCCATGTCATCACCCCCACAGCTCAGCCTGAGGACGAGGAAGATGTCGCGCCCCCGCCTCCGGCTCGCCAGGCGAGCCACCCTGCTCCGCAGCAGACACTGGACAACGACGACGAGCAGGAGGAGGATGTCCCCGAGCCCCACGATGTCGCTCCCGCCACACCTCCTCCCCCGCCAGCACGCGCGCTGTCCCACACCACCGAGGATGCCCCTCCTGTGCCCCACACTCGCCCCCCGGTGCCGACCTCCCCTGTCGCGCCGGCTGCCCACACTGTCGACACTGCTCTATCGGTCCCGGACCATCACCAACAGCCGCCTGCGTCCCCTCGTGGACCCCGCCCGCTCCCTAGTCGTCCGACTGCTCCCCCAGCCCCGACTACGACAGATGCGGACGACCTTCCTGTCCCTCTGTCCCGCTCCCCAGCCATCTCGCCCATTGCTCAGACGCGCGAGCTTGAGCCCGAGCCCGAGGCCGCTCCCCCGCCTCCCCCAGCGCGTACCCACTCGCGCAAGGGGTCTTTGCCGCCACAGCACGCCCCACCTCCTCCCCCGGCACCGGTTGAGGAGCAGGAGCAGGAGCAGGAGCAGCACTCTGGCCACGGCGGTGTTGCGGCGGCCGCAGCGGTTGGAGCTGGCGGTGCTGCAGCGATTGCCGCTGCGGTCGCGCACCGCTCGCCCTCGCACGACGACGGCGCACCGCCTGTTGACGAAGACTCGGCCCGTCGCACCAGCATTGCAGCTCGTATGGCCAAGCTCGGTGGTATCAAGTTTGGCATGCCCCCGCCCGTCTTCAAGCGGCATTCCTCGAGCATGAGTGAAGAACCTGCCGCTGAAGTGGTGACGTCGCCCACGACCGAGACCCGTCAACCGCTCGCCACTGAGCCCGAGGAGATTGAGGAAGAGGAGGAGAATGAGGGTGACGACGACGACGCACCGCCACCTCCCCCCCGTGTGGCCGCCCACGCGCCTAGCCGTGAGGCTCCTGCCGCTGCCCCCGCCGAGGACGATGGCGAGGAGACCCCTGAGCAGGAAGCTGCTCGTCGACGCGCGACTCTTGCGCGTCTCCGTGCCGGTGGAGCCCTGGGCTTTGGTCTCTTCAACGCTCCCGAGCCAGAGCCGGAGCATGTGGCCGAGCCTGAACCCGAGCATGAGGAGGTCGGCCAGGGTCAGGATGAAGAAGAGCCCGAGGAGGAGGCCCCGCCACCACCTGCTCGTCGTTCCAGCAAGCCGACAACCACTCGTCCCCCGCTTCCCCCTCCCCCTCCCCCGGCCGACGACGTCGAGGACGAGGATGAGGAAGAGGAAGAGGAGGACGCGCCGCCTCCCCCACCACGTCGTTCACCATCTATGCCTCCACCCGTGCCCAAGATCCCCACCCGTTCAGTCCCCACGAGCCCCGAGGTGCAGGCTGCTCCCATTCTTCCTCACGCCCAGTCCGCGCCACACGCACCCCCTCGCGGTCTGCCCCCTCCCCCTCCTCCTCCTCAGGAAGAGGAAGACGATGAGGAGGAGGAGGACGTGCCCCCGCCGCCCCCGGCACGCACGCATACCCTTTCTCCTGAGCAGCACGACTTTGACGATGCTGCTCCGCCAGCGGTCCCCGCTGGCCGTCCGCGCCAGGCGACCGCTCCAGCCCTCGACGCTCCAGCGCCGCCGCCTCCAGCTTCGGCCCTGCCGCCTCCACCTATCCCGACTGCTTCGCACCCGCGCGCTTCCGTTGACCAGTCTCGCCCGAGCATGTCGATGCCCCGTCCAGGCTTCCACGAGCTCCAGACTGCCTCGGCCCACCATGGAGTCACGCTCCTGCGCGCGGCCAAGGGAGTCTTCGAGCAAGGCAAGCGCGGGTACTATGGCGACGGCTCGCCCGCCGGCTTTCTGCGCGTGGCGTTCGACCAAGCGCGTATCCCGCTCCCCGAGTCCGTCGCCGCGGGCGTGTGGGGCGTGGTCGTGTACGAGCAAGAAGCGTCGTCTGTCCTGAAGCGCCTGGACGAGCCGCGCCCGGGAGACGTGGTGGCCCTCTTTGACGCGCGGCTCAAGGGCAAAAAGGGCTTGCAGGGTTATACCCAGCAGGTCGGGTCTGTCGAGGACGCGCTCGTCGGTGTCATCCAGGACTTTGACCAGAAGAACAAGCACAAGCTCCGCGTCCTCCAGGTCGAGCGCGGACACCCGGAGGAGGTCAGCTACAGGCTTGACGACCTCAAGTCGGGTCGCGTCGTGGTGAGTAGAGTAGGCCAGTGGGCTAGTAGGCTGGCAGGCTGGCAGCTGCGTGATTTCGGACGGAGCCAAAAGCTGACATGGCCACAGGTCTTCCGCGTGGGCCTTTAATGACGACGACGATGAACGTCAGAGACGAACTGCGACGGCGACGGCAACGGATGGGTATGCGAGGTATCAAGATGCGAGGCGAGGAGAGGTAACGAAATGCAACTCAAGTTCTGGATTCCGCAGGCGCTGCTACTCATTTGGCATGGTCCTATGGAACAAGAACGCTGACCACACACTTCTGACCGTCCCGTTGCGCGTTTAATTGTTGCTGATGTTGTGCTCATGTTATTTTGCTGATGTTTTTTGATGTTTTGATATTTTGATGTCTACCGCAGGCAGCGCTGCCATTCATGCCGGGGCTGGAACCAGAGGGGCTTGATCCGTCGCATGTGAGGTCGCCCGAGCTCACGGCGTAGGAGCCATGAGGATCGGGCTGCAAGCGCTCATGCACGCTCCCTGGGCGACGGAGCAGGTGACCACAGCGACGGGCGTGCCGGCGCCGAGGGTGAACGTGCCTGCAGAATGCTCAGCTCAGTAACAGGTTGTTCTCTGCTTTGTCGCCTTGTGCGCGCTGCCGCTGCTCACCCGCGACGAGGCCGAGGGCACCGAGGCAGACGCCGTAGCTGGCGTTGCAGGCCGTGTAGCACAGACCCCAGGCGACGGGGCCGGCGGCGACAGGCGAGGCGAGGATGGCCAACGCGAGAGGGATAGCGGCCTTCATCGTGGTTGCTGCTGGGTTTATGTTGTGTTGTGGCTTTTGGGCGAGGGGCTCGTGGGCAGGTAGCTTGCTTGTGACGGAGGTGAAGTGCAGTGGAGGGTGAATGATGAGGAGAAAGGAAGAGTGCAGAACGTTGGGAGGATGAAGAGGGCACGAGAGAGGGGCCAGCATAGTGTGGCTCGGACGGGGGTGACGTGAGCAGCGTTTTATCTTTTATCGAGCGAGGCACACGAACTCGCTCCGGATGTCACTGGCCACTGCCACTGCCATTTGGGATCCCACGCCCGCTCCCATTACCACGAGTACTGTACTATAAAACCCACAAGCTCCCACGCCTGTGGTCAATGTCCCAAACACTGGGGTCTGACCGCCCCATACTACCCATACTACCCATACTACCCAATCTCCCCTTTGCTGTGCCCACTACGCGGCAGCAGGCAGCACCAGTGGGCGCACACGTGCCGCACACATGTAGCCACAGGCATCCAGCTCGTCGAGGAAAAAGAAGACGACGCCCAGCGCAAGCATGATGGCGAGGGCTTTACTGTACGTGTCGTACGTGTCGTTGACGGGGACGACACACTGGAGGGCCGCTGCGGGGAAGAGGGAAGTGTGTGAGCTGAGCTACGACGGGTTCGGATATCGGAACTAGGGCAAGACGTACCGAGGACAAACATTGGCATGTTGAACAGTGCAAACAGCTTGGGGACGCAGTTGACGAGGTAGCACGCTGTCCTGTCGAGAGCGTGCGCTCTCATCACGTCCAGGAGCCCCAAGACCGTTCCAAGGACGCTGCAGCCCAGGCCGAGGAGGACGGGCAGGCACACGACACCGGCGTATATGAGAACCAGCCAGATGAGTACTTGGGCCGTGGTCATGTGCCCGACGCCGCCGCCGTCGTCGGTACGTCTTGCCAGTGGTAGTGGTGGTGGGCTCGAGAGGCGCATGGTTGGCGGGGGTGGGTGTCGCTTGGAGAAGAGAGGAGTGGAGAGATGAGATTTTGGTATATATGCATGTGGGCGGCGGGGGTCTGCAGCAACGGAGACGAGAGGCAGAGCACGGCACGAGACAACATGGTAACACAGCAGAGTGTCGTTTGGTGGCGCTGGCGTTGTGGTCCAGACAATGAATGTTCCACACCACCAGGCCGGGTGGAATGCCAGCCGTGGCTTACGACGTCGTCCTCCCTTTCCAGCTCTTCCCAACGGCTCACACGCTGCACAGCGCGCGCCGTCTGTAGACGAACGATCGAGTGCCGACAACTACACCAGTCTGGCCGCGGCTCTCGACTGGCTAGTCCCACGCCACCTCTCCCAGTCTGTGGCTCCAGCTCTCTGCAGTCTGCGCGACATGTCAGAGATCATACATTGCAGACAACGTCTCGCACCCCCGCGCGCGCTCCATCGGCTGGCTACATGCCTACATGGCACGGCACGGTCATCCGCATCCGGCGGCAATGTGTGTGCGTGCGACTCGGCCGGATTAAGTGTGGGTGTGTCGTCAAGTACGACTCCGCCCGGCGCCGCCAAGCGCACGGGACTGGCACTGGTTGCCGGCGGCGGCCAGCTCGTCGATACGCGTCGACATGATCCAGTACGCTAGGCCAAACGCGGCCACCTGGCAGTATAGCCGGTACTTGCCGCCGCCGTACTGGTGGTGCATCACGGCTGGGCATGGGGTCAGATGAGGGACAGATGAGGGACAGAAGAGGGCGCGACCACTGGCCAGTGGCCAGTGGCCTGTGGGTGTCCACTCACAGATGATGGTAGCGGGCACGCACAGCATGGCGCCCAGCTTGAGCAGGAAGCCCAGGGACAAGCACCCGACAACGTTCAGTGCTTGCGTGAGCGGTGGAACGGGGACGACAAGGGCGAGGACGTAGGCCACCACGCCGATGGCGACCGGTCCGCCGATACAGATGGTCAGTGCCGGGATGGCAAACGACAGGTGCTGCCGCACGGTTAAGGGGTGGACGATGCCGCCGATGGTGTCGCTGGGTGTTCTCTTAGCTGGTGGCTCGGGCTGCGTTGGGGGTGTGGGAGGTGCCATAATGGAGGTCGAGAGGAACAAGGAGTTGCGCTGTGGAGATCAAGAGAGAGGGCACTGTCGGATATCGACGAGGTGGAGGTGGTCCACCCCTTGTGGCGGGCTCAAAATCAGTCGCGCAAGGGTTACCCGTTCATCGTGGCCAACACGGTGGTGTACGCACTGATGTACACACTGAGATAGATGCACAGCTACGTATGGTGAATGGCATAAGGTTCTGCTCTCGATCCGAGCACGCAGAGCGTCGGCGAATCTTTAGCACGGAGTAACGACTGGGGGAGAAGAGGTTCAGCACGTTACAGACAGGGGAAAGCAACTCCAGGTCAAGTCAAGCGAGCATGCTGCATAGGTAGTGTCTGAGGCTACGTAGTGACTTTGCTCTACTCGAGCTGGGTGAGCAGCTTTCCGCGGCTCTTGCCGGTAAACAGCAGCGCCCAAGTCTGCGGGATCTCGTCGACGGTCGCGGTCACGACGGTCTCGGTATCCGTGGCAGACACTTTACCGTCCTTGACAAACTGGGCGACCTTCTGGGCCGTCTCCGCCCAGCGGGGCACGAAATCCATCACTGTAAACCCGCGCACGTCGATCCGGAGCGAGATGACCTGGAGCAAGTTGTTGAACACCTGCTGCTGGCCGTTGTACGACGACAGCAGGCCGCAGACGGCGATTTGGCCGTGGGGCTTCATGAGCGGGAGGATGGTGTCGAGGACCTCGCCGCCGACGTTTTCAAACACTTTGTCAATCTTGTCCGGGACGGCCGCCGCGAGCCGCTCGCGGAAGTCGGGGCTCTTGTAGTCGATGCAGTCGTCGGCGCCGAGCGACTTGACCCACGCGCACTTGTCCGCGCCGCCCGCAATGCCCACGACGCGTTTGGCGCCTGCGACGTGCTTGGCGAACTGGATCGCCGCCGAGCCGACCGACCCGGCGGCGCTGGAGACGACCACGACGTCGTCGGCGGCGACCTTGAGTTGGTCAAACACGCCGAAATAGGCGGTCAGCGAGCCCAGGCCCAGCACGCTCAGCGACGCGTACGGCTTGCCGGGCAGCTCGATGGCCTTGCCCGTGAGGGCGGTGGCGGGGACGACGGCGTAGTCGCCCCAGTCGAAACGGCCCGACACGAGGTCGCCGGGCGCGTACGCGGCCGACTTGGACGCGACCACCTCGGCGAGTCCCGAGGTCGCAATGGTCCCGCCGCGCGGGATGGCAGCGCTAATAAGTGTGCGCACGATAGGGTCGTTGGAGAGATACTTGATCTTGACGAGGACCTGGTCGTCGGCCACGGGAGGCAGGGCCCGGGTCTCGAGCGCGAACGTGTCGGGCTGGACGTAGGCTGCGGGCGGGTTGGCGAGCACCCAGACTTTGTGTTCGGTTGGGAGGGACATTCTGAGTGTGGAGGTGGTTGAGAAGGGTGCGGTGTGGAGGCTGTAGAGTCGGAGGCGAGGGGCGATGCGGGCAAGGAGCATGTATTGCTGGGGGTGGGGTGGGTGATCTTGTGAACGAGCTTGCTTGTCCCCAGGCGGCCTGTTTTTTATACCTTTGACAGAGGATCAGAGATCAGAGACAGGACCGTCGTCACAGGATCCCATTATCAATTGTGGTGCCCAACGTGTGTGTCTCTGATGTCTCACGACAAGTGATCACGAGGCACGTCATCGGCCATCCACAGCAGCAGTTTACCCCCCCCCGGCAGCCGGCGTAGTAGCGTTGTTGTGCCCGGGCGCCGTGTGTTTTGCGGGATATACGTGGGTGCCCGTGTCCCTGGTCGCCATGGCTGACTGAGCGGTTTGCGCGACTTTTGACGTCAGTCGGTGGGTCGGTGGGTCGGGGTGGGTCGGTGGGGCATGGCCGAGGCTGTCGCACACGCATAGATGGGCCCGTTTATCAGAGAGATCAGAGATCCATCAGAGCTCCAGAGAGGGGGTGGGACTCGATTAGTTTACCAGCATGTGGGGCCTCTGGGATAGATCGGTCAGCTGGAGTGGACAACACGTCCACTTCCGTCGGATCTTTGCTGATCGCTGATCTGCAATCATATCACGGCAACCACAGATGCATCTAATGTACTGCATGCAGCACCCCTTCTCACCTGTGGCAGCGGCGGGACACGCGCAGCAGATACTTGCCCGAGGCACATGACGCGATTCTCCATGTCGGTGACAAAGAACGCACAGCGCACGCAGCGCGCTAGGAGGAGGGGGGGGGGCAGGGGGCAACGCTGATGGTCTGGTGACTCTTACCTCTACATCTACGTGAGGAGGGCAGGAATGGCAGAACGAGACAGACGTGTGCTCATCTCTTGATCTCTGATCTCTGATCTCTGATCTCTGATCTCTGATCTCTGATCTCTGATCTCTGATCTCTGATCTCTGACGACAACGCCTCAACTGTTCATCCTCGGTCCGTCCACCCTTTCATCCTTTCATCCTTTCATCCGTTGCCCGCCGTCTGCCCCACACACTGTACCCACTGTGCCGTTGTTCCTCCCCTCCCCACGCGCGCGCGCGCCGGGGCACCCACAAGCCCTCCACACACAGTATCTGCGTGAATGCGCATTTCGCGCGAGTTCCAAGGACAAGAGTAGAGTCCTGGTCCGCTTCTCTTCCGACTCGCTTACACCACGCTTGCTGACATGACGGGTGTTTTTCCCATGTCGTGTATGTCCCGGGGCACAACGCTAGATACACTGACTGATTCCATGTCATATGCCACATCACCAAGTGGCTGACCAAGACCCACCCACCTCGGTGCACGGCAGCGACAACGAAATGGGACAGAGGTACAGAGGAGGGTCGACGGACAGCCACTCGGCGTCCATGACGGGTACGCGCCCCCCGGTTCACGTCAACTGACTGCGCTGCTCGATCTAGCGAGGACATTCGACAGTAGCACGTTAGCTATTAGCTCCCCCGTTCCTCCAGTGCGCCAGTGCAGGAACGACACAGTCCTGCGCCTGGGGCATGTGGCATAACAGCATACCACACCGAATGTGCTTCGGACCCACCGTGCCGCCGGCCTCGTTGTGGCACACAGTCTTCGGGTTCACCCCCATGTCGACCACCACGAACACACACACGACACGGGCCCAACACGCACACACACGCACACACATGTACACAGGACGACACGCCCCGCTCCCTTCAAGCTATCTATAGCCTGCCTGCCGGGGGCACATGTGCTGGGAAAGTGGCCAAGTGGGGAAACAAGTCTCGTGGCAGCGGGGCCGATCTGGGCGCGCCAAACTCCCGAGAAACCGAGGGTCGACGTGCTGTCGTCCGGGCTCTCGAGTCCACTGGCCACTGGATCCCCCGCTGCTGTTGATCGCTGCTGTTCGCCGCTCCCCTCAAGCCCCCGTTCCTTTGACCTCTCGGTTCCCAGTTGCTCATGTGTTTGCGCGAACACGCCCTCGCCCTCGCCCACGTCCCTGCCCCCGCCCTCGCTCTCGCCCCCGCTCTCGCCCTCAATCTCGCTCTCGCTCTCGCCCGCACCGTCACCACCACGCTCACTTGCACGAATCCCGCAAACCCAATTTGCATAACAGGCTGCGGCGCCGCGCACCACGCGACACTATGTTCTCTGGCTACGTTTTTTACACGAGGGGGGGAAGGGTGGGGTGGGGGCATCATAATCATATCGAGTATGATATATAAAAAAAAAAGGAGGGGGAGAGATAGATAGATAGATAGATAGAGATAGACATGGGATATGGGTGGGGGGAGGATATGACATGAGAGCCGCGAAGGCGTTGGCCCGCCAACATGTAGAGAACGGAAAACGGCAAGTGCGGGAGCTTGGGGAGCTTGGGGAGCTTGGGGAGCTTGGGGAGCTGGGGAGCTGAGGGAGCTGAGGGAGCTGGGGTATACTGGGGTGGGTGGGGTGGGTCTCCGCTAGCGGCGAAGCATTGTATGCTGGTCGTATGTGTATATCCTGTAGCTTTGAGGTCCAATAGAGGGTGAGAGATAAGAAAAGAAGATTGGGGGGCGGCTGATTCGACTACTTGCTTTTGCTCCTGTTTGTCCGTCTACGACCAGACCTTGAGCAACGAGTCCCACGAGCCCGTGCACAGGGCGATACCGTCGCCCGAGACGCCGAGACACGAGATACGGTTGTCGTGGCCTGCCAGGACACCGATGCGCTCGCCCTTGAGAGTGTCCCAGACGTTGCAGTTGTAGTCGTCGTAGCCTGCAAAGAGGACGCGGCCCGAGGTGGAGAATGCGACGGACGTGATACCGCACAGGATGTTGTCGTGCTGGTACGAGTTGAGCTCGCGGTCGGCACGCAGGTCAAAGAGCTTGCAGGTGGCGTCGTCGGAACCGGTGACAAAGGCGTCGCCGTTGGGGAAGAACTGGACGGCGTTGATGTCCGACTCGTGGCCTGTAAACGTCTGGACGGCCTTGCCGGTACGAATGTCCCAGACCTTTGCGGTCGCGTCGCAGGCACCCGAGACGAACAGGTTCTGGTTTTGGTTTGGTGCGAGCGAAATGCTCATGACGTCGCCGGTGTGGTCGTTAAACTCCATGGTGCGGGTGCCCTGCTCAATGTCCCAGAGCATACAGGTCATGTCGCCGGACGAGGTGACGATCTGGCGGTCGTTGAGGAAGCGACAGCACGAGAGGTAGCCAGTGTGTGCGCTCAGTTCACGGGCGACCTTGACCTGGCCTCCGGGCTGTCCGGGGCCTGCGCCGCGCAGCGAGTAGATGGTACAGATGTTGTCGAGACCACCGCAGGCAACGTAGCCGCCCGAGGGGGAGTAGGCACACGTCATGACCCATGATGACCGCAGGGGGATGGCGTGGACCTTGTTGGTGGTGTAGGCGTCCCAGACAATGAGCTTGCCGTCCTGCGACGCCGAGACGAGGTGGCGCTTGTCTGCGGACCAGTGCAGCGCGTAGATCTTGGCCAAGTGGCCCTTGAGTGTACGGCGCACCTTGAGCGTAAGACGCGGGAGGGGAGGTGTGTCATTGGCCATGGCGCGCACTGGGCATGTGTGTCAGTGTCTCGTACAGAGAGAGGACTGTTGATGATGGACAAAAAGAGTTTTTGCCTTTACACGCACAGCTAGTGTCGGCGGTCTGGTCCTTGGCAGCACGGATCCTGTCCTTGAGGCCATCTGCTTCTCTCCTCGCCGCCGAGATCTTCTCCTGGACTTCAGGCTGGGTCTGGGATGAGGACATGGTGAAGGGTGGGTCGGAGGGGTAGATGGGGTGGTGGATGTGTGATGGGCCGGCTACTGCGGAGACCTGTGGATGCTGCATCATTGATTGATGGGAAATGGGGTGGTAACAAGAGGTCAGTACGAGTGGCGAAGCAGGTAGGGTGTGTGCGTGTGTTTCGAGAGAGAGAGAGAGCGACAGAGGTGAGAATCAAGAGAACAAGAGGAGAGCGAATGTGTAAGCGACCGCCCTGTGTTGTGCGCACACTCGTTGAGAGGCAACGGCTGCTGCTGCTGCTGCTCACCTCTGTGGGCCACTGGGATGGAGGACGATGGGAGACGATGCCCCGAAGGAATCAAGTGCGCCCGAGCAAGGGAGGGGGAAAAGCTCTGCGTGAGGAGGGGGGACGGGGCGGCAGAGGAAGAGGGAGGGAGGGAGGTGTTGCTGAGATCGATGACGACGGAGGGTGGTGCTGGGGGTTGGCGGATGTGGATGGATGCGGATGGGTGTTTGCGCAAGTGGAGAGCTGTTGAATGTGTGATGCCAGGCCCGCAGTGATCACTGGAGGAGCGACGACACAAAGACGAGGACGCGGGTTACCGGGGGGTGTGATGCGTGTGCGTGGTCTGTGCGGTGGCCTAAGCGCGAGCGTGCACGGGTCCGGGGGAGAGGGGATGGGGGGCGTCTGGATGGCGGCGCGTGGGTCGGTGGGGGGAGGGGAGGGAGGTGCTGCAGGCGGCAACAAGGATGGCGAGGAGGACGAGGTGGTGGTGGTGATGGGTGGGTGTGCGAGAATGGGAGTGGAATGGAATGTGTGTGTGTGTGTTGCAACTGGGCTAATGGACGACGAGCTGGTCAGAAAGAACGACGAGAGACGGAGGATTGAGCGACACGAGCAGGCAGCCATGCAGCCACCCCAGGACCGGCCCAGGGCGAGCGACAGGCTGTCCCCCCCCCCCCCACAGCGTTCAGGTGGTGGACGGCATGCACTGCTGCCTGCATGCCTGCCATGCTGCTGCCCACGACCACACGGCGGCGGCGTTGCGGCGGCGGCGGCGGCGGCGGCGGCCGGGGGGAGAATGGCACCCACCGACCCACAAACTGTGTCAGAGCTGCACCCCACCGCAGGGTAAACGAGGGCCGGCCTTTTGCAGGGATGCCAGCGACCAGAAACGCCAGCAGCGAGTACACTCCTTGTGCACACCACCAAAAACTTACACTACTGGGGTTGTTATTGTTCACAGCATGCAAGACGAGGGACAGTTCATCGTGTTGTTGTTGTTGTTGTTGCAACGGAGCGAGCGGTAGGGGGTGAGGCAGGCGGAGGAACAAAAAGTTGGGCATCGCGACCCAAAAGAAGACAAAACCGGGGAGGGCCACACACTACCGACAAAGCACAAAGGCTTTCGGGTGTTTCGGTGTGCTCTCGCTCGCTGTCTCTCTCTCCAACCTTTAGCTTCCCAGCTCCTGCTGCTTCTGCTGCTACTCTCGACTGGCACACCCCCCGGCTGGACACCACAAGGGGTGCCGAGTGCCACCCAG
This sequence comes from Apiotrichum porosum, assembly GCF_003942205.1. Classification (NCBI taxonomy): domain Eukaryota; kingdom Fungi; phylum Basidiomycota; class Tremellomycetes; order Trichosporonales; family Trichosporonaceae; genus Apiotrichum; species Apiotrichum porosum. Next base: position 1,246,324 of record NW_021167110.1, on the reverse strand, counting down.
GACGCCACCGTACGCCGCAACCTGTCCCGCAAACCCGGTCTTGGGCAACACAGGCATGCAGGCAGCCGTAGGCCAAGATCTCTATTCCAACATGCCCCCTCTGTACCAATTCCTCAGATCCATCGGACACAACGCACTGCTTGGGCTGCACTGATGCACAGAGAAGAAACCCGGGAACGCTAGAGAGCTACCATACCGGCCATACCATCTCCAACCTGCAACCTGCATCTCCTCGTTCCTGCCCGTCGCCGTTTTTTTATTTTGCCTTGTCCTGGAGCTGGCGCACTGGGGTATCGACCCCTCCGGCCACCGGATGCCGCGATCCTGGCATCCTGGCATCCTGGAGAGGATATACAGGTTTCCTGGGATCCGGCGCGTGTCCTGCAATCGTCTTGTCCTGCAGCCCAGCCAGCCAGCCAGCCCAGCCCACCGCCCACACCCCCACCCCCCGGCCCCAGCCTGTACCGGTGCGTTGTGCCCTGCCTCGGCAGTGCCCAGTGCCCTCTTGGCGACCCAGTAGTTGGCGTGTACCAGAGACCCCAGAGAACTGCCAGAACAACCGTCATTTTCTTGGCGGCAGGTGGGCTGGGAGGTCGCTGCTGCTTGGCTGGGGGCTGAGGGCTGGATTTCCCTCTTCCTTTGCCACATGCCACGGATGGCCCTTTGGTACAGGCCTGACAACACCCACACCCACAGCACCCACCCACAGATGATCCACAGACAGCGTGGCCGTTACGCCGGCGGCCATGGAGTCTGCACCTGTCTGCATCTGCAGGCTACAGTTTGCGTCCGAGTCTCGCTCGAGGGCCGGCCGGGCCATCACTAGGGCCGCCGACGCCATTTGTGGCACACCCCGCGCGCGCGGGCACCCGAAAACACCCCCCCCCCCCCCCCCCAGCGCACGAGCCGCTCGCCGCTCCGCCGGGGGGGGGGGGGCATGTCCTCTCCCTCCTCCCTCCGGCCTCTGGGATGGACATTAGCGGCGGACATGGCCACTTGCGCACCGGGCAGGACAGCGCGCAGTGCGCACGCGCGTTTGTACCGTGCACACCGCTGCGCTGCGGCATGGACGGCCTGCACAATGGCCGCGGCGCAGTCCGAGTCCGGCGGTGCACGGGCTCTGGCCGGAGGGCCCAGCGTCCCGGGCTCGGAGCGGTGTACTGCTCGTCGGCTGCTCGGCATCGTGCACGGTGGACGCTGGCCCCGGATGCGGAGCGCGGGGGTGGGTAGTAACTGGCCAGACTGCAGACTGGCATGGCTGGGCTGTCGGTTGGGCAGCGAAGGTGGACCGCGGAGAGTGGACTCGCCGTTACCGGTGCTCAGCGGATCAATGACTTGGGTCTTCTGTCGGCCACACACGACAAGCGCTGACCCCTCTAGACCTGCACTCGCACTAGACTTGACTGGACTTGACTGGACTTGACTTGACTTGACCCCCGCCCACGCTTTCGCCCACGCCGCTCGCCCACACCCACGCACAAGAAAGGAACACTGACGAGCACGGTGCAGCCGCGGACCTGCGGGTGCAGGAGAGGATAGCGGACAACAAGCGGCCCGTCGCTGCACGGTTTGTTCGTTCGTTCCTCTTGGCGTGGCGCGTCGAGCCTGCGCGTCGAGTCTGCGCGTCGAGTCTGCGTGTCACGTCCGCAGCGGCATTGTCCACGCACCCCCCCACCCCCGCAGTCCAAGGACACGGGCGGGTACACGGGCGCGCGCGGTGCCGATGAACAATAACGCCCAGAGAAACGCCAGAGCAGGTCGCGTGCACTGCACGGCACGGCACGGCGCGGCGCTGCGCTGCACATCCATTCCCACGCCACGGGAGGGGGAGGGACCAGTGACTTGTACGGAGACGTAGAAGCAGACGCAGAAGCCGCAGACACCAACGGCATGTTGGGACCGTGGTGGGTGGGCGTGTGGGTGCGGGCGTGTGGTATCCAAGTGTTCGTGGTAGTGCCACACCCATGTAGACCACTGGCCACTGGTACCATTTGGGTGACTCACGCGTCGATGAGGGAGAGGGGCCGCGTGTCGCACCTGCACGAGGATCGCACGTACGTAGGGAACACGGACCGATGCAGTGTAGACACACACCCCAGCAGCAGAGCGCAGAGCGCAGAGCACCGTCAGGTCCCACCTTTTTCAGGCTTCAGGTGTCTGGCAAAAGGCATGGCATGGCATATCCCCGAGGATCAGGTATATCACCGCCAGGACCCCCACCACACTGCCCGTTCGTGACCCTCTCTCGGCGCCTCGCCGACACCCCTCACACACCCGGCTTGACCTTGGCCCTCGCCGCCGCCGCCGATACCCTCGTTCAGGCCAGCCCTTGTGCCGCTGCCCGCCCCCCCTGCCCGTGGTCGTGGGTGGCTCCAGGTGCGGCGGTGGGAACGAGGAACCGCCACGGACGAGGGAGCGAGGGTGAGGTAGGGGACACGTGAGGCGCGTGAGGATGGCGATATGGCGAACAAAAGGCACGGAGCGTCCGGGGGTGTGTGGCCCGGTGTGGTGAGCATCGCGAGGTGGACAGGCTCGATCACGCTCGATCACCCTTCGATCGTGCGGGGGTTGGGGGGAGGGGGCAAGGATTCTCTGGATCTCCGGCCAGCAGCTAGCTGGCGGCATTCCTTCATTCCTTCATTCCCCTCATCCTTCAGGTCGAGCTCGAGGTCGAGGTCGAACGGGCGAACAAACCCTCAAATCTCCTCAGTCACCTTACCCACCTTACGCATCCCCTCACCGCGCCTTTTCCTGCGTTAGCGTCACGCGCACAGGTTTTTTCTGTCAGCTATCAGCTATCAGCTATCAACTATCAGTACAGTACACTGCTTCAGTAACGGCGCGGCTGGTCGGCCATGGGCCGCGCCCAGCGAGCACGACCAACTGGTGCATTACTCATTAACTATCTTTGAAACGATGGACGAAAAGAAGAAACGAGGGAACGGGGAAACGTGGTGGGGGCTGACGCTTCCCAACGTACCGCCGTTCCCAACTCGAAGAAGAAAAACGACGACTGTTCAAAACACAACACAACACAACACAAAACACACACCGCACGCCTCTCCTCCCCTCCTCCTCCGCAGACATGGCGAAGACGACCACTGCTCGCTGAGCGGGTCGACGCCCGCCACGCCCGGCGAAGGGGGACGCTTCGCACATCCGCAATCTAGAGTGTTTTTTTGGTTTTTTTTTGTCTTTACCGTCTAGACCCAGAGGTGTTGGCAGAGGGAGGGTTTAGAGGACGGCAGCGACCGGCGCCGGCGGCGAGGACGGCGACGAGGCCCGCGGGCGCCGAGAGGCCCATGGCGCCCGCGGCCTTGCTGGTCTCGCCCGCCGCCGCCGAGGTCGCGCTCGAGCCCGCTCCCGTGGCGCTGCCCGACGAGCCGCCTGCAGCCGTGTTGCTGCCGCCCGTGGTCGGGGACGCGCTGCCGGCCGTGTTCTCGGTCGCCGAGCCGCTGCCGCCCGTGCCCGTGGCAGTGCCGGCGGCCGCGCCGCCGGTCTCGTTACCGCTGCCGCCGCCCGTGGCCGCGGGCCGCGAGCGACGTGGCGGTCGCGTTGAGGCAGTCGGTGTTCGCGCCGGCCTGGATGACCAGGGGGGCAGAGTAGACGACGGCACCGGTCGAGTCGCGCAGCGCGAGGGTAATGTTCGTGTTGGCGGCGAGGTTGACGTTCCACGTGTACGACGTCTCCGAGGCGCCGTCGACGAGGTACTCGATGGGCGTGGCGGCGACCTGGCCAGCGGGGATGACCGAGCTGTGCGGGGGTCAGTTTGGTGTCCGTGGGGGGTAAGTGGTCATGTGGGAGTGGTGCTGTGGGCGCGTGGTGGGCGACTGGGTGGTGGTCGTGGTGGGTGGGCATCGCCCCCCCTTCCATAGAACACGCCCAATGCCAGCCTCTTTCGATGGGGATCTCGGCGACACGAGCAGCGAGCACCTGTCCAACGATGCCCACCGATGGACTATATATGGATCTGTGGGCTGTGCCCATCCCCATGATCCTGCCCATCTCACACGCTTGGGCGCGTAGTGTCGGGCATGTTGCGTTGGCAACCGCGTCACCCCCCCGCCCCCCAATCCGCAGCAGCGGCGGTGCGCGCCAAGACAGCCAATGCAAGCTGCCATGGACCCACCCACACATTGGATCTAGGGGTACGCCCGGAATCCCACACCACAAGGGACCGCAACGAGGAGGGACGAAGAGGACGAAGAGGACAAGAGAACACGAAGAAAGAATGAAGACTCACACAAAGTACGGCGCCGTGCCGCCGGTCCAGGTGACAGCCGCGGGCTCTGGGGTACGTCAGCGGGGGTTGTCCCGGAGATTATATCACCCGCTCATACTCACGGCACACGATGATGGACGCCTGTACGTGGGTGGGGGGTCAATGACGACCCGCAGCATATGCACAGCAGCAGCAGCGAAGATACATGGCGGATGCAGGGAAACCCAGTGGCGAGTGGGCGAGCGTACGCAGGGTGGCGTTGTTGGGCGTGGGGTAGGGGGGTGTGGGGAAACCAGTGGTCAGCCAGCTCGTCACACTCTGGGACACACAGCCACAACGACGGCACACAAACGTACGGGAGTGTTGATGGTCATGGTGCTCTGCGCGAGCGCCACAAAGGCCATGACGGTGGCGGTGGTGAAGCCCTTGATCATCATCTTGGATGGGGGTTGTGCTTTGGGTGAGGGGCGGGGGATGAAAGGAGATGAGATGAAAGATAGGAAGAGAATGGGGGGTGCGACTATATGGGTGGTGGGCTATTTCAGTGTGGCTCGTTGCAGAGAGAGCCCAGCTGTGCCCAGCTCGCCCAGCGAAACCGTCGCAAGCACGTCCCGGGCGGGGGGGGGGGGCAGCCAGGGGAACGTGTGGGCCAGATACGCAGAGGACAGGCGCTGTGCGGGGGCGGGCGAGCAGGAGGATGCGGCGGGGGGGTGGGGGCACGCACGGCACGCTTTGTTGCCAGTTGGGCTGGTCGTTGCTGCTGGAAACATGGGCATTCTAGCGCGCATCATCGTCTGGCGCGTGCGTGACTGCGCATCCCGAATGTAATGTCCCAGCAAAACCGTCCCTGGCAGCCCCCCCCCCCCCATCTCGCACTTGCGTCGCAACGTACGCGCCCAGAGAGCAGGGGGTGCGCGGGGGTGTGCGACATGCCCGCGGCTGGCTGGTCGGGTCGTTGCAACAGTGGTCGTTGCTCTTGCTCTGCCCCGGTACCGGGCGCCTCTTCGATCTTGCCATTGTTTCTCTTCTGCCTCTCCGGTCCATTTTCCCACATGTCACACGCCCCCCCTCTAGGCCTCTCTAGGCCTCTCTTCGGCCTCCTCCTGGAACCTTGGGAGCAGCGAGAGCATGTGGGTGTACATGCGGCCGCCCAGTGGGAGGCTGCGTCTGCCCCATTGCCCCTGTACAATGGCCCCTCATGTCGCCATGTTCCTCTCACTCTTGCCGTCCCCCGTGTAAACGACGAGGACCACATCAGTCGCGGATTCTGGTGTGCCTCCGCCGTAGAGAGAGAGTATTCACGGCTCTGCCACAAGCCACAGCAGTGAGGAGAGCTGTGGCGCCCGTATTCCAGCAGATGCTTTGAGGCAAGTCATGTTCTGCCAGTGTAAGTAATGTTCTGCCAGTGTATATGTGCACAAGAGTGTTGGCACAGTTGGTAACCATGCCCACTGCAGACGATGCAAGCTGCAATGTACGCAATGTCCATTGAACGCACGCGCGTGAAATCTGAAACTCAACTCACATCGGGACGATCGGGTTTGTCTCAACGCTGACGAGAGACACCGGCACGCACTCATTCGGCCCACTCGGCGCCCGTGTCTCTCATCTCTCACCTGCACTTCACTTCACACTGCGGATCACTGGATCACTGCCTCGCGGCTGCGCACTTATGCCAAGCTTCACAAGGCTCTCCATAGCGCGCCATAGCCCATAGCACATAGCGCGAAGAAGCCCATACCATAGCGCGAGTGTGGGCTCTGGGCTCTGGGTAAGAGGCGGCGGCTGCCAAGAGCCACGAACACAACCCTCAGCCCCATGTACGTATACATCGCCCTCTTTCTCCCCCGCTGGGCCCCCCTCCGGCCTCCGCCGCCGCAGCCCTGCCCCCCCAAGGCAAACTCAATCGCCTGGTCCCACGGATATCTCATCCACCAGCACCGCCTACCTGCTGCGCAAATGGGTAGTGTGGCTACATTGCGTCGCCCTCTGGCCACAGAGATCCCACAGACCCAGAGACCAGAGGCCAGAGGCGACCTCTATACCCCGCTGCCCATTTGGGGCCGATTTCAGGGGGCAGCGGTTGTTTTTCCGGGGACCGAAAGGCGACACGCCTCCTTCAGAGAGAGACAGAGGTACAGAGGAGAGCCTCTGGCTTTCAATGTCCAATGTCACCCCCCCGTTCTCTCTCTCGGTATTCCATTCGACTAAAAGTGGAGGGAGGCAGTGCAGAAACGACGTCACGACAATGGGAACGCACAGATGAATGACGTCGCCGCTACTCAATGGGTGGGTGCAACGTGGTGACCCCGCCAGCCAGCCCCTGCAAAAAGCCCTTGCCGCGTCGGCCATGTGCGCCTGTCTCATGTCATGTCATGTCCGAGCTGCCGGGCCTTTGGCCTTTGGGCTGGACGAGATGAGATGGCGTGACACCCTATATCATCCCACTGACACTGTCGTGGTGACCGACAATGCGCAAGGCACGCAGGCAGCGTATGGCGCCTTTTGGCCGAAATTCCTATTGAGCTCTATTGAGGACCACCCAACCAGCTACAGCAGCCATTGGACCAACTTGGTCCTCTGCTGACGAGGACCGGCTTAGACACTGGATCCCGCGCTGCTGAAAGTGGTGGCCGGCGCCGAGAGCCACCGGCACGCTCTGCAACGTGCAATTCGTGGCGATTGCGGTACCTCGGGCCTCGTGTGCATATATACCCGCCCGCGTCCGAAACATCAAGGCGAGAGCGTTCATGATTTTCCTTCCATCGGGCTCTGAATCTCTAGATTAGGGAAACGGGCATGCAAGGCCCCGACAAGACTGTGGCCTGTGGCGAGAAGACCTATCGCCGCATGCTACCTGCCACTTGCCACCTGCCACTTGCCACTTGCAGTCGACAGCAGTACAGCCACAGCGAGCTCTGAACCCCCGCACTGCCACATTCTGCTGCGATCGCCACCGGCAACAAGGGACGTAGGACTAGGGCAAGGGTGAGGGACCGAAGAGGCCTGGGCTATGAGAGTCAGTCCACTACCACCACTTGCAGAACAACGACATGGACATGAGATGGACCGGGAGTGTGAACTCGGTGGAGTGGGGGGTTGCAATGGCGACGACCAGTTGAGCTGGGGCGTCATCGGGAATCAACGGTAACCAACTGCTTTTGGATTCAGCTAATCTGTCCTTGCCCCGAACGACGTAGCCAGAGTATGCTTCATTGGGCCATTGGGGAGGAGGGGACACGTGGGTTATGATACAGTACTACATGGCGGTACATGAGATTTGTGAGATTTGCCCAGAGTGGGTTGGGACTCCAGCCACTGCCTGCCACCTGGAGGGGCGGGGAAACATGCCACTCCGGGCCGACGTCACGTGACTGATATGTGCGCGCACTCACGATTAAATGCCGTGTTGTCTATCCCCTACGTGTTATTTCTTATCGGGGCGGGAGTATATGTATCACAATCCCATTCCGCCGCACGCGCCCGGGCCGGCTGATGTCTCTCTTGCCTTCCCTCTCGTCGCGCGCTCGGGCGCCGTGGTGGGCGGACGAGTCCTCGTTTGTTCGCTGGATGCTGGGTTACTGGAATTCCACAATCCCTGTGTCTCTCTCTCTGCCCACCTTTTCAGCCTCGGTATCGCGCGCACAGCAGCAGACAGGGAAGAGGTTGTCGAAAGACGAAGCAGAAGCAGAAGACGACGACGACGACGCGGAGGACAGAGTCTGCAAACCAGCAAGTGATAGCGTGTTGCATAAGCTTCGTTCGTGAGTACAGATTGGTCAGAGACGCGGCGACTCAGTCAGCAACCCGTGGGGTTGCCGAGACACAGGACAAGAGCGCACACACGGCCAACGCCGACCGGAACGACCGAGTCGACGGTGTGGGGGGGAGGGGAGGGGTTACTCGTCGTGTTCTGTGCAGGCCTTACCTGAGCGACTCCACCTGAAGCCCCGCGTCCTGAGGGCTGAGGCGCTCAAGAGCCCGAACCCGAAGTCGACGCGGAGAGAGACGAAGAAGGGGGAGAGAGGGGGAGTGTTCGGAGCAACGAAAGCGACAGCGAAGACCCCCGCCGGGCTGATCCCTTTCACCCAGATCTCACTCAACCACCACCACCACCCACCACCAAAGATTGGACCGACCACCCGAGGGAAAGCAAATATCCCACACACCCGCTCAAACCGCTGTTAGAAACCAGACACATTAGCAAAACCGACCATTGGGCGTTGAGAAATAATTACCATGTTGTAAGCACGACTATCCTGCACCCCATCCCTCTCCATCCCCATCCCCATCCCCTCCCCCTCCCCATCACCCATCCCCACTTCCCCACCGCCCTCGACCTTGCCCTTCCTATCTCCACTCTCCCAACAACGCTCTTCCCCCCCGTCTGGCGGTTCCCCGGCAATGTGGTATCTGACACTCAGCGCGGCAGCTTCCATCCCCGGATCGAGGCAAGGGTGCTTCAAGTAGGTGGCCATGTCGTGGTGGGCATTGCTGACGGAACAGGTGTGGTAACCGTGAGTGCTCTCCACATCTCATCTGCGCGTCGCGTGCACGCGACCACGACCACGACCACGGCCACACAACCGCCCATACACACACAGCGCGCACACACACACACACACACACACGACCTAGCCTTTACCTTTACTGACACCCATCTCCAGTCGGCCACATTGCCGAAAACTGCCAGTCGCCCGCGCGCCTATGCTACAACTGCAGGGAAGCAGGCCACGAGTCGACAAACTGCCCGCGCCCGCGCACCACCGACGGCAAGCAGTGCTACGCGTGCGGCGGCGTCGGACACGTCAAGGCCGACTGCCCCTCCTTGCGCGGCGCGCTCATGGGCGGCCTCGGCATGGGTGGCGGCATGGGCTCGGGCATGGGAATGGGAGGGGGTGGTGGTGGTGTTGGTGGTGGTGGCGGGCTGGGCGGCGGTGCTGGCGGCGGCGCGGGCATGGGCGGCCTCGGCGGCATGGGCGGCGGCATGGGCTTTGGCGGGGCACAGAAGTGCTACCAGTGCGGCCGCCCGGGCCACATTGCTCGCATGTGTCCCGCTGGAGGCCGCCCGCGCGGCGCGTTCGCGGCGGGCTTTGCTCGGCCCCGCGTATCCAACCCGGACGGCACCCCCGTCAAGTGCTAGTGAGTACGAGAAAGGTGTGGCAGCGGGGGAGACGGGGCAGAGGGCCGGCGAGGGGCCGGCGGGCAGTGGGCACGCGGACACCGTCGTCGGACCTGTTCGCGGGACACCAAGTGTGCGCGGGGCGGTCGTGCCACGGAGCGATCGGCCCGGCCACCATGTCGGTTTTGGTGTCTCACGCCGCGTTTCCTGCCCTCTTACACATCACATCGCTCGTATTGGGTGATGGCGATCAGCTTGGACCACAGGGCTGCGGCGCAGCCCCAACCCGCGGCACAGCGATGCGTTTGCGTTCGGTGATGCTGGACACTATCGCTCAAGAGCGGGCGTGTGCTCTGCACGCGTCTGCTCCGTGCTCCGTCCCTGGGGCTGTGGGGTCAACTGAGGCATGGAACCTGAAGGCTGCCATCCACATCCAGAGGAGAGGGGTCACACGAGTCCCACTTTACTGACTCATCGCAGCCGGTGCAACGGCGACAACCACCTGGCGCGCGACTGTCTCGCACCGCGGGACGACTCGGCGAAGAAGTGCTACAAGTGCAGCGAGACGGGCCACATTGCACGGTGAGCAGAGGCTGTGGCTGGCTGTGGCTGTCAAGGGCAGAGCGCGCAGATGGGAACCGCTTTTGTGACCATCTGGCGACTGTCCCGACATCCAGCTAGTCTCCTCGTCCCAAGCTGACTCGCTCCCCAGTGACTGCCCCGTGAACAACGACGACCTTCCGACCGCCGAGTAATATCGACTAGAGACCATCCATCTCCCCCTTCCCCCTCCCCCTCCCCTCCTCCTCGTTATTGGTATTGTAGACCGCATGAATCCTTGGGCCTTGGGCATAATGTGTGCTTGCCCTTCTTGTCATAACACAAAACTGCCACTGGCAGCTCAGCTTGCTGCAGCTGCTGCGTCCCGAGCTGGGTCCGAGACCGATCTGATTGCCGTCGGTGTGTGTCGGTTTTCTGCGCGCGCGCGCTGGAAATGAAACGTCCACCAGTCCGACCCCCCTCCGCGCTCCGCGTCCGCTCCGTCTGGTTCAGGCCCCCCTGTCCGACACACACCTCGGTGACACTGCCAGCGGGGCCAGCGTATCGCGTCTACGTCTATCGTCTGCAACCCCCTACACATCCCCAGAAACATGGGTCCCGACGCACGGACATGGCCGGCGTGGATCCAATAATGGGGAATTTGTGGCGGCCACACACGCGCCGAGGTCTCCCAGTCGGCCAGCCGTTCCGGACGTTGCGGTAACGGACTTGCTCCTTTCGTGCTCCTCCCCTGTTGCCGCTTTGGCGCTATGGTGACAAGTTGCGCATCTCGCTCCCCCGGCTCCGCGCCCACGAATTATAGCTGTTTACATTGGGGACATTTTTCCTCGCGGGACCGGTAAATCTCTTGCTCTTGCTCTGGCTCGCACGCACGCCCCTCCTTCTACCGCCACGGTGTCCGCCGTTTTCTTGCGGAATATCCCCCAGCCGCCAGCCTGCGGGATCCAGTGCTCAGTGCATCAGTCTGTCCGCTTGAGGTAGCCGGGTGGACGGAGGCACGGGAGGGCGGCGTGGAGAGAGGCGGCACACGACCGGGGCCGAGCCTGAGCCGCAGCCTCGGAACGACGGCGGGCGTCCCTCGGAACTCTGGCCACGCTCGGAATGGACGTATCCTGCCTTTGTCTGCACTACACACATGGCCACAGCGGCCGTGGCGATAAAAGTAGACTACTCGATACATTTTTTGTCTGTCTGGCGTGCAAAGACAGGAGCAAGGCCTTACTTAGACGCCGACATACGCCCTCACCCACTCGCCCAGCGTCTCGTCGACGCCGCGGCCGATGAAGACAATCTTGGGCCGGGGCTCAGCCCCACCCGCACCAGCACCGGCACCAGCACCAGCATTCGCAGTAGGATCCAACGTGCGTACCTCGAACAAGTCGGCCACACCTTGTATCACGCGCGCACTGCCGTCGGCGAGCACGGCGTACCCCTTCGTCCTGAGGATATCGGGCGTGGCGCCCTCCCACGCCTTGCCGCCGGGCAAGGTGGGCACGGTGCCGTTCCACAGGAGGCTCTCGAGGAACGCGTTCAGACGCTCAAACTTGTCTGTCGGGAGGGTGGGGAGGTGGACGGTGATGGTCGAGACGGTGTTGGGGCCCTTCATGCCGTGAGCGTGGGCGTGGGTGTGGGCATGGTCGTCCTCGGCGCAGCACGCCTCGGGCTCCGGGAGGGCAGCCACGGCCGGCGACGTGAACGCGCGCAGGTCGAAGAGTTCCGCAAGCCTCACGTTTCCGCGTACAGTGCGGTGGACCCGGAGCGTAGAGTTGACGTCCGCCACGGCCGCCGCGACGTTGTCGAGTTCTGCCGCGGGCACGAGGTCGGCCTTGTTGAGCAGAATGACGTCGGCGCACGCGACTTGCTTTTGGGCCTCGTTGGGAGCGCCGTCTTCGCGCTCTTCGGCCAGTTGCTGGGGGGTTAGGTTGACTGCTATGGCGTGGCTCGAAGACCTACCTTCAACACATTCCGCGAGTCGACCACACAAATGACGCTGTCGAGGACCAGGTCGCCCATCTCCTCGTTGGCCCAAAAGTCCTTGGCGATGGGTGCTGGAGAGTCAGTTCTGGTGTATAGAGTCATTCAGTGTCACCAGTCACTCACCAGGATCCGCCAGGCCAGTGAGCTCGACCACGACCCAGTCAATCTTGTCGCGCTGGGACGCAACCATGTCCTCAATTGCCGCGATGCCCATGTCCTTGACGCTGCAGCACAAACAGCCGTTGGGGAGGGCCAGTAGGGACGAGGAGGGAGCATTGGGGTCAGACGGGTTTGAGAGCTGAAGTGATTTGGCTAGGGTATGCGTATCAGCTGGGGTCTTTGCAGAGGGAGGCAACAGCGGTACCCACCTTCAATGTCTGTTGTGTCTCCAAAATCATTCATACAGACAGCGATGCGATATCCATGCTCGGCCGTGAGAATGTACCTGCAAGTTAGCAGGTCTAATGGCCCCATTTGTACACATACTCTAGCAATGTACTCTTGCCGGCGCCGAGGTATCCTGTCAGCAACGTAATGGGCACCTTTGGCCGCTCAAGCGGCCGGCCAGCCGCGTCAAAGTTGGTGTCGGCCACAAGCAGCCTGGAGCGAGTGTCAGTTCGTTCCAAAAGTAAACTGTAAGAAGAACTCACTGTGGCACGTCGTCGTCGTCCATCTGGAGCATTGTCAATGAGGAATGAGAGGATTGTGGGTTGGGAACATTGCTCGTAACGAAGTGTGGTTGTGGATCTTTGTCTTGGTGAGTGTGGGGCCCACTCGGGCGGAACTAAAACGGAGGCAAAAAGTCGGATGAACTCATGGCCCGCGATATCAGCGCGAGCGAGAGCCACCGACTTGCGAGTCGACAACATACATTGCACCATCGAGACAACAGCTGCGACACCATGAGGCCCACGCAGCGCCTTCTTCTCGGTATCCCGCGTACAGTGCGGTCGATTCTCGTCAACTCGGTCGCGGCCACTGCCAACGCTACTGCCTCGTCCTCCACCGCTGCGCTGCCGACCGCACCTGCTCCTCCTGCCGACGACGTCACTGTGCACGGCTGGGTCCAATCCGTTCGCGCGCACAAGAACGTCGCGTTTGCCGAGGTCGGTGATGGAAGCGGAGAGGAGATCCAGGCCGTCTTGAAGGGCAAGGGACGCGCCGAAGGGTGAGTCGTGTAGAGGCTGTTCATATGGTCGGTGGGACCACCGCAGCCAACTTGCACTGAACTCCCGCTGACATGCCCAGACTTTCTGCCGGTACCGCTGTCCGACTGACCGGTACGATCAAGCCATCCCGCGGCGCAGGCCAGGCTGTCGAGCTCGCCGTGTCCGAGTGCGAGGTCCTCGGACCATGTGACCCCGAAACGTATCCAGTCCAGAAGAAGGCGCTCCCTGCGGCCGTGCTGCGCGAGTACGCGCACCTGCGTTTCCGTACAGGATACACCACGTCGGCTATGCGTGTGCGAGACGCGCTGGCACGCGACTGGCATGATTGGCTCGAGGTGAGTGTTACGGGTTCCGAGGTGTAACTTAGTCGTGGCACCTCGCCCCACATCCCCGTGCCACTCTCGCGTAACAACTGCTAATATCCAGGACAACGAGTTTGTTCACATCCACACCCCGATCCTCACGTCGTCCGACTGCGAAGGCGCCGGCGAAGTCTTCACCGTTGCCCAGTCTCTTCCGGCCCCAGCTGCCCCCGTTACCACTCCGGCCACGCCTCCCCCACCACCACCGTTCTTCCCCCGTCCCGTCAACTTGACCGTCTCTGGCCAACTGCACCTCGAGGCCCCCACCCATGCCCTCGCACGCACGTACACGCTGTCGCCGTGTTTCCGCGCCGAGCCCTCGCAGACATCGCGTCACCTGGCCGAGTTTTACATGCTCGAGGCCGAAGTCGCGTTCGTGAGCTCCCTGCCGGAACTGTGTGATGTCGTCGAGGCCGGCGTGAGGGGCACCCTCGAGATGCTGCTGTACGGCGAGTCCCCGCGCTGGGTGCGTGCGCGGGCGGACATTGTGCGCATGGCGCAGCTCGCTGCGGCCGCGGCAGCTGAGAATGGACCCGAGGACGGCGAGCCCGCGCCCGCGGCTCCCTCCACTCCCGAGGAGGCCATGGAACACCTCTACACGGCCGCCAACGAGCCCTTTGCGCGCATCTCGTACACGGACGCCGTGGCAGTCTTGCAGACCGAGCACGCCGCAGCGCCATTCCTCATCGAGCCCAAGTGGGAGGACGGCCTCGCGAGCGAGCACGAAAAGTGGCTGGCGGGCGTGTACTTTGGTCGCCCGACGTTTGTCACAGACTACCCGGCGTTCCAAAAGCCCTTCTACATGCTCCCCTCGGACGCCACGTCGCAGCCTGTCGCGTCTACCCACCCTGCTCCGGGACCTACAGTCGCGGCGTTTGACCTCCTGTTCCCGGGCATTGGCGAGATGGCCGGCGGCTCGCTCCGCGAACACCGCCTGGACCACTTGACCGCCGCAATCGACAAGGCGGGGCTGCAGGCAGACGAGTATACCTGGTACACGGACCTGCGGCGCTTCGGATCCGTGCCCCACGGCGGATGGGGGATGGGCTGGGAGCGCTGGGTTATCTGGGTCACCCAGGCCGCCAACGTGAGGGACGTGGTCGCGTTCCCCCGCTGGGCGGGCAGCTGCCGTTTCTGAGCGAGCGCGCAAAGTCGCGGCGAGGCGGGGTCACGACTGGGGACTTCACCACTCTCATTAGATCTCATCCTACTAGCATAGACATGTGGTACTGTACGCTCCGTTGCAGATGTACACCTCCAAAGGGTCAACTGTGCATATCATCTAGATCATCTCCTCTACGGCCCGATCCGGGCAGCCTCTCTGCGCAACGAAGCGACATGTGTCGTGACCGGCACGCCGTGCGCCGTGCGCCGTGCGCCGCAAAGTGTGGCGCATAAGTGGACAAAAAAAATGGCCGCCGCGTGTCGTGGGGTTGGATATCCACGGCTGACAAAAGACGAGCACAACTGGGTGGCGCAGCCTGGCAGCTCCTGTCATGTACATACTACTGTACGTGCCTCGCTGTACTACTGCCCGCCGGCGCCAACGAAGCGCCAGAGGAAATGTGCTTGCCAGAAGGAAGAGATGGCAATACAAATGCAGCGGTACAGCGCCGGCCGGATGTTGGCCAGCCGGGACGAGACGAGACGAAATGAGCCTAGACGAGCGTAGATGAGGTAGGTCAAAAGAGGCGCCGTACAACCCTCGTGCCGTGCCGAGGCGTCTTGCGGCTGCCGGCTGGGCCTCTGGGCAGCTGTGGTTCTGTCCTGCCTGGTTGCCTTGTTCAGCGTAACAGAAAGAAACAAAGTTCAACACTAGAACCAGAGAACCGGTCGCGTCACGGTGGTAGGGCTGTGCAGGTACCTCTTATGTACCACAATGTACCCCTACCAGTGGGCCCCATGTCCTCGTCTCTTCTTTTGTCTTCGCTGCATGTTACCACGCACAGAGCCATACGCGGCCACTCGGCGGCCAGCACGAAAAGCCGAAAGCCGCAAATGTGGCCAGGCCAGTGAACAGTGCACTGCCAACATCTTTTCCACCTGCTCCATGCCACGATGACGCAGGCGACGCAGGTGACGCAAGGCGCACGGCGCCGATCATGAACCCCCCCACCTCACATTCCTGGCGCGCGCATCACACACACTCGGCCGCGACGCGGTGGGTCAGTAGCAGCCATCAGTAGCCATTAGTAAAGATCCTCTCCACGCGCCGATCCCATCTCGTACGAGACGAGCCTGTGGCCTGTGGGCTCGTTGGCACAGGTATATCTACATCCACATCAAATCTGGGGTCAGAGAGCTCTACCTATTTGCTGCGAGGCGCAGGCAGGTCCTGCGCGGCGGGCACCGGGGGGGAGGGGCTGTTGGATATAGTAATTAAAACAACACCGGCGCGCGCGCGCGCGCGAGAAACATGCCAGAGTCGGGGCAGCGAACAGTATCCGTATATTTCAGCGGGCGTAAAGGCGTGGGCTGAGTGAGAGATAGAAAGAGAGAGGAGAAAGGAAAGCAATTATTAATAGCACTTCACTTGGCCCTTTTTGTTTCTGTCTCTCACCGCGCATGTTTCATGCCCGCTGTAGAAACCGGGGTGTGGGTCGGCGGAGGGGAGGAGGAAAGGGGTGGGGATGTTGGCAGAAAAGAGATGGAGAGGGACGAGGACAGGTCTACTGGTCCTCGGCCTGGGCGGCACGCTGCTCGGCACGCTTCTTGGCGGCGGCAACGGCCTCCTCCGCCTCCTTCTGGTTGTCGATCCAGCGGAAGGTCGTAGGCGGGTACTTTGTTTGGCTGGCAGCCTCGGCGTCGGCGAACCAGAACACAAGTCCGGGAGCACTGTTAGGGAGATGTGGTTAGTAGCGAAAAACGAATCTCGGGGTGGCTCCGGAGGCGTCGAACACAAGGTACTCACGCGGGGCGCACGCGCGAGCAAGGGAGACCAGTCTCGGGCTCGTCCAGAACCGTGTGCAGCAGCTCGGCCTTTTCGGGGCCCGAGACAACGAAGACGGCGCGGTAGCAGTGGGTGAGGACAGGGATGCTGTGGGTGTGGGTCAGCATAGGGTGTACCGGAAATGGGAGCACAACCGTCCGTGCACACACGGATGGCCCCGGACAAGGTGACCACTCACGTCATGGTGATACGACGGGGGGGTCCGTTGGGGGCATCGTCGAGAGAAGTGACCCATGCGTCGCGCTCGGACAGCACCTCGGATCCTGGGAACAGCGAGCACGTCTCGCCGACGGAGCCCATACCGAGGAGCATGAGGTCAAAGGTAGGGTAGCGGGCGGCGTTGGCGGCGGCAAACTGGTTGACAAGCTGCTTCTCATAGTCGTCTGCCAGCTCCTCGAGGTCGTTGAGGTACTCGGTGTTGATCGTGTGAATCTGCTTGGGGGGGATTGGGACATGCTGGAGGAACGAGACGTAGTTGGAGTGGTAGTTTGAGTCCTCCGATTCGAGCGGCACTGCACGCTCGTCACAGAAGAAGATCTCCCTGAATACACGTCAGTGGGTCGCATCCTTTGTCCTCGTCATGTTCCCCGCCGTTGCCTTGCCACGCACCACTTGTCCCACTGCACGTTCTCCTGGCCGGCCAGGCCACGGAGGTTGGCCGCCAGCGAACCACCAGACAGCGCAAGCGTAAACTTGCCGCGCTTGTCGACGGCGTCGCGCTGCGCCTTGATCACAAAGTTGGCAAGCGAGTCTGTAGTCCCATGTTAGCACCATGTACCAAATCAAGTATGCGTAGGCTGCAGGGCAAAGGTGTATATCCCAGACGGCGCAGGTCAAGACGCCCGCGGCCGAGTGGAGGAAAAAAAAAACGACATTTACGTCGACGCTCCGACTCGGGTGGCCAGAGAAGCGCCGCGCGTGACGACACTGCGACGCCGTTGGTTGAGCCATACTCACCGACAAGGGTCTCATTGTCCTTGAACGAGTAGAAGACGGGAGGGGCGGGGGGTGGGGGAGGCATGGTGGACAAGAAAGAGGTGGGGGGGAGGGGATGTGGTGGTCTAACGGCGGCGAAGAGTGTTGCCGAGACCGGGTTGGATGGATGGAGTAGTGGTTGAGAGGGGGGCCAGAGAGAGAGGTTGGTGGGTGTGGGAAGGCGCGGAAGACGGTGTGCGGTGGGTGGTTGAGATAGCGTGCGGTCCAAAGGGTGACCGTGGGAGGGTGGCGCTGGGGTGAGGGACTCGTTCCGGGGTGGGTGAGTGGGTGAGGCGGGGGCGGTGGGTACGACAGCAACGGCGAGCGTGGGGCGAGTGGAGGGGGTAGTGGTGCGAGGGTCCCAGTGGATGTGGATGTGGAAGAATGAGTGAATGAGAGAGAGAGAGAGAGAGGAACAGACGAAAGAAGGAAGATGTGGGAGAGCATCATCGCCCACCTCTTCTTGGGTGGTGACGTCGAGGCCACACACCAGCGGGGGAAGGGTGACCACAGCACTGGGAACAGATTACCGCTTTGGGCAACATGACGACGGCTCCGTCACCCGCCCAGACCGTGGTCCAACACAAAGTCTGCCATTTCAGTCAACCACAAACCCATCGACCACCACAAAAACAACCACCACAACCACCACCACGCATATCCGACCATGGCTAACGGACAAATCATGTGGGGACGGTACGTATTTGTCTCGTGGATCCACCGTCTGGCACTGTTCCGTGCATGCACATGGCGACCATGCCTCGTTGCCGATACCGGCCAAGACCGCTCCAGGAGCACCTTGCCGTCTTCCTCCTGTCCACCTCGCTGAACACCCGCTGACTCGCTGCCCAGGTTCCTCGTCGCCTCGTCGCTTCGTAAGGCCAATGACATGGAATACAACTGACCCTTTAAGTTATGGGCGCGGCATACACATTGATGGCTAGTGAGCTACACGATCAATGTCGACCTTACATGAGCTGACCCTCAGCGACCACCCCTACCGAGGAGGAGTTTTACAACGTACGTCGCGGTCCAGGATGGGGTACTGCCTCTCGTCGCGGGATCCAAGACCCTGCCTTGACAATGTCGTGTTGCTGACCACCGCTTCCTTCTCCTCGCTCGATCCATCGCGCCTTCCCTCCGGCATCTTCATCTCTCATGTCCAACATTCCCGTGGTATTCACATCTACAGCGTCTCTCGCCCGACCTCAAGGCCAAGGTCGACGCCGTCCGTGCCCAGCGCGCGGGCATGAGCCAGCCTGTCAAGGAGGCCATCCAGGTGTGTACCCGCCGTACCGCACCCGCACCCGCACACGTCCTCGCTGCGTTCCATCTGGGGCGCGAGTGTCCTGCTGCATGTGGGCAAAAACAACAGCAGGAAACATGACCCGCCCCCATGATGCGAAAGCACGGAACGGACCTACCAGTTGCAGCTACCTGTTCCACGCGCTCGGAATCGCGCAGACCCGTACACATGCTGACGAAAACCGCAGTCTGCTGGCGACGACGAGCGCGTCGTGTGGGCCGACGACCTCAAGAAGGCAAAGTAGAGGCGCACACCGTCTTCCTTCCCTCCCTCCCCCCTCCCCCCTCCCATACCACTGTACAGTTTAGACCTCTCCCCCTGTTCCCCGTCTTGGCACTCACCTATCGCAATCCATACATCACACACACTACTCGAGAGATCCCGGGACACATGCACGCACTTTTGCATTGTAGCTGTTTGGGAGGTGGGAGGTGGGAAGATGGGAGATGGGACGTGGGCGCGCGGTGCAGAGCGCGTTTGGTTCCAACGAAACGGCGCGGGTTGGTCGAATAGGAGAAACAGAGCAGTGTGACTGGCCATGACTGGGCCACAAGAGTGGCAGCCGCCAGCGGACTACATGGGAGATCATGTGAGACCAGACCTGCGGCACTCCCATGTAGCAATTGCCACAGGGTCGCAGGATCTACGGCCTCCCAGTGAATGATGTCAATGTGTCTCAGACCTCCAGTCCTGGGGTTCCGAGGCCCACCCACGGTTCACACCGTCGTTCACACCATCGACGCTGACGCTTCTAGTGACAAAATGCATACTATGATGTTGGGGATTCGATGGCTGGTGGTGATACACAGTACAAAAGGCAAGGGGCAAGGTGAAGGAAGGAGGTGTGGTCGGTGGGTGGTTTTTTAAAACTAAAGTGTCTGTAACCTGGAGCCAACAAGGGACCACCACCATCTGTTTTGCGGACGCAGATCCAAGGACGGCAGCGAGACTGAATAGGTGGGAAGCGCTGGGAGATACCGGAGGCGGACTCGATCAGTTCAGTCGACACAAAAACGGGTGGCAAGCGGTGGTCTATGGCCGGTAGTAGAGACGGTCTCTCTGGTACTGGCTTGGCCGCGGTGGGGTTGCGGTTGGCTTAAAAGAAGATCGGACGGGGACAAGGCTGGTCGCCTGCTTTGCACACTGCGAAACGCGAGTCGACGCGGCCCTTCTCCTCCTGCGGGGCATGTCAGTTGAGCGGCTCGGGTGTAACGCGTTCGTGAGCTGCCTGTCGTCTTGGACCGACCCACACTTACCTCGGTCAAGGGCCCGCACACGTCCGGGTGGCAGGGAAAGTATTCTCCATTAACGCGGGTGTATGCTGTCTCGTACAGCCTCTGGAGACGAGCTGCCAGGGCGGGGTTGGACGGCGCGCAGACTGTACTTGTCAGTTGCGCTCCAGGTTGACTCCACTCACTGTCCGTGACTTGCTTGGCCCACATAAAGTACGCCTGGATACGGCGCACGCCCCACCCGACCGGCGGGGATCGGCGGATACTCTCGAGGTTATGCAGCTTGCTGCAAACGTGTGTCAACAGGCATGGCAGATGACGAATTTCCCACGGGGGCCAAGCCACCACTCACTCTGCAAGCTTGACCTGCTGCGCCTCGGGACTCTTGAGCGGGGCCGTACGCAGCTGCTCGAGCTTGCGCTCGGGGCCAGCCAGCTCGACATTGTCCGTACATTCAGCAACGATCGTGGCCACCTTGACGCCAAAGGCGTGTGCAATCTCCTCTGCCCATTGTGTCAGTGATACAGGTCCACCAGGCGGGAGGGCCGCGGCCTGTGTGTAGCGACGATGGGCGCCTGTACACGTGCAAAACTTACCAACAGTGGTGTGCGTGTCCTCGACAGTGTCATGGAGCACGGCAGCTTGGAGAATAGCAATGTCCATCACGCCTGCCGATGACAGAATGTTGGCGACTCCCTGCTTTGTCAGTTACATTCCAAGACCGATATGAGCGGCTCAACTGACAATGGGGTGGTTGATGTATGGGGTCTGGTCGAGGTCCTTGCGTCGCTGGCATTGGTGTTTCTGGCCCAGTCAGCAACTCAGCAACAACGAGGAATGATGGCACGGGCAAGAACGAGCCAGGCCGCCGCGGTCACCCCCGCGTACAATGCACAGAGGCAAGAGGCTAGCGTTCCGGTGGCGCTGGCAGTCACCCAGTGTGTGTCTCGCCGGCACACTGGCCACTCACCCAGGCAGCAAAGTCGACCGTGCGCAGGAGGAGAGAGAGCGCGCCCTCGCCGTCGTGCGGGCAAGCGCAGTGGACACCGTGAGCCGGAGGCGGGATGGGGGACGGTGTCATGGGCGCCGCGGGTGGGGTGACTGGCGCGGCGAGCATGTCGCTGCCGCTGTCTGACTCGGGCGGCGGCGTGTTCATCGCAGTCACGGTGACAGAGGCTGATATGGAGGAGCGTATGGTGATGGGACCGTAGCAGGGTACGGAGAGGGATCGATGAGGACGAAGGGTGGAGGAGGAGGAGGAGGAAGCGTTGCTCGCGTGAGGTGCGGCACCGGGGTGTGGGGAAGCGGTTGGGCGGCGCGGCTTGGAGTCGGGTAGCGAGTGTGATGTGCGGTGGAGGTTAGATAACGGTGCCGACGAGTAGTGGGAGAATGGACGACGGGAGGATGAGAGTGATGAGGATGGTGAGGATGAGGACGATGCGGAGAGCCGCCGCAGTGTGCGGCCGACGACGGCGGACAGAGTCAATGCTGAGGATCCCGATGATGGCGCCGCGGGTGGGGCGCGTCGGGGGGCTTGATGCGGTGAGACGCAGGTCGAGAGGGTGTGGGTGACGGGGGCTTGGCTTGGGCTGCGCTTGGGGGAGTACAGGCGAGATGGGGTGGGGGTTGCGAGATGGCGTATGGGGCAAACGAGGGCAAGACGTCTCGGTTGAGCAGATGTGCAAACGCAGAAGGACCCATAGGATATGGTGACTGTCTCATTCATTCATCCACATTCAGTTGTGCAAAACGAGAGTACCCATCCGCTGCTGACACACGGCTCTCATGCTGTACAGCTATGGTGTGATGCGCGCCCACCCGCCCGCTACTCCGCCCTACCTCCTCCTCCGCTCTGCTCGGCGGGAAGGCTCTTGGCAGCCGCCGCGCACCTTGGGTACATACGCGTGTGGCGCGTATGGCCTGCTTGGGGGGACGAACTCTTGCACCCCCCGGGTCGCAATCGGATAGAATCGGACGTCTCGGGTTGGCCGACACGGGCGCCAAATGGGGGGCCGACATTGTCACCTTATCACCTTCATTACACCTGCAGGGGTCGGTGGGCCGCAGTCTTCCAGTAGGATGCAATGTCGGTGGGATGGCTCTCAGCGCAGGCCTGTTCACTGTACCACTGTCCTGGCTCGAAAGGTATCGAGCAAGTGGATGACCCACTCACTGCACCACACTGTTCGAGGCCTGAGGGTTTGGTGCGCGCGGCGCCACTCATGCCACTCTGGCGCTGTGGAGATCTGCAGACAACGGGACACGAATGCCTACAGATCCAGAGGCACAATGTTCACCTTGTCGATGGGAGGTGATGAAGACTCACGGTCGTATCGAACTTGGAGTCATTGGCGTGCTACGAGATGAACATGACAATGGTCTTGGCTGTTGCCTTTACGTTTTTGGCAGACGCTGACACGTAAAAGTAAGCGTTGCAGTGATTCTGTGGTCAGTGGTGGTTCAGTCGCCTCGCGGGGCCAGAACCCAAGTGCCACACGACCGACAACTACCGTTACACATTCACCGCACAATCTTTTCAGTCCATCACTCTCTGGCCCCAGTAAGCTTGTCTTCCTGTCCTTCATTACTACCTTCTTCACTATGTAGCAATGGCGAGGGGCATGTGGTCATGTGTACATGTTGCAGGACGGATGGAAAATACTGGGCCGAGGACACGTGCTTTGCTTTCAAACAGCACGTAGAGAGCATGGGTCCGTAAATTCTGCTAACCACACCGACCTGGTAGTGCTGGTAGTGTGAATTTATGGGAGAAACATAAGAAGATCGGTCATGTCGACTGTGGTAAGGCATCCACAAGGCAATGTGAAATGACTACCGTTGAGAATAATAATAAAAAAGACCTAGCTGAGAATGATATGTTGATATCCAGTGAGGCCGAAGAGATACAGTCGTGGAAGGATGCGGGCTGTGGGAGGCTGGGAGTCTGAGCGTAGTGGATGTGCAAGCGATGCACTCTATACTCAACGCCGAGAGAGAGAGAGAGAGAGAGAAAGAGAAAGAGAGAGAGAGACATCGGGCGAGAAATTGTGATAAATATTTCATGGAAACCACCCACCGGCCACCGGTCACGCATTAGCACTGATTCCATTGACAACTAAGGCAACCCACAGGCAACAGGAGAGCCGCCACGGCCACTCACACAGTCATGTACAGTACTGTCGACTCCATAGACAACCGGCGTTTAAAAGCAGGCACCTCCAAGCGACATGTAAGCCCTCCTGAGCACAAGTGTGGCATTGTTGTAACGCGTCTATCGACAACTCTCTCCCCTGCAGCGTACCCTTCTACTGATCAAGGGATCTGAGCAACATGCCTGGCGGTATCGTGTAAGCGGAGTCCAACAACTCACTTGTCGACTGCACCACACGACTGTCGCACCACTGCCCTCAAGGTCCATCATCACACCACGTTACACTTTGCAACAGGGTTGGGTTTATAACAAATCGTGTCAGTTCCAACCAGGGCCAGCCAGCCATGGCCAGGCATGGTTCTCTTAATATACGCGCCTCCAGCTTTCCAACCTTGTGGAAGTAACTCGTCATGGCACAAGCAAGCTGCTCGTCGCGTTTGCTTTGCCCTCTTGATAAGCCAGTGCCGCCAGCGGCCCCACGGTGGCCCCGCGGCCGACGCGGCCCAGCCGCGATTTGAGATCTCGCATTGCGTCAGCAGGCTCGTCACCAAGCCACACACTACTGTACTGTGCATGCACGACTGCACAGGGGCTCTGCAGTGTGCTGTACAAGCAAACCCAAGGCCGATTGCTTTGACCGGGCTTCCGGCCTTGTTTCATCCGGCCACACTCCTCGATCGGAAGTAGCAGAACGTAAGGTGGGCCTCGTCCGTCGACGTGCGCGTCCGAGATGGAATGGTCGATGGAAGGCTGCGGGACTTTTTTTCGTTGTCACGGTGCGTTCCGTGCCCACTTGGTGCGCATTAACCCATTCTGGCTGTGGTGCCAAGTCAGCAGACAAGTGACTGTTAGCGAATTAGTGTCCCGGTGGCCAGTGGCCAGTGGATCTGGGGCCGGGTGGTCCGGGAGGAGGGGACAGAGTTGAATCTGTGATCTGTGTCGTGCAAGAGTGAGTGAGATCGAGACGGTGTGTGATGGCGAGCACGGCCACGGTGGTGGCAGAAGCACTTGTTGCACCAGCACCAGAGGCCACAGGTTGAGCGACCCTCCAGGCGTCACCTATTCATGCATGCATATGCACACGGGTAAACCAGAGCGTGTGCGGGGTGGGGTGGGTCTGTGGGTGAGCCGTTCCCCGCCAGCGAATGGTGGGTGCCGGAAAAGGAAGCGTCCAGCGCCATCGTACCAGCCAGGGGCTCTAGGGGCCGCCCAGCTGCAGCGCGCACACTTTATCGCGCCACGCACCACCACCACACACGTCTCTTTGCCGTTTGCCAACCAACTTTGAATCCAAACATCACAACAATGTCCGACGTCAAGGTGTTCACCCTCGAGGACCTCCAGGCCCACAAGTCCCGCGAGGACCTCTACCTCCTCATCAGCGGCAAGGTCTACGACGCTACCCAGTTTTTGGACGAGGTGGGTACCCACACGCTCTCTCTCCCTCCCTCGCTCGACGACATTACACGCCGCACATCTTTGCCTGCTTTTTTTTTCGGCAGCGACGCGGGCGGGCGTCCGAGCGCGCTTAGGGCACAGCGGTGGTTGGGGTCATCGGGAATGGCCGCACTGCGCGAGGGCCATTGTTGCGTGGCTCCTCGCCATCCGAGCCGTCCTGCACACGACTCGTGCGCGGAGGTTGTATGCAGCACACCCCGCGGCACGTCACTGTTCCCACCAGGCCCGAGACTCTGGCCTGGTGCCGAGCACGCCAAATCTCCCGTCCTCCCCCCCCCCCCGAGCACCCCTCCGATCTCCCCATGGACACCCACTGACATGCACCACAGCACCCCGGTGGCGACGAGGTCCTTCTCGAGGAGGCTGGTGAGTACATCTGACTGACACCTGGCACGTCGGGAGCTCGAGCTGGTGCGGCATCGGGCTCGGCGTACACCGTACACCGTCACCATGCCTCCGGCCGCCCAGCAGCTCCTTGACAACGCCGCACCGTGGACACCTAGCTGACTCGTCATCCAGGCCGTGACGGCACCGAGGCCTTTGAGGATGTCGGCCACTCGGACGAGGCCCGCGACATGCTCGTCAAGATGTTCGTTGGCAACTTTGACGGTCCCGTGAGTGTTGTGTAAACCGCCGGCAATGGTGTCGGGTGGGATTATCCGGCCAACGCAAGGCCCACCCTCACCGCCTCGGCCACGGTCATGCGCGTGTTGTTACTCTGCTGACGCCGTTCTGCAGACCAAGTCGTCGGCCAAGGCCTCGGCTGGTGGTTCGACCACCACTTCGTCTTCGTCGGGCACCAACCCGTGAGTATAGCACCTTGTCTTCAGCGACGGCTCGTCTAACTGCCTGCAGCCTCCTCTTCGTCGTCCTTGCCGGCGTCGGCGCCTTCCTTGCCTGGCGCCTCTTCCTCGCTTAAGCGTTGTATAGCGTCTATACCCTCTCTCCGTCCCTTTTCTTCTAGACTGCCATGCATCGGCTAAGGCGTGGCTCACTATACGTGGCTCACTATATCTCCCCCCACTAACCCCTCTGTCTCTCTCTCGCTGTACGCCTCACCGTCCAAGCTACCTTGTGCTACCTACACTACACCCTCCCATCTCTACCACTTGCCATACGGCCCACCGGGGCGCGAATTCACGCGCTGGATAATCTCGTCGGCGGTGCCCATACCCCTACCGCTTCCCTCGTGCTCGAGCGCAAACAGCACGTCCACGGCCGTGAGAGCTGTATCGTCGCGGCCCTTCTTGTCGCCGGCCGTTTCAATGTCCACCTGGCGGCGATGGGGGCCCGTGACGGAGCGTTTGGGACGCTTGGGCGGACGCGGGGCCTCCTCGGCTGGGGCCGCCGCCGCGGCAGAACCATCGCCGGCACCATCGCCAGCACCACTTTCCTCCTTCTGCTCGTCCTCCTCCCCACCCTTCTTCCGCTTGCCAGACAGCAGGCTCGAGACTTGAGGCCGGAACGCGCCGCTCATCGCGCCCGTCTCCCATGCGTATCGCTTTCGTCCACCTGCCGCCATCATGGCCGTCGCGTTTGTCATCTTGGCCTGCATGTCGGCCGACACGTTGCTCGCGGCCTTTTTGCCCTTGCCAGACTTCTTGGCGACTGGCGCGGCACCAAACGTCGGCGCGGACTGGAATGTCGGCTCCTTGGGCTTGGCTGGTGCGGGCGAAGTTGTCGGGCCGTCCGACTCGCTCGCTGGCTCGCCGCTCGCCGCCGCCGCCGCTGGTGCCTCTGCTGCTGGCGGTGGGCTGCCTCCATCTCGCTCGCGTTCCCTCTCCCTCTGGACGGCCTCGGCACGCGCCATCTCGGTCTCGCGCGCGTTTCGCTCCGTCCGCGCAACGCGGTGCGCCTTGTTCTCGTCGCGGTTCGCGTTCGCCAGCGCGGCCATCACCGCGTGCGGGTCCGACGTGATCTTCTGGCTCCACAGGGGCTTGGCCGGCTTGGATCCCGACGCCTTGGACATTGGCGGCTTGTGCGCGTGCGTCGACGAGACGCGGTGGTGCTGCGCTCTGGCAGCAGAGGAGAGAAGCGCGCGCACGCGAATCTCAGCAGCGAGCGCGAGGTATCGCATGGCCTCGTCGTCAACCGTCATTCCGTGCTGTTGAGCTTTAAAACGATGGTCAGCGTTCGTTTCTTATGTAGCAACGAGGTTTCACGTACCGATCTGATTCAGACGCGCACGGAGAACGGGCTCTCCAAACAGGTCCGTTTGTCGCGCACGGCTGGCATTGCCAGCAAAGCGAACGTTGCCAACGGCACTGCGCGCAAACGCGCGCCGTGCGGCCTCCTCTTCGGCCCTCAGGTCAATGCCCTGTCCGCGACCCATTGGTAACCGCGCAGCTGCACTTCCGGCGGGAGCAGCCGAGCTTGGAGCCGGCGTAGGAGTTGCAGTCGCTGGTGTAGCTGGCGGCGCGGGGGACGCAGCAGCTGGGGTCACAGCGGCGGGGGTTGGAGCTTGCGCAGCTGGTGGCGCCGCGACTGGGACAGGCGCCGGGAGAGGTGAGGGTGCAGGTGCTGGTGCTGGAGCAACGGGAATAGTCACTGGGGCAGCGACGGGGATGGCCACGGGGGCAGCGACGGGGATGGCCATTGGGGCAGCAACGGGAACAGCCACTGGAGCAGCGACTGGAGCAGCAACAGGGGCAGCAACAGGAGCAGCAACAGGCGCAGCAACAGGCATAGCTGCTTGGGGAGCAGTCATCGCGACGGTGGGCGTAATGACTGTCGGGGTGACGACCGCTGCTGGTGTCGGAGGAGTCACAACCGCTTCCTATGTCAGCACACAGTTTCCTTGCCACCTCGCATCAACAACGCACGCTTCACGTCCTCGCCATGCGTCGACTTGATCGTCTTCTGCGGTGGCATCCCCACCGCGCGATCCGGCGACAGCTCTCGTTTACCTGCACAAAAACGTCAGAGAGGATGGTTTGGGGTCTCGTGGAGCAGTGACGAACCATTCTGGTTGACAGTCGGCGAGGGCAAGGGAACCGCGACTGGTGGTTGTGGCCTTGGGGCCAGGCTGAGCGGGTTGATGCTACCCTGGGGCGCGGCCAGCGCGCTTGGGGCGACGACACCGTTGGACATGATGATCGGTTTCTGGTCGACGCCGTTGCTGGCCGCCTGGGCGGCGAGGATGCGCGCTTGGAGCTGGGCGGCCGCGGCTGGGGTAAGGGTGGTGGGTGCTGTCGGTGCCGGCGCGCCGTTTGCCTGTGCAACCGTGCCGGGAGGCAGTGCTGGGCGAGGGGGAGCGTCGGTGCCAACAGTTGGCCACTGGGCGCTCATTTCCTGGGGGAATGGGGACACGCGCCGATGTTATTGACCTTTGTCGTGTGCAGGAAGTGTGACGAGGAAAGCGTGTTGCTTGCACGAGACGAGCGATCAACCATGGGTGGCAATGCCCGGTTGCGGCGGTTGCGCGGTTGCGTGGGACGCGTGGCTAGGCGTGCGCTGAAAATACCAACTAGGCGTGCGTCGATGGGTGACCCTTGCGGCCTGTTGTGTTTTGCCATTTCAGTGTGATTTGCCTCCGCGCCTCTGCGTTCATGGCGCGCCCAGACGCGCGACCTCTGTGCCATAATCCTGTCATCCCCCCCAACAACCCTCCGTCACCAGTCTCTCCACCACTCCTTCCCACTCCCTTCCATCCCTCCCATCCCACACTCGTTCCCCTCACTGCACGTATCCGCACGTGCATCCCCCATCATGGTGAGCTCGCGCCGCGTCTCAGCCAGCACCCACCGACACGGCTGGCGCGCACAGTGGCAGAAACATTAAAGCTTACCATCCGTCCCTCTCTTTCCTCTCGGTGGCGCCTTGCTTAGAACCCGCTCCTTGCGGCGGCGAACGCGGCCGGTAACGTCGACGATGACAAGCTCTCCGACTATGTCCCCGACAGCCGTGACCTGTCAATGTCGCGTGCGGTGAGTGCGCCCTTCCGCGGTCCTTCGCGCCGCGTCTGAATGACACCGTCCCACTGCCACATGGATGTGGATGGCCGGGTTGGACGCTCCGCGCGAACATGAGCACCTCTCTGGCACATCCACATGGGTCTGCTAGTGGATCCAGGTCACCTTTGACGTGTTTGGATGGCTGACACTGGTTCTTTTTATCACCAGGCATCGGCAACTGGCTCGGACGTGCACCACATCAACACCCGCCCCCAGACTCCGGTGTCCGATGAGGAGGACGGCGAGGACGAGCTTGGTTCTGACGAGGACTTTGACGAGGATGCCATTGCTGGCGGCTCGGTGAGTCGTGGGAAAATGACGTTTGGTGGCAACAAAACTGACGCGCCCTGTTACAGACCAAGATGACCGCTTCCGCCAAGCGCCGCGCCGATGCCGCAACCAGCCGCAAGGCTGCCACTGAGGCTCGCAAGCACCAGATTGGAGAGATTAGCAAGAAGAGGAACGCAATTGAGGAGGCCAAGGTTGGTGCACGTGTACTGAATGGCTCACTGACGGTCGTTTCTAGCTCGCCGACTCGATGAAGCGCTTCAACTACCTTCTTGGCCAGACTGAGCTGTTCCAGCACTTTATTGACCTCAAGGTGGGGTTCAAGCGGGCCATACGTGTTGCTGACTCTTAGCGCCAAAGGGAGCCCGAATTTGCGGCCATGATCGATGCCCAGCTCGCCACCACCACGGCCAAGGGCAAGAAGAAGGCAGCGTAAGTTGACCCTCAGCTGCTGTGGCTAACTTTCAGTGACAACCGTCACCGCAAGTCGGAGAAAGAGGAGGATGAGGAGCTGCTCAAGGACGAGGAGGCTGAGGATGAGCCGTTTGTTTTCGAGGAGAGCCCACCATGTGAGTTACTCGACGCCTGCCGTCTGCGGTCCTGACACGCACAGACGTTAAGGGAGGCAAGATGAGAGATTACCAGGTCCAGGGTCTCAACTGGATGGTGTCGCTGCATCACAACGGTATCAACGGGATTCTTGCAGACGAAATGGTGGGTGCAGCGCGTGTGCATCAGTGCTAACCCCGGCAGGGTCTTGGAAAGACGCTCCAGACCATCTCCTTCCTCGGCTACCTCAAGTTCCACCGCGGAACCGCTGGCCCTCACCTCATCGTCGTCCCCAAGTCGACTCTTGACAACTGGGCGCGTGAGGTGAACCGCTGGGTTCCCGGCTTCCGTGTTCTTATTCTCCAGGGCACCAAGGAGGAGCGTGCCGAGCTCATCAGCCAAAAGATCCTCACCCAGCAGTTTGACGTGCTCATCACGTCGTACGAGATGTGTTTGCGTGAAAAGTCGACCCTCAAAAAGTTCTCTTGGGAGTACATTATCATCGACGAGGCCCACCGTATCAAGAACGTCGACTCGCTTCTGAGCCAGATCATTCGCACGTTTGTCTCGCGTGGTCGCCTTCTCATTACCGGTACCCCTCTGCAGAACAACCTCCACGAGCTCTGGGCCCTCCTCAACTTTATTCTCCCCGATGTCTTTTCGTCTAGCGAGGACTTTGACGCCTGGTTCAAGTCCAAGGAGAGCGATGAGCCCGACGCGATTGTCAAGCAGCTGCACAAGGTGCTCCGTCCCTTCCTCCTCCGTCGTGTCAAGGCCGACGTCGAGCACTCGCTTCTGCCCAAGAAGGAGATCAACCTGTACGTCGGCATGACCGACATGCAGCGCAAGTGGTACCGCATGCTCCTGGAGAAGGACATTGACGCCGTCAACGGCGCCTCGGGCAAGAAGGAGGGTAAGACTCGTCTCCTCAACATTGTCATGCAGCTGCGCAAGTGCTGCAACCACCCGTACCTCTTTGACGGTGCCGAGCCTGGACCCCCTTACACCACGGACGAGCACCTCATCGACAATGCAGGCAAGATGTTGATCCTCGACAAGCTCCTCAAGTCGATGAAGGCCAAGGGCTCGCGCGTTCTCATCTTCTCGCAAATGAGTCGTGTTCTCGACATTCTCGAGGACTACTGCCAGTTCAGGCAGTACAACTACTGCCGTATCGATGGTAACACGTCCCACGATGACCGTATCACTGCGATTGACGACTACAACGCGCCCGACAGTGAAAAGTTCATCTTCCTCCTTACCACGCGTGCCGGTGGTCTTGGTATCAACCTTGTCACTGCCGACATTGTCGTCCTGTTCGACTCGGACTGGAACCCTCAGGCCGACTTGCAGGCCATGGACCGTGCCCACCGTATCGGCCAGACCAAGCAGGTCTACGTCTTCCGTTTCATTACGCAGGACGCCGTCGAGGAGCGCATCTTGGAGCGCGCTACGCAAAAGTTGAAGCTCGACCAGCTCGTCATCCAGGAAGGTCGTGCTCAGCAAAACAGCAAAGTCGGTTCCAACAAGGACGAGCTCCTTGACATGATTCAGCACGGTGCCGAGAAGATTATCAACAGCTCTGCCAACATGATGATCGACGACGACATTGAAGAGATTATCCGCAAGGGCGAATCCAAGACCAAGGAGCTCAACTCCAAGTATGCTGGTCTCGACCTCGACGCGCTCAACAGCTTCCGCTCTGAGAGTCTCATCAACACTTGGGAGGGCGAGGACTTTGCCCACAAGCGCAAGAGCATGATCTGGATTGAGCCTGCGAAGCGTGAGCGCAAGGGCAACTACTCGATCGACCAGTACTACCGTGACAACATGAAGACCACCGTGTCCAAGCCCGACAAGCCCAAGGTGCCCCGTCCCCCCAAGCAGGTCCACATCAACGACTTCCAGTTCTTCCCTCCTCGCCTTGTCGAGCTCCAGAACCGCGAGTACGACGCCCACCTCAAGGCTCAAAACTACACTGTCCCGGCGCGCGAGCCCGAGGACGGTGAGACTGCCGAGGAGGTCGAGGCGGACCGCAAGGAGGAGCAGGAGCGTATCAACAACTCGGTGCCCCTCACCGAGGAGGAGACTGCCGAGAAGGAGGACCTCGCCGAGGACGGCTTTGGCGACTGGCAGCGTCGTCACTTCCACAACTTTATCAGGGCCATGGAACGTTACGGTCGCGAGGCCCTTGACAAGGTCGCGCAGGAGGTCACCGACAAGACCGAGGAGGACGTTCGCGCATACGCTGCCGTCTTCCTGGAGCGCTACACCGAGATCAAGGACGGCGAAAAGTACATGGACCGTGTGCGCTCGGGCGAGGAGAAGCTGCGCGAGCAGGCCGACAAGATTACCGCCTTGCACAAAAAGGTCAAGGGCTACAACTACCCCATGCAGGAGCTCAAGCTCCAGTACGGCCAGAACAAGGGCAAGTCGTACTCTGACGAAGAGGACCGCTTCCTCCTTGTCCGCATGCACCACCACGGCATCGACCGCGACGACTGCTACGAGCTCATCAAGCGCGACGTGGGCGAGTGGCCCCTCTTCCGCTTTGACTGGTTCTTCAAGTCACGCACGCCCGAAGAGCTCCGCCGCCGTGGCGCGACCCTGCTCCTGTGCATCATGAAGGACTTCAAGGACGAAGAGGACAAGAAGCCCAAGGGCGGCAAGAAGCGTGCCTTTGACGACCTCAAGTCGGGCGGCGCGTCGCGCGACACCACCCCAAGCACCGTGGGCGACAAGAAGGGTGGGTTTAGTTTAACAGTCCGTCATGCTAGAGTCCACCAACGCTAACCCACATCGCAGCGAAGAAGGCTAAGAAGTAGACGGGGCTCGAGCCAATGATGTACGGCCCGGTGCGCGTCAGTCTCCTGTCAGTGTTCGGCCACCTTGTATTCTCTAGTTTTTCCTTTATTCCCTTGAGATCTTCCCAGCATGCACATAGAGTGCAGTTCGTTACGGGCGGATGGGCCGGGCCGGGCCGCCCATGGAGCGTGAGTGAGGGAAGCAAGCAGTGCACAGGACGAGGGCATGGTTAGTTGTTGCATGGCAGCGTACGAGTGTGCGGTGGCATGATCCGACGTTGCATGAGGACAGGACATCAAGAGTGTGAAGCGAATGAAAGGTATGGAAGGAAACGACGGGGGTCAAGCACGTGTATGTACATGGAATTGTGCTGGGTGGACGGACACGCGACGGTGGGGGGTGATTGGGTGGGGGAGGCATTACATGATATGGAAAAGAGTGGAAGCAAAAGGTTGGAGAGAGAAGGCGAGCGAGAGGGAGAGACTAGTTTGTCGAGTTGCAAAAGGCGTTGTTGTTGTTGTTGTTGTCATGAAGGGGGAACGAGTCGACGTGGAGGAGTACACGTGGACGGGGTATCGGGGGGACAAGGGCACGTCGTGACAAGGAACAAGCAGTCGAAAGACGGGGAGAGGGAATCGAGGACGTTTTTATTGTATGGTTGTATGAGGGGTATCTTGAGAGTTTAATGGGTGAGCGTCTCGCAACGCTCGACGACGGTCTGGTAGATGAACTTGAACGACCAGACCGAACCCCGGAGTCGCTTGATGCTGAGCAGGTAGAGACCGCTAAGGTTCTTGATGCGGCACAGGTCGACCACAAACTTGACCTCGTCACCGTTGTCAATCGAGTGCTCGCCGTACAGGGGCTCGTTCACAGGGCCGAGGACGGGGGAAGGAGTCTGGCCCGGGGTGGGAGTGGTTGCGGTCGAGGTGAGCAGGTCGCTCTCGCTACGAGCAATGGCTGCCGAGTGCTGCGACGAGTACGACGAGCCGCGACGCAGGAGCATGCCCTTGAGGCTCGAGATACCGCCAGCCGAGGCAGTGGACGGGAGGGGCAAGCCGCGGCCGTCGGTCTTGTTGGCCGAAGCAGAGCCCATGAGGGAAAGACCAGTGGTGGGGCCAGCCTTGCGGCGGCGAGCGCGAGTGCAGCGAAGGCGGTATTCACCCTCCTGCTTGACGTCCATGCCCATCTCGTGAAGAACGCGGACAACCTCGGCCATGATCTCGGGAGGAGGGCGCGAGCTGAGCGCCGACTGGTCCACAAGCCCAGTGTGCACGCGAAGCTTGCTCTCCTCGGCCGAGACGCCAGCAGTGTCCCAGCGACGGGTGCCGGCAGCAAGGGTGAGAGGCGAGACCAAGGCAGTGGCTGCGTTCGAAGAAGGCGACGACGACAGGGGCACTTGGGCGTGGGGCGTACGCTGCGACTTGGAGCGCGTCGGGACAGCAACACGCTCAGGAACGCGAAGCTTGGTGTCGACGTTTGCCTTGCTGCTGGCCGGAGCAAGGGGCTGGCGGATCGGCAGAGACGCAGTGGGAATAGTGGCAGTGGTCGCCTGCTCCTCCTTGGACGACCGGACGGCTTCCTTCACCTCGTCGGCCTTCTCCTCCTCAGCCTCGGTCTCCTTTGCACTCGGGATAATGACGATGGCGGGGCCAGTCGTGTCCACGGTGGGAGCGACGCTGCTGGCCTCGTCCGATCCAGCAGTGGCGACTTGGTCGAACGACTCGCGAGGAGGACGCGCGGTTGTAGCGTTCGAGACCGAGTGGAAGGGACGGTCGATGCTCACCGAGGGACGACCAGGGCTCGAGGGAGAGCCGCCACGAACG
Organism: Apiotrichum porosum; assembly: GCF_003942205.1. Classification (NCBI taxonomy): domain Eukaryota; kingdom Fungi; phylum Basidiomycota; class Tremellomycetes; order Trichosporonales; family Trichosporonaceae; genus Apiotrichum; species Apiotrichum porosum. The sequence continues at coordinate 1,212,418 of NW_021167110.1, read as the reverse complement.
CTCGAAGTGTGGTGGATGCTGGTGAGGGTGTCCTTGGCAAGAGACTTGCGACGGAACCAGTCCATAACACGCTTGGCAGCGCTGCTCGACGCGGGACGCGACTGCATCTCCGAGTCGATGGTGACGACCGAGGGAGAGCTCTTCTGGTCCTGCGAAGGACGAGGCTGGATACCTTGGCGTCCGACAACCGGCGTCGTAAGGGAGGCCTGCCTCTGCGGCGAAGCCGTGGCCGGAGGACCAGTGGACTCGGGCGTCGACTCGCGGCTGTTGTTGGACAGGAGCTGCAGCGTCGTGCGACGCGACTTCTTGCTGTCCATCGATTTCCTCGAGTCGATAGTCGAGTTGTACGAGTACTGACCAGGGTGCTGGGACACGGACTGGGCCTTGGTATGCTTGGACGTAGGGACATACGACTGGCGCGAAGGCACCGAGTTGGAGTCGGCAGGGGCCGTGCCCAGGAGCTTGGCAAGGCCAAACTTGTCGAGCGACATGCCCTTGCGCTGGCGAGTAGGGCGAGTGGCAGGTGGGCGAACGACAGGCAGAGGGGGAAGGGGCGGCAAGTCGTCAATCGTGGGGAGCGGTGCCGACGGCTGCTTTGTGGGGGTGCTGGCACCGGGGGCAAGCGCTGGTTCTGCGACTCGGACGCGCGAGGGGTCCTGTCAACGTTGTTGGATGGCTCTGGGGTAGACTTGTTGGCCTTGGGAGTCGAGTTGAGCCCTTCGCGCACCTCGGCAGCCTCGGCGTCCTCGCGAGCACGCTTGGACGGAGTAGCCGGGGTAGACACGGTCCTGGAGCGAGCAGCGGGCACGGGAGGAGGAGGCATAGCCTCGGCATCCTTGATGGACGGTGCCTTGGGAACGGGCTTCCTCGGTGTGGTAACAACGGCCACCACCTCGGAAACGGGCGTAGCAGGCTCCGAAATGTCCATCTTGGGCTCTGAACCGTCAAGGTCAGACGATGACTCAATCTCCATGTCGCCAGCCTGGGGGACTTCGAGAGCCCTGGTAGGAGGCGTGCTGGGCGTCGGCGTATCACGCTTCGGCTCGGCACCACCGGACTGGGCCTGGTCCCAAGCCACGTCACTGTCGTACTCGACCTGGATAGTGTGGCGGTTCTTGTTGGCAGACATGGGCGTCTTGGGCCTCGGCGGCGAGCGGGCAATGACAGGCTCCTCCACCGAGACCTCGGCGGGTCGCTTAACAGACTGCGAACGGTGGACGGTAGGCGAATCGGGGACGGCAAGAGGGATGGACTCGTGCGGCGGGTGCATGGCGGGAAGGTGAGTGGGCAGTGTACCACTGCGCTCCATCTCCGTTGGGTTGTAACGACGCTGGGCGGGAGGAGCCTCGAGGATGGGAGGGTGGTGACCGGCATTGTTGAGATAATCGGGCATGGTAGTCGTGCCAGGGAGGGCGCTGCGGTGACGGTTTTCCTTTGGACGACGCTGATCCAACATCGGGGCCATGCCAGAGCCAGGAGCGGTGCTCTGGCTCCGCTGGAGGGCCTTGACCAGGCGGGCCTCCTGCTGTAGCCTCTTGCGAGTCGCGAGATCACGCTTGGCCTGCTGGCTCTTGCGAATCATGTTGTCGGCAAAGATGAGCTCGACGTCCTCGATGGAGCGCTCAAAGAGAGCGTGGTGAGGCGCGAGCCACAGGTGCTCCTCAATCTGGGCAATGGTGCCGCGGTCCTGGGGGTTTGGGACAAGCATGGCAAGGAGAAGGTCCTTGGCAACATGCGACAAGTGGTCCGGGAAGTTGAGGGGAGTGCTCATAATGTACTTGTAGAGCAAGTTGATGTTGTCTCCGTCGGGGTTTGCCGGGTCGTCGTCGTAGGGAAGGTAGCCGGACAACATTGCGTAAAGGATTACGCCGCACGACCAAACATCCACAGCCGTGCCAACATAGAGTCCCTCAGTGACGACCAATTCTGGAGCCGCATAACAGGGGCTACCACAGCTAGTCGACATGAGGTCATCCTCATCACGCTCAAAGCGGTTGGCAAAGCCAAAGTCGGTGATGATGATGTTGCGGTGCTTGTCCAGAAGCAGGTTCTCCAGTTTCAAGTCACGGTGGACAATGTGCTTTTGGTGCAGGTAGTCGACACCGGAGATGAGCTGGGCAAACAGACGGGACGCGTCCTTCTCCTTCAGGTAGCGGTTGGCGAGAATGTAGTCGAACAGCTCGCCGCCTCCTGCAAACTCGAGCACGATACCAATGTACTTTGCCGTGTCAATGACGTCGAGCATGCGAACAATGTTGGGGTGCTTCAATTGCTGAGACAACGTCAGCTCAAAAAAGGTCTTTTTCGCACGCGAGGTGTGTTGTGATACATACCCTCAGCACTTCAATCTCACGCTCAACCTTGTTGGCCCGAGTCTCGTCATCCAATGTTCCGCGGCGGATGAGCTTGATTGCCACTTCCACGCCGTAGTCACTGTGCACACCGAGTTTGACCTTGCCAAACTCGCCTTCTCCCAGGGTCTGGAGGAGAATGTAGTGGCCCAGCGCGATCATGGGCCTTGCCGGGTGGGCGAGCTTGTATGCGTGGACGGAGGGGTGGAGAACGTACTCGTCCGAGAGGTACTCCTGCTTGGGAGGCGACGCGTGCACCAAGGCGGCAGGGTTGTGCGACTGCCTCTTGCGTTGTTGGGCATGGGCCGCGGCAGCAGCAGCGGACGCATGCTGGGCAGCATGGTGTGAGTGCGACGACGCCTGAGCTGTCGACATGGACGCGATGGGCTCGGCGGTAGGCAGAGGGAGGGGCATGGTAGGTGCGGCGCTGGCGCGTTGGCGTGATGCCGAGGAAGACGCGCCTTGTGGTGGCATGTAGGTTCCAAACTCGTCTACCATGGTCTGGTAAGTCGCGGTTCGTGGGCCTTGTGGACGGGAGGACGACGACGCGGATGCGCGTGTCGATGCAGTGGAAGGACGCGAGTGCTGTTGAGCACTGCCGGCGGGTGCGGGAGGGGAGAAAGGAGGGGAGGGATACCGTGCGGCTGGGTCGACGTCTAACGACTTGCGCGCTGAGGGAGGCGCGAATGGGTCGGACATGGAAGAGTAGGACAGAACTGAAGCCATGGAGGGTGGCAATGAAATGGAGAGAGAAGGATGAGAAGAAGGCGGAGAGAATGCGGCGCCGGGGGGATCGATGGACGAACAATGAGCTAGAATGAGACGGTGGTCAGACAACTGTGACTGTGATGTGTGGTGGGAGGGGTAGATGACGGTGTAGCCGGGGGCTGCCTGCGATGCCGGAAACGGAGTGATCGTTGGCAGCACCGGAAGGCAGCCTCCTGGGTGTGTGTGTGGGTGAGAAGGAGGGGGCGGGGACGAGTAATGGTGGATGGGATGGGGGTTGGAGGAGGAGAGAAGGCGCGGGAGAGAGCGAACGAACAACGCTGCACCAGCGCGAGCCAGTGAATGGGTGTGTGGTGGGTGGGTGGGTGGGTGCTTTGCCTGTTGCGGGTCGTCACGCTTCAGGTAGGAAACGCGCGCCCCGAGCGCAGGAAAGGATCGGGGCGGCGGCGGCGGAGGCGGCGTAACAAGTCCAAAACACAGACACTGTGCACACACGGTCACTCACCTCTCTAGTTGCTTTGGTGGACCTGGTGTTCTGCAGCCAGTACAGAGCGTTGCACTCGTATGCAGATGGCGAGAGGAATGGAGGACGATGACAAGCCAGAGCCAGCGGGCGACTGTGATCGAAGGAGGTGGTGGGTGCAAAGGAGGGGAAGGTGGGTGTGTTGGGTGTTGAATGAAACGCGCGGGACAGTTAGCCGGATTTGCCTCTCTGACTGTAATTGCAGGTGTGGGTTGCCCTCTCGGGTGAGTCGGCGTGCGCGCGCGCGCGGCAGTGAGGGGCCGTGGCGTTGGTGTCGACGCGTTTGTGCGCGTCGTGTATAACGACAGTGGGGGTGGAGTGGCGTGTGTGTGGGGTGGTGGTGGTGGTGGTGGTTGAGAAATCCGAAGGTGGTGTGGGTCAAGAAGAGGAAAGGAGAGTGTGTGATGGGCGAGAATGAAGAAGGACTGATTGATGGGTGGTTGCAGACAACAACAACCACGCGACCCACACAATACAACGGGCCCACGGGCCCGGGGGCACGCCAGCAGAGGGTTGGTGGGTCTGGGCCGTTTACATTTTTGGTTTTGGTTCTCGGGGTCTGATTCCGCTGCCCGTGTCCCACCTGCACACCTGGCCACACCTGGCCACTGTACCACTGTACACCTGTACCGTTGCTGCTGCTGATGATGCTGCTGCTGCTGCTTGTGCTTCTGCTCTGCTGGCCTGCTGGCCGCGAAAGGAAGCCTCCCAGCTGCCTGCCGTTGTCTCAGGCGGTGGCAGCGGGGATCCTGTGTGTGTGGGCGCGGGGAACACACGGTGCCAGATTTTGGGCGACCAGAATTCTCCTGCCACAACACCCCGTACGCCCGCCGCGTATGCCGTGGGCCACAGGCAGCATTCATAGGGAAACGCTCAGTGGCGCCTGGGCGGTGGGCGGGAAGGAGCGGCAGAGACCTGGCGCTCTGCACGCGCGGGACACACGCAAACACACACCCAGACAATATACGTTGCGCGCACAGCAGCCAAGGCATGCAAGGACAAGCGTGAGGCGTGTCCTGAATGCCAGAGCTTGCCCGTCCCTGAGACCCAAAAAGGGATCCAAAAAGGGAGGTTTTGAAAAGCGTCCAGCCTGCAGCCTGCGCTTGAACGCGTCGGCGGCGACAGCGGCGGGGCCACGAGGAATAAAAACGTAAAGAGAAAACAAACCTCCCATTTGTAGCGCGTCTAGGGATTGTAATTGTCAGCCGGCTGCACGCTTTGGCGCGGCACACACACACCCCGCACCTCACACGGGGTCACGCCGCCACACAATCGATCTTGGCCCACACAACCCAGGTGGGCAACTCCCATTCAGTCAAATGAAGAGAACCGCTCTCTGTACATGGTATCCTCTGTGCACGCCTCTGCAAGCCTTTTGCGCGCCTCTGTCCTGTTCAGCTGCATTGTGTTGTCACGCTTTTGGCACGTCCAGCCAGCCTACACAGCCCCAAGACATTGGCCAATTCAGATCTTTGGTTGCCAGCTTCTCACAAGCCCCAGCCCCTTGCTCCACCGGCATGGAAGCTTGCAACCACCGACCGACATTGGCCCACACCCCCCAGTCAGCTTCAGCTGTCAACTCAGCTCAGCTGATACGAGGTACGGTGTCTTCCCAAGCTCTCAAGCGTCGCTTCAGCCGATCCGCGCACATGCACAAACAAAACACTACTCACAGGATCACAGGATCAACAGGTCTGCGTACACCGCCTACACCCAGGGCTAAACGGCCAAGAGACGGTCTGTTGTCCTGCTGTGGCGCGCCCCTGTGTCCGTCCCTACTGTCCACGATGCGATGGTCGTATCCGACCACAACAACGATGCAAGGAAAGGCGGCTTGACGCAGGCAGAGGGGGCCGTCGATGATCAGGCACTCGGTAGGAGTATGGACGCAGAGCTCCTTGCCAAAAGCCAGCTCAAGCCAGCTCAAGCCAACTCAACTGCCTGCGCTGCTCGTACAGACAGACGTGTCTGACCTCTCACTTGACATCGACCCGAGTCGCTTTCTGCTACTCCCGAGCCACCCCCATTTCCCCGCACGCCAGAAGCAAACAGCGGTTCCTTGAGCTTTGTTTATCGTCGAGGGGGCTTGTGACTCCGCATAGTTACCGACACATTGGCCAACAAAACCTAATGTCCATGGCAACGAACACGACCGGCCCTCTCTCGCTGCCCCCCCGAGGCCCGCGGAGTGGAGCGAGAGCATGTACGCGACGAGTGTGCCTTCATTGCAGCATTTCGTTCCGGAGCCTTTCCTCAGCTGCGGCCAGGTCCATCGTCCCTATGTCAGTGTCGCAGCCTTTGGTTTGCTCTGCCGACTCTGAAAGGCGCATTCTGTTGGCTGCTCACAGATCACTGATCACTGACCCGTGGAGGGGAGGTGTGGCAACGCCGAGAACGCAGTTGTCCGCTACACCACCTTTGATATCCCCTCCAGCCGACGACGACGACACAGTGTGGTGTGTGCGTACCCGTCCGCTATTATTGCGCATAGCGTCGTTGTGACCCGCCATGGTCGATCGCGTCGCGTCATGATCCTGGAACCGTCAATGTGGCACCGTTGGCCTGCCACTGGCCACTGGCCGTACGTCATCGAAATGCTGATCGCCCTGCACAGCAGTCTTGCGCGGGAGGTTTCTCCACCACCAGCTGTGGAGGCGCCTATGGTTGAGACCATGCCAGTCGACGACCGTCGTCTTGCCAAGATTGCCGCTGGGTCGGGAAGGCATCCTCACAGGTCATAACCCATCGATCACAGAGGAAGGTGAGAGGCGCTTTGGGTGCCCTTCGCTGTTGGCTGGTTTATACCGCGCCAATTTTTCCATTACTGCACCACTGTTCTCAAGAAGGATGTATCAACCTCTCAGATAGACGCGGACGGGTCGCGAATTGTTGATGCCCTCACACCAGAGGCTAGAGGCTAGAGGCCAGCGCTGCAGGAGGAACGTGAGGCAGAATGCACACAAGTCCGGTGGAGGGGGCCTTCGGGGTTCAGCGTGGGAGAGTCAAACTAAAAGGGTGGCATGAATAAACTACCGAACCCCGATGCGCTCATCGAAGGTCCACGATTGTGGACACGGTGCACCTTCAAAACGACTTTGTTACGACCTTGCAAGCAGTAGCGCACTCTGCAGCAGCAATGGAGACCGAACCAGACGTCCCAGTGGCGTCCTCTTCGACGTCTCATCTGCTCGACGCCGAAACGCTGCTCTCAACACCTGCCCACGCTCTTTCGCAGGCGACCATTGGCGCCTCGTTGGAGAACATTCCGACCGCCCAGCGTCTCGTCACCTGCACCAACCTCGTGCTGAGTGGCAAGTTTTACGACCAGAATGTTCTGCGTCTTATTGTCGACGTCGGCCTGCGAGCCGGGTCTGAAGAGGTCGAGCTCTTGGAAGGCGACGTGCGCTCGCGCCTCGAAGAGAGCCACGCGACCAAGGGCGACGGCTGGGAAGGATGGTCGCAGGACGACGTGCATGCCCAGCTCCGGGCTGTGCTCGACAGTGACGAGCCCCGACATGTGGTTGCGCGATGCCTCGCTGTCCTGCAACAGGCTCGTCGTCGCCTGGACACGTTTGACACCTTCCACGCACCCCGAACCCCTCCACCAGAACCAATAGCCGGAACGCCGGCAAAGCAAGCCGAAGAAGACATTGCAGCCGAGGACGATGACCCCTGGGACGACGACCCGTGGGCAGAGGGCGGCGACGATGAGGACGATAACGACGAGATTCCACCCATACTCGACGACCCGTGGGCCGAGGACGCGAGTGAGGACGAGGAGCCGGTACCACTGCCAAAGGCGGACACGGCGACGCCGGACTCTGCTGAGCCACAGAACCCACCGATAGACCCTTCCACTTTTATCCTGCAGTCGGTCGTCTTCTCTGCGCTCTATTTCGCAACGTCAGCTCACCTGACTGCGCTGCGGGTCGTGTGCCAGCGCCACTCGTCCGACATTTGGCCGTACCGCCTGGCCATTGTCGAGGCCATCCCAGGCTGGGTGTCACCCGCCGACGACGACGTCCTGGCCTTGTTGCCATCGGCTGGCGAAGATGGAGAAGGACGCGCATGGCCCAAGGGCAAGGTAGTCGACACACCGTGCTTCCTCGACCTTTTGGTTCCTCATTTCGGCCCTGCATCCCTCGGCCCCGCTGCTGCCCCGGCACTGCTTCCCAACCGCAAGGACGACACGCTGTCAAGCGACGGTATCTCCGAGTGGTACACAGACCGCGTGTTCGCTCTTGACGACCTCGGTCTTTTGGACTCACAGCTCACCTGGGTGCAGCATGGTGCCGCCCTCGGTGTTGGAGGCCTGGACGCCATTGGGGAGGACCTCTCGCTCCTCTCACGCCTCATCTATGATGCCAACCTCACACCCGAGCAGCTTGGACAGTGGTCACTGGCAACATGGCGTACCGCCAGCGAGGAGGAGATTGTCAAGGCGTATCTCTCCAACTCTACCCCGGACAGCGTCGTCGACGACATTCGCCGTCTCGTCCTTCCTTACCTCTACGTGCTCGAGTCTCGTGCCGAGCGTGCTGGCAATGCCGATCCAGGACTGGTCCAGAGGATGCTTCACAGCGCCATCCTCGAGCTTCCCCTCGACCTTGCTCTTCCCTGCTTTGAGGCATCAAAGGCCACCCTGCGCGCACCCGCCCGTCTCATCAAGGACGACCAGACGGTCGCTCGCATGGCCCTTGCGATTCTTTACGGCAGCGACCAGCGCGACGCCTACAAGACCATGTCGGCCATTTTCGAGTGTCTCCCCGTGTGGGACGTGTCTGGCGGCGACCCAGAGTCGGACCGCGAAGCGACGGCCACCACGCTCGAGTCCATTGCCGACTTTGTGCGGCCCACCGTCTCGAGCGCGGGTGCGCATTCCGCCCCGGAGCTGTTCATCTTCTTCAAGCCCCTCCCCTTCTCATCCCTGTCCCGCGCCCTTGACATTCTCGACATGCAGCTCATGTCGGGCGAGGTCCTCTCGCGATGGGAGGTGCCCGTGTACCTCCGCACTCTGCTTCAGTCGGCGCGTAACCACGACGAGCAGGTGACGCTCGCCGAGAAGATGGTGCGCCGGCAGGCCACCCGCAATGCCGACGAGCGTGTGTGGGTGGCTCTTTGGGAGGACATGGACAGGCTCCAGAGCGGCGGCGATTCACTCCTCCGTGGCGCGTTTGGCATGCTCTCAAAGGAGGAGCTTATGCGCATCTTCCTCGGCGGAGTGCTTTCTGCAGGCAGTAAGTTATGTTTCTGTGGTCGCAACTGACAACGCAGACTTTGCGACTGCCAAAAAGGTCATTCGTCGTCTCGAGCCCGAGGGACACTTCACCCCGGAGAGTCTCGAGGATGTGGTCCTTACCACGTCCAAGGAGTTTTACATGCGCGCCGAGACGGGCAACATTCACACTGGCGACATGAAGCTGGCTTACGAATGCCTCTCTGTTCCCCCCGAGACTCCTGCTATTCACGCCGAGCGCGACTTTATCCAGGCCACTTCGCGCCTGACCACCTTCCGCTCCCTCTCAAACCTCACACCAGCCGAGATCCGCCACACCACCAACAAGCTGGACCTCATCCGCCGTGTCCTCTCCACCTCGGACGATGCGTACAGGCACACGGGCATCATCCTCGAGCTCACCGACAAGCTTGGCTACGCAAATGACCAAGCTGCCCGCGCCGAAGTTCTGGCCATGCTGGTCGACGCCGCCGTGGCCGCCGAGGACTGGGACCTCGCGCGCGACCGCGTCGACGAAATGGTCGGCATGGCCCAGCCAGACCTCGGCGAAGGGTCCGGTGACGACGAGGCGGCGCACAAGCTCCGTGCCGTCGTGTGGCGGTCGTGTCTCGCCCTTGGCCGCCAGGCTCAGTACCCCGACCTGGGCGGGCGCATGGCGCTGCTGGCCCAGGCCATCGCGCTGTGTCCGCCCGACGACGTGCCTGTCATCCTCCCCATCTGGCGCAAGGTCGAGGCAGAAGTCGCCGCCCACCCCGAGGTGCTCCACATGACCCGCTCCACGAGCAGCAGCGGCACGCCGCCGTCGTTGAACCTCCCGGCCGGCGGCGAGGAACGCGTCCTCGGCTCGCGGACTGCGGCGCGCGCAGCGCGCCTGGCCCTCGACCTCGGCCACGGTCTGCGCTCATTCACGGGCTCGCCGGCCCTGGGAAGCGCGCGCTCCCCCGACCTCTCCCGCCACGACAGCCGCGACTCGCGTGACTCGCGTGACGGCCAAGGTCAAGGTCAAGGTCAAGGCCACGGTCACGGAGGAGCGTTGGCTGCGCGTCGGGACAGCTCGTCGGCCAGGCGTGACGCCGCGGCCCTGTTCGACGACGGCGACGAGGAGAGCGTCCGTGCCGTCGGCCGCCGTGCGCTCGTTCGCGGCGTCGGATGGCTGCTCGGCGCCGAGGAGGGCGAGATGTAGATGTAGAGGCAGACGCACACGCGACAGAGTTAATACGTGCACCAATCAGTGCCCGGGGATGCCACACTGCCACACGCCCGTTACCCGGCGTCATGTATTCGTCGTGTCTTTCCTTTCTTGTGCTGCACCGCATCACCACCAGCATCCTTTCTTCACACGTCTGTTCATACGTCATGTTTCGGCCCACCGCTCCGCAGTTCTGAGAATGCGTCTGCCCTCGTTGTTCCTGTAACGCACATACCGCTTCAGCCGCTTCGTGCGCACGTCGCTTCGAGTCCGCAGACTCCGCACAGACATGTGCTTCCACGCATAAGGGGTTCATGTAGCATGTCATGGTTATCCAATCTCGGCGGTCCCCCTGTGACCCTGTCTCCTTGGGCGAGAACAACAAAACACGTATTGCACGCGGAGGAGAGTGCATCATGCAGTCACCGCAGGGTTCCAAGTGCCCAAAAGCTGCTTTCACCGCTGTATCTGCGTCTATGTCCGTCTTTCTGATGGCTCTATGGCTGTCGTACGAGGACTATTACTGGTCTATCCGCTTCGCCTCGCCTGTGGTTGTCAGCTGATTATCCTTGGCAGGCCGTTCCCAGTTGTGAATGGCAAGCGCTTGTTTGACCTTACCAGATGCGAGGACGCGGTACTTGTGGCCACGCCACATGACGTTGGAACCGATCATGGCATACAGCCAGATGGGAAGCGCAAGCACCTCGCGCGCGGCCCAGGCAGCCGTGAACGCGAGTTTGCCGGCAGGGGGGCCAATATGCCTGACATTGGTGGTGAGCTTGGCGCGCACGTCGAGGTCCACCGCAAGCCACAGCGCCATGTGGATGACGAAGAACGGAACCCGCCACCATCCAAACAGCTTGTGCGTCGCCCAAGCGCCGTACAGGCCGCAGGCGATGGACTCTGTCAACGGCTCCAGCAACGTGGCCGGCAGCGTCATCATCTTGCGAACGCGGATCCACCGCGCTCGCCTGTCAATGTACGCGTGGACGCTCATGGCGCCGATGAAATCCAGTGCGACGTCGCCCTCCATTGCGTGCTTGAGGCCCAGCTCGTGCCACAGCGACAGGGCAATCATGTTGTCTTCAGCCATGAACGGGCCAAAACCGGCGAGACCACGAGGTGGGTCAGGCTGTTTGCGCAGAGTAGGGGAAGGGGTGGTGAGGGACTGGACATTGGCGCGCGAGTACATGTTCGACTTGCCGACGACGCACGACTCGAGAGCGACGCTGTTCTGTAAGGTGTTGGGTTAGCCTGGCAAGGAGGGGGAAATATCGGCGAGTCATCACTCACAATGCTGAGGTACATTTTTGCGTGCGTAGAGTTGAGGTATGCTTGCTCGATTAGGCTCCCCCACGTGCGCTGGTACACAACTGCGATGGGAACCTGGTGGACGAGTCCGACTTGGCCGCGCGTAGGCGGTGGGCGTTCATCGTCTGAAATAAGAGGCGAGTTCTCGACATCAGACCCACGGCGGGACACAAAAGCATCGACCATACGGCCGAGCACATGTGGAGTGACAGTAATAGTGGCGTCAATGACCCAGAGAAGGTCATACTTGGCTTGACGGAACGGCTCCATCAGGTTGTTCACCTTTGGGTTGACACCGACCTTTTCGCCGTCTGCGGTTGCACGTCAGCTCTAGTTTTTATACACTCGCTTTTGGGTGGCTCACTAATGACCACCTTGGCGTCGACGTGTGGAAACTTGTTCATGAGCATCTCCACCACACCCAGAGCCTCGTCGGTCTTGCTCTGCAGAGCAAAGATGACCTCGTACTTGGGATAGTCGAGGCGCATCACGCTCTCCAGCGTGTTGTAGAGGTTGGTGTCCAGACCACACAGTGGACGAATAATCGTCACACCGGGGACCGAGTCGGCTGGCAGACATGTAAACCGCGAAGGTGCCAAGGAGTGGCCATATCGCGACACACTTTTTGTCAGCCAACGTATGCCGTCTCTTTTCGCCCAAACAATAGCACTTACGCGACGCGCCATCCGTTAAGACAAATAGTCCAGACGACCACATAGAAGGTGATGGCCGCACATGCGACATAGAAGGATATTGAGGATCCTGGATGTCAGCTGCAGCATAGCACGCTAGCTCACCCTCCTCCATTGCTTGCACTCCTCGAGATGGACAATGGGTATCTTGTGTACACGCCAATGTCGACGACGTCCCATAATGGGTTTGGACCTCCACACCCTCGCGGCGCGGCGTGCGACGGAAGCAAAAATGTCGCCACCCAACACGCGTAGGGGACGCGCCTGGGTGAGTCAACCTCTACAAACATACACACTCCGGCTTGCTTTTGTCCTTCCCTATCACATCTCGCTCGTATCATCGTCCCAGTCAAAACGACAAGACACACGCGGAGGAACCCTCCTCGCCATTACAAATGGACTTGAGCCACCCGCTCCTCCAGGCGGGCGACACCGAACCCGTCCCCTTCCCCGAGTCGTTCCCCCAGCTCCGCCGGCTGGACCGTGCTGTCGTGTGCCCCATCTGCAAGGAACTCTTCCAAGGTCCCGTCAGCATCTCATGTGGCCATTCTTTCTGCTCAGCTGTGGGTGATAACCCTTGGGAATCGTAGCTTACCCGCCGCCAGTGTATCCGCTCCTTTCTTGACGTATCCAAGAAATGCCCCAGCTGCCATGAACCAGCCAAGGAAGCCTCCATTCGCAGGAATCGCGCACTCGAGGAGATGACCGACGCATGGGAGGCTGCCAGGTGAGCTGCATAGCCTAGGCACTCTAAGCTAACATTCAGAGCCTCATTACTCGAGCTTGCCCAGCCACCACGGAAGCGTTCTCGCGACTCTGGCGTGGCATCCTCGTCCAAGCGTACGCGTAACGCGTCTCCCAGGAAGGCGTCCCCCGAGGAGCCAGACAGCGACATTGAGGTTCTCGAGGACGACAGCACCGATGTACCTGCAGAGCTCGCTGAGAATGGTGCGGTCATCATACAACGGATCTGTCGCTTACCGTTCAGACGAAGCACCGTGTCCCCTTTGCGCAGCAACCATGCCCATCTCCGCCATCCCCACCCACATTGACCGCGGATGCCCACCACCAAAACCCAAGGCTGGACCGTTGAGTGTCGGAAACCAGAAGGCGGACTGGAAAAAGGTCTTCTCGGGCGCGGCGAGTGGAAAGGCCAAAGTGTGAGTTGAACTTATGCTTAACGCAGCAGCTAACAACAGGGCGGATATGAAGCGTATCGTCAAGCCAAACTACAGTCTGACCGCACTAGGAGAGCTGAGGGCGCTCCTCACTGTGGGTGGATGCCCATTTTTGTCAACGCTGACCCATCAGGAGCACGGTCTCCCGACAACCGGCGACCGCACGGCCCTCGAGAACCGCTTTCAAGAGTGGATCGTGCTGTTCAATGCCAACTTGGATACCTCTCACCCTTCGTCACTACCCGTCCTGCGGACCAAGCTCGCCAGCATGGAAGCGTCCCGCAAGCGTGACAAGGACAAGGGCAAGGACGATGAAGTGGACGCTCTCCAGTCCAAAGAGGGACTGAAGCGCCACGCTACGGATCAGAAGAGCGAGTTTGAGAGGCTCCGACAGCAGATTCTCAACCGCAAAAACAAGCAGAGTGGCAGTGCAGCGGACACTGCCATCGAGGTCGAATGAGCGAGCACTGGGCATTTTGTTCCATACCATCATGAGCATGAGCGAGCGCGGCGTGCCGGGGGGACGTCGCAGGCATTGTAGCATAACCCCTGGGGGGGCACTTTTTTGTCGATATTCGTCAATGCACGAGCCGGTTGACTGTACGGTTGACCTTCTCTGACTGAATCCTGTCAAACACGGTTTTACATAGACTACGTGCTATCATCAACTCAAACGAGACTTGCTTGCCTATGTGCCTCGAGTCTACGCCTTGTCGGGACGCACACCACGCACAGCAAGGAACTTCCAGCCGAAGCGGTGCGCATACTTGACAGTCTGCGCGACACCGGTCCAGAACAGGCCCCTGTTCTGCAGGTTGGCCGAGAGGCCGGGGAAGACGTGGCTGCTCCAGTCTTCAATCTTGACGTCGACATAGCCGAGCTTTTCGAGCATTTCAGCGTACGCCTCGATGGTCTTGGGGCGGGCGTTGAGGTTGCGGTTGGGGAGATGGGCAACGGGCGCGACCCAGCCAGTGACGAGGCTGAGGGGCCACTTGCTGAACGACGGAGGCGGGACAACGTCCGTGTAGGCCAGCACGCCAGAGCCCGGGCGCAGGACGGGGAGGACCGAGGCGGCAAAGTATCCGATGCCAGGTGGGAAGTGGTAAGCGGCGTCGAGAACGTAGACCAGGTCGTAAGGCTCGGGAGCCTGCGACGCTTGAGCTGGGTGTTCAGCCTCAATGTTCTCGTCTCCCTCTCCAACAAAGTCGGCGTCGTCAAAGATGACCTGGTCTTCGGCGGCATCGCGATACACATCGCCAGCCTCGGGCTCAGGCTCAGACTCACCCCCACGCTTCGAGCCCGTGAAACCACGCATCGGATTGAGGGGGTGGTCAAAGTCCTTGTTGGCGCGGTACGAGGCGGACATTGTAAACCAAGTGACGTCGGTCTTGTCCTTGTAGTCCTCCTGCCAGTGCCCGACGAGAATCTGTGAAGCATGCGTCTCCGATGCCAGTGACGTGAGGGCGTCGAGGCGGTTGGGCGGACCAGTCTTGAGGTGGATCACTACGTCAGTGTCAGTGCATGTCATCCCACCGATCTGGCATCATCCCGATGGGCGTGGTTCCGTCATACAACTTACACAGGCTCTCGCCCTCGCCGTGGGCCATGTCGAGCGTGTTGCCCGTAGTCTTTGCATCGGCAAACGTGAGGAGGCGGCGAGCGAGTGCTTCATTGGCAGCGGTGAAGTCGGTCGTGTTCTAATTGTCAGCAAAGTTGCGTTGTAGAGCTAGGTCCACTCACGTCCCAGTAGCCCATGTTCCTCCAGCGAGGAAGGCGGTTGTCCACGGCCGTGTTGAGGAGCGAGGGGTCCCAGTACGCATACGGCTCGGTGATGCTCGCGGGGAGCAGCGGGTAGGTGATCCTCCATACTAGAGGAATGCAGGCGAGCACCAGAAGCCAGTTCATGGCCGTGGCTGGGTTCTGTTGGATTTGCTTGACGATGCGGTTCTTGACGTCGTTCATGGTGACTGGAAGTCGCGGGGGTTGATCGATCCAGCGCACCTCCACCGGCGAGATATAACGGCATTTAAAGGTCCGACCCAGATCCCGAGACGCGCGCATCCACACTCTCTCTCTTCACCGCTCTCTCACCTCTGTTACCGCTCCAACGTCATCGCAAGCAGCGCCTGGGCATCTCGTGACTCGGCATCCGCGACGTTGCATCCTCTCCAACGGCCATGCATGTGCCCACCACTCAGCAAACACGTCTACTCGTGGCAGCCGTGTGTATCCTCGTCATGGTCTTGGTACGACAGTTCGGAAAACAAACAGTCACTGGCGAGCCTGTAGCGCCCGCGCCCGGTGAGGCGTTCCGACAGCGCATCGTGGCTGTGGGCGACCTCCATGGCGACATTCACAATGCCAAAAAGGTGTTCCGCATGGCCGGCCTCATCGACAAGCGCGACGCTTGGGCGGCTGGATCCGATATTTTCGTCCAGACCGGCGACATTGTCGACCGAGGCGGTTACGCCATTGACATCTACAAGATGATGCAGCGCCTCCGTGGCGAGGCAGCGGCCGAGGGCGGCAAGGTCGTCTCCGTCATGGGCAACCACGAGTTCATGAACGCCTTGAGTGACTGGCGATACGTGACTCCTCTGGACATTAAGCAGTTTGGCGGATCCCAGCAGCGTCGTGAGGCAATGTCCATCGACGGCTGGCTCGGACAGGAGTGGCTTGCCAACTACTCTGTCACTGCCCGCGTCCCAATGTCACCGTTCCCCGACGCGCCCACTCTCAGCTTCACTCATGGATCTCTCCGCCCCTCGTTCTCCAACCTCACGCCATACCCAGACGCCATCAACAAACTTGGCCACGTGTTGCTCACACGGGCTATGACACCACCGCTCGCCCCTCCTTACCCTCCTAACCCTTACCAGGGCCTCCCAGAGGGCACCACCAAGGACGAGCAGGAACTGTATGGCGGTGGTGGACCACTCTGGGCTCGTGGACTAGCCGAAGGCCCCGAGGACACGGTGTGCAAGTGGGCCAAGGAGATCAAGGAGAAGATTGGTGTGAGACGTATCATTGGGGTGAGTTACGTTGGCCCGAATGTTTCTAACTATCCAGGGCCACACTCCCAACTTTGAGCACATTGTATCCCGCTGCGATGGCCAAGTTATTATTATCGACACCGGAATCTCGAGCGCGTACGGAGGTGTCTTGTCCGCCTTGGAGATCATCTATACCTTGACCCCCGTTCCCGATGAAGACGACGACAACAACGGACACCGGGAAGATCCTCTCGCCCCCGACCAACAGGCCCAGTCGCCCATGGAGGTCGAGCCGCTTCTCCGCCAAGGTGGAAAGTACATTGAGCGCGAGGAGGTGTACGCCATATACGAGAAGCACAGGCAGCTGCTTGCACGTGAGGTCCAACAGATCATCCTCTAGCATAGTCCTCTAGTTGTACAGAATATACAATCTCTCTACATGTCATCAAAGAGACCGTCCTCGTCCAGGTCGCTCATCCACTTCCAGAACTGCGAGTTGGGGAAGCTGAAGGGTTAGCGGATACCAAAAGCGTTACTCACCCGACAGTGTTGTCGTAGCTGCCATCGATACGGTCGATGAGGAGGCCTCCGAGACCCTGGGGGTTAGGACATGGTGAAGTTTATAACACTCACCTGAATGGCAAAGCCACCTGCACGGTCGCTGCCCTCTCCGTGGTCGACGTACGCCTGTATCGTCTCTTTCTGATGGGTTAGCGTGACTTACGAAGATCATCAGGACCCACTGTGTTCTCGAAAAAGTGCACAGTGGTGGTGCACGAGATGGACTGCAGCTTGAATCCTGGCGCCTCGACAGTGGGGTGGACTGAGAGTTAGCTGTAACAACGTGGCTGTGAACTCACCAATGCACACAGCAGTGACAACCTCGCAACTACGTCCGGACATCAGACCCAACAGCCTCGCTTGCTCCTCCTTGTTGGCAGGCTTCTCGAGGATCTCCGAACGCTCGGCGCCTCGCTTGGCGTCAACAGCCAGCTCGCGGCCCTCGCGGTGCGTCTCGTTCTCAGGAGGGAAGATGACGACCGTGTCGGCTAATGTCAGCTAGAACCGGGTAGACGTAGCTTACCGCTAATGACAATGTCGGCAGGGTCGGCGTCGTTCTCCTTCATCAGGCGCTCGTACACCTCCATAGCCTGGCGTTAGTTGGACATCAACCCCACACCACCCACCTTCTCCCCAGCGGTGGCGACGGGATAGTCGGCCAGACGTTCTTCAAACATTCCCTTGGGAAGCTTCTCATCAAACGTGGAAGCAATGATCTCAGGACGGAAGCCCTACACATTAGCGATTGGGCCGGGAGGGCAAGCCACGAGTCACTCACGACGTTCTCCAGAATGTCCTTTCTCCGTGGACTGGACGAGGCGAGGACAACGCGCTTGTCCCTGAGCTTTTCAAAGATGGGCCATGGCATGGCGTTGGGAAGAACGTTTGAAGGGCGGTTTGCTGTCATTGTTGCTGTGCTGATTGTCAAGCAGAAGAAATGGTCAAGGCCAAGATGGACAGGCTCGTTGACACCTGGGCTCTGGATATTGTGGTCCAAGCTGGAGGGTTCCTGAAGTGGAGGTCAGTAATCACGTGACCCGCCATTCGCCAGAAGTTCAAGTGTTCATCGTCAACTTTGTGACCCACACCCTTCTACAACCACCACAACAACGCAGCAGCGCCAGCATCATCTCCAAGGGAACATAGGAGTTGCTGCAAAGCGCGTTCTGCGAACACCACCTTCAACCATGTCCGAACCACCCCAAAAACGTTTCCGCGTGAGCTCAAAATTCTTCCTCTCGTCCACTCCACTGACATTGTCCTCCAGTATGCGACCTACACCGAGAAGATTGGTGCCATCTCGGTCGATGTCGGCAAGCGCAAGGGAATGTCCTGGGAGAGGGAGGAGTTTGGCGAGGAGGAGCAGAGTGTGAGTACTTTGATGAATGGCAGTGTTACTGACTTGTTCCCAGAAGACCCCGTTCACCGTCGAGCTCGCGCGTCTCGAGCTGCACGACTTGACGATCCCGTACCAGGACCTGTCGCGTGCCGTGTTCCCCCTCACACGTACCCTCCCCATGACCCTCCTCAACATCCCCTCGATCTTTGATGTGTTTACGGCCTTCTTTGACCGCCTCAAGGACGGCGAGGACCACGCCAACTCGGGTCTCGACTCCGTCCTCTCCCTCCTCCAGGCCCTGTACGAGACCTGTCTCGGCGAGACGGTTTCGTATGTCCCCGACACTGTCGCCCACCTCGTCCGTGTCGGTGCTCTCCGTGCCCTGGAGCCCAAGCTCGTTGAGCGCACCTATTCCACTCTCTCCCTCGTCCTTCGCACCATCGCCCCTACCCTCCTCAAGCCCGAGCAGGTCCCCACCCTTCGTGCCGCCTGGGGCCATGTTCGCCCTTACCTGGGCCCCACCAACAAGGCCTATGTCCGCAAATGTATTGCGGACGCGTGGGCCGGCGTGCTCCGCAAGGCTCGTGGCGATGCTCTCTCGCGCCTCATGGGTGCTCTCCTCGAGGAGGACACTCCTGGCATGGAGTCTGTCTGGACCAACGCTATCAAGGGCACGTCTGGGCACCTCCACTCGCGTGCAGTTCCCATCTTCACTGCTCTCCTCGATGAGCTTGCCGCCAACCCCACGGATGAGATCACTGCCACTCTTCGTCGCATCTCCACGGCGCTTGTTCACCACTGCTCCAGTGGCGAGACCGCCCCGCTGGTTGAGGCTATCCTCTCGCGCGTCGCTCCTGCTACCCCTTCAAGCTCGAAGCAGGCCAGCCGCGACCTCGCCCCGTCTACCGCCATGCTGGATGTTCTCTCGGCGTTCCTCACTACCCGCAAGGGCAAGCGCTTCCCTTCGACCCAGGTCAAGCCCACCATGCTCAAGCTGCAGTCGCTTGTGCCCGAGGTCAAGGCCGCCACTGGAGAGGAGGCAAGCGCCTGGCGTCGCGCTGTCGTCGCCGCTATTGTTGGAACCCTCGCGGCTGGTCACCTTGCTGAGTGGCTTTCGCCTGGTGTCGCCCTCATCGACGCACTGTGGGCTGCGCTCAGCACCGCCGAGTCGTTTGCCTTTGTCAACATGTGTATCGCGTTCAAGTGGACCGGTGTTGAGCAGTTCCTCCTTGCTCACATTGCTCGCACGGCGCTCACTGGCCTCAAGGACGACCCTCTCCCTACTCTGGTGCTCCTCAACAACCTTGCTGGATCTGGATTCCTGACCGGTGGTCTGAGTAACGTCCAGGGTGGCAGGTGGCGTGCTTCTCTCGTCACTGCTCTTGTCAAGCTCCTCAAGTCGATTGTCGAGTCGCGTATCGCAGAGGAGGACAAGCGTATCTTTGGCCTCATCCTCAAGCTCGTCCCTCACCTCGCCAGCGAAAGCGCCCACTTCTCTCCCGACATCCTCGCTCTCCTCGACCTCGCCGCTGGAGAGCGTGGCCCAGTCGACGCTGACGCGGCTAGGGAGGCGTATATCGAGGGTGGCGCGTGGAACAGCTCGCACATTGTTGGCCGCATTCTCGTCTGCCTGTACCAGCTTTCTGTCCGCGCCCCTGCGGCTGTACAGAAGGAAATCGAGAACCACATCCGTGACAAGGACTCTCTCAACGTTCTTCTGAGCAAGTGGTACTGGAACCACGAGGTTATGGAACAGGTGGCCGATTTCGTGGAGAGCTACCCCGAGACGAAGTGAGTACTCGCGGACCATATATCGCAACTCAGCTGACAAACAGGCTCACTACCGAGAACATTGACCTGTTGTTCCCCAACCTCGTGTCTGCCGACTCTTCGCTCCGCCGTTCGACCCTTCGTGTTCTTGCCACCTATACTCGCTCGCGTGCCAAGGACTGCTCTGCAGTCTGGGATCTGTGCTTCAACATTGAGCGCTCCGAGATGTCTCTCAAGAACATTCGCGAGCGTACCACGAACATTGCCCGTCTGACAAGGCACGTTGCCAACATTAATGAGCCTGCCGATGAGCTCGCTGCCACCATCCAGCATGCTCTCGCCTACCTCGTTGCCCAGCTCAAGGTCAACTTCCGTCCCATCTGGGCCGAGACTGTTACCTCTCTGACCGCTCTCGCCAAGCAGCGCGCCGAAATCATTTGGGAGATTGTCTGGGCCGAGCTCCAGAAGACCATCGTCGCCGACCAGACTGTCATGAGCGACCTTGGCGTGACAAAGCCCGAGTGGACCAAGCAAAAGGTCGAGGAGGAAGAGGAGGACGATGACGAGGAGCAGGAGTTCCGTTGCTCCGCTCAAGTCACCAAGCGCAACGCCGTTGTTCGCGCGTGGGCTGAGAACAATGACGCCAACAAGCTCGATGTCGGAGAGATCAAGGCCCAGATTTCGTCTGACCGCCTCGACGTGCTCAGCTACGAGTCACAGCTTCTCGCCGTGCTCACCGCTACGCCTTCCATGGTTGAGAAGCACACGCGTCTGTTTATCCCTGTGGCCCTTGCCATTGCCGGCGCGGACGACTCCACCCCCGTGGCCGTCTCCCACCTGTCCACCCGCCTTCTTCAGGCCCGTACCATCACCTTCCTTGAGCTGCTTGCCAAGTTTGTCAACCCTAAGGCCGCGTTCCGCTCCACCGAGCTGCATACGCTCTACCTTGACCTTCTCTCGAAGGGAGAGCCCAAGGTCCAGACTGTGGCCCTCAAGTGTCTCCTCACCTACAAGTCGCCCAACCTTACACCTTACGCCGACCGCCTGAAGAACCTCCTTGAGCAGTCCAAGTTCCGTGATGAGCTTCTCCACCTCGAGCTCGGCGTCGAGTCGACTGTCATCGAGGAGCAGCACCGTCCCGAGTTCCTGGACGTCTCGATTCGCCTTCTGTACGGTATCATGATGAGCCGCCACGCACGTTCCAGCACCGCCCAGGGCCAGGGTGCCAGGAAGCAGGTTGTCCTCACCTCGTTGAGCGGCTGTGCCGCTGGAGAGCTTAAGACCCTCATTGATCTCATGCTGGCTCCCTTCACCAGCTTTGAGGACGTTACCCCTGCAGACCTCGACAGCATCGCGATCGTGGCAACTGGTCGCCAGCAGCTTGGTTTCCTTACCTTCCTTCAGGATGTTCTTCGCTACCTCGGTCCCCAGACCATGGTGCACTGGAACCGCCTCATCTCGGCTACCGTTGTCCTTGTGTCGCAGGCCCAGGTTGGCATTGATGCCGAGAAGGACGAGGAGGACAAGGACGAGGCCGAAGCTGAGGCTGAGGCTGATGAGGAGGAGGACGTTGTTGACGACGACGAGAAGGTCGACAAGGGCGCCGCTCCCCTCCGTTCCATCCGCTCGACTGGTCTCAAGCGCCTCGTGCAGTTCCTGCGCACCAGCGTTGTCGACTATGACTTTGGCCCATTCCTCCCTGCCATCTTCCGCTCGATTATCTCGCCCCGTCTCGAGCGTCTCGAGATTGAGAACACCCAGGCTCCCAGCGGTACCCTCGAGCTCATTGCCGCCATGTCGTCCAGCCCTGACATGGCTACTGCTCTTGTCACCTTTGACGACCGCACCTTGCCCAAGACGTTCGCGTGCATGACTGCCGTCAAGGTGAAGCCTACGGTGATTATCAAGGTGTTTGATGTCATTGACACCCTCCTCGACGAGGAAGAGACTGTCCAAGGCGTGCTTCTGCCCCACATTCGCCCCCTCCTGGACAACATTATCCAGCTGGTCGCCTCGCTCCGCGCCTCGGCCAACGAGGACATTATGCGCCGCCTGCTGGCCATTCTTTCGCGCCTCTCTGTCGTCGTCACCGATGGTACCCAGGCTCAGCAGCTTGCTATCCTTCTCGGTCCCATGCTCCGCCAGCCCGGCAAGCAGGTGCCCGAAAAGGCCAAGGTTAACATCCTCACCACCCTCCAGCGCCTGTACGCCATCTCGCCCGAGTTTGCCGACCCCACGTCGTCATTCTTCACCCAGAGCTACGACCTCATTGCCAACCTCTTCCAGACTCTGTTCATGCCCTCGTCGCGCCGTGCGCTTGTGGGCGTGTTCCAGACCTTTGGCAAGGCGGACGCGTCTCTTGCGTCCACGGTCGGGATCGTTTCCGAGCTCAACGCCTACCGTGTCAAGCGCATGGACGAGCCTGACTTCGACAAGCGCCTCGACGCGTTTGCCAAGCTCAACGATGACGAGTCGGACACTCTTCCTCAGACTGCCCGCGAATGGCTGCCCATCCTCCGCTCGGCCCTCTTCTTCATTCAAGAGCCCGAGGAGATGTCAATCCGCACCAACGCCGGATCGCTGCTCCGCCGCTTCGTCTCGCTCGTTGGCGAGGCTGAGGAGGGCCCCCTGGTCGACTCGCTCCAGTTTGTGCTCCTCCCCTCCCTCCGTCGCGCCCTGCTCTCCAAGGTCGAGCTGGTTCGTAACGAGGTTCTCCTCGTGATCGCCCATGCCGTCCGTGTCTGCACCGGCATTCCCGTCTTTTCCGAGATGAGCATTCTCCTCGGTGACGATGACGAGACCAACATTTTCGTCAACATTGCGCACATCCAGGTCCATCGTCGTGCGCGTGCTGTCCGTCGCCTGCGCGAGCAGGTTGTCGAGAGCAACATTCGTGAACAAACGCTTTCGACCATCTGGCTTCCTGTCCTGCAGCACATCGTCTCCGGCTCCACCGACGTCACCGACCACCACCTTGTCAACGAGTCGATCACTTCGATTGGTGGTCTCAGCTCCAAGCTTGGTTGGTCCAAGTACAACGGTCTCCTCATCCGTTTCCTTCGCCTCGGTGGTCCCTCTTCGGGCCAGCAAAAGTTCTGGATCCGTTGCGTGTCGGCCATTATTGACAACTTCCACTTTGACCTCAAGAGCGACGAGACCGTCGGCCAGGACGAAGAGACTAGCGACAAGACCCTCGCTGGCAGCGACAGCACCCTCGACGGCACCATCGAAGAGACCATCCAAGAGGAGGTTGAGGAGGAGGAGAAGGCCGTTTCTCCCACCGCCCGCATCACCGAGGTCGTACTCACCCGCCTGCTCCCGAACCTGGGCAAGTTTGTTGGCGAAAAGTCGGAGACGGACGACTCGGTCCGTGTTCCCCTCGCGCTCGGCATTGTCAAGCTTGCATCGGCTCTCCCCGACGACTCGTCCGACAATGAGATTCTGCGCGTCATCAACACTGTCTCGCAGATCCTCCGTTCCAAGGACCAGGACACTCGTGATATTGCCCGTGACACCATGGGCAAGATTGCCATGTTCCTTGGCCCTACATGGCTCGTCCGTGTGCTCCGTGAGCTCAAGACCTCCCTTCAGCGTGGTCCTCAGAAGCACGTTCTCGCCGTCACTATCCACTCCATCCTCGTGCACGCCACCACTGAGGGTGCCGAGCGTTTCGCCAACCTCGACGCCGCTGTCGAGGACGCGGTCAATGCCGCCGCCGAGGTCATCTGGGGCGAGAGTGGTAAGGATGTCGCGACCGACGGCTTCAAGACCAAGATGCGCGAGGTCCGCGGTGCCGCCAGCAGGGGAAACGACACGTTCCAGCTCATTGCCCGTGTCGTCTCACCTGCCAAGCTGTCGGCTGTCCTCGCCCCCATCCGCGAGATCATGCACGTCTCGCAGGCCGTCAAGACGATGCAGCAGGTCGACGAGGTTCTCCGTCGTGTCGCTCTGGGACTCAACGCCAACAGCATGCTGGGTCCCGCCGACATTCTCAACCTCTGCTTCTCTCTCGTCAACGGTAACAGCCGCTACCTCAAGCCAAAGAAGAAGGAGGTCAAGGCCGCCAAGACCAACGCCGACCGCTTCACCGTCAACTTGAAGCGCAAGTCGGACGACGCTGAGGACTTTTACCCCCAGAACGCCCACAAGTTTGTCATCTTCGGTCTCGAGCTCTTTGTCACTGCCTTCCGCCGCGGCAAGTTTGACTTTGACAATGTCGACATTCTTTCGCGTCTCGGCCCCCTTGTCAATGCCATCGGTAACACGCTCTACTCGCCCAACGCCTCGATTCTTATTCTCGGTCTCAAGGCTACCGCCGCTGTTGCCAAGTGCCCCGTGCCCCAGGTCGATGCTGCCCTCCCCGCGTTCGTGACCAACATTTTCAAGGTTATCAAGAACGCTGGTGGCACCGCCGAGGGTGACGTTCCCCAGACCGCCCTGAAGACCCTTGCTGTTCTCATTCGCGACTGCAAGGCGACCCAGGTCTCTGACGCCCAACTCAAGTACCTCATCGAGGTTGTCTCGCCTGACCTGGAGGACCACGAGCGCCAGAGTGCCATCTTCACTGTCCTCCGTGCCGTTGTCGCTCGCCGCTTTGTTGTGCCCGAGATCTACGACCTGATGGAGCGCGTGTCGTCCATCATGGTCACGTCGCAGAGCACCCACGTCCAGGAACTTTGCCGCGGTGTGCTCATGCAGTTCCTCCTCGACTACCCCCAGGGTACCGGCCGCCTCAAGTCCCAAATGACATTCTTGGCCCGCAACCTGGACTATGTCTTTGAGAGCGGTCGTGTTTCGGTCATGGAAGTGCTTGCTGCCGTCTTTAAGAAGTTCTCCGCCGAGCTCCTTGCCGAGTACGCCGACCTGTTCTTCGTTGCTCTCGTCGCCGTTGTCGCCAATGACGACAGCGAAAAGTGCCGTAACATGGCCGGCGCTCTGCTCCAGCAACTCTTCATGCACCTTGAGCCCAAGGGCCAGGACCGTACCCTTGCCGTACTCTCAGCCTGGGTTGGTGGTGAGGAGGACTCGCTCGCTTCCGCCGCCCTCAACGTCTACGGCCTGCTCTGCGAGGCCGATGGCGCCCCCGAGGGTCTTTTTGCTGCCCTCCCCGGTCTCGTTGTGCCAGTCATCACCAAGTCGGCCAAGGAGCTCGCCGTTGCCGAGACCACCGACCAGGGGGACTCGGCCTTTGCCCCCGAGATCACCCTCGACCACGCTCGTCCCCAGGCCGCCCTCGCCGTTCTCGCCAAGGCCCTGCGCAACCCCGCTGTCGCCGAGACTCTCCCCTGGGAGGACATTGTCGCCCACCTCCTCTTCCCCCACGAATGGGTCCGTTTCGGCGCCGCTCGTGCCCTTGCCGTTCTCTTTGCTACTGGTGGCGATGAGCCGCTCACCCTTTTGGGCCCGGACCTCCTGCTGGACATTTCGCGCAAGAGCTGTATCCTCCTCGGCGGCAGCCGTGGCGAGGATGGCGAGGCTGTTGTCGTCGACGCCAAGCTTGCCGACCAGCTCGTCAAGCTCCTGTGGAATATTTCCAAGTCGTGGGCTGTGGCCGACAAGGCGGAGCACGCTGCCAAGAAGTCCAAGGCCGTGGAAGACGAGGACGAGGAGAAGGACGACGACGACGAAGACGAGGAGGAGCAGGAGCAGGACGAGTCGCGTCCCGTCAAGGACGAAGACGACGTTACCGGCGCGATGGAGTCGCCCACTGGCCGTCCCCTCGCGTGGCTCATGTCGCGCATGTCCTTCCTCGCCCGCCGCCTCATCATCACCCGCCCCGCAGCCAACGACACTGTTCCGGGCCAAGTCCTCCTGTGGACCGGACCCGTCATGTCGATCCTGCGATTCTTCGCCGGTGTGTACGGTACGTTCGACCGTCGCCAGGCCGCCCATTTCCTTGTGCACCTCCTGTCACCCATCTACCGCGTTCTCGACGAGGATGGCGACCTCGCCGGCCTGGACGGCGCCGGCGGCATCGACGAGCTGCGCCAGCTCGCCACCGAGGTCCGCGACTTTGTCCAGACCCGTGTCGGTACCACTGCCTTCTCGCGGTCCTGGGAACGCCTCCGCCGCCGTGTCGGCGAGGTGCGTGCCGGCCGTCGTGAGAAGCGTGCCCGCATGGCCGTCTCGGACCCCAAGGCATGGGCCAAGCGCCAGGAGAAGCGTGGCGAGAAGAAGAAGGAGAGCAAGAAGCGCAAGGTCCATGCCTTTATGGACAACAAGGGCAAGCGCTCCAAGCGCAACTAGCCCGGTCGGTGTCTTGTGCAAGAGTGGCGTTGGCGTTAGTCCAAAAAAAAACGACCAAGAGTCGTCGATTCCATAGAGTTTTATTTTCTCAGTTAGGTATACCCAGCATCGGAATCCATACCGCGTGATAGTGGCGTTACAGATGCTATTTCTATTCGTATGAAAAAGAGGGGAGAGCAGGAAAGAGCAGTGTTGTAGCCACAGCATAGTCTTTCTTCGTGGTTTCTTCTGGGTGGCAGAGATGGGAGATATGGTGGGTCACAGGGCCGAGCGGACGAACCGGTGCAAAACACACCGGGGTTACAGATGCCTCGGCGGCGGTTGTGGAGCAGAGCGATCGAGCGAGATATCAAGAGTCGAGACGAACCGGGAGACGGGAGACTTGGGAAAGGCGGAAACGGAGGCGGAGTCGGGATCAGATAGAGACTTTGCAGCAGTGGCAGCCATGTGCCGCTCGGGTCATGTCTAAGCAGTGGGAGCTGAACGGTCGAGGTTGGAGGGGCGTTAAGTTGTAGGTGAGACGGCTAGGCTGCCGTGCACCGAACCATGGTCAGGCGTACAGGGGGACAAGGGTGAGAGGGATAACGGCTGGGAATGGGGGGAGGGGGGGGGGGGCGGAGAGCACCAAACATGTCGATGTTGTCGGCAATCTACGATGACGCGTTGGGAGGGGTCTGCGCCTGCGCTGGGGCGGCAGGAGCAGGCGCACCGTTCTCGACGGAGTGGAAGTGGTCCTCGAGCACACGGGGAGGCTCATCGGCATGGTACGAACGACGGAGATGACGGTACTTGCGCAACGCGAACATGGCCAACACCTCTGCAGCGCTGTCAGCATTCAATTGTTGTTGGTGTGCGCTCGGCTGTTGTGCCACTCGGGACCAACAACAAGCTCGGAAGCTCATTCGGCAACATCACGGCCCGAAAGCACGTTTGCCGAAAAGGCCAAATGCACTGATAAACGTACCCTTCTTGATGTGGTCGGCGAGGTCAAGCTGCTTCTTGAGCTGAGCAGGGTCCTCAATCTTTGAGTTCTCTGCAAGATATTGTCAGCCGGGGGCGTTCACATCATGGCGAGGCGGCATCGGGCGTTTCGGCCGTGCGAGCGAACACACGGCGTTCTCCTTCCGCCACACATGAGCAATTTGGGACTCACTCTCAAACGCGCGTCGCAGACGCATGTTGAAGTTGTACTCGGCGTCGGGGCTAGAAAGGTTAGCAGCAGGTCTACACAGTAGCGTACTAGTCGCGGCCGAGACGGTGGAGCTGGCCAGTCAGTATTCCTATCAGTAGCAGGTAGGGGGTGGCCAAGCCTGGTCTGCGAAGTTTCTTGCGTTTGAATCTTCCGTTTGAGAGCAAGCTCGGCCACAGAACTACTTACCTCCTTGTACACCTTCTTGGCACGGGCGCGAAGCTCCTCGATGGGGGGCAGGGCCTCGGCAGCAGCAGCGGCGGCAGCTGGGGCGGTGGGAGCGACGGCCGGGGTGGGCTGGACGGTGGCAGCAGTGCTCGCACGGCGGACGAAGGGCTGGAGACGGCGGAGGGCGGACATGGCGTGGGCTTTCCTACAGGTTGAGCTGGATTGGAAAGGGGGGATGCCGGAGAGGGGGGAGGGAACGCGCCGAGTCGCAGACAAGAGCGTGAGACTGTGTGTGAAGGACAGAGAGATAAAGAGATGGGAAGCCAGGAGAGAGAGAGTAACCCATACGTCAGGCCGACGACACACCCACCGAGGGCTTCTGCCGTCTCGCCTCTGGGAAAAGGATTGCCGGAATGACTCGGTCCGGTGGCCGCCGCCCGTGACGTGTATTTTATATTTGGGAAACAACAACAATGACGGAGACACGGGAGCAATTTTATCGCATATACAATCTGTCCGTATTGCTAGATATTTCCAGGTATTGACGTGATCTGGGTCGCAGAACAGCGGAGAGACGCGGAACGACAACGACGAGGGACAAATCGACGAGTGCTCATCTCTTTCTTCCTCTCCTCCCCCATTCTTCATTCTAGACACTTTCACAATGGCCGACTCGTAAGTGCTCGCCACGTCGTAAGCAGAGCTAACCGTCAGCGCCCCCGCCGCCCAGCAGCCTGAGAACCCCCTCAACCCCCGTAACCTCAAGCCGTGAGTCAGCAATGTGTACCGGAGAGGGTGGACTGCCACATGCTCTGACGAGTCTGTGATTGCCATGGATGGTAGACTCGGTCCTGTCTCATACACACCGACACATCTACACCATCTCTCGTCGCTGTACCAGTGTCGCAATAGCTCGCTAACTGTTCACCAGTTGCTGCGCGTGCCCGGTTACCAAGACGGCCCGTGACGACTGCTTCATCAAGTTCTCGTCGGACGAGGCCGCCGTCAAGTGTGCCGACTTGATAGAGCAGCACAAGGCGTGCATGCGCGGCTACGGTTTCAAGATCTAAGCAAAGGTCTCAGCCTACATCAACGCCTTGCACCCAGGATCTAGAGTGCCACCGTCGTTTCCTGCGTAACAGGACTCTTCTACTGGCGCGACAATTACAGCATATGCAGCACCATTCATCCTAGTAATACCCAAAAGAAAGAGAGAAGAAGAGACAGAGCCCTCGCTACTGACGTCGTTTCCGCACTCGGATAACGGCCTGGTCCCATGACCCATCGAGGCGCCTCTTCCATCGCCAGCCCCACCACAGCATGAGTGGACCACCAACATTGACGAGCAGGAGGACTCCGAGGAACACCAGAGTCGCGCCAGACGGACGCGCAATGCTCAAGGGCCCAAGCTTCAAGTGGGGCTTATTGGAAGGGGGGAGGAGCGTAATGGAGAGCCAGGCCATGGAGATGGTTAATGCGGCTGAGAAAGACCGCCCCGATTCCTGCTGGGTCAGCGATGGTTAGAAGTGTCAAACCCACCCGTACACCCTTGGCAAGAGTTGGCCATCCGGCAAAGAGGCCTGCTGCGAGTAGAATGAGACTGAAGACGTGTGCCGTTGAAGGAAGGCGAGATGCGAGCACCACGGACGCCGAGAGCGCCGACGTGAGCGAAAGCGACGAGGACAGGCTGTTGGGTCAGGTCATGTCCTCAACGATACACCCACCTCTTCTCCTCTACGACTTCATCGACGCTTCCCACGCTGCTCCGCCTCCGTTTCGCCCTCGCGCGGCGCAACCGTGCCCTGCGCCGTGCGTCGGGGCCGGTGGTGAAATCGGCCAAGAGAAGGTGGAGGAAAAACAGTCCGCCAGCAAGCGGCCAGATACTGTCCGAGGTGGTCGCACTCGTGAGCGTGCCAAGGACTGGAGAGAGGAGCGACAGCAGGAGTGGAGGAAGGAGGAGAGGACGCATCGCCGAGGCCTCGGGAATGAGCGCTGGGAAGCAAGGTCAGCCTCAAATTGTGCATCAGAGACTCGGCGGTACTTACTGCGCGTTGCGGCTGTGCTACTCCCCCACCCGACTCTCCACAAGACGTAGGCTACCACTCCAACCATGCAGCATCCCCATCCCACTTCTGTAGCGCCAAAGTCGCCCACGAGCATTGCGTAGAAGACAGCAAGGAACAGGGTGATGACTGCCAGGTGTTGCGAGACTGGGAGCGTCGCGACGAGGAGAGGTACGAGGCTGGGACGTGGTCGTGGAGCTGGTTGTTAGCAATGCTAGCTTTTGCAGAGGAGGTTGAGAGCTAGGTGGGCACACATGTTGCACAGGTGTTAGGCTGGCTTCGCAACTGCTGCTGCCACTCACGCGTCTCGTCCAGTTCCGCGAGGAAGGATGCTGGGACATAGTTGTCAGGATACGGCTGTCGTCGCCAAAGGACCTTTTCCCATGGCGGTGGTGTCTCGTCCGAGTTGCTTCCCGCCGGCATGACAGCGGCGGGCCGTGTCGCTGTTGACATGGAGGATGGTTTGAACGAAGAGAATCCGGTTGCAGAGATCCACGCCCTCGTTGTGACGACGCGGGGCAAGTGGGTTCAGGCACCGGCCAACAAGCCGGCGGCGCTGGGCGGCGAGAGGGGCTCATGACTCACTTGTGCGATGTTGGAGGACAGTCATTCCTGTAACTATTCCTCTTTCCCCTTGTCCACAACACTGCCATAACATGGACGACTGGGTAGAGCATCCACAGCCACGGCGTGCGTCGTCGGGCTCTGTCCCACATACATCCAGGCGCAGCTCGCGGAGTGGTTCGTGGGATCCTGGACTCGACACCGCCGTTTCGGTCCTACACACACATGGAGTCAACGTCACACAAGTGCTGGAGGAAGGACACGAGGCCGAGGTGAGTTGAGCCGCCTTGTCCTTTGTATCTAATACCCAGGCATCGGCATTGGACACGAACCTTGACGACCTTGACGACCTGGTTGATCTGCCAACATCAGCCTCCATCGCCAGCCCACAAGCACTCGACTTGGACCTCGGCGAACGCGACCGGGACATGGACATGGACGACGAGTACGATCTCGGCGAACGCACATATTCATCTCTCCCGCCGTCCCCGCGCGCCGAGGCGAGCGCAGAGTTTGGCCTGGAGCGAAGCCTCGACCTGAGCGAGCTGCACGGCGCCTTCCATGCGCAAGGGATCAAGATGGCCAGTAACCTGGCGGGATCGCTCTCACCCCGGCGCGACATTATGCGCAGGGGGAGCCTGACGTTGGAGCGTGAGAGCGCGAGCGCTGGTGAAGAAGACGAACAGTTCTGGCCTGCCAGGAGTAGACGCCAGACGCTGGAGAATGGCGACCGACCATCTAATGCCTTTAACACCATCACGACGAGTTCAACAACTGTCACGCACTCTGTTCTGGAAGTACATGAAGAAGGGGAGGAACCCACATCTCCAACCTCACCTGTGCGACGCGACGATGACGACACCCCGAGTGTATCGTCGCCCGACCTCCTGTCGCCACTCGAGTCCCCGCTCCAGTCCCCTCGAGTCGGAGTGCCTCCCAACTTGCCATTCGACCGTAGCAAGGAGGGACTGAGTCTCTGGGACCTCTTGAGAGACGAGGACGCCGCGGATCAGTGGGAGGGCTGGATTGCAGACGGAAAGTGGTGAGTCCAAGCTGCTTTATACCCTCGCGGCAGCTGCTGACTCTGCAAGGGAACGCATTGCCAATTTCCTCGCTGTTCCTCTTGCAGTTGAGAAGGTGGGTTGATAGTCAGATAGGTCCCTCTAACCCTCAGGTGACCATGTTTGGCGCGCTTCTCTGCCTCGACGGCTTTCTGTACAATTTCACCATTCTCCCCATCCGCGCCCTCTTCGCAGTCGAACGGATCTTCAAGCGTGTCATTACCGGGCAGCCAATCACCCCCATCCCTCCAGCACACCTGCAGTCCCTCCTGCGTCTGGCTCTGCTTGTCATCCCCGCCTTGATCCTCATGGTCGGCACCGACGCGAGCAAGATGTACCACTCAGTTCGCGGGCAGGATACCATCAAGCTCTACGTCATTTTCAACGCGCTCGAGATTGGCGACAGGCTGTGCTGCGCCTTTGGACAAGATGTCCTCGATACGCTGTTTGCTCGTGCCACCTTGACGTACCGCGCCGAGAACAGGAAGAAGTGGAGGAAACGTGAACACGTACGCCCAGTGTTCTATTTTACTCTGTCTCTCGCCTATGTCTGTGAGTCGGACTGAGGTCACGCTGCGGACATGACTAACCTGTCCCCTCAGTGGTACACGCTCTTGTCTTCTTCTACATGCTCATCTCGCTCAACGTTGCCATCAACTCGTACGACTATACTCTCATCTCTCTCCTCATCAGTAACCAGTTTGTGGAGATCAAGGGCTGTGAGCTGCGAAGTTGGCAACAATGTCTCAGCTGACCCCACCAGCCGTATTCAAGAAGTTTGAAAAGGAGAATCTGTTCCAGATCATGTGTGCAGGTAGGTAAGCCCCATTCCGTCGAGAAACCTAACACTGCTGCAGACATTGTGGAACGTTTCCAACTTGGCCTCATGCTCTCTGTCATTGCCGTGCGCAACATGATTGAGATGTCCGGTTCAGATCTCGCCTTCCTCCCCAGGAGCTTCGCCCGAGGAAAGAGCCTCATCGAGAGCATTCTCTGGGTAGGTGTTGTAATCACTATCCCCCAGTATCTGACCTGCCCAGCCAGTACTCTTCGTGCTTGCGTCAGAAGTGGTCGTCGATTGGCTCAAGCACGCGTTCATCTCCAAATTCAACCATGTCCGCGCCACGGTGTATGGCCGGTTCATGGACGTACTGGCCAAGGACGTGTTGCTTGCTGGTACTATTAGCAGCCGGGATGGCCGGACCAAGCGCAAAGTGAGTTCCACTAAGCCGGTCCTCTGCACCTGAGCTCACGCCTCAGCACCCAATCCTCCTGGACCAGTCTCCCCTTGTCGTCCGCCGCCTCGGTATCGCCTCTGTTCCGCTCGCCGTCCTTGTCATCCGCATCTGCGCCCAGATCGTCGGCATGCTCACCATGCACACCTCTGAAGCAGTCGACGGCGAGCTCAGCTCAGACTGGATC
This sequence comes from Apiotrichum porosum, assembly GCF_003942205.1. NCBI lineage: Eukaryota > Fungi > Basidiomycota > Tremellomycetes > Trichosporonales > Trichosporonaceae > Apiotrichum > Apiotrichum porosum. Next base: position 1,179,836 of record NW_021167110.1, on the reverse strand, counting down.
TGGACGTCGCTCAAGTGGGCGGCGGGCATCCTCATCGCGGTGGCCCTTTGGGGATGTCTCGTCGCAATCAAGATCCTCCTCGGTCTCGGCCTGCTGTCCTTTTCGGCACTAAGGCAGGCCGGAATGGAGGAGCGTGAGGCCGACGACGCCGTCAATGATTTCGGGCGGACGTCGGTGGGCGAGAGCAAAGAGGAGACGGTGGGTAACAAAGTGCCATGAAAGGAACTGACCCAGCTTCAGGCATACCACAAGTCCACATCGCGATACCTGTCCCGCGACGAGGACGATCTCCCGCAGTACCCCTCTGCACCTGTTGCGTCCGTCTCGACACCCCTCGAGTCCACACCGAGGCCCAAAAGGGCCGAGCTGGGAGAGAAAGGGGGTAGAGAGGGCAACGAGGACGGGGACAAGGCAGGAGTCAAAAAGGACAAGGCCGGTGGGGAGAAGGGTGGGAAGAAGAAGTGGAGGCTCGAGGAGGTCGAGCGGTGGACGATGGTGAAGCGGATCTGGTGAGGAGAGGTCGTGAGAGATTGTGAGAGACGATGACGTTCGGATGAGTATACACAACATCTCAATACGCCGACGGCCACGACGCAGCGGGGCCAAGATGCCTCCACTCTGTACCGCGCGCTGGCGGTGTTGTAATGTCTTTCTGTTTAAAATCCTAGTGATGCATGCATAGTTTACTCCTCGTCGGCGGCGGGGGCAGCGGGCGGTGTGCGGAGGAGGCTCTCGTTGCGGGTCTTGCCAGCCCAGTCGAACTTGTTCTGTGGGACAGTTAGCGGGTGCCTCTCGCTGTCCATCCGAGGGGGGTATGCGCCCTCTCCGCGGCTCGTTACTCCTCCACCTCTCCAAGTCATCTGTCTCCTCTGGGCCATCCCTCTGATGGCAGACGGTAGGAGCTAGCCTGAGATGATGTGACCGACCAGCTCCATGTGTCCAAGACGTCCTCGTCTCCAGCGCACCGCGACATCCTACTCACGTCGTAAAGGGCAGAAAGGCCGTAGATGGTAGCGGGGAAGATGATACCGTAGAAGGCCACGAGACGGGTAGCGCGACGCGAGAACTTGAAGTGCTGGTACACATTCTCGCGCATCGCCGCCCAGCGCTCGATAGAGGGGTCTTTCTGTAGCTGTCAGCTTGTGTGGCCGGTGAGGCGCCAGTGAGCGGACAGGGGTAGATAAAGGAGGGCATGGTGTTAAAGGGGGGTGGTGTTGTTGGCGTCCCCAGCAAGCCAGCTGGCGCATGCGACAATCCCAGCTGGTCAGGTGGCCGACACCCATTCACCAACAGCCTTCCCTTGGTCGCTCTGGAGCCTGTCGATGGCTGACGATGCCCGCGCAAGAAGTGAGGACGCAAGCGCCTTCAAGTCCCCCCCACTGCTGGGTGAAACACAGATAGGAGCAGGTGCAGGTCATCGATGACCATGCCATCTCCACCGTCATGCGAATTGGTCGCTCCATTCCACCTCTCGCAGGACATGTCCGATCTCCCGTTTGTGCGTGTCCCACCGTCGCGCATAGCGTGGGCCACTTACCAGAAGGTGGTCTGTCTGTCAGCTGATTTCCCTCTTGACGTATGATAACTCACCTCCGGCCATGTTTGCTATATGTGTGTGTTGTGGTTGTTGGTCTATGCTTGAGATTCGAGCTCACTCACTGTCCCGACTGCTGTCGAGTGCTCGCGCAGGCAGGGAAGCCAGTGAGGGCCGGGGGATATGCGATGGCATGTTCCCCCCACATAAGACCAGCCGGGCGCCACACTCACGGAGATATTCGGAGTCGCCACTCAGAGTGGAGGTGGCCACACAAGCATCCCGAGCAAGGCCGGATGCGGATGTTGATGATGATGCAGTGAGACACATACACAACACACATCTCGAATAGAACATTTGCTGTCTGCTACGACACACACACACACACACGTCCGCCCGCCATGAGCTCGAGACAGCGCTCAAGGTCTCCTTCCTACAGGAGATACTCCCCCTCCAACGCAGTGGAGCACAGCCCCCCTCCCCCACCCAGGCGCTACGACGACCAGCGCGAACGTGATCACCATCGCGTGCCACCACCGCGGGATTATGGTCGCGACAATGGACGCGACAATGGACGTGACCGCCGCGATAGGGATAGGGACGAATACGGAGCGGGGCGTCACGGCTACGATGACCGTAGACGATCATACAACGACTACCCCCGTCAGGACTACGACGACCGTGTCCCGCCGCCAAGGAGGTACGATAACAACCCCCCAGGAGGCTACGACCGCCACTCCCGCGACAGGGACAGGGATCGTGACTTCCATGACAGCGACTATAGTCGCGACCGGCGAGATGGCGGGTCTGGTCCCAGAGGCCCGGAGGGGCCACCCTCTGAACCATCGCGCGATGTCATCATGCTGGGGCTCGATGCCGAGCTGACCGACGCCGAGCTCTTGGGGTTCCTGCGTGCCGAGCACGGTGCGCGGGTCGATAGCGCCAAGATTGTCCGTGACCGCGCCACAAACGTAAGCAAGTGCTATGGCTTTGTCCAGTTCAACAGTGTCGAGGATGCGCAGCGGTTCATGACTGCCAAGTGAGTGAGCTGGCGATGGAACCAGGTAGCTGACATTATAGTCATCCGTTCGTCTCTATGCCCAAGCTGTACCCGCACTCGGAACCCAAACGTGTCAAGATTGACTTTGCCGGCCCTCGAACTGAGCACGCCCCTCCGCCACCGCCGGTGCCAGGCCCCAGCTCTGTGTCCAGCAACGCGGGGCACGACGGAACGCGCGATATCGGCACGCCCGGCAAAAACCAGCGCGTCCTCCTCCTCCGTGGCCTCAACGTGGGCACATATGTCGGCGAAGTCGTTCGCCGTATCGCTGAGGAGATCGCTCGCATGCTCGGCCGCGACTTTGGAGTGCGTGATGCCGAGACGAGCATCGCTCGCGTCGTAATGATTGTGGGCCGCGACGTGCCCCTGTCTTGGGGCTTTGCGTTCGTCGAGCTCGTCACCCCTGAACTCGCCGCTGCACTTCTTCCTTTCCTCCTCGCCCCTCAACAACAGCCCAACGGTTTCCTCATCTCCCAGGTTCCCGTTGCCGCGTCGTTTGCCAATGCCAACGCGTTCATACCAGCTTCTACCTCTGGACCAGGCCCTTACCTCGTCCGCGCAGCTGGTAATGGTGGTATCGGCGCCATGACCATGGCACAGCCCGAAGGCATGTACTGCACCTACTGGCACCAGCAGGCTGGTGCCGTCGAGACTATTCCTCCAGGTGCACCTGCTATCCCTGCCCGTGGTTTGCCCGTGGAGCTGTCTCCTGAGACACGTGCGTTCCTCGGTGCACTGGCTGGCGTAGCACCCAGGTCCACAGGGTTGACTTTGACGCCGGCGCCAACCAACGGTGCTGGTATCGAGGCCGGTGCACCGACCGGCGGCCTCGTCACAAACCCAATGCAGCCCATCAAGATTGGTATCAGCCTCGGTGGTGGTCTTGGCGGCAAGAAGCGCAAGGTGGAAGAGGACGGCATTATCCCAATCACGACCAAGAACGTTCTAGCGGACGATGACGACGACGGTGACCCCGGCAAGGACTCGGTGCTTTTGTCAAGGAGTAAGCAGCTAAGAAAGCCTCCCATGTCACTGAGCTGACATGCTACACAGCCAAAGGTGCCAAGATCATTCCCCCGACGTCGACCAGTCGCAAGGTAAACCGCATCAAGATGACCGTACACCAGTGTGCGGGGTTACTCACTTTGATCCTTAGGTGATGAAGAACATCAACAAGTGGAACACCAAACAAGTCGAGCTGGCCAAGCCTGCGCCGCCAAGGGAACCTCCTCGCGCACCAGTCTCATCTGCCAACGCCACCCCTGTTGGAAACCAGCAGCCTCAGGCCGCGGCGACAGACGACGGCTTCGACTACACCGACAATTCCAACTTCGCGACCACCGGCAAGGTCGCTTGTCTCCTCTGCCAGCGCCAGTTCAAGTCTGAGGACATGGCACGCAAGCACGTCGCGGCATCAGACCTTCACAAGGCTCGCATAACATTTATTTACCTGGACCATGCCGCGTGTAGGTTCAGGCCAGAATGGGGACTGACAGTATGACCTTTGACAATAAAAACCCCTGTTTACCACACCAACACTTTCTTGAACCAAAAACAACACAAACCCCACTGGGAACACTGTAACTTGTCTTGCGCTTGAACTGTCTTGAATATCTTTGCGAATACAGACTAACCTCGCGGACCCCGCTTCACGGGCGGCAGGGAAACAGCGCAAGAACGCTGCCATGGCGTCGACTGAGCCCAAGTATCGCGACCGCGCAGCCGAGCGGCGCGAAGTGCACCACCAGCCGGACCGGCCCGCCTTTGAGCCCACCACCTTCCGTAGGGGTCCCCAACCCCCAGCTGGCGCTGCTCCAGCCCAGCCCGCCCAGCCTCCTCCACCGCCACCTCCGCCAGTCCTTGCAGCGGACGATTCCAATGTCGGGAACAAGTTGCTAGCCAAGATGGGCTGGACGACCGGTTCGGGCCTCGGTGTGGCCGGTGAAGGTCGTGTAGAGCCTGTCAAGGTGCAGCAGTTTGACGAGCGCGTGGGACTGGGCGCCGCCAAGGGCCGCGAAGCCGGAAAGTGGTCTGGTCCGGCTGGATGGCAGGAACGCAAAAAGGACATGGTAAGTGTATCGTAAGCGTAATGCGCGGCGCGCGACAGGCAGCGGCGGCGGCAGATACGGTCTAACTGTAACGCGGTAACCCACCAATGGCATGGAGCTGACAAGCAGACCAAGGAGCGTTACGAGGCGGCAAGCGGGTCGGGCGAGCACTGACACCAACATGCGAATTCATAGTACATTTCTCGCTCCCACTAGATTCCCCCGTCTGCATGTCTTCCCTTTCTGCATACCGCCTGCTGCAATGATAACCTCAACACCACTCTACGTCGCTGTGTGGTGCATGTGTGCGGCTTGACCTGAACGTCTAGTGAACGGGTGTGGCGCCTATCGAGAGAAGAGCAGCGAGCTGAGCGAGTTTTCTTTAGCCTGCTCCATTTCTGTGTGCGTCAGCGAACGTTTGGTCTGTATTGGAGCTGCTTAACCCTCAGAGTCGAGTCGCACTTTTGGAAGCAGTTTCGAGACTCACGCAGCAATTCACGCTCCTGGCGTCGGGCTCTCACGCAAATACCGCAATAGCACGTCTCCCACGTCTCCCTCTCGGCGGCTCGAGCCTTGCGCGTTGTGGCAGGCCGGTCTCCACCATTCTCCCCGCCGCGCTTCTCCCGGTCGCGCTTATGGTCCAGCACCGTGCTCGTCCGCACGAGCGTGGTCGGAGGCTGGGGCAAGGGACGGACGTGTGTGCGCGGGGTGGTCATGGAGACTGCGCGCGTAGGTGACCGCGGTGGTTTCTCGTAGAGCAGCTTGTCTTGCTTGGGCGTGCGCTCGTGCTTGGGCGAATCGCGCTTGTGTCCGTCCCGGTGGGGCGGGTGGTCGCTGTCGATCGAGACCAACAGACCGCCGCCACCACCACCACCACCACCGCCATTATGGGGCGGGGAGTACGGAGACGGGTCGCGGTCAGGGCTGTTGCTGTTGCTGTTGCTGTTACTGAGGAAGGGGTTCTTGGTCTTGGACACCACCGGCGTGGCCGGACTGGAAAGAGTGATGGAGGGATACTCGCCACCGGCCGGTGGTGGCGGAGGAAGAGCCGTGCCGTGTTTAGAGCGATATCCATAGTCTCCGTGCTGCGGCTGTGTCGGGCCGTGTTGTGTGTGCTGGTTCTGGCGGGGGACAGGGGCCACGTTGCCCTTCGCCAGCCCAACATTCCGCCCGAGAGACTGTGTGCGGCCGATACCAAGGCCGGCAGTGCGTGCGGGTTTGAGCAGTGGCGGTGTCAGCGCGCCGGGTACCAGTGGGGCAGGCTTGAGTTGGGGGCTGCGGTCAGGCGTTACGATGTTGTGGGCTACCAGAGCGGTTGGTGACTGGACCTGGTGGGGGGAGAGCGGTGTCGACGGGGTGGTGCTCGGGCTGGGGCTCGTCGGGTTTGTTGTTGGGGTTGTCATCAGTGGTCCCGGCGGACCGACAGGAGCGGAAGGTGAGCCGCCGTTGGCCGCTGCTGGGTCCAGTTTCAACCCCGCCATCGCCGTGGCCGTCGGGTCCATGTCCTCGGTGTCGGAGCTAGAGCTGTCGCCCAACGTGAACAAAGACGAGAGGACACTGGTGAAGCGAGACCCGAAAGACGTGCGGGAATTGTCCTTGTCCTTTTCCTTATCCCTTTCGCCGTGGTCGCAGTCTGAATCTTGACGGGGCGTAGCTGTGCCCGAGTGCGGCGATAGCGGCGAGGGTGGCGATGGTGGAAGTGGGTGAGCGGGCTGGTCGTGGTTGATAGTGGATGGTTGCACGTCTTGTGAGGAGCCTGAGGGGGACCTCCTTATTGAATGTAACGTGTGCATGGCTTTGGCTGCGGAGCGCGGGAGACGAGTACCGATGGCGATGAAGTAGGTGTGAGAGACAACACCCCAAGGGGGATTGTGGAGCAGCTTCAAAGCTGTGTCGTGGGTATGCGGTTTGTTGCTGATGATGATGGTGTGTTTAATGGATAAGGGGGGGGGAGGGGGCGGTGTGCATCCGATGTGAGTGATGAGGGGGTGGCGATCACACATCCTGTGATCTGTGGCATTTCGAGAGAAGTGGTATGATCTGATGGCGCGTGCCACATTCGAAGCATCCATCCAGTCTCAGATCGGAAAACCGTCTGTTCTGTTCTCCTCTCTGCCCATCACGGCAATCACCATCGTCAATGAACAATGGACGGTAAGTGGTTGTTTCACTAGCATCTGTGTGTGTATGTCTCAAGCAGTGTGCTGATGGATGGCAAACATTCACAGCTCCGATGGTGACTCTCACAGCCCACATTTCTCACAGTCCCTTTCGAATTAATGTCGTCCCTCTCATCAGAGCTGGGGATACCTTGCCTTACACACATGTACAGTGTACTAGAAGGGACCAACCATGTATTCTGCATGCACACAGTCATCGCCTATGGACCTCCCGCCCGACTGCAGTGGCGAATTATATTCGGTGCCAGATATTATTAATTTAATTTGCACTCGAAGAAGGCCTTGTCCGTGAAACCATTCGTCTTCATGCTCACGCTAACATCCATCTATAAACAGAGAAATGCATACATAGCACCGAGTCCCAGACTCAACGAGGCCTTTCCTTTCGTCACCATCTAGTCCACAGGCGCCAACACCGTGCTCTATCGTCGTTCAAAGTCCGTAAACGTACACACGCCTCACTACCCATCACCTTCTAGCAAGTCTAGACAATCTTGTCGTGCTCCCGTCTTTTACTCTTCACGCGCCACCAGAGACCGACAAGCACCACACCAACGACAACGGGGACGGGCCATAATGGCCAATTGTCCTCGTCGTCGTCATCGTCGGTGTCGTCTGCCTCGCCCTCCTCAGCTTGTGGGGGCGGCTTGGTGGTGTCGGCTGCCAGCTTGTCCGCGGGGACGTGGCCGGCCTCGAGCCAGCCATCGTAGAAGAGGTCCTGGATCTGGAGGAGGGAGTCGTGCTCGTGCATCTGCATGCGTTAGTGACCCTTGTTGTCGCCCAGTCTGGCGCGGCTACTCACTATCAAATCGGCCGCCTCCTGCACCAACGCCTTCAAGGATTTACTGAGCTTCTGCACGTCTACCTGTAGAGTGGTGTGCTGCTTTTCGAGAGCCTCCAGACGTGCTGTGACGCTCTTGAGGGCTGTTTCGCTGATGAAACGTCAGTTTCATGTTCTGGCGCTCATCAGGCACAACGCCTGGGGGGCTCACTCGAGGTCGTTCTCGTCCACGTCCGCCATGGCACTGCGCAGGCTGGATCCAGCGCCAAGAGCGTCCTCGACGCGCTTCCCGAGCGCTTCAATGCTTTCGAGCATACGCTGCTGGCTGTGTTGCAGAATACCATCTAATGCGTCGTCGCCAGTCTCCTCCATCTCGTCCTCCTCGGGCTCGAGCTCCACAGGCTCTTGCAGTGGGACTTGCTCGGGCTCAGGCTCCGCCACGATAGGTTTAGGCTTGATGGGCCAGTCGAGTGGTTGCCCGATAACTCGCTTCTGTTCCAAACCATCAATGCAGACAACTGGCTGTCAGCTTCAAACGACTCCCAAGCTCACCATATGCAAAGTCGTGGTCCACAAACTCCTTTTGGATGTCGCTCTTCTCGACCGTGGGGCCGTTGTACAGGAAGGCGATGGGGTCGGGGTTGACGGGGTCGTCAAAGCAGCGGGGGGACTTTTTGCCCTGGTGTCGAGCCTTGGACCAGTTGTCCTTGATAGTCCATCCCTCAAGACCCGACGCGGCGATTCCAAAGCCCATGTACTGTCCGGTGAGGGAGTTGCGCAGCACCGATCCGCCATATAGGAGGGTCTCAATGTCGTCTGACAGAATGCTAAGGCCGACTCCAACACCGACACGCATGGCACGGCCCACTGCGTCGAGCTTGTTGTCACGAACGACGAGACCCTTGTAGTCGCCGTCAAACGGTGTGGCGTCCACCATGAGAATGCCGCCGATGGCGCTCTGGGAGATGGTCGAGATGCGGTTAGAAGCCACAACTGTGCCGGGAGAACAGTACAGGACGATTCCGGCGTCGGTGCAGTCCCAAATTGTATTGTCGCTCACGACCGAGTCACGGCACGCGATGGAGATACCGTCGGCGAGCGGCCGGCCGCGGGGGGACAGCTCGGGGTCGGGGCCGTCCACCTCGGGATCATACTCTTCGCCGACGGGGCCGATCTCGTTACGCTCAATGATGGCGCCGGTGCATTGGAGTTTTGATCCTTCGCGGACGTGGATGGCGGTCCAGCCACGCGGGTCCTTGAGATGGCACTCGCGGATGGCCTGGCCCTCGTTGCCGCCAATGACGACGAGGCCGGGGGACGTAGCCTTGGGCCCGACGCGTCCGAACCGTGTGCGAGCACCGTCAATGATGAGGTTGCGGACAGAGACGCGTGCACATCGCCTACAGTCGCCCTGCACGGCTGTCGCGATGTCCTTGTCGTCGATGCTGAGTGTCGCGCGTTGGTCGCCCGACGGATAACCAAGGGTCGCGAGCTCCTGGTCGGCGGCGGTGAAGACTACGGTGCCCCAGAGACGGTACGTTTTCCCGGGACACAGAAAGACTTTTGTTCCTGGACCGCCGTCGCTGAACATCTTGTTGAGCGACTCGTGGTCTGCAAAGCGGACACAGTCCGAGCCGGCGGCTGTGGCTGGGGTGGAGAGGAGGGCGATGAGGGCCGGGAGGAGCAGGAGCCAGAATGGAAAGCGAACGAGGCCGCGTCGGCCAGCAGGACCGCATGCCAGATGTATGCGGGCCATGTTCGCTAAACGCGTGTGGTGTGTGTGTAAACGTGTAGTAGATGGGTGTCCGACGACAACCCCATATGCAGCGTCTTTAGTGGAGTGAATGGACGGGTTAGTGTCTCCCTGCCTGTGCCAAATCTGCTTCCGCGTCTCCACCCAAATAAACCCATTATCGCTGGGGTGTGGGTGGCTCGTGCCTGGAATTCGCGTATCGTCGCGACCTGCGAGGAGCCGAGACGTGGTGTCCACTTTTCTGGCAAATGGATACAACGTCTCTCCCGCTCAATCAACTCGCACCCATGTCGGCCAGTGCAGCGAACACGGCCACAGCGAACCATGAGAATGGGAATGGGACTTTGGCGCTGCAGGAAACGACAAAACCACCTCACCCCATCCTGTCCAACGATGACCGTACGTCCGTCTTGTCTGGGTCCAACGCTGACTCGACACAGTGCAATTCCTTGTTCGCGCAGGGCTGATGACGCTGCCTATTCTGACGGGTGCATCAATTCTTGTGTTTGGGTTTCAAAGCTGGGTGCTGCAAGGCGCCCTGCCAGCCATGTGGTTGGGTACGCAGAGTGCCGCGATACTTTGGGCTGACGGGTTTAGCCAACCTTCTCCTCGTGGCCTACTACGTCGACTTTGCCCTCCCGCAAGTGGACTTTGCCAAAGAGACTGTTCTTATTACCGGAGGTACGGTGAAGATTCCATAATATGGGGGCTTACCGTTCAGGTGCGACTGGTCTCGGCAAGACGCTCGCCGACAAGCTGCTGGCACGCGGAGCCAAGGTCGTCGTCCTCACCGACCATATTCCGGAGGACTATGTCACCGCTGGTGGGTCAGGATTGGCTGTAATTGAGCTCACACACAGATAACTCTCACGTTATCGTATGTGACGTCTCCGACCGCAAAGCAGTGGCAAAGGCCGGCGCCGAAATCCGGGAGAAGGTGAGGGTTACGGCAATTGGGTTCGTCTAGAGGGCTGGCGCTCACTGCAGATCGGGACCCCCACCATGCTGGTTAACAATGCTGGTGTCGTGAACGGCAAACTCCTGCTCGACCTGACCGAGGAGGACATCATGACGTGAGCTTAGTCTTTGTTGAAAGGAGCTCACACCCAGCACGTTCAAGGTCAACTCGATTGCCCCTTTCTGGATGGTTCAAGAGTTCCTCCCGGACCTGCTTCGCGAACGCAAGGGCCACATTGTCAACGTCTCCAGTGTCCTCGGGCTCATCGCTGTTGCCCAGATGAGTGAGTTGACAGTATTTGACAGTATTGGAGAATATGCAACTGACCTGCAGCCGACTACTGCGCCTCCAAGGCCGCCACTGTCGCCATGCATGCGTGTCTTCGAAACGAACTGGACTACAGGTTCGTCTCGTATACCTCGGGGACGATTTGGAATGTCGAGCTGACTGTCTAGGTACAACACGCCCGAGATCCGTACAACCCTGGTACTCCCTGGCCACATCCTCACCGCGATGTTTGAGAAGACGATTATGCCCAGGGAACGCTTGTTCAAGTGGCTGGCTCCATCTCTCACTGTCGATGTCGTTGCCGACGCCATTGTGTCTTCCCTCGAGGGCGGCCCGTTTAGCAAGAACGACACCGTGCTGCGACTGCCATTCTTTACACACACTGCTCGGCTGCTCAGTCCTACATCAGCACTTGTCCCTGGACCTATCCTGAAGCTTGGGCATTGGGTGAGTGGACCGTTGGACCGTTGGAGCTCGTTCTGACCCCTGGTAGTGTTCTGGTGCCGACTGGGCAATGAAATCCTATGGCCCCACTCCGGATGCCGGGGAGCGACTAGAATTAGAGAGGGCACAGGCTGGAGACAAGCTGCACCAGGAGTAAGAGGGTGTGCTGTGTAACAATGTACTGCTGCATCGGAGACGAATGGGTGATTGATTGTGCCAGTTGTCTCCCTTCCGGGGCTTTTGCCACCATACGAGCGTGCGGGCAATTTGCCGCCGGAGACAGCTAGACAGAGCGTTCTGGTCGTTTTGGCGCGCTTTTCCGATTGTCCCTTTCTCATCTAATCAGTCAGCCACTTGCACTTGGATGAGCCTTCGACATCCACAGGCCACCATGGCCGCACTCCGTCCACGCATACTCCTCCGCAACACTGGCAGCACAGCAACAGCATCACGCCCACTCGCGACCTCGGCGCAACGCAGCTTGCCCCGCTCCCCGCGCCATGCTTCCACATCGACTGCGACACCTTCCATTCCGGCACGTCCGACCGACCCCAGCGCATCCCCCTTCCCTCCCTCTTCTTCATCCCCCTTCGCAGACGCTCCCTCAGATCCTTCACTCCCCGAGGCACCTCCTGCACCTCCTTCCTTCCCTGCGGTCGTGACCTCGCTTACGGAGCCTGCACCCCCGACAACTCCCTTGTCTCCCGACCTCGACGTCCTTTTCCACAACCTCGCGACCTCGTTTGTTCCAGGCAACCAACCCTCTCAACACCATATCGCGTCCCACCTCGTTATTCCCGATGGTGCGCGTGCACCCACTCCTCCTCGTGGGCCCGACGATCCCGTTATTGCGCTCGTGACCCCCTTCGAGGGTGGCGACGCCTATATCACTCGCGCAGTTAACGAGGTGGCGGCACACCTGGGTGCAGATGTCATGCGCCTTGACCTTACTCTTGGTGTGGGCTTTGATGGACCGCAAGCGCCTCTAGCTGAAACTGGTGAGCGTTTACAAAGCATGTCATGGAAATGTTCGCTGACACCGCCCAAGGACTGTCGGCTCCTCACATTGCCCAAGCTGTCAACCCTCTCTTCCAAACTTCCTCGCAGACGCAGCCGAACGAGTCTACGGTGGAAGACGAATATATGGAGGAGGACGACGATGATGACCATTCAGCTGCTATGCCCAAGATGATCCGCGTACCCATGGTGGCCATGAACACTGTCGGGCAAGCGCCCAACCCGTTTAGCGGCGCGATGATGGGTAATTTGGGGGGTGGCTCCTCGAGTTCTCAGCCGGCTGTGAACGAAGAGTGGATCTCGTTTTTCGACTCTATCATCAACCTCCAGTTGCCCGAGGGCGAAGGACATGGCGCCACGCGCCGCATCCTCCTGCTCGAGTCGACAGCTGCCATGGCCGAGACCATCGACGTCTGGTGGCCGTCGTTCATGGAGACTGTGCGCCGCCGCCGTCGCGGGTCCAAGCAACTTGCCAAGGACAAGGGCAAGAAGCCTGCCTCGACGTTCCATCCGACCACTGTTGTCCTCTCTGTCGCCCCGAGTCTCCTCCTTCCACACACTGCCGAATGGCGTGAGCCCCCATCCACCGACGCAGCCGGCGAGACCAAGGACCGTCTCCGGTCCTTTGCTGAGGCCCTCGGTGCCTCTGTGGGTTCTATCCATGTCGTCGAACCAAATGCCAAGCATACGGAGAAGCTCTGGTGGAGCAGCGAAGAGCACGACCTGACTGGCCGCGCTGAGCGCGAGGAACGTCGTCTGCGGGCCATCCTGCGTGACGGTCCCCAGTCGCTACTGCCTTGGGTTCCTGCTGGCGCCGCCCGTCCCTCACCCCCGCCGTCGCACCCGATCCTTGATATACTTATGCGTTCGAGGAAAAAGGACGAGACCCCGGACACGGTTATGGCGTGGAAGATTCTGCCCATCATCCCGGCGTCTCGCGACCTTGGTCTTGAGCAGCACGAGCGCACAACCCGGCGTCGCGCCGTCAACGCCGCGCTTATGATGCGCGCCGTTGGCCAACTCGGCGCTACGCTCGAAGAGCCTCTCACCATGCTTCAGGCGCACGGTACTCAGCCCCCTCGTGGACGCAAGAAGCGTCTCGCGCGCCGCAAGGAGCCTGACCCGGAGTGGAGTGAGTTTGTGATTGCCTGGGCTGGCGCAGTGGACGTGGCGAGCACTGCTGTCGGTCGTGCCGCGGTGAAGGCCGCCACTCCTGGTCCGATCGTGCTCAAGTGGGCCGACATCCAGGACGCCCGTGTCGTGCACGAGGACCACGAACGCCGTATCGATGACACTGTTGGCGCCCACCTTGCCGCTGCTGAGGCCGCCAACGCTGCCAATACCGCGGGCACCACGCCCGACAAACCCACCAAGGCCGCCGACAAGCCGATCACCGATCCCGTTATCGAGGCCCTCAAGAAGAACAAGGACCTGAACAAGCACGAGAAGCGCCTGCTCAGCTGTATTGTCGACCCGTCAAAGCTCGCCACGGCCAGCTTCACCGATGTACACCTCCCCTTCAAGACCATCGATGCTATCCGCACCGTCATCTCCCTCCCGCTTCTCTTCCCCGACGCGTTTGAAGGCGGTATCCTGAAGGAGCACGTCACCTCGGGTGCTCTCCTCTTCGGTCCTCCAGGAACGGGTAAGACCCTCCTCGCCCGTGCCATTGCCGCCGAGAGTGGGGCGCGCATGCTCGCCATCCAGCCGTCAGACGTCAACGACATGTGGGTCGGTGAGGGCGAGAAGCTTGTCAAGGCCGTCTTTTCGCTGGCCCGTCGCATGTCGCCGTGTGTCATCTTCCTTGATGAGGTCGACTCGCTCTTTGGCGCGCGCTCCGCCCGCGACTCTAGCGGTGGCTCAAAGGCGCACAACCAGGTCCTTACCGAGTTTATGCAGGAGATGGACGGTCTCACGTCGTCGGCCGCCAACCGCGAAAAGCGTGTGGTTGTGGTTGGAGCTACCAACCGTCCCTTTGACCTCGACGACGCGATCCTCCGTCGTCTGCCTCGTCGTCTCCTGGTCGACCTCCCGGGCCTCGATGACCGCAAGGCCATTCTGCGCATCCTCCTCCGTGGCGAGTCGCTCGCCGCAGACGTCGACATTGATAAGATTGCGGCCGAGACCGAGGGCTTCTCCGGATCAGACCTCAAGCACCTCTGTGTCGCTGCCGCCCTCTCGGCAGTCAAGGACGTGATTGACGTGCCGTGGAAGAAGAGCTTGGCGGGCAACGTTTCCGATACCGTCAAGGCTGCTCCTCAGGCCGCACCCGAGTCGTCTGGCGGCCCAGGTGCCGAGGAGGTCCGCCTTCTCGTCGACGAGCCCGAACCCCAGACAGAGAAGCGCGAGGTTGAGCCCGAGCCGATCGATGTCACTGCCAACGCATCCGCGGCCGCCAAGCGCGTCGAGGAGGCGTACGTCAAGCAGCTCGAGGCAAAGGCCGCCGAGGAGGCCGATGTGGCTGCGGCGCGGGCCTCCGCGTCGTCGACTGGCACTGAGTCTGACTCTCAGGCCGCGGCTGCCAAGGCCGTAGACGCTGGTGCCGAGGATGGTGCGTCCGCCGAGACTGTTGATGGCGCCACACCGCCACCAGCAAGCGAACCCAAGCCGCTCGCACGCACACTCGCGGCCAAGCACTTCAAGACTGCCCTGGGCGAGATTCGTCCCAGTTCAAGCGAGGAGGGAACACTCCCCGAGCTCCGCAAGGTGAGTTGGACGTCGCTGATGGTCTAACCCTCAACTAACAACACACAGTGGGCCGACCAGTACGGCGAGGGAGGCAAGCAAAAGGGCAAGAAGAGCGGGTTCGGCAAGGGCTTTGGTTTCGGCAACGAGGTGCTCAAGTCGAACAAGGGCTTTGGCCGGGTTGTCGACGGCGAGAAGTGAGAGAGACTAGGACAAGAATATCAACGACACGACGTCGGGCGTTTTGTGGCAGCCGGCCAATCTGTCGATCGCGAAAGGAACCACCATATCTAGAGCTTGGACCAGCCGCACCACCTACACAAACCTACGTAGACAGCATCCCCATTTTTTTTCGCATATGCAATGCAGCACCCATCACATGCACCCTGTGCGTCTATCTACTAAAACTCGTTTTGTTTGCCCCACCTTACTGCTTGTCGCCAGTAGATGTCAGTCCTGTCGCGGCCAACCGCGAATGGAGGACCTGGGACCGGCGCTCGAGGTCGTCCAGTCGGGACTGGCGCTTGTCGACGAGCGTCGAGAGGCCGGTCGCCGCCGCGTCGGGCTGCGCGAGCACCAGGCCCTCGACAGCCGCATCGTACGTCTCGGCCAGGTCGTCCTTCATCATGTCCGTGACGCGGTTCCAGTCCTTCCACCACTTGTTCTGTGCGCGCTGCCACAGTGCCTGGCCCATTGCCAACGAGCCGACAATGGACAGGGCGCCCGTGCCAAGGGCCGCGTAGCCCGAAACGAGGTCGAACGGGGGCATGGACGCACACCAGCTGACCGACGAGCCGCACAGCGCGAGCGCGTACGTGGTCATGAGCGAGCGCTGGGCCGCGACCTGTAGCCGCGGGACGGCGGTGGCGAGCAGCTGGTTCCGGCGCGTGGTGACGGGCGCGAGGAGCGTGCCGGGCGTGACGCGCGGGACGCTCAGTGCCAGCGACTGGAGGTGGTTGAGGAGCAGCGGCGAGGAGAACGGGTGGCCCGGGTGTGGGCTGCTGGTGTCGGCCGCATGGGGCGCGATGAGGGTGCGTGCCGTCTTATTGGCCTGCTCTCCCAAGGAGGTCTGGAGCTGGGCCAGCTCGCCGGCCTCGAAGATGAGCTGGCGCTCGACATCGCGCGCAAACGAGCGAGAGAGGTATGCGCCCAGCTCGGCGGCGACGTCGTCCACCCTCAACCGGGCGACGAGGCCGAGCCACGAGAACCGCGACGAGAACATGTGCTCGAGGTCGCGTTTTGACGAGTCCAGAGACTGCTCGACGCTGCCCTCCACCACACCGCCCTCGATACCGCGCGCTACGACGGACACGCGCTCAGCGCGGCTGCCAGCGTTGTGCGCCTCGGAACGGAGCTCGGTGACCACGTTCGCGGCCTGGGAGAGCACACTGCGGTCGCCGGCAATCACGCCCTCGGTGTATGCCAGCGCCAAGTGGGCGGTACAGGCGGCGGTCTTGAGCTGGTACTCGGCCGGCAGGGAAGTCATGAGCTGGCTCTGAAGAGGACCCAAGTTGGACGCGAGGAAGTCGCGCTGGAACACATCAAAGGCCGAGCCCTTGTTTCCAGCTTGACCGGCGAGGGCGACGTCGAGGGCGAACAGCGCCTTCAACGCTGTCTCGGCCTTGACAAACGAGACTGAGCACTCGGCCTTGCCGTGCAGACCGGGGGCGACGACACTCTTGATCTGGTTCTCGAGCCTGGCACGCAGCTGCTCCTCGGTAACGTGAGGGGGCAGAGTGCCGTTGACGACAAAGTGAACGTTGCCCTTGGCCAACACCAATGGCAGGAGGTACGCGACGGCCGGTGCACTCGCGAGGCGGATGGGGTCGAGAACAACGAGCACAGTGTCGGCTGCCACGAGCGAAGAGCTCGCCTCGCTGAAGGGAGCATCAACCTGCACCTCCACAACATCGTACTTGCTGGCCTGAAGCCAGCCTGAGGGGCAGGTCAGGTGGCCCTCGCTGCGAGATGCCTTTTCGTCGTAACTGGAGGTCAGCTGGTACGCAAAAAACGGGGATCTGGCAGTAGAGTGCTCACGAGATGGTCAGCGTCTCGTTTCCAGTGCCAAAGTAGCGGTTGAGGAGAGCCTTGCGCATGACCTCCGAGTCGGACAGCGGGTCCTGGAGAACAGCGCTCACAACATCGTGAGGAGCAGCGAGCGGGTCGCCAATGACTTGTTGACAGTTAGTTGAGTTTTCGCCCGCGCCATTCGTGAGCTCCCAAACTCACCAGCCAAACGTCCCCGACGCGTAGCTTCCAGATCAATCTCTGCGGAGCGGATGCGGTCATACCAGTTTGCCGAACCGCCAACGTCGTTGGCGAGGAGCTTGCCAGTGTCGGCAAGAATGCTCTGGACACCTTCGGACCCGACGACGGGGCTGTGGGCGGCAGAGGCAGCAGAGCTGTGGAACAGGGGTTCCAGCGACGAGGAAGGAGTGTGCTCTGTTGAAGTGGCTGTCGCAAATGTGCGGCGGATCTGGCGCGAGGCAGGGGTGAGGCTCGAGGTGCTCGCCTTAGTCGCAAGATGCAAAGCCGACGAAGACGAAGAGGCAGAGGCCGACGAGGCGAAACGCGGCGTGGACGACGACAACACCAGGCGGGACACTGTAGACGTGCGGCGGGCGATGCGAGGCGCAAGTGGCCGTGCGCTACGGGCTGCCGCGAGCGGGTTCATGGCGACGACAAGTGTTGTTTTATGTGTACAAGACGAGAGTGTGTGCGCTGGGTACAACTTGTGACATGCTCGCGCCTAGACGCCCGGAGCTTTCCCACCCGAGCGGGGTCGTAGATCGTCATCTTCCGGTATTACGTAAGATGAAATGGGAAGCATCACGCGCCTGATCCCTTGTGTGTCCCCCGCCGTGCTGCCGCTGCTCACACACTCGACGTTCTCCTCTTGGACACATCATCCCCACCTCTCAACCCCTCCAACAGCACATCCTCGACACGCACGACGGCGCCTCACGCGCGCTCCCCTCTTGTCCACACGACTGTTGACCACTACCTTTCTTCAACCCCACCCCACTCGCCCCATCCCCCATCATGACAGATCCGGGCTACGCCTCGTCCGGGTCCGGTAGCGGACGCGTGTCCGGCGGCGAGGGCGGCGACCGGAACGCGTGAGTAGTGCCTCTTGTCTGCACTTTGTGTGGCCTCTGCGGGTTGCAGCAGGCTGTGGGCGGGGTTGGGGACGCGTTTGCGAATACCATCCCGCCCAGGGCCCGTGCCAGCTTCGATGACAGGCGGTGTGGGCAACGACGACATGCCGCGCACCGAATGCGCGCGCTGGCCCAACGAACCTCTTCCTCGCAGCCTGCATGCGCCGGTCACACGCAGCTGCCATATTGAAAGCGGAACACCAGCTGACGCAAACATCTAGCATCGTGCTCAAGGTTGGCATGGTCGGCGACGCACAGATTGGCAAGACGTCCCTCATGGTCAAATATGTCGAGGGCAGCTTCGAGTGAGTTGACATACGGCAATTCCCGTGAACATCAACTGACCGTCACAGCGAGGATTATATCCAGACGCTTGGAGTCAACTTTATGGAAAAGGCGATAACGATTAGGAACACGGAGATCACCTTTTCTGTGAGTTGCGAGCGGCGTGGGAGGATGCTGTGCGGCAGCGACCGGGCGGCCACTTGCGTCAAAGGGGCTTGGGAGCTTGTGACCCAGTGGTGACAACTGGCGGCTTCAGCCGCCCCCGCCCCCGTGGATGTGCATCATCACCTCAGCATGCAGCACACGCGGCATACGCTCCACTCTGCCAGACATTTGGATGGACGCAGCTGACCCTTCAGATATGGGACTTGGGAGGACAACGCGAATTCGTCTCCATGCTGCCACTGGTGTCTAATGACGCCGTTGCGATTCTGTTCATGTTCGACCTGACACGAAAAGCGACCCTCAACAGTGTCAAGGAGTGGTACCGCCAGGCAAGGGGGTTCAACAAGGTGAGTCGTACTGCGCTTTATGGTTCATTAGAGCTGGGTGGCAATGAATCGGGGGCTGGTGGCGGAGACACCAAACACAACAAAGGCCCTCGAGCTGTCACGCCTGTCGGTTCAATGTCGAGCCATCGCGGCCCGAGCTCAGAGACCCGTTGAACTTGGGCAGTGCTCGTCACTTGGATGGGAGTGCATCAGCATCACCCACATCATACATGTGCAGTAGCTGATACCAACTTCCCAGACCGCCATCCCCGTGCTTATCGGCACCAAGTACGACAAGTTTGCCGCGCTCAGCCGCGAGGAGCAGGAGGAAATCACCAAGCAGGCCAAGAGGTTCAGCAAGGCAATGCACGCGCCGCTGGTGAGTTTGGATTGGATTGCAGTCACTGGTGGGATAAAGATTGGGAGTGGTCAGAGCCGGTGGCAGGCAGTGTTATTGCGTGACGAGGTTGAGCGACCTGCCTGCCACCGTTGTCGCACTCCCGCCACCAGTGTTGTCAACAAAGTCTCCGCAAAGTCTCCGGAAAGTTGACACTACGTTCCAGATCTTCTGCTCGACTTCCCACTCCATCAACGTCCAGAAGATCTTCAAGATTGTTCTCGCCAAGGCTTTCGACCTGAAGTGTGTCATTCCAGAGATTGACCAGGTCGGCGAGCCCATTCTGCTGTATAACGACCTTTAAAGGAAATAACACGTTGCACTACCCCCTACCCCCATCTCCCCTAGCTCTCCTGTGCGCTTTGCTAGCTAGGACGCGGCTGCGCACCGCCCGTCGTGCATGTGTGAGTGTACAGTATACCTATACCTTTTATTCTTCATCCTCGACAACCGACCTTCTTTAAGAGATTCCTTCTTTATCATCATGCATACGGGTTGCGCCACCCCACTAGACTGAGACGTGTGCAGCGTTGTTCCATTCGTATGTGTTCGTGTCGTGTGTACCCTGTAGTGTGGTACATGTATTACGTGGGTATCGTGGGTCTATCCGTCTCGTGTGGTATAGTTTCTGCGGCGATTAAGTCGCTCCCCAACTACCAACCCATCTGCCCACTGCATGTCTTCGCCTGAGGGTTAGCTATGTCACCAGGTATCTAACCCACCTCTGCCAATAGCCCTTGCAGGCGCATCTCTCTGGCGTCCGCCCTCATCTCCGCCGCGTCGAGCATGTCAAGCATTGCCGCCTTTTGCGTCTCGATCCTCTCGCGCTCTTCGGCCCGGTCGTTGTCCTGGAGCTTGTTTACCGTGCCAGGAAGAGCCTTCACCATACCCATCAGCGCAGCGACTTGTTCCAGGATCTGGGCCTGGGCGGCACCGTGGTGTGAGCCTGGGAAAGAGGGCGATGTGAAGGCGGGGGGAATGGGGGGCGAGTTGAGGTTGGTCACCGCCGCAGATGAACGGGGCAAACCTGAGAGGCCAGACGGCCCAGACGCCACCCGGGGCGAGGCGACGGCAGGTAATGGCGACACGAGCATCTCGACACTGGCGCAGTCGACGGTCGAGGCTGTGGAGGTGGAGAATTCCAGGCCGCCGTCAGCCACAGAGTTGGACTCGTAGATCCCGTCCAGCTTTCCCTCGAGTTTACGCAGTGCGCTGGACGGCGTCGTCTTGTCGGCGGTGGTGGTGGAGACACCCAGCTCGCGCAAGCGGGCAACGTCAGACGCCGAAATACCGCGAGATGTGCGAGACGAGCGCTGCATGGACGTAGAACGCGGGGCGGGAGCGGGTTTGGGGAGCGGAGTTCGTGACGTGATTGTCGAGTTGGCCGGCGGCGGGGCAAAGTCGCAGCAGTCCTGACTGTCAGCGAAGTGGCAGGCAGCCGTAACTCACCCTCCAGTCCGCCCCGAGTGTGTCTTCCAGTTTGGTCTCCAGCGCCTGCCATGTTAGCTGTACAGTTTCTGAGGTCTTGGCTTACCTTGACGTATTGCCTCATCATCTCAATAGTGGCGTGCTTCTGCTCATTGTCCCTACACCAGTCAGCTCGGCAGCGAACGTCATGAGCCTAGCTCACTTTTGACTCTGGGAGAACAGATCCTCGCTGGTTTGCCACTCCTTGCGCATATCCTCGAGTTCTTCCTCGGTTGGGCGCGCGCGCAGTTGCCGGCGTAGGCTCGCGAGTTCGGACTCGAGCTGGGGCTGGTCAACTGTGGTCGCTGAGGTCACCATTTGAACCCACTGTCAATATCTTGGTTTCCTGCTCCTGGGTAATGTCCAGCAGGTTTGGTGATGACTATCTGTAAGCTTGCGTTGGGGGACCCACTTAGCTCACGTTCTGGACGTCGGCGGTGTCATGACGAGCGTCCCTGGCCCAGCTGGTTGGGGAGGAGTCGCCCTCGCCACGACCTTTGCTGACGTTGGCGGAGTTACTGCTCAACGAGCGACGATCGGGGCGCGAGGGAGCTGTCCCCGATGTTGAGAGACGCTTTGTCAATGCCTGCGTGAGGGGAGTCATTGATGGGTGGTTGAATGGACAGAAGACGGGTGTGTGTTGGTGCTGTTCTGGATGACCGTGTTTGCACTCTTGGCCCGCCAACTTGGACCCCCTCCACCGCGCGCCATTCATGCTTACGTAACACCAAATTGCCGCTGCTCGAGATTTCGGAGCCGTATTGTCTTATGTTGAGTCTTGTTGCTACACACTCTTTCACTCTCAAGCTACTCAAACGATGGGTAACGACCAGTCCCGCTCCGCCAAGGGCGGGGAGGAGGCAAACGATGGTCCCATTGATTACTATGAGCTTCTCAAGGTCGACGTTGAGGCCACTCCCGATGAGATCAAGGTGCGTCCACTGGCGAGCGTAACAATATTATCGCCATGTAGCAGCGCTGACAAGCGATGCAGAAGTCGTACCGTAAACTGGCTGTGGGTAACCTTTGACTAGGGTCTAAAGAGTCTCTCTGACGTTCAGCTCATCCACCACCCGGATAAAAATGCCCACCGTGTGGAGGAGGCGACCAAGATGTTTGCCGATCTGCAACAAGCATACGAGGTACGTCCAGGTTCAGGTTCATTATCACGGCTGACCTGGTACAGATTCTCAGTGACCCGAACGTAAGCAAAGCCCTTGGTCAGGTTTGAGCTCACCAACAGGAACGTGCTTTCTATGACCGTCACCGAAATGACCACATTGAGACCAACGACGATGACTTCTACGACCATGTCCGTGCCGGAGACGCAGCCGCCACCGACCCCAAGTCCAAGTTCAACCGTCGACGCGCCGGCGACCCAGGTGTCAAGATTGACCAGCTCATGCGCTTCTTTGACCCCAAGCTTGCACGAAAGATGGACGACTCAAACGAGGTGGGTGTATTTTGTCCGATCGCGTATTGACCCAGCAGGGCTTCTACTCCGTCTACCGTACGCTGTTTAACGTCCTCGCGTCCGACGAGGCCCTGCACACGCCCGAGGGCCAGACATTCGTTCATTACCCTCCCTTCGGTGACTCGACTACTCCCTACGCCCCACCTCCTGGCATGACCAAGGCCGAGAAGTCAAAAACATGGTGGGCCCGCGACTTCTACGTCGCCTGGGGCGAGTTTGCGACCGAGAAGCGTTTTGAGTGGCTCGAGAAGTGGGACACTGCTCGTGGCGAGGACAGGAATATTCGCCGGTTGATGGAGAAGGAGAACAAGAAGCTCCGCGAGGACCACAGGAAGGAGTACATTGATACCGTCAGGGTGAGCTACTGCATGTCCCACTCGCAGCTAACACGATAGACACTGGTCCAGTTCATCCAACACCGCGACCCGCGCTACAAGGCGTACCAGGTTCAAATTGCCCAGGCCAAAAAGGCCAAGAAGGCTGAGGGTCTCCCCGGATCCGGAACATCGACTCCTGGTCGTGGTACACCCCGCACCGTCGACGTCGAGGCAGCCAAGAAGCGCGAGGAGGAGCGCAGGAAGGCCGCCGCTGCGTTCCAGGAACAGGACTGGCAGCGGTTCTCGAAGCGCCCCGACGATGACGAGGAGGAAGAGCAGGAGCCTATCGACCAAGGAGACGGTACTGGCATTCGCATGGATGACGGAGCCGGCGGCGAGATCTTTGAATGCGTCGCCTGTAACAAGACGTTTCAGAGCGAGGCGAGCTGGGGTAACCACGAGAGGAGCAAGAAGCACAAGCAAGCGGTGTTCAGGTGAGCCGAGAGACACTCCTGGGACCTCAGCTGACATATCAGGATGGCAAAGGAGATGCGCGCCGAGACTATTGCTTTCAGCGACGACGACTTTGTGACACCGCAGGAGGCTGACTTTGACGAGGATGAGGAGGCAGACTTCGACGAGGATGAGCTCATTGCGGACCTCGAGGAGCTTGAGCTCGATGAGCTGGAGGAGATGGAGGCTCTCGAGGCGGAGCAGGCGTCGCTTGAGTGAGTTGGACTGCCTGTGCCAAACACCTAACTCGGCAGGGATGCTATCAGGAAAACGACCGAGGCCGCACCAGACGCGCCACCACCAACAAAGCCAAAGAAGACAAAGTCGCCTGAACCCGCGGCTGCACCTGAGCATGACGAGGACGAGGACGACACCCAGTCCACGACCACGGCCGCCACTGTGGCCAAGGTCCCCGAGCTATCCAAGCGCGAGAAGCGCCGTGCCCGTGAGGCGGTCAAGAAGGCCGAGGAGGAGGCCGCCAAGCTCGCCGCAAAAGAGTCTCGCAAGGAGGCAAAGAAGGTGGCCAAGGGCGGTGTGCCTCCCCCTGCTCCTGCTCCTTCAAAGGGAAAGAACTTTGAAAACGCGTTTGTCCAGCCCAAAACCAAGGGCAAGAAGGGTGCCAAGGGTGGCAAGCAGCCTGAAAAGGTGGTTGTTACCGCCAAGGACGTTGAGCGCGCCGTCGAGGACATCCAGGCGTTGCGGCAGAAGATGGTCGACAAGTGGGGCCAGGACTGGACAGGTGGGTTTGATCATCTGGATATCACTAACTCTGCAGACCTCGTGAGCCGAGTTGCCTGCCTTTTCGCAGGACCAGGTGCCACGACCGCCCCTGATCTTGCTGTCCTCTGTCTCGGTCTAGGAAAGCCATTCGGAGACCGCACCGCTAAGATCCAGCTCGCCCTCATCCTTGAGCTTACTGTCGGTCTTGGTGCCCCCATCTCGGTCATTGAGACGTTCGACCCCGTGTTTGAGGACGGTGACCGGCAAGTCCTCGAGGCACTCGGCTGCACTGTGATCCAGGAGAACCTCCGTGGCGAGCACACCGTCCACGAGACCCGCCCTCACCTGATCTACATGCCCCACTGCTCCAAGACGCTCTACGAGTCGTTCTTTCACACCAACTACACAAAACGTCTTGGCGCCTCCCCTCCAGTGATTCTTCTCGGCAACGACCTTGGCGACTACTTGCCCGGGTTCGTCCGCGCCCCACCACCAGGCGCAGAGGCCGAGCAACCGGCAGAGGACGAATTTGTGAAGCCCAAGAAGAAGAGGAAGGGCCGCGGACCCGCCGAGCGCCAGTTTGAAGATACGGTGCTCCGTCGTCTTGTGCCGCACTTTGACACGTTCATGCTGTCGGACCTGCCCGAGACGAACCTGCCTGGTTTCGCACGCGCGTTCCTCTCGACCGCGTTCCAGTGGCTGCCAGAGGAAAATGTGGCCCAGGTCGACTGGGAGACGCCCCTCCCTGAAGTGGAGTGGCCGGATGACGGCGAGGTCGCGTAAGTGTAGAGGGTTTACATAGAGAGGTTTCGACAGAACCAGAGACGGATAGAGGACCGGCTGTCCTAGTGCATAGTTGTACCACCTCTGCATCATCTTTAGCATCTTTGAAAACGCGGCTCTACGGCCGCGCAGCCGCGGCGTACGGTGTGTCTAAGGCAAGGCCTCGGCGGTGCTGCTGCGCACCATATGACTGAACGCTGTGCCGGTCGCTGTGCAGGCCTGCTCGTCTGAACTACGCGCACTAGTTTGCAGCCATCAGTCAGCCCAAGACTGGACGGATCCTGAGTGCGGCGTTCGGCGTCCCGCGCGGTGGACGGGTCGGCGGGTGGCGCGGAGATGCGCGACATGCGGGGACCAAACAACCAGCACGCCGGTACGCCGGCTCAAATGTCAACAAGCTCCACAAAGATATTCTCAGCACACGCCATTTGAGGTGACTCACTGTGGACCACCATCTCGTCATCTCGCTCTCACACACGTCTCTTGTCGACTACAGCAACTTACAACGTCAACTACATTCACACTAGGGTCAACCAGCACACCCACTCCAGAACAGCGGACAAGCTAGTGTACCGGCACACACACACCTTGACATTCCATTCCACGGCCTTCGACGCGACTGAGTGTCGCCCTGCAGCATGTCTGGCCCGTCCACCTCTGGGCTTGGACCGCTGTCAACTACAGGAGAGTCCGAGTCCCACTCTGCGATACCCACATATGCACGGCCAGTAAAGGGCAAGCCTGCCATCCGGGTGTTCTCACTAGACGATAACGATAGCCCATCCACCACACCAACCCCTCCGTCAGTGAAACTGGCGCCCGATACGGACGCCGAAGTCTCAACTACTCCACCGACGAAAGAGGTCCACGAGGGCCCGGCATTGCTGGCCCCCACGCCTGTCCGCGCGAGGGGGGTCGACCCAGAGAAGCTTGGTGTTCCCGAAGCGCTCGAGGGCAACGAAGTGTCGGCCAACAACCCCACCAGCCATCGCAGCAGGGCCTCGTCTCATGTTGGATCGACGCATTCTACAAGGCGGCGGAATGCTGGCCCCCGGGACGACACGACCCACAACGATGCCGATGGTGAAAAGCACGTCAACTTTCCCGTGAAAGAAGGAAGTACGAGGAGTGGAAGTGGGAGTGCGAGTGGGAGTGCGAGTGGGAGTGCGAGTGGGAGCGAGGAAGCGGCTCCCAAGCCCCCGGTGCCGCTCTGGAAGCGCACACTAGACAAGATCCTTGCCCACCCGGAGATGGCTTGGATCAAACCCAAGATGAACTTTCAGGACTGGAAGACTGTGTTGCGCGTGTCCTTGAGTGTGAGTGACAGCACCAGTCATGCCCCTGACGAACAGATGTGGCTTGGATACCTGTTGGTCCTCATCCACAAGACAGGTCTCTTCCTCGGCATGGCAGCGTGTAAGTGCATGCAGTTTGCTGAGGGTGTTCCTAGAGAAGCGATGATACTGACGCACCCCAGTCCTCGTCCTGATTGTCTCGTGCATGATCCCACCACATCAGCCGTTTGTGCAGGTCGTCGAGGTTCTGTGCAACCTCTTCTTCTACCTTGCCCTGGCCTGGGCATGGACCGTTATCGGTACTGCCATTGCGTATGCTGTGCGAGTCCCCACAGATCCCGCCAAGATTGCAGCCGCCGAAGCCATGTTTGCCTTCGAGACCAACCCGACCATTAAGATGGTTAAAGTGGTGCGTCAATTGTAAATGAGGTTGTGGCGTGGCTGACGTACAGGCCGCCGAGGGCACGTTCCTCCAGGCCAGACCTGCGGTTGTGTGCAGCGTATTCCTTTGCGTTGGAACTGGTGTCTTTGTGAGTTGCAGCGGACGGGATGGAGCTGCGAGCTGACAAGTAGCTTTGGTGGAAAATGCGCACCGCGCCAAGTCCCGCCACCTTCCCCCTGGTTCTGAGCTGTATCCTCATGGACGTCGTGAGTTAGGATTTGCATGCCGTGTGCGAACTCGCTAACTCGGAAACAGAGTCTCACTCTCATTCCCTTGTACCCGAACGCATACTACATGGCCCCCTTCCTGGTCTTCAAGCCCATTTGCATCCAGGCAGGCATCGGTCTGCTATGTTCCGCCCTCATCTTTCCGCAGTCCGTGTCGCACTTGTTCCGCCGGCGCTTCACGGGAGTCATCTCGCCTCTCCTCAAGGGAATGGACCAGATCGAGGAGCTGTTTTCAGACGCGAGCACCATGTCGTCGTTTGCGGATGAACAGCACCACCATCACCATGCCGTCAACTTTGACCTGCCTTCGAATGAGGTTGAGGAGAAGCTCGCGGCATGGGGCGATCGGTCCGATAACGTCCGCCAGACCTTACTGGGCAGTTTGACTGGAATGGCTCCACTGCAGGCTATCCAGCGCTACCTCAGTGTCGACATCAGCTACGGCCGCCTCTCGGGAGAAGACCTCGACGACCTGTTTGAAAGCCTCACGTCGATGCAGGTCCGTGCCTCGGGTCTGTCATTCTTCTTCAACGCGATCGTCAACAAGATTCGCCACACGCACATCGACAGCGTTGCATTCAGCGCACAGAACGCCATCAGCCAGAGCCAGAGCCGTCCACCAAGCCGTCCCCCGTCACGTCCCTCGTCACGTCCGGGATCGATCCGCAACTCGGAGAGCGTCGATGCCAATATGAACAGGATGGGCGAGAGTACACCCTCGCGACCTGCGACCCCGCTTCCGGCAGACTCGGAAGACGAGCATGACCACGCCGACCACCACGAATCACTTGCCCGCCGTTTGCACTTGCATCTTCACAGAAGCTCAAAGGCAAACTCGAAACACCGGCAGCACCTCCGCTCTTCACTCGCACAAGGGGTCGCACCTCAGTCTGCTCGAACACTTGCGCAAGGCTCAGCAGCCTGTTGGTGTGTACGAGTCGCAGCGGTACATGGACGTTGAGCGGGGAGACGACCGTGACCTGGTTCGCATCGTTCAGCAGCTCGAGTTGCTCAGTAATGGCTCCCTCCCACTCGTCAAAGCGCTCCGGCAAGGCCTCACCCTCTCGCTCAAGTGGGCCGAGACTAGCGACAGGAAGCGTTACGCGATGATGCGCGACATGCAGCGTGCGTACAGCGAGCTGAACGTCATGCTCCAAGAGTTCCGGGAGCATCGTACCGAGGTTATTCGACCATACGCCCACTTGTTTGACCCCAACCATCCATCCAACGAGGCTGTCAGCGGTATCCATCACAAGGGACTGTACTACTGCTTTGTGGCGCAGTACCACCTGATGGAATTTGGCGAGGCAGAGGTCGAGTTCTTGGGCAAGGCGGTCAAGTATGATGAGGAGCGCCAAAAGCGCCGCTGGTGGTTCCCCCGCCCGCTGGTGCTGTTCCGCCAGTTCCGCCAGTCGGTCAAGTCGGAGCACGAGACCGGTGCGGAAGCCGAAGACGACGAAGGGGTTGACCATGATGAGCACGACGACGAGCTGGGCGAGGCTCGCAGGCGTAACCCAGACTACGAGCCCTTTGACAACACCTTCCTCATCCTCCTGTCCAAGATGTCGTTCCTCCCCGATATCCTCTTCTCCAGGTCGGCAATGTACGCTCTCAAGGCGGGCATTCTCGGCTGTCTCACTTCGCTCCCGGCCTTCCTCGCATCCTCGAGCAGTTTCTATTACTACAACCGCGGTATCTGGGCCACGATCATGGCCCAGATGACGCTGGCCGTGTTCAGTGGCGACACATTCTCATCGTGGTTGTCACGTATCATCGCATCGTTCTGGGGCGGCATTGTCGGCCTGGCAATGTGGTACATTGGCTCTGGAAACGGAAAAGGCAATCCATACGGATTGGCAGCGGTTACTGCAGTCATCTTCCCCCTGGCCTGCTTCTACCGTGTCCATTACCCGGTCGTCCTCACCACGGTCGTGTTCACCACGAGCATGTGTCTTGTCGTCGGATACTCGTACCTCAACGGCCACCTCTTCCGCCTCACCAACGCCAGTTGGGGATGGGACGTCGCGTGGCTCCGTTTCGTCTGTGTGGTTATTGGAATCACCTGCGCGTGGCTCTTCTCTTATAGTAAGTTTACGGGCTAGCTTGCGTTGAGCTGACAACCAGTTCCGCCGTCGTACTCTGCCAAGGTTGCCATTCGCAACTCGTACGCCCGGTCCATCAACACTGCTGGCCGTATCCTGTGCCAGATCCTCTCGGCAGCCAATGACCCCCACAACGAAGTGCTACAGAGTCATAACAAGGAGACGAGGAAGGACCTGATTAAGGCGCGCGCAAAGCTGTCAAAGCTCGGCGTGCGCCATGCCAATGCCAAAAAGGAGTATTCGTTCCGCGGCCGGTGGCCCGAGGAGAATTACAAGGTGAGCTATGAGATCACGGAATCAGCTGACAACCTATCTAGGGTCTCTTGAATACCCTCGTTGAAACCATGTCGCTTCTGGCGCAGTTCAACCACCTTTTGCCTCAGATGGACGTCAAGTGGCGCCGCGCTCTGTTGTCACGTACGCGCATGTCGGACCCGCTGTTCCTCGGCGACGTCCTGGCTGTTATTAGCATGACCTCTGCCGCGCTCAACGCCGGTACGCCTCTACCGCAGATCACTCCCGGTCCTCTTATTGCCAAATACGTGAGTACAGCTGTTCAGTCACATCAGCAGCCGAACGCTGACAAGGTCAACACAGCACATGAACAAGTACAAGGGCCTCGATCTGCCCCTGGACCCGGCGGGCGGGTACGACGATGCCCCCACGCTCGTGACGGTCGAGGTGCTCGAGAGCGACGATTACATGCGCTACGCCCTCGGCGTGGCGACGGTGTATGCCCTCATGTCGCGTCTCGATGGCCTGGTCGCGGTGTGCAAGACGTAAGTTGGCCTATACCCGAACTGAGACCATCAACTGACGTGTTGTTTGCAGGCTCCTGGGTGAGACCTTCCATATTTCCAACATGCGCCTTGGCGAGTACAGCCTCGCATAGATGAGAGTGTAAGACGTGACTAAGACGGTCGTTTTTGTCATCAATAGCTTGGTCGCGGCCCATAGGGCCAGCCGGGGGCTGGTGTGGTGGTGCCTGATACAGTGTGCCACTGACGGCCTCTGGCGGCCGCGCCTGCATTTTGTTACTGTTTCTGCAATGCATAGTCATCCGGTTTCTCTACTTTTGGACGGTGGTGTAGATGGGCCACTTCTTCTCGTGGACCTGGGCCTGGCCCTCTGGCGAGCCGGGAATGCTCTTCTTCAAGTTGAGCTTGGAGAAGACGCACGAGTTGAGGGCCTTCTCGGGCGCGCGGCAGGCCTGGAAGTGCTGAGGTGGATGTCAGCGGGTGCACGCGGGGAACTGGGATTGGGGGATGGAGAGCTGGGTGACGTTGTACTTCGCTGGGAGTGGGTGAACAGCTATGCAGCCAGTGCAGCCAGTGATAGCTGCGGCCGCCAAAGACATTATGTCTCTCGGACAATACCAGCCACGACCAGCGCGCGCACTTCGTCTCCGTTCCGGCTTTGTGGCCGTGAACCGCCAGCTGGAAAGGGCCAATTCGACAATGCCCAGTCGACGCTCCCAGCTATCCACAGCCTGACCCCGTACGCACCTGGTTGTTCTTCTCAAGGCACTGCCAATGGGCGTCAAACTCCGCCAGGCAAGTCTCCCTAATCTTGCCAATGATCTCGGAGGTGCAGCGGGTCACCTTCCTTCCCTCCTTCAGGCAGTGGGCAGGATCGCGGTTCTCGTTCTTGCAGAGCATAAAATCCTCTGTTGGGGTGTCAGCAAATAGGTTCCCAGTCGAATTGTTGTGGACAGCCAAGGAGCAGTGGGACACGAGCGCAGCTCCAGTTGCCGGACAGAGGGCGCGGGGATAGACGCGGACGGGGAAGCGGACGCGAGCGACAAGAGGGGCACAGTGTGACTGAACACAGTTTGGTTCTTGAGGACTCATGGCGACGACGTCGACGCCAAAGTTCCAAGAGGCCGGAGCTGGCAATCTCGACGTCACCCCTCCAGTCCAGACTGAACCAGGCGTGTTCGCCAGCTCTCCAGCTCCAAACGGCGAGCTAGGTCCAACGTCCTCACCCCCTCTGTCTGTAGACGGAACGTCCGCGCGCTCGTTCGCCGCATCGCACAAAGGCTCCCATGTACGTTGTCGGAGGATAGACACCAGGAGGGACACTCGCCGTTGACCTCCTTGCAGTATTCGCCGATGAAGAAGGATGCGCTCTTCAGAGGTGCCGAGGTGACGCCGAGCTCCTCGACGTGGGGGACGGAGGAAGGGAGGGGGTTGGGGTCGACATAGGGCTTGTCGTTGACGATCGCCTCGCGGTGGGAGCTCATGGTGGTATGACTGGGGGGGTGTATAGGAGAGCGTCGATTCAACCAAGTGCTGGTTGGCGGATGGGCTGCTGGCTGCTGGCTGGGTGGCCTGGCTGCAGACGGCTGGCTGGGTGCGCGCGCCTGGCCGACGCCGGTGTGCCACAGTCTCCCCCCCATTTGCTTCCGTCAGGCTGACCATGCCTCAGCATCGGCGTTTCCGCGCTATCCCCGCCGCCCGCCCAGCGACCGGATGCTGATGTGGCACTCATTGTTGACGCGTGGACGTCATCATCAGGAGGGACCCACCGTCGGCGCCGTCGACGTCCACCACACCCCCGACAACATCGACGACAGCTCCAACACCGGCGCAGGCGCCGCCCGTCATGTCTCGTAACCGTCTCAACATCTCAAACCCGAAACCATACACATCCCCACGCCAGCAGCCGGCCCCGGAGCTTGAATATGACTACAGCGACAGCTACAGCTCGCAGGCTCCTGGGCCCGGAGATGTCTTCCCTGGCAGCACGCCGGCAGGATGGTCCGGCGCAGCAGGTGCAGCCGTCGGTGGCAGCGGGAACCGTGCAGGCCTCGGAGCTGGCTCGTCGTTGAGGTCAAACGGCACCGCGACGCAACCGGCCTTCATGCCGCCCGTGTCCAGCACCTCGCCCTTGCGACCTGCACGCTCGCAGCGGCGGTCGCAGGTGCCAGCAGGTACCGGCGCGTCAATGAGCACCTCCCCCGGCCAACTGGTCGTCGACCCAACAATGCTCCATAATGGCGCAGTCTCCCTTGACAGCCCCGCCGGCATGACCCCCATCACGCCCACGTCGCCGACCGTTGCCTCAGGCGCATTACCCGGATCTAGTCCAGGGGGCGCCGACCCGTGGGCGGCCGAGCGCGCACTCCGCAGCCAGGCAAGACAGCAAAGTCACAACGCCGAGCAGGCAGCAGCGGCAGCACATCGTGGTGTTGGGGCACCGAACGACGCGGTCCGCAGAGCTGTGGACGCGTTCATGACTGGTTCCAAGCATCGCGAGGAGCCGTCTGCACGCCGACCCCCAAGGCGTAAGCAGCAGGCAACACACGATAACTGGGACGACCTCGGCATGAACACTGGCGGCAAGTTTGCCGAGATTGACTGTGAGCAGACCCCCAACTGCGCTTCTTGAACTGACCCCTATCAGCTGTCATGCTCCGAATCCGCAAGGACTGGCCGTTCATCATGGAGGGTGATGTCAGTGCCTGCCAGCGCAACCTCCACATGATTCTCGTCTGACGCCACAGTTCACCCCAGCATCTCTAGCCCTGTCTCTCCTGTCGGCCCAGTCCCAACAGTCGCAATCGTTGCCAGACCATCCGGACCTTCAGTCGTTCATGGCCATTCACTCGGCCCTGTCGTCGAGCTTGCAAAAGGCCGTGCAGTCACATTTCCAGACATTCGCAGCGAGCCTGCCAACGCACGCCAACTTTGTGGCTGCGCTGGAACGCGCGCAGGCGCAGGTCAAGTCGTCGCGTGAGGCGCTCAAGACGGCCCGCGATGGACTGAGCGACAAGGGCAAGGCCGAGCTTGCCAGTGTGCGCATGCGCGAGAGGATGGTCCGCGAGATGCTCCAGATCTTGGACTTGATGTGGGTAGAAATGTCCGACATCTAGCTGACCCATTCAGTGACGAGCTGAAGCAGGTGCCGGAGCAACTTGAGAGCTGTATCGCGGACAAGCGCTTCCTCCAGGCCGCGTTGCTGCTTGTCCGCAGCATCAAGACGTCCAACCGCGAGGACGTTCGTGATATTGGCGCCATGTCCGATCTCCGGCAGTACTTCCAGTCCCAGGAAGGCACTTTGACCGACATTTTGGTGGAAGAATTGCATAACCAAATCTATCTCAAGACCTTTAACAACGAGACCCGCTGGCGCGCGTATGTGCCGGGACAACATGACCGTGAGCTTATAGTCACCGTCCTTCACCGCTGACCTCTGCAGTCCCCGTCATTGAAGACATTGAGAAAACTGTAAACAAAGTGGCCGCACACCAGGCCGCCGTTGCCGACAAGGAGCCGGCGGTCGACACGACCCGCTTCTCCCGCTACATTTCATCACTGGCAGTCAAGCCCAACCACGAGCCAATACTCAATGAGCTCGCGGCACAGAGTGCCAATGGACGAGGGTCTGCGGCTCAAAAGAACACGTCGTCAATCGCTTCGTACGCATCCGGCAACTCGGTGACCATGACCGACAGCGGAATGGGCGCCGGCGGTGTCGACTCGTTCTCGTACATGGAGACATTGTTGGAAGCGCTGGCAGCGTTGGGTCGCCTGGGGCAGGCACTGGATACTCTTGTCCAGCGCGTGCCGACAGAAATCCACACTCTCATCGAGGCTACCATGGAGGAGGTGGAGGAGCGCGCCGAGGAGCGCGCCGAAGACTGGAGCACCCAGATGCGTCCGCCCAGCATGTTGCTAGCGGGCAGCAAGGACCTCGAGAGGATGCCCCTGTTTGACAACGATACGCTTCGTGTCATTGGCTCACTCAACGGCAGTGGTCCACCCAAGCACGCAATCACCCTGCGTGACCTGCTGTGGACACTGTACTCGAAGCTCTCTGCCGTCATGGAGGGTCACCGTGCAGTGTACGAGGTGGCGCGCTGGATAGCTTCTAGGCGAGACTTCAAGGACACGTCCCGGACAGACTCCACGCTCAATGTTCCCGTGGTTGAGATTTGGCGTCCAGTGCAACTAGAATTGCGCTCGCTGCTTCAGATCTACCTGGCCGACGACACTCAGGGTTCGTCCTCGATCCACAACTCTATCCCGAGCGTCAACGAGGTGCTCCGCGAAGGCCGTCTTATTCGTGACAAGCAGAGGGTGAGTTATTTAATGTCTGATATCGTGTTAACTCGACCCAGGAGTTGTTTAAGTTTAGCGACTCGGACCCACGAGCGGTCAACAACGAGATCAAGGAAATTGACGAGGCGCTGAAGCAGACGCTGCGCGCATCAGTCCCCGGCCTTATCAACCTCCAGGCAGGCGAGAGTGTCAATGTCATCAGCGGCAGCGGGTCGGCAGACGATCGCTACTCAGCGACACCCAACTACCGCACCCTCATTCCCGCCAACCCCTTCAACGTCACCATCCTCTTCGAGCCCACCATCGCCTTCATTGAGCGGGTGACAACCATTGTGCCACCCGGGTTCGAGGAGGACATGCCCCTGTTTGGGGCTGTCCTCGAAGAGTTTGTCGCCAACGTGTTCCTTCCGACATTGGACGAAAAGGTTACCGCCTCGTTCCAGCACGCCGTTTCCGGATACGATGCGTTCCAGATCGACCACCGCCCGTCGCTGCAGCTCGACAAGCCTCCTCTTAAGTCCAGTGTGCGCGTTATGGCCCTCATCCAGAGTCTATGCGCTATGCTGCAGGAGACACCGTTCCACCGCGAAAACTACAGCCGTCTCATTGTTGGCGTTGTGGTGCAGTACTACCAGCAGCTCAATGGCCGCTTCAAGGACCTTGTCATGCTGCCTGCTGCTGAGGGAACAGCGCCTGCTTCAGCACTGCCGGCAACATGGGCCCAACGTGAGGACCTGCAACCGGTCCTCATCGAGGTTCGCAAGGTGCCTCCCAAGGACCATCAGGCGACAGAACGCGTCGGACAGCGGGAGGTCAAGCTGGAGATGGGCTTGCTCAACGGTGTGTCGCCGCGTGAGCCCCAGCTCATCAACTCGAACCGCAAGCTGGAGTCGCTTGGTAACCTGGCCAACAGTATCCGCTGGTTCATGAGCGCTTTACTAGACTTGCAGCAGCTCGCCGACGATGACACCCTCGACAACCCCCAGGCCAAGGTGTCCGAGCCTGGCGACTCGCCGCGCTTACCTCTGACCAAAGCCATGTCTGAGCGCTTCGAGGCTATCGTTCAGACGTATGAGCAGCTCATTGACATGACGCTTAACACGCTGCACCTCGAAGTCCGCTGCCGCGTCCTTTGCAACCTCAATGGATCTTTACAGAGGGTAAGCTAGCCCCACCAACTTGAGCTGACAATCAGACCGACATGCGGCTCGAGAGCGAGACGCTTGAACCCGACCCGGATGTCGTGGATCTCAACACGACACTCATGGACATGGACACGATTGCTTCGCGCACGCTGTGCGCCGAAGACCACGACTTCGTGTTCCGTGGCCTTGCCCAGCTCATCGACCACGTCATGGTGCACGCCGCGCGCAAGATCAAGGCCATGAATGCCGCTGGTGCTCACAAGCTGCGCCGCAACGTCTTGTCGCTCCAGCAGACCCTGCGTGGTATCCTGCAGACCGATGCCGAGGGCATGCTCAGCCGCGCGGCAGAGTACTGGGACCTGTTTGACAAGGGACCAAAGTACATGCTGGAGAGCATCCGCACGTCCAAGCCCCTGTTTTCGTTTGAAGATTACAATGCCTTGTTGACGTTGATGTGCAAGAAGGACCCGGAGGACGAC
Source organism: Apiotrichum porosum (assembly GCF_003942205.1). Taxonomy (NCBI): domain Eukaryota; kingdom Fungi; phylum Basidiomycota; class Tremellomycetes; order Trichosporonales; family Trichosporonaceae; genus Apiotrichum; species Apiotrichum porosum. Next base: position 1,144,730 of record NW_021167110.1, on the reverse strand, counting down.
GCCAGCTCCGAGCTCAACACGTACCTCATCGACCTGCATGCAATGGCCATGAGTGTAGAGGGGTGGGATGTGGATGTTTAGAACGCAGATGCGTATGCAGATGTACTATTATGATCTCGATGTGCACACAGAGGTACGAGGCCACTACGGTTGGACTGGGCAAAAGGTTGTTGTTGCGATTTGGCCACTGTTGACGTCATGCACAGGCATGCAGTGGGCAGCCGGACCCGGTCGCATACAGCCGAGCTCGTCGCAACATAAGAGTTACACACAACACTGCTGTCGGTGCTCTCACCATCTCCAATCTTTGACCCATTACAACCCAACCTGTCTGACACTGCAGTAGCACCGACCGCCACAATGCCACTCGTACCAAAGATCGTGGTCCATCACTTACAGTTCTCTCGCTCAAGCCGGATCATCTGGCTTCTCGAGGTAAGTCGTGACACTTCCTTTCTGGCTATCCGACCCCGTTAACACCTCTCATGTAGGAACTCAAGCTGCCGTACACTGTGCAAATGCACTACCGAAGCGACGGCGGGTTTGCGTCCAGCACTCTCAAACAGGCCTCGCGGATGGGCAAGGTGGGCTGAAGACTGCTCGGCTGAGTCAGACCCCTCGTCCTCTGCCGAAACTGCACACGCGCGTAGACCATGGCTGATTTCCCTCATTCAAGTCGCCTACAATCGTGTACGACGGCGAGGTCATGACTGAATCAGGCTCCATAGTCCACCAACTCATGAAACTCCACCCTTCTCCAGCACTGCAGTACCCGCCGTCCACGTCGTCCACGTTTTTCAGCCACTACGCCGAGGCCACGCTCATGCTGTATCTCCAGCCAGCACGGTTCGCCGAGCTGGGAGCGCGCAAGCTGCGGGCGGGCGCCAAGCCCACACTAGACCTGGATCCACTCAAGAACGACGACGAGCGTCGCGGGATGGAGAAGCAGCTGGCGTGGTTTACGGCGTGGGCGCGGAGCAGCGTCGAACCTGCGCTGGCCGAGGCGGACGCGTTCTTGGCTGACAATGCCAACTTTTCGGGTGAGGAGAGGTTGGGTGAAGGCGACGTGAGTATGGGTTGGGCGCCATCAGGCGTGGCTTGGGGGTTTGGACGCAGCCGTCTGGGCGTGTCTTGGGGGTGTGCATATTGGTAAACCACCCGCTAACCAACCGCGCAGTTCATGATGATGTTCCCGCTCAACTCGATCGCGTATGGCGGCCGGAAGCGCCTGTACGACCTTGGTGACGCGACAGTTTCGTGGGTGGATGCGATACGCAACCGACCGGCATGGATTAAGGCTCAGGAGCGCATGGTCGAGGAGGAAGAGGGTCAGAAGAGTCCCGAACAGAAAGCGGCCGATGCAGAGAAGCGCCCAAAGCAGAGGCCACAAGTGTAGCCAAAGGAGAAGTGATGGAGACAACCTTTATGCATTTCCTTCCTTGGAATAGATAATACCATGACAACCTCTACTCTCCGGCCTCCTCGCGCATCTCGGCCAATCGCCTACGCATCACTTTCTCCGTCTTGGTTGGCGGCACACGGCGGCAGATTGCGGCGCCCACGAGCGCCATGAGACCGCCAAACCGCAGGACCCAAGCAACGCCAGTCCTGTCCACATAGTGCGGCGCACCTGGTCCTCCTGGGTCGTCGCTGTCACCCATGAATCCAGCCGCGTCAGTCACGTCCTTGCCACCGTCGGCGAGTTTGAAGATGATGGAGGCGACAATGGCAATGATGAACTGCGGCAGAACGATGGCGAGGTTGTGGATACCCATTATGGTACCACCAGCGACGGGGCCCTGGCCAATATACTCTACACTGGCACCCTCGAGGTCGGCTGTGCTGTAGCTCCTCATCATGAGCGGCCCGCGCTCGCTATCGCGCACGCGAGATGGGGAAGAGGGCTGCGAGTGCCAGCTGTCGCCGAGCGAGTTGGAGTGGGGTGCACCGGTGCGCGATGCAGGTGGAGTGGGACGCGAGCTGTCGGCCTCGAGTTCCTTCAGGAATTCCATAATCATGGCAAATGGGACCCAGCACGCCACTGCCCAGCAGATGCCGACGAGTGATATCATAACTGAGGCCTGCGCGACGTTGACAATGAAGAACGTGCTCATCATGAGGAAGAAGAACAGGATGAGGGCGGCAGTCCACACGTTACGGAGCATGAACGGCACTGTCGTCAGTTGGAGACAGAATCAAGACAACTCACTTCTTGGCAGCTTGAGCTCGCGACCCTGGCGGTGAACGTCGGCCTTCCACTGGTTAACCAGCTCTCGGATCCGCTCGTGCTCGTCAATATCGTCATGGTCGGCCCCCTCGACTTCAACGTCGGTGGGGAGGAGGCGCTGGTCACGCTCGGAAAGATACGGAAGGACGGTACCCGCGATGACAGCAACTGCCGCGTTAGTTCTGAACCACCGCAGGCAAACGCACCAAAGGAGTAGATCAAGAGAGCCAAGCTGCCTGCACGCGTCGCGTCGTTGCCGTCTGCTTCGCGCCCTAGTTCGTGGGACATGACGTTTTCCACGTATGTCGTGGCGTAGAAGAGGAAGGGGAACCAACCCATGAATGCGGCGATCTGTACCATGCAAATACGCCTCACAGGTTTGGGGAGGTTGAGGACCGCTTCGTGGATAGTGTTGATCATGTCACGAAGCTTGGGTCGCCGCTCGCCAAAACCCGTAGGGCGCTCATCCTCCTTGACCATCGCGCAGGTGATCCACACAGTGACGAGCAGGATAAGGAGCGACAGAATACACAGTTTGCGGAACTGGTCGCCACCAATCCAGCGGACAATTGGCACGCCATTGAGGTTGGCGAAGCCTGTGTGGTTAGGTTCCTGATCGCAACGCTGTACCTACCCATGAAGAATCCAACAATGTTACCAATGTGGTTGAAGCGTCCATTCCACGCGTTGGCTGTGTTGAGTTGCTCGGTCGGGGTGACATCAAAGACGAGGTTGCGAAGCGACGCTTGCAGTCTGGGGTCAGGGATAGTCCTTATCGTCGGTGACTCACCCGTTAAGTGCAAAGTCTAGCATGTAAAAGGCAAAGACTGCAATGATGATGGCAGTGCGCTTGACCTGACAAGTTAGCGACGACAATGCACCGCACAACTCACCATGGCCTGGTATTTGGGATCCCAGTCCCCTTGGCCTCCGCCGACGAGGTCGACGATCGCTCGCGACACTGGTTGAGTGTACCCCAGGGATACCAGCGATAACACCAACAGCGCGGTGCTCGCCACCACCCAGAATCGACGGCGATACCGCGACGTGCTCGAGTCGGAGATGGCTCCAATGAGGGGCTGGACAACGAGTCCCGAGATCGGCCCCGCGAGCCACACAAGCGATGTGTTTTGCTCACTCAGACCCAACTCCAGCAGGTACGGATTGCCGTAGCCCAGTTCCCTGTCCGTCAGTACACATCGTACTCTGTCGCCACCCGCTCAGTCTTGCACGTACACTGCCCACACAATCTACCCGTCAGCGCCCAGACGTTGTCAAAATAAACCCACCTGGCTACCACCCATGGCGATGGTGAGAGCGATGAGATTCCACAGCGACAGATGCGGCCGCGCGCCCTTCTTGCCGGTCCCGTTTGGCACCTCGGCCTCGCCTCCCTCTGAGATGGGCAGTCTCCATCCTGACGCGGTGCTGTCCCTCGCCTTGCCCTTGGGACTCTCGGGACCGCCCATCAACGACGACAGCGATGTGTACTCGTCGCGTGTGCCGGTACGCGTCGGGGTACCCTGGGCTGACCCGTCGGTGCCAGAGGGTCCGGCGGCGGCGGCGCCATAGTTGGGTGTTGTAGGGGTGCGCGGGGTGCCCGTAAAGGTGCGCGGGTTACTTGCCACCCGCGAGCTTGTCATTGTTAGTCAGGGGGGTGACGATGATGTGTAGATGGAAGAGCGATGCCAAGGGTGTTTGCGGAATGGGACTGCCGCCGGATGAGCGGAATTGTACGTCTCGTTGGGGGGTCACGCGTGCTGCTGCAGGTCGCACGTCATTGTGGACACTCGGCCAATTACGTCAGCGATTACAACTGCGGAGTGGGTGGCGACTAATTAGGCATTCCGGTCCATTAGGGTTGAGTTCCTGATCGACGTAGCGTGGCAGATGAGAGCCCCCCCAGGTGGTGCATATTGATATACATGCAGAGGTTGAACCTTCTGAACCTGCTCAGCTGGTGTTAAATGCGTTGCGCGGATAGATATAGGTATTTATTTATGAATTTTGGACGTAATTGTAGATGCCTTTGGGTGTTGGCTGGCGGAATATTAGTGGTCGATGAGGTACCTTTTGAGATCATCTGTTCCAGTGTTGGGGTAATATTTGAGGCCATAAATGTACACATGCACTCGTCACGAGCGAAGACGAGAAAAGGAGAAGTCTCTTTTGAGAACTGCTGACGGTATTAGATGTAGCTGCGGGACAGAGGTCTGAACAGCAACCTCAGAAGTGTAATAAGAACACAGGCGGAAACCTTGGGCGGCATCGTTGTCTTGTTCTTTGCCTTTCTTCCAATCGTCCGCGCGTCCCCACTCTTCGGTGACCTCGTATGCAAGAGCTCTCTGTCTCTCATTGCCTTGTGGTGCTTGTCCTCGTGCTCATGCATTTCCTTGGCCAGAGAACCTTACGTAAAGGGCCGCTTAGCTCAGCTGGTTAGAGCATCGTACTAATACCCAGACCTGGTTACTAGTTCATGCGGAGGTCGGCAGTTCGATCCTGTCAGTGGTCACTTTTTGGCCTCTGGGCACCCCAGGACACTTGCAATGCATCGTGGAGAGTTGCAGATGTTGTTGAAAAGGTGTCGCAGTGATCGGTGCCGCTGAGGTCATTTTCGATGTTGCTGTGGCAATTTAGCCGATGTTCTGTTTTCATACCACAAACTCTGTCTGCTCTGTTTTTAAAGGGGTTGAGTTTCGGCGCACGTTCTGAACTCTGGACGTGTTTAGCCCATGAAAGTATAACCTCTGCTACCGGTACCCTCATTTCGTTTATTTGACGTTTCCAACCATCTCTTTCCGAACCGCCATTATACCCCCTGCTTTCAACGACCCTTCAATGATGTAACTATCATCTATGAGAAATATAACTATTGATGTGGCAGCGCCTGGCAGACTGACACGATGACACGGTGATGTATAATTTATAGACCGGCACTGAAATCCTCCCTCTCCTCCTGCCTGGCACGAATAATCTCCTCGCGCGAGATACTCGACCGCTCGCACATGGTGTAGAAGACGCCGCCCTGGTCGTAGAGGTCGAGCGGGGACGCAAAGGCATTGATTTCGCCCGCGTCCATGACGAGGATCCTGTCCCATGAAATGATGGTGCGCAGACGATGCGCGATGCACAGCAGCGTCTTGCCGTTGAACTCGCGGCGGATACTGCGCTGGATCTGGGCGTCCGTCTCGAGGTCGACGGCGGCAGTGGCCTCGTCGAGAACGACGATCTGGGCGTCCTTGGCCAACGCACGGGCGAGCGAGACGAGGGAGCGCTCGCCGATCGACAGGTTGGAGCCCTCATCGTCGATCGTCATGTCCAACGTGAAGCGCTTGCGGCCTTCATTGTCCTCGTGGTCGAGTAGACAGGCGCGCTGCATGGCCGAGTAAAGTTGCGCGTCATCATGCAGGTCGAAGGGGTCAAGGTTGGACCGGAGCGTGCCGCTGAACAGGGTCGGGTCCTGGGGGATGATGGAGATGCTCGAGCGGAGGTCCTTGAGACCCAAAGTAGAAATGTCGACACCGTCAATCGTGATCTTGCCGGAGGTAAGCTCGGCGAGGCGGAAGAGTGCCACAGTGATAGATGTCTTGCCAGCACCGGTGCGGCCCACGATACCAATCTTCTCGCCGTGCATGAACTCGGCAGAGCTGAGCGTTAGCATGGCTATTCCTGTCGGTGCATGTAGCCACTCACATGCCCTTGAGGACGGGAGGAAGTCCAGGGCGGTAGCCCATGACGACCTTCTCAAATGTAATGTTGCCCTGCGACGGCCAGGTTGCTTGAGGCTTGCTGTCGGGAATCTCGTAGGCAGCCTCTTGGGGCAGGCTGCCATCCGAGTAGTACTTCATGCGCTCGACGGCATTCACTGGGTTGTCAGCGTTGTCTAGGAACCGCAAGTTTCAACGCACTGGTGTTCTCGACTTCAGCGGACTGGCGAGTCACCATGCCGAATAGCTGGGTCATCTGAGTCATGTACGTCAGACACAGGGCGATCTGGGCGGGGCTGAGACCACCGCCACCCTGCGTCGACATGATGGCAACAGCAAAGACGAGACAGGCACCGAGGAAGTCGAGGCGAACGGCGAGCCAACGTTGGTTGGACGAGGTGAGGAGGTATGCCCTGTCCTCGAGATCCATGTAGTAGGCATTGTCGCGGATGAAACGATCCGTCTCACCGTAGGCGCGAATGGTGGCCAGACCGGAGAGCGATTCGGAGAAGTGGGCGTACAGAAGCGAACGGAGCATCGAGTCGAGACGCTTGACCTCGCGTGCCGAGGTGCGGTAGAACAGCGCAAAGTACCAGTACCCGGCACCGACGACGAAGATGATGGCGATGAAGTAGTGGAAGTAGACGGTGATGATGGTCACCGAGCCAAAGAGGGTGACCAGCGTAATGGCCTGCATGCGCAGGGCATCTGCAAGCTGATTGTCCACAGTGTCAATGTCCTTTCCAAAAATACCCATGATGCGACCCAGAGGCTGGGTATCGAAGAAGGACATGGGGCTGAAGAAGACGCGACGAAGAGCGTTGCGGTAGAGGTTGTTGGATGCGTAGTACGACATGAAGGCCATCGTGGTCCCCATTGCGAAGATGAACAGCGACTGTGTGATACCAAGCATGGCATAAATGCCTTGGTAGAAGCTCATGCTCTTGTGGAACTTGTCCTCTTCCCAGTAGGTAAGCCATACACTGGAGTCAGCTTTCGAACATAGTGGGGTAGCTCACGTTGACATGACGCTTGCGCCCTGCATTAGCACGCCAAAAGCCAGACTTGTCGGGAGAGTCCACCACCACTGTCCGGCCTTGAGGTATGTACCGTAGACCTTGGGGCCGACAGAGCCGGTCTTGCGCACCTCCGAGATCATCAGGCGGCCCTGCGCAGGTGAGCATGGCCCTTTCCAGAACGACAAACCTACCTCCAATTTCCCCGTACCAGCGGCCTTGCCCATTTGAGCCCGAGTGAGCTTCTCAATCTTGGCCTCGTTGGTTTGCTGCCTCTTGAGCGCGTTGGGGCCCTCGGTGTCCTCTATAGCGTCCTCTTCCTCCTCGATCTCCTGCTCCTCCTTCATGGCGTGCTGACCGCCGAACTCGTCCATCAGCTTCTGGAAAGCGGCGCCAGAAGTCATGAGGGTATCGTAAGAGCCCTCCTCGACAACGTGCCCGTTCTGAATGGTGTAGATGTAGTCGACTTGCGGGAGGAAGTGGAGCGCGTGAGTGACGAGGATGACCGTCTTGCCCTTGCGGCGCAGACCGAGGATGGCGTCGTTGAACAGCGCCTTGCCGACATGCGCGTCTACGGCACTGAGCGGGTCGTCGAAGAGGATGATATCGGCGTCAAAGTAGAGCGCGCGGGCAATGTTGACACGCTGCTTCTGGCCGCCGGACAGGTTCACACCCTTCTCCCCAATCTCGGTGAGGTCGCCATCGGGCAGGATCTCGAGGTCTGTGACCAGGCTGGCGTCCATCACACACTGCCAGTATCTTGACTCGTCCCACTTTTGGCCAAAGACAATGTTGTCACGGAGTGTCGCGTTCTGGATCCACGCCGTCTGCTGGCAGTAGCCGAGACGACCGCCAAAGATGGCCGAGCCACCCTTGTGGCGCATCTCGCCGAGGAGGCCTTGCAGGATACTGCTTTTGCCGCTTCCAACTGGTCCAACAATAGCAACAAGCTGGCCGCGGGGAACCTCCATGTTGAGGTGCTCAATCGCGAACGGTTCTTCAGACGATGGCGAGCCACCGTCCTCCACAGGCAGAGTCTTGGACTCGTCTTTTTTGCTCTTTTTCTCCTTCTTGCCCTTCTTGCCCCTGGCGTCCTTCAGACCCTTCTCGGTAGAGAGCTGGTCGGGGGACTGGACGGTGGCCCATTGGAACGAGGCGTCCTTGGCACGGAGGGCAACGTCGAGGTTGGGGTCGACGAGGTTCATGTCCTCGGCAAGCGGCGCCTCGAAAAACTCGTGAAGACGCTCAACGGCAGTCTGGGCATCTGTCAACGAAGACAAGGCGCGAGGAAGGAACATGAGCGGCTGGCGGAGGAGGTTGAAGTAGGAGAGCGAGGTGAAGAGGATGGCGGGGTCCAGGTTGTCATGGGTTGCAGTGTAGACGACAAACGACAGCACCGATGCGAGAGCAGGGATACTGAACGCCAGGGCCTGGTTGGCCGCACGGATGAACAGAATCTTGCGAACGGCGTTCATTTCGTTCTTGCGCACAAAGGCCAGGCGCTTCAAAAAGGGAATCTCGTAGGTGAACGCCTTGATGATCTGCATGGCAGACAGCAGCTCTTGAAGGAGCTTTGATCGACCGTCTGTCCATTTCTGTGATTATGAGCTGGGTATTCACAGATTAAGAGTCAGCTCACCATGGACTTTTTGCGAATGATAAAGCTCTGCTTCATGAACTGGGTTTGCAGAGGGGCCAAAATGATGAAGAGCGCAAAACCAACGAGAGCCGAGGGGCCAATCTGCTGGGTTAGCGTGCTCGGCAGCAATAGAACCCACCTGAAGGATGAGAAGGATGAGGGTGACAATGAGCTGAATCGGTGCAGTCCAGATGGCGTGGAACCACTGGGCACAGTAATCAATGCGGGAGATCTGACGAGGTCAGCAGGCCAGAGCTTGGACACCTCTTACATCACTGGACAGGTATGCCATGAGCTTGCCATTGGGGTGCTGGGAGCGCGCACCAACAGTCAAGTTGAGGGAGCGCTTGTAGGTGGCGGAAATCAAGGCGGCCCTAGACAGAGCACCAGTCATCATGGAGCGGAAGAAGAACTGGTGCTGGCAGACGGACTGCATGATGGTGAGAGCGAACAGACCGATAGCGAGGCCCACACCGCGGCCGGCGTTGGGCTTGTCGCCGTCGCCGTGCTTGGCCGCATACACTGAGTGTGAGTTATGCCTGCAGATATCCTAACTTACTCTGTTGGCTGAACTTGATGATCTCCTTGACGAGGAGAGGCGTCATGAGCTGCGCCTCGTCGCCAAGGACCTTGAACAGACCTGTCCGTCAGCTCTGGCAATATGCCCGCCACAGCTGCTTCAGAGGTGCACTCACCGCCATACCAGAAGTTCGGGAAGGTATCGTTGAGTGCCCAAGTAATGCTGCCGCGCTGCTGGCCGCTACGGGCACGCCACTCGGCCTCGAGCGTCGCCTTGCGCTCGCCATACGACGCGTCCTTGCCGTACGGGGAGAAGTCCTCCGGGAGCTTGTTGTGGGTGGCCGCAGTGACAGCCCAGCCAACACGGCGCCGGAGGGGCGGCTTGGCTGTAGGGAGAACCGCGTTCCACTCGGCGGCCTTGTCACATCGCTTCTCAAAGTTGGCAATGAACTGGCGCGAGATGGTGTCGGCTGACTGTCAGCTATTAGCACGCGGGGGACGCAGCTCACCTTCTCTTGTAGGGTCGACCTTCCACAAGTCTGTCGCCTGCAGAGGACGCTGGTATCCCAGGCGCATGAGCGGGGAGACCCACTGGAGACATCAGTGACCGCGGTTGGAGGGTTGGACTGCAACGTACGTGAAAGGTCAGCTTTGAGACGACATTGGCCGTGGCAAGCGGCATCACGGGTGCCTCATCGAGCGTCTTGCGTGGTGGTGGCGGGGCATGGCGGGGACGCCAGAGTTCCCTGTGATCGTGAGCATGGTGTCTTTGCCGACGGTCAATGGCGGAAGGGTATCCTCGGACCTCGGAATTACGGATACTCACCACCAATGTTCGCGCTTGAGGCCAGGGAACTGGACGTTTTCGTGACCAGACAGGTCGCGCAGGCGGATACCGCCATGGTCGTCGTCGACGTCCGTGTCGCTCTCGGTCTCATCGGCGACGCTGGCTTCCTTTCCAGTGGTAGGAACCTTCTCGATGTCGACATAATCAACGTTGGCTTGGGCTTTATCACTGGGCGTGGTGGGTGCTGTTGTTGTTGTTGTCCTTGCTGGGTGGACCGCCGTGGGAGCGGCGGGTGGTGTGGTCACCGCTCCGCTGTCCGCTGCGCTGCCCTGTGGGCCCGCATTCGCCATGTGTATAGCTCAAACCCGGACACGGTGGTGCGTGGAGTGGTGAGTGAATGAATAAGAAGAGAAAGAGAGAAGCAGACCGAGCCAGACGCGGGACAGGAGACCCCCCCTTTTGAACAGTGGTCGGTCATGCCCGAAGGAATGGCCACCAACGACACATGGGTCTCCAGGCGAGAGACCCGAGCCAACCGACACGAGGACGAGGTCGTGCGAGCGTTTGTGAGCATTTGAATGCCAGTGGACTGAACACGGGGGCTAGAGCAAGATCAACATGCATCTACTACTCCCAGCTGCTGTGCTGTGGACCATAACGAACACGCGTGTCGTGTCCTTGCTAGGCAGCATTGTGAACCATGGGTCGAAATATAATCTTGGCGAGCACGAGGGGCTATAACCGGCTGCGCATTTCCGCAGCAGCTCTACTACTCTGACCGATCACCGAGGGGTGGTGGAGTGATGCGATACGCCGATGGAGATATGTCGTGACCGGCTCGTCACCTCGACGCGACAGGACGCCTTGATGGCGACTGGGGTTTGTTTGGTTCGAGCAGAGACGAAGCCGAAACGAACAAGTCATGTCGGGCCCAGTTGGGGGATGATCTGCCAGGATCTGCAGCATTCGGCAAGTCGGGAAGGCACCCGATGGACCCGAAAGCAGATGCTCTCAAATCGCCGGCCGGCGACCAAACGTTGATGCTACGCCGGTCAATGTCAGTCTCGACTTTTTCTTCCAAACGAGGGGCCCAAGCGGCCCCCTGTCTCTGCAGCTGTCTGCCGCAGATACTCGAGAAGCTCTGTGATCTGTGATGCTCATCACCTCGTGGTTGAGGGTTAGCCAGCGATATAGCGATAAGAGCGAGGCAGAGGGCAATCACTGCCACCCGCGTCTTCTTTGGATCTTTGGCTTGTGCCTGATGCCTGAATAGATGCATAATGCCCTCCTCCTTTCACTCTCTGTGGCTCTGTAGCTCTGTAGCTTTGTGGCTCTGTGTGCGGTTCTTCCTACTGATAATCTCCCCATTTACCCATTTACTACTACTCGTTACACCTCCTAGTTGGCAGCAAGACGCGCCTCGACGTCCTTGCGCGCCGGGATGCTCTCCATGGCACCCGCCTTCTCAACGGCGAGCGAGCACGCCTGTGTGCAGACGGGCACGATCTCGGCCAGCGACGCATCGTCGCCCTTCTCCATGAGCAGGGCCGTAAAGTAGCCCGCAAACGTGTCGCCGGCACCGGTGGTGTCGACGACCTTCTTGACGGGTGCGGCGGGGAACGAGGCGATTTCGGGGTGCGGGCCGGCGCCGCGGGGGTCGAGGACGAGGACACCCTGCGGGCCGATGGTGGTCACAATGATGATCTTGTCGTTGAAGCCCTTGGCGCGGTGCAGCGCGTGCATGGCGGCAGTGGAGGCGTCGGCGACGGACAGCGAGGCGGAGAGCGGGGTGTCGTCGAACGCGGCGAGGATGGACGCGAGCTCGCCCTCGTTCACGATGAGGATCGAGAGGCAGTCCCAGGGGAACGCGCGGAGGATGTCGGGCGAAGGCATGGGGGAAGGGTTGTACACGCTGGTCAAGCCCGCAGCGCCGGAAGCACGCAGGTACGCGAGGGTGTCCTCGAGGGGAATCTCGTTCTGGACGAGGAGGTGGGTAAAGCCGGTGAGATCGGGGGTGGTCTCGCCCGACGGGGCATAGTTGGCACCGGCGTGCAGCACTGTAAAGTCAGCATAAAACCAGAAGACATAAAGGGTTTATGAAGCAGCTGTCTTCGCCAAGAAGTAGGGACAGCTGCTCGTCCCGTCTCGTGCTGCAATGCTGCCTGCCGGGACCCCATTCAAACACTCACCGATCGAGTTCTCGCCATCAGCCGCACGCTGGATAATAGCGCGGCCAGTAACCTGCGCGCATCAGCTGATAGATCTTTCGTCAAGCCCCCAGCAGACTAACCTCGCCTTCAACAACCTTCACACGGCTGACATCCACACCGCCCTCGGCAATCGAGTCGCGGATCGCGAGCCCGTCGCCGCCAATGCGCCCGTCGAGGACCACGCGGCCGCCAGCGCGTCCACACGCAAAGGCCTGGTTGGCACCTTTACCGCCCGTCTTGCGCGAGAAGCCGGTAGAGGCGATGGTCTCTCCGGGACGGACGATGTGCGGGAGAGCGTAGAACTCGTCAATGTCTGAGGAGAGTTAGCTGGGTTGACCCGCGGTGCAGATGCAGCTGAGCTCCGTTGTGCCATGTCGCGCAAGGAGGAGGAGACATGAGAAGAAGCAAAGACATACTGATCGAGCCGCGGACGAGGCATGCCTTGGAGGTAGACATTGTGAGTATATGTATTGTTGTTGAAGAAGAGCAAGAGGTGGCCAGATGATGAACAACTGGACCTTTTGAACAATACGGCACTGGCCCGTCGTCGGTGACTTCATTGACCGGTTGTGTCTGGTCCCGGCCGGCCTCCACCGCGCCAAGTTCCCCGGCGACCTTTTGTTCTGTTCTTGCTGCTGCTGCATGACTGCATCTAGATACTGCTACTTCTACTGCTGAACACCCCCTGCTGCGACGATTGTTGCTCCAGAGCGTCGTACGTGAGAAGCTTCGGGTTTCACACACGCCAAGAGCCCACGCCCGGCGACTTTTACTGCCAAACACTACCTCTCTTCTAGAATGTTTGCGAGTTGCGGACAGGACGCTTCTGCTTGGACAGACGCCACGAGTCCTTGTTCTCGGCAAACCTGTCGAAGAGCGGCTGGATCGTCTCGTTCTGCTTGCGCTTGGAGATGCGGTGCTGGTCGGCAACCTTGAAGAACGTCGGCGCCACCTCGGACAGCCACTTGGGCTCAATGACCGTGACCTGGTGCATGTACTCCTCTGTGACGGGTTAGATCACTCGACTCTAGTCAACCCGATCGACTTACTTGCTGTCAGGACCAGTTCGTAGTAGATACACCATTCTGGTGGACGCTGGAAGAGGGCCGATGACGGGTGGATGCTGACGGGCGTGCCCTCCACGAGGGTCTTGTAGCCCTCGACGGGGTCCTTCTTGGCCGCATTACGGAAGAAGCCAGAGCAAATGGCCATGCGCACGCGGTTGTAGTTGGTTCCACACGATGACAGCTCGTGCTTGTATCGCTCCATGATACCGATGAGCTCTGAAAATGTCAGCTGGCTGAACTAGAGGTCCCTCAACTCACGTTTCCTAACGTCCTGGGCCGTCTTGAGCGCACGCGTGTGGATAAAGTTCTCAAAGCACCAGGGGTTGCTAAACTTGCTCGCCTTCCAGCCATTGTACACGGCGAGGAGAGTGAGGAGGTCGCCCTCGGGCTGGTGGAACTTTGCCTTTTTGGCGTCGGCCTGGGCCTGCTTGTCCTTGGGACGGTAGAAGACCTGACCACCGGCCTGGAGCATAGCCACGATGGTGAGGGCCTCTTCGGAGCAGCCATAGTCGACCGACTTGATGAGCATCTTACACAGTGGCGGGTCGAGAGGGAAGTCTGCCATCTTGCGTCCCACGCGGGTAAGGAGACCTTCGTCGTCGAGCGCGCCGAGCGCATACAGCTGCTCAAGCGCGGTAAGCATGGTGGCCGCTGGTGGGGGGTCCATAAAGTCAAAGTTGATCAGGTCGTTGACACCCATCGCCTTGAGAGTCAGAATGGTAGACGCCAAGTTGGTACGCTGGATTTCGGGGATAGGGTTGGCCAGCATCTCGTTGCGGTAGGCAATCTCAGTGTACAGGCGGTAGCACTTGCCGGGACCGGTACGACCAGCACGACCCGAACGCTGGCGGGCCTGGGCTTGGGAGATGGGCTGTGGACGTCAGCAGGTGATCGCACGAATTCTACCTGACACGTACCGTGACAATGAGCGAGTCCATACCGAGCTTGGGGTCGTACGCGTTCTGCTTTGAGAATCCTGGGTCGATAACATAGTAGATACCGTCGATAGTAATCGACGTCTCGGCAATGTTGGTAGCAATAACAACCTTACGCGCGCCAGGAGGAGCAGGGTCGAAAATTCTCGACTGCATCTCAGATGGCAGGGCAGCATAGACGGGCAGGATGATGAGGTCGGGCACTTGGGATCCCAGGGCCTTGACTCGTTCGAACAGGACCTCACATGCAGTGTCGATTTCTTCTTGTCCAGTCAGGAAGAGAAGAATGTCTCCTGGGGGCTCCATGAGATGGATCTGCATGATGGTGATGAGCGAAGCTTCGAGGTAGTCGGGCTCGGGGTCCTTGGTGTACAGGATCTCGACGGGGAAGGTACGACCGGGAATGGTGAAGATGGGGCAGCCCCAGAAGTAGGTGGCGAACTTTTCGGCATCGAGGGTAGCCGAAGTACAGATGAGCTTGAGGTCGGGGCGGCGCTTGCACGCCTTCTTCATGAGGCCAAACAGAACGTCGGTGGCGACAGTACGCTCGTGCGCTTCGTCAAGCATGATAACACTGTACTTGGACATGTCGGGGTCGATGAGCAGCTCACGCAGCAGCATACCGTCCGTCATGAACTTGATCTTGGTCTCGGGGGAGGTGACGTCCTCGAAACGGACGTTGTAACCGACCTCGGAACCCAGACGACAGCCGACCTCTTCGGACACACGCTTGGCGACGGACACAGCCGCGACCTTACGGGGCTGGGTGCATCCGAGCTTGCCCCTGGTCAAGAGACCCTCCTCGGCGAGGTACTGTGCCATCTGTGTGGTCTTTCCCGAACCAGTGTCACCGACAACGACGAGAATCTGGTTGTCGCGCACAGCCTTGACGAGCTGGTCCCTGAGCTTGTAGATGGGGAGCGAGCGACGCTGCTCCTGGATGCTCATGGAGGTAATGCGACCGAAAGTGACCGACTTATTGGCCGACTTCCATTCGGGAGTCTGCATCTGCTTCTGGTTCATCTGGTTGAGACGAAGGTCGGAAGCAAACTGGCGGTCGGTTGGCTGGGCCATGGGGTCGAGCCAGGGGGTAGTGACGTTGCGTGCCTCCGAGTCGGCACGCTCGTTGGCCTCCATACGACGCATGTCGGCACGCTCCTTGGCGAGTGTACCACCTGCCAGAGCGGCACGGTTCATCGAGCCATCTGGGGCCTTGATAATCTTCACGGGGGAAATGTCCAGAGTGATCTTGGTCTGGCCAGCCAAAAAGGCAGGCTCCTTCTCTGCGACCTCAATGTCCACCTCCTCGTCAATCTCGGGGTTGTTGATTGTCGTGTTAAAGTCATCGTCGAGGTCGGGGTAGTCTGCGGCACTGACGACACCACTGGCGATGAGCTGCTTGATCTCAAACCTCTCTGGACTTGAAAGGCGCTTGGCACTGCCGCCACGGCGCTCGTCGACATGGATGGGGGGAGGAGCCATGGGGTCTCCTTCGCGATGCAGCGGTGCGGCATTGGCGCCAGTGCCGACACGGGCGGCGAAGCGACGCTGCTCATCATCCATTTCCTCCTGCGTCTTGATGCGCATGTGCGGTGACAGGTCCTCACCCGTGTCCTGGTCGACATCCTTCATGCTGAGACCAAACTTGCTTCCAGCGACGGTCATCACCTTGACTTTGACGCGTTGGTTGCGGCTGACGACCTCGGAAGCCGACTGGACGCGCGAGCTCGCAAGCGCGGAAATGTGAACGAGACCTGAAGAGTTAGCGTACGATACAGGCACAACAACTCACCCTCTACCCTCCCTGCAACACCATCGAGACCGACGAACGCGCCAAAGTCCTTGACACTCGAGACCGTTCCGTTGTAGATCTTGTACTGGATCGGCCTGTCGTCGAGTCCCGGACGGCCACGGCGCTCGTATCCTCCCGAGCTCGAACCCTGGTCACGCGGGGGAGGCGGAGCACCGGCTCCACCACGCGCAGCCCATCCATTATCACGGATCCCACCGCCGCCGCCGCCACCACCGCCACCACCGCGGTCGTCGAAGTCGTCGTGTCGGCCATAGCCGCTGTCCCGCCCGCCGTAGCCGCGATCCCGGTCGTCTTGCCGGGCCCGCTTGGCAGTCGGCTCGCCCTCCATATAGTCGTCGGCGGCCGCGCGGCCCCTCCGTGACGCGACGGCCTGGAGCTGCGCCATGGTGTCGTCCATGGAGAGATCGGGCAGCGTCTCGGCGCCCTCCTTCCTCTCGCGGTCCTTCAGGTAGTCGTCCTCCGTCTTCCACTCTTGGTCAGGCATGCTGAGACCGGGGAACTTGCGCGACTGGAGAGACTTTGCGTCGTTGGCGTCGGCAGTCTTGGGCTTGCCGGCCTCAGCCTTGGCCTTTGCCTTTGCCGCCTTGCGCTTGTACTTGGGGTGCATGGTGACGATGAGGCGGTCGAGGTTCTTGACAAACGAGTCGGGAAAGTCGGCACCGATCTCGGACAGCTTCTTGCTAAACTCGTCATAGCCCTTGCTCTGCTCGTGGAGCTGAGACTGTTAGTGTTGCATTTCAAACAAAGGAAGGAAGGGGGGAGGTTGTGTTGTGACCTACAGCGATGACAAACTCGGCCAGGTTTTTGTCCTGGAGCTTGGTGTGGTTGAAAAGCTCCTGGGATACGCGGGATACGAGCGAGAGAAGCTCGAGCTTGTACAGCTCCTTGTCGGCGCCCATGGTTGCAAGTGTTACGCTGCGATGCCGAAGCAGCGGGATGTGAGGTTGACTGAAGAGACGGCGGGCACAAGAGTTCGAGATCACTTGGTGGCGACTGGATGCAAGGGAGCTGGACGGAAACAAAATTGACACGTATATAACGCCCCTCGCTTATCACAAGTGGCGCTTGCTTTTCATTGCGTGGATCGACACCGGCGGCGATCTCTAGCCATCTCACTTCAGAATCAAAACTACTTTGCATGCGTCCTCCCATGCTACCACACTACTCTACTACAGCCAGATATCGACGAGGTATTGCTATGCTTCTACTCTTTTTTGGGTTTGGGTACAATTTTAGAGGTCGGTAACACAGCCGTGGCTAGCGTCCGAGACGAGGCGGGCGTACTTGAGGAGAGTACCCTGCTTGACCTTGAGAGGGGGAGCGACCCACTTCTCACGACGGGCAGCGAGGACCTCGTCCGAGACGTCGACGTTGAGGGTGTTGGCCTCGGCGTCAATGTGGATCATGTCGCCGTCCTCGATAAGGGCGATGGGGCCACCGACCTGGGCCTCGGGGACGACGTGGCCGATAACGAAGCCGTGCGAGCCACCCGAGAAGCGGCCGTCAGTGAGGCACGCGACGTCGTAGCCGAGACCGGCACCCATGATGAGACCAGTGGGCTTGAGCATCTCGGGCATGCCGGGGCCACCCTTGGGGCCGAGGTAACGGAGAATGACAACAGTCTTGGTGCCCTTCTTGATCTCGTTGTTCTCGAGGGCGGCAACGAACGAGTCCTCGTCGTTGAAGACACGGGCCTTGCCCGAGAAGGCAAGACCCTCCTTGCCGGTGATCTTGGCGACGGCACCGCCGGGGGCAAGGTTACCGCGGAGGATACGGAGGTGACCAGTGGCCTTGAGGGGGTTGTTGACGGGGCGGATAACGTCCTGGCCGTCCCACTTGTGGCCGTACTTGTCCATCCACTCGGCGCAGTTCTCGCCAAGGGTCTTGCCGGTGACGGTGAGCTGGTTGCCAGTCATGAGGCCCTCCTTGATGAGGTAGTGCATGACCGCGGGGACACCACCAATGCGGTAGACGTCCTCGAAGACGTACTTGCCCGAGGGCTTGAGGTCGGCAAGGAAGGGGATGCGGTCCGAGACCGACTGGAAGTCGTCAATGGTGAGGGTGATGCCGACCGAGTGGGCAATGGCGATCAGGTGGAGGACGGCGTTGGTCGAGCCACCAAGAGCCATGACGAGAACCATGGCGTTCTCAAAGGCCTCGCGGGTCATAATGTCGCGGGGGAGAATGTTGTTGTTGAGGAGGTTGACCATGGCCTCACCGGCGGCGTCACACTCGGCGAGCTTCTCGGGGTACTCGGCGGGGAACGACGACGAACCGGGGAGCGACATACCGAGGGCCTCAGCAGCGGAAGCCATGGTGTTGGCAGTGTACATACCACCGCAAGCACCCGAACCGGGGCAGGCGTTACGGATGGTGTCGTAACGGACAGCCTCGGCCTCCTCGGTCTGACCCTCCTGGAGGAAGCGGCCGTACGACTGGAAGGCCGAGACAATGTCAACAACCTCCTCGGGGCGGCCAGTGCTGCCACCA
Organism: Apiotrichum porosum; assembly: GCF_003942205.1. Lineage (NCBI taxonomy): Eukaryota > Fungi > Basidiomycota > Tremellomycetes > Trichosporonales > Trichosporonaceae > Apiotrichum > Apiotrichum porosum. Next base: position 1,126,320 of record NW_021167110.1, on the reverse strand, counting down.
CCGCAGTGGCCGGGACGGATGGTACCGCCGTAAACCATGAAACCGGGGCGGTTCAGGCGGCCGAGGGCCATGAGGGTACCGGGCATGTTCTTGTCACAACCGGGAACGACGACCATACCGTCGAGCCAGTGGCCACCGGCGGCGGTCTCGACCTGGTCGGCAATGAGGTCACGGGACTGGAGCGAGTAGCGCATACCCTCGGTACCCATCGAGATACCGTCAGAGACACCGACGGTACCGAACTGGTAGCCAGTAACACCGGCGCGCACCAGCGACTGCTTGATACGCTGGCCGAGAGCGAGAATGTGACCATTGCATCTGTAGGAGCGTCAGAGATACAGCCCCAGAGGGTCTGGTGCTTACGGGTTACCCTCGTACCTGTACGTCGTCAGCCTCATTTTTGACCCACATTCCAACACTATCGCTTCTCCACTTACCAGACGGAAGCGACGCCGACCATGGGCTTGGCGAGGTCCTCAATCGAGTCGACACCCTCAGTGGCGTAGAGCATAGCCTGGGGGTTGGTACTTGTACAGTAATTTAACAACTCACCTGCGAGGCGCCCTGGGCCTTGGGCTGGGTGATGACCTTGGAGTAGCGGTTGAGGCCGGCCTGGGCAGCACGAGCCGACGACGAGATGGTGCGGCGCGAGGCCGCGCGCTGGTTGGCGCGGAGAACGTTGGACGACGAGCCGAGCATGGACATGTTTTTTTTGGGGAAAGGGGCTTGCTCGCCGAGAGAGAGGTGTGTATGCCTTTTGAGGAGAGGAGGGGAGGGACAATGTACAAGAACTTTGCGTCGACTTAGAAGGGGGAGTTCTGGCGCTCTGGGTGGACGACACGGTGTTCACCGGGGGGTGAGGCCCCCCAGCGCTCGGCCGGGATTTGGAACGGGTGACGGCTGGGTGGAGAGCGACTTTTTCCTGGGCGTGTGTGCGGGGTTGGCCGCGCCCAATAAAGGATTCAATATGACACCGCGCCCATTTACCGTTACGTAATGAATTGTATGTCTAAAGACCGATTACGTACATTGAAACGCCCACGTGGCATTACATAAGCAGTGTTTGAGAGCCTCGCTCGCTTGCCGACCTCCACGCCGTGTTGGCTGCACGGTCGATAGCATGACGATCGCTGGCACTGCCATCCACAACACCACACGCTCTCTCGCCCCCACGCCCTCCCCTCTCCACCCCCCCCCACCCAACCTTCTTTCTGCATCATGGAGGAGGCCGAAGGTGGGTGTATTCACCTGGCGCGCCCTGCTGACCCACCAGAGCCGGCCCCGTCTCTTGTAGACCTCCTCCAGGCGACGGCCACGGAGCGGCGCGCGACCGCACCGGACCTGACGTCCGAGGCTGCATCGAGCTACCTTGACCACTTGCTATCCCTCCCTCTCAAAACATTGCTAGCAGAGGCTTCTGTCATCTCCAACGAAGCCGGTAGCGTCGAGAGCGAGCTCACCAACCTGTGCTATCGCGAATACCCGACGTTCATCTCAGTCCACAACTGCTCTTCCGCTGTCACTTCGGCCTTTGACGACTTCTCCAGCAGCCTTGGCCGCCTGCTCGACGCTGTCCCTGCGCTCGAGGAAGAATGCCGGACATTTGTGCGCTCCACATCTGGCGTGCAGAATGCCCGTGCCAAGGCCGCTCTCGTCCAGGAGCATCAGGACAAGCTGTTCGACCTGTTGGAGATTCCGCAGCTCATGGACACTTGTGTCCGCAACGGCTACTATCAAGAGGCTCTCGAGCTGTCGGCACACACGCAGAGCTTGGTGAAACGCTACCCCAGTGTCGAGCTCGTCCATGACGTTGCCAAGGAGGTCGACGGCGTCCTCCAGCTCATGCTTGCCCAGCTCCTCGCCCTTCTCCGGGAACCCATCAAGCTGCCTGCGCTGGTCAAGACTGTCGGCTACTTGCGCCGTCTGGGAACCATCGAAGAGTCGGAGCTGTCACTCGTGTTCCTCATTTCACGCCTGTCCAACTTCAAGGCGCACCTGGTGGCCCTCGAACGCGACCGCACAGACGCCGTGCGCTATGTGCGCAAGTATGTCGACCTCTTCCGCGAGCATGTCTTTGACATTGTGTCGCAATTCTCGGCCATCTTCCTCGAGGGCAACCCGTCGCCATCGGCTGCTAGCCAGCTTTCGTCGTTTGTTGGACAGTGTGTCAATGAGCTTGTCGCCTTGGTGTCGAGCTATGTGCCCAAGATGACCAACGACGCCGCATCCTTGTCGTCGATCCTGGTTCAGCTCGGATACTGTTCGCTGGCCTTTGCGCGTGTCGGTCTCGACTTTTCGTCCCTCATCGCCGAACCCTTCTCGGACGCTGTCCTGTTGGCCTTCTCACAATCGCTTGGTGCTGCTTCGACCTCACTGTCAAATACCTTGGCGCATGCGGTCAAGTCTGCCGGCAGTCCCGCTCAAGTGCTCATGGCGCAAGAGTACATCGCCCCGCTCCTGGCTGCCGACTCGCCGCTTGACTTTATCAAATGGGAGGGCACATTTGAGAACCTTCCCACCGATCTCGCCCGCTTCCCCCCACTGGCCATCCTCGTCAACGCCCACCTCTCCGCCCTCAACTCCCTTCGTCTTCTCGCCCCCCTGCATCTGCATCCGCAACTGTCTGCCGCCCAGGCTTCAGCGCTTGTGGCGAGCACCCACAGTGTCGCCCAGTACGTTCGCCAAACTGTCGCCCTTTCCGACCCATTGGTCGGGTCTCCTATCGACGGCGGCCGGATGCACAAGCGCCAAAACTCGTCCAGCAAGGCTGCTTTGATCCGCCGCAACTCGGAGGGCCAGCTTACACCCGAAGCGCGGACCGCCAAGCGCCGCGAGACGCAGTGGGTATGCGTCGCCTTTGCCGACACTTGGGTCAAGGTCGTGTCCCCCTTGCTCATCGACGCACTGGACAATGGCGTGTACGAAGGTGCCCTGCCGTCTAACCAGGACGCCGAGCTGCGCGAGGCCCTCCACGCCATCTCGTCTTGGGTCGAGGACCAGCTCGAGGACAAGCAGCCGTCTCCCGTCCCAATTCTCAAGGCCGCTACTCGCCAGAATGGCGGCTTGGGTCTCAACGCCAAGTCTACGCCCAACGGGTCTGGCGCTGCCACTCCGCACGCCGTTCCAGAGGAAGACGAGGCGGCCGAGGCAGTGTTCGTCCCCGATTCGCCTGTCAAGGGCCTGCAGAAGCAAGTCACAGAGGAGCCAGAGGAGATGGCCGCGGCGCCAGTGGATGAGCAAGTGGCCAACGGCATTGTCGACGAGTCGAGAGACGACGTCGAGGCTATCGACGTTGTGGCTACGGAACCTGTCGTCTCAGCACCAGAGGCTACAGTAGAGGAACCAGCAGAGGATGCGCCAAGGGAGATCCTCACCCTCCCAGAACCAGAGCCTGTGGTTGAGACACCCGAGGTGGACTCTGTGGTGGCCGCGGATGAACCCCCTGCTGCCAGTGACCTTCCTGTCCAACCGCCCCAGGCCGCCCTCGATGCCGACCCCGTTGAGCCAACACCAACCCACGAGGCGGTTACCGAGACGCTCGAGACCCAGACTGTTCCAGACGTCGTCGAGGACCACGCGGGTGTGGAAGCTGGCCCCGCCGATGTTGGTATCGTTCCTACAGGCACTTCTGAGGAGCCCGAGTCACCCGGAACAGGATCAGTACCACCCTCTGTTGAACGTGAAGAGCAGGTGGAGGCCCCCGCACCCACCTCAACGGAGGCAGAGGAACCCATCCCCCAGGAGCCCATCCCCCAGGAGCCCCTTGCTCCTGCACCGGTGGAGGAGGTGGCCGAACCTGTTTCTGAGCCTCCTGCTGCCATCGAGGCGGCCACTCCATCTAGTGACGAAGTGGTAGTCCCCAAGAATGAGCCAGAGGAGACGAACGACGACGAGCCCGCTGTCGTAGAGCCACCATCACCAACATCAGACGCGCAGCCGGAAGCCCTGGCGCTGGAACCGGAAGCAAAGGAGCCGGAGCCGCAACCTGCCGAGCTCACGACGCCTGTCAACATTGACGACAACAGTCAACAGCAAGTTGAACGTGACGCCACCGCAGCCGCACCTGTCGCACCAACCAGCGACAACAACGCTGAGACTGCGGGACCGGCCGACGCGGACGAGACTGAGGAGCACGAGGCCATTGTCCAGCTTTCTTCTCAACCTGAAACCGGCCCAGCAGAAGGGGCCGTGCGCGACACACCACCCAGTTTGGTGCCTGACGACGCGACTGCAACCCCCTCCGACGACACCGGCTTCATTGTGCCTGACGTTCCAGTGCCAGGCGTGGACGCTGCTGTGGCGTCCAGCATCGTCCCAGCAGCGTTGGACACGCTCCCATCCGACGTGCCCGGCGAGGACACAACACCGGAAGCGAGCCAGGACAAGGACCAGGAGGAGCCGGCGGACACCAGCAAGAACAAGGTTGGCGGCGACGCGTCGGATGTTGATGACCGCGTCGTGCGCGTTCCAGCAGCAGTGGCGGACGCGTCGTCTGTCCCTGTGGATGTGGATGTGGATGTGGGTGGTGCGGACGAGGACACGCCGACAGACATCGAGACGCCCACGCCTGCCGACAGCGCAGCCAACTCGCGCGCTCCTTCGCCCACGCCCGCGCCCGGCTCCGCAGTGCCCAGTACCAGTGGCGGCGGCGGTGGTGCCAAGAAGAAGAAGAAGAACAAAAAGGGCAAGAAGAAGTAGACCAGACCACGGCACAGGCCACAGGATATCTCTAGTTGTTTTGTTTATTCTAAGGGCACGCGGCCGTTCATGCATGCACGACGACACGAGACAGGGACAGAGACAGAGACAGAGAGAAAAGACTATAGAGTAACAGAGACAGACACACGAGTATCGAGTCAGGTCGAGGCGGGGTGGGTGGGTGTTGGTGGGTGGTGGCGGTGGTGGTGGTGGTGGTGGCGGTTTCTCGTTTCTCGTCAGCTTCTTCCGACGTTCTTCTTTACTACTACTACTACTACTACTGCTACTATTGCGGCCGCCGAGCAAGGAAATGGTCGTCATCGATGTCGGGTTTGTGGTGTACAGTTCCATTCGTGTTGCGCGGGCCGGGATGCAAGGTCATGTGCGATCTGCCAATGAGTGGCGGCGATCACAGCAGGGCCAGGTAGTTGGATGGGGCGATCTGTGCGCTGTCAGCGGGGCCGTCGTCACCGTCATGGCGCATCCATGCACAACCGGTTAGTGCCGGGTGGGCCAGGCGAGCTGTGCGGAAGTGGGAGGCGTCACCCATCCCCTCGTTTGTCCAGCCACCCCGGGCCCTCGAAAATGAATGAAGACGAGCCAAACTCACTCCTTGCTGTCCGCTGGCAGTGCGGACCTGGTACCACTTGCCGGTGTTGTCGAGGACCTCGAGGATCTCGCCCTTTGCAAACGAGACCTCGTTGGGGTCGTCGGGCGAGGCAGAGTACGCGTAGTTGGCCTTTGCCTTCTGCTTGACGACGTTGTCGACCGACTGGCCTGCGGCGCTAAAGTCGTCGCGGCTAGTGCTCACGGGCACACCGCCGGTCGAGTGGGGAGCCATGTCCATGCCGCCGCCCATGCCGCCCGAACCATACGAGGCCATGCCGCCGTAGGCGCCGTTCGACTTGGTGGTGGTGGGAATGTCGTGGGACGACATGCCACGCTCGGCGGCGGCGCCGCGCAGGCCAGACGACTCGGACGCGTACATGCCATTGTCGTGCGAGTTGTGCATGCCCGACGAACGGCGGCGGCTCCAGCCCGACGCGCCGCCAGTGCCGTTCAGGAAGAGGTTGTTGATGAATGTGCCCTCTTCAGAGGTGAGGTACAGAATCCAGACAATCTGAGGCAAGGACGGGGGGTCCTGAGTCAGTCACGAGGAAAAATAAAACAAAACACGCCAGGGAAGCGACTCACGTCGACCATGGCCAGGAGCATGGATCCAACAGCACAAGCAATTTCGGAGCCGAGGTGCGAGTAAATCTTGGAGTCGACGGCGTCGACGACAAAGACGAGGGAGATGGCGGCGAAAATGGCCAGCTGGAAACGGTAGAGCGGCACAGCGTCCGAGGCACATGCGAGGCTGAAGAGGAGGGGGGGTGGTTAGTGGCTGGTGTGAATGGGAAGCGGCTGAGGGAACAAGGCCACGAGGACATTGTTTGCCCTGGCGATACATACAAGAAACCTGCAATGACAAACCTAGAGGACGTCAGCTGCTTGTTACGTGTTTTTTTTTCTTGTTGACGGTTGACGCGTGCCGGGACAAAAGTGCACCGACATGGAACGACTTGGTCTACGGAGGCGGTGTTGGTGTACTCACAGCTGGACCCAGATTGCGAACCAGAGGCTTCCTCCGGCTGTGGATGTGGTGTCAGGGATGGTGTACTCTGCGGGGGGCAGCATGGGTGTGGGACGTACCGCCATACTGGGCTTGGCTCGCACACAAGGCTGCGAACGCGATCAGCCAGGCTGGGGCGGCAATGCCAAAGGTGGCCATGAACACTGGGTTCCGGAAGATGACCCCGATGTCGAGTCCGTTGTCGAACATGGTTGGGGTTGGGGGTGTGGGAGTGTAGGGGGGGTGGTGGTGGTGTTGGGAGAGGATGCAGGTGGTGGTGGTGGTGGGTGGAGAGTGAGAGATGGAGAGAAAGAGAGGGAACGAGTCAATGTGGTGTGTGTTGGGGGGTTGTGAAGATGTGCAGTCGAGGGTTTGTTGTTTGACGCCTGAGAAAGGGGTCTCACACCGCGGCGGGCGGACAGGCGGGGGACCGACATGGAGGAAATCGGCGCGCGCTCGCGTGTGCACACCCTGGCTCGCGGCCTGCGTGTTTGCGCCGTGGCAACCACAGATTTTGATCCCGTCTCACCGTTTTGCCACCCATAATAAACCGCGCACCCCTGTGGAATATATGGCCTGGCTGGGCGCCCGATATGACGAAGGCAGGATCATTGTCTCGTCGTCGTCGTCGTCGCCATCGTCCATCGCCCATCACACCATGCCACCATGCCCATGCTGTGGCCTCTCCAAGAAAGAACAGTACTGCGCACACTGCATTCACCAAGGGTACGTCCACAGCATATACATCTCTCGTTCATTCCCAGCGCACCTGACGGCGGACCCGGGGGGTCACACATATACCCTCCTGCCGTTTGCACCGCTTGGATGAAATCAGGAGCCCTTTGACGCCGCTCCCGGCCAACATGACACAACATGGCTGACCTACGTCAGCGTTGCAACACATGCAGAGATAGCACGGGGCCTCAAATCTCAAGCAGACAAGGCGGTAGCGAGGGCCGAGACGCTCTTGGGTGGAACAACTTCACCGCACGTTCGAGGCGGGCATGAATGGCGCAAGCTGCGTGCCGCCGTTGCTGCGTCCGAGCAGCGAGTCGCACTGCTGCGTGCGCAGCTCACAGCGAGAAAGGACGAGATCAAACGATGTGAGCTGAGGAGGACCACAGAGGACTGTAGCTGACATTTCAGCACGCGACTGTGTGGCCCGTTCCGATGTGCGTGAACGGCAAGACACACTCCAGACTGCCCAACGAGCGAGGCTGTCGCCCGCCGACCTGCGCGCGCAGATCGCCTTCGTTCGCGCCCAGCATCGAGAAGTGGGCAAGCGCATCATACAGGCTCGTCGAGTCCTCGTGCGCGAGGTCGTCGACGTCTTTGGCGTGCAGCGACGCAAGGGCTGGGAGATTGCCGGCATCGAGCTGCCTGCGCCAGAGAACTTTAGATGTGCGTTTCCCCCACTTTTTCACGGCCAACACACTGCTGACCGGACAGTACATCCGTCCATGTCGATCAACGCGGCCTTCATGCACACGATCCACCTCTTGGCCCTCTTGACGCGCTACCTGTCCATCGAGGTCCCCTTTGAGCCCACACCCCAGGCGCCCCTGGAGCTCGTGCACGTCGGCCGACCGGCGATGAAGGCCAACGTACCGTTCCTGTCCACCTCGAAATGGCGTGAAAAGCACGTCTTGTGGATGTCCAGCACGGCCTCGCTCGCGGGCCAGCTCAAGAAGACGTCCAACTCGGCCGCACGCCAGGCCGCCGTCGCCGGCATCCTGGCCAAGTCATACAAGAAGCACCGGGCGAGCCTGACGGCCTTTGCCCTCCTCGCACACTCGGTCGCGTACCTGGCATACACCCAGGGTGTGCCCGGTATCGGCCTACGGGACGACGGGTCACGAGGAGACTCGGAGGACGAGGACGAGAACATGGGTGGTGGAGGGGGAGGTGCAGGCGCAGGCGGCGCAGGCGGACAGATGACCGCGGCCTCGGGCGTGCTTGTCCAGCCCACCGCTGTGCTCGAGCTGATCAGCCTGCTCGCCGAATCGCCGACGCTGGGCTGCCGCGCGCACGCACCGGGAACGTCCGACGTGCTCCGCCACATGGGCTTTGGGCTGGACGTCAAGAAGGTCGTGGCGACGGTGCTGGCTGCCGAGGACCAGCGGTGGGGTGTGCGGCCCGGGCAGGAAGGCAAGGAGGAGCTCAGCGAAGGGTGGGACCTGCTCGACGTGGAGACGTGAGCAGTGGAGGTGGGGGTGGGGCATGGGCCTGGGCCTGGGCCCGTGGGGCCGCTCAAGATCAGTAGACACACATCAACATCAAGCACAGCATTGCCATCACAGCCTCCTTTTTTTTGTTCCACTGTTGCAGATGCAGATCAATCCGTTGTGCTAAGACAGGCAACGGGGGGGGGGGGGGGGGGTATCAAAGAGATCAATAGGGGAAGAAATAGTCGTACAGAACCCTCTCCAGATCGTGCGGCACAGCCCACATCCGTGCTATACATTCCCTGTGTGTGGCTCGCGTCTAATCCAAGCGCGAGTGCTCGCCCTTGGGGAAGACGCCCTTTTCGTTCATGTATCCGCCACGCGATCCCGCGAGGTCGCGCGACATGCACCGGACCAAGGAGAAGAGACCGACCGCGGCGGCCAAGATGATCATGACAGAGGCCATGAACGGGTGGTTCTGTGGAAAACAAGAGGTGTCAGCTGACGCACAAATTCCAACCTTGTCCTACAGCTGTCGCCTCCTCCACTCACGGTAATGAAGATGACCACGGCCGAGCGGCTCATCGAGCCCACTGTGCCGGCCTTTTTGGGCGTGAGGTAGTTTTGGAACACGCCCTCGAGGACCGAGAACACGTCGTCGCCGGTATACCCTGCGCGCGCGCCCTCGATGGTGGTGTCGTAAAACTCGTTCATCTCAGTGTCCACGACGACGACGGCCGGCAGGTCCTCGGTCTTGATCCCGTACGAGTTGTACAGCCACTTTTGCCATTTCTCACCGTCCATGTTGGCAAACCACACGGGCTGGGTGAACGGCCGGCCGCCACGCTTCCATGCGCGGGCAATCTTGACAAACTCGGCATTCTCCTCGGCATTGTCCGGGTGTGTGGCTGCGAGCACGACGAGCGCGTGCTGGTCGCCCTGCATCAGGTCCTGGTAGTTGTCCGACGACAGGTGCGTGACGATGGGGAAGCGGTGTGTGTTGATGAAGCGCCGCACGGCGCCGTCTGCTGCCGGGAGAATGATCGAGGCAGTGGGCTTCATCGAGTCGGAGAAGCTGAGCAGGAGCGACGTAGGCGGCGGGTTGGCGATCGAGAGGTTCTTGTACAGCAGAGGGTCGTTGGACGTGTACACGGGCATCGAGGTACCGAGCGACTGGATAGCCTCCTCGATCTGCTTGAGCTCCTCGTACGTCGTGTCAAAGTTCTGGAGGTACAGGAAGAACGACTTGGTGTCGCCGAACACACCTTCCTCAATGGACTCAAAGTCCTTGAGGTTGATCTGCCTCATCTTGACGCTGTCGCGGGTCAGCTTTCTACGCAATTCCTCCAGCTAAACTCACTCAGAGACCTCCTTCTGGATAAACGCCTGCATCTTCTCAACCGTACGCCCGCCTTTGTACTCAATCTTGGCGTCGTGGTGGAACCTGAGAGGTTAGCGTCGAAGAGTAATGGACCTCACAGCTTGAGAGTGGGGAACGCCTGGACGCCATTGCGACGGCACAGCGCATTGTTATTGTCACAGTTGACAGCGATAATGTTGACCTTGCCGGCCATTGCCTCTCCGAGCTTGTCATAGATGGGGCGGAGGGCCTTGCAGTGGCCACACCACGGGGCGAAAAAGTCGACAAAGACGGGACCCATGGCCTTGTACTCTTCGAACAACTTGTCGTCCACCTCGACCACCTTGCCATCCGGGTTGGGGCGCTTCAGCGACCGTGCCTCCGACTCGTCGACGCCAAGAGTCAGCGAGTTGGCGTAGGCCAGTGCCTTGTCCTCGATCCACTTGGAGAGGTAGTCGTAGTTGCGGTCATCCCTGTACTCTTCGACAAACTGGCCGTCCATGTAGCTAGATGTCAGCTGTAGAAGGAAAGAGGAAAGCTCACAGGTTGAGCTGGGGGTCTGGCTACGTCAGCATTCGGTCCCACGGTAACCATCAGCTCATCGACTTACAGCCAGTGACCTTGTTGTCGTTACACAAGTCTAGAATGATGTATCAGCACGCGTACGATGCGGCAACTTCAGCCCGACACTTACCTCCCTGGGCGATACAGTTGACCTGGGCCATGTGGAAGCCCGAAAGGCGCTCGAGGTGGCTCTTGTCCTTTAACAGGCGCTCCCATGTCCCGGCAAAGCGGCGGCAGTGGGAGCCTGTCGTGTGAGCTAGGTTCGGATCGGGTATTACAGCTCCTTGAGAACGTACAACTTGGAGAGAAGTGCTCGACCAGCCTGAATGGGTTAGCGACGTGTAAGAGCATTCGCAAGTACCCACCATGCGCCGTGTGACACTGTCTTGTTGAAAGTGGCCGACGTGAGCTGCACGCCGAGCTCTGGGGCTTGTGGCACGGCCGCTGCCACGGCGGTAATGTACACGATGAGTGCGGCGAGCCGACTGAACATGTTGGTGACGGAGAATGGGTGGGGGGGCTGGGATCCAGCCCAGGCGAAAATGCGAGATGTGGGGGGGAATGTGTAAAGATGCGAACGATGTGGTGATCGAGACTCTTTCAGAGCTTGTGAGTGTTGGCTGTCGTCGTCGTCGTCGCTCGTCGTCGCGACTGTGCGCGCATGCGGCGTGAATCATCCACGCGGGCCGGACTGAAAGGACGACACGGTGGCGGCGGAAGCAAATGGACCGAGTGAGCGAGCGAGATGCACGGCCCGCAGCACAGACAGACATGACTCTGGAATGACGTTCCCAATTCGACCCTTTGTCTCTCTCCATCGTTGACATTTGCCATCCACTCCACCCCCGTTCACCATGAACATCCTCGTACGTCGCGCCCCAGCTGGCATACAGTGTGATGCTGACCATCTCCTCTTCCATGTCCATCTCCTCCACTATCGCATCTTCGTCTACTTGCCCCGGGCCCCACACGCCGCACACGCACCCGACGTCATCGAATCATAACCTCCTCCAGGACACACTCTTCGGCCGTACGGTCACCCCCGCCGAGCGGCTTCGCCAACACCAGCGCTCGCTGCAAAAGGCCCAGCGCGAGCTCGAGCGCGAGCGCGGAAAGCTCGAGCAGCAGGAGAAGAAGACCATGGCGGACATCAAGAAGAATGCCAAGTCGGGCAACATGGTGCGTTTGCGTTCGCGTGTCGGCGTCTCCGATAGACACAAGAGGATGCCACCGCTTGCGCGGCGTCGGCTACAGTGACGATCCTGGCCATTGCACTGCCCCAGTGTACCTGCACAACACAAGAGTGCCGCCTGCTGACACTGGATCAGAACGCCTGCAAGATCCTTGCAAAGGACCTGGTCCGCACGCGCAGGTACATGCAAAAGTTTACCCAGATGCGCGTGCAGCTCCAGGCCGTTTCGCTCCGCATGCAGACCCTGCGGTCCAACGAGCAGATGGCCAGTGCCATGAAGGGCGCTACTAGGGTGGGTCCCGTTATACAGCCTGCTTGCTGACCCGTACAGGCCATGGGTCAGATGAACAGGAGTCTCAACCTCCCTCAGGTGAGTTGGCGGGACCTCTAGCTGGTGCAACTCTGGCTAACGTGTGCGATCAGATCCAGCGTATCATGAACGAGTTTGAGAAGGAGTCGGCGACGATGGACATGAAGGAGGAGATGATGTCCGATGCCGTCGACGACGCCATGGAGGACGAGGACGAGGGCGAGGGCGAGGAGGTCGAGAGCGACAAGATCCTCAAGGAGGTCCTCGACGAGATTGGCATGAGCATGAACGAGTCGGTGAGTGCCAACTCTGCTGCTGAAAACCCGACTTCTTCCAGCAGAGCCTTCCCTCACAGACACTGCATTCTAACACTCCCAGCTCGCCTCGGCGCCCACAGCCAACCCGCTCGCCAACGAGCCCCTCCAGTCCTCCCGCGTCGCCGTGGCCGAGGGCGGACCCAGCATGCCCCCTCCTCCCGCCTCGGGTGGTGGTGGTGGTGGCGGCGGCAGCAAGGAGGAAGACGATCTCCAGCGCCGACTCGACATGTTGCGACGCGATTAGAGCAAGGAGAGATAGGTCGGTGCGGGTTCCGTGTCTACGGTGTACGGTGTTTCTTTCGTTGTCTGTAATGGCATAGATTTATGTTTTTAGCGTTCGTTTGCAGCAGGGGGGTGTTCGCGGCGGGTACAGGCTACATGGGCTTCTACATCACTACAACAAGTGGTCTACGTGGTTAATTCAAAGGTGTGGTACATGCTCATGCTCAAGGTCCTGGGGCCTCGGCAATGAGGTATCGCGAGGCGAAGAGCACAATGTCTTCTCCACCTTCTTCGCCCGGGACAGTGTTCTCACTCCACGGCTGCCAGATGCCCAGCTCATACCGCTTATTTGAACTGAGGAGCACGCGAGGGTCGACACCGACGCGGGGGCAGTCTGACGGCAGCACCTGGAGGACCACTAGCAACGTGGTGTCGGCTGGACAGGCCTGCTGCGCCGGCCAGAGCGATACGCGGCCGCGCACGATCGTGCAGCTGTGCGTCGGGCCCGTGAGGGCCGACAGGACGTGGATCCGGACAGGAGCCGAGGCGCGGAGGGGGGTGCTCGTGGCTCCCGCTCCGGGGGGCATGCGGGACAGGGTATGTTGGAGAGAGGTGTAGAACAGGACAAGGGAGGTGCTCGAGGACGAGAGCAGGGTCGCGAGGCGGACGGATGGAGGCGGTCTGGCTGTCAGCTACAGGCGTGAGCCATGTCAGCTCACCCAGGACCTTTGTGCTGGATTGCACCCTTGTTCTTGCGCGGCGACACACCAATACCCTCCTCGGTATCGAGCACGCGCTCGCGCTCCAGTTGACGGAGCTCGACACGGGGTGGCGCCGAGGTGGTGATACTTTGCAGTGGGCGGGGCGTCTCTTCCTTGGCCTTGCCTTTACCTTTGCCGCCGACGCCAACGCTCGGGCCGACGCGGAAGGGTGAGGCATCGAGCAGAGCGTTCAGTGGGCGGGCAGAACGGGATGAGGGGCCCGGAGAGCCGTCCTTGGCCGTTGTCCGCTGAACGAGCGCAAACGGGGAGGGCAGGGCGTCCAGGCGTGTTCGCGGCTGTGTCTTGCGCGCGATGGGAGTGGTGATGGCCGTGACGGGTCGGAGGGGGCTGTGCGACGTGGTGGAGGCTGCGTTGGCGGTCAAGGTGCGGACAGGTTTAGGAGTCTCGTTCCGATGCGGTGGTGGTGGTGGTGGGGCTCGCCTTGATGGACCGGGAGATGAGAAACTGAGGGAAGGTGCGGCGGGCAGAGGCAGTGCGCCGCTGGTGGTGACTTTGGCCCGCGGCGTCTGTTTGGCAGCTCGGGGAGGCGGTTTGGGCGACGCGGTCCTTGCCTTCTTGGCTGGCCTGGCTGGTGAAGCGATGGAGAATGAAAATGCGCTGGCGGAGATGGGAGCAACGCGCTTCCCGGCCGCGTCCTGCGGCGGCATGGTGAGCGATGCGGCAACAACAACAATGTCTTCCTCGGCCCCCCAGGTTGACGGTGGTCACCAAAGGTGGAGGCCGGAAGCAAATGTCGCGCGACGCCGAAGGTTGGTCGCGCCGTCGACGAGATGAGAGACCAGATCAGAGATGACGCTTTCCACAGCCTGTTCAACCACACCTCACACGACAGCAATCAACAACCATGGCCGACGGAAAGATTGCCGCCGTTCAGGCAAAGCTCCAGTCCGAGTCGCGCGAGTTCCAGAAGCTCGAGAGCGGTTCGTTGCAGCTAGAGGCGAGCGAAAGCTGACAGATCACAGAGATGGCCGGTGTCATTGAGGCTCGTCAGAGGTTGGACGCGCAGCTGTCTGAGAACCAGCAGGTGCTCAAGGTGGGTCAAACAGCTGCTTGAGGTCGTCACAAGATGGCCCGGAGTATGGCAAACTTGGGGCTATCGGCGTGGTAACCCTCTTTCGTCGCCTTCCTTCCAACTCCCACTCCCTCGTCAAGCAGCTGACTTGTGCAGGAGTTTGGCACTCTCAAGTCCCACAACACCATCTTCAAGCTCATCGGACCCGCTCTCGTGCCCCAGGAGCAGGGAGAGGCCAAGGCCAACGTCGAGAAGCGTATAGAGTTCATCAAGACGGAGATGTGAGTCGGGACTGCAGCTAGGCGGCCCTTCGCTTCGCCTGTAGCTGCTGGGCTCCGTTCCCTCTGTCCATCTCCTGCCCCGTGTAAGATTCCCGCTGACAAGTAGCGCGCGTATTGAGGGTCAGATTAAGGAGCACGAGGGCATTGTCGCGAAGAAGCAGGACGAGGTGAGCTACCATCACGTTACCCAAGCTGACGACCAGATTATTACACTGCAGCGCGAGTTCCAGGCCCTCCAGGCGCCCAGCAAGGCGTAATGTATGCATAGACTTGGGTTACGGCCAGGCGGTGTTCGCATAGTGGACGGTGAAGTGACCAGCTTTGCATTGGCGGCGCGTTGGCGGCGACGGCAACAAGGCGCGACCAGAACCGAAGGGCTAGCCCACAACTGAACTCGAGGCGGGGAAGCGCGTGAACTGGGACCATGAAGAGCGCGTTTGCTATCAGTATGTGAGTTGGATGTGGCCGGGTGAGCAGCACTCGTGGCCCACTCGATCAGCTATGGGAGAGTCCAGTTAGTCTCGCGGTTTTAATGGCCTCGACCTCCTCGCTCCTGCTTTCGCCAGGCTGTTTTCCCCACCGTCCACTGCCTCAAATGCAAAGAGATCACGAGGCGACCATCCCCATGGAGGTGCAGTGCGATATTGGCATGGGCAACAACGAGCGGACTGAAACCGAGACTCTCTGTCGGCGCGCGGACAATTGCATTGGGAGAATAGTGTTCTCTCGCGAATGGGAATGTAGCTGTGCGACCGCTACGCAAACCACAAACCTCGCTGAGGTTGCACCACCATTCACATTGGGCTTGGCGCCGTTGTCGAGCGGTTTGGTCACGCATTCGACGCCAGAGCGCACCTCGCTGGTGGGCAATCGTCCTCGACAAGGCCGCCCTCCCTCGTTGACCCCATGAGGCCGTGGTGTCACTGCTGCCCCTCGAGGCGCCCACGACGCAGCAGCATGACATTGACGTGGGCAACGATGAAAACGAGCCTGCTTATGTGGACCCCAACTGCTCCGAGCGCTCGTGCGCGCGGCCCTGCCATTGGCTTTAGACAGTCGTCATTCGTGAGCATTCCTGGGGGACTCGCGCTCTTTACTCCGGGGTGTACTACGGATACAGAGACATGCCCGGTTGCACGGTTGGTCGTCGGGTGTTGGTGTATGTTGTACTCACATGCACTCACGCACGCACGCACACACGCTTCTGAGATGGCCTGACAGCATTGCGACATTGAGACTCATGTGGAAACCGCTAGCTGCCCATCTGCCAGGCGCCACACACCGCTAGGGCTGTTGCTCGCACGTTGGGGTTTACAGACGAGATGAGATGAATCTCCATCTCCTGGCCACTAACAAAAAGCTCACGAGCTTGTGAGCGCATGAGCGCCAAACGTGCACATGGCTGCTGGCCTGGCCGGCTGGCCACCTGCATGACCCGGGCGACTGTAGATTAACAGTCGGGTTACGCATCGCAACCACCCTACAAAGGGCGAGATGGTCCCGTACAATCGAAGGCGCCCCCAGCGGCCAGCGGCCAGCAGCCAGCGAGTATGTCGCCTGCCTAAATGAGGCTCTGAGAAGCCCTCTTCGCCATCACTGACTGTTGCCACCGGGTCTCTGGTAGAAGCAGGACGACCTCGCTTACAAAACGAAGGGCCGCCCGCCCCCATCCCCAGCGT
This sequence comes from Apiotrichum porosum, assembly GCF_003942205.1. Classification (NCBI taxonomy): domain Eukaryota; kingdom Fungi; phylum Basidiomycota; class Tremellomycetes; order Trichosporonales; family Trichosporonaceae; genus Apiotrichum; species Apiotrichum porosum. Next base: position 1,110,123 of record NW_021167110.1, on the reverse strand, counting down.
GCAGCACTGCGGCTGTTGTTACTGTCGCTTTTACGCTTCGATGACCGCAGTGTGATAGCAGCCTGGCGGCGCAGCGGTGTACGTTGTTGGTTCCGTGTTGGGTGTGTGGCGAAAGTACCGGCGTGAGGGACGCCGCTATATACGCGACGCGACCTCCGATCACCCCTTGTGTCAACATCTCTTTTAGCCGCTGTTCGCCGCCGTTCGCCTCTCCACCTTTCTATCATTCATTCTTGTTCCTCCGACCTCTCTCGACCTCTCATCACCATACCAGCCCCCATCAATTGGCAGAACACTGATCTTGTGTGCTTGCCCCTCATCAACACTGGGGTCAGCGTTTCAAAACACCTCATCACCCCGTCACCTCCCTCTCCCTCTACTTGAACCGCCCCGTCTCCTCAAGCCGTCACCATGTCAGTCCTCAATCCCAACGGCCAACCTTGGGACCCAGGTACGTAACACCCTTTTCAGCTCTGCCCATCTAATACAGCGCCCTTTTGCAGGCCACTACGTCCTCGTCGAGGCCTACTCGGGATTCCAAATCCACGGCACCATCGTTAACGTCAAGTCGGGCCTCGCGTCCTACATCAATCTATGCGCAGTGTACATCGTGGGACTCGACCTGTCGGCCTTCAGGGGCGAACACTGGCATGAGAAGCTTCTGGCTGCCGAAACCTGGCTAGGTAGCCTTCTCCTGCCCTGTGGACCGTTCGTGAGTAGGTCTGATCGCCCGCGTACCCGACAGCTAATCGGACCTCACAGGCGGCCTGGCAGGTGTTTGCCCCGCCTGGAGTCAACAAACTGCACGTATCGGTTACGTTTACCACCGAAGAAGGTGGCGTCAACTACAATTCGGACTCAATAGCCTAGAATCGCCCAAGCTGCATGAGCTGGAGACTCACCGAGCTTAGAGGGACGTCAGCCTTTCTTGAAGTGCAGATACGTGCTATTGTAACTACATTTATACATTGAGCGCAGCTGCCCAACGACATTCAACGGCAGGACTTGGGGTGAGCCATAATTTGGCACAAGGCTGATTACAAAAGGGTAATCGATCTGACAAACGTGGGTTATTTCGTAGGCCCCCTGTAGATATAGTAGTCTTGTATGTATCTTGGTCTGTATTAAAAGATCCTAATTGCACGGGGAAGCTGATGTGATTTATAACGGCCAGAAATGGATACTGGTACAGCCCTTTGAATAGCTTAGCGTGCCGCGGATGTGAGTTCCCGACTTTAGAACACTTTCCTGCCGTCGCAAGTCGGGGATGGGGGATGCCGTCGTTCGACCCTTAGGCGGTTAATCCTTTTGCTTTTTTTTTGCGCCAGAGGCCTGGCAATCCTTTCGGTGTCCGCTTTTGCCTGGCGCGGTGTGTGTGCTTCTTCGTTTTATGAGAGAGGTTCTCACAACTTTTTCGTGTGCAGGTCCTCCAGCGCTCAGCAACGTAGATGTATGCATAAGCTTGGATTATGGCAACGGGGAGAGATGTCCGGCTCCGTACTTGCAGGCTACAACCAGGTTAACAAGGCGCGACAAGAGCCTTTGCCAAGTCACTCGCTTTTCAATTGCCGTGTGGGCGTACACACTTTCACACCCGGCTGAAGCTCCTGGTGCCCCTGTGTATTTCCCCAGGGATTAACCAGACTCGCACAGCTGAGTCTCGCGACGAATGTCCTCCTGATGGCTCCAAAAAACTCTACCAGTGGGCTCATGATCTGGGAGTGGGTTCGAGACCCGTCGTGACGGTGCCCAGCAGGCTGCAGTGTACCGTCTCTGGTATAAAAGGGCCGCTTCCTACGCCTGGTTAATGTTTTTTTCTGAATACAGCTCCCCTGCTCTATTCTTCACTCACCTTAGCCATGCCGAACCACGTCAAAGGCGGCTTTCGTCCTCCTCGCTCAAAGGTCGGTTCATGCCTTCCATCACCCACTAACGAACAGACCCATCGCGATGTCGGTCGCACTCCAGAGCGCTTCAACGGCGAGGGAACCTCCAACGCCCCCTTCGAGCTGTCCTCGGACTCTGACATCGAGGCGATTGACTCTCCCCCAAGCAAGAAGTGCAAGGCTGTCACTAGCGGCCCTACTGAGAAAGCTGTTTCCCAACTCAACCGCGACGAGCGCCAGCGCCACAACAGCTCCGAGAGCATCGTCGCCTGGCGCGAGGCCGCCGCTGCCACCCAGGTCGCACTTCCGCGCAGCCGTGAACACACGCCACGCCCCCTTGACAAGGGAAAGCAAAAGGCCTCAACATCTTCGCCCGTCACGTCATCGCACCCTTCTCGCCCTTCCAAGCCTCCCAAGTCGCTTTCCCCAACGATTGGAACCGGACAGCAGCCGGGATATCCACCTGCAGCCATTACCGCCGCTATGATTCGCCTCGGAGAGGAGCGCTGCAACAAGCTCGGGGTCGTCGTTCCTTGGGTCGAGGTTGTAGAGGGAGAGAGTGCAGATGACGTCCACGCCGTGAGCGGCTGGCTCCAGGGAGTGGCCAGTGGCGCCCTTGCTTGCGCCATCGATGCTGCGTTCCGCCGGTGAGCATGAGGTGAGGGAAGGGTATCGTGCAACATGCTTTCCTGCTACGCCATGCATCCTCATAAGAAGATAATAAGATTCCCCAACTCGGTCCCAACGAGACTTCTCAAGGAACTGTGGAACATTGCGGCATGAGTGTGGGTATCATCACCCATCACCATTCACCTGTCATGGACGAAGGCGGCTGTGGCGCAAGGGTTTGTGACAACCATGAAACAAAATGCGGAAATTCCTCCCAATTTCCCATCAGCAATCGTTCTTCAGCGCCCCGCCGATGGGCTTCTCAGCTAAGCCCCCAGTATGCGTCCCATGACCGCATCAACATTCAAGTTCTACTCGTTACCTCCTCCCTGCTCCAACCACCCCACCTGTTTGGTGCTGAAGTTGGGAGGGAACAAGAGTGGCGGGCGAGATTTATTGATTGGGGCGGTCCTGGCGCACATACACTTTCCTTCCTTCCCACGTCACACACGTTTCTCACTCCACTTCAGCATTGCTCTCTTTCCCACTACCTCATAACATCTCAATACCATTGCCTACTCCTCAACCAGCGTACAATGGCCTCGCCATATCCTTCCGCAGGTTCCCTCAGTGACACCAAGCCTTCCATCACGTACCCCACGCCTCCCAACAAGGTCTCCCGTTCGCCACCCTCACCGTTGGCCGGACGGCTTCACAAGTTGAGTATGGGAGGGAAGTTGAGGTTGGGGGCGACCGCTTTCAACCCGCGCAAGCGCCGCATCGACCCGGACGATGATCGCGATGAGGTCGCCGACGCCGATCCCAACTTTGGAAGTTACTTCACGTCGCCGAGGGACAAGGCAGCCAAGCGCCGCGCACTGCTGGCGGCTGATGCTGAGATGGATATGGATTCGGATCCCCCACACGCATCTTCTAGTGCCTCATCGTCCAGTGACGAAGACCTGTTGGCACTGGCTCTGCTCCGCACGCAATCGCCTTCTCCACAGAACTTTTCCAGTTCATACAGCAAGAACGGTCCTCCTCAATGTATGTCAGCAGGGCAGCGCCCCTCCCACACATCCAGCAGTCACCTCAGCTCCCACTCGGAGGCTCGTCTCTCTCAGCCAAGTTCAAGTGCCCCGAGATCCTCTTCTTCCCAGAACCGCTTCGGTCTCGCGCCACCGTTCGAACCCTCAGTGCGCACCTTCACATCTCGCTCTTCTACTGCTTTCCAGTCGCCCCAGCCCGACGAGCTCGAGCACCAAGGGGTGCGGCGCGTCATCCATCACAGCAGCCTCCCCGATGGTCTCTATCTTGAGGCTGGCCCCGAAAGCTACGACCCCGACTCTTACCAGTACTCCGACCCCCCAAGTGCAGCACCGGCCGCCCAACCTGGCCCATCCCCGCGTCGGGGTCCATCTTCCCATGGTACCGCCCTCCCGCTTGAAGAGGACAAGAACAGGAATGCCATGGCAATCATCCTCGGCCTCGTCGCCCACATGCAGAATGGCGCTCCTCTCCACACGGCGCCGCCTACTCCCCCAGGACCCACCCAGAAGCCGTTTGCATCGACCGCGAAGCACCAGAACGTCGCCACTTCACGTTCACACGCCTCCCACCACTCGTCCTCCGCTCAAGCCTCTTCATCAAAACCCCGCACCTCGCCTGTAGTCCAGCGCGAGCGCAAGCGTGAGGAATCGCCAGACATCGTTGCGATCACCCCTCCACCGCCCCCACCCCAGCCGGAGCCGATCCTCGTTGAAGACGACAGCGACAGCGACCAGGAGGATATTGTCGAGCTTGAAGTGAGCAGTGGTGAGGAGCCCGCCTACCACCAGGACCACCGTGGGCGAGCCAGCGTTCCCCATAACCAGGGCGAGAGGGCGATGGTCCGCCTGGGCAAGAAGAAGGTGGAGAGGTTAATCAGTAAGCCTACCCCTCGTTTGTGGCACATCTGACCTCGCCAGAACTGCGCTGCATGGGTCTCGTCGCCACCGATCGGGAGAGCCGCCATCGTCTTAACAAGATGCGGGATGTCGCAGCTGAGATTGGCGCAAACCCGAACAACCAGGCAGACGTCGATGCCGTCGACAAGGCCGACAGCCTTCTGCGCAAGCTGGCCAGAGCCAAGTTGACGGACGCGGTCAACAAGTTGTTCTGATGTTGGATAAGATCCCCTGTGCTTTTTGTGGTTAGCGGAGCAGACTGTGTTTACAGTATCATGTGTATAATCTTTCTGGCTGCGGTATCAATATGCACGACTGTTTTCCTTGTGCGTAAACCTGAAGCAGACCCCAGACACGGGCTGCGACGTGTTTCCTGCACAGCAACTGGCCAACTGGTTTGACCCCCCCGCGGGTAGTGCACCGCTCTTCAGTCCCCGCTTTCCGACGGTTCACACAATGCAAGCAAGCACGTCCAGTTCAGTTTGGGGAGAGCCTTTTAAACCTAAACCCATACGGGCTGCAAGCCTCTGTATCGTCCCTGCCGCATGCTATACTTCATTCACTGCAGCTTACAACTAAGTCGGATTGAGGTTGAGTGGGAATTGTCCTCCGATCTTGTTCTTTCTCCGACCAAATGTCGAGATAGGCAACTCTATGGATCTACGGGTACCTTTTACGTCTGTACCTATCAACTGACGCGTGCTCCAGACCTTCTTGGACCCGTGAGCAGACTTTTAAATAGTTTGTCCTCGTGCTAGGATCTGATGCTTATTCGTCTGAGGATCTGAGGAGTGGCTTCCGTTGGAAACGCGAGCTTGCGAACCCGCGCGTCCTACTGCCACCTCTCCGCGTTTCTTGGAGGCCATGTCATCCATCCCCCCTTTTCACGTTTCGCAGGCTGTCGTACTGTCGTGTTATGCCACCCATGCACGTTTACCAAGTTTTGGGGAACACAGACGAGACATCTTGCATCTCTTGTCCGCACACTTCACACCACTCCATCCCCTTTCACAGTCGTATCCATCATGCCCGCCGGCATGGGAGTGTCGCTGAACCAGGTGTTCAACCTGACCTTCAGCAACGAGCATGCCTTTATCCAGTTGACGCCGCGTCGCAGCGCCGTTCTCAACACCACCAACCCACTCGTCCCCCTTTGGAACAGCACCTTCTCTGCCTCTGCTTCGTCCGCGATCAACGTTCCCGGCGTGGCTGGCGATGACGATTCGGGACAAGTGTTCACCGCCGTCCCAAACAACCAGACGCTCTCAGCCTCTGCCGAGTTCTTCTTTACGGGAACGGCAGTCTCGTTCAACGGCGAACTGGCCAGCATCACCCAGGACGAATACAACAATGGCGATTACAAGGCGTACCTCTCTGTGGACAACAGCCAGGCCGCGCCATTCCCGTCTGGCGGTGTGCTGGCCGCGGCTAGTGGGCTGGACATGCAGACCCATGACGCGCAGTACAGTACCGGCAACGGTGCCACACTTTTCAAGGGTGTGACTCTGACTCTGGCCATCGAGGCGCAGGCGTACGTATACAGCGAGCGTAGCGCACGAGGGGAGTGGCCTGCTCACGCTCACACATCCAGGCCTACGTTTGCCGACATTGAGCAGCGGGTCGAATATCTGGTCATTAACGGCTCGGCTAACCCGTTCTTCCGCATGGGCCAGGGGTCCAACTGGACTGTACACGACCATATTGGCGGTGTCGGTGAGTACTTACTTGGGCGGTGCAGGTGAAAGGGCGGCTCGCTGATCCATACAGGTAGCCAAGATTCCATTCCTCATAATTACTTGAAGGGATTCGAAACGCGCATCATACCGGCAATCACGTCCTTTACTGTCCCGGACAACACCTCGTTCCTCATGCTGAACGGCACCATGGGGCCCGACTTGACAGTGGCCACCATTTCGTGTGATCCGCAGGCCGTATCCGACAATACCACAGCGCAGGGAGGTAGCAGTGTCGAAGTGTACAACGCGTGGGAGGTGGCCGACTCGGTGCTGTACATGGCCACCCTCGATCCCAAGCGCCAGTACAACATCAGTGTCAACACGGACAGTCTGCCCGTCGTCGGACAGCCGGCCATTGGGTTACACAGCGTCACGTTTTTCTCGGGTCTTTCGTGAGTTGCTAGCCGGTTGTCCATTGGCGTGCAACTGACGTTCACTTCAAGCAACCTCACTACGACGACTGGCGCGACCGGCTCGGCGAACGCGAGCACAAAAGTGAAGCCAGCCACGATCGCAGGCGCAGTGGTGGGTTGGTGGAGTGTGAAGCGCCACTAATGCCCCAGGTCGGTGCCCTCGCAGGTTTGGCCCTCGCTGGATACGTTGCGTTCCTCGTGGCCAAACGCCAACTGCGTCGTCGCCAGCAAAGCCTGTGAGTTGGCCTTTTCCGTGTATTTGCCGAACAAAAAAAACGCAAATTAAACTGACGTTTTCGCAGTAGCAAAGGTGGCCCAGAGGAGTTTGTGGTGGACGACCAAAACCCACCGTGCACGCCGTACGAGGCCACGATGGACGGGCGACCCTTCATGTCCCAGACCTCCAAACTCCACGGCGAGGGCTTGTGAGTAAGTAGCCTACAGAACCGACGACAGGTACATATAACCTAGTGCTGACGCGGCCCAAGTGTCTCTGGACCACTGTCTGCAGGAACCAGCAGCATCGACGGGAGCCAAGTGTGGGCGCCCTCCCGCATCCGCTACGAGCAAGAAGAGGACGGCGGCGGGGTCGAGCGCGTCGAGTTTGTCCCGCCCATGTACAACCCCGACTGGGCTTCACAGAGCGAGGGCGACGCGCTTACCTCGTCGTCGGTTTCCGAGACCCAGGAGATACACGGTGTCGACGCCATGTTCCCGAGTCCGAACGCCACTGGCGTGCAGAGTGTCCCGTCGAAGCGGGATGTCAAGGGCTGGTGAACGTAGAAGACCGAGGAGAGAGAACCATGTTGGTACTGGCTCGGACCAATCTATGCAATCTATCGTCCTACTTCCTACTGTCTGCTCCATGTGGCCAAGTCCGAGGTAGACGCACAGACGCAGAAATGAAACATGGACGCGCCGCGCCACATTGTGGCGCCCGGATATCTCTGCATGTGTCTCGGGTATCCGCCATACGCTGTCCACCTCCATCGTTTTGGTTCTTTCTGTTTCCAGTCAAGGTCTCATGGGCGACAGCCACGGCCCCTCACGCACAAGCCACTACCACCACTTTTGGTTTTAACGTTTGCAGTTTGTTAGAAACTCCACGTGACTGTCTTCTGTCTTCTGGATCAGGTCGAGGTTGACCAAAGAACCAACCATCTTCAAGTTGGACATGACAACAACTACATGGGCATGGTAAACATGACAAACTTATTGTATCTACACTCGTATTCTTCTTGTTCTTCTTGCTGCTGTTCTGCATCTTCTTCTTGTTTCTGGTCGTTGTTCCCTCTGCTGCTCTTTACAGCCACGCAACGATCCTGCCCACGATGGGGATCCGCTGCACGGCGGCGCGGACCGTTCCTGGTCCGCCAAAGTGGATACCCCACTTGGGAATGTACTTGGCATAGTACCCGTAGCCGAAGGGAATGTAGCTCCAAATGACGGATGTGGGGCCGAGGGGGTCCCAGGAGAGGACAACTTCGATGCGGCGGCGGTCATAGGGCAGAGTCTTGCTGTTGAGCGACGCCGTGAGGGTGATGACATAGTCGTTGGGCGTGGATACGTCCTCTTCAGGCATGGGCACGAGGGTAGTGGACGATGCGGCCGAGGTGGACGCCGGTCCGGGGATGGCGGAGCTCGACGCGAGTGACACGGACGACGGCGCGTACGACGACGACAGTGTGGGCGACGAGGTCCCGCGGTTGGTACCACGGGTACTCTTGGATGATGGGGTCTTTGTGGCAGAGCGATTCTTCCGCGGCACGTATGGCGGGACGTAGGCGGGTCCGGGCGTTGAGACGGGCACGACCGCAGAAGCGCGAATCTCCGGCGAGCAAGCTGCCGGGGAAGAAGACGTGTGTGAGGAATCGTCGACCTCGTGCAGCTTCGCGGTGGTGAGCTGCACTGTTTGTCTGTGGAGCGGTACAATACGTACCTGGGTCTCGATGTCTGAGCCGTCTTCCACGTCGCTGTCGCTCAGGCTGGGAGGGAGGGAGACGGTGTCTGCGGTGGTGTCCCACTTGCCATTGTTGGACGACACGCTACGCGGGGTGTGGTACCTCGTCGACACTGTCGACACTGCGGGGGATGTACGTGGAGAGGGAGTGTGGGTCCGCGACTGCAGAGTCAGTGGTCGGTTGGCCAGGCGGGAAGCGGGGCTATGGCATGGGGCATGTACTCACCTCGTGGTCGACCTCGTGCAGTACTCCCATTGCGCCAGGCATGCTGCCGGGCAGCAAGAAGTCTGAGTGATCCATGGTGGTGGTATGGGAGGAGCGAGATGACGGTGTGTTGTGTTTCCTGTGGTGATGATGCTTGCGTTGATTGCCAGACAACGTTGCAGACGAAGGGTGCGTCATATGCTCGGTGGTGGCGTCGTTCGCACGATCCAAGCGCAGATCCACATTCTCAGCGGCACTCCCACTTCTCACGCTCTGCACGGACGCAGGCGTGTGACTTTGAGGCCGAGTCCAGCCGCTGGGTGTATGCGGCGGCGTGGATGAGTTGCGTGTGCGTGTGGGTATCTTTGACGGTACGGGTGGGCGCGAGATGGAGGAAGACATGGACGAGGAATGCGCAGCTGATGTGTGCGGAGAAACAGGGACCGGGACGGCAGTTGCTGCACGGGTAACTGGGGGGCCGGGCACCGTGGATGCGGATCGAGTGGCCATGACTGCAGGACGAGCGGTTGTTGGAGAGCGTTGTTTCACTGGTGGACCGGCAGCTGTCGGCGCGGAAGGAGTCTGGAGGATTGAACGAGGTGGCGCTTGATGGTGTGGGGCAGTGCTCGCATCGGCGGTACCGATGGTGACGGTGCTGACGGTGACCGTACTGGCAGCAGCGAGGCTCGGGATACTCTTTTTGTGGATGAGCGGGGCCGTCGGGGAAGCGGGGACAGCTGCTTGTTCGAGACGATCTGGGATGCTCGCTGAACGAGACGCCGACGCCGACGCCTGGTTCGCCTGGTTCAGCACTCCTGAAAGAGAGCGCGACGCCGAGTGGGAGCCGGTCGAGAAGCTTGCCGGACGGGACCCCGACATGACTCGGGCCTGAGACGGTGCGGCGTATACGAGACCGCGTCCAGAGGTCGAGCGCAGGACTGTGGGTTGGTGAAGCCGAGGCATCGAGGATGTCCCTTGGAGTCGCCGTTTAGACTTGCCATCCCCGCCGCCGCCGTTGCCACTGCCACTGGCCACCGAACCTGAGCTCGCTGGAGACGATGCCTGTGCACCCATACTGGGAAATCCAACGCCGACACAGTCGTCAATGCTGGGGCTACGCTGCGCCGTGTTGTTGTTGAGAGACACCGGCCTGGAGCGGACGATGCTCGTGGGGCGTGAATTGGCCGAGAATCTGGTCGATCCAGCCGAGCTCGTGGACGAGACAGTCCGAGAACGCGGTGGAGTGTCCCCTTCGAGTGTTGAGAGCAGAGACGCAGCTCCAAGAGGCGGCGAGGTGGATGAAGTGGATGTCACTGACCCGCTGTGTGGTGTGAGAGATCGACGTCATTTCGACTTTCCCACCGCTCCCAGGGCCCCATAATCACTCACGACGGCGACTGCCTCTGGGGGCGTCCACGGTTGTTATCGGCCCAGTCGTCCATCGGGTCTCGCTCGTGGGCAAGGCTTGGCCAGATTGTGCTGCCCTTTGACGACCCAAACGTTGGGGTGGGGGGTAAAGCAGCGAGGTTGAGACCTGGGGACACGACCAGACCGCCCGTTGGGGCTGCCCCGAACAGCAGGCTGGGCGGACGGCTTGACGAATGGACGTTGTCCCGTGGTGGGGAAGGCGAGAACGGACGCGCGGTGGTGGACGACGCTGGCCGTCCCCGCGCGCTGCGAGGCATTGTGGAAGAGTGGTGTGTTGTTATGCAGAAAGTGGACAGTAACGCAAAGGTTGGATGGAGTTCACATGTGTCCCCCGCGCGCTAAGAGTGAGCGCGATGGCGAGCACAGCGTCTCGGAGCGAGACGAGATTAGGTCATGCCGCGCTCGCCCGCCGTGTGCGCACCGGACTGAAACCCCTCGGGTCGTCGTCGTTCCTGTCCGATTTCATCGCGACAGCGTTGTGAATTGGAACCGCTGATGGTGGCAGTATGCTGATGCATACACCCATAAAGTGACCAAAGTGACTGACCGGGGACACAGAATGACAGCAGCCTTGCAGCTTGACCTTCAGTCCACCAACATGTTTACCGTGCTTCATACTCAAGGATGACGTACTGTACATCGCCACCCGGTCTCCTATGTCGTCCGTCGCTGATCCGCTGAGCTCTACACCACCCGCCGCACATTAGGCTTCTGCAGCTGACGAGAAAGCCGCAGCGCACAACGTGGTTGATACAAAGGGCACACGTCATAGCTCTTCTTCTTCCACGCGCTGTCAGGAGTGAGTGCGGGAGCGTCCTGCAAGCCACAGACTGTCGAAAGCCGGTTGACGTCACAAAGTACAGTACAGAGCGAAGAACGGTCATTCGTCATTCACTCGGTTGTGGTGCAAGCTGTGACACTGTTCAGAGTACAAACCTACACTCTTTGCCAGTATGTATGCACCCGGGGTGTGGGCTGGTGGATCCATGGTAGGGGCATGCTTGGAGTACTCAAGTTTGGTATTGCAACGTCGAGCATCTGTTGGACGTGGTCGCTTCACGTGCCGGCGACGGCACGCGTGCACGCGTCGTCGTCTTCCTCACCTGATCACCGCGTGCCTATAACCCCTCAGCTCTCTAAAACGTTAAGACTACACCTCCCCCTTGTTGCAGCCGTATCTGGTACCTATCGTTACTCGGCATTCTCCTCCATAAACAAGACTATACAGTACAGGCTATAGCCAGCCGATGACTGTCGACCGTGGCTGACTCGGTCGGCATCAAGTCGTTCCTTCCTTCCCGAAAGGGTGAAGGGGTTGACGTGGGCAGTGTGCGCACTATTCACTGCTCCTTCCTCGTTGCGCTTTGCCCCAGTACCTTGTCAGATACGTCTCTGCAAGTGAAGTAGAACCTCCTGTTCCAGTTACAACTGTGCCTCGTCGTTCTGCGGGAAGCCAGGCCACCACGTTTCAACGCCTATCCCTCGCGGTATCCGTTTCGTCGTAGGATGTAGGGGTTATTGAGCATGGGGTGCGGACCAGGTGCGGATCTGGTAAGCTGCAGTGGTGCAGTGGAAGTGAATTGGGGAGGTCGAGGCAGCTCGTCTCCCTCTCAAAGACACCTCAGCTAAGGAACAAGGGGTGGCACTACGAGACACCATCGCCGTATGCCATGTCTATTCTACGGCACTCCGCGTCGGCCCTTGTGCCCTCGCCCAGTGTCGGATGGGTTGACACGGCTCCTCGGCACACAGTAGAGTCTGTTACAACTCTTCCCCGTTGTCGTCGCGAAGAAACAGCTGTCCTGCATGTAGTAAGCGGCTACCCTGTCGTGCAAGACTCACCGCACGACTCGCAAGGTGAGCAGGCATCACCGGCTGTCACGTAACACTTTGGCGGATCTGACTCCCAGTCGAACATGCACTCCAGACGCTCGCGGCTATCCTCCATGCTGGCTAAGGGAATGTCTAAACAGATGTGCACATTTGGGTCATTGGCATGAGCTGTCTCCAGCCGCTTCCACTCGATTGGTGTCCCCAATTGATCGAGACTATCACTAGACCCATTGGCGAAGATGCGCATCGAGTTCCAACTCGTCGGTTCTGTAAACCAATCAAACCAGTCTCGGACGACTGTGACATGGAACGTCCAAGCCATGGTGTTCTTGTGACATAACCACATCTGTGCGCCCATGCTCTCAACCCCAGCCACACAGAATGCAGCACCGTCGAAAAGCACCACATCCATTGGCCCTTGTCGTTGTCGGTTCAGAGACTCCGGTGGTGGTGGTGGGCGCCAGAAGCCCCAAGACCCTAAGTCGTCGTCTGAGAGGCAAACATGGCGAACGTTTGGGAATAGTGGGATATTGGGCAGAGTGGCCGCGTACAGGGTCTCAAGTGTCTGCTGAGATGGGAGGTTGATTCGCAAACGCCAGATGAATCCAATGGCCCGCTGGCCGCGAGCCGTAAACTTGCTGCCTCCATTATCCGCGATAGCCTTCAGTTCCTCCATAGTGATATTCTGCGGGAAAGCCGAGTCGAGAGAACCAGCAACCAGTCGCCGGAGTTGCTCGTCCCTCAGTCTAAGGTCGCGGTACAGCCGTTTGGAAGCTATCTCCCACAAGCCTGCGGAAGCAAGTGCGAGATTGACGAGAGTGGCTCGATCGGTGAATGGGTGCAGAAACGAGACGATATGAAAAACAATCTCGTTCGGCAGTGGATTTCCCATGCTAGGTGGGTCGGATGCGGTTGGTGTGGGTAGAATGGTAGTATTTGTGAAACTAGAAGAAGGAAAACTATAAGACTAGAGACTCTGCGAAAGGGAGTGGTCATCGGTTTCGCCCTCAACGGAGGCAGTCTTGCCTTCTTGACGACGGGATGATGACAGTGACACCAGAACAGGCAGCAATAGTAGGATGCCGACACTCCATTTGCAATCTTTGCAGGTTTCATCTTTTGTACAGGACTCGACTTTACAATCAACCGCCCACATTGGTGAACACCAGCCAAAACAGGGACGAACTCTAATTCCTTACTCGGCTTGTGAGTGAAACACAACACCAATAAACATAACGCATAAACATAACGCATAAACAAACAGCCGATCCTGTTTCATGGGCACATGTATGCAAGTCCTTACCCCACTCATAATGACCTTACGGTACACGTCCAATCGGCTTGCGTCCAACGTAAGTACTTACTGTACTGTACTGTACTGTACATCACGAGAACTGTTGAGCGCGCGCTCTCTTAACAGTTCAGACAATGGCAACCGAGCGGAATAGACATGCGAAACGCCACAGCTAAACACAAAGTTGGTCCTGTTTCACGAGCTGCCCGCATCATCAGTCCACTAGATACTGACATTATGTGCACGTCCAACTGGCTTACTTCTAACGTACATGACGAGAACTGCTGTCCCCGCGTCCTTTCAACTGTTTCAGACAATGCTGCAAGTGTGTATGTACGTTGGTCACTCACTGCTCAGGTCCTTGTTTGGACCAGCGAGAATTGTGTTTGTTGCATGTGTTCTGGGAGCACCAGACGCGTCCCTTTGGACCGGTTCGAATACTATATTTGAAGACGTCGTCTTGGTCACTGTGGTACCTTCTCTCACCTTCGTTCCCCTCGCCTTGTCCCTTGTCCCCGTTCATCGTTCCTCTCTGGCTCCTTCCTCTTGGGCAAGGTCTCGCAGTACATACCATACCCCACCTCTCAAATTCGATAATTAATGAGACTTTCCCTGGTTTACGGTCTGGTGGTTGCGACATCCCTTTGTAAGTTATTCGTCACAAACGGAAGGGATGCAACGTTTCCAACTCCTCAGTTCTGGGTGGTGCAGCGAAACCAATCCCATTCGACAAGTCGGGACCAGACGACGTCCATCAATACCTTAATGGCACTTTGCTCAAGCGCTTCCCTTCGCTTCAGCCTCGTCTTTTTGGTCGGCATCTCACTAGGGCAGATCTCGTCGGCGAGGACCACCTGAAACCCTTCCACACGCACCCGAATCAAATCGACTTTAGAGATGTTGAGCAGACCCCCGGAACACAGAACTGTGCTCCACTGGCAGTGATGGCTTCCTTGGCAAGAAATCCAAGACGACACAGCCAGATCACCAACTTGTTTAGGCTCGAATCTACACCGGATGGCTACGAGGTGACGATTTCATTCCCTCCCAGATGTGGCACGGAAACCGAAACTGTATTCAGACTTTCGGTGGACGACGTCCTCAATACCCCACATCTGCCAATGGTCGCACCTGCTCGAAGTAACGGCCAGCCTGTTCAAGACGGTAAAGAAGTCATTTGGCCCCAACTCCTTTACGCTGCGATCTCGAAATACAGTACAGCTGTCAGACTTCATCTCAACGTTGTGAGTTCATGTGCCTTCCCTGCAGAATGGGATTGGGTAATCACGCGGCTGATACCGTACTCAAAGGCCATGCAAGACATACTTGGTGGACCTAGACCGGCCTTGTTCTTACTCTCCGGGATGGACGACGATCAGCGCCTTGAGAGGTTGCTGAACAACCCTCACAATAGGGTAACTTTATTTCAAACGTACGACCGAACTCCTGCACACAACGGCGCCTGGGACAACTTTTACTCCCCGGGACACGCGTACACAGGCGTCTCAGTTGCTCCAGTAAATGGTGTCTGGGGGTGAGTGATATACATACGGCCGCCTCCCTCTACTTGAATCTTATATCCAGGACTTGGCTGTACAACCCGGTAGGGATGGCTCGGCTGGTCACGATTTCCGAACTTCGCCAGTATATGCACGCCTTCGCCGTCGAAGGGTATTATTCAGCATCGGGTGCCACTCGTCGTGCCGAGGGGTTGTCATGCAGTGGAACCGCTGAGGATGCCGCGTCATTTATTGAAGGGGCAGTCATTGCAGCTGCAGAAGGTGGAGCGGACGGCGCTGGAGTGGCCGCTATTGCGGCCGGTTTCGAGGGCCTCGTTGATGGTGCTGCCGCCATCGCAGCCGCTGCGGCAATTGCTGCGGCCGCGAAGGCCGCTGCAGATGGCGGGCTCGATGGACACGGCGCAGCTGCGGCAGCCGCGGAGGCTGCTGCCTCATACGGCGCAGTCGTCGAGCCGAGTGACTCGCTCTATCTCGCGGCGGGTGCACTGCCGACAGATACCTCCACCGGGGCTGTTGTTGTTGGTGTGCTCCCGACAGACACCACCACGGGGGCTGCTATCATTGGCGTTGCGCCTACGGACACTACCGAGGGCACTGTGGCGTCCACTGCCCCGTCGTCGGACACAACGGATGGTATTATGGCTGCCACGACATCCTTCGAAACAGACACCCCGATGTCTCCGTCCACTTTCGATACATTCGCCACTTCTGAGACGCCTACTCCGTCAAACAGAACAGAGTCTACTACGCCAACCGCGAGCGAAACATTCAGCGAGACAACAACCTCGAGTACCGAATCGAGTACACCCACAGACACCGAATCCAGTACACCCACAGACACCGAGACAGCTACCCCAAGCGCCAATGAAACGTTTAGCGAGACACCAACCGGGAGAACAGAGTCGAGTACTTCCACAGCCACCGAGACCACTACTCAGCCGGCCAGCGAAGCATTCAGCCTGAGACACTCCGAGACGCCGTTAGAGACACAGTCCACATCCACGCCCCAAGGGTCTATCCAAAGCAACCCACCATATCCCACCCCAGCGATCCCCACCCCCACGACGACGCTGTTTGTGACCGAGTCCAACCCTCCGGACCCGACCCCGGCGACCCCCACACCGGACACCACTGTCGAGGAGGTAACGAGCACCTCGACCGCCCCAATGGGAGCTTCCACGTCGTCGGGAATCTGTTACCTTGAAAACTCCATCAGTGGCAGTCCTCCATTCCATGTGCCTTGCCCCGAGGGGTGTAAACCTGGCGATATCATCTCTCTCAATGGCGGATGCTAGGCGCGATTCGCAATATGGCGCTCCGTGACCGCTGGCCGCGTCTACGAGCTCACGCTGTGATAAAGGGCAGAAAGGCAAGTTGGTTGTGATTGACATGGGCAGAAGAGTGCCACCGGGGCGACAGTGGCCAGTGAGGCAGGTCCTTTGTGCCGCTGTTGTGCATCCCGCCACACACTCTCGATCGCCTGCCGATTTTTCTGTTCAACATCAATAGCGTCACACCCAGAATTTTTCAAATGATATCGTAATGAATTGTAAATCGGATGGGGCACCGTGGTCCATTGGCCATTGACGTTTTAAGTGGGGGGATCTTCAACAACGCTCACTGTACTTGTACTGTACACTGTACCACTGTTGATGCTACAAGGTAAAAGGTGCTCTGGCATCCTCAAATATCAAGTAGCCGCCACAAAGGTTGTGCGCATCGGTGGGCACAGATTACAGATCACAGATCCCACCGATCCGCCACAGATCACAGATCGATCCTTGACGGCCGCGATTTATTCCAAAGCCTACGTCTCTCTCTCTCTCTCTCTTGGTTGAGCTCCGCGCCACCCGCAGCATACCCCACAGACCCCAGGCTTCTCGAGTTGCTCGAGGACAATAGAAGGGGACTAGGTGGGTGATACTAAAGCACACGTCATGCCTGCCATGCAGCCCATCCCTGATCTCCGGTCTAAGTCCCGACCCGAACCAGAGAGCCTGGCGCTGGCTGGCTGCGGTGGCGCGGTGGGCTGGGCGGCTACAGGAGAGAGGGAGTCGGAATGCTCGCTTCTTTGACTCGAAGCCACCGGCCACCGGGCGGGGGTGCGATATTACTTTGCCTCTCTACTCGGTCTCTTCCAGTCGTCTCTTTCTTTTCTCTCTCTACTGCACAACGCAACACACACTTTAAAAACAGGCCCACGCTTCTGCTGGCCTGGACCATCTCATCCGTACCCCCACTTTAACGCCCACCCACCTGCACCCAAAACACGAGTGCCCGCCTCGTCCACATACGCACACTCCACACCGCACCTCTTGAAACCCAGCCGCCCGGCCCATCCACCCACCATGCCCATGCTGTTCGTACCCCGTCTTTCACCGTTTGCCGCCTATGAGACCTCATTGCTGACCCCCCGTACAGCGCTGACCCCTCTGTCCGCTATGCGCCCTTCCAGCCTGCTCCTTACCCCGCCCGTACGTGGCCCGACAAGAAGTGCCAGGCCGCTCCCATCTGGCTCTCCACCGACCTCCGCGATGGCAACCAGTCGCTCGCCAACCGTGAGTTTCAACCTGGGTTTCTTGAGAGCACGGCCAGCTGACCCCATGTTACAGCCATGACCAACCCGCAGAAGCTGCGCTTCTTCCGTCACCTTGTCCAGATTGGCTTCAAGGAGATCGAGGTCGCATACCCTGCCGCGTCGGACACCGACTTTGAGTTCTGCCGCATGCTCCTCAACCAGAACGAGGTCCCCGACGATGTCTGGATTCAGGTATGTGAACAAGCTACACCGCAAACGACTTGCGGGATCCTATCCTGCATCCTATGTGCTGACGCTTGCCTCCAGGTCCTCACTCCTGCCCGTGCCGACCTGATTTCGCGCACGTTCGAGGCCGTCGCCGGTCTCAAGAACGTCATTGTTCACATGTACAACGCTACGTCGTGTCTCTTCCGTGAGGTTGTCTTCAACAACAACCGTGAGGAGACCATTGGCCTTGCTACCGAGCACACCGCCCACCTCCGCAAGCTTGCCGAGCAGTACGCCAAGTCGCACGGCACCAACTTCCGTTTCGAGTACTCGCCCGAGACCTTTTCGCAGACCGAGACCCCTTACGCTGTTGAGGTCTGTGAGGCCGTCAAGAAGACTTGGCTTGCGGGCAAGGAGAGTGTCTTTGCCGATGGCCGCCACGAGGAGCGCATCATCTTCAACCTCCCCGCCACTGTGGAGGTTGCCACCCCCAATGTGTTTGCCGACCAGGTCGAGATGTTCTGCAAGGGCATCACCGAGCGCGAGAAGTGCATCATCTCCCTCCACACCCACAACGACCGCGGTTGTGCGGTGGCTGCTGCCGAGCTCGGTGTTCTTGCAGGTGCCGACCGTGTCGAGGGTACCGTTCTCGGCAACGGTGAGCGTACCGGTAACGTCGACATTGTTACCCTCGCTCTCAACCTTTACTCGCAGGGCTACACCCCCAACCTCGACTTCTCGGACATGTTCTCGGTCGTCGACACTGTTACCGAGTGCACCGGTCTCCCCGTTCACCCTAGGCATCCTTACGCCGGTGAGCTCGTCTTCACTGCGTTCTCTGGTTCCCACCAGGACGCTATCAAGAAGGGCTTTGAGGCCCAGACTGCCCGCGAGAAGGCTGGCAACAAGATCTGGGACATGCCCTACCTCCCCATCGACCCCGCAGACGTCGGCTGCACCTACGAGGCTGTCATTCGTGTCAACTCGCAGTCGGGCAAGGGCGGTATCGCCTACATTGTCAAGTCGGCCCTCGCGCTCGACGTTCCTCGTCGCATGCAGATCTCGTTCTACAGCGTCATCCAGGGCATGTCGGAGGTGTCCGGCAAGGAGATGACCTCCAAGGACATTACCAGCGCCTTCCGCCAGACCTACCACTTTGGTACTGGCCACGACGGCCGCATGGTCCTCAAGTCGTTCACCATGGAGAACCAGCGTGCTTCGCGCAGCTCGTCGGTCGCCAACACCCCCGAGGTGTCGCCTGCCCGCTCGCCCCGCGGTCTCTCGCGCATCACTGCCCTGTCGCTCAACGGCGCCGAGCCCAGCCCCGACCGCAACGGCTCGGCCAACGACGACGACCTCCCTTCGGTCCCCCGCAAGATCAGCGCCAACATGATCGTCGACGGCCAGTCGTACAAGATTACCGGTGACGGTAACGGTCCCCTGTCGTCGTTCCTCGACGCCCTCAACGCCGACCTCGGCATTGCCCTCTCCATTCGCGAGTACTCGGAGCACTCGGTCGGTGCCGGTTCGGACGTCAAGGCCGCCACCTACATCGAGGTCATCCCCCCCAACGTCGACCCCAAGGACAAGACCAAGGGCGGCTTCTGGGGTGTCGGTGTCGACGCCGACATCACCGCCTCTGGTCTCAAGGCCGTCGTCTCGGCCGCCAACTCGTGGCTTGGTACGCAGAAGCTCCAGATCCCTGAGTCTCGTTAAACAATCCCAAACCCACCGGAAAACGGAAAAAATCACCAACCTTACCAGAAAAACAAAAAACAGAAGGTTGTTTGCACATCAAGTCATTTTTCATTTTAGTGTATCTCCCCCCCAGCCCCCTGTAGTGCCGTAGGAGGATGCAGCATCAGAGTTGAACGTTAGTACATACCGCGTGGTTGGGTGTCTGTGAGAGGAGCTGTGGAGGCACAGAGTGATGTCAGAAACACGAGGGCATTCCGGGCTTGTATTTCCGACACCTGATGTGTCTTACCATCCAGGAGAGCCATAAACTAGTGCACGTTGTTGCCGCGGCGGTTGAGTATAGATCGCTCTGTACTTGTTCGGTGCAGTACCGCGTAGACCATGCATATAGTTGTCGAGTATACGCCAATGGAGAGGTCTGCAGTACACATATTAGTCGCTTACCCCACGTCTTGCGTCACGTGACCGAGACGGCCACCGGGGCTGCACCGGCGGCGCGGCCCCTCTCTCGGCTGGTGGACCATCACCGTTCTGTCTCCTTCCACAGACTCCTTTCACTTCCCACTCCCCCCTCTTTTCTCCATACAACAACACGTCCTCGTCAGGATGGTCTGGAGAACAACGATAATAACGCTGACAACGTGTTTCCTTCTGGGTGAGTCGCTCGCAACGGAGCACCACGAGGGCGGCGGGGTACGCCAGCGCAGCCCCACAGCTGTCGTGTGCACGCTTGGACGTCGCGTCGTGTCTTGGTTCGCTTCCTCGTGCGACAGTGTCCCCACAGAGCCCCAGCTGACGCGTACCTCCTTCTCTTGCAGGTACGACGTTTACGCACTGGATCGCAGACCACAACGTCCTCTGGCGCTCCCCACTCACGCCCGAGGCGCTCGCGTCCAGCATCGAGTACTATGCCCTGCTGGGTAACGGCCCGCCCAAGCTGGGGTATGTCTACATTGCAGTGGGCATTGCGGCCGTCCTCGCTGCGGGCGGCAAGCTCATGACTGGCTGGAGGGGTAAAGGCGGCGAGGTCCTGTGGGACGGCGCCAGTGTTCGTGAGTACACATATACCGTGCTGATCGGTGCTTCCGCCGAGTACTGGCCTTCGGGCAACAAAAGTGGGCCGAGTGGGTGTGGCGTTCGCTATGGCGTGGCGGCCGTCCACAGTCCACAGTCGGACGATGTGGACCAGGGATTGCATCGGCGTGTCCTGGACCGAGGAGAGGACCGAGTTCACGCCATGCACGCCGACTTCGCATGCCGGGTGTTGGTGGCCAGGTGCGCTGCTGGCTGCTGGCTGCTGGCCGCCGGCCTGACGCGTCACTTCCGGTCTCGGTGCCGGCTCGTTCTGATACGAGATTGTCCCGACTCTTGTCCAGCGATCCAGTGACGCCTACCGCGCCGTCTCACACCCACGAACGCACTACCCGCGGCTTGTGCTTGCGCAGATACCCATGGAAGAACCATGCTGACGCTGTGCAGTCCTTGTTGCGAGCGTTACCTACAACCAGGTGACTGAGGTGTATCCCAGTGAGTTCACCACCAGGTGCAGTGCGAGATGCAGACGGCAAAGGCCAGATACATGTCTTGTCAACCCGCATCTGGACTGGTTACTCGACCCTGTCTCTGCCCACCACCTGGTCGGACCCACGACACAGCTGACCTGTTCGCAGCCCTCATCTCGTTCCCCAACCCCCTTCCCTCGCCGCTCACCGACCACGAAATGTTCCCTATCCTCGCCGGCGCTGTCCGCGACCTCGCCAACGACAACATCATCACCTCTGTGATGCTCACTGGTGTCATGCTTCTGCAGGTAAGTGCTGAAGAGAATGTCCAAGCGAGAAACAAAGAGGGACCGATCGGCCTCAACGCCACCTTCTGATAGCGTACCTCGCGCATCCTATGCCCGGCCCGAAAAGCACATCGAGAAGCACAGCTGACATCCCATCCAGGCCGGACGCTACTACTCGTCCAAGGGCACAGGCGAGGGCTACCCCCGTTCGGCACCCCCTTCCACCGTCTCCAGCCCCGGCTCCGAGGTGCCGCCCAAGCTCAGCGAGAGGCACGCGACCCCCTTCCGCGAGCTGACCGAGGAGGAGGCGCTCGAGCTCCGCTCGTCCTCGGCCAACGCGTCCGAGACGGAGTCCAAGGCTAGCTCGCTCGGCCCCAACTCGGCCAAGCGCTCGCACCGCAAGCCCAGCTCGCGGAAACACTAGATTCCCCACAGACTGGCAAGTAGGCCATAGTATGTACGAAGCGAGAGGAGAGAGAGAGAGAGAGCCCGTCTTCAACTGGCGGGCCATAGGCGTAGGTTAGGCGTAGGCTCGGTGTAGCCTGGGAACAGGCGGATACCACGGCGTCCGACAGATGGGTCCCGGGACGAACAGGCAGTTTAAAAACCCCAGACGAGCGCGAGACATCGACAGCTCCACACACAGAGAAAGCGAGAGAAGAGACACCCTTTTAGACGTACCTTTTGTGTTAGGCGTAATACCATCTTGGAGAGAGGCAGATGCATAGTGTGCCCTGCTAGCAAACGGTACCACGGTGGCCCCGCGCTCGACGGTCGATCACTCGGCCGGACACGAGACTGCGCACAGGTCCCAGAGATAATGATAACTTTTGCCCGCCAAAGATAGCACACCCTGTCCGAGGTGTAACATGTCGCTGGACGTTGCGCTGACACTGTCATCCCCACCGCCACAGTACCACAGTTGAAATGGACAGAGTGGCAGTTGAAATTGTGCTAGGATGTTCTGTCCGCCTTATTCCTTCTCCAAGCCTCAACCCACGACTCCGAATGCCAGCAGCTACACGTGACAACGATGCATACCTGGACTCGCTCCTCGGCCACCTCATGAGATTTCCACTCCACCTGCTCTGCTTACTATGGTTAAATTCTAAGTGCCCCCCCCCCTCAAAGCCCCAAGCTAGTCGTTCGTTCAGCACAGGACAGAGGGCAAGTGATGTCGGTCGGTCGTCCTAGATCCATGTACCTTAGACGGCGAGCACGCCCTTGGTGCTGGGCACCTCGTTGGAGCCGGTCTCGGTGACGGCCATGCGGATGGCGAGGGCGAGAGCCTTGAACGAGGCCTCGGCGCTGGGAGGGTCAGCTCTGAGAAAGGCAAGGCACAAAAGCGTGCTGGTCTATATACACTACGCAGCACCTCGCGCCGGCCTGTCTGCCTACCCGCTCGCTATACTCACATGTGGTGGTTGTTCACACCCTTGATCGAGTCGACGTGGAGAGTCACACCGGCGGCAAAGGCGAACGACTCGAGGAAGTGCGAGATCATCTCGGTCGAGACTGTGGTGTGTGAGCAGTGGGGCAACGGGTAGGTGGGGGGCGCGCAGCTCTTGCGGGGCATGGGCGTCCTGGGCCACACTCACGGTCTCCAATCTTCTCGCGAGTGAAGGGAAGCTCGCCGGAGAAGTAAGGGCGCGACGAAATGTCCAGGACAGCGCGCGAGAGGGCCTCGTCGAGGGGAGCGTAGGCGTAGCCGTAGCGCTTGATGCCGCGGCGCTCGCCCAGGGCCTTCTTGAAGGCCTCGCCGAGGGCGAGGCCACAGTCCTCGGTGGTGTGGTGGTCGTCAATGTGGAGGTCGCCCTTGCACTTGATGTCGAGCTCCATGCCGCCGTGCTTGGCCATGGCGGTCAGCATCTGGGGAAGGTTAGTGGCTGGGTGTCGCGGGTGAGCTGGGGGGAGGAGTGGGCGAGGAGTGTGCGAGAAGTCGGTGGTTGGTGTTGGTAGACGCGAGGAGGTGACAGGAGGTGAGGAACGTCTACGACGACACACTCCTTTGCTTGCCACTTCACAAGTTCTAGTTCCAGCAACGCCCACACCGCCCACTCGCTCGCGCTCCTTTGCCGCCGCGGGGAGCACTGACGTGGTCCAGGAAGCCGATGCCGGTCGAGACGTCGATCTGCTGCTTGGCGCCGGGGGCGACATCGAGGCCAAGGGTGCAGGTGATCTGCGTCTCGCTAGTGACGCGCTCAACGGTGGCAGTACGCGGCATTTTGGGTCGTTGTGGTATGAGGAAAGAGTGTTGAACCGACAACAAGACAGCGCTCCGCTCCTGATAATCTCGACTCGCGTTCAGGAAAGCAGACGGTTGAAAAGGCCGGCACGTGACTCGCTGGTTGATGGCATTAGGAGTTAGGGCTAATGACCAAAAGCTAATAGCGACGCCCTAATCACACCTACTAATGTGTACGTAATCACCTGTCACGCGTCCCTCCACAGGAGATTGCCGGTGCGCGCATTCGCGATCCCACTCAGCTACTGAAATCATAATCCTCCACCTGCGCGTAACCCCTCGCAACAACCACCACTTCAACCAACGTGAGTAAACAGTGGCCAGTTATCACATTCTGTTCACAGGCCAGTGACTGACACCTTTCCCAGCGCGCCATCGCCCAACTTGGGCTGCCTTCCCCGCCTTCCATCGCTCACCCTTGCCGAGTGCTCGGCCCAGTGGCGACAGCGGCGACATGGCCGGCGATGACCGCAAGCGCCCGCTGGACGCGGACAGCGGTCTCCCATATGGATACTATGGAAACGGCCAGGGTTATCCTGATGCGCCGGGATACCCCCCAGGCGTCCCGGGAGCGCCTTCCAGTTACGGTTCGATTCCAGGCATGCAGATGCCAACTGGTATGCCCCAACAGGTGTACGATGGCGACCCGTCCAAGCGCCGTCGCCTCGACATCGAGCCACAGCCTGGTATGATGCAGATGCCGCCCGCGTTTGCGCCCATGTCGTTCCCGAACATGTACCCCCAGCCGAGCCAGGCCGCCTTCGTTCCCGGCATGTCGTCGCAGATGGGCCAGTCTATGGCCCAGGCCCAACAACAACCTCAACAGCTCCAGTCCCAACCCGCACATCAGCCCCAACAGCGCGCGACACACTCGCCATTAGGGTCATTTCCTTCTCCGCAACAGTTTGCGTCGAGTGTATCGCCCCCACCAGCGTTCGCCGGGCCCTTTCCATCTCCGAGCCAGTTCCCTCCACAGTTCTCGACATCGACATCGCCATCAGCATCATCATTCATGCCACAGCTGTCGCCATCCATGCCGTTTACAGGACAGTCAATTCCTCCGGCATCACAGTATCCAGCATCTGGATCGCCGGGCCAAGCGTTCGCCAGTCCACAGACGTACTACTCTCCGCCGATGGGTGTTCCGAGTGCGTACCAGCAGCAGCAACATCAGCAGCAGCAACATCAGAAGCTGCAACAACAGCAGCAGCAGCAGCAGCAGCAACAGCAGCAACAACAGCAACATCAACTCCAGTTAGCTGCCCGGAAGGCTGCATCGCAACAGCAACGCCAGGGGTCGATGGCATCGTCCTCATCACCGGGCTTGCAGGCTGCCCAGCTGCAACAGCAGCGCCAGCTCCAGAGGCAACAGTCGTTTGGATCGCCGGGTTCACTTCCGAACCAACCCTCGCCTTCCTTACCATCGCCTCAGTTGCCTCAAATGCACTCTCCCCAGTTATCTCAACTGCAGACTCAGCAGTTTGGATCACAAGTCAACCGTGGAGTGCAGCCTTCCCCTGTGACGCAATATCCATCTTCTCTCCCTCAGGTCCAACGACAGCAGTCCTTCGGGTCGTGGACTGGTGGAGGAACGCAGTTGCCGCCATCGTCCCAGCCTTCGCCCCAAATGTCGCAGAACCAAGTGCCGCAGAGTCAGATGGCGCAAGGCCAGATGTCGCAAAGCCAGCTGCCGCAAAGCCAGATACCGCAAAGCCAGATGATGCCGCAAAGCCAGATGCCGCAAAGCCAGGTGTCCCAGAGCCCGCCTCAAACGCAGATCAGCCTGCAACGACAATTTCAACAACAACAACAGCATCTGCGGCAGCAGCAGCAGCAGCAACAGCAACAGCAACAGCAACAGCAGCAGCAACAAGGATTGCCCAGTGGATCGCAGGCATCCTCCATTGAGAGCTCCTACGCTACTGGCGTGGCCCAAATTCAGGCGTTCATCAAAGGATCCCAAGCAAACAATAGCAGCAACAACAACATGGGAGCGCAGGCATCACTGCCAGGATCCCAGTTTGACTGGCAGCAGCAAATCAACCAGCTGCCCAACGCCCCGCGGGTCCAAACGCCCCAGCAGACGCAGCAGCAGGTGCGCCCTATGCCGTCACCTGTACAGACAGCAGCGCCGCAACGCTCGCAGCCCGCGTCTCAATCGCCCCATCTTTCTCAACAGCCGCTATCGTCATTACAGCAGCGCTCCCCGCAACTTTCTCAATCCTCGCAAGAGCAGCAGCACCGTTCACCGACATTCAGCCAACCGCAGGCCCCAACACAGATGTATCAGAGCCAGCAGCCATACCTTGCGCAACCTGGATCTCAGACCCAGCAACCACCTCCGAGAAAGAAGTCCCACCCGTCCCCGCTGGTACAGTCGCAGAGCGCTTCGCATGTTCCTATGGCATCCCCAGTCGACCTTGGCCGCTCTCCAAACTTCTCTGTTCAGCAGCCTCCCCAACCGTCGCCGCGTGTGGCTGTTCCGCAACAACCGCCAAGCCTGTCCTCGCCCCAGACACAATCCCTGCCGCAACTTTCGGCCCCGCTGCAGCAACAGCACGGCCAACAGTTCTCATTACCTACGGGGTCGACGTCCCAGCAGTCACCTCAAAATATGTCCCAGCAGTGGCTTGCTCAGTTAAACAAGGCGCAGAAGCAGCAGCAAGCTAGGAAAATGTCCCAGCAGTCGCCTGTTGAGCAGTCGCCTGTGCAGCAGCCGCCTGTTCAGCCGTCGCCGCCGGTCCAGCAGCCCCATGTTCAGCAGTCACCTATCCGACAGTCACCTGTTCTGCTTCAGCAGCAACCCCAGCAACCTCAGCAACCCCAGTTCCATCTGCAGAACATGTCGCCGCAGTCCATGCCGGCACACATGTTCCATCAGCCCCAGCAAATGTCTCACTCTGGGTCAACCCCTCAAGCCCAGCCGCCCCTGGCGGACTCGGGGTCCATTCCCAGCTTGCAGTCGGGCTCGCATCTTCCACCAGCCCAACGTACATCCCATCAGGTCGTGAACGTGCCACGGGTGCAGCAGGCCGCCGCTCCTCCCACCGCCGCTCCTGTGCAACAACAAGCTCTTCCACAGGCTCAGCTTCAAGCTCCTCCCCCTCAGCAGTACCAGCAGCCTCCAATGATGCCGCAGGGAGTCTCACCCATGGATATCTTCCCGCAGGCCAGGCGGCCCGCCCAGCAGACACCTCAGCATGGCCAGGAGCTGGGGCCGTCACATACTCATGCGGACCGTACTCTGCAATCTGGCCTCCCACCTACACCGCAGTCACGCCCTCCGCACACGTCGGTGTCTCAGGAGCACAGGCCCAAACTGGAGCGTGTCCCCGATGTCGCGCTCTTGTACCACACAGCCGTGAATTCGCATCACGCAGCGACGCTTCACCTCCGCCAGGCCTTCATCCCCGCGTCTGTGGCAGTTCCGACAGATCCAAGCTGCCCCACGCTGTCCTTGAACACCGCTACTGGAATTGTGCCCTACACACCAGACCCCCATGCCGGGCAGAAGGCATTGCGCCTGTTGGTTCTTGCGCTTGACCTGCTCCATGTCGGCCTCGTTACCCCAGGCCTCTCGGACAAGGAGAAGGCCGCGTTTGGTCTCGAGTTTGCCCAGGTCGGTCTCAAGACGCTGACCGCTGCCGACTCTATCAAGCGCATGCGACGGGAAGAACGGGCGGCGTTTGGCCTCGAGATTGACACCAATGCGCTGAAGGATGATGTGGAGAGCACAATTAACAAATCTGTAAGTGGTGGAACGTGCGCGACGACATGAGCTAACTACCACACAGCTGGCGATTGCTCAGAAGGTGCACCTAAAGGAGTACCGCCACGGACTGGAACTCGCCAACGCTCGCATGGCGTTTATGAAGCAGGAGAAGGGCAAGGTCGGTATGCGCCTTATCAAGCAGGCGCTGGCCTCAACCTCCCGGGACGAGTACATCCACCGATACAACCTGTATCTTCTCCTTCTCGACCACCTCAACGAGATCAACCATGGCGACTTTTTCAAGGTCGCGTCCGAGCTTGAGACCGAGGCCAAGTCGATGGGCCACACCCAGCTCGTACAGCTTGTCCAGATTGCACGAGTCGAGGCCCACTTTGCCCAGCGCAAGTGGGACCGCCTGGGTGCCGTTCTCGAGGAGTGTGGCACCAACCTCGGCATTGCAAAGGAGAACCCGGACCCGAAGAATCCATGGCTTGCGTCCCTCACCGCGCACTTCCTCCTCCTTCGTGGACTCCATGACGGACGCTCGGGCCAGGACGCGAGTGCCAAAGCCCACTTGAAGCGTCTGTATGGTCTCATGGACGACGCAGCGGAGTCGGGCGTGTTCAACGAAATGAGGGCCAACGGCGGTGTTGTCAAGGTGGGTGGGAGGGCACGCGTCGAAACTGACCCAACAGATGTCTTTAGGCGGACCATCGGGACTGCAGGAGCTCCTGGTGCAATCGACTCCGATCAATGTGCTCTACGCACTTACGTATCTGACTACGGTTGTGTCACGACGTGACCTCATGGGACCCGACAGCACCTGTCGCGCTCTCGTGCATGCCCGCGCGATGCGAGAGTGGGAGACTGTGGCTCGTGCCGATGACCTCTGGGACAGCGGATGTGAGCTTGCAAGTGTACTCTGGACATGGCTAACTCACCAGTCTCGTCTCTCCACGGTATTGCGGATGCGATTGAGCTGCGACAAACGATCATGACGCTCCGCGCCGAGATCATGATGGAGGAGGTTCTAGCACTGCTATGCCGCTCTGCCATTGAAAAGGCCGACACGGTGGGTCACCCACGAAGACAAGCGTTCTGACACCCCGCAGCTTCTCACTCAAGTCGTCCAGCACCTGCGCGCGTGCAATCTCTTCCAGACACATCTGCCACAGCTGGCACTGCTGTATGCCCAGTTTGCGCACGTCCTGGGACGCAAGGAGGTTGCGGTGCGGTACTACCGCGCTGCTCAAGCGACCATTGTCCCTGGGTCTGAGCTCCGGCTCATCGTCGACATTGGCCTGCTCGCTGCCAATGGCGACTTTGAGGACCTAAAGGGCAACCACGATCGGGCGTTGAAGCTCAACATCCTGGCCGACCAGTGTCGCTCGGGGTCCAACGCGCTTTTGCACGGCGTCGGCAACTTTTTATCGAGCATCACCGACCCGGAGCGCGTGTCCTCAAAGTAAGTTATGGGGCATTCTTGGTAGCTGACAGCCAGGCGCAAACTGACCATGGCGTACGAGATCTGTCGTAAGGGCAACCACAACATGCTCTACTGCCTGATATTTGCGTTCACGACCGGCGCGCACATGTACGGCGACCGCGAGCGCCAGCTCAAGCAGCTCGATACAGGCCGCCATGTCGCCAACCTCCTGGGTGGTCGAGACCGCCCAGACGGCATTGGACAGCCGATCCTCGGTCTGTGGTATGCCGTCAAGCTTAAGGGTGGGTGCGCGGCAGACCTTGTTGCCTACTGACCCAACAGACCAGTACCGCCTGGCCGGCCGGTTCGACGACGAAGCCGAGGCGCAGAAGAGCGCCGATGCGCACCTGCGGCGGATCCGTGAGATCCGCGACTATGCTGTCAGACGGTTCCCCGAGTGACCGACGGACACCAGCACATCAGTAATCTGTTTTCAGTGGAATTAGTAGAAACCTGTACTACCCCTGTGCCCACGAGATACCCAGCATGGGCTTCTAGGATGATATAATATGACACGTCGCGGGGTATGAATGGGCGGTATAGATGCGAGCGGGGAGGGGCGTGCAATGCAGGTGGACCCGGACTTTTTGGCTGGAGAGAGAGGTGTTGAGGGTGTGTTGTGTGTTGGGTTTACGCGGCGCGGCAGATGACCTCGCCGCCGAGGCCGGCGCGGTATGCCTCCCAGCCCTCCATGTAGGTGTCGGCGCCGGTACGCGCGGTCTTGGAGTCGGTGGGGACCTTGACGACGAGGATCTCTCCGGTGCCGACGCCGTTGATGTTGCGTGCGCGCTTGCCCCTCAGGAGGAGACCGAGCTCGTCACGCGAGACGAGCTTGCGGAGGGACGCCTTGGAGACGAGCTCCATGTGGCGCAGGACGGGCGAGCCGGCACGGTACTTGTGGCCGACCCACAGGCGCTGTGCGGCCTTGGGGAGCGTGGGGAACTCGGTGGGGTCCGGGTGCGTCGGGGTGCCGCGGGAGATGTTGGAGAGGAGGCCGTGACGGAGGAGGATGGAGGAGATGCCGACGGCCGAGTTGGTGTAAGGGAGGGAGGTGCGGGCGAGGGACGCGCGCGCAGTGTTGTAGAGGTGCGTCACGACGCGGTGCGGGGGAGCGGGGAGAGGCATGGTGTGGGGCTATAGGAGGCGAGTCGACGGCGGCGCCGGGTGGGTGGTGTGTAGGATGCTGTAGATGGCAGCGAGCGAGCGAGCAGCAGCGACCAAGGCAGACGGTCGATCCCGGAAAAAAGTGCCACACCGGCTGCCTCCACCGCGCCGTTCCACTGGTTGTACATAACGCCGCTATCGCCGTGGGCTCACGCGCTCGCACCGTTCCTCTGCCCCGCGCCAGCGTGTGGCCTCTGCGATGCTCTTCCCAACCCATTGAAATTTCGGACAATCTCTCAACTGTATCACTTTTCTTCCCCCCATGGTCTTCTCCTCCGCCGTCGCTGGGCCTTCGCGCATCCCCTACAGCGCGGCCACCTGTGCTCACGCACAGGCGGCTGTCCGCTCCTTCTCCTCGTCGGCGTGCACCCAGGCGCCTGGTGGCCGTCGCCCATTCCGCAACCGCCAGTCGGGCGAGGAAGCGGAGGGAGAGGGTGGTGAGGGCAGGAGGTCGCAGCAGGCGGAGCCTACAAAGGACTTTGGCATGTGGCTCAAGAACGAGGGTGTCAAGCTCAAGTCGCCTGGACGCTACGAAAAGGCGAGGTGGCTGGGTGGTGAGGTGGTGAGTGTCTTTTCTTTTTCCTGTCCGATGTCCCGGTCCTTCCGACATTTCAGTGGCTGACGTCGTTCCAAGCCATTCGCCTCCAACCCTTCCTTCCGTCCCCCTCCCCCTATCAGCGACGACCTGCAGACCATCCTGTTCAACGAGGTCCGCTCGGGCAAGCGTACCACCGGCCAGATCGCACATGCGTACAGCGTGTCCAAGGCGCGTATCGACGCCGTCCGCAAGCTCAAGGAGGTCGAGGCCGAGTTCAAGCGCCAGGTAAGTCTCCTACGACTTGTCTTTCTTCGAGAGAGAGTGTGTCGGCAGTGATGAGAAACAATATGACATTCAACTTGGAAGACAAACCCATGGTTACGCCAATATTCTTCACTTTCTGAGCCACACACCTTCTCGAAGAAACTTGTTTTTCCTTGAGAGCGATTGAAGCTGACGTATCTCCTTTTCTCGATGTCCACCGTTTGATCCGACACTTCGCTTTCAAACATACAGGTTAGTACATACTTTACTTCCCACCACCCTCTCCCCTACCCCTGCCCACTTCTTGAGTGATGAGCGAGATCGATTAGTCTTGAATACCCAAAACGTGGTTACAACCTACCCTCAGTCTTTTATCTGACACATTCCTACCCCACATCCGTTTTCTCCATTTTTTATCGAGAGAACTCCTTGTGCTGACAATACCAAAGAACCTTCCTCTCCAGCGTGCATTCCAGGCCGGTATGGAGTCCCTCCTCGGCGTGCAGTCGATCCTGGACTCGAAGAATGTGGCAACCATGGAGACTATCCGCAAGGAAGAGCTCCAGCGTTCCCAGCACCCTTCGACTGGTCTTGAGCACGACGAGGAGCACCGCCACGACCACGGCCACAAGGGTGGCGCCTTTGCCAACCACGCCGACCCGGACCAGAGGCCCCAGTCTACCATTGAGATGGACGTCTGGGAGTTCCGCGACGAGACCACCGTCATGGCCGACCGTGTCGCCGCCGTCGAGGCCGTGCGCGCGGAGAAGGCCGCCGAGAAGGCTGCCGAGGAGGCGGAGGCGGCCGACTTTGCTGCCGGCAAGACGGCCAAGAAGGCTGCGCCTGCGGTCGCTTCGGTCGTTGCCAAGGCGGGCAAGACCACGTTCCGCTTTGTTGACACGTCCAAGAAGGAGTAGAAAGTTGTAGCGCAATATATGCAGCAGCACAGAAACAATCAACATCTCCAAACATTATATGAAAGTTGTGCAAAACGGTTACGAAACTAATCTGCGACAATGTCGTTCAGACACGTGACTTTGATAGTTTAAATGCTTTTGACTTTTCTTCTTTTTGTGCCTGTCGACGAAGGTGGCAGTGGGTTGCTGGCTCTCCCGTTTCAAAGTGGGGAAGATTTCTGACTGTCTCTCACGTTTGCGGGAATGCCGTCAAGCAATGGGCGAGCTTCTCTCGCAGTATGTACATACACATTTCGTAGTTGTAAAAGGAGTACGTGTTCTTCGTCGTACACATCACAGATCTGGGATCTGGTGGCTCCCATTACAGCGGAATGGGCCCGTTTTTCAGGCCCGATGGCAGACGACGATCCTTGTGGGGCACATGCTCCGCTGAAAGCATAACACATCGCGCCCACTTGTGCACAACTGAGCAGTGCCAGTGGCACGACAATGCACACGCAAGATCACACCTGTAGCAGCGCCACAGTGTCCCCAGGGCAGCACATTGTGCGCAGCTGCAGCTGCCCTTAGCCGCAGCCGGAACCGCCGTGGGAAGGTTGTCAACAAAGACGCAGCAGCTTTATTTGGCTCGTGGTGTGCCAAGGCCGACCGGCCCTGTTCAAACGGCCGCGCGCATTCTGTGGGCTGTTTTAGTCGGGGCAGTGCGGCGCAGTCTTTGTACCACTCCGTCAAACGCAGTCCGTCCCTCGCGAGAAGGAGCACAGCAGCAGCTGCTGCACTGGCGGTCTCTTTCTCTCTTATCCTCACAACGCTCGACCCCCCCACACCACACACCTCGCCTCGTCCCATTCCAAGCATCGCGTGATCATGACGGGCGGCACGTACCAACCGCTGGCGCGCAGCTCGTCTGATGACATTCACTTCACACATACACCGGCCTACCCCCCGTCCTCGCCTACGCCACCCCACTCGCATGGCCGAGCTGGCCGAGGCGTGCTGCTGGTCGTTGCCCGATGGGTGTTGATGGGCCTGGGCGCGCTGTCCTTGGCCCATTTCCTCCTGCTGGCGGTGCTCCCCAGCCATGCCGGAGACAAGTACAGGTCCACTGTCGGTCTCGGCTCGTCGTCCAGTTCTGCGACATCTTGGGCTTCGAGCGCCGAGGCCGCCGATCTCGCACAGAAGCTCGCGCCTGGGTCGGGCCAGCCGGGCCTGTTCTTCCGCGACCCGGCACCTGGCCACAGCGCTGCGGCCTTCTGGAAGCTCGCCGAGCAGGAGATCCGCGACTCGGGACGGGATACGTGCAACGACCAGCTCGGCCGCGCCCTTGTGGACGCGTACGGCCGCAGCAAGACGCTGTACTGTTCCTCTGGCTCGGCGTCGGCGCCCTTTACGCTCGACGCGCTCAAGGCTGGAACCCACCACCACTGGGAGCCCAGCGAGCCCGTCCCGGAAGACGAGAGGCGGCAGGCGGCGCTCTGCATGCCCGTCCACCGCGACGACGTCAGCAAGTGGTGGCCCTTTGCTGCGTCGCCATGTGTCTCGACCAACCTCCGTCCAGGCAAGAGCAAGGGCAAGTTTACCGGCGAAGGAGTGGATGTCTCCGCCGCGCAGTGTAAGGTCACCGAGGACGGCGAGCGGCTCAAGCACGAGATGGGCCACGAGGTGTTCCTCGGCAGCGTGATCAATCCCGCAGACGAGGACGAAGGGGAGTGTTCAGAACGCATCGAGCACACCCTCGTCCTCATCCACAGGCAGGACCAGTGGAACCCGTGAGTCTATTGATACGATTACAGCTGGGCCGGGGACATGAGCTGTGGGGATGATGTGGACAACGAGTTGACACATACCACAGATTCCACGTCGCAGAGGACCTGATCACCACACTGGTCACTCTCTTCATCGCCGACGCGGCCGTACCCGGCATCCAGAAGGAGCGCCTGCAGCTGGTCTTCACCGATAACTATGCCATGGACGGAAACCACTTTACGGCCCTGTACGACCGTATGGGCGCGTGGGCACCCCGTCGACTCCAGCTCGACCCGTGGACGGAGGGCACTTGCTGTGAGTCTTTCATTTGGTGTTTGCAATGAGCAGTCGTGTGGCGGGCACGCGTTGGGGTGGGCTCAGACTACCTTCCTTTCCGTTGGAGCAATTGTTCCCATGCCCTTCCCCGGTGTGTTTTTCTCACCTGCAAGGAACAGTTGTGTGTCCCGCAATAAGCAACTGGTGCACCACACTGCACGCTGCGTACTCGTGCATTCTAGCATTAGTTGCTGCGAATGTGGCACGTGAAACCGCACACTTTTCATATATTTCTGAAACATCGCCGCAAATGCTGACCCCCTGGTAGTCACCAACGTCATCCACTCGGTTGGCGCCGGCGCGTCGCTCCTCTCCGCCATGGGCGTGGGCAAAAGGTAAGCTGAAACATTCTCTACTGGGAGCTTACTGTCCAGTAACCGGTGCGCGTCCTCCATCACGTGGGCTGCAGCACACTACTACCGCCACCTGTTCGGTCTCCTCCCGCGCTCCTTGCGCAAGCAGGCGGCGGAGACAGCGACCGAGGTCAGCGAGCCTCTGCAGTCGGCATCAGCCGCTGACGAGGACGACTCTGCTGTCCCCGACGTTGAAAAGCGCGCGGCACGGACCAACCCCGTGAACATTCTCTGGCTGTCGCGCGCCAAGCTGGACGCGTACGCCCAGGCGCACAACGACTGGTCGCCGTGGCGCGACGTGCGCAAGCTGCACAACGAAAAGGAGGTGCTCGCGCGCGTCCGTCTTGGTTTGGAGGAGATGTGTGCCGCGGGACCCTCGGACGCCTTCCCCAACGGGTGCGTGTACGAGGACGCGCAGGACGTGCCCGAGACATGGCCCAACGACGCCGCCCACGCCTCGGGCCCCGTCCCTGTCCGCTTCGCCACGCTCGACCCGACGGTGCACGCGCTCGAGACCCAGGTGCATTTCCTGGGCCACACGAGCGTGCTGGTCGGCCAGCACGGTGGGGCCATGGGACTCGGCCTGTTCCTGCCCCCCGGCGAGGGCGCGCTCATCGAGCTGCAGGTCCATGAAGTGTCGGGCAACTTTCACTTTGAGCACATTGCCTTCCAGACCGGCCACGTGTATGAGCCTGTGCGGATAGAGCAGACGGTCGACGTGGACGCTGTGTGGGATGTCGTGCGGAGGCATGTGGAGGAGGAGGCCAAGAAGGTGTATTGAGGAGAGGAGCGGGGAGGAAGAGAGAGAGGACAATTTAGAAAGGGATAGAGAGCGCGATCTCGAGCGATCTCGGGCCATCTCAAGCGGCTGCACGCGTGAGCTGTCCTGTGATGTGTGCTGCGACTGCTGCTGCTAGATATGTACCCTGCACATTATCTGTAATGTATACGTTGGGGAAATCACTGTAAAATGTGTACACTAGGATGCTGCTGCTGCTGCTGACGTCTATGTCTCGGACTCCAAACAATCCTCTCCGACCCCACCATGACTGGAACCTAGTCGAAGGGGATAGGCTTGATCCCCTGCCTGGCGGTGAACGGCACGCCAGGAGCGGGCGCGCCCGCCGCTGCACCTCCACCGACAACGCCAGCGTTGAAGTTGGCGGCATGGCCCTCGGCCGCTGCCTGCGCAAAGGCCGAGGGGACAGGGATACCGCAGCAGTCCATCGCCCACCCGGCCTCGTGGATGTGGCCGTGGGCGTCGGGCTCGACGATGCCTTCCTCCGCCAGAGCCTTGGCGAGCTCTGGATCCTCCTCGAGTGTGGGGAAGGGGAGGATGGTGCCGAAGAGGGCGTGCTGCATGACGGGGAGCTTGCCAAAGACCTGGACATGGGAGGTCAGTTCTGATGAGGAGTGCGGTAGTCATCAAGCAGGGGGAGTGATCAAATAGTCTCGCCCTCACCTGCACCATGTACCTTGACTCACCTCTGCAGCATACATCTTGCGCATGCCAGAGTTGACCTTGTCCCAGGTCTTGACCGCCGAAATGTCGTCGAGCATAGGCGAGTGCCATCGGAGCGACGCAGACTTGATGCTGTTGATAAACATGATGCACGACAGGTACATGTACTCGTTGCCAAAGGCTTCGAGAATCTCGGCGTCGTGGATCGCCTTGGGCCGGAGGTGCTTGTGGTCTGAGATGTCAGCTTGGAAGCCTGTGGTCAAGCTGCTCCGGGCGGCCTACCCCAGCTAGTCATTATGGAGCACTAGCTGGGCACCGCCAACATGTCCTTTACCGGTCGACTGCGACTCACTCTTCAACTGGCCTGCGCCCCACAGGAAGGGAAGGAACTGGTAGTCGTCAAGACCCCACACGCCGTGGCTTCCGGCTGGCTCGAGCCAGTAGGTGCTCTGGAGGTAGCGCATGACAATAATGTACTTCCAGAACACGCCGAGGACGAGGTACGCGCGGTCCTCGGGGGTGAACGCGCCCAGCTTGTCGAGGCAGTACCTGTCTGTCAGCTCTGACATGGTTGACATAGCTGTGCCGCAGGCAGGTGTGAAGGTGCGCTACTAGACACCCTCCCACAGTCCACTCTTCAAAGTGACCCTACTCACAGCCAAGACAAAAAGTTGAGCTCCATTCCACTGCCATAGTCGACACGTTCGCGGTTGCCCCAGCTGTCCTTGAAGTACGCCTCGACCTCCTTGACGCTCTCGGCCGGGAGGCCCGGAATAGTCGCATGTAGCTTGGCGCTGCTGGCACCGACACGGTCGTAAAACGTCTTGAAAGCTGGGTTTCCGAAGCGCGACAGCTTGTTGTCGACGGGTGGCGTGGTCTTGGCGGTCTCGAGGACGGCGTCGAGAATGGCCATGATGGGCGCGGTGCGCTGAGCGGTTTGTCAGCGTCTCGTCATGGGGCAGATGCATGAAGGTAGTGGCTCAGCTGGTTTCTCAAGCGCCATGAAGCTGAGTAGCGACTTGCATTACTACCCACCTCGCTCGGCTGGCCAATCTCGCTCAGCTTGATGCCGACGATGCGCTCGTTGAGGTCATCGATGAACGCCAGCAACTCGGCGTGCGCCTTGGAGCGGGCAAAGGCGGCGAGGTGTGCCTTTGAGAGGATACGTTTTGTGGGGACAGCAAACGCCTGCTGCTTCGTCTCGGTGGAGTCTGCCATGCTGTGTCGAGTGTGTGAGGAGGACGTGCAGTTGTAACCCAGAGATCCACCGAGAGAGAGTCTTTGAAACGTCTCGCGGTGGAGGGAAGGCAACGGAACCAAATAGAACAACACAAACGGACAGTTCCGGTGGCGGCGAGTGCCTTCGATGGGAGTGATATGGGATCTGTGGGATCTGTTGGATCTCTCACGTCTCGCCCGTTCTCTTGGCCAGTCTGCAAACGCTCTGCCAACGGGGGTCACCAGTAGATACTCCCCCAGTCAACATCCCTTTCAGCTCACAGACATGCGTCATGACCGCTCAATCCTCACAAGCCGTCACTCGCAGAATACTCCCGTCGAGCCCCCAGGTTATCCCACGGCCCGGCGGATCGCGACGGCGGGGAGCGGCCCGACGCGTCCGTCTCTCGACTATTTCCAGTACACCCTCCCCATGTTACTTCTCCCCTCGTCCCATGAACTCCCCTTTCAAGCACCTGTCACTGATCTGGATCCTCCTCTCCACACTCTTCTTCACAATGGCTGCCGCAGGATACACCGACGCTGTCCTTCTCTTTGTGCGCAAAACAACCACACCACGCGCGTGGGGGGCGAACAACATTGCTGACAACAACAACAGGGCGACAGCCTCACGCAGGCATGGTCCGAGGGGTCGCTCGCACAGCGTCTTAGCGAGTACTGGTTGCGCAGGCTGGACGTTGTCAACCGTGGATATGGTGGATATAACTCGGAG
Source organism: Apiotrichum porosum (assembly GCF_003942205.1). Lineage (NCBI taxonomy): Eukaryota > Fungi > Basidiomycota > Tremellomycetes > Trichosporonales > Trichosporonaceae > Apiotrichum > Apiotrichum porosum. Next base: position 1,072,886 of record NW_021167110.1, on the reverse strand, counting down.
TGGTGAGTGTCGAGATACAGCTGAGTATGCCTTACAGCGCAAGCTGACAGGCAGGGGCATCCCCTCGTTTGAGGTGATCTTTGGCACCAAGGAGGACCGCGAGGCTGGACGTGCACAGGAGGTGCAGCTCTTGACCATCTGGTTTGGTACCAACGACGCTGTTCTTCCCGGACGGCTTCAGTACACCCCTATCCCGCGTTTCCAGGAGAACCTCAAGACGCTCGTCGACTATGTCCGCAACAAGGACAGCAAGTGGTACTCCCCCAACACGAGGATCGTGTTCATCAACCCCCCACCTTTCATTGCGGCCGACCGCCTTGCTACGCAGTACACGCGCTGGCGCGACGAGTACAAGTGCGAGGGCCCCGAGCCAGTCCTCGACCGCGAGTGGGACAACACGAAGAAGTATGCCGAGGCCGTTGTCGAGCTGGGCAAGGAGATCAACGTCCCCACCATCGACCTCTGGACCAAGATCATCGAGGCAGCAGGCGGCGAGTCCCCCGAGCACCTCAAGCCGTACTTCTAGTACGTTTCCGTGGGCTGTTGGTTGTCTGTCACTGACTGGTTGTAGCGACGGCCTGCACTTCAACTCGCTGGGCTACAAGGTGCTCACCGACGAGCTGACCAGCATGGTCACCGAGCACTGGCCCGAGCTCCACCCCGAGGCGATCAGGATGCGTCTCCCACAGTGAGTCTTGTTGTTGCCCGTGATACGGCCACGAGGCGAGGGGCGAGCGAGCCGTGAGGGAGCGCTGACACGTTTCGAAGCTTTGCGGACATTGACCCGGAGAACCCCCGTGCTACCATCCCTGGACAGAAGCCTGTGATTCCTCGCCCGCACGACGAGCTCTGAGGAGGACGGCCAGATAGATTTGTAGATATCACAGGGTGGGAGATGGGACAGCAGTGCATGCGTATGTATGTGTGGACGTGGCCATGCAGGATACAACAGCGACGGGCCGCGAGTGTGCGTTGGTGTCGGAGATGGGATTCCAGGCACGGGGGCCGGTCGCGCCCAGCCAGGGCCAAGCGAGAGCGCGACTGGCTTCCCAGGCAGGCAGCGGATTCGAATCAACAACAAGTCTTCTTCCCATTCTTCCGTCATCACTCCGCCCACCATTTACTCTCATCCTTCACCTCGTCTGCGGCGCGTCAAACATCCCCCGACACACCTTTCATGTACAACTACAACGGTAAGCAGCTGACAGTCGTCGCCAGTCAACCGCACATGCTGACTCATCCCAGCGGCGCAGGCGCCTGCCCCGCCGAGCGGGCCATACTATCCAAACACTCCCTCGGGAGGGTACGCGCAAGCCGTGTACCAGCAGCAGACGTATTCCTACCCCAGCACCTATGCTCCTCCAGGCCCCAGTGGCCCCAGCTCGTCTTACAGCTACGGCTCGCTGAACGGCCATGGTCGTGGACCCGTAGAGAACGCATACACACCGCAGGCTGCGCCGCCCCACAGCAACTACTACCCAAACACCCAACCACCACTTGCACCACCAGTCAACGGAGGATATGCCCCGGCCCCCATTCCAGCTCCACGCGCTCCCCTCCCCAACGTCAATGCGATTCCTGCCCCTTCCCAGCCGACAACGTACCAGCCGCCAATGTTCAAGACGTTCCAGGAGCGCAAACGTGAGCGTGAAATGGCGCTGCGCACGACGGCCCAGAGCAACCCCACACCGCCTCCATCCCACGACCCAACACCCGCACCCAGCCCACACGTCTCTCGCTTCCCCCCCACGTCGCCAAGCACCCCCTTACATGCCCTCCCTCATATCCCGGGCCCTCCTCAGCATGCCGGCCCCGTTCCTAGCATCAGAGCTCCGTTCAACGGCGTCGGCGGTGCTCCCACGCCACCCGCTCATTCACCCATTAATGGTCCCCCGCAGTTCAGCACTCCGCCTCCAGCAGCCTTGGCCATGATGGCTCAGCAGAACGGTGCAGCGGTTGGTCGCCCCACCCCTCCTCCTCGTAGCAGCTCGGGACCAGCCCCGTGGACTGGGAACCGCCCTCCTGTGCCCGCTCCACGCGGAGTGTCCAGCCCGGCGACGTCGCCGTCCAAAGATGCGCCATGGGGAGCTGCACCTGTGACTGCACCTGCGCCTCCTGACAGGCGCTCGGTGTCGCCTGCCCCTCCTGATCACCGCTCTTCTTCGCCTGGCCCGCCTACCACCACTCCGCACATAAACTACGCGCAACCGCCAGCCCATGTCCCTACTCCACAGCCACCTACGATGTCTTCCCCCGCTGCCAGCGCTCCCCTTCCCTCCTCGTCCAACCCGCCTTCCCTCACTCCCTCGTTACGCAACAAGGCGATCTCCTCTCTCCTCGACCGCAGCGACACCGTCAGCTCCATCAAGTCTGTTGACCGTGCCGGTTTTGGACCCAAGCGCTCCCTCCCAAAGCCCCCTGCCGGCCTCGCCTCGAGCAGGTCGCTCGACCGTGGACCAGCCTTGCCTGGAAACCCGCGTGCTCCCCGTCGTGGTGAGCAGTCGCCTGTGCGGATGAGTGCGATCCCGGCGATTCCCGGTATCTCGGAAGTGGACGAGGAGGGGCCGGCAGAGCTCGCGGCCCGCTTCGCGGGTGTGAGCGTTGGCGGCTTCGTCCCCGTCAGGCAGAGCCCCGAGAAGCCCACTGTGGGTCTTCCCGCCTCGCCGAGTCCGGCCCCCTTCACGAAGGGGTTCCCGAACCAGCAATGTTCTCAGTCCATGCCGTCAATCCATGTTGGCGGGCACGAGGTTCCGACCATCAATGTCGGCGGCCCGGAGATCCCAACCATCAACGTCGGCGGACCCGACGTCCCTACTATCGTTACGCCGTCGAGCCCGAAGACATCGCCGGCCGTTCCCATCATCAACGTTCCCTCCATCAGTGTTGGCAGTCCTCCCACCATTGCCGTGTCCCCGCCTGCGGTGCCAAACATCACGTTTGGCGACGACGACAACGGTACCATCTCGCGCCCAGAGTCACCTAATGGGTTTGCCATCTCGGGCTTGCCAACTATTGCCGTCTCGTCTGGCGACACACGCGACGAACTCCCGCCCATCTCCATCTCTGTTCCCTCTGTCAAGGGGCCCAGCAGCACGCGCCAGAGCTCGCGCCCATCGCACAACTCGGCTGGCCCGTCTCGCATTCACCCCGACATGGCAATCCTGTGTGCAGGGTGCCACAACCCCATTATTGGCCGCATTGTGTCGGCGATGAAGCAGCGCTACCACCCGCAGTGCTTTAGCTGTGGGACATGTGGCGAGCTTCTGGAGCACGTGTCGAGTTACGAGCACGAAGGCAAACCGTACTGCCACCTCGACTACCACGACAAGTTTGCGCACAAGTGCCACCACTGCCAGACGCCCATCGTGGACCCACGCTTCGTAACACTCAACGACGATGTCCTGGGCGAGCGATACTACCACGAACTGCACTTCTTCTGTAGCGAGTGTGGCGACCCGTTCCTGGACCCCAGCAAGAGTTCGGCCGCGGGAACAGAGGCGAACCGTGACGGCGACGACGAGGCCAACGAGACGAATGCGTTTGTCATCCACAAGGGCCACCCATACTGCGAAGGGTGCCATTTGCGTTTGCACAAGCCCAAGTGCCGCGAGTGCCGCAAGCCCATCCCGGACGTTGCCGTCAGCGCAATGGGTGCAAAGTACCATCGCGAGTGCTTTGTGTGCAAGGTGAGTGACGACAGCGGTAAACTTTCAGAGAGAGAGGGCTGACATACCGCAGCGATGCACGCGCCCCTTTGCCAATAACCTCTTCTTCCCGATGGAGGGCGAGGCGTTCTGCACCGAGTGCTTTGAGTCCATGCAGTAGAGAATGCAGGCGAGTCGACGGCCGACAACGCTACAGGGAAGCGTACAAGACGAGGCATCCCAGTGCACCGCCACAGAGGAAGGAAGATACAGAAAAAAACACGCCCAAGTAACGAGCAACGAGTACGAGGTGGCGGAGAAGCGCAGGCAAAAAAAGCGCAATACCCGTGGCGGTGGAGGAGACGCCAAGCTGGCTAGGTGGCTACCAAAGACGAGCAGAGAAACCCCCAAACCCCCAACTCGCGCCTGACCGCGTCGGCGCTGTACACCAATTTTCAATAGGACACTGTGTGCATGCATGTGTAGAGCTTGCCGAGGGTGTGGAGTGGTTTGGTAGGATAGGTACAGGCGGAGGTGGAAGGCTGGAGGCTGCTGACGAAGGTGATATGGCGGTGTGAAGGGCGGGGGGAATGACCATGGCATTCTGAACCAGTACCCAGCGATGCCAATGTGGTGTGTGGCATGACTTGCGCGACCGCCCCAGGACATACCCAGTCTTCCCACTTGTGGCGTCTTCGTTAGTCGGAGGGGTGACAGTATCTGGTCTGGTTGATGTGATTAATAATTGGCACCTGTCGTGTATGCTTCTTGGAAAATATCCTTGTCTAATGCTAGGCTGTGCACTCCCAGACGGGTGGGCAGGTCACTGGCCCACTGGCAACAATTCAAAACAATTAACTGGAAATATCGCTTGTCATTCACCATCGCGTGTTGACCCTCTTGCGGTCCATATGAACGGCCAGCAGATTGACAGCACAGTCGTCATCAGCTCCTGAGCTGTTCTTTGTGTTATCGGTGATTTCTTAGAGCTTCCATATCGCATCAGCCATCACACATACACGCACACGGCACACAGGTGCCACGCCCCAAGAATGATGCAATGTCCCCATTCTCACAACTCTGCTCTCCTCAACCACTGTCTTTCATATCATCTCTACACCTCTTCATATCTCTAACCTGAACACAATGGATATCGACGACGACACGTACTACTCGGACCCCCCGACCCCACCCCTCCCGTCGTCGCCTCCCCCTCCCGTCACACGCAGCACCAACAACCCGGGCTCCAGCTCTGCCAATCCTCCCAAGCAGCGGGTCCCTCCCCCGACCACTGACAACTCTGGTCCTCGTCGTCTGCCGACCCCTCCGCACCTCGTCCCGCGCAAGCCCCGCGAGTACGCTATACCAGGCCGCCGCCTGTCCTTCCGGCACGAACGCACCGCAGCCAACCTGGCCAATGGCGGCCGGCACGACGCTCGCCCCCGCTCGCCGCTGGGGCACGCGAACGTCGCGGGGCACGAGCACGAACACGAGCACGAGCTCGAGCTCGTGATGGTGCGAACGCGCGAGATGACGGTGTCTCGCACCTCGAGCCCTGCGCGGTCGCGTTCTCGCGACAAGACCACCGAACCAGCGTCGCCTTCGCCCAGCGCTCACACCCACTCCCACTCCCGTGCGGACCACTCGCGCTCGCGCTCGCACTCGGCGCCGCCCGCGCCCCACCGTAGCCGCATGAGGGACGACACGACGCCCCTGTTCCTTGCTTTCCAGGACGAGGACGATGATGTCAACATGGATGACGAGGAGCACGACCACCACCACCGCCACCACCGCCGCTGCGGCCACGGCCACAGCCGCCACAGTGGCCACAGTCGCCATGGAAGCGAGCGTGTTCAAGAACAAGAGCATGGACACCGGTTCCCCCCCGCAGTCGTCCACGAGTCGTCCGACGAGGACATCAAGCCCGCCCTCTCGCCTGTGCCACTTTCACGCCGCCACGGCCGCGACGACGATCCAGAGTCGGACATCGAGTTCCTCGGCTGGGCGTGCGAGGACACGCCGCCGCCGGCGAGCAAGGACAAAGAGGCCACCCAGCTCGCCAAGGACAAGGATAGAGGCAAGGGCAAGGAAAAAGACAATGGCCATGCCCCACGGCCCCAGGCATCCACCGCCACAGCCACATCCACATCCAGCACCACTGCCGCCGCCCCCGATACCGCGCTCGCGCACCGCGACGGCAACGGGCACGGGCACGAGCACGAGCACGAGTACGATTCCGACACGTCCCTCCATTCCGTGGACGCCGCCGAGGCCGCCGCCGCGCACGCCACGGCCGCTGCGCGGCCGCACAAGAAACAGCGGCGGAGCAACGACCGGCTCAAGCCGTGCTCCCAGTGCGGGTGCGACTGCCACGTCCCCGGCGCGCGCGGCCGCGGGTCGGGAAGCAAGACGCTGTCGCCTGCTGTCCGGGCCAACATTTTGGGTAAGAGCAGACACAAATTCACTCCATTCCACTCCACGCCGCCACTGACTGACATGCTGACACTCTTCCCCGCAGCGCTCCTCCTGGGCGACACGCGGCCGCCGGACAAGCCGCGAGGCAGCGGCCGCCTGGCGTCGCCCGAGGCGCACATCCGTACCATCTCGGGCCTGGGGGGTTGGGAACGCATCACAAAGCACGTGGGTGCGCGCCCCGAGGACGCCGAGCGCGTGCGCATGGCTGCCGGGGGTATGATGAAGGACCTGCCTGGGTGGATGAAGCGGGGTTACATGTGATGGGCATGGTGATATGTGATGGGCATGTAGATATGTGATGGGCTGAAGAGGTGGCGCGCGTGTGAGTGGGTAGATTTGGTTAGTAGTCTAGGCTGTCCTGGCTTTGTGTATTGCGTATCTTGTTGATCTCGTTTGTGCTGTGCATCTCGTTATGCCCCAGCCCCAGACCCAGACCCAGACCCAGACCTAGCCGACCCAGCTCGACCCCGGGCCTCCGTCGTGCGCGTGAATGAATCATATCCGGAGCATATATCCTATGTACGTACTACGGAATCTCAACGGCCTACCTCCGCATTGCGTGGCATGGTGGTGGGGAGGGGGAGAGGGGTTGGGGGTGGGGTGGTAGAAGGAAGTTTTAAAAAAGTCCATCAAGCGGAGGGCGGGCTGTAGTGTGATAGATTGATTGGCCGAGAATCTCGGGCCAAAAGTGTCCTGGGGGGAGAGTGTGTGCGTGTGACAGAGAGAGAGAGGGGGGGTATTTTATTTAGATTCGAGCAGGCGCCGCACCGGGGGGCAAGCTCGATGCGTGGCTGCTGCTCGTTGTAGGGGACACGACGGCGTGGCGGCCCGAGCTGGTCCTACGCTGGTGCGAGTTGCGGGCGACGCGGCGGACGGGGTCTTGTGCGCCCTGCGCAATGTACCCGGGGTCCACGAGGGCGACGCCGCGGGAAGTGGGTGGAGGCTGGGACTGTCGGCTCGATCTCGAGGGGGTGACGTAGTGCTCGTCGAGCTCGTAGCCGGTCTGGTTGGATGGCGAGGACTGGAGCATGGGCTGTTCCTCGTCCCTACTGTATCCGCGGTAGTTTGACGACGAACCCGCGATGGGCGAGCGGCTGGGGCCGGTGCCGTTGGTCGAGTAGCCAGACTCCGAGGGGGCGAGGTAACTGCCCTCGGGCTGGTCGCTCTCGGTGCTCTGGTACTGGCGCGAGTCGCCCATGTTGAGGCCGCTGCCATAGGTCTCGCTGGTGGAGACGTACGAGTAGCGGTTGTTGCTGCGTCCGTTGGCGGGGGAGTTTTCGCGCAGGATAATGTCCGTGTATGAGTCGCGCGACATGGTACCCTCGCGCCAACGACGTTCGCGCTCAAACTCGATCCAGCGCTTCATGACAATGTGGCTCGAGTCGAACGTGCCCTCCTTGTCACCGTGGCTCTCGGCGGTCTTGGCCTCGCCCTCAATCTTACGCGTCTCACCCCATGAGAAGTCGTCCATGTGCCAGAACGAGTAGGCAGGGAGGATCAAGTTCCAGACGGGAAGCGAGAGGAGGTAGATGCACATCCAGCCGACGTAGACAACCTTGCGACTGGTGACCACGATGAGGACACCGGGCAGACCAAGGATAAAGGCGAGCAGAATGAGCGACAGGACAGGGGTCGGGGTGCCGGTGACGCTCTGAGGAATGATCGAGATGATGATAATGTAGAGGGTGAACGAGATGGCGGCGGGAAGAACGAGGGTACCGATCAGGTCCATAAAGACGACAAACTGCATGGAGAAGCAGAATGTACCACACAGGTCGCGGACGAGCATGAGCTCGAACAGGTTGTGAATGGTCGAGTTGATCCAGCGACGACGCTGCGACAGCAGAATCCTGAACGTGTCGGGGACAACGGTCTTGCACACGGCCTGGGGACAGAAGACCATCTTGCGCTTGGGGAACGTCTTGAGCATCAGCGTCGAGAGGTAACGGTCCTCGCCGAGAAGCAGCAGGTTCTTCTTGTGAAGCGTGTCGACAACGTTCTCCGAGTAGTGCTCGACAATGTCCGGGTTGGCGAGGATGGGGACCCAGTAGCCAGTGGCGCCCTTGGGAGCCTTGATGCGGTACATTGAGAAACAACCGGGCAGACAGGTGACACCACCAAAGACGGATTCAAACGCCTTGGTCGAGTGGTGCGAGATGTAGTACTCAAAGACCTGGATCATGGTGACCCAAGTCTCGCGCTTGTTGGCAATCTTGGTCTCACCGCAAAGACCCATAATCTCAGTGTCGTTGACCAGGCAGGCGTTCATGCGCGAGAGCGAGTCGGGGAAGACCTTTGTGTCTGCGTCGACACAGAGAACCGTCTCGTACTTGTCGGCAGTGACACCAGCGCAGCGCCAGATGGCGTTGAAGAACTCGTACTCGAACGTGGTCATACGCTCGTCGAACATGACCTTTTGCAAAAAGCCCATCATGGTGATCTGCGAGTCACGCTTTCCACGGTTACCGGGCTTGGCATCGTTGCGCTCGAGGGGGTTACCAGTCTTGGCGACGAGGACCATGGGGACGCGCTGCTGCTTGGAGGGCTCGACAGTGTCGTTGTCGTAGGCATAGAAACCGGCATAGACCTTGGCCATGTTGTGGCGCTTGTGGCCGTCGGCAATGGCAACGTACGAGTGGGCCTCGACCTCGGACTCGGGAACGACCAGCTCCTTCATCATGCTAAGCACAATGTCGGGCGTAAACTCCTTGGAACCAGAACCACGGACCATACCGTCACAAACAACGAGAATGAGCTTGTGAGAGTTGGGGTAGTCGGTGGTCGCAATCGAGTCGAGGGTGGTGCGCAGACCCTCGATCGACTCGGAGTAGGCAGTAACAAGACAGAGCGAATGGACCAAGGGGTAGCCGAACGGCTCAAAGTCGGGAGCAGGCTGCGGGACGACGTTGGTGAGAGGCCAGGGGCAGCCAGAGTCGTTGGCGTAGATCGAGTCGTCACGGAAGGGCAGCGAGGTCGACGAGCGCGAACCACGAAGCATGGGCGAGCCTGGGGGAGTGTCGCGAGCACGGAGGTTGTTGGTGCGACCGTAAACGCTCGAGGTCTGGCGGCGGGGCACGTCGAGGCTGCCCTGGCCGTAAGCGGTGGTGGGGCGCGACTGGCTGACCATCATCGTGTCGGCCTTTGAGAAACGCGACTGCGTGGGGAGGAAATGACCCTTCCTGCTCGGGGCAGTGCTGCGGAACTGGGAGTCTCTGGCGTTGGGACGGAGGTAGCCCGGAGCAGCCTTGTAAATGTCGTCTGTCCAGTTTTCAATCTCCTCGGCACGCTTCATGCGCTCCTGGTAGCTCTCGCCCTCAAAGTTGCCCATGCGCCAGCTGAGGAACCAGCCAAAGTAGAGCGCCATGACAAACTTGATGCCGACAGCACCGAGAATGAAGACGAGCGAGACGTACAGGACAATGTCCGAGGCGACACAGCCAATGGTGATCGAGTCGACGAAACCGACGCGGACAACGTCGACGAGACACGAGGCCTCCTTTTCCCATCCAGAACGGGTCATGATCGCCGAAATGTCGCGGCCCTGGAAGGTCTCGTTGCCCGACTTCATCGTGTCGAAAAGCGCCGGGTAGGTGACCTGGTCCGTGTTCAACCACTGCAGGAGCCCCAGGTCAATGACCGAGCCCTTGTAGACCGCAAGATTCCTGGACGAGTTGGCGACCTGGGCCCAAGTGTAGTAGACGATACCGGCGGCTGATTCCGCGGCGAAATCCGTACGGGCAGTGTCGGTGGCGTGGCAGTTGGTGGACGACTCGTAGCCAGTCTGGTTGACCGGGAGGGCAGAGTCTTGCGAGTGCATGTTGCAAGGGAAATACCAGGCGAGCTGGTCACCGCTGGTGGTGATGGAAGTCGTGTTGGCAGCAGTGATCAGGCCATAGCAGTTCTTGTTGACGTTGACCTGGAACATGAACGAAATGTCCTTGCCACCGGCCATCCAGCCGTCCATCCAGATGGGGTTGGTGGAGCCGTTGAACTCGCTGCCGGCTGCAGGGTGCGACCAGTTGGAAAAGTCATAGTCGTAACCGTTGATAACGACAGAGCCGCTGTCGACGTTGCCGCCCTTGATGCGAAGACCTTGCTCACCGCAGACAGTCTGGGTGAAACCGAAAGTGATAAAACCGACAATGGCCATGAAGAAGGCACAGATAAAGACGATACCCATCTTCTCCCTCCATGCGCGCTGGGCTTCGGGAGTCTTCTTGCCAAAGACACCCGAGATGATAAAGTTGGGAATCCAGCAGGTCATGACAAAGCAGTAGATCATCCAACCGTCCACTGGGCCGGGAGCGATACCGGCACAGCAGCCGCGGGGCTTGGTAGGCTCCACGGGTGCAGCGGCGGTGACAGGTCGAGGCGCGGCACGCGATGCCTTGCGGCGGATGGTTGCGCCACGCTTGAACAGGTTCAAACCGGATTCGTTGTGGTGGTGTTCATCGTCGTCACGTCCCAGCACCGACTTGCCGCGGCGCAGGCCCGAAGACTCGGCGCGTCCTGGTGCGTACGGCTGGTTACCAGTAGCTAGAGTGGTGTTAGGTGATGCAGGCAACAAAAAGGAGGGTAGAATAACTCACCACTGGGCTGGACAGGAATGTTGTCGTCGGCCGCGTGCTCGCGGTAGTGGTAGTGGCGATGTCCAGGCTCGATGCGCTCGCGCTCGGGGCGAACCATGCTCTTCTTCCTCCTGACGTCGGCACCGGCACCTGCGGCACCGGAAAAGCCAGCACCATAGCCTGCCTCCTCGTAGCCAAGCGTGGGGACATTCTGCGTGTATGTAGTGGCTCCATCGCTCTTTGCAACGGAGCCCTTCCGAGGAACTGGAGGCCCCTGTTGGCGCTGAGACTGCTGCTGTTGGTTGGGCGCATACTGTCCCGGCTGGGGAGCCTGCTGGCGGCGGGGCTGCTGCTGTATGTTGCTCTCGTCGAACGAGATGTTGTGGTTAATGGCTGGGCGCGACATGGCGAGTGTTGACAGTCGCAGCGGTCGTGCTCGAAGGAGGGAGGGGTGGGGGAGAGGGTAGGGAAAGTGGGATGGAGAGGTTCTACAGGTACAGAGGTTGCAGTCCTGAAGAGTCGTCTATGCTTGCATGGTCCGTAAAGGTCGTCAAGAGCGTGAGAGGGGGGTGGTTCTTTGGCGGGCGGCGTCTAGCTGGAGAGAGACAAGTCAGTATGGAGACGTTGAGAGGAGAAGAGCGCAATGTTGAGAAGAATGCGGTGCTACGAGTTGGCGGCCGCCTTTGCCATGCTTTGTCCTCTTGTCCCACGACGTTGACGTTTGTTGGTGGGATGGGGGTAGGAGCCACCAGACGCAGCCTCCGCCCTGCATAGCGGATGTGCGCCCGGGGTGTGCACATGGAAGAGGACAAGTGTACCCGCCCAAAAGGAAGGACAAGGCGATGCGGGAAGAGGTCTGGAGGGACACACACGCACCTGCTCTGCCTGCCGTCTCTGGGCTCGATTGGGATGGCGTGTGGGATGCGCTAAATGAGTCGCGCGCGCGTCGGCAGGTATATGGGGGGGAGGGGGATGGATGGGTGGTGGACGGCGGAGGAAGGGGGGGGAGGAGGTGGATGAAAGGATGGGATTTGAATGAGGAGGAGGTGGTTGGGAGAGAGGGAGAGACCACAGATGGCGGTGTGTGTGTGTGTGGAGAGAGGGTGAGGGAGGGAGACGGAGGGAGGTTTGCAGGGGCGGTGGGAGAGGGAGGGAGGCAAAGGGGGGGAGAGGGGAGGCACGCTGTTGCCAAACGGGTGAGAGAGGGAGGCAGAAAGGCTCCGTTGCGGGGGGAAAGGAAGGAAGGAGGAGGGGCTGGCGCGGGTTTGGGTCGGTGGGAAGGCTGTCAGCGAGTGGTGATGGATGGCTGCGCCGGAGCAGGGGGGCGATGGGGACGACGAAGGGGATGGTAGCGGGCAAGCTGAGAAGGGTGTGTGTAGAGAGAGAGCGACTGCGCGATGTGGATGACTGGTGGTGGATGGGCACGGGGAGGACACGATGGGTATACGGTGCGGGTCGGTGGGTGCGAGCGCTCACGCCGCCTCACCACCGTTCATGTGGGAGTGCGGCTGGCTGGCTGGGCGGGCACACAAACCCATACAATGGCTGGCGCTGGCGGGGGGTGGAAAAAGGGGGGCAGTGGACGGGAGTATATTTTTACGGTGGGAGGGTTGAAATAAGGGTCACACCGTACAGGTGTGTGCGTCACCCTGCAGGGCACAAGTCACAAGGGGCGTTTTATTATGACAACCGCCATTTGGTGTTGGTGCCTTCCCTCTCTCCGTCGACCTTCCCTCCTGCCAACACCATGTAATCCACCACCACCCCTTCCTCCTCCTCTCGACAAGGACGCAACAATGTGTGCCTGCAAACAACTGTTCTCTTCATGTTCGCTTTCAATAAGACCACCCCTACATATGATATGTATGTTGTCGTCGCTGGTGGCCAACTGCAGTACTCTTTAGATCTTCCCGTCTCCTCTTCAACGTCGACGACACAACAAACACGTCAACAAACACACACACACTTGTAGGGCACAGCACACCCACAACCTCGCGCAGCATCACTGGATCACTGGATCAGTGGCAGTACCACCCAGGCCATTGCAGGACACAAACACCTCTTCCCCGCGGCCATTTCTGCGTCTCACTTTAGTCTCCAGTCAGCTATACATAGCACACGGGCCAGTGGGCCAGTGTTTTCTCGCTCACCATGCAGTGCAAGTTGGCTGCGTCGACACTGGTATCGGTGACCAGCGGCCAGCGGCCGCCGGCGCAGACCCCTCCTCGCAGGCCAGCAGCTCAGCAGGCCCTTTTGCTGACCGTGCCGCAGAAAACGTCATGAGCCACATTGAATTCTCCATGCACACCAAAATGATGCAAATGACAAAAAGCAAAGGAGCAAGCGCGCAAGAGCATACGGCTGGAACAGGTGCAGAATCACATGCCACACGCCCAGGTGCTGCGTGCCCCCGCCCGCGCCCATTTGCCGCACTGCGCCACCATTATCAGAAACACGACGCGTCGGTCCGATCTGGCCTGCGCCGCGCGTGAGTCTGGCGCGCGCCCATTACGCCCATTACGCCCGTCCTGGTGGGATTTTCACTCGCTCTCTCTCATGTGCGCGATGATGGTTGTTCCGTGAACCCGCGAGTCCCAGGTCGTGCCCTAGCCTTTGCTGCGCTTCCATACCCAGTTAGAAATATTTCGTGCTCCAGGTCTTTGTAGTGGGAGAGTTGTTCCACACCCTTTGCAAAAATCCTGCATCTGCCATGGTCGGTCCATTCTCCGGCACATCACCCAAAAAAAAAAACAAAGCCCAGAGGCCTCCGCCCTCCTCCCGGCGCGCCTGGGGTGTACCCTATATGGTCTAATGGGGCCGCGCCATGTGCACACCCACGGGGGGCCTGTACGGCCTGTTGGCCTGTTGCATGCAAAAGGTGCTCTTGCTCGCGCTCGCACGGAAAAAAAAAAAACGGCTTGGTGGGTTGCAAAGCGGTCGATCGGGTCCAGGACACGTCTTCCCTGACGCGGCCCTCGCGACCCTGTGTCTGTTCCCTTGTCGCTTGAGACGTGCACACACACACCGTCCTCCAGCCAAAAGGTTTCGAAACGATCGATAGATCGATAGATGGGATCGATGCGAGAACCACATGCTGGCATATGCTGGGCAGCTGGCAGCTGGAAAAGCACCTTTTCACTCTTAGCGCTGGCCATTGGCGCGGTACGCGTTGTCGCCCGCGAGTGGCGAGTGGAGCTCTGGGAGCTGACCTGGCGTGTGGTCTGTTGAGACGAGAGACACGGACGAAAGTCCATGCTCTGTCTCAAACCCAGTGAACGTCGGTTGAACGCGTCACACTGCCGCTGTGAGACATTTGGGACGTGTCGAGTCTCCTCGCGAGGATCTTAAGGATCGTCTCGTTTAGCATATAACCCCTCCTCGTCCGTTCAAACCTACCGTTACAGCAGAGCGTCTCTGAGAAAACCGATTGACCCGCATCCAGCAGGCCAGCAGGCCGGCAGGCTCCCCGGCCTCCCGGATCCAACAGAGTTGCACCGAGGTCCAGGACCGTCATTGGGCCCAGAAGTGCGCAGTCCCGCAGGAGTCGATGGGCGGGGCGGTCGGTTGAAACTGCTCGTGCGGCCCCAAAGTGGTGCTTTTCAGCACGTTGAGCACTTTTGCCGTACCCCCTCCGCCCATTACACCCTCAGGTAGACAAACTGCCTTGCACCCTCAAGCCTTAAGCCCGCAACAGCGCAGAGCAAGTCGTGGGTGCGCCTCTGACGCATTCTACGCACCAACCTCTTGGCCATAACAGAACATCCCATATACACTCCCCCTCTCATGGTCTGCGTTACGTGATGCCGCCGTCCTCGCACGTCAGTCCGCCTCCGGGCTTTGGCCCTTTCGCCAACCGACTGAAAACCCCTCTTTGGCAGACTCGCGGGTCCTGGGGTTGAGGCACTCTTACCCATGCACCCGTCAGGCCCCAGCGAGCAGGCGGGAACGTCAATGTAACACATCTGTACTTCTGCTGGGTGGGGCTACGCACGGGGTCACAATGGAAGCTTTCGCAAAGCCCATCAAATGCCAAAAAACGCCGTGGTACTGTACATGGTGGTGAGACGAACCGCCGACTGCTGCACATCTCAGCCTCACTTTACACTGCCACGGCGCAGTTTGATTCAGATCCAGTCCACCTCGTCCGTTGCGAAACAGCATTGGGCTCCAGCGTTTGGAATGCAATCTTTCTATCTAGATGGGGACCGCCACGCGGCGGTGTACAGCATGCGGCACACTGCTGCTACGTGCGCGTCTGCTTGTGAGAGCTTTTGGGCCACTGTCAGTCGGGACCATGCGACAGTGGCGTGTCGTTTGTTTTCGCTTCAAGTGACGCTAGCCTGTGACAGTGCTCAGCCCATGGAGGATCTGGACAACAGGACAACACCACAGCGGCATCCCACATCAGAGCGTATCCCAAGCGTATCCCAAGCGTATCCCCAATGCAGAGCTCATCAGCCATGCAGATGCAACTCCCTCGTGCCGACAAGAAAACTGCCACGTACCAAACCACATCCACGCGTGGGCATGTGGCAGAATTGAGATCGCCAGATCGAGGCGATACACCGACAAACCCACTCACCCACCCACCCACCCACCCATTCCACTCCACTCCACCGATTCCCGCCGCTGCCATGGATACCAGGACCAGACCCATTCCCCGCAAGTCCGCGAGCCCGCGAGCCCGAGAATGAACCTCCCCGTTCCAAATGGCGGTGCGGCGCGCGGTGTGGTAGTCGGTCGTGTTTGGTGCCTCGGCATGAACCTGGCCCGCAGCGCCGCACTGAGTCCACCCTCACTGCTACTGAGCGTACGTTCATGTTCGGGTTTCGGGTTAGCCAGGCGTGGTCCCCGGGTGTCGGGGACCGCAGTTGCTGGATTCCTTGCATCTACCTGCAGTTGTACATCAAAAAACAGAACTCCGCTCGGGTGAAACCTGAGACCTGCACAGCCAACAAGGAAAATACGACACACGGCCACTGCCACGGCCACGGCCACGGCCACTGCCACTGCGCCACAGCATCACGTCGCGTCTCGCCACACCATGACACAGCCCTTGGGCCTGCGCGGTCCGTGCGTACGCGGCTGCACACTGCTGCTGTACTCTGTCGTGGGACCGTGCGCCGGACAGCAGCCAGGGTTCCTCACTGCGATCATGATCACTTGCCCGTCACAGTGTTGTCAGTGGTGAGTGAGGGCCTGGCGGTGCGCGCTGCAGATCATGCGGCTCGCCCCTCACCCCGCTGGACCCTTGTCCTTGTCCGCCCGCAGTGGTCCGTGTTTGCTGTACGGTGTACGGTATTGTACATGGCAGGGTACGGTGGGTCAGCCACGGCCTCAACCTCACGCCACTGGCCATTGGCATCATGCATCACCAGCCGCCCCCTTGCCGACACGCCACACCTGTCCGTGTAAGTAAATAAATAAATAAATAACAAACAATGCAAACCATTATCAAGGTCTCATCAACTGTATTCACCTCAGAGCCTGTGAATGTTCCACCTACACGAAGACACCAGGCCAGGCCAGGCCAGGCCAGCGCAGACGAGGTTAGGTCGACGCTTCTGTCATCCCTACAGTATGACGTTGTACTGACATCGGGGAGCCAAGTTTTGACGCCATGTCTCCCACACTTGCACAGCGGCAGCTGTAGACTGAAGCAGGTGGGGACCAGAGAGTCGATACGTAACGGTCCTTGGTTATGGCCCGGCCGCACCCATCCAAACGTTCTTTGCTCCCTTCCAAGCCGTTCATCAGAGCAGAGCATCGAAATTCCAACACAGCCAAGACTTGTCTTTGCCGCTCGCTGCCGCCGTCGCTGGCTCGCGCCACACGCACGGCGGCGGCGGCGGGTGGTGTCAGGTAACGTAACCTCGATGCAGGGGGAAGGTTTAAAAGTAGAGCGCCGCACCGACGCTTGGCGGGGGTGACCACCGGGCGCCAAGGGAAAAGACAAACACGTTGTGGCGGGCGAGGATATCGCATGCCGACCTGCCGAGACGAGCGAGCTCTCCCATGTTTGCGGATACGGTGCGGTGCAGCATGTCGCCCGTCCATCGATCGCGTGGCCCTATTTACTGCATGCCCACCGCCGTCATGGCGACGTCGACGCGTGCTCCTGCATGACGCACAGAGGCATGTTGACCAGCCAAACTGGCCGGTTCCAGTACTCCAGCTTGCAGCCATCGTGGGGTCAGTTTGACGCGCTTTCATGGCTGTCTTCTGGTGATCAACGCTCGGGAGCACGTTCACGGCCCTGCGCACTGGGGCCTGCGGCCAGTGGATACGATCGTGCGCGTATCTCTGGGTAACCAGCATATGTGGCGGGTCAGAAGTGAAGTGAGTGAGCGCCGCCTCGGTCAGTTTCATCCACACACCCAACAAGCTCCTCTCTCGTGATATTCAAATCGCCAAAGGGGCTGTGCTATCGTTAAATGCTGGTGTTCTAGTCTACAGATCTACTAAAGATCCCCCGCGCACGCCATGCGGACAAAGCCCGCAAGTGGCAAGCGGAGGCGGGGAACAATGCTGGTCGCTGGTCAAAGGGGAGGGAGAGTGGGGACGACCGTTCTATGCGAGGAACTTTTGGAGGCTGTTCTTGGCGCCGGCGTCCGCCTTGTCCCAGTACGGACCGAGGCCGACGCCCTGGGCGCGGGTGAGCACGTCGACGACGTACGCGCGCAGGGGCACGGCGTAGGCTGGGTCGGCGTCCTCGAGGGTCTTGCGGCGGACCCCTTCGGGCGCGTGCTCAATCTCGCCCCAGGCGACGGGGTGGTCGTCCTTCCAGTGGTTGACGGACGCCTCGGGGCCCGACGGCGTGTCGGCCGGCTGGAGCTCGCCCAGGACGTCGAGGAACATGTTGAGGAACTCGCCGTCGAGACGCTCGAGCGCCTGCTGGTGGCCAGTGGTCAGGAGCGCACCGGCACCCATGGCCACAGCCTTGCGCGCGCGCGCCTCGCCGACATAGTCAAAGTTGCGCCACATGGCGTCAAAGACCTCCTCGAGGAGCTTGTGTCCGTCGCGGTGGCTGATGCGCGCCTGCTCGGCAACGAGCTGGAGGAAGATGGTCGGGTCGCGCATGGCGATGCGCGCGAGAATGTGGAGGTAGGATGCCAGGATAGTGCCCGACGCCTTGTCATCCTCGAGGGCGACAAGAATGTGGCTGAAGAGACCCGACTCGAGGAGCAGGCCCGCGAGCTGCTGGAGGGGGCCGATGTGGACGAGAAGGGACACGGTAGCAAGGATACGGTTGACGTTTTGAGCGTTCTTGCCCGACGTGGTGATGGCCTGCATGAGCGCGGCGCACATGGGGGAGCCGTAGCTGCTGACAATACCGGCGGCGTCAAGGAGAAGGTACGAGTCGAGGAGTGGGAGGAGCTTGGAGAGCAGGTCCATGTTCTCGCTGGTGGCATGGAGAAGTCCGGGCAGAAGACGGATAAGGCCCGTCTCGTGTGTGGGCTGGTAGGGCGATGCGCCGTTGTGAAGGGCAGTCTGCCAAAGGATGATACCGTCCTCTTCAAAAAAGTCCTTGGCGGGGGGCTGCAGGCTCTCTTCGATAAGAGGGATGACGAGCTCCATAAAGTTGCCAGACGACTCCTTGGCGGCAGTGACAATCTTGGTAGTAAGGACAACCAGCGACGCCTTGAAGAGCCACTCGCCCTCCAGACCCGAGGCACCGTGCCACAGTCCGGGAATGGCCTGAGCAAGCGTCGGGAGGTAGGGCAAAATCTTGTCCTCGACACGCTCAATCACCACGCCAATAGCGTCATTGACGTAGCGTTTGCCGTCAAGAGTGGTCGCCTCGCCCAGGAGCTTGACAAGCTCCTCGACGGTCTTCTGCAGGTAGGGGAGGAAGTACGAAATGTCGAGCTCCCAGAGGTCGACACACTCCTTGATCGAAGTCACAGCAGTGAGGTTGACAGCCAAGTCGGACGACTCGCCACGCTCAGCAAGAAGGTGAAGGAGGATCTGCCAAACAAGGTCGAGCTTGGCAGACTCCTCGTCAGAGCCGACCCACTGGCCGATCAACCACGCCACACGGCGCTTGAGGATGCGGTGGAGGGGCACACCCTGGCCGAGCCACGAGCCGACGCCGTTGAGGAAGCCATTGAAATCCACGCCTCCGTGGGTGGCCAACGAACGGCTGAGGCGGCCGACAGCGCAGTAGACGGCCTCCTTGCGCAGAATGTTGGGGAGGTCGCTGGGCGGAAGGGCCTCGGTCTGCGCGAGAATCTTGAGCATCTCGGGCTCAATAGGCTTGCGGTCGGCTGGGAGGTGGCGGCACGCATTGTTCAGAGCAATAAGAACACGCTCGGCACAGGGCTGGGGTTGTCAGTTTGGCTACAAGGAGCGGAGAAACTGGACTTACGCGGAACTCAAATGCCCAGGCCTCCTCGTCATTGTTCTCGGCAACCAGCCACTCCTCGGGCTCATCCTCGAGCGCCTCCAGGTCGGTGGAAGTGAGAGGGAGGAGTTTGTCGATGAGGAGGTGGAGGGCGGTAAGGATAAAGTCGGGAGTGAAGACTGAGAATGTTAGAACACTCGGTGAAAGGTGGTCGGACTCACTGGCCTGGTGGTCGACAGCCAAGATGGGCAGAATGTCCTTGAACAGGAGCATTCCCAAAAGAAGGAAGCGCTTGGGGTAGGGGTTGTCGTCAGAGTCTGTGGGAGTTAGATTCAAGGCCCAAGCAAAGTTGAAACTTACCATCGTTGGAGACAGCACCGTCGCTGCCGGCCATGACGCCACCGACAGCACTCCACCACCATCCAACACCAGCAGTGGCACCCTCAAGGTGGCACCAGCCCTTGGGGTCGGTACCAATCATGACGCGCCACCACTTGCCGATGGCGCGGAGGTGCTTGATGAGGGAGTGGGAGAGCTTGGTGAACTCGGGAGGGGTGGGCTGAGGAATGTGCTGGACAAGGCGGAGACGGTGAGCCTGAATGATCGGAGCGTAGTGAACCGAGTGGTGGAGGAGGAGCTTGATCTGCGTACGTTAGTTAACACGGCCCATACCCAAGCGACCTACGTGCTCGCGACCCTGGGCGGATTGGAGGTTCTTGGCCTTGCCCCAGTGCCACTGGCAGAAGCGAGCGAGGATCCTAAGTGTGTCAGTTCCAGTTCCGGAGTCGATCGAGCAACTCACTTGAAGGCATATCGACCAGCCTCGTTGATCACCCAGTCGCCCTCGCCGTTGGTCACCGTCTTGCCCCAGATCTCCAGAACTTGGCCGACCGGTGCCACGAAAACCTCCTCGAGAGTGTGCATGACCTGAGCACCAACAGCAATCTTGACGCTGCGCCACTCCTTGACAAGCGCATTAATTGTCCAGAGAGTGTTCAGCAGGATGGTGGAGGTGGTCGACGACGAGGCGGTGGCGGCGCCAGGCGCCGAGCCGAGGTGCGCGAGGCAGGTGAGGAGGGGGTTGAGAAGAAGCTGAGGAAGGTTGGGGAACGCGCGCGGGAACTCGATACGCGCAATGGCGACGAGAAGGCCAAGCTGAGGGCGTGCGATCTGGGGAGGGAGGGTCGCGTCAGCATCGGAGCTCAATGACATCGATGGCTCAGGCGGCATCACTCACAGAGTTATCAGGCTCCTCGAGGAAGGTGAACAGGCGTTCACGGATCTCAGGCTTGCGGGCCTCGGGAACAAGCTGCTTGCTGCGCCATTTGGTCTTGAGCTCACGGGCAGTGATCACGGAGGCGAGGAGACGCTCGGGCTGCGAGAGGGAGCGGTCGGCGGCAAAGCCCTGGAGGTGGACAAGGAACTCGGGCTCCTTGAAGAGGGCGGTGAGGGTCTGCTGGTCGCGCGCGTACTGCTCGTTGGAGGTGATGTTGACGAGCGAGTGGAGAAGCACACGCAAGTCGGGGGCCTGCATCGCCATTGTGCAGAGGCTGAGGTGTGAGGGATGAGACGAGGAAAGATGTAATGTTGAGCTCACGAGACCTGTTCCATCCTGCAGCGACTGCCCTGCACGAGCACTGTCATCTTCGCACCAACGCGCGCGCGAAGTCCGCCACAGCTTGAAAAATATTATACACGTCATAATATATTGGGTTTGATACGTCCACGTGGCTGTTGATGAGACCGTGCCTGGGCGAAGGAAAGTTGAAGGATCACAACCACCTCCTTGTGAGAGCGCTACTTGTTATCCCCAGCCCATCCATCGTCAACAACGGCCACTACCATGGAGCCCATGTTCCACTCCAGAGCGGCCATCGAGGCTGGCGACATTGTCATCATCTTCATGGTGAGCTACATTCTCCGAATCGCCGAAGCTGACGGAACAGTCTCGCGACAACATGACCGCCATCAAGGTCACTCCCGGCGAGTCGTTCCACAACAAGTTCGGCAAGTACAAGCACGACGACATGATTGGCATCAAGTTTGGCTCCAAGGTGGGTCCACCTCACCTGTGTGTTTACTTACTCAATCCCAGATGCACTCGCCTCCCCCTCAGTCCGGCTACATCCACTTGCTCCGCCCCACCCCGGAGCTGTGGACTCTCTCCCTTCCCCACCGCACGCAGATCCTGTACATGCCCGACATTGCGTACATTACCATGCGCCTGGGTGTGCGTGTCGGTGGAAAGGTCATTGAAGCCGGTACCGGGAGTGGCAGCATGACCCACAGCATGTCGCGCGCCGTCGGCCCGCGGGGCACCGTCTGCAGCTTTGAGTACCACAAGGCTCGCTTTGAGAAGGCTGGGTGAGCTTAACGAAACCCGCGCCAGAGCTAACAAACCAGTGAGGAGTTTGAGGAGCACGGTCTGAAGAACGTTCGCCTGCAACACCGCAACGTCTGCAAGGAGGGCTTTGGTGACGACATTACCGACGCGGAGGCTAGTGAGTGTAATGACAATTTAACGTCTGGGACATCTCCACTGACAACAGTCTTCCTCGACTTGCCTGCTCCTTGGGAGGCTATCCCCTTTGCTGTCAAGGCACTCAACGTGAGTCTTATTTTGCTCATGCGGCTACACTGGGAGCCCCGCCAGCACAAACGCGTACCAGCAACCCTGCGCCACTACGATCCTCCTGAGCATGTCGTTTAACGCAACTGACGCCCACTCAGCCCGACGTGATGACTCGCATCTGCTGCTTCAGCCCCTGTATTGAGCAGGTCACCAAGACTGCATCCGCCCTCCGTGCCGAGGGGTTCACAGGTACGTTCCAAGCACGAAAAAACAAGCTTCTGGTCTCGGATTAACTTTGCGCACAGATGTGTCGACCCAGGAGGTGCTGATCCGCACTTACGACCTCGCTCCTCCCCCGACAGTCGGCTCCAACCACCTGGTAGATGTGTCGACTATCACCAACAAGTTGCGAGAGCACGAGAGGCGCAAGGAGGAGCGCCGCACCATGCAGATGCGTAAC
Organism: Apiotrichum porosum; assembly: GCF_003942205.1. Taxonomy (NCBI): domain Eukaryota; kingdom Fungi; phylum Basidiomycota; class Tremellomycetes; order Trichosporonales; family Trichosporonaceae; genus Apiotrichum; species Apiotrichum porosum. The sequence goes on along the minus strand of NW_021167110.1, from coordinate 1,050,823 downwards.
GCTCGCCAAAAGGCGCGGGAGCAGAAGATCGACACTGCCATCAAGGAGGGCATGACTAGGGAGGAGGCTGAGGCCACCTTTGAAGAGGACGACCTCGCCAATGCCGCCGCAGCTGGTTCAGGTGATAAGCGCAAAGCTGAGGGCCCAAGTGATGATGGCGCCGAGAAGAAGCTTCGCGTAGATGAGGATGTCACCGAGAAGCCTTCGGTTGTCGAGGAATCGAGTAACGCTACCGTGAAGCCGAAAGATTCGACCGATGGACCGAGCGCAGGGTCGTCGTCAAGGGACCCAGAGCCGCATGTGGCGTGGTCCTCCATGGTGCTCACCAAGCCTTCGCCCGACATGCGCGGCCACACCTCGTACCTCACTTTTGCGACATTTTACCCGGCGTCGATCCGCACTAAACTTGCGGCCCAGGACATTGCCACTGAGCCATCCACTCGCTTAGGAACACCTTCTGTCGCTGCCAAGGGAGGTCGTGTCGGCGAATTGGCTGGAGACGAGAGTGTGGCGGAGACCCGGTCCGGAAGCGAGGACCTGGAGGTCACCGCCGATGTCGTGATGGCGTCGGCCACAGAGGAGGAGCTGGTTGCCGGAAACCTGTAAGATGCATACATGGACGTTCTTGTTTTGGCGTACGTACGGCATGCATGCGCAACAGATGGGGGCGGGGCTGTGAGAGAGAAGTTTGTGTAGCGGAGCAACGTGCAAAGTGCGCGAAGGTGACGTGGTTGGTCGGTCGGCCGAACGCGGCGTTATGTTCAAGGCGTTCTGCTGGCGACGGCGGGTTGTGTCAACTTATCAGATAACCAAAAGCTCCCAGCCGCCCCCCACCCGCCGCAATTGCGCGGTTGCTCCGCCGACATCGCACTCTCCTCCATCCACCCACCAAACACGTCTCCATACATCCACCACCAACCACCCAACAGGCCATCCATCCACCACCACCGTCTCGCTACCGCACGCGGCCGTTCATAGCGCACTCACCACACTATGGCGGCAGCGGAGCAGCCATCCCCATCCTCGCAGTCAAATACCCCGTCTGTTCCACAGCCCCAAACCCGCCCAAACTTGCCGGCAGTCAACACCACAAACCTTCCGGCCCGTCGCGAGTCTTTTCCACCTCACACTCCCTCTGCACTCTCTCACGCATCGTCTCCAGCAGCTGGGACGAGCTCGCCCATCGTGAAGCGTCCTCTCGCACCCGCTACAGAGGGCCCAGGCGGTCGCACGCCAGGGCCCGAACGGAAGCAACCACATGACATCCGCTCACACTCCATCATCGATCCAGCCACGGGCAAGAAGAAACGGATCAGCCTCAGCTGCGCCCAGTGTGCGTCTTTTTGCTCTTGATTCTTGTCGTTGCGACCTTGAGGGATGTGCACGCCGGGTAGCAATCTGTGCTCTGGCTTGCATCGCAGTCGCTCTTGGTCCTTGGACTTTTTTTTTTTGTGCCTCCCAACGCCAAGCCCATGCTGACGCCCTTCCCCGACATTAGGTGCCAAGCGAAAGCAGAAGGTGCGAACAAATCCCCAACACTTCGGGATGCCCATCTGCAAGTCATTCATCTGCTGACACATGCCTTTCACCCACAGTGCAATCGCGAGTACCCATGTCAACACTGTAAGTGTATGCATGCTGCTGCGCAGAAGAACCATGCAAAGGGCGTAAAACTGAGCTGACCTTCTCCAGGTCTCGGTGAGCTGGATTCCTCGCTTGTGTCCATACCCTACCGACATCGCTTGTTTCCACCTGCCCTTACTGACCCCTACCTCTTCTCCTTACAGCCCGCAAAGTCCCTGAGTTATGCGTTCGTATCCCACAGCCTTCGGTCAAATGCCACTGCAGAAGGAAGACGAAAGACAAATAAATGCTGACGCCTTGGAACAGGTGCCGTACACTCCCGCACCATCCAACGCAAACGCGGCCGGACTCGACCCAGTGACGGCCGACCGCATTGACCGAATAGAAAACGTACTCAGCGTTGTCGTTCGCCACAATCCGGGTATCGGCGGCTACGATGCCGTTCGCGAGTGGCTGGCTTGTGAGTGGCGTTTTCTTCCGGAATGGAAGGTGAAGATGGAGTACATCACATCAATCTGTCGACCTGTGCACGGGCTCTGCGTGCACATGTGGCGGTGTCCTTGAAGGACGTGTGCGGAAGAAGCGATACAAAGAGAAAACAGCACAAATGCTGACGTCTTAGCGTCGACGTTTCAACGGTTTCTCCAGTCGGCGCCGTCGACTCCGGCATCCCCATCGAGCCTCATCCCGCAGCAGTTACATCACCCCCCATCACTCCCTCCCTCGCGCCCCAAAACGCTCGATGGCCAACCGATCGCAGTAGACGAGATAGAAAAGATAGAGCGTGGAGGATCCAGCGAGGAGGATGGCGGACGAGTGGGCAAGGGATGGCTAGGCGATTTGGAAGGGTGAGTCGGGATCCGTTTGTTTTTCTGCGCATTTTTGCTTACTCTTGACTTCAGTGGTATGCCCGAGAGTGTACGTGTCCCAATACACGCGTGGGTTGGAGCTCGCCGCTAATACAATACAGATGAAGAGCGGCGACAACATTGCAATCCGTCTCGACAACCATGGCACACCGGCAGAGAACCTCCAGAGACTTATTACCGACTGTGGCGTCAGTCCACACAAGGTTTGTTGACTGACTTGACCATTCTGTTAACCCTCGCAGGTACAGGAGCTCATCCAGGAGCTACCACCAAAGCCTTTCGCCGACCGCGTGATCGACTGGTATTTTACGCATCTCAACCTTGTGCGGTACCCCATTGACGAGCGCCTCTTCCGCATCTGTGAGCTGTCGATCTCTGTTTCGTGCTAACAGCTTGTAGCGTATGAGGACCTGTACAACAAGACGACTGCTGTGGACCCAGCGAACATTCGTGCACTGCCACTCGTGTTCATCGTGCTGGCCATGGCCGTCCGCCTCGCGCCAGACCACTGGGCCGGAGATGACAACACGCGCAAGATATCAAGTCTGCGCATGTACTGGAGCTGTACGTTGCCTCGGATACGTCATGGGACACGACAGAATGTTTACTAATGGCAGCGCGACGAAGCATCCTCATTGCGACCGCAATCCAGTCCGAGAGCATCGAGCTGGTTCTGACTCGTCTGCTGGTATGTCAAATTCCGTTTACGGAAAGTGTGCTCACCCCCCAGTCTGCCATGTATCTCGTCCAGATCCATGACCGCCGCCTCACGGAATGTTGGTCCCAGCTCGGCGCGTCATTACGTACGGCACAGGCGATCGGCCTCCACCGCGATGGCTCAAAGATGGGACTCGAGTGAGTTTTAGCTAGATACATCGATATACACCACAGCTGACAACCGAATCAGCCCCTTCCAGACAGAGTACCGACGCAGGCTATGGAGTTACCTGTACCACGCGGACCGCCTGTACAGTCTGATTCTCGGTCGTCCACCAAGCATCTCGGACGCTTACACCGATACCCTGTAAGTGCCACTTTCTAATCTTGTCCGAGGCGTCGTACACCTCGCGATGTCACCCTCACCCACATCACCTCGCCTTTTATTCCTGCCAAACTCCACCTCCCATCCCCTTACTAACGATGCAGTGCACCCTCCAACGTTGATCTGAACGAATACGACTTGACCAACCCGTCTGCGCCCGTGCCACCTCCTCGGCCACTGAGCGAGCCGACGACTGCCACATTCCTCATTCTCCGGCGCCACCTGAGTGGCATCATTGGACGTATTGTGCACCATTTCCAGAAACTCAACGAGCCTGCGCAGTATGCCGACGTCCAGCGACTCCAGGAGGAGCTGGACACGTTCACTGCCAACCTTCCTCCCCACTTCCGGATGCGCGATGCGGACAAGAGCCTGGACAGGCGTGAGTGGAGCGGGTTGTTTCTTGATCGAGAAGCTGATGACATGACAGAGCACTACTGGCTCCCAGTTCACCGCTTCATGCTCCTCACCGAGGTTCTCGTGACGACCATTATCCTCCATCGCCCATGGCTCCTTCGTCGCCTCACGAGCAACCGCTACCTGGCGTCGCGCTCTGCCTGCTTTGAGTCTGCCAAGCTCGACTTCCAGATCCGCCAAGACTTCCAGCGTGACGTGCCCAACTTTGGCCTGTACTCTATCACGGGCCAGTTCAAGATGTTCAACAGTGCCATGATTGCCGGTATTTCAGCCATCATCGACCCGCGTGGACCCGACGCCGACCAGATGCGCCGCATCCTGACCACTTTCCTGGAACAGCACCCGTGGTCGGCAGTGGCCGAGCTCGACGAGACAACACGCAAGGAGGTTCAGATCATCCACACGCTGTCGCGCCGCGCTGCCCAGATCTTCGAGGACACCATGGCTCCTGGCGAGCTCAACGCTCAGGACAAGGACAGCGTGTCCCTCCTCCTCGCACTCCGGCAGGGCGAGGTGCCCGGCACGTCGACGTACACCGGTTCCCCGGCGCACATGGATGCCGGCACACCGCGCATGGCTGCCTCCGGCTCGATGCCGCGCCCCTTTGCGCACCCTTCGCAGCCCGGCACCAGCTGGCAGAAATACATGTACTCGCAGCCGCCTGGCGCTTCGGGCATGATGCAGTCGCCGGCCTCGAGCGGCGGCCACGAAGAGGACCACTCGCAGCGCCTCCTCGACCACTGGCTCAGCGCAAATTCCAACCTCGCCGTCGGCGCCATGCCCACTGGTCCCATTATGGACCCCACCATGGGCGGAGGCGCAGGGTACATGCCCATGCCCATGGGCCCGCTGTCCGTGACCCCCATGCCCAGCACGCCCGGGTTTGGCGCGCCGACCCCGGGTCCTATGAGCGCGCCTGCCGGTGCGGGCGGCTCTGGCCTCGGCTCGAGCTTCATGTGGGGCGCGAGCGGCGACGACACCCTCGGTGCGGCGGCGCACCACAACTCGGTTGGCGACACGACGTTCTCGTTCCCGCCCTCGGCTGGACTGGATGGCACGGTGCTCGGTGTGGGAAGTGTGGGGATGGGCGGCGGCGCAGACGGAAGTGGCGAGAACAGCGACGAGTACTGGAACACCCTCATTGACGGTATTCTTGGCACCACGGGCGGCATGGTCAACAACCCCCAGGGATGAGACTCGCCGTACCTGTAGATACAGACCAATTGTTTTTACTTTTTTGCTCTCCTTTTCTTTCTCTTGCTCTCTTCATCTGCTCTTTCCCTCTCACAAACAAGAAGTATATTAAGTAGCGGCAGAAGTTCATAGCTGGTGATTGCTATACGCAATGTCTTGACATGTGATGGTGACGTGCTATGAGCAAGGTGGGACTACGGAAGTGACTATTGGTTTGCTAAGGTACAGTTTGCAGTCGGTGACTCCAAAGAAAAAAACGCATGAATGGGGGTGATACACAGTGCGGGAGACGCACAACGAAGGCGGGGGGGTGCAGGGAGTGTTCATGTCTGTCTGTCACTTGAGAAAGGAACCAGGGCTGATAGGGCCCGGGGAGTGCACCTCCAGAGGCGAGGCGACACGCGGAGGGGTGGCCATCACAGGCGAGTCAAAGGGCACAGGTGACTCGACACGGCCTGGCGATTCACACTGCGCTGGGGATTCGCAAGTGGGCGAGTCGACCATGACCGGCGATTCCACTGGCAAGGGCGAGTCCATCTCCTTGGGAGACTCGAAAGGTGTAGGCGACTCGACACGAGCGGGCGACTCTGCAATGGGAGACGAGGCAAACTCGACAGGGGATGCGACCTCTTCCGGAGACGACGAGATCACCACTGCCGGGTCCTCGTGAGCGGCGTTGGCGATACCGGCCTTGATGGGCGTCAAGGTGTCCAACGCGCTTCCGCCTTCCTCCTCTTCCTCCTCCTCCTCGACTTCCTCGTCCTCTTCGTGAGTGGCAGTGATGGCCTCTGGCAGGTGATACGAGTCGATGGAGCTCTGCCTCTCGGCGGCAGGCAGACCAGACCGGAGCGATGCCATCTCGCCAGCCCCGAACATGCCTTGTCCGTTCACAAGACGACGTGTCCTCGTGAGCGCTTGCATTCTGGGGAACAGTCAGTAGGGGCCTGTTGTTTTTGTGCCACTCACTTCTTGACGGCGCGCACAACCGTAAAGACCGAGCGGAGCGACGTAATGGCAGTGCTGACTTCGTCCTGGGTTGGCTCGTAGAACTGTTGACCGAAGTAGAACAGGTTGTCCTCGACCGTGAGCATGGGCTGGCGAGCCCAGTCGGTGACCCAAGGGTTCTCGCGAATCGTGGTCATCGTATGGCGCGCGTCGGCATCCTTGCAGAGCATGCCCTTGACAAGCGCCTTGAGATCATCATGCCACCCGTCGGGGATTGTGGGCTCATCTGTCCGGATCCTAGACATGAGGACGATGGGGTCCGGGGTGTTGAAGGGCAGCTTGCCGGTCAACATACAGTACAATGTGACTCCTGGATTGTCAGCTTGCCGTAAGACGAACTCGGCTCACCCAAAGCCCAAAAGTCCACAGGTTTACCGTGCACTTCTGTCAACGAAGCGCTAAAGCTCTCAGGACTGAGGAAGGCGGGACTGCCGCCGGCAGCCCTCAGTGTATCGTCACCAGACGCCTGGAACATTTCAGACACGCCAAAGTCAGCAAGTTTGACCATGGAGCGGTCGGAGTTGAAAAGAATGTTATCAGGCTTGATCTGCAGTCGCATCAGCCCCAAAGTTCGTCATGGCTTGCCCGGCACGACGCCAAGGTAACCGTCAACTTACGTCACGGTGAACTACTCCGTTGGCATGCAGGTACTCGAGCGCGAGGCCAATCTGGCGAAAGTACTCCCTGGACTGGTCCTCGGTAAACGGAGGGACAGCGTCGTGGTCATCACCACCCAGCTTGACGTTCATGAGAACGCCGCCGGGGAGATACTCCAGGACAAGGAGGAGCGCGTCGGCGTTGGGGACTGAGATGGCCTCGTACAGATGAATAAGCTGTGGACGTCAGTGTGCGCCCTCTCTCATGTGTGTCCTGTGGTCTACGCACGTTCGGGTGGCTGTCATTGACGTCAGCGGTGTTCAAAATGACAACAATAAGACGTACTCAATTTTCTTCATCACGGCAATCTCGCGTCGGATGAGAGCCAGAGGGTCCTGCTTGAGGGTCTCTTCATCTACGCTGTTGGTCCTGGACGTCTCGGACGACGGGCTGCTGGTATTGTCCGGAGCGGCTTGGGTCTGCGCAACACGCGCCGGGCGCCGGAGGCGACGCTCACGGTGCGCCTTTTGTTGCCTCTGCATGAGAACTTGGTGCTGCAGACGCGACTTTGAAAACTCCTTCATTGCCTGGGAGGAAAGTCAGCAAAGCGCTCTTTGCTTTACGGACTCACGTATTGGATACCGGTACCGACATCCATTGCCAGCTCCACTGTCGCGTACGCGCCACGTCCCAGGTGCTTGCCTATACGGTACTGGTTGATAAGACGAGCGCCATCAATAGTGTTACGCTCCTCGGCGTAGATTGTCTCACGGACGCGGTGGTGGGAGCTCTGGCGACGGTGCTGGCGCATCAAGGTGGGACCATAGCTGGGGGAGGACGGGGACGGCACGCGCCCAAGTTCGGCAAATAGGTGCGGCGAGGACGACGGGAGTGAGCCTGGATAGGATGTCGGGGGCGACTGGAAGGACGAGTCGTCCGTCTTACTGCTAGAGGAGGCCATGGAGGACATGGACGTCTTGCTGATGGGCATGGAGCCTGTCGAGCTGCCGCGGTCCAGAAATGTGCGGGGTGGAGGAGGTGTGGGGAGGATGGACGAGTCGTCGTCGTCTTCGTCTGGTGAGTCGTAGGTGAACACTTCCTCGACAATAGGCGCCTGCGGTGTGGTTTCAAAGGGGAAAGAGAGGCTGTCTGCACGGGGCTCGATGGGTGTCGGTGGGGAGACGATCGTCGCCGGGGGTACAAGAAGGTTTGGCCTCGGTGCCGTTGCAGCCAGGGTTCCGAGGTCGCGCCTTGCCTGCGAGGGGCCGCTGCCCCTCTGCTGCTGCTGCGGAGCGGACATGGATGGTCACTGCAAGCAGATACAGTGCAGGTGTGGTGAAGAAGAGCGAGTGAGATGCTGGTAATGGAACGGAGAGAGAGAGAGAGAGGTGGCGATGGGAGCAAGGTTGGGATGGTGAGACACGAAAGAGATGCGAAAGCGCTCGCGGGGCCCGGGAACAACGGGGGGGAGGGCATTATGATGGCGCTCTGAAGCTTGTGCGACCCGATGCCGCGTCGCACGCGACGACGGCATTACCTTTGCTTACGCTGCCAGGGAGCGGCAAAACGCTCTTTCCCGTTGCTCTGTAGCTCTGTAGCTCTGTAGCTCCGCTCCTTCCTCTCCCAATGCTTTCGCCGATTTGACGGACACTACTGGTTGTCTCGGACTCTTGGTGTCTCTGTGGCCCCCGTCTGAAGATGTGAATGACGTGCACCGGGCGGGGCGGATTTCCCGAGAAGGGCGGTCAGGCGCTCGTGTCAAGGGGGGACCGTCGTGATGGGGAGAGGGGGGTGTCTGTCTCTCAAGCGGCTACACATCTGCCCATGTGCGCCAAGCACTGCACCAGCGGTGCACCTTGAATGCTTGCCCGGCGGGACAAGGGAGCGCGCCGACGGCGACGCGCCGGGTGGAGCGGGGGTGGTGTGCACGGCGACGCGCGGGGGCGAGCGGAGGACAGCGAGAGACGCGGCGTTCAGGTTTAGCGAGACGCCGAGATGTGCGCATGATGGCTCTGCTGGGACCTAAGCGATCGTCCTGCAAACCCCCCGTTTTCCCTCCTGCCGGGGCCCTGCAGCAACAAGAGGAAAGAAAGAATGAAAAACAGACGCAAAAGCGATGCAAACAAGACACGCTCAATCAGTCAAGACATCCTTGTGTCACAAACGATATCGTGGGTCCCAGAAAAGACCACGAGCGAGTTCCAAAGCACACGACCGACCTCAAATTAGTACATAGGCACACCACGAGGCTCCAGCAGCTGTCTCTATAATTCCCTCATCCGTCGTACGCCTTTTCCTTTTCTAAAGACGTACACCCTGCCTCTCCGATCCTCACAGCCGTTCGCGGAGAATGCCGGTACGTGCGTCATGGTCGCGCGACGCCGCCGTCGCCCGCCGTTTCGGTCGCTTATCAAGGTTAGCTTCATTCCTACTAAAACCGCAGTGTAGCATGTGGTGCCAATTTGCCGTCACCGTTCAGCTGTGACGGCAGTTACGACGTTTGTACGCGACACGAAGCTCTCAGCTCATACACTTTATCACACTCACCACGGTACTGCGCAAGGAATCGGGCAAATTGGTCGGAGCAGTAAAAGGTTCCAAAGGCCTTGGCGCCGCACTGGTCGCGCTGCATAGAGCGAGGAAGAGTGCTGCGGAGGAGGGCCCACTGGTAACTGGGAGGGAGACGGACAAAGTCTTCCGCAGTCCAGGTACCTGGGTGCCACAGCATGGACGGCAACGACCGTCCACTCTTGATGTCTTCCTCGCTCCAGTAGGTGTTGATGAGGTGCTGATCCGACTGACGTTCCATTGCACGCACAGCAAACGTCGCAAGCAAGTCGTCATCGAGCTCGGCCGCGAGGTGGAGCACATCGAGAGCCTGGCGTCCCCAGTTGGTGAAGCGCACCTTGTCCTTGAGGAACGAGAGGAGGACCTTGTACGCCGCATTGAACTCGTACGCCTGGGCAAACTTGAGGCTGTCGCCCATCTCTTGGATGGTGGGCCAGAGCTCGACCGCGACGCCGTCGAGGCGGAGGTCGTCGAGAACCGAAAACACGAGCCTCAAGGTGGTGGCGTTTTCGTACGCCTTGGTCAAAGTCAGGCCCACGGTGGTCGGCATTGGGATCGCAGTCGCCATAAAGTGAAACCTGGGACTGAGAGCGGTTAGTCACATTTCTCATTTTAAGTACTCCATACTCACCCTTGGCGGAGAAGCTTGCCGGGAATGTAGAAGACGACATCGTCGCTCGACACGATGCGGTAGCAGCCAGCGGTCCTGTCGCCAAACTTGCCATCGACAATTTCGACGGCGAGCGGCATGTCGGTGGGGTCCTCGTCTTGAGCATCGTCGCCCCACGAAGAGGTAGAGTCGGACGAGGAACTGTAGACTTCGGCAAATTCGAAGAAGTCGAGGGCTCCATCGTCCTCAACCGAGGACTCGTAGGACTTGTGGTTTGTGCACTCGGCGCGAGGTGTGATGGTGAGCCTGGCAAAGGAATGGTGGGTTGCGGGAGGCATGGTGAGCGAGTGATGGGGATGAGAGAAGGCCAAGGTCAAGTAAGTGGTTTCATCCTTATGTATGCATGCACAGTTGTTGCGGCTGCCAGAAGCATCGTTGTTGTTGTTGGTATCGCATCCGGCAGTGGTGGCGACCTTGTGCGGCCGGTTGCGGAAGGAAGTGAGTGGTGTGGCAGTTTCGGCCGAAACTGGAAACTCAAACCACCATCCGCCCACACCACTTTGTGGCTAATGTGAGGAGCATGGTACATGTCTGCAGTCTGATACCCACATGCATAACACCATTGCTTGCCGCCTACTAGCTCGTTACTGTTTGTTGGTTGTTTTTGGCTTTCCTGGTGGAGTCAGCTTTCCTCAACCAGATCTGGCAACTAACGTCTTCTGTTTTGCACAAACAAGCTGGAAAAGCTGGACAGTAACTCCATGATCACAGGAGGGCCTCGAAGGCATGGTCGTAGAACAACAGTCGGAACGCTCTTGAGATATCGAATAAGAGCATATACAGCCTAGTGGTGGAAGGTTACCCAGAAGGGAGACTACTTGTGGCCTTGGTGGCGAGTGGATGGCCTATCGGCGGAACTTGCTGCCAGATCACGCCTTCCGGCGTCGATTACGTCTTGTTCGAAGCACTTGAGAACAATTTAACAATACATTTGTGCAGGGACTCACCTCTTCATGAGATGAAGGAAGTTGATGAACCGCGCGGGAATGTCTTCGGTATTGCGGGGCGTGTTGCGGTAATTCGGGAGAGCAGCCGCGCGACATGCACGGGAGTATGCCCACGAGTACGCAAAAGGTATGGCCGACGCCTCCTTCACGGACCAAGTGGCAATATCAAGCGAATTCTCTTTGATGGCAGCGCCAGCCCATTCGGCGTCCCTTTCGGCAGTTTTGCTGTCGAATGCCTTGATACCCGACTGAGAATGCTGTTTGTCGACCATGATCTTCACAGCGCACTGGGAAAGCTCTTCCTCGTCCAGCAGGGCGGCGAAGCGAAACACTTGGAGCGCATCTTGGAAATCGGACTTGAGCGACAGGCGGCCGAAGCATGACATAATGCCCAGCGAATAGGTGGAGTCAAAGCTGTACTTCTTGGCCAGGCGGAGTGTGCTAAAGAGGTCATCTTCGGCGGCCCAGAACTGGTCGTTGTTGATGTCCAGGCGATGCTCTGTTGCCAACTTGAGCAGCAGTGTGAGACATTTGGCGGTTTCGATATCTGTGTCGGAAAGCTGGATATCCGTGCTCGCGGTGCCAGGCAGCTGGACCATGTCGAAGAGCACGTCGCTGAGACATCAGTGTATGTGGAAGACGCTTATTGCTTGAAATAGTCGAAGATTCGATACACCTCTGACGGAGGACCTTGGAAGTGACTCCGAACGCCACGCCATCCGACGACACCAGCGCAAGTTCACCCCCACTGGGGGGGAATGTCTTGTCATGAACTGGAGCAGTCTTGATGGTGACGGACATGGTTGAAAGACGGTGGATGGGAAATGAGAAGAATGATGAGGAGGATGAACACATGTGGGTGGGACTCCAACAACGGCGATGGAGGACACGTCGGTGGGAACACGTCGGTGGGAACACGTCGGTGGGGCGCAGGAGGTCGGCGCCCACCCGTGCTTCTTTCTTTACTCCTATGACATGTGACACACACTGTTGCCTGGGGCAATTGTGAACAGGTCAAACTGGTACACAGTGGTAGAGCCGAGGGGGAGGGGGGGACGCTGAGATCAGGTGTGGTGACCAAGCACTCTACGTCGCGTTGACGCTGCAGCATATTTGGTTGCCTTCGACAGCAGTTTCCCTCTCCAAACATGACGGAGCACGCTGAACAGTTGAAACTTCCAAGACGCATGCAGTGCTGCAGCCGTTAATGGCTCACAGAAACACTTGCGCTGTCGAACGTTTGGCAAGGGCTATCACACGGGTGAAGTAAGGACCCAATGGTGGCCACACTAACTTGCTGCCGTGGCATGTCATGACTAGGGCGGGTTCTGAGGATCAGCGTGGCGGCGACTCCGTTGACTGAGATAAGATACATAGGTTGCAGACAGTCGGGAGGTAAATGGGCTGTTCTAACTGCGTAAGTGTGTCCTAACAGTGCGGTCAGTCTGGTCAACAGTAACCGCCGTCAGACATGCCCAGCTCTTATCAGTTGGTGCAGAGTAGTGCGCAGTTGCAGTAGCCGACATACGTACGCGGGTTTCTCAGTCCGGAGGCCGACAAGACGCCAGTAGACTGTCTGCACGCATGCCTGACGCGCAATCTTGGTACTGGAGAGAATACATCTTAATCAACTGCCGCTGTCTAGCCCTTCAGGCAGCCACTGGCATGGAGACACTACAACAAGCCCAAAGTCAGCATTGGAAGTTCAACTGGACCATTGACCCCCGCTCATATCTTCCGCGCCTAGAGCATTTGCATGAGATAGTCGTGCCGACGGTAACGAAACGATGCCATCGTGTCTCGCTTACGATCTTCCAGCGCCACCTGCCAAGCCCAGCGCCGTACCGCCGTCTATAGCCACAACACGCGCTGAGGTGATGGCAGGTCGCAGTGTGCTCAGGGACCTTTATTGTCCGCCTTATCTCTCATTCTGACGTTTGTCTGTTTTCCAACGCTTGACACCACGGCAAAGGTCGGTCTAATGCCGGCCATTCCAAGCCACAAGCAGGATGACCCCCCCGGGACAGTGGCGCCTGAGTCCCGTCTGCTGCAAGGATCAAGGAGGGTATAGGTGAAACGGATTGGAAAAGTCGAGCAGCCATTGGAAAACGAAGGTCGACTGCTTATCTCGGCGGAGATAGCCCACATGTCATTCCAGCTAGTATGGCAACCTATCAACTCCTACCGACAGCATTGTGCTTTGACTTGACACTCCGGGCCTCCGCTTTGAACCACGGCCTGCGCGCGCGCAGGGCAATGCGCGGTCCGTGAACCACATTTGCCTTTGCTGGCAATCGTCGGCGAAATGAGAGGCACACTGAATGGGGCAACCCTTTTGCCTCGTACCGAGCCAGTTGGGCGGGGGAGCCACGCAGCGCGCAATGCTGGAACTTGGCGTGTAGCAGGAATAGCGGTAATCTGCGAGAAAGCCTTGGCAACGCCTGGTCAGCTCCCTGTCCGGGCGTTGTCGGGAGGCACTCGTCGAGGTTGGCGGGCTATGCTGATAAGGCAGCAAGCACACTCGCCATATAAAGAGCGACGGGTGTCTATCAAAGGGTAGCATCTATCAGCATACACTCAGAACTAGACGCCATGACGACCAAAGGCGAAAAGTATGCGGAACCCACAGTGTCGGTTCAGCCCGTCGACGATGTCGAGTACGCTGCCCAGCACATCGACCTCGACACGGACTCGGGCGGCAAGGACCAGCTGCACCGCGGCCTCAAGCAACGACACATTGCTATGATGAGCATTGGTGGCATTATTGGCACTGGTTTATTCCTCGGTGAGTTCTCTACGTGCACAAGGCGTGTTTGGGAGGTGGAAAGGGTGGAATAGAGGGTTGAAGGGTGGGAGGTGATGGGAGGTGGCAGCCAACGACTGGTGTGCTGCCGCCCTCACTTCCGGTACCCGGTGCATTCAGCACTCCAGAGATCTTTGTGCTGACAATCAGGATCCGGAAACGCACTCATCCATGGTGGCCCCCTGGGCCTGCTCCTCGGCTACTCCATCTTCGGTGTGGTCGTCATCTTCCTGATGCAAGGCCTCGGCGAGATGGCCGCGTTCCTTCCCATCCCAGGCGGTCACCTGGCCTACGCTGGCCGGTTCGTCGATCCCGCATTTGGTTTCGCAATGTCCTGGTGCTACACTCTGGTGTGGTGGATCCTGTGCCCTGCCGAGTAAGTAAAGCACCCACGACAGCAACTGACGCCAGGCTCTCGGCCGTCGCCGTCCTCATGAACTACTGGGTCAGCGAGACAACCGTCAACAATGGCGTGTGGATCGCGATCGCATTTGCCTTCGTCATTGTCATGAACATGTTCCCCGCAAGCGTGTACGGCGAGACCGAGTTCATCTTCTGTAGCATCAAGGTCCTCACGATCATGGGCCTCATTAGTACGTTACATCCCCTCTCCACTCTTGCTGACCGAAAGTCTGTGGCATTGCAATCAACTGCGGCGCCGGCCCAGACGGCCACTACATTGGCGGAGAGTACTGGAGGAACCCCGGCGCGTTCGGCATCGACTACATGGGTATCAAGGGAGCCAAGGGCCAGTTCCTTGGCTTCTGGGCTGTCCTCACCCAGGCTGCCTTCTCTTACCTTGGATCTGAGATCGTGGCCGTCGTCGCCGCCGAGACTAAGAACCCTTCCAAGGCCGTGCCACGCGCCATCAAGAACGTCTACCTTCGTATCTGTGTCTTTTACATCCTTGGCACGTTCATTATTGGAATGACATGTCCCTCCAACGACTCCCACCTCGGAACCGCTTCGGACGCCTCGGCATCTCCCTTCGTCATTGCCATCTCTCGCGCCGGCATCAAGGTTCTCCCCTCGATTGTCAACGGCTGTCTCATCACCTCAGCCTGGTCGGCCGCCAACGCCGACATTTACGTCGCGTCGCGCTCGATCTACACCCTCGCAAAGCAGGGCTACCTCCCCAAGGTCTACCTCACCACCTCCAAGCGCGGTGTCCCCTATGTTGCCTCCGTGACTGCTGCTTCGGGCGGTTTCTTGGCTTTCATGTGTGTCTCCTCGGGCGCAAACACCGTCTTCAACTGGTTTGTCAACCTTGTGGCCGTTGGTGGTCTCATGGTGTACGTTGGCATTTGCTGGTCGTACATTCGCTTCCGCAAGGCCTGTGAAGCGCAGGGCATCGAACGCAGCACTCTGCCCTTCACGTCTGGGTATGCCCGTTTCGGCGCGTGGTTTGCCCTCTGCTTCATCCCCATCATCATCTTCTTCTCCGGCTGGACCGTCTTCCTCGACCTGGAAAACTTCGACCACGCCACCCTCATCACCAACTACCTGCCCATGGTGCTCGTGCCCATTGCGTACCTGGTCAAGAAGTTCTGGTCCAAGACCAAGACTGTTGGTCTCATGGAGATGGACCTGACTACTGGGGCGCGCGTGAAGATGGTGGCCGAGGACGACGAGGACGACCAGCCTCAGGGACGGTGGGCCAAGATTACCAGCTATCTACTTTGAGTACAAGTATAGAGCAGTAACCATTGGGTTGTATGGATAGAGTATCTATGGCACCTTGGAGTGTGTACAGCTTCTGCGATTGTGAGGCGGGCGTACGCGGCGTCGACGACGGCAGTGGGCTCCTATGCGGGAAGCACGTCCTTCAGTTGCTTATTGTCAAGGGGGTCTGAATTCTCGCAAAGTCCTGGTCCTAATGGAGGCAGCCGCTCGGCGGCGCGCACCTCGTTAACCTTCTTGAGGGCCTCCTCCGCGGCGAAGTCTTCGTCGCGGGCATACACATATCTGGCGTCAACGACTGATAACCTCGTCACTCACGTCAACCATCCCATCATGGGCTTGTCCTCGGGATACATCTCGAACTTGTCCGCGTTCGCCGGGTCGAAGAACTGGACACATGCTTCCCATGGCACCATGGTACAGTCATCATTGATGCGGACAGTGACGTGGTGAACAGGACCGTACTGGAGCGCAATGTCGTAGAGAGCTGCGGGCGACGGTGTGTCGTTGTCCCAGTATGGCTCCATCCATACTTCTTGGGGAGGACCAGGCCGGACGCGCATACGTGGCTCGACGATGCGAGCGGTAAAGAGTGTGCGGAGCTCGGGATAGAACGTATCTGGCGGCCGGCAAAAGGTGATGCCCGTGCGCTGTAGAACTGGATGCGTATTCATCAACGCCATTGCGCGGTCGGCATCTGCGTGGCTACCAAATGACATGCGTGCTGTGGTGTGAGCAAGATAGTGCTTCCTAAGTCAGGCTCTACCAATACGTACCCTGCTTGACGGCTCGATGTGGTGAGGGAACAAGCTCAAAAGTCTCGGCACGACAGAGGACCTTTACCAGTCGCTCCAGTTCATGCACGTCCGTCGAGGGCGGGATGTGGCATGCGTCCACCTCCAGCGTCTTGCCTGGGTATCGATCAGGTATGGGTGTAAACAGATGTCCGTTGTGAGCCATGCTGTTGCTGAATTAAAAAGGCAATGGGGTAAACGGCGTGGAGAACAGTGAACGCGGTTCGGTGGATTGGTGACAAGAGGTGACTCGTTCGCCGGGCGGCTAATCCACGGTATGAACTGTACCACACACGGTCGGAAACGGTACCCGACCAACTCGCAACAACACCCTCTCCTTGTGCTCCAAGCGTCCGGTCACTGTCTGGTACTCTGAGAAGGAGTATTGTATCCGGATTACGAAAAGGGACATGGGAACGTCACTGAAACATATTCATATTACAAACACGACAAACTGGGACCATGGCGCTTGCGACTTCTGCTGGGGCTGGGATCGGCTTCTTTAAGAGTTCACGCTGGGATTATGAGCAGCTGAATCATTGTACACTCTCACCTTTGAAGAACCTCGAGGAAGTGAGTAAACCAAGCAGGGATGTCGGTGATTTTGTTCCAATGCATGTTGGGAGGTGCCGACGTGCGAGTTGCACGGATAAACGCCCAAAGGATGTCCGAGCGAACACCTGCCACAGCAGCTACCGACCAAGTGCTTGGGTCTAGTCTCGATCCGCACACACTTCCACCATTCCATTCGACGTCGCTCTGTGTTGCTCTCATGGGCGCGGGCATGGTCTTATGGGCGCTGACCATGGCCGAAACTGCCTTAATTGCCAAATTGAATTCCTCCAAGCGGCAGGCCAGACAAAAGATTTCGACCATGTCTAGAAAGTCGGTCGGGTCAACCAGTTTGCTGAGGCAGTGAGCCACTCCAAGACGGTATAGGAGATTGAAGGCGTATTTCTTGGCGAGTTGAAGGGTGTTGAAGAGGGTTCTGGGCGTCGGCCACGACCCCGGGGTGTCTAGGATGTCTCCACGTGCCAACTTGAGAAGAAGGCTGATAGAACTCGCGCTCTCGATTTCACCATCATTGAGGACGATGTCGGTGGAAACGGAGCCCGGAAGAGAGACCATATCCCATAAAGCGTCGCTGTGGTATTGTTAGGCAATCTGCAAAATGATGTTTGATGGAGATCAGCGTACCTCTGGTGGAGGACCTGCCTGGTGACACCGAAGCGTATCTCGTCCGACCAGACAATGACGAACTCAGCACCCTCTGGGGGGAAGGTGGAATCGGATTTTTTACGGTGAGGGGCCACTTGAGCCTGGCCAGACATGCTGCTATTGTTTGTGAGGGTCGGAGTGTGGGGAAGTGGGAGGACGTGAGAGGCGACCGTGGCTCAGGCGGCAATCATAGCGCATTCACAGGCGAACCTGTCTACATAGCGATGTTCACCGCGGTACATGGTGTCTAATAGTGCCCTTCCGTAAGGCGATAGTTCACGCGATACGGTGTATAGGCAGCGTTACAGTGGGAAAACAAAAGATTAATTCCCAATTTTCGCCCAATTTTCGTGTGAGCCTCCTTCGCACCCCATCTCCCCCCGTCGGGCCATCGTCCTCTTCGCGTCTACGTGCCCTTCGGATTCGCTAGCGATTAGCCACATGACTGGCTCTCGGGACAACTCACGCCTCAGCGACTTGACATGATGAGCAAACCTCGCCGCAGTCTTCGTGGCGTTCGGATTACACCTGTCCGGCCGTGCACAAGTATGCCCGGACGAGTGGCACAGCTCTGACGCCGTCTTGACGAGCGCCCAGATCACACCTCCGGGAATGTCCTTGGCGTACGCAACGGGCCAGTCCTCAATCCGAAGATGGAGGTCCTTCTCAATAATCCGTCCGGCCATGACCCCCATCATGACGTTTTTGCCGAACCGCGCCCCAATCCGAAAGGCCGGCAATGGGTCGTCATTGCGCGTCGACCACATCTCGACATACGCGAGGCCACGGGAAAACGCCAGCGGCGCCTCCCACTTGTCCGCGAGGATGACGGCGTCGCACAGCACGTCGATGGGCGGCCACTTGGCCGCGGGCGTGTCTTCGAGTGTGTAGCCAAAGTACATCAGGTCGAGAAAGGTCCCGAGGACAGCGGCACGTTCGAGCTCTGCGTCGACCAAGACGAGTTCGACGCCGGCGTTGGCGACGTTTTCGGACATGTCGACGAGGTCCATCCAGGCAAAGCTGTGCGCACAACCGCTGTTTTAGCACGCTTTTTTGTTCTCGTAACGTGGAAGGCTCACCACTGTTTCAGCATGTAGTCGCCGATGCAGAACAGGACGCCGTCGGACGAGATGACGCGGTAGTTGACCCACCACGCGAGGCACCAGTGTGGGTGGACGCTTGTGGCGGTTGCGGCTTTCCCAGACTCTTGGAGAACTTTTAAATCGACAAGAGCGTTGATGTCAGCTGAAGGCTTGCGTCTGGGTGCATGCTTGTCAGCGCGTTGGTTTCTGCAACGATGGAGCGGTCCTCACGATTGGGACATGATTCGTAGTTGACGCGAGATCTGAATGCGAACGCCACTCTTGTTGTGATTGCGGTGCGTCTCGTCGGTTAAATGGGCACTGTGTGTTAGTTAATGTGCCCTGGCGTGCATACACACAGTGTTACCCGCTCTACCCTACTTATAAAGCTCTTCGCCTTCACAGTACCAGGCCCAGTGATCCACAACGTGCCATTAAAACCTTTCCACCGGTCAACAGCAATGGCGAGCAGCCCAACTACCACGTCAACGCCTCCTCGCTTCCCGGAAAAGTATGGCCTTGTGTCATCGGACGGTGTGAAGGTCACCGTACCGGCCAGTATCCTTCGTCAAAGGTGAGTAGGGTGGCCCCTGAGAATTTCCGCGCCTCTGATTCCTAGTCAGCCGCTGTGGAACATGATTGAGAGCAACGGGTACAACTCCGAGCCGATACCGTTCTGCGATCCCGTCATAGAGGCCTCGCACATCGTCAGACTGTTCATTGACCTCATGACGGGTGTCAAGATCGCAAACAGCATTATCAACCCCGGTCATCAGGCGGCCCATTTCGTCTCCACTGGGGTGAACCAAGAAACCGCTCTCTGTCAGACCCTCCTGTTCGCGCACAAGTGGGAGTTTGAAACAGCCTCGCACCTCGTCAAGGCGAATCTGGCGCTCATCCTCCGTCTCTCGCCTCACATGACTGCCATCTCATCATCCCACCCCGAGATCGGTTTTACCACGTTCCGCACAGCGGCATGCCTTGACGACGAGCAGCTCGCGGTAAAAGCGGTGGCGGCAATGGAAGGCCAGAAAAACAGCACCAATTTCCATTACCGGTTCGACTACGACAAGTCTGGTAACACCATTCCCCATGTGCCCAGGACGGATGTGGGTACTTGGTCGCTGGAAGACTTCATGGACGTACCGCACACTTATCTCTATGCTTTGGCTAGAGCCGGCATGGCTGCCCACGAGAAGTACAGCCAAGCCAAACTTTACTCCCGGGACGTTGGAGAGCGGTTCCAACATTTTCTCAATATCGCGAAAAGTGAGTCTGCGGGCATCGTTAGTGCTAACCGTTAGGGGCGCGGGCGCCAACGACGCTCGACTTGAGCAAAGGTGCAATCTTATACATGGTCCGACTAGGCCCATAGGGGCTCTCGGTGGCTTGGTTTGTCCACAAGAAATGTAGGCTTGAAGATGTATGGTCCATAAACGTTTTGTGTTTTGTTTTTCTTTTCTCTAGTAGTTGACGTAGACGCCGTCAGTCTTGCGGATCTTGGTCATGGCTGTAAAGAATGTCAGCGAGGGCTCAGAAGAAGAAGAAGAAGACGAGAGCCCACGTACCGGCAATGATGGCCGAACCGACACCGGAGCCGTCCTCGGCCGGGTGGGTGGTGATCTTCTTGCCGGCCTCGCCGAAGATGTCGACCAGGGCCTGGTGGATGCGGTCGGCAAAGTGGGGGTATTTCTGATTCGTCAGCTAGAATGTCTACCTATTGAAAGCTCACGTTGTACAGGGATCCGTCGGCGCCGACCGAGCAGCCCTTCTCGAGGTAACCCTTCTTGGAGACAATGGCGGCGATACCACATGCCGAGAGACGGGCCGAGCGGGTGCCGATGAGGACGGCAAGCTGGCGGAAGAACTGACGCTCCTCGAGGGTGGTCTCGATACCGAAGAAGTGGTTGAAGACACCGATGGTCATGAGCAGCTCGTCGGTGGGGTCGGCCTCCATGAGCGAGAGGAAGGCAGTGTCGAACGCGTAAGCCTTCTCGAGCTTGTACGTGTTCTGGCCGAGGAAGAGGTCACCCGAGTCGATGAGCTCGCAGAGAATGAGACGGAAGATCTCGCCGAGGTAGAGACCGGCAATCATCTTCTCAAACGACTGCTCGCCAACCTTGTTGGACGACTCGTCGATGATAATGTCGTACTTGGTACGGGCTAGACGGTCAGCTTTGCTTGCGAAGCGAATACCTACGAAGGTGCTGGTGCTCAAACGAGTCAAACGCGCCCCACTCGCACTGTACGGGTCAGCTCGGGGCACAGCCAGCCACCCACGTTGATAGCCATGTCCTGGTCCTTGGGGAGACCAATGTAGTCCATCTTGGGAATGTTCTCGGCGGTCTCCATGTAGGCAGCGTTACAGCCCGTACCGAAGATGCACGCAATACGGGTGGTAGGGTCGACGTAGTTGGAGGCGATGAGGGTACCGGTGGTGTCGTTGATGAGAGCAGTGAGCTCGGCGCGGACACCCTAAGGTTGTCAGTTACATCATCAGGGGAGGAGATCTGCATAACTTACAAACTTCTTGAGCGACTCCTGGAACATGGCAGCGACGTCGTGGCCCTCGACGTTGGGGGCACCGAAACCCTTGGTCCAGCGGATGAGCTCTGGTAGGTCAGCAACAGCTCTGGGAGGCAGGTTACTCACCGCCGTGGTCAATGCGGTCCTGCGAGCAGGGGTACGAGAACTGAATGTGTCAGTTGAATAAGTAACGCCTAAGCTCACGGTGAAGCCGAGAGGCAGGTGGTCGGCGTTCTCGTCGCGGCCAAGGTTGTCGCGGATGAACGAGTGAAGGCACTCGGCGCAGAAGTCAAAGCTGGACGTGTCAGTTATAGCCTAAAGAAGTCAACTCACAGCTTCTGGCCCTCCTCCTGCTTCTGCTCCTCGGTGAGGCGGTACTTGGTCTGGGTGACCTCGAACTTGCCCTCGCCTTCAAGGGTGACGAGGCAGACACGGAGGTTGGTGCCTCCGAGGTCGACAGCGAGGAACTCGCCGTGCTCCTTGCCAGAGGGCCACTGTTGACGTTAGCACACGACCAGGCGAGCGCTCTGTGCGGCTAAACTCACGCCGAAGACGTAGGTGGGGACTTGGGATGGGTTAGTACAGTTCACCACAGGAATTCAGCAGTCGCTCACTCATGGGCTAATGGCATGTCAGTGCTGTGCTCGGTCTTGTAAAACAGTTCAGAGTGACTTACCACAGTCTCGCCGTTCTTCTTCAGGCCCTTGTCGAGGGTCTCCTCAAACGCCTGAACAATCATGCGCATGCGGGGAGCCGTGACTGGAAGAGTCAGCTACAGGATGTCACAGGAGTCTTGGCAGATGACTCACCGGTGAGGAGCGACTCGTACTTGCGGAGGTGGTCCGCAATGGTCTCTGCGCAGGTTAGCACTTGTGCCCCGCCTATTAGGCAAACGCACTCTTCCCGGCGTGGGGGAAGTCAACCTCGTCCTGGAAACATGTCAGCAAGGAGGGCTTCAACTTTCACCATTAACAGACACACCTGGGTACGAGTGTGGTAAACGACGTGCTGGCCGCTGGGGGTGAGGACGCTGCCGGAACCGCGACGGCCGCTCTTGCTGCCACCACGGCTGAGGGCCGGGGTGGTGACGGTCTCGGAAGTCATGGTCATGCTGGACATGCCGTGGATAACTTCCTGCGAGCCGCTGGATCCCCTGCGCTCAAGGGAGAAGGTCTGGCCAGACGAGATCGAGGCCTTGTGGGCGGCAGTGCCAATGTTGGTACCGTTGTCGAGGACGGACATTGTGGAGAGGAGCTCGGCGGGAGAAAGAAGCTGGGCCATGGTGAGCAAGTGGAGTTGCTGATGATGATGATGATGATGATGAGAGTGGGGGGTGTGGAGTAGCTGCTGTGGGTCACACCAGAGTGGAAGACTATGCGTGCTCGCTACTGTGCTTGCACGGGCCAAGGCATCAAGCCACCACGCTCCCAGAGTGGTTGTTGGGAAACGAGGCAAGCCCCCACCAGACTTGGGCTTGGCGGCTAAGAAGCGACCCAGCCTGTGCGAGCTGCGCAGGCCCGCAGACGGCACTCCCGGACCATTACATCAGAGGAGTGGTGGCAGTGACTGGGAAAAGGCGGAGGGTTGTGGAGTTTGGGGCGACGAAAGTGACAGGGCATGTGGCCAGGTGGGGGCATGCCTGTCTCCCAGATCCCATATGAGATGCTCGCGAGTGCGAGGATCGCGAGCGTGGTGGTGTGTGTGTGAGCCTAAACAGACACATACCTGAAAGAAGAACGAAGGTGGTTGGGGAGTGCGATGGAGTGCTTCGCTAGGAAGAGAAAAGGAAGGGGTAGAGTAGTGAAGAGGGGTGTGTCCAAGAAGGGGAGGAGGGGGGGATGGTGAGGAAGAAGAAGAAGAAAAAGACAGGCGACGGGGTGGACGTCGAGAAAGATAGGCCCGGGTGGGGCAGCGAGAGCCAGGAGAGAGAGGGTTGACCCGTCACCGGTGCCAGCCAGCCAGCCAGAGCCAGCCAGCCGATGCCGCAACTGCCGCACCACCCTGACTCGCCAGAGCCCCCCGATGCCCCGACGTTCCCCGCCGTTGCCGCCTGCAGCCGCCTGAAAATGGGACCCACGGGTCGAGACCTGCCCCTTCTCTCCCCCAAACGAGTTCATGCTGTACACAACCTTTTTGCCTTCTTCCAAAGAGGAACAGAGGAACAAAGTGACGCGTATACAGTGTGCTCCACGCGTACCTACGCACGCGTGCAATATACACAACACCAACCCCCCGTCGCCACAACCGTGCTGCGTACGGTGTTAGCGAGAGCGTGGTCGCCCACACCGCTGTACCGCTGTTCTGCCCCCACGGAAAACAGACCACAGGCCACAGGCCACAGGCCACAGGCCACAGGAGAGACGCAGACGAGACACTGAAAAAAGGTCCCCCCCTTCCCCCCCATGACGTCAAACATCCGAACACACTGTCCTTTTCTCGCCTGGTGAGCTGCCTTAACCTTCCTTCGTGCCACACCATCTCTTCCTCGTTGCCTTCCTCCTTCCTCGCGTCCCACTCTGCGCCACTGCCACAAAGGTTTTCTCGTGGTGTCTCGTGGTGTGCCCATGCATAAGTATGTCGGCTCATTTCACGGTCCGATTTTGACACTGTTGCGCTGCAAACCCACAACGCCGGTACGCCGCACACTGCCACCTATCAGCGTCGGCTTTGAAGCCAACCGAAATATCACATGCCCACGCCATACCCCGCCTCCACACTTTGTGGGCCCTTTGGCCCCTTGACGGCGTGGAGACGGCGTTCGTTCCATCCAACCAACCAACTTTCTGCGCCGACCTACCCACCCGTCGGCTCCCCCATATCTCCTGGTCATCGGCCTTGCTCGCTCGTTGTTCGCCGGCCACAACACAAGACCCCCGCCGACCAGCCGACCATGCCCCTCGCCATCGCTGACCTACAGCCCCTCCTGGGCCTCGGCCCCGACAGCCCTCAGCTCACGCAGGCGCTCGTCGCGCTCGCGCCGGACCAACAGGTGGAGAGAGACGCGAAATCGTACCCGGACGCGACTTATCACAACTACTACTCTCTCGGCCTGTCGCTCTGCTTCATTCCGCGCAAAGACGCTGGCGGCGGCACACTCGAGCTCGAGAGTATTGATATCTTCAACCCGACGCCAGAAACATCCGCTACCGCGTCCGCCCGTCGTCCCGGCGCACCGCCGGCATACACCTTCCCCCCGGCGCCTGTGACGCTGCGTTTCGCCGAGACTGAGATTGTGTTTCCACCACGTAAACCCGGCGAGAAGGAGCTGCGCGTCCCGCGTCCCGACACGCTCGAGCTCAAGGCCTCCACGAGTGGCCGCGAGGTCGTACGCTCCCTCGGCGAGCCGAGCCGCAAGGGGTCCGGAGGGTGGGTCGGTGTGTGGCTCGAGTGGGGAGCTGTCGCGCTCAAGAGGGAGGAGAATGGCGAGAGGGTCGAGGTGGGGCTCATGCTGGAGCTCAAGGATCCAAAGGGCTCCAACAGGTTGACAAAGGAGCAAGAGGACCAGGGCGTGGGAGGTGTCTGGGACCAGGCGAGTGGGTGGCGCTGGGCAGGCATCAAAGTGTTCCGCCCGTCCAAGTAGGGCTCCCCCTCCCCCCTCTTCTCCTCCTCGCAACTGCTATACCCTGCACATATATGTATCCATGCATGCTACACAACTTCTTTGCATCCCTACTGGCCGGTCCTCCCCTTACACGACGACACGCTCGGCCGGGAGGCTCTCGATCGCCGCCTTGAGCTCCGCCTCGTTGAGGATCTCGAAACCGCCATCAGCCGTCACCTGGGCGAGCTGGACGTTGTTCTCGTCGAGCTTCTCCTCCATGACCTGCTTGAGCGTCTTGAGCGTCAAGGTGTAGGCCTCAGCGAGGGTCATTTGCTGCCACAGTGTCAGCTGAGAAGCAAGGGAAGGAGAACCTAACTGACCTTGTGGTAGGCGTCCTGGAGGCTCTGCTGGGCAGCGTCGGAACCCGAACCGATGGCCTTGGCGTCGTAGCGCACAAAGGTGCCCGAGGGGTCAGTGTGATACCTGCAGAGTTAGCACACGCGTGGGGGGTGAAACTCACAATTGAGGGCCGCGCTCGTCGTGGCCAGCAATCAGCAGGGCGACACCGAATGGCCTCGACTGTGTGGGTCAGCTCCCGTCTCAGAGTGTATTGCAACCCACCATGAGCGCGTCGTCGTCGTCGACACTCTCGCCGAACCGGAGGGCAAGGTCACACACAGCCTGGGTGCAGCTCTCGACACCAATCTGCTCGTCGTAGGTGAACGCGTGCATCTGCGAGGTGACGCGGGCGTGGTCGATCATGGTGCGCGCGTCGGCAGTGAGACCCGACATGGCGCAGCCGAGGTGGCGGTCAATCTCCATAATCTTCTCAATGGACGACGACTCGAGGAGGGGCGACTGGACACGCTTCTCGACGCCGAGAACGACACCCTTGGGGGTACAGATGCCGACGGTGGTCGAGCCGAGCTGCGAGACGGTGTCAGAGACGCGCTCGCCAAGAGAGGATCAAGCACAAAGGACTTACCTTGATGGCCTCCATGGCGTACTCGACTAAGGCGATGTCAGTATGCCGTCTACACGTGATGGTCAGCAGCGCATACCTTGGAAGAGACGGCCCTGCGAATGTCAGCTACATAACGAAGCGCAAGGGAGCTTACCTCTGGCGAGAAGGTGTTGACACCACGGTCGTACTCGGAGCTGTGGTGATGTTAGTATACCTTGGCCACTTGCTAGCCACCGTGGGCGTCGAGGCTGATGGGGGTTGACGCACCGAGTGAGGAACATTGTCGGTGACGAAGCGCGAGGAGGATGCGGTGGCCGAGAGAAGGGGAAGGGGGAAGGACGGTCCGGTCCTGTTGTCTACTTTGGTCTATTCTCTTGCTGCTAAGAGAGGAGGCGAGGGGGCAGGATATCCCTTTGACGTTGTTGTTGAAGGGGGGGAGATGACGATGATGGGTGTAGAGAGACGGCTTTGGAGGTGCGGACTGCTGTTACGCGCGTTCGTCAGTGCAAGTCGTCAGCGTCAACTGTCTTACGTAATTGGATTCTGAGTGTCTGTCTCCGGGAAATTGATCCCGCACAACCGAGCTTTCCGGCATGCAAAGCATGAATGCTTCAACCTCGAGGCAAAGAGATAAGCGTGCCTGGCGCCTGGATGCGAGAGCGCGCAAAGGCTAACTGTGTGGTGGAGGCCAGTTGGAAAGTGGCCAAGTGGACGGTGTGCCCGCTTGGCCGCTTTGGTGCGGCCGCAACCGCTTGGTGGAGAGAATCCAGTACACGGAGACGGACACGGACTAACAACCACGGCTCTTTGTCAAGCTGTCTTCTCTCTTCTCATCACCACCCAACCCACCTCACCCTCTCCCCCGCCCCCCCACTTCCACCTCTCCCACTGCGAGGGCCTACCTTCGGCCCTCCAACCCCCTCACCGAGTCTTCCTTCGCACCCCCTGACATCCATCTAGACCGTCCACAAACAGTGGTGGCAAACCCACCACTTCGTTGCTGGGAAAGTTGAGTCAACCAACGAGACGCCATGGTACGCTTCCTTGCTTCATATCCTTTTGTCCCTCGCTCAACATGCTGACCTCGCATCTTCAGACTCAACAACGCAATGCACACGCGTCAGGTAGTCGCGCCCGTCGCGGGGCTGTTGACGATGACCAGCGCCCTCAAGCCGGACCTTCAACCCGTGCTTCCTCCTCTGCCGCCGCCGCCGCCCGCCGCGTAGTCAACACCAACGGCGGTGCAGACACTGGCAGCGATGACGACATCCAGTTCCTCGACGAGGCTCCAACATACATGCGCAATAGGACCACCTACAAGGCGCCCATCGTGGTCGATTCTGACAGTGACGACGACAACACCGATAATCCTTTCCTCGTCGGCAAGCGTAAGCGCGCACAGGAAGACGACGGCGACGAGTATGACGAATACGACGACGACAGCATCATCCTCATTGGTAGTGACATTGTGGACCTGCCCCCATCACCCAGGACTCGCCTCCGCCTTGCCAACAAGAATGCACACGCCGGTCCATCCGTGCGACGTGTGATCTTTGCGGACGACGGCGACGACGAGGTCAAGCCGGCCGATGCCGGCGTTCCGTCCACTCCGCCCCTGCCAGAGGCCCACTATCTTGTGCCTCTCGTCCTTGCCATCATCCCCGACATTTGTCCCGACTGGGTTCGGGCAAACATCGAAGCTGCCATGGCGGAGATCAAGGACAACAGCAACGTTCCCGGACAAGACGCCGTCGACCGTGTTCTTAACGCGGCCTTTGAGATGGACGATTATCCCAAGGCAGGCGTCCAGGATACACCTGCCGAACCCAAGGAGGCAGGCGACTACACGGACCCCAACTACCGCAGTGGTGACCGTCGGGGTGTTGGTTACACGTCAAACTCGTGGGCCATGCTCAAGGCCATCTTCCCCGTCATCCCTGTTGCCCAGTGAGTTGAATCGAACTGCCGTCTTCTGATGCTTGATGCTGACATGTGCAGCATTCGTGAGGTGTTTTACGGCGACGGCGGCGAGCGCCTGGTGCCCACGTACCACATTCTTCACCGCCACCACACGTCCGCGGACAAGCCTTACCGCGAGCTGAGGAAGGGCCGCTCGGCCAAGGGCAAGTCGCCTGCCGAGGCAGAGGACGACATGCTAGAGGAGGCCGCGGCCTACGCCCACGACAATGCCGGTGCCATGGAAGCCAGGCGCGAGAGGTTATTCCTGAAGACCATCATGGGTGCGTACTTAGAAATTAGAAATATCTAACAGTGGATACTGACCCGAGCAGAGAAGGCTGCCGAGAAGGAGCAGGCGGAGATGACCGCTGTCCAGGCCAAGGCTCAAGAGGAAACGGACCGTGCCAGGCGCCGCGAGAACGCCATTGCAGATGGCAGTGCCATGGAGTGTGGATGCTGCTTCGATAACGAGGCTCCTGTAAGCGGAACAAAAACAAATACGGTGTGCTATGCTGACAACAAGGCCGACATGGCTGCGTGCCCCGAGGGCCACCTCTTCTGTCATGACTGCTTGGCGACCCATGCCGAGACCAAACTCGGCGACCAACAGACAATCATTGCCTGTATGAGCATGGATGGCTGCCTCGAGGTCTTCACGGACACGACTCTGGGCAGCGTCCTGTCTGACAAGACCATGTCTCTGTACCACCGTTTGCGCCAGCTCAAGGACCTCGAGATGGCCGAGATCGATGGCCTAGAGAGCTGCCCGTTCTGCCCGTTCGCCATCGTCATCGAGAACCCCGACGAAAAGCTGTTCCACTGTCTCAACGATGCCTGTAAAAAGGTTACTTGCCGCAACTGCAAGCGACCTGTGAGTTTGACATTGACTTGTAAAGAAACTGACCCCAGTCCCATATCCCCAAGCGCTGTGATGAGATGGACGCCGACGACAAGCTTGACAGGCGCCATGCCATCGAAGAGGCCATGTCCAATGCGCTCATGCGCAAGTGCCCCAACTGTTCCAAGCCTTACATCAAGGAGACTGGTTGCAACAAGATGACTGTAAGTCTAAGAGCTATGTGGCCACGCTCACACGGCTGCAGTGCCAGTATTGCCGCACAATCAGCTGCTACATCTGCCAGAAAGCCATCCCCGAAGGATACGCCCACTTTGATCAATGTAGGTTACCAATCTGTGCTCGACTGACGCTGCAGTGCCCGGTGCCCGCGCTCCACGCCAAGCTGATAAGTGCCGTCTCTGGGATCACAACGAGCAGGACATGGATGCTGAGCGGGTGAGTCGTCTGGGACGTGGATGGAATGGTGTACTAACGCTGTCAGATCCGCCAAGCGCGTGACGACGCCGCTCGTCGCGTCATGGACGACGCTGCCAACGACGGTGTCCAGCTCAACGAAGAGGACATTCGTGTCGACGCTCCTGGCCCCGTGGCTCGTCAAGCTCCGGCGGCTCACATGGCGCACGCGGGTATGCCTGGAGTTTTACAACGCCTTGCTGAAGCTGGCGAACGGCTAGTGCAAGGCGGCTACGGCCTATTGCCCGACCTCCAGCCTTGGATTCAGCAGCAGGCCCAGGTCTTGGCTGACGGGGGAGCGCTTGCGTTCCCGCCACCCCTTTTCCCACCACCACTTGTGGCTGTTCAGCCAGCACCTTTCGTTGCGCCTTTCCTTGCAGCTCCACCGGCACTCTTCGCTCCGCCAGCACCTGCGTTTCCCGGAGCAGCTGTTCCGGAGGTTCGTCAAGGGGTGGGTCGTGTTCGCGCCCGAGCTCCTGTGCCCGCCGATCTCGGCCCCGCCCAAGTCGCCCGCATCCAAGCCGCCCAACGAATCGCCGGCATCCGCGCCGCTCACAACCAAGCGGCCCATGACCGAGCTGCCCAGGCCGCCCACAACCAAGCGGCCCGTGAACAAGCTGCGCAAGCTGCCCGTGAGCAAGCCGTCCGCCACCAAGCTGCCCGTGAACAAGCTGCCCAGGCCGTCCGTGACCAAGCCGCCCGCGCCCAAGCTGTCCAGGCCGCCCGTGAGCAAGCTGCCCAGGCCGCCCATGAGCAAGCTGTCCAGGCTGCCCGTGAGCAAGCTGCGCGCAACCAAGCTGCCCGTGAACAAGCTGTCCAAGCTGCCCGCGAACACAACCAAGCTGCCCAGGCTGCCCGTGACCAAGCAGCCCGCGACCAAGCTGTCCGTGACCAAGCAGCCCGCGCCGCCCAGGACCAAGCCGTCCGTGCCGCCCGCGACCAAGCCGTCCGCGACGTCGTCTCAGCTGCCGGGCCATCGGCCGCCAACGCGGACCAAGTCGCCCGCCGTGTCGCCCCCAACCAAGTCAACATGGTCAATCACGAGGAACACATCCGCCGCCGCCGTGAAGCCCGGCGAGAGCTGAAGCAGCAAAAGAATGACGAGCGTGCACAGAGGGTTGCGACACGAGACGCAACTGCGCAGGCAAGGATCCAGGCCAATGTGGACCAGCGCTTGCGTGATCGCCGCGCAGCCGCAGCCCGCCTGGCAATGCCTGGCCGTCAACTGCGTTCGCACGGGGTGCGCGGAGATAACCCTGCGGAGGCTCAACCTGCCGCTCAGGCTCCCCCACCGCCGCCTCCCGACGTTCCCCCACCACCTCCTCCTGTCGTTGGTCATGCCGAGGCACCCCTTGTTCCTCTGGTGCGCTTCGGTCCTCGCGTTAATGTCGACATCCTACCGCAGAATTTGCCTCCTAGGCCACAGCCTTTGCCTCCTAGGGCGCAACCTTTACCTCCTAGGCCGCACCATTTGCCTCCCAGACCCCAACTGCCAATTCCCTCGTGGCTCAACCGTGGTCACCATGGTTAAGTACTACCACGCAAAACTCAAGGGTATACCTCATGTTGCCTCATGCCTCTTTGGTCTTCAGTTCATGTCACCCTCCCCCGAATCACAACCACGGCCATCATGACCCGAAGTTCAGCACATGCTCGCTGCTTCCACCCCTCACTACTGTATTATTCTGCTCCTCATGTTCCGCCTCAACCACACAAACAAGGTGTCGGTGGGCCCCCAAGTTCTCCCTGTGGCCTGTGATTCTGTGAATAACCATGTATCAATGTGTGCATATAATGTCGGTATCTGGTGCAGGGTATGGTACAATGAGAGAGAGAACGTCGGTGAGGGAAGGAAGCTGTGGTTATCATCCTTGCCTTCCTCCCTTGAGAACGTCCACGACTGCCTTGCTCGCATTCTTGACCGCCTCGCGGCGCGCAAACTGGGCCTGAGCCCTCGCCTCGGTCCACGCCGCGAGCTCGGCGGCGTTGGGTGTTGATGTGGTGGTGTTAACCGCGCCAGTCGATGTCGAGTCGGCACCACCGGTACTTGTCCCCGGAGCAGCCGTGGAGAGGGGAACTGGCAGTGCGCCGACGAGGTATGCCGACGAGAGCTGGATGAGCGCCAGGAGCGTCTGCGCGTAGTCGAGCTGGAGTGCTTGGGGCATGTCAGCTTCAGTTCATCGGGAGGTGGACAAGTAGCGGCGAACCCCACCTTCCAGACGGCTCAAGCCGCCGCCTTGCCTCTCGGCGCCTTCGCCCTTCTTCCCAAACATATTCTTCTCCAACAATGCCATCTCGGCACGCACGGCCTCGGCGCGCTCCACGAGCCTGCTGATCTCGGGCATGGCGCGGAGTGCGTCGTCTGCGTCTGCTGTAGCGCCATTGGCCGTGCCGGCGCCTTGCAGGCCGCCTTGGCTCTGCTGTTGCTGGGCACCGAGGCCCATACCGCTGCCGCCGCTGAGGCCGCCGCCCGCTGGAAGCGAGGGGAGCGAGGGCACCGAGCCAGGCAGGCCGAGATGCGACAGCCACGGCGTGCCGGCCGCGAACGGCGAGGTGAGTGTGCCGGCCTGGCCGGAGGGGGACTGGAGGAACGGGTGGAGCGGGGCAGGTGACAGGCCCGCGAGGGCTGGAAGGGCGCCTGGTGTCGGGAACGCTGGAGTGAGGGCTGCGAGGGGGTTGAAGGGGGACGACATGGTGGATGAGATGGTGGACAGAGTGTCGGAGGAACGAAGGGGTGTAAGCTGGATATGCGGTTTGTGAGGTTCCTCCACCTGATCGGAGAGGGCGGCCGGGAGAATCCCCCAGGTGCCACTCACCTTTGCACTGCGCCATCCATGCATGACCGATTGCTCGTCCCAAACCTTAGTGCCATGCATAG
Source organism: Apiotrichum porosum (assembly GCF_003942205.1). NCBI lineage: Eukaryota > Fungi > Basidiomycota > Tremellomycetes > Trichosporonales > Trichosporonaceae > Apiotrichum > Apiotrichum porosum. The sequence goes on along the minus strand of NW_021167110.1, from coordinate 1,019,173 downwards.
CAAGGCATGGGTTCATGGATGGCGATGACCACGGTGGTGACTGTTGATATACGTCGTATCGGGCCCCCGGTCCGCCGCCACGTCGCACGCGACGGAATGACGACGTGCGTGTCGGCGAACTGGGTTGCCACTTGAGGTCTGACGTCTTGTCTCCATCGTCCACTCTTCCGTCCACTCCCACACCACCCCCTCCCTCTCCATCGCCCCCATGCGAGTCACTCCTTGAACCCCCGCCCGTTCGGTTCTCCATAGGTCCCCCTCTTAGGTGCACGCCCGCGTGTACGAGCAAGAGCCCTCGAATCCCGATCTCTCAGACCCACAACAACAAATCTCCCCACTTCCCACATCTCCTTCTCCTCCCCGCACACCCTCTACGATGTCGAGAGTGTCCCGCCTGTCGGCATATGGTATCCTCTCGTGTGGCCTCGCGGCCGCCGTGGTCGGGAGCGCACTCAAGACGCGACCAAACTTCTTCGCCGCTGCAGTCTCGGTCGGACGAAGCAGCGGCTCCTTGATGGTGAGCTGATAGGTCCCATGCCAACTGCAAGCTAACGAATACAGGTCCTCGCCAACTTTATGCTCTATATAGCCATCTGTTTTGGCGTGGGGTTCAAGAACGTCTTCTTTGGCGAACTGCGGCCCATTGAGTATGAGGTAGGTCCAGCTCACTGGGCTGACGACAATGAGCTGACCAAGCAGCACCTGTTCGAGCGCCTGTGGATCTTCCTCACCGAATCGCTGTTTGCGCTCACCATCTTTCGGTAGGTTCCAAGATATCACCCAGGTAACCTGACTCCCAGGTCCGACTTCTCGATCCCGTTCGCGCTCCTATACGGTCTTCTGGTCTTCCTCAAGTGCTTCCACTGGATAACCGCCGACCGCGTCGACTATGTGGGTCGTCCATCCAGAACGGAGATGCTGACCCGCCAGCTTGACCAGGTCCCCCCTCCAGGGCCACCATGGGGCTTCCACGTCCGCATTGCGAGCGTTACGGTTCTGCTCACCCTCTTCGACTCGCTGCTGTTCATGTACGCGACCGAGTCTGTGCTCGTCGACGGTGTATCGGCCATGCTCCTGTTTGCGTCCGAGTTTGCCATTCTGCTGGTCGCTATTGCGGGTACTTGGGCGCGCTACACCGTCGGCATTATCGACCTTCGTCGTGCGGGCGGACGCGCAGACGCCCCGACGTGGGAGGAGAAGAGCATGTACCTGTTCTACATCGATCTCGCAGCCGGTAAGCTACGGGTTGAGACGGTCCCAGCTGACAAGACAGACTTTGCCAAGCTCCTCACATACCTCATCTTCTTCATTGTCATCTACCTCAACTATGGCTTGCCAGTTTACATTCTCCGTGACGTGTACATGACCCTCCGCAGCCTCGTGTCCCGTGGCGGCGACCTCGTCCGCTACCGCCGGGCAACTCGCAACATGGACCAGCTCTACCCTGATGCTACGGCCGAGGAGCTCGAGCGTATGGGTGACCACACGTGCATTATCTGTCGCGAGGAGATGATCCCACGCGAGAGCCAGCCCCAGGACACGCCACAAGATGGCCCCAACGAGACGCCCAAGAAGCTCGCGTGCGGCCACATCTTCCACTTTCACTGCCTCCGCTCCTGGCTCGAACGCCAGCAGAGCTGTCCCACATGTCGCCGCGACGTCCTCGGCGCTGCTGTTCCCCCCAACCAGCGTGACCGAGACGCCCGCAACAATGCCGCTGCCGCCCGCCAAAACGCACCAAACGCAGCGGCACCTGCACCACAGCCGGCTGCTGGTGTCGGCGCCGCCCCGGACGCGCCCGACCCGACGCGCGCACTCTTCGAAGAGTACTTTCGCCTGCCAGGCGTTAATGGTGACGCGCCAGTGCCTGTTGCGACTGGGGCTGCTGTACCTACCGGCGCGGCTCAACCAGAAGCGGCTGCGGCTGAGACGGATGACCACCGCGTCCAGCGGTCGATCTGGGGTGCGCCGATCGTGCCAGGCCGCTTCGTCCCGCCTGCCCTTGGCGCGTCTCCGCGCTGGCCAGAGACGGGTGCCAGTCGGGAGGCAGGTCCTTCGCGAACAGCCCGGATCGTGACTACCAGCGGTGCGGGCTCTTCTTCGGCGCCGGTAGAATCTCCCAATATCTCATCCGGTGTGACCACACCCCTTGCGTCGCGGGCGCCAGAAGTGTTCTCGACCGGCGGCTCGCCGATGCGCAATACACAAGTGCAGGAGCCGGAGACGGCGACAGAGGACGTTCTGGAAGAGGACGACGACGAGCACAAGTTTGACGACGAGGACATCCCCATCCGCGAGGCCGTGAGGTTGGCTGCGCTGCGGCGTGCCGGTGCGCTGGCGAGTTCCAGCACAAGCTCGTCTGCGAGCTCGTTTGCAGCTGTGGACAAGGGAAAGGGCAAAGCCGTCGAACCTACCGTCGAGCCCGAGACCGCGTCCACCGTTCCCTTTGATGCTCCGCCAACGCACCGCGCCTACCTCGCCCCCGCCTCACCCTTCCCGAACATCTCCCTCGCGTCCCTCGCCTCCACAGCAGCAACGCGCGACCCGTCCCTCCTGCCCTCTACACCCGAGGCTGTGCGTGCGGCGCTGAACGAGCGTCTCGGCGTGCTCCGCGAAGTGGATGATGTCGTATGGCAGCTAGTGGGTGAGCTGAGCCGGCTCAAGAGTGCGTGGGAGGTCGAGGACGGTGCCGATAGGACCGGAGCATCTGCGGCCGTGTCTGGGGCCGCGTCTCCTGCCCCTACCCCGCCAGTCGCGCGCGACGAGTAACTCCGCCTCATTCAATCCGTAGTATTACGCCTTGTCCGCTCTTCTGCAAGGCCAAAAATGTCATTATTGCATATATGCTGCTCACGCGGGTCGCCTGTACATGTTGGGTGTCTTTCCCCTTTGTCGCTCTTCTTCTAGTCCTCGCGGTCGAGGAACGACGCGCCGCGGTCGCGCTCAATCTTGCGCGTAAAGTTGTCGTACCAGCGCTGGAAGACGCTGAGTGGGATGGGAGTCTCGGGTCTGTGCGTTAGCAACTCGGGTTCTCGGGATCTCGGGACCCACGTGAGCTTGACCTCGCCACCAAAGCTGTGGAGGTAGTTGAACAGCTGTGTCCGTCAGCTAGATGACATACGACGGCCCTAAATCCCAGCTCACATTCTTGACAATCTTCTCGGCGACCTTGCCAATGTCCACCCTCTGCGCGACCTCCTGGTTCTTGCCGGCGGCCGAGGCGGTCTTGAGCGAGTTGCCGATGTTTTCGACCACGTCGGCGGCAGCGATCTCAATACCCAGCTGGGCGGGGCCCGCAGCAGTGGCCGTGGCTGGAGAGATGCCGGCGGGCAGGTGCGGGCGGACCTTGTAGATGGAGGACGGGCGGGCGTTGGTCAGACTGCGCAGGGTTGATGGTTAACAGAGAGTGCGGGCTGGGGTAACGGATAAGAAATGTGGATACCCACGTTCCAAGGGGAAAGTACTCGCCGCCAGGCCAGGCAAAGTGCACTGTCGCGGCGTAGCCTTCGGGGAAGGGGACTGGTGTGGGGTGTTAGTTGGAAAAGCGCGTGTGACGCCCAACGAACGCACCCGTGCCAAGAAGGAAGACGGTCAAGTGGTTGATCTCATACGGCTGCTCGAGGGGGAAGACAAAGTGGGTCTCATCTCTGCTTGTCAGCCGTGTTCCGTTGCGTGTCCTGAACAGTCTGACGACACCAGCACTCGCAGTCCGCTGGCCACGGTCTTGGCCACGCAATGTTGACCTGGAGCTCTAGCGAAAACAACACCACACCCACATTTGCTGTAAGTTTGTTTGCCTGGTCTTGTCAGCTGAGCTGTATATTTTCAGTACATGCGTGTACGTACACCAGACGGCCTGCGACAATGGCGCCGAACATTGTGTGGAGTGGGAGGTCAATGTGAGGTTTGTGGAACAGAAAAGGCCCAGCCGCGACCCCGGTATGATGAGTAGAAAGAATCTGGGCGTATTCCGTTCCTGACTGTCAACTCGAAGGTGTCCGTCCCTTCAGCCAAATGACGACACACTACTGCCCCGCCGCGTCCCCTCCAGTGGCAACATGTTGCGCCAAGCTATTCTCTTCTCTCCACAAGGCTACATACCACCTCGTATCTAGGAACCAGCATATCCCAGCAATATGAGGGGCCACGCCGTCGAACGACGCTTACACGTTCGCTTCGGCGGCCCGACGGTCTCGGGCGCCGGACGATGATGCTTCATCGCCTTTGACCGTCACCGAGAGCCGAGGAGGGGGACACACGCGGGCAAGGTGGCCGCCGGGCGCCAGATGCCATATGTAAGGGTGTCCTCGACTTGTTGCTGTGTTTACACCTCTTCATCATCTGCACACATCACATCACCCACCCACACACATTGTCTCGCTCTGGTCCGAGAATAACATTTCAGACACGGTCAATCTCAGACACTCTGGTACTCTGGAGCATCTCGCCAAACCCAGGCACAGATCCAGTCAACGGACGCCGCACCCCCAGTCGCCGCCCCCGTCGCTGCGCCGGCCCCTTATTGCCCAACCTGGGCATCCCGCACCGCCATCGCGTTGGCCATATCTATCGTCCATCCACCATCGTCCAACAACAACAACAACAACCACCTTATCCTTCTACTTGAATTGTTTAATTGACACTCACAACACTTCAAGCGTCACACACGCGAACCCCCCCCCCCCCCCACGCACACACACCCGCAACATGGGTTTCACTTCCGAGCTGCGCGACCACCTGCTGGCACAGCCCAAGAGCTTCAAGAAGAAGAAGGAGTACGACCTCGAGGAGATCCTTGGCCGCGGTGGCTTTGGCAAGGTCCTCAAGGCAACATGGAACCCTCCTGACGGCGAGAAGAAGGAGGTCGCTCTCAAGTGAGTTGTGCTTGCTCGCTGGCGACGCGATCGTGCCGGCAACGCTTCCCACGTCGCGCAGACCGTCGGTCATGGTGGCGGTGGTGCCATTGAAACGCGCACGCGCGTCTGTGCTCGGTCCCCCTGTCTGGCCACCCTCAAACGCCATCACCAGCACGAACACGCAGTGCAATGTCACTGCAGCCTTTGCTGGACATTCTGGTGTCCAGCGAACTGGAGGCGGGCACATGCCGAGGGCTGTCACCTGCGTCGCCCAGCTCCGAACTCTCCGGAACACCCTTTTGCTAACCCTGTAACAGGATCATCCCGAAGAAGCTGGTCAAGGACCCGGCAACGATCATGGACGAGATCAACGTGCTCAAGGATCTCGACAACCCCCATATCGTCCACGTCTGGGACCACTTTGAGTCGCGCGACAAGTGCGTATCTGCTGCGAGGATGGAAACGTCCGAGCTGCGTAGGCTGCGGGGGAGGGGCACAGGGACTGACATGCCAGATACTACATCGCGTTCGAGCTGGCTATTGGCGGCGAGCTCTTTGACCGTATCACCGAGAAGGGCCGCTTCACTGAGAAGGACGCTGCTGAGTGTATCCGGTGAGTCGAGCGGCGGACGTTGGACCCGACTTTGCTTTGCTGACGCCGCTCTCAGCCAGGTCCTCGTAGCAACGTCCTACCTCCACAGCAAGAACATTGTGCATCGCGACCTCAAGCCCGAGAACATCTTGTACAAGACCCGCGACGAGAGCTCGCCCATTGTCATTGCCGACTTTGGTATTGCCAAGCACCTTGACAGCGCCGATGAGGAAGTCACTTCCATGGCCGGCTCGTTTGGCTACGCCGCCCCCGAGGTTCTCCTCGGGAAGCCCCACGGTCTCAAGGTGGACATGTGGTCCATTGGTGTCATCACCTACACTTTGCTCTGTGGCTACTCGCCCTTCCGCTCAGACGACAAGAACGAGCTCATCCGCGAGACAACCAAGGGTAAAGTGACCTTCCACGAGCGTTTCTGGAAGCACGTCTCTGAGACTGCCCGTGACTTTATCCGCCGCCTGCTCGTCGTCGACCCCAAGGGCCGCATGTCGGCGGCCGAGGCTCTCAACCACCCATGGATGAAGGGCTCGGACGGCGAGGACTACGACCTGTCGGCCAACATTCGCGAAAACTTCAACCCGCGCAAAAAGTGGAAGGACGCGTTCCGTGTCATCCAGGCCAGCAACAAGTTCAAAATGGCCGCAGCGGGCGCGGCACACCAGGCAAAACCCGAGCCGCTCGACACCGACTCGAGCGAGTCGGAGGGGTTCAGGACAGCCGAGTCGGACGAGGACACCAAGGTGCAGGGCGCCGGCACCGCCCGCAAGGCTGGAGGAGGCGGCGGCCTGGCAGGGCTTGTGGGCCAGGCAAAGGCAAAAGCCGCTGCCGACACTGGCCTCGAGGCCTCGGTCCAGAGCCTCAAGGTCGAGTAATGCCGCGTGTGTAGGATCGTGTCTCCCCACTCCATCTGCTTGTTAGAACCTCTTGCGTGTTAGGTAGGGTTGATTTAGGATGTACAGTATTAGCTATAGCGGGGGTGCATGTTTGCCTGTTGCCGGGAGACCTGTGGTCCAAGTCCCCAGTGGCGCTGAAGTTGCCTGTGAGCATGAAGTTGTGGTTAGTGCTTCCTCCCGCACACATCTTGTCTCCCCGGGACAACCCTGGGCACACTGCCATGGCAGCGTGGCAGGCAGGCGACATCACAATGGTCATGGCTGCATAATCTACTGGCCGGCAAGCTTGGTAAGGGCCGCGGCGACGTCGGTCTCTGACAGGTTGTCGAGGCCAGCCTGCTGCTCGACACCGCGCTCTGGAATGTTGTCAGCTTGGTGCGCCTGTAACCCAATTCAAAGTTGCCTGTTCGTGACGGCCGTTGTGGGAGACCAGAGGAGGGGAGTGGAGGAGACGGTACCCCAAGGACGACGAAGAGACAACTTCGTCATCCAGGAAAGTCGGCTCGCTCGCTGTGAAGCCGCCCGTCCTCGACCCAGATCCACCACCACCACATCGCCCAGCTCCGCCGATCCTACTTCTCCATAGTCTTCCCAACGGCGCGGCAACCCTCACTCCCTTACTCACCGAAGCGAACGAACGCGCGGGGGGAGACACCCTGGGCCTCACGGATGAGGACCTTGACGTCGGGGTTGGCCGACTTGAGGGCCGGGTACGAGGCCTTGATGAACTGCCTGCAAAGGTGTCAGCTGCTATTTCGACTTCTGTAGCTGATCCACAGGGCAGGGTGCGGTCGAAGCGGAGTGGGACATGGGCAAGCTCGACATGATGGTGGTGCACTCCAGCTCGCGTATGCCTTTCCTCCCCTTTTCCGTTGCGTTCTGCCGCTTGCCCAGTCGCATGGACTCACCTGACACCAGCGGAGGCGGGCGAGGTCTGGCAGAGGTGCAGGCGGAGCTCCTTGACGGCCTTGGGGAGCTGCTTGAACGACATTGTTGTTGTTAATATAGGGCGGTAGATGGCACTCTCTCCAATGGGTATTCGAGTTGAGGACGTTGTGGTTGGAGGGGAGGAACGGCCAGAGGGGGGGTGGACGGAAGTATTCTCGCGTGGTAAATCCGTGGCTTCCGTGTGGCACTTGGGACTCGTAACGCCAGCTGATACGAATGGAATGGTAATGATGCATCGATGCACATGTAGATGTCTTTCTCGAGGCTCGGCTGCGTCTGGCGTATCTGGGGATCTGGGGAGTGGCAGGGAGCAAAATAGGTAGTATTGCCTGTGTTTCCTTGGGCACATACTCGGGCACATACTCCCATTTGCTGACGGGAGTGGGGTGAGTGCGGTACCACTGGCCGATCCGCCTCTGGTATTTTGCTTCTGCGCCCGCTCCAAGCTGCAAGCAACCTAGAGAGAGGCATCCTTCCCAAGAGCGAGGAATTGTGCAAGCCTTGCAATGCAATAATCCTTGCGAGCTTTGCAGTCTTGCAAGTACCCTTGAGGCCAAGTTGGGGGAGCGATCGGAAATGCACAGTGGGGTACAGTGGGTGCAAAAAATAAAGAAAATATGCCCAACACAGCGATCTGTTTGTGGCATCTGGGGTAGGGGCACAGGAAGAAAAGCAGAGGCGCAGAGCCGGGAGGCCGTTACCTTAGCATAGCATTGTGTGGTTGCAGTTGAACCATACACAACACCTGCGCACCCGCTCCCAAGACTCCCCTCCTCACTAAAACCACCCACCCACCCACAGTCGCAACCTAAAGCGATCAAAGTAAACAAATGGGCTCGACCCAGCCTGGCATTCCCAGAGGACACTCGACAACAGTCTGGGCCCGTCGGACGCGTCGTCTTCGTCGCGTCCAACGGCCACCTCCCCATCCGCAAGGCGTCGCCTCCCACCCACCTTCCTTCCGCACTCAAGCGTGCACGCCGACACCTCCCTCTTCTGTCCTACCCCTCTCCTCATCTCTGGAATGGAAGCTGGCCAGATCCAGACGTGTACGGCAGCAATGGCCGCAGCGAACCCCGTGCTCCTAGGCTTGACGATGTACCCGCCCCCCCGCGCGTCGTCGCCCGCCCTCTCGGACTCGACTGTTTACTGGGACGACGACCCCAGCTCATCTAGCGACCAGCAACTGCCATCCAGCTCCCGCTCCACTTCGGCTTCTTACACTTCTGGCGCGTATCGACGAGTCGCTCAGTCCGTGTCGACAGGCAGCGTAGACTCTTGGCCCCGTGCCTATTCTTCCAACACAAGCTCCCCCTCTCTGGCCCTCACCGGCCCATTGGCCTCGACAACGTCTTCTTCCAGTTCACTGGCTCTGTCCACCTCCCATACCTCTACTTCTCCTCGGTCCCCACCAAGCTCACTCCCAAGCTCTAGCGCCCTGCCCTCCAGTTCCTCCGCCACATCCTCGAGCGCAGCCACATCGGCGGTTCCATCTCCTCCTCTGGTGCCCTGCTTCTTGCGGGGACTGTTTATCCTTTGTCCGCGGCTTTACATCGCACCATCGATGACTCAGGGTTTACTCTGGACAGTCCCAACTGGACGGAAAGGGGACCGGAGTACTCGTACAAGCCGTGCGATTCGGAGTGCACCAAGGTCCACAGATGCGTGAATTCCACTCATGTTCACCGTACCTACGTGGAGTTAAGCGCATCATCCAACTATGGTGAGGGTCAGGCGGTGGCTTGCGCGAAGCTCTGGGCCCACAACGTCTGTGAGGCGTGTGACATCGGCTCGCTCGTCCAGCTCATCCTCTTGCCGGACCGACTCAAGGTGTCCCTCGCCGCTATCAAAGCCAGGGAAGAGGAGCAGGCTCAGAAGGCGGGCAAGGCCTACGGTGACACGATCACCGAGGACGAGGTAAGTTGCCTTGCGTTCATGTTCGACGCTGACAGTCTTTAGGCAGAGGCTCTGCCGAGTCCGCCACTCAGCTCTTCCTCACGCGCCCCGTGACGAAAAGGCCGAGTTTCTCTTTGCCGCCTTGGAACGCTTTATCGACACGCGTGACAGGAGCCTCATTCCCGACCTCTTTGCGTCCACCGACGCGTACCTCGACCCAGCGTTCTCGTCGCCGCAACAGCGATACGAGAACGTGCGGGATCGAGTTGAAGCAATCCGCACGTCTCTTGACTTCGTTCATCAGATCTCCTCCATTGAGGGTGTCCTGTGCGGATTCCCCCTGCACCACCTCCACAACGTTGAAAAGACCACTCTGTGGCGTAATCTTGGCAAGGGTGGCGGCTATGGCGGCACCTTCGACCTTGTCGTCGCCGCTGTGGAGGTCGAGAACTCGACGGTGGCGAACAAACGTGAGGTCGTCGATGCGATCGGTCGCATGATCGAGGTGACCACCAAGGTGCACACCGCGTATCAGCCAGGCAACCGCACGTCGCTCAGCGCCGCCGAGCAGAAGGAGGTCATCGCCGAGGCCGATCGTCTCGATTCGGCACTGTACGGCACTCACCCCGTTAACAAGGCCACCCGGGAGCGCTGGCAGCAGGTAGCTTTGGCGCCTCACCTTCCCAGCATCGACACTGCTCTTGCGTCCTACGCCCCGGTGCCTGACGAGAAGGACCAAGTCGACGCTCTGCTCCCCCACCTCCCGGCGTTCATGGAAGTGATGAGAGAGCAAGCGTGAGTAGTCAGAAGGCGTAGCCGTTTGCAATATAATTTGAGTGTAAGGCTGAACGTGGCAGCGCGATCTCCGAGACAGAGCTGCCAGTCAACCACAAGGGCAATTTTGTCTCATTGTGGTGGTCTAGGGAGACTAACAAGGAGGACCTCCTCACGCTCGCGATCAGGGCACTCCGGCGAGCAGAAGAGGCTTGTGACGAGGATGAAGACAACAACGAACACAACTCTCCCCTGGGCGTCGTCTTCATGTGCTTTTGCACTGGCTTGAGTATGGCGACCGCGATCTCCTCTCCGGTGAGTGCGCAATAATATGCATAATTTCTTACCAACAGGCCTACGCATCAACTTCATGATGACGGTGCACCATCCACTGCGTCCGACCCTCATCGCCCATACACGTCATCACTCTAGATTCTGCTTTGGCTGGGACAGGAAATTTCCCACTTCCCTTTCGCAATTTCGGAGCGACACGGTCAATGCGAGGGTGGAGTTAAAAGCTGTCCGACTTTTTGGTGCGTTCGTGGCGGTTTTCGACGCTTGTCTACATCTTCCAGTCCTCACGGGGCCCGTCGCAAGCTCTTCTAGATCGCCTGGCCACCAACGAGCTCTCTCCCGCTGTCCTCCTTCCTGACTTCGCCTTTCCCCCCCACGTGCGCCAAGCGTACTTTAGAAATGGTCTGAAGAGGTACGAACTCTCGCAGCTCTATCCCGAGCGCACCCTCGTTGCTACGAGGCGTGAACTTGTATTTGTGACCAAAGAGTCAGAGTCATGTACAAAAGCCGACTCCACTTCATCGAGGTTCTCGCAAACTCGCTGGTAAGTTGAAGTACAATGCTTCAAGCGCTGACTGGTATGTAGTCCCGTCCCACTAGCGACTTCTACATGCTGTCCAATTCCGAACTGCTCGCCCTTGGCCGAGAACACAGCCACCACTTCGGAGGTACGCTGTGAAGGATGAGGTTGGAAAGAGTATCAGGCTGCATTTTGTGAGGGGCTTGCCAAAACCGTGCTGACATGGCAGAGGCGGGAGAGCTTCCCGACAATTGCTACACTGGACTGGCGAGGCGGGTGCTGAAAGTCCTGCAACACTTCAACTAGGACAGGGGCCTTCGCTTCAAGCTTCGCCAGGTCGTGGCCGCCTTGGAGCGTTCTCATTTCCACAATCTTATACGGGCCCTGCAGCCTGTATTTCGGCCGCCGCCCCTCTGAGTGGTTGGTACAGTACATATCCTGAAGACAAACTCTCGTCCCGCAGAGCCCACAGACTGATTACCTCTAGGCGCCTAGTGCCATCGCTGCGGCTTTATTTTTGAGCAAGGGCCGCACCACTATTACGCAAACCAGCCCTACCACATCAACGGAGGGGGCCACATAATGGGAAACCCCGTGACCGATGCTGTCTTGACGTTCCAGGTGTGGCTGAAGGAACGCCTAGGCAGCATAAACCCCACGGTGCCTCATCTGATCGGATGAAGTGAGTTCCTTGTCAAAACCATTGCTAACTGTTACCATTAGCTGCGCGCTCCGATCTCATACAGCTGTACTACCAGAACGTTGTCAACCTTCTCGGTGGTCTCTTTGAAGGCGCAGAAACACTTCAACCAGGACAAGAACACTCATGGCATGACCGGCTTTGGCCCAAGAGCCTGTGTTGCCCTAGTCCCAACGATAGAGATGTAAATCCCCCTGCACGAGTCGCCACCCGTAGCAAAACGGACGAACCAGCCTCTTGCAGAGCCCGAAGACTGATGATGCCGGCATGGGGTTCCAGCGTACCCGTGTACTGTAGCTTCATTCAGGAGCAAGCGGCCATGCCACATGAACGCATGAACGCAACGAACGCCACATGTTCGGCGAGTGCGGAAATTACCCCGCCCCTCCCCCGCACCTCTAATCGCACGCGAAATTCGGTGGCAAGCTGCCCAACGCAGAGTTGTCGTGTTCGTTTGTCTCCACCAACCTTCAACCTACATCACAAAAATGGGCGAGCCTCTTACCTTCAAGGGATCCCTTGCCGGCCACGCCGGCTGGGTCACCGCCATTGCCACCTCGTCGGAGAACCCGGACATGATCCTCACCGCTTCGCGTGGTGAGTACAGCAGAAAAAACGCAGTTTTGGGAGAGAGAAATTGACACGACCGTGCAGACAAGACCATCATCGTCTGGCAGCTTTCGCGCGAGGAGGGCTCGTTCGGCTTCCCCAAGAAGATCCTCCACGGCCACAACCACTTCGTCTCGGACGTCGTGATCTCGTCGGACGGCCAGTTCGCCCTCTCGTCGTCGTGGGACAAGACCCTCCGTCTCTGGGACCTCAACACCGGCCTTACCACCCGCAAGTTCGTCGGCCACACCGGTGACGTCCTCTCGTGAGTAGCAAAAAGGCGAACCAGCAGGGTACCTGGGTCGGTTCTGGGGGCGGGCGTGCAAAAAGATGGTCCCCATCTCGCTGGCGTTCGCACCCAGTTTCGATACCTGGTCCCTGCAGTTTGGCCAAAAGTTGGTGGAGGGTGATTTTTCTGACAACGAATAGGGTCTCGTTCTCGGCCGACAACCGCCAGATCGTCTCGGCTTCGCGTGACCGCACCATCAAGCTCTGGAACACCCTCGGCGAGTGCAAGTTCAACATTGTTGACGATGGCCACTCCGACTGGGTCTCGTGCGTCCGCTTCTCGCCCAACCCCGTGATCCCCGTCATTGTCTCGGCTGGTTGGGACAAGGCCGTCAAGGTGAGTTTCTCCATCCCCCCCACGCCAGTCCTCTTCATGGGACATGATGCGATCTATTATATTTGCTACTTCAGAGGGCGAGGCCCGATGAGACCAACTTTCCACCAAGATCTCTGATCACCCATCATGAAAACTACGGCTTTTGAAAAGTGGAACTTTTTGTGCTGACAGCATTTTTCTTAGGTTTGGGAGCTTTCCAAGTGCAAGCTTAAGACCAACCACTTCGGCCACACCGGTTACATCAACACCCTCGCCGTCTCGCCCGACGGATCGCTCGCCGCTTCCGGTGGCAAGGACGGCATCACCATGCTCTGGGACCTCAACGAGGGCAAGCACCTCTACTCGCTTGAGGCCGGTGACATTGTCAACGCCCTTGTCTTCTCGCCCAACCGCTACTGGCTCTGCGCTGCCACCGCCTCGTCGATCAAGATCTTCGACCTCGAGTCCAAGTCGATCGTCGACGACCTCAAGCCCGACTTCAACGAGCTCTCCGAGAACGCCCGCAAGCCCGAGTGCACCTCGCTCGCCTGGTCGGCCGACGGCCAGACCCTCTTCGCCGGCTTCTCGGACAACCTCGTCCGCGTCTGGTCGGTCACCGTTTAAGCTCTTGTACATTTTGCATGCAGGGGATGACGGATTAGCCAAAATTGCTGGCTTCGTGGAATCTTGTATTAGTAGCATGACATTCGTGACACGCAAGCTGGTCCGGAAGCTGCTCTCGAAAGATGCTGGTCAGAGGGGCTGGGTCTTGCTCTTGCTATCACGTATGTGCCGGTCTGGCCTCAGGCGTTCTTGCTGCTGGACGCAGCTGCTTGTCTCCCTCGTCGCGGTGTCTTCCTGGCCCCTGGTGCATTCACGTTGGGCTCTGAATGCGTGCATTTCAATGATACACCTCAAGCGACTCTCTGATCTCTCCAACGGCTACGCGTCCTCGTCCTTCTCCATTATACAAGGCAAAATGCCACTCTCCCTCTCTCTCTTGCCGCTATCTACAAGTCGTACTCGTCCGAGTCCGAGTCGTCGCGCTTACGCTGGATCTGGGACGGTTGTCAGCTCTGGGAATTGGTGGAGTGTTATGGAGCTCACAGTGATGCCACCGCCAAGGGTGCGCGTGCCGGCACGCACGGGCGCGGCGGAGGGCTTGGGGGCTGCCGGGGCAGAGACCTGGTGTTGTCAGCGAGCTTCGTTGTGCAGGCGAAGGAGGAGGCATGGACCGGGTCTCCTCGATCCTCGACGAGCGGTGCACACTGACGGAGCGCACCAGCTCGGCAGAGACGTTTCGCCATTGCCCTCTCCCCGCGACTTCATCTGAACCCGGGGTCTACAGCTAGAAGCGACGACCATCACTCTAGCAGCTTGTTACTCACCTGCTCCAGGAGCTGCTTGAGCTGCTCGTCGCTGACCTTGCCGCGAATCTGGCCTCCCTGGCCCATGCGCACGAGAAGCTCCTCGACCTGCGAAGCAAGCTGGGGGCGGGTGAGGGATATACGCGAGACTGCGGCGTCAGCTAGGAAGACGGTAACAAAGCCGATTGCCTGGGATGAAGAGGGTATGGGAAGCTTGAAGAATAAGAGGTGAAGGTTGTGTTGATGACATGCACCTCGGCTTGCTTTCCAAGGTTCGCCAGCCGTGCACCCAGCCCATACAAGGACCAGCACCGACCTCCCACCTCACTTCACGTCCCATGGACCCGTCCTACAGTCGTACTATACTCACGACGCTCGCGAGCCTCGGGCTCCAGCATGGCGGCGATCATGGTGCGCTTCATCTCCTCGCGCTGCTGCTGCTGAGCGGCGCGCTCTTCGTCGTTGCCGCCGTTGCCGCCGTTACCGCCCTGGCCGGGAGGAGGGGCGGGCCGCATGCCTGCTGGGAGTTGGAAGGACATTCTGGATCTGCTGGGTGGGTGTGAGATGGGTGGTTGTGCAACGTCGAAGGTGGGAGATCGTCATCGAGGCCCCCATCATATCATGTGCCTAGGAGTCTGCCACACACGGCGTTTCTGCGCCAGTCGTCGACGGCGGCACTGCGGGCCCCCATCAGCGCGTTCGCAATGACGAATGATGGAGGCAGAGACTGCCCCTGCTAGTTCATGAACACTGCTGCCCTCTATACATCACTTCACTCTTCTGCACCTCCCCCTTTCTCACAACGACCACGCACACATGGACAGGGACGCAGAGACCTCCGCCTCGGCGCCAAAGGAGCGCGGCCCCGTCGAGGACCTCATTGCCAAGCGCCTCAAGCCCTTGAACAAGAAGATTGTGAGTAACCCGCTGGCCTCCTTCTAGTCGAGGCTAACGCTTCTCGCAGATTCGTTTCCGCAACTACCGCCAGCAGGCTCCCGAGTCTCTCAACGCAGACCAGGTCTCCGCGCTCTCTTCTCTCCCGCAGCTCGAGGCTGTGGCGCGCGAGCTCGAGGAGCTCGTCAAGCTTGCCGAGGACGCCGAGCTTGTGGCTGCTGCCCGTGCGCGCGAGATCCGCGAGGCGGCCGACAAGGACTTTGAGTCGCGCGTCTCGACCAGGCTCTCTGGCCACCAGCTCGTGCTTGCCGACAAGATTGCCAACTTCCTCACCCTTCACGCCCTCCTGCACCCTGCCCGTCCCAGCGACCACTCCAACTTGACGTTTGCGCCGCTCACCCTTCCCTTGCGCTTGCAGGACGAGGTGCTGGCGACGGACATTCTCCGCGTCGGCCGCATGTATGACGACCTTGTCGCTGGTGGAGAGGCGGGACACGGTGTCCTCACCGTCCTGTCGACCGGCCCCAGTGGCGGCGACGAGGAAGGTGAGTTGCGAGCCCTCTGATGGCGCCAGACGCTGATGCCTGCAGATGACCGTGTTCACCACCTCCTTGCCATCCTCATTTCGGCCGAGCCCGAGCGTGATACCGACGCCGACACCGAGGTCCAAAGCATGTACCCGGAGCCCGCCGAGTCGATGCGCGACTATGCAGAGTCCGAGGCCATCAGCCATGCTTCTGGATCCCTTACCAACGGCGTCAACGACCCCCAGCGCACCCCCGTCAACCCTCTGCGCGCCTTTGACGACACCCCCTTTGCCAACCTCAGCCGTGACATGCCCCTCAACTTTCTCCAGGAGGACGAGTTGGCACCAAGGCAAGCCGAGCAGGTCGAGGGCCTGTTTGTCAATGTCGGCGTCACGCAGACGTACGAGGTTGTCGAGCCCGAGTCTGCCATCATGGTGAGTTACCGCAAATGCACATGCAGGCAGACTAACTCACTCTTCCAGTCTGAGGCCGCCGAGTCGCTCGCTACCACCCCCGTCCGCGCTCACTCTTCCCTGAACACCATGGACTGGTCGGCCGAGCACGACGACGCCGCCGATGTCGAGTCTGCCTCGCGCCTCGAATCTGCCCTTACCCCGAGCGCGCCCAGCACCCCGGCTCTGGGTCTCACCGACACCAGCGAGGTCGCCGGCGTGACTGCGGCCGTTGCGGCTGTGTCTCTCGAGACTGAGACCGCTCCCGAGGCTGAGGCTTCGTCCGCTTCGGCTTCGGCGCCCGCGACTGGCAACAGCAACCAGCGTAACAAGGGCCGTAAGCCTCAGCGCGGCGGCAAGACCGAGGGCGGCAAGGAGCGCGAGCCCCGTGAGCCCCGTGAGCCCCGCGAGCGCGCACAGGGCAAGGGCAAGCCCAACGCCGCCGCTACCGCGGCCCAGGTCGACGACGACGGGTTTGAAGTCAAGGTCGCGCGTCGCGCTTCCGGGGCGCAGCGTGGGCGTGGTGCCGGTGCCGGTACCGGGGCGGGCCGTGGCCGTGGAGGACGTACGGGCGCTGGCTCTAGCACGCGTAAGTGGTCCGCTACGCTTAATGTTCCAGCAGCTGACGGAATTTGCAGCGCGTGAGGGAGCGGGCGCCAAGACGAACGGTGCCAACGGCAGCAGCAAGGACACTACCCCGCGCAAGCCCCGTGAGCCTAGGGAGAACAAGGAGGGCGGCAAGAAGGAGCAGCAGGGTGGCAGGAAGGACAAGGAAGGCGGCGAGGCGGCGGCTCCCAAGCCCAAGCCGAGCATCTACAAGGCCACTCAGCCGACTGGTCCTGCCTCTGCGCCCCTCCTCTAACGCGCACCCGCTGTGTGAGAGTAGTCATGTAAACAACCCCAGAGATCCAGAGAGAGAGAGAGAGAGTGTGTGTGTGTGGCGAAGACGGACAGAAGTGATATAGGCGACAATCATGCATGGGCGTACCCAGTAGTGAATTCTACATACAAGCAGAGAAAGGAGGTAGTGAGCATTACAGCAGGAGGGTGTAAAGTAGTGGTATTGCTGGAGACAGGCAACATTATCCACGAATGACAAACAGTAACGGGTTTAAGAATCTTGACACACAGTGGCTAACTGTGGAACGACCTGAGTGGGATACACTCAGCCGTAGGGCTGGCCGAGGGGTCCACAGTCGGAAGCGGTGACGACATGGTGACCACTGGCGACGTGATAGACAAGGAGGCTAGACAGTCGGCAATATCGTCGTCTGTCGTGTCGGCAGCATGCACCAATGGTGTGGTGGGGGGCGAAGGGGCTGGCGCGGCGTTGGTTGAGAGAGCTGGGGCCGCGAGGTCGACCTCGGGAACCAGCGAGGGGTCTGGACCAAGCACGTCGAGGTCGAGATCAAAATCAAGACCAAATTCGTCCGGGAGGGCAAGGTCCTCGACTGCCGGTGGAGGGTTGGCGCGGATAGGACGGGTAGTTGATGCCGACGCCGAGGCGGAGCGGAGGTGACCAGCCTTCACCACGGGTCGAGCCGCACTGGTCATGGGACGCGCGACAGACGAGAGAGGGCGGTCAACAGCAGTCGCCGGGCGGGGAGGACGGGTGGCCATAACGGTCGCTGGACGAGTGAGTGGGCGAGATCCGGTCGCGGCCACAGCCGGCTTGACGGTCTTGGACGCAGCCGATACAGAGCGCACGGGGAGTGCTGCGGCCGTGGCTGGTCGTGCAGGGGTGGCAGTGCGAGAGGAAAGTGGTGCCCGAGCCTTGACTCCCATGCGGCCAGGCTTGGCAAGCGTGGTGGCAGGCTTGACCTCTGGCTGCTTTGTCTTGCGGAAGAGAGGGTGTTCCAGTTCATCGTCGTCGCAGAGTGGCACAGGAAGGAACTCGACGAGCTCGGGCTCGGGAGGGGGGCTGGGTGGCGGGATGTAGAACGTCGGGCGCATGTTGCCCAGGATCCTCATCGTCGCGACAGGATCAGGAATGCTGTCGGCCCATGCGGGCACATAAGGGACATTGACGGCCGTAGGTGCTGCGTACTCGATCTCAAACTCGGCCTCGAGTGGTGCGAGCTCTGCCTCCTCGACATCGGCCTCGACAATGCTGTCCAGACTCACTTCCTCCTCCCACCGCGGCGCCGGGGTGTGGAAGCTCAGACTGGCGCTGCCAGTGCTCTCGGGGGTACCACCATGTGACTGCAGGGACGCGCGAGACCGACGGCGTGTGCGCTGGGCACTGGGGAGAGGGAGAGGGGATCCTGCCGGGACACGCTGTGGGCCGGGTGTGCGGAGAGCGCGCTGTGGAGCGGGTGTCTTGAGTACGCGAGAGGGCAAGGGACCAGCGGCCGGCGCCCCACTGCCAGATGGCTTGCAGGTTGATTGGAATAGCCGTTTCGGTCCTGTATGGGGTTAGCTAGTAGAGAGAGAGAAGGAATTAACCCACCAATGTCTTCCATGGGACCATCTCCCTTTGGAGCAAGCACGTTACGGTCCATTGTCTTTGCGCCTAACGCGCGACCCGCCGTGCTGGGACCCGCCTTGAGGGGCCCACCACCGCCGCCGAGACGGACGGGAGTCTTGGATGGGAGGTTGATCCCCGCATTCTCGTTTGTGCGTGCGCGACGGGATGTACCCGGAGGACCGTAGCTGCGGCCCAAGGTGAGGGGTGCTGGTGCGAACATGGGTGTGTGTGTGGGGGAAAGAGTGCAACGGGTGAAATGGATGCGTCCTGGGATGGGTTGTTATTGACTGCCTGTGTGTGTGTGAAGTCAGGCGCGTGCGGCCCAATATCTATTTGACCCACCCCCTTTAAACTGCCACACCCACCGGGGCATACGAAACTCCGCTTTCGATGTACGCCCAGGCAGCCTCTGCACCCGCCTGCGGCTCACACTCTGTGGGCGCAGACGGTGCACGCTGGCGAGCACGCCGGGCTCGCTCGTTAGCTCAGTGCTGCCATCCAAGTAACAACCCGCTCCCCTCCTCCTCTAAAACTACCCCTTCTCCACGGTGCGTTGTACGGGACAGCGACAGCGACAGCAACGGGCAGCGCATTGGTCCGACACCGACTGCCCGTTTTCTGTCGCTCTGCCGTCCTCCTATACACCGAGATCAACGGTTGCTGACAGTTGCCCCGCTCCTCCCCCACCTCCTTTGTTCGACCGCTTTCTATCCTGATTACTCTCGTGTCCGACCCTTGGCACCATGTCGTCCTTGCATGCTGGTCACTATCACACGACCCATTTGCTGCCACCCCTGCTCGCGCTGGTGGGCTTGTTGCTGCCCCGCTTCGTCCTCGTTTCTCGATGACATCTGCCGACGCTGGTCCCTCGACGCCTCGTCGCACTTTCGCCTTTGATCGATTGGTCGTTTCCCACCCTCTGTTCACTCCACCGTCTCTATCTCTCGCCCTCATTGCCCATACTCTGTTCACGCGGTGCTGGATCTGAATCGTCACCGTCCATCCCACATCGGCATCCTCTCACAGCCGACATTTAGCAGCATGGACTCCGCCAAGCTCGCAAAGCTCCAGGCTCAGGTCCGCATTGGTGCGTACCGTGTGAAGGAGAGAGAAGTCGAGCTGCGGATGGCGAGATGCAGTTGGAACGGAGACGTCCTGCTGTGTGTCACCACATCGCCCGTCTTCTCTCTGTCTCTTTCTTCACAAATAACCTCGGGTGTGGGACATGCCGCTGACGCTGGTGCCTGTTCCTCCACCTTCTTTTTCCTATCCTCCGTGTCACTCAACTCTCCAATATAGGCGGCAAGGGCACTCCCCGCCGTAAGCAGGTCAAGAAGTCGGTGACCTCGTCGCAGGGCGACTCGACCAAGATCCAGGCTGCCCTCAAGAAGCTTGGTGTCTCGCCCATCACCGGCGTTGAGGAGGTCAACATGTTCCAGGAGGACGGCAACGTCCTTCACTTCGCTGCCCCCAAGGGTATGTATATAAGTGGTGATCCACTAGGACGTCGCTGACACCGTTTTACAGTCGCCGTCCACGCTGCTCTCCCCTCGAACACCCTCGCCATCTACGGCCGTGGCCAGACCAAGGAGCTTACCGAGCTTGTCCCCGGTATCCTCAACCAGCTCGGCCCCGACTCGCTCGCCAACCTCCGCCGCCTCGCCGAGTCGTACCAGTCGATGACTGCCCGCCAGGCCGCCGCCGCCGGCGAGAAGAAGGAGGGTGAGGTCGACGCCGACGACGAGATCCCCGACCTGGTGGAGAACTTTGACGAGGCCGACAAGAAGGTCGCCGACCTCGAGGAGCTCGAGTAAGGGTTGTTTGCTGCCATCTGCGTGATGGAGCGGAAATAGCATTTGTACCACGTACAATACATAAAAGCCGTACTATCAGATGAGAGTCGAAGGGATATGTCGCAGATAAATAAAACCGAGCACAGCCAGGGGGACTGGATATGCTGATAGCCATGGGCAAGAGCTCTAGGACTGGGCACGTGACCATGCTATGCTCTACGGTGGTGCATATAGTACAACACTACTTCTTCCCCTTGCCCTTGCCACTCCTCTCCGCCTCCCTCTCGGCCTCCTTCTTGGCCTTCATGTCCCTGTAGAGCCCCACAACGCGCTCGCGCTCCGTGTCGAGGATACGCTTCTGTGCCGCACTCAACGGTGTACGGCCCGTCGCGCCCCACGCCGAGCCCGTCGCGCCGGCACCGACATCCTTCTTGATCGCCAGACGCATCTTGGGCAGCTGGGGAGGGGCCTGAACAACATCGTTGACCCTGCGGCGCTGCGACGCCTCGGCGAACTGCACTTCGGGGCGGTTGGGCTTGAGTGCCTCACCCTCGTCGTCGCCAGCGCCGTCCTTCTTGTGTTTGGCGCCGCTCGCCTTGGTCTTGGCGTCCTTGAGGTCGTCGACAGTGGATCCAGCAGGCATCTTGCCCTGCGCAATGGCCTTGCGCAGCTCCTTGGCGTCCAGAGCGTCACGGACCATCTGGCCCTTTGCATGCTCGGCAGACTTGATGGCGGCCGAAACCTTGGGACGGAGCAGCGCCTCGATACGGCGGTTGTAGTCGCCCAGCGACTCGTACTGGCCAATCTTGGGCAGACCGTCCTTGCCGAGCTTGCCCTTGCCGTCGCCGTCCTTCTTGTTGGCAGCCTGCTTCTTGGACGCCGGCTCGTCCGACGTCGCCTCGGCGGCCTTGCGCTTGCCCTTGCTACGCTCGCCAGTGTCCTCGGACGTCTTGCGGCCAGCGGCGCGGAACGCGGCCTGCACCTTCATGGCGTTGAAGATGCGGGAAGCGCCCTTTGGCGTGTCGTCGCGCAGAGAGGCGGACGAAGGTGCATTGTTGTATCCCCTGGAGAGATGGGTTAGTGGTGCACGCCCAGCTAGATATGGAGAACGACGAGCTGGGAGACGTACTTTGCGAGCCTGTCAGCGTCGCGGACCGAACGCTTTGCGCCTGGGATTGTCAGTTGCGGTACCGTGTGCGGTCCAAAATACAACTTACGTTTGTGAGGCATGGCTGCTGCTGTTGTCGATGCTGGAACACTGCAATGGGTCCTCTAGGCCTCCAGAAGTTATAATCTTGGGTGGCGACAAGCGTGCTGAAATCCTCGGATAAATAACGCAAAATGTGCGAGTGGAAATTCTGATCCACCCATGTCGCGGGTGGAGGTCCTCCAAAAGTTGGCATCTTGCAGCGACAGGTCGATACTATCAACAACAACCAGCGACCATGTTCAAATTCGACTTTGACATTGTGAGTTTTAAGAAATGCACAATGCCCTACTAGAACTGACAGACCAGGAGGACGCAGACGACGAAGTCGTGATCCCCCAGACCGCCGCCCAGGCCAGTGCCGCGGGCTCGTGCAGCAACGCCGCCGCTCAGACGAGCCGTGCTCCTCCTCAGCCCAGCCACAGCATCTCGCTCGCAGACCTCGTAAGTAGCTTAGAAATGTCCGGCGACTGAAGATATTATCCAGATCAAGACCCTCCCTGCGTCCTTTTCGTACACCCCGCTCGCCCACCCCTGCGGCGCAGAGCGCGCCCCCCTCCTCCGCCGTGACCTGTTCGACGCGCGGTTCCAGCTCGCGCAGGACGGCCACGACGCCGAAGACGAAGTCGAGTCGCCCGATGCCGAGTCCACTCCCAAGGCCGCCGCTTCGGAGGAGCCCAAGGAGGGCGCCGAGTATGTCGATGCCGACACGGACCTCGTTCCGGGGACATACGAGGGCGGCCTGAAGAGCTGGGAGGGTGGCCTGGACCTCGTCGAGGTTCTGGCTGCCAACGTTGCTGGCGAGGCGCAGGGCGACCAGGACGAGGACAAGCAGATCGCCAACTGGGTCCGCGGTGCGCGTGTGCTCGAGGTGAGTCAATTGGAAGGGTTCATGTGGCGCCAATAGCTGACAACATGTCCAGGTCGGCTGCGGAACCGGTCTCCCCAGCGCATACCTCCTCCGCGCCCTGCTCTCGACCCCTGCCACGGCAGACCAGAAGCGCACCACTCTCCATTTGCAAGACTACAACCTCCCCGTGCTCTCGCTTGTGACCCTGCCCAACCTCGTCCTCGCGGCTCTCCGCGCCCTGCCCGCCGACGTCCTGGCGCAGGCCACCACGACCGATGTCGAGGTGATCCAGGAGATTAATGACGACGACGAGGATGCCGACGAGTACGCCGACGAGGCAGAGGACAAGTTTGGCGACGACGACGAGGAGAAAGGCGCTCGTGAGAGGCGGACGCGCGGCGAGGTGGACGGGTTCGACGGCCGTCGTGCAGGAACGCTCGACCTCACCCCGGAGCTCCTTGCGGCGTTCACAAAGGTGTTGGAAGAGCGTGGTGTCGACCTCCAGTTCACGTATGGTGACTGGAGCGGCATGGCAACCACCCTCGCAGACGAGGTGCCCTACTCGCTCGTCCTCACCGCCGAGACCATCTACGCAGAGGAGAGCCAGCGTGCGCTCCTGGACGTCCTCCAGACCTCGGCGCGGTACACTGCTCCTCTCAAGGAGACGGCTCGTGCGCCTGCCTCTCTCGAGGCCTCGCTCGACTCCCTCAGCGTGCGCGACGACTGGGCGCGCCAACCGCTCTCGGCCGAGACACCGGAGCCGGTCGTCCTTGTCGCTGCCAAGGTGCTCTACTTTGGCGTCGGTGGTGGCCTCGACAGCTTCCTCGCACAGGTGGCTGCTGAGAAGCAGGGATGGAGTGTGCGTGTGCGCGATTGGGTCAAGGGTGTGGGCCGTGCCGTTGTGCGAGTGGGGTGGCAGGCTTAGGTGTTGTGTAGCGTAGATTCTATAGAATGGAGGGACATAGGTGTATGGGTCAAGTGCGCATGTTCACGTACCGAGACAAGCGCCACCGAAGCGCTGGGATAGAACCCAGGACACTGTTGGAGGGCTTGGAAGTTGACATCCCCGCGGACGTCTCGCCTGCCACTGACTGGCAGCGCCGAGACCGCCCCCACGCCGTCTGTCATACGCATATACGCACCCCCCCACACCGTGTGGCTTGACTGAACCTCGAACCCTCTCCAGCGATCCAGCGATCATCATCCTTGTTCCCCCATATCCCCACAGCGATGCGCCAATATTCCCAGTCGCGTTCGCCCGCGCGGCACGCCCTGCATACAGTATCTACACTGTCCCGTCGTCCGTGCCCCTTCTCTCGAGATCTGTTTGTACCCCGATTGACCCACCCTATACCCAAAGACCCAAAGACGACGGCACAGTGCTCATTCCGCCCCCGTCCACCAAAAACCACCGATCGGTGTGATCGTCATTAACGATCAGCACAGGATCACACCAGGGTGCAGCCCTTCCCGGTGGCCGGTGGCCCAGTGGCCAACGGGCCACCTCTTCCAGCGCTCAGTGGCAGGTGCATGAGGGGCAGCGCGACCGTTGTACTCGTAGCCATTGATACGTGTAGTCACGAAAGCATGTCGGAGAGGGGACGCGCAACAGAGCAAAAACGGAAGCGGAAGCCGTTTAATACCAACCCTTTAGAGCCGAACGCAAGCTGATAATGGCACCCATTAGACTTTGGTCACCCAACAATTTCTTCTTTTGTAAATCAGCCTGGCCGCGACCCATTTCCGTGCCACATCGCCACATCGCGTACATCGCCCCTCCTTGCTGCTCTTCCCTCTCGCCCCCCTCCCTCTCCCTCATGGCCCCATTGCCCATGGCCCATGGACCGTTTCCTGCTCTCACACGCCTCGGTACCGGCCAGGCGACCCGGCGCCAGCGGCTGTCCCTGGAGCATCTGCCCGGGTGCCCGGGTGGCGCAAGGACGCATTTTTCCGCTCGCCGAGCGCACGCAGGGACCCAGCGAGGCGGAGAGGCGAACAGGCGGTGGCCACGAGGCCGACAGTGGTCAGAGCATGGGAGTGGGCGGAACGATGTGGCGGCGACTTCAAGTGTGGAGAGGTGGGGACATGGGTGGGCCGGGGGTGGGTTGGCGGACTGACGAGAGCTCACTTAATCACTTGTGTACTAGTGTCATGGCACTCTATTCTCGCCAGCTCAGGCTGGACGCTAGGATAAATATTGGACATCGGATCATCGACGCTGCCCTCTGTCCGTGTGGCAAGTCGTTGTATGCGACTGGGGCAGCAAGAGGACGCAACTTGAGCCAACTGACATCTATAGCTGTCATTGCCCGGAGATAGGTTCCGACAAGTCTCTCGTTAACAGTGCTCCTCCGACGTCGGAATGACGTTGGAACCGGGACTGGATGCCGTTTCCCGCGACGTTCCCGCGTTCTGATCCTGCTGTTGACCCGCATGAACCATATTGTCTGCCTAATGCCTGCCCTACCGTACTCGAGTTGACAATGTCACCAACACTACGGCGGCCGGAGGACTGCTTAAATTAGACACAGAGGACGAGCGCTGGGACGTGGCGTTGATGGTGCCACACATCGTCTCCACGCCCCACAAAAGCATTGGCATTCAGAAGGCATCTTGCCTCCATAGCCTTTGGCCCCTGTGGCCTGTGGACATGGGGGCGACGTCGTACGTGATTCCCGTGGTTTCCACCACCCCGCGGCATAGAAGACGTTACCGACCCGCTGGCCCCATGCGTGCGTCCCTTTTCCCTTGTCCCTTTCCCCCGGAGCTTACAGGCCACAGGTCCGGCACACGCCTGCTCTGTCTACTGCGGGCACACTGCAAACGAGGTAGAGAGAGAGGAGACCCACAACCGCCGTCGGCGCTAGAACGCGATGTGCGAGATGTGCTCCCGGCCCCCAGACACCACGAAAGGAAATCAGGATTGTCGGGTTGCCCACAGGCCACAGGGGCCAGTTTTGGGCTTTGACGTAGGGAAGACGCACAAGGGAAAAACGTTCAGAGACAAGACAGCCGGGGCAACTGCAAACCCTTTGGCGAGGCGTCACGCAGATCGTCTGGCGGCCGGCCGTCCATCCCGGTCCATCATGCGGCGGCGACGTGGGTAGGCCTCTGCAGGCGCATGCAGGCCGGCGTGGCTGAGCGAGCAGAGCCCGCAGACGGTGGGGCGAGAGGAGGGAGGGGGGGGGGGGGGGGGGGATATGGGGGCGAAGGGGAGGGACAGGCATGGTCCAGAAGAGGATGGACGTGTAGGGCCCAGAAAATTAATTCTTCGAATGTGGCAATGACCGTCGCCGTACGACACAACGCCAAGGACAGTCACCATTGTCAGTCATCAGCCTGCCAGTGTCACCTGGCCACACACCTGGCTTGCCAAGGCGCGTACGCGCGTGTCACCTTGTGGGGTGGCACTGACGCTTGGACTCTGTTGCCTTGTGGCCTTGTGGCTTTGCTGGGTACCTCTGAGCGGTTTCGGATCCAGGCAGAGGGGGGGCAAGGTGATGGTGTGACGATGCTAGGGAGACTTAACCGGTGTTGCAAGCTGTGTCTCGAGACGGTTCTTGCACCAGGCAATCAGGCGAGAGCTGGCGGCCGACGTTGTTGCTCAGTACCGTTACATGCCCCGCTGCGGGTGATGGGTGAGTCTGCGATGATGCGAGCAAAAGGTTTATTTGATGGACCCCAGGGGCGGACATCTGAGCGGCAGGCACGGGTGCGATGTGCGACACGAGGTGACACCCACAGCGCGTCTGGAGCGAGTTTGCACAGCTGCGCAAGCCGCAGACAGAGACTGTCCGAACAAGCCAGCGCGCACAGTACAGAAGGGGCTGCAGCGCTGCAGGCCTCACACGGCCACAAAGAGTTTCGGCCTCCCATCCTCCCTCCCGAGGCTGGGCGTTTGGCAGGCGTCCCAGAGGCGTTTGCAGGAATTGCAGGCGGTGTGGGTGTCTTGTCGTGACCTGAAGGGTCCGATGGGAGCAAGTGCGGCGATTCCAGAGCAAGAAGGTGGGTCTCTCTCTCGGACACAAAACGGCCCAGCACAGTGTCCGCACACATATCCCTGGCTGGCACGGTTCCTTGTGGCCTCGAGGCCTCGAGGCCTCGAGCAAAGCTTTCCTGTTCCTCAGTGGACAGGGTGTGTGTCTGCTTCTTCCTCGGTAGCTGCAGTGTGCACCTCCTGTGCACCAGCCGAGCAGAGTAGAGTTTGAGCAGAGCCGTGTGGTGCCTACGTGACCGACGATGGCATGTTCTCCTCCGGCCCGTACGCCGCCGTTCTTTACCAGACATTTGGGCGTGTTCCTTGTTGTGCGGGGGGGGGGGGGGCAGTCGGCTGCTGCGTGGCTGTTTCTTCTCGGAATTCTCGGTTGTGGAGAGCATGTGCCTTGCTGGACCTTCTCCTGAGGGCCAGAGGGTGTGGGTGAGTGACAGGCATGACAGGTCACCCCTCTGTACCTCTGTGGACCTCTGGAATGGGCGCGTCAAAAAGGTTGCACAAGGGGACGAGGAGGTTTTGCAGAACCGGCAAACGACGACTTTCACAGATCGCACAGACAGCCCAGACAGCCCAGACACGGCACCAGGTCAGCCAGGTCTCGTTGCTCCCCTTTGCTCGTCCCTCTGTCCATCGCTCTCTCCCATCTCTCTGCTCTGTCCGTCGCCAAAACGAACACCCCGTCGTCTCAGGTGCATCCCCAGCTGCCCTCGCTGCCCTCGCCGCCGCCACCCGCAGCAAAGCCCTGCTCCTGCGCGCTCTCGCTCCTCGCCTATAGCCTACTCACTGTGGTCGTTGGCACACGCTCTGGCTGCTGGCTGCCTCAGTCGCCGGGACATCAATCCGACAACCAGACAGGCGCACCGACATCCTTTCGCTCGTCGGCATTCTCCCATTCATTCTCCCCCCCTTCCTCGATAGACCTTCTTCTTCTTCTCAATAGACCATTCTCCCCCAACCTCATCGTCGCTGTCCAACACACAACAACCACTTCGGCAGTACCTTTCTGCGCGAGTCCCTTCGCCTGGCGCCGCCGCCCACTTCTCCCTTCCTCCACACACGCCTGAGCTAGCAGAGACACCGAGCGCAGACAACTCTTTGCCTCTCTCTGTTGGCCGTCACCCTTCACACCAGGCAGACCGCAACACCAGCTTGCACCCAACTGCGCCTCCTCGTTCAGCCCGCTACACCTTCAACTGCGCGTGTAGCAGTGCCGGAAGCGCCCCGCCGCTACCGTCATCTTTGTCATTGGAAAACCTAGCGCAAGCCCGCGGTACGTCTCGGGAAGGCCAAGTTCCCCCCTCCCCCGTCGATGCTCTGTTCCCCCTCCCACACCCTAATCTTGGGCCCTGCCTTCCCGTGTCCTCGTCCGGATCACTGGGTCAGGTAGTATATCCCACCGCATCCTCATGCATGGGGTGTCCCCCGCTCCCCCCAATCGTTCTTCATTTATCTCTCCCTTCACCACTCCATTCCATCTCACTTCAACACCCTCGCTCCCCATGACCGTGGCCGTGCGCAACAACGACTGACCACCGTCCTAGCGCCCGTCACACCCCTTCCGACCCGCGGCACTTTGGCCATACGATGCCCTCGAGTGTTCGATCGAATCTCCGTGCGCGTCGTCTAGAAGCTGCTGCAAAGGCAGCTGCTCAGCAATCGTTTGGTCTTGAAGACGAGCTGTCGTTTGGCTCTGACGAAGACCTTATGGAAACGATTGGTGAGATTGAACTGCCCGATACGACTACCCCCGAACTCTCGCCAGCCCTGTCCGGCGATAACGTTCGCGTAATGCAGTCGGGTGCCGTCCAAGGAGGAACCAGCGTGCGCGTCAAGACCAAGAAGTCGTCGTTGACGTCGTCGTCGTCGTCGTCGTCCAAGAACAAGGAGATCCGTGTCCGCTACAAAGACAGCAAGGACAGCAGCAGCAGCTCGTCGCTCGCGTCATCTACACACCTCCTTCCTCCACTTCCCCCAGTCCCCTCGGGCTCGACACTGGACCTCCCCACAGACATGTTTGGTGACCGCAGCTCCCCAAGCTCCAGCCATAAGCGTGGGTCTCTCATGGGTGCCTTCAAGGTCAAGGGTCTGCGCAAATGGCGCGACGACCAGAGCTCGCGTACCAGCTTCGTCACGGACACGGCAAGCCAGGCCAGCACCCTCAGCCTGGCCAAGATTACTTCCAACTGTGAGTCTTCGCTTTAGCAGTGTTCCTTTCTGCCCAGCAACCCTCCCGCTGACTCTTGTGTGTAGCATCTCGTCCTTCGTTTTCATCTTCGGTCGTGTACCCCACCTCGGCAGCCGCGTCTCCGTCGTCCAATGTCCCCCACCTCGGACCTCTGTCCCTCCCTTCCCTCGACTCGCAGTCTGACGGTGGTGCGTCTCTGCGCAAGCAGTCGCGCTCCGACTCGTTCGATGTCAAACCCGTTGCCATTATCAACGGCGCCTTGCATTCGTCGCCGACACCATCTTCGGTCGCGACGTTCATCAGCCCGAAGCCGTCCCAGTCCCACTGGGCTTCCAACGGCATCGCTGCTGCTATCCTGCCCGGCTTCCCCGCAACAGTGGGCAGCCTAGAGCCCATTACTGTTTTCTCGGCCTCTGCGGCCAAGCGCCCTCCGTCTTCGATTCTCTCGAGCGGAGGTGAACGCGGCCCCAACGGCTTCCGTGCTCCCTCCACCTCGTCCCGCTGGACCCCTTGCACCCTTGTGTTCACCCAGTTCAAGATCTCACTCGCGCCCGAGGAGGCAGCTCAGCACGGCGGCGACAACGAGCGTACTGTTGCCCACATCCACGTGTTCAGCACCAAGCAGCAGCAGCTCGTCAACGGCTCGATGGGTATCCGCCGGTCAAAGTCCAGCGCGGGCATCAACCCTGACCAGGTTGCACCCCGTGTCGAGGTCGAGCGCCGCACGCTCTCACACGAGAGCTCGGCCACGGTCTGCGAAGACTGCACCGACGTCGACGGCCGCTCGGTTGTGCTCCGTATCCTGTTTGGCCACGAGGACCGCACGAAGGCTGGGAACGAGTGGCTCCTCGAGATGAAGGACGAGTCGCAGCTCTACGAGTGGATCCGTCAGATCAAGAAGACGGCCATCATGATCAAGTGAGTTCAAGTTCATCAAGCAGTCTCTGCTATTCTCGGCCTTGGGAGTTGCGTGGGCAGTGACATGTCGGCGGCCAACATGGGCTGCCGAACAAATTGTGCCTGGGCGTGAACCTAGCTTGCACCGTCTCACATCACAACAATTGGGGTTGCGCCCACATGCTTTGAAGCAGACAGGCGATGGCGTTTGCCATTACCCATCGGGCCGAGCATGACTCCCCTCGTTACCCACTCACTCTACATGGTGAAGTAATATATGACTAACAACTCCACAGCGCCGAAGAGTTGGGTTATGGCCACGCTGTCCGCTCAGCGTACGAAAACTCGAACGTATCGGCCGACGAGCTGGCTCACAAGCTCAGTGTTCACGCGCGTGCCGTGGCGGAGGCGCGCGACAGGCAAGGCCCCGCCGCCGCTTTGACGGCGCGGACCAGCGGACCTGCATCAGCAATTTCTCAGTCCGACGAGCGCCGTGCCTCTCTTGATCTCGCTCAGGGCGTGGCTCTCAACCGTTCACATTCTGCAGATGACGCCAACACTAGAAATGGCGCCCCAGCAATTCCTCGAGCACACCCTTTCGAGACGTCCTCCAACCGCGGCCAAAACGGCACCGCTGTTCGTACTGGCTACACCAACGGCAACGGTCAATCGCTCTACAGCGGTGACCTGTCCACCTCTCCAGGCTTGAACCTCAACGGTCTCACTCTCGAGTCGGGCTTCTCCTTCCCGGCTCCCCCGTCTGCTCTCCCTCCCCCGCGGCGTCCTCCCCCTGTTCCCCGGGCCGAGCCCGCGTCCAACACGACCACCCCCATGTCGTCGGCATCCCCCACAGTCCCCAACGTGGCCAGCCTCGACTCGCCTTCGGTGTCGTCCGTGTCGACCATGGGCAAGCGCTCACCTTCGTTGAGGCCAGCCCCTGCCGCTCCCTCGCACGCTGCTGTCCCCAGCGGCAACGCCAACAGCGGCGATGCGGATGATGAGGATGACGACGAGGAGGAGGAGGAGCACCTTATTGTTCGCCCACCTACCCCTCCCCGCGGTGCCAGCAAGGACGACACGTCCCGTAACCACCCTCCCGTCACCCAGGCTGTCAACCTCCTTGGCTCTCGCGCAGTTGCCTCCAGTATCACCAGCACCAACACGTCGAGCACTTCCGGCACCTCGCGTCTGCGCCGTCTCCGCGGTAAGCCGCAGGTTATCGACATTATGAGCGAGTTTTCCGCCATTGAGGCAGAGAACATGCCCCCCGACGAGGACGAGGAGCCCATCCGCGAGGACCGCGAGCGCCGTATCCGCTTTGCCGGCGACGAGTAATCATCATTTATCAGTCTCTCTCCCATTTACACCCACGGACCTACTTTCTTTCTCTCTCTTTCTCTTTCTCTTTCTCTCTCTCTCTATCCATCTCTCCCACGCACATAGACTCTACCGACCCCCGCCCTCTGGTTCCGCCGGCGTGCTCCCATGACCCACACTCCCTCCTGCAACGACTGGCATTGGCATGTCCACATTGTCGCACACGATTAACGATCTTCCGAACTCCCAACCAGTTTATACCTCAGTCTGGCATCCACAGTGCTCTTGTAACACAATGCATCTGTGATTTTGTACCCCAACCGTGGCAGAAGCCAGCAGCAGGAATTGGCAGTGACGAGCTGGACACCGTGCGGCCCCGCGAGACACATCAGTGGGCATTTGTAGATGGCAGTGGTGGCTTTTTGTCAAGCGGTGTCGTCGTCAGCTTCATTCGCGATAGGCAGGCAGACAAGTAGACATGCAGCACCAAAAACGTCGACATTTTGATGACCAGGACATGCCACACCCAGGTCTCACAGATCACAGACTCCGCATCCTCCTACATAAGCGAGCGGGATCAAAAACCAGCAACCACAACATTACGTAATACATATTTTCAACGCCTCCACCCCTGCTTTGAAGATTTCGACGGGCGGGCCACTGTTGTGTGACCTGCAGAGAGCCATCGTCCTTGGTTCCTCCCTTACACCAACACCCCACCCCACCCACCACCCACCATGCCCAAGGTCAGCAAGCAGTTTAAAAAGTTTGCCTCGTCGGGCAAGCTCACGGACACGATCAAGAAGCGCAGGCACCACCAGCAGGCCAAGTCCAAGTTTGAAAACCAAAAGGAGCAGCGCAAGCACCAGCGCGGTGCGGCGCGCCCGGAGCACGAGGTCTCGGACGACGATGAGGAGGAGGACGAGGAGGCCGCCATGGAGCGTGCCAAGCTCAAGACGATGGGCGGCAAGACGGGCGGCGTGGCGCGTACGGTCGACGAGCTGTTTGGCGCCGGTGGCCTGGACGTGCCTATCGACGCTGGCAGTGACCTCGAGGACCTGAGCGAGGACGAGGACGACGAGGACGAGGATGACGAGGACCTTGAGGGCGGCGACGAGGACGATGACATGGATGAGGCGGCTATGGAGCGCGCAATGGCCGAGCTCGAGAAGAAGGACCCGGAATTCTTCAAGCACCTCAAGGCCGAGGACCCCGAGCTCCTTCGTTTCAGCAAGGGCAAGGGCCGCGCCGACGCCATGGACGAGGACGACGACGAGGATGTCGACGAGGAGGACGATGACGAGGACGAGGAGATGGACGAGGACGTCGAGGTGGCCGAGGTCAAGAAGATTGTTGTCACCACCAAGATGCTCCGCGGGTGGCGTATGGCCATGCTCAAGGTAAGCTGGATCGCTGCTGTGTCTGTTGGGGGGCCAAGCTGACGGATTCGCAGCAGCACTCGTTCCGTTCGCTGCGCAAGACTCTTATTGCGTTCCGTGCGGCGGCCCACATGAACGAGGACGACGGCGAGCAGGGTGCTGGTCTCGACACCAAGTACACCATTCCTTCCGCCGCCGTGTTCAACCAGCTTGTGGTCACTGCTCTCAAGTTTACCCCTGTCGTCCTCGCGGCCCACGTCCCTTACAAGACTCTGCCCAACGGCAGGACAAGGCTTCAGCCCGCCAAGAAGAGCGCTCCTGCCAACCTTGACCGCACCATCCTGAGCCACTTTACGACTCTGATCCACCTCATCAAGTCGCTCCCCACTACCCCCTCGGCCCTTGCTGGCGAGGACGACTCCGAGGCCGGCTCGCTCTTGGTTACCGCCGTGTCTGAGAGTGCCAAGCTCCTGCCATGGGTTCTCAGTGCCCGCAAGCACGTTCGCGCATACCTCAAGACCCTCCTCGACCTGTGGTCTAGCGCCTCGGACTCTGTGCGTATCGCCGCCTTCCTCGCTATCCGCAAGATGTTCGTTGCCGGTGACGACGCCATCAAGGACCTCTGCTTGAGCAACATGTACCGCGCCCTCCTCCCTCCCATGCGCCTCACCTCGGTCCACACCCTTCCCTCGCTCAACCTTATGAAGAACACTGCATGCGAGCTGTACCAGCTCGAGCCCCAGCTCAGCTACCAGCACGCCTTCAGCTTCATCCGTATGCTCGCTGTCCACCTGCGTACCGTCGTCCGCTCGTCGACCTCGGGTAAAGGTGGTGAGGACGGCCAGGCCTTCCGCGCCGTCTACAACTGGGCCTACGTCCACTCGATCGACTTCTGGTCGCAGGTCCTCGCCGGTGCCGCCAGTGTCGAGGCCCAGGCCGCTCGCGGTGGTCTCGAGAGCCCCCTCAAGCCTCTCATCTACCCCCTGACCCAGATCGCCCTCGGTGTTGTGCGCCTCCTCCCTTCGTCGCGCTACTTCCCTCTCCGCTTCCACATTATCGCGAGCCTCATCCGCCTCACCTCCCTCACCGGCACCTACATTCCCCTCTCGCCCTTCCTCCTCGAGATCCTCGACTCGCCAGAGTTCCGTCGCTCCAACCCCAAGAAGGCGACCCTCAAGCCCCTCGACCTCGCGTACGTCATCCGCGCCCCGGCGTCCTACCCCAAGACTCGCGTCTACCAGGAGGTTCTCGGCGACGAGCTCGTCTTCCTCCTCGGCGAGTACCACGCTCAGCTCTCGACCAACATTGCCTTCCCCGAGCTCGCCCTGCCCGTCATCACCTCGATCAAGCGCCACATCAAGCGCGGTACCGCCGGCTCGCCCAAGGTCGCCAACCAGTTCAAGGTGCTTGTCGACAAGCTCGACGCCTCGCGCGTGTGGGTCGAGACCAAGCGCCGCAACGTGTCGTTTGCGCCCCGCGACCGCTCCGAGGTCGCCCGCTTCCTCGAGGGCACCAAGCCCGAGGCCACCCCGCTCGGCGGCTGGATGCGTATCCAGCGCAAGGTCCGTGACCAGCGTCGCCGCGAGGTCGAGAAGGCGCTCCGTGAGGTGCGCGAGCAGTCGGACGACGACGAGTAAGCAGGCGCGCGGCGTGTCCTGATCTACCTACGGACAAAGCAATCAAAACAGCCCGTCTCCATTCGGGGAGAGCACAGCCCACAGCAGCTCGGCACGGCCGTCCGAGTTCGCTGCATGTAGACTATTTATGCACTGGTTCCCTATAGCCTTACCCCCGTGGTCCCCTGGTGTTGTTGTCGTCTGCCTCTGGCCTCTGACTCTCCCACCTGACCCCCAGATCTGGGACTGCCCCTCGGGTTCTCGGCACCGCCAACATGAGCTGAGCAGTAAACAGGGCGGAATCGACGCAAGTACATACGTCAACGACGCCACACTCATGAACGTCCCCGAGTTGGCGTTACGGGTTGGGCGTGCGGCGCCTCCTCGCGTCCCGCGACTCTCTGTGAATGCATGCCACAGCCATGAGATCATGAGATGTGTGAATGTACGGACTTTTCTACTAGTCTTCCTCTGATCCTCTGACTGGACGAAAAAAAGAGTCGCGTCCCAACTCGGCCTCACGCTCACGTTCACCCTCACCTCACACCAACTCTATCCACTGGAACGCGTCCCTGGCCACCATGTCTGATGGGACACAGCAGCACGCTGTAATGGCGGGCAGCGTGACGCCGTCGTTGGTCCCGCGGATCAGTCCATGTTCGTTGGTTGGCACCGAAGGCACAGTGCAGTGTGCCCGTCACTGGATCACTGGATCACTGGATCACTGGGCGAGGCATGTGGGTGGAGAGGGTACGACGCTGGGTGTACAATTGTGTGGGTGAGTCTTGGCCGCTACGTAACGATCGGTGAGCGGAACTCAAGAGCCCAAGAGCCAAGTCGACCACGGCCGTGTCGATTGTGGCCATGTTGACGAGATGGCGAGTCTGGAGGGACGGTTAGGTGAACTATGTTTGCTTGCCGGACCGCGATCCTGGGAGGCCGCTCCTGGTCCATATGCCTCCCGGCCTCCCGGCCGTCATGTTCGGCTGCTTTCGGCTGCTCGGCAGATCGGGGTCGGGGGTACGCCAGAAAGCAATCTTATGCATGTTGTACGGGGAAGGACACGCACAGCCGAGAGCGCGAATGTCCATCTTATGGGACTCTATGGGACGACTGTCGAGTACGCAGCGGAGGGAAGGGTTACAGACATATTGGGTTTGTGGGACCGTCAGATGGGATGGCGTGTGACGACGCTGTGCGCGTGTACCGTTGGATTTGCGGATACAGATGCAAAAAGGACGGCGGCGACGGGGGCAGCGAACAGTTGTCGTACACGACTCGATTGCCCTACGTACCGCCGTGCGCACAACGCTCCGCACGGCATGGGACGTCATCGGCCTTTTTGCTTAGGGAGACAGACGCGAGACGGCCCACTCGCCTCCGGGACCGGCGGCCTCGGGGCGCGAGAAGCGGAAACGGTCATGCAGACGGGACGGCTGGCCAGCCCAGAACTCGACCTCGCTGGGGTTTGTCAGCTGCTGCTCAATAATCTATATGCTGAGCTTACAATGGGACAATGCGGAATCCGCCCCAGTGGTCGGGGCAGGGAACGTCCTTGCCCTCAAAGCGAGCCTCGGCAGCGGCAACGTGCTCTGGAAGGGCGTCCTCGTCGATATCGCTCGACTGGGTGGAGGCCCAGGCGCCGAGCTGCGACCCACGAGGCCTGGTAGCAAAGTAGGCCTCGCTCTCGGCGCGGGACACCTTTTCGGCGCGGCCGACGACGCGGATCTGCCTGCTGCTCTCGCGCCAGTAGAACGCGAGGGCGGCATAGGGGTTGGCAATGAGCTCCAGGCCCTTGCGCGAGTTGTAGTTTGTAAAGAACACAAAGCCCTGGCTGTCGACTTCCTTGAGCAGAACGACGCGAGCGGAAGGAATGCCAGAGGCGGTCGCGGTCGAGAGGGCCATGGCCTCTGGCTCGCGGACCTTTGGCAGGCCCGATTCCGGGGATGGGTTGAGGGCCTGTGCCAGCCACGAGCGGAAGAGAGGCAAGGGATCGGTGGGGAGGTCGGTGCTCAGGAGGCGCGATGCCTTGTACTGGTTGTGGGCAGTGAGCTTGACGCCCGAGGCAGTGGAGACGGTGGCCGTCGGGTCCATGACAGTGGTAGGACGCTGTGCCGTAACGGGGTCGGATGGGGTGGGGCCTGCGGTGGTAGCCATGTGGGCACGAGTAATGAAGCCGGGTGTGCTGCGGGTGGTGGTGGTGGTGGTTGGGTGTGCTGGAAGATGACGAGTGGGTAGGCGGCAGCGGCAGCGGCAGAGGGATGAGAGCATGTGGGATGAAAGGAAAAGAGAGACAAGAGATCGAGCACGACGCCGCCCAGGATAAATCGCGGGCGGCCAGCGGCCAGCGGCGGGCTGGACGACGACTCGAACGGACATGGCCGGAGCTTGTCTCTCGGGTGCGCCAGGTACTCGGCCCCTCGGAGTGAACGATGGCTGCCGATGGAGATGGCGTCCGCTTGTTTATTGTCCTCTTGTCCTCTTGTCCTCTGGTATCTTTTCCTTTTTCCTGCCTCGTTGTCATCTCGAGGCTGCCCTCACCCTTCATCTGACCCTCTGGGCCTCTTGCACTACTGTGGTCAAACGCGCTCTCTGCATTAATGCAGGGCCGCGCAGGTCCCGAGACAGGCGTGTTCTCGTCATTACAAGTCTGTCCCACGGTCCATCTTGTCCACTCGCGACCCCATCACACGGCGGACGCCTCACCCGAGCGCACCGACGCCAGCGACGCCGCGCCGACGGCTCACATGCACAACCCATGCTGCATGTCTGATTACCCGCGCCTCGACGTCCTGTCCGACGTGCTCGGCACCTTCTGCCGCCACTGCGGTAGCTCATCCCGAATTACCTTGGCCCTGGCAGGCAGCTTCGGGGGTTGCGCAACATCCTGCCATAGACAGGGTGTGGGACGGGCGATGGGAACCAACAACACCACGCTGGGATGGAGAGAGTAATCGCGGTGGTGGCTAGAGAGCTAGTGCAGCGCTATGCTGGAGACACACCCTGCGTATGTACCTTCATCGGCTGGCTCCCATGCACGCCCCAGTGGCCAGTGGCCAGTGACATCCCTCTGTTCCCGCCAGACGTACAGACAGAAAGACAGAGAAGACGGTCAACCCGATCCGAGGTCATGCCAGGGGTATCTACTTCATCCAAACAATCCGCCCAGCACCGTCTTCTTTTCTCCTTTGCCTCATTCTGATACTCTGTCGCCAGCCATTCACATCACCATTCTGCCCTCCATCCGCTACACGGCCGCGTCCCCCCAAGCATGCGGCGTCTATGGTGTGCCCTCGTAGGCTGCCAACAACAAGTCGCCCGCGGCGGGGTCACGCCAGATGGCCAGCAGCTGCCAGACTGGCTGTCCTGGTCTGACGTGAGTCGTGGACGGCTGATGAGATGGTGGCCGGCACGGCTCCTGCTGTCGCCACCGCCTGCCGTCACAGAATGTTGGGCGGCCAGCCACGCTAACATGCACAGTACACGACGACCATTGATGGACGACGAGTCACCACGGGCAGCATTGTCCAGGTACCACAGACATGTGAGTGTCGTCCCTTTGTTGACGACTGTGCTGGGCAGGGAAAAAAATCAACCGCGTCCCCCATCCAACAGTCGACACGCCCAGTGTACATAGCTTGTATCTGACACGCAATCAGACTATGGCCCAAGCATCCCGCTCAACAGCGACTGGACATTTGGAGGATCATCGTCGCCTACCGCATCGACGTCAAGTAGCGGATCGTCCTCGGCTCCCACATCAACAGGCTCAGCATCAGGAACAACCGAGACCGCCTCTGGCTCGCAGCCCTTGCCATCGTCTGGCTTGTCGTCGACCCAGTCATCAGTTGCGTCCTCCTCCCCCAGCGCAACTCTATCGTCGAGCGAATCTCCAACCACATCAACTACTACATCATCCACAGTGTCTACAATCCCAACATCCCTCACGTCCTCCCTGACAACCGGCTCCGCGGCCCTCACATCCTCATCCCTACCAACCTCTCAGCCCACATCCTCAACCCTGCCTTCCTCCCTAACCTCCCGAACGACAACACCCCCTTCCTCCTCTTTCACCTCCTCCTCCTCCTCCTCATTACATGCGTCCACAACAACTCAACCTTCTGCATCGACATCGACAGCGGTCACCGGCATCGTCCCCCATTCCCACAACAACGTCAAGACCATCGTTCCCGCAGTCATCCTTCCCGTCGTCGCAGTCATCGCCCTCATCCTGCTACTGCTGTGGTGCTTGAAACACCGACGACAAAACTATCGCGAGGAACGAAGTTTCAAGAATGCACGGTGGGCTGCAGTGGCCACTGGAGAACACTCTGAGAAGCCGCTGGGCGGGGGTGGTGCCGGAGGTCCCGCCGCCGTAGCGGGGGCCGCAGGAGCTGCTGCTGCTGCTGCGGCTGCTGCTGCGGGTACTGAGAAGAACCCGTTCATCGGCGAGGGAGAAGAGACCGGCTCGGCTGGCCACGGTGACGAGCAGTCGTCTTTGCTTCACGAGCACGAGCGCGATCCCGGGTTCGTCACTGCTGGCATGGCACCAACAGGCGGCGCCATTGCTGGTGTCGGGTTGTTGCGAAGCCTCGGCATCGGCCGACGACCCAGTTACGGGTCGAGCCGCACATCGTCGTCCTCGACCCGCAACATTAGCGGTAACACGATGGAGAAGGTCATTGGTCTCGTGGGGCTCTCCCCGGCGATACCCTCGGGATCGACACAGTCTCAGGACCGTTCAGCAAGTGGCGGTACAACAGGACAGACCGGCTCCACCAGCGGCACCACTACCGATGCCAAGCGTTCGTCCGGAGGGACAAGTACTGGCGCCTATGTTCCCATAGGCGACGATGACCTGTTCTACGCCGTCCCTAGACCATTCACCTCATCGCCAGGGACGTCGTCACCCAACGGCAGCGAGGCCTACTTTACAGCGGACAGCCAGGGCAATTCGGGCAATTCAGGCAGCACTGTGCATGTCCGAGGGGAACACGGTTCGCTAGGCAGCAACTCTGGTTCCTCGAGCGAAGGATCGCGACGCTCTGGACGGAGTAAGGCCAGCAGTGGACGTGGTAGCGGCCGTGGCGTCACTGGTCGTGTCCATTCGACCATTCCCGAAGAGGCCGCCGTCGTGGGTGGTATGGCCGCAGTGGCAGCCGCAGGGGCAGCCTTCTATGCTGCCCGCCGCCACCACAGCGACCAGGATGTGTACGACCTGAGACAGGACACTGCCTCGTCGAGTAGCCCATCGCAGTATGACTCGGCTGGCTCGGGCTCCGCTACTGATCGCTCTGGTGGCTCTGGTGGTCCTAACCGCCCGTCCATGGACGTCACCGAGTTTGGCCAGACTCGCCCTCGTCGACGTGACCGCCGCTTCCCGCCCACGACCGAGGTGTTTGTCACCCAAGGTAGTGGTGGCAGAGGCGGAACGTACGCGCAGTCCAACTTGAGTGCCGGCACCTTTGGCACATTAGACGATGAGAGCCGACCAAGTGTCGAATTCCACAGCGTCCCCCAAGGCCCACGACCGCCGCTCGCTGCCCCGGTCGCTGGCACTGGGCCCGACAACACGTCTACGTTAGGCTCCATTGTCAGCGGATACTCTGGCGGCTCTGGTTCAGTGAATGACCGCCCTTCACTCGAACGACCATCGCTGGAACTGGCATTGTTGGGCCATTCACGCACAAACTCAGGGGACCGTCCTTTCCTCGCCTTCGTTCACAAACGCTCAATGTCCGGCTCCGACAGGCCACTTCCACCTGTGCCGCCGACAGCGTACAGCCCCTCCAAGATGGCTGCCAGGAGTGAACCACATCTTCTCCGCACCTCGATGGGCGGCGTCAGGCGCGAGGGCCCCGGACCACTTCCACGCCGACCCTTACCTTCGGCCATTGTTGGTGGTGACATGATGCTGTCACCCTTTGGCCCCGGACGTGACGGGACGACACCACTCTCGAGTGCCCAGAAGCAGCAAGAGATTGCTGCCCAGCAGATGGCAGCTAGGCGAGAAGCTAAAGCTCTCCAGCGCACCTCTCTGTCGCCAGGAGCTGGAGCCTCGCGCTCTGTTGGTGACCTGAGCACCTCCCATCCGTCCGAAACGGCATCCAGCTTTGACGTTTCGTCGCGCAGAGGCTCAGCACCTCGGCTGACCGTTTACGACGAGTTTGGCATGAACGTCACCAGACCTGAAAGTAGCAGGTCGGTTCCGACACTGTTTGGTCCACACGATCCCGGATACGGTACCACCGGCAGTGGTAATACGTCTGGTTCGAGCCAGTTGGGCTCGGTATCTGAAGTGGCGGACGACAACCTCCTGGGTACGGTTATTCATGGAGCCCGGTTTACCCCACACGAGAGTCATTCTCCTACGAGGTCCCGCTCGAGGTCTCTCGGTCGAGCTATACCGGGCACGCCACCGACGCCTCGCTCTCCGCTGTACGGCGTCGTTGCCGCAAGAGGGAGTGACAGCAGCGATGACCTGGTGCAGAGCTTCCCCGATCCACCAACCAGTGAAGGAGAGCACTCGCCGGCGTGGCAACAGTCGCCAGCAGTGACGGTTATGAACCCCGACGAGGACGAGCAGAGGGGGAGGGGAGGTGCAATCCGCGATTTGTTTAGAGGATGGAGCAGACAGTAGACAAGACAGTTAGAGACAAGGAGCCTTCGGCAGTTCCCTTTGGAGAGACAAACAGTCTATATAGTTTACCTGTATCACCACTACATATTTCCACTACATATTTGTTCACTGGACGCTGCGTCGTCCAGCAGTGCATGTTAAACACCCATTTTGTGTAGCTCAGTTGATCAGTTGCTCTCCGCGGACCAACTATGATAACTTCGTCTAGGGGCAAGGAACCATTTGCCCCCTCGGTCCCCGTGACCTTGTGTGCCACCAGATCTCAGTTTGCGACTCACCCCATGATGCTAGTCGCAGCAACATGTCCGTCGGGGGCCCGACGGCCCAACAGAAATGCCAAAGATTCAACACGGATGACGCACAGTCACCGGCGATCATCGTTTACCGAGTTGGTTTGGCTCCGACCGACGAACCGACCTGCCGCTGGGATGCCGACCTTGCCGAGCGTGCGGATCAAATATCAACGACGGAGTAGACCGATGGAGCACATGCTTTCCGTGCCGTCCGCACAGAACCCGACACTCGGCTCATCCGACTTTGGTAGCGGTCCACTTTCTCCCTCCTACTCTGTCTGTAATCATACATCAGGTATAGCATGGGTGGCGGGAGACCATGTTCTCCAGAGAAGCATTACGACATGTCGTCGCCACCACCAGCAACAATACGAAACGATGACCTCGAGACCGGTGACTTGAAGCTCGAGGAGACTGGCCATGGACCTCAACTTCCAGAACCGCAGGCCGACTCCAAGTCGGAGGACGCTGTGACCACTGCCACCGAGCCAGTGGAACCATACACTATCTTTACAGACCGCCAGAGGTGGCTCATTGCCATCGTGGCCGCTATTGGGGCTACATGCTCGTAAGTGAGCCGCTGAAGGTAATGAACTGACTTCCTCCGCAGACCGATCTCATCCAACATGTGAGTTAGATCATTCGTGTACATATGTACAGCAACTAACATCTACAGATACGTCCCCGCCATCCCCACGCTCGCAGATGCGTTCCATGTCTCTGAGGAGAAGATCAACTTGACAGTGACAGTGTACCTGTGCGTGCTCAGCATCCGGCCGCAGCACTGACGCTTGCCAGTATCTTCCAAGCAATCACCCCAGCGTTCTGGGGTGCCGCAGCGGACGCCTACGGCCGGAGACCAGTTTTCATCGCCACCGTCCTCATGTTCACACTAGCCTGCATTGGGACAGCACTGTGTCCGACCTCGGACTACTGGTTGCTGGTCCTGATGCGAATCCTCCAGGCATCGGGCGCCAGCGCGACCATTGCCGTTGGCGCTGGAGTCATTGCCGACATGGCTCTCCCGCATGAGAGGGGCAAGTTTCTCGCCGTGTTTAATGTCACGTCAACGTTTGGGCCCAGCATGGGGCCGCTGCTTGGTGGTGTGTTTGCCTACACGCTCGGATGGAGGTGAGCTGAGCCTCGCCGCTCAGAGCTCACACCATAGGT
Organism: Apiotrichum porosum; assembly: GCF_003942205.1. Taxonomy (NCBI): domain Eukaryota; kingdom Fungi; phylum Basidiomycota; class Tremellomycetes; order Trichosporonales; family Trichosporonaceae; genus Apiotrichum; species Apiotrichum porosum. The sequence continues at coordinate 977,421 of NW_021167110.1, read as the reverse complement.
CAATTTTCTGGTTTCTTACCATCATGGGCGGCGTCGTGCTTGTCCCCATGGTATTGTGAGTTGTCGAGGGTCAACCATGGGCTCACCGATGTCAGGGCGTTTCCAGAGACACTGCGATCTATCGTTGGCAACGGATCGCTGCCTCCTCCCATCCTCAACTGTACCCCGCAGGCCTGCATCCGTCGCCGACGGTCAGAGAAGGAGTATGCACAAGGAGGGCTGGGTAGCGACGCTGTTGCACCACTACCTTATAAAAGGTGAGGTCCTCATTGGGTCTTCCAGCTGACGACCAGTTTGCGCCGTTTACGTCCTTTGTGCTCCTTCTTGAGCCCGACCTCCTGCTCATGCTCATCTGGTCGTCACTGTACTACGCCTTGTACTACGCCGTCTTGTGAGTTTCTTCGTAGAAAGCCTGCTGATAGCGCAGGACAATCTTCTCCACCCTCCTGGACCAGATCTATCACTACTCTGAAATCATCATTGGCGTGTGCTACATCTCCAACGGCGCCGGTGTGGCCGTGGGCGGCATCGCGACCGGCCGACTGATGGACAAGATGTACAACAGGGAAAAGGTCCGTGTCGGCGGCGACCATCGCACGACGGACGAGTTCCGTCTTGAGTGGGTACGCCTGTCCATCCTCCCTTGGCATGCGGGTATCCTCATCGTGTCGTCTATTGGACTCGGTTGGAGTATGAAGTATCACGTCCACGTCAGCGTGCCGCTCATCTTAAACTTTATCTTTGGTATCGGCACGGGGTTCCTCGCTGTCACGACCATCTTTGCCTTGGACCTGTTCCCTGGTAAAGGAGGTGCGGTTACTGCATCAGTGAGTTGGAGATTCCACTTCTAAGCTAACTCTCCCAGTTCAACCTCACGCGATGCCTGTTCGGTGCGGTGGAAGTAGCCACTGTGCAGCTCATCAACAAGGCGATGGGTGCCGGGTGGATGTTTGTCCTCCTTTCTGGAATCTGCCTGCTGGCCACGCCACTGCCATTGCTGGTGGTGCGCTATGGACCACGGTGGCGTAAGCGACGAGCTGAGCTGGCTGCCAGGAGGGAGGCGGAAAGCATCACGTAGGTATGTAGAGTTGTAGAATGCTATATAATGCGCGGGCAGTCAGTTGGGCGCACACAATCCGCGGTCTCTTCCTCTCATTTCGACTTCCCTCCTGCGTCACCCACTTCCTTCCTTCCTTTTCCCCTCTACCTTGTGACATTGCCTTCTCATCACACCTCTTATTCCTTGCATCCACCCCTTGATCCTCGGCCTCCTCCACCACCTCAACTTCTTCTTCTTGACGCCCCAGGCGGCCCAGCACCGGCCTCGTTCATCTCTCCTCCCTCCCTCCCTCCTCCCTCACCCTTCCCTCCGTTTCACCCACCCTCACCCACCCAACACCACTTTCTTTTGCGCGTACCCATCCAACCATCTTCCCCCCACCATGCCTTCGTACATGGACACCCCGAGGGGTCGTCTCACTCGCGTCGGCGGGTGGGAGCTCGGCCAGACTCTGGGTCGTGGAGCTTACGGTTGGTGACCGCTGTGTCGAATGTCCCCCTAACAACCACAGCCCATGTCCGCCTCGCCACCCACATTGTGACGGGTCACCAAGCGGCGTGCAAGATTCTCCCCGCCCTCCACGGCCATCCTGGCATCCCCGTCGACTGGAACGCCACTCTTGACGCTATCGAGGCGCACAAAGAGATGGTCCTGCTCAAGGCGTTTGCTGGTGCCAAGCTTGCCGGCGTCGTGAGGCTCGAGGGCGTCTTGGAGGAAGGTGGATGGACGTGAGTTCGCATGCTCCCCTCCCATGAACTGACTTTGCAGCTACGTCTTCCTCACCCTCTATCCACATTCCCTCTCCTCTCTCGCCCACCCAGTGCCGGATGTAACCATTGTCCCGTTCTTCCGCAAGCTCCTCAGTGCCATGCACACCCTCCACATGTTGGACATTAGCCACGAGGACATCAAGCGCTCCAACGTTCTCCTCGACATCCGTGGCAAGGACGTCCATCCCATCCTGGTGGACTTTGGATTCAGCCACTTCTGGCCCAACAACACTCGCGGTGTTCGCAGCCTGGGGGGTACATTTGACTACTCAAGCCCTGAAAAGGTTGCAGTGAGTGTCCAGTGCGGAATGGTCTTGTAACTGACCCAACAGGATGACCGCTACGATCCTCGAGCCAACGACGTGTGGTCACTTGGTGTCCTCCTCATAAAGATGCTGGACATCCCCCACCCCTATGTTGACCGTAACGACCCCAACGAGACTACCAAGATGGCCAAGCGTCGTATCGTCGACGGCGACGCCAGGTGGCAGTGGCGCGACATTGACATGGTCCCCGGCGGCCGTGCCGAGCTCATCATGGGCATGCTTGAGCGTGACCCCCAGAAGCGCATGACTGTAAGCTTTTTGTGCTGTGATTAAAACTGACTCTCAGATCCCTCAGGTGCTCAACCACCCGTATCTTGATGACCCCGGTATCATTCCCCCGGCCACCATCCCTCCCATGCGTCTCACGTCCAAAGTTTCCCGCCCAGTCTCACAGGCTGTGATTCAAGATCTCTGCTTCCTTGCCCATATTCAAGGCAGGTTCGTCTTGTGTGAGACGTCCAAGAAGGTCGAGCAGCGCCTCTACGGTCGTGAGCCCTGCTGGGAGCAGCGTTGGGCTGTCATTCTCGATGAATGGGAGCAGCGTGCCGAAATTGACTGGGAGGACCTTCCCGTCATCCCAGAACGCAAGTCCAAGAGCCGTGAGTGTATGCGCCTTCGAAGTCAGTGCTAACGTCAGTCCCCACTCGCCTTCGTCCCATTCCCAGTCTCCGCCACATCCACCTCTCGCCAGTTGTGAGTACTCGGTGCCGTAACCTGCTCATTTCTGACGACTGCTAGCACACACCGCAGGACCAACCCGCCACTGAGGACTCTGCGATGGACGTGTCTACTACCGCCCACCAGACCCCTTCCAAGAGGGCCACTCCGGACAAGGAGATTGTCACTCCCCCTCCTCCTGCGACCCCAATTCCGACCACCAAGACCAAGTCCCGTATCAAGGCCATGAAGGGCAAGAACGAGGCCGAGGCGCCTACTCCGACCCGCACCGTCCTTGCCGTCACTCGCACTGTCAGGGCTGCCGTCGGCGGCGAGGTTAAAAAGGTCATGGGTCCCAGTGCGTTTGGTGTTCGCTCCAAGCGCCCCAACACGGTGTTCCCCAACAGGGCTGGTCAGACCAAGCCCGACTCCTCCGGCAGCTCGACTGCGGTCGACTCCTCGGTTGGCGTCTCGGGGGCTAAATCCGCCATCCCTAGCCGTGTCCCCAGGCCCAAGAAGAACTCTGCTGCTGTGTAGGTGTTGGATTCTTGTTTGCGGCGCTCACTCTCTAGTACCATTCAGAAGAAACGTCTCCCCCCTCCTGTGCGTCTGTCTCCTCCCGAAAAGAAGCTGCAGGGTAGGTTAGCAAGTCAGCACATCGCTGACCACGAGCACTCGCCCTCGGTCCCCCGGACCAGGCCCAGCCTCCCCGTCGTTCGCCCAGGTTCGTGTAACCCCCATGTCTTGCAAGCCCCTCCCAGCCACATGTGACATACAGCAAGAAGAGATACATTTCATGTCATTTTGACCTCGTAGTTTCATGTTATCGTTCTCTCGCCGAAGTACAAGGAGAGAAGAATAAAGGATGCAGGGTATTGTAATTGTTGTTCGTTTTTTTGTCGTTTTTTAGGCAGCAGGGGAAATGGACAAGATGGGCACCGGTACCACGTCGTCGTGCGTCCTTCCCTTTGTCGTTGCGTCGTGGAACTCAAACGACGGCTGTTCGTACGAGTGCTGCAGTGTAAACTGGAACGACGGCTCATCGTCGGAATCACCATACGACGAACGTTTAGAGTGTTTGCCAATGGACCGCATCGACTTTTCGTCGTCGTCCATGAGCTTTTCGCTCAAGTCAACAGCCGAGGCAAAGTGGGCCACGCTCGCATTGTCGTGTGGGGGGTTGAACACGTCGTGGAATTCTTCCTCGACGAGGGTTTTGGTCTGCTCGGCGATAATGTGCTGTCATGTCAGCTCGGCCTAGATACGATGGGAGCTTACCAAAGCATCTGTGACTCCCCACACATGCAGCATGTCGTCGGTATCAGGCTCGTAGCCGTACACTGCCATGGTAGTAGACACGGCCGTGCGAGCGCCATGTACGAGAGAGTCGGTGTTGATACGCAGGTCACGGATGGCGTTTCGGGTAGGGTCGACGGTGGACGTGACAGAGATGTTGGCGCTGGTGGCGGAAACCACTTGAGTCGCGGGGCCGAGGAGATGGACAATCGCGCTCTTTTCGCCACCCCCAAGGTTGCGAACGGGAGCTGACGACGGGAACCTGTTGCTACGAGAGCCTCCGGCAAACACTTCAAAGACGGGTCGGCTTGCTCGACGGGCTGAAAGGGTGGCGAACGAGGGCCGGATCAGCGACGACATACCACCTGCGTTGGTGTTGCTGATACTCCGGATGCGTGCATGGGCGCCCAAGCGTGGGCTCGGTGGGTTGCTGCTGAGACGTGGTGAGGGAGTAACGCCAGCGAGACGTGGGGTGCCCGACGCGCTGGGTGTGCGAGTGTGTGACGCACTGGGTGTACGGTTGTGCGACGCACTGGGCGAGCGACTGTGGGATGGCGTCACGGGTTCAGCGATAGTGAGATGGGTCGGACTGTGGAGTGCCGGGGGCACACGGGCTGAGGGTCGGCGCACAAAGCCTGAAAGGGAACGGACAGGTGACGCGCCGAACAGTCCAGCTCGTTGTCCTCCGTGGCTGATAGAGCTAGCGATGGACGATGGACGTGAGCGCTCTCCGTCACCGCCGGCCGAGTTCATCTTGGAGAGGGTCGTCTGGATTCGGAGCCTAAAGTCGACATTGAGCGTGGTGCGATGAAGGACCAGGAGCTCAAAGAGGGACCACATCATCCAGTCGACCACGCGGGGGACAGCCGGCGCACCACCAGTCGGTTCAAAGAATCGCCCGTTGCCGTCGGTGAGGGACCCAAGCAAGGTGCTCGAAATGTACGTCCACAGCCCACGGACACCAGAAATACACTCTGGCGCGCGGACGACGATGACCTTGACGGTTTGAAGAGAAAGCACAGCGGTGGCAGCAAGAGTGTCGGCCTTCTCCTTGGTGTGTCCGCGTGGACCCTTCTTCGGCTTGAGGACGCAACGCAGCAGGCGAGGCCAGAGATTCGCGTACTCGTCGTCGCGGTTGACGTCCTGCGGCCTGTCGACCATGAGAGAGAGGGGGAGAATCACCGAGGCCAGGAGACCAGGCGTACAAACCACGTCTTCCACGACCTTGAAGGCATCACTTCCGCGCAGGAAGATGGTTGTAGCAAGCAGTTCCACCGCAGCAGTCCGGAGAGGGACAATGAACGCCATACTCTCCTCTGACGCCAGTGCCAGCATGCGAATAGCCGGGTCGACATACTCGTTCACAACGATGGCGGTCATTTCGGGGCTCAGTTGATAGTGCGAGCGGCGAATGAGTTCAGCAATCGCGTCCAGCACACCGCTGAAGTCGATCGTCGCCATGTGCTGCCTATACGCTGATGCGATGTCGCGCAGGAAATCGGTAGGGTGCCGCGACGCGAGATGCGTGCGTGCCAGAGATCCCAAGATACTTGACGCGGTTGGACCAATAGACTTCGGGTCGTCCTGTAACAGCGACATGACAATGTCGAGCATGCGGCGCGTGACATGGACACTGAGTCGTCCACCGCAGCGTGAAAATGCGTCGACCAGGAACACATATTCGCGGTTTGCACCGGTCCAGTCTGGCACACCATTCTCCTCGCCAGGAAGGAAGCGAAGCATCGCTGCGTCGTCACCAGCGCGGCCCTTGTGGACAAAGCGTCCAATGGCGTCAATCGCATCGGGAAGCAGTTCTTGGCTCTTGGGGTCCGTCATGAGAGGCACAAGGCGAGCAAACAGTCTCATGAGCTTGATGGAGCGGGCGGAGGCGGCATTGACGGCGATGACAGTCACAAATAGGCGGATAATATTCTCGCGCGGGAAGACAGTCAACTCAAGACTGAGAGTTGCAATCTTGTTGGCGCGGCGTTCCTCGGCGCGCGTTCCGAGTTCGGAGAACGTGACTTCGGCACCACCGCTGACCATGTGCACAAGCGTTTCAATCTCTTGCCTGTCATTGAGGCCGCGGATTCCGGAAGGAACACCCGACTGCGAGTTGTTGTCGACCGAGAGTGAAACGAGGAGGTCGTATGCCGCAGCTGAATCAAAGGGGTTATCGGCAATGGCCAAGCTGAGCTGGTACACAAACACGTCTTGGTGAATGCGGTAGAACGAGCGGCATGCGTACTCAATGGCGTCCTTGATACCGCGGTGGCAGTTGACGTACGTATCGTAAACGACACGCATGGTGGGCACGAAACCGATGGACGCCAGTACACGACGGAACCGTGTTGAGCAGATGGAAAGCGCCCGCATGGACAGCGCCGCAACCACAATGTCGGTCGTACCGTGGAGCGCGAGGACCGACGAGATGTTGTTTAAGAAGTGACGCAACTCGGCGCGATCGTTATAGTTCGAGTTGAGACCCGAGAAGAGGACAACGGCGAGCTCAAGCCACGCCCGAGCAAATGGCAGGTGGGTGAACGAAGCTTGGACCTGGAGGTTGAACAGCATCTTTTTAATCAAGTAGACATCGCGGGGGTTGGCGCGCAGCACGCCCGTGAGGATGACAAGCTGCGCGGTCTGGACGTCGAGAATGTCCTGCTGCCAGGGTGTGTGGAGCTTAAAACCCGAGTCGTCCTCGTGGATCGCACCTGGGAGAAGGACATACTCTGCCTTTGACTTGCGAATGTCGCGGAGAGAAAGCTCAGAGACATGCGGGATGATGCGCGAGATTGTGCTCAGCACTAGCGACCACTGGGGGTACACCGGGTCGTTTCGGACCATCATCTTCAAGAAACCGATCAAGGAGTTGATCGCCACATAGGCAAAGCTAGGCGTCGGTGCGGTTACCACTGCGTTCAAACGAGCAAGAGACGAGGGCAAGTCGAACGGAAAGTTCTCCGTCACGGGACGCGCGAACAGTGTCGGGTCCTCACGTTCGAGCATGCGGATAAGTTCGTATGACATGGAATCGGTCGCCACATCGTCCGAATCCAATAGCAATCGAGCCTGCTCGTTGATGAGAGCAGTGACGATGGGCGGGAGCACAGCACGGCGAGTCTTGTTGGTGATTGACTGCATCGAGCTGTTTGACACAGTACGGGAAAGCGTCACAGGCCGGCCCTTGGCAGCAGGGGATGGCGTGGGTGACGGACTAGGCGACGGTGCGCGGTCCCGCTGATCGGCATGCTCTGTTGACGTTGCAGGGGGGAGCAGTGTCACGGGAATGCGCTCGTAATCTGACGACTTCATTGTGTCGTCCTCGCTCCAACCAAGTTCGAGGAGACGTTGACGGAGCTCCAGAGGAAGGCCACGGCCATACTTTTGCAGCGCCGCATCCTGTGCGTCACGGGGCACAACCCATTCGGCAGAGCCGACCTCGGTGAGAATAAACTCCAGTTGTTTGCCTGCAAACTTGAACACGGCGCCGCGGCGGTCCGTGATGCTATCCTGGTTGAGAATCTGGAAGCGATAGCCGTACATCATGGCGAGCTTCAGGAGGGCCTTGCATCGTTGTGGTCCATTCAGGGCGAGGTCGGTGGTGACCAACAGGCGGAAGGATTCCGGGACCTGTTCTGCACATTTGGCCATGAGGAATGTCATGGGAGCGATGGGCTCGTCTGGCTGGCCATAGCGTTCCCAGACGATGGGCAAGAGGATGGTCCAGTCGTCAGGCGTGAGGCTGATCTGAATGGTGACAAGGAGTGACGAGAGCGAGGTAATCAACGGAATGTTGACCATATCTAGACGTGGCTTTGCCAACGTTTTGTCCAGAGTGTCATAGATGCCGCGCAGGGTACCGAGCTGCTGGATATCAACGTACTCGGAGGCCGTGGGTAGATCCACTGGGTTTCCTTTATACCACGAGACTCCGAGGCGCGTGGTTGCAGTTCTCTGTGTCCACGACGACGCGTCACGCAGGCGTTTGAGCGCCTGACACACGAGCGACCGGTAACTGACAGGCAGTGTACCTTCTTTCTCCTCAACTTCGAGCAATGAGCCCAGTCGGGACTCAAGAGTAGTGAGAAAGGTGCGTAATTCAGGCGACACATGGACAATTTTGCCCAGGGCGAGGATGAGCTCGACGAGCATGGCGTAACGTCCCAATTTGACAGTAACGACGTTTGGCGACCCTTCTTTCGCCTTTCCCTTGGCCTGGCGTGGCCCAACATCGCCCATGAGGACAATAGCAACCATTTGGGGATCCACTTGAGTCCAGTAGCGTGTCGGTCCCAAGAGCTCGGAGAGGGCCGTAATGGTCTGTAGGCCGCTTGCCAAGGACGAGGGTTGCGTGGCAGCAGCACAAGCGAAAAGCGGCTTGTAGAAGAGCTGAGGATGACGTGCCGCCAGCCAGACGAGAAAGTGCTTCACGTCCGGGTTCGCCGAAGACATCAATGTGAGACGCTTGAGCAAGAGCGGAACACATTTCTGGCCAAGGATAGCCAGGTCCGAGTCCAGGAAGTTCCGGACGGCCTCCATGACCTGGGACAAGGGATATGATCCGACGAGCTGTTGAGCCGAACGGTCCATGGCGTCCTTTGGACCAGTCTTGAGCAGGTTGAGAAGACGCATACGCTGGGCTGCGGAGCTGCTTCTCGCCATCGAGGTCGCGAACGGGTCGTGGGGGTCCACCTCGGAGCGATAGCGCTTGAGGGTCAGGTCGATGAGGACTGTCACGTACGCGCTGACAAGATTACCTTGCTCGTCGGGCAGAGGTTCACTCTCGTTGAAGATGAAGTCGACCACATCGGCGACTGAGGGAATAATGTCGGGATTCGACGTGGTCCTGATGATTGAGGAGAAAGACCCAAAGAACTGGATTGCCGAGTCTACTCGCAGCCGCAAGACGACAGGGGGAGTAGCATGCAAGATTGGCGTGGGGGCAAAGCGCTGGCGTCAGCTTCTGGGAATCCAGTGTCGTGGCTCACCTTCAAAACTTCGGCATTGTTGTTCAACAGCCAAGCAGTCACATTGGGCTCAACGTTGACTGCGCGTCCCGCTGCCATCCAGAGCAGCTCACGCTCGATACCGTACCGATTTGGCGAGTCCGATCCAATATCAGCCGCAGTGTCCTCCAAGAAACTGGGATCGACTCGCACAATTTCACCCTGGCTCACATCGCGAATGAGATCGCTCAGGAGCCCAGCTTGTTGTTCGCTGGGGTAGGGCGCGTTCTCCAAAGCGTGAAGAAGCTTGATGAGGGCGATGGTGAGTGACTCAAAATCGGTTGCGGTTGGGGGACGCGCAAAGCTCTCCGGGAGGGCAGGGTTGCGCCTCAGAACGGCAGACAGAAGGTCGAGGCCACGGTTCCGCAAAGCTTTGTCGTCAACAAGCATTGCTCGGCAGAGCCACAACCAACGGTCAAGCTCTTCCTATCCTGTCAGCACCCTCCGACATCCTGACTGAACTCACATCAGAGCTGTCGCTTGCCCAGTTTCGAACTACTGTTCCAAACACTTCCAAAGCCTGCGCGCGTTCACCATCCGTGGACGCCGAATCGGGGAGGAAGGTGACACCAAGCTCGGCTAGGATGGCGGCATGGTGTGGACAAGTGCGAGACCACACGCGCTTTGCTCGAGCATCGGGGAGATGTTTGTGGAGCTCGGTGAGAAGAGGAGCAAATGCAGAGAAAACGGGACCGGTGTCGACAGATGGAGCATGGTGGTCTCTTTGGTGGCCTCTGTCGAGATGAAGATGGTGTGCGGACCGCGCCTTGCTGGACTGCGGAGGTGCCATGTCATTGGTACCGGACACCTGAGCCATTTGCCTCAAACGACGGTTTGTTTCTTCCAACGCGCAGAAGTCGAGGCATGCTTTAACATCGCGGGCAAACCGACGACGCTCGCGGGACGCTTCCTCGCGCTCCTCGGGGGAGAGATCGACGGCAAAGCCAAACATGCCGATGGTGGACATGCGTGTGCGGTCGTATCCCATCACGTTTTCAACAGCGTTGCGGAAGCCGAATTGTTTTGCAGCCTTGGAGACGATACCGAGCTTCTTTGGAGGACCTCCACGAGCGGCAGACCCAGAGCCGGTTGCTTGGCGCTCATCGACGGGTGTGGGTTGCATGACGTGCTCGCGCACTTGCTGCCAGCGCTTCATACCCGGTGAGATGGGCGGCGGAGTCTGCGGCCGGGACGGTGGTGCCAATGTAGTGTTGACACTCAACCTCGGTCCCTTGGAGCGCGATTTGGAAGTCATCGTCGAGTTCTTGGACTCGGTGTTTCGTTCGATAGATGACTCCGAGTCCAGCATGACCTGCGGCGAGCCCACAAGCGGTCCACCGCTGAATATCATTGGTACTGCGTTTGGCACACCCGTTTCAATCACTGGTGGGTTTTGTGACTCGGGAACAGACGCCAATGTACGCGGGGTAAAAGCATCGACCCGAGCAGCGGCAATGGGCTCCTCGTGCATTGCGTCGAGGTCGCGGACCGTTGCCTCCAGGTCGCGGATCGTCTGCGAAGGAATAGCGGTCCGCCTGCGTCCCGTAGCCTCCTTGGCTTTCTCAGCCTCCTCATGGCCCATGTCGCTGAACAACTTTCCAGTAGTGAGCTGCGACATGGTCTCGGGATGATATTGGATGCCATCACCGCCGGTGCCAGGGTCCGTTGGCAGCGACGAGGCGGTGTAAGGAGGAGTACGCTCTGGGCCGACCTTGAACGAGTCCTCCTCGCCGAGTAACTGATCCAGCAGAGAATCTGACTGGTTTGCCAAGCTTGGGAGGACACCTGGTCGGGTTGCGGAGGCGTTGTCCGTTTCGTCGTCTGCACCGCGGCCAGTGACGTTTCGTGAGGGCACAGCGAGGGAGCGTGGACCGGACACACGCCTGGGGCCCTTGGGATGACTTGGCACCGCTGAGGGCGCCGAGCCTTGCTGAGACTCTGAGGCCGGCGCCATTGGGGGCAGAGTAGGTGGATGTGGAGTGAGATGGGAAGAGATGGAGTAAAGGCTGCACCTCGTACAGCTTCCTATCTGACAGAACTCTGGAATGCGCGGTCGCCAAGCGGGTCCCTCCACCTCGTGCGCTCGGGCCAGGCCTGTGCCTGGAACACTAACTGTAATCCGTTTAGAATGTTGGTCTCCCGTCTGCAAATGCACTAATGACCCAGTTCAAATCAGCTCTTCCAATAACAACACTGTTCCCCCGCCGCAGCCATTGCCGGCGTAGCAGGCTGCCGAGTAATGCATGGGCATCTAGACTGTATGTTAATGCTATCCATGCTTTCAAGTCTGGGTCGGGCACTGGACGCTGTTTGTTGACATCGAACAGTAGTGACGGCCAAGCCCGGCCCGCGGGGCAATGCCGGACCGAGCGGGCCATTATGCCGAGCGAGCGAGCGTCAGGCTCGATGGCTTCAGCACTCTCTGTTCACTGCTTGCCTCTTCGTCTCCACCCATTCCCCTCACCTGCGCGCTCTCACAGTCAGTCACACTCCTTGACAATTATACGTACAATGTCGGCCACCGAACTCCCCTTCCCAGAGCTCCCCCGCACCAACGAGGGCAAGCGTATCTGCCAGGTCATCAAGGTCAAGCCTGAGGCCCTCGACGAGTACAAGAAAGGTGAGGTCAGGCCCGACCTGATGGCGACTAGCTCTGTGTGAGACCTGCCACTGACATGCAGTCCACGCTGCGGTCTGGCCTGAGGTCCTTGGTGCCCTCCGCAAGTCCCACGTTGTCGACTACTCGATCCACTACCTGGCCGAGCTCAACCTCCTCATCGCCCACATGCGCTACATTGGCAACGACTATGAACGCGACATGGCGACCATTGGCGAGAGCGAGGCAACGCGCCGCTGGTGGAAGGTAGGTGACAGCTTCCCCCCACAAGAATCGCACCATCCACAGCGTGCTAACACTTGCCCAGATGACAGACGGCATGCAGGAGAGCATGGTTCCCGGCGCTACCGGTAGCGAGAGCGGCCCCGGATGGTGGACCAGCACCGAGGAGGTCTTCCGCATGGAGGGTTAAAAACAAGATTGATAAAACTAGACATTGGTATGGAGTAGCACAGTTCGTTTTGGGGGAAGGGTAGCAACTCGTGATGGCATCACATCTACACGCCTATAAATAATTAAACAGCCCACTCTGACACATCCTCGTCGTCGCGCACAAACGGCTTGTCGATCGCCGCCACAGTTCCTTCGCAGAGGGGGCAGACTGCCGCGATGAGCTCGTCTAACTCGGTACGCACGACCTCAAGGCGGGCCTCTTCCTCCGGATCCCGATTCTTCTTCTTCTTGCTGGCGCCGCCGCCAAGGGAGACAGCCTGGGCAAGCGCGTCCGGGATGATGAGACCACGTAGCCTGTCGCCTGCGGCCACAAGAGTGTTGCGGCCAGGGACAGCCAGCCAGTCGGGTGCTGCGATCGATTCCTGTCGCCTGGGTGTACCAGAGCCCGAGGGAGCAAAGCCAGACGAGAGGAGAGCACGGGGTCCAGAGTTGGACCCCGACATGAGCTCGTTCTGGAGGTGTAGCAGTCGGCGGAGTGATGGTGCAGGGAGGTATTCCATTGCCTGTTTGTCAGCTTGGTCGCGCAATGCGAAGCTCACCATCGTAATAAGACAATCCGCATGGAAAGAGTGCTGACAAGGGAAGACGTAGAACTGGCGGGTAGTAATCCCAAGACCGCAGCGCCAGCATTTATCGCTCTGCTCAACCGCAACGAAGCGAGACGTGAGTGCCTCAATGTCGCGCTTGATCGACTCGGCGGATCGTGTGGCTTCGGCCATCTCGACCTTGAGCTCGTCGATGCGCGCAGAGTAGTCTTCGAGGGCGGAGCAGATCTCCGTCTTGAAATCGTCAATGACGACAAAGTCGGGGAAGAAGGGCAGAATGTCCTCAATCTTGACAAGGTCGGTCGACTCGAGGAACTTCATCGCACTCTTGATGTCACCCTTCTCTTGCACGACATATCTGGCAATCTTGAGCCACAGCTTCTTGCGAAGTACGTCGTCGTCGTCGGGCTTGTCCGCGTTGATCTTGGCCAGCTCGAGGTCGCCCTTCTCCAGTGCAAGGTCGACACTACTCTCGTACAAACCCATGCGCGAGTAGATGTGCACACATGGCTGGATACGGCCACGGGCTTTGCACAAGCGAAGAGCGTAGTCGAGGTCATAGTACGGGCGCTCGGTGATGGGGTCGTCTGGACACGACGAGAGGAAGCGGAGGAGGGGTCCGTCATCGGAATCGGGGGCATTGGCATAGATCGTGAGGAGGAGGTTGAAAATGGTGGAATCGGTCGAACCCTGGCGGTGGATGACGTGCTCGAGATAGCGGACTGCCTGGTTGGATTCCATGGGCTCGGAACGTTGCTGAAGAAGGGCTGGGATAAGTCTGCGTGGGTCCAGCAACGACTGCCTCATCCACGCGTCAACCGTTTGCTTTGGCACGTTGCGCATCAAGAGGGCTGCGAAGCGGTAGTAGAGCTCGAGCGAGTCTTGACGACTGAGAACATCAATCGCCTTGGCCCAGTCCTCTTCTGTGACCCAGTGCTCGACGACCTTGGCGTGATCCTTGTTGAGCTCGGCGTAGAAGAGGAAGAGGTCCATGCGACCATGGCCGAGGATGAGCTCGTAGACGACACTGGGATCGAGGTTGACTTTGTAGTCTTTCATGAACGACCGCAGATCTTCCTCGACCATCTCGCGCTCCATCATGAAGGTCTCGACATCCGACGCTGCAGTCTCGGCCGCAACAAGGTCCTCGAGATTGTTGCACTTGCTGAGGTAAATCTCGAGCAGCCAGGTGGCGAGCATCATGCGCTGGGTGAGGTCCTTCTTATCGAGCTTATCCAGGCGACTGAGAAGGTAGGCCCTCAGCGCGTCGCGTTCATCGGCATCCACAAACCGCAGGGTGACGTATTCAAAGCTGCGCGTCGACTCGGCATACGCCCTGGCGGCGAGCATGTACTTGCCTTCGTCGAACAGCGCGTCACCCTCGCGAGAGCGGACAATGTCCTTTTGAGCCGCTGTGGACGCATATGTCAGGGCATCGTGGAAGGCTCCCTTCTCGAGCTTGGCACGCCACACATCGCGGTCTTCTCTGGCGACAACAACCTCGATGATAGAACGAGATGTGTAAACCCAGTACGTGCGCGAAATCGGGTCGGATGAGAGCCCTAACGCAGTCTCTCCCTGGGCCTGTGAATGTCAGCTAGGCGACCGGACATGCAAGCCAACTAACCAGTGGCAGAGCCTCATCCCACACAACCTTTTCATTCTCCCGGGACACGCCAACAATGCGGTCCGGGTACAGGAGAAGAAAATGCCACTGAGTGACGACCATGGAGATGGGAATTGTAGTCTTGGGGGCAGCCACAGACGAGCGACTGAACGCTGGGGTTGCAGGCTCGGGCGATGAGGGGTACGGCAAGAGCGACGGTCGGTGAAGAATGTCGGGCGTAGGAGTGGATGACAAGCTGGAGTGGTAGAGGCCCGGCGCAGTGAGCCATGCAATAGCTGTCGCCGCAGGCAGGTCCTTGGCATTCTGGCCGTTGGTCGTGGGGAGGTAGACGCGGAGCTCGGAGGAAGGCACATCACCAGGCAGCTCCTGGAACTTTGGAGTGTTATCCCGGACGTGCTTGAACACCTCCTCGGCCCACCCACCGCCCTTGCCTCCAGCGACAAAGGATGTAACTGGTCCCTGGACCTCATAGGCTCTCTCCTTGGTAGTGAAGACGACCCATGCCCGCTTGTCACCGCTGCTGCGCTTCTCGGTGTTCCAGAACCCAAATGCGATGCCCTCCACGGGCTCGCCGTCGGGCAATGTGAACACCGTCTGGAGGTCACGCTCAAGCTGCTTGCCCATGGGTAAATTGACCTTGAACATATCCTCGCTGGGTGGCAGTGGCAGGGAAAGAATGTTGCCCGACGCTGTGCCAATGAGGACGTCGGTCACTGGTGGCGCGACAATGTCGCCCTTGGTGTCCCCATCAGCGTTGGCGCCAGCGATGGGTGACCATGCGACAGAGGAGACGTTCTGCTTGAGACGGAGGGGACGAGGACGCCGAGATTGGCTGGTTGGTAATCCCGGGTTGACTGGGAGATAGAATGCATCGCCTGTGCTCGTGGTGATGATGAGATGGCGGGCAGTTGGGTCGGCATACAGCGCACGGATGGTGACCTCACGCTGGGACGACTGGCTCTTGTCTGCTGCTGGACGAGGCAGTTCAACCGTCACCAGCTCATCCGGATTATTAAGGTCAATAATGACCACCGACAGCGGATGCGTGGCAAGGAAGAGAATGTTGTTCACGGTCGTCAGAGCCAAGATGTCGGAAGGCGGGGCGTATTGGACGAGGGAGAGGGAGAACAACGGAGGGAGAGTCGCCGCAGCGCGCGAGGAAGGGATGAACCCGGTCTCCAACTGAACAGTCAGCTCGCTTGCTTCAATATACATTAAAACGTACCGCTCGCACGAGGCCTGACACATCGTTACCGTGCTCTGGGTCATCCTCGAAGCCCTCATAGGCAACTCCAGACAGGGCAGATGGACGTGCAACTTGCCCAGCATGCCGCGATGGTCCCGATGGACCGGCGGAATGCTCGACGACTACGAAGTCAGAATTCTCTCCTCAAGGGGGCAACTCACAGTCGTCCAGCATAGACATGGTTGTTGGTGTATGGTGCGGAGAGTGTTGAGCACAGATCACTCACTGGTCATGCTGGTCATGAGCTCGGATGTCCACAACGTCACTGCTGGGTACTTGCATGCCTATTATGCATAGGCTGTGTCTGCGTCGACGCACGCCTACCGCCAAGAAACGGCGGAGCGCAGCGGCTCGGCCGTCGGCTAGATCCGAAAGTGTTGCTCGGCATCCTCGTGTGCGCCGCCAGACTCGGGCCGACGGATTATCATCCTTGCTCTTGCGCTTTGCGAGACTCTTCTCTCGACGTTACTGTCAACTCCGACTCCACCCGCTCTCTCGCCATTCTCGTCTGCTGACCTGAGTGACGACCGACACCCACATGCTGCGACTCGTTTACAGCAGGTAGTCACTTGACTCGGTGATTCTTGGCGTTAACAACACCCCGACCTCGTCCGATTCCCAGCTCGTCATTTGGTACTACCCCAGGTCGAGTGACATACTCCTCCTCAACACGATTGGTCACATTCGGCAACTCATTTGGATTAGACAACCATCGGTCAACTTCACGCCCCGGGCTCGTCCGAGATCCACAAGGTATTTGTGGACTGGGCAGACGACGGTGACTACTAGTCTCCACAGGGCCCTAACAACAAACAAACCGCACCAACTCCGATCGCAATGGACGTCGAGAAGGGCGCTGGTGCCGACAGCATCACTGAGACAAGCGTACCTACCATGATGACCGACAACAACAATGTGAACGGTGAAGATGAAATGCCGCTTGAGATGGCCAACATCACTCTGCCACCTCTGAAACCTTCCAACACTGTACTCTCAACACGGTCCGCACGGGAGGCTGCTCGAGCACTCGAGACCTTTGAAGCCGCACCCGAGAACCCACGCAACTGGCCAACTGGACAGCGATGGCGCACTACGCTCACCGTGGCCGTGACTGGCTTCATCTCCACGTGTGGCAGTAGTATTGCTGTTCCAGGTGTTCACGCCTCCATGGACGAGTTTGGAGTAACGAATGAGAAGATTGGTGTGCTAGTCACAGCCTGCTATGTGCTAGGTCTGGGAGCTGGGCCTTTCTTGTTCGCACCCATCTCGGAGCTGTATGGCCGCCAAGTTGCTTACCACACTTCCCAAATCTGCTTCGTCATCTTCTGCATCGGCACTGCGGTGGCCGACACGTGAGTTATAACGATCTGGGAACCTCTGCTGACAGCCCCACACAGAATGACGGGTCTCATCATCCTTCGATTCTTTTGCGGTGTATTCGCATCCGTTGGCCCGGCTCTGGGAGTAGCAACCTGCGCTGATGTGAGTTTGCGCACTGCCAGAAACTGAACTGACTCTGGACAGGTATTTGCTCCAAAGGAACGCGGTCGTCCTGTTTCCATCTATGCTCTTGGTCCAATGTCGGGGCCAGTGCTGGGAAGCATGCTCGGCTACTGGATCCTTTACGGTGGCTGGCGATGGCTCTACTGGTCCATCACGATCATGGCGGCTCTCAACTGGGTGCTGCTATTTTCTCTCACGGAGGAGACGTATGCTCCGTAAGTCTGGCCGTTCTCTTTCCATGTACCTCACGTGTTGAACGCATGCTGACGACCACAGGGTTATTCACAAGAAGCTCCTCTACCGTATTCGTCATCCGCAAGCCGATGTCAATGGGTGGCGCGACCGTCTCTCCCCGCGCCGGATAATCCATGACTTTGGATGGATGAGCGCCATGGTGTCAAAGGACCAAGCCAAGACGACCTTCTCCCGAGCCTTCTCGCGTCCTCCACGTCTGTTGTTCACCAACCCGGTCGCCTTCATCTTCGCGGCATACTACGCCTACATATATGGTATCATTTACGTGTTCCTCGTCAGCGTCCCACTCCTCTTTGGCGCCCCGCCATTCAACCACCCAGGGCTCTTCTCATACCAGTGGCCCCAGAGTACTGTCTCGCTCAGCTACCTCGGCATGGCGGTAGGATTCCTGTGCTCGGCAACTGTTGCCGCCACGCAGCAAGACAAGATCTACAGATACCTCTCGCGCCGAAACGGCGACAATGGTGAACCCGAATACCGTCTTGTCCTCACCCAGATTGGTATGATCATCATGCCTATTGGGCTTGTGGTGTTTGGCTGGACGGCACACGCCGAGGTGCACTGGATGGGCCCACTTGTCGGCCAGGCTCTCATCGCGTTTGGCTTGATGCTAGCCTTCAACTCGATTCAGAACTTTATCATCGACGCCTTTTTCCCATATTCGGCTGCCGGTGTTGCTGGTGCCACAGCCGTGAGTTCCGAGTTGCCCGTGCGCGATACCATAACTGACCCCCGATAGGCAAGATCCGTCACTGCTTGTCTCTTGCCCATCTTCTCGCCGGAAATGTTTGATGTGCTGGGCTGGGGCTGGGGCGGTACGCTGCTCGCCCTGGTTGCGCTCATCGCCGTTCCCGCACCCATGATCATGTTCAAGTACGGCAAAGCTCTTCGCGAGCGCTTCAAGTTTGAGGGCTAGAGAGGCAGAGACACAGCACACAAGCCCAAGATTAATTACATCACACACACACACACACAATCTATCAATACCAGTCACCAACTTTAGAAGCGGCGGGAGCTCAAGCTTCGGGGGATCGTGCCGACGGTCCTGCCCATCGGCTTGACGGGGGAGAGGAAGGTAGGAATAACACCATCGCCGCTCTGGTGTTTGTCAGCATCAGCATCATTTGTTGTCTCCCATTGCAGTCATTTCCCCTCTTGTATTACCACACACAGCATGCAGTTCTGCCCGACTCACGCTCATGATTGGGTCCCACTGGAACGCTGGCTGTGCCCCAAACAACTTGCGCTTCTTCTTCTTCTCGGGAACGGCCGCCTCCTTCGGCGGCGCCGCGGGAGTGTCCGAGTCCGACGCGGCATCGTCCTCCTTGGCCTTGTTGTCCGAGTCGCTTTCGCGCAGAGCCTTCGCTTTGGACTGCGGGTTTAGCCGTGGGAAGGAATAGGCAAACTCACTGTTACCTTCTTGGGCTTCTTCTTGGGCGCTTCGTCCTCAGATGCACTCTCGACAGGACTAGTCTGACGGGTGAGCTTTGTTTCTTGAAGACCTGAGACCCACCTTCCTGACCTTCTCCTTCTTGGAGACGGGCTTCTCTGGCGAAGTCGACGACCTCGTCACTCGCTTCTTCTTTGGTGCGTCGGACTCGTCGGCAGTCGATGCAGCTGCCTTCTTCCTGGTGGATTCCTTCTTGGTGGTCTTGGCGCTTGCAGCCTTGAGCGCCTCCAGCTCCTCCTATAAGATTAGCTGATGAACCCGTGTGTACTCTGCTCACCTCCACAACGGCCAGTCGCAATCGTTCCTCCTGGGCCTCGCGATACTTGGCCTTGAGAGCCTTCTCCTTCTCTTTGCTCGTCTCCTTGAGCAACTCGAGCTCCTCCTCGGCATCTGACGCCTTGGCCACAGCCTTGGCAGCTTCGGCCTTCGTAGTACGCAGTTGTGCACGGAGCTCGGCGACTTCCTTGTCGGAAGAGGAGCTCTCCTTGCCTTCGGCACTAAGACGCTCTACTTCTGCTCGGGCTTCGCGCTCCTTCTCCTTCAGGCTTCGTTTACTCTCTTCGAGCTTGGAGACCTGGGCGAGGGTCACACGCTCCTTCTCTTGCAGCGCGTTGTTGGCCTCTTCCAGTTTGGCAATCTTGGCTTCAAGTGTGATAATCTCAGCGCGCGACTCGCCCTGCGTGCTAGAGACAAGGGCTTGAGCCTTGCCCTCGGCAGCGCGCTGGTGGGCCAAGGACGTGTTGGCAGTGGCGAGCTCATCCTGATGATTAGCACGTCATTGGTCACATGGACTTACTTCGAGTCTCGCAATTCGCGCGTCCTTGCCGTTGATCTCGGCGGCCAGGTCGCCCTCGCGGGACTGGAACAGCGAGAGCTTGTGGTCCCGCATCACACGAGCGGCCTCACTCTGAACCAGTCGCTGTTCTAACTCCACCATTTGGAGCTTCTCCTCGGAAAGAGCGAGCAACGCCTTTTGTTGCTGGACGAGCGAGTGGAGGTTGAGCTGAATGGTAAGTCCACTGCATCTTGCCTCACTGCGCGCAATCCACGCCCTCTTCACCTCACCCCTCTCTAGCCGGAGAGGATATCATCGCTCACGACTAGAGAAATTTCGGCGGCAACCAAAACTCACCTCGCTGCGCATCCCGTCGCCCTCATTCTTGCACCGTTCGACTTCCTTGCGCGCTCTGGCCGCCAGCTTGGATTCCTCCCCCACCTTCTGCTGGAGGACGGCGACCTGGTCTCGGCTCTCTTCCAGCCTCCTCTCCACGAGCATAATCTCGGCACGGTGTTTCCTCTGTGATTGGTTAAACGTTGCCTGACGCTGCCATGGCTTACCTCGGCCACACCCTGCTTTCGCACGAGCTCCTGCACTTGGCCGCTCAAATGGTTGATCCGCGCCTTGATGGGACCAGGGGTGCCGGGCACATCATCGAGAGTGTGGGATGGCGGACTGTAGCCCTTGTTGACGTCTCGGCGACGCTGACGCTTGGGGGTTGTCGGTGCGGACATGTTGGGTAAAGAGATGGATGGGAAAGACGATGATGGGGGTGTCGGACATCTCAATGTTGTTGACATAAACTCAGTCGCGTCCCATCGGAGGAGATTTTATTTTGTCCCCTCATATAAACCCCAATTGTGGCACCTTCTGTTGTTGCCACCCACCCAACTATTTTGCTGCAACAGCAGGTAACCGACGACATGCATGTCTGCGCTACACTCCCGTGAATGGAGGGCAACAAAAAAAAGCCTTCTCAATCGTGACATCCTAATGACCCAAATGGGGGAAACTTTGTGTATGTATGTGTGTCGTCGCGGGTAATATGGAACGGAACGTGGCTCGATGAGAGGTCAGAGTGCGGTGGGGGACATGTGTGTGTGTTGGAGAAGGCGAGACGCTATGTACAAAATATGAGTAAGAGTTATAGGCAGTAAAATGTCCTTGTTGCTGTTGGGGAAGTGGAGACGGTCTCCACGTTTGGGAAACGGATCACTTTTTACGCTTTGACCCAGAGCTGCTGTTGTTGGCTCGCTTTTGACGAGTGGGCAGGCGAACACTCTGGTCGGCAAAGCATTGAGTCAGGTCGGTGGTTGGAAGGACACCGGGGAAGCGCTTGGCCGAGCTAGGTTGTTGTCAGTATGTTGTTTATAACGGTTGAAGTACTCACTAAACCGTGAACGAGTTGCTAAAAATTCTAGCTAATACCTGCGATGACTGGTCTTTGAGGACAGTTGGCACAGAGAGGCTATAAAGGTCAGCGTCAGCCCAGTTTTTGTGGCGGATAATCGTCCGAGCACTCACGAAGAAATGTCGGCGAGGGTAAACCGGAGGGAGAATGTTCCCTCAGTGCGAATACCCAAGTCGTGGGCGAAGAAAAACAGACCAGGTTCGCCGTCCAGCCCCTTCAGTCGCTGGCAGACGGCACCCATGGATCCGACAAGGACCCGGCTGTAGTGGGAAGTCGCAGTGAGGCGGTCCGCGTAGGTGTCAGGATAGTGCGAGTTGGCGGTGCTGCTTCCAGGTGATGAAACGAGCGGCAGTCCAGACTGGCTGCCGATCGGTGATGCCGCTGGGACGTGTGTGAAAAGCGGCACCTGCGAACGGCTGCGCGAGCCATCTCCTGAACTCCATGGGCGTCCACCTCCGTATTGCCTGTCGTACTCGTATCCAGCTGTATGTGGACGGACGTCACGTGGGTAGCTGGGTTCACGGTACCAACCGCCGTCACCGCTCCCGCTTCGGTATGACGCGTGTCCAGACCCAGGACGTTCCATACTCCCGTAGTCTGGAAAAGTCTGTGGTGCGGACTCGGGGGTTGGTGGCCAGCGATCAGCAGACACTTGACGAGGTCCATAGGGTTGTGGTGGCTCGACCAGGGGTGGGCCGTGCCGCGACGAAGAAGATGACGGTCGCTGTTCATCGTACCACTCGTCATGAGGGAGGCCGTATGGAGCCCTAGCGGCTGAGGCACCTGTTGCGGCACGGGTTAACTGTTCGTTCGGAGCTGGCCAACCGGACGAGGGACCCCCGGGGGCATGGGGAGGGGGAGGGGGGTAGTGCGTCGGCGGCAACGGTGGTCCACCATATGACTGAGATGGGCTGTGGGCAAACTGGCCTGGACGAGGACCTTTTGAAACGCGGTAAGCCACAAATGTCGAACCATCTTCAAGAAAACACCACACTCACCACCGTATCCTGTCCATTCTGATCCTCCGCCTCCGCCTTGCCAAGACGTAAAGGGAGCTGTTTGGGAGCGGAGAGGCACTCGGTTGAATGTTGACTGCGCGACGTCGTACGGGTGATGTGCGAATGTGGACGGCCTCGAGGCCGTGTGCGTAAACAGGGCATACTGGTCTTGCCGCGCTCCTGGGTGCATGACAATACTGCGTTGCTGGGTTTGATCGCCATTCCAGAGGTCAACCATCAAGATGAAACGGTGGTAGTCGACAGTACTGCAGAGAGTCTGTCAGTGACGGCGTCTCCTCGACACGGGATTCATATGTCTTGGAGAGAGCGTACTTTGGAGAAACGGACTTGCCCAACTTGTCCAGGATTCGCAGCTGGATGATGGGCGGAGGTGAGAGCGGGCGTCGATCCTGCGAGTGCGTAAGCCACAAGAATTGACGCGGGTCTGAAGCCTCTGAGAGCCTCTCCGTCTACCCGGAGTTCGAGACCGAGCGGGACGATGTAAACCAACCTTGTCACCAAACCCACACGCTCGCGCCCGCTGCGGCTGTTGAATGACTTCGAGAATGTACACTCTGAACGCACGATCAGTTGTTTACTCGCGGATGACCCCAGTCAATGTTTGTCTGCCACTCACAAGTCCTTGGTGGACACCTCAACCTGGTCGCCGACTAGGCTGCCAGAGAGCTCTCGACGAATTTCAGGACCGCGTTCATCATCCCCATCGTCGAGCTCGTCACTGTCCTCGCCCGAGTCGTCGTTCGACTCGTCGGTGAGCTCGTCCACGGCCTCGTCACCTCTCCCATGGCGGCCGTTTGGCGGTGCGGACCGGGACATGGGTTCTGTGGCCCAGTGGGCCGAAGAGGACGCCCGGGGCGGGGACAGTGCGCGTCTGTCGCGGATATGGGCTCCTCGTGGGGTGTTGATGTCTACTTCTTCAGTCGCTGCAGGTGTCTGTGACCGAGATCTGGACGGTCCCGGCGGTGAAGAGCGTCTAGGCGACATTTGGCACACACAAAACAGAAGGCGAGATGCCGGGCTGGTGCCCTGGCAGCTCTGCAAGGACGTGGGGTTGCCGTTGGCGGTAGTGCCAGGATGTGGGTGTTGGGAGGGGAGCTTGGACGCCGTCTGGTTGTTGACTGTACAGTTGGCAGGACAAACGCATGGATTGGTGCGGGGATGTCAAGAAATCGGTCGAAACATGTGGGTGAGCAAAACGATAACAAATGACAAGGCGATAGGACTGGCGAACTGGACTGGGAGAGTGTGATGTTGGGGGAACGTACGTGTGCACCCTGCTTACGCAGAGTGTAACGTAGCACGAGGGACAAGCAAAGGATGAGGATGGGAAAGAGGAAGAAGGACAAACAACAGACGACTGTCAATGAGCTGCTGGGTGCCGCTGGTGGGAGGCGTGCGCGATTGCACTGCAGAACGAGTCCGGACACAATGGGGGGGCCAGAGGGCCAGAGGACGCGGACGGAGCATGGGAGTGGCCATGGGGCGAGGGGAAGATGTCGATCCCGGCAGGTAACCCATTGCGTTCCTGGTCGTTCTCTGGCCCTAATCAGATTGATGGAGCATGCTGGACGCTCGTGATGAGCCTCTCTGGAACAGCCCACGCAGCCGCGGTAGACGCACATATTGCGACTTTTGGGAGCCTAGCGCGCGAGTTTCGCGTGTTAGGTTACCAGTGTAGCGTGTTGGCCGCCGGTGGGCGGCGCGGGCCCTCGTAACCGCTGCTACGAAATGGACCTCTGCTTGTCCACCCCGACAGCAAGAGTTAAGGCCTATTGCAGTTGTCGTACCCAACTCCCGCGCGCACAGCGACCGTACAAAGCGGCTGCGCGCTTGCCACCGGTACCCCGCCACGGCGCCCTGGGTCTGCTCTCCTAACCCCCTTCCGCCACGGGAGTCGTACATCCCGCGCCAGGTCATTGCACCCAGAGCTGCAGAAACACCTTCCGCTTCCGCCGGCGGAAGTCCACTTGGTTGTGTGACCTGTGGGACGTCCGGCGACGCCGGCATGAGACTCCCGAACCTTAGTTTCTTCCACAATCCACCCTCCCCTTGGTACCATCGGGGTCCAACCAGAACGCCGAAACGGGCTGGTCTGGTGGCTCAGCTCGCCCTCGCTCACCGAAGAGACAGCCTCTCGATCTCCCCTCCCCCCTTGCTTCCCATGATTCCCAACCCAAACTACTATTTAACAGACCCAAAAAAAACTCACACTACAACTTTCAGGATGCCACGTTCCACGTGGAATGGAAGAGAAAACTGGTATTGGGCCAGAAGCGGCTGGGTAAGGATCGTGAGGACGGGAATTGCAACGGCGAATGCGGGAGTTTTGTTGATGGAATGCGCCAGCCCTTGAAAGGATGTCGGTTGTCGAGCTGTGGCTGCAACGAATTGATGGTGCACGGAATATCGTCTTCTTCGCTTGGTAGCGCGTTCGGTTTGCACACAAGCTCCAGAGTGCAGAGGCAAGGAACGCGTCCCGTCTCAACACTCCCGGCAGACTATGTTCCTGCGTGGGTCGTCAGGCCCTACAACGGTTGGAGGGCTTAAGAGGCACGCTACGCGTAGTCACGGAGGAGTGGGCGGATGAGGAAGTTGGGGTGGTGGCAGTAGTGGATCAAACGTGCAAGTGGCACCCTGTTCCAATAGCAAAGATCGTGGGGTTGGTCGGGCTGGAGGATGTAAAGATCCGAGGGCGAGGTGGGTGGGGGGAGGGAATCTCCAGGGCGCACAACTGAGGGCGTCCGTTTGACGTTTATTGTGCTGTGGAGTGTGCAGACGGGGGAGATTGCTGGGTGGGATTGACGAGGAAAATGGGGTAGGGATGAAGGAAAGAGGATCCCAATGAAAGAATAGGTGGAAGAGTGAAGTATAAGGGCTACAAGCTGGAGTGTTGCGTACCCAGACGGTTGGCGAAACGGGCGGTGTGGAAGGGCAGCAGCGTCAGCCACGACTCTGTTGTAATGAGAGTTGGTGCCCCAAGTTTGTCTCGGTGCTTGGTATGGGAGGAGTGTTGGGGGAGCGTGAACACGCAGTAGAATAGAGGTGGAGCAGGGACAGGTTATGGGGAAAGTGATGTACACCTAGACAGCACAAGTGGAGCAGTTGTTTTAAAGAATCCTTTACGGAGCTCTCCTCCGAGAGCGCCGAGAGCACTCGACACGACAACAGCGGTCGTTGCCGCATCTCTTGCTCTGAACACACCAAAGGCGCAGAAGCAATCGCCGTGTCGGTCGTATCAAGTCTAGATATCGGTGGACTCCGCCGATCGCACAGTGGTACTACAGGCTGGGCGTTCTTGCTGACAAGTGGCACCACAATAACCGGAACATTTTGAACGCCCGCCAAGCACTCCAGAGACATGACCGCATCTGCTTTGTGGGGTCGCACCACATGCTCCAGCGGTTGGGCGCTGTAAATTGATATGACCGAGCGCTTCCGGCCCCAATGAGTGTGACATTGATGAGGCCCGCTTGATGGTCCCTCGGCCATGTTGCGACAACAACGCTGCGCCCAAAAAGAAAAAACAAACAAACGCCCCCCCCCCCCCACCCCCACCCCACGAGCGACACCAGACCCATGCCATGTACAACGCTCCCAGTAACCGGCGGCGAACTCCACCAAACAATGACTCACCTTTGTCCGTATGTGAGCCGGCCAACCAAGTGGAGGAGGAGGAAGCGGTACCGATCCCGTCGATCTCTTTGTGTGTGAAAAGCGAACAGCACCGCGGCGCCCGACAGAGGTCGGGGCTACGAGTCGGCGAATGGGGCCAGAAAAACGTTGCCAAGAAGGACCCAGTCGGAGGCGATAGTTAGAGCTGCAGTGAAAGAACAAGTTTGAGTTGCCTGTGCTCAAGAGAAGGAGTTGAGAGAAAGGAACGTGTAGCCTGAGCATGTTATGCGCAGAGGTCGCGTGGCGGGAGCGCGTGCTCACCGCCAGGTGTCAGTCACCGGGGCTATTGTTCACCGCCTGCTCGTTGTCCTGTGCTGGGGCGAGAACCTGAGCTGGATTTTGCACGCTCTGCAGCTGGGACACATCGCAGGCACGGCACGGGCTGTCAACGCGCCCGCTGATCTTACGACATGGTCAGATGGTTTAGGTTGCGCGGGGTCCTCGTCCCTGCCCCCAGGGATGGGTGGTTGGAAGGCTGCTGATGCAGCTGCTTTGCCATTCGAGCACTCTCGGTCTCGTCAAAGGTACAAGATGAGGCGGGAGCTCGGACGCCGGACAGGAGCAATCTTGGGGCAGACTGGGTCGGTGTCGTGGGTGTGCGTGGGCAAGCAGAAGGAAAATTGGAACAACGCACAATGTAACGAATTGCCACGAGACACGATGCCACAAGCGCGTTTAAAGTCAAGTCTGAGTCCCAACTTTCGATTGCAGACGCCCTGTGCAACCGTCCACTGCCAGACGTCAGACATGACTACATACTGGCAGTTGGTAACCGTCGCGATCACCCCACCCCGCTCCGCATCATACCTACTCCAAATGACATTTTGTAGGGGTAGCAGTTGTTGCACCTTCGGAGGCTGGTGTGTCGCACGTCCTGGGATCCGCGGGAACAGCGGCATGGACATCCCGCCACCGCCCCGGTTCCAGTGACAGCTTTCATTAACCTTGGGTGGGATAGCATTATTTGGCATCATTATGGCAGTGAATGTTGCTGTTACCATGCAGAAGTGGTGCCTCTTGCGCGCAGCAGACTGCCATCTTGTCATCCGATCATTGGGACCTCGAGGGCGGGCGTACTCCCAGTTACCCATCAGGGGGGCTAAAGCGACTTGACCACGTACAGTACCACACCACCACATCGCCAGCTGACAAGAGGACCAGACCCGGCACCATCAGAGCTGTCCGGCAGGTCCTCGGTGCTGGTAAAGGCGGGTCGAGCGACCAAGGGACAAAGAGGGCCTGAAGCGACCAATGTTCAGTGTTTGTGATTCCTCTCCTCCCCACAACAGGTCGCGATGACGGCATATCTCCGTCCCACATTACCATAAATGGCCCGCGGTTCGTCCTTATGCCACAACATTGACAAACATCCGATGCCGTCGTGGGCGTGGGTCTCGTCACCGTCCAGAGACACCGCAGGAGTTCGGCGTGCGTTACCCCTTGTGCCAGTGTCGACCCCATTCCCATTCTTGGCACCCGGTGGCCTTCGTCAGCTCTCAAAGTGATCGCGAGCGTCGTCCTGGGTATCAACGTGTCCCACAGGACTGGCCCCATAGCTCCCTCCGTCCTTGGCCGCAAACCATACCCTTTGGCTCTGCATCCGGAACCACCTCCCAGATAGTACAGTACCTGGCGCCTGGCCCAGGTTGGTGCCACCTTATAGAATGTTCCGTGTCCACCGCTAGCGTCGTGGCCAAACTGTATGTATTAGTCTCATGGCGTCGCTTACGCACATGCAACACATCAGTCACTTGGGCGTCATGGAAAGCGACTCCACTGCGATGTCGGCGCCATGCAAGAGACAGTCATGTTCCGTAAGCGCGGCGTCTGTCATGACCCGGATTCGAACTTCTGCCACCAAGATCCGTATTGGGCTGTAAACGGCGTCAAATTCTATCATATTAAATCATCTCACGTTGTCACGTGACTTCGGTTGGTGTTGTATTGGTATGCCACGCCGCCTGTTTCGATGCTTTGCCTGTTCGGTTCCCCCACTGGCTGCAGCGCCGTGCGTTGCGGGCGCGCATTGTTCGGTTTAGTAGACACCGGTGACTGCCTGGCTCGCCTTTGGATGGAATGTCGCCCTCGCCAGGCGTTGCTTGCAGGAATAAGGGAGCCACTTTGGGACAAGGGAGAGCCTCACAAGGAGAAACAGTACTAACTCCCCGGTCCCCCCAAGTCCGGTTTACGGATGGATGGCGTGCGTTCCGCCACACTGCTCCGGCACATCCGGGGAGTCCAGAGAGCACCGTCGCACATATGTAGAAGACCTGTTGGGATTAGCTAAAACCCGCCCCTGCGTGAGGGTAACCGCACATGGGGCGCTGTCGGCTCCTTCTCGCTGTTGAATGAAAACCACGCGGCACAGGCAGTACAAACGGCATCGCGTAGAATAAAAACGAGAGCTGTGGAGGCTGCAGTTTCAGTGTTCGGCAGCCCAGTAGTCCTGTCCTGGTCGTGCTACTGGTCGTGCTAACCGAGACACTCTGCCCTCTGATCCTCTGACCCGCTACTTAGTGAGAATTAACTCAGGTTCCCAGTACTCGCTGCATTGCTCCAGCAGGGCCCTCGTTGGAACCAGGTGCGGCCTCGCCGCACATACCGCAGAGTGGTGTGCTCCAACTTGGACACGGGAGTCGGGAGCCTGAATCCGACGGCGGCAGCTGACGGCTGGACGTAAACGAGTCCCGAGGCGTGCACCCAGCTGTCCCCAGCGGACCCTGTGGCGAGCTGGAACGCCAAACAGACTTGGGTCGGGTTACGAAGTGCCAAGTGCGGAAGTAACTGACCCAGTGATGGCCGGCTTGACAGGATGAAGATGAAAATAAAGAAAAAGGGGCAGGCTTATGGCAGTCACCCCCGGACCGACTGGCTACAACACATAATAAAACGTAATACCGCTCTCGTTTCCTCTAGAACCGATCAATATCGTCTCTGGTAACTGTCAGCGGGTGGTGCCCCCACATTTGCTCCGTGCCCCCTTAAATCTCGACAACAGGAATCTCGGGATCCCTCGTCCGATGGGCCAGTTACTGATGGACTCACATTTGGCGGGCATTCTGGACGCGGATGTACAGCCAGTTGACGGCTTCACGTACACCCGTGCTGTGGATACCGTTAGCGCTGACCAGCCACGCGAAGCCATCTCGTGTCCCCGAACAGTTGTTGCGTTGTTGTTGCTCTCTCGGAGCAAATAAACTGGCCCTTGTGGACAAACAAGGGCCAGGGCGGTTTTATGCAGCGCTGGTGTTTCAAGAATACGAGAGACCAACGATCACACTCAGAACTGCGCGAGACGCAGCAACGAGGGATGGCGGGCCATTCTTGAAGCGTCCAAAGGCACTACTCGACACCCCAAGACCGAAACTCTCAACTCACCCTTCCAAGGCCGACACCCCGAGAACATCGAGTGACGCCATGCGCTCTGCACGCTGTGCGTCGTTGAGCTGGTCGGCACGCAGCCCGACCGCCTCGGTCGTGGGCGCGCCTACCGCAGAAGCAGAGCCCTCCGCATGGCCATCTGGCCGCGCGGCACGCTGCCACGCCTCGTATGCCTCGCGCACCTCGGCGACGGTGAGGGAACTGGGCTTGTCCTGCTTGTTGGCCAGCATGAGGAGCGGCAAGTTGAGCAAGCGCGGAGAGTTGAGTACCTCGTCTGTGGGCTGTTTAGCTGCGATCCATCCAGGAGGTTATGCAAGCTAAAAGCCACACGAGGCGACCCACCAAACACCTCCCACGTCTCGGCCAGGCGCGCCTGGTCGCTCGCGTCCACGACAAACACCACCGCATGGCATTCGTCATAGTACCGCGGCCAGATGGAGCGGATATCGCGCTGGCCACCGAGGTCGAAAAAGTGGAGCGTAGTGGACGGCAGCGAGATCTTGCCAACTGGTGAGGAGGAGGAGGAGGAGAGGAGAGGAGAGTGTCAGCTCGGTGAACTGCTATCGTGTTTGTGTCCCTTCCGAGGACGTGTGACACGAAACGTACTGTTCTGGCCGACTGTAGGACCAATCTTGTCTGCGGGCATACCCGGTGTAGGGTTGTACAGTGTCTTGATCTTCTCCAGCATCGTCTAGTGGACCACTGTCAGCTACGACGCCGTGTACACGGACTGTGTCCCTTAGCTCACTGTCTTGCCTGCCTGTTCGTTCGTTAGCGCACGCGTCACGTTGTCCAGTCTGTAGCAGCACGTACATTATCCAGACCAATGATGACTACCGAGTACTCATCCTTGCGTGTCAGGTAGTCGTGCAGGCCCCTCAGCAGATGGTACATGGTGTATATGTGGAGTAACATCTCGCGCGGACGTCGACGAAGATGAGCTTGACGAGGCCCCGCGCGTCATTTGGTTCCGCCTGGACCTTGACTGGCGAGAAGCAACCCCCCAGGATGAAGCCATTCTGCCGACATTGCGCATGCACACCTGCGTTGGCTCCTTTGTCTGGGGTCTTCAATCCTTCATATATCACTTTACGACTACAGACGCGGGCGCGGGGGGGAAAGAACACCCGTTACATGTTGTTACTTCTCTTTGCTCTGGTGTCCGCAAATTAACGACCCACGGCGTAACCATAACGCTCGCCGGCATTGCGAGCCATGATGTCCTTGGCGGGGCCGAGGAGACGGGTGAAGGCCTGCTCGCCGAGGGCCACGACGCGCAGCTTGGACGATGCGCGCACGGTAGCCGCACGAGTCTGGCGGTTGAGGAGAGCCAGCTCTGGACAAGGTGTCAGCGAAGGAACGATCAGTTTGCCCTGGCTGTACTCACCGCCAAAGTAGTCACCAACACTCATTTTCTTGACGACGGTGGGGACGCCGTTCATGTTCTTGATGGCCTCGGCGGAACCACTCTCAATGAGGAAGAACTCGTCGCCCTCCTCGCCCTCGATAAGGACATTCTCGCCCTCGTTGAAGGTACGGGCCTCGAGGACGTCGGCAACCTTGGCACGCTCAGAAGCCTTGAGCGAAGACAGGATGGACACAGTGGCAAGGAACGACTCGTACAGCCTGCGCTTGCGAGACGTGTGCTGTGGAAAGGGTGAGCACGGGCTAGCTGAATACCACTCACGTCAAGGAGGATGGTGCGGAAGGACACGCGGTCAAGGGCCCAGAGGGTGCATGGGGTCTTGGAGATGATGGTGGCCGCACGAGGCGCGCTGTGACGTTAGCCGTTGTGCCGTCGATTTGTAACGTACTTGTGCATCAATGCGAGCTCGCCAAACGACTCGCCAGTCTTGGACGTGTGCACCCACTTGCCCAGGTCGGGACGGTCGCCCTTCTCGGGCTCGAGGACCTGGTCGTCGCGCTTGACGAAAATGTCGAGCTCTCCAGACTCGACAATGTAAAAGTAGTCACCGGCATCGCCCTGCTGGATCACAGTCTCTCCGGGCTGGACCTTGATCTCCTTCATCGCAGCAAGAACATCGTGCTCCTGCTCCTCGTCGAGGTTGCGGAAGAGGAAGTTGGGCCTGATAGCCTCCCTAATTCGCTTGAGCTGCTCGTCCGACTTGGGGAAGACGGGCATCTCGGGGGCTGCCTCGGGAGCGTCCTCATCCTCCTCGGCAATGAACGCGTGGGTGGGGTCAAAGGTCCTCGAGGCCGTTGGCACGAGGGACTCGGCCGACACGGACGTGCGACGTCCCAAGGCGTATGAAGGGATGGGAGGCTCGTCAAAGGCGTGGTCGTCGAGGTCGTTGGACGGGACACCGACCGGTGCCGAAGGAGTCTGGGCGCCGGCACCGAACGGCGAGGCGCCGAATGGGCTGGCGTTGCCAAACGGACCGCCGGGAGCCTCCTCGCTGAAAGGCGACGAGTCGTCGGTGGCACGGGCGGTAGCGTTACCGTTGCCGCCGAATGGAGAAGAAAACATGCCGGCGCCAAGACCGGCAGCGGCAGCAGCAGCGGCGGCGTTCCTTGCACCGGCAGCACCACCACTGAATGGTCCGTCGGAGGGACCCTTCTCAAAGGGGGACAGAGTGTCCGAAGCGGGATCCTCGTCAAAGGATGACGGGTTGCCGGGGCCCTTGTTACGGCGCGAGGAAGGCGAGGCTGTCCTGGACGAAGCAGAACGCTGGCAAGGTGTGTCAGCAGAGGAAAGATAAGATATGTGTGTACGTATGGGTATTTCACTCACTTCCTTGCGCAACTTGTCCTGGAACCAGTCGGCGCAGAACTGAACAACGTCGTCGGGCTGCTTCTGCGCGACGTCTCTGTTGAGGTCGTTGAGAATGGCTTGGTAGGCGGGGTTGGGGGAAGCCATGCTCGATATGGGGGGGATTAGACAGAGGATGGGGGTGGGAGATGAGTGTCAGAAGACTGTCCGGGATGGAGGGAGGAGGTGCGAGTGGACGAGCCCGAGTGCAAGTGGTGTCGGAGGTGGGCTGAAGTGAGAGGCGGGGAGGAAGGAGGAGGAAGGAGGGAAGGGAAGGA
Source organism: Apiotrichum porosum (assembly GCF_003942205.1). NCBI lineage: Eukaryota > Fungi > Basidiomycota > Tremellomycetes > Trichosporonales > Trichosporonaceae > Apiotrichum > Apiotrichum porosum. The sequence goes on along the minus strand of NW_021167110.1, from coordinate 945,298 downwards.
GGGAAGGTGGCAGAGATCCGGACAGAGCACCCGCTGAACTGCCAGACAGAATGATGTGGTCGGGAGGAGAGGGAAGTGGGACAAGAGGTGTGGATGGGGGAGGAAGGAGTCGGGGGGTGGGGGTGGGGGAGTAGTGGTTGGTGGGGAGGATGATGATGATGGGATGGAGGATTGGATGGATATGGATGACGATGTGTGGGTGGGCTTGCGGGTGTGGGAGGTGTGCGGGTGGGTGTGTGGGGAGGGAGGGGGCAGAGGGGAAGACGACGGGCACCAGAGCTGCAGGCGTCCAGCCATGTCGTCATGGACCTTTTGCCGCCCGCTCTACGATGGCCACCAATTCGGCAACTCCTTGAACACGGTGTGTCTGCACGGGCAGCGGATCCTTTTTTCTTGCCCTTATCACTCTGTGTGTGATATACATTACACGTCATTTCATATTTGGCATGCGGGCCCTTTCTCGGTTCACCCCTGTTTGGTCCCCTGGTTTGAGGCATGATGGTGCGCGCGTCGTCGTCGCCCAGCGCGCCAGAGCGCGGAGCGCCAGCGCGCGCACGCGCACGACGCAGACTCGCAATTCAGACTCTGAATACATATCAACCCCACCCCTCCCCTTGTATTACAGTTCGAAGGATCGAAGCAAAACCAAAACGCGTGTGGGCGCGGTGGAAGGGCTGGAGGACCTGCAGCAACGAGAGAAGAGTAAACAAAGTGTCTTAGAGGAGCCGCGTCCTCGTCTCCCTTTGCACAGAAACACACACCGCATTTTCTGCTTTCTTCTGTTCACATCAAACGCCACACACGTCGCTGTATCCACTCTACCCACTCTAGCCACTCTCTCTCCACCCTCGTTGGTGTGTGAGAACATCCCCGAGACCCCCAAGCCCCCTCACCCCTTCCCCCTTGCTCTCCCTCGAGCTCCTGGCGTCCCGGCCATATATCCCCTTGGCGGCATCTTGAACCGTGCCTGGCTGCCTCGACTTCTCCTAGCTCGTCGTCCACCACACACCCAACCCCCACCCACCCACTCCCATCTCACTGTTGCAGAGGTCCAGTGTGTGGTCTCTCTATCACTCCTCCCCACTTGCTCTCCCACCTGGACATTCTCAACTCCCCACCCTCCCAACTCAAATATACACCTCCTCCCGACGGAACCCTCTCACCCACCTACGCGACAAAGGGGTACCCGTGATGTGCACCAGTGCCGACTGAGCCGCCCGCACAACCGTCACCAGCTTTGCTTCTTGGTTTGCCGTTTCAGAATCGCCAGCGTCGCGCTGTACGCCGCCCGCCGCTGCAAGAAGGCCATCACCTGCTGTGTCAATCTACACAATGTCCACCACACTCGCACAGCAGATTCTGTCATTGTCCCTGGATGACAATAATGAGAAGCGCGGCGACACCGCACCCTTGCCATCGGATGTGAGCCCACCACCACCAGGTCACGCGCGTACCATCTCGACCTCGTCTGTCACCTCGTTCCGCAACTCGGACGAGTCTGCGTCAACACCCAATCGCCCACCTCGCTCACCCTTGCGCTCACCGCGCAGGCGCACCGGCGATTCTACGTATGTCCCAAGCAGTGTTATTGCCCTTGCGGCCCAAGCGTGTGAAGGGAGGAGGGACATGACAAGCTGACCAGGGCTCAGAGCTGCAATGCTCGAGATTGATAATCTCCAGGTTGAAGTCGCCTCCTTGCTGGACAAGATCTACGAGATTGAAGAACTTCGTCACTCGCCGTCCCTCCGCGCGGCACACGCGTCGCGACTAGATTCTCTGCTCTCCGAAGTGCACGAGACAATCATCAACCTCTCCCCCCGCGTTGCGGCATTTGAGACCAACGCCTCAGATGCGCCCGACATCACCACGCCTCTCCACAAGGACTGGGCCAAGGTAACCGCGCAGCACGCACAGCTCGAACAGGAGATGCAAGAGGACCCATGGCTTGTCAGGTTCCGCACGTGAGTCACCACACACCCCCTGCCTTGCACGAATAACCGCATCGTGTAGCTAGCTGACTTTGGGCAGCACAGCGGATCAGACCGAGGGCATGATGGACCCCCTGCAGTCCAGCTTGGTGGACTTGACGGTAAGCTGCCCAAAACCATGTCAGCGCGCTTACAACTAGAACTACGCCGGACGCGTGCTCATGTCGTTCGACACGGTCCCCCTGTACTCATCGGACGGGCTCAGCATCGAGCGCCTACGAACCATGGCTGCGTCGCACGGTCGCATTAAATCGTGAGCCGTCACAAACTGCCCGAAGCTGACTTTTAGGACATACGTGCCCAGCGTGAACCGTATGCTGCTGATGATGGACAAGAGTGTGTCGTGCCGCACAGTGAAGAATGGCGAGGCACTGCGACGTTTGAACGACATGTCAACACGCTGGTCTCAGCTGCAGGACGGCCTGGCCAAGCTCGACGGCAAGGTCGCACTGGCACTGTCCCAGAATGACCCCGACGCCAACTACTTCAACAGCAGTCACCACCACCTCCAGGAGGTGTTGGGGGATGACTTTGTGTCGTCACCCAAGATCCCAATGGTCCCCACATTAGACTTCGGTCATGAGGGACCCGACCTTGCGCGTGTTCTCAGTGCTGGCGCACAACCTATCACTGCCACCATCGCATCGTCTCTCGCACCACCGCCTGTGCCGCGTACAGGATCTGTCACGCCCAATGCCCAGCGGACACTGCGCCGCGCCATCTCCCGACCTTCCCTGTCGTCATCCCAGTCACATGGGGCAGGCACTCCGCTTGAGAAGCCACGATGGATGTACTCTACCAAGGCTGGACTCGACAACAACTCGCCCCCGCCTCATGTGCCGACCACGACAAAGTCGCAACGCAGGACGAGCTACGGTGGGGCATCGAGTCATGGTGGTTCAACACATGGCGGCTCCAGCTACGCACCGTCCAACTACGGCACGGTACCAAGACGTACAAGCAGCCCGACGCTATCCAGCCCCTCGGGATCTGTCATCAGCTCAACTCGGGCCCCGCTCAACAACGTGAATGCTACCCCTCGCGCTGTCCGCAGGCGTGAAGATGAGCACCACGATCGACTTGCAACTGCCGTCACCCCGCTGCGTAGAGTACCGGTCCTCCAGCGAACTCCCGCACCTACGACACCAGGAATGCGTCCTCGACCTTCCGGAGTCAACACTCCTGGCGGTATCCGCCCGCGCCCGTCTTTTGGTAGCGTCGGCCGTGTCCCACCACCCTCGGCGTTCCGCGTGACCTCACCAATGGGGACACCATCGCGGCCTGGTTCGCGTGCCGTGTCGGTCAACTCTGTCTCGTCGACTATCGCCTCGGTCGGACTCCGGCCATTCGTGCCGAGCAAATACGACAACTTGGACTTGGAGGTGCAGCGCGTGATTGACGCAGTGAACCCGGGAATCTTTATCGCGCGAATCGACCAGCCGGTCCGTCGCGGGCAGCGCAAGAGGGAAGGCGAGTTGTGGAGCGGCGAGTTCCTCTTTGGCGCCAGTGGAAGGAAGACGGTCGTCAAGCTGGTCGAGTTGGCAGCAAGGGGCACAAAGCGCATCAAGTGTATGATCAAGGTCGGAGGTGGTGAGTTGTCATAACGAGAATAACATGAACATGATGTACTGACACACGCCCAGCGTTCGAGGAACTCGGTGCCTACTTGACAAAGTTGAAGATCGAGAAGGAGAATGAGCAGGAAGAGTTGGACGACGACATATTCTGAGCAAGAAGCAAACGGGGAGAGAGAGAAAGAGAGAAAGAGAGAGACACGAGGAGACCGAGGCGGCAGTCAAGGCAGGTGTCAACGAGAGAATGACAGAAGGGGCTCCATGTATGCATTTGTTTTTACTCATCCGGTTGTGTCGTCCTGCTGCTTGTCCTGCTCCTGCTTCTGTTCCTGCTCCTGCTCATCCTCCATCACAATATCGTCCTGCTGCGCCGTATCCAGAGCAATGAGGATGCCGCCCCAGAGACCGGTGACCTCTGCCTCCCACCCAACCGTATCCTCGACAGGGACGAGCTCGTCCTCGTCGTCGCCGTCAGGCCCCAAGACCTCGCCTCCAAAATCGCCATACGGTCGTGCCCAGGCCAGCAGCTTGTCGCGTGCCGCATCCACCATGGAGCGCAGCCTCACACGGGACGTCTGGTCCACCTCGCCGGCGCCCGGGACCGGCACCGAGACCGGCGGCTGCGGCGCCTCGTCGTCCTCGTCCTCGGGTTCGATCCACCCTTCGCCGCCGAGGACAGCGAGCCACCCACGCTCCACCTCTTTCAGATAGTCGAGCATGGCGCGCATAGTCTCCCCGGCCTCGTCTTCCTCGCGCTGCATCTCCTCTTCGGGGGACACGCCTGCGGGCGGGTGCAGCGGGATCTCGATGAGCGGTAACGAGGTGATATAGTCCATGATGGCGGCGGTGTAGCGCAGGAGATAGGCGATGCGCATCGAGTTCCATGGCTCGAGGGCGGGGATCTGAAGGATGAGGTGCAGGACGGGTGTGAGCCGCTGGAGGAGGGCGGAGAGGGGTCCCAGGCGTCTAGAGGGGGGTCAGCTATTGCGATGAGCCGGGGCTAACTGACCTCTTGCGCGCGTCGCGTTCGAGCGCGAGGAGCTTGGCATCGAGGTGGTCCCTCAGGCGAGCCTCTTGAGTGGCAGTCATTGACAGGAGAGGTGTCGGGCTGCCCCCGGCCTCGGGGCCGTGTTCGTCGGTAGCTGCCATGGTGTGGACAATGCCAAGAGCATAGTGCTCATGTCTCTGGTGGCTTCAAGTGGACATTGAATGTGGAGGTGGAACAACTTGGCCTCATTACAAAGTCTCATTAGGAACCTCTTCCTAATAAAAAGTGGAGGTCCCGCATGACATAACGGCGCGACCAGGTTGACTGGACTTGCGATCGTACCTGTACTTACTTCCTCGACATCACTCCTGCCCTCGCCACCGGGTCCAGTCCTCCTTTACAAACGCTTTACACAGGCGAGAACAGGTGGCAACAGCACGACAAAAACAGCGGAGCTAGTACCTGCCTGGCGGCGCAACATCCCTCGCACCGCAGCGCTCTCGGCCCAGCATGAAGTTTATGATCGATGACCTGCCGGTCCTGTTCCCATACGAGAGGTGAGTTGACTACTTCGTACAACAAAGAATGTAACTGACGCATACAGGCTGTATCCAGGTGAGTTACAGAACGAGGACCGCCTAACCAACTCCAGAGCAATACTCGTACATGTGCGACCTGAAGAAGACACTTGATGCCGGGGTGAGCTTCCTTGTGATCAATGCTCGTGGTCCTAGCTGACGAACAGGGCCACTGTGTACTCGAGATGCCCTCGGGAACAGGCAAGACGGTCTCGCTGCTCAGTCTGATTGTCTCGTACATGCAGGTGAGAGCTGGTCTTGGCTTGTTCATCCTCAGCTCGTCACTCACACCGCGCCCCCCAGTTCTACCCCGAGAAGCGCAAGCTCATCTACTGCTCGCGTACCGTACCCGAGATCGAGAAGGCGCTGGCCGAGCTCAAGCGTCTGATGGAGTATCGCGAAGAGATGGGAGTCAAGGATGAGGGATTCCGTGGTCTGGGATTGACCTCGCGCAAGAACATGTGCTTGAATCCAGAGGTGGGTGTGTCCGGACTGCGATCGTGCTTACCCGTACAGGTCAACAAAGAGAAGAAGGGCAAGGTCGTCGACTCGCGGTGTCGTGACCTTACCTCGTCATATGCATGTGAAAGGGGGCGTGCGGATCCTGGCAGTGTCCCGCTGTGCTCGTGGCATGAGGTAGGTGGAAGGGGAGTCAACGAAGACTGACACCTCGCAGGAACTCAACAACTATGAGACGGGCGAACTCATCCCAGAGGGCGTGTTCACCCTCGATGACATCAAGAAGTATGGCCAGGAGAAGGGCGTCTGCCCCTACTTTACTATCCGTCGAATGGTAGGTACAAAAAGCCCGCATTCACCTGCTAACATCAGATGCCCTACGTCGACGTGATCATCTACTCGTTCCACTACCTCCTTGACCCCAAGGTTGCCGAGCAGGTGTCTCAAGAGTTGAGCAAGGAGGCAATCGTTATTTTTGACGAGGCGCATAATATTGGTAAGGGTGCCCTAAGCTGGTTCGCGCTCACCCACCAGACAACGTCTGCATCGAATCGCTGTCCATCGACCTCACTCGACCCATGCTCGAATCGGCTGCGCGCAGTGTCGCCAAGATTGGAGACAAGATTGACGAGTGAGGATCCTACAACACGCTCGAGCTGACAATCAGGGTCAAGGCCTCGGACGCGCAAAAGTTGACAGACGAGTACGAGAAGCTCGTTTCGGGTCTCCGAGAAGCAAACGACCACAACGAGGAAGACGACTTGTTGGCCAACCCGGTTCTGTCAGACGACATGATCCAGGAGGCCATCCCTGGAAACATTCGCAAAGCTGAGCATTTCATCGCCTTCCTCAAGCGCTTTATCGAGTATCTCAAGACTCGTATGCGCGTCCTTCACGTCGTCGCCGAGACACCACAGTCCTTCCTGGCACATCTCAAGGAGATTACCTACATTGAGAAGCGACCCCTTCAGTTCTGCGCGGAACGACTTACGTCGCTTATCCGCACCCTCGAGCTCACCAACCTCGAGGAGCACTCGGCTCTGCAGAAGATTGCCGGCTTTGCTACCCTTGTGGCAACCTACGACAAGGGTGGGTACCCATACGTGCTAAACGTGTGCTGACCGCAGGCTTCTTGCTGATTCTCGAGCCTTACGAGACTGAGCATGCCACTGTGCCAAACCCCATTTTCCACTTCACGTACGTTTCTGCATCGGACGTGACCTAACGGACAGCTGCCTCGACCCCTCGCTGGCCATTGCGCCCGTCTTTGAGCGCTTCAGCAGCGTCATCATTACATCCGGTACCATCTCTCCCCTCGACATGTACCCCAAGATCCTCCAGTTCCAGCCTGTCATCCAGGAGTCATACCCCATGACCCTCACGCGCAACGCCTTCTTGCCCATGGTTATTACACGCGGCTCCGATCAAGTGCCCATCTCGTCTCGCTTCGAGGTCCGTAACGACCCCGCAGTGGTGCGCAACTTTGGCAGTATTCTCATCGACCTCGCCCGGACTGTTCCCGACGGTGTTGTCGCCTTCTTCCCGTCTTATCTCTACATGGAGTCGATTGTCAGTGCCTGGTACGACATGGGTATCCTAAGCGAGGTGTGGAAGCACAAGCTCCTGTTCGTCGAGACACCAGACGCAATGGAGACAAGTATTGCACTCAAGAACTATCGAGAGGTGAGCTCACCTCTTCCGGCGTTAGCTCACACCGCAGGCCTGCAACAACGGTCGTGGCGCCGTCCTGCTTTCCGTCGCACGTGGAAAGGTGTCTGAGGGTATCGACTTTGACCAGTATGTCTCCTTCGAAGTGGTAAACACTGACCGTCAAGCAACTATGGACGTGCAGTCATCATGTTCGGTATCCCGTACCAATACACTGAAAGTCGTATCCTCAAGGCGCGCCTCGAGTTCCTTCGCGACAACCACAGGATCAGGGAGAACGACTACCTGACATTCGACGCCATGCGTCACGCCGCCCAGTGTGTCGGTCGTGTCCTTCGTGGAAAGACCGACTGGGGACTCATGGTGTTTGCCGACAAGGTGGGTTGCGCCTTTTGTTGGTTGTGAAGCTAACCCAGCAGCGCTTTGCCCGCCAGGACAAGCGTTCCAAGCTTCCTCGCTGGATCAACCAGTACATCACAGACGCGCACTCAAACCTGTCCACTGATATGGCCGTGGTGCTCGCCAAGAAGTTTATCCGCCAGATCTCCCAGCCGTTCGACCACACCCAGACTGGTATCTCGCTCTGGACGCTGGAGGACATTGAGGAGCGCCAGCGCAAGGACCGTGAGGACCTTGAGCGCGCGGCCGAGGAAATGGACGACGCGTTTGGACCCACCACTGCCAACGGCGCTGCTGGGGGCGCGCGTATCGACGACGCAGACGTCGAGATGGACCATTTCGACATTGACGACGCGGCGCTCGCGGCTGTTGACTTTCCCGAGGACGTGTAGAGTGGAGCGCTATCTTGCCATTATTGCCAGTAGAGAGGTTAGGCGGTCAGTAGGCACACGTCATGTCATGTCATTTGTATCTTTAGGCAAAGGTCTCTGTCTCTGCTATACCATGCATATTTGGCGTTTAGAACGAGGCGACCGTCTTGGGGTCGTCGCGTCCGGCGTAGAACTTCTCCATGAACGTGGCTGGTGGTGCTGGGTCGTCGAGGGGCTTGAACCAGTGCATAATGTTGGGCTGGGAGCAAAGGTCAGCCAGTCTGTTGTAAGGGCGACCTCTCACCTCCTGCTTCCAGCAGTTCATGGTCTCCTGGTACTCCTGCTGGTTCTTGTGGAGGAGGAGGTTGATGACGTTGATGTCCTGGATGTCGCGGTGCTTCTCAAAGTCCTGGCGGATCTTGAGACGGATGGCCGAGGGAGAGACGTTGAGCGCGTACAGGGCGCAAATCTCGGGAGCGGAGCGGTACCACGCGCGGTAGGCGTCGATGGTGAGGCGGCGGGCCTCCTCCATCGACTTGGCGATGTGGACCGACTTGGCCAGACGGGACGGGATGGTGGTCATGGTGGTGGACGTCGAGTACAAGGACGATTCCTGGCGCCGGCAATGAGCTCGATCTGAGTGGTCGTCGAGAGCATCCACCGTCCGTCGCCGAGAGCTTGGGCGGCGGGAGCAGATTGGGCGTGCGGCCTGTGGGCGGGAGCGGCTGGCTGGCTGGCTGTGGGTGAGCGGAGATTTGGCGGTTATTGGGCGTGTGGCACTTGTTTCGCCACCCAAGATGATTGTTTGCCTGGGTCGATGACGCTTCCAAGCTCGACACCCACTCCCTCCGTCCATCACATCCACAGACACCATGTCCGGCCGTCGTCCCGCAGACGGCCCGCCCGCAGGGCAGCCGCCAGCAAAGAAGCCGGCGCTCGACCTGGCCGCCATCCGTGCCCAGATCGCAGCCAAAAAGGCCGAGGTCGAGGCGCGCTTGAACGCCCAGAAGAGCGGCTCAGCGAGTGGCTCGGCGTCGCCTGCGCCGCCGGCCCCCTCGGCATCGACGTCCTTTGCTGCGCCGGGACCGGCCGCGCTCCCTCCCAAGCCGACGGTCGACCCCGAGATTGCCGCGAGGATTGCGGCCGCCAAGGCGCGCATCGACGCGCTCAAGAACAAGCAGGCCAACCCATACCTGTCTGGCGCGGGCGCGCTTGCGTCGAGCAGCGCGGCGGCGGCCAAGCCCAAGCCTGCCTCGTCGAGCGGCGGTGTGAGCTCGGTCGCGCTGCACCCGCTCCTCATGGGTGATACCGGCAACGGAGCCGGCGGCGGCGGCAAGGAGAAGAACGAGAAGCAGGCCATGCGCGACAGGTACAAGACGATGGCGCCCAAGTTTTCGACTGTGCGTGCCAACGCTGCTGCTGCCGAGGAGGCCCAAAAGGTCGCGGCCAACGCACCGGTTCCCGTCACTGCGGTCGTGTCGAACCCGTACGCGTCGACCAGCGCGGCCGCAAGCGGCGCTCCCGACGACGAGGCTGGTCCGTCGGCCCGCCAGCGCAAGTCGCGCAAGATGCAGTTCTCCACGCCTGGCAGGTACATCAAGCAGGGCGACCAGCTGCGTAACGAGATCAAGCTCGAGGAGCTCAAGCAGCGTATCGAGGCACAGTCGCGTAAAGCCGGTCTCGACTCTGAGTTTGACGTGCTCCAACGTTCACTCAAGCGCGCGCAGCCCCCCGTCGTCGAGTGGTGGGACGAGGGTATCCTCCCCACCGGCACTACGTACGACAACATTGTCGAGGCCGACACCTACTTCCGCACCTCTGGCGAGTCGCTCATCACCCACCTTGTCCAGCACCCCATCCCCATCCCTGCGCCCTCGGACCGCAAGACGACCGAGCGCTCGCTCATGCTCACGAAGAAGGAGCAGAAGAAGATGCGCAGGCAGCGCCGTCTTGCCGAGCTCGAGGACAAGCGCGATAGGCAAAAGATGGGTCTGATCCCCCCAGACCCGCCAAAGGGTGAGTTGAATCGCCCCCGGTCGATAAAACTGACATTCTCCAGTGCGCCTTGCCAACCTCATGAAGGTCCTCACGTCGGACGCGGTGCAAGACCCGACCAAGGTCGAAGCAAAGGTCCGCCGCGAGGTGGTGATGCGACAGTTGCGGCACGAAAAGGACAACGAGCAGCGCAAGCTCACGCCCGAGCAAGTGGTCGAGAAGGAGTACCAGAAAAACATGCAGCACGAGAGCAAGGGCTTGTTCGCCACCGTGTACATTGTAAAGTACCTCACCAACGGTCGCCACATCTTCAAGGTGCGCGAGACCGCCAAGCACGACCTCCTGTCAGGCCTGTGCATCTTTGCGCCCAACTTTGCCGTCATTGTTGTCGAGGGTGTCGCCAAGAAGATCAAGCACTACCGCCAGCTCATGACGAACCGTATCGACTGGACCGAGGAGGCGCGCCCGCACGGAAACGACGGCGACAGGAGCGACTCGGAAGAGTCGGGAGACGAGGACGCCGAGAAGAAGAAGAAGAAGGACGGAGAGGAGGAGGGTCCCGACATGAGCGAGAACAAGTGCGAGGTCATGTGGGAAGGCGAGATTCCCGAGCGCATGTTCAAGATTTTCCGCGCGCGTCATGTCGAGTCGGACCGCCTGGGCAAGGACTTCCTCACGCCAAAGTATGAGGGCATGTGGGATCTGGCGAAGCGGTGGACGTGGCAGGGCGAGGACCTGTAGAGAGAGACAGAGAGGAGCATCTAGGCCATGCATGAGGCAGTGTAACAAGTCTGGAAACGGCAACGTTTAGCCGCGGCAGTTGTGAAACGCGTGCCGATCACTGATCACTGATCGGCTTTTTTCCATCACCACACCATCTCTGCATCTCTCTTCAACCAACAAACGTCCAGCACACAACCCGTATAATGCATGGCATGCATGGGGGGTCCAGAAGAAGCCAAAAACGAAGGCCCTCGCCGGGATTTGAACCCAGGACCACTTCCATAGCTGTCGAAGGATTAGAGACCGACTGGACCCTAAGAAAGTATGATAGCCACTACACCACGAGAGCCTTGATGTTTTTGGTTTTTCCGTCTGTTCCGCGAGCCGTCTGCCTGTTCTTTCTTGCCTTTGAAGGGGCCGCGACTCGCTGTTAGTGGGTCGAGGTCGTGTGGACTTGGTTTCCAAAGGGGGTTGATTGAGGAGGTCTTAGGGTGGGAGGGTCGCGGTCCGAGTGGACAGCAATGATGGACACAAAGTGACACCGGTTTCGTTGATGATGGCTGATCGAAGCTGAGATAAGACCTTGTCGGGCGTGGCCACATTCTTGCATCATCCTGGGATCCCATGATGGCCTGCGGCTGTGTGAGTACAGATGCATATACTCTTCTCGTGACATCGCCCATATCCCCGTTCTCACCACTCCGCCATGGGTACCACCACCAAGATTACGCCAAGGACGGTTCCCAGCTGGAAGCCGGCCAAGTTCATTCCGCTCGCTTTACCTAGCTCGTACCCTCCCTCCCTCCCTCACTCTGATCGATCTGTACTCTGCCGCGGTTGTCGGTGTCAAAGCCAAGGCCAAAGGGAACGGGAGCCTCCCCAAGGCCAACATGCTCCAAGACGCTTTGGCGGCGCCACACCTGCGCTGCATGCTTTTGCGCAAGGACAGCTCCCACAGCCACCTTGCGTTTGACGGAGATGCGGTGATCGCTCTCATCCTGCACGCCATTGGAAAGAAGTACACCGATCATGTCGGTGTTCGTGCCGTACGTCTCATTCTACTGCTGTGATGGGGTAACGAACTGCAAGCTGACCGGACGGCGCAGGCCATTGTCGCTCATGTCGGAAGCAACGCGGCCCTCGCTAGCGTCTGCCTCGAGTCCGGCATCCTGGACATGGCCTTCTCGCTCGCGACGCGTAATGGTAAACTCACGCTCGTCCCCACGGTATGTACGCACCTGCCGATCCGTGACGAGAGGAACAGAAAGCTGACGTGATGTTCAGAAAGTGGCGGCAGACATTCTCGAGGCGGTGGTCGCGGCCACCTACAATCTTCTGGGTACGTGCGGCCGTACATGCCTATCTCAACTGACGACAGGTTTTGCCAAGACCGAGGAATGGTTTGAGGAGATTGCGCGTCCGTGGGTCGAGGAGGTTGTGCGTAAGCTCAACTTTTAAAGCTACCATTCTTAATACTGTTTTCCAGTCATGTGTACGCCTGTGGACATTTTGCCATTGACGTCGTGAATGATGTTGAGGAAGAGAAAGCTGTACCGCTGCGCATAGTGGATCATAGTTACAGACTCCTTAAACGAATGCATGTTGCGTCTCGCCAATACCTAGAGGCGATATTCTGATGCACCCCTCAAGTGCCACTCACGAACGTGGACCCATTTGCTTCCGCACAACGAAAGTCGGAGAGAGCCCAAGTGCCCGAGATTTCCATCCACTCTAGACACATCAACAACAACAACAACCCCAACACCATGTCGGCCACCCCAGCGCCAGTGCCAGCGCCTGCGCAGGCACCAATAACAGCGGCAGAGACGACGAAGAAGGCTGCGCCCGAGTTCCCAATGGACCCGAACGCGCCGCTCTTCGTCGCCAGCGCCGTCGTCGCGAGTGGTGAGCTCACCACCTGCTTGGATTTTGGGTTTCAGCTCGCTAACACCTCTTAGCCATCTTTGGCGGCTGCCTCGGCGTCGCGATCGGCATCAAGCGCCGCCAAGACCCCTTTCCGTACGCGACGGGCATGGCCATCAACTGCGGTATTGCGGGCCTCTCGTTCTTCGGCTTGAGAGAGTACCTCGTGTCGCCGATTCTCGTGGGCGAACGGGGCTCGCCCGGCTACGCGCGGCGGTACGACGAGCTCACTAGTGCTGCGACTGTGCGTGCGCCTACCATCAAGGAGGTGCGGAGGGACAGGCTGCTCGACACGGCCATTGCGGGCGGTGCGACGGGTACCATCTATGGCCTTTTGACTCGTACGTGAGGGGGTGGTGGCAGAGACAGCTAAATCGGAGAGGACTAAAGCTGACCTACCAGGCCGCCCACGCGCTGCGGTTCCCATGGGTCTTGGTGTGGCCGCGTTCACGACCTTGACACAGTTCATCATCAACAGCGTCCGCGTCAAGCGACTTCAGGTCCTCACCAAGCGCGCGGCCGCCGGCGCCCCAGAGCTCGTGACCCGCGAGTTTGTGCCCGAGCCCGCGGCAAGCAGCGAGGAGGCGTTTGACGCGCCGCGCCGCAAGGACGAAACCGTCGGCTCGTCGCCCCTCTCGCAGCGCATCTTGCGCATCCTCGAGAAGGTCTCGCCCGTGAGGCAGATCAGCGACGACGAGTACCTCGAGACCCTGGAGAAGCGGCGTCGCGAGATTGACAAGCGCCTGGCAGAGATCCAGGAAGAGGAGGAGCTGCTGTTCAGCCGCTCGCAGGCCATGGACCAGGTCAAGACGCTTGACAGCTAGACTGCATCCTCCACTCCCCCCAATAGCCATCGCTCCAGGCCACTTTGCATTGTTCGTTTCGCATTTCATAAGACCACCCACTCCCCCACCTCTCCTCCTCCTCCTCCACCTCCTCCTCCACTTCATGCAGCATGTTGCAACTACACATCCGGGATGCGGTCGAGACCGCGACCACGACTCCTGGAGCGGGCCGCGAGGCCCTGCTTGCCGGTGACAAACTCGTCGAAGCGCGCCTCGTCTGGGGGAGAGAGTTAGCGATGATAGTCATAGGCCAACTCACAAGCCGGATGCCAGCGCGAGAGAGCGGGGCGGCCCTCGATAATGTCGCCGAGGGACCACTGGATCCGCGCCTTGTCCACCGCCTGAGAGTTAGACAGAGGGAGGCAGGGGCTGAACTCACCGATGTGGTCTCGTTATCGGGGCAGATGACGTAAAAGTCGTCCTCAACAAGGACCTTTTCGAACATGTACTCGACGGTCTGCTCGGGAGTCCACGCGCCCGGGGGCTTGGTCTTGGTGGGGTCGTTGGCGCCGCTCATGCCGGTGAAGACCCAACCGGGGCTGTTCGGGGTGTCAGCAAAGCGCCTTTTGGCGAACCACACAGCAAGATCATCCGTGCGTCACGTTTGTTTGTCAGATGAGCGCACGGGTGGCCGCCACCTCTGCGCCACTATCTCGGTGAACGCGGGCTAGGCAAACACACGAGGTGGTGAGAGATGCGGCGGTGGAGCACGCCATGCTCGTCGACTCGGATGTGCTGCTTCTGTCCGCCCATGGTTCTGTCACTCACATGAAGAGGTGGGCGGTGCAGACGCAGTCGGGCGAGTTGCGCAGTTCGTAGGCAACTGGGTTTTGGGTCAGCATAAAAGGCCTCTCGGGCAGTGGCACCCACGCTGCTCGGTGAAGATCTTGACGGCTGCCTTGGAGACGTTGTAGCCAGCGTTACCGGGAGGGGCCGTGATGCCCTGCTTGGAACCCGTGCACACAATGACACTTGCGTTCTCCTGACGCGCCATGGTCGGGGCAAACACCTGGGCGACGTTGATAATGCCCATCATGTTGACGCCGAGGACGTCGGACCACGAGCTCTGGAGGTCGGCCAGGTCGCGGGTGAGCGAAAAGGCCGGACAGGGCTTGGACGTGCCGGCATTGTTGAAGAGGAAATGCACCTCGCCGTAGAGGTCGAGGACCTTTTCGCGCAGCGCAACGACCTGGCTGACCTGCGAGACGTCGCAGGTGACGGGGACGACGTCGCCGCCTCCCTCAATGGCCTTTATGGCTGCGACCGCATCGTCGAGCGGGGCAACGTCCACGAGCACAATGTGGAGACCTTCCCTTGCGAGCTGCTTTGCGGCGGCGAGACCGAGGCCGGAGCTAGGTGGGTCAGTGCCGGCCAGGCCAGGCCAGGAGGTCGGGGGGTGGGGCGGGGGAGGATGGTGCGCATGCGTGTGCGGGCTGTTACACGGACACGTCGGACGGCGTACGTCTGACGGCGTACGCCGAACGACGGCGACGGGGTGCGCGGTGGAGGGGGGTGGAGGTGTGGGCAATGTGTAAGGGGCGGTGTATTGTACTCACGCAGCGCCTGTGAGGACGGCGACGGCCCCCTTGTGGACGATGGTGGTGGTTGCGGTTGATGTGATGGCTGGTGGGGTGGTCGACATGGTGTGGGTTGAAAGGGTGAGTGGGTGGACGGAGGAGGTTATAGGATGTCGTGCTTTTGGTGTGTTGCAGATGTGGCCGGAGAGTGGTGGTGTGCACGCGACAGACACGTCCTGTCTCAGCTCTCTCAGCTCTTGTCTTTGGGGGGGCCACTTGTACGTCATTGACACAATGGGCCCAGATACCAAAACACTGCCCATAATCTCGCACCCACCCAGCCAATCAGCCACCCAGCAAGTGTGCAATGTCCTGTGGCTGCGCTCCCGGCGCGTGCGACTACCCTCTCCCTCTCCCTCTCCCTCTCCCTCTCCCTCTCTCTCTCTCTCTCTCTCTTATCCTCATGTGCGGCCCTTGCTGCATGCATGCATGCACCTGGCGAACGTGTCGGTGCTGCTGAAATCTCACACACCACGGGATAGGCAGAAGATAGCGGACAATGTATGACAACGGCGGCGTGTCGTTATTTACCCGACTGGAACGCACCGTGCGCGCGCGCCGAGTCCTGATTGAGACCTGGGCTGCTGCGCAAAAGGTTTGTCGCGTCGAGTCAGCTATCTGCACGCTGGACGCCGACAGGGTGACAGCTAGGTGCACTGGCAGCACAGTTGCCGCTGCTGGCCACCGCGGATGCTTCTCCTCTGGGACGTCTCCGTTGGTAGTAGAGACAGTGTCCTCATGTGCGTTCTGATGGGCACAATCCAGGATCCCGCCTTGCCTGGAGCTTTGGAACTTTGCAGCACCTCTTTTACTTGACCGAGTCTACTGCTCTACTGCTTCGACTTCCGAGTTCTGAGGACACCCATCCCAGGAAGGATCAAGACGCCAGAGGAAACGTCCAACGATACGAGGGCACACCAAAGGCAGCAGTTGTTGAAGCCGACATCCAGACCAGTCAAGATAATAACCCCCGGCGGCTTGGTTGTATACCTCCACAGTACCACAGTCGGGACCGGGCCCTCCCTGCCACAACCAGCAGCCTGGCCTCCCGCAGCCTGCATGACTCAGCTGTGGGACGCTCGTCGTATGAAGGAGCTGCATTGTAGGACCTTGACCAGCACGCCTAGATCACACGAGCCATCAAGTCGCGGATATGGCGGCGATGCTGTGTGTCAGGCAGAGGGGATCCGGCATGCCCCGGGATATCCCCGGATGGAGTCCCCGGATCCCCACCCGGCCGTCCATGAAAAGCAAACGTCTTGCTGACAGACTGTGTCTCGTTTCTCCCTTCCCTTCTTACTACCCCGTGGCCTCCCAGTGATACATACCACATCCTTCACGACCGGTACGCATCCCCGTGGGGGTTCCACACGCTTCCCGGAAGGGACGACGACTGTCATGGACGTGCTAATCTGTTCCAATGACTGACGAGGCATTGCGCGCTGATCGCTGAACAAGTCACAGAAATCCCGGTCAAGTGCAGCGACCCACGTCCATCGCATGTCTACGCGTTGGCCTTCTATAGCATCCACTGTACAGCGAATCTGCTTGTTCGCTCACAACACTACCTTCCCGAGGTCACCCCCTGGCCCCAGCTGGAGGTTGGAGCTGCCTCGTTACATGATGATCTCAATTGCTCAAGATGCCTCCGCGTAATGCCACCATGACACCCGCAGCCTGCCTCGCAAAACGCGCGCGCCATATGGACAACAAACCGACCCTTCCCCTGCCCACATGGCATGCCCGCGACATTGTCGCTAGCCTTGGCACAGACGGTGAGACGGTGAGTATCTCGGCGACCGGGTCATTGTTCAGAGTGACATGCCAGAAAACACGCGCCCATGAATCCACCACTTATGACTGCGTGCTTTATGTCATCTCCGAGTCATCCCCGTGAATGCTGTATCCAGTGGGTTTGTCGACACAACCGATCCCAGACGGTCACATGAGCGTAGCGCAGACTGCATAAGTAGCCCACGACGAGCAGCACTGCAGCCATGTTCTCCGCAACTCTCTCTCTCTCGCCCTCTCACCTCCTCGCCCACCAACCCTCTACCTCACGCACACCACAATGTCGCCGCTCTGGGAGGACGTCCAACACACCTTATCGACCGCATGGGAGGACTTTAAACCGCCGACCTTGTCGAATCCATGGACTGCCGTGGGCCTGGTGGTTGGCACCATCGTCTGCGCGCTCGTCGTCATGTACCCCCTCCGCGCTGCCCGCCTGCCGTTCCGCAACCTCTCCGGCCCTGCCCCCTCGTCTGTCGTCTTTGGAAGCCTTGCGGACCAAGTAACCGGTCCCGTGGGCGGCGTGTACAAGGCCTGGGCGGCCAAGTATGGTCCTACGCTGCGCTTCCGTGCTCTGCTGGGCAGCTGGCGCGTCGTGTCGACCGACCTCACGGCGATCGGATACGTCCTGAACCACACGGAAGAGTTCCACCGCGAGTCCGGGTTCAACGCGACCATGCTGCTGCTGTGTGGAAAGGGTGTGCTGGCCGTCGAGGACGCGGCGCACAAGCGCCAGCGCAAGATTCTGTCGCCGGCGTTCAGCTTGACCAACGTCAAGGCCATGATCCCCGTGTTCTGGAACAAGGCATACGACCTCGCCGACGCGCTGGGCAAGATTGTCGACGACGCCGACGCTGGTAAAGGTGGCCCGAGGGGTACACCCGAGGGAGCCAGGAGCGGTGCCCTGGTGGACCTTTTGGACTTTACGATCCGTGCCGCGCTCGACGTGATTGGTATCGTCGGCTTCAACTACCAGTTCAACGCGCAAAAGGGCCTGCCCAACCCGCTGGGAGACGGCTTCATGGACGTCATGAACTCGCTGTCGCAAATCTCCCTCTTCCGCCTGTTCCAGCACTCGTACCCGGCCCTCTTTGCCATTGTATGTGTGCTACGGCGGCGGTATACATGGAACTTGCAGCGCTGACATACCTGTGACAGCCTACAAACAACACAAAGGCCATGAAGCGGACCCTGGTAGAGCAGAACCGCATCGGAAAGGAGATTGTGGCCGCGCGCAAAAAGGAGTTTGAGCGCGAGGACGTCAAGCTCGGCAAGGGCGCCGAGGTGGGCAAGGACACGCTCTCGCTGCTGCTCAAGTACAACATGGCTCCGGACCTCAAGCCCAGCGAGAAGCTGACCGACGAGGAGGTGCTTGGCCAGATCGGCTCTTTGGTAGGTGCAGCTGGGCGGCCCTTATGCGAACGCAGCTGACACCATCAGATGTTGGCCGGTAACGAGACCTCGGCGACCGCCATGTCGTGGGCCGCAATGCACCTGTACCAGAACCCGGATATCCAGGCCCGCCTCCGTGAAGAGGTCGACGGCGTCTTTGACGACCGCCCGGAAGCGTGAGCTCAGTTGCGTGACTGGCGCAACCAAGCTGACCCCTGCCAGCGACGACCTCATGGCCCTGCCTTACCTGGACAAGTTTGTGCGCGAGCTGCTGCGCTTCGACCCCCCGCTCCCCGAAGTCGTGCGCGAGTGTGCCAAGGACGCCGTCGTCCCGCTCTCCACGCCCGTCATGGGCCGCGACGGCAAGCTGATGGATTCGATCGTGGTTTCCAAGGGCACCGAGTTTGTCGTCCGTGAGTGCCCCCAGCGTCAGTAGTAGCAGAGAGCACGGCGCTGAACCACCCGCCCACAGCGATCAACGAGATCAACCGCTCCAAAGAGGTCTGGGGACCAGACGCGGACGTGTTCAACCCAGACAGGTACGACGACGCGACGTACCCGCGCGCAAACGTCCCGGGCGTGTGGGGCAACCTCATCACGTTCATCGGCGGCCCGCACAACTGCCTGTACGTGATCCTTCCAACGTTCCGTTCCACCGTCTCTGCTTTTCTGCTGACACACACCCAACTCCAGCGGCTGGCGGTTTGCCATTCTGGAGATCAAGACGGTCCTGTTCGTCCTGCTGCGCAGCTACGAGTTTGTGCAGCCGCCCGCAAAGCCCACAATGGTGCGCCACGGCCACGCGATCGTGATGCGCCCGCACGTCGCTGGCGAGGAGGACAAGGGTATCCAGATGCCCGTGCTGGTCCGCCGTGTGCCCAAGGTGTAGTAGATGGGAGAGTGCTGTATATAGCCAGAAGAATGAATCTCGTGCGTGACGTTTTGCAAGTGCCACAACATAGGCTACACCCAACGCGATCAACCCAGCGGCCAGTTACTGCCAGAGCGTCGCCCACAGTTGAGAGCGGTTGGCGATGCGGCATGTGCCCAACTCGCCATTCCTGTCTGCGTAACGGGTATGTACCTACCCCACTTTACAGACCGGCATGCACCTCATCTCTGCCCCAACGACGAGATGGATCCCCCGACGCACTCGTTATCTCGCCCCACGACGGCTCCTCCATGATCCATCTTCCCACATCTCACGCCATCCGTTCGTGGCAAAGTACACCCCCGTTAATCCCTCACCGTCTCACCGTGTAACCTTCCTTCCGTGGCCACAACCTGCCTTCCTCCAACCTAGCCAACCAGCGGCCAGCTACGAGAAACTCCATCGCCAACGAACCAACTGCAGCCAGAGGCTTCTCCACGCTTGTTGCTCCAGCGTGACCCGACGCTGGCACGCTGACGCGGTGGCTGCCAGCTGCTCTGCCTGGGCCCATTCCCATAGCACACGCCTAGCGTTCGCTCGCGCCTTTGCTCAAACCACGGCACGGCACGAGGCACCGCGAGCAGATCCCCCCCCCCATATCCTCCATATATCCCCATGTATCTGGGATATCCAGCTCTCGAAGCAAAGCACGGAAGCGCGTGGGGGGCTGGGCCACTTGTTCCCGCGCTGCGCATCCACACTCACAGTACTCTGCGCGCGCGCGGGGCGGGTTTGTTTCGTTTCGTCGTCGTCGTCCTCGTCGTCGGGATCGTTTTGGTGGCGTGTGGCGCCCGTGTCGTGGCTCTTGTTGGTGGCCGGTGGCTCGGCGCGGCCCCCCTGTGAGATCCTCTGGCCAAAAGGCGTCTAGCTCAGCCTCCCTGTGGCATGTGGCCTGTAGCCTGTGGGCACTGGGCACTGGCGCTCGCTCTGGCCGTTCTGTTCGGCACCACTCTGCTGGAGCGCTCGCACCAGCACACAGCACGTGAGAGCGCCCCGGCGCAGCTCGCAGACTGCGTGACGCTTCTCTTGCCTCTCTTCTCTGTCTCTGTTTCACTTTGCTGCATTCAGACGCTGTCAGCCAAGTAAAGTGGCCTTGTCTCAGTTCTCAGTTCACAGTTCAAGAGTTCACAGCACGTCACAGTCATCGTTCTCAGTCAGTCCCAGATTGGCCCCGCCCGCGGGCCGCGGGCCGCAGGCTGCGCCGGCTGCGTTACAGAACTCCCACTGCATTTCATAAAAGGTAGTGAGGTATCCTATGCACAGTGGACACTTCGCGAGAGGGATAGAGAGGGAGAGAGAGAGAGCGAGAGAGAGAGAAGAAGAAAAGTGTGAAACTATGTAGGGTATATTGGTTGGGTGTAGAGAGGGAGGGAGGGGGGGAGTCTACGCGCCGGTGGGGAGGCAGAGGCGGGGTTGGTGGGTAGTTGAGAGGGGGGGTAACAGACCGAGGAACAACGATTAGGGTGCAAATGCAAGCGTCGACAGCAACAGAGGCGTAGAAACGGGGCGACAACGGATGGTGGTGTCGCTAGTTCCAGTTCCGGGGGCACATGGATGGGTAGATGTGGAGAGCAGGGCGGAGGCGTGAATGTTGGTTTGAATGGGAGGGGAGAGGGGGGGATTATTGAGTGCCTGTAAAAAGGTGCGGTTGGGTGTGTCTTCTTTACCGGCTACCGGCACGAACGGCAGGTGAGGAACGCCAGGAAGCCGTTCCGGTGCTCGGGCATGTAGTCGCCCTCGCCGCCAATCTGCTGAGAGTTGCCGGCGGTACCGCCCGGCCTCGAGTTGACGTTCATGGGCGAGATGGCCTGGGCGCCCTTGTTGGGTCCGTGGTTGGCATCATAGTTGTCGTAGCCGCCGCCGGTCATGGCGTTGCCCGATGCGAAGGGGTGGCCGCCCTGCTGGGACTGGCGCCTCGAGTTCTGGTGCGATGGCGCCGACACGCCCACAATCGCCTGGTTGCTCGCGTTGGGCAGGGCCGAGCCCGACTTGCGGCCTCCCCTGGGGGTGGCACCGCCGCCCGAGCCGTTGCGCAGCCTGTCGACGCGGTCGCCGCCGCGGTTGTCACGATTCCTCGTGGGCTGACGCTGCACGTCGGCAGACGAGTGCGAGGTGCCAGCCTCCCAGCCCTTGCCGCTGTTGAGCAGGTTCCAGTCGTACACCTGGTCGTCGACCTCGCCGGCGTTCTGCAGCGCGGTCGCAAAGAGGTCGCGCAGGAAGTCGTAGTCGGGCGTCTCGTCAAAGGTCAGCTTGCGGACGTAGCTGAGGTAGATGGCAAACTCGGCTGTGGAAAACGTGTCAGCTGGGGTTCGAAGAGTAACATGCAACATTTGCCAACTCACGAGGGTAGCCCTCGCCAAGCTCTGCGATGGGAGTCGACTGCTTCTTCTCTCCAATCTTCTCGTACTTTTGCTTGTTGGTAGCAGCCTTGAGGCCCTGCCAGGGCAGACCGCCACGCAGGAAGTAGAAGAAGACGTGGCCAAGGGCCTCGAGGTCGTCACGGCGCGACTGCTCGCGACCCAGGTGGGTGTTGATGGACATGTAGCGCGCCGTGCCGCTGAGGCTCTTGCGCTCGCGGTAAGGAATGTGCTGCTTAGTCTTGGGGTCGCGGTACTGCTTTGCCATGCCAAAGTCGACGACGTGGATGGTGCCGGCACCCTTGGTACCGGGGCGGCCGATCAGGAAGTTGTCGGGCTTGATGTCACGGTAGATGAGGTTCTTCTCGTGGATGGTCTGAACACGCGAGAGCATCTGGCGGGCAGTCATGCAGCACGTCTTGACCGAGAACTTGCGGCCACACATGTCAAACAGGTCCTCGAGCGAGGGGCCCAGGAGGTCAATGACCAGAATGTTGTGCAGACCCTCCTGCCCAAAGTAGTAGACCTGAGGGATACCGGCTGTAAGGAAAGTTAGTGCCCGAGCTCACCAAAACATCAAGACACAGGCGACCTGGTCGTCCGTCGTGCCCGTCGTCGCCGTCCATGTATCCCACTCACGGCATCCGCTCAGAATCTTGTAGCTACGGTACTCGTCCCGCAATTGAGGAGCATCAGACTTGCGCGGCTCCTACAAGAGACAGTGGCGTTAGCACAAGACAAGTAGACCCTCGCTCGGCGCGCGCCGCCGCACGGGCCCCACGCGGTGGTCCTTTTGGCACCGGGCGCGCAGGTGATGGAAATGGGTCACACACCCCCACCAACACCACCGTAGATACGTACAAACTTGATGGCGACCGTCTGCGAGTTGAGGAGGTTGGTGCCTGCGGGACGTGTCAGCAGGGTGCTCTGCGAGTTGCAAGTTTGGGGGAGGAAAGGTGGACGCTGTGTGTTCGGTCACGCGCGCGCGCGCGCGCGCGCGCGCATCTCGGTCCGTTGATCTCGCGCATTTGCTCCGCCAATGCGGATACTGTGCACACACAATGGTTGCGATGGGCTCACCAACGTACCTTCAAAGATGACACCGAATGAACCCTCTCCGATCTTCTTGCCGACCTTGTAGTGGACGCCGACAATGTTGCTCGAGCTGGACGAGTGGCTCGAGCCCGTGAGGTGGGCGCTCGGGTTGGACGCAATGACATGGGTCGTGGCCATGGTGGTGCGGCGGTGTATTGACTGCGGAGGGTGGAGGAAGGGGGGGGGGGGGGTGCAGCGGCGACGGCTACGACGGGGGGGAGGGAGTCGAGCGGGGGGGCGACGGGCTGTGCTGTAGCTGCAGCAAGAGGGCGTGGTGGTGGTGTCAAAAGGACTGGGCGGGGATGTGTCGTTGTAGGATTGAAGAATGCGCGCTCTGAAGAGGGGGTTGCGGTGGCCGGTGGCTGGCGGGAAGGCGTGTGGGTGAAGGGTTCGTTTTGCCTTTGTGTGTGTGTGTGTGGGTGTCGTGACGGAGAGAGTGGTGTGGAGCGGGGAGTGTATTAAGAGAGGGGGGGGGCAGGGAGAGAGGTAGAGGTAGAGAGAGAGAGGAGGAGAGGTGTAGGAAGGAGAGGGAGATGTGGGTTGAGATGTGCGACGAGGAGAGAGAGAGGGAAGGGGGGGAGTGTGAGGTTGGGACGCGGGGGATGTGGGCCTGTCGCTCGACGGTGTGTGTCGTCGATGAGGGTTGGGTCGATGAATAGGGCCGTCTGGACCCAGCAGCCAGGCAGCCAGCAGCCAGGCAGCCAGCAGCCAGCAGCCAGCAGCCAGGCAGCCAGCCAGCCGCGCCCAGCCAACACCGCGCTGCCAGGGAAAAAGCCCCGCCCAGCCAGCCAGCCCAGAGTGACCCTTATATGACCCATGACGGAGCCTAATACAATGGTTGTATCACCCAAACCCGCCATTAGGGTGTACACACACACACAACATGCCACAAGCGTTATTATGGTACGGAGTTATAACCGGCATTATCACCACAGTCACCCAGACAGCCAGGCCCCCCGCACCCAAGCGCGAGCCACACACCGGGGTGCGATCGCGCGCTCAGGCTCACCATACAGGACGACCAGGCCAGGCGGGCGTGCAGTGACGCCAGGGCGAGACAGAGGACCGCAGACCATCAACAACCACCAGTTGCTCCCGACTGCGCCATCCCATCACTCTCTCTACACTCTACCCAACCACCTCCTCGTCCTCGTCCTCCCACCTGCTCCAAAAGGCACCCTCTCAAGCCCATCCCTCTCGAGTCACGACACTGGCGTGCAGCTGCCCCACACCCGCCGCCGCCGCTGCTGTATCCCAACAATGGCTGCCCTCGACGGATTCCGAGACCGTGAGTAGAATGAATCCTGCAGCCTTCTGCACCACCCAACTGGTATCGACCCCATGCGCGCCGCCACCTCCTTCCTCTCTGCATTGGGTGTGCTCGGTGCAACCCCCCCGCCGGCGGCCCGTACATTGGCTCAGGGGTTGCGCACTGCCATCGGTCCTTTGCACACACACCGCAGGCAAGGGAGCGAGAGAGAAAGACAGAGAGGATCCATGCAGCTCTCGATTAGAGTGCGACTGTACCATCGTCCATGCGTGCCAACAACAATGAGGTTATGGATGGGACACCTTTAGCTGACAGGTATTCCCAGAGCTCGTCCAGGTCGTCCTCTATGATGGCCGGGTTATTGTTGTGCGTACCGGGCGTATTGTGCACTTGCCTACTGCGCTGCGCGCCGTCGCCTCTAACAACACCCCCACTGACATTTGACCAACAGGGCAAGCTCAAGGGCAACGACAACTTCTGCAACCTGATTCTGTCGGACAGCGTCGAGCGCGAGTACTCGTCAGACAAGGGGGTCGAGATGATCCCCTTGGGGCTGTACATGATCAAGGGTGATAACATGTAAGTGTTCATTGGTGTCTGCTCGTGACCGCAAGCGGCGGGCATGTCGGTTTTGGGGGATATCGGCATGACGAAGGAGAGGTGTGCTGGACACGGACACGGACACGGACATGGACGCGGGCGCGGACACGAAGCACCAGGTGTCCTCCTGTCCATGACGTGGGGTTACGGCGTCCTCCTCGTGTCCCCCCACCTTGCCACATGGCGTCACGAGCAGAGGCGTGCTGGACGCAGACACGCACACGAAACACTGAAGTGTTTCCTGTTCATGACGTGACATGGCTCTCCTTGCTCCAACCTTGGCTGACATCGTCCCCCAGCGCCTTGATCGGACAGGTCGACGAAGACAAGGACGGTTCGTTGGACTATTCCGAGGTCATGGCCGAGCCATTGGCAGAGATCCGGTACTAGGTGTCCGGACCTGTCCATGGCGTTTGGTCGGGGAAACGCGAGTACCACAGCGAGCGCACAGTCAAAACATCCTCCCGCGCGTGCGCGCGCGTGTCCGTCAACTGCCACCGGCTCCTTGGAACGATACGACCGCCGCCGTGACAGAATGGACAAGAGGACGGCGACGGCGACGGCGACGACGAAGACAAAGACGACGTGGTGGTCCGATTGGGGGCCCTCGGGGCAACCGCTCGCCTGGCAAGACGAAGGGCTCAATTGCCAGCTGGGAGCGCGTATCGTTTGGCGTGTGCAGCAGCAGCACACTTTTTTAGCATCATCATGCATGTACCATACCACATTGGAATGACGCACTCGGCGCCCCGCGCGTCATCTGTCGCAGCGGCAAATTAAGTAAAAGGCAAAGTAAGTAAAAGGCAAAGTAATCGAGCAAACGCGCGGTTAGATCTCAGCCGTTCTGTTGTTGTCTGCACTTTAAACCTGCGGTTCCCACATCCTGGTGCGTTTGGTGTGACCTGACACAAAACAGACAACACACACCCTAACTAATTAACTAATTATAACCCCCAGTGCGCAGGTGCACACTTTTCCGCTCATCTTGCGCTCGACTCGTAGCCATTAGCAATTAGAGCCGAGTAGGTTTCGGCCCATCGCGTCACCCCCGGCACCGCCCGCGTTTGCCGTGTTCTTGTATTGTTTCTGGGTAATGGGTTATCCCCGGGTGTGCCTCCTCTGATCCTCTGCCTATCGTCTGGGCCTGTGGCCGGTGGCCTGTGCGGGAGCGGGAGGGAAGAGGAGAGAGGGGGGGGGGGGGGGGAGTACGAGGCCGATGAGGGATGGGAAGGGTATGCAGACGAGGGCCGAATGGCGCCACCATCCGGAAACAGGTCCGGAAACACGTCTTGTGTGGTGCGCGGTGCGCGGTGGGCAGAGGCAAATCCATTGGCCATTGGCATATCGGTATACCCATATAGCCAAACTGGGAGCTGGCAGTTGGCCCACGGCCAAGCCACGGGTTATAGGAGCTGTCTGTACTGTCTGTCCCATGCCGCCCGCGTCCCAGGCCATTTCTCAGACACCGTTTGTTCGACCGGGGGCCGCGTTGGACCTGTCCACGCGCCTCCGTGATATGATGGCTTGGGGTTTGATATTCAAAATCGGTGCACGATTGGACAGAACGGAGGCAGGCAAAGGCTTGAGAGGGGCCGAGAGAGGGCAGCCGCAAGGGCACGAGAGACTGGACCGGACTGGAACGGTGCCGCCTATGGACAGCGGCAGCGGCGCCGGCGCCGGCTGCGGCTGAGGCCATGGCGCTGGGACGCCGCGGCGGCCCTTGAGCTGTGAGGCCTCTCGAGGGTTCGTATCTGCTGCGCACGCACATGCACGACGAGCTGGACCACCGGGGTGTTGTGTGTGGGGGCCTGTTGAGGGACAGCGCAAGGTCGCGGCGACTGCCTGCTCCCTCACTGGCTCACTGCACCGCTGTATCTCGGCGGCCCTCGTGGAGAGCCTCTGGAGAGCCACCCGGAGCCACTGGAGCCACTGGAGCCTCTGGAGGATGCTCTGGAGCGCCACGAGCAGCGCCAGAAAAAACGCCCACAGTTCTGCCGAGATCCTAGAGAAGGCTTGGAATGTCCCTATGTTCGCGCCAGCACGTCAGCACGTCACAGATCACAGATCAGACGTACATGCTATACAGTTGCTTCGTCCAATCGTGCAGCTCGTTTGCTGCGTTTGGCTTGATCGTCTGAGCGTTGCTCTTCT
Organism: Apiotrichum porosum; assembly: GCF_003942205.1. Lineage (NCBI taxonomy): Eukaryota > Fungi > Basidiomycota > Tremellomycetes > Trichosporonales > Trichosporonaceae > Apiotrichum > Apiotrichum porosum. The sequence goes on along the minus strand of NW_021167110.1, from coordinate 918,623 downwards.
GCTGCTATTGCTGGCGGGCGTGCAGCTCATGCAGGTTGTGCTGCCTGCTCGCTGCCTGCTCGCGCGGTTGTGCTCCCGCTTTCATGACCAACCTTCACTTTCTGTGGTGCGTTCTCTGGGGCATCGAGCATGAGATCATGAGACTGCAGTGGTTGGGCGGATGGCTCAGATTGGTGATTGGGGAACGGACAAACTGACATCGTAATCCCACGCGACAAGCGGGCAACAACCTTTTATTTTCCCTCTTTTACCTAACACTTTAGCTAAGATGAGGAACGGGTACCAGAGTACGAGTACGAGAGGATCGGCCCAGGTTTGGGCAATGGGCCCAGTGGCCAGTGGCCAATAGACTGTGCCGACTGGGGAGATAGTTGCTGACCCGACCAAGCTGTGGAGGGGGGTGTACGCAAGTCCGAGAGTGGAGTATGACATGCAAGAGCAAAGCCACAGCATAATACTGAAGCGATTGGGCTGTGTGCTGTGTCTTTATTACATCGACTTGCTGGTGTTTCCGTGGCTATCGTACCTAGCCACACCGCCGACGGCACAAGACACACCCTCTCCCCGGCTGCCCGCAGCATCCGGCCAATCCGAGTCCAAAGCTACAGTGCCAAGACGAGCTTGTGAAATAGTCCAGTACCAGCAACAACAACGTGAGAGCACTAGCTACTACTGATGGCGATGAATGATGAGCAGAGCGAGTATACCGACGAAGAGAGAGAGCGAGAAGAGAGGGAGTGTGCCGAGGACTATCTGAGGGCAGACTACACAGAGGCAGTGCCTTGCGAACACAGGGGAGTAAACGAGACATCCCCCCCCCCCCCCCCAGGTGTGGCCCTGAGAAAGTGACCCCGAATTGGGCATGTACAACTGCAAACTGCCCAGCTGGCCGCTGGACACTGCGGTTGAGCCCAGCAGCCAAGCAAAGCAGCCCAGTGTACCAGAGCCATTTGCCTCCTGCTGTAAGCGCTCGCTCGCTCGCTCTCTCTCGCTTCTTTGGTTGTGGAAGGTGTGGAGCCTACCGTTGTTACCCTGTTTGGCGGGAAATGAGCGCGCGCAATCCCTCAGGTCCACCGAGAGCCAGAGAGCGCAAAAGGTACAGGGCCTGGGCAGGCGACAGAGCGAGAGCGAGAGCGAGAGCGAGAGCGAGAGGGATATACAGCACTGTACATGCTGGCTCTGCCTGTGGCTCTGGCTCTGTTTGGACGTTTGGACCCACGCAGTGCCATGGAATGGCCCACCTCCCCCCCGTCCCCTCCTGCATGGGTCTAGCGGTGCGCCAGCGGTGGGTTGCCCAGCCGAGCCACCCGGTGCGGCCACTCATGTGGGTGGTGGCGGCCTCTGCACGCGCTGCCTGTCCTGCTGTCCCGGGCAGGTTGGCGCATGCGGCGTCGCGCGAGTCGCCTCTGGTTCTCTGGCATGGTGACAGGACCACAACGTTTGCTGCTGCTGCTGCTGCTGCGCAGGGGTGCGGCATGTTGCTTGCATGCTCGGTCGTCTGCGTCCGTCGGGTTTTCTGCGCCTCTTCCCCCGCGCAACCTGCCCTTTTGAGGCATCAAGGCCACCCAGAGGGCCAGAGATCCAGAGATATGCGAGCGATGGGGATAACCATATGCTTGCCTGGTCCCCGCTTGCCCTTAGAGAGAGGGGAGACGATAGTCCACTGCAGTGTTCCCCGCCCGCCAAACCGCACCTTTACCATCCCATCGTCCTCTCTGGCCTCTGGCAATCCTTTAAACCTGGCCCTTTTGCCTGGCTCTTTGGCCTGGGTTCGTCTCGACTGTCTCTCTCTCTCTCTCGCTTTGGGTCCCTGCTGCGGTTGTTTTCCTCAACACCCGTACCCTTTCTCGCTCGCTGGCCCCCACCCCATCCCCCCACCCAGCCCAACCCACCACACCACAGACACAACACACACATAGAGACGCACTCTCCAGCAGCTGCATCGTGTGCTGTTGACCATCACCCCACCTCGTCTTTTTCAACACACACACACACCCACTGCGCACCACAGCACCACCAGAGCACGCTGTACCCCGCCCGTCGTGTCCATTCCGTGCCCAAAAAGCCGCGTCCGGACAGAGAGCGCTGCCGAGCTTAAAAACCCAAAACCCATCTTGCCGCCGCTTGGCTGTGCTGCCCACGCCCGCTGTTGCTGCTCTCGCTCGCTCTTCTTCCCCCGCTGCTGCCCCTTCCCCCCCGCGGCCGGCCCAGCGTCCAGCCCAGCGTCCAGGGCACATTACTCTGTCTGCCTGCTTGCTGCGACCACCACCCACCACAGCGTACACCCATCTTCGGCGTCCACATCTTTCTTTGCTCTTGCACACACCACATCGTCGTCGCACCCCCCCACCCAGCACAGGTGCTTCCCCACCTGGCAACACCTCCCCCCCGTCCGACGCATCCGACCCCCCCCCCCCTCCCCCCCACCCCTCCTCCTCCTCAACCGCCCTCTCCCCCGCTCCCGGCCATCCAACCTCGCATCACCACCACTCACCCACCGCCGCAAGGCTCCTCCCCATCGTTACCAGGCCCCCGGTCCCCGTTGTCTAATCACCGAAAACCCGAAAACTGGAACCCCCCCCCCCCCCCTCCCCCGGTTGCAGCCTGGACGCTGCACTGCGCACCGCCGCCCAGATCCACATCCACAGCTAGACGCTAGACGTCGTCTCTCGTCGGCAAGCAGCAGAGCACTTTGTGTGCCAGGGTCTCTTCATCGGCCCCTTGCACCAACCAACAACCTGCACCGCTCACCCCCGGTCTGTGATCCATCGAGAGCCACCTCACCTCATCGTGCACACTGCTGGTTGATCCAGATCGCGATCGGCTCCCCCTCACCCGTCCCAGCTGGCTGAGACTAGACACACACCTTGGACAGACCGTCGAGACGGCCGTGCCCATCGCGTGACCCCACCCGACCGCCAACCAACCCCCCTTCCCCCCCCTCCCCATCCCCTTCCCCGGAACACCACACGCCTTCCGCCTGGCATTCTCCTGCACGCACGTCCTTGCGTCAACTGTCTGCCCCGGGCAACACGCACAGTCCCAGTCGAGGTATCAGGTGAGCATCAACATTCCTTCCGTTGCCGTGTCTTTTTTTTTTTTTGGTTGCCTGCCCACCGCGCGTCGTCGCTGTGCTTTTTTTCAATCCTTGTAGTCGCACGCGTGAAAGGGGACACACAGAAAAGCACACACCCGTACACGCCAGTAAAAAGAGTACACACGGGGCGGACCGTGGGTGGGTGGGGGAGAGGGTGTGCATTCTCGATACGGCGGCGTGGTGGTGGGTTGGAACCCTCCCCGTGGCGCTGCTGGCGCTGCCGCCGTTTCCCGAGCGTGTGCACAGAGACCGCCAGAACCGGTGCGCTGAAGTGCTCGTCCACTGTGCGCACTCGAGTCCGCGTGCGCTGCATGCCCAGTGGCCAGTGCCCAGCATGCCCAAGCGTGCCCAGTGGACGCGGTGCCGCGTGTCGGATGAACCGTATCCTGTGGGGTGAGGGCGCTCGGCACTCATTTCAATGCTGTGGAACACTCGAACGCATGTTCACACAGTCTATGTGTGATGTGTTGACGTGGGTTGCTCGAGTGTGCACCTTTGTCTGTGCACCTTGAGAACACCTTTGCACGTACAACACCCATGTCGCTCTCGCTCTCCATCCATCACCCATTGCACCATGGGTCCCACACCGCGGCCCCCTAGCATGACACCCCTCCACCGACGAACATCCCGACCCTTGCTGACACCTCCTCCCTTCCCCAGCCTCGACTCTGTCGTTGCCATCGTGTCGTCCACACCACCGGTTCCGACCTTTACCTTCTCCAACACGCAGCAGTACTTTGCTTCCTTTGGCAACTCGCAGCCAACGGACCCGTCTGGCAACGGATTCTTCAACGACCCGCTCCTGAACGATCCTCCGGGGTCGTGCAGTGTAAAGGCCGACGTCTGGATCGGCGCTCAGTTGAGTTCGCCGCCGTCCCCCGCCACGTGAGTTTGCATGGAGAGTGCATGGAGTGCATGGAGGGTTGCTTGATTCATGATTCACAAAAAAAAACGGGCTCCACCTAGATCTTGCTCGCGCGCTTTCGTCAGGGTCAAAAAGCCCGTTGCTAACACGCGCACAGAATAGATTCAACCACGGATTCTCAGGCAGGGGGGGAGTATTTCCCCCCTTCGTCCGAGAGCGTCAGTGGAGACTCGCCCACTGCCCAGGCAGAACGTCGAGCATTAAGTCTCAACATTGCCGGTCTCCCTCCCAACCTCCAGCTCAGTGCTGGCTTTTCACCAGCCTCGCTCGTCAGCTCGAGCGCTCCTTTTACCGACAACCTGTCCCTCGGCATGGATCCCGCAGAGGACTACTTTCACTTTAACGAGGCGGCGTTGGGTCCGTCGGCAGAGGCCGCGGCCCAGGTCGCGGCAACACAGGCCATGTGTGATCAGGCCAATGCTGTTGCCGCTGCTTCCCAGGCAGCAGCAGCAAGTCAGGCAGCAGCAGCAGCAAGCCAGCAAGCCGTTAGCCAAGCCGCCAGCCAGGCGTCGGCAATGTCCTCGGCCCAGAACACACCTGCACCGCAGCAGCAGATGCAGCAGACTCCATCGCAGCAGTCTGCCAACGCCGTCAGCATGACGGGGCCCTCGTCCACCGGCACGTTCGGCTACCGGCTTCCGGCATCACAACCTTCCTCCCCTATCCGGGGTGTCTTCCACCCTGGTCAAGGCCAGCATGCCTTTGCCATGACAGGAGCCGGAAGGCAGCGCGGCGCGACTGTCAGCGGCTTGCCACAGCAAGAGTACCAGCAGGTCCAGCAACACTATCAAAACGTTGTCAATGGCGTGCCCACCGTTGCCTCGGTTCCAGTGTCTGCCGTGCCTTCACACATGGCGTTTTCCGCCATCCATTCCCCGACAGCGTCGTCTCACGTCGTGTCGCCGCCATTGTCGGACCGACCAGCAAACGTGTTCCTCGGCGAGCCAAACGCGGCCCAGGTGTCGGCCGCCCTCGCTGGTCTCGGCGGAGACGTGACCATGGAGGACGCGTCCATGGTGTCTGGCAGCCGGCGCTCGTCTGGCAGCCAGGCAAACTCGGCCCCTCCGACCTCTGTTCCAAATCCAGTGTCCGGGGCCCAAGCGGTGGCGTCTGTCAACCAGAGCATTGCGGCGTCAGTGCAGGCAGCAAGCGAGGCGGTCGAGCGCCTGACCTTGGAACGCTTGACAATGATCGATAAGTGAGTAGTTTCGGCTTGGTGTTTGTTCTTGTTGTCGAAAAAAAAAACACCCCAGTGGCTGACCATCCCATCAGCATCGTCAGCCAAGCCCACAGTGCTCGCGAGGCCTTGCTACGAGGTCAAAACGACAAGGTGCCCGAGGCGCTCGGCCAGATCAGTACGCAGCTGGAAATCGCCAGTGACCTTGGCGTCGCCCCAGCGCCGACGCCGCGCGAGACGACTCCCGGATCGGGATCGCAGGCCATCTCACCGATGAACTACTCGCCGACTGCTCAGACCACCACCATGGCGGTCAGCAGTGCAATGCTCGCTGGTGCGGGTGGTGCGCCGTCCAACCAGCAGCAGCCCATGCCCATGGCGCCGGCCGTCCCTGCTCTCCCTGCTCTCCTCCCCGCGCTGCCAATCGGCCAGCAGCAGCAGATGAACATGGTCCAGCAGCAGCAACAGCAACAGCAGCAGCAGCAACAACAGCAGCAGCAGCAGCAACAGCAACAGCAACAGCAACAGCAACAGCAGCAGCAGCAGCAGCAGCAGCAGGCCGTGGTCAGCCCGCCAGTAGCCATGGCTGGTCCTGGTTACATGCCAGTGGCGACATCGCAAGGCCTCACCTCGCAGCCCCTGGTCCACTCGCACTCGTACCCCAACGGTGCGCACCAGATGCAGAGCCAGATGCTGCCCGCGACCATGCCCACCACGCCCATCAGCGCCAGCACCAACTTTTCCACGACCATGGCGCAACACATGCCCATGTTCTCGTCGCCGCTTGCCGTCATGCCCCCCTCGCGTCCTGCCAGTCCCAAGCAGTTTGCCAACTGGATGCCCGACAACAATGCGGCCGCGGCCGCCGCCGCTGTCGCCGCTGCGACGGGTGGCATGCCACCGCAGATGGTGAACGGACAGCTGGCACAAGCGCAGGCCCAAGCTCTGGCACAGGTCCAGGCCCAAGCACAAGCGCAGGCCCAGGCGGCTGTGGTGGCAGCACAGACCACCGAGGCGGTCAAGTCTCGCCGCCCTTCGGTGGCTGAGCAGCGTTCCGACGGCCGGCCCATCGTCCGCGGGCGCAGCGCATCAGTTGCCAAGCCCGGATCGCTCGCGTTGACGCCAAACGTCAGCCTGCCGCCGTCGGCGTGGCAGTCGCGCCAGGGCTCGCCCATTGACGACGACGACGATGAGGACGACGACGACGACGACGAGGCACCTCGCAGGCCCAAGCGCAGGAGGAGCTCGGCTGGGCCCGATGCCAATGATGCGCTCCACAACAACGTCACCATCTCGGACGACATCCGCCAGCAGCTCGACCAGATCTTCAACGAGTTCCTCAACAAGGTGTGCCAGAACTGTGAGTAGTAGCGAGCCGCCCTGTTTTTTTTTTTGCCTTTGCTCACACGTTATCAGTGGAAATTGTCGATAACAAGGGCGAAAAGCTCCACCAAGTCCTCATGCCCAAGAAGATGCAAAAGCTGGACGAGTCCAAGGACTTTCGCCCTTTCAAGTTCCGCATCCAGGCGTTCACCAATGCGTTCCACCAGGAACTGCTGGACCGCGGTATCACCGAGGAGACGCTGTCTGTGAAAAAGGTCAAGACGTATCTCTGGCACCAGGAGCTTATCTCGCGCTTCAACGCCGACGGTAAAAAGGCAAAGTCCAAGGGCAACCATATCTGGCACGTCGACGCCAAGAAGCTGCCCAGCGGCGGCTATGTCTTCCGCCCGTTCCAGCGCAAGATTATCGGCACGCCGCAGGCGTTTGCGTGAGTTTTTTTTGTTGAAGCAGGTGCTGTGGGAAAACACGAAGGAACAACGATGGCTGATGGCGTTTTCTTTCTCAGTGTGGTCAACCAGCGATACGAGTGGGAACCCAAAATCTGGGATCCCATGGCGCCGTCGGCAAGTATCAAGCCAACGTTCAAGTCGCCACCGGGCCTGCTCCCGCCATGGCTCATGTGGGAAGACGACATGCGCCTCGTGGGCGTCCCGGATGTTGGCCCCCACCCCCCGATCCACGTCGTGGCCATTGCCCAGGTACGTTTGTTTTGCGATAGCGCTGGCGGGTATTGCTGTTGCTGACGGAGTGCAGTTTGTCGATGGGGCCGGGAACATGGCCGAGCTGGAGCACTCGTTCGTCCTCACGGTCATTGACCAGGTGCAGATGCAGCCGCCCAACATGGAAGCGTGAGTCCGAGTGCCTATCTGGGGATTGGGGATTCCCCGCAAGCCTGTGTGTGCTGACAGAAACAGCATGGGCTACGCACCGCAGGTCATGGTCCCGCAGCAGCAGCAGCAGTGGATCAGCGGCATGAACGGCATGAACGCCGACGCCGTGTCGATGGAGCTTGCCGCGGCACAGGCGGCCCAGGCCCAGGCCAAGTGAGTCGAGTCAGATAGCGCGGTGACGCGAGTGTGATCTGACACTGCTCCAGCATGGCGTACCAGGCCAACATGAATGCCATGTACCACCCGAACGCGTACGGCGCATAGTGGACGCGACGGCGGACGCACCCGGCGGCCCGCACCAGAAAACAACACCAGTAGACACACAGTACCCGTGTCGAAGCAACAACCCCCTCCTCAATCCTCCCCTCCTCAATCCTCCCCTCCTCTCCCTCCCTCGCCTCCTCTCCTCCTCCTCCTCTCCTCCTCCCTCTCTCTCCTTTTCCTCTTTGGGTGTCTTCAGCGCGCACATTCGGCGCATGTGTGTACGAGATCAGAAGAGGCCGCAGGCGGCATGAGAACGCCCATGTGACGTCCCCCCCCCCCCCCCCCACCACCACCCCCCGCCCAGCGGCGCAACACGATACAGATTTGGTATATAGGTTTTTCAACCCCCCCACGGGCGCGTGCAAGCGCGCGCACGCGTGAGCGTTGTTTTTTTTGTGCTGTTAGATGGAGCACATATGGTGTACAGATCAGAACGTGTGGCAATGAGCAGGGAGGAGGGGGGGGGGGGGGGGAGGCAGGAGCTGGCGCGTGTGGAGATTCAGTCTGCGGTACTGACTGGGGGGCTGGCGCGACGTGCGTGGCACTGGACGACACAGGTGTGGCCGGGTGAAGAGACCGGCCGCACGAGCCAAGGATACGCACCGACACTGTCGCTACAGACGCCTCGCTGTGCGATAGATAACGGCGGTCGCTGGGTCCGCGGCGCCATTCAAAGGCGGCGTCGGCGTCGACCATACACCACACCCCATCTTATCTTGGTGCTTGGTCGAGAGCGTGTGGCACGTGGCATCCGCCGCCTGGGCGCCTGGGCGATACGACGTTGCAGTATCGCTAGGACCTGCTTGCCACGTCCCAACGATACTGCCACTGCCACTGCCACTGTACCGCTGTACCGCTGTGGGCTCGCCAACCAGTGCTCCGCACCTGCGCGACGCGTCGAGGGACCAGGGCTCATTCATGCCTGAGGGACCGCGACACAACAAAGGTTGTTATGCTTATGCCGGCGCGGCGCGGCGCGTCGCGTCCCGGTCGGGAGGTTGGGGGGTTGGGGGGTTGGGAGGTCAGGAGGTCGGTTCCAGCTGGTGGGAACTGGCGATCATCGATCAGCGACCAGATCTGGAATACGCGCGAGCGATAACGCACGACGACGTGTCTAGCATGTGAGGCATGGCGGGTGGACGGCATGGAGGGCGGACGAGACGGCACACGTAGGTCAGTTTCAATTTCATGGTTTTTGCATTCAGTCTGTCCGTCACGGCGACAAAGAGGCACCACGAGTACATATTGGACTTGGGTGCGGGCTGGTTCTGGCCCCAGTGGATGGTATGTCGCTGGCAAAAGGTGGAAGGAGATGTGGTATGGATGAGATGGCTCAGTACACGTGTGCCTGTAGCTCTGAGGTTCATAACGAGCACAGGTGCAGGGATGCCCGCGACGCGGACGTGATGGAAAATGTGTGGGGGTGAGGACGGTGTGAGAACGGTGTCAACCTTCCTTTGTGCGTATGTCACAACCGTGGTATTCCACGGGACACAGTTACGTCTGTACCGCGTGCCCGTTGCCGTACTGTGCGTGGGTGGACCTCGTGCAAGAGACGTTATGTTTTGTCGAGGTGACGGAAATCGCAGTGTAACTGGTACCAGTTCAGTGGCACCACCCCTTACGACGAACACTCACCAGCTTACCAGCATACTGTGGGCATGCCACCTCCGTCAGGAGCAAGCACGCAGCACGCACACATCCATCCACCCATGGCCCATCCCGCGGCATACACCTCGTCTCGTTTCCCAAACTGACGCACACGCACACGGCACCGGACATGGGTCCTGTGAATCTGAGAATCGTGGACTTTAAATTTAGAAAACAGTCGAAAAATCAGAATACGCGCGTCCCGCGCCCCTCTCCGTCGCCATTCAATGACTGAAAACCCCCTCATATCATGCGTGTTGTTTTTGGCTCTAGAGTTTCCGTGGTTACCAGAGAAAAAACACACGCGTATACGCACCGGCTCCTGAATTCCTCCTGAAAGATGGGTACGTATCCGCTGGCACCCGCAGCGAAGTGGTCTGATCCGATAACGATAACGGTCGTCGGTCGCGTGTCTCGCCTGCGTGGTTTCGTCGTGAGTCTGAAATGTAAGGGGTATGCAGCGTCAGCGTCCCGCACATCCCGGACCTGCGTATGTATTGTAGGTGTCGTTATCAGGTGGACGGCAGGCGGACGGCTACCCGTGTCAATCAACAGCGGTACAGCGGGTAGCCGTGTGAGAAACTGTGGGAAGGAACGACGGCGACGTCCTGCGTGAGCGAGTGAGTGAGGGCGATCCATTTCTTGCGACTCTGCGTGGCGATACAGCATCCTCGGACGTGAGTGAGGTCATTGACTTGGAGGTGCTTGCGGACGATGGTTGACGACATGCCCGTCGAGAGGCACCTCATGACCACGCGGGGATTCGATCAACGGTTGAGCCATACGACGGACGGTGGGCGTCCACGTGTTAATCGAGGCCACAGAAGACTCGAGAACGAGCCAACGCGAGGACATGGCGATCAATTACCAACGTTGCGAAATGTTCAGCACGGCACACGTGCACCGGGTGTGTCCAGGTTACCTTCTGCCGAACAGGTAGAGTGCGCACCTGGACTCGTGTGCGGCAGTAGTCAAGGCACACAGACTAGAACGACGGCAGTAGTGTCATGTTGACGCCGGTACGTCTGCTGGCGTGGTATGACGCGCTGCCGTCAACGTCTCTTGTCATAGTGGATGTTCCTGCCTAAACGTTAGCGCAAGTGCGGCGGCCGCACCCATGTGGCCTGTGGACAAGGAGTGCCGCGGATGGTGGTGGTCGACACCGGCCGTAGCGCGTCGGACCGCCTTTGGACCCGAGTGAACCGACAGCGAGTGCCAGTGAGTCATGAGTGGCCACGAGTGGACTGTGATCATGAGTGCACACGAATGGGCTGTGAGTCACGGATTGGCACATGTTCAGCAGCGGCGCCATGGCCTCTTGGGTTCTGTGCATCTGTGGGATGTCCAGCGCCACAGCTATAGGCGTCAGCGACAAGCCGACGCAGCCGACCCGCGGACGCGTCCGCGGCATGCTGTTTTGTCGGCGGGATGCGATATGCGCAACTTTGCGCTATCTACACTACACTAAACCTGTGAGACTCGGCGACGCTCTCGGTGCCTGTTCGAACATGCCAACGACAAACGTGAGCTGCCAGCCGTCAGCCGTCAGCCCATGGGCCCATGTGTCCAACCCCCCACCCCCACTCTCCCGTGTCTCCGTTCCGGAGTCCCAGTGAATCCAGTGACCCGTCACCTGCCCGCGCGACCGTATGCACAGTGCGCAGCGATCCTCTAATATCATTTGACCACTCACGCATACCGCGTGTGACGTGCGACCGACACCGAGATGCGGGAAAAAAAAAACACACCACAGAAGCAAAATGCCATCGGGCATCGGCGAACCCATCTCGTCAGTCTCCCTGCTTCCGACGGATCTGTGACGACGACCTCGGAGTGTGGCACATGTTTTGGTTTTGGTTTTGTCTTGGCGTGGCTTCGGGGTGCGAGCAAGAAAACAGGCTCGATGGCAAGCGGTGCAGCCTCGGCGTCGGCCGGCGCGGTGGCCCTCGACCCCCCCGCCGAGGAAGGCGGCCAAGGGACACCGCGCGCGGGGCGGCGGGGGGGGCAAGGGGGGCAAGGGGAATGAATGCTGACTACTGCTTCTTTACTGTTCTGCAGGAAAAAAAGGGCGAAACGAAAAAAAAAAAAAAAAAACGACAGCAACAACGATTTGAGGGATTTTTCATTTCTCATTTTCATTTTCGATTTCATTTTCTGTTTTTCTCTCTCCCCTTTCTGTGTTTTGTTTTTTTATCAGATTCGACTTTAGATGGCCGCACCGTTATCGAACGCCGTGTTGGACCCTTTGGCCTTGGCCTTCTGACCCCAGAGGCGTATTCTGTGCGCGAAATAAAAACGCAAGGACAGGTACACACAGGTATGGAGACATGGACATGGACAGGGGAATGTCCTGGCTGCGCAAAAGGACAGGCGGCCACTTGAGGCGCGGCCCTGACGTTTTTTTTTTGCTGGTTTGATGTCTGTTTTGTCTTGACCACTGACGCTGATGCTGGGGAGGCTGGTGTCGCACGGGCCCGACCGCGGTAGCATCGGCTGACACGACAAGGCACTGCGCACTGCTGGACAGGAGGGGAGGGGGGAGCGGGGAGGGGGGGTTAACCGATGGCCAGCGCCGTTACACTCTCGCTACTGACTCTGACTGCTGTTGGTTCGGCGGAGGAGATACCACGGCCGGCCGCGGGCTCACCCGGATCACTGTGGACGGTGAGGACGGCGCGCGCTCCTGGTGACTCCTTGTGCCGTTACTGCTGCTGCATGCACCCTTTCGACGGTTGCTAATTGCTGGTAAAACGATATGCCACACGAGTTACGGCCCATTGGCCATTTTCCGCTTGCCCAGTTTTCGCCCATCACCACCAGCGGCCAGCGGCGGCCGCACGGCTCCATGGAGTCGTCTTAGTCACATCCTCCGCGTACTGCCACGGCCCCGAAACTGGTGTCGGTCGGAGCCGGGGCGGGGGGAGCAGCGCAGCACCGCCGTCGAGACCCAGAGACAGCAGCTAAACAGGGTAGGTTATACCAAAACGCGCGTAGGTGGCGTCAGGACACTAGGGATCCGCGATGTGCGTCTTGTGGACGAGGGTGGGTGCGAAGAAAAAAGAATGTGGTGGTGTTGTGACAGAGTCTTGGGCAGGTCATGCCACAGGGAAAGCGTTCAAGGGCTGGCAAAGGGTGGGTGATTAGGGTGTAGATCATAGGGGGTGCTGGGGGGGAATGGTCACTGCAGGAGTGTACTGTACGGGTGGCACAAGGTACAGCACAGGGCGGACGATGGGTGCTGCCTGCACGGCGCGACCTCTGCGTTGAGCAGAACCCTCATCGCTCCCCCTCCACGTCTTGGGCTGCGGTTCCTGCACGTCTTCAGGCGCCGAGAGCGCCTCAAGATGCCGATGATGGACGGGTCACGGGCGTCCACTTTGCGTCCGCCACGCCCGTCGCGCTTGCCGTGCCGAGCCGTGCCGCCGCGCGCGCGTTGCGTTTGCGTGTTGCGTGTTGCGTGTTGCATGTGGGCGGCGCGGACATGGCCGTGCCCTGACGCGACCACGCCGGAAGTGTGCGCGCGCGACTCGGCGTCTGCGGGCACCGTGTGGTGTTTGTTGCGGGCCACAGCAACAGCACCAGTCTTGGTGCCAGCAAGAACCGCGCCTCGCGGTGTCACTGAAACCATAAGAGGCGGTGTTTAGATCATGCACGAGGTGGTGGAAAAAAAGGCCAAGTACAGGAATAAACCATGTTGCCCAAACTGTACACAAGTGCCACCGACCACGGCCCACGGGCACGCTGCGACATACTTTGTGCCATTTCCGTGACCGCTGTTGCTGCGGACAGTGTTTCTGCAGCTCCCCGAATACACGCTCCGCGGCACCGCAGTGGCGGCGGGGTGCGGCCATGCGCATGCGGAGCGGCAGCGGCGGGGGGGTGCATGTGCCAGGTGCAGGTGCACCGCAGCAACCTGCCCTCCGCCCTCCGCCTCCGCGCCCCCGCGCCCCCCACTCCGACGGCCGCTGCGGGTGGGCATGGGCATGGACATGGACATGAGCACGGGCATGTGCCAAGCCAGCTGCTGTGATGAGCCCAAGGCGAAGAAGACGCGAACCCAAGAAACGCCAAACAAAGCACACCCCCACCCCACCACCCGACACGCGACACAAACACCGTCGCGCGCCACGCTTGTACGGATATTCCGGGCTGTGCAAAACCCGGAACGAAAGCCAGGAGCGAGAGAAATGCCAAGATGGAACGACTGGACGGCCACTTGGCCGAAACTTGGAGCCGTCCACCAGCGCGCCCGCCCGGCGGCCGCTGCGGGCTTGGGGACCTCGTTACGGTGTATATGCAGAGGACGCTGTAAGTACTGGGAGATGCGGGAAAGCCGACCCACCGGGGGGGTATACGGCAAGGGCAGTGTGGCGCCGGTAGCCTCAGATCACAGCTTGTCAGGAGGCGTTCAAGGGAGCCGTGCGCGTGGAGAAAGATGGCATGGTGGCAGAGCCAAGCGGGCACATGTGCACGCGGGGGGGAGGTGGAGAAGGTTCAGACGGTGTGCTACGTGCTACATGCTACATGCTTGCTTGCTGTGCGCGAGACGGAGAACGGAGAGCGGTGACCGCTGCGACGCTGCGACGGTGAAACGGGGGTTTGGGTGGTGTCGCCGCTTGGCCGCTTTGGCCCTTGCTGGCTGAGTCACTCTTGGGATCTCTGTACTCTGTGGTGGAGGTTGTGGAGGTGGAGCACATGTCCGAAATAACTACCAGGCTTTTTCCAGGACAAGTGTCGTCGATGGCGACCATGGTACAATGGGCCCAAAGCGCAGCCCCGAGCGGTCAGCCATGCGACTCGGCCGTTTGGTCAGGTTGGCTTGTTGTCATGGTGCATCACGAGTGGACGGTCAACACCGGTGTCATGGACACATGTCACGGAATCTCATGGATGCCGGGAATGATGACCAGCTGTGATCACGGCACAAGAGTTATACGGCGCGCGGTCGGCGCCGTTGGCGGGCACGGGGGGGGGGGGGTGGGGGCGGTATTTGCGGGGTGTGAGGTGTTTTTGTCTCTTTTTTTCCTTTTTTCTATTTCCCTCTTGTTGCGCGTGTGGTTATGTCAGACGGGTGACAAGCGGGTGGAGGCAAGTTGTCCCGAGCGTGGCCGACGGTCAGTCGCAGCAGCAGCAGCAGCAGCAAAGTGTGTGTCGCTTCCGACGCGCTGCCTCGCTAGCTGCCGGCGTCCGGGGCGGCGGCGGCGGAGGTGGAGGCGTGCATGCCTTTGGCTTATGCATTGTTCTCACATGCAGAGGACGAGGAGGTGGGTGGGTGGGTGGGTGGGTGGGTGCAGAGATGCTGCGTGGCGCCCGTGGTCATTTCGGTGCCGAGGGACTGCCCTCTGTGTGTCATCTCTCCGAACGAGGGAGAGAGAGAGAGAGAGAGCTGCATGGCACCTGCGCTGACATAGCGACACCGTCCCACAGGAAACGGAGCCACCCCTTTGCACATCCGGGACAAGGCCGGCGGCTTTCATGTGGAGTGGGAGATGCGAGTGGAACAGCGAGGCCACACACCGAATTGACCGGCGGGCAGCGAGAGAACGTGCCACTCCAGGCGATAGCAAGAGTGGTGCACACCCTGCACATGCTTGGCTCGGTGTCGTGTAGGCAGAGCAGTGTGCACACTGCTCTGCCTTGCGAGTTTTTCCGTTGCTGCCAAAGAGACTCCCCCCCCATGCATGCCATGCCAGCAGCAGAGAGAGAAATGTGCGCAACAGAGACAGGGTTCGGACACCGAAGCCATGAAATCATCAGTCTCTGGATATTTTATCTCGCCGTGGTGCCCTGAGCGTCAAACCCGTCGAAATACGCCACGCCCTCGGCCTCGGATCAGACCTCTTCCCCCAGCCCCCCCAGGTTGCGCGGGAATCCCATCGCCACCACTGCAGCGACCATAGCAGCCGTTGTCATGTTCAAGTCCTCGGCATGGGAAAGCCGGTATGCATACTATTATCGCTACACGTAATGTACAAAGAGAAGAAGAGGGGGGGCGCCTGTCAAATAGGTATCATGGCGTGGTAGTCACACAGTCGGGGGAGTGGGAGAAGAGAGTGGGGTTGGATGGCTTGGCACCAGGCCGCCGACGGGCACCGGCGGGCACCTTTGGGTTACACGGCTCGGCGTCCTGGGCACCCCTTGGCAGCAGAGCGGTGCAGGCGGGGTGGGTGTGGGTGCCATGGTAATATGCGAAAAATGGGGTGTGATGGTATCATGCTTGAATGGGACGATGGCGGGGTTGCTTGGGTATCTCCTAGCGCGCACCGCCGTGTTGTGTTGCGTTGCGTTGCGTTGCGTTGCTCGCGGGCTCGCTTCCGGGGTCGGTATGCGCGCTCGGGCATCGGGGGCAGGCATCGCCTCGCCTCTGCTCAGTAGGGCTTCTTCTCGTACTTTTGCAGACGGCGCTTCATCTCGGCAAGCTCGCGACGGAGACGGGTGTTCTCCTCGTGGGCGAGCCTGATCTCGAGGTCCTTGGCGCCGAGGGTGGACTCGAGCGAGCTGAGGTGCTCCTTGCGCTTGGCGCGGAAGGTGCGTGCCGAGATGCGGTTGCGCACACGCTTGCGCTCGCGGGCAGACAGCGCGCGGTACTCGTCCACCTTCATGCCCCAGATCATGCCGTCGCGCTCGACGCCTTCGTCGTGGTCGTGCAGGTCCGAGTGCTGGCTGTGCTCGCTCCGCGTCTCGGCTTCCGGGTCGACCTCGCCGTCGGCGTCCGAGTCGACAGAGTGCGTGCGCCCAAACATGCCGCGCGGGTGGGGGTGGGGGTGGTGGTGCATGCTCGTTGGGGACGCGCCGCCGGCAGACGCCATGGGCGACGGGCTGGCAACAATCTTGTCGACCATGTCGAGCGACGACGGTGAAATGCCCGAGGTGCCCGACGGCGTTCCCGAGCCCGTAGTGCTGGGGGCAAGCAGCGAGGGGGCAATGGAGCCGCCATAGTAGTTCATGTAGTAGTTGCTGGGACCAGGCTGGCCGAGCATGGGCTGCTGCTGCTGTTGCTGCTGCTGGGCACTGGGGGCACCCCACGCGGCGGCGTTGGCAGCGGCCGCGGCGCTGAAGAGATCGGTGGTCGGCGAGGCGGCAGCGGCGGCGTTGTTGTTGTTGTTACCGCCGTTGCCGAGGTTGGCGTTGAGGAGCCAGTCTGTGCCGAGGTTGGGCAGGACGTTCTGGTAGAGGTAGTTTCCCCACGAGGGAGCTACGTTCTGCTGCGGGGAGGGTCAGCATGTGGTTTTGTGTGGATGGAGTGGCGGAGGTGTGGGGTGGGGTGGGGGTGGTGGTTGGTGGCGGACGGGGTGGGTGGGTGTGGGTGTGCTCACAAAGATGTTGTTTGCCTTGTCGGCTGCGACTGGGTCGATGAGGGGCGCTGTGAGAGCGTCCATGGTGGTGGTAGTGGTGGTAGTGGTAGATGGTGATGAGTGAGAGAGTGGACGGTGCAAAGAGATTGGAAACGGCAACTGGTTTCTTTGTCGTTTGTGGACCACTCTTAATATAGGTCACTGGGGGAATCCTCTTTTGACCCACCAGGCCACCAGTCTCCTCCTCTCCTCTCCTCTCCTCTCCTCCTGCGGCTGCCCGCAGGCGTATTCCTGCAGCAGCTGCAGCTGCACCCTGTCCGCCTGCATGCACCCCCCCCCCCCCCCCCCCCCCCCCCCTACCCTGTGCGTCTGTGGCCTACCTCGTTAGGTCAGCGTCACCACACCATTTTCTGTTTCTTGTTGCGCGGCGGATCTCGGCCGCCGTCCCCGCGCCAGCACCAGAACGGCCGCCGGAACCGAGAGACCAGAGCCACCCTCCCCCCCAGGACCCACCGCACACATGCTCTCTAATCAACTTTCTCATCCATTTCGCTCTCTCCCCCTCTCTATCTCTGTCAGCATCGGGGGTCCGCAGAGAGGGCGTGCGTGCTTGCGTCGTGGAATGCAGTGCGGTGTCTTGGTGGAGGAGCAGAGAGGGCTCGTCTGAGATCTCTCCCTCTCTCCGTCTTCTGCCCTCCCCCTGTGTCTCGCTGCGGTCACCGCACCCAGAGAGCAGAGCAGAGCAGAGCAGAGCAGAGCGTGTCACCCATGCAGCAGCTGCCCGACTCCCCGACGCCGAGGCGGATTACCTGTGCAGATGGGATACTGTTTTGCATATATGCATTGCACCTTGCTGCCCCCCCCCCCTTTGAAGCGACCGTGCCGAGCAGCAGCAGCATGACCGCAAACCTGGTCGGCCGGTCCCGAGGCCGGGTGCACGCCCGGGTGCCTTGTGCCAGCACTGTGTCAGGTCTGACCGGTCAGCCAGCGCACGGAAATGGCTTATCAACCGCTGGGTGCACGCCTTTGCATGCCACGGAAACCCCGCTCACGGGCGAGGACAGGAGGAGAGGACAGGAGAGACCATCACCGTCGTCGTCAGTGTTCTGTGTGATCTCTACAGAGTCCATGTGGCCACCCCCCACCCCGTCCATCGTCCGCATCGGCAGTCGTTGCGCTCGTTGCTCTCTGTCAACACCTGCGCCTCTGCACCCCATCCTGTTGCTGTTGCTCCCCCTCCCCCTCCCCCCAAACTCGCTCATATACAAATGCATCACACCCACCCACCCGGGCCCGCGACCGAGCTCGGTTTGGCGCCTTGCCTGGCCGCGGCCGAGGTGTGCACGTGTCGCCGCTGGGAGTATAGGGGGCGACATGACCATGGACGTGTTTGGCTGGTCGGGACTATAATTTATCTCATCAGCACTACTGACATTTCGGACAATCCCATGGGCCCGATATAATCAGCAGGAGTGGACTGCTGGCAGCAGCTCTCTCTCCGTCTGCTGGCTCGCTTGCTCCTGCGATCCTGCTCCTGCTCCTGCTGCCTCCCCCTTGCCAGGTTCCCTGCACATCTGGACCCTCCTACAGTCACCGGGCAATCACTCTGCCCCTTTGCAATCCGCTCCACATGCCTCGCTCACACCTTGTTCCCATGCCCCCAGATCCCCTCTCCGCGGCCGCGACCCCTTGGTCATCTCTGAGTCATCTGTCTCTCACGCTGACATGGCGCCCATTCCGTGGATCCGTCGCCCGCAAACAAAAGTGGGCCCAGTGGTGGTGCAGCGCGCATGGTCAGAGTGTACAGTGTGGTGTGGTGCCTGCGAGCCATCAAAACAGGACATTTCGACTCGTGCCACTCGCTTGCAGATCCCTTGCGCTAAACGCTGATGCAGCGACTACGGCTGAACACATCTTTGTGCGGACGCCGCAGCGCAGCACATGGCGGGCACCGCACGTTTTGGCGGCAGCCCGCGAGCGAGCATTGTAATCCAAACGTAATGAATGGGACGCCATTTTCCACTACTGATAACACATGTCCGCCGTTGGTCCCCCAAAAACCAAAACCCGATTGAAAGCCAAAATGCAAACAAGGCCTTGGTTTTCCGTCAGCTGGGCACTCTCTACCGCCGGCACCTGCCGCTGCCGTCTCTCGTGCGCGGCCGCGTTTTGCAGCAGCCAGAGGCCAGAAAGAACGAAACACACACTATACTTGCAACCCAACGGCCAACGGCCAGCCGTCCGTGGCCGTTCTCGCCCTGCCGCTTCCTGTGTTTTTTGGGCCCTTATCCACCCACACCCCTGGCCAATCCGTAAGCAACCCAGTGCGTATCGGCGCCCGACATGACCGCCGACTCATGAGGTGTGTGAGGTGTGAGGCGTTTTTTTGAACTATACTTTGGCGTTTTTTCCGTCCGTGATCGCGATGCGGACGCGCGAGGCGATCAATTAGAACATTTGCAGAGGAGTTATCCAGAGTCCATTTCGGCCGCTCGCCCCGCGACACACAGACAGTCCGCTCCGGGACCGTGTACCAAACGAGCAACTCGGACGCGGTGGAGAAAAGCGGCGGCGGCGGTCCTGCTCTCGTCCGTGTGTGTTTCTCGTCAACCTCGCTGTACGCTTTGCGGCAACAAACCCCGATGGGGATGGTGATGACGGTAAGCCACCGATCCACCAAGAAATGGACATGAATGCCTCCTTGTTCCCCCGCGCTCTCGGCCGCTGCCCGCAACGTCCATCTCTCTCGTTCTCATCTTCCTCAGGGACGCTCACTGGGTGATAATCCCATGTGTCGTCTTGGTTCAGACCCTGTCTTGCCGGGCCCTCTCCACTCCGCGCCGCTCCACTCGCTCGAGGCACCCGCCAAATGCAAAAGAGGTCTCACGGCAGCGTCCATGGGGGTTCGGTAGTAGTGTGTCAGTGTCAGTGTCAGCGATCAGGCCCGCCCTTTCCGTTTGGCAAAGTCACAAGGTATACCAGATTCTCAAGAGAACACACATACAAAACCCGGGGATACAACCCATGCCCCAGGCGTCGCACCAGGAATGGGTGGGCGTGCAATATATTGGAGGATCTGATCTGCACCGGGCCAAGCCAACGACCACCACAGCTCATATGACTGTGTCCGACCAGATCGTCCACCCAGGCCAGGCCTGGCCGGACACTACATACTCTCGTGGAGCGCTGGAATCGGGACCTCTTCGCGGGTGTCGGCGGTGGTTGTCATGTCGCGCATGTTCGCTTCGGTCGCATATTCATTGTTTCGCGAGGAACCGTCTGTCCTTTAACTTATTCTCACACACACACTCTCTCTCTCTGTGGTGAGCAGGCAGGCACATATACCGCCATACGCGAGCGAATGGACTAGAACGTCGGTAGAGATTGGGGAGTATAACTGTATTGTAATTGTATTGTGTCCTGCCTGCCTGGAACATGTTCCGCAACCCATGTGGTGTCTGTCCCCCCTACTGATCTGACGAGCACCCAGCTCCCATTCCATGACCCACAAAGCACGTCCCACGCATCTATTCTTGTCCACACGCCAAGATCGTCCCAGACTCCAGACTCGTCGGCGAGACCACGTCTCGAACCGAGACTTGTTGCAAAGATACACACAGCCACCGGCAGTCAGTGTAGAGATGGAAGCGGTGGGCGTGTGGAATGTGGATTGTGGATTGTGGATTGTACGGATTGTGCGTTTGTCTTTGCCAACAGCCGCTGGTGGGGGTTCATGACCCATCCGGTGCCTGCACACACCCACCAGGACAAGACACGGACAACGAAAACGACAACCGACACCGAAAGCGATTCTGTTGTGGAGTGGGAGCGTCCATGACACCGTGTGGCACATGTCTTACAAGGTCGGATGTAGCGGTGGACGGACGGACGGACGGACGTCGTGCTTCATATCCTCCCGCTTGGACAATTAAACGACCAAACCCCGCCCAGCAACGCACCACCACCACCGCAACGAACAGCCCACACCCGGTGGTCAAACCTCGCAACACTGCCCATGCAGGTACGTACTCGTTAGCGCAACACGGACATTACATCGTCTTGTCTTGGGGAAAGGGGCCATTCATCTTGTCTCGTGTATACTGTCCCCTCCCCCACCTCCTGAAAGAGCAACACCAACACGACAGCACGACAGCACCACAACACCGCCGCAAACACCGCCGCCACGTTGGACCGTTTCCGTCTTCTGTCAATACACGCGACATGGAAAATCCAAGACACGGAAAAAAAAGAGAAAAAAGAAGAAAGGCATGGAATTTATCTCCAATAACGAAACAACGGCAACGGCGAGGAACGGTGCACAGTACACCACCCAGCACCACCACCACGCGAAATCAATCTCAATCTCAATCTCAATCTCCATCTCAATGTCACCGCCACCCGCCAAGCCAGAGACGGACGGACGGACATTTGCCCGATGTCTCCCCCTGTCTCGCGCTTGCTTGGTTGGGTACAGTACTGTACAGTACCCCGGGTGCCACAAATGACGCGCCAAGAGAGGCAGGCACAACCCAGCAGATCTCTGCCACAGAATATCAATTCTAACGGCGGCGGCGGTGGTGGTGTGTGTGTTAGTCGGTCGGCCCGATCCTCCAACCCCACCTAGAACCTAGAAAGGGCTCTCAGCGCGCCAGCGCTCGGGATCCTCCTGGCCAGGCAGGCAGGCAGGTAAAGAGCCGCTATGCCTTCAGACATTGTACTTACATTGGGCGGGTTCCTTGCATGCCCGTCGTCTTGGCAGCGGCCGGTGACACATATATTGTAATGTCAGAGGTTGTTGCACCACAGTCTAATTCATGGAAAGGAGGAGCTGGGACGCAAGTGTCAAGTGTCATGTGCTGTGGAGAGTCACGGGTGACTACCGTCCGCTTTTTGCAGCGCTGCTTTGGGTGTAGGTTAGGTTCCTTATGTGACGCTCTTCCCCGTCCTTCATTCCACAGTGCATCGTCCCGGGTGACTACCGTGGCAGTCGCTCTTGGCATAGCGGTCGTGCATGTGGGCCCGTTGTCTCGTTCTACAGTGCAACCTTCTTCTGACTCCTCTCCCCCTCACTTCGGGCCCAGCGCAGCAGTGACAATCTCCTCCGTCTGCGCTTTATGCCACGCGCCCACGCCCGTCGCCGTCGTCGGGGCGGCCTTGCGGCCCGCATAGCTCGCGGGCTGTGCCCCGCGCGCAGCGAGCAGCGCGTCCAGGCGGGGCCGCACAAAGTTCCATGCACCTTGGTTCTCGGGCTCCTCCTGCGCCCAGCTGACGACGGCGTCGGGCTTCTGTTGCGCAAGCACCTTGGCCAGCGCCGCAGAGGGGAAGGGGGACAGCTCCTCGACCCGCACGAGCGAAATGCCCGCTGCGTCACCGCCGCCCCGCTCCTTGATCGCGTCGGAGAGGGTGTAGTAGTGCTTGCCGGAGCAGAGGACGACCCTCTGCGCGTCCGTGACATCGTCAGCGAGAACGGGCTGGAACCGCGTCTCGGGTCCCATGTCGGCGAGCGGGGACGCAGCTGCCTGTGGTCGCGTTTGTCAGTTGTTGCGTGCATTAGGGCACAACTGGCGTCGAGTGGCACTCACCGGCGACCTCAGCAGACCCTTCGGAGACGCCACCACGAGCGGTTTGCGGAAGTTGCGGTTGACCTGCCTGCGCAGCAGGTGGTACAGCTGCGCCGGGGTCGACGGGTTGGCGACAATCAAGTTGACGTCGTGCACGGGGAACGCAGCGCCGTCATCGGACAGCGACAGGAAGCGCTCAATCTTGCACGACGAGTGCTCGGGCCCCGCACCGTCGTACCCGTGAGGAAGGAGCATGACCAGGCCACTCTGTTTCAACCATTTGGCTGTTACACACCGTTATCATTCTGCGCTTTCGGTCCTCGTCTCATGGGCTCACCCTGCGCTCCCACGAGGAACGTGTCAATCATGCTCTGCGCGCCATTGTTAAAGTCGCCAAACTGCGCCTCCCAGATGGGCAGGAGGCGCGGGCTGGCCCACGACATGCCGATTTCGAACCCGAGAACTGCCATCTCGCTCAGCGAGCCTGGGCGCGGCCGTTAGCGGCGACCACGGTGGTCCTCATTGCGCCCAGCCTCGACTTACTGTTAGCGAGCTCAAGCCGGCCAGGGGCCTTGAGCGAGTCGTTGAGAGGCACATAACACGACTCGTCCTTCTGGTCGACAAACATGGCATGGCTTCGATGGCGTCAGCAAAGGTATGCATGTCGGCTCCGCCCGACGCCCCGCGGCCGGGCACACACCAGACGAGCCACAAGACACACTCACCGCTGAGAGAAGGTTCCGCGGCCGACGTCCTGGCCAGAGATCCGGACGTCGATCCCGTCCTCGAGCAGCGTGCCAAACGCCATCGCTTCGGCCGTAGGGAAGTCGACCTTGCCCTCGAGACCCTTGAGACGGGCCTTGACGTGACGGTTCAGGCGCGAGTGGATGTTCTGTACCTGTTTTAGCCGTACCGCCTTGGAGCCCATCGCACAGAGCACAGTTACTCACAAAGTCTGCAGGAAGCGTCACACTGGTCTTGGCGACATTGGCAAGGCGGTCGACAGGGAGACCAGTCTCCGGGTCCGGGTCGGCCTCCTTGGACGCCGGCCACACCATCTCGTTCCACTTGCCCTCGAGCATCTCAGACTTGGCCGTGTAGCTGCCGACATCCTCCAGAGCCGCACCCAGGTCGGCTTGGTACCGTTCGCGAGCGGCCTTGGCCTGCTCGGCGCTGAGGACGTCCTCGGTCTGAAACCGTCAGCGTTTTGGACCCTACAGACCGCACGTACCGTAAGACGCTCCTCGTACAGCTCGGGCACCGACTTTGCGCGAGCGGATCTTCTCGTACATACGGGCTGAAGGTTAGAGCCTTCGGGAAAATGGGAGTAACCTACGCTGTGTGTAACCAGGCTCGTCCAGCTCGTTGTGGCCCCAGCGGCGGTAGCAGATGAGGTCGATGATAATGTCCTTGCGGAACTTCTGGCGGTACTGGAACGCAACATCGACGGCACGCATGACGGCTGGGGCCTGTCAGCACACGCTTCTAACAACCGCCCTCACCTTCCGGGTGGTCGCCGTTGACATGGAGGATCGGGCTGCCGATCATCTTGCCAATGTCTGACGCGTAGACGCTCGAGCGCGAGAATGTGGCAGGCGTAGTGTAGCCAATGTTGTTGCTGCCTGTCAGATCGTTCCGCGGTTCGTCAACTCACTTGACAACAATGTGGACCGTGCCGCCACTGCTGTAGTGGGGCAGACCGCTCAGTCCGAGGCTTTCAGCTACAACACCCTGGCCGGAGAAGGCCGCGTCGCCGTGCAGCTGGACACACAGGACGCGGTCGCCGAGCTGACACTCGGCCGGCGACGACTTGAGCAGGCTCATCTGCTTGGCACGCGTGACACCCAGGGCGACGGGGTTGACGGCCTCGAGGTGGCTCGGGTTCTGGAGCATCTCCACCTTGATGGGCTTTCCCTCATACTCGACGTTGCGGATGGCAGAAAGGTGGCTGATAACATCGCCAGACGCACCCGGAGCCGTCGAGGGGTCAAACTCGGGCGCGCCACGGACCTTGGAGAAGAGGGCCTTGGGGTCGTAGCCGAAGAGGGTGGGTTCAGTGAGCAAGTTCAGCCGACCACGGTGCGGGAGGGCAACGACAATGGAGGCGAGACCGGCTGATGTTAGCTAGACGGAGTGGTACACAACAGCTCACCATTCGCGCCAAGCTCAAACAAAGTGTCCAGAGCCGGAAGCATGCTCTCTGCTCCTTCACAACCTGGCGGGTTAGTTACAACTCCAAAGGATCAGTCACCCACCATAGCGCTTGAGGTTGGGGAACTTCTTCCCCATGAAACGGTCAAACTCTTCGGAACGCGAGAGCAGGTCCCAGAGACGACGGCGACGTTCGGGCGTGACAGGTCCTTCCAGGACGGGCGACGCCTGGTGTGTCTCGAGGAGATGGGAGAACCACAGGCGCTCGTCCTTGACGGGAGAGTGCTGGAACTCGTAGCCGATGCGGTCGACGTACACGCCCATGAGGTGCGAGCGAATGTCGCTCAGCGGGAGCGTCACATCAGTACCCTCGCCAGCCTCGGCACGCGACGCAGGCGACTGCTCGAGGTGAAGGATACCGCTGAGTGGGTACTCTGTCTTGTCGTCGAGGCCATAGCGGTATGGGTCAAGGGCAGACACAGGGCTGGGGGAGGCGGGTGGGGGTCAGCGGGGCCGCACTGCGGGGGGCCCAGGGTGGCAAAGCCGTACTCACTCGCGTTCCATCAAGTCGAGCGGGTCCACCTGTGCAGCGCGGTGGCCGTGGCGACGGACCATCTCCACATAGCGCAGCAGAGCAGCGTTGGTGTTGCGGTTGGCGAGCTCCTTCTCCGTGTCTGACCGTGACGGTCAGTGGCCAGAGCAGCAAGCAGGGGGTTAACTCACACTCGGGAAGAGTGTACTTGGTGGGCACACGGTAGCCAAAGCTGGCGTCGTCGTGGTAGCGGCGCGCACGCGCCAAGACGCGTACGAGCGGAGAGCGGGGTGTTCTGAGCATGGGGGCGAGGAGGGACGGTGATGGGGGAAGAAGAGGTCAAGCAACACTGGGTGTCATTGTCTTAAATGATGCCCACGCGTTCCCGGGGCACGCGGGGAAGACGACGCGGGGTCGTTACGAACAAGCAGAGATGGGTATGTGGGGTAAACGCGTGAATGCATGCGCCAGAGCATGCCCAGGAGCTGTGCGTGGTGGTGTTGGTTGTTGGTCCGGTGAGTACGGGGCATTTCCGTGGAACCAAGTTCCGGTCCATGGGCAACGGAAGTGTGCAGCTGGGCGACACACACACACCGTAGCCGGCCTTCCCCGCCCGTGACGTCACAGATCACAGACTACCGACACGTCCACTGCAGCAGACACGTCGCTGCCCATCTCTCCATAGCTTTCAACCATGCATGTGCTAATGTCTCACTCTTACTTCTCCCATGCTCAAGGATAATCCCCGTATCACCATGTCCTCTAATCCCACACCAGCTTGCCAGAGTCGCTGACACTCGCCGTGGAGCCACCACCAACCACCTTTCCAAACTGCTTGGTGACCTTCTTCTGCTTCGACTGCGAGTAAATCTCGTTGATACGTTCACTGGGTCGTCAGCTTGCTGTAGAACTTCGAACAGCTCACCGCTCGAGGTCACGCTTGTGCATGGCCAGTCGGCGGAGTCGGTCTGCTTCGGCATCCGCCTTTGCAGCCTTCTTGACCTCATTCTTCTTTTGGTTCTTGCGCTGGATCTTGGTCTGGCCGTCGTACGTGTTGTGCACAACAGGAGCCGAGCTTCCACCGATGCCGATCGACACGGGCTCTGCACATCGTTAGCGGATACTCGGAAAGGCTTCGGCACCCACTCTTCTTGGCAGCCACAACGTTCCACCCATCGTCCTGGCGCTTGGCGCCTGGAGCTGGAGCTGGAGTGTCCTCCGTGGCCGAGCCCGAGTCCGAGTCCGAGTCTTCATAGTCATCCTCAAACTTCTCGACACGGTCATTCGACGCGAAGGCAGACGGAGGAGGGGCGGTGGGCGCAATCTTCATCACACGAGCGAGGTGGGGTGCGCGGTCCTCGGGCTCGAGCATGCTGTGTACGTTAGACGCGGACCGAGGCGCGCATATACGTACTCGTCAACCTTGGTCTTGCGAGGCTTGGGAACAAGCTTCTCAGCCAGTGTCCTGGGCTTGCTGGGCTTGCTCTGGCCCCCAGCCGCTGCGTCGGCAAAGGAGGGAGCGGCCACGGGTTCAGGCGTCGGCGTCGGCGACGGTGAAGGCGAGGGAGCCTTCACCACCTGGACTACAGGAGCGACGGCGGCGACATTCTTGCCCTTGCCCTTGCCCTTGTTCTTCTTGGTGGACTGGGGGGCATCGGACTCGATCTCGCTCGCAGGGATGGAGGAGGGTTCATCTGCGGCGCCACCCTTTGACTTCTTCTTCTTGTTCTTCTTGTTCTTCTTGCTGGCGGACTGTGAGCCGTCTGTGTTGGGTGTGGATGTGTACTGGTATCCAAAGGCGAGGACGACGATGAGTGCGGCTCCCACCAGGGCCTCTGTGGAGATGTACGGCATGGTGGGGTGTTGTGACCTGGTGGATATGTTGATGAGAGCTGTGATGCCCCTCCACTCGAAATAAACGGACGGCACGAACGCTGGCGTGGAAGGACGGAAGCAAAAGTGGCCCAGGCCCACCGCCCGCCGACTGGGTGGCGTGTCGTCACGGGCACTGCTCTCGCTCGTCCTTCCACGAAGCCGCGCGCGCCATCTCCATTCATCTCTCATCTTCAACACATCTAATCCTTCCACCGCATCTCCCGCCTTATCACGACTGAAAACACCCCCGGTACAACCCTAGTGTAACGAACAGCGTACGCACGACACACCTAAACTCTTGTCAGTGCAAGTCGCACCACGAGCGCGCTTGGCGCAGCGACAGCGCTCCAAACGCTAAGTCGCGCGACACAATACGAGTTCAAACTCGCCGCTTCACCCCATATGCTGACCCTTACCAGCTATTTGACGAACGGAACGAGACCGATAGAGTTGCCAAGATGGATCACCAGCTCATCGCCCTCGTCAACAAGGTCGGTACAGGCCGCGCCCCGCGCGCGCTGTGATGGAGCTCCGAGCTGACTTGTGCGCACAGCTCCAAGACGTGTTTGCGTCCATTGGTGTTCAGAACAACATTGTAAGTCTCACGCGCTGACAGTGAGAGAGGAAACGAGCTAACAGCTGTAGGATCTGCCCCAGATCACTGTCATCGGTTCCCAGTCCAGTGGAAAGTCGTCCGTCCTCGAGGTGAGCACATTCGAAACCGATATCCGCTGATCCAGTAGAACATTGTCGGTCGCGACTTCCTGCCCCGTGGTACCGGTATTGTGACCCGTCGCCCTCTGGTAAGCCCATACGCCAATAGCGCACCTTGCTGACATTCAGGTTCTCCAGCTCATCAACCGTCCGGCAGCGAGCAAGCCCGCCAACGGCGACAAGAAGGAGGATGAGAAGCCCGAGGATGCCATGGCCAAGGTCCAGGTGAACGAGAACAACCCCGACGAGTGGGGAGAGTTCCTGCACCTTCCCGGCCAGAAGTTCCACGACTTTAACAAGATTCGCGAGGAGATTGTCCGCGACACCGACAAGATGACCGGCAAGAACGCTGGTAAGTGCCCTTTTGAACTGACACCTGTGTGCGTTTACTGATGAAGACAGGTATCTCGCCCAACCCCATCAACCTCCGCATCTTCTCCCCCAATGTCCTCACCCTCACCCTTGTGGACCTTCCCGGTTTGACCAAGGTCCCCGTCGGTGACCAGCCCCGTGACATTGAGAAGCAGATCCGCGACATGCTCAACCGTTACATCTCCAAGCCCAACGCGATCATCCTTGCTGTCACCGCCGCCAACACCGACTTGGCCAACTCGGACGGTCTCAAGCTCGCCCGCGAGGTCGACCCCGAGGGTACCCGTACCATTGGTGTTCTCACCAAAGTCGACCTGATGGACCAGGGTACCGACGTTGTCGACATTCTCGCTGGCCGTGTCATTCCTCTCCGCCTCGGCTACGTCCCCGTCGTCAACCGTGGCCAGCGTGACATTGATCAGTCGCGTTCCATCGCCTCGGCTCTCGAAAACGAGAAGAGGTTCTTTGAGAACCACGCCAGCTACGCCAGCAAGGCCCAGTACTGCGGTACCCCCTGGCTCGCCCGCAAGCTCAACATCATCCTCATGCACCACATCCGCAACACCCTGCCGGACATCAAGCAGCGCATCTCGTCGCAGCTCGTCAAGTACTCGCAGGAGCTTGCAACCCTTGGTGGTGCCATGGGCGAGACCAACCCCGGCAGTGTCGTGCTCTCCACCATTACCGAGTTCTGCTCCGAGTTCCGCTCTGCGATCGACGGTAACACCAACGACCTCTCACTCAACGAACTTTCCGGCGGTGCCCGTATCTCGTTTGTCTTCCACGAGCTGTTCAACAACGGTGTCAAGAGCATCGACCCCTTCGACCAGGTCAAGGACGGTGACATCCGTACCATCCTGTACAACTCGTCGGGTTCGACACCCTCGCTCTTCGTCGGCACCAGCGCGTTTGAGATTATCGTCAAGCAGCAGATCCGCCGCCTGGAGGAGCCCGCTCTCCGCTGCTGCGCCCTCGTCTACGACGAGCTCATTCGTATCCTTGGCCAGATCCTCGTCAAGACCCAGACCTTCAAGCGCTACCCCGAGCTCAAGGAGCGGTTCAACTCGGTCGTCATTGGCTTCTTCAAGGACTGCATGAACCCCACCAACAAGCTCGTTGCCGACATGGTCGCCATGCAGGCTTGCTACGTCAACACTACTCACCCGGACTTTATCAGCGGCCACAAGGCCATGGCTCTTGTTCAGGACCGCCTGAACGCTAACAAGCCTCCTGAGAAGGTCGACCCCAAGAAGCAGATCAACAACGGCAAGGACCTTGACGTCGACCTGAAGAAGGACGACAGCTTCTTTGGCTCGTTCTTCTCAAAGGACAAGCCCAAGCGCAAGGGCGCTTCCGTCATGGAGGCTCCTCCCCCCACCATCAAGCCTGTGGCTCAGCTCAACGACCGCGAGCTGATGGAGACCGAGGTCATCAAGCTGGTAGGTGGAGAAGAGTTCTTAGGAATGGCCCCTGCTGACACATCACACAGCTTATCCAGAGCTACTTTGGCGTTGTCAAGGTGAGTATAGAATGGCATATAGAGTGTGAAAGCTGACATTTCGCAGCGTGAAATGATCGACATGGTCCCCAAGGCGGTCATGCTCAACCTCGTCGGCTTTGCCAAGGAGAACCTTCAGAAGCAGGTGAGTCGTCCTTTGTTAATACACGCCAGCTGACATGGTCCCAGCTTCTCGAGCAGCTTTACAACAACGAGACATTGGCAGAGCTGCTCAAGGAGTCGCCCGAGGTTGTTGCCCGCCGCAAGGAGTGCATCCGGTACGTTTCCACTTTCCCTCCGTTCTCTTTTGTTTTTGTGAGTCTCGCTAACGAGAGCAGAATGGTGGAGGCGTTGTCCAAGAGCGAGGCCATCATTGCTGCGGTCTAGTCTAGATGCTCTCAATATTATTTCCATGTACATGACGGTTCCACTGAGCTCGTCGGAGGCGATGTCGAGGTCGGAAGGCTGGGTGCCACTTGGGGGACTAAATTTAAATTACGTAATATATTTTCGAACCTAGCGGAACTATAACCCCGAAAATGACTCTCATTTTCCCGTCGTTTTGCCTATCGGGGGATCTTCCGATTGCGTTCAGTCAGCAGTGGCCAGTGGATCAGTATGGCGACGCGAGCTGGGGTGACAGCTCTGTCGCATCGCCACATGGCCTCAAAACTAAAAGAATGATATAAATATTGCATCTGAGATACACATGGGTCCTCAAAGCGCAGAACGCGGCGCGGGGTTGAGGAGGATCTGTTGGGCGCCCTCATCGCAGAGGTTGTTGACTCATCCTTCCGCGGCGTGCGTCAGGCGGAACACGTTCAGAACAACATCGGCTAGCCGACACTAGTTCTACGCTTCCGTGCTGTGAAAACAAGGGATTCTCCCGGCACAAGATACCAAGACATACCTTGGGCAGGAGCAAGCGGGGCCACAACGGTAAGAGACCACGCGTCATCGCCGTCCTGGATCTCGTACAGCGATAGAGGATGTAATGTGGGTGAATGAGGAAGGAGATGAACCCAATGAATCCAGAGGGAAGGCGAGGAGGCAAGGAGGGAAGGCAAATGGGTTGGAGGGAAGGCATCCTCATCCGCTCCTGGGCACCATCTGCGCTCTGAGGCCCTCATGCTCCAGCAGCAAAATACTTCCACCAGCCATCCAGCCCCCACGCCCCTTCTATTGACACGCACACATCGACTTGAATATACATTGTGCATCTGGTATGGGGGTTCTACTGCTCCTCCTCCAACTCGCGCACCTCCTCCAGTCCCTGACCCGCAAACAAACGGCTCAGCGGTGTCATGGTCGTGAGCGCCATCTCGACAACCGACTCGACTCGTTGCCGCAGTTCATCCTGGTCACATTGGACCTTCTGTACAGAGTCAGCTTAATGTGCCACCAACGCAAGCACTCACCATTGAGATCAGGTCCACGGTCGCGATCACGCCATCCACAGTCACCTTCATCACCAGCAGGTCGTCCTCGCTACCCTCGGGGACGGTCTGTGCTGGCTTTGTCACGTCGCCAAAGTGCGCCTCGAGGAACATGTAAAGCGTGTCAAAGTCGGCGCTTTGCTCGCCCGAGTGGTGGTGGTGGCACGCATGCGGGTGAGGGTTGGTCGTAACTGGGGGGACGGTCAGTTCCTTTTCGCAGCAGCACCAACTCACTCTTCACGGTCGCCGGGCTGGTATCGATACCGAGCAGCACGACCAGCGCCGAGTCGGCAATCATGTCGTTGCTGGTGTTTGAGACCCATTGCATCTGGACCTCGACGTCAGACATGCGGACGACGTTGATAGCATTCATGATCTGCGGCGGTATCAGCAAAGTGTTCGGTTGCTTCCAACTTACAGTCAGCACTTGACGGCCCTCGGCATCCTCGCTGTCGTCCACCTCGCCGTACATGCCTTCCAGGTGCCACCTCACCACGCTCCAGTCGACTCCCATGGGGATACTCTGCTTTTGAACAATAGAGCTCGTTGACAGACCCGTAAAGTCGCGCAGGTCCTTGGGGTCGAGGAGAGTGTACGAAAAGTCCTTGGAGACGAGCAGACCCTGTACTGGGGCACCGTGGGTGGCCCGCTGCTCGGCAAGAGACCCAATAGCCTTGACCACACGCTCGGTGCGGAACGTGAGTGTCAATGTCTCGAGGTTCTTTGGGGTGTGGATGTTGATCTCCTGTCCGCGAGTGGCGTACGAGTCGCGCAGAGCGGCACGTAGACGACCCATCTGGCTCGCCTCGCCGTGGACGAGGACTACGTGCTGAGCTCCAATTTCCTGGATAAACTTGGAGTTTTGGGCATAGTCGACGTGGGCACCAAACGAAATCTCCTTGACGGTACACCTTCGGGGAATGTTGTTGCCACCGCGCAGCGAGTCGATGTGGTCGGGCTCACCCAGGAGGGTGCGCGCCATGGTACCCTCGATCGAGTAACCTGTCACAATGACACCGTTCTTCGGGTCTGGTGCCCACTCTTCGAGAAGTTCACGCGAGAGACCAAACGACATGAACTGCGCCGAGGCCATTACGACACACGGCTGGCGGTGGTCGAGACGCTTGGGGTCCTTGAGCCACTTGACATACTTGAAGTCGAAGGGGTTGTCACGGCGCGCGAAGCGGGAGCGAATGTTCGAGTTCATGGTGTGAACGTAGGTCTTGTAGACACGCATTCCACGCTGGAACAAGCCAGATGCAAAG
This sequence comes from Apiotrichum porosum, assembly GCF_003942205.1. Classification (NCBI taxonomy): domain Eukaryota; kingdom Fungi; phylum Basidiomycota; class Tremellomycetes; order Trichosporonales; family Trichosporonaceae; genus Apiotrichum; species Apiotrichum porosum. Next base: position 886,577 of record NW_021167110.1, on the reverse strand, counting down.
TAGATGGGGACGCCCTGCAGCTCTGGGTGCTCGTTCCAGTACTCGTCCAGCAACAATGCCAGCTCCTGTCCGTTGCCAAACGAGGGGATGGGCATGAGGACCTTGCCTCCTCGGCGCACAATGTTGCCCACAAGTGCTGAGGGTTAGCGCTCCTATTTGAACATGCGTGTCAACCCACTTGTAAACTGCTCCTCTTTGTCCTTGCGGTCTGGCAATGTGTGCACGCCAAACGTGCTTTCGCAGATCATGACGTCCGGCTTGACGGGGGGTACCTCGGCAATGACCAGGTGGCGGTCCTCTTCTCGACTGTAGTCTCCCGTGTAAAGCACCTTGAGGCCAGCAATCTCGATGAGGAACATGGAGGCTCCCAGAACGTGTCCGGCGTGGTAAGGGGTGAATCTCAAACCACCAGACACAACAATGTCCTGGTGGTAGTCGACGGCGATGGTGTTTTGCCATGACGCCTGAACGTCTGCCTCGTTGTACAGTCGTCCCGCAGCGTCCGCATGCTGGTCACTGAGGAGGTCAGCGGGGCTTTGGTGGTGGATACTCTGGCTGGACTCACTTGATGCGGACCGTGTCCATCATTGTCAGGCCGTAGATGGCTTTTGTCGCATGGGTCATGTACACCTTGCCGTTGCCCTCGCGAAAGTTGGTCTGATCGTCAGCTTTCTCGTGTCCCGCGCAGCCGACAAGACTCACCTTCTCCATGATGTACGGCAGAGCGGCGGCGTGGTCAACATGGAAGCTGACGGTTAGCGAACTGTTTTGGGGGGAGCGGTGACCCACTGTGTAACCAGAATTGCATCGACAGTGCTCCAGTCCAGCTCGTCAATGAAGGGGAGACCGCCGAGACCGGGGTAAGCTGGGTGTAGACCGGCATCACAGACGACCGTCTTTCCACGGTGCTGGATGACGCAGCAGGAGCGTCCGACCTCTTGGCCAGCGCCGAGCATGGTCACCGAGAGCTGCGGCGCGTCCTCTCCTGCTCCTGGCGCGACGACCTCCACGACAGGTTGTGCGCGATGCGCATGGCGGCGGCGATGGTGACTCATTGCTGCTGCCGGGTTGCGCGATGGAGGGATGGGTGGAAGAGGGAGAGGTTGGAAGAGAGGGGATGAAATGTCTAGGACGAGTTGACAGTTGCCGATCACCCTCCAAGATTCAACTCGCCGCCGCCGCTTGTTCCTCGATCTCGTGACGCCGATTCCCAACTTTTCCCTTCTCTCCACCTCCATTCATCTGTCACTTCACCACACCACACGACAATCGCCAGCACGGCCATACCGGTGACAGTGAACACGACGAAGTCCTAGTACCCTATTGCAATCGATTGCATTTCGCATTGCGCACTCTGCTCGTTCAACCCACCCAGCTTCCCTTTCCTTCGCCCCCACACACCTCCACCCACCTTCCCCCCGTCACCTCACAATGGCCGCACCTGGTATGGCGACGCCGACGACAACCAGCTCGTCGAGTGCTGTCCCCGACCACTCCATCGACACCACGCAGCCCACTACCGCCAGCGAAGCCGGCAGCTCAAAAGGCTCGACGTGAGCTGGCAACCGTGAACCCTCCTCCTCTCATGTACTAACCGCTTCCCCGCAGTGTCGATGCTTCGACCGCCTTCGCCGTGGGCCTTTCGGGCTACATCTTCAATGCAGGCTTCTGTCACCAGCAGTGGGCAGACGTTCAGGTCACCTTCTTCAACACGTCCCTCAAGCTCCACCGCCGTAAGTTTGGCCGTCGCCGTTGACAGCATCCGCTGATCGTACCCCAGTGATCCTCGCTCGCAGCCCCTACCTGGCGCACCTGCTCATGAACTCGATGCCCGGAGGCTCGGTCCAGCTCCTGTTCACTGACGACAACATTACCGAGGAGGCCGTCTACGTCGCTATCCAGCACCTCTACAGTGAGCCATTGTAACCGGGTGCTCGGCTGACATCAGACCCCTCACTGCACTTGGTGTCGTCCTCGAATGCCCGCGCAGTCCTCGCGACGGCATACCTCTTTGGCGCCATGCCCGACCTCGAGCAGCGTGCATACTCTGTTGTGGCCGAGTCCATCTCGGCGGCCAACGTCGGCGAGCTGATCCACTGGCTGAGCGCAAGGATACCATCCAACGGATTCACCTTTGGCTCCAACATTCCCGGCGCACCCCCTATTACCGCCACTGATGGCTGGGACACTGCTCCTGCCATGTATGGCGAGTGGTCGACCCGCCTGCGTCACGAGGTGCTCGACTTCCTCCTCCGTGCCCTCCCCGCTCAGCTCATGGCCGACGGCACGCCCCTCCACACCAACCCCCACCTTCTTACCGCCTACGCCCCTCTTCCCTTTGACCTGTTCAAGCAGGTCGTCGAGTCGCCCGAGCTCCCCATTTCGTTCATCCAGGACCGCTTCGGCTTTGCCAAGCGCGCCATTACTCAGCGTAAAAAGCTCGCTCAGACGCAGGGTGGTGCTGGTACGCCCCCAGGCGCTCAGATGGAGGAGAGCGTCGTCCTGGCTCTCAAGGACGACGGCGACGGCATGTCAGTCCACATTACGCGCAAGCCCAAGCGCTCGCGTGCCGCACTTTGGAAGACGGAGGGATAGAGAGGGTCACATGTGCATACATTCACCATGTTTTTTATATATATATCACAGCCGTCACAGCCATGTCAGCCATGTGGGTCTCGGGGCCTGCCGTTTGTCTAGGTAACAATGCACCTGGTCACTACTAGCTATAAACTCTTCTGTCTCTGTCTCTGTCTGTTGGTTCTCTATCGCTCAGTGGAAAGTCATCTTGAGAAGACGGTCATAGTCTTCCACGACAGTGTCGTAGGTTTTGGCGAGTGCGTCTTTGCGCTCATCGGGAGTGAGCTGCGAGAGCATCTCGTAGTTGAAGCGGTACAGACGGGCCTTGACGTGCAGGCGGTATGCTTTGACAGCCGCCGCGTTTTTGCGGTCCAGTTGACGCAACAGGAGGAGCTCGAGCAGGCGGTCAAACTGGCGCTGCAAGGGGTGTCAGCTTAGTACGGCAACCCAAGTTGTACAACTGACCTGGGCAATCTTGTACTTCTTCCGCAGAGCAGCTTCCCAGGCTGCCCTCTCGCCACGAGACTCGATCCCAACACCAGTCAGGAAGTTGGCGTCATCAGGGACACCTTCCTTGACGAGGAAACGAAGGTCGTTGCGATCACGGAGATCCTCGAATGCCTCGGCGGGGTCCTCGACAGTGAGCTCTGCGACCTCGTCGCGCGAAAGCATGTGCTCGAAAAGGGCCGAGTAGAGGTGCGCTGGCAGGTTAGTACATCCTACCATAGTGAAGTGTACCCACATCCGTGGCCAAGGTTCTGGTAAGGCGGGAGGATGACAAACTGGCTGCGTGGGTTAGTAGCCAATGCGTTTCAGTTACCCACCTTAGACGGAGTCGGACCTTGTCTGGGAAGCACCAGAAAGGATACAAGGAGGTGTACCCGATAAAGTGGTACGTGTAGACGTCAGAGTTTGGACGCTTGCGGCGCTCAAACCTGGGGAGTTAGCAGGGACGGGATTGAAGTAACTCACAAGGTGATAAACTCCCACGCCTCCTCGTCCTCTTGAACGTAGCTTCCACCCTCAATGAAGAAGAGGATAAAGATCTGCATCCTGCGGTGGTATTCGCGGAAGCCTGGTGTGTCCCATTTGGTCTGCGGTGTCAAAGGCTGTTCGTACATAACCCGCTACGTGCGCCCCAACCCCTGCGGCGGCCTTGTACTCACCTTGTACATCTCGTAGACGACCGCGTCGTCGGAATCCTCAGATGGTGCTGCACCATTGGCCTTTCCCTTGCCCTTTCCACTCGCGCTGGCACGAGTGTACGACGCAATCTTGTCGCCCAGAGGCTTGAAGTGGTCGGCATCGGCTTCCACAACAGCGTCAAAGGCAACCTCCGACTTGGTATAGTCGGCGGGGATGAACCGGAAGAGGGTCTCCTCGATGGGGTCGGGGGGAGTGTCGGTAGACTTGATGACCTCGTCGTGGGTAATCTGCAGAAACTGCTTGAGGCTGCCAGAGGCGTAGTGAAGCTGTAAACAATGGTCAGCAAGCTCGAGCCATAGAGCCCAGAAGCACCCACCTTGATGTCCAGGTTGTGGTATCCAAAGATCTTCTCGCTCTCGCCAAAGATGGGGTAGGTAAAGGTAGGGTTGAATGGCTGGATCGCGACATCATCGTCGCCAAGCGCGTCGGCGTCTTCCTGCGAGCGAACTGTTTGGGTGTGAGCTGGTGCATAGGGGAACGAAGCGGGCATCCGTGACTTACTCAACTGGAGGCTCATGGCCTCGTTAGAGTCTGAAACCCAGTACTCTTCGTCGTGCCCACTCATCCTGAGAGACGGGGAGAAATGGGGTGGATGCGGTAAAAGGTGTTGTCGCTGAACGCGTCGCGTAACAAGACGACGACATGAATCCCCTCCATGACCGCGACGGCTGGGAGGGAGGGAAGGCGCGGAATCTAATTATCAGCGGCGACCACGTGCGGGAGAAGTGGACGCGCGAGACGGGATCAAATGCGCCAGGACCATGATGATGGGGGCCGGGGTGTGGGTCTGTCACAGAGAGCGCATCAATAGCGGAGACGACCTTATTGGCAGCGACAAACCACTCTCCGTCATCCACCACACCCCTGCCTCATCCAGCTGCCCCATACGACTGCGAGTCGGATCACATCAAAGTATCTTTCCTCCAGCTCATCACATTCACATCCCCGGGACATCCATTTCGCGCACCCATCAGCATCCAGTACCGGCGCCCGGTGAACCGAATCTCCAAACCCCCCACCCTTGCCCACACAGTCTGTCCATCACCGACGACTCCCATGCCATCGCCACCCATCTCCCCGCCAGCGGCCAAGAGACCAAAACTCGACGCTGAGCTTCCTGCCGCCCTGTCCTCCCCATCTGGCCCATCCAGCTCGCGCGTCAATGGGCATTTGAACGGCGCCGAATCGCAAGAGCCGCCCATTGAGGACGAGAGCGAGGACGAGGAGGAGCAGCCCGAGCCCGTGAAAGAGGAGGAGGACGTGGCCCGCCGAGACATGTACCTTGATACTGTGAGTACAGCGCGTACTGGTGTCCAGCGGGTGTCCAGAGTGCATCCGCAAGCTTCGATGGATCCTGCTCGCCGACAGCCAGCAGCTGCTCGTTGTTACACTCCGCTAACGTCACAGGTGTCGCGTAGCAACCTTGACTTTGACTTTGAGCGTCTGTGCTCAAAGTCGCTGTCCACCATCAACGTCTACGCGTGTCTCGTGTGTGGAAAGTACTTCCAAGGCCGCGGACGTGGATCGTGGGCGTACCGCCACGCTGTGGGCGACAACCACCGCGTGTGGCTCAACCTCGAGACTGAAAAGTTCTATGTTTTGCCAGAGGGATACCTCGTCTCCGACCCGTCCCTCAAGGACGTTCTTGCGGTCCTCAACCCTCGGTACGATGTGGCGTCGCTGGCAAAGCTGTCCGACCTCCGTTCGCCCAGCTACACCCTCACGCAGACACCTTACATTCCGGGATTCATCGGCATGAACAACATCAAGAAGAACGACTACCTCAACGTCATTGTCCAGATGCTGCTGCATGTCCCTCCCATGCGTGACTACCTCCTCAACCCCAACACACCACAGCTCCAAGAAGCCGCACGCCCCACCGAGCTCGTGTCCCGTCTTGCCACACTGTGTCGTCGTTTGTGGAACCCGCGCTTGTTCAAGGCTCAGGTGTCGCCCCACGACTTTTTCCAAGAGGTCACTAAGCGCAGTAATGGCAAGTTCAAGACGACCGAGCAAGGAGACCCCGTCGAGTTCCTGGGATGGCTCGTCAACACCCTGCACCGCGACCTGGGTGGCTCCAAGAAGCGCAACTCGAGCATCATCTACTCGACCTTCCAGGGCAAAGTCCAGATCGAGACCCAGCAGGTCATCATCCACAAGGACTACTCTCGTCCTGTGTTTGATCTTTCAAGAGGTGGGTTATTAGGCGGCGTTGTGCCAGGTGCTAACCCTTCAGAAATCCAGACAGTCTCGTCTCCTTTCCTCTTCCTCGCCCTTGACCTGCCTCCCACGCCCTTGTTCCAAGATCTGAATGAAAAGAAGATCATCCCCCAGGTTGCTCTTTCGACCATTCTTGCCAAGTTTGACGGCAAGACGACGCAGGAGTTTGGCCCCACGCTCAAGCGCCACCACCTCAGCGCACTCCCTCCCTACGTTATTCTCCACATTAAGCGTTTCACCAAGAACAACTTTGTCGAGGAGAAGAACCCCACCATTGTCAACTTTCCCATGCGTGGCGTGGAAATGGGTCCTTGTGAGTTGACGCAATTCTACTCATCTCACCGCTAACTCTTGCAGACGTGGACCCCAAGCCATCGGACCCCATATACACGGCATACGACCTGCTCTCGAACGTTACCATTGACACGACCGTGGCGTCTACTACTTCGGGTGGCCAGTCGGGCAAGCGTGATGCCTCGGAAGAGGGCCAGACGACATGGAAGATCCACCAGCGGTGCGGACGCGGTGGCGGCGACGACGAAAAGTGGTTTGAGATGCAGGACCTTCGCGTCGAGGAGGTGCGCAAGGAGATGGTCTTCCTCGGCGAGACTGTCATTCAGGTCTGGGAGAGGCGCGACTTGTCAACTCCCAGGGCCTAGACCTTAGAACCCACTCATTTGTGTCTCGACTACCCCCGCATTGCGTCTCCATCACGTCGCTCATTTTGCATCCCCCCCACCAGTGCATTGCCGCACCCCAAAACAAAAGCTCTACGCACCGCACGCAAAACGCTTGCGCAATACTGTACACATAGAATGCTGTCATGCACTGCCTATAGCGCCATATACAGCCCCAAATCAATGTTCAAATGCGGGCCAACCTTGGCCACGCCAACTAGTCTCCGTCTCTCGCTCGCTCTCTCTCTCTCTCTGGCTCCGTCTGTCCGATCTGTATATGTCAAGAAAATCAACGCGTCTTCTCGAACGCAAAGGCCATATACAGGTCTGATGAATGTCAGCTTGTGTCCTAGAACTGGGGGCTGGACTCACTTGCTGCCTCCCACTGGTCGCTGTCCATGGCACTCTCGCCATGTTGGTTGATGACGCCCATCTTGCCAAGCAAGGGTCCGAAATCACGACTGCCCTGTTCTTCCTGGAGCACATCGTTGAACGTCTTGCGATAGATGAGCTCGAGGCCATACTCGCGGGCGAGGTTGACAAAGTTGTCCCAGTCGACAATGTATTCGGGCACATCTTCGACGGCGTCTTGCAGGTAGAAGCGGTACTCGTGGCCGTAGAGGCCCTTGTGCCTACGCTCGTTGAAGGCGACCGAGTAGCACGAGTTGCCATATTGCAACGCCTCGCCTTCAGGGACCTCGTCGAGGCGCTCGAGGAGAAGCTGCGAGTTGGGGATGGTGCCGATAAACACACCGCCGCGGCGCAGGTAGCGCGAGACATTCTCCATCATCATGCGCGCCTTGGACGCCGACTCGAACGCGTAGTGCATGCAGAACTGCATGGTGACGTTGTCGTACATTGGCCGTTGAAGGTGGTTGGGAAGGACCTCGTTGATGGATTTCTGTGGAGTGCTTGTCAGTTGGCGGTTCAGCATACCCTCTGTAACAACTCACGCCATAGCAGTCGTGGGGGTAAAAGTACGCGTCAAACTTGTGACCACGCAAGTCGTTGTAGCGGCCGCGCGCCTGGTCGACGGACGTGGCAGCAATATCTGTTTCAGTTAGCTCTGTAGCAGACAAATAAACAACAGCAGAAAATACGCACCCATCGCGACGTATAGCTCGATGCGCGCCTGCTTCCATTTCATCAGGTCGCCGCCTTTGCCGCATCCAATGTCCATGACCTTGGCGCCAGGCTGGCCGCGTTCGCGGAAGGCAAACTTGCCAATGAGGACCGACTTTACCCAGTTGTTAAACTTTTTCAGTCCAATAATGGGCGAGTACTCGCGGTGTTCGACGCCGACGTCGGGGCGCATGTTGTAGTGCGAGGCAACCTCGGCCGCCTTGCCCGTGTAGTTATCTGTCCGTCTCCGCGGTGCGCTGCGGTCGTCATAGACAGCCTCGTCGAGTCCCCGTTTGTTACTCCAGCTATCTTCACGGGGCGGGGGCGGTGGCCGAATATCGGCGGTGGCGCTGGCAGTCGAGCCCCTGCGCGATGGTGGGCCGCCGCTGTACGACGGTCCGGCCTCGTACTCGTTCACTGGCTCGAGGCCGCTCACGCTGTTTCTAGGGGACGGCGCGGACCAAGAAGGGGGAACCGTGCGACGGCCACGGCGACGGAGGGGGTTGTTGTGGTAAGCATCGGCACGAAGGCTCGCAAGCTCGTCGGCGCTAATGGGATACTGGATGGTGGCCGAATTGCTCGGCTGCGCAGGCTGATAGGCTATCCTGTTCGGTGCTACGATCGACCCGTGGTCCTCCGAGAGGCGGCGCGTCGACGATTCGGGCGACGCAGTAGCGGGGTGCACGGCTGCAAAGGGCGTGGACGCACTGGCGCTTCTGGACGAGGTCGGACGCGACGATCCAGGACGTGGAAGGTGCGCGGCCTGGCTGCGAGGCGAAACGCTTGCGCTCGGGGAGCGGAGGGGTGCGCTATGGGACCCAGGCGTATTGTAAAGGTCGGTGGTACGGATGGGCTCTGGAGGAGGGGGCATTGGGCGAGTAGTGTCCATCGACGAACGACGCGAGGACGGACCACCACCATATGCGCTACCCGGAGTCGCGTAATGGTCGTACGAATGGCCCATGGTGGTCGATGGGGAGCTCAAGATCTGGTTGATCATCATGGGCGACCGCGATGTGCGCTGCGCTGGCACTGCACTTGAAGGGTGGAGGCTCATGCTCGGGGAGGAGTGGCGAGGTGAGGATGGATCGCGCGCCGACGACGTGCTCGCAGTACGGACCAAGGGCGGCGTCTCATTGAGGAGTTTGGAGATGTTGGGGCGGTTTCCACCTTCCTCGTCATGCGATGAGACTGTCATGTCTGAACCGCGGCGCGAGCCAACGTCGCCATCGTCGTTAAGGAGGGATCGGAGGGAGCCCGCGCCGCTGACCGCGCTGACGGGGCGCGCGGCGGTCGGGGCGTCGGCAAATGCTGGGGGTACTGGTGGGGCCGGCGTATCCCATTGCGAAGGACGGCGCGAGATGGCCGGGGACGGGATGTCGCAGTCCCGGATGGGGTCGTAGACCATTGTTGTTGTTGTTTTTTTTGAAGACGCCGCCGGAGGGGAAGCGCTGTAGTTGAGGGAGAAAGATTGGATAGATTCGCGCGACAAACTCTGTTCAAGGTCGACACGTGCTTTGCCATTGAATGGCTGTGGTGTGGGATGGAAATGATTCAATGCCTCTTGCGGCCTGTAATGACCATTGTTTGCGCTGTGTGGTGGGGATATGGATAGGATGCGGTTGATGGATGTTGTCAAGACAAAGATGGATGGGCCCAAGAGGTCAACAGCACACGGCGTTAAACTGACCCATTGGCAAATTTGGTTCCGTCGTATCTCCACCCGAAGACACACTATGATGGATTGACGCAACCAACTTACTCCTTCTGCAGTCCATCGTCACCATCATCTCCACATCACGATGGCCACCACCACCGCCCTCGCGCCAGCAGCCGGACCATCGAGGCAGCCGTCCAACAACAGCCAGGAGACGTGGTCCCCGAAACGCTACCTCGAGCCCAACCATCCAGACAATGAGGAGGTCCTCGAACAGGCGGCATACCAGGCTGCCGTCACTCGTCCCCCCGGCGACTCGCGCGGCAACCGCAAGTACAAGCCCCGCAGGACAGTCGACTACATGGGTGGTGTGCAAAAGCTGCGCATTGTAAGTCTGGGTTGTGATACTGACGGGGAGAGCACGATTCCTGACCGGCTAGATGGGCAAGATGCGAGGCGTGCAGTACCGGCCGCCAATACACCCCAACCCCAGCGACATCATCAACGTGAGTGCAGGGGACGACTCCATGGTATCTAACCTGTCCAGCTCCTTCCACCTGCGGGCCTCATCAGCAACCCGTCAACGTCCGTCTGCGATTACTTTGTCCATACGTCCATCAACAAGGAGCGGTCGCCAACGCGAGTGGTCAAGGTAGGGTTTTGCCCGTTGATTTGTGTCTGACCCCCCTCCCAGTGGACACCAGATGCGCGCCGTTTGCTCACCGGAAATGACAAGGGTCAGTTTACGCTTTGGAACGGCGCTTCGTTCAACTACGAGTCGATCACGCAGGTGCACGACGATTCCATCCGTCACATGTCCTACTCGCACAATGGCCAGGCTCTCGTTTCGACCGACAAGTCGGGCTGGATCAAGTACTTTACACCGCACCTGACCAACATCCACGGTTTCCAGGGCCACCGTGAAGCATGTCACGGCGTGGCGTGGAGTCCCAATGACGAACGCTTCGTGACCGGCGGTGACGACGGTCTGGTCAAGATTTGGAACTATCGTGCGGCGTCCGCTGAGCGCGAGCTCTCGGGCCACGGTTGGGACGTGCGTTGCGTCGACTGGCATCCTACAAAGGGTCTTGTGGTCTCGGGATCCAAGGACATGCTGGTCAAGTTCTGGGACCCCCGCACAGGCAAGGAACTGTCCACTCTCCACTCGCACAAGGCAGTCATCAACTCGTGCCAGTGGAACCCCGAGGGCCACATTGTCGCCACGGCAGGTGGTGACGGCCTCATTCGCCTCTTTGACATTCGAACGTTCCGCGAGCTCGAGGCCTTGAAGGGCCATACAAAGGAGATCAACTGTCTCGAGTGGCACCCCATCCACCACTCTGTCCTCGCCTCGGGCGACGCCGCCGGTTCCATCGCCTACTGGTCTCTGCTGGCGCCCGACATGTCCAAGCCTGTGACCATGATGGAGGCCGCGCACGACGACGCCGTCTTCTCCCTCTCCTTCCACCCCTTGGGCCACATCCTCTGCTCGGGCTCCAAGGACTTCACCGCGCGTTTCTGGAGTCGTGCCCGTCCCGTGGGCGGCCACGAGATTGACCGATACCATCTCGGCGAGGAAGGAGCCTACCGCGCCGAAAAGGAGCGCGAGGAGAGCCAGCCGTCCAAGTGGCCCAACCTGCCCACCCGCGACGACGAGGGCGGCCTGCCTGGTCTGCCTGGCCTCCCCGGCCTGTCCGGCGGTGCCAATGCCAAGCCTCCTCTTCCTCCCAGTGTCCGTCCAGGCGGCTTACCCGGTCTCGGCGGCGGTGCCAGCCCGCGTACGGGATCTGGGCCACCGGGCCTCGGCGGTCCTGGTCCAGGAGGTGCTCCGCCCGGCCTTGGTGGCAGCGGCGGCCCGCCTCGCAATGCCAACCACATGCCTCCAGGGCCTCAGCGCCGATGGGGCCAGGGCGCGCACCACGGCGGCGACGACATGATGCGCCCGCCACCCGGTGCAGGCGGATACGCCGGTGGAGCGGCTGCTGGAGGCGGCGGCGGCGGAGCTCCAGGCGACAGGTGGCGGCGACCCCAGGCCGGCCCGCCAGGCGGTGCGGGCGGTTACGGCCGGGATAACCAGCGCGATGGCGGTGGTTATGGGCAGCAGCAGCAGCAGGGAGGCGGCGCCGGTGCCCAGGGCGGCTTTGGCAACCAGCAGAATGGCTATGGCCAAGGCGGCCAAGGTCAAGGTGGATACGGTCGCGGCGCGCCAGGCCAGGGCGGGTATGGCCAAGGCCAAGGCCAACAAGGCGGTCAAGGAGGAGGATACGGCCAGCAGCAAGGAAGCCAGGGCGCCCAGGGAGGAGGATACGGCCAGCAACAAGGAGGAGGAGGGTACGGTCAGCAGCAGGGAGGTGGCTACGGCGCGCGAGGTGGTGGTGGTGGCGGCGGCGGCTATGGCCGTCGCTAGGTGCTGTAGGATGTATGTAGCAGTGCATCATCATCAACAACTGTGCTGCGCTGGTAGATGGCAGTCAATATGCATGGTACACCGGAACTCTCGAGCATAATCTACAAGGAATGGACCGTTTAGCGGCTGATCTCGTGCTCGGCAAGGAGCTGGGAGTGTCAGTAAGAGGGCAGTTGCGTAAATGTAGAGGGTCGCCAGAGCTGATCATCAAAATAATAGCTCGACCCCGACTCGTGCGCGACGACATCTGGCAGCGACTCGACTGCTCTTCGACTCACCATATTTGGGATACCGTTCTGGATGGGGTAGACGTGGCCACATCCGCGGCAGATCATCTTGCCCTCCTCGACGTGGATCTGAAAGTCAGCTATCGCGCTGTGAACAAGTAGCTGGCTCAGTTGCCGATGGCACCAGGGTGGTGCCAGCTTAGGAGGCCGTTTAGGAGTCCTCCACACGCCATGCTCCCAGGGGCACCACAGCTCAGCTTCACACAATTACCCACCTCAAGAAGGACGTGGTGCAGGGCTTGGAGCTGCTCGTCGGTCCATGTGGCAGGCATGTCGTCGGGCAGGGCCGTGTCGCCGAGCGAGCGGGCGGTGTCGACGAGCGCGCGCCAGTCGAGCTTGGGCAGGAAGCGTCGCAGGAAGTCGAGGTTCTCCTCGGCGGGCTTGACGACGAGCTCGACGTCCGCAAACGCAAGGGGGAAGTTGTCCTTGGTGCAGTTGCCTAAACGGTGTCAGCAAGTCGGTTCTTGTCACGGGTCCGAGGGCCGTGTTCATGAGGGCCATCATGTCCATGCGGACGGCGAGGAAACAGCAGTGCACGAGTCGGACAAGGCGGATGTAGCCTTATATGTAGCTGTGATACTCACGCACGTGGCACGCAAGCATGTTGTGCGTGATCAGGCGGACCATGGTGGGCGAGATGTGGTGTTGTTGATGTCAAGCAAACGTCACTAGGAGATGCCTTGTCTCCCAATTCTGGCGCATGGAGGAGATTTAGAAAGGGGTGGAGGTCATATTTGGCACCGGTGATTGTTCTGGTTCCGCACCGTCAAATGACGTGTATTGGTTGCAATTTCCCACGGTGCGACCAAACTTTGCCTCGCACCTGGGGCACTGGCCCACGCGCGGGGTGCACACATTTCACGGTCTTCATTGGTTCTTTCGCTTTTTCTCCATCCGAGTCACTTTGCCTGGACCAGCTCCCCTTAAGAGAACTCAAACCTACTGGTCCTAAGTCGCCCGGTTCCACCACCAACACATCAAGAAATATCAAAAATGGCTTCCAAGGAGGACTTCGAGAAGGCTGGCGCCGCCCCCAAGGTGCACAAGATCCGCATCACCCTCACCTCGCGCAACGTGAAGAACCTCGAGAAGTGTGAGTAGAACGTCGCAAGGACATGAGATGGAGGTGGAAGTGGAGACGGTGTACAACACAACAACAGTCTTCCACTTTTTGTCTTCTGTCGCATGCAGACTACCTTGCATCTGCACTGTGGCTGACTTTTTTCCCCCAGTCTCGGCGGACCTCATCAACCGCGCCAAGGACCGTGACCTCCGCGTCAAGGGCCCCGTCCGCCTCCCCACCAAGTTCCTCAAGCACACCACCCGCAAGTCGCCCTGTGGTGAGGGTTCCAAGACCTGGGACCGCTTCGAGATGCGCATCCACAAGCGCCTCATCGACCTCACCTCGTCGGCCGAGGTCGTCAAGCAGATCACCTCGATCTCGCTCGAGCCCGGAGTTGAGGTTGAGGTTACCATTGCCGCTTAAATGCGATATGCACCTCCCTTACTCTTTTTACTTGTTCTGCCTGCTGCCTGTTGCCTGTTGCCCTTCTATGATCCAGTGACTGACGTGTTGGGGGCGACGCTGACCGCGCTGGCGCGACTTGTTGCATGAACTCAAATTACAACCCTCTTCCCACATCTACCATCTATCAACCCTACGCACCAAGCTTCTTCAGGAGGCGCTCCACACGCTCGCCCTCGCGCTGGCCCGAGAGCACGGCACCGGCCACACTGCCGCGGTTCTCCATCTCGGTGTGCTCGCCAGCAAAGCCCAGACGGCCGGCCCACTGTGGCCGTGAGAGCTCCTTGTAGTCCATGGGCGACCGCTCGCCGTTTGCGCTGACGACCACGGGGGTGGTGGTGGCGCCGCGCGCGTGCGGGTCGGTGAGCCACGACGTGACTGCAAACCCGGCGGGCTGGGGGCCCTTGGTGCCGAAGCGCGACTCGAGGAAGGCGTGGAATGCCGCGGCGACTTGGTCGGCGGGGCGGGTGACGATGATACGTGCCACCGTGTCGGTGATGTAGGTCACGAGAGTGGGCGAGGTGACCGGCAGGTTTCCAGCGGCAAAGTTGTTCGAGTTGAAGGTGCTCGATGCAAACACGTCGGCGAGCGAAGAGGCCGGGGTGAGGTCCGCTTCCGACTTGGTCGGGAGGAAGAGGTACGAGCCCAGCTCGTTGGCCTGGGGCCACCACGCCGTGTCATAGTTGAGGACAATCTTCTCGAGGACGCCAACGTTGGTGTTCTTGACAACGTCTGCGAGGCGGGCGTCAAGAGGCGGGTTGAAGAAGGTCTCGGGGAGCGACTGGAGCACGCCCAGCGGGATGGTGCAGACGACGGCACGGGCAGAGTACTTGGCTCCCGAGGCCGTGGTGACAGTCACATCCTTGTCGCCATCGGCTACCTGGGTGGCGGGCTCGCTGAGACGGACCTGGGCACCAGCAGCCTCGGCGTCGGCAAGCACCTTGCCCACAATATCCTGGTATCCACCAACGGGCAGAGCGTCCGAGCCGCTAAAGTTGTGAGTACCCTCCCAACCATTCCAGCGGAGCGACACGTTCTCGAGCTTTGTGCCAAAGGGGACCTCGAGGGAGCGCGCAAAGGACTTTGCGAGCTGGCCATCGACGCCGGCGGCGGTCAGGGGCGACTCGGACGCAAAGAGCGCGTCTGCCACGGACACGTTGGGTCCCGGAGCCGGGTGAGGCGTGCGGAACGCGGCCTGGGCGGCAGCGAGAGACGACGAGAGTGTGGCAGCAGTCTCCTTTGCGAGCGGGCCGTCGGGACCGTACATGATGCCAGGTGCGGCCTTGGGGAGGCCAGCAGACTGCTCCGTCAGCCGCAGCAACAACCGGTTGGGTTGGGGAGGGTGGAGGTGGAGGTCGTCGTGATTGGGGCAAGGGTCACGTCAGCAGGCAAGCAACTCACGACACCGAGAGACGTGGCAATGTCGCGCGCCGGGTTGCCCTCGTTGTAGCCGTGGATCCAGGCGCATCCGAGGTCAAACTTGTCGCCAGTAGGGGTGGACCAGGTGGACGCGCGTCCGCCGATACGGTCGCGGGCCTCGAGGACGAGAACGGAGCGGCCGGCACGGGCGAGCTCGCGGGCAGCGACGGCGCCGGACCAGCCTGCGCCGAGGACGATGGTGTCAAAGACTTGTGCCATGGTAGTGTTAGTTGATGCCTGGTTGAGCAAAGTGAGAAAGAAGGTGGGCGAAAGCGGGAGGATATATATTATGAGGAGCCGCCGGCAGTTGGCGGCTATGCAGAGGTCGGTAAAAGGGGACCAGCCAGCAATGGTCCAGTTGACCGCCTCGCCGGACCGGGCCGACCGAGTCGCGTCTTCCCCCCGCCATCGTGCACCCTGTATCGTACATCCGTGCCAGGTCGGCTGATGATCAATGACTCGGTCTCCTGTGTTTCTCTGCTTCAGCAACATCTCGAATCGAGGCTCAGTGTGGAGAGTGCACGGGCGTGGGCTGTGGTGGGCCTCGCGAGTTGTTCTTGCGATCGTTGTCTTGACCGTATGTTCTTGGGTGTAAGCATCCCGCCTTGCATGTACACTGGGAAAGTGTATGCTTGTTCGTGGCCACAGGAGACGGTTGCAGGGGGACGAGAGAGATGGCAAAGAGAAACAACGCCGCTGTCCGTGATGTGAGGAGAGTGTGGAAGCGGTCGGTGTGCATGTGTGTGGTAGTTGCGAGCGGCCTTTATGAGGTGCTCTTGTCCTCGTCCTCCAGGCTTCCAGCCTGTGACGGTTCCATACGCTCGGGATCACTAGTAGTGTGAATGTACACTGTGTAGAGATGTTAAATCTGTGGTAGAGTACGCTGTTTGCTGCTGTCAACAACAACAACAATAGCAACAACATGACGTCCTCAGCCATGCATCAGCCAACAGCTGCGTCCACCCCAGAGCGCTCACCGAAACCTCCGTCCTCTGTGCCATATGGGGGATCTCGCATAATGTCTCTCCCAGGCTCTGGCTCGATCACACGCCCAACGGAAGCAAAATACATGACTGAAAGCGGCGATTTGCTCCGAAATGCCGCATATGGCAAAAAAGGACGGGGAGGAGGGGGCGAACATTGAATTGTGTGCGCAACGCGCGTGGGCGCCACGGGCGGTCAGTGCGGTCCCTCTGTGTGGAGGCTGGACAGGCACCGTCACTATATGGGCGATGAAAAAAAAGGGTCCGCTCCCACGCGACACCGGTTGTGCTTGGGCTCTGCCGCCCCGCCTGGCCGCATGGCGCACCCCTGGCTGGGCACAATGTGTGCCGTCGTGGACGGACCGGGGAAGACACACGCCTTCCCTCGCCTTCCCCCCCTTCCCTCCTCGTTGTTGACACATCCTCCTCCTCCATCTCCATCCTCCAACCACCTCCTCCTCCTCCTCTCCACCAAAACCGCACCTCCTACTCGCGCACACCCACACACCTCACACCCCCCCCCCCTCCCTCACTACCACAAAACTCGTGCTCGTCGGTCACCCCGTGGACCGCCCCGTCACGCCGCCCGACGAGCCCGCCGCGTGACCTACGAATCGAGACATTCCCTTCGATCAGGCCCTCCCACAACCGTGTCGTCGGTCTGCCCCCGTTGCTCCACCCCGTCCGTCCGTATCGCGGTCACTCGGCATCTTACAGTCCCCCATCACCATCTTCCCCCCGAGAGTCCTTGACTCCTCATCCCACATTGCATCAACACTCATCCTTGCGCGGAACACGCACTCGGTCGTCGCTATCCAAACCCCCCGGCCCCGTCGCGCGGCTGCTGCCAGCCCCCGGGCACATCGCGCGACCCCCGCACCTCTTTCCTTCCGTTCACCACCACCATCACATCCCCCCCCCTTTCCTCCGCCCCACCTCCACCCCACGTCGGCAGGAGCCACGCGTGCACGCGCGTCCTTCCTTCCGTCAGTCTCATCCTTTCTCGTCGCCCACAACGGCCACTACCTCGGCGCCGCCCTTCCCAGTCACTGCCGCCCGTCGCTGTCTTCCGCATAGACAGTGGGTGTGAGTGACGCCTGGCCCGAGCTAGACGTCGTTTTAGACCAACCAACAACATGACCGTCACTCACGGCGGGTCCGAGCTACGGACCAAACACAAGATCGTGTCGGTGAGTACCCTTTGGTTACTGGTATACCTCAAGTTGCTAACCATGCTCGCAGTGACAGAACCTGGTGAGCCCGTCGAGTCGGACCCCCGCAGGCCTTTACTAACCCCATCTCCAGGCGTCAAGTACACCTGCGACAGCTGTGAGTTTTTTTGTTGTTGTTATTGTCGCCACCCATATGATCGCCCATTGTTGACACACATTCCACAGGTGGAGTCGACATTACCCATACTGTTCGCATCAAGTGCGCCGCCAAGGAGTGCGAGGAGGTCGACCTGTGTCCCTCCTGCTTTTGCGAAGGCAAAGAGGTCCAGCGTCACAAGGCGTACCACCCGTACAAGGTCGTCGTGAGTTGAGCGGGAAGGAAAGAAGTCCGCCTGCTAACTCGTCCAGGAACAACATTCATATCCCATCTTTGCATCCGACTGGGGGGCCGACGAGGAGCTGTTGCTCATCTCGGGTCTGATCCAGTACGGTCTTGGCAACTGGGCCGAGGTCGCCGAGCATGTGGGCACAAGAACAAAAGAAGAGTGCGAAAAGCACTACCTCGAAGTCTACCTGGGCGTCGGCGATGGACCCGAGTGCAAGCGCGATGACGACATGGACATTGACGGCACACCCGACCAGTACCGCATCTACATGCCGCCCATGGCACGACGAATCGTGGTGGATACGGACGATTTCCAGAGGAAGAAGAAGGCAAGGATAGAGGAGATGCGCAAACCACACGCGTTGCCAGCCTCTACGGCCCCATTAGTCTCTGCACCGACCAACCACGAAGTCGGCGGCTTTATGCCCGGTCGTCTCGAGTTTGAGCACGAGCTGGAAAACGAAGCCGAACTCACCGTCAAGGACATGGAGTTTGGCCTCGTCTTCAAGTATGGTGGCGACGAGCAGCCCCAGGCCAAGGTCACACGGCCTGTCGAGGAGGAGGAGGAGGAAGAAGACGAGGAAGGCGAGGACGGCGACGAGGACGTCAAGCCCAAGAAGGAAGACATCGACGTCAAGGTCAAGGTCGAGGAGGAAGACGACGACGATGAGGACGAAGAAGAAGAAGAAGACAACCCCAAAAAGCGCAAGGCCGAGGTCATTCTCGACCCACCACAGGACCTCGAAGACGAAGACGAGCTGGAGATCAAGCTCGCCATGCTAGACATCTACTTTAGTAAACTCGACAAGCGCGAGTCGGCAAAGGACATTATCTTTGACCGCGCATTGACAGAGCATAAGAGGGTGAGCTGGCCATGGCCTGATCATTGAGCTAACAAACCAGATCCTTGCCAACGAACGCAAGCGACCAAAGGAGGAGCGCGAGCTCGTGGGACGCTACAAGGTGTTTGCCAAGTTGCAAACAGGACAAGACTTTGAGGTTCTCATCGAGGGCCTGATTGTCGAGCAGCAGCTGCGCCGTCGTATAGCAGAACTGCAAGAGTACCGCCGTGTTGGCGTCACCACTGCGGCCGAGGTCGAGGTGTACGAGACTGCCAAAGCAGCACGAGCCGGCTACCGACCAGTGCAGGCCCGCGAGCAGACCGAGGTCATGCGCACGGGTGCCCGCATCAACGCTGGTCAGCATCGTTTCCTGCATGGCACTCCACCACCTGGCGCCAAGATCGACGACCGTGGAAGCCGAGACCCGACCCCTCGTGTGCCTGGCCACGGCGGCCGCAAACCCCCAACACCACTCAACCTTGCCAACGCGGCGTCGCTCGACCTGCTGTCGGCCGAGGAGCAGAACCTCTGCTCGACACTGCGTGTCCTTCCCAAGCCGTATCTCATGATCAAGGAGACATATCTGCGAGAAAACGAGCGTCGCAAGGGCCTGCTCAAGCGCCGCGACGCGCGCAAGATGATGAAAATCGACGTCAACAAGTCGGGTCGCATCTTCGACTTCCTCGTCGCCAACGGCATCCTCAAGCTCATGTACGACCCCACCGTCAAGGGTCTGGGTCCTGGCAAAGAGGGTCACCACGTCGGCGTCGCCATTGACGTGACAACCGGCCGCCCATTACCCAACCTCCCGTCCCCCATGACCCACAACATCGTCATGCCAGCCGGTATCACCAACGGAGGCCCATGAGATGGGGCCCATCTTGCACCCACTCCTCAAACCCCCAACCCCCAACCCCATTACCCTCGTCTCCACAGCTGGAGTGCGAACGGTTTCTTGTTTTTAGCCGCAGTAACGATCGTCTTGGGACGCGACACGCACACAGGGTTATATAGCCTGTCCTGTGTGTGTGCCGCCGGTGAGACCTCAAGCAGTAGTATGTAGTCGTAGTAGTCTAGCATGCATTACGAGAGGAGTATGAAGTAACCTGAACCTGAACGCAGGCGGCGGCGGTTTGTCTACCTGTCGCCGAAGAGAGCCTTGCCGCGGGCGCTGAGGCGCATAAAGCCCGCGCAGGCGTCGGCGTCGTCTGGCGAGCTGTGGGGGTCAGCGCTGGACGCGACTTGCGAACATGGTACGGTGGAGATGGAGGGCGCCGGGGGGGGTGGTGGTGTGTGGAATGTAGGACAGGAGGGCAGGATCTGGGAAGGAAAGGAGGACAACAGGGGTGGAAGAAGGAAGACACCAAGGAGCACGACGAGGTAGGACTAGAAGACAACGGCCCACACGTTCACATACGGCCACATGCCTGGATCGTGTAGCACTGCTATTGCAATACCATGTGCTTGTGCCATGATGTCGCCGATGGCTGGGGAGCACACCAAGGGGCCCTTCCTCCGCTCGGCAGTCGTCTAAAGCACGGTAGCGGTGTCCCGTCCGTCTCCTCGAGGCTTACTGGAAGGACATCTAGCCTCACCCAGCCCCACCTGGCTTCTTCCCATGCCCCAACACCCAACGCGCCAGCTCGTCCTGTCCAAACCCAACCCAACCCAATCCCAATCCCTCCACCTCGCCGACCTCGGCCTCCAAAGACCACCGGGCGTGACTCACCGCTTGGCCATTTCTCCACGGTACGTCACGTCCTCGAGCGGCTGCGTGGCCAGGGCGATGGCCGGGAGGAAGAGTACAAGTGCGCCCAGAGCCTCGAGCGAAATCTGAATGAAGCGCCCGGGGGGGGATAGTCAGCACAGGAGAACAACAACTAAGGCGGTTGAGTGACCATTCTACCCTCAACTGACCGATGTGGGGAGCGAGGTGGCGGTGCGGCCGAGGGCCTTGAGTGTGCTCAGGTCTGTGTCGTGTCAGTGTGGATTCCGAGATGCGCATGAGCGCGATAGCGTTTGTGGTGTGGGTGACGGCCTCGAGCAGCGCGGCGGCGGACACGGTCGCGTGGGACACCCGCTCCCAGCTGCAACGCTCCAGCTGTCCAGTGTGCCATGCCTGGTGTCCCTCGCCAGAGCAGAGCCAGCAACCAGCACTGCAGCGTCCGTTTGTCGCCCTTTGAAACAGTGACAGGACGCAGGTGGACTAGCTTTGACAGGTGCGGGTTGTCGAGAGAGACACGCCGCCGACATGGAAAGAGTGGGTTCATCCCTCCCGCCGAAACTCACGCTCATACGCCGAAAACGCGGCTGTGCAGGGCGTCAGCTCTCGGTTCATGGTCAAGGGGACGCTGTCTATGCGTACCATGCAACAGGAGGAGGGCGGACGCGACGACGAGGGCTCTTGCGATGGATGGCATGGTGTGGGTGGGTGGGTTGGTTGGTTGGTGGACACGAGATGATTTCAGGAGCCGAGGGTCGCGTCATGCTTTAGCCCCGGGTGACGCGGGCGGGACTTGGGGGCGACAACTGTGTGTGTCATGTGTTGTGCTGGTCCCAACGTCTCTTGATCTCTTGTGCAGCTTGGTTTGCGTCTTTTGACATTGTTTTACTGGATCTCTAGCTCTTGGAAGCTGAGATTACCTCTGCGAAAGCATGGCACTTGTTTCGTTGCTCCAGAGTACCACAGCTCTATGTGCTCGGTGTGTTACCTCGTCGAGATCTTGATCACGTGACCCATCTCCCCATGTCGCCTTTGTTGTTGCATCCTTCCTCACGCACCTGTGTCTGCCACCTCGACTCTTTCATCTCACCTCACCCACCGTCCTCGCCACCTTCACCGTGATCACCGCGATCGTCGCCACAATGCTTCATCCCGCATTCACCGGGCGCGTGCGTGCGACCTGGCACGTTGAGCAGCGCCTCGTGAGCATGGTGAGCAAGGTGAGTTCTCAACCCCCATCATCAAGCCACACCAACCGCAACCCGCCAATATGCGCACCACGCTCTGCCTCGCCTCCCGCACCCCTCTGCGCCGTCCGCTCAACACGGGCGTGGTGCGGCGCGGAGCTTCCCCGACCCTCAAAGGCGACACCTTTCAGCTAACGCACGAGCCCAACCCCCGTCGTCACCCGCCGACCACGCCGACGGTCCAGGTCGTC
This sequence comes from Apiotrichum porosum, assembly GCF_003942205.1. Lineage (NCBI taxonomy): Eukaryota > Fungi > Basidiomycota > Tremellomycetes > Trichosporonales > Trichosporonaceae > Apiotrichum > Apiotrichum porosum. Next base: position 864,937 of record NW_021167110.1, on the reverse strand, counting down.
ACCGCGCCAAAGGTGACCCCCGACACCATCTTTGCCGGCGACGCGCGTGCCGCGCCTATTGTTCTTGACATGAAGCAATGGGTGTGTAGTGGAGCTGAGAATGGGCTAACACCAGCAAACTCGCTTTTCCGCTGTCGAGGCTGCGCTCGCCGATCACCAGCGCCAAATCCACCGCGCCCTTGGCCGCCTCGACATGCTCCGCCCGCTTGACGTTGCCTCGCTTCTCTTGGAGCACTTGTGTCGTTGGCCGAAAGCGGCAACTGCGCCATCGCCCGTGGTGGGTCGCTGACAGGCTGGTACTATTCTTTGTTAACACGTCCTCGACGCAGATCCGTACCGCGCTCGAGACCGCGCTCAAGGACCTCAAGAGCGGCGAGCGATCGCAGCTGCCATCCTCGCCGCCTCTTGTGGCGAACCCGGCGGAGATCCTTGGCCTTGGCAAGAGCGAGCTCGTGCATGTGCTCGAGGCTGTCGCCCCGCGGGTTAGCCGCGACGCGGTTCAGGAGCGCAACACTGTTGCCCACCCTCGCCGCCGGCTGGACTGGCTTCTTGAGGACAACCTCGAGGCTCTTGAGCGTCTTCCAGCCCGCGACCGCGCCGACCACCTCCTCGTCCACCTCGCCATCACGCGCTGTGCCGAGCTGTCCGGCGAGGACGTCTCGGAGCATCGCGAGCGCGTGGAGGTGATGCGCATCAAGCTCGGCCTGTGAATTGACCAAGTGTGACTGCTTGTATATAGACTCGGCGTAACCGGCACGACCTCCGTACTGTATCTTCCCTTCTCTCGTCTGTATTTGGTTGTGTCCTTGTTGCAGATGTAACCGCCACCAGAACGGTCCGGTGCCACTCGGTGATGCTCCTTGGCCAAGGGCGGTGTCTCCCCGAACAGCGCTGGCGTTGGTGTCAGCATCCTATGCTCTTACGTCTGTCTCAGCATCCTCTGCTGTTACTGAACCAATCCACTTGTTCCATTGTGCATCTCTGGGCCATACATTGACTGCCCGACCATCACATCTACTCTTACGTAACGGTATTTTTGTTATTGTTGTTCATTTGTGTGGTGTTATTGAATAAAATCGTCAACGTCGATGTGGTGGACCCACATGCAACGTCGTGTGCTCGGAGCGGACCCGAGACAGAGGCGTGAGCAGACGCAAACTTGGCTTTCACATGCCCCCGTCCTAGCACTACCGAGCTACTGAGCTACTGAACAGTGGACGCCAACGAGCCCAGTTTCCCCGGCGCCCATGGCCCTCGGCCTCGTCAATCCCAACGGAAACAAGATAAGTATGGTACGGCGGGGCTTGTGCCGGATATACATGGCATTCTATTTCTCCAGTCATGCCAGTCACGGCCGCCGAGAAACAACATATAGGCGAAGTGTCCGAGCTCGCGCGCGCTGTTCTAGCGTGAAGAAGAAGGGCTGAAGAGCTGCATCGGCACACAGTACACCGTAGTAGTTAGTGCATCGGTACGGTATATGCATTTGCCTGGACGAGGCTCGGCGACCGTGGCAGGCAAAGGGCCCGCCCGCCCCTCGGGCGCCGGGTGGGGTGCGGCTCGGCCACCTCCCGTTGCTGACATGTTTTCCTCGCCGGTGACTGTGGCCACGAGAGCAGCGACGGAGGGGGGAGCGGGGTGTGTGTTTGTATGGTTTGCAGAGTGGTTGTTCGTGTCGCCCCATCAAACACAATCCCATCCATACTACCGTTCACGCCCTTGACAGCACCAGTCGCCAGCTCTCTTCTCGACGGTTGTCGCCCCCCCTCTCCCCCTCGTCCCCCTCTCCGCTGTGGCTTTTTTTCGGCTCACGGTCCGGATCCGTTATCGCCCCTCTCCCGTGCCCGCGCGCCGATTGTCCCCGACGGGCTGACACCTCTGCGTCTCGTCCTTTCATTGCTCAGCACGCTCAAGTAGTGCTCTCAACACGCGGGCAACGGCACACACCGTCTCTCCCTCTCTCTCCCAGCGGTCTCAGCACGGTTTCTTTCGTCTCCGTCATCCCTTGCATCGTTTTCTTTTTTTCTTTTTCCACTTGCTCGCGTCTAGCCCAAAGGCAGCGAGTCTCAACACACTCGCGCTCTTCTGCGAGCTCGAGCTCCACCGTTTCTTCTTCTTTTTCTTCTTCTCTCTCTCTTCCCTTCTCTTCCCCTGTATTTCGCACCACCACCCCATGGCGCCCAAGAAAGCGGACATGGACAGGGACGCCGACGACGACAGCAGTCGCGGTGGGTCTGCAGCGCCCGAAGGCGAGGATGGCAAAAAGTCTTCGTGAGTGGCAACTGTGCAACTGTGTGTGGATGTGTGGATGTGGCCCAACAACGACCATGCCATGCAGCAAAACAAGTGCATCACCCAAAATGTCTGTGGTGGACTTTGGACCACAGCGTCCGGCAAACGGGTGGCGGCGGCGGCAGTGACACACCCACCGGCTGGCCGGCTGGTCGCTCCACGCGCGCCGGCCGGGGCTCTCGTCCTTTGCCGTTTACACCAACAACACACTTTTCTTGCGTTTCCCTTTCCATCACAGCTACACATCCACATACCCACACTGTCCCCGCCCCCCGCCCCCCTCCCCCTCCCCCACAGACGCGCAATGTCGCCACCGTCCTCGCCGCAGTCTGCGTCGCCGCAACCAAACGAGCCGCTAACCGGCGCCAGCTCGACCCAGATCCGCAAGGCGCAAAACCGCATTGCCCAGCGCGAGTTCAGACTACGAAAGCAGGTACGTTGGACATACCAGAGTACCAGAGTCCCCCCGCCAGCCCCGTGCCAGTGCCAGTGCCAGTGCACTGGACGAGGCCGTAGCCGAGGCGACGTGCTTCGTTGCTTTTTCAGCAACAACAAAAAGTACCAGTGCCCTGTGCACGCCGGTACCCATCTCCGTCGTCGTCGGCCTCCTCCTCTTCCTCCTCCTCCTCCTCCTCCTCCTCCTCATCCCCGCCCTCCTATACATGTGGAACCAGCGCTGACATGACAGCAATACGTGAGTCTACATGTTCCACTGCACCTTACGGCCGAGACGGTGGACGCGCTAGGCCGACGCGTCATGTCAGCCCGGCGCCGGCGCTTGCCGATGTAGGCGAGCGCACGTACATCAGTCTCCATCACCACCTCTTGACGCCGATCCCCGGACCCAGCATCGTGCAACGCATATATCCCTCGGCCGCCGATGATGTTTGGTGCGCCGTCGATTGTCGTTGCAGACAGGAGTGGTGGGTCCTGCGCGCGATCCAGAGTACCAGAGTCCCAATCCAGCACCATCGTGCGCGATTTCTTGCCTGCCCGTCGCGGACGGCAATATCCGCTGGCCGCTGGGCTTGACTGGAAGGGACAGGCAGAGGACCATTGGGGTCAACGCACACTGGGGAAAGTCTACAGGCTGGCCAGTGGACCGAGGCTGCGACATGACGTGTAGCTCGGCCCATCTCTGACCGTTCTCACGCCGTTTTTTCTACTACTGAGAACCCCCCAGCTAACAAGTCCAGATCCGTGACCTTGAAGCGCGCGTCGAGATCCTCTCGGGCGACAAGGAGGAGCGTATCGAGCTCATGCTCCTCCTGGTCCGCAACCTCCTCAAGGAAAACAAGGACCTGCGCGCCATGGTCAAGTCGATGGCGTCGTTTCTCGGCGAGGGTGAGCTAGATGTCACTCCTCTGTTAAGCTCGTGCTGACTAGAATCCAGGTCTTGGGTCCTGTCTCCCGCGCCTGGGCTTGAATTCGGCGCAGCTCGACGCCATGCTCAACCGCTCGGACACGGACACGGCCTACGAGGCGTTCATCTCGCTCAAGGCCACCAAGGAGCTCGAAAAGACCAACCCGGGCATCGACCTGCCTGGTGAGCTCCGGCCACGCCACGACTCGGGATCCAACCCGGGATCGAGTGCTGGTGCAGGCTCGCAGATTGGTGTCCCCAAGCGCAAGCGTGACCACGACAGTCCCCCGCCCATAGCCGACCTCGAGGATAAGCGCCCACGCGCTGGGTCGCCGCAAACCTCACTCGAACAGGTCGGCGACTTTGGCACTTGGGACTTTTTATTCCCCGACCCAGAGCTCTCAGCCGTCGCTGGACCAGGACCATCGTCAGTGGGGCTGGAAGGCGGCATGTTTGGTGCTCCTCGTCCAGACTTGCAGTTGGCGCAGCAGATGAACGCCAACTCTGCCAGCTCTAGGCAGAATGGCACGCCAGCCACGAATTCCGGAAACGACGGCGAGGCGGCGACACCCGACGCCGACCGCCAACGCAGCCTCCGCCAGGCCGTTGCGCACATGACGAACCGCCCGTCCGCAGGTCCCCGCTCCCCACTCATTATCACGGCTGCCAACAACATGACGCCCCGCGAGGTGGAGGACCGCAAGCGGATGCAGGAGGAGTTGCGGCAGAGCATTGAGGTGTCGCAGGGTGAAGAGGCGGCCGAGCGCAAGACCGAGGCGCTCCAGCTGATCACCTACCACATGAACAAGTGAGTTGGCGACAACCGTCGGGACGGTCAACTGACAACAAGCTTCCGCATCAACCACGAGTACAACCTCCCACCATCCCTCCGCCCCACACCCGTGCAGCGCACTCTGCCTCACGAGCACGCCATCGACGGTATACTGTTCCCCAACATCCGCGACCGCATGATCCTCCTCCGTGGCAAGTACGATTTGGTCGAAGCGTTCCACGCGTACATTACCGAGGTGAGCTGGTGCCACTCTTCGCACGTCCTCTTAGCTCACACGTTTCAGTTTACGCTTCACGGCGACGATGCGCTCGACCACCGTAACTGGGAAGCGTCGGACAAGTTCCTCAAGGACTTTGCGATCCTCGTCGACGACGAGGTGTACAGCGTCACGAACAAGTGGCGTGCCACGCGCGGCCTGCCTCCCCTCGTCCGTGGTCCCGACTCGGGACACAACCTTGGCAACGGCCTGGGCACGGGCGCGGGTCTCGCTACCGAGTTTTCCAGAGCATTAGACCCAGTGTCTGAGGGACTGGGTTTGCCTTGACAGCTGATAGCTGATGGCTTGGCGGGCGTGGTACAATAATGTGGCCGAGAAGGGTCCAGCCAGCGCCTGCCGCCTGCCGCCGCCACCCACTTTTTTACTTTACACACTGCAGCTCTCGGTCCCTTGCTCCTTATGCCATGTACTATTGAAGGCTTCGGAATGCGGCTCCTAGCTAGACATTCTACAATGTATACCTAGTCTCCTGTGCATAAAGGGTCACAACAAAGGCCACAAGGCGTTGTTTGTTTGTCCTGCAATTTATTCTGCCATTTTTGTTGTCTCGGTCGTCGGGGCGCATCGTCGGTTCCTCGTGTTCAACTTGGGGGGGGGGGTTCAAAGGATCAAAGGTCTCATATTGCGCGTTAGCTTAGCATTCTATAACACTCGTACAACACACAAGCCGTGGCTGTTTTGGGACACATTACGTTGTGATCAAAATCGACCCACGTCCATGGCTCTGGACGCCGTTCCTTGTCCTGGTTGCTAGATTTGGGTCGTTCCCGTGCTCAGCACGGGTCGCTTCCATCACTTGTGTGTCCTCTGATCCTCTGATCCTCTGATCGAGTTGCAAGCGAAACGGTAGCGGGAACTGTGGCCTCCCGCTGCGCCGCTGCCTTCTTCGCTGGCAACTCGGATGTCATGCATGTCATGGCTGCTGCGCTGCGGCGAGGAGGAGTCCTCTGGGACTCGGTCGACGTCGCTCAATGTGTCTCTCCCTCCCTTGTCCTATCCCTACGAGCCCTATATGCCTACCCCGCTCTCCCTTTCGTTCTCCCTCCCGTTCTCCCGGCTGTGTCCCGCCCAGTTCATATCCGAACACGAAGGAACAAGGTTAGCACCCAAAGAGCCGTCTACTCGGGCCCTTTGCAGCCAAGGGGCGAATAAGGGCCCAGGTTGAGAGCGTACGCCGGAATCTCAACGCCTAAAAAGAGACCAATGCAATGGCCCAGAGCGCCCAGAGCACTTCGGCAGCACTTTTGCCCTCAGAGTCGATGCGGAAGAGGCGGATTCCATTGCGCGGACAAACTCTGCATGCAAGGGTCGACAGGCGGGGCAGGCTGCGGGGGGACACATGGTGCGCACTCTTGACATGCTGGAGAGAGCAGCATGGGGGGGGCAGATGAGGAGAGCCATGTTGTAGACTCCCTTTAGAAAAGCTGTTGCATGCCACCTTGCCCCCCTTGTCAGGAGCGCGTCGTCGTACGCATGTACGCCACGGGGCCGGGAGATCGTTGGGACGTTGGGGCCGCATGGCCTCGCCCCTGTGGCCTGTGGGTCATCCAACAGTCCGTACAGTGGATGGCAGAGACCATACCGTCTCTCGTCTGAACAACCTCTCCCACCCCCTTTCCTCGTGCTATCTCTGTTAATTCTGTCGACACGTTCGCCACGCGCCGGCCTTCACTAGCTTGCATCTATTTCATCTGGGATCTTTGTCAACAAGATCTAGAGATCCAGAGATCTCCCCCACTGGAAGGCAACAAACCGCGCCCCAACACAACCCGGCTATTAGTACACCCTTCTTTCATCGTCTGGCCGCCCTTTTCCTCCCCAACTATAACATCTTTCCTTCACCTCCTTCTACACAGGCCACCCCGACTGCGACTGGTCCCGTAAGCTAGCTAGCTGCCTTGACAGACTCGTCCTTCCTCGCCTACACACCTACATCACCCCCTCACCCGCTTTCAACAATGCGTACCCCGCTCCTCGCCGCCGCCGCCTTCACCTTCACCTTGGCAGCGGCAGCCTCTGCTTCTCCTTTGCCCAGTGCTGCCGGCAGCGACATTCCCCACCCCGAGTCCGTGTCCCAGCTCTCGGGGCACGAGGTCCGCGATATTGGCCGTCTTGCGCAGACCATCAAGTGAGTGTCACACTCCGGGATCACCGGACGTTCGCTGCGTGCTGCGAGCTGACCTGCTACCAGCTTTGCCTCGTGCCCCGAGCAGCCCTTGCCACAGACCTTGTTCGGCCAGAAACCCTCGGTCCTCATCTCCTCGGCAGACGAGGACCAGCCGTATGATCTCGAAGACGCGCCCGACCTGAACTGTGAGTCCGCTGTGTCGAAATGCCATTCGTAGCTGACAACGTAGGGTACGTTTCGCGCTCGGGCAGCACCCTCCGGCTCGCCATCTCGTCTCTGCCCACTGTCGAAGAGTTTGTCGAGATCCTCGCCGAGCCCAGGCTCGTTCCTCCTCCAGCATGGTTCTTCCCTTCCCTCGTCGACCGTCAAGGGCCCCTGCCGCTCGTTCACGGCTCCCTCATCCCCGCCCTCGAGTCGCACGGCTTGGCAGCCACCGTCGCCGTGCTCGACACACTCAACACTCTCGAGGCGTTGCCTTTGGGCTTCGCTCGCCGCATGCTGCACGTCTTCCGTCGCGGGCCCACCCCTATTACCAAGATCGAGATCACCGGCCACGGCCTGGGCGCCGCGACCGCCCTGTTGGTCGCACTGGCGATCAAGCTCGAGACAGCAAACGGCAAGAACCCCGCTCCGGCCGTCGAGGCTACGCTCTTTGGCCTCCCGCGCGTCGGTGACGAGGCGTTCGCCACATGGGTCGACTCGCTCACCGAGGACGGGCACCTCACCATTCGTCGCGTGACAAACGGCGCCGACGCCGTCCCCCACCTGCCTGGCCGCCACTTGAACTTTGTCCACCCCGCCTCGGCGTCCGAGATCTGGCTTACCGACGACGGGTTGGTGAGGTGTACCGCCGCGTCGGGGAGCATGGAGAGCGAGCGCTGCGCCGCATCCATCGCCCTCTCCAGCACTGGTCTCGGAGCCCACTCTGGCCCATACGTCGGCGTCAGCCTCGGAGTGTGCCCTCTGTGAGATTTCCTCTCACAAAGAAGTACCTCTCCTCTTTCTTCTCTTCACAAGCCGACCCCCACAAGCATTTCCGGGCACACTTGCACCATCGCTGCCCCAGAGGCATGTTGTATAATTCATGTACCACACTGTAGACATCGCATATATGCACAGGACTCTCGTTCTGCCGTCCGAGAGACGTCGTTTGATTAGAAACACGTCCATTTGAAACACTTATTACAAAAAGATGCTCCCGCTTGTCTGCCCCGCGTTCTGTGCCTTTTCCTCCACTTCTTCAATATTTTGGCCACCAACAAACGTCCAAGTGAGGATCCATTCTTCCCTCAACACCCACAACACCACCGCACGCAACATGAAGCGCCCAGCACCCCGCGCACCCGGGTTCGGAAGTGCATGGACAGCGCTTGAACCCGCGCTCACGCCATGGATCGCCGATGTCATTGCTGGCCAGGGCTTTGAGCGCATGACGCCCGTCCAGGCCGGTACGATTCCTCGCGCTGTCAAGCACCAGGACTGCGTTGTCGAGGTGAGTGGACAAGGCAGCTGTGGTTTCTCCAGCATTTAGCTGCCATAGTACTTTACCCTGGTATGGGGAGCCCCTTTTGCTAATCCCCAGGCGGTCACCGGCTCCGGCAAGACGCTCGCGTTCGTCGTCCCCGTCCTCGAGCGCATGGTGCGCAATGAGCACAAGTACAGGAAGGGCGAGGTCGCTGCCATTGTCATTGCTCCCACACGGTAAGCTGAGACATGATTAATTTTAGCTGACAGCACAGAGAGCTCGCATCGCAGATCCACCAGGTCTTCAACATGTTCCTCGCCACCATCCAGCCGCCTCCTCCCGAGCCCGTCGAGGGCGAGGAGACACCGCTCCCAGTGCCGGGCGAGTATCCTCTCGCGACCTTGATCACGTCCGGCACCACAACCCCATACGACACGTTCTTTCAGCTCCAGTCCAACATTCTCGTCGGCACGCCCGGCCGCCTGGCGTCGTTCCTCCTCGGCCCGCGCGGCATGAACGCCGTCCGCGTCGGTAACCTCGACGTGCTGGTGCTCGACGAGGCGGACCGTCTCCTCTCAGCCCCAGACCACAGGCGCGATGTGGAGCGCATCATGCGTCACTTGCCCAAGCAGCGCCGCACGCACCTTTTCAGCGCGACCATGACGGACGCGGTCGAGGAGATGGTGGGTCTGGGTCTGCGCAACCCCGTCCGCATTGTGGTCAACCTCAAGGACAAGCGCGTCGCCGGCGAGACGCAGGAGCGCCGTGTGCCCATGGGTCTCCAGAACACGTATACCGTGTGCAACGCCGGCGACAAGACTCTGCAGCTCGTTCGTGTGCTCGACCGCGAAGCCGCTCAGCACGAGGCGTCCAAGATGATCGTCTACTTTTCGACCTGTGCTGCTGTCGACTACTTTTACAGGGTAAGCTAGATACCCATTGAGCTTAGCTGACAAACACAGGTCCTTTCTCGCCTTCCAGAGCTCGCTCGTTTCTCCCTCACCTCGTTTCACGGCGACCTTCCCCCGCGAGTGCGCGAGTCGTCGCTCGCGGCCTTCAACTCGCATGCCTCGTCGCACCTCACCCCAGCCGTGCTCCTCTGTACCGACGTGGCGTCGCGCGGTGTCGACTTTCCCGACATTGACGTTGTGGTGCAGTACGACGCACCTACGGACCCCAAGACGTTCTCGCACCGTGTCGGCCGTACAGCCCGCGCCGGACGTGCCGGACGCGCCATTCTGCTCCTCTCCAGCGGCCGCGAGGAGGAGTATGTCAACTTCCTCTCGGTGCGCAAGATTCCGCTCGCTCGGACGGGCTACCTGTCGTCCACGCTCGAGGAAGTCGAGGCCGCTCCCGCCCCCGTGGACCCGGAATCGACCGCCCTCATGAACCGCATCCGCGAGATTGTGCTCACTGACCGCGACCTGTCCGACCGCGCCGCCAAGGGCATGGTGTCGTCGGTCCGCGCGTACACCAAGCACGAGGCAAGCTTCATCTTCCGCCCCACCGAGATCGACTTTGCCGCCCTCGGCACGGCGTTTGGCGTCCTCCGCCTGCCTGCCATGCCCGAGATTCGCGACTGGCGCAAGCGGTGCGAAAAGGCCAAGAAGCGTATCGAGGAGCGCAAGAACAAGATTGTCGAGGACAAGCCCGACGACGCCAAGGCCGCAGAGGCGACGGCCACGGCGACCGCGACAGAGGGTACGCCCACCGAGGCCAAGGAGGAGGAAGAGTACGTCCCTCCCGTGGAGTGGGCCGACGCCGAGGTCGACTGGGACACGTTTGCGTACGCGACCAAGGCCCGCGAGACGGCGCGTCTCGTCGCCCTGGAGGAGAAAAAGGCCAAGGTTGCTGCGTCGGGCCCGCGCGACGACAGTGTCGAGAAGAAGAAGCGCAAGATCCAGGCCGAGGTCAAGGAGGCGTGGAGTAACCAAAAGGACCGCAAGGCGCGCCGCGACGAGCGCCACGATAAAAAGGACACGCGCAAGCGCGTCGAGTGGGAGAAGAAGCTCGCCGCAGGCGAGGACGCGCCCGAGCCCGAGAAGCGCGTGTCCAAGAAGAAGAAGGTGGTCGATTCCGACGACGAGCTCATGGCCGACGACTACCGCTCCCTCAAAAAGGAGGTGCACCGCGAGCGGGCGGACAAGAAGGCTTCGCGGGCCGGCGCCGTCAAAGAGTCGGCGGGCATGTTTGACGACCTCGACTGAGACGGCATCCTTTTCTTTTTTATCCATAGACACACATAACCGGGCATTGTTTGTACAGTAAACCACATGATGCATTATCTAGCGTTATATCTCCTCTACTATGCCCAGGGGTTCTCGTCGTCGGGCTGCGACCAGCGCGCATAAGAAGGGACACGGAAGGACGAGGGGGCAAACCCGCCACGGGCAGGTGACGTGCCACGCGGCGCGGCCACGGGTGACGGTGGCGAGTAGACTGCTGCTGGCGGCGGCGCCGCCTCGACGAGTTGGTCCACCGCCGGCTCGAGACGCTGTGGCGGTGTACCTCCCGTACGCGCCTTGACCCTTGCCTCCCTCGCCTCCTCCCTGCGATCGCTCTTCGTCCTCGGCCGCGTGGCCTCGACGACTTGCTCGTGGCTCACGAGGTCGACGGCGTCTGAGCGTTCCACGACGGACGCCGGTGATGCCTCCTCGGGGTCGGGTGTGTCCTCGAGCACGAACGCGCGGGCAGCAACAGGCGGCCGCGGGGCGGACATGCGGTTGCGCGTCCATGTCAACTGCGTCGCCTCGCCGTCGACGGTCGTGCGCCACGCGCCCGGGTTCTCGTTTTCGCCGTCAAACGGCGCGTCGTCGACGTCGGCAGCGACCAGCGGGCGTTCCACAGACGTGACGCGGTCCGCCCACGCGCCGTACACGCCCATACGGGCCTTGCCCTTTACGTTGCCGTTGCCGTTCTCCTTGCCCTTGCCGAGACCGGCTCGCTGGTTCTTGGCGCTCCGCCGCTCGCCACGGCGCGCAGGCGCCGCGCTGTTGTCGTCCCCGATGCTCTGGCGCGTGATCCGTCCGGCGAGGATACCGTCCTCTTCCTCCCGCCTGCGTCTCTGCTCCTGTTCCCTGCTCACGTCCACGTTTGGGAAGCCAGAGTACCCGATCCGTCGGGCACGGGCGTACATGGCGTCCTCGCCTTCGGACATTGACGAAAAGTCGACACTGGTGGCACCGTCAGAGTCCGAGTCGCTCGAGTCGTACGCCATAGGGGACGTGTTACCGGCGATATAGCCACCGTTGTAGCCGTGGTTGTTGTGGTGTGGCAGCAGCGGACCGCGCTCAGACGACTGTCGCGGTTCGTCGCCCGGTACGGGGATCCAGTACTTTGTCTTGCCGCCCTTGGCGTACCTCATTCCAGCACGGATACGCTTGCGCCGTCCTTCTTCGTGATGCAGCTCGCCGTCGGCCGCCTCGTATGCCTTGTACGACACACCGCGTGCGCGGAAGGTATACTTGATGTCCTCCCAGACGTCCTTGAGACCAAACGCGTCCCTAAACGCATAGTAGAATGGCAAACGCGCAGCGTACGTGATGGTCGGGTCGATGTAGTCGCTGGCCTGGAAAGCATACTGGTGTGCAATGGCGAAAAAGGGCATTTCGATGCAGATGAGCGAGTCAACGAGTGCGAGGGACATGTGCTCCGGGTCGGTGTATGGGCCAACTGAGCGTCAGCTTGATCAGAGACTTGAAAGCTTACCACTCGTGATGGCACCAATGGACACGAGAATGGAGATGGCCACGCTCTGCCAGAATGAGAAGAACAGAATGCCCTTGACACAGAGGAATTTCGCTGGGGTTCAGCTCAGATCCACCTAGGTAGGTACTCACGGACCGGACGGAACGGCTTCAGGAAGGGGTTGACAGCGACCCAGAACATGCCCAGGCAGCTGCGGGGTTAGAGACAGACCCAAGAATCTCAACCCACTAGAGACTCAGGCAGATACTAATGTTGTACACTGCCGTGACCCAGGTGTATCCCGAGGTAACTGCAAAGTCGCCCTCGTGGTACGTTCCCGTCGCCTTGAGGATGGCGGTAGCGACGACCAGGAGCGGCTTGACCTGGACGTATTCTGATTGATGAGCTCTTCCGAAGACATCGTAACTCACGAAGCACGCCACGCTTCAGATTCAGCAGCGTCCACGGGTCACTCGGGTCCATGGGGCTAAGGATAATGTTGACGGGAAAAAGGTGCGGGATGAGCGGGCGACCACGCAAGCGCACCAGCATTTCACGCTCGTCGCCGAGATATGTGATGAGGAGCTGGAGAAACGCATAGATCACAAAGGCCTGGATGGTCAGTGAACCCGGTATGAATTCACAGGGAGCGACATGTCACACGCACCTCGTACAGGTCGCGCACGGCATCGATAAAGAATGCCGCGTTTAGCGAGTATAGCGCTATCAGTGACGAACATGCGTACAGCGGCACCCTGCTGTCAGCTAGTGTTACCAGAGCGCCCAAGCTTACATCACCATGATGCGCACAACACAGCGCTGGAGTGCTGGCATGCGATAGTTTTTCAGCTGGAGCACAATGGACATGATGCTCAGACCGGTCGCTGGCGTCAGCGTTGTGTTCTTTCAGATATACAACTCACCAACAAGCGTGCACGATCCGCACAGGCTCAGTAGCCAGTGGGGCAGGTGGTCGCCCGCACCCCCTCCTTCAGGCGAGCCCATCGTTGGAGGCGGGTTGGACCCACCGCCAGGAAAGGACGGGAGAGACATGGTGTCGACGTCGGTGAGAGCCGCTGTTGATATCCAGAGGAAGAGACAAAGTTGAGATATGGGTACGGCCCGCGGTTCCCGAGTGTGGTGTTGGACGCTACCTTCCGTCGATCCCTTGTCGCCCCCAAGGAGAGCGTGATTGGAAGGGTTACGGAGGCGCAGCGCAGCGGTGAGGGTGTGCGCAGACGAATGCGGTGAACACGAGAAGAAGAAGAGCAAGTGTTGAGGGCTGTTGGGTTTGGGTGGCGGGGGGGAGGCACATGCGGCCGCCCGCGCGCCTGGCCGCCGACAAGTGGTGACGACTGCGGGGCGCCAGACGCTGGGTAGATGGGACGCGGAACCATGGACATTTCGGCACGACACGTCCTCGACAGCTTGTCCATCCATCGTCCACTCCACTTCAGCAACCATCACTACACACACGCTCCAGCGCCATGGCCGAGCACGTCGAGTACGTCGCCAAGCACTTTAGCCTCACACACATTGTGTACGGGGCCGACGACCCGCTTGGCATTCCCCTCGCCTTACTCTCCCTCTCTCCCATCTTCCTGTTTGTCGCCTACTTTGCTCTGGTGGTCTTTGGCCGCCGCCTCTCGCTCCTCCTTCTCGCCGGAGGCTCAGTGTTCAACGAAGCCTTTTCACTGGCATTGAAGCGCCTGCTCCGCGAACCACGGCCGTTCCCGGACCGCCCCCATGTAGGCGACGGGTACGGCATGCCCTCGAGCCACGCGCAGGCTGGCGCCTTCCTGTTCGCCTGGGGTGTGGGCTACGCTCTCTCTCTTGACAAGAGGTATCCTGCCGCGGCGGTGAGCGACGGTATCAAGATGGTCCGTCGTGTGCGTACAGGCGTGTACCTCTTTGGCCTCTTGGCTTGGTCCCTCTGCGTCGCGTACTCGAGGTAAGCCCCCCCCCTTAGTTGTTGACGTGTTCTGACTTTTTCAGGTTCGCCCTGCATTACCACTCTGTGCCCCAGATCGTGGCAGGCTACGCCGCTGGCATCATTGCTGGCGCCAGCTGGTACACTGCGACAGAGTACATCCCGCGCGTGTACCCCACCTCTATCCCGGGCCGTATTCGCTCCGGTATCGAATGCGTCTGGGTCGGTGTCGGCGGCATTGGCGGGTGGCAAGTGGGTGGCGCGGACGGCGGGTGGGGAGAAGGCCCACTGTTTGTCAACAGCGCCGCCACCAAGAAGAACCAATAGTGGTAGATAGATAAACTAGACATGCTACGCTGCATAGGGCGTGTTGAGCGCCGGTCGCTACAAAGGTGTTAAGAAGGAAAAGACAACAATAACTAAGGTTTGGTGAAGGACAAGAGATGGGTTCAGGCAGTGGCAATCTCAACGCGCGAAACGTCATCCAAGAGACCGGGTGGAAGAGTCGAGTCGTTGGGAGTTGAATCGTTGGTGAGCTGCGAGTCGTCGTGGCTAGCCTCGTCGTTTACAGTAGGCGCGTCCTCCTCGCCCTCGTGCACGGGCACGTCGTCATCGATACGGAGCTTGAGGGTTGCAGCTGGCGACTTGTCGGGTGAGTACGACGAGTCACGCTCATCGATAATACTGAGCTCCCGCTGGGCACGGCCTCCAGCGTTGTCATCGTCACCGTCGTCTCCCCATACTCCTCTCTCGCCCATCGCATCAACGACCGATGTCTCGGCCTGCGACGGTGCCGCGAGGGCCGTGAAGCCGAGTTTGGAAGGGGACGCTGTTCGCGGTGTGGATCCGTTGGAGCCAGACTGCGAAATGCGGGTCAGGTTGGGAGTCGGGGAAGTCGGCATCGAGTCGAGGTGGAGTGGCGAAAGAACAGAAAAGATCTGGCCCTCCTCCTTGGGAGGTCCGTACGAGTCGAAAGGGTCTGGGATCGACATGACAAGGGGCTCGAGCACGGGATCAGAGGCTTTGCCTGCAATCTTCTCGTAGAAATCGAGCTGAGAGCGAATAACAAACGCGACTTTGGACAAGACCGTGTCCCAGGTCTCCTCCTCGGCGTCGAGCACCTCCTCGTGGTAACCGAGCTTGATAGCATCGAGCTCGTCCACCTGCCTCTGCAGCTCGGCGAGAGCGTCGCGGAACTGTTGAAGGTCACGTTTACGCCGCCGACCGATCTTCATGTTGTCCGACTCGGTCCTGCGAATCTTGTCGCTCTGCGCGTGCAATGCCTTTTCGTACGACGCCAGCCGGTCGGCCGTCAGAAGCTTGTAGTTGTCAAGAGCCTCGAGGAGCGGAATCTCAAACTGGCGATACACCGTGTCGGCAAGCAACTGCTCGTGGTTGGAGATGAGGTACTGCAGACCCGCACCGCCCGCCAGAGCTGCGTTTGCCCCCCGGCATCCCTTGATGCTACGCAGAGTCAGCACACAGACACACACACAACATTCTCGGGTCCTCGCCACCAAGACTCACCGCGAGCACGCCTCCATGGCCGACGCAAACGCCGCAGTTGCGCTCGACATTGCCAATAGGGCGTTACGGTACGCCTTGGCCGCAGCCATGAGCTGGTCATCGTCAGCCTCAAAATAAAAATCATGTGGGGGGGGCGGCGTACATCCTCAAAGCATGCTATACTCGCACGCAGGTCCTTTCGAGATATGAGCGTGTGCGCTTCGGTCAAGTTGACCTTGGACCCCGTCGTGGTCGTTGAGAACTACGGCTGTCAGTGCTGCTCACACTATCTTCAGTCGGTGTCTGCCTGAGAGGGCCGGTCTGGGCGGCGGGGCGTCACGTCTGCTTGGCGGCGTGTGGGTTCCAGCCTGGCGGCGTGGGTCCGCCGGTGTCGTGCTTTTGGTTTGTGCGACTGGGTGGCCACGTGTGTTTGCACTGGGCAGTACTCACGGTTGGACTGGGTGGGCGTGCCCAGGGGAGCGATGCTGTAGACTGCATCGAGTCGTGGCGTGTTCTGTGCAAGTCTGTAGGCATGGAGAGGGTGAAGGAGGATGGAATGAGACGAGTGGAGACGGAAGATGGGAGTGTGGATGTTGATTCCTGCGAGATTGGCGCTCGCCTCCCTCCGTCGGGCGTTGACGTCGTTGGCCTTTCCCTGGCAGCAGCCGGGGCAGGACCGCACGATGAAACGCAGTGGCCAAAATGTGTTACGTAACTTAGGAGCTGTTAAGTCGTGTCATTAGCCCAACTGCCCTGGTGCGATACTTTTGATAAGCACTTTTCGCTCGCACCCGCAGCGCCGGTCCGCGACGTATAAATACCTGGCCGCCCGCAACTGTTTGCACCTTGAACAAAAATCCACGGGTGAGTTGCGACAACTTGGTCAAACAAACCAGAGAACACCAGCTGACAAGTCTTCTCAGAAACATAAAAGTTCTATTCCAGCCTGTTCAGTGGCAGGTCTAGCGTTCCCGTTTCCAAGACCGACGTGTCAAGCCCGGTGATACCCAAACTGTGTGCGCTTCTATTATCACCCGCCGAGTAGCTTCGAGGCGCCCGCACCGACCCTCTTCGGGGGCAAGGAGCTGTGGCGCGACGACAAGCTGCAGAGCGTTGGTGGGGAGTGACGGCGGACCGACATTTGTACCTCTATGAAAGACTCTTTTTTTGCTGTTTGATTTTTTTTCGGTGCGATGCGTGAAGGACCACTGGCGATGTACGATTTCGTGGTCACGTTTCCGAGTGCGAAGTTCGGGCAGGAGTAGCACTGAAGAGACATGTGCGCTGTCATTTGGCCAGGGGTCTACGTCTAGGCTCCTGGTCCTCACTCTGGCCGAGCCAGACCAAGGGGGGAGACCTCTTCAGAGGCCCAGAGGCATACGCTGGCTGTAGATGAACAGTTGTCCAAGAGTCCACGGGATCAAATTTCACCGGACCGTACGTAACCCTCGAACTGACCTTCCAGGCAACTCTTACAGAGCCCACTGCACTGCCCTCGGAACACGTTAGACAGTCGTAGCATCGCAAGAAAGTATCTACAGAGCGATCTATTGTCCAGAGTCTGGACGGGATGGACCAGATATGATCCCGAGGCGTCCAGCCGCTAGCCGGGGGCACTGTGTGGCACGTGGCGGTAGATTCAACACCACTTTGCCGACATGTGTCCAACAGCTCTACGTGCGTCCAACACATTTGCATGTGGCCATGCAAGCGTGTGCGTCTAGTAGATTCCAGGGATGAAGCGCCACTTGACGATCTTGCAGTACTCAACCCAGTCATCGCCGTACTTGCGGGCACACTTCTCAAAGTCGCGGCCACAACGATGGGTGAGGACTGCGAAGAAGAACACCGAGTAGAACATGGTGATGGGGGTGTTAAATCCAGCGGTCGCGCTCCAGGTGAAGGCCTGGATGAAGTCTGCAGTGTAATTCACCTATTACGTTGTTAGCATGCAGAAGACGTGGGGGAAAAGGAACAAGAACCAGAGAAATGTGGAAGAAGGTGGGTGCGGAGGACTTACCTTGCGGGCGTACTGCCACCAGCCGTCGATAAGAAGCTTGTTGCCGTGCTTGGTCTGAATGAACTTGGGGTTCGTGACCGCGGCCCAGGGGAGCTGGGGGAAGGCCTTGCGGGGCTTGTACTCGCCCTGCTGCTGCATCTTGAAGGCCGACTTCTGCGACATGGAGGTGTCGAAGATGTAGTACGAGGTGAGGAGGGTGACGAGCATGAGAACGTTGCCCCAAAGCGGGAACTCGTACGTAGCCGGGTCCGAGCGAGTCATGTAGATGGTGGGGTAGCAGTAGGTGAAGGGAACACCAGCCATGTTCCAGAAGATGAGCATCCATCCAAACTTCTCGTGGAACATGTCCCAGGTCTGGGGGATCATCTGCTCGCCCTTGGCGCAGGCGTTCATGTAGAGACCGGTAGCGAGGAGCATGTGGCACATGTTGTAGGTCACGTAGCCGAGAGTCTCGTACTGCTTCACGACACCGGAGAGCGAGATGAGGAAGAGGAGGACCCAGGGGACGCGGACCTCGGCGAACATCTTGAGGTCGACGGGGCCAAGACGGGGGTTGAGCGAGACGCCCATGAAGTGGTCGTAGACAGCGACACCAGACATGCGGAGGGGAGCACCGCCGTAGTGGCAGGTACGCGCAAGGATGTCGATGACGGCCGAAACAGTGACACCGCTGGCAATGGCGACAGTCATGATCGAGCCATAGTTCTCAATGATCCACGGGAGGCGGTAGATGCCAGTGTAGTGGAGAACACCGGCAAGGACAAGAGTAGCGTACCACGAGTAGAGGGCATTGCACTTGTACACGAGGGTCTTGTAGCCAAGCGAGGGAACGGGAAGACCGTTCTGGTAGACACCGGGCATGACCCAGGCGAAGAAGAGCTGGATGGCGCCGAGGCCGAGGTAGGTGCCCCAAGCGAAAGCAGTGGGGTAGGCACCGTCAAGGCAGTGGGCCCACATGCGCTGGAGGAAGGGGACAATGTCGTCGACCGACGTGGGGTGGACCATCGCACCGTCATAGTACCACAGGCAGATCCACAGGTAGTCTGGGTTGATGTCAGCCAAAACGGCACTTTTCATGGCGCGTAAACGTACACATCATGAGCGGGAAGCCGATCATCATGGCAGTGACACCGGCGGGGCCGCCAAACTCGTATGACTCGTGCGTGTCGAGCTTCTTGTCCATGGCCTGGCCATAGATGGTAGGCATGTTGACAGCGACGGTCGAGTCGGCATTGCCGTTGCCGTTGGTGCTGGCGCCGTTGGCAGCGGCGCCGTTGGCAGCACCGTTGGGCTTGCGCTCGCGGAGGTTGCTCGCTGACCCAGACATGGTTGATTGGTGAGACAGACAGGAGCAAGCTTGAGAAAGAAGCCAAATGTCAACAACTGAAAGCGAGCAGCGGACGCGTCGCCAGGCGGAGAAAACAGTTCCAAGTGGCCGCGTCCCCCACATCGTACCACTCCGGCACTCGATCGCGCCTGTAATTTGTTACGTAAACATGTTAAATGGCCGTGTTGACTCATGGGTCATGACTACCTTCACCACGTTTGCCCTGTCCTCGATGCATGCTTCGCCGCGGTGGGCGGCAAAGAGCACAGGGGGCGTTGCTTTACATGCGGGGCAAGACCGCCAAAGCCGCGGTGGACTTGCGGACCCGGGAACAGCACCCAGGGGCATCAGTTGTGACGCCACTTGTCCACATCTCGCAGCCACATCATCACTGCTGAACAAGGAAGACCACAGAGGACCCGAGCCTTTGACATCAAAAACGCACCTCATTGACATCTGGATATCTTGGTACTTGCTGTGGCACTTCGCGCGGAATATCTACAGCCCAGGCGGCAGACACCCATGTGTCACCTCGTTAACCTCGGCGAGAGCCCGGAAGAGGTGGTGAATGTGGTGACTGGCTTGGTCTTGGTACGTCATAGCAGGTTGAAGAGTGGGGTCGTCCTACGGATGAGTCGGTGGTGGGATGATGACGATGATGAAGTGGATGGAAAGTGTAAGTTGGAGAGAACGACTAGGTTGTTATCTGGCCATCCGAGCCGGTCCTGTATCTCCTGGGCCATGAGCACAGGCATCCCACTCCCCCGCAGTCGAAAGCGGTGTGACGAGCAAGAGGCTTTGGGCCTTGGCAAGTGCCTTGTGACATACCAAATGGTCAGTGGTGACACAGAGGACTGGTACATGGCGTGCCACATGCTGCCGTCCGAGATACGCGAGATATGAATACTCGGTAGCTTGACGGCTGCCCACTCTATCGATAAGGCAAACTTGCCAGACGATCGTCATGGACCGAGGCGATTGACACATTCAAAGTAACCGAATGATGCACTGCTGGTGGTTGGATGTAGTTGTCAGAAGATGCGATCTGACCTTCTTCCACTACCCCGATCGGCCGTTCGTCTTCGCCAGGTCAGCCAGAGGTCAGCCATACAGCAACCACGCAGAAATGTGCTGCTCGACTAAAACTATTTCGTGCATCTAACGCGCTAAATAACGACCATTCCTTTACTGCTCTTGTCAGCTTCAAAGTTCGCAAATGTACCTGACACGATTGTAGCTGTCACGACTCACGTTGTAGAACTTGCGGTTGGGGTTCTTGCCGAAGAGGTCCTCACGGAGCTCGGGCAGCATCTTCTCCTCGAGAATCTTGAGACGGGCAGAGAGGGTGTTGTCGACCTTGATGCGGCCGACCATGGCCGAGCCAATGACACCGCCAGCGCTGTCGTCGGCGAGGTCGGCGGCGAAGACAATGGTGCTCTCGCGGCCCGACATTTCCTTGTACTGCTTGAGCGCAGCGTCCGAGGCCGACTTGACCAGAGCCTCGTCCTTGGGGCGGTGAACAATGTTCACATCGGTGGAGAGGAGGAGAAGGAGGATCTGCAGGTGTGCGTTAGTGGACTGACGACACTGAAACGCCTAGGTGCTCGATGACAACGCCAACACCTACCTCGAGGATGAGGAGCTCCATGGCGGCGGGGTAGTCCTTGCCATCGGCGAGGGCGGTGACCTGCTTGTTGGCCTCCTCGAAGAGAGTCTGGAGGTTCTCGTCGCGCTTGCGGAGGACCTCGAGGCGCGACTGGTTGAGAGCAGTCGACTGGGCGCTGCGGGGTCAGCCATCATATCTGTGGGCTGCCGATTCAACCTACATCTTCCAGCCAACCTCAGCCTGCTTGCGCTTCTTCTCGTACTGAGCGTCTATTGCGAGCGACTCCTGGCGCACAATCTTGGCCTGTGGAGTGTCGAGTCAGCGTTGGGTATCGACGTTTAAGACGGTCCATGACAGGTTGGGGGCCATGTGCGATAGCGGTGACGTCGTGTCAAGCCCCCGATATTCACCATGCAACCGTCTCGTCCAAGTAACACATACCTTCTCGATAGCAAACTCCTCGTCGGCCTTGACCTGGATCTCACGGGCCTTCTCGCGAGCCTCCTGCGAGATGAACGCGACCTGGGCAAGTGTGAGCACTCCGAACGGGTGAGGGGCTGGCCAAGGGCGGGAGAGCCGGGGTGCTGACCCCCGCGGCAACGGGAAACGGGAATGCGCACCATCTTGTTCATCTCGGACTGGATCTCCGAGTCATCGAGGGCGCCGGTGCGGGACATGATGGGCAGTGTTGGGGGAGTGGTAGGTGAACGATGAGGAAACGGTGACGGATGGCGATGGACAGTGCTTGAGCGGTATCGCGACGGCGTCACAGCGTCACACCCCCGTTCAGGCAGCGGCGGCAGGGTCCAAGGTCCACTTGTGCCCCCCACTTAAGCACGCACCTGCCAGCCTCCCACCACACCCACCAACAGGCCAACAGCATCTGAGGCCACGAGCACCGCTGGCATTATAATGCATGTATAACATGTACAATGTCTCTATGACCCGTGCTGGAGTGCCCGGAGCTGCAGCTCCATATCCGCCATGGTCTCGTCCAGGATTCCCTTTTCCCAACGGCCCCACAGCCAGCCAGTGTACAAGAACGTGGCACCGGCCGCACCGAGCGCAAATGCCACGAGTGTAAAGATTGGCTGGATCCACGACTTGGGCTGCCATGCTGACCCCACCGCAAGGGCGACCATTCCGACAATGCACAGCACCATATATTGCTCGAACCGCAATGTCCTCTTGCCTGCGAGGTGGTAATAGTCGCGAATGGAAGCGAGAGAGTGACGGATTGCACTGGCCGTGGAGTCAGATGACGGCACGCGGTGAAGCTCGTACGCTGAGGTGGGGGAGGGTGGCCCAGAGGCACTCTCATCATCCAATGGAAGCAGACGAGCTTGGCTTGAAGGAGCCGACGCCGCCGATGTCTCGCCAGCGCCGCCTGTGCTCGCTGTGCTACCGCCTGACGCGGGCTCAAACTTGAATGTCGACGTGAGACCAAAGTGGTCCGAGTAGCTAAACGACTGGCCCGGGACAAGACCAGTAAGGACCACATCCGAGCTGGTACAGCGCACGCGATGTGTTGAACCACGGCCTTCACGGAAGAAGATGTAGTCCAGACGCTTGCCGCCCTGGGCCTGGATGATGGGTGGAATGTTCTTTCCGGCCGAGTACGTGTTGATAGACGAGTCGCAAGTCATGCCCAGCGAGGCAATGGCGTTCGAGGCTGAGATATTCATGGGAGGCGCATCATTGGCCTGCAGGTGCGTCTCGAGGTAGGAGTCGCGCAGCCCGCCGTACGTCCGCATGAGCGCAATGGGGACCGAGAACGGTTGCGAGTTGAAGTCGCCCATCTGAACCGTCAGTTTGCGTCTCAGTCCTTGTAGCATGACACTCACACAGAAGACGTAGCGGCCACAAGCAGCACCACGGCGAACCTCAGTGGCCAGCTGCCATGCTTGGGCCATACGGTGTGCTTGCCTCGTCTGAGGACCATCCTCGCCAGCAGCGTGCATGTGGGTATCCCAAATCTCAATCTCTCCCAGCTCGGGGTGAAGAACGACCGCCTTTGCTGCTGCCTTGTTCACAAAGAAGTCGCCAGCAATCACCTCAGAAGGCAGTCCTGACAGTGAATAGGGGAGAGCCTTGGTCTCGACAATGGGCAGTCGCGAGAAGACCGCCAGGCCCGAGCCCAGTGCTCCACTGCACAGTCAGCATTCCCCATTGTGCTTCCTCGTGTCAGGCCAGTGGACTCACGTGTGGAAGAACCTGGAGTACTGGTAGTTCCCTTGCACGTCCTGTCGCATGCTCTCAAATTCCTTGTGGATCCAGATCTCTTGCAAGCAGACAATGTCGTAGTCAGCCTGGGCGAGGTAAGCGGCTATGGCCGCCAGTCGCGCTGGCCTGTCTTTGGTGACAAAGGCAAGGCCCCTGGGCAGTTAGTGTTGTGCGCAGAGAGTTGAAATCCCTGCTTACCAGACATTGAAGGAGAGAATCTTGAGTTCTGTGCTCATTGTGGACGTTGGAGAAGAGCACAGCAGAGCTGGATGGAGGAGAATGTCACAACGATCACAACAAGGATGGGCCCGACCTGCGTCGATCCTATCCGGTCACGGAAGCAAATGACATCACTTGTGGCATCTTGTGCCGCGTTTGTGGCCACCGGCGGTAGCGAGAGACCAGAAGGTTGTTTTGCTTTTCGTGCAACCTGCCCCGCGTCTCTGATCTGAGGCATGACTTGTGTCTCGTGTGAGCGCAATTATAAGACTCTGATCCTCTGAAAAGGGTTGTTGGGTCAGTCCCGCCGCGCTCACACCGGTGTCGACCGGGTGGGGGGGCGGCGGCTGCAGGGCACACCACCCAGGGGCGAACAGCACTGTCAAGTCCAGTCATCGTGTGGCAGGGCATCAAGTGACATCGCAGCCTGGCTCGTCCATCCACCCACCATATATAAAGCCCACCGTTCACTCTCTGCATTCCACCAACCCATCTATCCCCTATCCACTACCATGGCCTTTACCATCCCCACCACCATGGCCACTCCCGCCTGGTCTGCCGCCGATGGTAAGCGATTCCTAGCTCTCGAGGCAGAATTCAATAAGACCTCGTGGCCGTTCACCGTTGCGGGTTCCATCCCCCTCGAGGACCTTGAGGGTCTTGGGCTCTACTACTCCAGGCCCCCTGTAGATAACCAAACTGATTGCGACCCCAATTGGTCCTTGAACGTGAACAGGATGCGTAAAAAGCTCCAACAGCATCCACACCGGTTGCCTGCCCGTGCCCGTATGCAGAACAGGAACATCGACTTCGTGGCAACCACCAAATTTGATGTTTTCAGTGGGCAGCGGGACTTGGGTTGGGGATTGGACGTGTTGGCAAACATCATCAACGACTCGCGTGCCTACATTGACCCAATCTGGGTCACTAAGCCTGTTCACTTCGACATGTCAAACAGGTACACGACAAATGGCAACGAGGTGAGAATCTGGCAGAAACGGCTTTGCTGACAGCAAGCCCCAGGCCGCATTCATCTATGTCTCCCTGGCGATTGCCCTTGAGGTTCCGGAGTGGAGCAAGCGTAATGCCGCCAAGATGGAGGACGGGGATGCGGAGGAGAAGGGGGAGACGGAGGAGATGGAGGAGAAGGTAGGAGGTGAAGAGAATCTGGAGAAGGAGGTGAAAGCAGATAACGAGGCTTAGCTGTCTCATCTATGGGCGTAAGAGTCTTCACTATTGTTCATTGATGAAAAAAAAAGGTCAATATTGTCCATAGTGTGTCACAGACTGTACCACAATCCGTATCGTACCATTGGAACCTAGGAAGGTTTCAGATCAAACCTATATGGGTTCCACACGTATACACGAGCTAGAGAACAGTACATATAACCAGAGCAACTGTATCCTTGGTAGTTCTCTAGCGAATGTATCATCTCCTGTCTACAACAATACGTTCTCTCAACTAGTACTACCACTGTGGAACCTCCTCTGCTACAGCTAGCCGTCCCGCTCTACCACCAGGTTGACCTGTATCGTGTCCCTTGACATAGTGCTTATGGTGGTATACAACAATCACAGCTGCAGTTTTAACGGGTGCTGCCTGCGTCACTGTGGACGTTCCAGTTCTCAAAGCCTCCTCCATTCTTAGCCTCGGTGGGGCCACGGCCTACGGGCACCTCCACAACAGTGGTTAACCCAGCCTCGACAACCCCCGAGTCAACAGCGGAGCGACGGGGGAGTGCCGCGTCGTCGTTCTTCTTGTGAATCTCATCGCGGGCCCAGTGACGTAGGAGGGGGACCATGAGCTGGGTACAAGCAATCTGCTCGCCATTGTAGATGAGCAGCGCCAGGGCCATCTTAGCCTGGTGGTTCAGCGACACGTTGGCGTAGAGGATCGCGAGGAGAGGTGCACCGAGTGCGACGCCTGGGGGTGTGAGTGAGTTGGAGGATTCCACAACTGGGATGAGGCAGAACACACCTTTGCCCGGGCCACAGAAGCACAGTGCAATGGTGTCCTTCTTCGACATGCGCCACCACGCCGCTGCAGACGTCGTGAGGGAAGGGAGACGGACAATGGCGAATATCAGAGCTGTGAGGAGGAGGTACAGCGAGATGTTGATAAAGCAGAGGTAGATGATGGTCGCATGCGATGCGGTCGTGAAGGCACCCGAGGTGAAGGCATTGCAAAAGTTGTGCCACACACAGAGCATGGTGAAGATGGTAGCCTGTTTGCCGAGGTGCATGTTCTTGCGGGTCCACGCGGTTGCTTTGGGGAAGACAACTTGGATAGCGAGACCCAAGATCAGAGGTGCAAACAATGTGGCAGACAACTGCTTGGCCATCCGAATGTAGATCTCAGTCACACCGGCGTGCGATCCCGGCGCGGCCGCCTCCCATCCGACACGAGGTGTGAGGAACATTTCCACGATAAGAGGTGTGAGGAATGTGCCGATAATTGCTCCCAGGACCACTTCAATACTGGCGAGCTGTACAGTTAGCTGTGCTGAGAATGCTCAAGCTCACTTCTCCACTGCCACCCGCGTTGATGGTACAAGTGACATTGTTCGAGATACCAGTAGGCAGACATCCCGTGATCACCATGCCGGCCATAATGTAAAAGTCTAGGTTGGCTGTGCGGCCGGCGGTAGCAAAACCAAACATGAGGGCGGGAACGAACAGGAGCGAGAACGTGTTGGCGACAAAATGCGCTTTCCAGTGCGGCAATCCCTTGAGCAGCTGGTCGGGAGCGAGGGAGAGGCCGGCAACGAGGAAGATGAGACCGACGCAGGCCCAGCTGACGGTATACTCGGCGCGGAGTGTACCGCCAGTCATGCCTATGTGCGGAAAGTAGTAGGCAAGAAGAATGAGGATGGCCATGAGGAGAAGAGACCATTGGGCCATGAGGAAGGAGACCATTGACCGGGCAACGCTCCTGCTCGGTGCCACATATTGGGAAGGCTCTGCAGGTGTGGAGGTGGTTGCCGAGCTGGGCGGGTAGGTGTGTGCCGATGTGGCCGCCGTGGACGAGCTGCTGTTATCTGGCATCGTGTTAAATGGGGAATGTGTTCATGTGGTGTTGTGGAAAGGACGAGAGAGAGGTGAGCAACACGATGTGAGGTGAGCCAATATAACGTCATGTGGAGTGTGAGGTCGAGGTTGGATTCCGATTTCAGACGAGAGCCGATGTAACCGAGATGCGAAGCCGAGTCTCGCCGTGGAGTGGAGAAGGCCGATCAAGATTATGGGGACATCAACGGCCGGACTGACACCATGACACACGCCTGTATTGGGCGTCGGCACGCCAAGCGACTCAAAGTCCATGGCAGCTGGGTCGTCTTTCGACTGACGCGCTCGTCGCCCTCATTCGCGACTTGGGCTCGGCACGAACAGAGCCTTGAGGGACCAGTATCACACTCGACGAACCCCTCCGACTCAAACCTACAGTCTGCTGTTGCAGGCACAATGGCTTCCATGTTCTAGAAGCGCATGATGATCTTCGAAGCATAACCTCTTGCATGTGTGTTGTGCTCATGCTCTCATCGTTGTGATACCCAGCAGGCCAACAGCCGGTTGAAATGGGTGTGCCACGGGGGCGGACTGACCGTAACGCCGTCCGGACGTGTGTGATTTTTATCCCCAGGGACAATGCCGTCCGATGCGTCATGTCATGTTGAGACGGTGCAGCCACCCACCCCAAGGCCCCCAGAAGCTCATTTTCAGCCATCAGCAGGCGAATGGCAGCACTTGAACTGCGTGCACAAGCTGCACAGCCAAAGGGTGCAAAGGGATGCATCTTGACTCGAGCAGGTGAGACGAGCGGTCAGCGAGCCATCGTGCACTCCAGGCCCTCTGGCCCTTGCCTGCCGCCTGCGCCAGGGAGGTCACCCGATCGACCGTCCTGTCCCACCCCCGCGGCCGGCTCCACTCGCCACCGGATCCGCCAGAGAGAGAGACGAGACACAGACACAGACAGAGACAGAGTCATAACAGAAGTCTGGAGAGGCCCCTCGTTAGACTTTGACACCGCCCTAAACATATATTCCCACACACCCCAAATACATCTGCGCAACCTGCCTATCCTCTTTCACTCTTCTCTCATCTTCACACCTCCTCTCTCTTCACACCTGCGCTCTCTGCTGCTTCCTCTCACCCACCCTGTCCCCCCCACTTCACGCCACCACAATGCCCCAGTCGATCACCCCAACCGGCTCCATCATCCTCGACTCTGCCGCTACCTCGGCAAACGTCTCTCCCATGATTGCCCCCATGCACGACCCCAAGCGCACCGCTGTCGTCCAGCAGGCCAAGCCCTTGGGCCAGAGCAACCGTAAGTCATCGCCGTGGCTGTTCTCGACTCTCCCGGGGGTTGATGTTGTGGATGAGGCCGAACTATTGTTTGTCCCACCCACGCACGGACCCTTACCACCATCTCCGCATCAGCGCTTGTCGCTCCTGATGGCGACGAGTCCCTTGGGCCCAACCACCAGAGTC
This sequence comes from Apiotrichum porosum, assembly GCF_003942205.1. NCBI lineage: Eukaryota > Fungi > Basidiomycota > Tremellomycetes > Trichosporonales > Trichosporonaceae > Apiotrichum > Apiotrichum porosum. The sequence goes on along the minus strand of NW_021167110.1, from coordinate 837,610 downwards.
TGTGCTGACAGCCATAGCCAACCAGGTCGTCCCCGGCCAGACCGTCGACCCCAGCATCCCCGGCGCTTCGCTGGGGCAGAAGGCACTTCTCGCGAAGAAGTTTGCTCAGCAGGGCAAGTGAGTGATCTGGATTCCACGTCTCGGAGGTTGCGCAGCATCAACTAACGCTCTCCAGGAAGCCCACCATCTCGCCCACGGATGCCCTCCAGTCGCCCTGCACGGCCAAGCTGACTGGCGCCAAGCAGCGTCGCTTTGACAAGTGAGTCTACCCGCATTCGGAGTAACATGGAGGTGGTCAGGCCAGCGGCAAGTCCATCCCAATGTACCAACAGCCGTTCCCGCCGTCTCCGTGTCACACTCTGTGTCACTCTCGTTGTCCACGCTGACACCTGCTCCCCAGGGTGTCGACCGGCCGCCTCAACTTCTTTACCGATGAGAACCAGCAGACCCAGCCCCAGGACTCGTAGCCTGGCGCGTTCAACACGCACCCAAGAACCCGGAAAGTGGACGATTGACGTCTCCCTCTAGAGATGCCCGATCCCCACCCACCTCAAGCAAGTTGTCTGTTTCCATCCCCCATAGCCAAGAGACCCCTCCTGTCACCCCATAGCATGTACCCCACCACCCCCACCCACACTCCTCCACGCCCCTCGCCGCGGCTGTACCATTCGCTCCCCCTGTACGTGCGAGATATGACGATGCAATACGATTCCCATGTCGCAGACCCAGGCAGTCTGTGTGGCGGCGAGAGCTTTCCCACACGAGCCAGTGCGCCGGTGCTTGGTGCCTAACGAATGCAACTGCAGCAGCCGTACGTGGAAGCCCGTGGTGCATGTGCATCAACTGGTCCATTGCCTCTCAAGCTCCTGGCCGAGAATGCCAGTGAATCTGGTGCGTGCCGGACGATTCGACCATTTGGTAAAAAACATGGTGACAGGAACGGCAGGTAATGTCGCGGACGGCTGGTGTCCGCTTGCCAGCGCCATCGCAATGTCGCAGTCGCCGCATGGGTCCTGCCCACCTCAAACTCAAATGTGGCCTGTGTGGGCTGTGGACTCCGGACTGTCGATGGTACTGTAAGGAGACTGTGCCGTGAGCCGCTCAGCTCCGTCTGGGTGCAGGCCACTCTTGTTGGGTCCTGGCGGGTGGCAACGGAACCATAATCGGAGAAACACACAATGATCTTATTTCCACGACTTTGGTGGTCTAGTAGATCTCCATACTGCGTTCTCCTTTGGGCCATTATGAGGGGGGCGCCTCCACGCCTTTGTTCTTGCACAGGTCAGATCTCTGTCAGATCTATATACCAGGTGAAAGCGACATGGCGTTTCCACACACGTCCGCGCGTCCACACAGGGCATATTCACAGATCACAGAACCGGCAACGTCCCCCCCGCACGCGGCCGAGATCCCCACCGTGGGATTCGGGCTTCTCGATAGCGAAACGTGCGGTTTCTGAGCAAGGACCAGAGGCCAGAGGCTTGGGTAACGTCGTTGGCGAGCGAACAATGGCCCCTTTCAAGTGGTGCACATGGGCGTCTCTGTCGCGCAACATGTTCAGTAGGCGTCGCTCGGCCGCCGCCACAGGGTTGGGGCCACACCAACCTTTGGCGTTCTGTCTGGTCAGCATTTCAGCATTCGCCACCCAGTCCAGACCTTGATGTTGCATCGTTACCATCCCCCGCCACCCGCTTGTGCATAACGGGTTTACAGCCGCATACCTTTTGTGTCGGCACACTGTTCCAAGATCCATCGCAGCAGTATACTGTGTCGCAATAAAGTGGGTGCACGCCGGTGGAAAGGTTGTAGGTTTGTTCTGTTCCTGCATTCCTAGACTGTGGACCGCCCAAAAGCGCCTTTCGGCACGCCTGCACGCCTCTGTCGGCCAAGGCGTGTGTACGTGTGTCCCTCTGTGATCTTGTGTCTGTGCGTCAGGCGCAGAACCATCATGTCCATGTAAGGTTCCACCCTCCCCGTCCCTGTCTCTTGAGCCACAGTACCACAGTGACGCTGACGCTGTTCACATCGTTGTCTCATTGTCTGGCTCGAACATATAAACAAGAACGGCCGACTCGCGAATGCCACACTCCCCCTTTTCAAGCTCCGAGTTTGTGGTAGTGTGGCAAAAGACGACAAGACTGCAGCTTCCAGCAACGACAAAGTAAAGACCTACCGGCTACGCCTTGATAACCGCATCCCGTCCACCCCCCCCACCTCCTTCATCATGTATGGCTCCAGTTCATCAAAAGACGTCGCCTGGTAGTGAGTCTAAACGTCAGCGACGTTGGGTGCTGTACCCCCTCCCGCAGAGTGGACGCTGACTGCCTTTCCTCTCTCTCACCTCGCTCAGTTCCAAAGTCCTCCCCTCCAAGCGCGGTAAATGCGGCGTGGCCGTCTCCTACGACTCGTCTCAAACGTGTGGCCAGCCTGCGGGCAAGTCAGGAATGTGCTCAGGTCGTAAGTCTCTGCCATTTGGCACCCTCCTTTGTGTTTTTCCTGGTCGTGCTCTCGCTCGCGGGTTTTTGTTTTGCCTCAGACGTTGTAGAGGTACAATCCCCACACTACTCGTACCTACTGGGAACGCCCAGTGACGTGACAGCCCTGCCTCCTACGCTGGAACACGCCTCGCGCAGCGACGATCCCTTGGCTGCAGACCTGGCTCCACTGGACGGCGGACGGGGGTTCCCACTGGTCACCGGCCAACACGCCTCGTCTCACACCTTATCGTCCACTGTCACGGTCTTGGTTGAAGCGGAACAACTGTTCCGTCCCTGGACCCATCTGGGTGTTGTGCATCACAAGATCACAGGGGCGGTAATCGCGACTTTGAGTAGTATGGGGCCCTCCCGTTGGACCCCGGCACTCTCGACTGCGACTGCGACGTAAGGTGTGGATCAGCTTCTAGACCCATCTTACACTGCGCCATCAGGCCGCCATCGGCCTGGGGTGGCGTCTGTGATGACGCATCACGGCAGGTGTCAGGTGCTTTGACACTTGAGGCGGGGTGGGTGCGCACGGCGAGTTTGGTGTGCCACAGAAGATACCCACCTTCTCGTTGCACCGCCATGGGGTCACATGCTCGGCTTGGGTGGTCACCGCGGGGTCCCACGGTATGGAGCATGTGGGACCACATTTATATGGACCTGTGGCGGCCAGCAACGGCGACCATCTGGGCGGACTGGCAGGTTTGACGACGGACACACGAGTGTGCAACACCTCAACCGCCACAGTACCCACCGTCTCCCCACGTTCCTCTGCGTTGTTTCTGGCCCTTCGCAGTAGCGTCTTCGTGTCTCCGTCTACACAGTCGAGTTCCTGAGTTTGATCCTCTGTGCCTCCCCCCATCCCTACATTCCACTATCTCTGAGCCGTGTTCGTCCGCTCACACGGTCCGCAGACGAGGCGCAGCTCCGGGCCGAAATCGAACGTGCCAAGAGCGCAAGCTATTATGGTGGCTATGGGCGCTAGATCGCGCTAGACAAAGTGCAAACAAGCCGACCCGGCAGACTTGTCGATAGAGATACCGGCGTCATTGAGCGGAGAAGAGCGAATTGGGGCCCTCATGCGTAGACAGACGGGTGTCGACTAAATCAAGGGGATACGTCGAGTGGAAGATACCTGTGGAGACGAGAGTATAGTATAGTGTCTCTGTGGCCCAGGGTGTGTATAGTTGTAGTCAAACAGGACAGTGTGAGAGAGGGGTTCCCATAGCACGCGTGTGATGAATAAAGGACATCCGAGTTGCACACCGCCGTGTGCTCGATACGTCCTGGCCATCGCTGTATATGCTCTCATCCTGCAGGCGCCGTTCCCTACGTACCTCGGCGTCGGCGGCAAGGAACTAAGGCCTCCTCGCTCCACGGCACGACCGCCACCGCCGCCACTGATGGTGGTGCAGTGACGTGTGCGGTGACCACCAGCCCACCAGCCCACCCACGACAGTGCCACTTGCTTTTTAACCTGCTATCGTCTGTTGGCCCTGTTGTCTGGAGGTTTCAAGGTTAAATGAAGAGGGTACCGGATGTGCCCACTTCTTCAGCGTTCTCATATTTGAGCGCAAGGTGGGACACCTCGGATGTGGACACCAAATCGCTCTCCCAGTTGGTTCGCCATTCTTGACCGCCACGTTCAGTCCGATTGACATCGAGGTCGTTATCAATGTGAACTCCAAAGCCGGCACACATTATGCGTCGTCTTGCTATAACCTCGGTACTGCGTGGGGGACTGGCGGCGGCACATGCGCCATTTGGTGACCTAATCACGCCATTAACACCCAAGCTAATGCGTCCCAAACTGCCAGGTTATTGACCTCGTCTTATCGGCGATCGCCGAGACGCTTAATCCCAGGACCGACGTGACCGGAACTCATGTCCAGATGGGAGCACGCGCAGGCGATGACACGACTTGTGTCGACCGTCTTTTACCATCCACCACCCCAACACCACACACCATGACAGCGACGTCCCACCCGCTCCCGCGCGACCAGCTCGAGGCCATTTCCACGACGGACATCAACGACGCGATCCCGGCCGACGAGCTGGCCGCGGCGCTCGCGACGCCGCCGTTCATCGTCTCGCCCTTACTCAACCTGCGTGACATGGGCCACATCCCGGGCTGCTCCATCGCCCCGGGGCGTATCTACCGCTGTGCCAAGCTCGGCGACGACGAGGCCACCAAGCAGTGGCTGTCGGCCAACGTGACCAAAGTGTTTGACCTGCGCGGCCGGCGTGAAGTCACCTCGGCGCCGGACCCGGCTGCGGACAATGTGCAAAACGTCTGGCTCGCCACCGAGGGCGAGCACCGCAAGCTCGTCCTGGACGGGTTTGAGGAAGGTGACGGATCGCCAGGATGGAAGAAGCAGTACCTGTACATTGCGGCCCAGTACCGCCCCACCTTCCGCGCCGTCCTGGAGCACCTGCACGACTCGCCCGACGACCCCATCCTGTTCCACTGCACTGGTGGGTACACAGCCAAGCGTAGCTGGAGGCCGAACCCCCAACTCCAACGAGCTAACAGGCTAACACACCCACAGCCGGCCGCGACCGTACCGGTATCCTCGCCGGCATGCTCCACCACCTGGCGGGCACGGACGAGCCCGACGTGCTGTACGACTACATGCTGTCGCGTATCGGCCTCGAGCCCGGGCGCGACATGCTGCACAAGGCCATCATCACGGCGTGGAACGTCTCCGACCCCAACAACGTCGCGTTTAAGAATGTGGCCTCGATCCGCCCCACGTTCTTCACGTCGTTTGTGGACGGCATCAACGAAGTGTACGGCGGGTGGGACGGGTACTTCACCTCGCACCTGGGGTTCACCGAGACGCAGCTCGAGCGGATCAGGAGTAACTTGCGTGGTGGCGGTGCGGTGGACACCGAGAGCAGGCTGTGATTTATACGTAGACTTACACTTCCGTGGGCATGTAATAAAGTGGAAAGGGACGGAGACACTTTTCTTGGCACATCATACTAGGGATTTCATCATCTACGGGTTACATTTAGGGAGACTGGGGGTTCGCAAGCACAAGATGGGTATCACAGTAAATTTGGGTGTGGTGGGGAAGAAGGGTGTTTGCTTTACATGGGAGCAATGATCTTCTCCCAGCTCGGCCAGTCGGCCTCGCGCAAGATATAGTCGACGTTGATGCCTGCAACACGCCAGACGTCGAGCCAGGCGGCCACACCGGCGAGGAAGGGGTTGGTGGACGACGGCGAGCCGTCGCGGCCTGCAGGGGAGGCCGACTTGCCTCCTCCGTTGGCGGCACCGTCGCTGTCCAGCCCGTTGCCGTTGAGTGTGGGCGACGTCGAGCTGCCCGGGACGGCCTTGGGACCGGCGTCGACCTTGGTAATGACCTCGCGCAGCACGCGGACGGCACCGCGTGCGTAAGCCGCATTGTCGCTGGACGAGCCGAGGCTGTCGAGCAGCTCGAGGCCGTCGGCAACACCGGCGCGCATGGCCAGGTACTCGCTTGACATGACGATCGAGGTAGAGCCGCTGGGACCTGCCACGGCGCGCTCGACATACATGATCAACGCGAGGGTCGCGGCCGACTCGAACACGGTCGCCGGGTTGAACAGCCGCGGCGAGATTTTGGGGTCGAGCATCTTGGCCGACTTTTGACAGCGGAGCGACGCGAGGCATACCTGGGCAATCACGGCACGAACAGCTGGCAAGCTCTGCGGAGCAAGGTAGGTCGCGAGGTGGGCACGGTGGACGCCGAGACGGTACGACAAGAGGGTCGAGTGGAGGCGCACGCGGTGTGGGGCGAGGTAAGGGTGCTGCGAGTCGAAGCGCGTGTCCGTGAGCGGGAAGAGGCGGAGGTAAGGTGGCAGGGCGTCCTGGAACGCGTCGAGCGAGGCATCAAAGCGGAGGACGAGGTCGTGTGGTGTTCCTGACGGTCCGACAGTGGCAAACGAGTCGAGGATGGGGGTGATGCGACGTGCGAGGTGCGTGTGGATGAACAAGGCAGTGCACGCCGTAGGGCCCGACTCGGTCGAGTGTGGTGGGAGGGTGGGTGAGTCTGGCGCGATCTTGTACAGGTCGGCTTCGGAGATTGGTGACGGGAGGTGAATGCCTTGGTGCGTGTCGAGAATGGTGTAAGGGAACGCCGTGTCAAACGCAAACTGGCGGTCGGCAACGTAGAGCGACCACATGACGCGCCGACGCAGCTCGCGCTCCCCTTGCGGGATACCTTCCCATTCTTTGCTCATACCGAGGGCCTGTGCCGTCTTGATCGCCTGTGCGAGCCAGCCGCCGGCCAGAACGACCTTGTCCTTGCGGAACCCCAGCGTCGCGTAGCGGAAAAGAACCAGCTTGTGGACCACGTACATTACCGAAGGCGCATCGCGCTGCTCGGCAATCTGCGCCGCAAGCAGGGCAAGCTCAAAGTACCGCTGGTCGAGCGGGGTCGGGTCGTTGGCGGAGCCCATCTGGTTGGCAATGATACGCCCAGCCGAACGGGGCGCACTCGTCGCCGCCGAAGAGCCCGAAGCAAGGAGCAGCTTGCCCGTCTCTTCCGGCAGGACACGCAGTGCCACTGCCAAGAATGCAAACGCGTTGGCCAGCGTCGTGGCGTCGCCCTCGCGCAGCTTTTGGCTGGCCCGACGTTCGACGAGTGAGTGGAAATCCTCGACAAACTGGGGCTGGAGGAGGGAGATGCCCTCTGTGAGGAACGGGTCGGAGAAGAACGTGTTGAACAGGATCGACTGCGTTTCGGGCGATGGGAGCGACTGCATGAGAGTCACCAGAGGGACGTTGTAGGCGTCGTAGCGGCCTGCATACGTTGGGGGAACGGCAGCCGCCGCCGTGTGGTGGAGCGACGCCGGGAGCGACGTGCGGGCGGTAGGAGGTCGTGCACGGGATGATCCCCCAGAGGCGCGGCCACTCATGTCTGGGACGACGGGGATGCGAGCCTTCTTCTTCTTGGGCGGCGCCGAGGCCAGCTCGAGGAGCTCGCCAGACAGCTCGTCGTCGACCGAGGCGTCACGCTTCTTGCCGCGCGACGACGTTCCTTCGTCGCCGCTGTCCAGGAGCTCGTCCACCTCGTCGTCCTTTGTGTCGCCAAGCATGTCGGCAAGTTCATTGTCCACGCCGCCGCCGTTGCCGCTGCCGTTACCGTTGCCGTTGGGAGCACGGGATGGACCCTTACTCCCGACACTCCCCTCTGCATCGGCATCGCCCTCGTCGCTGCTTGATCCGTAGCCGTTCACAATGCGGTCACGGTCCAGGCGGCGCTTGCGGTCGGCGGCACTGGCGCTGCCGCCACCGGCTGCGGACGCAGGGCGGCTGCCGTTTTGCAAGGAGCTCTTTGGCCTGGACGAGCTGGATATCCACGCGGGCGACCCGCCGTTCGAGACTGCAAACGTGGCCCGGCTGCCCTGCGGCACGGGCTGACGCACGTCGCCAGTAAACTTGTCCGACGAACGACGCGCGGCGTGGGGGTTGTTGGCCTCGGTCTCCTCCGAGTAGTGGCATGGATGGCCCTTGCGCATACACGACGAGCATGAAGGGCGGACCTGGTCACACTGCAAAAGGAAGATGCGGGTTAGCGTACTGTGGCGGAGGAGAGGGTTAAATGAAAAAGGAGGGGGCCCACCTTAATCTTGCGGTGGTGGCACAGGTCGCAGGAGCTCTTGCGGCTCTTGGAGCCACTGTTCGCCGCAGGCTTTGGGCTGGGGCCGGGGGCCACCGACGACAGCGTTGGGCGGGGCGTGGGCACCGGGTCGTCGTCACGGAGCTCGTCAAGCTCGTCCTCTTCGATGGGAAGCTCGTGCTTGACCATGCCACCCGAGCTTGGGGGCGCAGGCGGTGACATTGACGAGGACGAGGGCGTGATGCTCGGTGCAACGGTGCTGTGGGCACCCGGGGTGGCGAGGCGCTCGTGGTCCGAGCCCGACGTCGAGGGCTCGTTCACGTGGATCACCACGTGCGGCACCGAGTGCGGTGCGGCGACGGGGGATATCGACATGGAGTCTGGTGTTGCTAGCGAGAGGGCGCCCTGCTGGTTCAAGAGAGAGGGTGGAGGGGTGGGTTCAAGGAGTGACGGGTGAGAGGGTGCAGCGACGCGCGCTGGGATGGGGATGGGGGAGGGAGGGAAGGGAGCAGTAGCTGGGACGAAGGGATGGGCTTTGTTGGTGCTGTGTCGTCTGCGTGGGTGAGACCGAGAGGACGCGACGCGGAACCTCCACTCTGGTGGGGGAGGTTGTGGTGGTGGTGGGTGGGTGGTGGATGTGTGGGTGGGTGTGTGGCGAGTGGGGGTGCTGTGATGGGGGGGATGATGATGGGTGGATGGTCAAGACGGACAAGAGGAGGATGAGAGCGCTCGGTGCGACGACGACATCAAGCAGTGGGGGGGACTGTGCAGCAGTGCAAGCGGCGGCGCGGCGTGCGTGCGTGCCATGGTCTGTGGTGTCGTGGGCCGGGGTGGGTGAGGCGGGCGCGCGCGGGGTTGCCGGAGAGAGACACAGAGTTGTCCTTGCTCTTCCTTCCCCGCCCGCCCCGCCCACACGCCCGCGCCGCCCCGACCTTGTTCTCCTCCTCTCTCTCTTTTCCGTCTCTCTCGCTTCCATCCCGCCTGCGTCGTCCCCGCGCGCTTGTGTTGGCGCGCAGCAGGCCGGCCGGCGCGGATGCCGAAGGCGTGTGGCCCCCCCGACCGACCGCCGTTTATTGCTCCCGCGCTCTCCCCCCTCGTGCAACCGCCCCCCCGCGCTCGACGGAGAGGGCCGAAACGGGCCTCCCTGCTCGTGCAGTACCCGAATGCCACAAATGCCCACCCCCGCAGCTCACAAAGCACAGCAAGCAAGCAAACAGCACCATTCCAAGCAATTCCAAGCAGCACCCGCACAGAGCAACGACTCGCTCAAAACGCACTCGCTGGCTGTGGCGCTTTCCGGCGCCCGCCCCCGCCTGGCGCCGGCGGCGGCGGCGGTCACGTACGAGTAGAGTGTGTATATATTCCTCTCGGGGAGTCTACCGCTCTCACCAAGAGCTCTGACAGCGAGAGAGAGCGACCGATACGGCACGAGTGCTTGCCTGTGGCCCCCGCGCAGTCGTGCGCGCGTATGCTGCATGCTTCCTGGACACGGTGTGGCTGCGCGTGTCTCTGCCCCGCGCGCGCGCGCGCCGAACCGACCGTGGGTGGAGACCCCCCCTGAATTGTCTTCTCGGCGCTCCCATCCGCTCGATCCTCCCGCCTGCCCGCGCGCCGAGCAACGAGAGACAGACACAGACTCGTCCGCATCCCGCGGCGAACCCGTGCAGCCCGTGTGGGTGGGCTTCTAGTTCCAGAGCTCTGTTATTAGACCAACCACCCCCTCACCCCACCGTACCACCGTGTGCGTACAGCAACCGCAGCCGGCACGTTCCCAGCCGGTAAGCTTAGCTATCGGCGCCGTCGGCATACGGCAACCCATAGTCTGAGCCGAAGACCTGACCGAACGGCGCGGGCAGGGCGGCCGAGGCAGCAGGACCAGAGGGCTCCAACACGGACTGGTCTCTCGCGGCCGCCGCCGCCGCCCATGTGCCCAGCCATGCCCAGGCGTCTGGCTGCCGTCATATGCCGGGTCGCAGCCACGGGCCGTCTCCGGTGAACCTTGGGGTCACTCTGTCGACCTCCAACTCCGTATATCCACGCACCCCTCTCGCCGCACCGTTCAAGCAGTTCCCCCTCACAACACCTGCACACCCGTCGGCCACGCAACGGACAAGGCGGCCGCCCACGCAACGGACACCCCAGCGCCAAGAACAAATTAATTTTGCCCCGGAGGTACTGCACTGGACGCTTCTCCGTCGGGGCATTTGTGAAGCCTCGACTCGACGCCTGCGCATGTCGCAACGTATATGCACAGTATGGGCCGTGGGCCGTCGCACCGCGCACCACGCACCGCCGCATGCGCCGAAGCGCTGCCGCGGCGTCTGGTCAATTGGGGGACGGGGGGGATGTGTCCTGAGGGGACAAGTGTACCGCCTGTGTCTCCACCGCGCTCCGCTGCCCCCTCTCAAGCTGCGTGGCCCGTCCCTCGGCGCACGGAGTCACTCGGCGGAGCTCAGGAGTGGCCGGATGACGGGGTTCCACGCAGAGACCAAAAGGTGCAAGCTGCCACCTGCTAAATGGCCCCACTGCCAATGCATGCATACGCGGGACAGCAATACGGCCACCGGGGACGCGACCGGTCCATGGCGCTGAAGCTACCCGGGGGTGTTGTGTAGAACCAGTGCCACACATCAATGCCCCGAGTTGCGAAAAGGCCGGGCACAGCGGGCACACGCTCCGAGCACGCTCTCGGTCGCCGCGCGGCCACTGACGTGAGTGCACTCGTGTAATGTATCGGAGCCCGACGGCGCGCGCGCGGGGGTCAGGTGGAGTTGGTGGGTTTGGTGGATTGGGGCAAGCCCCGAACAAGGTGCGGCGTCGCTTTCATGGGCGGGGTGGGGTGTGTGCCATATGACAGGTCGAGAGCGTATAAACGGCCGATACAGCCCCAACGCACAGCGGGCCACACACGTCGGCCAGTGTGCGTGCAAATTACACTGGCACACTGGACCCTTCGGCAAACGGCTTCGTCGGCGCCGGCACCCCTGGTGGCCCCTTGGTTTCTCCCAACGTCCCCTGTCCTGTGTCTGCTGCGGGCACAGGCCTACTGTCCTGCATGCCCTCTCCGTTCGAAGGAAAGGAATCAAAGGACTTCAAGGAGCCACAGATTCGAGACGTGGTCGCGGCCCCAGCCAGCGTGCCGGTCCCTGCCACCCCTGCCCACCGGACTCGGCCCCGCGTTTACGGGAATCACCGGTGTGGCAGGTTGGGACATGTGGGTCGGTCGGCCCCACGCGTAGACGCCTCGACACTCGACGCGGACGGTCGCGCGCCTCCTCCCCACGTCGGGAACGGGGGGCCTGGTCCTTACCGGCGTCGTCAGCAGTGCGTACTAGCGGCACGGCCGTGGCCGATAGATGGTGGGTCGGTCAGCGGGCTCGGTCACCGTCTGGTGGCGGTTGGCACACAATGTGGCGTCCAGCCCCGACAAAATGTAGAAACAGCACCGTCCGCCACGCCAAAAACACGCGCATACTTGGCACTTGCACTTTCAGGCCGGCGGTATGCCGAGTGCTCGGGGAAGCGGGGCCCGCCGCTCTCGGCGTGTGGTGGCCATGGCAGGGAGCCCGAACAGTTACCGTCTACCAGCGGTCCCGCATTTGCCGATGGCGTAGTCGGCCTGGGGAAACGCTAAATATGTACACCAGAAGCATTGTCATGGGTCTGCACCATCGCGCCGAATTTCCGTTTCCGAGAGGCTTTTCCGAGAGAAGAGTCCAAGTATCGAGTCCTGTCTGTACATTGCCAAGCATTCTCGTCAGACTAAGCTGGCCGAGTGGCGCTGCTGACGACGTATGGCGTGTGCTAGACAGCCACGTCGCCAGGCTGTATGCCTGTCTGTCAGAGGCTGATATATAACAGCAAGTATTCGACCGACAACTGACAACGTCTGACCCAAACCGCACAGCTTCAATGCCACCCCCAATTCCTCAGATTACTGTAGGAGCAGCGACTGAGTAACCTGGCAAGCGGCAACGGATATCGTCCGACGAGCAGGCCGAAGCACCCTTTTGCAATCAAAGCCTGATGGAAAGTGGCGGCGTTTCAGCAAATGTGTCAACTAAAAGCTAACCACTAAAAGCGCCGCCAAAGGCCACAGCTACAGACATTGTGGCCAAACGAACACGGGTCCTGAAGGAAGAGGCACTCGAGCGTATTGTCGCGAGTCATGCCTGCCCTCGCCGAGATCTCCAAATACCGTTAAACAATGCGGCATAGTAGTGCGAACAGTCCAAGGCGCAGAGGTAAGTACTGTACGAACGCGAGCAACTGGGAATTAGTGGTTAACTGTAACGCAGGTTCGAGGGCCAACACTGGCGGAGCAAGGAGAGGTGTGCAGCCATGCAGACTCAAGCGTGACGGACCTTGGCGGGCACCTTGGCGGGTACACGAAGAAGCCGAAGAACATGGCTATGCCGAAGAACATGCCCCCAATCTCGAGCGCAGAGTAAGGGCTAGATATACCTCTCCCTTGGTGCTTGCTACGCCTATTTGTTCCTCGTGCACCGTGTGTGGCAGCTCCTTGCAGCTCATTGGCCCACCTCACCTAGGCCGCGTGGCCCATCAGTTGGGTACCTCCTCCTGACCGCGCAGGGCGTTCGTCAGGCTCAACGTTGGACAGGCCGTACAGCGCTGACGATGGCGGCAGTGGCAGTGTCACCAGCCTGCACGGACATGCCACGTGCCAGGGTAACAGAGCAAAAGCACAACAGCTTAAACTAACGTTCGACGCTGGGCCGAAAGCATGCAAGTACTTGCAGCCTCATGACCGCACTGCCGCCAGCACATGTTGCTGTTGGCACTACACTGTACACTGTGTACTGTGTCCATCGCGTCTCGTACATGCTACACACCATAAGGTGTCTATACCTTGCTCTAGGAAACAGTTCCCACTCCACCTCGCTCGAAGCCGCACAAGACGGGCGGAACGCACTTGGCCGTATTCGGTCACGGCGTAGTCATGTACCGCTGTGCGCATGGCCCCGTATCCAGGCGTCTGCTGAGCGTGTAGGCGAGGATATCAATCAACAGCAGCAAGGTAGTGTTTGGTCATGCCATGCACATGTAGCCTGCCCCAGGGTGCGTAGGCAATGTTGCGAGCTCGCGAGTTGGCGGAGCACAGGTGGTGGTTGTCAAGGGTTCTACATAGACTATGTAGTGTCCAAGAAAGGGACCGGAACTCGTCCTTTGTCAACGTACAGTATGTATGTTGGGAGCGGCGGAGATCGGCCGCCATATGGACAGCTCTACCCCAAGCCCCCATCAGAGCCAGGAAACGGGGCCGAGATAACCATAGCGTGCAACAACCGAAGCTTACCATGATCCGCAGGCGCGCTGTCCACAGTACTCGCCACTGAACAGAATACGGAGTGGAACGTTCCAATGTACGTGCAGGTCATACCCCTCATCCTCGAGGACAGGGTGCTGCCCTCCGACGTCATCCGGCGTCAGTTATGCACGGGAGCCACAACATCCCAAAGTCAATAAAATAAAAGACAAATATTAACAATAAATCAAAACAAAACAAAACAAACCAAAAATAAAGTCACAGCAAAGGAGACAACTGATTCACCCAAGCATCATAATAAATGAACGAGCAGCGAGCACCTCACCTAGCTTACTGTACTGGGCCACTGTCACTTGTTGCCAACGCACTCGTCAGTATTTCGCCCGGACGCTGCAGACTTGAAAACGTTGTGGCCATTTAGGGCGGGAACCGCAGCAGGCATGTGAAGGCGGAGGCAGGTTAGAAACGAGAAGCTGGTCAGTGGTGCAGGAGCCCTGGGGCCAGAAAACGACGCCGTGCCCCGGTGAAGCGAGGTCGACGCGGCAGTGGTATTCCGCGTACAAGCCTGCGGAAAATGCAGTGGGTTGTCAACTGGGTATGCTCATGGACGCAGGGAGATTACGGGGGTGCATCCTTCCGACGACTACGCATACAGGGCTTGATGTGGTGTTGGAGTGAAGAAGGAGAACGGAAGGAGGGCGATGGAGGGATGGAGTGCGGCAAGAATGAACGTGTGGTTCAGGCGTCTAAAGCCACGGACCCATATTCACAACCGCCGGTCTCTGTCCCCCCTCCTCATTCATCCTCTCCACCCAACTGGGTGTCAGTGTGGGATCTTTCTGATATCTCCTACCATGTCCGCCGTATGCATACATACCATCCACGGAGGGACAACCTCCCCCACCCCCCCTTCTCCCGACTCCCACAAACCGTAATTCACCTTTCGGCACCCCCACGCCCTACCCACCCACCGCCTCTTTCAACTTGCCCAGCCTGCCTGGCTCCATCTCTACTGTATTTTCTTCATACGGCGCATATATATTGTTCTGCGGTGCGCGACTAGACGACACACCGCTAGTACAAGCTCGCTCGGGATCAAACATCCACGTTGAAGAACCTCGCCGGGAGATGAACCACATCAGAGCCGCTCACACCTTCGACTCTCCTCTTTTTCGAAGAGCCCTGTCCTAGCACGCTCTCTCCTCTTACTTGGAAAGCGCGAGGCCAACAGCGTTCCTTTCGAGGTCATAAACACTGTACCAGCGACGAAGGAAGGCATCTCCGATGATCCAGAGGGGTCCCATGGGCGCGGGAATGTCCATGCCGGTGAACGCCGAGATACAGGTGCCGCCGGCGTTGAGGACGTAGTCTTCGGCGCTGATGGGGAAGTCCTTGCCGCCAAACTTGAACGAGAGGGTAGGCAGGCTGGGGACCTTGGCGCAGTCGACCGTGTACTGGCCGTTCCACGACTTTTCGGCGCCAATCCTAAAAAAAAGAGTCAGCAACCATCCCGGAAAATTCACCGAACTCGACCAATCTCGGCCCACGCTCCACCAAACGTCGCCCAAACATCCCAGCACAACCACTTACTCCTTGTTAAGCATCTCGGCGACGTCCGTAGGCAAAACGATGAGGCTGGTACCCGTGTCGATAGCAGCTCCGGTGCCCTCGAGCTCCAGCTCATCCTTGCCGAAGGTGATGGACTCGAGCTCGACCTCCCAGTAGCCCTTGCGGCGGACGGGAATGTAGTAGAGCTTGCCGGTGTACGCCGAGTGGTCGATACCGCCAAAGGTAGCCTCGCCTCCGTCGTCGTCGGACGATCCGAGGCGGAAGGCGAAGACCTTGTCGTCGATGAGGCCCTGGTTGATCATGTTGTAGAAGGGCGGGACAATACGGTTGACGGAGATGGTGTCGTAGCCGAGACCGAGGATACCGTCAAACTTGCCAAAGGCAAAGGCGAGGCCGGGCTCCTTGGTAGCCTCGGCAAAGTCCTGCTTCTTGATGGCAAGGTCGCCAATGGTCATGGTGTCCTGCGAGACAAAGCCCTCGAGCGAACCCGAGCCGTAGCGGATGGCAAACTCGGAGCCGTTGGCCTTGTAGGTCGACGACTGGTCCGAGTCGTACTTGCGGTGAAGCTTACGGGTACGTCAGCGGGTACAGGGGGGGAGCAGAAGAGGGTCACGCCAAGCCCCTTGTGGGCACAGCGTGACCTAGTTGCCACTCACGAAGCAAGCGATCGACGAGCACGACTTGCCGGGGACCCAGAGGTTGGACGAGCCAGTGTCGAGGACGACAGAGAACTCCTGGCCGGGGGTACCGATGGTAATGGGCGCAAAGTACTGGGCGTTCATGTAGTCTTGTTATGTTAGCCCAGCCCACGTTGTTTTGTCTACAGCCCCCACACAGCTCCGGTCCGGGACGCTCGGACCCGACAGAGCGCCCCGTTCCGCCCATGTGTGTGGGTGGGGTGGGTCACAACAAACTCACCGGAAAGGGGGACACCGTGGCCGCCAGCGACGTCGACCGATTTCTCAGAGTCGAAGAACTGGGCCCAGTAGCGCTCGTCCTCCTGGGAGTGGTGCTTGCGACCTCCCTTGCCCCTGAGGCTGTCGCGGGAGATGAAGGGCACCTGGTTCATGGCATCGTCCTCAAAGCCGCCGAGGTGCTTGTGCTTGAGGAACTCGGCCTCAAGGTGAGGGGGGATGCCGTGGGGGCCGAGGCTGGCGACGGGGTCGAGCTTCTTGAGCTTCATCCTAGGGTGGGTGGGTCAGTTACATGGTGCGGATGGAGTACGGTGGCAACGCCTACGCGGCCAGACCCGACCGGTCGTGATGGAGTGGGTCTTTGGCGTGGGTAGGGGGCAGTGTCACTGTACGGGTGGCGATACATACTTGTGTACTGCAGCGTCTGCGCTGCCCGAGAGGACGGCGAGGACGGCGAGGAGGACCGTAGCCTTCATTGTAGCTGATGGATGCGGTGTGTGGGTGGATGTGAATGGAAAGAGGGTGGGGGTTATCGATAATGCGAGTGGGCGATGGGCCGAGAACGCTTATGAAGGCCCCCTTGAGCGTCTGTCGGAGGCTGGCTGGCATGGCTGGATAGATCCCGACACAGCCGTCCAAAAGGGGTAATCACTGACGTCACTCGGATCATATGAATCAGAATCGAAATGCGCATCCACCCACGCGCGGAATGCCAGCAACAGCCATCTCTCTGTGGCAGCGGGCAGCTGGCAGCCCACCTCATCGCGCGCCGGAACATGCATATACATCACACCAACGCTCTGTGTCTCTATCAAAATCTATATATCTGGGCAAGGTGGATCCAAACACAGTCTGATGCGCAGTTCACCAAACATTGGGCCCCCCCGCCCTTCTTCTAGCCCACCCGGACCCTCAGCTCAGAAGCCCCATCCACCGGCCGAACCGCCGGCGGCGCCGAATGGCAGCTCCGTGCATCCGTCGTCGGTAATCTCCAGTCCCAGGCCATCCCAAGCAGGCTCGACGAGGCCTCCCCACTTGGCCAGCTCGGGGGCAATCTTGACCATGTCCTCTGACTCCCACACCTTCTCAATGAGCGCCTGGCTCAAGTGCTGGTCCGGGTGAGTGGGCTCCTTGCCCGACTCGCCGCGGATGTGCCGGCCAAGCTCCAGCCACGTCCAGTGCGTGACGGGGTGCGTCATGCCCACGAGGTAGGTGTGGGCCGGCCGCGGGTTGAGGCGCAGCGCAATGTCCATTGCCTGCGGGAAGGAAATGTGCGATGCGTGGGGACGCCATGGCCACAGCGTGTCGGCGACGAGGACAGGGGGAGCGGAGCGCTTGGCGAGCGTCTTTTCGATACGGGCATACATTGGCTCGGGAACAGACGACAGGTCGGACAGGTAGACGAGGCTGTTGTCAAAGATGTAGCCCAGGCAGATGAATGGCTGAGGGGCCGTGGGGGCAGGCGACTCGACGCGCTGGGGCGAGCCAGGTGCGCTCGGTGCAGGCGGCTCGGTGGGCTTGGCCGGCTCGGGGGCGTGAAAGTAACGGCCGTGAACGACTGAGTGGGTCAGCACGCTTCAACTGCAGGTTGACCCACCTGGCAAAGTTGTGACCTTGATACCCTCCACTTCAAACTCGTCCTCATCTTCGATCACGTTAAACTGGAGTGTCGGCAGGTCGCCGCCTCCGCTGGCCTTGGTCTTATCGACAAGGTACGGGAAAGACGCCGCGACCGTGTCAAAAGTCGCCTGGGTGAGGTAGATGGGCATGGGGCGGCCTTGACGGACACACCACTCGCGCAAGTCGTCGAGGCCATTGTACGCGTCGGCGTGGCCGTGGGTGATAAGCACTGCGTCAATGTGCTTGATGCCCCAACGGGGGAAATAGCGACAGCTCTGTTCGCGGAATGTCTTGCCGACGTCCACAACAACATTGCGCCACTCGCCGTTGGCGTTTTGCTTTCGGAGCACCATGGCCGGGTTGCCGCGGCGGTTCTTCCAGCCTTCCTCTACGCTGGGGCTGACGGACGCGCGGCACGATCCACAAGCGACACTTGCTGGCCATTCGCCCTTGGGGTCGTAGCCGCCCCACCTGTCTGGCTGGCGCTGGTCCTCTGGCGCGGCGTTGTACGTGTCGAGAAAGAGACCGACATCACGGCTTGGCTTGTCGACTTGTGCGAGGCATGGGCCGACTGGGAGAGCCGTGGATGTGCCCGTGCCGAGGAAATACGCACGAAGGGGGCTGGTCATGGGAAGGAGATATGGGATGTGGTGGTCGGAAGAAGAATGTAGCAGTAGTTTATCGTATCGTATCGGCGACCCGGCGAATGGTGGAGAGACTTGTGAAATCGACTCCTCACTCGGAACAGCTTCATCCTCGCTGGCGGGCTGGGTGGCCTCTCGGTTGCGCCCGCCAACAGGTACATTAGGTGGGCAGAGCGGGATCAAAAAATGGGTCAGCGCTGAGGGCCACCGCCCCCATTGCTCTCACGAGACACATGGCCGTTTGTTCCCTGATTCCATGTGAGACCTTGCGAGGCCCCGCCCGACAGCCGGGGCATGGTACAATGGTGGCGAGCTCGCTCTGGTCAATCACTAACTCTCCCTCTCGCCCATTACACCCCATTCGCATCAACTACACACCCTTCTCTCCCCTTTTGCAACTCTCTCTCTGCACAACACGCTCATCCCTGGCACAGGCCCCCATCGCCCAACATGTCCCCACCCACGCCTGTCCTTGGGCGGCGGGACGGGTCCACCTCAATATTGTCGATTACACCAGGGCTCGACGTTAGCAGCGGCCCTGGCTCCCCTACCTCCACTGCAACCCCAAGCACGACCACGATAGCAAACGGCGGCGGCGGCAGCGGCGGGTTCTACAACAACGTGAGCAGCAGCAGCACACACCGATCCTCTTCGTTACACATGTATGGGACTGATCTTTACCTTGTAGCAGCTCTTTTACATCCTCATTGCAGTGCTCGGGGCGTTTGCCCTCGTCTCCATATTCAACATCTTCCGTACCCGCCGCCGCCGCAGGATCATTATCAATGAAGCAGAACGTCTTGGGCTCATGGTCCCCGGCATGTCTGGGTATGTGCCCATGCGCGAGCGACCTGCCTTCATAAAGGCAGACGGGTGGCGCACCCCAGACTGGTGGGAGGTGACGGAGAAGAACCACGAGGACGACGACGGTAGTGGGTGTGGTGCAGCCCACACGGCCGCAGTGACGACGATGACAGATACCAGGATGGCGAAGAGAGGAGCCGAGGGCATGGTCACTGTCGCCGAACCTACAAGCACTCCATCCGAGGTCGACGGCGCCACCACCACCACTGCTGTTTCTCGACCGCAAGAGGCGGGGCCATCGGCGCCTAGCAGTAGCCGGGGCGACAAGGAACTCGAGCAGCAACAAAACGAGTACGGCGCCCGCGGTGTGCTTGAAGTCACCTCCCTGGACGATCTGGTAAGTGTCCTACTCCTCTGCGCCCACAAGCCATACCCACAAGCGACGTCGTCCATGGCCAGGAATATACCGCCTCACCACCGCCTTCGGTTTCAGTCCCATTCAGCTTAATCTCCCCTCTAAGTGCCAAGTGCCAACCAGCTAACACCCGTTCCACAGCACCCACTCGCCATTGTCCCCACACCTGTCATGGTGGACAACCCGCCAAAACCATGGTCTAAACTCCCCTTCTTCCCCAACTATGTCTCGTACCCGAAATCCGCCCACATTCCCATACCGCCGCGGTTCGCGCCCGACGACCCAGACGCGTTCGACTCGATCGTTGGCGAGCCGCTGGAAGTGATTGTGGCGCTACGCATGCCCACGCCGGCAGCGGCGCACAGCGGCGACGTCGAGGGCCAGCCGGCCGGTGCGCCGCGCGTGGTGAGCCCCGACGACGACGACGCCGTCATGCATGAGTGGGGCGGGCTCGAGCTCGGCGTGCTCACCATGACGGTGGCCAAGGGCGAGCAAGACGTCTGGTCGTCGCACGACTAGGCCCACTGCAGGGGTTTTCTTTCTGGAATATTGTTCTCCCTCACCCCCCGGCCTTTCTTTTACATCTCTCTCTCTCGCTCTCTCGCGCGCTCTCTCTCTCTGTCCATCTCGTCTCGCTCTTTACAAGCCCCACCCAGCGTTCTAATCTACTTCCACCTCCTTTCTCCCTGAACAGTCCTGTCTTCTGTTGTTGTAGCGATACGTTTATGCGCCACAAAAGATGGATCTGCATTGCCGTCTCTTGAAGCCGCCGCGAGCAATCTCTCATCTCTGAGAAACAACACTTCTGCATAGAAATCCCTTTGCTCATATATACACACCCAACCCCTCCCCATGATGCCCGGCCCCGTCCCCCTCTTCTGAAGCGTCATTCACTCGCTCTCGTTTCCTTGTCCTTGTCACTCCGAACGCCTAGTACAGGAACGATCCCGCAGCGAGGGGCAGCTTGGTGGCCGGCGGGACATCCATGAGCACGCCGTCGGCATGCACCTCGTACGTCTCGGGGTCGACGGCCATCTTGGGCATGCAGTCGTTGAGCTTCATGTCGCGCTTTGTGATATCGCGGCACTTTTTCACTGCCTCGGCGCGTTTCCTCAGTCCGTAGCCCTTGACCACACCGGACGTGATGGCCGCCTGCGACGTGAAGACGACCGAGTTGAGCGCGGCGCTCTCGGGCGCAGCGCCGTACATGGGCCGGCCGATGACGGGCTGGACGGTGGGGATGGACGCGTTGGCGTCGCCCATCTGTGCCCACGCAATAAAGCCGCCCTTGATGACCGTCTCGGGGCGGACGCCAAAGTTCTCGGGCTTCCAGAGCACCAAGTCGGCGAGCTGGCCCGTGGCTACGGATCCGACCAGGTGCGACATGCCGTGCGTAATGGCCGGGTTGACGGTGATCTTGGCCATGTAGCGCTTGACGCGGTTGTTGTCGTTGCCCTCCGAGTCGCCTTCGAGCGGGCCGCGCACGTCGCGCATCTTGGCGGCCGTCCGCCAGGTGCGCGTAATGACCTCGCCGATACGGCCCATGGCCTGCGTGTCGGATGAAATCATCGAAATGGCGCCCATGTCCTGGAGGACGTCCTCGGCCGCCACCGTCTCGGCGCGAATGCGCGAGTCGGCAAACGCAATGTCCTCGGGGATCGACTTGTCGAGGTGGTGGCACACCATGAGCATGTCCATGTGTTCGTCCAGCGTGTTGACGGCGTATGGGCGGGTAGGGTTGGTCGAGGACGGGAGAACGTTCGGGTGCTCGCACACGACGATAATGTCCGGCGCGTGGCCACCACCGGCACCCTCGGTGTGGTACGTGTGGATGGTACGGCCCTTGATCGCGTCGATCGTGCTCTCGACATATCCAGCCTCGTTGAGCGTGTCGGTGTGGATGTTGACCTGGACGTCGTACTCGTCGCCGACGACCAGCGCGCAGTCAATGACATCCGGGGTGGATCCCCAGTCCTCGTGGATCTTGAGCGAGCACGCGCCGGCCTCGATAATGTCGCGCATGCCACGGGGCCCAGAGTCATTGCCCTTGCCCGAAAAGCCAATGTTGATCGGCCAGCTGTCCGTCGCCAGCATCATGCCCTCCATGTAAAACTTGGAGGTGGTGCAGGTCGTCGCCTTGGTGCCGTCCGCGGGACCAGTGCCACCGCCCACAATCGTCGTGATACCGGACGCGATTGCCTCCTCCCAGATCTGGGGACAGATAAAGTGGACGTGCGAGTCAAACGCGCCGGCAGTGACGATGAGCTTTTCACCCGCAATGACCTCGGTGTTGGAGCCAACAACCATGTTGGCGTCCACACCGTCTTGCATGTCGGGGTTGCCCGCCTTGCCAATACCGACAATCTTGCTGTCCTTGACACCAATGTCGGCCTGAGAAGAGAATGTCAGCTGCGGCCCAGATAGCGGTAGCTCAGCTCACCTTGAAGATACCGGACCAGTCAATGACGAGCGCATTGGTAATGACCAAGTCGAGCACCTCGGAGTCGGACCGGTTGCTTGCCTGGCCCATGCCATCGCGGAGGACCTTGCCGCCGCCAAACTTGCACTCGTCGCCATACACGGTGTAGTCCTTTTCGACCTCGACCCACAGGTTGGTGTCTGCGAGGCGCACGCGGTCGCCGACAGTAGGTCCAAACATGGACACGTACACCTCGTGGTCCATGTCGGGCGTGGGCGCCTCTTGGACGTTGGCCTGCGTCTTGTGCCCGAACCCATGCTCCTCAATCTTGGCCTTTACAGTCGTGAGGCGCTTGGCCTCGTCAAACTTGCCCGCGGCCAACGAGCTTCCGCCCGCCAGGACCTTGTGTCCGCCAATCTCCACAAGCGAGACCGTCTTGCGCTCTCCAGGTTCAAAGCGGACGGCCGTACCGGCCGCAATGTCCAGGTGGGTGCCGTAGGCCAGCAGACGGTCAAACACGAGCGCAGCGTTGGCCTCGAGGAAGGGAAAGTGCGAGCCCACTTGGATCGGGCGGTCGCCCTCGTTCTTGACCTCGACGAGCCAGCGCTTGCGGCCTTGCGACAGCTTGATGCGCTGCTTGGTGCACACGACTGCGCCGGGGCGCGCCGCGGGGGCG
Organism: Apiotrichum porosum; assembly: GCF_003942205.1. Lineage (NCBI taxonomy): Eukaryota > Fungi > Basidiomycota > Tremellomycetes > Trichosporonales > Trichosporonaceae > Apiotrichum > Apiotrichum porosum. The sequence continues at coordinate 815,170 of NW_021167110.1, read as the reverse complement.
AGGGGCGCGGGAATGGGGAACAGGTCCTCGGAAGGGACGGGGAGGAAGGAGCCGTACAGCGCGAGAGAGACTGGACCGCCGTGTCAGCTGCGTACTTAGGATTCAGCTGTGAAATGGGGATACATACGGTCACCAGAGTCGGAGCATACCGGGTCGTGCACAGTTACGAGGAATGAACCGTCCTGAGAATGTCAGTTGAGGAGCAGATGAAATCCCTGTCAACTCACGGGGAACGTGCCCTCGACCTGCACATCGTGAATGCTCTCCGCAACGCCATCTTGGACCCGTCAGCCCCGCGCTTCCCCTCTCTCTTTCCCCCCTTCTTGCCACTACCCACCGACAACATGCCTGCGGCCCAGCATCTTCTTGCCGATATCCATCAGTTCCGCCACCGAGTGGTTGCCATCGCGGATCAGTTCCTGGAGCTGGCAGGCGATAAGCCCCACGGTCTCTGAACGCGTGAGGCGGAGACCGCGCGCCAGGCGGCGTTGCGCCAAGATGCCGACGCTCGCGAGGATGAGTTTGTCCTAGGTCAACCGTCAGCATGGGAAGGAGGTGGGAGGGAGGGAGAGGACCATCGAGAGGTCGCGCTCGACGGGGGGGGGGGGGGGGGGGCGGGAGAAATGCCGATAAACAGACTCACCTGTTCGCGCGGGAGGAGGTGCATCGTGAGTGACGCGGTGGGTGGTGTCGAGTGTCAAGTGTCAAGGGGATGCAGACGACGACGACGATGAGGAGTGTTATGCTGTCGAGAGCGGTGAATGGGGGGTTGTGTATGTCAATGGGAACAGGCGAGACAGAACAAAGGACTCAGCCCCCCCCTTCCTCTCCCCCGCGCGCGGCCACTGGCAGACGCCCGTCTTATCTCTGCGGCTGGCGGCATCTCTCATCGACGTCATTGGCCACCAGTTTGTCCCCGGCCAGTTCGGGTGGGCGCGAATCTGGGATCTCACAAACATGCCAACACCGTCCCCGCTGTGCATGTCCAGATGCAGTGTCGTGCTGCGGGGGCCGGTGGGGCCACGCGCGTGTGGCATGTGGGAGCGTGGTCGTTGTGCATGGTGTTGTTCAGCACTACATTGCCAGTAACCGTTGCGCGTCGTAGTTACCCCCGCATCGCGACCGTTGGAGATAAGGAATCGTCCCCGCATGCCGTGACTGCCAAGACTTACCCCAGAGTCCTCAGAATATCAGACACACAAGTAGCTCTCTGCAATCTCTGCGCTAGAACATGCAGCCACGAGTCAACGCTGTACGTTGTACGCTGTCCCATGATCCCCCATGGCAGATCGTGTCCAGATCCACCGTCTCTGCTGCACACTCAGACCATCCTCCAACGGACCAGCACGTCACATCGCCGTCTACGTCACATTGCACAGATCTGCTGCATTCATCTTCATCGCTTCCGTCGCTTGTACTACGCTTGTACTACACCTGTGTATCCCTTCCTCTCACGTCCTGACTACATACGGAACACGCCCCAGTCGCCCGAATCGCCGTCGGCGCCAATCTCGCCGCGCGTGCCGTTACCGCCGCCGCCGCCGCCGTTCTTCCTGCTTGCCTTTTCGTCGGCCGCCAGCTCGATAGCGAGACCGAGGACATCACGCGTGTCGCTGGGCTGGATGATGCCGTCGTCCCAGAGCCGGGCGGACGAGTACAGCGCCTCAGACTCCTTTTCGATACGGTCGCGCAGCGCTGCAAACTGCTTTTCGGCGTCGTCCGAGTGGCGCTTGCCCGAGACGGTCTGCATGACGCTCGAGAGCTGGTCAGGCCCCATGACGCACACTTTGGCGTTGGGCCACATGAACAGGAAGCGGGGCGAGTACGCGCGGCCGCACATGCCATAGTTGCCGGCGCCGTACGAGCCGTTGACGACCATGGTGAACTTGGGCACCTTGGCGCGCGCGACGGCGCGTACCATCTTGGCGCCGTCCTTGGCGATACCGCCGCGCTCGGCCGCCTGGCCGACCATGTAGCCCGAGACGTTGACGAGGAACACGAGCGGGATGCCGCGCTGGTTACACAGCTCGATAAAGTGCGTGGCCTTGAGGGCAGAGGGCGACAGGAGGACACCGTTGTTGCCAATGATGCCGACCGTGTGGCCGTGGATTTCGGCAAAGCCCTACGACATGTCAGTTTAAACTGAACAGCTGGGTCAAGTTGGCATAGCTGCTCCCGACTCACAGTGATGACCGTCTTGCCGTACTCCTTCTTGAACTCGCGGAACTCGGAGCCGTCCGTGATACGCGCAATGACCTCGCGCATGTCAAACGCCTGGCGCGAGTCGGGGGGCACAATGGTGTTCAGGTCCGAGGCCGGGTACACTGGCGGGCGAACGGGGCGGTCGGGCTTCTACACGAAGAGTGTCAGCTGTCGTCGTGGTTACAGGCGGATCGTCTCCAGCTAAACTCACCACAGACGGGACGCTCGCGTGTCCCAGGTCAAGCACGGCCTCGCGGGCCAGACGCAGCGCGTGCGAGTCATTGTTGGCCAGGTAGTCGGCCACGCCCGAGACGCTCGTGTGCATCTCGCCGCCGCCCAAGGTCTCGTCGTCGACCACCTCACCCGTCGCGGCCTTGACGAGGGGCGGGCCCGCGAGGAAGATACGTCCTTGGTTCTTGACAATGATGACCACGTCAGACATGGCGGGCATGTACGCGCCGCCAGCGACGGAGATGCCGTGCACGACCGAAATCTGCGGGATGCCCAGGCCGGACATGCGCGCCATGTTGTAGAAGATGCGGCCAAAGTGGTCCTGAATGGCGCCGTCAGCTGTCGTCCCGTGGACCAGAAAAACCAGCTGCTCCGCTCTCCTCTCCCATCTGTTCTCGCCACTCACATGGTCCGGGAACACGTTTGCCTGGTACGGCAGCGCGGCACCGCCCGACTCGACGAGGTAGATACACGGCAGGCGGTTCTCGAGCGCCACCTGCTGCGCACGGAGGTGCTTCTTGACGGTCAGAGGGTAGTATGCTCCGCCCTTGACCGTGGGGTCGTTGGCGACAATCATGCACCGGCGGCCAGAGACGGTTCCTGCAGTGTGTCAGCACGGGTGCAAGACAATGGTCGCGGCAAGCGTCGGGTCATCGGAGTGCAGCCAGCGCCGCCGTCATGGAAAGGAGGAGGCTCGGGTGGAAGCGGCAGTGAGCCCCGCGGGGTAGCTGCGATTTCGAACCGAGCAGCTGTACTCACCAATACCAGTGACGATGCCGGCACCAGGGAGGTCGTCGGGGTACACCTCATGCGCAGCGAGTGGGGAGAGCTCGAGGAACGCGCTGTCCGGGTCCAGGAGTGCGGAAATGCTGGACACTGTCAGCTTGAGAGTCCGCCGACGTTAACCAGCTGTGTGTGCGGGGGATGGGCGAGGGTCTGAGGATCTCATGCGAGCTGACAACGTCTCGGTCCAGCAGCTCGTCCAGTCCTTAACCCTCTTCCCCCCCACCTAGAACAACCATAGCCACAGACAACAAGAGTGACTCACCGCTCACGAGCCCCGAGCTTTCCGGTTCCCCTGCTCTTCCACTTGTCCAGCGTCTTCTTGCCGCCGCCCTCACGCGCCTTGGCGCGCAGACCCTCGTAGCGCTCGACCAGCTGGCCCATGTGTTCCTTTGCAGCGACCGTCTCGGGGCTGTTCTGCTTGATCGCCGTGGGCAGAGGCTGTGGGGGAGCACCGTTCGGCAGGTGTGGAGGCTGGGCGATGAGCGTGCGGGAGGGGACCACCACGGCGCGCGTGCGGCTGGCGGCCAGGAGCGGGCGGGCTATGCGTGTACGCAGCATTGGGTGGGTGTGTCAGTTGAGGTAGTAGTTGTGGTGGAGAGGATGGAGATGTCAAGTCAAATGTGCCCAGTAGGATGGGACACAGCGTGGGGGGGTTATGGACATCGCGGTCACGGATCAAAGGCGGGGGCCATGCGGCAACTGCGTCAAGTGGGCCCGGTGCTTAGCCGTTGTGGCCGCGGCTCCAAGCGGGGGACCGCAATTCGGGAAGTACCCCCCAACGCCCATATAGCCGAGCGATCATTTCTCAATACACCGGTCAGGCCGGTCTCCTTTGACCCTACGCAACACTGGACTCAGATTAGGCAGAGATCAGAACCTAACTGCGAAGAGGCATGAGGCACAACTGTTTTGCAACATATGACGGGTGAACCAAAAATACCAGACGGGATTCATAAGGGGGGGTTTATACTAATGAAAAACCCGGCATATTGACAACTCTCAGAGTGTCCAGGGGGAGAAGAGAAAAACGGACAAGAGAGAGAAAGAGAGAGTAGAAGAATCCCAACGAGCAGCGTTCAACTACGCGCATGCACGAGCACGCTGCCGGGGGGGAACACCGACACGGTCGGCGCCACGAAGGAGAATAGAGAGGGAGACCGCCAAGGGGATAGGTTCAACCATCCACTTTGAGCGTCTCGTAGCCGCACATGACGAGCTCAGAGCCGCTCAGAACGCGCTCAAGAGGTCGTTACAACGATTACAACTCGTCGCACCAAGGGAGGTAGCTGGGATTTTTTGTCAGTATCGAAACGCGCGCGCGAAGGACGGCAGAAGGTGGGCCGCGCGTTATGGGTAGACTCACGTGTCCGAAACCGACTGTAGGAGATGTTAGCGCAATTTCTGGAACAGCAAAGTAGTGACGAAGGGGCTCAACGTGTGGGGAGGATGGAGTGTGGAGAAGCCGCGAGGGTACACCCAAAACACGGAGCGCAACATGGAGAAGCAACATCTGAGCCTCCACTGCTGGTACGGCCGTGGGCCGGCCCGGGGCTCCTCAGGTGCCTGCTGGTAATCTATGCCAAACCCCAGTTTGATGGTGGCGAGATACGCTGCCGACGTGACAGGTATGCAAGAGCTTCAGACAGAGGGTTGCAAAAGAAACGTCCGACCAGACGCGTCCCAATCTGATCCCCTCCTCGCCACACTCGCCTAACGGCACATGCCACTACTCACCTGGTAGAGGGTCGAGTTGAACTCGGGGTAGTCGTAGGCGGTAGTGTCGACACAGAGGACCTCGCCAATGTAAATGTTGGTGCAGTCCGAGTCGATCTGGGGGTTGTTGTTGTAGAGGGTGTCATTGGACATGCCGTACATGGAGATGATACCCTCGCAGGTGTCGTCCTCGACAACGGTGTAGACCTTGGTGCAGTCCTGGCCCTCGACACCGAGGCAGACAACCTGGTCGATCTGGAGGTTCTCGCAGTTCTCGTCAATGGTAGCGTCGTTGACGAGGGCGAGCTGGAAGGTCGAGACACCGTAGGTGGCGGCTACAGGTGCGCAAAGTGCCAGTGTAAGTCAGGGCGGAGGATTATGGCGGGGGCGTTTCATATTGTCAGGTGGTCAGGAAGGAATCCGAGTGTGGACGGACGCCAGCAACGTGCGTGCAGAGCGAGAGATCGAGAGAACGAGGGGTTGTGGCGCGCATGGGGGAGGCAGGAAGAACCAGATTCGAATGGGTTTGAGGGTGCAGGGTGTGGTTCAAAAGGGGGAACAACGGTCAGCTCTCTGTGCCACAAGGAAACCGACGCCGGACTCTCTCTGCGATTCGACTTTTTGGCAACAGACACCGTCCACAATGCACCGATGCACGGCAACCCGCTCGACCGACGTACGTGCAGCGCACGGTGTACGCGTCGCGCACATGCAGCCCGTTCACGGGATGGACCATGCTGGGCGCGCGCCTGCGCACGCCACTTCTTGGCGGCTGCGCTTGGACTCTGTCACCCAAGAGGCTGGGCGGGCGGCTTAAATCTCCTTTTCTGGACGGTTTCGCCGCCTGGCAATGGGGTCCGCAGTCTCTCCCCATGCTCCCCACCTCCGTCGAAACGCATATGGCCTCACTGATCCACTGAGCAGATGCACTCACAGATGGCGTCGCAGGTGTCGCCGTCAACGACGGTCGCGGAACGCGAGCAGTCGGTCACGTCGGCCTTGACGGCTGCAGGCGAGAACAAGAACGGGACGGGAATCATTGATGATTAGGTTTGACCAGTTTGTTTGAATTAGTCGTTTGCGCGGCGCGTGCGAGTACGAGCACAAGCGGGGGAGACGAGGAACGACGAGGACGAGCAGATTGAAAAGAGGCACGTAGTCAGCACATGTGTTTCTCCGGTTGGCCATCCATGCGTGTGCTCTGCTTGCAGCATGCGAACTCACCGGCGAGGAGGGGGAGGGCAAGGAGGGCGAGCTGGGCGAACATTGTTGATCGTTGAAGGGGCGCGGGGGGGTAGTCGTGAAGGAGTGTGATAAAGTGGGAGAGAGTGGGTTACAAGTGAATGAGCGTGATGGGAGAGCGAGAAACAGAGACAGAAGAGAGATGAGCGATTGAGCAGAGCGAGATGATTGAATGGCGACGAGCGACCGAGTGACAGTAGTGGTGAGGGACCGAGCGGCGCGCGCGCGCGTGCGCAGACTGTGGGTTCGGGTACGGGTGGCTCGAAGCAGCAGAAAGGGGGGGGGTTTTCGGTGTGACGCCTCCTGTGTTTGGTCCTGTCCTGCGCGCAACAGGGGACGCCACCAAAACTTGGCCTCGCGCGTACAGTGGAGGCAGTGGGAGACTGGCGAGGCATGCATGGCCGTCCGACTGTATTCCTTCAGGCAGCGACGCGTACACTAAATGCATTATCCCTGGCACGGTTGCCGACGTTTTGGGTACGCGGGCAGCACAAGGCGAACCGCCAACCAGGACAAGGCGCACACCCTCTACGCGTCAGGCAAGAACCGCACCCCCGATCCCCTGAGAGAGACGTGGGCTGGGCATTCCACAATCCCAGGTCACAAACCCCCATATGCATGGGGGTCAACGACAACACAGGCTGCTACTGACATCTCTCACTGTTCTGTGCGACATGCACCTCGTTCTTCTGGGGCCATCCCATCATCTCACCACCGAACCTCACCGCACCCTTTTGGTTCCTCGTCGTACCGTCGTCGTACTCCCAGGTGCAACGCTGTCCCAATGGACGTGTCTTCCTTGGTGTAGTTGAAACACCAAAGACTGCGTGCGCGTACATCCATCTCCGCACCCAAGAGAACCATGTCTTGCTCTCGTACACGGCGTCAGAGGACATGACGCTGGAATACAAAAAAGTCAAACCGGTTCAAAGGTGTTCCGCAAGAATGTTCCAAGGCTCCAACGCGCCAACGCGCCAACGCGGCACGCGACGACGCGTTGCGGCGCGCGCCGCGCCGGCTCTCGTGTCCGGGACAATTGAAATTGACCTCACACGAGCGTTTGCCGCGGCAGCCTCGGGTCATGTACCAGACGCGAAATAGCCAGCTTTATAGCTTGCAAAAGCATATCGTGTCCGTTGGCCGTTGGGAGTCGTTGTTCCAGAAGAGCCGGGCCTAGTGCAGGTTAACAGGTTCAGTCAGAGATCAGAGATGGAGATCAGCCGCGCCAAAAAAGGCTCATACCCCAGTACTCTCGTCTGCTCGCGTACTGGTGCCACCAGACCCGTCACTGGCCCCTCTGCCACCATACCACCACCCCCGCGCGCCCCCACCTCCAGACAGACGCACGCCGGGCAGAGATCCAGAGAACATCACCGTAATACATCAAAGTAGTACAAGACGAGAAATAATGGTAAAGAAAGGCACCGGAAGAGGCACCGGACGGATGCTGGTTGGCGACTTTTGATATGGGGTTTTTTTTTGTGTTGGAGTTTCTTTGATTTCGGGGACGAAAAACGGGTGGGTTGTTTGCCTGGGAGATACCGAGAGCTAAACGACGTGTATACATTGGTTTTGAAGTGAAGATAGCATAGAGAGATGGGAGTGGGAGTGTGAGTGAGTGATGGAGTGGAAGTGACGTGACGTGTGGCCATCGTGACAGGAGGAGTGGCCCCGAGGCCAAGCCCCGGTCGCGGTCGCCTTGTCAGAAACAGCAAGCGGTTAAGCGGTGCTCTACACAAAAAGGGAGGAGTGGCGGCGGCGACGGGTCGGCGGGCAAACTGTCGGTACCAGCAAGCGGCGGCCTACACAGACACCCTCGACGCGCCGCTAATGCTGTTGGGCGCACTGTGCAACGACGCCGTTGTAGTCGCGACCGTGATCTGCCATTGTCAGCGCCATCCCTTCCCTTCCCCTTCCCCCTGCCCCGCCACGGCCACGGCCACGGCCACGCTCTGCAAACTCACAATCTCGAGGTCATCGTCGTCGTCGTCCTCATCGTCATCGTCATTGTCGCCCGCCTCGCGTACAGGCACCTTGCGCAGCTCCTCACACGCCTCAGCCAGCGCGGCTTCCGTCAGCTGCGCGGCGTTTCCTTCCCCGCCTTCCCCGACGTGCGGGAAGGGACAGGACACGCGCAGGCAGCGGCCCGTCTTGGCCCAGTCGGCACACTGCTCCACGCCGTCGCCGTCGCGGTACTGGCCTGGGGTCGCGAGCGGGCTGCCGGCGCCGGGCGGGGCGGCGGGGGCAGACGCGCACCGCGGACCAGCGGCGGCAATGGCGGAGGAGGAGCGGTGGAACGGCGTCATGGGCGTGGACGGGGGTACGCGCGAGTGCGGCGCGAACGCGCTGGCCGGAGTCGCGGGGCTGGCGGGCGAGTCTGCGGTCGCGACGGCTGTGGCCGTGGGCGTGGCGGTGGACGGGCGACGCGGGGTCTGGGGGGCGGGCGCGGGCGCGACCGCGTCCGCCGACGTCGGCGACGTGGGCGAGCTGAACCTCGCACTCGAGGCTACCGGCGAGAACGCGTACCCGTCGTCTACTTTGACATGCGCAAAATGACACGCGTCGCCGTGGCTGCAGCGTCCGGCCTGGAAGTGGCGGCATGGCCGGGTACGGTACGCGCGGGGAAAGGCCACGAGCGGCTGGGATTCGGGCACCACGCGCGTGTGTGCAAAGTTGCAGTCTTGCTCAGAGTGCGCGCACCCCGCCGCCGAGTTGAAGAACTTGCACGCGACAGTCTTGGGTCCCACATGCCTCGGCGACGCCGCAGCGATGGGGGACGCCGCCGCGGCGGGGACACCGGCGGAGGCGGGGACACCAGGGCGATCAGGGAGGACGTGGATGCTGTAAAGTTGGTCAACAACGCGACGTTAACGGCAACAACTTACTACGTGCAGGCGTCGCCGTGGGGACAGTTTCCTTGAGCGAAGAAGCGGCATGCGCGCGTCCTGTAATAGTTCCTCGCCGTGCCCTGCCCCTGCACGCCAGGCGACATGGCAGCATTGTCCTTGACCTGCCACCCGTTCGGCGTCCATGAAATGTCGCGGCGCGCGAGCTTGGGCGGCGCCGGGCCCGCACCGACCGCACTCGCTGGTCCGGGCGGGATGGAAGCCATAGCTGCCGCGGTAGCAGCGGCCGGGAGGGGAGCGCTTGCGGGCATGGCAGTGAGTTGCGGCGAGGCAGTGAGTTGCTCAGTGGCGATAGTGATGGGAGGCGGAATGGATGGAAGAGCTGGCTTGGGAGTGGTTGACAGAGGCGCGTGCGCGTGCGGGCCTACAACAGCGGGTGCCGCCGCCATCAGAGGCGACATGGGCGGCATGAGCGCAAGCTGCTGGCTGATGGGCGCCATCAAAGCAGTCGGCGACAGCGGCAGGGCCCAGAACTGGGATGTAACGGGGGACAGGGCGGCCGTGTTGGGCGGTGCGACGGGGTTCCATACGTCTTGCACTGCGCCAGCGGTCTGGACAGTGGTGTACGTCGATGGGACGGGGCCGTAGGTGACTGCGACGTCGTCCGTCCACTGCGCCCGCGCCCACTGCGGGCCGGGCCACTGTTCCTCAGCCCACTGCTGGTCGGGACTAGCAGACGACGAGGTGAATCCCGCGTGAGGACTCCAGTTGTGCTCGGCGGACGGTGGCGGCGCTTGCGGGGAGCGGTGGCGAGGGGGCGGGTCCCATGTGGCAGCAGCACCCTTGGCAGCGGGCTTGGTCTGAGAGTCTGGCCGCGAGGTCTTGAGCGCAGAGTGCTTGTCGAGGTGCTTTGATTCGCGCTTGCGAGGCGGGTCACGCAGGAGAGGAGCTGGCCTCGAGTTGCTCAAGGTGATGACGACCTGGGTGATGGCATCTGCCGGAGTTGGTGGCGGCTCCTTGACCGTCTCCTCCTCGGCAACGGTCTCGACAGAGTCCGGAGCTGGAACAGTGGGCGACGACCCGAGGACAGGAGTCACAATGACCTCACTTGGCGGCGTCACCTTGCCCTCGCCGCCCTTGGAAGCGACGGCGTGCTTTTCGGCATTGTACAGGTTGTCCGGGTCGTGGATGAACGAGCAGTACGTGCCATAGGGACAGTGGCCCTCTGCAAAGTCGCGACACGGGACGGTCTTGAACTTTGCCTTTGCCTTGCCTGCCGGTCCCTTGCCGCCGCCGCTCATCTTGAAGACATACCCAAGTGTCTCGGCACCGGTGTCACCATTCGTAACTTCCACGGGCGCGCCACTCTCCACCGCCGCCAGGTCGGGTGCGTCAATCTTGAGCGGGACGACGGGCGCCGCAGCCTGCGCAGCCGCAAACGTGCCGCGGGTCGGGTCTTCGTGGCTGTCGACCGTGGCTGTACGGGCGCTGAGCGCAGCCGTGGCGAGCGGGGAAGCCGGGACGCGACGTGCAGAGTCGACACGGTGGACAAACCGGCAGGGCGAAGAGGTACAGGTGAGCCCCGGTGTGTGGTAGTATCGACACAGAATCAACTCTTCCACGCGCCCGGTTGCTGGACCACCACCGCCGCCAGTAGCAGGTCCACGCATGTTGCTGTCCGGGGACAGAAGACCAGCAGTATTTGGCGCGGGACGCAACGACGCCGAGAGGGGGTTTGGTCGCGAGGGTGAAAACTCGAGCTCTAGAGTGGGTACTGCCGACCGGGGCACATTCGCCAGGCTGGGAGTCACCGGTGCGCTTTCTGCGAGAATCTCGCCGTCCCCCATGAGAATGGCCACTGTCAGGCCACGGGTACGCCCCATACCCGGCGAGGAAGGGGTGCTTCCGGGCGAGCGAGGGGTGCGAGGGGTCGAGGGCCACCGGCGCGAGCCGGTGAGAGTGGCAGTCTGCACCGTGTGGACTGGAGCCGAGGCGAGTGTCGGTGTATCGCCCTTCTTGCGGCCAGACGGAGAGGAGGAAAAGTCGAGATGGGAGACACCGCGCGCAGCAGCGGCGCCGGCGAGGCGGGAGACGGACGTCCACGCCGTGCGCGACCGGTCGACCGGTCCACTGGCAATGGCAATGCTACCCGGAGCAGCACGGGTGCCTCGCTGAGCGGGAGTAGGCGGGGGAGCACGGTGGCCAGGACCATGGTGGGCCAGCACCGAGCCGCCTCTTTGAGGGATACGGTAAGCTGATGTCGTTGGACTGTCACTGCTGCGGGAGTTGGAGGAACGATGACCACCACCACCAGCTGCAGCCGGTGGAGGCGGAGTGGCGTGATTGATCGAGCTCATGTGCGCGTTGCTCATGCTGTCCACTGGCGAGTCTGGCGTGACGTCCCGGGGAACATCAACTTCTTTGGACAAGCTGCGGCGGTGTGCTGAGAACGACGGCGGTGCGCGGCGCGAGAATGACGAAGAGGCAGAAGGACTACCTGCGCTGGTGATAGAGCTGCGTCCGGGGCCAACGCCTGAACCGGTGCGATCTTTTGGGCCGTCCATGGCTCGTTAAGAGTCAAGTGATGTGATCTGATGCGGCAAGCGTTCAGGCTGGGGGGAGGTGATGGTTCTAGTGTTCTAGTGTCAGGTAAGCGAACGGTCTGGGCCCAGTGGTCTATGTGGGATACGCACGAGACAATGAACAGAGGTGGTACTGGGCGCACTTGTTGCCGCTCAGTGATGGGAGAGACGAATGTTGTTGCACACGAGGCGCCGAGGAATATCGCTCAGGGGCGTGGGTGGGGCGTGAGATGAAGTGAGATGAAAGGTCGGGGCAAGGACTGGGTATAATCCAGATGCGAGAGGCAGAGGGATAGGTACACAAAAGCAAACTGTTCAAGAGATCGATATATGATGCGATGGGAATGATGCGATGGGTGTGATGGCGATTGGCGACGGTTGTTGTAGTCAGCTCACAGTATATGAGCTACCGAAGCTCTACCCTGTGCGCTTCACAGATGATCTGTCGATAGCGATATGTATTCGTGTGATCGAATGGTGCCGAGTCAACGAGTCGAGCGATCAGATGAGGGTACAACGTGTAACAGATTAGTTGAAAGGAGCCGCCTTTTGTTTAGTTTGGGTGAAGCGACATGCTGGCGTTGAGCAGTTTGGTAACGGTACTCGTTGCTCACACACACCCGTGTCGCTCAATCTGGGTATGTTTCGGCGGCCTCGGTTCCTCCTGCACCCGTGTCCGCCGCCGCCCAAACACCCCTTCGTCTGTCTGTCTGATGTGTGCGCGGAGTCGGCCCGCTGCGCCGCGCCAGCGCGACCGGCCAGTACGGTCTGTTGCTGTCTGGTGGCATGCAGAAAGGAAGGGAATACCCTTATACGCACGGATACTCTACCCCAACTATCTCAGACAAGCGTGCCGGTCGGACAAGCCGAATGCGAGGTCGGAATGGGAACAGGTGTATGCGCCTTGGCCATGGGATAGGTACACTCTCAGTCTCGTCCAGTTCGCGGCCTGTGTGCACGGGCAAGTGGCCGCCGGCAGAGTCAGAGACCAAGAGCAAGACGAAGCAGAGACCCTCGGGTCCCAGACGCCACCGTGTGTCAAGGTATGGGACAATGGAGGGGCAAAAGAGGCGAATCGGCGAGGGGGCAGATAGGAACGGGAGACGGACAAGAAGCAACGACAGGCGCGGGGAATATGGGAAATATGGGTGGTACAACGACAACGACGGGCCGGCATTGTCCTGGACTGCCGTTTCGGCTCGCCGGGGGCAAAACGCCACATTCTCCCATGTCATCCAACCGGGGCTCATATGCCGTCCCCCCCCCCTTGTCGCGCTTCTTCAGATCCACCCTATTGCTGCTGCTGCGCACTCGGCCTGCGCACTCGACCCGTTTCAATATCTGTATGCATCTGCTACTGATCCTCCCATTCACACTGCTGTGAGAACCCTTTAGGCCTCGTCGGGGCCGATCATGACTGCGGCAGGTCAGCATTGATTGCCACGAGAACAACTAGAACAGGGGCCCGCCGTCTGAACCACAACCCTCCACTAGCGCAGAGCGGTGGGTATGCCAGTGGCAGATCTGGGCAGGCCTGGCCTGGGGAACGGGGGATGTACTCACGCTCGGGGCGGACACGGGCGTCAAACTCCTCAGCGGTGATCTTGCCAGACTCGAGCGCCGACTCCTTGAGGCTGGACGTTGTCAGCAACATGTACTCAATAGTCCCAGGAACCAAAGATCCAAAGCCGTGTGTGTGTGTGTGTGTGTGTGTGTCTGTGTGTTGTGTGTGGCGGTTGGCTTGCAGTCTTAGGAGGGAACGCCCCCGAGATCCACAATGTCCCCCAACTCTTATTGAACCGGGGCTCACACAACCGGCACAACGACAATACCGGTAGCGAGGTTCCAGCAAACTGGTTCCTCTCACTAGCTCACACGGCCTTCGTTGTCCAGAACCAAATACTCACGTGATACCCTTCTTGTGGGCGTTCTTGGCAATGGCGGCGACGTCTGTAGGCTGTCAGCAAAACAATCCCTCCTTTCTTGCCCTCCACATTGCGACCAGATCCATCGCCACAAAGGCCATGCACAAAGGAGGGGACCCGGGTCGAGCGCAAGGCACCGGCCACGCCAGTGTGCATGCCGCCCAAAGGGACACGCCACCTGACGTGCAAGACATTGGCGAGGAATGCCAAAATGCCATCGGGGAAAATGGGCCCAAAATGGGCCAAAATGGTTCCCCCAAGTCCCAACCACCTCCGATGCTCATCTCCCATGTCGTCTGCTCTTCATTTTCGTCTGTTTCTTTCGCGAACACGCACCATCGTAGCCAAGCACGCTGTTCAAGCAGGTCGCCAGCATCTTCGTCGGGGCGTCAGCAGACAGTTTTGGAAAGTTGAACGAGGAAAAACGAAGAGTTTCTCCTCCAAAGTGGAAGACGTACAAGCGACTCGTTCATAATCTTGTTGATGCGCTGCTCGTTGGCCTTGATACCAACAACGCAGTTCTTGGTGAAGCTGCGCGAGCCGTCGGCAAGCAGACGGATCGACTGGAGCAGGTTCTGAAGGAATGTGTCAGTTGTTGGGCTTCCTTTGTAGCTCTTTTTACTCACCTTGATGAGAACGGGCTTGAAGACGTTGAGCTCGAACTGGCCGTACGAGCCAGCGACCGAGATGGTGGTGTTGTTACCCATAACCTGGGCAGCGACCATGGTGAGGGCCTCACACTGGGTGGGGTTGACCCTAGGAATGTCAGTGGAAAAACAAGTCACGGAAACGTGGCGGCGCCCAACTGATCGTCATTCCGCCACACAGACGCAACAAACTCACTTGCCGGGCATGATCGACGATCCGGGCTCGTTCTCGGGGAGCTCGAGCTCACCAAGACCGCAGCGGGGGCCCGAGCCGAGGTAACGGATGTCGTTGGCAATCTTCATGAGCGAGACGGCAACGACGTTGAGGGCACCGGAAGCCTCGACGATGGCGTCGTGGGCAGCGAGGGCCTCAAACTTGTTGGGGTTGGTCTCGAAGGGGAAGCCGGTAATGTTGGAGATGGCGGCGGCGACCTTGACGTCAAAGCCGGCGCGGGTGTTGAGGCCAGTGCCGACGGCGGTACCGCCCTGGGCGAGCTGCGAGAGGTGCTTGAGGGTGGTCTCAACACGGACAATGCCGCGCTCAAGCTGGGTCACGTAGCCCGAGAACTCCTGGCCGAGGGTGAGGGGAGTGGCGTCCTGGAGGTGGGTACGGCCAATCTTGATGATGTCCTGGAACGCGGCCTGCTTGGCAGCGAGGGCCTCGTGGAGCTCACGGAGAGCGGGGAGGAGGCGCGAGCGGATCTCAACAACGGCAGCAACGTGCATGGCAGTGGGGAAGGTGTCGTTCGACGACTGCGACATGTTGACGTGGTCGTTGGGGTGGACGGGGGTCTTGGAGCCAAGCTGGCCACCCATCAACTCAATAGCACGGTTCGAGATGACCTCGTTGACGTTCATGTTGGTCTGGGTGCCCGAGCCAGTCTGCCAGACAACAAGGGGGAACTCCTCGATGAGCTTGCCCGAGATGACCTCGTCGGCAGCCTTGCCAATGTTCTCGGCAACAGCGGCGTCAAGGCCGTAGGTCTGGTTGACCTGGGCAGCGGCCTTCTTGAGGACACCGAAAGCCTTGATGAGGGGCTCGGGCATGCGCTCGGTGGGGCCACCTAGAACATGTTAGCAAGGACAAAACGCACCCCCGGATGGGATTGGAGAACGTTTGTGGGGAAGGAACAAGAAGCTCGAGGAACGCCCAGCAAGCGCATCCCAGGGAGCAGCCCCCCGGGCTTGCAACAGAAGGCTCCAGCAAAACGGAATGCTTGCTGCACACAAGTTGCACCCCATCGCCAGTTCGCTCGAGTCCCAGAGCATACAGGTCCCTCCGCATTGCTTGCGGAGTGCCTCTCTCCCCAACCTCAGGCCCGTTCCTTGCACTCCTTTTCTAGACTCACCAATGTCAAAGTTCTGGAGCGAACGCTGGGTCTGGGCACCCCAGTAGCGGTTGGCGGGGACCTTGAGGGGACCGAAGGTGTCCTTCTCCTCACGGTACTTCTGCTCGGCCATGATGGACGAAGTAGCAAAGGTGCGGGTGGCCGGGAGGACGCGCTGGAGGGCAATGTCAGAAAAAAAAGGCAGGTGCGAGGACAGAGAGCGAGTCGTGCAGAGACGCTTGGGATGGGAGCGTGTTTGCTTTGATGTTTGGGGTGTGTGGAGAATGAATGTGCAACGTGCTTATGCGGTAATGGACGTGTGAAGACTGCCGCGTACACACCCAATGGCGCGTGTACAACGACCGTCCGCTGCTCCCGCCGGCTGGGTGCTAAGCGGCGGAACGAGGACTTGTGGGCGCTGGAGGCCTGGTGACCGCCGTCCGCAACGGCCTCACCCGACGCCGGAAACTGGAAAGTTCCAACGAGTGCGATGTCGATGGGAGCGCTTGGGAGAGTGCGAAGGGGGAAGGTGGTGGACGCAGCATGCAAAGTATACGTACAGGAGCGACACGGAGCGACTTGGCAGCGAGCATTTTCGAGCTGTGTTTGTTTTGGGAGAGGGGAGAGTTGAGGGTGAAAGAGAGGACAAGGACGAGGGCACGAGATATTAAGAAACCGACGTCGGCGCCGGCGAGAGCGACGGCCGTCAGGAAACAACCCCCGACAGACCGCCCGGTGTTCCCTTCGTGTGTCCATTCTCTCTGTCCTGCGGCGTCTCGTCTGCGTTCCCCCACAGCGTGCTGCGTTGGACCCAGTACCCCGCTGGCCGCTCCATCTCCACCAATGCATGTCGACGGGCGGACTTTTCGGCCGTTCTCGGGGCGAGCCGCATCGCACTCCCGACGCCGAAAAGCCTGGCCCTCTGCGAACCGTTCCGAGTTGATGACGTCCCCATGGGGTATCTGATAACAAGTCACGTGATTTCTATTTTACACGTGTGTTTAATTGCCATCTCAGGCACGTCTGCCCGACGCGACTGACTTGGGAATGCCCTGTTGAAATGATCTGAGCGTTGCGCGTCTCGTCTCGCCTTTTGCTCTCTCTCGCCACAACACAAACCATGACGGCAAGGTCAGTAGCGGGGTTTTGACTCTGGTTCTTCCACTCGACTGTCACTAATGTACAGGCCCCCCGTGCGCCGGACGTACGGTCGTCGCCCACCGCCGCCCTCCTCCCCACCCTCTCTCGCATTCGCGTCGTCGTCTGTCGGGTCGCTCGTGTTTACTCCTCCGCCCCCGAGCTCCTCCCCGACCACCGCACGCCGTAAGCGTGTCCGACAACAGTCTGTTGAGGCATCGGACGATGATGATGATGACGACGACGAGTCACCACTGTTCTCCTCCCCAACGAAGGGCAAGGGCAAGAGCAGCATCCGTACCCCAACGCCCATGCTCGTCGCGTCGGCACCCTCGGCACCACCCTCACCCTTAGCAGCGATGGACACCAACACGGCCCTCTCCACCGCGACCCGCCAGACATCTCTCAAGGGCTTTTTTGTTCCTCTTGCCAAACGCGCCCGTCCAACGCCTATGCCGTCTTCCAACGTCGCCACCACCGCCACCAGCACTACTCGTTCCTCATCCACTCCAACTCCAGCCGCGCAGCCAAAGCCCAAGCTCCACCAACTACAGTTTACCGCGGGCGCCCTCCGCTCCTGTGCGGAATGCGGCATGTCCTACCTCCGCGGCAGCGACGATGCCGAGCACGCTCGCCACCACGCCCGCGTGACGCGGGGTATCCCATGGACGGCAAGGACGCGTGCCGTGGTGGACCGTGTACCGCTGGTCCCCAAGGCATCGACCAGCAGCACTCCCACACGAACGTCACCACGCCGCAAAGCTGTCAACAAGACCGGTAACGCTCGTATTGTTATTGTGGACTGTGCCGCCTCTGCTTCCACTTCGTCCTCGTCCTCATCTTCGTCGACCTCGACAGCGCCTGCCGCACGCATTACTGAAATCCTCGGCATGGTCGACACGGTCGTCGCTGCCCCGGCTCTCCCACTGGCCATCAAGGACAGGTGCAAGCTCGTCCTCGCGCTCACGTCCGACCCACCTCCCTCCGGCCGCCGCCTGCCCGGACGACCAGTGGAGAAGGGCGAGCGCGTGGTTGGCGCCGTCGTCGTCCAGCCTATCAAGTGGGCGATGCGCGTGTTGCGAGACGGGGAGAGCGGTGTGGGCGGCAGTGTTGATTCGGGCGGCGGAGTTGTTTGCGAGTAAGTGTTCAGTTGTTCGCATCTTGCGGTGGTAGCTGACAATCATCCCAGTCCGGCCCGCCTGCCCACTCCCCTCGGCATCCACCGTCTCTTCGTCGTCCCGGCGTACCGCGGCCTCGGTTTGGCGCGGGAGATGCTCGATGTGGCCGCGGCAGAGACGGTGTACGGGTGCGAGTTTGATCCGACCAAGGGCCAAGTCGCCTTCTCCCAGCCTACAGACAGCGGACGGATGGTGATGGAGAGTTGGGGTAAAGGGGGTGTGAGGGTGTTTGTAGATGACGAGAGCCAGCTCTGAGACTTCGGCGTTGATGCCTTGCTCTTTTATTAGCCCTTTGCCAGTTTGTTGCTTGTGCCAAGACCACAGGCAATGCTCTGCAATGTATAAGAAACATACACTGTATGGTAACAGTTGTGGACATGGGACGCGACCGCTATTGAGACATGGACTGTACAAACTGAGCGCCGTTACTTCCAGAACGCCATCACAGAGTCCTTGAGCGAGCTAGCCCAGCGACCAAGAGAATCACTCTTGTCGTCTGCAGACTGGTCGACGACTTCCAGGCACGCGCTCGTCTGGCGTACCAGATAGGCCGTCTGGTCCAGTTGGGCAGTGAGTTCGGGGTCCCTGTGAGAGTCAGTATACGGCTGTAGGGGAGCACTACCCACTTGTCGTGATCCATCTTACCGAGGACGCGGCGACTGCTATCAGCTAAAAGCAGAACGAAAGCTGAACTCACATGTTGGTCGCCCTCGTAACGTCGTGGACGAATTCCGGTTCATGCGTCTGCAGAGGTCAGCAGCGTACATCAACCAAGAACTTACGCCAATGCCATACCACACGTCGGCAGCGTCCAGCACTGCAATGGGCTCCAGGGGCCCGGCCTGGCCCATACCGACCGACTCGGGGGTTTCGTCCATCTTGAGGATTTGACCTTCCCAGACGAACATGTAGCGCTGCGGAATCATGTCCTTGTGCATCTTGTTGGAAAGGTTGCTCTCGAGGAAGATGATCCAGGCTGCCTTGAGCTGGGAAAATGCCGTGTCTCGGCCAAGGACGACAGCGCAGTTTTGAACAGCGCTCTGCATCCACATCGTGAGAGAGTCCTCGGGACACTCCACTGTCTTGGGGAGGTTGTACAGCCTCTCGACAACGTCATCCGCGAGGGGGAATTTGCACGAAGCGGGTTCGATGAGCGGGCAACTGGTGGCTTGCGAAAAGTCCAGTTGGGGGCTCTGCAAAGGTGAGCAACCATCTGCTGAGGGTAAACTTACTGAAAAGGTGATGAAGTGAACAGGTACAAGTTTGCTCCTGTCGTCGTCGTCGTCCTTTGGCAGTCAGTCATCCGCACCCCAGTCAACCAACCTACATGTTCCTGCGACTGCCAGGGCATTGTTCCAGTCTTGACAGTGTCCGGGCCCATGGCAGATACCTCTGGGGATTCGTACAGCTTGCTGACTGCCACCAGAGATGCTTTATTGGGAACAGTGGACAAGGCCTTGTCGGCAATCTCTGTGCCGGCCAGGTCCTGAAGGAGCTGCTGTCCGCTAGCGTTCAGAAGGGAGAACGCTTGCGAATCAAACACGAATAACTGGCCAGGGTCCTGTTGTAAGAATTGGTTGGCCCGAGAACGAGCAAGGTTGAAGTGGTCGTCCAAAGCGATCTTGCTGCAGGCAGGGGAACTGAAAGACGGCCCGCCTTGAAGGCGAACGTGGTGAGGGCATACACAGGTCTCATCCGAGCTGGTGGCAGTGCAGGACATGACACCGCGAGCGCCATAGTAGATGAGCCAGCTAACACCCAGTTGAGCCCCCTCGAAGGGAGGCGCGATGCTTGGGTTCTCCTTGCCGGAGCCTCGCTCGTCGGCATACTCGCGCAACCCACGGCGAACAATCTTTGCGCGGTCGGCCAGTCGGCTAAATGGGCGATCGATCACTTGTTCCTTGGGGAGTTGAGAGTCTTTGGGCGGGGACTGTATGACAACCTCGAAGCCTGCTTTCTTGCACGCGCGATCCAATTGTGGGAGGCGCACTGTACGGAGGAATGCCTGCTGTGTGAGCGTGGTTCTATCGCATTAGACGCTACCCAAAGGCCGGAAATGGTCTTTTCCAGGAGAACTTGGGTGACAGTGCGCGGGTGGGCCTTGTTGGCTCTATACATGAGAAACTCGCGAGCCACATAGCGCAGGCTGATCTGCCAGGGTGTCAGTGCACCCAACAACCTTGAACAACCTACCCAAAGCTCTCTGGGAAGGATTTCATGCGCGAGCCACAGCTCAGTGAGGAGGAGCGAGCCGATGAACATGAGGTCACTGGGGAACGCCATGGATGCCAAGCAAAACCAGTAGAAGGTGTGTGCGCCGTTAGAGTCATCGTTCCGCATGAAGGGGTGGGGCGTGAGCCATTCGTCTGCCTTGCTCTTCGAAGCGGAGGCGGCGGCCTGGATAGCCTTCTTGAGGGGGGCTGGGGCCGGTGTGGGCGTAACGTGTGCGACAAGCTTCTTTGGCATTAGAGCTGTTGATGGAGGATCGCTATCGGATGCGGGGAAGGAAGGCTGCTTGGGTTTGGGTGGTACGGAGCGGACGGGGGCGGCGGCCAGTGTGGACAAGGCGTGGGGGAGGTCTTCAGCCTTGCTCTGGGGTGAGACTGCGCTGGGTTTAGGGGGATGAGACTTGGATGTGTCTACAGCGGGGGATGCAATCTCACTCCCTCTGTCGATACTGGGTGTACCGCTTCCCAAGTTGGGGGTAGTGGGAGGCGGAGCGCGACGTTTGTTTGGATGGCGACGGGGCATGAGGGTGTGAGAGGATGCGGAGAGGAGGGATGTGAGGGGTTAGGGGGCAGGGAGGTATCAATGAGGATGTCACGGGGGTGAGTCAAGAGATGGTGGGTATGTGCAGGATGGGCCGGATGAGTGAGAGGAAGGAAGGAAGGAAGGTGTGGTGAATGCGAGGGAAGGAAGAAGAAGAAGTAGAACAAACCAAGCAGCCGAGAAATGGTGTTGTAGTAGACTGCCGAGTACGGATCACACTAGGCCAATCCACACAGCCACCTGGCCACCTGTCACCCACCCACCACCCTCAGCTTTCCCTCCAGTCCTCGTTGCTTGGTGTGGTGGTCGTTCGTGTTGTCTTATGAAGGACCGTCAGACCTTTTTTGTTTTTTTCGTCAATGGCCGCCGATATCCCACCGACGACGACGCGCAAACAATGACAAGGGCAGCCGACGCTTTGTTGACATCATCGCTGCACTCTTTTTGACCCTTAAACCTTGCAGCGGAGGGCTCCCCGTGTTGCGCGCCTACGCAGGCCTAAATCAGGTGTCTGGCATGTCTGGCCTGAACAATTCGACGTCGTTGTTACGTTGTTGGAGCGTGATCGCCTGCACCGGCTGCACCTGGGCTGTCCCGGCCCCGCCGCCCCAGGGCGAGATGCCGCCGTCGCGTGTGCGGTGTTGCGTCGGAGGATGCGATGGTGCCGCGACTGGTGCGTGGGCGTCGCTCTCTCGCTGTCACTTTGCTCCCCTGCCAGCGTTTCTCGTTTCCTCGCCGCTCACCTTGTTGCTGTTCCGCACACCCACCACCCATTACCCCGTCTGCCGGCTGGTGTCCTTGGTTGCAAGTCACATCTTTCCCCAACAGCAAGCACTCTACATCGCTCTCCCACTTCCCGCTCCTTGCACAACACACACGCATCACACGCAGCACTTCACACCAAACAAGACACACACACCAACACACATTTCGCTTCTGTAACAATCTTGTAGCTACCACTCCCTTTTTCTATTTCCTCGACAGCTCTCACAAGCCTTCGACCTCTCGTCCTACACCGCAAACATGGACGGCGACCTCATTGCGCTTGTCAACAAGCTCCAGGACACGTTCAACGCCATTGGCGGGGACGCCGTCGATCTCCCCCAGATCGTGGTCGTCGGTTCCCAGTCGTCCGGCAAGTCGTCCGTCCTCGAGACCATTGTTGGCCGCGACTTTCTTCCCCGTGGCTCGGGCATCGTTACTCGTCGCCCGCTCGTCCTCCAGCTCATCCACACGCAGGGGCTGGGTGGCGGAGCGTCGGGGGCTTCCGGGCAGCCCTCCCTCGCACCCTCGTCGAGCGGGTTGAACAACCGCCGCTCCTCTGGCAACTCGCACCACTCGGCCAACGACGACAATGGATACCTCCCCGACCTCTCAGGAGGCAGCAATGGCGGCGGTAACAGGCGGTCGATGGGCGGCGACACTGGCATCGACTATGCCGAGTTCCTCCACATCAACCGCCGGTTCACCGACTTTGACGAGGTCCGCCGTGAGATTGAGGCCGAGACGTTCCGTGTCGCTGGCCAGAACAAGGTGAGCTTTGGGCGCCGTGTAACGACTCCCGCAGCTAATTGTGTATTAGGGTGTGTCCAAGCTCCCCATCAACCTCAAGATTTATGGCCCAGGCGTGCTCAACCTCACCCTTGTGGACTTGCCCGGTCTGACCAAGGTCCCTGTGGGAGACCAGCCGACCGACATTGAGCGCCAGATCAAGAACCTTGTTCTCGACTACATCTCAAAGCCCAATGCGTGAGTTGGTCCATTTGAACCGTACAACTAACAAACAGGGTTATCCTCGCTGTGTCGCCTGCCAACGTCGACCTGGCAAACTCGGACGCTCTCAAGCTTGCTCGCACGGTCGACCCCCGTGGGCTGCGCACCCTTGGTGTGCTCAGCAAGCTCGACCTCATGGACGCCGGTACCAACGCCCTCGACGTTCTCACCGGCAGGACGTACCCGCTGAAGCTTGGCTTTATCGGTGTCGTCAACCGTTCACAGCAGGATATCAACCTCGACCTGCCCATGGAGGACGCGCGCATCAAGGAGCAGGAGTTCTTCCAGAACCACCCCGTCTACCGCAACATTTCGCACCGCTGCGGTACAAAGTACCTGGCCAAGACGCTCAACTCTGTGAGTTCTAGAGGCCTCTGGCTGGCACCTGCTGACCCACTCCCCCCAGGTCCTTATGAACCACATTCGCGAAAAGTTGCCCGACATGAAGGCTCGTCTCAACACCCTCATGGGCCAGACTCAGCAGGAGCTCAACTCCTTTGGTGACGCCACGTTCCTTGGCGAGCAGCACCGTGTACGTTGTTGTAACCTAACCTGTGGACCAGCCAGTTGGGGCAAGTGGCTGACACGTACAGGGATCTCTCATCCTGAAACTCATGACCGAGTTCGCCCGAGACTTTGTGTCTTCCATCGAAGGTACTTCGCTCGAGATTTCGACCAAGGAGCTCTGTGGCGGCGCGCGCATCTACTACATCTTCAATGACGTGTTTGGCCATGCTCTCGGCACCATCGACCCCACCCACAACCTGTCACTCACCGACATTCGCACCGCTATCCGCAACTCGACCGGCCCCCGTCCGTCCATGTTCGTTCCCGAAG
Organism: Apiotrichum porosum; assembly: GCF_003942205.1. Lineage (NCBI taxonomy): Eukaryota > Fungi > Basidiomycota > Tremellomycetes > Trichosporonales > Trichosporonaceae > Apiotrichum > Apiotrichum porosum. The sequence continues at coordinate 791,974 of NW_021167110.1, read as the reverse complement.
TGGCCTTTGACTTGCTCGTCAAGCCCCAGATCAAGTTGCTTGAGCCTCCTTCGCTTCGCTGCGTCGAACTCGTGTACGAGGAGCTCATGAAGATCTGCCACAACTGCACTACTCCCGAGCTCCAGCGCTTCCCCAAGCTCCACACCCAGCTGATCGAGGTTGTCTCCGAGCTCCTTCGCGAGCGTCTCGGCCCCACCTCGGAGTATGTGTCGAGCCTCATCCAGATCCAGGCAGCCTACATCAACACCAACCACCCCGACTTCCAGGCTGGTCAGGCTGCCATCGCTTCCGCTGGCTCGGCCCCTATGCCTGCCCCCAAGCTGCCCTCGCTGGACGGCTCGGTCGAGGATGAGGAGTCGGGATCCGAGGACTCGGCATCGTTTGGCGCCAACGGCAATGGCAGCGTTGCCCAGCACCTGCGCTCGTCGTCGACTTCGATCCCCGACTCGCGTGACCGTGCCGCCAACAAGCTGCTTGGTACCAAGAATGGCCACAACCGTGCCATCTCGACAACGAGCAACTCGCCGTTCTCGGTTCCCGCTCCTCCACCCGCATCTCACGGTGGCTCTCCGCAGACCGCCAAGGACACGTTCCTCAACTACTTCTTTGGCGGACCAGGTGGTATGCCCACTCAGATCAACTCGGCCCCCGGTTCGAGCCACGGTCGCCGATCTGCCCCACTCGTCTCGTCGGGCTACGGCCCCAACGACATTCTGCCCGACCTCGGCTCTGGAAGGAGGACAGGCGCCGCCACTGGCCTGGACGCCGGTACTGCTGCCTACGACATGAAGTCGCTGGGCAAGCACCTCGACTCGAGCGATGCCCCCGTGCACCTCACCGGGCGTGAGCAGATGGAGACCAACCTTATCCGCTCGCTTATTGCGAGCTACTTTGGCATTGTTCGCCGTACCATTGAGGACCTGGTTCCCAAGTCGATCATGCACCTGCTGGTGAGTAACAATTGATTGAAAGAAGGGGGGCAGGTCGGTGTGTCGGGCACTTGTTCGGTGTCTTGGTCGTCGACGCTGCAGCCCCAGAGGAACGGGGACCTCTTTTTGCGATGGCTGTGCTGACGATCCCTCCAGGTCAACTTTTCGCGCGACGCCGTGCAGCAGCGACTGGTTACGTCTCTGTACAAGCCCGACCTGTTTGCCGAGCTGCTGCATGAGGACGAGGCGTTGGTGACTGAGCGCACGCGTGTCAAGGCGTTGCTGGACGCATACAAGGAAGCGTTCCGTGTGTTGAGTGAGGTGTCGCTCAAGAGCTCGTAGATCTGAGACATGCCATTGACCATGAGAGTTGCGGCCGGCCCGTCTCGTAAACAAACTGCCGCTTGCGGCCACCCACCCCCCGGCGTCCTCGATGCATGATGCATTCAGTCATGCATGTGTTTAGCCTGACCCGGCATTCGCAGGGAGCCCAGGCGCACAGGCGCTTCATCACACGCGGCTGGCAGGGCGATAGAAAGGAAAAGAAAAAGGACCTGTGCCTGAAGCCTTGTCTCGTAACGTCAAGTCTGGACCCTGTTGCCAGAGTGTCCAAAATGAATGTCGGGTCTGGTCACACGGCCCGTATGGCCGTAGCAACCAACCACCAATACATAACATCTATACATACCTCTTCGTCACGTCCTCTCTCTATCGCACACACACACACACTCTCTCTCTCCCAACACAAGGCAGCGGCCATGCACCACCTCAATCCGCGGCTCACGCGGCTCAACATCGCCCTCCTGTCGCTATGCCTCGCGGTCGTGTTCATGGTCCTGAGCAGCAAGGCCAACACCGTCGGCGGCCGTTTATCGTCGTTACCAAGACTTTCGATCCTGGGCAAGCCCAAGCTTCCAGCATGGCCGACATGGCGTATTGGAGCGAGCGACAGTGCCGAGCAAGCGGCTCTCCGACGATGGGAGCTGAGCAGGGCGACACAATACCTCGGCACGGGAGCACGCGTCCAGCGCTTCCTCGAAAAGGCAAAGCGCGGCGAGCCATTCACTGTCGCGGCTCTGGGTGGAAGTGGTGAGTAGTGTCCCCACACGTTCTGCAGTCCGAGTCCGTGACGCTCGTCCTGTTGGCACTGGGCGAGCCTCGCCCGGTGTGTCGCGCAGTCTGGGCGGTGACCGGTGGGTGCACCGAACACGGCCCAGGCCGTCGATCATGGTCGAGGAACGGCGACCACACCAATGAAAGGGGCCAGGCCCGGGGTTGTCTTGTCGTCACACAACATATCCCACCACGACCAGAGGCCAGAGGGCTGACGATTGTTTCTCCAGTGTCCAAAGGCCGTGGTCTGTCATCTCCAAATGACCGCACAGCCCATCTTCGAGACGCCGCGGACAAGGCCAACGGTATCTCTGGCGACGATGGCGACGCATACGGCGCAGACACGCTGTACTCGCACGAAAACCTCCATGTGCTCGTGTACGACTGGCTGAACGCTACGTTCCCCAATGGCGGCCGTAACCGCTTCGTGAACGGCGCACAAGGCGGTGTTGGCGCAGGATACTTTGCCTGGTGCTTTAGTGAGTGAAGCAATAAATAGCTGCCTGCCGAGGGAGATCCCCTGGCGGCAGGGAGACCTGAGAACTGACGGTCGCGTGCAGAGGAGCACATCTACGACGACGTCGACCTCGTGCTTGTCGAGCTGGGTATCAACGACTTGAACCGCATGGACGTCATCCCCAAGTATGAGCACTTGATACGCAGTGTGGTCGAGCTCGACAGCGCGCCCGCCGTCATTAACATTGAGTGAGCTGCCGTGTTTGCGATATACTGACTCCCAGAACATTCACCACCCTGTTCCCCGCACTCGTCTCGTCCTCGGCATTGCACAACGACGTGCTGGCATACTACGACGTCCCCTCACTCTCCATTCGCGACATTCTCCTACCCCGCATCCTGGCGGACCCAGACACCCAGCTGCCCCGTTGGTTCAGAACAGGCGGCGATGTGGCGCTCGGAGACGACAAGGTGCGAGAGTGGGGCGGTGTGCCCGTCGATCTCATGCACGTGAGTTTCTTGGCCCTCTGTGGCGTTCAAGCTCTGGCTGGCTGGCTAACCTGGGACCAGATCTCCGCAAAGGGCCACGCTTTGGCTGCTGGTTTAGTTATCAACTATCTTTCCAGCCAACTGTCGCTCGTCGCTCCCACAGGATGGACCCGCCTCGCTCCATGGCGGTTGCGCACCGAGAGGGTGTACGACTTGCCCTCAACGTCCCTGACTGCGAGCTTCAACCCGGAGGACCTGCCCGAGAAGCGTTCGCCCGTGTGCCGGTCCATGAACTCGCCCAAGCTGCACCACCGCATCTCAGACACTGATGGGACGCCAGACACGGCGTCCCCGCATGTCCGCGGCCTCGTCCTAAACCCGGCCTCGAAGGGATGGGAACAGTGGGCATGGGCTGAAAAGCACTACCTCGTCGCCCGTGAACCTGGATCTCTGGCGATTTTCGACTTTGTCACTGCCGAGCCCGAGGCGCCCGCACCGTTGGACGAGGAAATGCTCCCAGACCCCTTGGACGTCTACGAGCCCGACCACCGGACATTCGCGCCCTACGACGAGGACGACGACACCGAGTGGGCGGCCATCGAGGCGGACGAGTCACAGCCGCGCCACCAGAAGACCACGCGCGTCAAGCGCAGCGGTAACGGCTACTTGGCTGGAAACAGGCGCATGGGTGGAAAGCAACGCATGGGTGATCGCGTGCGGGCAGTCCCCGAGGCCACCTCCTCTGACGACACTGAAGCTCCCGCGCCCGCTGACGGTGGTACCGTGGCGGTTGGATACCAGCGTTCGGCAAACTATGGTCTCGGATCGGTGTTTTGCTGGGTCGACGACGACAAGCACCATGGTCGTAGGCTGGACGGCTACTGGACCATCAAGGAGCGCAATATGGGTATTGTTGACGCCGTCACCACGGGTCTGGCGCCCGGACTGCACAGGCTGTACTGCGAACTGCTGCCCGACACGCTCGACCCATTGGGACGGCACGAATTCCGCATGTTCGCCATCATGTGGTCTTGATTCGGGATGGACGTGGAAGAAGGACTTTGGTCAATGTACTTTGAGAGAAACGTTAGGGCATGGCCACAGCTGGGGCCGAAGGAGATTCGCATATAATGTTGTACAGATGCATACATGGCAGCCTTTTACTTCCAGCCCTCTGCGACGCGGACACCCACCAGACGCACAATCTCTCCCACCCTCCTGCTCTTCTCGGCCAAGAGCGGCGCAGGCGCTTCCTCGGTCTTTTCACAAGGTAGACCCGCCAGTTCACCGACCATACTCCTCAATGCCAGCGCGTCCCTCCGCACAGCTCGAGCGCCGTACTCGTCGCCCACTTGGATAGCCGTATCGGCATACCCAGCTGCGACAGCGAGCAGGCTCCCGTCAAGGACGTCTGCGTCGGCCAGGGCGAGCGCGGCAGCAGCCTTGGCACGGATGAGAGCTGCGCGAGCCACATCGACGCCGCGCAACCTGTCCCATACTCGTGCGGCTTCAGCCTCGGCCTTGGCGGGCAGGTCCATCGCTAACAGCGTGTCCGCCAGCGCGAGCGTGCCGGACGTGTACAGCGGCCAGAGACCCAGGGAAGCACTGAGCTGGAGCGCAGACAGGACGTCGGGGAGAACGAGGTGCGCAGGTGCGTGGCTGGCAAGGAGCTTCTCGGCGCGGCGGAGGGCAGATGTCACTTGTCCGTGGGCAAACGTGATGCCTCGCCTGGGTGGAGTGTTGTATGGCTCGTCGGGGTCAAAGGCGTCGCGTAGGGGACCTCCTGGACCGAGACGCGATATAGTGGCTGGTGCGGCGCGCAGGCCGTTGATGACTGCCAGCGCGTCGCTGTCGGCAGCCAAGGTGGCTTCGCGGTCGAGAACGCCCCATGTTGCCAGTGCCCAGCGACGATAGTCTGCCAGGCTCAACTCGTCGACCGTATCGCTGTCGAGGAGCAGAGAGAGGGCGGCGTCGTACCGTCCCTCAATGGCAATACGTTCTGCTCGCGCGAGGAGGACGTCGACGCGCGTCTCATCGTCAAGGTCAGGCGCGGCCAGTGCCATCTCCTCGTGCATGTCGGCGAGCGTCTCAGAGCCAAGCATAGCCCACAGGCCGGCTTGAGCGGCGTGCCACGCAGGCAAGGATAGGTGGCCTGCGGGAACGTGACGCGACCCATCAGGCTTGTCGGGCTTGTCAGGCTTGTCGGTCTTGTCTTGAGGAGGATGTAGTAGGCCGAGGGAGACGTGCACCCGGCGAAACGCGACGGGCACAGGCTCACCCATGTCGACTGCGGCCTTGATGCTCCACAACTCGTCACCGGGCGCTGCGGCTTTGGCGAGACGTCGAGGAGGGAGAGGATGCGGCGAGACCCGAGGAACGGACGACCCAGGCCAAGCGGACGCCTCTAGTTCGGTGGTCAGGCGATACCGCAGCGACACGCAGCTCTGAAGACACTGCTTGTCATTCTCCTGCCTGGCGTGACGCATTGCTTCGTCAAGGGCCTCGAGGGCACTGTCCAGTCCTCCAGTGGTGTAGTGGAACATGGCGAGGTTGAGGAGCGCGTGTTGGTGTACTGTACGCTCCGTCGATGGAAGTTGAAAGTCGTAGAACCGGCGCAGGGAAGCCAGTGCAGTTCCATAGTCGCCAGACGCGGCCGCGGCGCGATACGTTGTGATGCTCGAGACGCGCTCGTCTGGTGTTCCTTCTTCCATTCTCTCTCCCCTGGCAGACAGAGCGAGCGGCCGCTCCGTCGCGGGTAACCTGGCGCCGCACCATTCGGCCACCTGCGCAGCAACCACCGCGGTTTCGTCAAACCCGAGGTTGCAGAGCTTCAGGAGCAGTCTGCGAAAGTATTGCCCAAGAGGCGACCGTCGTTCCAGTGGTTCGAAGCTCTCGAGGGGCTCTTCGCCATCCTCACTGATACGGTTGCGCAGCTCACGATCGACGGCTGTGGTGTCAGCACATGCCCAGCGCAGCCAAGCCCAGCGTTGGCCAGCTTGACTCACTGTCAACAAACGCGCAGCCGCTCGTAATGTCGGAAAAGTTGGCGGGCTAGAGTCAGGTCACGGATTCAGTAAGTAAACTCACAAAATCCTCCATCCAGCTCTCCCCAGCAGCGACTTGGAGGAGCTCGGGGGACACGGGCTGTCCCTTCGCCCGGCGCTTGGTCACTGTGCGCATCGCGACGTTTGCCTCGCGATGGACCAGACGGTCCGTCTCTGCTCTCAACACAGCATACGTTCCACGCTGGGGGTTGACCTAAGTGGTGTGAGCTGGAGAGCAAGTAAGCAGGAGCAGAAACCCACCTCGTGAGCCTCGCGCGCAACGACGTCCAGGATCGCCGCGACAAAGGGCACGCTGTAAACATTGGAGCCCGCATGTTCTGGCAACGGAGTTGCGCGGATGACGAGCCATGCGAGTGCGAGACCGAGTGGCACGTCTGTGTCTGGCGGGTCGCCTGCAAGAGGCGCGTAAATGTGGTATTTGTGCAGGTCGCGCGGCTGTGTCATGGATGATGGGGTGGAGGACGGTGTCAACAATGGGAGACCGCGGATGGTTCGAATCTTTGGGATGGCGCGCGGGCCGATGACGTTTGCCGCACACTCCCGCACGACGGTCGTGTCATCCGTTTTCTCTCCTCCTCTTTGTCTCTTGCTCTCTTCATCACCTCTAGCAGGTATCTGCATGCTCCCAGCCTATCGACTACGCATCCGCTGCGCCCAAAGCATCGTTGGCATGAACCGCCCGTCGCCGCGCGCAGCGACGACCCACGCTGGCGCCGACTTCTCGCCTTCAACCCCGTCGCCTCCACCCCCATCAGCGTCCCCTCCCACTCGCGACAAGGGCAAAGGCAGAGCCGAGCCCTCCCCGGGACGACCGCTCATCCCACAAGGGACCGTCGACTCGCTCTCGTCGCTGCTGGATGATGCCCTCAGCTCGCCACTGGACCTGTCGTCTCCCAAGCCCTTGCCCGAACGTCATGCCCCCGTTCCGCTGCGAACCCACCCGCGCGGGTCTTCATCTCTTTCAGTCATCCCCCGAGTGGTTCACCGCGCAAAAGCTCTTGACAAAGGTCATGCAGGAAATGGACATGCGGCTCGTGCCGCTTCTTTGGACGTTCGAGCCAGCCCGCGCTCGTCGTTTGATCCGGGACGCGTCTCCCCCATTTCACCTGCGCTCACCCCACCGCCAGTGGCGCACCGCGGACATGTCCCTCTGCGCCCATCATTGCGACCGCGACTCGTGAGTAACCTCACCCGCTCGACACTCCCAACCGCCAGCCTCACGTACGCGTATGCAGAGGACCACTACCACCCCGGTGCCGGGTGGACGACCTCTCCACGCATCAACATTCCCGAGCGACCTGCCGACCAGGCCGGCGGCGAGGCCAGCGCGAGCTCGTCTCGTGCAAGAAGTGTTGTCTCGTACGATGACAATTACGCCTGGTCGCTCGTTAATGCGTTCCCCGACCTCGATCCGGAAACGGGTCTCCCTTTGGATCTCGAGAGGCGAAGGAGTGACCCTGGCAGCCGGCTACACGTCCAGCGCACCATCTCAGAGCTGTCACGGTACAGCCATGAGCCTGCTGGACCGAGCCTTGCTCTGCCACTCTTTGGCGCAATCCCTCCCTTGCCACCGCTTCCCAGCATGCCGAACATGTTGCGTGGGTCGCGGTCCAGCATCGACTTGGGTGGGAGGCGCCAGTATTCCACATCCAACAAGCAGAGTGGAGACTGGACAACGTGGGCGTCCAACTTTTGGAGCGGGCACAAGAAGACTGTCGACGGTATGCTTGCCGAGGAGGACCAAGCAGACACGATCGAGGAGGAACAGGCACAGCATGCTATCAAGTACCACACGCCCCAGCACCCCATGGTCTTTTGCCACGGCCTGATGGGCTTTGACTATCTCGGCCCAGACGCAATCCCAGCCCTGCAAATCAACCACTGGCGCGGTATCCGAGAGGTCCTCGAGGCCAACGGCGTCGAGGTTATGATCTGCCGTGTCCCCGCGACGAGCAGTATCAAGGACCGCGCAGCTATTCTCGAAAAGCTCATTGGTGAAAAGTACCCAGGTCGTACCATCAACCTCGTCGCACACTCGATGGGCGGCCTAGACTGTCGATACCTCATTAGCCAACTGGAGCACGAGCAATTCAAGGTCGCCTCTCTCACGACCATCTCGACCCCTCACCGCGGTAGTCCGTTTGCCGACTATGTCATCGACAATGTCATTGGCGCAGACCGCCTCCCACAGCTGCTCGGCGTCATGGAGGCCATGCAGATCCCCAACTCGGGCGACGGCAATGCCTTTTCCAACCTCCGCACCAAGGCCATGGCCCAGTTCAACGCCGAGGTCGTCGACGACCCTGACGTCAAGTACTATTCATGGGGCGCCAACTTTGAGCCGAGCATCTTTGACACCTTCCGCTGGCCACACTCGGTCATTCTCGCCAAGGAGGGACCAAATGACGGCCTCGTCTCGGTCCATTCGGCCAGGTGGGGAGAGTACCGCGGCACGTTGCTGGACGTCAACCATCTTGACCTGTGGGTATCATTTGCTATGTTCGTTTTGAGTCCGCTGACAGGTGCAGCGTTGGTTGGGTCAACGCCGTGCGGTACATGTTGTCGGGTCTGACAGGCAAGCCCATTGCGTTCAAGCCGGCGACATTCTACCTAGAGATTGTGAGTTGCCCCAACCGGTGCCACGACTGACACTACCCAGTCCGATTATCTGGCCGTTCAAGGCTTTTAGATATGTCCATAGCGCTTCTCCACATATGCATAGCACTTAGCAGACAGTCATCCCACAGTTTGTTGATGCGAGACTCTTCGGCACCATACGAGCTTGGCGCGTGCCTGAGAATGAGAGCAGAAAGGGCCCCGCGATCCGGCACCGTCATGCAGTCTTCCTTGCGCGAGTTACTCACCCGTTGTCAACATACACACACACCTTTCAACAACCTTTCAACGACACAGCACCAGAGGTGCTTGTCAAGCCCTCTTGCAACGACATGTCGGGGGATACACCGCCATGCCTCGCTGCCAAGTTTATCACCCCTGCCCTCGCGGACCTGTTCAAGGTGCTCAAAGCTGCGTTGGCTCCGGACACCCAGGAAACATGGATGTTGGGAGCGGACGCCCTCGAGTCTGCGCTCAAGGACACGGCCATGTATCCAGACGAGGTACGTTCTGGCCCACCTCACTGCCGCTCTGTCCCTCGGCACACACCCGCCTGTAAACACTGTGCTAACTCTCGGTCCTCGTAGGCCAAGCTGGAAAGGGAGTTTGAGCGCCTTGCCCAGCGCCCAGCAGACGGTCCCGACATACCACTCGTAACCCGCAAGGAGCGCGAGTGGCGCGCTCGTGTACTGTGGCTGGTGTCGCAGCGCAGTAGGCATGACCGTCACAAAGCAATCGATCTCGTTCGCACACGCCAGCGGACTGGAGGGCTCGCATTGCCCAAGGGAGGCGCGAAGCTGGTTGAACCACCACAGCCCGAGAAAGAACGGTAAGCTGACTGACATATCTCTGGTTTCAGCTGACGAACAGAAACGGTGACCATCAAGACGAGGACACCCACTCGTCTGCCACGAAGCCGCCATCTTCCAGTCGCAAGAAGGGGGCAGAAGCCAACAGGCGGGCCAAGCTCAAATCGCTCCGGAAGGAAGCTCGCAGGCTCAGCCGTGAGAATACCACGGTGGCAAGCGCTGCTGAGATCCAGGCCAGGCCATTGCTCTACGCCATTTCGGCGGCCGAGGCAGTTTCGGCGTCTGATACCCGTGCTCGTCGGGTACCCCAGCGTTTCGGCCAGGAAGACTACTCCCCCGTGAAGAGCACCAAGGTTGAGACGACAGCTCGCACGACCGGTCAGACTCAAGACGTTGTTTCTAAGAAGCGCAAGGAGCGAGTAAGTGCAAACGACGACGACCAAGATCCCGCCCCCAAGAAGAAAAAGGGCAAGCGCAAGGCCGTCGAGAATGATAATGTCAACGAAGTCACGTCTGATCCTGAGGAAGGCGTTCCACCGACGAAGCGTCTACGCAACCGGCAGCCGCCAAAGGCGTTGGTCGTCCCAGACCTGGACTATACTCCAAGCCCTTCCATCACACCAGGAAGTACCCCCAGCTCTCTCCCCCTTGAGATCGTCAAAACAAAGCGGCCACGGGCTCAGAAAAAGAAAGTTGGTGTGCCAATTAGCTTTGATCTGCTCCGCGAGTTTGATCTCGACCCAGTCGCCGCATTGAAGAATGCGCCAGAGCGGTTCAAGAGGATGACCAAGCCACGAACCTCGGTCAAGGAGGTCAAGGAGGCCAAGCACGAGACTGCTGGTGATGGAGGTCCTGGGGGAGGCGTTGTCGCGCCCATTGGAGGCCGCAGCCAAAAGATGAAGGCGGCCTCGACCGTCCCAGTCATCCCAGACTTGGAGTTTGCAAGGCTCAAACGTGGCGTCCCTCTCGCCAAGGGGAGCGGGATTCGAGCCAGCACATTTGCTGTCTTTGTCCGCATCATGGCCGGCCTGAATCGCCCAGTCGCCAAGGCCAAGACTGAGAAGGTGGAGGCGCCACCCACACATCCGCCAGTGTGGGCCGAGGTGAGTCTGCAGTGATGGCGAACCGTGGTTGACGGCAGTCACGACAAGAGCTCTGCGAGGCGCTGCCTTACTACAGGGCGTACCAGTCGGGAATGTACATGCTCAAACGTGTGGCGTACGGTTACCTCCTTGACGGGTTCCCAGCACTGTAAGCTTGTTTTCGATGTGTCGTCAAAGCTAACAGCAGGCGCGACGTTTGGGCGGCTGAAGGACGTATAATCATCTCCCATGGGTGAGCTTAGGTCCTCTTACCCGTCTCAGCTGACGCCCAGTGGCGGCCAGGCAGTGCGCACTTTCGACCTCAAGGGCAACCCCGTCACCTCGCTCAGCGCCGACCACACCCGCAACGACGCACGCATCGACACACTACTCACCGCGTGTGAAAGGCGGATACCGCTTGTGCTTCTCGCTGGAGAAGGCTATGCCCTCCTCCCCTGGAAGCTGGGGTGCGCATACGCCGTGCTGGGATGGTACTGGGTCTCGGCAGCTTGGTACGAGGCCGAGCCTGTTGCGCTTGGTGTCGCGCCTCCCGAGAGCGGTAAACCCTGGTTCCAGCGTTTGAAGGTCCGTTTCGACTGGGTCGAGAGCCAGGGCCAGCCGTGGTGGTTGCGCGATGGGGAGGGGAGCTGGGTCAAGCCAGACGGGACGACTCCGGTGGTCACGGCTGAGCCACAACAAGTGGCGCCAGCGCTAGAGACTCCAGTGGTGCCCACGCACAGTCTGCCGACTCCCAGCCTGCCAGAACCAACTCCGATGGTGCGGGCAACCACAGTTGGCGATTTGAGGTCTGAACAGCATCCGACTGTCCACATGGAGGGCCCACGACAGCATTTCCGATGGGACTCAGCTCCCCCAACCCTACCCGATGCGACCTCCCAGTGTCAAACGCGAGACCAGCTGCCGAGTTCCTCCTCGCAGCTGTTGGAAAGTGCCACGAAACCGCCAACCGTTAGCGCCCAGTATCCAGCTCGGTCAGACACGTCGGATAGCGACGATGACAGCGCTATCATCAAACTCCAACAACGGCTGTGGGGCGGTAAGAGCGAAGAGGTCAGCAAGAGCAAAACGTTGAAGAAGAGCAAATCTGTCGACAAGCTGCATTTCTCCCCTTCAGCAGCAGACGATGCCGACGACGACGGAGACGTGTACATATCACCGCCACCATTGACGCGCTTGAGACAGTCGCAGGCCTTGGACGTCATGAATGGGCCGAGATCCAATGACGCAGCGTGAGTTTTCAACGTCGCAGTGTGGACATGGAAATGACATTTTCTTCCCAAGACTCTCCAAGGGCCGGATCTGTACCTTGTGCTCCCAGCCAAGCCCACACGTCTACGACGAAGGCTGGCTCTGCCTCGTGCCGACGTGCAAGGCCTTCTGGGCGTTTCCACTCGACCTTGATCGGTTCACCGCGCCTTCAGAGGAATCCCGCCCTGGTCACCTTGGCCCCGGTCTCGGTTCGCCAGGGACGCCACCCACGAGCATGAGAAAGACAACAGCAGCAGCAGCTCAAACATGGCTGCCGATCCCGCCAAACTTCAGCCTCAGTTATTCTCCCGGCTTCCTCGTGGCGGCACACACGCCCAGCGACGTGGGCGCAGTGCCGTACGACGTGGTACCCCCGCCACCCCAGGCTGCCGCTGCCGAGACCGGCGACAGTGGCGACATGGAAGGGGAAGATCTGGGTTCCAGGACGTTATGGCGAGGTCAGCTCCAAAACGTGCAGGAACGAGCTGACGCGACGCAGGCTGGGTATGTACTGTGTGCGGACGGGCAAACTGCCGGTACAGGTGGGAAGTGTGCGAGTGCCGCGCATGCGGTCGCCAGACTGGTGCGCTCCCGGCAGAAGACGTCGTCCCGGCGACAGAGATTAGGCGGGACGAACATGATGTGCTGGGAGAGACGGACGAGGGGAGCTTGGATCTTCCCATGGCCGTCAGCAGACTGGCGCGGCTGGGCGCGACCGTGGTGGAGTATGAGCTTCCATTGGGGTGAGTCTGAGACGGGACACGCGCTTGTTCTTGCAGCGCCGCGTCGACCGCGTCGACGTTGGGCGTACGTGGTCATGGACACGACAGCTTACACGAATACACAGTGGCACGGCCCGCGGCCGAATCTTCCACATCCTCCACGACTCGAGCCACGACGCCGATCCGATTTGGGAGGGATACCAGTCCGCAGCTATCGCCACGACAGAACCCTTGTTCCAGCGCCGCGCGCTCAAGTCGGTGAGTACCCCCGGTTCAGCGGCGGCGACCTTGTTTCCGTAGCTTTCGGACCGAGAGCCAAGCTGTGGCCTCCAGAGTACAAGAGTCGGGGGTTGGACGGAGGTCGTGATAGGGTGTGGGTGGGTGTGCGGGTGCCTCCTCACACTGTGAGCCTGATCGCGATCGCGATCGCCCGCCAAAACCTTGTCCTTCAATGGTGCTTTGGGTCTGCTAGTCGGATCCAACTGGACTATGGCTCGGTATAGGCTAGATTGAATCGGAACCACCTGAAAGCTTGAAGGCATCCGAATCCTGAACCCAGAGTCTATGGTGGATGGACAGGATGACATGCACAAAGCTTTCGGCGTGACAGGTGCCAAAGTAACAACGGGAGGGATGGCTTTTGCAAGCAAAGCCAATGGCCGCCGCTTCGTCGACGACGCGTTCCCACCACCCCGGATCCTTTACACCCTGCGCGCTGTGGCATGCACCGCTGAACAGGCCTATACAGGTCGTATTGCAAGCTAACCTCGCACACAGAACACGGTCAAGGGTCCGCTCCTGTCGCAGCAATTCGCGATCAATTCCGGCGCCAGCTACAAGTACATTGTCGAAACGCTGAGCTATTCATTTGCCGAGTCGCCGGCGTGCGTCATGGCTGCGCTGGAACTGTGAGTCACCCCCCGCCCAGCCAGCCTCCTTTGCGGCGTGCGGCGGTCGTCGTCGTCGTCGTCGTTCGGGAATGTGTCACCTCCATCACGTCTGTGCGTGTTGAAGGAGATCTGAAAGTGTGCCTTGCCTCCCGAGTTCAGAATGTCGTCGTTTGGACTGTGAGACTCTGGAGGTGAGACTCTGAGACTGCTTTCACCACAACTCTCGCGGGGCCTTGGAGACACCGGGATCCTTGGAGCGAGGTGTTCTATCCGTGGCGCCAGCCTTGGCAGGCGGCGGTCCCGGAGCGGACACCGCCCAGACGCCTCATGTTCCCCACCCATGTTCTATAATGCCACCTGCTGACACTTTTGACTTTTTTGCTTTTTAGTATCCGCGACCGAGTCGCCGCCGTGCTTGGGGAACGGGTCGAGTTCAACGAGATCCTCAGCGTCATGTACCGCGAGGGGCAGAAGATGAGCTGGCACGACGACGGTGAAGCAGGTACGTTGTCTCCTCCAACCAACCCTCTCTCCACTAGCGTGGTTTGGTGGTGGCATTTAGTTTACAATAAGGACCATTTGCGTCGGAGCGACACCCACAGCTGACGCGCGGTCATTTTTCATTTCACTTTTTTACTATTTGTCGCGTCCGGCTGATCCCTCGATCCCTACCTGCAACACGTTTATTGCTGTTTCCGGAATATCTCGGCTCAACCATCCTCCTCCTCAAGGCCTGGGACCTGTGGTGGCTGCGCTGTCGCTGGGCGCGTCGGCGACGATGAGCTTCCGACCCAAGCAGCCTCGCCACGCGCGTGACCGATTCAACCTCGGCAGCGGGACTTCGCCAGCAGCACGTCCACCGCCTGCTCCGTCGGCAGTACTCAACCTCACCCTCAACCACGGTGTAAGTGCAGCTCTCGCACGGCGTGTGACGTCGTTTTTCTTTCTGCGAAAAGGGGGTGTGTGTGCCTCGGGTTATGGCCTTTTCTGGGTGGCGTGTGAGGTATGAAGCAGGTGATGGGGGGGCCGAGGGGTGCGCAAGCGCGCGTGACCTTCTATCTCTCCGTTTTTGTGGGCCACAAGACCAAACGAAAACGAAACGAGGGGAGTACGTCATACCGCTCTTTCCAGCCTTGGTCGCCTGGTTTTGTGCTCGCTCCATCATGGCGGTATGGTGTGGCTGTGGGCGTAAGTGACACAGCACCTGGGCGGACGTGCATGATGTGCACGGAGGCTGGGGGACTTGCGCGCGCGCGCGCACGATCTGCGGGGTTTGGAACGACGCCAGAGGCCAGAGGAACAGAGAGCCACATGCGTTTCACCACCACAGAACAATGGATGGAAGCATGGACATACAGTATGGACAGACGTGCTGACACATGTGTCCCAGGACGTGGTGATCATGGCCGGCCGACGAATCCAGCATCTATACGACCACCGCGTTATCCCGCTCGGTCTGAGGGTGGCTGCGACTGCACGCGTTATACGAACATGACAAGACGAGGATTGTGTTGCAGGAAGGTGGGGGTCCAATCTCGGCAACTGGACCTGGTGCGCGTGGGCCGCGGCATGTGGGTGAGGGACGATTGGGGCCACAGGAGCGGGACGAAGGGACACAAGCTGCCAACAGGGAGTGTACCACAGACACAGAGGCAGAAACATTACTCTGTGCATGTGTGTCAAGACAAGAGGCCGTGTTACAGCAGGTCCACATGTGTGTGGTCTACAGGGGTGTGTGTGTGGAGGCGGAGAGATGAAGAGGACCTTTGATGACAGCATTTGTGCCTGGTGTGAGAAACGCGCTCCCGGCACGGCGCCGGTGGGTGCTGCTGCTGCTGGCGTGTACCCAGGTGCCGGGTCGGAAGAGGGCTGACGGCATGTGGGCGAGAGGGCTGGCAGCTGCTGGCCGCCTGCTGGATGCAAAACGGTCGACGAGAGACGGGCCGTGAAGGGGGGTGGAGAGAGGGGAGGAGAGGAAAGAAGGTTTTTCTGAGGGCAAAGAGGAGTGGGTGGAGAGCGGAAAAAAGAGGGAAAAGAGAGAGCAAGCACCCGGGCACAAGGAGCAGCAGCAGCAGCAAGCTACATAGTAAGGAGCAGCAGCAGCAAAGAGATGTCTCAGGGGGTGGCGGGAACAGGAACAGCCGTCGAGGGGCCAGCAAAGCACTGCGCGCAGACTTCAGGCCGCAGCTCCTGCCAGCGACGACGACGACGACGACGACGACAGCGGCGCGCCAGAGACAGGAGCAGAGAGACGGGGGGAATGGGTGTCTCACCGCGCACGCGCTCCGACACGGTGTGAGAGAGGGACGAAGGGAGGGAGAGGTCTCCCTCTCGTGTCCCTTCCCTGTGCAGCAGGCAGCTCTGCAGCAGGTGCGCACATTCTACCAACCCCCCTCTCCGTCCGTCCGTCTCCATCCTCGTCCTCGCCTTTGCTTCTGCTTCATGCATCCACCCACCCCATCGCATCTCTCCTCCATCCCACACCCACACGCATCCTCCACAGCAAACCCCCCTCCCACCCACATCCACAACCCCCCGTCACCCACCACACCCTCTCCCCCCCCATCCGACGCGACAGGTCAACCCAACCCAGAGTTTACTGCACACGCGCTGCGCCACCCGAGAGCCCGTGTGCCCCCCCCCTTTCGCAACTCATCCCCCTCGTCCCCGCACCCAAGACATCCCTCCCCCCCGCACACCCCCTACCGCCTCCCTTTCAGTGCTAATCGACTACCGCAACCACTGTCGTTCAGCGCTCAAACACCGTATCTCGTGGCATAACCATCGGGAACGCAGCGTTGTTGCAAGCACACACCTAGGCTGGAACACTGAACGCGTCGTCGCCGCGCGTCACCCGTTTCCGTCCGACCGAAAGGCTTCTCTTTCTCCTGAGCGGCAGATTCCCCTCCCCCCCACCCACCCACCCCCTCTCACCCTCCCCCCCCCGGGCGTCTCGAAGATCTCGTTGGCGCATCGAACAGATAGCGACAAAGGTAGTGACCACCACAACAGCGACTCATCGCTCGTCCCCGCCCCCGGCCCCCATTGCCAGTCTCTGTGACTGTCCACAGTCATCGCCCATCCATCCTCAGGCGTATCATCCTACGCGCACACCGCAACAATTGCCGCCCACCGCCCGCCTCCCATCGCGCGCTTGTGCCCCATTATCGCCCCTCGTGCACACACTGTTCTTGTCTGCTCACCGGACAACGACGACAACGACGAGCCGGGGTCCTTGTCTGCACGCGCGCGCTCCGTCGTCGTGACACCCACAGACCACACGCCCGATCCGCGCAACACGCTCCTCCTCATATCCACTCACTCCAACACTCTACTCCTTTATCCCGCTTCCCCCAACCCAGCCACCACCCCCACCACAGCCGCGCGCCCATCCAGCCCCGCGCGCGCGTGAACACATCCATCTCCCCACCATGGATATCGACTCACCCCGCCCACCTCGCTCCCCGTCCCCGGTCGCCGCGTCGGCCTCGCAGCTGGCGCGTGCGACCACTCCCCGTTCAGAACGCGACAGCGCAGACACGCTCCGAGCAGACGCTGAGCGTACCCCTGGCCCCGGCCGTGCCGTCCTGGACACTGCAGGCACCAGTCCACAACCGTCCCACCCCGGGGAGCAGCAGCAGCAGCAGCACGCCTCTTCTCAGGAGTCACCGTCACTGCCTTCGACACAGTTCTCTTCGACCCAGCAGTCGTCGTCCAGTGCGTCCACCTGGACATCCAACACATCCACCTCTCCCACGAACGGCATCCACGACTCTGACGCCGACGACACAGAGCACAACGACGGCACGTCTTGCTCCTCGTCAGGCGCCAGCATCGGACCTGCGTCGCACACCAGTAACGGCGCCCCCGCAGAGGTTCAGGTCGCAGGCGCAGACGGCTGCCCCGACGACATGGACAGGTTCCTCCGTCGCGTAGAGATGGAAAAGGTGAGTTGGATTCATGCGGACAAGCAAACGCTCCACGTCGTCGCCACGCGTCACGCCGTGTCGGCGACACGACGACACTACTGGCGGCAACGTGCGAGTGCGACCGGACCTCCGTCACCGTCTGTAACGACGCGCGGACGGATGCACACACGCGCACTGCGCGGCCCAGACGGGTGGCGGCACGGCTTTCACTTGAGGTCTCTGCCAGGACCGCTCCGGCGGGGCGTGTGGCGTGTGGCGTCCGCCGACGATCTCCGGGAAGCGAGCTTGCGCTAGCTGTTCGCAGCGGCCCGCATGTTGTGAAGAGCGTTTTGAACGGCACTGACTCGCGCGCGCAGAAAATTGCCCAGCTCCAGCAGCGTCTCGAGCTTGCTTCTATCAAGACCAACCACGGCTGGACTGACATGAGCATCAACGAGATTGAGACGGTGAGTAGTGACATTCCACCTGTCCAAGTCTGACGCCCAGCGCCTCCCTTCCCAGCCTCCTAGTCGCCGTCCACAGGTCCTCGTTCCCAACGGTAATGGCCCAGCCTACGAGCCACCATCACCTGCCAGGCCATGGCAGCTTGCCGACGTCCTCTGGCACCCCTTGCCCCAGCCGGGGTCGCGCGGCGCGTATCCTTCGCGCCCACGGGGCCCTCATCCATCCCACCACGGCCCCTCGCATTCGCTCCCTGCATTGCCCTCGCTCGCGTCGTTGCATGGTCCTGGAATGCGCGGACCCTCATCACCCCGCCGTCAGCGTATGGACGATATCCTGGCCCGCCCAACCCTGTCCCCCCTGCGCAGCGGACATTCACACGTCTCTGGCCACCACCACAGCAACTCGCAGCATGCGCCAGGCAGCCGGCTGTCAAACGGCGGTGGTCACCGTCGCGCGTCGAGTTCCATTTCGTCGCTCCAGTTCCTCAGCAATGACCCTTATCCCGTCTCGGCCTCGCCCCTCCGTCCCACCGCATCATCCTCTTCGGCCTCGGCGTCAAAGAAGCCGCCCAAGAAGAGGTCGCAGTCCCACTCCAACCTCCGCGACCGGCCTACGACGCAGGACGTCGACGCTGCACGCGCACTCGCGTTCATGTTTGGATCGGGCAGGTCTCCCACCACTCCCACCCAGGACCGAATGGGTCCTCCGGACGCCCCTGGTCTCGCCGCGCCCCCGACCTTCTCGGGTGGCCCTCCTGGGCCCGGCCCAATTTTGCCTCCTCCACACTCTGGTGCTTCCCTCCCATCGCCGTTCTCGCCTGAACAGATGCCGATGCCGCCCCCAAGACAGCGCGCGCAGAGCTTTGTCGTCCCGGACCGTGACGCCAACGGCGTCTTCACGCGCCCACATCTGCCACCACCGCCGCCGCTTCGCAGGCCCAACCACACGCGCAACCGCGGACAGAGCATGGACTCTAGCGCGGCGTTCCGGACGTCGTTCTGGCGCCACTCGCCCGAAAAGGACCGCGAGCGTGAGCGCGAGCGCGACAGGGAGCAGCGCGAGCATGACGACATGCGTGAACGCGACTTTGAGCGCGACCGTTCTCGTCGTACTGGCGGCAGCGGCGGTCCAGAAGAAGACCTGGGCAACCGCGGCGAGGACGACAAGACGGCCGTCGAGCTCATGATGTTCCTCGCCCACAGCCCCAGCCCCGTCCGCAAGCGCACCAACTCGGAAGTCCGTCCCACCTTTGGCTCGACGGCTCGCGTGTTGTTCGCCGATGACGAGCCTCGGTCTGGACCTGGATCCATGGGCCCACCGCTCAGCGTGCGTCGCGACACCCACCCGCTCGGTGCGCGGAACTAGACGTCAGATGCATGGCGCTAGTACGCGAGTGTGCGTGACGTGGGACGTGGCCGGGACAAGGGGTTCGGTTGGAATGGGGTTTCACAGTGGAGCAGGCTATCGCTGGAGATTCCAACCCATCCTGCTTGTTCCATCTACTCCGCGCAGACGACTACCCATATCCATGGCTGGCGTGTTGACAGTGTACTCTGCAATCCCAAGCACTCCCTTCCCATCCCCCCCCCCCCCCCCCTGCCTCGATGAAGGAGACGACGTGGACGAGGCCCCAGAGGCCACCACGAACCCCCAGCGGGCACCCGTCCCCGCAATTAAGATGATGTTGTGCAGACACTTGCGCCAAGTGTCTCTCTGTCCCCCTGCCTTTTTTGTACGATAAAACCCCGCCTTGCCGGGTGTTGAGTTGCCTGCATGTATTATCAGTGCCCTAGGAGAATGCACATTGCGTCACTTACGCAAGGGGCTCCATCCCGACCAATGGTCGAGAAGCTCCAGACCTTTTGGCACCTGGAGGGGCGCGAGGAGCCGAGCAAGGCCATTAATAACTGCCAACCGACGACGTGTACGACGTGGATGTGGCCGTCGTATTTGTGCTCGATAGGTATTTGCCTGGGCCCCCTCAATATGATCGACAGCGGCATTTACGAGACGTCTAAACTGGAGACCTGTACGACACGATGATGACCTCATGGTAAAACCCACGTTCTGTTGATTTGTTCGTCATCCACAGGCCACAGGGCCCTCTTGGGACTTCGACTTTGTTCTCCTTCCTCTACCTTCCACAACATGCATCAACATGCGCCAGCTGGTAGCTTGTGTGGGGCCCAGGCCCAGGTCACAGTGGCATTTGGTGGTCGTTTTCCAGTCGTGCTGGAAACCACAGAGACCGGACACCGGACCGCCATTCCTGGAACCCCACGCGTCATACTGCACAAAGCAACGGAGGACTCCAGTTTTGCGGGAAACCCCCCGTCCTGGGGGGTTGTCGTACGTCATGGTGTGGTTGCTGCTACCTCCCCTCTCTGTGAGCTGTGTTCACGTTCCCCGGCTCGCTTGGGTTCGCTTGGGTTGTGATCCTAGGAATGGACCCGCTCACCGCTCCACCCAGGCAGTCGATCAGTCATAGAGTCACGTTCCTCGTCCTCGCGCTTCGAGCTTCCAGCGTCCTCCGTCGGCCCCTCACACACCGTTTTGCATCCAGCAGAATCTCCTCTCCCCCCACCCCCAAAACGCAGGCACCACACTGCGACCTGCGAGTTGGTGGTCGCACGTGTGGTGAACACAGATGAGGGTGTGTGGTGGTGTCTGCGTTCCACAGGTTTGGCGGGGTTAGTACCGCGTGCTCTCGCTCCGCTCGCTTGTCAAGCAGGCGCGCGCATGAGGCCGTCTCTCCCCCGCGCGGTGTGACGTTGCTCCCTCGGCACCAGTGCCACCCTAAACGGTCTCTCGGAACAAAAGTCGTTTTACAAGTGTGTTCCTTTACTCCACTCCCGAGGTCGTTTTGCGCTACTGTACAACCATCTCTGCCCCCCACCGTGTGAACGACACTGTCTCCCGTACGGCTGTTCGTTATCACCAACTACCGTGTAGACTCTAGTATCTGTTCCCCCCGGTCACGACCGACGAACCGATAACGCCAGTAGCCCAAGTGAGGTTTGCAGGAATCCATCCACCTACGAGTCGGTCATCGAACCTGTCGGGACCGAGACACCACACCACCACACCCTTGCACTCGCGAGCACTCTTAATCCCCCTCCCGCCTCTACGACACAGTGGGCCCGTCACCTCCTGCATCTGCTCTGCTGCCTCCCCGGCCGTCGCGGCCGACGCGCACCCACCACCGCGCTGCCAGTGTCGGTACGGCGCCAGGGCCTGTAGGCGACGGCGGAATGCCGCATCAACATGGATGGACTGGCGGCGAGTCACCCACCCCCCCAACCCCGCGGGGCACCGTCCGCACCAACAAGGACAATGTGCCCACAGCGTACCTCGAGGTGAGTGCCTGCAGCGCACACAGCGGGAGGCATCAGATGGAGAGCATGGGGCCATGCTTGAAGTCGGGCTCTTGGGGGGGTGGGTGACACTTTGTGGAACGGGGCATGGAGTGGACGAGTGGACGGGTTAAGCGGTGGCGCAGAGACACAATCTCACGGGTGACTACCCGTCCTTTTAACACACCTCTGCCTCGCCCTTTGTCGCGTCGTATCTTTACGCTCGGGGGACGAGGTCTTGTCGGAACCATGCTAACCACCTCTCACTTTCTCTTTCCAGTCATACCCCTTCCCGGCATTTGTCCTGCGTGTCCGCGCCCCACCCCCACCCCTCTCCCAAGGAATGGCAGAGAGTATCGGACCAGCAGCAGACCACAGCATCCCTCGCTCGCCGGCGGCTCCTCACCTGTCGCTGCCACGATATGGATCACACCCATTTCACCTGTCCAGCCTCGCTGGCGGCGGAGAGTCTAGCAGCAGGCATCGGCGGAAACACTCTCAGCCCGATCTCGCCTCGCGACACGAGTCGCCTGCGCCAGAAGGCGTGCTGCAGTCCGCCAGTGTGCCACGCCGCCCGTCGCTGCACCATTTCGAGTCTGACACGACTGTTCGCGGTGCTGCGAATCTGTCGAGCGCAGCGTCTCCTTTGAGCCGCGGACACGAGTCACCGACTGGGTTCGCCGGCGGCACGTCCAGGCTCGGCCTGACGGACGACGGCGCAGCCCAGACTGGCCTGCCGGTACATAGCCCACGTCCGGGCTTGTTCTCCATGACGCAGTCGGGCAGAACACCACAGCAGGCGCCCTCGCCGCCCGAGGTATCCCCTTGGGGTACACCCGACTCTTGGTCTTCTACTTCCTCTAGCTCGGGATCTGCACGTCGGACGTCTACCGACCCGACAACCACCCAGGACACGTCTGTCGATGACCTGCTGTTGCGAGCTACCAGCCAGAGCATGTCCGAGTCCAGCAGGCCGCTGCATACCCTCCAACTCGGCAGCGTCGCTCCAGTGAGCGCGCCCTTGTCGGCCGGCGCGAGAGTGGAGTGGGCCAACGAACACGCGCATCGCATACTGCGTGGTCGACCGCTGAGCGAGCTTGTGGACGGCCATTTGCTGGCGGCATTCCAGGAGTGGGCTGAGTGCGACGTGGACAGCCGCGAAACTACCGTGTTCACCCTCGAGGTGCTGGACCCACCCACCGCGCTTGAGCTGGTCAAGGCGCGACAGCGGCGGGATCCAGCGCTGGAGACTGTGCTGGTAGTGCTCACGGCGATACGGGTGGTCGACCGCCTACGTGGTGACGAGCCAAAGGACGCTTCCACTCCAGCAGCCGGTGGCCAGCGTCCCGTACGGCCCGCCCACCCGACTGTGGGCCCAGCGTTGGTTCCGCCACTGCCGGTATCGCCAGACACATACTCTGTCATCCTCCCGTTCCGACGCAAAACGCGACAGGGCATGGCGTACTCGACTGACCGGATTGCTGGCCCAAAGCAGGATGTGGCAAAACAGTGCCACCTGTTGCTAGAGGAACTCGACTGGACCCAAACAAGCCTTGGCCCAAAGGAAACTTGGCCACCCGAGATTCTCAGTGCAATTTCCATTGCCTTTTCGAGCTTTACGCAGGACGTGGTGTTTGTCGGCGAGGACCTGCGCATGGTCTACAATCAAGGCTACTCTGTCATCATCGACCACCCAGCGTCGTTTGGCCGGCCTGTCAGCCAGGTGTGGGCGCCGCTGTGGCCTGACGTGGGGCCACTCCTGAGGCGCGTCTGGGAAGGGGAGCCGGTCCACCACGAAAACGACGCACTGTTCCACGAGCGCAATGACCGTGGTCGCTTTGTGGAACGGTACCACTCGTACTCGCTCATCCCGATCGTTACGGCCAAAAAAGAGGTGGTGGGCATCTATAGCCCGTCGCTGGACACGACGGACCGCGTGCTCGCCGAACGCCGGCTGGGGACCTCGCAGCAACTCGCGTCGCAAGTGTCCCTCGCGCGGTCTGTCCGCGAGTACTTTGACGCCGTCGCAGAGGTCCTCGAGGACAACCCGGCCGACGCCCCGTTTGTCATCTGCTACTCTGTGCGCGAACAGTCTCCGTCGAGCGAGTCGTCAACCACCGTCGAGCTCTGTCTCGAGTCGACCGTGGGCATCCCACAGGACCATCCCTGCGCCCCCAAGTCGCTCCGGAACGTTATTCCACGGACCATCTCAGCACTGGGAACACCCAGCCAACACTCACAGATGGCCCATGAGCGCAGCTCCATCACCAGTCCCAAGATATCTGCTGCGCCTTCGTCGGCATCAGTCTCGTCCTTGGGCACGACCGGGTCACGGCGCAAGGCGCCACGGCCAATGTTGATGCAGACGGGAGAGGACCAGCACATGTGGCCCATTGCGCGTGCGCTGGCCTCACGGCAGTGCGTAGTGTTTGACAACTGTTCCGAGCTGGTCAAGGGCCTCCCTATCCGCCAGTGGGACGAGCTACCGGACATGGCCATTGTCATACCCCTGTGCCGCGAAGAGTCGTGGCAGACCCCCCCAGGAGTGATGATTCTCGGTCTCAACCTGTTCCGCCCGCTCGATTCCGACTATGAAGATTGGCTCCAGGCCATTCGGAGCCAGCTAGTGTCGGCGCTCGGTTCAGTTACCGCGTACGAGGAAGAGGTGCAGCGCCAGATGGAGAAGGATAAGCTTCAGCGAGCCAAGACGGCGTGGTTCCGTGGCAGTGCGCATGAGCTGCGCTCGCCGCTCACGCTGATCGATGCGCCACTGGAAGACCTGCGAGAGACAGACTTGACACCGTCGCAGCGCCAGAGTCTGGCCATGGCACAGAAGAATGTCCACCGCCTCTCGCAGCTCGTCAACGCGTTGCACGACTTTACACGTATCGAGTCGGGCCATGTCCAGACGCGGTTCACGCCGACAGATCTAAAGCCGTTCGTCTCCGAGCTCGCGGGCATGTTCAGACCCGCCATTGAGCGGCTCGACATTGGCTTCACCCTCGACATACAGGAACGTGACGAGCCCGTGTGTCTCGATCCGGTGCTGTTTGAAATCGTCGTCTCAAACCTCCTCATGAACGCGCTCAAGTATACCGAGTCGGGCACGGTCGCTCTCCGCGTCGCGTACGACAGTTCACATGCCGACATCTCCGTCATTGACTCGGGCTCTGGCATCCCTGCCTCGGAAATTGACACGGTTACCGACTGGTCTCACCGCACCGACACGGGCGTCAACCGCCCGACCGACAGCACGGGGATTGGCCTCGCGCTTGTACGGGAAATCGTCCGCTTGCACAGGGGCCAGCTGGTTATCGAGAGCGCGACGGCCGACGAGAACGCTACGGGCACGCACGGGTCAACGTTCACCGCACGTATCCCGACCGACCTGCCACCTGCCGTCGAGACGGTGGCGCAAGCATCGTTTGGCGCGTACGGCCGGCAGATGGCGCGCGAGGTCCGCTCCTGGGTGCGCGACGACAAGAGTGATCCCGGTGCGACCCAGTCGATTGGGTTTGCCGAGGGACTCATGTTTGAGCGCTCCGACGTGCTCCTCGTCATCGACGACAGCAAGGATATCCGCACGTACATCAAATACATGTTTGCACCGTTTGTCACCGTCATCGAGGCGGCAAACGGGGCCGAGGGTCTGCAGCTCGCCATCGACAGGACACCAGACCTCGTGCTGTGTGACCTCCTCTTGGGCCAAATGTCCGGCCTGGATGTCCTGGCCGCCCTCCGTGCCGACCATACAATGCGCGTCGTACCGTTTGTGCTCCTCTCGGCAGCCACAGACGACGAGACCCGCGTCGACGCCTTTTTCGCCGGCGCGGACGACTTCCTCCTCAAGCCGTTCAAGCCCAAGGAGCTTCTCATGCGCGTTCACCTACACATGCAAATGGGCAAGAAGCGCGCCAAGCTTGAGAAACTCTTCGCCGAGCGCGAGCAGGAAATTGCTGTCCTGTCCGACTATTGTCCGTCGGGGATCGTGCGTACCGACGCACGAGGCTACGTCACCTACACGAACGAAGCGTTTCGCGAACCCGCAGGTATGGGGCCTGATCAAAATCCAAACCTCTGGGTGGACTACTGCGGTGCCGAGACGTGGACACGTCTTGAGCCTGTATGGCAAGAGATCCTGTACGGCGACAAGACGCTCACGGAGTTGCAATGGAAGTGGCTCACGGGCCGCACCATGAGTGGCGTGTTCATCCGTCTCGACAAAGTACGTCCGGGCATGTCAGGCATTATTGGCTGCGTGACGGACATTTCGTACCAAGAAGAAAAACTCCTCGCGGCCGAACGACGCCGGGTCGAGGCAGAGGAGAGCAAGCACCAGCAAGAAATGCTCGTCGACCTCATCAGCCACGAGATACGTACCCCCGTATCGGCCATCTTGCAGTGTTCGTCGCTTGTCAAGGAAAACCTCGTCGCGCTAAAGGAACAACTGCGGTTCACGGGCGAAAAGGGCTTCAAGCCGTCGGCAGCGTTGCTGGCCGACTTGGAAGAAGACGTGGGCGCACTAGACAGTATCTACCAGTGCGGCCTGGTCCAGGAGCGTATTGCAGGGGACGTGCTGTCGCTGGCCCGTATCCAACTCGACATGCTGTCGCTGCACGATGTGGAGATGGACCTGCGCCGAGAAGCGCGCAAGGTCCTTTCGGTGTTCGCCTCCGAGGCCCGCATGAAGAAGATTGGGATCCACGTCAAGTTTGGCGAGACCCTCCAGCTCCTCGGCGTGTCGAGCATCAAGACGGACCCAGTGCGCCTGGGACAGGTGGTGACCAACTTGATCTCCAATGCGATCCGGTTCACGGCGTCGAGCGAAACGCGCCGCATCTCGGTCATGTACGACGTCGCTTGGGACCCGCCCATACCTGGCACTTACACTGTTCCGCCGGCGCCAAGTTCCCCACCGCCCACCTCGCCCATGGAGGCAGACACCCCGATATACCTCTACGTGTCAGTGCAGGACACGGGGCCCGGCATGCCGGCTTCTGAGACAGAGGTTCTCTTCCAGCGCTTCAGCCGTGAGTTGAGACGCGTGTGTCGATCACTAACGTTTTCACAGAAGGTAACAAGATGATCCACACACAGTACGGCGGTACTGGTTTGGGTCTGTACATTTGCAAGAGTGAGTGCTAGCTTCGCCACAGTCATTGTTACAAGCTAACCACGGCGCAGAGATCACCGAGCTGCTCGGCGGCGGCATACAGGTCCAAAGTGAGGTCGGCAAGGGCACCACGTTCCATTTCTTCATCCGTGCCACGGCCAACACGGCCCCTACGACCGAACTGCGATCCGTCACCTCCAACTCGACGCTCGCCAGTATATCCATCACCACCCCATCCATTGCCCCCTCCGTGACCCGCCATAGCTCGCACGACAGCCAGAGCCCCGGCAGCGAGGACGCAGACGCGCTCGCCGCGGCGGCCGCCACGGCCACGTTCCACGTCCTCATCGTCGAGGACAACATCATCAACCAGACCGTGCTCCGGCGCCAGGTGCTCAAAGCCGGCCTCACGTGTGATGTAGCGGACAACGGCCAAGAAGCGCTCGTGGCCATCCACGAGGCTCACCGCCGCGCGAGGCTGGGTACGGGGACGGGCTACGACGTGGTCCTCATGGATCTCGAGATGCCGATCATGGACGGGCTCACGGCCCTCAAGCACCTCCGCGACGCCGAGGAGGCCGGGTCGCTCAGCCGCCAGCTCGTCATTGCGCTCACAGGAAACGCGCGTCAGGGCCAGATCGACCAGGCTATCAGTGCAGGAATGGACGATGGTGAGTTGCAAATCCGGTCCGACGTTGGGCGTGAGCGGGCATATTGCAGGAATAGGTCACTGGCAGGGCGACATGAGTGGCGCGTGCCTGCGGCGGCTTGGAGGCGCGCCCAGCCTGGTTTATTCCTGCCAAGGATGGTGTAAGCGCATTGCGTCGCTGCTGGCATGCGTGTACTGTACGGTGATGTGGTCTCTGGCCTCTGGTGGTAGCGCAAGCTCCGCCTGGCCTATGACCTATGGGTAGAAGCGGCTGCGGTTGTGCGGTTCCTGTTGCGGTACTCCCTGCGGAAGAAGCACTGTCCTACTGCGGACTGGTCGGTCCTCCCTTTGTCAAAGTTTTGGCTGCACGGCTTTGCTGACGCCGCAGTCGTCATAAAACCGTACCATCTCCCCGACCTGATCGCCAAGATGCGTCGTGCCGTGATTGCGCGCCGTGCAGAGCATCGCGAAGACGACGACCAGTAGAGAGTTATTTGTGTTCTTTTTCGCGTTGTATTTTTAAGTGTTTTGTTTTGTAGTGTGACGTCACGACCTACTCTAGCAACGTCTGATGTATCATTTGACGACGCACAGCAATGGCTCCCGTCTATATTCTGCGCGGCAGACGCATGTAGCATGTTGCAGAACTGCTGACGACGTGACGACTCAATTGCAGGAATCATGTGCAGCACGACCCGATGTGTTGTCGTCTAAGGGCATTCATTGCGAGAAGAGGTCTGTGCGGTGGCGTCTGTGGAGACAGCGAGAGGTTGTGATGGCTGGCTGGCGGCGTCGGTCCACCGCGCGCGATGGACGATGTCGTCGGTCGTGGTTTCTTTTTCGTCTTGCTTCTCATCACTCCTCCCACCGCATTCCCACACCGCCTCCCATCTCCCCATCCCCCCCATCCCCACGCAGCGCAGGCCGCTCGCAGCACCCATCTCGATCCCGGCGATCATCCATCCTGTGCAAACGCTCGACGCGTCAATCCTACTCCCCTCCTCCACCACCACTCTGCGACTGGTTCCAGAGTTGTTTACTCCCTCCACACCCCCCATCGACATTCCTCTCCCCCCGGGACTTTGTGACGGGAACTGACGCCACACCATCAACATCGCCAAGCACGAACTATATTGCAGCTCGATACATTCCCATATATCTTGATACTAAAGTTATAACAACATGGCCCCGCTCCTGCTTCCAAGCCCGGAAGAGGTACACTACCTCCTCGCTCGCGGCGCAGGCGACACGGTCAAGGGTGCTCTGACACCCAACGATACTCAAAAGTGAGTTGGGCGAAGACCAGGGATGCTCTCCAACTCCCCTTGGTCGCTTTCCGCCAGTATGGAGGGGTCGGGCTTCCTGGGTGGTACATTCTTGCTACCGACGACGAGACGGGTGGCAAGACAACGGCAGCCCCACTGACGTCTCAGGATCACCCTCATTGTTGCGTGCTGCTACAGCCTGTTCATTGGTATCGGTGAGTCTCGTCCTTGACGCAAACCCAGCTGACCCACCAGTGTGGTGCGTATCTTTCCAGCTGTGGAATTGGGAAACTATGCAGCTAACATGTTGACCTCTTAACCTTGATATCGCTACTCCAGGCATGGTAGGTCACCTCCGCTCTGACAATGACGCTGACCTACCAGTACCATATCTGTGCGAAATCATCTACCCCTTCAAGCTCCTCACTGTCGGCATGCACGAAATGTGCCACGCTATTGCTGGGACGCTCACCTGCGCGCGTGTTGAGAGCATCTCGGTGGGTATTGTGACAGCCAGTGCCCAAGTGGCACAAGGCTAGGTCGCCTGTGAGGTAGCCTGCCAAGTGCTGACCCATGTCTTCAGCTTGACCCCAACGAGGGCGGAGCAACGCGCATGCGCGGTGGTATCCCCGCCGTGACTCTGCCAGCAGGATATCTCGGCTCGTGCTTTATCGGTGCCGGCCTCATCGCATGTGTGAGTCTGGCAGTGACTCGTCTCCCCCCTGTGGCCCCACAACCAGACGTTGCAGCTCACCACTTGCAGGGATTCGACACCAACGCGTCCAAGGTCGCCTGCCTCGTCCTCAGCGTTTTCTTCCTCCTCACGCTCTTCTGGGCCCGTAAGAGCTGGATCGCATGGGTCACTATCGCCTTTGCATGGGGACTGATTGTTGTGAGTAATCAGCACAGGCCGGGAACCTGTTCTGGACGGCTTTGCGCCGGTTGTGATTTGCAGTGGACGACTCCAGAGGGTGACTGACTTGACAGGTGGCGTGGCTCGTCTACCACTCTGTGGCCCTCCGCTTCGTTGTCCTCTTCCTCGGCGTCATGTCGTGTCTGTACTGCATCGTAAGTGGAACTTTTGCCCAGTGAACGGACCGCAGCTGACAATCAGTGGGACATTGTCGACGTGAGTATCCGCGCCGAGGTCAGCTCCTCCGCAAACCCTCTGACCTCTTCTCTCAGGACACACTCAAACGCAAGATCAACTCGTCCGACGCAAGCGAGTACGCACGCCTCATCGGGTTCGGTTCTAGCCGAGCATGGGGCGCCTTCTGGCTGTTCTGGGCCTGTATCTGTGAGTGGACGACGATGATGGGCTTCGAGGTCCCTCATGCTGGGTCAAGAAAGCCCGCTGTTATCATCGTTGAGCACCACTAACATTAGTCTTCGCTGCGGGCATCCTCATTGGCCTGGCAGCGTTCAAGAAGGACTGGGACCAGCAGCGTATTGCCGCAGACAACTTCCTCGGTGGTGAGTACAGCTGTTCTTCGCCTCTTGTGTCACCAGACCTGACTCGTGACCACAGGGACTCCTTGAGCGAATGACCGCCTGGACGTCCGGACAGGAGCGGCTCGTGCAGCAAGGTGACGGCCGATAGAAGTATATAGACTGCTGGCTACTCGTAGCATGTCCCAAGATGTAATGTCATGTCTCAATCTATCCAAGGAGGGGGAGAATGACCTGTGGACAGGTCAGCGTCGGCGCGTTACACCCATGAGGAAAACTCACCTGGTAGAGGTAGTCCGCAAACATGCCCGCCCAAATGATGGGACCGGTCACGTAACCGTTCGACACAAACTTGGCCCAGCAGTCCTTGCCGTTGTCGAGGTTGACGGTGATGACCTGCCACGCGAGGTGTGCGGCGCCGCCCATAACTGAAATGGCATAGTACAGCGGTCCGGCACCCATCGCGTGGCCCGCGATCGTCAGGCAGCCGACAAACGTGGCGTACAGCGTGCCGATGATGGGCTTGGAGCTGTTGCCCCATGCCAAGGCCGTCGACTTGACGCCGGCGGTGACGTCGTCTTTCTTGTCCTGTGCGTGGTGTGAGCGGGCGCGCGGGTGGGTCGGGGACGGCTGGTTGTACCACTTGCGCAGCCGCCATGTCACCGGTTACTCACCTGGTGCGCGTAGATGGTGTCGTAGGCGACGCAGTAGATCGCGCTGCCGATGTAGAGCGGTGCGCACACGGCCCAGTTGACGGCGCCAGCGACGGCTGCCCAACCGAGGAGCGCTCCCCACTCAAAGCAGAGACCTGAAAAGGCGAGTCAGCGACGTCCATGCGACGGGAACAAGCTGTTTGCAACCATTGTGACAGCTCCTCCGACGCAACCTGACATGCGATCGCCAGAGACACGGCGACAACTCTTTGACTCACCAAGCACCACCTGGGGGTAATACGTCACGCGCTTCATGAACGGGTAGATGAACACGAGGGGCAGCGATGCGGCGCCAAGCAAGATGCTGTACGTGTTGAGCTGGGTCAGGACACCAAGGCCGAGCGCCATCTGGGTAGAGAGGAAGGCGAGCGCGCCCGTGTGGGTGATCTCGCCGGCCGCGAGCGGTCGTGTCTTGGTGCGTTCTGCGAGAGTGTCAGTTGAAGTACGGCCGATCGCGAGGCAGCCAACTGGGATGGGATGGGGTTGAGGTGCTACACATGGGAGGAAACGTATAGCAGCGACCCATAGCATAATACTCACCGACCTTCCTGTCCATCTTGGCATCCCACATGTCGTTGATGATACACCCTGCACCCCTCATGACCACGGCGCCGACGGCAAACAGACCCAGGTACCAGAAACAAGTGGTGATCGGCTGCGCGAGGTACGTGCACGCCATGGTGATGCTCCACGCTCCGGGCCAGTACAGCAAGATGGAGCCCGTCGGCTTGTCCAGACGCAGGAGGTAGAGGTATGGCTTGGCCGGTGCGGCCCACGCCGGGAGGACGCGGTCGACCCATGACTCGGGTGCCGGTGCTGGTGGTGCCAGGGGCGCGGCGTCGGCAGCGACGGGGGTGGTGGTGGTTGTCATAGAGACTGTAGAGGAAGTAGACGGGGTAGGGGAGGGAGTGCACGCGCGGCGCGAGGTCGAGAACGCGCGGCGAGTCGCGTCCATGCGGTATCCCCTACGCTGGGACGGACCGGGCTTGTTGTTGCGGTCAAGCTCGGACAGGCGGGTTGCCGCGACGCGGGCGGGCAGTGTCCGGGCCAAGTTGAGGCTCAGGCCCGTGCGCGCGCATGCCGAGCGCGCGAGGAGCGGGATCATGGCTGCAGTACGCAGTACGCCGGTGTCGACGCGAGCAGAAGTGTGGGTTGACGGAGGGAACGGGGGAGGAAGGACGACGACGACAACCGGCAACGGGGAATTGGACTTTTTATGAGGTTCCGGGTGGAGGTTGTCACCAGGCCACGACCACCTGTGCCCACACCATCTCCGCGATCAACAGCATCACAGCCGGCATGCGTCAATTGACACCACTTAGAATGCTACTGCTCAGGTATACTACATGTCATGCAGGTATCTACTATCACACGATCGTTTACTTGCCCGTGTTGTGGGCCTCTGCGGGGCCGTCAGCGAGTGTTACAATGGAGCCAAGGAGCTGAGCTCGGTACCGAGGAACTCCCAGCTCGCTCTCAGAACAGCTGGGATGAGTGTGTAGACAATAGGGCCAGACCAGCACCAGGTGATGATACAATGGCCGCCACCTGGCAGGGCAGCTCGCCCATGTCGTCCAACAACAACAACCAGCGTCTCTCTACACTTACCACGGCGGGTCGCGTCCTCCAGCAGTGTCGTGTCGACTGCACGGGCAGCCATACGGACATAGCGCACGACCGAGCCACGGATGAATACATTCTTGACCGCGAGCTGGGGACAGTGTTAGCAGATATATACGCGGTGTGCTGCGCGGAGGAAGGATGGCTAGGCCAGCTTGGGTTCTTGGACAGACCGCTGTAGCTGGCTTTGCGCCATCTCTTCCGCCCCCGCCAAGCTCTACGCACCATGTGGGGATGCCTCTCGGGGTCTTCGACACGGATGCCGTCTAGACGAATGTTGAGGAACCTGGGGGACTGTCAGCATGCGGCCCCTAGTGACGGCGGAGATGGTCGTTGTTGACACGGCGTGAACAACAGGAAGAGAAGGTAGGACGGCTGTTCCAATTCCAGAGCCGGACAGCTGCCTGGCCCCATTCTCCTCGTCATTTATGGCTTCATGCTGAGCGTAGGGTACATTCAAAGCCATAGCCGGTGCGGTGAAAGAGGAGAGGCAAGGCGCAGAGGAGCGTAGGACGAATGCTGCCGGTGAACGGGCTGCACAAGACAGCTGAGAGTAGCGTCACCCTTCTGTCTCAGCTGCTGTCGCAGCCGCCCGTAGGGCAACACGTGTCATTTTGCAGCCCCCAACCTAGTCCATGTCGGGCTCATAAGGGTCCAAAGACATGAGCCCGCGGATATCGATGGAGGACCATCTCATCGGCAAGTGACGCCCTCCGCTGCCGCCGGCGCCTTGGCCTGTGGAGTGGACAAAGCAACACTCACTGGTCAACACTCTTAAGCGTGCCGGTAATGCACAGATCGTTCTTGAGCTCGACCGTGATCACCTGGTCGGTGAGGGTCTTGAAGAAGCTGGACGTTAGCGGGTGTGTGGTGTTTGGAGTGGAGGGAGGTTGGTGAGGAGAACAGCGGGAGACCGAGGCCACCGGCAAGACTCCACACCTTGGCGACGACGGCGCAAAGCTGCAGACTCACGAGAAGATGAGCTATTCTGTTAGCTTAGGCTGTAACCAGATTCCAGAGCTTACCATGTTGCTTGATGGATGACGACCTGGACACCAACAGACACACACAGGTCATGTCGATCGAGCGTTGCAGCAACAACCCGGCGCGTTATCAATTGACGCCGCTCATTGAAGGCAAAAATGACGTGTGCTGCCGGTCCGAGTCGCCACCAAGAAGTTCAAGATTCAAGATTCAAGGTGCATGTCTCCATCGAGTATCGACACCATCGACGCCAAAGACGTACATACGACCATGTCGCTCCTTGACAAGCCCGGCGAGTCGAGCTCGGGCGCGTCGTCGATCCCGCTCTATATCGTCGGCGGGGTAGCGACCGTTTGGGACGCCCAGAGTGAGTCCAGATCTTGTGTCCAGCACACGTCCACTGCTGTTGCCGAGGTTCCGTTCAGCTGTGGTGGAGCCGCCCTCGTGCCACATTTACATGCCCTCGTCGCTGGACCAGCTCTTCTGGGAAACACTCGCTGACAGGTTACAGCCGCTGCGACTATCCACTGCGCACATGACGTCTCGGGCCTGCGTGCTGGAACATTGCCCGGTGTGGTGCAGCAGAACGGCTTCCTCGGTCTCCCCGTGACCCTCATGCCGGAGGAGGCGACGCACCTGGTCAGGAATGGTGAGTGGAGTGGCGGTGACGGCTGAGCTGTTGTCATACCTTCGTATACCACAGCTCAGCGCGTCCTAATGCCCTTGCACATGACTGACTCGCGTCCCCGCAGGCATTGCGCACCTCGTCCCCGTTCCCAACACGACGCTCGCCCCGCCGTCGGCCCAGCTCGTTGCGGAACGCACCGCCCAGCGTATTGCCCGTTCGCGCGCTCTCGCCGAGCGTGTGCGCCTAGACGAAGAGACGCGCGCGGCGGAGGGCAAGGCCAAGTACGCAGCGCGCAACGCCGCGTCGGCGGCCAAGGCGGCCACGAAGCGCGAGGAGCGGACGCGGAAGCGCGCCGAGGCCGCTCGCGCTGCGGCGGTGGCGAACGGCGGCGACGAACCCGCGGGGCAGGAGGCGTACGACGGCGTGTATGCCGCTGTCAAGGCCAAGGAGGCGGCCGACGAGGCCAAGGCCGCTGGAAACAAGGACGACGACGACGAACCCAAGGAGAGGCCAGTGGCCACGGCCGACAACACCAACCTCTTCACCGTCGTGCCCGCGCTCCCTGTCCACCCGTCCCTCATGCCCAGCACACCCACGA
Organism: Apiotrichum porosum; assembly: GCF_003942205.1. Lineage (NCBI taxonomy): Eukaryota > Fungi > Basidiomycota > Tremellomycetes > Trichosporonales > Trichosporonaceae > Apiotrichum > Apiotrichum porosum. The sequence goes on along the minus strand of NW_021167110.1, from coordinate 757,789 downwards.
CGATTACCTCGGCTGCGTTCCCGTTCCCGCACCCGCCCTCGCACAGCCTGCACGTCCGCGACAGTGCCGTCGCCGACACGTTTTCGGCCCTGCACGCGCGCGGCCTGCGGATGGGCCTCGGACCGCGGTTCGGCGGCGAGTGGCTCGTCTATCCCGGAGACTACCTCCGCTACCATGCGCACTACACCTCGCAGGTGGTCGTCCGCGACGACCCTATCCGCCCCGCAGAGCTCGTGGCGTGGGGCCGTCTCGGCACAGGTACCAAGAAGGCCGGGTTGATCTGCTGCTGGGACGACGGCGGGCGCGGCGACGACGAGCCAGTCAAGGGTAAGGGCGAGGTCGAGTTTTATAGCCTGGAGTGGGCCAACTTTGGATAAAAAGGTTCGAGGAGAGTCGCGGGGACGACTCTGTACAGCATATGCAGCATTTGATTTGTTTTTGTGCTTTAACCACGACGACGGCACACGACTTGTGGCCGACGCCAAGACACCGGCGTTCATTGCCCTATGAACGACGAGCGCGCAGTTGCCCCCCCTCTTGCCTCCATGTCCCCGCCCGTTGGACAGTGCTCGAGATCCAGCACGCACCGACCTCTGCATGTGGACGCCACCTGTGCCCTGCTCTCAAATCTGGACCTCTGGCAACGAGCTCGTCATGACGACACTCTTGCGTGTGCCCTGGGACCTGTTGCTCCCCTTTGCCCTCGGCGGACCCTCGCGTCCACCCTCACGTCCACCGTGCACATGGACCTCCACACCGGTGGTGTACGGTGTGTGTTCTGCTGCAAGGAAACTCGTGCATACAATACATCGACGACATGAGCGACATGACAGACTCGGGCGCCATTGCCACCGACCGACCGGCGGCGCCTGCCGAGGAGGGACGGCGCGTGAGCGTGAGCGTGAGGTGGAGAGAGTGCGCCATATGGGGCGAGACACTCGGTTATGGTATCAGGCTGGGTGGGAGGAGAGAGGTACGGGGAGGGGAGGGGAGGGGAGGGGAGGGTGCGAGGAGAAAGAGAACGGGCGGGATGGAGGGACTCGTTGTCTAGGCAGTGCCGTTGGCGGCGGCGGCCACCGAGGTGGCAAAGTAGGGGTGCTGCAGTGCACGCTTTGCCGAGATGCGCTGGGCGGGGTCGTAAATAAGTGTCTGCGCAAGAAGGTCGAGGCCGTTGGCGTCGAGACCAGAGACGGCGCCGCCGAGTTCTGCCTGGTGCCACTGGGGGAACGACGACTTGTAGTCGGGCAGGCTGCGGATACCAGGCCAGCTCTCCTCGTCCGGTGTTCCGAGTAGACTGAAGGTAGAGTGTAAGCGAACAGAAGGGGGAGCGTGACAGAACCTGCGCGATGCTCACCGGAAGATGCGGAAAATCTCGTCAATCTCAGAGTCGCCGGGGAAGAGGGGCGAACGCATGGCCATCTCTGCAAAGATGCAGCCGACCGACCACATGTCGATGGCGGTCGAGTAGTGACGTGAGCCGAGGAGGACCTCTGGGGCGCGGTACCAGAGGGTGACGACCTGGGAAGAACATGTCAGCTCAGGCCACCCAAATGTCATCAATGCCGGTGGCGTAAACAATACAGGCGCAGACTAGTGACGCCTAGCCACGCAATTAACAATGCGGGTGTGGGAAAAAAAAGAAGACGACAGGGAACGTTTCGAATGCACACTTGCACAGGTATTGTGCACACCACACAGGCTCAGGAGTCTGTGAAGGGGGGTTACTCACCTCGTGCGTGTACGTCCGCAGCGGGATACCGAATGCGCGGGCCAGGCCAAAGTCGGCAAGCTTGAGGTTGCCCTCCTTGTCAATCAGGAGGTTCTGGGGCTTGAGGTCACGGTGGAGGACACGGTGGACGTGACAGTAGAACAGGCCCTTGATGAGCTGGTAGGTGAACTTCTGCGTTGGGTGTCAGTATACATGCTTTTTTGTCTCTGCATTCAGCCAACTTTGGTGGAGGCGATCACGACCGCTCTGACGCTTGTGGGTTGGGCCAAAGGAGCATGCACGTCCTCTGCTCCCGTTGTGGAGGTGGCTGCCAACCCCGTGCGGGCGCTTACACGCATTCACGACGGGCTCCTTGACCACGACCACAACCCCGACCACGGTCACGACCATCACCACCCACTCCCATCATTGGGGAACATACCTTGACGAGGTTGGGCGGGAGAGCCTCCTTGTCCGGAAGCGAGTCCATGTAACGCTTCAGGTCGAGGTCGAGGAATTCGAACACGAGGTAGAGCTTGGCGTCCTGGTGGACAATGTCAAGGAGCCTTAGCGAAGGTCAGTCTGGTGGACAAGGGGGGGGTGGTGTTTGACGACAAGCCATCTGTTGTGTCTGTTGTGGAGAGACTTACTTGACAATGTTGTCGTCCTTGCTCAGTTCCTTGAGGAGCGAGATCTCACGGATAGACGTCGAGGGGACGCCTTCGTCCTCGGCCTCGAGACGGATCTTCTTGAGCGCAACAAAGTTGCCCGACTGGAGGTCCACCGCCTTGTAGACGACACCATAGGTGCCTAAGGGTGTCAGTACAACAGTCTACATGGCTGTGGCTGGCTGCTGTGTGGCTCTTCTGGCATACTCACCCTCTCCGACCTTTTCGAGCTTGGTGTAGTTTTGGAGCGACATGTTTGATTAAGAGTGTGTGGTGTGGTGGTGGATGAAGAGTGTATTGAAGGGAACAGAGCAAGAATGGCAACGGGTGCGACGGGCGGCGGCGTCACACGCGGAGGCAAGGCGGGGGGAGAAGGGGGGGTTGGTGGCCAAAGGGATGTCGATCAGATGCCGTTGGGAGAGTAACGCGCGGGGGTGAGGTTGGTAAAGTGCGAGAGGAGAGCGCGCGGCGGCCTGCGTGCGGGCGTGTGTGCAAGGCGAGCGGGGTGGTGGTTGTAGTCTAGGTCTAAGAGAGAAGGGTGGGGGAGACCGGGGGTGGTGGTGGGTGTTGATGGGTGTTGATGTGGAAATCGACCGTGGTTGCGCCGTGTTGTGTTCGTCGTGTGTTGCACATGTGTCGGCCAGCCAGCCCCGCGCGCGCGTCCCGCCTGTCCGCCCTCTCTGCACCCACACACACACACCGCGGCGCGTCAGTCGCGTCCAGCCCTCGCTTCCGATTTTGATCCCGCGCTCTCACCCAGCGATCGCATCCACACCCAGCCCCACCCTCCCGCCACCCACCCAAAACGCCGCCCAAGGCCGTCAGTGCGGTCGACGGGAGCATTCCCCCGTGGCAATATTCAGTGACGTTTTGGCACACAGTGCCTCCTGGCGTGCCATCCACCTCAACTGAACGGGTGGTTTCTGAAATTTTGGGAAACAACATACCACCTCCTTGCCTTCCTTTACAAACAACAACAACAAACAAACAACAAACATGGACAAGCCCCTCAACTCGCCGCTCCTCATCGAGCCCATCGGCCGCCCCACAAAGCTCTCCCCAGCCGCCACCTTCTCCCACCTCCAAAACTTCCTCGTCGCCCTCCCACCTTCCCCCTCGCGCACCCAGCTCGAGCGCCTGGCCGACGCGCTCGGCGTCGAGACCGGCGCCATTGCCCCGTCCGAGGGCGAGCGGCGCGAGGCAGAGCGCATTGCTGCGCGTAACGCCGCCAGGGCCGAGCGCAGGGCCAAGCGCGAGGCAGAGCGGATCGCTGCCGAGGCCGAGGAGGCTGCCAAGCTTGAGCAGCAGCTCGAGGAGGATGACGAGGAGGAGGAGGAGGATGGAGAGGCGTTTGAGGGCGATGAGACCATGGGCGACATCGAGTACGGCGATGTCCCCGATGACGAGGACGAGCCCGATAACCGCGAGGGCAAGGACGCCGAGGACGACGAGTAGACCACCACCAGCACAACCGGCGCAAACGCAAACAAGTAATACAGCATTTCCTCATCATCTCTAGATACCCAGCATCGCTCCCACTCTCCCCCTCACCAGCATCTATCGAACAGCATCGCCCTCACACTCGGGCACTTTTGTCTCTTCCTCCACTTGTGCACCACGCGCAGCCTCGACACTCCCATCCTGCTCGGGGCCGACCTCGTGCTCGTTCTCGTTCTCGTCCTCCTCTTCGTCTCCAAGACACGGGCCCCTCCCCTCTCCGCCCATGTCCAAGATCTTGAAGAAACTACACCCCTTGATCTCGCCCGTGGTCCCGGGACTCTGGCACTGCCAGAAAAACACCATGTCGTCGTCCAAGATGGTCGTGCCGTCCCGTGTCACTCTCTGTCCTCCTCCGAGGGACGACCGCGCGCCCAGCCGGCTACGCGCCTTGGCCTTTTGGTCTGCCCTCAAGATCCTGCACACAAAAGTTAGCGACACACGGGTAGTGGTAGTAGTAGTAGTAGAACAAGTACGCACGTCGGCATGCCACACTTGCACATTGGCGTGCCGCTCCGTGGGCCACGGGGACCTGTTGCAGGGTCTGGATGGAAATCTGTTGTTTAGCTAATGCACCCCCCACCAAGCGTATAACTAACCATCGCGGTAGAACCTGATGGGTCAGCCAGTACTAGGGAAGAAATAACCCCACCGAAAGGTAATGTTGATCCTGGTGGTATACGTCTCGCCCTCGCCGGGAACCACCGCGCCACCATTCGCGTCCCACTGTGGCCTGAACGTGTCGAGGGCGCGCTGCGGCGGCACGGTGTGCTTGTAGCGCTCCTGGCACCCGGGCGTCATGAGGACGAGCGAGTTGTGCGCGAGGTTGACCTCGTACGTCCTTGTCGGACGCGTGCTTGCGTACGCCTCGTCCACGGCGTCGATCTGGCGCAGACGGAACGCGCGCGGGGTGCCGAGCGACAGCGATGCAATCGTCGGGTAGGGACCGAGGTCTGGGCGGGTGAGCTCATGTGCGGCTATGGCCTTCACACCCACATGTCATTTGGTCTGCGTGCCATCCCACACTGTCCGTCAGCTCTGCATCTCCCAAGGGCGACCAAGAGCCGACTTACGTGCTCTGCGCGCCGTCATACCGGTTCGCAGCACACATGTTGGCCCGCCACCGGCCCCGATACTCGAGCGGGTAGCGGGGCATCGTGTCGAGATGGGCATTCACCGCCTCCTCAACTATACGCGATGCTTCCGCCAAGACAGGTGTGTACGGCTGTGATATGGGTCAGTCGTCCAGTTCAGCACCTCTTCCACTCACCTTGGCATCATACTTTCTCGCGGCGTAATAGTACGGGACGCCGACTTTGGCGCCCCCAAACCCGCCGCCGGGACGCGAATATGTCGTTGCCTGGTGGTTGGACTCCACCTCGCGTCCGGCCAGGTACCATTTGTTCCGTGGCCACTCGGGCGACTCGGCGAGCATCTCGTAATACAGCGCAGCGGCCATTTGCGGGGACAGCGGCGAGGAGAGGAGGGCGAGTGGGAGTCCAGCGGACGCGATGGCCGAGGGGGACGTGAGGAGCAGCGCAGCGCCGCGGTGCGGGGGAGGGCGGGTCGTGGACGATGCCGAGGGGAGCTTGGACGGGGAAGGGGGTTTGAGTAGTGTGGCCCATTGCGAGGCGGACGCGAGACGGTCCAGTTCGGGAGACGGCGACCGTCGTGTGGGGCGGCGGTTAGGCGATGAGCTCGAGCCCGACGACGACGCTGGTGTGGACGTTGAAGCGGTGGTTGCAGGTGGCGGGTGTTTGGCGCGGAACCAGTGATCCAGCCCCTTCTTTCTCTTCCTGATGCCTGCGCCATTCACGCTTGCTGTTGACGACCACGACCCCTCGGCGGGCGTCGCGCTCAACAACAAGAGCTCGGCGGCGCGCTCCAAGTCCCCGCGCGTCTCGTGGAGGGCGTCGACGTACGCGTCTGGTGGAAAGGACGAGGGTTCGAGGAGAGCGATGAGGGATGCAAGTTTGCTGTCGTCATTGACTGTTGGCATGTGGACAGATGGAGGGTGTGGTGGAAATGAACGAAAAGTTGGAGGGAGAGATGTGGGAAAGCGTGTACAAACACGAGCAAGGCGGAGGTTGAGTCAACTGGCCGACCTCCACCCCCGTCTTGCGATCAATGTGGCGGGGTTAAGCGAGGCGACCGCTGTACCGTTTTACCGTTGCCGCCGGTGGCAGGCTGGGACGTTGCGACCCTGATAAGGTTTCAGCTGGCTGTCGCGCCGCGTGCAGCCCCACGCGCGCGCGCGTCTCACCGATCACGCGAGCGCGCCGCCCAAAGGCCAAAACGATCCAAAAGGTGCGGCCCGCGGGGGGAGGGGTGGTTCCGAAGTGCAGATCATTTACACCCACGGGAATGAATGGGTGGGCACAAGGGGGGTTCTTCCCGTACATTACACAGCAGCCGATGGCGGCGGGGTGGATACATTACAATAGGTCATGTATCCAAAAAAAAAAACATTCATAGGGAGACTGGCAGTTGTTTTGGTGCAAGCAACCATTCGGCCGACTGCAACGAACGGACCACCTGCCTCTACCTGCCCGTGGCAGCAAGAAGGCGTCGACCGGCCCTCACTCCCTTGGTCGGCACTTTCCTAATCAGGTCATTACAAACTCCGCATTAGACGTCCTGATCGGGCTATTCCTCCGGCTTGAGTGGATTTCGCGCCGGGACCACTTCATAACGCTCTTGGCCCGCTTTGTCCACCACCCCCACATCACACAACCACACATACCACACAACCATGACCCGTCACGCGGCCACCCTCCTCCTCGCTGCCGCCCTCGCCCTCGCCCACGGCGGTCACGAGCATGGCGAAGAGGACACCAGCATCCCTTACCTCCAGCGTCATGTGAGTAGCGGCAGTCGACACAGCGCGCGCCGCGTCGACGCGATGGCGCTAGTGGAGAGATTATATCCCGCCAGCAACGGCCATGACTCCACCGACAGCGTGCACAGGACCTAGGCTGACACCCTCTACTAGATGATCAATGAGCACCACATTGACACATTTGACCTGCCGTCCTTCTTCCACCTGCATGACCTCGACATGGACGGCTTCTGGGACAAGGACGAGATCGCCGCCGTGTACGGTCTGCGACACCACAGCGTGATCAAGGGCAAGAACGAGCGTCCCATGCCCGAGGCCATTGAGAACCTGGTCGTGTTCGACGTGCTCCGCAAGCTTGACACGGACAAGGACGGTGAGTACAGCTGTGTACGAACGGGGACGACGTGGGCGGGGCTTTGGCTACATCGCACCAAGGTGTTCTTTTCGGGACGACGGCGGCTGAGAAATTCGTCTCCCCTCCACCCCCACCCACACCGGGCACGTGAAATGTGTGCCGGTGCCTCTGTGTCGCGTCCCACAACTATTTTTGCTCATGCACAACCACAGGCAAGATCTCGCTCGAGGAGTTCCTCGCCGGCGGTGTCGAAGGCCTGCCCGCGTTCGACAACATTGGCAACATGGGCCACCACTACGACGAGGAGTCCGAGTAGTGAGCTCATTGGATTGTAACCCCTGCGTTATAGCTAGCTAACACGACAGCTTCCTGCACCACGAGGAGGTACGCTCCCGCTTTGCGTGAGCCTTCTGCTAACGTTCCAGATGTACCACTCGACTCCCGAGACCCAGACCGACGAGTCGTACAACCACCCAGAAGGTAAGTCGCCCCGGCCCGCCCATGCACAGGCGCCCGCATGATTGCTGACGAACAAACAGACATCGAGCACTTCAAGCGTGAGTAGCACATGGGCCCGTGCGAGACTTGGCCGTTCCCCGCGGTTTCACCTCTGTGCCCACCCAGCAGTCGCTGTTGAACCCTTTTGTTGTCCTGGCTTGGACGCCATGACGGAGAGGCGGAGGCATGTCGGAGAGCTGTAGACACACACCCCAAGCCTCAGGTCTCTGAAGCAACACAAGACCTGACCTGACCATACAGACCACGAGCACATTGAGAACGAGGAGGACGCGCGCCAGCGCATCTTCGAGGGCCTGCCGCCCAACGCCAACCTCGAGAAGGACTACGAGGCGCCCGAGGACCCGCTGGAGCACCACGAGCACGCGGCCGGAGATGGTCCCGAGGCCATTGCCAACCTCACCGGTGGCACAACCGACGAGGCTGAGGTCGTGGACATTACGGCCGACGAGGTCGTGGTGGACATTGCGGCCGCCGACGAGGAGGTGCTCGAGATCACAGAGGACGGCAGCGCCGTCGTCCCCGAGCGCGTGGGCCGCGGCGGCAGGACCAACCCCAGCCGCATCCAGGAGGAGATTTCCGCCGAGATGAAGCAGAGGCACAGGCACACCAAGGAGGAGCGTGCTCGTGCAGACATGCCTTACAGTGAGTTGTCACCAGAGCGAGCGAGGGTGCAGGCGAGGCAAAGCTGTAAACCAAGGATAAGCTGCAGCTTGGCTGCGCTCGTCCCCTCGCCCATACCAAGGTGCATTGCTGACGCTTTCTCCAGAGTACAAGTATGGCCCCGCATCCGAATGGCACTCACCCAGCAGGATGCGCAAGGGCCTGCGTGCCGAAGAGTTCTAGACGGGTGCAGTGGTGCGACGCGACGACGACGGACCTCGACGGCGTGTGATGGCCGGAACGTGGAGAACGCGGATCGGGGCACGAGCGGCAACAACACACGACAATGTGTTTGATGACACGCAACGCCGGTCGAGCCGTTCTCGTTCTTGAGGAAACACACGCTCCGTCGCAGAGCACGGAGAGGGAGAGGTGTCCAGCAGCAACCGACCATCCGCAGGTACGGGTGGGATCTATACAGTTTTATTACCTGGTTTTTATATGCAGGCTAGCTTATCATCTTCCGGTCCTGCCACCACGCCGAGGTGCTTAAGCGAGCGCCGAGGGGCCACAACGCACCTTCCGAGGTACATAAGGGCCGAGGGAGGTGATGAGCGTCAACTACCAACCACCGGAAGGTTGGAGTACCACCACCACTCTGAAGCCTGAGCATAAACGCTGCAGTAGACATCGTTGTACAGGAGCAATCATGTGGTAGCGTAAGTCCCAGGGACAGGCAAGGAAGGGGTCAAGCAGTCCACTGCCGACGCTGGCGTCCCTGGCCGGGTTGTCCCCCCGACGGCTTTTCCGCCATCTACGGATCCATGGCGAAGAAACACGACCGGCACATTGTTGGACCGCTGTCATATCCGCAGCATGTTGTGGCGATAGGCTGTCGCTATAGCCTCGGCATCTAGCCCCTATGCGAACAATGGTATTTTGTGCTCACGGCCGGCCCAGCGCGCTCGGCACCGTTGGCGCTGGTTACACACCGATATCCGGCAGGGGACTGGCCGTGCCACGTTCAGACTCACAGTTGCTACACCACCAAGTGGCGGAACGGCGGAGCACCCGGCGGCTGCGGACCTAGGTCGCGAGCGCCAAAACAACAGCACATGCATCATGCTGGTCGCTTTCCCACCAACGCTCGCTCTTCACTCTATCTGCTGACTCGTCTCACCATGGTTGTCAACGCAGTCACCAACCCCGTCATCAGCGGCCTCAACCCCGACCCGTCAATCTGCCGAGTGGGCTCGGACTACTTTGTGGTCACCAGTTCCTTTGAGTACTTTCCGGGAGTGCCCATCTACCACTCTCGTGATCTCGTCAACTGGACCTTGATCGGGCACGCCCTCACGCGACCGTCCCAGCTGTACATGCCTCGCGTCGAGCCTGGCGGTGGTATCTTTGCACCGACGCTACGCTATTGGAAGGGCACATTCTACCTGGCGACCTGCTGCGTGTACCGCAGAAACTCGAGAATAGTGAGCACTATCACGGGTACCTCTTGCTAACAGGATGCCAGTGTTCCGAATCTCGCGGGTTCTACGTGCGCACAGATGACATTTTCGATTCCAGTACATGGAGTGAGCCGATCTGGTTCGACGCACTGGGGATTGACCAGGATGTGAGTTTTCACATTTCCGACAATGTTGACCCAACAGCTCTTCTTCGACGACGACGACAAGGTCTATCTCTGCACGAGTCGCCTGCTCGATGTCCACAGCTCGGACCCGCACAATGGGGCCGTGGTTATGGGGTGCGAGGTCGACCTACAGACCGGACAGTGCTTGACCCGCCCTGTCGTGCTACGTCAGTCCCTCGAGGCCAACCTGTGCACCGAGGCGCCGCATATCTTGAAGCGCGGTGATTTCTACTACCTCTTGGTAGCAGAAGGCGGAACTGAGATCAACCACCAAGCGCGCATCTATCGGTCCAGGTCGCCGCTTGGCCCGTACGATGACGCGCCTGAAGGAGTGAACCCCATCATGTTCAATGGCACGCACCCCGTTGTGCAGAACTCTGGACACGCCGACTTTGTCGAAGATCTGAACGGCAACCACTGGGCCTTCTTCCTCGCCGTCCGTGTACAAGCCAACGGCCACCGTCCTCTTGGACGCGAGACGTTCATGGCTCCAGTAGAGTGGACGGCAGACGGGTGGCCGGTCATTAACAAGGGCCGTCCCATTACTCTGGATGTACTCGACGCATCAAAACTGCCAGAGGTCAGGCCTTACCGTGGATGGCGCGACACGTTTGCGGGCAGTAAGTCGTTTAACACGGGCCACCATATCCACCATGATGCACTGGCTGATGATACACTGCTAGAAACGCTGGGCATCAACTGGTATCATCTTCGTGTACCTGTCAAGCCCCACCATTCTCTTCAACCGGGGCGCCTCACACTGCACGGCAACGCATTTACAATTGCAGACACAGACTGCCCTGCCATGCTGCTCGTCAAGCAGACCGAACTGTCAGGTACCTGGTCAACGCAGCTCGATTTCGAACCGACAACAGTGGACCAGGAGGCCGGGGTCACCGTCTACTGGAGTTGCTATGCGTATGCGGCCCTTGTGGTTCGGAAAAGTCACGAGCCAGACGGTCACCGTGAGGTAGTGCTGCGGTGGATTGACGAGCATTCGGAAGACGTCAAGGTGAGCAGTGCCGTCGTATGTGATGCCCACTGACGGAACAGACCGTCGAGATCAAGCAATCCCTCTCAGCCATCGGTCCTGTTGGACTCAGCATCCATGCGACCCCCACGTCGTACACATTTGCCTTTCAACCCGTTGGAAGTGACGAGGAGACCATCCTCGGGTCCGTTTCCACTGCTGTCCTCGAGCGTTCTCGCTCCTTTGATGCATCCTACACCGGCACCCACCTAGGTATCTTTGCTCAAGGAACCCAAGGTGTGCCCTGCCAGGACGGCGCCCACTTTGCATACGCCGGGTTCAGTGTCTAGTGCTGTAGGTAGTTGCTGTGTGTGCATGCATAACCCACACTGTCGCAGCCGTGTATGCTAGTCACAGAACAACGTGCTGCGCGGCCACTCCGTCGCGCGGTCACTCCGTCTCCACCACGGGCCAAGGGATGTTGTTGTACCGGCTCGGTCAAATTTGAGTTACCGATATCCATAGCTCCACCGTCGCCCTCGGAACAGCCGCCGGGAGTCCCGGCATCAGTTGGTTTGGGACAGATTGTACTCGTCCCGGCGGCCGCGACTTTGCATCCACACACTCCTGTTGTGCTTTATCTTCTCCTGTGGGACACCCGACGGCACCGGCAATTCCTCCTGTCATGGACGACCGTGGCGCCAATACCGAGATATCGCCTCCCAACCCCAAGCGAATGCACCGCAAGAAGGCGCCCTTTGCCTGCGAGGCGTGCCAGAAGCGCAAGTCGCGATGCGAGGTGTTCTCTGCCACCTCTGATGTGTGCCATCGATGCGACCTTCTTGGCACAGAGTGCACGCTGGCGGCCCTTCGCGGTTCCATCCAGTCGGCCATCCCCACCCGCACCGTTGATGGCACCGATGGGAGTGACGCCGGCCGTTCATCAGGCTTGAACGCCGACGCCCTCAAAGTCCTGGTTGAGCACATCGACCAACGTACCAGCGAAATTGTGCGGCTGCTGCACAACAAAAGCCACTCTACGTCTTCCACGCCTCCATTCTTCTCCCCTGGCGCTGTTAGCGCTCGAGAGGATGGAGTCGGGGACGGCGACGACATTGAACCCGAGGTCTGGGAGCTGTTGCACCACAGCAATGGTGTGGCATTGCAAGTGATGACGGGCCTCAATATTCACGACCGCACTAGCTTTCACGATCCTGTGCTGAACGGAGTACTGTCAGAGTTGGAATTCGACAATGTGTGCCTGCAGTGAGTACATAGGACAGACTCGTAGCTCATCACTGACATGATCCAGATTCAGCACACATATTCGTCAAACGTCCCCTGTCGATGCGCTCCTCGCAGATCCCCCCCTTCTGCGTCACCCGTTTCTTCGCTGTGCGATTGTGCATTTCATGTCATTCGCCCGTTCATCGTCGTTGGAGGACACGGTGGCCCACCGCAAGGTTGAAGCAATGATGCTCGCCAACCTCAACCTCCTTGATGACGCAAACCCTTCGCCAGCGACATTGATTGGGTTGCTCATTCTCTGTCTCTCCCCTGCGAGTGGATTTGAGCGCCGGTTCCAGAGGTCATATGCACCTCCTGGGATCATTGCACGTGCCTCGTCGATCGCGCACGGGTTGGGTCTGGAGGATGCAGTCGAACGCGCCCGACAAGAGTCCGAAAAGGACCTAGTTGAGGCCACATGCTTCCAGCCTCTGATAGTCAAACTGGCATTGGTGAGTGTTTGACAGTGAGGCGGCAGGACTGATACCTCCAGTTCTACACATTGTTACATCAATCAGCCTGGTGCGTGACTACAAAAGTACAGAGGACCGCGGCTAACTGACGACTTAGGTCTGACATATACTTGAGTCCGTCCCTCTCGAACCGCCACACAGCATCTTCGCCCTTGACATCCATTCTGTCGCTAGGAAGCATCCGAAAGCTACAGTCACCCCTCCTCATTCACCTCTACTATGAAAGTACCTTACTGGCTCAAATTGCCCACATGTCCACGGCCCTCCAACGAGTCCGGACGGCCAGCATATTTGACCGACCACGACACATGGTGCTGAAGCACCGAATGGAAGAGTACGACACGTTTATAAAGCAATGGCGTATAGACGTCGAACAAGAACAATGTGAGTGCGTGTCAGTAAACCTAATCTGACGAACAGCCCTTGAATCGAAGCATTTTCTGGTACTCAACTCCATCTTTCTGGAGTGTCTCATGTGTCTTAAAATCAGCACCGATGCCGGTACGCTCCTTCCGTCGCCCATCGTAATTGAGGACCGCATGCCGTTCCGCATGGCATTTGGCGAACGGATGATCGGTTGTATGCGACAGCTGGTCAGCTTTATCACCTCGTCGCCACTCAAACTTTCGCACGCACCTTCATTTTTCCTCACGCTATCATTCCTGCCCTTTAGAGGTCTCCTCAACGCGACTCTGATCGACCCCGGCATGTTGCCGATCGTTCAGTCCCTGGAATTTGGCCAGTTTCGCGACATACTTGTGAACACGCATCCAATGTCGCCCGCCATGGTGGATAAGATCTGCCAGTCACAACCGCCCGGAGGGTGGAAGATGGTAGTGGAGGAGCGCGAAGCTGCGACACGGACACCGTCGATGGCCGAGCTTGTTGACACGTGGGAGATGCCAACTGCTCTCTCCGAAATCCTGCAACAAGCCAATTACGAGGATCTTCAACAGTGGTGGGCATTTGAGAACGTAACCAGTTCGTTGGGTATGTTCGAAAGCCAGGGGGCTCTCAATGGGGATTAGTGCTGGTCGGACATGTATGTATTGAGTGATGCCCTACACACCGTTGCATTGACTCGCTGCAATGACATTTGTTCTGTATGATCACCCAAGGTGAAGCGACGGCAACCGTCGGGTGGTGAAACCTGACCTCGTCCTATACTCTTCGACGTCACTCCGTCCCACAATTGTCTTGGATGGAGAAGGAGAAGGAGTGGAACGTTTGACCAGCTCGGTCCGGTTCCGCACGTTAGAAAGGTGCCACCAGCTCTGTGATCTGTGAGCTGTACGAGAGCCAGAGGAAAGCGTATGGGCCCGTCAAATTTGTGTCGTAATAACAATGGAACCCGGTCAGGACGACGCATACGTGTTCATAGTAGCAACATACAAATTCCTACCAACTCAGTTTGATTGCCACGTTCATTCCTCAACATTTGTTGATTCTGCCCATCCAAGGAGCAGACGATGGGGAGCCGTTCACGACAACCTGCTACGAGGTAGCGGTCTGCGGAGCAGACTCCTTGGCGACAGTTCCAAATCGCTGCGCATCGGTAACGTACTTGCGGAAGCGCCAGGGCTTAACCTTTGCCTCGAACATTTCGTCCAGCTCTGCAGCTGAGCGACCTGTGGTTTCCGGAATGACAAACCACAGACCAACTACGAGGGGTGCGGAAAGGCCGGCGAAGAAGAAGCAAGTCTTCAGGCCCCAGTTGAGGTCGGTCTCGGAGATCATGTACGGTGTCCCGTATCCAACGCCGATACCAAAGGCGACGGAGACGGATGCCGCAAAGCCTCCCGTTTTGGCGCGGAGTCGGCTACTGGGGACTTCACCGACGAGTGGCCATCCTGCACCGTTGGCCAAGTTGAAAGACACAGCTGTTGACGTTAGGACCTCGTCCAGTCTGGGTGCCCTTGACTTACTCCAGAGACAAGCCAGGAAGATGAGGAAGCCATTCATGGCCTTGGTCTGGTTCTTTACGAGACTCATGCAGCCGATAATGAACAGGCAGAACCACATGGTAGTTACACCATAGGTGATCATTCGGCGGCGACCCACGAGGTCCAGACCGAACAGCAGAAAGACGGTGCAGGCGATGCCAAGAGCGGATGTAATGCAAGTGTTCTGAGGATTGTCAGCCACATCGAATGTCATGCACTCACTGCAAATGGATCGGTGGACCCAGCGAGTTCAAAGAAGTACACCACGTAGCTGACGTCAGCATTACTACTTCGGCTCGCTTCACTCACGTCGACAAGAAGCTCTGACCAACAAAGCCCGCGGCCGTCAACTCGTAGCAAGCGACAAACGTTCTCCACTGTTCATGTCAGCACACTTCCCAAAAGGATACGACCAGGACCTACTCCGTTGACACCCTTGAAAATAGCCAACCAGGAAATCTCCTTGTTGGCCAAGGCGTACTCGCGCTCGTGCTCAACAGTGTGCTGCAGAATGGCGTATTCTTCCTCGGGGTTGTAACCGGCAATCTTGCCGTACAGACGCCTGAGTGCTTTGACGCCCTGCTCATGCTTTCCCTGGCGAGCATACCACCCTTGACGGTGTCAGCGGACGTGTGGGCTGCTGTCGGTGGCAAGGACGTACAAGGCGATTCAGGAAGCAAGAAGACATAAATGATGCCCATAGCCCCGACTTGCGACCACTGGCTGTAGATGACGAGCAACCAGTTGTTCGAATCCTTCTTGTTGAGAATCGTGATGACCACCGTGCCAATGAACATGCCGGTGACCCACCTGTAGGTAGGTTGGTCAGCTCCGTGGGAAGCTAGATGGAAAGACGAACCAGAAATTGTAGCAGGAGAGCATAGCGCCACGGATCTTGGAGGTAGGCGACATCTCGGTGAGATAGCACTGCATGGTGACCTGCATCGCACCGACACCAAGGCCAACAAACATTTTGGCCAAGAGCTGTAGGACGTTAATTGAGCCGTTTGCGACCTTGAGGAGCACTCGACTTACCCAGACCCTCCAGTCGCGGGCACCACTTTCACAAGCGCATCCCGCGGCAATGACGACCCAGTAAGAGATCATACACCAGCGACGGCCAAAGCGATCCGAAATAAGAGGAAATAAGTTCATGCCACTGAGGAATTAGTTAGTCCAGCACAAGGCAACATTATTAAATGTACCCACCACCACTGCATCACCGATCCCACAGCGTTCCAGGCCGAAAGAACATCGGCCGCCAGGATCGGGGTTCCGCTCGAGTTGGTCTCCGTCGAAAACTGGTTGACAAAGCCCTTGAATGCGATGATGTTGCCGATCATCGCAATCTAAACAGCATCAGCATTGTCTGGAATGAAGCTCGTACCTGGTAGCCATCTGTGAACGCGCTGAAGGCTGCGACGAAGCAGACGAGGATACCCCTCCAGAACATTTTGACCGTTTCTTTATAGCTAAGGTCGTCCCAGGCCGACCTCACAAACTCGGTTCCCAAACCGCTGTGTTGCACATCGTCGCCTTTGACCTCCAGTCCGTCCGCGTCGTCGCGGATGGAGAGGTGTTCAATGGTAGGCTTTGCCTCGCCTGCCATAGTCGTACTGTCGGCTGTCATCTTGAGGTAGAGCTGATTGAGATCTGATGAGCCAAGGTCGAACGGGTTTGTGGCTCGTCTTTATACCTACCGCTCCATTCAGGGGTATACGCTCATGAGGCGCGGGTACTCCGGATGGCGGCCCCTCGGGGTAAATTCACCCCGCACATTTGATCATCCACAATTGTTGGGTCGGCGTCTTCCCCGCTTGCCCATCGGTCATCAACCGTGCACCGGAGAGCTGGGGGGGGAGCTCCCGAAGTCATCTTCATTGAGAACTGGATAGCCTAAACGCCGGATGTACCAACGCTCCCGTGGGGTACGGCGCAGCTTCTATCCCGAGGAGCAGAACGGTGTCGCTGGTGGCGCCTTGTCCGGTTGAATTTCATTCCGGTTTGACCTCACATGGGGGGGAGTGCTGAACCCGCTATCGCCAACAGTAGTATCTGTGGGCTTGGGGTCATTGAGCATGAGACACCCGACAATGCAGTGGCTCAGCAACGTGACAGTCATGTGAACAGCAGCCGGGGCAGCCGGCACACGGAGACTGCGCGCATTTGGCGATCACGATGCCGGCGGCTGTCCCAGCGGCATTGCCGGCGGGATGATAATCCATTCATCGGTGTATCGCTGATCCATGAACTCGGACCGGGATCCACTCACACAAGACTCAAAAACCGACCACGCAGCGGTCCAAAGTCACCCGCATCTTCTCCCGTCACCGCCAATATACGATGTCTGAGACCTCAGCATTCACAGACTTTGATGTTGCGGACGTCCTATCACGTCTCACGACGGCAAGTTTGAATGGTTAACTATCGCTAACACCCACAGCTTGAGAAGGCTACCCTTTTGAGTGGCAAGGTATGTTGGTCTAAATCTGGATCCGAGTCTGACCTCCCAGAATGGATACTCGAGCGCGTGCTTGCCTCAGCATGGAATTCCTTCCCTCAGAATGTCAGACGGGCCCTCCGCTTGTCGAGGAACAACGTCAGTTCCCGAACTCGGATTGTATGCTTACCAGCCCAGTGTTTTCAACGGCACACCGTAAGCCCGACGACGCTGTGCATGTGCTAATATCTAGGTCAAACTGTTATCCATGCTCCCTTGGCCTTGGGGCCTCATTTGACATTGAACTGGTCGCCGACGTCGCTGGGCAGATAGCCAAAGAAGCTCGGGCCAAAAATGTCCATGTCCTTCTTGCCCCGACGGTGAACCTCGTTCGGTCTCCGCTCGCCGGCCGCGGGTTTGAGTTCTTCAGCGAAGACCCATACCATGCTGGAATGATGGGGGCAGCCCATGTCAAGGCAGTGCAAGCGCAAGGTATTAGCGCGTGCTTGAAGCATTTTGTGAGTATTGTGCCTTGGGGGGAATAGGTCTAACCAATTCCAGATCGCGAATGAACAGGAGACAGAGAAGCACTCCAACGACTCCATTGTCAGTCCTCGAGCCCTGAGGGAAGTATACCTTGAGCCCTTTAGGATTGTGCTCCATGAAGCCAGCCCGCTTTCGATAATGTAGGTCCTATCGTTTATGACTTGAGACTCACCAAAAGGACCTCGTACAACCGTCTGAACGGCCTGCACACTTCGGAAGACAAGTGGCTTCTCCATGATGTTCTGCGACAGGAGTGGAACTGGAAAGGTACTCTTATCTCCGACTGGTATGGTACATACAGCTGCTCAACAAGCATTAAAGCAGGACTGGATATTGAGATGCCGTACGTCGAGGTTTGCTGGAAAGGGACGCTGATACATCAGAGGCCCAGCCCTGTGGCGAGCCGCACCCCAGATTCTGAGTCTCCTGGAAGCTGGCAAGATCACCACTAAAGACATCGATGCGTGTGCCACTCGAGTCTTGTCCCTGGTCAAGCATTTGCTGAAATCGGGGCTTCTCTTCGAAGACGTAGAGAACATTGTCGATACCCCGGAGTCTCGTAACCTACTGCGTCGAGCCGCTGCCGATGCCATCGTTCTCCTTAAGAACGATGCCAAGGTGCTCCCAATCGATCCCTCCAAGCTCAAGCGTATTGCAGTCATTGGCCTCAGTGCAGCCATGGCCCATACCTCGGGCGGAGGTGCTGCTTCAGTGCCAACCGAAACGTTTACAGTGTCCCCACTGGCAGGCATCAAAGGCGCCGTCGAACCGCTCGGGATCCAAGTTGATTGGGCCCCCGGCACCAGCAACTACCGCTTCACCCCACCCCTTGACCCGTATCTGGTTGGCGCAGCCCATCCGGTGGAAATTGAGTTCTGGCGATCCGAGCCGCACGCGCAATGGAAAGACGGTGTTGCTGGAGTGATCCCTTCGAGCGCTGCAGACCACGTACTGCGCGTTTCCACTACGAAATGTTTCATGCACGACGGCGTTCCTGAAGATATCATTAACAACGCCCGCCACGTTCGAGTAAGTCCCCGTGCCACTCTGGCTGTAATCTGTGTTTATCTATCGCTAACATTCAGCTCCGTACCATCTTCAAGGCCCCCCTCACTGGCCAATGGAAGTTTGGCATCTCATCCATTGACCAATGCCAATTCTTTGTGGACGGTACCAACATCGACTATACCACAAACCTTGGAAAAGGCGAGCTTTTCTTTGGCTTTTGCCACGAGGAGCGGTCCATCGTGATGGATCTCCGCCAGGGCCAAGAGTACACAATCGAGCTCCGCTGCTGGGCCACGGGCAAGATGGACTCGTTGCCTGTCAAGTTTTCGGCCGGATTCCAGATCGGAGGAGCTCCTGCTCTGGAGCCGCAGCAGGCGATTGTGGAGGCTGTTGAGTTGGCTCAGTCTGCTGATATCACCATTGTTGTGGTGGGCCTCAACAAGGACTACGAAACGGAAGGCAACGATAGGGACGACATGGAGTGAGGAGTACAGCTATTCCTATTTCGTGACCAAAAGCTGACCTTGTGTAGCCTTCCTGGCACGGCCAATGATCTTGTTAAAGCCATCCTGGCCACCTCGCAGGATGTCGTGGTTGTCAATCAATCTGGAATGCCTGTAACAATGCCTTGGGCAGACGACGCCTCTACCCTTTTACAAGTATGGTTGACGCCACTATTCTTGCTAACACCCCCAGGCTTTCTACGGCGGCTCCAACTTGGGTAATGGCCTTGCCGACGTTCTGTTCGGAAAGGTCAACCCGTCTGGCAAGCTGCCGGTGACGTTCCCGTATGTCCCATCCTGTGCAATGGCTAGCTGGCGCTGATAACGACAGGAGAACGCTTGGGGACACGCCCACAGCCACTGGCTATGGGACCACAGCCGCATCAGTCACCAAAGCCTACTACCAGGAGGTAAGCGTTAGGAAACAGGTGACAAGCTAACGCACAGGATATCTTTGTCGGTTACCGCCACTTTGACCGGACCGCCAGGCTTCCTCTCTTTCCGTTTGGCCATGGACTGTCGTACACCACATTCGAGTATTCCAGTCTGACCGCCACAAACCCGGACGGGCAAGAAGGCAAGTTCAGGATCCAGTTCACAATCAAGAATACAGGCCACCTCTTCGGCAAGGAGGCCGCTCAAGTGTACGTCGCAGACGTCAAGAGCAGCGTGGTTCGCCCGTGCAAGGAACTCAAGGCTTTCCGCAAAGTTGCTCTGGAGCCGGGACAGGCAAGTGAGGTGGTCATCGAGCTGGACAAGCGCGCTCTCTCCTTCTGGGAAGACAGCGAGGAAGGTGGTTGGCGGGCCGAAGCTGGTGTGTTTGAGGTTTTGGTTGGTCCCTCGTCCGCCTCCCTGCCCCTCAAGGTGGAGATCACTCTAGAGCGGGATATTGCCTGGCGAGGATTGTAGTTTGCTGTAGCTGCACGTGCCTTTTATGCAATCAAACAAGAATATGAACGGTTACAAGAGGATACGGAGGCTGCCGTCACCACTTTCTAACATCGAATGGTAAGCAACGAATGTGGAGTGGATTGTGGTTTTGTAGAGCTGTTTAGACCAATGTCTGTGCCCACTTGGCACATGCACACCAATACGCTTAGTGCCTCCCTACGCACAGTGGCGACATGGTCTTCTACTTCATGTTTCTCGGTAGCACAGCGCAGGAGACGAAATGGTGAGATGTACAGGCCCCTGGTGACGCGAAACAACATATGTACTTGGCATAAACTCGGCACCGGCTTCAACCCATGACTCTACCCCATGTGCTGTACAACAACCGGGTTGGCGAATGAGATCCGTCGGGTACGGACTCCGATAAACTTGAGGAGACGCTCCTTGCGCTGGTCAAACGTGCCGTCTACGTCGAGATCGTACGCGGCGATGAGATAGTCGACATCCGATTCTGGCAAACATCAGCGACACTGCAAGAACCAATATCAAGCTCACCGCAAAGCCCCAGGGCGTCCTCGAAGAACTGCGGGAACTTGTCCGGAGGAGGGAGCAGTGGCGGCACTGGTGTCGTGAGGGTCAGACCTCTCGGCAGTGGAGGGCGTCGGTACAGCGGGAGGAGGAACGAGGTCTCGGACGTCGACTTGAGGTTGTGGATCCTGCTGCTGACCCACGAGTGCCTAACGGTCAGTATGCGTCCTTCGCGGTCAAACCAAGCCTAGACTTACTCTACGACTTTGTCCAAGCGCCTGTACATACGGCTGTACGCGTGAAACGCGTCCGTGAGGCGGTCCGGCTGACCGGCCTGTTCTTCGAGCGCGATACTCTTAATTCTGTCCACCAGCCGTTCCTCAAAGGCAGCCAGCCAGGCGGGCTCTTGAGCTGCACTCGTGTCGAGCACGTTTTCACCCGCGACACTGCCCAGCAGACGGGCTGCACTGAGAATGTTAGCAATTGTGCGCAAGCCCAACTTACGCTTCTTGTTTCTCCGCAGTGAGCTTGATTTTGTCCGCCGTGGCCTTGGACTCGGCTGCGATCTCGGTATGGAGCTGCGCAAGTTCGCTCAGCTTGTCGTGCGCCGATGCCGGGGTCGATGAAGATGCCATGGTTGTGCAACGCTTGCAGTGTGTGGTGATACTCAGAACTCTGTGGGAAGAAGATGGCACCAGGCTGGGCCTTTGAGGAGCCTGGTTCCAGAGCATGACGACAACAAGCAACTGTACATACCCATACGTAACTGTGTGTACACACACACCTGTTTCCTCGACATGGTCATGCTTTCACATCTGGACGTCATTCTAGATGACAAGAACATCTACACTGTTTTCGGCCTGACGTACCAGAACTCTCGGCAAAACACGAGTTTCAAGTGGCGTGTTGCTCTCTGACCTCAGCGGCGTCATCTCACACACCTCCATACAATGGCAACGATGAACCATGACCGCAAAGTTACTTAACCCACCCGCTGCTCTCTCCGAGTATGAACTCCCCTTCTTCCAAACCAATCCCCTCATCCCACCATGCACGACTCGGACCCATTCTTCCTCCCGCCTACCGATCTCCTCCCCACCGACCCCCTCCCCGTGGACCCGGACGCGCCATACCTTCTCACTGTCTCGCCTCCCGGTGACCCGCGTTTCGGTCCTATCCTCTACCAGCTTCACTCCCTTTTCCTTCGCGCTGGACCGCTCCAGTCGCGCTTCAGCTGGTGGCTCTACACCTCGGTCCCCCTCTACATTGTCTTTGCGCAGGCGTACATTCTCGTCGGTGGCAAGAAGGGAACCAGGCCCATCCGTGCTGCTCTCGCTGCTGCCTACGTCTCGCTCACGCTGTACAATGTTATGACGTACCGCATTGTCGGTGAGTATCTCTTGCTTGTCGCAGTGGGGCATCAAGAAGATGTCGGGGTCGTGGTCGGATTATACGGGGACCTGCAGACCCACAATAAACCGACTGCCACGCCATGACCGAATCTCACCCATCGATCCTTCCATTCCTCTTGTGACGTTGAAACGCCCTCTGACGCTCCAGACCTGCGCCTCAACCTCTGGAACACGGCCCTCCTGCTTCTCATTATGCAAGTGGGCATCCAGTCCGTCGAGTTTGGTCTGCTCAAGGACCCCATCAACGATCCTTACATGCACTTTCACAAACGCCGGCGTATCGTGGCAGCGTACGACCTCATCCTCAACCAGCGCATGCTCTCCCTCGGTGCTGTGGGCCTCGATGTTGGCGCCGGGCCACCCAATGCCGTCATCAACAAGCTCGATGGCCCCCAGATTGAGCGTCAGTATTCCTTGTCTCGTCCAATGCCCCCACGCCCCAAAACCCGTTTCGGTGCTGTTCTCCGTCACCTGGGGCACACCTTGCGGGCGTACCTCATTCTGGACATTATGATGGGTCTGTCGCAAGTGGCTACCAGCCCCGAGTGGTCTGCCATCCGTGGCGGTACCCTTCCTGCTGAGGCGGACATGATCGACAAGTTGGCTGCCAAGAACCACTTTACGTTGTTCCCCGGCACACTCAACATTCCAATCAGCTCGTGGGGCATCGGCTATACGACTTCATATGCCTGCAACATTTGTGTCTGGGTCGGGTTCACGTTTGCGTACCACATCCAGGCCGCCCTCACCATTGCTTCGGGCCTTTGGGAGCCCAGCTCCTGGGACCTGGACCTCTTCTTTCACCCGTGGTTCGCCGACTCGGTCCTCGATTTCTGGGGCAGGCGCTGGCACCAGATTCTGCGTGTGAGTTCATCTCGGGGGTCCTGTGCCACACACAGCTGACATGGTATGCAGCACCACTTCAACATTCTGTCCATGGCCACCATCAACATCCTCGGCCTCCCGATATCGTCCTACACCATCATCCCCCTCACGTTCTTCTGGTCCGGTATGCTCCACGCCCTCGCCGGTCTCAACATGCATCCAGCTCCCTCGCCCTGGCCGCTTGCTGGGTTCTTCTTTGCCCAGGCGCTCGGCTCGTGTGCCGAAGTCGCGTTCAAGAGGTACACTGGTGTCCGCGTCGGTGGATGGTGGGGCATGATCTACTGCCAGCTCTTCATGATGCTCACCGGCCGCGCTGCCGCCAACTCGTGGATCGACGCCGGTCTCGCCGGCGCGACAGTGACGGCGCCGTATGGCATCGGCAGGATCATCGCTCCCTACATTCTCAAGTCGGAGCGCATCCTCTCTGCCGTGCCATCGATGAACTAGTAGTGCCATAATCAAAACTGTGTGTGTCTCCAAATCCCAGACGTGGAATATGTACTGTACCTGAAAGTGTTCGTGATGTGCATGCATTGTGTCGTTTCTCTGTCATTCGAGCATTCGAGAGACCTCCGCCACCGCCACCCGGCAACTCGGCCCCGC
This sequence comes from Apiotrichum porosum, assembly GCF_003942205.1. Lineage (NCBI taxonomy): Eukaryota > Fungi > Basidiomycota > Tremellomycetes > Trichosporonales > Trichosporonaceae > Apiotrichum > Apiotrichum porosum. Next base: position 734,469 of record NW_021167110.1, on the reverse strand, counting down.
ACAAAGGGCTTTGAACGCCGTGCCGGACTGGCCCCCTCCTCCACTTTACACATTGCTTTGGAATACAAATACGCCCAGGTCAAGTACAAATAAACGGAGACGATATCTGTCATCGGTGTTCATGGCGGCGGTGGGCAACTCTTGCGCTAGTGTTTCTCACACATCTCTCCTCTTCTCTCTTACCCTCACCCACCACCCACACAGCACAACTCACCACTCACTCCATTGCAATGATGACGCTCTCGCCCTCCTCGCCGCCGTCACTGGGGGACAAGTTCGCCGCTCTGGCCGAGCTGTATGCCGACCTCGCTATGGCCTCCCAGGCACTGTCGGGTAAACAGCTCGCGTGAGTCATTTGGAAACGTTGACAGCTTTTCGCCTATGTATTGACGCACCGAAGCGCTGCCGACATGCTCAAGGACCTCTCGCGTGACCCGTCTCTGTGTACTACTGCGTCGCAACAGCCACTCGACACCATGTCACAACCACCGCTCTGGCTGGCGAGCTTCGAAGAACGCCTGTTCAGGAAACTGGACACGGCCAAATCCGACTTTACGCAGCAGTCTCCGGCCGTAGAGCCAGAAGCCGCAGACGTTCAAGTGCAGCTGCAAGAGGTCATCAACAGTCGTCTCAAGTGGGTCTCGTGCCGTCAACTTCTCTATGCTGACCGGGAGGCATTCATGGGCAGGCTGTCGAGAAGCCAACTTGCTGCTCCGCAAGTTTGCCAGTCCGAGCCATCCCTTGGAACCGTTCCGCCGAAGGCCGCCACTCCCAGCGAACAGGACCAGGGATACGCCGATACCCCCAGACCTCCTGCCCCCGCCAGACTGCTTTCCCGTCAACTTTGACGAGGCGGTGGCCCTCTCTGGTGAGCTATGATGTCTCTGACGGATTCCTGTAGCTTACATACACAGCACCGGCCGTGTACAGCCTCCTTGTGGATTACGAATTGAGCACAGAAGGCGATTCCAAGGCGAGGAAGGATCGTCTCTTCCAGTTCATTGGAGTGTAGTGAGACCCGGATGACGGGTCGTGCCGGCGTGTGTCTCGGTCGTGTGCGGAGCGGATAGTGTTCTAATAGATATCAGTGGCCTGCGGGGTTCCATTCCATGCATGCGGGGTTCGGTGCAGTTCCCCTGCTACTGTGGCCGGCCCCTTGTTTGCGTCGACAGGTCAACATGACTACCACTGAAACCTTTCACCCCCTGTGTTCGTTCACCTCATTCACCTGCGCCATAGCCGCCTGTTGAAAAGGGCTGCAGGTGTAGTGTTACAATCAGATTTAAAGGCTCCAGTGACGACTAGCCAGAAACCTGACTTCTGAACGCGACTGTGACCATGAACCTAGGCGCATTACATGACAGATTTTGGATTTTCTGTTTGTTTTCACGTCTTTTTTTTTAAACTACCTTTCCGTCAGTTGCCCCTCACTATTCGATTTCACAGCCGCACTTAGTGGGATATGCCGCGTCTGACTCCAACCTTGGCATCAACACGGTGTATATCCAAGTTCGACTCCCCCCTCCGCAATGCTGACGTGTGGACAACTAGTGGACGGTGTTTGATCGCGAAGAAGATGCTAAAACCTTGGATATCCACTGATTGCCTTTGTCCGTCCACTGGCCACTGGACAGTCACCGTACCAGGAGACAGCCTTCCACAGGCAGCTCCAGGGACCTCACGTTGGGGATACGCTGCTGTCCTGTTCCTCGGATCTTTGCGCAGATTTGCTGCGAGCCCTCTGGGCATTGGGCCATGTCAGCCCAGTGGCCAGTGGCCAGTGGACGGGCCCAGGCAAGCGCGACTATCAAAATCAGCGATATAATTTGAAGACAGACCGCAGCAAGGGCCAAAGGTAGTGCTGAGTTGTGGGGAGGTACATCTTTTGCACGTCTTGGCACGGTCCGTGCGGATTCTGCTGAATTGTGTTATTGTCCGTATCAGGAGACTGGTGTAGGCTAGGGCCAAACTTGAGACTTCTTTCTATCTTGGTCGTCTGCATGCACGTCGTGGGTCAACGGTGCGACGGAGAAGGAAGTAGTCACCGAATGCGAGACATGAGTGAGATGCCACAAGAAGGAATAGTTGTGGACAAGCCAGAAGATCGCCCTTTGTGTCGGACGGACAGCTACGGAATTTTACGATTAGACCGCGTCACTGCCCCCCGGTGGCCAGTGGCATGTTGGCGTTTGGGTATATGTATGGGCCTCTTTGACCAGCAACCTTCCACTCTTGTCGCCCTGGTGGGTCCTACGTGCTGCATCGTCAGACTGAATCCCTGGCAGAGGGCCGTCCGTATCCTGGACACGCATCCCTTCCACCGAACGCCGAACGCCGCGTGTGTTCGAGGGGTTCGGAACCGCATAGGAGAGCCCGCCGCCTCTGCCGTCTGTCCACTCCCAACTGGCAGCCAGAACCCCAACAGCAGTAAGGAACTGGCGGGCAGTTGCTCGGAACTCATTTCGGAAGTAATCACCTGTGCGTTGTTGGCCCCTATGTTCCTGCACGTACTGGCGGGGTCGGCTGGCCCGGCCCACAGGACACATGTGTACATGGCACCTGACAAGGCAAGGGGAGCCGGGGTTGCGGAGGTTGTGAGGACCAACGAGTTGCAAACGAAACAACGGCTGCACGCGCCAGATCGTCCGTGAAAGCCCCACGAGCATGTGCGATGGGCCAAAGACGACCACCCCCAGTAGCCACGGCGTAGACGCCATCTACGCCATGCAAGCCCTCTCCGAAAGGGTCTCCTGTGGCCACAGGAGCCTCTGGGCTTTGCTCAGGTATGCTCGTAGCAAACTGGGCAGGCTGGGCAGCGAGTCCCGGCGGGGCGATGGAGAGGGGGGTACCTGGGGTTCGTGGCGGCAGGGCTCTGTGGGGGGTGTAGAGAAGCGTCAGCTGCGTCGGACGGCGACTATGGGAATGGTACCAGGAACGGCACTGTGATGTTGTCTTGCGGGACGTGGTGGCCTTTCCTCTCTCTCATCACTTTGTCTTTTACTTTCTCACTGTCGCCCTTGACGACGCTCATATCTATTCACATCCGCCCCCTTCTCGTCGTTCTGCATTCCAAAACGCAGTGGCTCGGTACTTTGCGTTTCAAGTCAAAAAGTCGGCCACACCAGAGCGAGCCTCACAGTGGCCAATCCCCCGTCTGAGTCTTGGGCTTGTCCTGGACCGGTTCCTGCCTGGGTTGTCCTTGCATCCTCCATCGACGCCGACAACGCCCAGCAAGCTCAGCCAGCAATTGAAGGTACCGTCATAAGCTCCAGGAGAGTTCGCGGCCGAACCTCCGTTAGCTTTAGTCCGTTTGGCTCGGCGGTCAGCAAGCCAGCAATCTTTGTTGTTGCTGAGGATCCCCCACATTATCCACCATCAGCCAAAAGTAGCCGTTGGACCACAAACAATAGCTGCAGGCAGCATCCAGTCTTGCAAACACAGCACAGTCGCCGACCATGCGCGTCCTGCGAGTAAGCTCAGAGAAACGTACAGCCAATGGCACGAGCTAACGTCCAGGTCGCGGTCATGGGGGCTGGAGGCGTTGGCAAGTCTGCCATCACAATCCGCTTCATCAACGGACACTACACTGAGATGTACGATCCAACGAGTGAGTCTCGACACCTGGGCTTCACGAGGATACCGTCGCTGATGCAGCTATTCGCTACCTCTCTCTTCTTCTCCGTTGCCTACCTACATCCCAATCATTACCATGCGTACCACCCCACAAACACACCACCACCACACGAAACTCACCTCGGCTCGGCTTCCTCCGAACCGACCCTTACTCCCTCGCGCCTCCCTCCCGTGGCTTCCGTCTCTTGGCTTGACCATGGCACATGTGTCCATCACGACCGCTTATTTGGGTATGCAGTAGAAGACTCTTGTGAGTAAACAAACAAATAGCTGGGTCGGAGCCTGTTCTGTGCCCGTGAACCGAGAGGGACCTAGAGTTACTAACGGCCGTGCTCAGACCGCAAACAATTTGAGGTCGACGGCAGTGCCTGCCTCATTGAGATTCTGGATACAGGTGGGTATTCATGGGCTCTGGGACACCGGGAACATGCCTGTGCAAGGAGCTACGGGGTCTGTTTCTGCCCGCAACCCTTTACCGTTGCTCTGCGTTTTGTGGCTTCGAGGCCAAAACGTTCAGAATGGACGGAGCGCCACGCTTCTGCGGCAATTGAATCACATCAACCCGCAAATGACCGCAGCAACGGAAACGCGTGGTGGCTCAATGCTCCACGCTCCACACGTCCCCCACGCGGGTCCTCAGGACTGGGTGGACGCGTCGGGCGGCGGGATGACGAGCTCTAGGCACTTCCGTTGGAACATGGCTAATTACGGCAGCTGGCATTGATCAATACCTGACCATGACGGACTTGTTCATTCGAGAGTGAGTGCAGCTATGCTTTCCAATGTACATTGACCAGCTGCTAACTCTGCAGCAATGACGGGTTTGTCTTGGTATTCAGGTGAGTACAGCTTGGCACTCTGCTCGGGATTCCAAACTGACTCTGTCGCCAGCTTGACCCAACAAGACTCGCTGGAAGAGTTGAAACGCACACGGCAGAGTATCCGCCGCATCAAGTCGATCAATGGGGAGCATGTTCCCTTAGTACTGGTGGGGAGCAAGTGTGACCTTGAGGACGAGCGCGAGGTAGACACAGCGACAGGAGAGAAGCTCGCGGCAGAGTGGCACTGCCAGTACCTTGAGACCAGCGCAGTGAGTCGACCGCTCTGTTGATCATAGGGCTCGTGCTAACACCCCCAGCGTGAAAACATCAACATCATCCAGGTGTTCGAGTCCATTGTTCGCCAGCTGCGGGTACACGGCACGCTCGGCCGTAAAGCCTCGAGAAACGACCGGCTGAGGCGCGAGACGACCCGTGGCGCGCACAGTATTCGCGGGCGGGACGGTGACGACAAGAAGTGTGTCATCATGTAAACCACCCCAACCCCCAACCTGTGTGTGTGGGACTTCTCCAGCTCGATGCTGGAGACACTCGATTTCACCACCCATAAGACCCTGGAGGTCTGATAGATCCCCAGCACCAACTATCATCCTCGACGGCCAGTCAAACCCCCATAGAACCAGAACCGCCCCGGCACCACCGACCGACACTTGTCGATAGCACCCAAGGCTATGTATCTAAACCAGCAACACCACCACCCGTAGTGAGACGAGCAACAACGACTCTTGATGATAACGATTACCTTTTTCTGCAAATGCATAATCGACAGGAACGCTCCCGTGGCGCCCCAGTGTTCTAACAGTCTACGAAGTGGTGCGGGGGGCCTTATTCCCGGCCACCAAACTCCCAACTTCTTCTGCTCTCAAGAGCACAAAAGAACAATACTGCTTGCTCTTTTTCTCCAGCTCGTGTGCCGGGTTTACGACTCTTCCGGGCGGTCTGTTCGTTCGTTGTCAGCGCTGTTCGGGAGCAGATATGAGACATGAGGCGCACGCCCTCAGCGCCAGGTTTGGCCTATGGACGGGGTGACGAGCGGCGTCTGAGCAGGGTGTATTGGAATGGGGTAGCGGTTGACCATGTGAATGTTTGGGTGTGGTGGAGGTGTGGGGCTGGCAGGGTCGTTGCTACGGCAGGCGCCGGCAAGGCGCTGAAGGGTTGTGTGTCACCTGCTCTCACCAGCACCAATCGCAGCGGCGCCCGGCCAAGGCCTATAGGCCTATACCACCATCCACCACCTGCGGCCATCGCCGCCGTTCATGTCTGTGTGGTAACTCACTGATAAACTTGATACTGATAAACTTGAGCACCTCGTCAATGACCACCACAGGAGCCGAGATCCAGAGCACGGCCTGCCACTCCTGCCAGTTGAGAGGGAGGATCTGGAAAAGCTCGTTGAAGAAGGGGACGTAGAGGATCATGAAGTGGAGGGCCATGGAAAGCGCAATGGCGGCAACGAGGTACGGGTTGGTCCAGAGCGGGAGGGCGAGGAGGGACTCATCCTCGGAAAGCGAGTTGCACGCGTTGAACATTTCGATAACAACGAGGATAGACAGCGACACGGTCGTGGCGCGCTTGGCACTGTCTCCAGTGAAGATGCCGCAGTCGAGGTTGGGGAAGGCGGAGGGGGAGCACTGGTGGAAGTGGGTGAGCTCGTAGAACGAGATCTGGGGACCACCCTCGTAGTCCATGAACCACCAAGCGTAGCCAAACACGGTGGCGGCGCCGACATACAGGCCGATAATCATGTAGCGGATAAACAGCCAGCGGCCGACGAGCGGCTCGTTGGCGTTACGGGGGCGCGTGCGCATGATCTGGTGGTCGGGGGGGTTGAAGCCCAGGGCCGTGGCCGGGAGGCCGTCGGTGATGAGGTTGACCCACAGGAGCTGCACGGGGATGAGGGCCTCGGGCATGCCGAGCAGAACAGTGAGGAAGATGGAAACCACCTCGCCAATGTTGGACGAGATCAGGTAACGGATAAACTGCTTGGTGTTGTTGTAAATGACACGGCCTTCCTCGACGGCAGACTCAATGGTGGCAAAGTTGTCGGTGGCAAGCACCATGTCCGCGGCGAGCTTGGCAACGTCAGTGCCCGAGCCCATAGCGATACCAATGTCGGCCTTCTTAAGGGCCGGAGCGTCGTTCACACCGTCACCAGTCATGGCAACCACGAGACCAAGACCCTGCAGGAGGTCGACAAGGAGAGCCTTGTGGCTAGGCTCCGTACGGGAAAAGAGGCTGGCACGCTGGACGGCGGCGACCTTGTCCTCGTTTGAGAGCGCGTCAAATTCACGACCAGTGTACGATTTGCCGGTGAGGTCCTCGTCGTCACCAAACACGCCAATGTCGCGGCAGATGGTCTCGGCAGTGTTCTTGTTGTCACCGGTAATCACAATGGTCCTGATACCAGCGGTACGGCACTTGGCAATGGCGTCGCGCACCTCAGGACGAGGAGGGTCGAGCATGCCGACGAGACCGACAAAGGTCATATCCTGCTCGAAACGAACGTAGTCGGCCGAGCTCTCAGACTTGTAGTGCGAAACGTTGTCGTCCGACTCGTCAACGTATGCGAGAGCGAGGGTACGGAGACCCTTGCGGCCGTACTCAAGCTGACGGTCGGCAAGGAGCTGGCGAAGGGCAGGGGTGAAGGGGGCAGGACCGGTGGGGAGGAGAACCTTGGTGCAGCGCTCCATGACGGACTCGGGAGCGCCTTTAACCAGCAGCGAGAGACCGCCGGCCTCTTGGCGAGCGAGGACGGACATGGACTTGCGGTCACGGGTAAACTCAAAGGTCAAGACACGGGGGATGCGCGACTCGTAGTGGTCGTTGACAGCCATGACGCGGTCCGCAGGCGACAGGTTGGTAAGAGCCTTCTCGTTCCAAGCCTGGTTGTCCGAGCCGAGCTTCTCAACGAGGACCTTCATGGCGGCCTCGGTGGGCTCGCCAACGTTGGTGTACGTGTCCGACTCGGCATTGTAGGAAACCTTGGCGTCGTTACAGATAGAGCAGATCTCGACGAGCTTGTCAACGGGAGCAGTGCGGACCTCGGCGCGTTCACCGTGCTTGCCTTCGAGGGTGGTGACATCACCCAGAGGGGCGTAGGTGGTACCACCGACCTGGTACTCTGCGACGCCGAAGCCAGACGAGACAGTGAGGAAGCGAGCGACGGACATCTGGTTCGTGGTGAGGGTACCAGTCTTGTCCGAGCAGATAACGTTGGTGCAGCCCAGAGTCTCGACGGATGGGAGGTGACGGACAATGGCGCCGCGCTTGGCCATTTTCTTGGTACCGAGTGCGAGACAGGCAGTGATGACGGCAGCGAGACCCTCGGGGATCGCTGCGACGGCGAGCGCAACAGCAATCTTGAGGTAGTAGATGGCGCCCTTGAGCCAGCCGTGGTGGCTGGGGTCGTTGAAGTGACGGATGTTGACGAGCCAGACAAGGATACAGATGACAGAGATGACCTTGGCGAGCGAGTCTCCAAAGTCGTCAAGCTTGCGCTTAAGGGGAGTCTTCTCGTCCTCGTCATCGTTGGAGATGCTCTGGTGAATAGCACCGAGAGCAGTCTTCTCGCCAGTGAGGACAACGAGCGCACGGCCAGCACCGTTCACCACAGTCGTGCCCGAGAACAGCATGTTGGTCATGTCCTGCTTGACGGCCTTTTCGTCATTGACGGCATCCTCGGTCTTGCCAACCGACATGGACTCGCCGGTGAGCATGGCCTGGTCGACACGGAAACTGCTAGACGAAAAGGACAGAATACGGCAGTCGGCGGGGATGCGGTCGCCGACGTGCACGCTCACAATGTCGCCGGGGACGAGCTCCGAGGCCGAGATCCGCTGCAGCTTGCCGTTGCGAAGAACATGGGCCTCGTCGGGCGAGTACTCCTTGAGTGCGTCGATGGCCTTCTCGGCCTTGGTCTCCTGAATGACGCCGACGGCGGCGTTGGCAACAAGAATCAACAGGATGACAAGGGGCTCGACAAAGGCTGTCATCCACGATGCGCCGGGCTGCGACTGGTCCTCGAACAGCGCCAGCACAAACGAGACGACGGCCGATCCCAACAGGATAAGGACCAGCTGGTCCTCAAACTGTGCCAGAATGAGTTTCCATATCGAGTTGGGGGCGGCCTCGGGGAGGGCTAAAGGTCAGTCAGGTTGGACGTCCGACAACGTACTGTTCTCGCCGTATAGTTCGCGGTTCTGCTTGACTTGCTCGTCGCTCAGACCTGTCTTGGCGTCGACACCATAGAACGCAAGCGCGTCCTGTTGCGTGTACGTCCACGCGGTGGCGAGCATTATGTGTGTAATGTGTGTCTAAAGTGTTGTCACCAACAAAAAGGGACGGTAATGAGCGGCGTGGGTGGGCGTTTTGGTATAGAAAGGGGTCTCTTGTTTCGGTGGGATCGGTGGAGGCCGGCTGAAATGAGTGGAACCTGCTGGCACGGGAAGCGCCGTCTGCAGAGTGGAAGACGAGTCGACGGAGCAAGACTTAGTCTTTGTGAACCTCCCTTTTGTGTGAAAGATGAAGAGGATGCACGAGGGAGCTGTGTTACGCCGCCCAAAAGTCGGTCGTTGCTCGCTGTCAGCTCTCGCTTCCACGTCCCCGCCGGCGTACGTGTGTGGGCGCTGGGTCTCTCCAGGGTGGGCGCCGCTCAGTATCGGGCCGGGTGGCGCGGAAATGTATTACGTAAAACGGTGTGGCGCGCTCTGACGCGTCCAGCCGGTGGAGGTTGAGACGGGTGTCTTCATCGGACGTCCAGACAACAACGAACACATCCTCAGTGACGGCGACCACCACCCAACACACACACTCTCTCTGTGGGAACCATGCAGTCGGTTCTATACCACTGCGCTCATCTAGAGGAACCACGCGCTCCACTCCCGCCATCGTACCCGTCAAGCTTTGCAGACTTTGCACCTCTCAACCACCTCTACTTCTGCGAAGAATGCGACGCCATCAGGTGTGACGACTGCGTCGCCATAGAGGTCGCCAGCTACTACTGCCCCAACTGCCTCTTTGACGTTCCCGGAGCCAACGTCCGCGCAGACAAGAGCAGGTGAGGTCTTTCAATTCACGAGCGGCTCTAGCTGACAAAACAGATGTGCACGGTCCTGCTTCTCGTGTCCCGAGTGCTCAAGCTGTCTCAACGTCCTCGCCTCCGAACAAGCCAGTGACTCGTCGCGGGCGGCCACGGCCTCGGGTACCTCTGCAACGCACTCGAGCAGTGCACCTTACCTCCTCTCGTGTCCGGCATGCAAATGGTCCTCCAAAGAGATTGGCTGGAAGTTTGACAAGCCCACAAGTCTTGCCAGTGGGTGTCTGATGCTCACGCGGCTGCTAACCTCTCAGGCCAACTGTCCCAAGTCTACTCTGCACCAGAGGATGTACAGGCAGAGTTTGATGCGCTCAAGGACCACCTTGAAGGCTACATTTCCCAGTCAGCGCCGCCACCCACGGCCGGGAAGGGTTCTGGACACCATCGCACTCCTTCTCGACACATTGCGCAGATCACCCAGGCGGCTGCGCGCGCTCTGAGACGCGAAGTACCCGGCATGGGTGGCCCACGTACAGGTGCAGCAGCGAGGAGAAAGGCCGGAGAAAAGAGCGACAACAGGGCTGGATGGGACCAGCTTGCGCCATACGAGGCCAAGGACAGCTGGAAGGAGGAAGGCTTGCAGCGTGGAGTGGACGACGTCGACACCATGCGCAAGCTGACAGGCGAAGAGGTTGCTCCGATTGAGAAGCGGTGGACGAGCGCATGGGAACCGCCACGCATGTCAAGGTTAGTTGGGAGGCCTTGCGTTAGCTGACGTGCGTTCCAGCGAGACGATGCCTCAGAGGATACCGCTGCAGGCCAAGTTGACCAAACGCTGCCCGCACCCTACCTGCCGACACATTCTCATCCAGCCAGACACCAAGACTGTGCGGATGCTTATCAAGATGGTGGGAGGAAACTATCTGCCAGCCATTGAACTTGGCCGTCGGCGGCGCCGCCTCGTGGACGAAGCACTTGACGGCCTCACCGAGGAGGAGCTCGAACGCAGGAGACGCGAACGCCGGCGTACGCGTATCAACCTCGCCCGTGAAGAGGACGAGGACATGACTGAGCCCCTGCACCCAGGAGAAGTTGTACGTAAACAAGTGACATTTGAAAAGTTCCTTGCAATGAAAGAGCGTCACGCGCTGACACGCATGTACAGTACACGTTTCAGCTTGCATTCACCAACCCTCTGTACGACCCGGTCCAGGTCCGACTGGGTGCGGCACACCAGCCTCGAGGCCCAGTTCAGCCTAGCCACCACATATTCACGCCCACGGCGCATTTCACTGTCGGTCCACTCAAGGATGCGTGGGCATACGACGAAGAGGACGAAGATGACAATGTCGAGGACGACGCTGGTACTGGAGGTGCTGCCGGTCACGGTGGCGACTCTGTATCCGAGCGAGCCAAGGCGCGTATGAGCCTTGCGGGCTTGCCTTCTTCGCGGCACCGTGGCCGCGAGGCTGAGGTGGAGAAGAGGGGTAACGTTACAAAAGTCGGTCTTGAAGTGGAAGTGCTGCCAGGTGCATCGGGCCCTGTCGAGGTGAGTTTAGTCTTTAGTGGTTTCGTGGACGGTGGGTGGTGGTGGTCTGGGCCCGAACCGCGGAGAGCTGTCCCAGACCCGCACCCGACATCTGGGTCTGGACGAGTATCCATACGCACGGGCTACACCTGGATGACGGGACAAGGGGGGGGGGGGGGGGGGGGCCTGAAAGGGCCGTTGTTCGGAGGGAGGTTTGGACGAGGCCGGAGGCGAGCGCTCTGCAAATGAACTGACACAGTGTGCCTGGTGGACCCCAGTTTGACCTCGAGATCCGATTCACCTACCGTGCAGACGACGCTGAAGGTGGAGCCGGCCCTGCTGAAGGACCTGGGGAGGCAGCAGTCACAGGCAGCGGAAAAGACGCCAAAGAAGAGTACAAGACGTTTACCTTTTGGACGCGCGTGTGTGCAGGCGAGGTGTTGTAGATGGTGGCGGGCGGGAGTGCATGTAACAATGAGTGAACGCCATGGCTTGGGCTTGAGCGAGGCTACGAGGCAGGACATCAGAGACATGGACGCGGCAGTGGCTGTCGATGGTCAGCCTGGTTTGGGGCTTCTGACCCAACGTGTGTGGACAAGCACGAGGCCAAATGGTGCACCACCGCCAGGGGGAATCGAGCTTGCCGGGCCCGCTGACATGCAGAAGGGTGGGCAGGCAGAACGAGATGGGGCCTAGACAAGAATGCAGCTTGCAAGACGAGCGCAAGACCCCCCTCTGTGTCTCGCCCGTCCACCAGTGTTCACCATCCTCCCGAGACCCTCCCTCGCCGCGTCGGCCTACCCTTGTCTCCAATTCAATCATCACTCGTCGTCTTGCCATTACACCACGTCCTACACTCCACTCCATCCTTTCGCCGCCTTGCCATCACTTCGTCCACTGCATAACCCCCTTCCCCTCCTCCCAACCCACCTCCATTACTGGTGGAGAGTGACGAGAGCGCCGCGCGCACAACCCCGGTGGGCGCACCCACGCACCGACCTTTTCCACCGTGTCCTCGTCCGCTCCTCACCCTCCTCCCTGCCGCCGCAGCCAGCCCACCCTTCCTCGCGCGTACACACGAGAGAGCATCGTCGCTCCCCACCGCGACCATGACGCTGCCTCGCTCGACTGGCAGCCTGCTCATCACCACCTCGCCAGATGAAGGAGGTCTTCGTTATGACATCTCGCGTACGTGTGCCCAAACTCCTTCCCACACTCTCCTTCCTGGCGCTTCCTTTCAACCCCTCCTCATTACCCCTCTCTCCCTCACTCTTCCCTCTCTCTTTCCTCCAACCCCCCCGGGACCCCAGCATGAACGCATGTGCGTCGCCGGTTGCGCGCATCGTCTTGCGGACTCACCGCGCGGCGCGCCGTCTGCCGGCACGCGCGGCGATGTGACAAGGCAACTTCTCCACTTTCGCGTAAGCGAGATGTTGCTTGGCGAGTACATGTTTAACTTTGACCTGCGCGTACACAAGCCAAATCATATCTTGGATGTGTGCACTTGTGTCCATGACTGGACGCGGGGTGCATGTCATCCGTCATTTGCAGAGACAGCCAGACGGCACATGCTACCGCGGCAGCCAAAACATGCGCCGAAGTGCAGAAAACGTTACAACCAGCTTGCAGCCTTCCGTTGTCGCTGTCCATATGCTCACACACCCCACAGCCATGTCCGACTATTCGACATCCGTGTCCGATGGCGGCCCTCTAAGTGGGCCAAACCGGCGCTCAACGGGTGCATCGGAAGCGCTGCAGTACTACTGGAGCGCATCAGCCGGCGAACGATCGGCCTCGGTGTCGTCTTCCCTCGGCATGTCCCCCATCGACTCGTCGCCGCGTCCGGGGCAGCTCGGCTCCCCATACTCCCTCTCCCCGCACCCAGTACTACACGAGGCCAAGTCGGCCGTCTCCCTCCGGGAGCTGGTCCAGCAGGAAGCCGAATATGAACACGAGCAAGGCCGAACGCCAGCTCCCTGGGAGGTCGAGATGGGCACCCACCTGCCAGACATGTCATACAGCGGCGGCAGTCTTGGCGGTCTCAGCGACCTGCGTGAGCGAGAACGCGAACGTGATTCGGCATCATCGTCCACCATGGGACAGAGCAACCGGCACATTCACCTCGTGTCGTACTCAAGTGACGGTAGCATGAGCCGCATGGCATCGGGCACGTCCGTACCGTCGATCCAGAATGTCACACCACCGAGCCCCAGCCGCTCGTCCCTCTCCGGTGAGAGCGAGTACTCGCTTCTCGAGGAGGATATGACTGGCACGACGGCCATGCCACGCCGCAACGACCCCGTCGAGGTGCGGCAGAGCAGGCTACCACCCCATCCGGACCTCCAGTCCCACCGCCTAGGTGTCATTGACACCAACGGCGACCTGGGTATGGGCGCCCTGTTGGATCCGTCGTTTGACGAGTGGACACAGCAACGGCCATGGAGGGAGTCGGGCAATGCCAGTCCCCGCAGCCCGGTCGTGCAGTCGTCACCCTTGCAGTCACCGACTGAGATCTGGAGCACCCCGACACAGGGCGCGCCTGCTCTTCGGTCACCCATCGCACCCGTGGGCAGCTGGACGCGTTCATCGTCTCCTGGAAACTCTTCCAATGACCGCACTCCACGCAACAGCACACAGTCGCCACGCACACCGCGCCAAAACAAGTCGTTCAGGCCCTTGACGAGCGGACGCTTGTTATTTGTCGCACCACCAGACGTTTCCCCTGGCAGCCTCGACGCGCTCCAGCGCGAGTACGCAGGCATGAACCTCAAGCACGGCGGTCGCCTAGGCGGACTGTCTGTCCGAACGTATGGACCCAACGACGAGCCCGACATGCCACACAGCGCGCCGGCCAGCAGGACTGCGTTTGGTGACATTGAGCTGCCAGGGAGCGGGCCGTTTGGGCGCGTCCGCCCGACTTCCCTCCTGCCACCTCCCACCACACCCCTGGAGTCAACGTCGTCGCCGAAACTACCACAACAACTGGCCATCCCATCCCCACGCTCGTCACCAAAACCTATGATACGGTTGAGCCCCGAACCACCACCAAAAAGCGAGCTACGGAGAGCGTAAGTTTGGGCCCGCGGTTGTCTGGACTTTTGAAACTCCAAACGCTGACACGTTGCCGGCAGAACCCCCGAACCTCCGACCAGTGCCTCGAGGTCCGGCTCATATCCGTCAAGGGCGGCAGTGACCACCCCACAGCTCTCACCCAAGCATTCCATGGCCGAACTGCCGACCATCATCAACACTCCTCACACCCCGGAAGGCCCATCGCGCAAGGTTCAGACGGCGTCAGTTCCTGGGTCTGCACAGTCCAGCAGGTCGACGGCGGCACCCCCACGCACACCAAGGTCGCGCTCCACGTCGCCAGGACTCTCACCAGGAAACATCGGACCATTGCCCACATCGGGTACTATCCAGGATCTCACCGACATACTCGGCGGCGCAATTGATGAGATTGGACTGATCGACTCGCGCGACACTCCACCACCCATGGTCGCCGAACCCTCCAAAGAGGCCACTGGCAGCAAGCCGCTGATGCTCGCCAATGTGCCTCCACGGTCGACGTCGACGGCAACTCCCCCAACACCGGCTCCCCCGGGGACGCTCATGAGCGAACCGGCCGAGTTGTCCCCTACCACTTCCTCTGGCTTCTCGACCTCCCCCACCTCGCATCCACAGTCACAACCTTTTGCGCAGCCTCCCCAGTCGCAGCCCTTATCGCAAGGCAACGTTGGCCTGGGGCTGATGGGCTCTGTTGGTGTTGGGGCCGCGATGGCAGGTGTCGGAAACAATGTCTCCAACGCCAGCACAAACATCGCAAACGCCAGCTCCAACCTCGCCAACACTGGCCGCCAGCAGGTCCAGCGTCACGTCCGCAAGGCATCATCCATCCTCTCCATCCGCTCGAGCAATCTTTCGTACGGCTCGGCACCAACGTTCTCACAGGCAGGCGCACTCCCCACCGCCGTGGTGTTTGGAAACATCAAGGCTCTCAAGACTTGCGGCGAGCGGGCCCGAGCGTATTCGCGTGGCGTCCAAGACCTGGCCCGAGCGGATTCTGGCCTGCGCGACTGGTGCAACAATGCTCGTGAGTACAACCGTGGCGGACGTGTGTGTGGAGCTCGCTGATGCATCTCACAGACAGCGCTCCGCGTGTAAACAATGTGCGCCCGAAACAGGCGGCGATGGGCCAAGGACTCGGACTCGGGCTGCGGTCCCCCGATGGTGCCGGTGCGCCTCTGGGTCTTGCGCCGCCGTCAATGCGCAATGTGTCGGCGAGCTCCGAATTCCCCACGCGAGCCGATGCGTACAGCGCACGCGAGATCATGGTCCGCAACATGGAGCCCTCGGATGAGCCCACTGCGCTGCCTCCCAACCTGCCGTACCCGCAGCTGCAGCTCAACAATGTCAAGACATCAAACTCGATGCAGAGCATCACCAGCGTGGCTTCCAAGGCGAGGAACGCCGGCGGCGGCTTATTCTCGTCTGCATTTGGGCGCTTGAAGAAGGACAGGGAACCAGGAATCACCGGCCTCGGACCTCCGAACAGTAGCTCGCTTCTGAGCCTGTCGCCTTCTGCGTCTGCGTCCAAGCGCAGCCTCTTGCCGCCCGTACCCGCCTCTGCGTCCGCAAGCAGTCGCGAGTCACTCGACACTGGAGTGGACGGCAACAGCGACCGCCGTGTGCAGCCGTCCCTCGCCGTTCCCCGGGGACCCCGAGGACCCGGTGGTTCACCCTCCTCCGTCCTGGACGGTACTCCGGCACGGTCGAGCTTTGACATGCCCCGTCCGATCTCCTACGTACCAGCACGCGCCAGCCTTGACGGACAAACACGCCCAAACCTGGCTGGCCGGGGTAGTAGTAGCGGCACCAGCAGCGGCGGCTTTAACTGGTCCAGTCCCGGGTCGACGTCGACCAATACGCCTTCGCCCTTGGCCCGTGGAGACAGTCGTAATGAGAACGACAACGGCAACGACAACGTGCGTGAGGACGACCTGCGCCAGATGAGCGACGCGCTTCCTCACGCGGAACGACCCGTTGTCCGCTCCTATCTCCAGCGGTACGGGGCGCTGACCTACGCCATGACGTGAGTGGCGATGGACGTGATGTGATGGAGGGCGAGAAGGAACGGTACTGACAACGACACAGGGCTTACATTGAGGACGAAAAGCAAGGCACCCTGATGCGCGTCTAAACTGCCTATAGTACAAGTAATAGCTTTATCTACCCGTATGTCATCTGTATTGTGTAGGACACGCTTGGGAGTGGCGAGTCCGAGTAGCCGTGTAGCCGTGTGGCCGTGAGGGAAGTGTGCTGTGGCGTGTGGCGTCCGTGATAGCTTCTCGTCTCCGATGATGCGTCCACTTTTGCCCATCCACTCCTTCCGCGCATGGCGCAAGACTCTCAAAGTCGAGCCGTCTAAGCGACACAACTGGCGTCGAGGGTGACGCGAAGCACACGCAGTACTAGAGTCGTGCCAAGTGGTGGACCTGGCTAAGGGTCGTTGCATGCCCCACCCAAGATTGCCACCTGAGAAGACGCCTGAACGGAAGGCGTCGCGATCCGGCCCGACCGAGGGTTCGCTCGGTGCGACATTGTCGATTCTCCATTGTACTCATCGGGTTCCAGAGCACCGCGGAGCAAGGGGAGAGCGGAGAGCGGGCATGTTGGGGATGAGAGAAGGATGATAGCAAGGTGGTACGCCTGTATGGTGTAAACCGGTATGCAATAGGGGCCGTCGACTCTCTGACCCCACACTATCGTGGCCAGCTGGTGATTTCGGGCTGGACGGCATTCCTCACTCATCTTTCAAGACAACTGGAATTACGTCCGTCACAGAACGACACATATACCACGACCACAACGACGAGTGCCATTGCGCATTCGGACACGACTACCAGCACAGCAGCCGCTACCACCTGTAACATTCGCCCCAGCACGCACGGACTACGCCGACCACCGCTGCGTTCTTCCAAGTGACCGGCACTGCACCACTCTCTGCGGTACTGCTAGACCAACACACCATTTCCTCACGCTCAAGTTCAAGCCCAAGCTTCCACGAGACAGAAGACCGATACATATAGTGCCCAAGCTGGACGTCGACAGCCCCCTCAACATCGCTTCTTTACACGACATGCCCCTGTCCACGCCGCGAAGCAGCGAGAGTGGCGTTCGGGTGCAGGGCTCACCAGCCGGTTCGCCGTGGGATGACGTCCACAGCATGAACCGCCACAGCAACCACCACCCGGCCAGCAGCAACTCGACGCAGTACTCGACTGCACAGGACAGGAGCATGTCCCAGGACTCTCGTGGACACACCCCGATACTGTCCCACGCGACCGGTGGTCGCCACAGCGTCCCGCACTTGACCCACAAGTATGCCCAAGTCGACTTGAATGACCTGTCGGTGCACCCGTACGCCCAATCGAGCACGAGCAGGTTCGGTATGGGCATGAGCACTTCCAGTGGGCTGTCCACGGCGTCCATCGGTCTCGGAGGTGGGCGCAGTGCCCAGAGCCATCCATATGCGCAATCGAGCAGTAACAGTCACTATGGACTGGGCCACCACGGCAACGGCAGCCAGTTCTGGGACGCCGACGCCGACGGGGGATGGGACAGTCCCGATTGGGAGATTAAGCGGGAGGCCCAGCTGGAGCAGGAGCGACGAGAGCTTGCTCTGGAGAAGAAGAGGGAAGAGGAGAATTGCGAAAGGCGTGAACGTGCGCTGGAGAAGGAGCGAGAGAAGGAACGCGAGCGTGAACGAGAGCGAGAGATGGAACGTGAGAGGGAGCGGGAGATGGAGCGGGAGATGGAGCGCCAGGCCACTGCGGTGGACGACCAGGTGTGGAATGAGGGTGATTATACGATCGTCTCAAATGACGGAGTCCGGTTCAAGATCCCTAGCTACTACTTGTTCAGCAGTAGGTGAGTTTGGGCGGTCGCGCAGGTGGTTACGCTCTGCGCTCACACTCTCAGTGCTGTCTTCCGGGAAAGCGCAGGTGAAGTTGGCGTGGAGAGTGGTGCACGCCTGCCATCCCTCTCCAAACGGCACACTACCCTCACCGATCCTATTGAGTCTGCGGCCGTTCTGCGCCTTTTCCTGGAGTTTATCGTGTACGCCAAGCTCGACATTCCCGACGACGGCACGACCCTCCAGAGCCTTGCGACCGTCAAGGACTTGGTCGCCTTCCTCGTCAAGTGGGAGTGTGCCGGCACTTTGCAACTTTTCCTCGTCTGCTTGCGGGAAGTCGTCCGACAACCTAGTAACGTGTCCCCGCTGGCTGCGTTCATTGCAGGGGCCCAGGCTGGAGACGCGTTTACTTGTTCTGTGGCGCTCGACATCTCCGACTGGACGTGGGGGATGATGGATCGCCTCAACCTCCCCGCTGCGCCTGACGCAAACGTCTTTGACCCGCACCATATGCCTGTATCCGTCTGGCAACTGCTGCCGGGCATGTACACGTGGGCCTTGACTAGTGCATGGTCGGGTAACCCTAGTAATAAAGAGGTGAGTACTGACAAGGTATGTCTTGGAAAGTGAAGCTCACCGAGCCAGAACAATGAGAGACAAACCCGCCGCTCTCGCGACACGTATGCGGAATCGGAAGACGATTCGGCGAGCCGCTGTGACAGTGTTCTCGACCGCAAGGTCCATGCTTGGCAGCAGTGGCTGTAACCTAGTGTGTCACTGTAGCTTGGCTTGGTCGGTTAGCTCTTCATTTGCTTCAGTTGGAGTTGCCTTTCTCCTGTTCTTGTTTCTTGGGTGCAATCGTCTCTCCTATCTACTCATACCCACTCTAGTTGCTACCTCGTATAGTAGTGTAGGCCAGCATCACGGCGTTGTACACCCGAGTACCCATAGCTTGGACGCTTGGATGCTCACTGTTCTTCTCCCCTCCTGGCTGCTATTGCGCAGTTGAAAATGCCCCAGTCCCACTCCGGTGAACGCACTGACTCTCCCAGCTCGCAACTGGACTGCAGGGCGCTATCGTTTCTAGAAACGCAGCGCCAACCTGTCGCGCATGGTTGTAGACAGCTGGAGCAACGCGATGGCTGCGGCCGCAAGCACCAGGGTCCTACGCGCCATGGCATCGGAAAAAAAGTCACTCGCGTGGAAACGCGATGCCAAGACATCAACAACAGTCAACCGAGTACGGCAGTCCGAGTACGACAGTCGGTGGTAAAGTCGTGACACAAAACGTAATATCTATAACGGGTTCAGTAAAACCCGGGGTCTAACTGGACTTGAGGAGGGCGACTGTCACCCAGCCAACTGCCCAAGCAGCCACAGCGGAGGCTGTGACGGTCTGTGCGGTCCGCCTCACGCGGCGCTGCCACGGGTCCTCGGGTCGCGGCTGGTCCCACAGGCGAGAGCCGGGAGTGGGGCCGTCTTGGGACTCGTCGTCGTCCGTCATCTGTTCCAGGAGCTGGAACGGGATGGACATGTTGGGCGACTCCTTGGCAGAGAGGAGGGCCGCGAAGAGGTGAATACCGTCGGTGTGGGGGAGGAGAAGGAGGTTGAAGAGGAAGAGTGACAGGGACACCATTGTGAGGTAGCTGGAAGTTTAGCTGCTGGACGTAGAGGTAACTCACGAGTTGAAGAGCGACGCCCACTCGGTCAACGACTTAAGAGGACGATGCGTCTCCTTGAACGAGATGGCGTACAGCACCGTCCTGTCACCGGACCAGAGTAGCTGCTGGGACGCCTTGCCGTCCCAGTAGCGGATGCGGACAACGTTCGCCTCCTTGGACAACTTGACGCAGATGTGGGTCTTTTCGCAGTTGCAGTCGCCAGCTGGCTCCTTCAAGATCGGGTGGGGCTGGAGGCAGTGCTCCGCGTTGAAGTTGACGGGCGTGAAAGCCACCAGGTGACTTTCGGTACACGGGCCAAGCTCGCCAGCGAGGAGCACACCTTTGGGAATACACCATCCAAGAGCCGAAGACGAGTCTTCCTCATGGTTGATCACACGCTGCCACATTCCCTCTGGAGCGACGAGGATGTCGTCGACGTGCGTGATCACGTCTCCCGGCTTGAGCTGGGTCTCCAGGCCGTATCCCAATGCGACGTTGTCGATCGTTAGACCGTCAACGGGTGCCCATAAGTTTGCCGTCGCGGCAAGTGCGGCTAGCACGACACAGGTCAGGAGATTGTGCCATGCTCCAGCTGTGGATATCCGCGCGCGAGATCGGAAGGGGAGGTAGTCGACCGCCGAAGGGAACGAGATAGCCGCGGAGGGAATGATGAGGTGGACGTTGACGGCAAACTTGCTCGGGCATACGTCGTCTAGTGCGGCCGCGACCGCGTGTCCCCACTCGTGGATGAGCTGGGCAATCACAAACGCGAGCAGGAGGGTAGGCAGATGCGAGAGCGGTGCAGTGACACCGGGAATCTGAGGTGTGAGACCGACAACGCACGGTCTGAAGCCACTCACCAATGGTTCAAGACCAACGTTGCTCGCATGGACACCTGCTGCTGCTGCAGCGTCAATGCCACGTTTGACCACGGAGCTCTGCTCTATCGCATGAGCCTCAGCCTCGGCCCACACGGCAGTCCACGCGGCTCGCACAGCCCACGCCGTGCCCGCAGTTGCGACGCCGCTGCCAATGACGCCGGCGACAGCCCCGACGTTGTAGAATGCTTTGCCAAGTCCGCGGACTGCCGGGCCGAGTCTGCCAATGGCCACACGAGGAAGCGAATTGAGTGCGGTAGTGCTCATTCGCAGTGTGAAGCCATGGCGAGCAACGTCCCACGGCGACGAGCGGCCAGGTTTGGCAATCCGAGGGGCGATTCGAAGGGCATAGAGGATGAAGGCGAGGAGGACGAGGGGGAGGGAGACGGCAAGCATTGGTGAGAGGCGCGTCTCAGCTCATTGACGCGAGGATACGAAGGTGTGAAAACGGAGTGGCTGTGTTGTCAAGGCAGTGGAAAGAGTGGAGTGTTGTTGCCGACGGGTTTGGTCGCGCGCTCGCGCACCGGTCGCCGCCAAAAGGAGTGCGACGTCGACGCGTTCTGGAAATCCTAATGGCGCCGCTTTAGAGTGTCACGTGGTATGACGTCATTACAAATTGCTGATTAGATAAAGGCTCGTGGTAATCTAATTCAACGGTTGTGGCTGGCGGGGCCGGGTGTGAGACAGCCAGCGTGTGTGTGCGCACAAGCCGTCAGAGCGCGTCAGAGCGCGTCAGAACCTCGCCCCGCAGATGGCCACACGGCAAAAGTACAAACACACACATTCAGAAACGACGAGCGTACTTCGTCCTTTTCTTCACCCACACCATGTCCTGGGCCACCTGGGAAATCCGCTTCTCCAACTCTCGTCGGCTCCCCTACTTCTACGACGCGCTTGCCAAGGAGTCGTTGTGGGAGATGCCGGCTGGCATGACAGACGCCGTCGCGCGTACTCTCCCCGGCGCCCATTATCTCCCTCCCAACACCGGCACCGTCCGTCCACCTGGACATATCCGTGCAAGCCACATTCTCTCCAAGCACGCAAACTCGAGACGGACAAGCAGCTGGCGCCAGGTGGGTTGGGAGGACAAGGGGAACAGTTGGACTGGACGCTCACACTCTGCAGGACAAGATTACACGCCCCGCTCCCGAGGCGCGTGCTGCCATCCAGTCGCACATTGATCGCCTCAAGAATCTGCCCGCCAACCAACTCGCGGCCGAGTTTGCGCAGATTGCTTCGACCGAGAGTGACTGCTCCAGCGCACGCAAAGGTGGCGACCTTGGATGGTTTGGCAAGGGCCAGATGCAAAGGACGTTTGAGGTGAGGTTTATGGGACGATGGGCGACGGCGATAGGGCGCACCAGCTGACGGCGTCATTAGGAGGCGGCCTATGCGCTGCAACCTGGCGAGCTCAGTCCCCTTGTCGAGACGGATTCTGGCATCCATGTCATTCTTCGTACCGGATAAGAGATGGTGTATGTGTCTAGGAGTATTATATTAGCCCGCCCGTACCAATTGTGTAATAGTTGTGAGAGAGAAGGAAAGCAGTTGACGATGGCAGTCCCAACATTGCACGTACACCGTGGGAAACCTCGACTCATTCCGAACCGTGTTGCTCTGTCGGAATCGCTCGGTGTTCTGAAATCTTGGATTCTCCCCTTCCACAACCATCCACTCGTCCACAATGTCTCTTCGCACCTGCCTCAACACTGCAGTGCGCGGAACCGCCCTTGCGCGCACTCCCGTTGGTGCCCGCCCGGCTGCTCGTGCTACCCCGGTCGTCCGCCAGCGCCTTGGTCAGCCGTCGTTCCGCCGGTTCGTGAGCGACGACGGCTCGAACAAGGCCGCGAGCGCTGCCCGTGACCGTGCTGCTGTTGGCGTGAGTTATCTACACCGTGCTATACCTAGTGCTGACGTTTTAGACTTCTACATGGAAGGCCGCTAGCGTCTTCCTCATCACGGGTGTTGGACTGTACTACTACATGACCACTGAGAAGGCCAAGGTGGAGGAGCGTCGTCGTGAGTAAGCTGTCCCTGACCCTCTTGCTAACGTCCCAGGCAAGGAGCTCGAGAACAAGTCGGTCGGCCGCCCGAACATTGGTGGCCCCTTTGACCTCGTTGACCAGCACGGCAAGCCGTTCACCCACGAGGACCTCCTCGGCACCTGGAACCTGATTTACTTTGGCTTCACCAACTGCCCCGACATTTGTCCCGAGGAGCTGGACAAGATGGCCATTGTCGTCGACCAGATCGACAAGGAGAAGGGTCCCATCATTACTCCCGTCTTTGTCTCTGTCGACCCTGCGCGTGACAACGTCGCCGCCGTCAAGAGCTACGTTGACGAGTTCCACCCCCGCCTCATCGGCCTGACTGGCGAATATGACAACGTCAAGCGCGCGTGCAAGTCGTACCGCGTCTACTTCTCCACCCCTCCCGATGCCAAGGCCAGCGACGACTACCTCGTCGACCACAGCATCTTCTTCTACCTCATGGACCCCCTGGGCCAGTTTGTCGACGCCTTTGGCAAGAACACCACGTCCGACGAGGTGACCGCCAAGGTCCGCGAGGCAGTGGGCAAGTGGGAGGCTGCTGGCGGCAACAAGGCCGCTGGCGTGCCCGAGAAGAACTAGAGAGGCTATCTCGATGGCGCCTTGTACGTAAAACAATCAACTGTATGCATCACTCTTCACAGGACGAGTGCAGGTGGCCGGGGTCTACCCCGAGGCGAATGAGGGCGGAGGAGGAGGCCTGGCGTGCTCATTTCGCATGACGAGTAACATCCCGCTGCCGCGCTGGTCCCATCTCTGCTAACCTTGCCCATATTCCTACACCACTGCAAGCCAATCTTACTTCTAACCTTGCCCCTTCCTACACCACGGCTTCAAACCAACAAGGAGGTAACATAAAACAATCAAGTGTCAAACACCTGACGAAATGAACAGTACGGATGTTGGCGCAGCGCAGCTGCACCCCTTTCAAGAGTCGTAAAACGTTCAATAGATGACGAGCAAATCCTGTCCAGGACGATACGCCTAGCAGTCCTTGCGGTTGTTGATGGATCCACGCTCGTAGCCGTACTGGTTTTGCAGCCAGCCGTTGAGGGTCTGCTCCATGTAGTCGAGGTTCTGCTCTGTTTTGAGTCAGCCAACAGGAAGAACTAAACCCGCAGCAAGCAACATGACACTCACGGGCAAAGCAGCCCCAGGTGTTGGCCTTCTCGTAAACGTCGCCCCTGGTCATGCCCTTCTCCCATCCGTTGTAGGCGCCCATGCCGAGGAGGACGGAGCCGCCGTTGGCGTCGATGCGGTCACGGAGGTAGTAGACGCCGCGGTCAATGTTGAAGTCGACGTCGTAGCAGCTGGGTGTGGGTTAGCTTCATTGCAGTGTGCGCCACGCAGCTACTGTACTGTACTCACTCGCCGTTGGGGGCACCGTCGCAGTTGGAGCCAAGCAGCTGCATCATACCGGCCTCGCCGCCGCCGCCAGTAAGCTCGGGCTGGCAGGTCGACTCCTGCATGGCAATGGCGGCGATCATGATGGGCGGAATGTTGTACTTGCCCGACGCGGCGTAAAACTTGTCAAAGTAGGGAGCACAGGGAGCGTAGATGCCGTCGGCGGCCAGGTCCTGGTACTTGATCTGGTCAAAGGTGAGGAAGGGAGGGTTCCATCCGTTGTCGTCGATGCCACAGTTGAACCACCACTGCTGGCCGTTGGGGTGGTCGGCGTCGGGCTGGTTGTCACCGCAGGGGCTGGAGGGTCAGTGAACTGCGAAACAGACCTGTTTTGGACGTACCCGGTAGTGTAGAGAAGACCGCTGTTGCTGTTGGGGAGTGCAGCAAGGTTGTTGTTGACCGGGGTGCTCTCAGCCTCCTGCTCGGCAGAGGCGGAGGTGGTAGGCTGCTCGGTGGTGTCGGCGGCCTGGCTGTCACCCTCGGTCTGGGCCTCGTCCTCAGAGCCAGTGGTGGTGGTGGACTCCTCGGTGGGGGTGGACTCCTCAGCGGGGGTGGTAGACTCCTCAGCGGGGGTGGCAGACTCCTCAGTGGGAGCGGGAGCGGCGGCACTGGCCTCCGTGGCGGCCGGGCGGACACGGCACTGGCCACGACGCCTCGAGCGAGACTGGGCAGAGCCGATGGCACGCGGCGCGTTGCCGCGGTGGGCGTTCGAGCGGGCAAGCGCCGAGTCGTGGTTTGGGGACACAGCAGCGAGGGCAAGAGCCGGAAGGAGAGTGAGGAGGGCGATGGTGTTGGCAGCGACCATGGTGAGAGACGGTGGGTCGTGGGGGAGTAGAGGTAATGAGGTCGAGGGGGAAGTTGTACACTGGCGTCGTCAAGAGCCAGGCGAGTGTGGTAAGGAGCGTGAGGTGAACAAAGAGTGACTGAACGATACTTGGTGAGAGACGGGGGGGGGCACGTAGTTGTTTAAGAAGAGGTGAGTATGGTGTAGGCCAGGTGCTGCGTTTGGGGTCAGTGCGCGGGTCAGACGAATGAGACAGGTTGGCCTTGGCCTGGCAGGGAGAGGACTGGTACAACGCGCCTCGTATCCGCATGTTTGGGATGCTCGGCACACAGCGCAGTACACCGTGACGAGCAAGGGGATGCAAGCCTCAATGCTGGGCGCTGGGGGTTCAGTAGGCAGAAGAGGTGAGCAACGTGAATGCCGGGCGGTAGGGAATGGATCGGTGCCAAGAGCCAAGAAGACGCGGTACGCGGAAGCTACGCGCTCCATGTTGCCCTGTTTTGGTACACCCCGGCGCGTCCGGTGGCCTGCCAAGTCTGCCCAGTGTCCCCCATATTGAGGAACAACCCCCCCCCCCCCCCCCCCCCCCCCCCGATTCGAGAAACATTAGCATCACAGAGTAAATGGTCAGAGGAAGAAGACTGTACAGACGTATGCATGTCCTTGCACAGCTGCCCTGCTGGGCACGTAAACAACCTTGATATTCAGAAGGGCCTCAAAATGTGTGGTCAATTTGCCGAGCGACGGGTGTACTTACAATACCTTGTTCGTGTTAGGTTGAGCACTTTAGGGGGTTTGCATTCCTGCTCCATGATGCTGGTGGCAACGCTGGCATTAGGTATCTGAATGCCGCTGGTAGCTCGTGCCAGTTCAACAGACGTGGAGGCGCCGGGGTGCGTCATTGCCGATTGGAGCGGCCACCGCCACCCCCACGTCGCTCAATGGACCGCGCTCTCGAGCCCCCCCGTCTTTCTCCCCAAGCCCAGTCCAAGACGAGCTTTTGAATATGGCTGTCATCGACGCCTACAGTCAAGAAACGGGCCGTCAAAGTCATAGAATCGGGGCATCATACACTTGCAACTTTGCCGAGTGGCAAGCTGCAGACACAGAGTCAACAAAAAAAGGGTAAACCGGTGCGGGACATTTGAAACGCCTCTACGCCGTTTCATCGCTGGCCGCTGGCCGCTGGCCTTGCATCTCCTGCATGCCGCTACCACAGCCAGTCTGTCACCTCCTGTGGTCGCTTCTGCAGACGACGGAATGGTTTAGGCATACGTACTGAGAGGTCTATTGTGGGAGGCACTACTGCGCTTAGATGGCAGCATACAGAGCATACAGATGCAGAGAAACACTGGGCCGGCGCGGGAGTATATTTGCCACCACCGCGCCAGCCACGTCCACGGGATGGCGCTGGGCGCTGGACGCGCCGTTTCGGGCAGCGTTGACATGGCCCGCCGGGCAGAAGTGCAGAGATCCAGAGAGCTGCAGACAGCTGCAAAGACCTACAGAGATTGCAGAGAGAAGTGCAGAGAGACTGGTAGAAGCATCGCACGTGCTTCCAAGCTGCGGGGCACCTTCAGGTACTTCAAGGCGGACAGGGATTGATGACGGTGGACGCGTCTCTTCCCCTCTTCCCTCTCCAACAACCCGTCACTCAATACCCACACTTCATTCAGAATGCCTCCTGCTATGGCGACCCTTCCATGGAGACTCTCTCGAGTGCAGTGGCATTGAGCACGCCAAATTTCACAGCCGTTGGAGCCAAGGCGACTTCGCTCTCCAGTCCTCTGACAGGGTGGTGGTCTTTCATGTCCCGGCCATTCTAGTCCTGTACCACCTGTGCGTCCAGCCCGAAGCTATCGAGGAACATGGAGAGCAACACTGACCAGCAGTGCACCATTCCGCGACGTCTCAAGCGTGACAAACCCTGGCGAGCGGCGCACCGTGTCGTTGTCGGACCCATGTTTCGAGAATGCAAGCACGATCCAACTCTTCCTCGACTTTGTCACCGAGGGCCGCCTTCCCAACGTCGGCCGCGACCTCACTGGCGTCAGCGACCTCTGTCGTCTGCTCATGAAGTATGAATCCAAGGCTGCGCTCGGAAAACTGCTGGTCGACGTCGAGAGGCGGCTCTTAGCGCGCACCGTGTCCGCGTTGGCAGTGTTCGTCATCGGCGCCGTTGTCGACAACGAAGACCTCTGTCTTTTGACATTCCAGCACGACACTTGGACAACCGCTCCCACCGATGAGCTTGACGAAAAGAAGATCTTTGTCACAGGCTTTACACTCGATCCGTCCAAGGCGCCATACACGCACATGAGTGACACTCCTACGGCGTATTGGTGGGCTCTCACTCGTTCATGGGATCCCACTCGAGCGCGCACGGGTCAGAACAACGTCGGTTTTGTGGAAGGCACCAAGTTCTCCAAGCTGCTCGCCATCGCGAAGAAGTGAGCCGGTTCACTCTTCAATGTGTGAATTGGTATCCCAGGAAGACCCTCTCGTGAGTGACGCTGTGTTTTCTTATTGGCTTCTTCGAGTGCGGCGGTCCTGACTCATCCACAGCCGTGCTGTAATATACGGAGTACCCAGCTGATGATATGATATGGATGTACTATACCACGTCCTTGAACACCTTCCAGGCTAGTGTGGACTACCCGGGGAGCATGTGACAGACATGTGCAGCATGCGTTTGGCTAGTGAACCCGAGAGCTGTTCTCCTGCGATGTCCCCTCGTTGGCTTGTCACTGCGCTCACTGCAGGGGATTCCTATACACAAGCCTTCCTTCTACGTTTCAGAGAATTCGTGATGGAGTTTGGCTGCACGTGATGCTGCTCTGGCTTCTCAGAGTGTGTGGACACCCAGATTCTGCTTCCCATGTGTGTGTGTGTCTGTGTCTTAGATCGAAATCCGCCATCACCCACCATCAACATGACTGCCATCCGGACCAGACCCTCTTGCCACCCATCCGATGTCCATTCGCACCTCATCCTTCTCAGCCATGACTATCTCCAGCACGACCAGCAGTCAGAACATGGAGTCAAGCGGTCGCCAGATGAACAGCAAAGGCAATCCGCTTGCGGACGAAGACGAGATCCAGGACGACCCCGTGTTCACCCAGGGCGACTTTACCGTGATCACCGCTGACCATGTACGCTTTCGAGTGCCAAGCTTCCACCTCCTCAGCTCTAGGTTGGGTCCTTTGCGTTTGAACATCTCGCTGATTCAGTGACAGCTCCGTCTTCCGAGACCTGGTATCTGCCGGCGGCGACCAAGACAAGACCATCACCTTTGTGGACCCCGAGCTGGAGAGCGCAGCGACGTTCCGCCAGTACCTCGCCCTTGTCATTGACGGGCGAGTCAAGAGCTTTGACAAGGAACTCGAGGGTCTCCGGCAACTGGTCCTCTTCCTCGCAAAGTGGGATTGCAACCCGCCTACGCGTATCATCCTGCTGGACATCCGGGAGCAGCTGCGCTTGGGCACCGTCCACCCCATCAAGGCGTTTACGGTGGGTGCGGCAGCTGACGACCCCACCACCTGTGCACTTGCCCTCGAGACCATCACGTGGGCGTGGAACGCTGGGCCCGAGGACGAGTTGGCCGGCGGCACGACCAAGGCCTTGTCCACACACCCGCTGCACATGCCTTACAACCTCTGGTCGCTCATCCCGCCAAGTTACATGTGGGCTCTAGCACGGGCCTGGGGGAAGTGTGGTGGAGGCGGTGCTGGTGTCCAGACCGACAAGGATCTAGACAAGCTCGGCAGTCTGTCTGCCGAGTTTATGCGTCTCCTGGAGCTGGCCAAGAAGGGAGAGCGGTCGCGAGCTCACGAGGGTAGAGGCCAGCAGCCGTAAAAGTCAGGTATTTCGCGTGGACAGATCCGAGATGATGTGCCCAAGATCTAGAGAGAACCATGATTTGCTTCTGAGTAATAATACGGTTCGCAATATGCATCAGCTTCCTGTGGGTTGACGCACCAGTCGTCAAGCAGCCGACACGGTCGCCGGCCAACGTGCGGAGAGGAGCAGATGAGTGTTTGAATGGGTGTTGGCTGCCGGCTGTGTGACCGTACCCGGTTACGCTGGCATTCGGCCATTCAGACAGAGTACAGAGTGGAGGGCGAAACATGTTTTTAATCTAGTTGTAGCTCTTCAGAACAAAGATGGAACCTCGTACTGTACAACTGTTGATGTGCAGGGCAACGTCAATGTTGACGACTGGAAGAATCCTGGGGGCGTCATACAGGGCATCAAAGCCACAGCCGCGGTAGACGAGGAGCTCTCGGATCTTGGGTTTTGGCGGCTGTTGGTTTTTGGGTGCCACAAGAGGTAGCCGCCAACGACGTGGTACGTGACACCGACCACAGATCACAGACGTCGAGGCGCGTGAAGCCGCACAATAGTACGTGAGAATCGCTGTGCTTGGCTAACCTTGGCCAGTCTGATCCATCTGGCCTCTGGGGGGGAACGTTCTGGGGACCGGCTGTTGAGCACGGCTGTCCTGTTGTTTGGGGCGTGTGATTTTTAATAACAATTTTATTCTTTCTTCTTATTTTGTGTCCAGCCGCGCGGCCCACGCCCAGAGCGCGCGTCGCCCGATCGCCCACCGCGCCCAGAGTCCAGTCACCCATCCCCAGGTGTGCGCACACACATGCGCCCCTCTCCCCCCTCAAGCGCATATAAACCATCAGAGCCCCCCAATGTTCTTGCATTCTCGTTCTCTCATTCTCCCATTCTCTCTCATTCCATTCGTTTTCTCTTCCCTCCTTTCTCCTCCCTCGTCCCATCCACCATCCATCCATCCTCCTCTCCCCCACACACTCTCTTTACCTCACGCCTTTTTGTCACGAACACACATCCACCTCCTTTGAGTCACCCACCATCCTTCACGACCACCACTCCCTCGCTCCCCGCTTGGCCCCACCACAAGACATCCCCACCATGCTCCGTTACGCCGTAACCCTCTTCGCCGCTATCAGTCTCCTTGCCCAGTCGGTGGCCGCCGAGTACGCCTTCACTGGCTGTGTTGGCCCACTTGGTCTTCCCGTGGGCTCGTTCATGGCGGGCTTTGTCGACCAAAACACATGCCTTGTAAGTTGCCACCGTTTGCCACCTTCCCTACCCGCCTTCCCTCGAGCCCCTTGACTGCCTTCTCCCCGTTCCTTTCCGGGCCTAGAGCACACGCTGACTTTACACAGACCACCAGCTGCTATGGCTATCGCTTCGCGTACATCCACGGGGACTCTGGTGCCTGCTGGTGCCACAACTCCCAACCTGCCGCCCTCTCCCAGGTCCCTGCCAATGGCATCGGCTTCCAGCAATGCGTTCCTGGAACTGGTTCCTACGCCGTGAGTACGCCAACATTGACACATGTCTGACCTTATCTGCAGACATTCGACCGTCCCACCTCTTTTGACTGGGACGGCTGCTACAGCAGCTTGGCACCCCCCGTCAACTTTATCACGGGCACCGCCATTGGCCCGGCCGCTTGCTTCCTCATGTGCGCGTCTTACATTAGCGCTGTGATGGAGGCGGTCCCGCTCAACCCCCTCTACGACTGCCTTTGCACAAGCGATCCACTCACCGGCCTCGTTGCCAGCAACTGTGCCTCGACACCACCCTCCGTTTTCATCTACTCCCACTCAGCCGGTGCGGCCGCCTCCGCCCTCCCTCGCCGCCGTAACGAACTTGCCCTCGACGAGTCCTACTGCCCCATCGGTCAAGACGCGTGCCAAATTTCGTCCGACCCTGCTTTGGGCTATGAGTGCCTCGCTACCTCGACCGAGCTTGGTGAGTGAATGAGTGACTAGACGGTGCTGACTGGAACAGAGTCCTGTGGCGGCTGCCGCTTCGGAACCTACGGTAACACCTCGACTAGTATTGGTATCGAGTAAGTATTACCCACCTATCCTTGCAGAAGCCGACTGACATGTCCAGCTGCACCAGCATCCCCGGCGTCTCGTCCAAGAGCGTTGCCTGTGAGGGAGGCTTCTGTGTCACCAAGCGCTGCCGCAAGGGCGTTCACCTTTCTCCCTCTGGCGAGTGCATCTAGGTGCCTGCTCTCCACGGACCTTCCTACATACGAACCTTGACGAGCCTGGTTTAATAGTCGATGTAAATACATGGATTGAATTCGTTTTGCTGCTCTTTGAGGGGAGTTGGAATCAGCCATACTGGCGTTTGAGGGATGTACATATGGTCAAGAGCAACTGCTGGCAACCACAGCTTGTACTAACCGACAGGCGAGTGGAACCACAGTGAATTTGTGTCGAAAAGTTGGAAAACACTGAGTGGCAGGGCCGTTCGCGGCCCCTAGTGATACTACCCCTTTGTAGCCAGTCGCCACTGGCCCCGCACATGAATATGGGTACCACAACGGCGACGATTGAGAATTGGCAACCATTGCCGAGACGTCGAGCGCACCCCAATTGATGGTGGTCGCTTCTGTCCAACGACCGCCACTTTTGTCCGCCACAAGTTACGTACACATGCTCCACTTTGTTGGGACTGCCAGTTTGCGTGGGCGGTGGATACTGAGAGTTGCGTCTGCTCATGCTGCAAATCCGAATGCATCCCCTCGACATTTGATTGATGCATAACCTTGCAAGATATGTAGGTTCTTCCAACAGCAGCATGCATTTCAATCACACTGCGCGTTCTTATGGCTCTGCCTTCCAAATATCATCGGCAATGGCACGCACAAGTTTGAGCTTGTCCACCATACCGTCCCAAGTGATGGCATTGCCCTCCTCGTGGCTCGCAAACCCACACTGGGGCGAGACCGAGAGACGCTGCAGCGCCTGGTCGGGGGTCTCCCCCGAGCCCTTGGCCATGTGCTGGGCGGCCTCGCGGACGCGCTTGACCATGGCGTCCTTGTCCTCCATGGTGTTGAACTTTGACGATACCACGCCCAGCACAACCCGCTTGTGCGCCGGCAACTGCTGGAGCGGCTCGAACCCGCCGGCGCGCTCAGTGTCGTACTCGAGGTAGTAGGTGTGGAAGCACAGTTTCTGGAACAGCAACGTGGCGATGCGGTCGTAGCCGCCCTCGCTGAAGTGGCGCGAGCCCTTAAAGTTGCCACGACAGATATGGAGACCGAAATGGATCTTGTCGGCGTGCGAGCTGAAGCAGTCGTTGTAGTGCGCAATGTACGTGTCGAGGAGCTCGTCGAGGGTGGTCTTGTTGTCCTTGTCGGCGGCCCACCCGTCGATCATGGCCTGCGAGCAGAAGTCTGGAAACGGTCAGCTTTGTGGACGAACACGGTGGTATCTGTCCTTCCTCACAGGCAAAGTTTGGGTCGTCAATCTGGATGTTACGCACGCCAGCGTCGTACAGAATGTCCAGCTCGGCACGGTACGCCGCGGCAATGTCGGCAAAGTACTCCTTGTCGCTCGAGTAGACGTCGGCAGGGTACGCGTTACCCTCCTTGAACCGCAGGTGGTACCAGACGGGCGAGATCATGGTGAGCTTGGCCTCGCGTCCATTCTTGGCCGCCTGGTCGCGCGTGTAGCTCCACTCCTTGATCAGGCTCGACTTGCCAGTGTGCTTGATCTTGCCGTCACAGATACACGTCCATCCCCAGCCGCCCATCTCGTGAAAGACGGACACGTCCGGGACGTAGTCGCGGAACATGGAGACATGGGCGTTGTCAATCTCCTTGACTGCGAGTGTCAGGGAGTTACATGGCTGAGAGGTGCCTGCCAGACCGCTCGAGAAGACTCACAACCATCCAGCTCCTCAAAGAACGTGCCCCAGAACATTCCACGCCTGCCCGACGCATTAGCTTGTTGTGCACATACTTCTCCCTTGTGAGCTGCGCACGACATACCGGTACTCGCCGTCAGTGCAGGCATGGAACCCAAGGTCGGCCTGCATCTTGACAGCCTCGGCGACAGCCTTGTCCGAAATGGGGTCGAGCTGCGCCTCGCTCATCTTGCCATTCTCAAACTCCTCGCGAGCGACGAGAAGCTCCTTAGGACGCAGGAGGGACCCGAGGTGCTCGGCGCGGAAGGGAGCTTTGACCGGGACGGACATGGTGTGGTGTACGCGTTGGTGAGAAAGTGGGTGGTATAGAGGTCGCGTTGGGCGTTGGGCGATGGTCTTAAACGTGCCAGCACGACCGGCGTACACACAAATGTGAGCCGAGGGCGGCCGCTACACCGCACTCACCGTCGCCTGCCCGACTGGGCCATATCCTCTCACGCCTGCGCAGCGCACGCCAGGCGAGTGCACCGTGTCCCAGACGTGCAGCGCTCGTAACAGACGACCGAGAAGCCGAGCGAGCTGCCGGCGACAGGTGGGCAGCGAGATCAACGCGTCACGGGATCTTGACGGCCGCTGGTTGCCGAATATCCGACTATTCACCGAACCAGGTCCGGCGCCAGTGCCGCCGGCATGCAGAAGGTGCCGCAGTTGGATCCACCGACTCTGTGCATCAGCGCAAAAGTAGAAAGACGCATGAACTCCTTGTGCTTGTGAGAAGGGAGAGAGTTGATCAGGAGATTGCGTGTGTCAAAGTGGTCTTCAAATTCCACCGCCTTGCCGCTGCTGGCGGTTGCTTTGGCCGGCTCATGGAGCCCAAATGAGGCCTCGCGGCCGCTGAGATGATGCCACAGTGACCCTTCGGCCGCCCAGTGGCACTCAAAGCCAGCTAAGCAGTATTGTTGCAGGTGGGCCATTGGCTCCGCAATAGCGCAAAGCTACATCCAAAGCTTGCCCATCGGCCGCACAATAATGGCGCAAAATGGAATGAAAATCGGTGCGAAATGTTACCCGCGTCCGCGTTGGTCATCAGCCGCGCATGGCGCAAAACTAGTCAGAAGAGAGAGCGAGGTAGGGGACACACTCCTTAGCCATATACCTGCCGGCCGGCCTCGTCAGCTATACGGAGACACCGAGACGAGACGCACAGCGTGCTCGTCGGCGGCCGGTTGGGAGTCGGCCGCTAATCTCCCACTTCCCTACATTTACTGGCTTCAGCGGTGTTGCTCTTGCCCTCAGCGGTGTTTTATCTCCCAACCAACGTTCGACTCGTATCAGGAGACTGGATGCAACGAAGTAGCACCATGTTGCTTGTCTACCGAATGGGGAGCAGTAGGACAAGGGGGTGTGTCGGCCGACTCGCCATCGGCCATCGGGCAATTCCTAATCTGATTACCTGTGGTTGTTCAAACTGCTGGCCCTCTCGACTCCTCCGTATCAAATCCGTTACTGGTACATAAAAGCTGCAAAGGACTCATCTCCCAGGTACCCACCCCAACGTGCTCCCTCAGTCACTCTTTTATTCACTCTCTCGCCACCACCACCACAACCATGTCCGAGGAAAGCAAGCAGAACAACGACGACGCCCTTCCTCAACCCATCAAGGAGGTCGAGCCGGCACCGGACGGGGGCCTCAAGGCGTGGCTCACTATCCTTGGCTCCTTCCTCTCCATCTTCGTGCAGTTTGGTCTTGGTAAGTCGCTGATCTCCTTCATCGCCGCTCACATGACACAGTCAACTCGTTTGGCGTCTTCCAAGTTTACTACGAGACCATGTTTCCGCACCTCTCCCCTTCGACTATCAGTTGGGTTGGCGGTGTGCAGCAGTTTATCCTTTTCGGTGGTGTAAGTCTGCTTCCAACTCACGGTTAAGCGAGACAGTGACCTTATACAGAAAGGCTCGCGGAAGAAGTGGCTGGAGTAGTGGTTAACCATATCAGGTAAGCCGCCTGTGAGCGATGAGGGCGGGGG
This sequence comes from Apiotrichum porosum, assembly GCF_003942205.1. Lineage (NCBI taxonomy): Eukaryota > Fungi > Basidiomycota > Tremellomycetes > Trichosporonales > Trichosporonaceae > Apiotrichum > Apiotrichum porosum. The sequence continues at coordinate 700,012 of NW_021167110.1, read as the reverse complement.
GGTTCATCCTCGCCCTGTAACGAGAGTTATTACGGGCTCACCCTCCTAACGAACAAGTTGACACCCCCAGGGACTCTTTATCGGTAGACTCTTCGACGCTTACGGCGCACATGTCCTTCTTATCCCTGGATCGATTCTCCTCGTGTTGGGCTTGATGCTCACATCAAGTAAGTGGCGCTTGTGTCCTTTGCTGACAGTAGTCTGCACCGAGTTTTATCAAGTCATGCTGGCCCATGGTGTCCTCTTTGGTATCGGCACAAGTCTCACGTTCCACCCCTCAAGCGCAGTACCAGGGCAGTGGTTCCACCACCGCCGTGCGTTTGCCATGTCCTTTGCGATTGCGGGCTCTGGACTGGGAGGCACACTCTGGCCGGTCGCACTCAAGCAGATGTTCGACACTATCGGCTTTGCATGGGCCTTGCGGGTAGTTGGGTTTATCTCCCTCGTGCTGCTTGTTACTGCCAACATGCTCATCCGAACTCGCCTGCCACGCAAGACTCCTGCGCCGCTGTCGACCACCTTCCACCCGTTCAAGGAGGCGCAGTACACCCTACTGGCTCTTTGTGCTGCCTTCACTTTCTTGGGCCTTTTCACCCCGTTCTTCTACTCTACAACGAGGGCCGAAAGCATGAGCTCGGCGACGATCACCGGATACACGGTGTCTCTTATCAACGCCGGCTCGACCATTGGCCGTCTCTTGGGTGGCATCGGGGACAAGGTTGGTCGATTCAATGTCCTCGTCGTATCGGCCGTTCTTACCGGCACTCTTCTCCTCGCCTTCTGGATCCCCGCCCACACGCTCCCGGCCATCCTCGCCTTTTGCGTCATGTATGGCTTTGTCGCAGGCGTCTACATTGCGGTTGTCTCCACTTGTGTTGCCCAAATCTCGCACGTGAGCGCCATCGGTCACCGGATCGGCCTTCTCTGGGCCTTGGTCGGCTTTGTGACCCTCGCCGGGCCACCTATCAATGGTGCACTCATCGCGCAGTACCCTGGTGAACAAGGCTATCGCCTTGCCGGAGCGTTCAGCGGTGCGGTGATCATCCTTGGAGCCGCGAGCGGTCTTGCCGCGAGGCTTCGGAGCCACCGTAGCCTCCTTGCCGTCGTTTAACCCACGAGGCCGCTCAGAGCTTTTAACAGCAGCAAGCGTAAACTTAATTCTTGCTTCAACGCAGGGACTAAAGAATGGAGATGCAACGTTTACGCAATGGATCGCGTGTGCAATTGACCATGACAACTGATCCACAAAACCAGGTTCATTGACCATGACAACCGATCCACAAAACCAGGTTCATTGCTTCAGACAATACACAACACCTCTCCGAGAAACCCCCACACTCTCGGGGCATCTGACGTTTTATATCCCACACTTAAAGACGAGCGATCGAGGGCTTGACGTAGTCCGAGAACTCCTTGGCGCGGACCTTTGCGAGGTCGCCGTCGGTGATCCTGCGGCACTCGAGAGCAGGGTTGTAGCCGAAACGGTCCGTGGCACTGGTGCCCTTCTTGTAAAAGGCCGGACGGCGGAGGATGGTGACAACGGCACTGCCGCCGAGACCGAGGTTGTGGGCCATGGCGTTCTTGACGTTGGGGACTTGCATCTTGCCAGCCTCGTTACGGAGCTGGAGGGTGAGGTAGAAGATCATGCCGAGACCGGTGGCGCCCAGAGGGTGTCCCTTGGACTCGAGACCGCCCGAAGGGTTGACGACATACTTGCCGCCGTACGTGTTGTCGCCGGCGTCGACGAGGAGGTGGGCCTGGCCTGGCGGGCAGAGGCCAAGGCCGTCGTAGGTGATGAGCTCGTTGGGAGCGAAGCAGTCGTGAAGCTCGACGACCTGGATGTCCTGCGGGCTCACACCAGCCTGCTTGTAGGCAATCTTCGAGGCGCGACGGGTCATGTCGGCACCAGCAAGCTCGATGCGCGAGTGAGCCTCGTACAGCTGGGACGAGTCGGTGGCGACACCGAAACCGGCAACCTCGATGGCGCGGTCCTGAAGGTTGTGCTTCTTGACAAACGCCTCACTGGCAACAACCGCAGCGGCACCGCCGTCCGAAGTGGGCGAGCACATAGGGAGGGTAAGGTCGCGAGTAATCTTGCGAGCGTTAAGAACCTCCTCGGGCGTGGGCACAAAGGTGAACTGCGAGTACGGGTTCTTGGCACTGTGGGCGTGGTTCTTGGCCGAAATCTTGGCCATGTGGATGGGCTTTGCTCCATACTTCTCCCCGTACTCGAGACCAGCGGCGGCGAAGATCTGGCCGGCACCCGGACCAAACTCCTTGGTTGGGTACTGCTTGCTGGCCTCAATCTCGACCATCTGCTTGTTGGTGCCGTTGATGGGGCCCTCACGGTCCTTCCAAGGGCTCGAGAGCGATCCGGGGTTCATCTTCTCAAAGCCGAGAGCGAGAGCACACTCGGCCTGGCCGGCAAGAATCGAATTGACGGCAGTCACAAATGCCGACGATCCCGTCGAGCAGTTGTTGTTGACGTTGATGATAGGGATGCCGGTCATGCCGAGCTGGTACAGCACACGCTGGCCACAGGTCGAGTCGCCGTAGACGTAGCCGCACGCAGCAGTCTCAATGGCGTCGTAGGTGACGCCCGCATCCTGCAGAGCCTTGACGGCGGCCTCGAGACCGAGCTCGGGGTAGTCACGAAGGCCGCGAGGCTTGTCAAACTTGGTCGAGCCGACACCAATGACTGAACACGTTAGCGCGGAGCCTCAACTCTCATGTAGCAAACCGCCCACCGTATGCTTTGCCCATATTGAAGATGTTTAGTCGTGGATGATGTGGAATGCAAGTGGGAGATGGCAAGATGGGGCCCACTGGGGAAGTGACGCGTGGGTTCTTAAGTCGGGCATCGCCGACCACGGCGGACACCACGGAACTCGCGGTCGCGGAACTGGCAACACTTCATACCCGACCGGGATTCGGGAACCTACCGATTCACAGAAACGCACCTCTTGTCATCACACTTAGTCGGCGGCCGGCGGACTAGTGTGAGGCCGTCTGTGGTTGGAGTTCTCCTGGAAGTACAACATAGGCAATGTTAGTTCTCGCGTTAGACGATAACAAGAAGTAGAACAGGTAATGTGGAGCAAATCGTGGGCCAAAAATCCAGCGCTGAGCCCACTCGGCTGGCTGCAGTGATCCGTGCCTGACACTGCACGTTGGACGTGTCGACTTGAACCCAAGAATCGCATGTTGGACCGAGCAGTGGGCGTCTCGGACATGGTGTACGTCGTGTGCCACGGTTGACATCGATGAAGCTTATAGTGGTTGGATTGCCTATCGTCTCACTGCGGTCTGGTAAGCGCGCCGGAAGCGGCGCAGGGGAGGCTCGAATGACACTATAAGACGCGCCATTCTGGGTCTCTGTTGGCCTGAACTAAGTGAGTTGGGATAGATTGGGGCATATGGTGCGCCCGGGGGTAGCGTGATGACAAAGTTGGAGTGATGATCGCCGCCACACTCATCTCCTCATGCCGCAGCTCCGTTCAGCAACTTTGTCAAGCCACAGCTCTTTCAGAATGGAAGCTATGCACTTGAAACTCGACATACAGCTAGCCTAGGATGTCCGTGTCACTGTGAGAGAGTTTGGGATGCATAGAAGTCCATTTGCCGCTGCTACGGACACGGTTTCCCCGATCCTCCCCTCGTAACTCACCCTCTGTAGAAAGTGCCACTCACCATCGTTCTCCGTCAGCCTTGCCCAAGACAAAGCGCAAAAAGAGATACTTTATCGCCACCTCGTTTCGATCGAGGGATCTCCAGGTGATCACAAACATATGAGCCTGGCGCTTTCCCACTAAGCCATAGCGATATTAGATATTGTTGAACAGATGTGAAGAACCATATTCTGAGCGGTTCCTGATATCCAATTTCTTCTGTCTGCTGGCTGCCCTCACTGTCCGGCGCGCTTCCTCGATATGGTCCCAAAACAATGAGTCGCTCGCTCATGGGGCCACTCCTCATCCAATCCCATTCACCCTTGCTCGGCCAGGGTAACCTCTCCTCTCAGGACAAGTCGACACATGCCTGAGGACCAGCAAAAGGTTGTTCAACAGCTGTTAACTGTTCATATGGAGCCAGGGTGGATCGAACACCCGACCTAGCGATGATCTCTCGAAAGAGTCTGATGACTGAACTTCAGTCGCTCGCTCTCCCAGCTGAGCTATGTCTCCAAGTACGAGAATGGTTCTGCTTACATCACTGCGACTCCTGGGTTTCATTTTGGTGCACAAGAACAACTGTCAAACGCGTGGGGAGGCTGCCCGTCCCTCCAGCGGCATCGTATGCACCCCCAGGAGGATTCAGGACGTTGATATGGCGACAACAGACTTATTGAGCACTCGGAAGATGGAGGAAGTGGTCGTCGGCGAATTTCTTCCATTTTCGACGAATTTTATGTATTTTCCTCTTCAACGAGACAACCTAGCACACTCAGGCCCGGCGACCTCCCCATGTGTCCAGGAGACGGAAGGAGGCAAAATCCGGGAGAGGGAGTGGACCGAAGACCCTATTCCTGTGTACGCCAAGTAGAACAGCGCCAGATTCCACCCGCACCTGCGGTTTCGGAGGTCACTGGCGTATTCCTCCACACGTTCATAACGTACACGGAGATTCGGTTTTGGTCCAAGTGCAGTGGCAATGGTGTATGCTTGTGGCCTTAGGGACCTTAGGCTCTAGCAGAATTATGCGCTGGGGTATTAGGAAGGGACAGGCGAGCAATGACGGGAGGACGCGATGTCAACAGCCACACGCATGTCCCGACAGCAAATGTTTATGAAGCGCGACCCCAAGATATGTGCGGTGTGACTAGATGTTCTGAGCATTATTCCAAGATGCGTGCCTTTCTCAACTTCTTCAACTCCCATCCTAAGCTTCCCTCGTGGGCCCATTCCTGCCCCTCTGCGCCTCACTCTTTTCGCCCAAGGTTATGGTACGCGATTCTACTACTAACATACATACCATCCCTCCCAACCCAGTGACGTCAGCACCCACTCTCCAGTCGCACGGCATTCACCAGCTGCATTTCCACTCTCCACTGGTCTTTTGTCCAGCCCCACGCGCTTGGGGCTCGCCCCTATCGACTGATGGCAAGTCCCATGGGGACGGCGACCTCTTGCTCGTCTCAAGTGATCACATGCGTTTCCATAGTTTGACTCATACCACTGTTCTGCTGCTTGTGGGTTGGAACATTGGAGAGGATGAAACGCTTGCCAGCGGCGCCTCGTTACCCCAGGTGGGGAGTGGAATGAATTGACTACCGACGGGCACCAGTGGCGTTCTCGGAGGCGCCGCCGATATAGGAGATGTCAGACGCACATCGCCGTCAAAGTCACTGCTCCGATGGGGAAACCGATTGTACAGCGGTGATCCGTGCCTTCTCGCGTCTCATGAAGGAACAAGGCGAGACGGCGAGGAGCCACAACGGACGACAGGGAGACGTGCTGCCTGGGGATCAAACATCAATTGCCATAGGCCATGCCCCCGCCCGTGACGGCACACGCCAACGCGCGGGTCATCGACCCCAACCTCCTCCTCCTCCTCCTCACGCGACACACGTGGCTCAGTCAAGAGTAAATGTTCCCATTTGACGCGTCTTGTGGGAAGCATGTGAATCCGCCGCTGAGTTCAGGCGGATCATTGCCATTGTTAAAGGTACCGAGGCGATCAGTGGCACGTTACGCCTACGCGAATATGCGGTGAATAGAAGATCGTCCGTTCTGTTGCGTAAACGCAGCAATGAATGGAGCTCAAGTCTAACCAAGTCCACCAATTGCTTCTCCACATGTGATGTAATGAATGTGTAAAACAGCGAGCTATTCAGCGCTAAACAGCTGCCGGGAGGCGAACGAACCGGCGTATGGGATATGGCCGCCTTGTCGCAACAGTCTTCGCCCCTGACGCACACAACATGGTGGCGTGCGGTCCACATTCCGAGAGCCCACATTACACGCTGCGTTCGGCTCATGTCATGCCCATTTTGTCGCCCGTTCTTGGCTTTCTCTGTCTCACATCCCCAAATGACTACTCTTGCTGGTGATTAGAACAAGCATTACCTGTTGACTGAACCAATACTGATGACTGCGCTTACCCCTTTCGCCCCCACCAAGCCACACGGAACATTGACTGCGTGTTCGCTGTCTGCGACCTGACGGACCACGTCGTGTGACCTGAACATTTAACATGGTTCGCCTGCGCTCCATGCTCTCTCCAACGCCTGATGCACCGCCCACTTGCCCCCGTGTCGTGTGGGCCCCGCCAAACTGGCCCCTCCGTGTGACCCGGATATGCCACCGTGGCCCAGATCTCACAATGGCGAGAGCCGAGCGCCGCCAACGTAGCGCCGCCGGGACCCCCGGGGGAGGCACACTCGTCAAACCTACTTGCGGCATGCATGATGGGATATGATGGCGCATGACCAGGCAGAGGCCCCTTCGACCGCCCCCCGCGACGCCTGCTCGCACCTCCGCAACGCTTGTTTTGTGAGAAAGTATTTCATGCCCGCACGCGTCGCTGTGATCAGTCTCCTCTCCCCATCATGCCCGCACTGTCACGACCACCAACCACTGTAACACAACCACCATGACTACTGCCTCGTTCCCCACCCAGCACATGACCGAGCCGACCCCCTACGACGGCATCGCCTTTAACAAGGGCGATCTCCAGCTCGTCTCTTTCGACGACGTCGAGTTCATCGTCGACAGTCTCAAGGTGTCGGCTGCTAGGTGAGTGCTGCTGCTACGCGTCCTTGGCACGAGGCACACTCTCTCCTCATAGCCTCCGGGCGTTTCGGACGCGACGGTACCTTCGGACACCAGCGGCGACGACACCGTGCTGACCGTGACAGCCCGGTGCTCCGTGACATGGCCGCGACCTCGGGCCGCCCGGTCCACGTCCGCGAGTCGGGCAGTGCCCTGCAAGCCCTGCTCGCCATCATCATCGCCGGCGAAGAACCCTTTGCGCACGCGCCCAATGTCGTGCAGGACCTTGCCACCCTCCAGCTCCTGGTCAAGTACGACTGCAAGCCGGCCCTCACCTACGCGACGACCACGCTCAAGTGTCTCCTGATGGAAGGCGACGTGTGTCCGTTCCAGTCGTTCATCCTCGGCGCGCAGCTCGGTGACCTCGACCTGTGTCGCACCGCCATTGTCCACGGTGACGTACCCCCGCTCGACGCCGGCGCGCAGACCTTCCTCCAGCCCTACCGCGACACCCTGCCCGCGGTCTATGCCGACGCCCTGAGGGACTGCTGGAACTCGAGCACCGACCCCAAGGCAAGGGGCAACATGTTCATCGAGCTCATGTCGCTCAGCGACTCGGACGACGGCAGCGACTTCAGCCACTAGGCAGGCGAACGAGCCCCCCTGCGGACGCAGGATTTGAGAAACCCATAAAAAAGGTGTAGCAGCTGCGGGCTACTACTACACTACACCCCCTTCACAAAACAGCAACGATGGGCCCGTGCAGCGCGCGTTGGTTTGTATGTACTTCAATATGTTATGCTATTTGTTCATTGCGAGACGTGCAGGCCGCAGACAGTGAGTTTCTGGCCCCTGTTGGGCACTGCCCTCGCGACCCATGTACGAGGGGTCGCGTCAACACGCGTGTTAATGCGATGCTCCACGCCAGACTTCGTTCTCGATCGCACCAAACGCGATTCTTAGATCTTAAGAGCCGGAAACGCGTCATGTGTTTGCAGAGCGGAAGCTTGCTGCAAGCCCTAAGCGTGCAAGCTTCTTGCCGTAACGTGGTAGACACCTCAGACCTCACCTCACCCGTGTCGACGCAGCCGCATTGAGTCTGCATGTGCTGTCCACCGTTCACACCACGTTGCAAGATCTTGCGAGAGTACCACAGTCGACATGGCCGATGCCTGTCTTCCCATCTATGTGTTTCCCAACTCCCGCCACTCCGTCAATTCATACTACGGGCCAATTCTTTTGCCGGAGTGGACGTGACCGATCGCGATCTATGTATGCGTTTCTCCACGCGGCGCACTCCCTCAATCAATTCACGCTCTTGCAATTCCTCGCGGGAGTCGACGTCATGAATAGGTATCTATCCGTTTCTACAGTTCAGGCGGGCTAATATCCGTAGCACTTTCTTGTGGCAGAGCATACGATCTGCACCAAGCGAGAGAGGGCCAGCCCAGCGCGGCGGCAGTTACGAGCGCTCTCGGTCCCCCCACGTCGACGTTGGTCTTTAACGAGTGAAAGGGAGTCTTGGCACGAATCATGGCCTTGGGCTCTGCCTTAACATTGCTTCAACTCAGAGATCAGAGTCGTCGCGGGTCGTGACAATTCCGTGGCCAACACAGACCCCACTTAAATCACGTGACCTGGCCAACGTGAGGAATAGGAATTATGCAACTGATCACATGGACTCTACTCGGAGAACTGGGCGACCAGGTACTGACTGACGGATGTGGGGGAGAGGGGGGAACCAAGGTCGGTGATGATAAACTCGACAAGCTCGGGGTAGGTGACGTCGAAGGGCGGCTGGAGGTCCTCCATCTCCTTGGACATCTTGAGGTCCTTGGCGATGATGGCAGCGCGGGACGGGGTGGTAGTGCCGGACGCGAATCCAGGCTCGGGGTCAATGCTGGCGCGGCGCGAGTGGGAAGGCGTGGTCATGGGGAAGTTGGCGGCGAGGTTCGCACCTGGGAGCTCGGCGGCAAATGACAGAGGCAAGTGGTCGCGCATCTGGCGAGGCATGGGAAGATCGGTTTGCGAGAGAGGGTAGTGTCGCAGGAACTTGTACGACTCGGCAAGGGCATACACGGGCTTCTGGTTGGCCTTGGCCACCAGAGCGACCTGGTAGGTGCCGACAGACGAGACCAGGGCACCACTCTCCACAACGGCCTCACAACCCAGGAGAACCATGTCGACACGCTCCATCACGTAGCCCACAGCGCTGTCCAGAACGACAGTACAGGGGATGCCCGCGGCAGTGAGGATCTGGTGTGTACGCATGCTGAACGTCAGTTTCTGAACCTCTTTGAGCCAGTTAACTGCTCACCCAAGGCAGCCCGGGCGAGCCTCGGTCACATAGACACTGATGCGCTTGTGCTGCTTGTGCGCGCGCAGGATGGTCTGAATAACGGTACGCGAGTAGCTGTGGGTGAGGATCTGGTCGGTCAGCGCTGTCCATTATTAGCAACACCCACGACGCAGTCATCACGGATGAAGTCGACGGCCGTCTTGGCAATCTTCTCGCGGAACTGGGGGGCAGTGACCGAGCAGAACGAGCGGCCCTGCGCAATCAGGCTCCTCTTGTACGAGTTAAAGTCCTGTCCGTCAGCTTATGCCATATATGTGTTATCTTACCTCTCCACCGCCGTACGCGGCCACGAAACGCTCCCACAGCTGACAGCCGGCACGGACACCAAGGGATGGCTGGGTGTCGATGAGGGTGCGGCGCGCGTGAGTGAGCTCCATAGCAAGACCCGAGATGGTCGACGCTGTCTGTCAGGTGGGGAACATAAGAGGTCACCTACCGGTTGACGCCTCCATGAGCTCGACGAGGGCAAGGATTGCCGCGATAGGGTGGGGATACTGGCCATCAGCTGTTGTTGCGAGCACAGGACAAGGGAAGAAGCACCTTCTCGTCGGACAGAGCCTTCTGGTAGGCGACAACGACGTCAAAGTCCTTTGACTGCCTTGCGGCCGCGAGGGGCTGGCCCATGAGCGCCGAGGGGCCCGGGGTTGGGCTGGCTGGGGAGGTTGTTGCTGTTGTCATGACGGAGGGTGATGGGTGGTGGAGTGAGCGAAATGTTGGAAAGATGGGTTTTGGACTCGACTGTGTGTTCCTGAATGGACGCTGGGTGTGGGATTCAGCTCATGCACCCAAGCGGCCAGCCCACGACGAACCACGCTCTGCTCGCTCCGCGCGGCTCCTTTTCTCTCATCCCACCACACCATCCCCGTCTGCATCGACGCAAGCACACACCATGTCAGCACGCGACTACACAGACTCTGAATCAGAGGTCGACGAAGGCGCCGCCCACATTGCCGAGTCGGTCGTGTCAACGCCTGGCGGATCGCCTACACGAGGTGGTAATGACGGAGGTTTCCGCATCACAGTGAGTCCTTCCAACGACGAGCCGGCTGTTCCACCAGAGACAGATCCTCTTCTTCCCTTTCCGTCACAGGCCTCCACACACTAACACGGCCTCAGCTGCGCCCCAGTATGGGCCACCTCGCGGACGGCGGCAACGGCGAGTCATCTTCCCCACTCGCAGACAGGAGTTCAGCATCCCCTCCTCCTCCCATCCGTCTCAAGCTCGGCATGAAGAACGCGCGCAGCCATCCCGTCTACTCGGACAGCGACGACGAGAGCGACGCGGCCACGTCGACCCCAGCTCCCAAGGGCAAGTCCAAGAGCAAGAGTGAGGAGACCGACGTCCACCGCTCGCCACCGCAGAAGAAGCAAAAGACCGGCAAGGCCAAGCCGCGCTCGTCGGGCTCGACGTCTGGCCCGACCCTCCCAGCCCAGCACCGCAAGCAGTACGACTGGCTGCAGCCATCCTCGGCGTCGGCGTCGCACCATGGCCCCCCGGAGCGCCTGCACTCGCACCCTGCCTCGAGCATTGCCGACCCGGACGAGGCGCGGCCAAGCGGCGACGACAGCGCCCGCGAGTCCGTCCCTCCCCCCACCGACAAGGAGCGCAACAGCGAGGCCAGGAGCGAGAAGGGATCCGAGAAGAAGAAGACTCCCGCGCGCCGGCGCGGCGCCGATGCCCCTCCTGGTCCAGGCAAGAACTGGCGCAAGGGCATGAAGAAGGGCGACCCAATTCCGTGGAAGGATGGCGCGACGTTCTTGGGCGAGCCCAAGATGCGCTCCTCGCCGCTGGGCACGCCGGCGCAGCGTGCCAGCATGAGTCGGGACGTCTCCCCCGAGCCGATTGACGCCATCCTCTTCGCCGCGGCGTCGCGTATCGACCGCGAGCCCTCCCCGCCCTTTGTCCTCGCCGACGCCAAGGTGCTCGGTATCCCAGTCTTCAAGAACCCCATTGTCACGCCCAAGATTCCCCTCGGCACCTTCCCCAAGGTCACATCTTTCTTTGCGCCGTTTGACAACAAGCCGTTCCGCAAAGAGACAGTGTGCGCTTGGACCAAGGACGAGCGCACGATCACAGGTGTCGGTGGCCACATGCTCAAGTTCAAGACGTGGCGGCCGGGCCCGCAGTCCGAACTCGGCGCCGTGCTCCAGGCGCAAAAGGAGGCCGACCGCGCAGCCAAGGAGGCCAAGAAGAAGGAAAAGGACGGCAACGCCTCGACCGTGGAGGCCACACCCGAACGGCCCATGTTCACACACAGCAACAGCGCAGACAGCCTCACCGCCGGCGTGCCGCCCGCACCCGGGTCTGCGGCCGGCGATGACGTGGGCGACCGCGACGACGGCGCCTCGGAGATGGGCGACGACGACAGCGTCGCTGGTAACCTCAGCATGCGCGAGTCGCCCATCCCCGCCGCGCGCATCCATCACGGCGGCCATGGACGCGGCGGCGCGAGCAAGCGTGGCAGACCCCGCAAGTCCAAGCTCGCCCAAGAGATTATCTTGCCCACCGAGGAAGAGGGCACGCCCGCCAGCCCAGGCCTCGACGCCAGCGCTGAACCGTCTGCCGCTGCAGAGGGCGATATGTCGGACGAAAAGCCCGCCATCCCTGCCTAAGGCCTAATGCTTTTTCTCCTCAACCCAACCGCGCCACCCGTAGCGTCCTTGCCTAGACTGATGACCGTGATGCATGTTTGTACAGTGATACCTTATTAGCGCAGCCGCGCATGCTAGTAGCGGACAGATACCAAAGAGAGAGACACAAAATAGGGGGAGGAAGATGGGGGGGGTAGGAGAAGGGGGGACGGGCGGGACAGAATCGACACCTATCCGCGCCGCCTGGCGAACGCGACAATGAGGTCACGGTCCCGTCCGACACGCCACTCGCCGAGACGTTTGAGCTCGCGCCAGATCTCGCCCTCGGGAGCCGGAGTGCCCGGGGGGGAGTAGATGACAAAGTCGGCCTCAACGAGGAGCGACCGCAAGAGCGAGCCGACGAGGAGACAGATGATGCACGCGATTATCACGGCAGGAAGGGGGACCTGGTACCGCACCACACTGGGCGCGGGGGAACGTGCCACTGCGGTGCCCGGGGTAGGAGTCGTGGCCTCAGAAGCAGAGGCCTTGCCCGACACCGCGGCCGACCTGGTCTCGGGAAGCGCAGTGGGCAGCTTGACTGGGCTGTTCTCCTTTGACACGGGTGCGCTCGCACTGAACCGCGTCAGAGGGGTGTACTTCCACAGGTTGTTGAAGCGGCCAATCGGCGTAGGCGGCGTGGGTTGCTTCGGGTCGAGAGGAGGCTCTGGGTTCGTCTCCTGGGGCAGCTCGACGGGCTCGTTGGTCGGCGTCTTGGAGACTTCAGAGTTGACGTCTGACTCATTGTCTGCCTCGTCGAGCTCCACAATAGTCTCATCTGGGAGATACTCGCGCGCGATGGCGAGGGGCTTCTCGAGACTCGTCGCCTTGGGCGTCGTGCGTGCAACGAGCTGAGGGGGTTTCAGCTTGCTCGGCTCCTTGGTGAGGCTGAGTTGACGCGTCGGGAGCTTGCGCTCATCCTCGATGGGCACCTCAACACCCTCAAACATATACGCAGCGGGCTCCTGACGACGGGGAACGAGGCGAATCTGCACAACGGCACCGTCATTGATGAGGTCTAGGAGCCAACGGGGCCGCGGGAGGGGAGCGGCCTTGCCAGTGAGGGGGTCGTTGACCGGAGCCTCGTAGCCTGAAGTTGGGAGGCTGAAGCGGAGGAGATGGCGCGTGGATGTGGTAGGGTCGAGCGCAGCAGACTGGAGCAGAGACGGCGCAAGTGAGATGACACTGCACTTGAACGGCATGCGGAGCTTGTCGCCCGCAAAGTCGAGGGGCAGGATGGAAGCGTCACCACCGTCGCCGTGGTAAGCCTCGGGCAGGGAGACGGCACGGATGGCAACCTCACAGCCACCCTTGATGAACTCGGCACCGACCTCAATGTCCGCGACGATGAGGTCACGGCGGCCACGACGAATATCCTCGGCTAGCTCAAACATTTGTGAACGTGTTGAGTTGATCGTGTTGCGACTGTCGCTGTGGTTCAACGAGGGCCGAAGAGACTCGGTGTCCTTTGAGCTGGACGACGGAGGCTGGACTGTCACCGTCATGACAAAATCGTCACCATTGTTGATCTGGTCAACGGGGACCTTGTACGACTCTGTGCCCTCCAGACTCCATGGGCCCTGCGACGCCGGATCGGGGATCGTGACGGACATGGGCGGCCATCGTGAGCGCGACGGTGGGCCCTGGGCCTTGAGTGAGTTCTCGACAGTGAGGAGAGCACGGGGTAATCCAGCGTTGAGCATGTTGTTGACCGAAACAGGAATGTTGCCTCCATAATCGATGGAGCCGACATACATACACCGAGTGGAAGGGATGGCGTACTGCTCGTGCGAGTAGGGGTCGATGGTCTCGAGAATCCAGCCCTCAAGGAGGACATTACACGCCGGCATGGCGGTAGGATTGTACTTGGCCGGGTCCATTCCGAGGGTGATGGGGTCAAAGCCCGACGACGAGGCGTGGAAGATGGTCGACAGGGGCTGGTGGGACACGATGGATGGTGAAGGTGGTGGGGTGTCAGGGACGCGTCCCACAGCAGTCGCAATGATGGCGCTGCGGTCGCGGAACATGAACGTCGTGTGCGCTGTCACATGTGAGGTCGTGATGCCGTGACCGTATGCCTGCAGGCGAACGGGCTTGTCAAAGTATTCGTCTTTGCGCATTGCAGACACGCTCGCCGACACCTCCTCGGCTGTAAAGCCCTCGATAATCCTGCCAGCACGGAAGACAGGGAAGCTGTCCGAGACGTGGGCGACGATCCGCTTCTCGACCTTGAGGCCGTCACGGTCTGCCACCGGCTGCCACCCGAATGGGTCTGTCGACTCGCCATCCCGGTCGGCGTGAATACGCGTCAGCTGGCCCAAGGCTCGTACTGCAGCATCCACCGGTGTGCTGCCCGCTGTCGGGACAGCAGAAGTGGCACCAATGGGCACGAGGGCCGCACGAGTCGACTCGGCGGCCTGTGTGTAGAACCGAGAAATCGGCATGTACAGCTTAGTGAAGGCTGTGGCCTGGGTGATGGTCGCATACGGATCGAAAATACCGTTCTGGGCAGTACTGCGCAGTGACAGGTTGCTCTGGCGCTTGCGCACCACACCAAGAGCGGGGGGCTGGTCGAGAGCGACACGAGACGGCTTGGAACGCTTTTGCTTCTTGAGGTGCTGAACATCGGTCTCGGAGAGATCCTCGTTGTCGACCTTGAGCTTGGCACCGTTGACAGTGATACTTGCTTTGCCACCGGGTGCTTGCGTACCGCGGCGAACCGTGACAGTAACAGACCCGCCTGCAAGGGAAGCGAGGTCGTGCTCAATAGTGAGCCAGAGGCCGCCACCGTTGGGCGACAGCCTGTGGCGCTTCAGCGCCGACATGTTCTTGGGAGGCGGATCCACAACAACGATGATGCTGTTGCACCACTTGTCGGCGTCGACTCGGATTCCACACTCCATGTTGCCAGTCAAGGTACCAGAGTTTGTCGACTTGTCACTAATGGTTTCCACATCGTCATCCTTGACGAGCTTGGAGTAGCTAGTTGGAGGGAACGCAGTCGCAGTGCTCGACGAGTTTGACCTCCTCTGCTCGGCGGCCTCGTACTTGAACTGGAACGACTCCTTCTCCACATCGTAGCGCGACGAAATAGCCTTAGCACCACCCAGGCGGGTTGTAACGGGAGGGGCACCGTGCTTGATGGCGAACTCGCCCAGTCCTGCCAGAGTGGACATCATGACCTGCGGGATCGAAGACTTGTTGGACCATCCGCCCGGGTGACTCTGCTCGAGCAGAGTGACCTGCGTGGTGTTAGGCGAGAGGGCCTCAATAGACCATCCCTGGAGGTCGATCTGGGTGCGAATGACATTTGGGTCAAGGCAAGGCGGGATGCAAGGGAAGAGCTCAGTGTTCTCAGTCGAGAAACCAAAGATGTGTACGGACGAGGGCGACTTATATGTCGTGCGAACGAGCACCGAGTCGCGCGCTGAGACGGGCCACGAGGCTTTGGACTTGAAGTGCCAAACGTCTGTCAACTCGTTGACGTCCTCGAGGAGGGTCGCATCCTCGTACGACTTGTCCCACACGACCCGAGTTCCAGGGGTGATGATGGTCGAGAACAAGTCCCAGACACCCACACCCACAAACACTGCCTCAGCCCGGAACACGACCAGAGTCCTGTCGATAGAGTCCAGCTGGTGCACAGAGACGCCCCTAGACTCGGCAACTGGCCTCCATTTGGGCTCCGGTTCTTGTAGCAGAGAAGTAAAGTCTGGGACGTAAGCCGACATTCCCCGGGAAGGCCTTCTCAGCTACTCACAGATGTAATTGCGCTTGATCAAACTCGAGATACTACGCACGGCCGCAGCACTGCGTCCTTTCTTAGCCTTGATGACCATCGATCCTTCTGGGGAACCCGCTCTTGAGCTCTCGGCAGTATCGACAGTCGGAAGGGACATTGCGCTGGTGCTCGGTGACCCTCCAAGGAGGTTTTTCAATGGTTCCACGTTCATTTGCTGCACTGGAACGGGGTGGCCGTTGATGCGGACACGACCGGTGGTGGTATTTGATGTGGAGGTCTGCTCGATCGATACCTTGATGCGAACCAGCTCCTCGTCGGGGCACAGCTCCGAGTGGACGAAGCGAAGCACAAGACGCTTCGGAGCTGCCGATCCGGGAACGGTAGGTGGCGACTGACCCACAAAGGACGACCAACCCATCGACGGAGATTCTTCCCCATGCTGGGGCTTGACGTGAAGCTGCACGTCCCACCCCTGAGTGGACGAGAGGCCAAACTCGATTTGTCGTCTTGTGCCATCGTTGCCATCGTCGCTCTTGATGACCGCATAGTTGGCTGACAAGGTCACGCGACCGGGGTCGTAGCTGACCCCCGAAATGCTCACGTCTTGTCCATAGTCAAGCAGGACAGGGACCTTTTCGCTGCCATCACGAATGTAGTCGATCAGCCCGACCAAGACTGTGGGGAGATGCTGTGGCACAGCGCCACCCACAGCCCATGTGCCCTTCGGGTTCCAGGACCAGAAACAGGTGATCCGCGCTTTGCCTTCAGGCAATGGCGGCTCCACGGTGCTCGCTGAGGGAAGCTGGATGCACCATGCCAAGAGATTAACATGGGCACGGACGTAGGGTGGTGCTGGTCGCAAGTAGGTGGGCTCATGGCGTGAGCGGGGGAGGGAGGTGGAGACGTCAATGAGGGTATGCTGATCCACAAGTGTCTTTGATATTGTCACGGCGTCACGCGGACTGCATGTCAGCGCTTGGACACACTAACGCGCCGCCTTACCTCGATGGCCACCCAAGGCGATAGTTTGTCTTTGTGATACGGGTGTGCGTATCCAAAAGGTCTAGCAGCTGGGATTCTTCGACCATACGATCCCCTGGGACAAGTCGTCAGCGGAGATACTATCACAAGTACACAAATGTTGCTACCCACAGACAGGTCGTGTCTCGGGGGTCGCAAGAGACCCCCGAAAAGTGTCGACGTTGATGTCGGAGCCGCAGTCCACTTCGACGACAGCACGGAAGACCTCGCCTCCCTTGCCATTGCGGCGGTGGACGACGACATCGTTGGCAGTGATCTTGCCAAGCGACGACAACCGTGCGCCGTTATTCAGCGATGGACGCACAGGGCTCGGTGGAGTGGATGGAGCCGCCGAAACGAGCTTCCATGCCGCCGAGCCAGACGATGACAAGAGGGCGCGGATGTATGACACGGAGCCGTTGAGAGCTTCATTCCACGCAGTCTCCAGCCTGCACCGGTGTCAGCGACGGAGCGAAGGAACGGAGGCTTGGAGCGCGCGCGGTGGGGTGACATACCTAACGCCGTCATCGAGATTCTCGACACCCATCCTGTCGTTGGATCATGTGCGGATGGGGCCAGGCGAGTAGAGAAGAATACGGCCAGCTGCGGATGGAGGTGAGGGTGGGAGTGATGGAGTGTGATGTTGTAGCGGTGTAAGGTGACAGTGTGACGGCAAAAGTACTAGTTGTGGTCGTCGTCCGTTGTTGGTGGGTGGCTCGATCCTGGCTCGATCCGGTCCTCGGACGATCCGCATTAGGGCGTCATTGCTGTCACGTGAATGTCGCGTGGATTTGCCGCCGCCGACTACCGCCCGCGCCCAGCCCCCCCGCACACCGTCTCCCGCACCCAGAGAGAGGCCCGGAGAGGCAGCGCGTCAACGTCATGCAAACGTCCACCACCACCATCCGTATCTCACCCACCCCTCCCACTCAATATCTACCCGCCATCGGCCACGACCTCACAGCCACTCCACTCACGCAACTGCGATGCCGAACCCCTTTGGCATGTTTGGGTCAGAGCCAGGGCCGTCTTCCGCGTCAACGCCACAGACCCGGTCCACGTCGCCCAATCCAGCCCAGACATCCCAACAACTTCGCCGCCCAGCGTCTCATGGTCGTCTATCCAAACTCATGCTTCCCGGAAGGTCGCGTAGCAACTCGGCTGCTTCTCAGGAGGCTGTGACAGGCTCTCTTGCCGTCAACGTGTATGCAGACGACCAGGTTACCAGCGGACGTACCACGCCCGAGCAGCGTCGCCGCAACGCCAAGGGTGAGTTGAGCCTTTGCCAGGTCTGCGGTACTGACAACACAGCAGCGACCCAGAGCCTCCTGGCGAGCGATGCGAAATACAAGAAGTTTGCCAGTCAGGTCGACCGCTGTCTCCAGTCATTTGAGAGCGTCAACGAATGGGCCGACTTTATTTCGTTCCTGTCGAGGCTCCTCAAGGTGAGGTGGCGAGGTGCAACTGCCAGGGGACCAAAGCTGACAATGGTAGACGCTTCAAACACCTTCTCCACCTTACAGCGAGATTCCTCGCAAGCTGATTGTCGCCAAGCGTCTCGCTCAATGCCTTAACCCTGCTCTTCCCGCTGGTGTTCACACGCGTGCATTGGACGTCTACGCTTATGTATTCAAGAGCATTGGAGTGGGTTTCCGTTTCATCCAACCTCAACTGACCTAAAACAGGTGGAAGGACTCAAGCGCGACCTCCTCATCTGGTCGTCGGGCCTCTTCCCGTTCTTCCAGTACGCCTCGACCTCGGTCCGCCCGTCCCTTATCAGTCTGTACGAGACGTACTACATTCCGTTGGGCGAGGACCTGCGGCCGGCCACAAAGGCCATGATCCTGGCCCTGTTGCCAGGTGTGGAGGAGGAGACGGGCGATTTCTTTGACAGGGTAAGATCGAAAAGGTTGTTGACCGCTGACCGTTTAGGTTCTCGCACTCCTCACTAACCTCTCGGACGCCGTGTCATGGCAGTTCTTTATCCAGAACATCTTCCTCGTCCTCATCTCGAGTTCAGCCTCACGTCTTGCCGCTCTCAATTTCCTAGCAAGGAAGCTCCTCGACCCACCCACCGATGCCTCCAGCGTAGAAGTCGGCCTGTTGATACGTGGCACCGCTGCAGTGTTGGGAGACGACAACATGCTGGTGCGCCGCAGCGGTCTTGACCTGTTACTACGAATCTTGCCTCTCGACGGTCCTATCTTCAAGTAAGTGTGCGGCTTTCTGCTTGGCTAACTTGTCAGGGATGCGATCCATGAAGACCGCGAGCACCTCGTCCGGGCCGTCGCATTCGTCGTCCTGCAGCGTGATGTGTCGCTCAACCGCCGAGTATACACTTGGTTCCTCAGTGGAAACGATACATCCGAAAGTCAGATTGCCTACTTTAAAACAAACGGGCTCGATCTTTTAAGCGGGACTCTCAAGGGGGACATGGAAAAGCTCTCTGCGGCAGCGGACATGGCCGAGGCGCAGGCGCCGTTCAAGGTCTTCCTTTCCCTCCTTGACAAGTGGGAGATTGGAGAAACCCTATCACTCAACCTTGCCATTCCCTCTCTTCATGCGATCCAAGCAGCTTCAAAGGGAGTAGATGGCAGCGAGGTATGTGACACCGTCAAGTTGGGGACTGACGTCAGGTCGCTGGAATTGGGTCTGCCGTGTACGAGGCAATTGAACCGAGCGTCTTGTGGAAGAAAATATACGAGGGGGTCGACAAGGAACTGGTCAATGGCGATACAAATGTGAGCTACGCCTCGGCAGCTGGGCTGACACACAAGCTTCTCAACCTCACTCTGTGGCTGGTCACGGCAATCCCACAGCACGATGAGGAAACCGCCACTGTCCATGCACCTCTCCTCCTCGCTCGTATCGCCCGCTGCCTCTCTGAGCAGCCCAAGAAGGAGGTCTTGCAGGCAAGCCTGCAAGTCGCCAATGCTCTGCTCGAAATGATACCCGACTCGGTCTTTAGCCCCCCTTCCTCCGACGGTGCCGTGCCCAATGGCAACACACAGTCGGCTGAGGAGCTGGCGTACACCGAAGTCAAGCTTGCGGCCGCAGCCATGAAGGTCCGCATCGACGTCGCACCACAACTCGTTACTGCTATCTTCAAGATCTCGCAGGAGGCACTGAAGGCTCCTTGGAGCTCCAACTTGCTCCTTCTTGTCGTCAGCCTCACGCAGACATTGATAGATCGCGAGGTTCCCTCGCTCTCGACGGTTGACAGCGTCACTTGGGTTGCAGCTCTGTTGACGGCATTGGAGCGGGTGCGTGTTTGCAGCGGCTATTGTTGGTTGACGACTCTTCAGATTCCCTCGTTTGCGGTTGTGGATGCCCTTGTCGACGCAGCTCTCAGGGCCAGTCGGTCACAGCTGTTCGAGCCCCCCATCGACATCACCTCTGATTCTGTCATGACTACTGTGCTCGACTCTGTATGTCAAGAAACTCACCCAGCCGCTAACGCTGCAGCTCTTCCGTTACCTCCGTCCTGACGCGGCCCCGTACCATGCGCGTGCGGTGGAACTCCTTTGGGAGTACAACCAGCTTGCGGAAATCCATACTCTCGAGAGTGTTATTGCGCGCCGGATGTCCTCTGTGCGGCATCGCAGCGAGGCGTTCGAGGCTTTTGGCGTGCTCTGGCGCCAGTCTGGTGAGCGGAAGTCGCAGGGCCTGACGCTGACTGAAGACGATTCGATGCTCCCTGGTGAAATTTTCCACGTCCCCATGTTCATGGTTCTCGACGGTCTGAAGAGCGACGACCCTCAGGTCCTGCGCGCTTCAGAGACTTGGATGCGCTGCAACCTGAAGTCCTACTTCCGCATGTTTGACCCGCTACTTCGTCGAGTCATGGACGTCATGCACCTGCATCAGGGCAACAAGAAGGGTGGCGACTCGTCACTTGTCTACTACTTTGTTTCAAGTGTCACGAGTCTTTTCCGCTTTGGCGGCCAGGGCCTTAGTAAGGCATGCCAGTCGACCGAATTCCGCAAATCGGTCAACGCCATGTTTGTCTCGCGAGCGGAAGAGTCCTTCCCTCATGCTGTCACCTACCTGGACCTCTTGACCGATCTCCTTACAAGGTGAGTCGCACGAGCGCAAGTCCTGCTAACTCAACAGGTTGTTGAACGACACCCCGAACGAGAACCAGACCCTTCGGGTCCAGTCTGCTGCCCTCGAGCTACTGCTTCTCCTCGTCAGCCGCGGTGACTTGACGCCCAAGTCTCTCGAGCACATCAAGTCTACTTTGGTCGACAAGCTCACTTTCTGTACCCAGCATCGCCGCCTTACGCTCCAGAACACCATGCTCCACCTCCTCCACTCGACCATCTCCGCGAGTGAAAAGCGTCCTCGCAACCACCGTGTCACCTCGTCGACGTTCTCCATTCCGGAAAAGTCGCCACCTCTGCCCGATAACGAGGTTGAGTTTGACAATTCTCTCATCCGCATGATCATTTGTGGTGTCGCATCCCCAGGCAACCGCCCGATTCTTCAACACTGGATCGACTTCGTCCTCATGACAATCCCACATCTCGAGAAGAATCCCCAGCAGCTTCGCCAGCTGTGTGACTGTTTCTGCGAGCAGCTGCGCATGACCATGCTCCAGCTGCGTAACACCTTCTCCACTGCCACTAGCGACGACATGGCTGCTACTATTACCGAGTCTGAGCCAATCATGCTTATTGGTGTTTTGGAGCGACTGGCGGTCGTCCTTGGTAGCAAGGCGGGTACCCGCCGAAGCGAGGACCGCGAACGGCAGGCAGGCGATGGAGGCGGCTTCCTTGGCTACCTGCCAACAGTGTTCTCCGTTGAGGCGCCACAGGATTCAGCAGTGAGTTTTGTAGAATGACTCACAAACTGACGTCAGTCGAAATGCGAAGCTGCCCGATACCTCGACGATATTATGGACTGTCTCCTTGTGACATGGTCTGTGACCGAGCTCGGTGCCGAGCCCACAACGTATAACCCTGTCACTGCCTCCAAGACCCAGATCATGACACGCACTCGTACTCGAGCTCGCAAGGCGCTGGAGAAGATGTTCAAGGCTCAGCCATCCGAGATCATCGGCAGCTGCGTGCAGGTGTGGGCCACCGACTCGAGCGACATTTCCGACGCTGCCATCTTTGACTGTCTCGATGTGCTTGCTCCCAGCGCTCAAAAGGTCGTGGACCTTGTGTGCGAGCACTTGAGTGGAAAGGGTCGTGGTTCCATCTCGGACAGGTAAGCTGAGCTCTGACCATCAGGTAAGCTGACAAGAACAGCTCCAATCCTGCCTTGGCCGCCTTCCTTGAAGCATACATTAGCCGTCTCGAGGGCCCGATTGCGGTACAGGTCTGGAACGCGCTGTACAGCTATGCGCGTGACATTCTCGGCCAGTCAAGTAACCCCGCTGCGCGGTCGCAGCTTTTCTCGGTGTTGAGGTATGTTGCTCCCACGATAATCCCAATTCTAACCTTTCAGGGGCCTTACCATCCTTGGCAAGATCGTGTCTACCACCAGTGCCCTCGAAGACCGCCGACTGCGGCGTGACCTCCAAGACACATACGTCAAGGTGCTTGATGCCGTCCTCGTCAACTCGTCGCGGTTGGGAGACAGTGTGCTCTGGGACAGGGATACCCCTGTGGAGATTCCCAACACTGAGGGTGAGTTGTACACGCAGATGATAGCTAACCAAACAGACGAGCGAACATCACTTACTGCCCGCGGTGTTCAAAAGGTGAGGTCGCAATGCACGCTTCTTCTGACTCGCAGATCTACTCTTTCATTGGTGGCACCGTTCTTCAGAGTTTGCGCACCTTCCTGGTCGAGAATGACCGTGTCGCGTCTGCATGCTCGGGCATCTCGTCCAACATTATCCAACCAGCGTTCAAGCAGCAAAAGTGAGCTCCTCGTCCGCGGCGTCCTGAGCTGACAAGTACAGGGTCGACACTACCATCTTGAACCTCTTGCGAGAGATGGCCAAGATTCCGGTGGCCATCAAGTCTTGGCGCGTTGTAGTGGGCGACGCATTTGGCGACAACCGCTTCTTCAAGATCACACCAGAGGAGTCGGCACAGTGGAAGCCACTGGTGTGCGCTCTCATGGACAGCGACAAAGAGAGGCTTGGCGACCTACTCGGTGAGCTACCCATTTCGCACAAAGCTAACGCCAGGACGCATTGCAGCTGGCCCATCGGCCAACATCTTCACGAACCGCGAGCAAGAGACCATCTCGCGCTCCCTCAACCTCCGCCGTTTGTCATTTGTTCTTCTCGCAGCCGAGCGTAACCACCATCTCGCCCAACTGCCCAGCATCCAGGAGAAGCTCGTCGAAATCTTGCGTACCAACGTCGTTGCTCCACGCGTGCATTCCGAGGTTTACCTCTGCCTGCGCGTGTTGATGTGCCGTATCAGTCCCCAACACCTGGCAAACTTCTGGCCCGTGATCCTCGCCGAGCTCCTGCGCGTCTTCGAGTCGACAATGGACGACCCACCAGTCGACGGATCCGAAGACCTCGCGCTCGTGCTGGCCGCGTGCAAGTTTTTGGATCTCTTGCTTGTCATCCAGTCTGAGGACTTCCAAATGTGGGTTGTTCGTGCGTTACCTTGGTCTAACTCTGCAGCCATCAATGGATCTTTGTTACCGACACGACGGATGCCGAGTTCCCTCCGGAGGACTACAGCCCCGAGGCGCTCATGGACCGTCTCACGGACATCCTTGCCCAGGCGGGCACCGTCAAGCCGGTCGCCAACGCCGTGGAGATCCAGACCAACGACTCGTCTGCACCGCGCAAGCCTCATCTCGCCAACGTCAAGGCTCTCAGCAGCCTGCAGCAGCTGCAGCCCTTCTTTGCACGTGCGAGCATTGAGACGTTTGAAGGCGTGTACGCCGACGTTGGCGTGGACTGGGACACGATCGAGGAGGGACTGACGGGCGAGATTTTCGAAGGGGAGAAGGAGCAGGGAGACAAGGAGAAGGTGGACGCCTGACCAGTAGAGACACCATAATAACGACAACACGATCACTATAGATAGACTGCATGCAACTAGCCACTAGACGGTCCGCAGGGGGTCGGCGTCCTTCTTGCTCACCAACACCTCCCATCCAGACTCGTCGTCGGTGTTGAGCTCCTTCTCGAGCCACGGCTGCAGGACGGCACTGAGGTACCCGCGCTCCGTGTTGGTGTGGTTGGCGAGAATGACACTCTGACCAGAAGCGACCTTGGCCAACACCTCGTGGTGGCTCATCTCACCAGTGACGAGCATGTCCGCCTTGGTGCCGCCAATGACGCCGCCGCCGGAGCCGGCACAGACGGCGATCGAAGTGATAGGCGTCTCCTCGTCGGGGGTGGCGAGCTGCACTGTGAGGGGGTCAGCTTTACGACGAAACCCGTTAAGCTGAAGCGACAATAACGCACCGTACTCTACACCCAGATGCTTCTTGACCCTGGCAACCACGTCGGGGACAGCAAGGGGACGCGAAAGTGTGACGATGCGGCCCATGCCGGCACCCTCAAAGCCGGCTGGAGGCTGGGCGGTCGGGTCCACAACCTCCGAGGTGGCAGTGACGTCCTTGAAGGGCTCGACAAGCCTGAGCGTTAGACAACGATACTGTGGACCATAACGCACCAGGTGTTGATGCCCTTGGGGGTGGCGTCGAGCGAGGTGTGCGGAGCGAACACTGAGATACCAGAGGCTGCGAGCTTGAGGAGCGAGGCCTGGAGAGGGTTGCTGAGGGTGAGGGACTTGAGACCTTTGAAAATCTGTTTGTTAGCCCATATATGGCAACTGAGAAACAAAAAGAGAGTTGGGCAACGCAGGCTTTATGTCTCAACAGAGGGCCGGGAGGCGAGGGAGGAAGCAACACTCACAGGAGGGTGGTAGGCGATCACGACTGAGCAGCCCGGGAGGGCCAGGGCCTCGGCACAAACGGCAGCAGTGAGGTCAATGGTGAGAAGCACTTGCTTCTTCTCCTTGGGGAACGGGGCCTCTGTAATGTTAGCTGTGGGTTTACATAGGTTAACTAACCGACCAGGACGCCGACCTGAGACTTGGTTAGCTCAAGACCATACAATTGCAAACTCACGTTATCCCAGCTCGTCTCCGCAAGCTGGAGGGGAGCGATGCGCTCCCACGCGCGCTTGATGACTGCAATGGGGGCCTTGCGTGCTGCTGCCATGCTGACTGTCGGTTCGAGAGACAAACTGTTGCTGGAAAGGCAACTCCCACTGTTCGTCGCCAAGGTGCCCCGCTCAGCAACGCGTTCAAGTCACGTGATGTGGGCCCCGCAATTGCCTTCTCATCTCGAAGTTTCCAAGACGTCTTGAACCCCAAGGTGCTCTTGCGTTTCTCCATAATATATAACTAATAACATGTCCCAGCCACCAGCACCAACAGCAGCTGAGCACGACGGCAAGATCGACAACGTCATCGAGAAGATGGCGGCAGTCCGCGCCGCGTCGGGCTCGGGCTCGGGACCAGCCAACCCCGAGAAGAAGCAGTGGACCTATGACGAGTTCCAAAAGGTCCTCGACGAGACCCCTTTGTTCATGCGGGAGACACCCAAGGACACCAAGGACAACTACGTTCTTGAGGCTCTCAAGAGTCTTGTGTTTGAGGGAGATGGTGATGGTGAGTGTCCAGGACCGGTTATGGAAGCTACCCACCAACCGCTGCCGAGCTTCATCCGCGGCAATGACTAACCCCCTCCAGAGGTCGGCCTCAACTTCAAGAACCACGGCAACGAGCTGTATGCGCAGAGGTCATACCGTGATGCCGTGGATGCCTATTCCCAGGGTCTTGAGGCGGGCCCCAAGGATGACGCTCTGCGCATCTCGCTTCTCAACAACCGTGCGGCCGCCAACCTCGCCATGAAGAACTACCGCGCCGTTCTCGGCGACACTTCGGCCATCATTGCCTACGCCGCCACCGAGAAGAAAAGCCCCCCTGCCAAGGCTGTTTACCGTGCTGCCCAGGCGCTTGTTGGTCTGGAACAATGGGACGAGGCGACCGACGCTGTCGACCACGGTCGCAAGCTCAAGGGCGAGGAGGATAAGAAGGAGTGGCCGACACTTGCGGCCCAGATTGAGAAGGGCAAGCGTACTGTGCTGGAGCGTGCGGAGCGCGAGCGCAGGAAGGTTGTGATGGATGGCGCTAGGCGATTGGCCATTGTCAACCACGGCCTCATGGTCGTCAACACCCCCAATCCCCCCGACAACCCGCACCCATTCGACTTTGACCCCGACGCGCTCCCCAAGGTGCCCCTTTACCCTCCCGAAGAGGCCGCCGGCTGGGTTGCTCCTCCTGTCTACACCCCGCTTGTCTTCCCCGTGTTCCTCCTGTACCCTCAGCACAACATGAGCGACCTTATCACGCACTTCCACGAGGACACGAGCTTTGACGACCAGATGGCGGTCATCTTCCCAGCTTCGGCTAGCCCCTCGTCTCCCAACCCCCCTTGGTCGGACTGGGACACCAAGCACGAGTACTACAACTCCAACCTGGCTGTCTACGTCGAGACCCAGCAGAGAAGGCTGCTCAAGGTCGGCAAGGACATTACCCTCCGCGAAGTTATCACCAAGTCGCACCGCTCCGCCTCGGCCAATGCCCCCCGCGACGGCATCGTGCTCCGTGATGGACTTATGAGCTTTGTTGTTCTTGTGAAGGGCACCGAGGAGCGCGAGTGGATCGCCAACTTTAAGAAGGTCCGCGATGGCGGCAAGTAGAGCGCGCTGGCCGCACAGCTTCCTCTCCCTAACCACCTATGTACACCATCACAAACACCTTTAGAGAATCTGCACTGTATGCTCTAGACCAAGAAATTATGCATTACCGGGAGCGGTGCTCTATGGTGCAGTACACTTGAAATAACGTAGACCAGGACCGAGACGAGAAAAAAGTGTGGCAGGTTTGGTGACAAGGCAGTTTTCGAAATGTTGAACTCCGGACCATTTCCGCCCACCTACTTGTCCTTCTTGGACTCGACCTTGTCGCCCTTTTTGGCACCCTCCTTCTCGTCCTCGACCTCGGCCTCGTCGGCAACCTGGCCGTACTCGTTGACACGCGAGTAGTCGATGCGGTAAATCCACCTCTGGTAGAGGAGAACCACAAACACAGCGTCATCACGGAAACAGGCGAGCCTGTGGAGCCAGGGCTGGGGGATGATAAACGCGAAGAAGTCGTCGACCACAGTGCTGAGAGTCTTGTATACCATGGCCTTCATCGGCATATGAGCCACGCTCTTCAGCTTGTGATTGATCTCGCGTTTGTTAGCATCGTGCAACGTTGCGCAACGTGTAGAAGGTGTAAGGAAGATGGTGTTGAAGAGAGGAAGTCGGGAAAAAAAAAAATCCCGAAAACCCCCTTGAAAACCCCCTCCCTCAACGAAACACTCACAATAAGCTGAGGGATAAGCTGGGCAAAGCCACCCATGTACACGGCCTGGGCGAGGGTGGTAATGACGAACGAATACCAGCTGCGGTGCGTGTTGTACATGAGCGAGTAGCCAGCGTAGGCGAGCAGACACGGGAGGGCGACCATTGAGACGATGCGGAAGGCAAGAGCATCGTACTCCTGAGTCTTGAGTTCGTCCTCGGTAAGTTCGTGCTTGTCCTCAAAGGTGACCTTGTAGCCAATGAGCGATCCAGGGTTCTCGCGGACGCGAACGTTGACGACCTTGGTGATCTTCCAGGCCTCGATGACGAGACCCATGCCCTGCGAGAAGAGGATCATCCAGCTAGTCTCCTCGGACGACTCGTGGAGGTAGAGCAGAATGACGAGCTGGACGAAGCAGTTGGTGAGAATGGTGTTGAGCGAGACACCGACGAGGTCGCCGTTCTCCTTCTTCTTGCGCCAGTGCGAGACGTCGGACGAGAACGCCAGGAACTCGAAGAGCATGTGGAGAACCGACACAATGAGTGTCGTGATAAGGAGAACCGGGTTGGTCTCGGTGAGCATGCGCTTGACCGCGTCGAGCTCAGCACCGGAACCCTGCTGCTGAGAGGCCTGCTCAAACGAGACAGTGAGCGTTGCAAAGATCTGGAACTTCATGCCCGAAAGGGCATTGTAGGTCACGTGGAGCGGGAGCTGAGGGGTAGTCTGGTTGATGGGGACCATGTTCTCCTTGAGCAGCCAGAAGTCGTTGGGGAAGATGGGCGGGAAGTAAGTATTCTTGTTGTCAACCGATTTGGGGCCAACCTGGTAGTAGGGGCGGAGCGCAGGGTTGATGGCGTTCCAGTCAATCTGGCCACCGTCGCTGACCACCGCAATAGTGAGGTTGCGCGACCAGTATGAGACGATGCGCTTCTCAACGCCAGTGTCCTCCTCGTGCTCCTCCTCCTCCTCGGTGTGCTCCTCTTCGGTGGCCTTGCCAAGGAGGGACTTTTCGGCGCGCACGCGGCGCTCGGGCATCCAACGGGTGAGCTCTGAGAGAGTTAGCCAAAGCATCCCAACCTTCCTACTCACCCTTGCGGTGGTTGGCGACCACTCCGGGCTCGCGGCCAATAGGGCTGCCGCCGTCCTTGACAAGCAGAATGTCCATGAACAGCGAGCCGTTCTCGGCACGCACAGTCTCAGGCACATCGATGATGAGGTCCTCCTCACGGACGTCCTTCCAGTCACCAAAGGTGAGGCCGTCCCAAATAACGTTGGGGTTCTGGACATCAATACCAGCGGGGCTGGGAGCCGTGTTAACGTAGAGGTACATGCTCATGGGAGTGCCGGCCTCCCAGGCAGGCGAAGCGGGGAATGCGGCCTTGCCAACCGCCGACGCGGCAGTAGCAGCAGCCGCACCCTCAGTGACAGCCGCACCACCGTCCGCAACAGGGATCTCGTTGGGGACAGCGGGGGCGTCGTTCTTGGGACCCATGCCAAACTGGATTGTCAGTAGTGTCTAACCCTCAGCGTGAACGTACGTAGGACATTCCATACTTCATCGCTGTTTATGGTCAGCTCAACTGTTGCATACGTGTCGGGCTTGGCCGACATGACGGCCCACTCTGGACGGCTGGAACTCACCCATCTGCATGGCCACAAACATGGCAACAGAGCGCGCGATTTGGATCGCCCTACCCGTTCCATTCTCCTCCTGCGCCGGCTGTGCCGGGTGAACGGCGTCGGCAGCGGCAGCGGGCATGTTGAACAGGACCTAAACGTGCGTTGCGATCTGGGTCGATCCTCGGAAGTGGAGTGGAGCGGTCGAGTCCGATTTCGATCTGGTGTTCACCAGATGACGGTGTCGAGGAAAGACGGAAAGGAGCGGTGGGGTGAATACCGTCGCCGAGTGTCTTGTCGACGCTGTTGATGAAGAGATGGGACGTTGAGAGAGAAAGACGAGTTGGAACCTTGCCGAACGTACACGGCAGGAGTCGGCCCGGTCCACGGTGGGCGCTCCTCAGCCAGGGCATAGGAGTGCGGGGCTGGCGTCACATGCATCACATGGGGGCAAGGGGGCATTATGGAACCACGTGGGCACCGTAATAGGAATTTAAATTGGGAAATATAGGAAATTAGGAAATGTGGTTAAAAGTGGAGGTGACTGTTTTTCGGTGTATTCCAGGCCAACTGAATAGTGACGACTGGGGAATGACGCAGGTGCTCAACTCTTTTCTTACTCTCCGTTTCTCTCTTCTCTCGTCCATTCCGACAACGCATGGCGGCGTAGTCACGGTTACCCTTCGTGCCCCGACACCCTCTTAGCATTTCTTCCTCGTGGTCGTGAGTACCCTTTCTCCAGTATGCAAAACGACAGCGATGGGCGGGAAAACGGAGACCAGGAAGAGACGTGGAGCGCTGATGCTCTCTTTGCCAGGCCATGGCGGAGCCCTCGCCCGGCGTCGTCCCTACCGCGGCTCGGCGCGCTGCTGCGCGCTGGGTTGCGGGCATGAGCAAGCCCACCCTCGCGGTGGTGCTGATGGCCTACATTATGCTTGTGCATCTTGTCGGCCTCGGCGTGTTCACGTACGGATTCCTCTTGACGCGTCTCACGATCCCCGACGTCTCGCCCTCCTATTCGGCCTCCAACCCCATGCCAATGGAGCCTACCCACAGCAAGGCCGTCATCATCGTCATTGATGCGCTCCGTACCGACTTTATTTCTCCTTACCACACCTCCCCGGCCTCTCCTTTCCACCACGGTGTTCTTTCGCTTCCTGCCGAGCTCTCCGTTTCGCAGCCGTCCCACTCGCTCATCTTCAATGCCTACTCTGACCCGCCAACCACGACCATGCAGCGCATCAAGGGTATCACCACTGGATCCCTTCCCACTTTTATCGATGCCGGCGCCAACTTTGCCTCGACTGCCATTACGGAGGACAGCATCATCTCGCAGCTGGTTTCGGCCAACAAGTCGATTGCGTTCATGGGTGACGACACCTGGATGAACCTTTTCCCCAACGCGTTCACCCAGGCTTACCCCTACGACTCGTTCAACGTCGAGGACCTCCACACTGTCGACAACGGCGTCATTGAGCACATCTTCCCTCTCCTTGACAAGCCCGAGCAGTGGGATGTCATCATTGGCCACTTCCTGGGTGTCGACCACGTCGGCCACCGTGTCGGTCCTGACCGCGAGACCATGCGCCTCAAGTTGAAGCAGATGGATGAGGTTCTCCGCCGTGTCGTTGACAAGCTCGACGATGACACTCTTCTCGTCGTCCTTGGCGACCATGGCATGAACCCCAAGGGCGACCACGGCGGCGACTCTGACCTGGAGACAGCGTCGGCCCTTTGGATGTACTCGAAGGGTAAGCCCCTCGTTGGTGACGCTGCCAGCGCCAGCCGTGGCTACGAGTGGCCAGAGTACTGGTTCCCTGGTACCGACAAGCCCCTCCGTCATGTCAACCAGATCGACCTTGTTCCCACCCTCTCGCTCATGCTTGGTGTCCCCATCCCATTCAACTCGCTCGGCTCGGTGATCCCTGAGTGCTTCTCGCGCTCTCCCGTGACTCTCAAGGTTGCTACGCACCTCAACACTGTGCAGATTGAGCGCTACATTGCCCAGTACGGCAACCGCGAGATCTCGCACTCTGTCCGCCGCCTGGCCTCCAAGACCGACATTGAGGACCCCACGACTCGCGTCGTCAAGCAGAATCGCGCCGTCACGCTCGCTGCTCTCGACGCTCTTCGTGCGCTCTGGGCACAGTTCTCGGTTTCCCACATTGTCGTCGGTCTTGTTGTCCTCGGCTCTAGCGTGCTTGCGGTCATCTCGCTCTACCTCGGTGTCCGCAATGGCGGTCCCCAGTGGGACGTCTATGTTCGCTACGCCCTCGACACGGCCATCATGGCCGGTGTTGGTCTCGGCAGTGTGGCCGGTACGTTTGCCGGCGTGTACACTCGTGTGCCCCTTGTCGCTCTCCAGGTCTTCCTTGTTGCCGCCGCTGGTGTGTCGTCGCTTGTCCTGGCCGCTCCTCTCTTCGCTGGCCGCACTTGGCGCGGTGTTTCATGGAACCTGGGTCGCAGCATTGGTCCCATCATCCTTATCCTCCACGCTCTGTCGTTTGCCTCTAACAGCTACATTATGTGGGAGGACCGCGTGGTCGTCTTCTTCTTGACCACCATCGCTGCCGTCCACTTTGGTCGCGCCCTCACTGCGCCCATGGCCTCGATGCGTCTCAACCTTCTTGGCCTCTCGGTCGGGTTTGCCGCCCTGGTGCGCTTCATGGGCCTCTCGACCGTTTGCCGTGAGGAGCAGCAGCCTTATTGCACTGTCACCTTCTACTCTGGCGCCGCCGGCACTCCCGAATGGGCTGTCTACGTCCTCCCCCTTGTGGCGTTTGGTGTCCTCCCCCGCATCGTCGCCACTGTCCTTTCGTGGTCCAAGTCATACGCTGGCCCCGCCCCCGTTTTCCTTGCTGCCGTTTGGCGCGCAGTCATCACCTCCAGCGCGTTCTACTGGACTCTTGACTGGATGGAGACCTGGGATGGCCTGAACCCGGAACGTATCCCACTTGTCCAGCTGCTCAAGCTCTGGCTCGCTCGTGGCTCGATTGGTATCGCCCTCGGTGCCCTTCCCTACCTCTGGTACACCTCGGGTCTTTGCATCAAGGTCGTGCGCGAGCCTGACCAGACTGGCGCCAGGGCCGATGAGGTCGAGGTTTACGGCTTTGGCAACGCCTTCGGCTCCACGTACCTCCTCTTCGTCCTCATTGCGTTTTCCATTGTCCAGCTCCCCTCCCTTGCCGTCTCACAGATCGTGCTCTGTGCCCTGGTCACCGCCATGCTCATCCACCTTGAGCTGGTTGACACGCAGCGCGATGCCGTGATCATGCAGCGCAACTTTGCCAACTCGGCCAACCCGGGTGCTTTCGAGCCTGGACAGGGCGACGCCATCGTCCGCCCCAGCTTCACCGACGTCGTCCCCTTTGCCCTTCTCGCTCTCCTCGGCTTCTTTGCGACCGGTCACCAGGCCGTCCTCGCCACCATCCAGTGGAAGGCTGCGTTTATCGGCTTTGACACCGTCGTCTACCCCTGGTCGCCCCTCCTGGTCGTCATCAACACCTGGGGACCCATTGCCCTCGTTGCCGTTGCCGTCCCGCTTCTTGCTCTGTGGAACATTTCGCCTCGTCCCAACGACACGGTCCCCGTCCTTGGTCACACTGTGCAGGTCGCTCTCGCGTTCAGCACATACTTTGCGACCATTACATTCGCTTCGGCGCTCTGCGCCGCCTGGCTCCGCCGCCACCTCATGGTCTGGAAGGTCTTTGCCCCGCGCTTCATGCTGGGCGGCGTCACCCTCCTTGTCGTCGACGCGATGCTCATCATCGCCGTCGGCGTCGGCCTCCGCGTCACCACCGACAAGGTCTGGCGCACCTTCAAGTCGGTTAGCGTGTAGAAGAATATGTTAACGAAACCAAACGTAAATTCAATGCACCTATCTGATGGACAATGATGGATTGAGATGGAGAGCACGACGTGTGCAATCGAATGGGTACTGACCGAGAGGACACCATTGGCCCCATTTGCTTATGTTTGATTTATTTCGGGCCGAACCTCTTCTCCTCTCTATCAGATACCAGCCGCCCGCGAGCACAAGCCCCGTCTCAGGCGTGTTGAATGTCCGGACAGAGAACCCCCAGATCCAAAAGGTGTGGTCCCGAGAGGGAGGCCCAGGAACCAACTCGCGAGGGATAGCGAACGAGCAAGGAAGCATGAGCGCGCGGCAACCTGTAGGCTCCAGTATATAGTACAGAGCCTTCCGGAAGTAACCTCCAGGCCCAGCTACCATTCCGGATAGATCGGTCACTCACCCGCGGCTACTTCATGGGGAAATGGAGACATCACGTCAGCTGCCATACGAGCCGTGTTCGGGGGGCTCGGGCTTACGCTACCCACACCGAGCCAGCCCAAGACCGTGGCCGCTGGCGAGCTTCGGGAGTTGGGGTGGGTCGGTGACGACGACGACGACGACGAGGGGAGACGAAGGGGAGACGAATGGGGGGGCGGGGGGTTCAGGGTAGACGAGATCTCCTGGACGATGTGGAGCAAAACACCACCTGTGCGTGGCGCTCATGGGACCATGGGCCTTCACACTCACGACACCCACTGACCACTCGGCCACTCACTGCCTTTGTGCAGGCAATTGGCAAAGCCTTTGGACCGGGTAACGCTGGTGGTATGTGTGTGCCGAAATGATTTTGACTCGATCGCCAAGTCAGTCTTGGCGTCTCCTTTGTGTGACCGTCGGCTGGTGGATGTGAAGTGAAAACAGGTCTTGTGATTTGGCCAGATTCCCCGTGCGCAGTTCGCTCGCCTGCAAGAGTGTGGGTAGAGTGGTGCAAGCACCCAGAAGCCCAGAAGGCTTTCGATGGGGTACAGGCAGAGTCTGCCGGCTTACGTTATGACAATGGGGGACGCCGACGCCGACGGGCTGTATACCCGGTGATACATATGTGTAACGTTGGGCAAATAAGGCACACTCTCTGCCAGATTGCCATGTCGCCGATCACCTGTTCCACACGCGAGATCCCAACTCTTGCAATCTGCCTTGGCGGCCAGCGGGCCATGACCATACCTCGGTCGCCCTCCTTCGCCCCCCTCTTTTCTTTTCTTTTCCAGACGAGACGAGACAATCTGCACCTGTTACCCTTGTCCTTGGTGCCTACATACCGGCAGTGCAGATCCTCCTGGCTGACGTGTGACGTCGCTTTGTTTCCGAAAACGTCAAATACGTACCCGAAATGTGACTTGACATTTTTGTGGTGCCCTCAGAGCACCACCCCACCGCCTGTGCTGTGGTGTTGGTGGTGGTGGTGGTGGTGCGGCGCGGTGCCAGGATGCCGAGGTGGTGCATTGCAGCGCCGAGATGCCGCCGGATTCCCAGGGATTCAACGTGCCCCCCTTGTGCCAAAAAGGTTTGATGCAAGAATACCACCCGACGAGTCGACCGACCTTGGCTGCTGGCTGCTGGCTGCTGCTCGCAACCGAAGACGCTGTCAGCTGTACAGGTGTCGTTGACAGCACGGTGTGGGCATGCATGGCGCACATACATGCAGAACACACCCATTCTTCAATGCTGTCGTGTTGATCGCTCCACCTGTGACCACCGAGGCCACACCCACGACACACATTCAAGGGAGAGACCAGGGCACGCCAGCACCCTGGCCGGTTCGGATCCAAATCCAAAATCCGCACCCGTGGTGGTGCTGGCGGCCAGAGGGAACTCAAAAGGCGCCACCCGGTATGCACGCCGAGGTCTTGGGTTGGAGACGCCGTCGCGACCATGTGCACTGGAGCCCATGCGGCCTGCGGG
This sequence comes from Apiotrichum porosum, assembly GCF_003942205.1. Classification (NCBI taxonomy): domain Eukaryota; kingdom Fungi; phylum Basidiomycota; class Tremellomycetes; order Trichosporonales; family Trichosporonaceae; genus Apiotrichum; species Apiotrichum porosum. The sequence continues at coordinate 665,832 of NW_021167110.1, read as the reverse complement.
TCGGCAGAGCGATGTGCTTCGCATTGCAAGCACCTGGTCGACTCGGGACACGGCCAGTCTCCTCGATGGGTCGATTGGATCTGGGGAGAAAAAAAAATTGGCAACATTTCAGAGCCTTATCTTCTTTGTGGCACAATGCAGAAGGTTGTAGCGTCATTGGCTAAAACCCGTGACGGGTGGTGCGCGGACTCGGACTATCGGCATGTCGGACGGCAGCATGTGCATATCCACACGGCCAACGTAGTGCCAGTCGACTCTCAGTGCGCAGTGCATATAACGTAAACCCCCTTTTGGATAGACATAAGCACTATGTACTGGCTCATGCAATGCATCGTGGCCTGGACCCAACGACCGACCGCCCGCCGACGGTTCCTAGGTGACTGACTCCGATGGGGTCGGCGACTGCGCATAAATACGCCATGGCCTTGGGGGGATCTGCGCTTCGGAGTCGACCCTTACGACCCCAGCGACGTCGAATGCGGTACCGGGCTGCCCAGCGTCTGGTAGCCCTTGTATAGCATGCAAGCAGAGTGTTCTCTGGCCTCTGACGTCTGTGGGGGGGATCGGGAGAGGCAGTCGCTGCTCGTGCTCCAGTTTCGACCCAAGACAACGCCTCAAGCGCCATGGCCCCACCAGCACCCACCATCCACACACGCAGAAGCGCACCGTCCAACATGGTCACAGGCGACACCGACCGAGAGGGGCTCACGTAATGGCGAGAAGCATGCTCGTGACTACCGCACGACAACGAGCATGTCTGGCTATTGTTGGCCTTGCTGGCCCCTTTTTTTACTTGCCCCCAAGAACGCAGGGTCCGTCACTTTTTGGTTTTTGCGTTTTTTTTTGCGTCGAGTCCTTCTCACGCGTAATGACAAGAGACACAAGACAGACTAGCAGCCCCCGTAAAAAGGCGCTGCAGGACATGACAATTTAGCAGCTTTGGGACACCACATGCGGGCCGCGAGGATGCGTCCGTGTACCGTCATATTGCCCCCACCCCCCCACAGCGCCACTCGCGGGCTGCCCGTCCCGCCCCCCGGCTCTTGTCCCTTGGCCACCGGAGACCCTCTTGCAGACTAGCTTTAGCACGGCCACCTATGGATACCGATACATGTGCTAGACCAGACACTGTAGGTATTATCTGAGACCATTTTAGCGTTGTTGGTTGCCCAGTCCGTGGTCGAGACCACCTGGCACGCACAAATCGTCGCTGTGTGGCATGTGGCGGTGTCACCCACCCATGGCCACCCACCAACCGGTGGCCCCGGTGCCGGATCGCGGTTGCCATGCACCCCGTGTATACCACGTACCTGCATATCTGCATACCTGCCGGGGTTCGGCTGCAAAATTCGGCTCCATGCTCGGCTTTTCTCCGGGGCAGATCGCACAACGAGACCTGTTCCACTTTTCCATTCACAAACGTGGTGGTGTCCATGAACGGTGTATCATCGCCAACATGCAGGTGCGGTATCAGTGCGGACTTGGGCCGATGGGCAGCGGCGGCGGTGGCGGTGGTGGCAAACATGCCAGCATAGCTTGGCCCGTCTGGACAATACGGCAGGATGGTTGTGTGTCGCACGCCTCGTTCTTGCTCGCCTTGCTTGCTGGACTTGCTGGCCTTGGCTAGATGGTTTGGACCGAAAAGGCATGCAGGGAGAAAGAAATACAGGGTTGGTCCGAAAATGTAGATCTCTGTGCCACTTCCCACTTCCACGTTGACGTATTCCAGCGAGCGGCATGCAGGCAGCACCACAAAGGCAAGAGTGGGGGCCGTGGGGGCCGTGAGGACAAGGGGGAAGCATACGACGAGGCGCAGGTGGCGCTTGACTTTTGCTTGTGCTCGACGTCTGTCGACTTGAGCGACCATCCATAGCTGGACGGTCAGAAGCGCAAGGTGTGTCTCTCCGTCGGCTTACCCACCCACAGGCCACAGGCCACAGGGACGACGTGTCGTGGAGCTTAACATGTGTCCTGAGGGACACCCCGCGACTGCGACGGATGAATCGATGAATACAGTTGTACAGCGGGTCTCGGATGCAGAACGGTTCCGCGCGATGCTGGATGCTTTACTTATCACGTGCCGGCTACCAAGGTCGATAGGGCCGAACGGGAAGGACCAGCAAGCATGACGATACCAAAGACAAAGGGGACATGCACGACTTCGGCTTTCTCTAGGCAGCTGTCGGTGGGAGCTGCGCTGCGGTGCGCCTTGCTCACCAGCTGACATGGCCATCTCCCCATATGGCTGTGACGTGTGCCCCAGTGGTCCAGCAATCCTGTACAGTGGCCAGTGGCTAGTAGTCCAGCGGTCCAGACCTCCAGTGGTCCAGTGGTCCCAGTTTGACGTGGAGAAGTAGACTGTCTGTGGCTTTTCCAATTGTGCCAAGTGGACAGAGAACAAGAATGTACCAAAAGCGTCTCTGGCCACCCACACCCAAGTGCAGGGAGAGGATTTTGCTATATTCCAGGCCGCCCTGTGGCCTGTGGCCTGTGGGGGATACGACTGGGAGACAAAGTACCAACTAGGACGACATGGGCCGCTGGGTCGCTGGGACGCAAGGCAGAGAAGGGGGACGGGGGGGGAGGGGGCCTGAGTGAGGTACGGCCGACTGGGAATATATGAGAGAGAGGGGACACGACCAGAGGCCAGAGGTGCTTGGTGGTGAGGGAGGAGGAGAGGGTGGCGGCGGCGGCGGGGCGGGTCGAATCGTGGAATGGACCCATTTCAGCGCAGGCGCATGCGGCGCGTGCCGCGTGCCGTGCTTGGACCCCCCGTATACCCCGTCGACCCCCCCCCCCCCCCCCCCCCCCGGTCGACCCCAGTTGAACGGTGGTGTACCCGTGAGATATGGGCAAAATGAAGAACAGGAGAGGAACAACAGGGATTGGAGAGAGCGAGAGAGAGCGCACAAGGGTTCGCCACACAGTGTGTGTCATGGACGCCCACAGCCAGAACGGGGACGCACGCACGCCGCAGGGGGGGAAACCCCCGGACCAACGACCGCAACGTGCTGCTAAACGTTAAACCCTGGCACAACTAAGAGACAGTGAGCGAGAGCGAGGATACCCAAATGGAACGAAAGCAATACACCGTTCACTCGCGCAGCAGCTCATTCATACACACACGCACACACACGCTCGCTCTCAGCTCTCCCGTCTGTCGATTCTGACCCCCCTATCATACACGTGCAAAGAGAAAACGACAAAGAAGCCATTCCACTCGTGTCTCACAATCAACAAACGCCCTCGACGCACCCCTCTCGACGACAAAGCCAACACGGCCTGTCTGCTCCTTGTCCTGATCTCCTAAAGGACGCCCCAAAGACATCTATCCGGGACGAGGGACAAGCACCGGCCGACAACGACAACAGACACTCGACATTAGACACACACATCAACACGCACATTCAACACTGTCTTTCACGCCATCACCACCGCTCCTTCCTACCTTGGTCGCCCATTTTTCTCCCTCACCGCCCTCGTGTTCTCAGGTCTAGGCTTGCTCATCACTCCCCTGGCCATCATTGTTCTGTCTCCTTGGATCACAGGCGTATCCAAAGGAGTCTACAGCGACAAATCCGTCACGTAAACGCCCCCTCCCCTTCACTTTCTGTCGCGCGTGAGCCTCCTTTCGAACCGCATCTTCGAGGCCTGTGTCCTCTTGTAGCGGTATAGCGGTCCGCGCACAGCGTTCCAGCCGTGACGTTCCCCCTTGACGGGGTAGTCCGGCAGCCTGCTCTGGATTCTCTGCTGCACTGCCAAGAACCCGCCTGTTGCGACCGCGGGGGGAGGAGGAGGGAGTGATCTGCTTCTCTCGTTTCGTCCCCATCACATCCTCTGCAGGACGCCTGGGACGCTCCCGCGCGCCTCGTGTACTTCTCCACCGCCGTGGGCAGGTAAGTGGACACTTTTGTCCATTGTACAATTGTCCACACCGGCCACACCATCAACCTTGTTGCAAGAAGCAAATAACCTAAACTTGCAAGGAGACAACAAAGGTATGTGTGTTTGGTCAGCACAATCACTGTCCTACCTACTGCACCTTGCTGCCGCACCATCCCGCGCCTGAGCCTTGATGGGATTCGGTGATGGGGCCTATTGTTGTGTCTACACAATACGCTTGTGCTTACATATCCCACAGCGTCTGATTCTTTAGCGCGTGAGGGAGAGCTTGCGATAATCATCAGTCCTCACGCGACCCATTGTCATAACACCACCCGTCTCATCTCGCCCCTCCTTTGGCCTCTTGAAATGGTAGCAACCGTTGCTTCTCTACCTCCCAACATTTTGACCAACAACTTGGTCCCTACAGAGCCTTCGGCGCACTCCCCTCTCAACGACCCACACATGTCTAACTCGCCCCACCCCTTCCCGCCTGTGCTGGACCGGAAGCCGGTTCTGTCATCCGGCGGAAGTATCAGCGGGCCCATCAATCTTCTTGCCGACGTCGCTCTTGATTCCAGTATCAGTGCGACCAGCTTTCAGAAGCCCAGCATAACGTTGCCCTTGTCCTCACCCTCCGGTGCCCATCCTGGCGGCCCACATCCTCACGACCAGGAGCGCCTTCCCAATGTCCGGGCTGGGGACCGTCGTGGCTCCCTTGTCTTGGAACACCCTGGATACGAGAGAAGCCTTGCCGGAGGACACTCGCGTGTGAGCTAGCCCACCACATACACAGTATATGTAACGTATGGCTGACCGAATCACACAGCCGCGTGGGCCTCCCGCTTCCATGGATGTTGATTGGCAGAAGCAGATCCCAAGATTTCCCCAGCAGGCCGTCTACTCGCCGCTGCCGTTCACCGACAACCGCCCGTGGCAGCACGAAGATGGCAACCAAGGCCACGGCAGCAACAATTATCAGATCCACCACGAGCAGTTTAATCGCCCCCATTTCTCTCCCATGACCAACTCGTATCCCGACTACCCCTTACACTCGCCGGTGATGGCCATGAACCACGGTGGCGGGTATACCCCACCCCAGCCCGGAGGACACGACGCCACCAGGATAGGTTCACAGATCGGAGGTTCTGGCAACGGCCGCACGGTCCAGCCGCCGCCTCGTCCAACTGCCCGTGGCACCCAGTCGTCTTCGGCCATCAACCTCACTCGGCCATCAGCTTGGCCAGACCGCAACCACCCAGACAATGCAGAGCGCTACAGCCAGCACATGTCCCTTCATGGTAGGCGTGAAGAGTTCAACCAGTCGCCGCAGGGAGGACCGAGCAACCAGCGCCCCGGGTGGGCACACACTGGCCAGCATGGCCAGCATGGCCAGACAGAGCCTGCGCGTGGGCCACTTCCTCCTCCTCTCCGAAGCCCGCATGACACCGACGATCAGCACAGCAGATATTCGTCACGCAGGGACCAGGGGTCACTGTCGGCCACGACTGTGTCAACTTCGGGCAACCGTTTCTCCCCCTTGAGCCAAAACCAACCCCAAACCCAGCGCGAGATCTCGTCTCAGTCTCGGATGAGCGACATTAATTGCGACCCAAACCCGTCCTCGCCTCCTCCTGACATCGAGGACATGGATGACGATGGCGACAGTGACGATGATGAAAGCATGTCCTCGGAGGAAGACGACGACGATAACGAAAATGAGGACGAGCTGGACGACGAATACGTTCCCGGCTCTCTTTCTCGCACGTCTCCTCGTCGTGCTCGCCGGAACGAACCCATCATCAGCCCAGGTCCAAGTTCCACCCGCCCCCGTCGTGACTCTGTCGAAGGTACTCGTGCTTCAGGTCGCCTTCAGAGCAAGCGCCAGCCTGAACGCGACGACAGCCCCGAAGGCGATGAGCTTTTTGAGATTGCCGAAGGCGAGCTTCCTCAACTGCCGTCACACCTCGATGGTGTCAAAGGGTCCATGTCTCCTCCCAAAAAGCGGACCTACATTCGCCGTGACGCCCAACGCCGCAAGCAGCAGAACGCGCAGGCACAGAAGAAATTCCGCATGAAGAAGAAGGCTGCAGCCGAGCAGGTGAGTAGAAGTGATTTGGGGTGTGTTTTTAAAAAAAGCATTTAAAGACGCCGACCCAGTTGAAACTCGTGGTGGCTGGCTGACAAGTACAAATCACAGATGCGCATCGAACTCGACGAGCAACGGGCTGTGATCGATGACTTGCGGGCCAAACACACGAGCCTCAACAACCTCCTCCAAGAGAAGAACGCCCTCCTCATCCGCCTGCGCAACGACAATGGCCGCCTCAAGCACGACCTCGACACGTGCCGCTGTGGCGCGTACGAACGAAGTAAAGAACGCGACAGGAAGTTTAACGACTATGATGTGCCGATGGAGTAGGCATCACGAGAGAAGCAAAAAAGCGAGAGCGGCAAGCGAGGGTGGAGCAGAAAGAATAGTGCACAGGGTGCACAGGGTGTACAGTATACAGTGTGTGCTTTGCCTCGTGGAATTTTGAACAACACAAAAGACCGCCTCCGAGATCTCGCGCGCCGGCGGGCCGTGGCGCCACATCCAAGCAACCTAGCGACAAGGCTATACCATAATCCGAATGACGGGGTATTGTGTCTATAACTGTCTCCTTGCTGTCTATACCAGCGAGATTTTATGTGTGTAGATGGACCATTTTGTTGTCTCACTGTGGAGATCTGAAGATGCTCTCTGGAGGAATGACAAGTGGGTGTACGGGATGCGCCACAACTGATCGACACGGCGTGGGCGCCGGGGGCTGGGGCTGGACGAGTACCCTCAGGGCGGGGCTGCGGGGGAGAGGCGAGACCCTGGCGCGTGCGCTTGGCACGGGGGGCTGACGCCGCAATCTGGCTGCTGCAAAGCGGCTAAACACCGATGGTACAGTGGAGTGGGTACATGGGATCTCACTGTATCAAAAGCGTGCAGGGCCGCTTCCGAGACAGGCCATTGAACACCACAACCTTGGCTGCCGGTACTCAATTTCGCGCGGTCATTCCTTCGTCGCCATCCTTGCAGGACTCTATGGCTCCTCGTCGCAGATGAGATCTCGTCTGCCTTCCTTTCCTTGCCCTCGCGTCCGCCGGCCGTCGGTGCTGACGTGCTGGCGTGCTGACGTGCTGACGTGATGGCGTCTCCGCGTCTCTGGGTCGCGATGCGAGGTGGGCTGTGCTGCGTGGCGCCGGGGGTGTTTTATGGCGCCCTCCTCGCTTTGGCGGCCCTGGTCGACCAGGTCTTGGCCCCACGTAGGTACCCCGCACGCACGATTAACGCGTGTGGGTGGGTGTGTTGGAGTTGCTGCGCCCAAACGGCCGTGACGTAGTGACGCCAACTGACAAGGCTCAAGATCCCAAGATCCCAAGATCCCAAGATTCGTCTCGTCTCGTCAAGTTCGGTTACGAGAACTGCCTCGCGGTCAGGGGGGGTCCAGAAGACCATGAAGACAGATATGTGTATGAAATACAATGGCAGAGCTACAATTATTTCTCTACCACCTCCTTGCGCACTCGACGTGCTCTGCTCGTTCAACGCTCACGTTCACGCTCAGAAGCACAGCACCGTCACTTCCTGGCGATGCGTGCGCCACGAGCTCATCACACCTGTTGTGCGGATCAGGAAGATGCGCTGGTCGTCCACCATGGCGCCGCCGGGATCGCCGTTGATAGCCCTGCGGACCGTCCGGAACGGCAGGCGCGTCGTGACGTCCTCGGCCCACGCGTCGCCGGCCTTGAGCGTGGTCGCGTCGTCGTGCAGCGCGACCGTGTATTTGTGGTCTCCAAAGTCGGCCTGTCCCTCGTCCAGGTCCTTGGGGACGGCAGTCTCCTGCGTCCACATGTCCGCGTCGCGTTCCCGGGCTTCCGCGCGAGTTCGCGCAACAACGTACGGGTTAAAGTCGTTGACGACCAGGTGAAGCGGTTCGATGGGGAACGGTCCATTTTCGTCGTCCTGCAGTTCCTCGGCCGTCTGCTCGGGAGCCGGAACGGGGACGCCACCAAAGTCGCTGCTGGCCGGGACGAGCGAGACGAAGCGGTATCCAGAGCACGAGCAGACCCACTGGCGACGCAAGGTCTGGACGGCAGGGAGAAGGCGGGCGTGCTCCTCTCCCCATTGATCCCACTCGTAGACACGCGCGTCGGGCTCTGCGCCAGGACCAAACTTGGCCCAGTCACGGCGCCTGCGCGCCTCGCCTTCCTCGGCGAGGTTGACGAGCGTCTCGCGCAGAATGAACAGCTCGAAATTCTCAGTGTGGGCATTCTGGAGGTGGATGGGCTCATCCGTGTCGTCAGACCCAATGGTCATTTCAATAACGACAACTCCACGAGCCGGGTCAAGCGTGAATGGCTTGCCGCGGCCAAGGGTCGGGGCGTCAGCTGGAGGAGGAATGGCTGATGGGTCGGGACGCATGTGGAAGTTCTCCAGTGAGGCACCAGGCGCAATCTCGGGAATACGGAGACGCGCGACAGCGACGGCGCGTGGGGTGGTCTCGTCCTCCTCGTCCCGCATGAGTGGCTGCTTGACGTCGGTCGTTGTAGGCTGGGCAAACGAGTAGATGGTAATGGACGGCTCGTCGACGACCTCGGTGTGGAAGTTTCCCAGGCGGGTAGACGAGCGGACTGTGGCGGGCATAGCGACTGCGACGGTTGTCGGAGTGAGCATGCAGAATGTGCAGGCGTTGAGGGTACGTCCGAGGTGGATGCGGCCCATGACCTCGCCCGTCTTCCAGTTCCATGCCACCATCTCCTCCTCCGAGTCATTGGCGAGAATGGCGTGTGCATCCTGCAGGATACCCATGATGCTCACACCCTCGCGGCTAATGTGGGACACAAATGTGTCGCCCATGACCTGCAGCAGCTGCCGGGGCCAGATGGTGGGCACGGAGGCTGGTGGAAAGTCGAGCATTGGCAACTTGGCGAGCGGGTGGGGCTCGAAGGTGCTCATTGACAAGAGATGGAAGCGGTGCGCAGGCGGCGCAAGGTCATCGTCGACGGCCTCGGGCTCGTACTCGGACACGACGATGAGGTCCTGGCTCGGGTCCATGGTCAAGTCGGCGATGGGAAACTTGACGCGGTGCGCTTTGGTGGGCACAATAGGGTCTTCGAGGTCCGGGTCGTCGACCGATGGAAGTGGCACGAGGCGAATGATCTTTGGCTGCACAATCGTTAGTACGTCACACAGCACGGTAGTGGATAAACGGCTACTCACCCGGTCCCGGGGTGAATCCAAGTCTCCGACCTCGCACATGAGGAAGATTCCTTCTTGCAACTCGTACACCCCTGTAGGGCCCTGTGCACGGAACGTCCGCACCTGCGCGGGCTCGAGGCTCTCCCACCTCTCTTCCCTTCCTCTCAGCGCCTTGTTCTTCCCCGCAGCAGAGAGGCGCGCATAGTCGGCACGAGTACGTGGTGGGACAGCAGGCCACGATGCCAGTGAAACGGAGGCAACAGTCGGGCGCGGGCGGCCAGTGTGCGGGGACTTGATGACACTCTGAAGCGGTGAAGGGGAACGGCTGTGCTCGCTGTCGGCGGACGAGCGTACGTCGAGATGGCTGCTCGAGCCCGAGCTCACCCCAGTCACTGGGCGAGGAAGAAGGTCGAGGTATCCCGCAGTGTTGAGGGCGTTGTGGTACCGCAGCACCGAGTCGGCATCATACAAGTCTTTCATGGCGTGACATGTCTGAGAGTTAGCTGCTAGCCAACATCAGTCAGCTTACCAGGACAGCCGCGCACATGTCCTCCGGTCCAAGACAAAGAAGCACGCGCTGGAGCACCTCCTCCGGGAGCGACAAGATGCCCGTAGCGATGGGCGTGGATGTGCGCATGGTTGTAAAGGTCAAAAGTATGGACTCTTTTGCAAAGGGATATCCGAGTAAAGGTCGATGAAAGGCTTCTTGTTGGGCAGAGCGCGCGGAGCTCGGAGCTGTTCACAGGATTTAGACGAGATGTAGCGGAGGCCGGTGAGATGGCGATGCGATGGAGCGGAACAATGGCGTAGAAAGAAGACGATGGGGGGAACGTGTCTGTAGGATCCAGACGTGTATTTTAGCCACCAGGGTCGACGATGCGATGTGGTGACGACGAGTGTATGAGAAGTGCAGGAGAAGAGTGTTACTACGGGAGTGGGACGTCACAAAGGACACAGGACTTCGAAAGGGTCGCCGGCCGACGTGAGATGAATTTCAGCCTGATCATTAGCTACCGTTTCTAATATATCACGTGACGGTCCTTAAAGATACATTTCTAATCGAACATTCATGGCCCTTCTTCCTTCGCCGCCGATCACGAACTCACGAACAACAACGTAGCAACTCGACCTCACAATCCACCGCATTCCACCACATCTCTCGCGATGGCCACCGCTGGCCCCTCCCGCTCGACGGTCTACGTCTCCGGATTCCCCTCGCAGGCAGACGAGCAGCAGCTTCTTGACGCGTTCATTACATTCGGCGACATTCTGGAGATCAGCATTCCCAACGAGTCGTCCAACGATGGTAAGTTGGTGCTGCTTGGCTCCAACGTGGAGGCGTACGTGGTGGGGCCATTGTCAATGATGGGATGGAATGAAGGGGCTCCGTCCCTGCTTCCACGCCCAGCATCGGCGTGGTGGACACTGGTGGGGGGCTTGGTGTTCCTTTCACCAGTTGATCACGCCTGCTCGTGGTCCCACATACCTTTCCGACCGTTGACCCTCCCACGACACCCACACATCTCCATCGCGTCCTCCCCCCCAAGGAGCTCCAACTGACATTCCCTCCAGGCAAGCACCGCGGCTACGCCTTTATCACATTTGCCAACCCGGCCGACGCCCAGGACGCCATCGACAACTATGACCTGAACGAGCTGCCCGGATACCGCGGGCAGGGCAAGTTCCTCAAGTGCTCCATCGCCGCGCCTAACAAGTTTGGCAACGTTGCTGGCAGCGGCAACAAGTTTGACCGCGCCTTGTGGGAGAGCGAGGAGTGGCTCAAGACCAATGCAGGTGTGGAGGACGGCACCGAGGCCGCGCCAGCAGCTGCGAACGGCGAGTAGGGGGATGCAGAAGGGGTAAAACTAGAAGGGTAGAGAGACGAGAGACTACTATGTATTTCTAACACACTGGTACGGAACTGGGGAGTTGCACTCTTACAACGGGTAGCACTGTGGAGATGTCAGCCAGTCGGAGGATAGGAGTGAAGGGGTGCCGCTCCACCTCTGATGGGAACACATCTGTTCGACTCTCTCGCTGACCACTTGCATTCAACTCTCTGGAAAGACGACGACATGTATTGAAAGCCAGGATATTGACTGTCCATATGTACATGCGCATACGCACAAAGGTACAGTGATGCCTGTGGCGGAAGGAAGGTGTGGCCGAGGTTTTGAATGCCGAAACTCAACAAACCCACTTCTGCAACTCGAATTATCTGTACTCAAAGCACTGCTGCATGTCTCTTCTTTATCGTGTGATACTCTACGGGAGGTTGATGAGCAGATAAGGCACTTCGACGTCTTCTCCTTCGGCGTCGTTGGCCATGACCTCAACCAGAAGGCTCTTCTGCCAAGCTGGCAGCTGCTTTTTGCTAACCTCCGTCACGAGGTCGGAAATCCGCTTCGGGAGGCGCTCAGCCGCGCGAGCGGGAGGAGTGAACGACGACCAGAGCATCGACACGCCCTGCGAGACCATCTGCAGCTCGAGCTTGTGCTCGGTCTCAAACCACTCAATGATCTCCTTGAGGGTAGGGTTGCCGTTGATCTCGAAACGGTCCCAAAGAGTCCAGTCCTTGCCGGTGTAGGTCTGCTTGGCAGCCGCAATGGGCTCGGAGAAGCCGAAGAAGGGCAGGGCCAGGTTGACAAAGCCGTTCTTGTAGTCCTCGAGCTCGTTCTTGCCGTCGATGATCTTGTACAGCTCGAGGCAGACAAGACCGACAGCAAGGGCAGTGGTGGTGGCAATGGCGGGGATGATCTTGCCGGCAATGAGCTTGGTCTTGTGACGGTCGGCCTCGGTGATGCCGTAGTTGCGCGCACGGAGGTTGGAAGCGGCAGTGATAAAGTCAATGTGGTGGTTGGAGTCGTCGTCCTTCTCAAAGTCGACTGGCTGGAGGCGGAAGCCAGCAAGCGACGAGGGGGCAGGGAGACCAGCGACAATCTTCTGAATGTCATCTCCGTCGTCCTCGTCCTGGGGAACGGGCTCGCTGTCGCTGACCTGGATCTTGACACCGCTCTTGGGAACGAACTGAGGAATGTCAAAGTTCTCAAGAGCCTTCTTGAAGACGGCAGGGTCATTCTCGCCCTTGAGACCGTAGTTGTAGGCGTGCAGGTTTGCAGCAGCGACAAGGTAGGCAAAGTCGAGAGGGTCCTCGATGTCAAAGGTGATGACGTCAGGAGCACGCTTGGGACCCGACCAGAAGGGAGTACCGTTCGAGTTGACCTGGTCCTTGGGGAGGTTGAACAGGAGCTGGCTAATGTCATTCGAGTAGTCGGCCTGGAACTGCAGACGAGCCCACTGGATGCACTCGGCAAATGTGGTGGGGCGGTTGACGAGGTAGCGCTCAATCTGCTTGAGCTGCTCGTGGTGCTGGCCCGACGACTTGAGAGTGGTCTCAACAAAGTTGGGCTGCGAGAGGTAGAGGTTCACGGTAGAGGGAGGGTTGACGAAGAGACCGTCAAAGGCCTCGCGAGCCCACTGGATGGTGTGCTCAATGGCGTTGGGGAAGTTCTTGACGGTACACGAGGGGATCGACTTCTCAGGGGGGTCCTGCGACGACGAGTACGACTCGGTGAGGAAAGGGATGACGACCTGGGTGTTGGCCTTGGTACCAAGAGTACCCGACTCGAGCAGGGGCTTCTGGTAGAAGACACAGCGGCGGTCCATGTACTGACGGGCCATGACATTGTCGAGCGCGTTGGTGACGCAATCGAGCTTGCCAAAGAAGGCGTCGCCAAAGGTCTCCTCGGTCTCGGGGCCCACACGGTCCTGGTAGGTGGTGATGTGGCCCTTGAGCTCGGGGTTCATGGCCTCGACGGCGGCGGCGGCAGACTCGGCCTTGAAGTTGCCGACGTCCTTGGCACGGAAGAGGAACTGACGGTTGAGGTTGGACTTCTCGATGGTGTCGAGGTCGGTGACAATGATCGAACCCTTGGGGCCAGTCGCAAGACCCATCATAGCCCAGTTCTTGAGCATCTCACAACCGATGGCACCAGATCCGACAAGGAACTGGCGGTTGTTCGAGATGGTCTCCTGGAAGGTGCGACCAAAGACGGCAACCTGGCCATCGTGACGCGAGCCAGTAGGCTGGGTCTCGGCCTCGGTGGGGAGCTTGCTGGGGAGCGACTCGAGCGAGTCAAAGTACATGTTCTGCTGCATGGGGTGGAACTTGGCCGAGACAGCCTTGAGGACCTCCTGAGCGACAAAGCCGCCAATGACAGCAACCATGGGCGAGACGTCGCCGCTGGCCTGGAACGAGAGGGCCTCGAGTACCTTCTCGTCGAGGTCACCCTCACCGGCGGCAGACGAGTGGATCTCCTTCGAGAGGGCAACCACGGCCTGAGCATCCTCGGCATTGTAAGGGCGGGGGAGACGGCCGTTCTTGTCGTAGAACGACGAGAGGGCCTGGAAACCGACGTGGAGGGTGGCGGGGCGGTCCCACTTGGCAAAGTCGGTGATGAAGAGCTCGGGCTGGGTGAGGCTGTCCTTGAGCGACTTGAACTGGAGGACCTTGGGCATCTTGACCTGGGTGAAGATACCGCCCGACTTGTACTCGCCGAGACCGGTGGTGTCGCCGATCGAGAAGGTGTAGGGGCCCTTGACAGTGACCTGGCGGGGCTCACAGCCGTTGAGGGCGTCAAGGCCCTTGATCTCGGTGAAGGTGACATAGTCGCCGTCTTCGAGGCCGTGGCGGGTCTCGTCAATGCAGGTGACAACAGCGTCGGGGCCGTCCTCGACGTGGACGACCATGCCGCTGTGAGGGTTCTCGCCGGTGTGGTCCACACAGCTGAAATCGTTGCCAAAGTCGTTGAAGACTGAGCCAAAGAGACCGCGAACGTCGGCAGCGATAAAGTAAATGCCCTTGGTGCGGCAGAAGTCGTTGATCTCAATCTGCTTGGCAAGGGTGGTGTTGGTGAGGACAACAACCTGGAAGGGAGCGACCATCTCGGGGGTGATCTGGCCCTCGCCCTCGAGAACGCGGATGGGCACGTAGGCGTTGAGCTCAGCCAGGCGGGGGCCAGTGACGGCGGCACGGGGCTTGCCAACATCGGCCTCGCGGAGGAAGAACTTTGGAGTCAGCACTGTGCAATATGCAGGCATGACGTAGAGATGTCCGTGGGCGATCAGCAGCGAGGGCTCCAGCCACCACAAACTGCGGGGCCATTGTCGCACGCTCTCTCAACTCACCTGAGTGCCGAGGTCGGCAATCTCAACAGGAGCGGGGTCGTAAATGGTGACACTCTTGACACCAGCAAGGGCAACGTTCTTGGCTATGACAGTCAACAGTCTGGTCGGCGCTTGCAAGCAACGCTTCGTCGTGATAACGTACCGATCTCAACGCCAAGACCCTTCATGCCCACAATGAGGACATTCGAGCTCGCCATCTTCTTCATAGCTGCACACGTCAGATCCAAACTCTCAGTTGTAATCCGTACCCTCGTGACCAAGGACGTAACTGCTGTGTCAGCACGCGCTTCGCGGGGGAGAGCGGCAAAACTCACAGCTGGCGCGAGTAAAGGCCCTCTATCCTGTGTTAGCTCATCTGATCCAAGTAACTGAGCTAGCTCCTCACCATCAACTGTATTGTCAGCCTATGATCATGACATTCAAAACTCACTCGAGTCACCCGCGACGGGGTCGACCTCCATTGCAGACGCCATCTCGGAAGCGGGGGGTTGGAAGTGGGGGAAAGGGGTGCGGTGGCGAGTGGATTCCGGGAGTACTGCTGAACAAGCGGACCTAGCTTCTGGCCAGATACCTTGCTGCGAAGATGCGGAAAGTGTGTTAGGGTGCGGAGTGCGCTGTTGGCTACGCAGAGAGTAATGGAAAGATGTATGAAGAGGATGGAAGGTCGAGAGCACAAGGAGATGAGTAACAGGGGCAGAATGGTGGAATGGTGACGCAACACGTGCATAAGATTACGTAATGGGTTTTTGCCAGATCGAACCCTCCCACTACGAGCTCAATTATAGTACTTCTCCCTACTTCTTCGTCGTTGACTTCGTCGTCACGAAGCCTGCGATGACAATAGAGCCATCTGAACATCCGTACACCAATTTGTCGTGATCAAGAGCCAAACTCATCGGGTTCTTGGCCGCCGCCGCCAACCCGGCCTTATTCCAGGCGCCTCCGAGTGGCACCAGCGTCATCTTGTCGTTACTCATCTCCTCCGTTCCAAGGAGCACCTGAGGTTTGCTGTCAGCGGGGACGTAGAGCTGTGGTTTGTAACGACGGCAGCACTTACCCGTCGCTCAGCTCCGGCTCTTGCCGAGAGACGCCTGCTTGTGACGATACGCATCCGGCCAGCTTCAAAAGCGCCTCGTTCCGTGCCAGTAATATCGAGGATTTCCACAATTCGTGGACGGCGACCAAGAGCAAACTTGGACGTCGTGTTGGTCGTTCCTTGCGCAGCGCTCTCCTCCGAGTCGCCCGTAAATGACGACGAGAGCTTGGACGCGAAGGTGCCAGGGACTGGGCCTCGGATGATTGGGCTTGCCACGCTCGAGCGCGGTGTACGAGGCGAGCGCGGAGACTGGGAGCGAGGCGAAGATGCAGCCACACCAACGCCACTTGCACGCGGGCGAACGCCTGGAGTGAGAGGGGCAATAGCGTCGTTCAAGTGTACCTTGGATGGGCTGTTGAGCTCCGCGTCGGCATCTGCCTGCTCCGCGAGCTCCTCTCCTGTTGCCCAGTCCCATGCAAGGCGAATCACAATGTCCTTGGTCGCGCACTGGAATGTCAGCTTATTCACGGCTGTGTAGCTCACCGCCATGAACCGTCCTTCGGCTGCAAACCACGTTAGCATGCCGAGTGCACCAACGCCAACGTCCTTGAGCTTGTTGGCAAACTCGGGTTGGCGCTGAGCAAGCTCTGACAGCCTGAACTGCCCAAGCATCTCGCGCTTGCCGATAGAGAACGAGCGAATGACGCCGTCTACCGTCGCCGTGATGATGTAGTTGTCGAGGAGGTTCATACCAATATTGACGTTGGTCTGCTGACCAAAGCGCACGAGCTTGTGGCCGGTCCTCCAGTCCCAGACGACAATGGCCTTGTCCGAGCCGACAGAAACACACCATTGCGCATTGATCCTAAGAGTTAACATTGGACATAGTTAGCTAACTCACGCAACCGCACGCGTTCCGTGGAGATGACCCGAGAGGATCTTGTCGGCCTTCCATTCGCCGTCCACCATGCGCCACACGGTCGCGCGACCGATATCGTGTGAGCCGGTGACGAGTACTTCCTCGGGGGCATAGTAGTCGAGGCTGGACACAGACTTTGCTGCAATAATCTTTGGCGGAGGAACCGCTTTGGCGTTGGAGATAATGTGAGGAATGTTCCAAACACGGATCCTGCGAGGTCAGAATGGTTCAATGTTCGTAGACCTACGTGTCGTCGTAAGAGCCGCTAATGAGAGTCTCGCCGCACAGCTTGAGAGAGGTGACGTAGTTTGTATGGCCACTGAGCATTGCGACGGATTGCGCCTGACTGTTAGCAGACCTCTCGAAACAAGCAACCCACCTGGCCATTGGTCCAATGCTTCTCCCTCTGCCACAAGCTCTTGAACAGCGCCAGCCTACTGTCAGCTGTCTGTTTATCCCCATAGCTCACCAGTCCCCATCTTCATCGAGATTATAGTTTCGCAGGTCGATAGTTCCGTCCCAACGGGCCTCGAGCTCGCGACACTGGCGGCGCCACACCGTTGGACTCGTCGCGAGCCGGTCGAAGCGCTTCGATACCTTGCGGAATCAGCACAGCTGTTACTCTCTTGCCGCACACAGCGCACGTACCAGTCGCAACTGTAACAGGTCACGGCGGTCTAGGAACTGGATGACGTAGGTACACAAATCGTCGTCCAGGCGACCAAGAACTCCTGTGCGGGACGACTTGAGACTCTCAAGCACGTCAATCTGCGCCTGGATGTCCGAGGGACGACAGGCTAATTGGTGTCAGCAGATGCTGGTGCCGTGTCGTGCGGCCTCGTCACCGTGCGGCCTCGTCACTGCCAACAGTGACGGGACATGTACCGCCGCAACTCACCTTCGGCAATGAGAATCAGCAGACCCATACGTTGTTCCCGGGGTAGCGAGCGCACGACGGTGCCCAGCGTCTCGCGGTCGGCTAGCAGCGTCTCGATCTTGTCCTCCATGCCGTCCTGCCGTTTTGACCGGCGTTCGACGACGCGAGGGTTACACCGGGCGTGTTCTGCTTGGAGAAGCGAATATTTGGTCTCCAGCTCAGTGACGCGCCTTTGCAATCGAGCAAGTTCGGATGTCGCATTGGCAGGTGCCGGTGGTTCTCTGGGCAGAGGAGCTTTTGGAACGGTCTTGAATGGAGTCAGAACCGGTGCTGGTACTGGTTCAAACTGGCGTCAGCTACATAGGACCAATAGGCAGCTTACCTCTGCAACTCGCAGCGGGAGCGGAGCCTCTAGGCGCTCGTCACGGACCGAGCTCTGTCGTGGCAGCTGTGGACTGGGCTGCGAACGCGCCGGCTGCACTGGTGTGCGAGTTTGCGACACTGGGGTGGTTGGCGCAGCACCCCCAGTTGAGAGACGCGATATCGACGGAGTCTTCCCTCTGGCGAGCAACCGGTTTCGCGGTGTGACTGGCGTTGTCGGCGACGCAAGTGATGACATGGACTTGGAGGGGGTGATTGGTGACAAGGGTGGTGTCGAGCCAGATGCAGACGATGTACTGGACACGCCCGGTGTGCCGCGGGCTGCTGAGCGGGTTGGCACCCGCGGCCTTGCAGTTGAGGTGCTGATCGCGGCTGCAGGGGACATGCGCGGCAGAGATGCGCCCGGCGACGGTTTTACTGGGATGCCCGAGCGCGAGCGGTCCAACGGTGATGGAGTGCTGTTTGGCGGTGTGCCGGCAGCTGTCCCAACCATGGTGTTGGAGCTCCACTGGCCACTGGTGTGGAAGGTAGTTTCAAACCAACTGTCCCGTTGGCGTCTGACATGTCGTTAATCCCATCCCATCGCTCTCGTGTGATGGAATTAGCGGCCCCGCAACGATCGCGCCTGGTTGTGTCAATGACGCTGTGACGCGTGACGGCGAAACCCGTGCGAGTGAGCATGTTGGATAGGACGCCTATTTTTATTCACAGGCGCGTCTCCTTAGGCTCACGCTGCTCGTGCATCTTGCCTGCACGCCTGCTTCACTTCCGGTGACCGGCGACCGGGGACCGGCGCGACCGGCCGGAGCGTTCCAACGGCCTCGTCCGGCCCGGTCCACTTGTGTTCACCGGCTCCAACCTCGACCTCATGTAAAGCCCACCAACATCCCGTACATATTTACTTTTTGGCATCAAACACCTTTCCTCTCTCTCTCATACCACCTCAAATTACATCATGGTTGTTGTAGAGCGCGAAATCTCGGGCTGGCAGCTCGCCCCCGGGTCCAAGACCTCCTCTCCTGTCACATCCTTCTCCCTCACCACATCTTCTTCCTCCCCCTTCCCGGACTTTGTCTACACGGTCTCCTTCCCTCTTGCCAACGCGGCCCGTGTCATCCTCACTGGACCGGATCGCCCGGCTCCTCCACACGACAACGTTGTGCTCCCCGATGCCCCACTGTCGTTCACCGTCACCAAGCTCGAGGAGCACACGTGCGTCATTCCCTTCCCTGCTCTCCCAGCGGACGCTCGCGACTTTGACGGCTCGCACAAGCACCGCGAGGTGCGCATCAACTGGGCGGACAGTGTGCTCCTTGAAATCTGGGAGGAGGACGGCAAGGGCGGCATGGTTCGTGTGTGTGGCGACCTCCCCAGCCGATCATACGCTCTCACAGAGCACGGTGTCATGCGCCACTGGTGGATGGAGCGCGACAACGTCCACCTGGGCATGGGCGAGAAGGCCGGTCCTCTGGACCTCACTGGCCGCAGCTTCCAGATCCACGGCTCCGACTCGGCTTGCTACGACGCGTACGAGGGTGACCCGCTGTACAAGCACACTCCCTTCCTGGTGTCTTCCCCGCGCGCTGTGGCTGGCGAGACATCCAGGTCCACCTACGCCATCTATCACACCTCCAACTCGAACGCCCTCTGGGATCTCGGCCGCCACCACGACGACCCCTGGGGCTACTTCAAGACCTTTACCCAGGACTGGGGAGGCCTCGAGGAGTGGTACCTGCTCGGCAAGGGTGTGCAGCAGGTGACTCGCACGTGGGCCGAGATTGTGGGCAAGCCCATGCTCGTCGGTCGCGACTGGCTCGGTTACTTGGCGTCCGGTATGGGTCTGGGTGAAAGTGTGAGTATCAAGTTACGAGACCCGGGAAGATCTCGATGGCTGACAATGGCACAGGATGAACCTCCTGCCCAGGAATTGCTGTCGCAGTGGCCTGAAATGTGCAAGAAGTACGATATCCCATGCTCAGCCATTCACGTAGGTCAAGTTCCCATCTCCAGGACTAACCTGCCAGTTCTCTTCAGGCTACACTGTCGGTCCGGACGGCAACCGCTACGTGTTCACCATGAACAAGGAGAGGTACCCCGACTTCAAGGGCCTCGTTGGCGGTCTGCACAAGGCGGGCATCAAGGTCGTCCCGAACATTAAGCCTTGTGAGTAGCACTGTTCGGTTTGAAGATCTCGCTGACCCATCAGACATGCTCGACAGCCACCCTTCGTTTGACGGACTGTACAAGTCTGATGCGCTGTTCTACAGCGACATTGTCAAGGCCCCCGTCGTCACTCGCATCTGGTCGTCGGGTGTTGGCGTCAACGGCAAGGGCAGCTGGGTCGACATGACCAGCAAGGAAGGCCGCCAGTGGTGGGCCGATGGCGTCAAGAGCCTGATCGAGCTTGGTGTCGATGGCATGTGGAAGTGGGTAACTTGAACTTGTGAACAAGCTAACCCATCAGCGACAACAACGAGTACTACCTCCACGACGACGAGTTCCTCGCCCAGAACGACTTCCCCAAGAAGATGCGCTCCGCAGCACCCAAGGGCAAGGCCACTGTTGGCCTCCTTGGCCGCATGGTCAACACCGAGATGATGGCCAAGACCTCGCACGACACGCTGGTTGCGCTCCAGCCCGAGCGCCGTCCCTACGTCCTTACTCGCTCCGGCAACGTTGGTACCTTCAAGTACGCGTGCGGAACCTGGACCGGCGACAACGAGACGTCGTGGAAGAACCTGCGCGGCTCCCAACCCATCCAGCTCAACTGCGGTATCTCCCTTATGCAGTCGACCGGCTCAGACGTCGGCGGCTTTGGCGGTCCCCTCCCCTCACCCGAGCTGTTTGTCCGCTGGGTCCAGCTGGGTGTCACCCACGCCCGTTTCTGTATCCACGCCTTCAAGCCCACTCCCGACGACCCAAGCGGTGTGAGCTGCACAAACTTGCCGTGGATGTACCCCGAGGTTCTCCCTGTCATTCGCTCTGCTATCAAGTGGCGCTACGAGTACCTCCCGTACTTCAACTCGTTGATGTGGGGCTCGCACGAGGACTGCGAGCCCACCAACGCGTGGATTGGCTGGGGCGACTTTGCGAGCGACCCCGAGGTGTACGCTCCCGAGGTCCTCAACGGCTTCGACGCGTGGATCGGTGCCGGCCAGCTCCTTTCCGTTCCGGCCCTGTTCGAAGGCGAGCTCACCCGCCAAGTCTACTTCCCCAAGTCTTCCGCGACCGACGACAGCGTCTACTTTGACCTCCACTCGCCCCACGGCGTGTACGCTGCCGGCAGCAAGGCCGAGGTCGCCACGCCACTCGAGCACATGGGTCTCTTTGCGCGCGAGGGTGCCGTCCTCCCCATCGGCAAGGACTACCACACCGTCACGCAGCGCGAGGGCCCCGCTCGCACCACCCCGGACGGCGTGGACATCCAGCTCGAGGAGGAAGGCGGCAACGTCGGCCTGGACGACTTCCGCGGTGTCCAGATCTTCCCTGCGCCCGCGGGCAAGTCGTCAAAGAAGAGCTACACCGGCCGCTGGGTCGAGGACGACGGCATCTCCGCCAAGCCCGCCCGCGCCACTGTCGAGCTGACATACACCTCCACCGCCGAGGAGGTCACTGTCAAGGCCAAGTTTGTGGAGCACGACTTTAAGCCCCTGTGGGGCTCGACCGTGCACGTCTTCCTCCCCCTCGCCGACCGCAGGAAGGTCGCTGGTGCCGTGGAGGTGTACGTCGAGCACAAGGGCAGGCATGCGTTTGTGGTCACGGTGGAGTAGAGGATATGACACGCTGGGGATTATACGAGTACACTAGAAAAACTGGTCAGCAGCCACATGAACTTGCAAGGATATATGCCACGAATACCCATGCTTGGTAGCCACCACACACCGACTGCCACTGACACGCCAGCGCGCATTTTCCATCTGGCCGTCGGTTGACCACAGCCTCACTGCCAACCTTCATCCTTTCCTTGACGAGGAGCTGATCAACTGACATTTGTCCTGTCCCTGCGGCATGCGTGATTCCAGACATGTGACTGCAGAAAGCAACGGACATCTCGGGGCGAGACATCGGCCCCACACTTTGAATTGGATTGTTTAACATTAGGTTATCCCTTTTCAAATGGCTGACGTCGGCTCTTGGGCCAACCGATGATATGAGATCGCCTTCCTTATCATTCCTCGTCTTGAAGCGTCGTCCGACTGATCCCTATACTTCACCTGCAATCCCAGCGCCCAGCTGTCTCGCACAGGTGTCTCGTATCCGGCTTTCACACGGTGGATACTTTGGGCGCCGTTGCAGGACGACGCAGACGACGAACGAGACAATGACGACAAGGCCCTTCAAAACGCATTATTGATCCGAAACTCGGCAGTTCCCAATCCATCTCGCCTCGACGTCCTGTAGAATTCCACATAGTGTCATCGTCTCCATGCCGTCCTGGGGTGCAGTGGAACACCATCTGAACTAGGTGACGCAAGTGGCTGGCCATCGACGTGTGCTGGCCGGCGATCTGGCGATCCGGCGACGTGTGCTGGCCATCGACGTTTGCGTGTGCGTGTTCGTATGCGTTCGTGTGTGTGCGCGTCAGTTTGTAGCTGTAGCCTGCTGGCCAGCAGCCTGCTGGGACCTGCGGGCAACTGTCGATATTATTAGACGGCCCAGACACGGTCGAACCTGGTGGCTGAGGGGTAGGAGCGGTGCAGGTTCGTGTGAGCCGCGCGCGCCATTACCATGCGCCGTCCGCAGAACTTGGTATGGTGCGTCGGGGGCCGACGAGTTTCGCAGCAGGTCCACGTACCGTACCACGTTGAGCGGGAGAGAGCGGGGTGACGAGGTTACCGAGGACGTGTTTCTAATGTGTGTGCGGGAGACATTTACAGCGACGCGCGGCCGCGGGATGCAGCACCGTAGCGTCGATTCCTGTGACACTCCTGGGTGGCTGCTGTCCGGATCCGAGAGCGTTCGCAGAATAGCTCAGTATTTTCAGTGGGACATGGCAAACGGTGGCTGTGATCTGTGATCGCTGTGAACGACAACGGCCGACCACAGCGCCACAACCACCGCCGTGACACGGGTACACGGGACAGATGCTCAGTCCTGAAACGTAGACCGACGTACGTGTGACTACTGTGGTGTGGCGATGTGAAGGGCGGCCATGTGGGTTGATATCAACGACGCGCGGCGGTCGCAAAGCTCACTGAGCTCGAGATAGCAGCTCCGTGATGTCATGAACCTCCTGGTTGGTTTCCGAACACTGACGGCCTTCCCAGCAAAAGGTTGACAGAACGAACAGATGCGTGGCATCGTACGCATCGCAAGTCGAGAAGTCGCACAATAGAGCCACAGCCTCCGATGTTGGGGCATAATCAATTTTCATCGTGGCCTTCTTAGTTCAGTGGCTAGAATTTTTCACTAGTAGTGTCGCTTCAGCGTCTTGCTATGAAAGGGTCACCCGTTCAATTCGGGTAGAAGGCATACAGCTGAGCGATCAGTTCTTTTTGCACGTCTCCAGTGCTGGCCATGCAGCCTGGTGGGTTCCCCTGAGTCCTGCCGAGCGGCAGGCATACTCCCTAACACCTGGGTGGTGGCTTTTAAAAATTCTCTCGTCGAGCTTTGATCGTGTGGCGGCCCGTAGCCCGCGTGTGGCTGACTACGACGAGAAGCACGATCGTCGTGTGGCTGACGTGAAGAAGAGGTTCATTGTGCCGCCTCGTCATCCGCCGTGGGTCGGCAGCTCTCGCCATGGTCCGGCGTCTGGTCGTTACCGCCATCGACCCGAATCCCAACCGCTGGAATGACGGACGAGATATTTGACCGAGGCTCCGCCGTAAGCTCGTCACGAAGCAATGTCCGACAACCCTCCACCTCTGCGTCCCCTCCGTCTCGACAACGTGCGCTGGCCACTACGCGGCGCGGCCGTAGAATGTTCGACGCGAGCTCTCGAACAACAACCGTGAGGATCCCTGCCGGCGAACTGCGGTGAAGCTCGCTCGGCACTGCTCGCTCGGTGTGTGTTGGCGACGGCGATGGAGTTTCGGGCCGACATCGCACCGTCGCGTCCTTTTCACCACGGCGGTCCATCGCGGGAATAGGATCGGTCGCGATGTGACACGATCGCATAAAGTAAGGTCTCGTTCAGTAGCTGTAGCTCCGTACGTGTATGCACCGCACGTCACGTTTGAACCTCGAAACTCAAAATGCCAAATGTGCGCGCGTCGCGACCGTTCCCGTTTTGTGGTTTATTGACTTTGATCACAATTGTTTTTAACCCGCGCTCACCGGTCTTTACGCAGGGTTCGTAATGAAGTCAATATCCAACCCTTACAGCCGCAACCCAACAGTCCAGAACCATAAAGGGGTTTGTATTCGTTCCAGGACCACCTCGACCTCTCACCCTGAGGATACCCGGGTAACGGCCGGGTGCTCACCCTGGGTTACTCCCTGGCAACAAACAGGTCAACCGTCACCACCCACACCATACAAGCAAAAACAGTGGCAAGCCACGCCGCCGTCGGATCCGAGCCTGGCAGGACCTGTGGCGCAGCGTACAGAACACGAAGAGCAGAGTGGAAGATGGCCAGCACAGCTCCATACGGAGTGCCGCCTTGAACAATCTACGAAAGAAATGAATGGCAGCGACGTCTGCCCCAAACGCACCTTACACACAACTGGCGACCTGCGGCCAAATTCGCCTGCGGGCCAACTGTTGGCCGCGGGTTGCCGGCTGTCACTGATCACTGCCACCGTCTGGCCGCAGCTGGCCGCCGGTATTGGCAGATCTTGGCGGCTATCTCTCACTGTCTTGGGTCTTGGCTTTGTCAACCACCATCAACAGCCTGTGGCCAAAAACCCAAGGCCCGGAGTGTTCCTTGGGTTGCGGGCCTGGGCTCGCTGGGCTCGCTGGGCTGGGGGGCAGCGGAGGCGAGCGGCCGGTGACGACGACGACGAGAGGCCAAGAAGGCGGCAGAGATCTACGAGGCACTTGCGCGTCGCGCTCCACAGCGGCCACAACCATCTGTAAACATCTGTCACTGCGGACCGTACCGGTCCGCCACGTCCGCCTCGGCAAGATCGGGTGCTGGGCTGTGCGACACAGATAATTACATTCGAGAGAATCAGAGGCCAGAGGAGATGTGCGTCTGATGGGACGGGTGCATGTGGGTGCTAGTCCCAAGCCACAAAGAAAAGCTGACGAAGCGTTCCATGCTCCACATGATCTTGGTCCCAAAATGCACTGCTGCGACGATCACAATGCGTCTTCTGCAACCACACAGGCCTCGCTGGCCTGGCTGCCGGGGCCCGAGGAACCGATAGCGGAAGCGCAAATGTCGGCAAAGGTGTGCTGTGCTTATTCACGTCTGCGTTACGACGACAACGAACGATTTGGCTTTTCTCGGCTCAACACCGTCCTGGCGGCGGCGCTTCGCCGCGGCCCTGGGGCTGGTGTTGCTGGCGTTGCGGGCGTTGCTGGCGTTGCTCACATGGACGGCAACGACGCAGCAACACCGTCGCTGATGGCCGATGAAGAGGGGGCGCGGCGCCTGCAGAAGGATGCAGCGCAGCACACGCCCAGACCGCCGAGAACCCTTTTGCTATGTGGCCGGTGGAATGCAAAGAGAAAGGAGAAAAAGAAAAACGAGGACAGCAACGGGCCAACGGGGCAACGTCGTAAGAGCTGGACGGTGCGCGCAGTGCCGCCGTTCCCCCTCGCTCATGTCCGGCCAAAAGGGCCGCCACGTTCGCCACCGCGTCCGCTGCCGGAGCGATGTGCTGGGTGTTCGGCGGAGATGAAGACGCCCGCACAAGACCCCAGGCAGAACGAGGCATCGACGTGTCCGTCCGCCCGTGGAAGCGGCTCAATGAGAACGTGTGCCAGCAAAGAAAGAGAGAGGTGTCTACCCCGCCGCGGGGGTGTGAGGAGGCCCAACCAGAGTGGGGCGGGGGGAATGGACGGGTAGTTTCCAAGGGATGTACAGCAGAGGGGTTGAGTGGCAGGGCTCTGATGGGAATGACCGGCGAAGTTCGCCTCGTTCCCACCCAGTTTCCAATTGTGAGTGTAGAGAGAAGCATGACGACGACGGGTGCACACCCATGGTGCAGCACCACAGCACGATAGGCTGGTTGTTTAGTAACGATGTATAAGCGTGTGATACGAGCTTGCTCAGCAAAACGACAGCAGTGAGCGTCATGGATGAGACACAGCCAAATGGTGTCATTTTGGGTCTCCATTGACGGTGGTACAGTCACCCAGCGAGGCGGGGCACGAGAGGGCGGCGGGTGCGGCCAACTCCAGGGGCCCTGCAGCCCTGGGTTGTTCGGAAACGGCCGACACACACACACACATTTTGTGTGTGTCTCGGTGCCGGATGGGGGGCAAAAGGGCAGAGGGAGACATTCAGGGGAGAGGGTGTCAGGGGTGTGTCTCAGGGCGGAAACATACTGCTCACGGAGGATGACTCGACTCTGTTTCTGTAGTGTGTTTTTCCAGTCCACCATGTATTTATTCCCCACACCGCGCGTCGTGTCCCGTCTTTCTCTTCTCATCCACCCCCAACAACGCTCACTCTTATATCATCGACCAGGACCCATCTGTTGCCCAAGATGTCCTGCTAAGCGTCCCCCCCCCCCCCCCAGACAACACCTGAACCACAACGACTACCCACCCCAACAACCCAGCCACAATTATCTCCCACACCCAAACCCCACCACCACCACCCCACCAACCTCTCACATTGTCGTCGCTCGCTGCGCCACACTCATCCATCTTCAGCCAACATGCTCCCTCATTTGATGCCTCTCGCACCCTCCACCCGCCCTCCTCCCCTAGCAACTACGGGAACAACACAGCACCAACCGCTAGCGACAACACTCGCAACCACGCACCTTTACGGCGACTAAGCCCCCTGCGTCCTACCAACGCCCTGCCTGAATACACCGAGTCCGACACCACTCAGTCCGACCTTTTCTACAACAAGTCTACTACTATCCCCGCGTACAACACCGACGTCATGTACTTTGCATCTTCGTCCGCACCCGCGCTCACGCCCCTGGGCGTGCGCCTCCTCGCGCTCTCGCGCAACAAGCTCACCGGCATGGACTGCGACAACGCCGGTATGCTCCACCGTTCCGTCATCGTCCGTGAGGCCGTCCGCTCTGCTTGGGCTTCCATCGAAGACGGCTCGTCCTCTTCGGACCTGACCAACTGGCGCGCCCCCACCGCCCTCGGCCTCGCTACTCTCTCGGAAGAGGACGAGGACGAGGACGAGTACAACCAGGCCGACGCCGAGGCCCGCTACCTCGACGACGTGCTCTCGACCCTCGGTAACGACGACGACGAAGCCGACCTCGCCTGGGCCGAGACTACTGTCTCGCGCCCCGCCGCCGACGACTTTGAGTCGGACGAGACCTTCCAGGCCTTCACCCTGCCCTCTGTCCAGGTCCTCTCCGCTGCCGACGCCATCGACACTGAGGACTACTACGACAGCTCGTACAGCACCCACAGCACCTACCGCACCGGTGTGACTGTCATTGAGGCTGCCTACGACTCCGACTCCGACTATGACGAGGACGAGTACGCCGAAATGTCCGCCTCGTGGGTCGAGCTCGACAGCGACAACCACGCCATCGACCCCCTCGCCGTCTCCCAGGAGCTCGAGGAGGTAGTCACCCCTCCCATGTACTATGCCTCGCTCCCTCCCGAGCAGGCCATGGCCGCCGAGCTCGCCCTCGCAGAGATCGAGCACGCCGAGTTTGCCAACGCGATTGCGTCGACTGCGTCGTCGGGCAGCCCGCCGCGTCTCGAAGTCCATACTCCCAAGTCCGAGACGCCTCCTTTGGTGGCCGTCTTACACCACCAAGACCAAGAACCAGAACAAGAACCAGAACCAGAACGACAAGAACCACCCGAAACACAAAACACCAAAAGCAGCGGCCTCCGGCCTGTCCCATTCAAGTTTGCGTCGTACAGCGCCTTCTTCGTGGAACAGGCCATGGACGAGTACGACTATGACTTTGACGCCGCCCCGCCGTCGTTACAGCCGTGTACTGGCTGTGACGACGACGAGGAAGAGGACGACGAGGAATGTGTCTGCAAGACCCCGCCGCCCGAAACAGAGTCGCTCAACGAGTTGTCGTCTCTAGGACGAGGAGTAGGGAAGACGAACTGGGCCGTCAACGACGTGGCATGGGGCCTGGGGTTGACGGTGCCGCCATGAATGAAATAGGACCTTTTCCGGATATGATTTTTAAAGTAATTTGTAACCCTTTTTTTCTTTCAAGTGGATGAATCGTGTCACCTTGACTATTGTTGCACGTTGCCTTGGTTCGTTGTCTGACAGGGCTGGGATTGGGAACAGAACAGAACAGATGCTGTAAGGTAAGCCTGCGTGCATGAACCATGGCCGTCAGTGGTGCACGGCAGCAGCCAACCGCCACGCTCGCACCTGTTCGCGACTCGGCGATGCGACATTGTTCATGATAAAGGAGGCGAGAGCACTATAGACTGCGTCCGGGACTAGGTAATGGTGTAGACAACTGAGAAGAATGATAAAGGCTGTGGGCCTGGCCCCGCGCGTGATGTCAGGGGGGCGAGGAAGGGATGAGGATGACAGCAAAACTGGGAACACGATCAAGTGTGGCGCGTCGATCGTCGTGGGCCGAAGCTAGTGGGTGGTGGTTTGGCGGCCAGCGCCTTATGCCACGGAAACAGCGCCGAGACGAGGCAGAGCGAGGGTATCTGGGAGTCAGCTCTCTTCGGGTACAAGCAGCTCACCTTGCAGGCCCGTGGCCGCCGCTGCCTTCTCGCCGCCAGACACCGCGCTCTTCTCCGCCGCCACGCAACTCAAGGGCGAGGGCACTGGCCCGTCGAGGTCGACGGGGACAATCTCCGCATCGACCTCGGCAACGTCGCCTTCGTCCTCGTCGCGGTTGTCAAACACCAGCCGCCGCTCGACGCTCTCGAGGTCGGCACGCATGCCGTCGCTGACGAACGCGTACGTGTGCGGCGCGCCGCGGAGCCACCCGCGCCGCCGGAGCTCGTGCAGCGGAAGTGGGGGCTCGAGCTCTTCGAGGCGGAGGATCTGGTATGCGTATGCCGCGTTTTCGGCTTCGACAGTGGCGTCTGTGTCGTCTGAGCCCGAGGAGTCTGCACTGTCGTCCACAGTGTCGTCCACCGAGCTGGAGCTGGAACCCGCTGTGGAACTGCTGGGAGTCGGGACAGGGACGACGGCGACCTCGGCGACATACTTGAGTGCGTTGAACGGTGCCGGCTCGTAGATCCACCACCGGGTCGAGGGCACGTCGTAGCCCCTCAACTCTGTGTTCTGCGTCCCGGCAGCAATGGCAGCGAGGTGAGGCGGCTGGATGGTAATGACTACTTCGTGGGGAGGGGCCGGTGAGGGAGGAGCGGATGAGTAAGGGGGCAAAGCGGCGGACATGGCGGTCATGGTGTCCATGGCAGTGGTGGTGTGGTGGTGTGGTGGAGAGGGAAGGGTTCGAGTCGCAGTGGTGGTGAATGGAATGATACAAGCGATCGAATGTGACTGACGTATAGGGTGTTATGAGGGAGTAGTCTGCCTGTCGGCAGTGTCTTTATGAAGGGGGGCTGGTGGGTTCTGACAATGCTGACGCGAGTGATACTTCTGTGGGTGGCGGTTAGACAATAAGACTATAGATACCCACACCAGATGTCTGCGGGGGCACACGAGTGTATCGACTGGACCAGGTGGCCAGCTCCCATTCCTTCCCACCCACACACGACCCCCAGCGCTGCCGCCCCCCCATACCCCACCCCCGGGCGCGCCATGAGCCGCAGTCGTGATTCAGGTGTGTAGGTGTGGGCCGGCTACCCTTTGGTGGAACTTGCCGCGCCTCCGAGACGACTGACAACACCGGCCACAACACATGGAGGCATGAGGGACGAAGCGGTCGCACCGTCGCCTCGCTACAAACCTCGCTATGACCCTCTCGTGAGAAGGGGGCCAGGAGGCCGGGCCAGTTTGCCCACTTGACTGTCGTCGCACCTATCAAGAGCCGAACAAGGCAAGGCAGTACAGCCCAAATTGGCCATTGCCATAAAGAAGAAGGTGGGTCGGGACACCTTGACGCAAGCAGGGATGTCTGCAAATGGTCAGGTACCGCCACGCCCACACACCCGACGGCAACCAGCTCTGCACGCTCCCTACGTTTCCTGCGTTTCCTATTCTTCCTCATCCCGATATTGGCCGACGAGGGAGGAATCCCCGTGTCCCAGGTTTTCAGCTCGAGGAGAATACAAACTCTGTGTCTCCCGGGGGAGAGCACGAGCCTGGAACTTGCAGCCCTTCAAGAGCCTGTGGGGACGCGCATGGCGTTGGCCCGTGAGGACTCGAACAAAGAAAAAACAAGTGTCGTCTCGGGATTCCTGTGTGCACAGGGCGGGCCCTTGGCGTTCCTGGGATTCCTCGTCGCTCGTCGCTGTCCGCCCCT
The DNA here is from genome assembly GCF_003942205.1 of Apiotrichum porosum. Lineage (NCBI taxonomy): Eukaryota > Fungi > Basidiomycota > Tremellomycetes > Trichosporonales > Trichosporonaceae > Apiotrichum > Apiotrichum porosum. The sequence goes on along the minus strand of NW_021167110.1, from coordinate 635,855 downwards.
AGCCGTCCACTCTGTCGAACACCAGTCCACTCTGGCGACCATTCTTGCGCAACGGTATGTAAATGGGACGCACAGTGTTCTCGGCGCGTTTTCAGGCGCCATCTGGCAGCTGGGCACCCTCTGGCACTTGGGCATCTTGGCCGCGTTCCTTCCCGACATATTGGACCTGTTGGCCTGTTGAATGCGAGCAGGTTCCGTTCGCCACGTTCCTTGTGTCTGCGTCTGCACGTCTGCGTGCTCGCGGTGTTGCTACTGCGTATACGCACATGTATGTCTTATGTGCAGGGTGAGAGCGGGGGGCACGAAAGGAAACGAGCATGCGAGCAGGGGAACAAGCCGCGGGCCGGATCTGCACTGCACCCCACTGCTCCCAAGTCGCTCAACAATAAGGTCCAGCCACGAACCCCACCCATCCAATGCCACCCAGGCCACCCACCGAACCCCGGACGCCAACGGGTTTCGTGGATCTTTGGACAATAAGGTATTTTTTTGTTCAAAAGGGCATGGGCCCGCGCATCCGGTGGCCCTCGGCCCTCTGGAATCCGAGAGCGTGTGCGAGATCCTGAGAAACTGGGGTGTCTGTTTGGTCGATAGTTGCCGGGCACGTTGCACGGTGGCCAGCGCCTAGGGCCTGCACAGTGAGTGGGGTGTGTCAGCAAGACATGTTGCTGCGCGTGCTGCATTGCTGATCACTGATCACTGATCACGATCCGACGACACAAAATACTTCCGCTCAGTCGCCACCCAAATCCGTCGATTGATGGACCTCTTTGTTGTTGTGTTTGGCACCGTCAACCATCCCATCGCCCATCTCCCATGAATCCATCCATTCGCGTCTCATGGCCTACCACTACAGCTTTCTGTTCTGGCCCATGCAAGAGCGATACCCGGGCATGACGCTGAAGGTCGATGCGTGCCAGATCCCGCCAGCTACCGTGCTTGCCCAGCTCGACGAGCTCGTGCGCGGCCTCTGCAACCCACTCACGTTTGAGCCCGTCGAGTCACCCCACCCGCTCTTCCAGCAAGGTGACAGAGGGGCGACAATTGCCATTGATTACTGACGGAAGCCCGCATGACGTTTGCAACGCACGCCCAAGCCGACAAGACCATGGCGGTCCTGAACGCGCACCCAGCGCTCGCCCGCACGGGTATCAACTTCTGCCGCCCGCCCGAGATCTTCTATCCCGAGCTGAGCACGCTCTTCACCGCCCGCGTCGTCGAGCCCCACACACCGCCCGCGGCGTACGTCCCCGAAAAGCTCGAGCCAGAGCCGGCGCGAGAGCCGTGGATGGAGGCCGGGTGGACGGCTGGCGTCCCCTCCCCGTCTGAGGTTTACGCCGTGTCGCTGAATACGGGCCAGTGCACCACGTCACGGTGCGCCTGCACGACATCCGCGGATGGGAGGCCCCGGTGCAGTTCTTCAACCCAGACGACGCGGAGAGCTTTGAGCAGGCATTCTCGGACCAGCTCTTGCTCGGCTGGCGCTGGTAAGAGTTATTCTCCTGGGCTGGCGCTGACCCCAGCCACGTATTCGCCCGCGATGAGGACTTTGCAGCCAAGGAGGCACTGGAAGACATGAACGCGCAGCGCACAGCCGCGGGCATGCCGCCGCTGGGCCCGGACAAGTTTGACGAGGGCGACGACCCACTGCGAGGACGCGTACTGGCGCGCCTCCCGCCGGGGCAGGAGCGTCCGCTGCCAATCGACGCATATGTGTGTGTGAGCCAGCGCACACCGACGTCTTGCCCGGGTCCAGCACTGGTGGTGCGGAATAAACGAATCGCCCCGATCCCTCGAACAGATTTATGTTTCCTGTGGACTGAAACCCGACATCCCAAGTGTCAGAATAGATTGCATGGGTGGCAGTGTTCGCACGAGCTGAACCAAGACCAAAAAACGAGCAACAAGGCCGCCAGTGAGCCATGTACAAGAACGTCTCTTTTGTCTGCATGTGTCATTTGATGTATGTTACGTGTCACAGGCGCTGGTACGTTGCAGCGAGGTGAGGTGAGGGGGTTGCGGGCAATAACGGAATCTAGTCTACGTGGGTAGACAACGTTACGATTGTGACACCAGTCAACCTCCTGCGCCCATGCTCTGTCACTCAACCCTGGCTGGGTAGAGCAACCGCACATGGCCTGCATATATCCCTTTCACGACAAAGTCCTTGCCGCCCACAATGGTGGTGTTGGTGGTAACTGCAGCGCCAGGGAGGGGCAAAAAGCAAAAACAATGGTTGCCTTCTACCCGAATTGAACGGGTGACCCTTTCATACCACAGTAAGCTCTTTCGAACACTACTAGTGAAAAATTCTAACCACTGAACTAAGAAGGCCATTGAAAATGTCGAAGTGGCAGATGCTGAAGAATTTGCATTCCCCGCGCTCATTGGATGGAACCGGTCTCGTGGTGGCCCTCGGCTGGCACTGAAGAGTCTGGATGTTCTGTGGGTCCTGGGGCCTGAGGAGAGGTGTGGCTGTCTGATTATGCTTTCAATGCAGCTAGAGCGCTCGAGTATAGAGATGTCATTTGTAGAGCGACATACATGGCATCTCTTAAAGCCTGGCCAGGAAATGGAGTTGTTCAGCATCCATATTAAGTGTCCAAGGTTCTACAAAGAACACAACCCCCTCCCCACACATTCTGTAAAATCACGAAAAGGCAGGTTAAACGTTCCCAGCGACAAGAGACGCACCATACGCGTATACAGGACATCCAATGCCGAGGACAGACTCGCTAAAAGGACTTGACCGCCACCCCTGCAACTGACAACACCGCTATGAACCACCACCCAATCGGGGCAGGCCAAAAGCAACAAATCAATCTTGCCCAACCAAGTATACTTATAATGACATGCAGAACGTAAGGGTATAGCACTGGACGGTTGCACAAAGAGATGGAGAAGGTCACCTCCGCCAAGACCACAACAACACATATTTGCTCCCGCTCACTGCCTTTGGGTGGCGAGAGTGGAGGCATTCACGGGGATCACGGTCCCACTCCAAACGATCCAACGAGCAACTGTGTGTGCACGTCAGCCCCACATCTACTCCACGTCCATCTTCTTTACTCTACCCACATGTCAAACCTCATACCAGGATTCACCGGATACCGCCCGTCAGCAGTCGAGGCCGGCTACGTCGCGCGCCAGCTCCTGGCGAGGCGATACACGTCCATCCCGCGGTTGTCACGTCCGTCCGCCGAGGATGCCGCAGCTATTGCGGAACTCATGAACCATGCGCTGCGCGTCCCTGGTGTGTTCCAGCTGCTTGCCACACAGCACGCGCAGCGACCTGGCGCCAAGTTTGAAGCGACGATCAACGACCTGAAGCGGCATTCTGGCGACGTGGGCCAGCTGATAGTACGTCTACAGCTCAGTGGTCCTCATGCCCATGGACGACAGCTGACATGGCGGACAGGACAAGCAGACTGCCGCCGAGGCCACTGCTGTGCTCGCGGATATTCTCCCACGCGCCGAGGCGTTGTTGAAGGAACCACCTCCGCCCCACCTCGCTAACGCGTTTGGCAAGGAGGACGCGATCGCCCTCGCGGCGGCGCGCTGGTTCAAGCACGAGTACTTTACGTGGATTGACCCGATCAAGTGTCCCCGCTGTGGGGGGGCCACCAAGTTTGCAGAGGTCAGCGAGCCGAATGAGCGTGAACGCGCCGGAGGGGCCAGGAGGGTGGAGGTGCACAAGTGCGACAGCGGCGGGTGTGAGGGCCAAAGGCGGTTTGCGAGGTACAATACCGTCAAGGCGCTCATGGGGTCGCGCGAGGGAAGGTGCGGTGAGTAGACCCTCTCCATCAGCTGACTACGTCTCCTGCCAGCTGACACCGCAGGCGAGTTTGCACAACTCTTCTACGTCTTCCTCCTCGTCCTCGGCCTCGAGGCGCGGTACGTCTGGAACAGTGAGGACCACGTCTGGACCGAGTACTTCTCCCCCACGGCCGGGCACTGGGTCCACGTCGACAGCTGCGAGGCCGAAGTGGGCAAGCCCCAGCTGTACGACCGTGGCTGGGGGAAGCAGCAGCGCTGGTGTCTCGCGTTCGGCGCCCTCGGCGCCGAAGATGTCACGCGCGCGTATGTGGACGACTGGGACGCCTGCCTGGCGCGGAGGATGCAGCAGACCGAGGACGGACGGGGAGTCACGGAGGAGAGGCTCAAGCTTGTGGGTACAGCTGTCACGCAAAGTAACGCAGCTGACGGCCAGATACTCCTCACGCACACTGTGCAGTGTCGCGCACACCGCGGAGACGCGGAACGCGCCCAGCTGGCTGGCGTGGACCAGCAACAGGCCGCTTGGATCACCGACGCGAGGCGACGCAACTTGGAGGCTGAGCTGGGAGGGCTGAAGGGACAAGGTAGGGAGAGCGGCACCGAGGCATGGGTGCAGGCTCGCGGAGAAGGCGGAGACGTCCAGATGGAGGAACCTCCCGAGGTGATTGACGACGTGGCACACGAGCCAAACACGACAAACGAGGTGCCGGGCGAAGTGAAGGACGGAGTGCGGGAGACTGTCGACGAGGAAGGAGAGGCAGCCGCTGCCGGGTCCGGGACTGTGACTGCGGTGGAGGAGGTCAAGGAGTAGATCTGCTAGACGTCAATTACAAGCGATCCCGTTCAGCCATGCTATGTGTGTGCATATCTATCGAGATAAATAAAGGGGTCTACTTCTTGTGGAATGGTATCCGGAAGCCGGAGAGGAGCGCGCGTGCGTGCTCCTGGGCGTCCTTGCCCTTTGCGTTGGTCTTGAAGTGCATGTGGAAGCCGTGGAGACGGGGGTAGGCGTCAATGTTGCCCTCGACCTGGGGAAAGAGGCCCATGGCGGCGGCGGGGAGACCCATCGAGACGACACCGGCGAGGGCGGAGGGGTTCGACTTGGAGGCCGACTGGACGGGGAGGGTGAAGCCCGGGAACTCGCGGATACGGGGCAGGACAAAGTCGACGAGCGACTGGATAAAGTCGTACATGGCCTCGCCGCGGAGCTCGACCTTGGCCGAGACGGGCATGCCAGCACGGAGCTTGAACGCGGCGGCACCCTGGCGCGAGATGACGACCTGGACACCCGTCGAACCGTTCCTGCCACCGCCGTTTGCCGCCTCGCCCGAAATGTTGCGCAGAGCCATGATCGCCGACAGGAGCGCGTGCTTGTTGCCAATAGCCTCCTTGACCATGGTGTGGATAGTAATGCTCTCGAGCTTGGGCACCGACTCTGCCGTGATGCCCTTGGTCAAGGGCTGGATAGGACGGTTACCCCTCGGGGCAGGCTTGGGACGGTTGGCCTCGTAGCCAGTGACAGGCTTGGAGATGGCAGCGGCCTCAGTGGAAGCGGCGGCGAGCTGCGCCTCGGCGGTAGCGGTCGCACGGTGGTTGTAGGTCATGTACAGGAGGTCGGAGGCGACGGTGGCGTCGTAGTGGTCGTGGTAGCGCGAAGGGTGGGTCTGGCCAAGGTGAATCTCGGGCAGAGTCGAGGTCGAGGCCTGCGACGACGAGGCAGCGGCCGACGAAGCGGCACGGACAGCCTGCGCGCGAGCCATGCGCGAGGCAGAGGCCACCGAGGCGATGGCGGGACGGAGAGACATGGTGGTAGTGTCGGGGGTGGACAGAGGGGTATAGTCTAGACTGTCTACAAGTCGGCAAAAGAAACAAGTGGTCGTCGGAAGGAGGAGGGTGAGATGGGATTTCGACTTTTTGCTCCCGGAGGAAGGCGCAGACGCGTGTTGGCCCGCCTATTCAATTCCGGCGCCGCTGGCCGCTGGCCGCCGTCGGTGACGACGTATCGTGCATTCGGGCCGTCCACAACTGCAGGCGGTTGACATCGTTGTACATTACACCCACAAAGCTCTACATGCCCGCGCCGCCGCTCTCGATTATCCAGTCGCTGAGCCCGCGGGTTGCGGTTCTCGCGTCCGACGACGTGGCAGATTCGTGTGCCGCAAATGGCTGCCGCGGGCTCAACGAGCTGCTCCGTCCATGGGAGGGCGGCACAGAGAGGGGTGAGTCGGTGAACGCGGCGACCCCGAGGACAGCGGCAAACATGATGGCGAGCATACACTAACATTTCCCCCAGTTTCTGTCCTCTCATCGACCTTAACCCCAACAGTGCACCCAACATTTCCCCTTCGTTTCGTTTCCTACGCGTCCGTCTATGCCAACCCGGCACAGGCCTCAATAAACCCCGACATGGTGGTTGACCTTGTCGGCTCGTGTGTGGGCAAGCACTCGCCAGACGATGAGATGCATTACCCGACGACACGCGCACTGCTGTTATCGTCGCGTCCGTTGGCGCCTCACGAGACATTCAACCATCCTGTCGGCGTGCTGTTCGCCATCTCGACAACCACACCGGACCCTATGACCACACTGCAGCGCCTGTACGGCCAAGCAGTCGGTACTGGCGCCCAAGCTGCACCCTGGATGGACGGCGTGCAGGTTCTCAAGTTCTTTGTCGTCGTTCACGACGTGTCCAAGGCCGGAGCAGACCTCGAGGGTGCCAACGAGCTGCTGGCCCTGGTCAAGAAGGCATACGGTCCACACTCGACCTTGCTCGTTATCAACTCGCGTACACCCTCCGACTCACAGCCACCGACAGCTGAGAGCGCGCCTGTCACCTCCATGATCCCGCGCAAGCCCGAGATTACCGACCACGCATCGATCGTTAAGGCCTACGCGGCCGCCATGTCCAACCTGACATTGTCGCCCATGGCCGCAGCTGCTGAGAGCGGTGGCCAGGCTCCGAGGTCGTATGCGCAGCGACTGTCCTCTGAGGATGTCGATCGTCTCATCGCTGTCGTACGTGAGCTCGTCGTGCAGTCTCTAGTCCCCTGGATGGAGGCTCGTGTCCGCGAGTGGAACGAGGCGTACCAGTCCAACCGCCGCGGTCTGACCGGACGCCTCTTCGGTGCTGGCCGCAAGCTCTTTGGCACCAGCAGACCGTCTTCACCGTCTCCCGCTGCCGGACACGCAGTGTACAATCCGGCCAAGGGTTTCTACCCCGTCAACTCTGTCGAGGCTCTCGCTCGCCGCTTGGCCGACTTTTCGTTCATGCTTCGCGACTATCGATACTCGGCCAGCATATACGACAACCTCCGTCGCGACTATACCCAAGACCGGGCATGGCGCTATGTGTCAGCCGCGACTGAGATGCACGGCCTGGCGACACTGTTGTCGAACGGATACTTCCACCCGGGCGTGCAGCCCGGCAACCCCACCCCACAGACGACGTTGCAGCATTCGGACATTTGCGCCTCCCTCGAGCAGGCCGTGACCACGTACCTGGGTCGCACGGGCGGTGTTGGAGCTGTCCATCTCGACGCTTTGCGCGTGACAGTGCTCTACTACGAGGCATGGAAGGCGCTCAACGAGTGGCGTGGTGTCGGGGCCTTGCTCGTCCGCGCCGCAGGAGAAGCGGATGAGGTGCCGTGCGCTGTCATCGTCGAAGAGGCTGCCGCGGCTGATGTCAAGGGTGGCAAGAGCCAGCGTGGAAGGAGGAGACAGGCGTTCCATCTCGTCATGGCTGCAAGGAGGTACGAAAAGGCAGGCCTGGTGAGTAACCCTATACACGCTTTTGTCGTCGCTGACGAAAACAGAAACAATACTCAAGGAGATGTCTCGCGCGCGCCGCCGACCTCATGCGCGATGCTCCCTGGGCCGCCGCATGTGAACGTATCGAGTACTCGCTCGGCCGGCAGGCATACACGCTCGGCGAGAGTGCCGTTGCCGTGGAACACTTCCTGGGTCTGCTCCAGCGCGACGAGTCGTCGGCGTTCGGCGCACAGGGCATGGTTCTCGAGGACATGGCTCTGGCGTACGAGCAGCTGGTCGCACATCCAGAACAGCTGGCTGCCGCCAAGGACCGACTCCGTCTCCCCACGCCCCTGTTTGACGCAACCAAAACGCGTGTTGTGCTGCCGGCTGAATCCAGCGCGAGCGCAGTGGGAGATGCTGAAAAGTGGGCGGCCCTTGACACTCAAGCTCTTGCACACTGGGACCGCAAGGGCAAGAAACCCATGAGCGTGCTTCCGGACACGCGTCGTATCGTCGCTGCCGTCGGCGAGACATTACATGTTGAGCTCACAGCCAGCAACCCCCTCAACGCCACCGTGGTCATCAAGGACATTACGCTGGCCGTGGACGGCGCTGCCGTCGACGTCGAGACCGTCCCCGAGACTGCACTCGAACCATACGAGACACGCCAGGTGGCCGTGGCCATCACCCCGACTGCTGCCGGAACGTTTACGATTGCCAGCGCGAGCTGCATGTTCCACCGTTTCTTGCCTGTGACCGAGAACCTGGCCAAGCGCGGACGGAGGCTGCATGCCACAAAGGCACAGCGCCTTACGCCAACGTATGCGCCCGACTCGAGCCTGACTGTCCACGCTGAAGGTGGCGCGCCCCGTGTGGCTGCCGAGCTCAATGTTCCAGAGGTCATGTTTGAAGGCGAAGTGGTGCACGCCACCCTTCAGCTCCGGAACGCAGGGACTACAGTCGTGGAGAATGTGCAGCTCGTGTGCTCCCAATTTGGCGTCGTGGATCTGGGTGAGCTGAACATATTGGAGCATACTGTGCGCAAAGCTGACTGTCAGACACGGATACCCCGCACAGCGATACCCCGGCATCGATACCGAACACGATCTCCGCCAACGGCCCTCTCACAGTGTATCCGGGGAGCATCGCCGCCGGCGAGAGCGTCAGTGTCCCTGTCCGCATCACCGCCCCAGCACCGGGCGCGCTGGAACTCCTCGCGCTCGCAGTGTACAGCGTCCCCGACGGTCCTTCCGCTGCCACGCGCCTGAGCGCAAAGGTCGATGTCAAGCGTCTCTTGACCATTTATGCCGACGTCTCTCCCGCCCGCACGGGATACCTCGTCACCCTTGAGGTGACCTCTCACGCTGCCGACCCCGTGACACTCGGTCAGATCACACCAGTCTCCGAGTACTGGGAGCCCCGGGGTGACATCACCTCGCACGGTGTCCTTTTCCCCAACCAAGTCTTCCGTGCTGTGCTCCCAGTTGTTGCGCGCGAGGACGTAGGGTCGCTGGACCTCACTCAGACCGGCTTGGTCGCCAACCTCAACCGCGTACTCAAGCACGACGACCGCCTGGCCCCGATTTCCCCCGAGACCGTCTCCATCTGCGTGCCAGAGGGCTACATTGCCTCGCGCCGCGCCCACCGCCTGCGGTTCGCGGCTGCCTTCTTCCCAGCTTTGGCTACACACCTCGTCCCGCGCGTTCTGCCCCTGTTTGACCCGCTCGACCTCGACATTGACGTTGCGTGGACCATCAGGAGCCCCACGACGGCTCCCGACTCGTCTGCGTCTACTCTCACGCAGCAGACCCGCCGCGGCCACGCAAGCGTCCACGGTCTCACCCCAGCGCCGAGGTTCAGCCTTGTTGAGTCGCTGCGCAGCGAGGAGGACACGCCGGCCAAGAGGACCATGTACGAGGAGACTGGGCGGCTGAGGCAGGTCATGCTTGATTCTGTTCTCGACGGCGTGTACGCGAGCGAGCAGGACCCAATTGTCGTCCGTGCTCGCGTGCCCGGAGCCAAGAGTGGAAGGGTGACGCACGACTTTGCAGAGGGGTAAGTACCAGCTTAAACATTCGTGGCGAGCACAGCTGACAGTCAGTGCTCTCGTTCTCCCACTCTCGATCGAGCTGCAGAACCGCTCCCCGGTGCTGCCAACACGCTGGATCGTGCGCCTCCCCACACCGAACACGCCCACACCTACACCTGGAGTCAACCGCGCCCCCGGTTCCGACACGGTGTATACTGGCTCACTGAGCCAGCGCGGCGTGCTCCCGCCCAACGGTACCGTTGTAGTGGACACGGGGGTGTGGGTGCCTGAACCGGGGCTGGTCAGTCTGGGCGGGTGGGAGATTGCGAGGGAGACGGGTGAGGGCGACCATAATGATGATGACGGGGTTACTTGGGCGCCGCGCGCCGCGTGGATGGGCCTGGGCACGGCGCCCGGTGTGGTGGTTGTGCAGGCGTGATAGCAGGCGCTCGTGTACGGACGTACGGACGACAGTAGGGGAAATACAGCTTTGGAGGGATGCAGTTGTTTTTGGTTTTGATTTATTGGCTGCGATTTTGATTTATTTGGTTCGGCGTCATACATGCCCATGTGGCTGCAGGTTACCTCCCCACTTTACCATCTGCAACAGTATAGAGGGCGGGTTAGTATACGTGTCCTCTCCACAAGGCATGATGACTCGCGAGATTATGCATTGACAGGACGACTGGCCGACATATAGTCACCATTGCAGTACCAAAATAAACAATAAATGGTCGGGATATACACAATTCTGGAAAACAATGTCCACCGGTTTCTCATGATTGCATCAGAATCCTACACAAAATGTACCTGCTTGCACGTTTCAGTTACTAAGTGTGATCTGTGCTGCTTCCTCGCGAGAAAGGCCATCGAGTAGAACCCACTTCAATGACTTTTATTTACCGTTGTTGGACCATTCGTCTGCCCTTTATATTACTGTCTACCTACAACTAGCGCACCGCGGCGTCCCACAATCTTCTCAATAATCAACATACCATCAACAGCTTTAACAACTTCTACCGCTCAAAGAAGACAGCAGCGGCACACCAGCGGGCCCGCTTCATCAATGTGTCTAGGTTTATTTAGTCGGCGGTCGGTGAAAATATATTTCATGCTCAGCTAGAGCAGTACCTCGACGTCACGTTTTCCATCCAACAGCTTTCAAAGTACTCGCCCAATATGATGTACAAGACTAGGCCATCATATCCTCGGGTCTCAACGGGTCAACCACTCTGGACGAGCACGACTTCCAGAACCCCTTGCTTCGATTCAATCATCTTGTTCGCTGGTTGACGTTGCGTGTTGGATGATACGCGTCCTTGCGGACAAGACCCGACTCATCACTTCAGTCGGCACACTACGCATGGCCTCCAACAACGGCCTCCAATCATCACTGACACACTCAACGCCAACAGCGGTACAGCCGCCTGGTCAATGTCGTCCATTTCAATGCCACAGCTCAAGCCGCCTTGTTTGGTTCTGGCAAGACGTATTACGTAAACGACTTTGGGACACGTCGATCGTCCCTGTCATGCATGCGCAGCACACGCGCCGTGCTCGTCTTCCTGATATCCTGATGCATGAACAGTCAATAGCTCGCAAGGTGGTAGAGCATCCCACGAGACGGTTGCATAAGGAGAACGCAAGTTATGGCGGAGGACAAGTGGTTGGCCTGGTCTGAGAGCACCTGCAGCTGCGCCGTTTGGTGGTAGCAAGTGGGCCTGCGACGTGCACACACACACGCATGCCAGCCAGGTGGCCGGCTGACGGTTTGGCTGGGCCTTGCGAGGCGAGCAGTTGTGACAATTCTGGCCACGTCATGCACACGCATGCAGCTGCATGGACGAATGCACAGGGCAATAAACCCCTTACCGTTGTGATTTCCGTTGACGTCGGTTGAAAAGCCGTGCCAGCCAACGGCAGTGCAGGATCAAAAGGATCAGGACGATCGGATCAGAGAATCAGTGACGGGGTCACGTGTGTCACGTGACTTTTTGCCCAGTCAAACCATCACAACACACGCACCCGCCCCCAGCGCCCAGCCCCCGCCGCTCGCCCGCCCGCGCCCCTGAGAGAGAACGCACCCCCCCGTCGCCACTAATAAATACGCCATCCCAATCTCTCTCCTCTTCTCTCATCCCACGCAACAACCACTCCACAACACAACCACTTCTCTCTCTCTCCCACCTACCCCCCCAACAACAACTACTACAACAATGTCCGGTCGCGGAAAGGGTGGCAAGGGTCTCGGCAAGGGCGGCGCCAAGCGTCACCGCAAGGTAAGTCATCGCCTGCTCTCAGCAGTGTCCAACAGTCCAAGTTGCAGTTGCTGACATTGTTTCTTCCAGGTGTTGCGCGACAACATCCAGGGTATCACCAAGCCCGCTATCCGCCGTCTCGCCCGTCGTGGTGGTGTCAAGCGTATCTCTGGCCTCATCTACGAGGAGACCCGCGGTGTCCTCAAGATCTTCCTCGAGAACGTCATCCGCGACTCGGTCACCTACACTGAGCACGCCAAGCGCAAGACCGTCACCTCGCTCGACGTCGTCTACGCCCTCAAGCGCCAGGGCCGCACCCTCTACGGTTTCGGCGCCTAAGCGCGCATCGCAAGCCCACTCGAGAAGAGCTGCACCTTCGAGGCCCGCGTACAAGAGCACACCAACCACTTTGTGTGCGCGCCGCCGCTTTTTACTGCCCACCAACCTTTCGTTTTTTGATAGTACCCTTTGTAGCGGGGCCGTCGGGGCCGATGCGACGCCCGTGCTGTTGAGCAAACCAACATGATTCTTCTCGTCGCAGCTTTGCATTGTTTGGTGTGTTTTGCTTGGTGGTGAAACTGACGCGCGGGGCATGTGACGTGGGACGGGCTAGCTCGGAACTGGTGCGGTGTTTATTGTTGGCACTCAGATGCGGCTAACCTCTGTACATAGTTTTCCCCAGCAACACTCAAATGCAAGCCTTGATGCACGCTACCGTCTGCTCACCACGACTCAATGATCCATGCTATGTACAATGCAACTGAAGTGGGCTACTCTACTCGTCATCGCCATCCTCTTCGTCGTCCTCATCCTCGGCCTTTTCAAAGAATCCGTGCTCGTCGTCACCCGCCACCGCCGTGAACGCCCGTTCGCCCTGGGCCGCTTCCCAGTCGAGGCCCTCGGTCAAGAGATGGGGGCCGGCGTACGGCTCGAGGATGACGAGGGGCGATGCACCAGTCTCTTCCGATGCTGCGGGCTTGGCCTGCGCAGCATGCTCGACATAACTCGCCTGCCAGCTCACACCTTCGGGAGCGACCTTGCCCAAGAACGGCTGCAACGACTTGACGTCCCCAGTCTCAGCCCAGAGGTAGACGACCCACTGGCCCTGCGGACAGCTGCCAGTGCCTTCACCCATGACGAGAGCGCGGACAAGGGGGGTGGTGTCGGTGGGAGGGAAGACGAGGACGGCCGTGTCGTCACCTTCCTCCTCCTCCTCGCCTTCCTCTGCAGCATTCGCCGGAGCAAGCACTGGCGGGCGGGTAGCCACAACGGCAACAGTGTACGCTGTCGTCTTCGTGCCAATGGACTCTGGCTTGAGGCTCGCAGGCAGGAAATCGGGCGAGCACACGAGATGGGTCGCGGTGATGGTCCGTGGGTGGCCAGGAATCTTGAGCGAAACGCTTGCGTTGTCGTTCGCCACCGTAATGTCGCTCGGGACCGCGTCGGGGCCGAGAATGTAGGTGCCACCAAAGACGGCGCATGCACTGTCGTCAGCGTCGTGTAGCTAGAAACGATTCGAGTCGATGACAAGTGCCGCGCAAGCGTCGAGGACGGTGCCGGATGTCACCAGCCCGGCGACAACAGAGCCGGGTGGCAAACAGTCCGCCGACGGGTGAGATGTGCCCACCCTACCCGCTGGCCCGTTACTCTACACCACGAGTGGGCGAGCCCACTCGGCCGTGCAGCTCTCTCACCCGCAACCGTTACTCACCGACAGAATCCTTGTGCCACCTCTCCTGCACCGCCGTACTGGCCTACCAGGAATGCACGCGGTCCGTAACGTCCAATACTGCGGATATAGCGTCTTGCGCGGATAAGGGACGGCAGAGCAGGCTCGTCGGGGGAGCTGGCGTGTGCAACGGCGTAGGTGAGCGCCTCGGCCAGGCGCTGAGACAGGCCAAATGACCGTGTAAGGAAGGCAAGCAGCGGTTCCTCTTCGTGGCCTGGACGGTCAGTACACAGTACCCTTTCTCCTCCTCGAACACACACCTTTGAGAACCTCGTCCTCCTCAAATTCGCCCGCAGCAAACAGCAGCGCCTTCATGAGCCTGCGCTTATCGGGCAAGCTGACAGACTTGTCCTTGAAGACATCCTCTTTGCTTCCCGGAACGCGTGCCGCGGCGCCCTTGGCGTCGTCCCACAGCGACACCGAGTCGAGCAGGCGAAAGCCGACATACTTGCTCACATCGCTGGCAATGAGCGTCCCCACCAGTGTTCCCCTCGAAGCCATCAGGCTGGGGAACAGGCTGAGCGCGTACCGGCGACGATCGGGAGCGAGCGACCCGAGCGGTGTTGTGCTGGCGGACTCGTAGCGGCTGTGTTGGGCGGAGGTGTACTCGTCGTCGGCATCCGTGGGCTGCTCACTCCTCTCTGCAGCCCATGTCGCAAACTCGTCTAGCGTGAGACTTGCTTGTGCCCCGCCATAGTACTCGTTTGGGTCCAGGTGGAGCACCGACTTGCCCGCCTTGGCGAGTGCGCTGGGAGCATCAGTCAGTGGTCTGTGTACGACAGAGCCAGAGGTGTGTGTGCAGAGTGTGTGGTAGGGTGCTGCCATAGCATTGTGACGGCTAGGAAGAGGTCACCTGCTGTCCACTCACGCTGCGGCTATAGACTGCGCGAGTCCAGTCCCGAGTATGACCGTGTCGTAGGAGTCGGAGTCAAGCATCTTGGCTGTCAATAATGGTGTTCGAGATTGCGAGTCGTTGGTGATGCGCGCATCCACACCGCGTGGTGGAGGTGATTTGGGTCCGCCGATGTGAGGTTTCGGTGAGTTTGAGTGAGGAACCTAAAGGTATCATGTGTCATGGTACCTCACCATGCATACATTGTTGGGTCCATCTGCAGGTGTAAAGGGAAGATTAAGAGGTTACCTTGCTTCATTTCTTTTCGTTTGCATGTAGCATTACATCTGATGGAGAAGGAACGGAAAGAATGTCACTGCTCCAACGACGCATCCGTGGCTGCCGAATACTTCACACCACACCAGCAGTCACAAGGACATCAACAATGCATGTCTTCAACGCGCTGCCCCACTCTCAACGGCACTCACAGCACCACGCATAGACCCAGAACACATGTAAGAGCACCAGCTGCAGCCCCCGTGGCCCCGTGCCAGCACCACCATGAGCAGTTCTAGGCTCCGGCGCGAGCACTGCCAACCGGTGCAACCGTTCAGCCCACCATGCGACGTTTCACCGACGGACGGTCGATGGAGACCCCAGACTATGCTTTGCCCACTGGTCCGTATTCTGTCCAACGTTGTATATACACACTTGCATGTGTACAGGCCTCATGCATCTAATGCCTGTGCCCACTCCGGTGCCCTCCTATCATATACCCATGCCCCCAAGCTCTTGATATCAGCCTTTGCGGCCCAACGTCACTATCTCCGCGGCTGGGGATTGCCACTGGCCACTGGCCACTGGGGGACATTGGGGCCTCCTTTCATACAGGTCAATGGTCAATGGATCAATGGGGTTAACGCTGAGGTTATTCGATCAGAGCCAGCAGAGCACCACACATCCGGATAACGCAACTGGGTCACGTTCTTGGATTGCTGAGGACGCCTTAGTGGTAAGCCGTGGCTCTTTGCACGCAGACTCTGTGGTGCTTTGTGCGTGCTGGACCCAGTTGGGCGGGCGTGCGATGGCGCAATGAAGGCCATGGGTACCATAGTGGGCTGTCTAGAGCAGCCAAGACGGCAGGTTTTGAGTCGAAGATTACTACTATCGTATCCCGGCCGAGAGCGATGGGCATCTGATTGAGTTATAGGGGGTGCCATTGAAGGCGTCATGGGCCTTGGCTCGCCGCGGACGAGAAAGTGATTTGAGTCAAGACCTCGGCTTTTTCCGGCAGATTGTAGAGGGGGGATCGCCATGAGCACGCATTTTGTAGCCGGAAAGGCGGGTGAATTACTTAACCGGCCCCCCGCATTAAACGAGTCGAACGCGACCCGGGCATCGAGTCCTCGCTGGCACTCCCTCCCCGTCCGGCCCCCCGCGCTGGCATCATTCGGGCCCACCAACTCCCCCTTATACATTAACGCTTTCACAGGTGTTAATCTCAATCCCCCTCACACCATGGCGACGTCTCTCGCAGTTCCAATCGCATACATCACGGTGCTCGTCACCTCGCTCGCGATCTTCTCGCGCATCTACCGTCGCAGGCAGGCTGGTAAGTCAAGTCTGGGCGGCGCTCACACGCTCCCTCGGTCTCGTCCACATCGCACGCAACATACTGACTCATCTCCCCTCCAGCCGAGAAGACGTCGTTTGAGCCATGGTTCCCCGCCCATCCTGCCCGCGACATTTACATTACCCTCCTCTCTGCCGACCCTCCCGTGCCCGAGAGCATGCTCAAGAGCGCGCTCCTTGTCCGCGCGACCGCCGATGTTAAGCGTATTTGGCGTATCAAGGAGGACAAGCAGGCCCTCATGGGCTTGCATGAGCGCGGTCTCGTCGGCGACGACACGATGTCCAGGTTCACCACTGCCGAGAAGGAGCTCGAGGCCGAGATTGTCGATGTTGTCAGCGAGGCAAACACCTTCCGCCAGGGCTGGGGTGCGATGATCTTCGCCACGGCCTCCGAGATGGCACATGCCGAGAAGACTCGCGACACTGTTATCAACATTGCCAAGGTCAAGGCTCTTGAGGGTGAGTGCCACCGAAGGCAGTAGAGGATCGCAGTAGGGTGGATGCACACTGGTGTGTGTGTTCTACCTACTTGTGTATGCTCTGCCTGCTCCCGCGCACGTGCCACCTTTGCTGACATGTCACTCTAGAGAAGCGCCTCTCGCTCCGTGCCAAGCTCCTCGGCCTCCCTATCATCCAGCAGCAGCTCCAGCAGCAGCAGCAGCCGTCTCCCGCAAAGCTGTCGCCTGCTGCATCCCCCGCTGTGTCCGCCCCGGGCTCCCCCCAGCCGGGCTCGATTCAGCTCGACTCGGGCGCGTCGACCCCCTCCAAGAACACTCCTAAGAAGACCAAGACCGCCAGCAAGAAGAAGTAGAACCCTCCCCCAACCCCTGTAGCTCTATCGCTCCCATTATTTCCTTTTCATACTCGCAATGGGCGCACCACACCAACACAACCACCCGCCACCATCACTACCGGTACCATAGGACCGCCGTTACCATGTTACCATGCACATTTTAGACCCCCCACCTATACTGACGTGTTTTCCCCTCCGCCTTCAACGTCTTTGTGGCGTGTCTTTGTGTGTGCCACGCAACTCGGTTGTCGTCGCACCCATATGACCCATACGATGCATGCACACGTCCCCCTCTCGCCAGTGAGCGACCCGCGTGGCTCCCTGGCTTGGAACGCGGTCGGAACTTGGCTGGCAGTCCGTACCGGAGTCTCAAACCGGCGGCCCCGCGTCCACCCTTCAGGAGAAGCCGTCGACCTGGCCCCCTCGTGTTGGGTGAATCGAGTCGATCCGGGTTTCGTTTCCCGGCCGGCCACTCAAAGTACAAGAACGCTCGGTTTGTGACTGTGCAGAGATTTTTCGCGCCCAGAACAGTGGACGGTGGACACGTGTTGCACCGGTACCATGCGTTGACAGTGGCGAGAGGCCTGGGTGCATACTGCTGAGTATTTGGGCGATGGGTTTGCCACCCAAGAGGATATACAGTAGCCTTGGTCAAGTGGGGAGAGTTTTCCGGCTCCGAACTCACGTCAGCCTCTCAGACACTTCCTCCACCGGCCACCGGCATCCAACGTCAGCCAGACGAAGCTTCTGCTGTGGCAGCAACTTTTCTTTCCTTGTGCTCTTCCAACGACTACACATACACATGCGTCATGGACATCGCTTACGCAGGTGCAGCTGCGCAATGCTATACTTGTTCTTACGGCCACCCCCCCCCATCCTTACGGCCGGAACCGCTGCACTTGCGCTCCTCGCTCCCTCCTTCTCGGGGCTTTTTAGTCCCTTTGACCCCTCTTCCGCTCTGGGGCCCTCGGCACGGAGTAATGGCGCTGACGTCTCCGGCACCGAAGACTCGGACCCCCAGGCGGTGGCGTGGGTTGTGGCATTTGGTTCTTGCATCTATGATGTGACGGGGAACGGGACACGCTCTCCTGCCTGTGCTGTGAGGCTGTGGAGGATACCCCCCCCCCCCCCCCCCCCTGGTGCCGATGTTCACAGCGCACTGACCTTCAGTGGTGGCATCAGAACGCGGCCTACGGGTGCCCGGTTCCAGCCACATCTGAAGCAATCAGTGTTCAGTATGGAAGCAACGCAGCAGTGTGCAGTATGGAAGCAACGAACAGTGTCCGTTGGACGTGGGCAGCCAGGCTCTCACAGCCGGTTGCGAGACCACTCTGCCGTGAAGTGGAGGGCGAGCCTCCCAGCATGGCGTTGTTCTCCGGAACCGCTCAAGTGCCACCCCCCATATCCACATATCCGCTCTTCGGTGCCGTTGGGCGGTGGCAAGTGGCACGAATGCCCAATTGCTAGCTCTGCAGCAGTCCGAGACAAATGGCCACGGGGGTGCTGTAGTCGTTCCAGCGACGCAGGCGCTTCCAATGACCATATTTGAAAGTTGCGGAGTGGTGTAGTGGTCACGTGACGGACCTCTGGGTGGATAGTTGTGCCAGGCGATAATCATGCGTCCGTCTCCCTCATCTTTCAGTACCTCCCTGCCGGCTCGTGCATATAAAGTGAGACATTCGCTCCAAATCAGGCAGGGCTCTATTGTCCTTGAAGCTAGAAGACGAATAGCAAGTAGGTGGTTTGATTTATTTTCATTTTCAATTTATTTTACATGTACCTTCGTCACAGCACTTACTCAGTTCACTGGCCAGATAGAGACCGCCGTTCTTACCAACAGCTTGCATACAGATGCAGTCCTCTACATCAACACTGCAGCCGCCACCGTTACCGCCACAATCGCAATGGTCCCAGTACTGAGACGGTTCTGACGCATACCTCCACTCCACGCTTTAGCAGAGAGGTCGGACGGAACGGGCGAGCCGTCAGTATACAGATTTTCCTCGGCGGACAGGGCCGCAATACCGAACTTGGACGGGTTGTCGCCATAGATACCATCCTTGCTCCGTTGGTACACGACGTAGACGTTCTTGAGGAAGGCGGATCCGAACGCCCACTCATCCGAGCTGGAGGAATGTCAGCCGAGTACTGGACCTCAGACAGTGCACTTCGTCCACCCACTGAGTGTTTGCCACAATGGATCCAACACACATTCCCGGCTGGTCAGGAATTGTGGAGGAAATCAAGTCGGCAGGTGGGAGGGGAACTTCGAGGCGGGCGGGAGAGGAAATCTTGAAGCGGACCACCGAGGTTGTGTTGCACGGCAACTGGTAAAATGTCGTGACAACAGGCCCGAACGAGCCATTCGAGGGTATGATGTGTTACTATAAACCTGAGCTCCAGGAATGCGGTTGTAGATGCTAGCGACGTCCGCAGGGGAGTAGGTGATCCATTCTTGGGCATAGTTGACCTGGCCCCATCCCCTTCCTGTTACCTCACTGCCGTCCACGGAAACGTTTCTAGCGGTCATGGTGGGAACGTAGTTGGTGCGCCCCCAGCCAATGTCACCTGTGTACTTTGTCGAGAGGACCCCGCTGTTTGGGTTAGTCTGCTCGAGTCTATGCATCCCTACCCAAACGTGATTGTCCCGGCAGCGGCAGACCCGTGGCTGGTTACGTTTCCGATAGTGGCTGAGAGATTGAAGTCGTGACTCGGGGTGGCCCGCCCAAGATGAATCCCGACCTGTGGGTTCGCCCAAGGCTTGACAAGTGCGCCCAGGGTGGCAGGTTCGTAGCTGTCAAGAACAATGACGCCTGAGATCCTGCCATTGGCCATCGAACATGAATGTATCGGAAACACCAAACTGAAAGTTGTCGTAGGTAAAGCCCGCAATGGTGACCGTGTCGTTGACCAAACGTGCCTTGGTCTCTGCCCTAACGGTGCCAAAGATGTTGTCCTTGGGACCAAAAACCCCCGTCTCCCTGTCGGTCGATATAAACGACGAAGAAGCGGACGTGTTGAAGACGTGGCGACCAGAGCAAGCATCGCCGCACTTGTCGCTATAGACCCAGAACGGCGGTATCACCGTTGAGCTGTTGTCCGGTACCCAACTAGGAGCAATGAGGAAGAGGAGCTCCTGAGGAGGGGTTCTGAGCAGAGTGAGCGGCGGCCACGTCCACGTCCTTACCCAATGGAGATGGGGGTGAGGTAGCCTCCGTCATAGTTGATAGCTTTCAAGCTGTGGTGAGCTCTGAGGTTCAACGTCCACCCACCTGAGACTGGCCAAATCCCTGCGCGTGGACAAGTGTGGCTCGTTCAATGACTCGCTGAGTGCACCCTTCACGCCCACACAGAGGGTCAACAGGAAAGAGGTGGTGATGAGCGTGTTGGTGTGCATGTCGTGGTGGACGACGAGACAGGTGGGGCTCTGTGGCGTTAATGTATGTCAGTTTGCCGGGACAGCAAGCATGTCTAAACGGCAAGCGGTACGGGTACCCAGGAACACTGGGGACTCTTAAGGTGCCCGTGTTTACGTCCAGCCTCGGTGTTCCCGTGTCAGCTGTGGCCGTGCCTCTCCTTCCCAGCACCAGTTTCATGTGCACGGATAGGAGTTGGCTGAGCCGTATATTTAGGAAGTTGGTAGAACTGGTTACTGTGAGGGTTGTCCTTTGGGCTCCACGGCGGGGCATCCTCTCAATGGCCACAGCTCAGTTCCGGCGGAACCCCTTCACAGCTCTGTGCCTACACGGCCCCTACAGTGCGAAACAACGGCCGTTCGTGTGGTGGAGAGATGCGCACCATACCAACCGGCAACAGTAGTAGTGGACACTGGAGACGGGCTGAGTAGTTAGGTTGACTCGCCTGTTTAGCACTCCGAGCACCGGTTCCGTGCGGCTTGATTGAGACAGTCAGCGTCTGGCAGTGACTGGGAAGGCCATGGCACTGGAAGGAGAGCTTGTTCCGTCTGGTGATATAACTTGCATGTCCCTCTACACGAAAGTGTGGGCGGTAATCTGCCACGACTTAAGTGTGAACGAGTTTTGACCCGCCATGTAGGTCAACTTGTGGAACGAAGTTTCATTGAGTGTTGCACTGGTATCTATGCAGCGAATAGTGTGTGTCCGGGTTCTGCAACAGAACGACAGTGGGCCGCGTTGCCAACTCTGGTGGTCGGGCGGACCACATAGGGGGAAGGATTGCAATTACAAATGGTATATTAGGGCATCTGGTATCTATTCTAATGGCAGGGAGCAATCACGTAATACCTAAGGGGTCGTGCCTGGTAATACCTGATGCGTGCCTCACTCATTTTCGGATAAACTTTTCCGTAATGATCGGCAGAATGTTTACCCGGCGACAAAAGCTTCCGACAATCATCATCTGCATTTTTCCACCTCCTCTTTCGTCGTCTTCTTGTCACTCTCCGCTATCCATACGCTTTAAAAAGCAGCAGGGAATGTTGAGGGTGGGGTTCGAACCCACGATGAGCTTTCACTCCTCCGATAGAAGTTGCTTAACTTAAGTCGGATGCCTTAGACCTCTCGGCCACCTCAACCTCGATTTTTTTCACTTCCATACTGCGGGTGTTGCCTACGTCCAATCAACGTGCAGTGTCCGACTTCAGAGCCTTCGACACATGAGAATGGCGGAAACCTCTTCCTCCTCGTCCCCCTCCGTTCCAATAGCACTGGTCTCGAAGAGTTCCTCGAACGACATGGGGATGGCGCCTCGCGTAGGATGGGCGGCTCTTGTGTCAATACCGCTGGCGTCGCCGTTGCCTATGTCCGCTGGTACGGCAGGACGTGCACTGCTGCCGACAATACTGGCGTAGCCAAATGGACAGAGGGCTAGAGTAGGTCTTATATATGTAGTACGCACAGGAGTGTTACCCTCGACTGGGTTGGGATGAAGGGGTTCTACGAGCGGTTCGGGCTCGAGAGGTGGCAAGCGCCGTACTGGGACGGCGGCAGGAAGGTGTTGCCCCGAACATGACCGATACAGAGGTAGATTCCATGTCATTCGTATCCACTACAGAGGAGCACTACGTTTAAAGCGACTTCTCCACTACAATACCTAACCAGTGACCATTCACGACAAGAAGGAGCTCAGGAGATGACTGGGTGCGAGACTTGGTCATCGTGGTGGCTCGCGCTGGCCCTCGCGCTTGTGTTTCTCCCCTGCGCTCCGACTAGCGGAGACTTCTGGTTCTTCCTCTCGGCGCGCTGTGCGATCGCGTGGTTGCTGGCGTTCGACTTTCTGTCGGCCTCGCCATAGCTTGTTGGATAAGCGCACGTCCTCGGCCACCTTGGCAATAGTGGGGACATGGAGGGAATAGTGCTGGTCGACGAGGCGACACGCCTCGTTGATCTCGATAGGCTCGCAGCCCGAGAATTCCGGATCCGACAGGACCTCCATTCGGGGTGGACGCACGGGTCGGGGCTTCCACCTCTTGTAAGTAAAGGAGGAGGTGAAGGTCGAGGGCGGGGAACGGGTCGAGGAGATCGAAGGAGACGCAGAGAAGGGGGTCCGAAGTGATGTTGAGGGCACAGGCGAGGGGCTGCCGTACGCGAACAGGTCGAGGGTCATGCCCGAGCGGATGCCCGCATAGTGGAAGTCGGCCCAGAGGAAAGACTTGTACAGCCTGGGCAGATCGACGAACGAATCGATCTGCCGGCAAGTTGCGACGTGCTTGATCTTGCGCTGGTTGTTGCTGGCGAGCTTGAGGGGCGCGCCGTCGGCACCAACACAGAAGTGTTGGTAGGTGGGCGGCTTGTACAGCGCCCGCCAGTGGCAGTCCTCCTTGTTGCACTTGTGCTCGATGAGGCCCTGTCCGGACCCATTGTCCGCATCGATCAGGGCGGCGATGACAGAGGGTAGAGTGGTCATCGGTCGCCTGAGAGGCACGACGTCAAGGTCGGGCAGGGAGCACAGTGTGGCGGAGAACAGCCTGCCGATGGCGTTGAAGGCGATGAAGAGGGGAGTTGACTCGGCCTCGACAAGGATCGGCATGTTGAGGTTGGTGTCGCCGATGATCTTGAAGAAGCCGAGGTACTCCCACTCGCCTCCCATCCGAAGCTTGGGCCAGATGACCTGCTCGAGGCCGAACGGCGCGGTTTTGTCCTTGAACCATTCGCCGTTGCCGGAGTCCAAAGCCTCGAACGCGAAGCGGAATGGGCGAGTTGCCGATTCGCCTCGGAGCGCGTTCTGGTCCCGAATGCAGTCGAGGACACCCTCGTCGTTTGCCCCAGCGTCAACAGGGCAGACATGGCTCCACGCCTCGCCAACCACGACGGTACGGCGGTCACACCTTGGGCAGTGGGCGAGGCGATACTCCTCAGCCATGTACTGGTCCTCCGATCCCATCCGCTGGAGCAGCTCGACAGCGCTCAGGGCGGGCGAGAAGGTGGCCATCGAGATACCACGGCGGGCGGCGTTGTACTCGCCAAAGCGACCATCCATGTACTCGCGCAGCTGCTCGGCGTCGAGCAAGCGCGTGAGGTGGTTGGCCACCGGCTGAGCGGCCGAGATGACGAGCTCGGTGCCTTCTCGCCGCGAGAGGAACCACTCGCGCCAGCCCTCGATGTCGAGCTCGCGGCCGTCGCCGTCTCGCGCGTCGACGTTGACGAGCGGGTCGACCCACATGCGCGGGGTGATGCCTCGCTCGCGTTTGTCGAGGTGGTACGCGAGAGCCCCCCGAACTGTGCCACTCGCTCGGCACTGTACGGGAGGCCGAGAGCCTTGAGCGCTCGCAGGTATGTGGCGAAACGCGCAGCGGACAAGGCGGCAGCAGCGGCGGCGGCAGGGTTGGCGGCGGCGAGCTTGGCGGCACGGCGCCTGGCTCCCTCTTGGCGGAGGGTTGCAAGCCGATGGAGGAGGTCGTAGAACTCTTGGCGCTTGCGGTCGCGCAAGGCAAAGAGTTCCTTGTTCTCCTCGAGGATCTCGCGGCGGAGGGCGAGGTACTCGGGATTGTTGGGGCGGCGGCCGCGCTTGTTGCTGAAGGCGATGAACTTGCGGGCGGTGACCTGCACGATCACGTCCGCAACCGCTTGGAGCGCCACGAAAAGGGGTGAAAGGTATGCGTCGTACTTGATGCTGCCCATGTCTAACTTCTGGAGTCAGTGATGATGCTTAGGGGACGCGATCGAAAGGACTCACGGACTGCGGCACCTTTCCGTCACATGGAGAGCTGGCGGGAGAGTGGCGACGAGAGGGTCGCTGGCGAGTGGAAGTGGGAGGGGACTGCGGTAATTGGGGGAGAAACTTGCATTAGCCAAGCTCGGTTGGGGAGGCTCACAATAGTGTGACGGTTGTTGCCGGTGGTTGGTGGCTGGGAAGGAGGCATTGCTTATGAGAGTGCGGTTGTGACAATGAGGGAAGAAGCCAGTGTTGAGTGGGCTGGCGAATAAGTAGGTCGAAGCGGTCGCGCCCCAGCCATGCATTCACCCTTACAGTCGCCCCCAAGTGGCCAGTGGCGACTGTATGCAATATTGGCAATGTTTATATCAGCTATGAGCGATCTCAGATCGACGTGGCTCGTAGATCATAGCCGTCACGGTGAGAATAGGAGAACGTGATTCTGTCCGCATGCACCAAAGTGGGTCCGAGGTATGCCGAGTTCACGGATGCACAATGTCACACCGTAGTACTAAGTACAAGGCCATACTGCCGTCACAATAGGTCAATAGGTGCGTCTCGTTGCAATGGTGTTCTGAAAAGAGGGGGCAGCGGGTCAGAAATCAGCAGGTTCTCAGTCAGCATGTCAGACGATCAGAATCCACCTTGACGCTGGAGCGTGTGTGGAGAAGAGATCAGCCCCAGCACGCCATCCGGCATTTCACAGTCACCCACCAAGGGGCGCAGTGTCGACCGGTTGAGGCGGCACAGCCGCTATCCGTCTCCCGTGCAGACGCAGGGAGCGATGAGAGCGATGTGGAGGACGCAAGGTCAGTTGTGTGCGCTCCTTGTCGTCTCATCGCTTCTGTGCATGAGGCCACGTGCCGAAACCCCCCCAAGTCGGGGCACTTCATTCCCAATGCCACATTGGTCTCAGGCGCCACATTGGTCATTGGTGACACATTTGACATGCGAACCGCTAGAGGAAGTGGAGCTGGTAATCTGAGTGTGGGATGAGCCCAGAAGGGGATCATGGAACCACAGTGCTCACGGAACCACAGTGCTCACAACGTGTTTCTCATCTCCCACCGATCCCACCGGCCGCTCAAACAGCGTCTGATGTGTACCTAACCGTAGGCGAACGTCGTCGTCGTCGTCGTCACCACACGTTGGGTTACTCGGAGAATCAGAGCACTCTAGAAGCTCGCACGGGGTGGGGTGGCCTAGTACTGCCTGTATGCGGCTTGGAGTGCCACGGGTGATGAGTTAGAGCTTCACACCTGCTGCCAAGTGTGTCTCGCAGTTGAACCGTTGAGTTCGGCTAAGCGTGGACTGGGCGTCAATCTTGCCGTCGGAAGCGACACGCCTTGACGACTGTACTGAGAACCTGATATCCCGAGAC
Source organism: Apiotrichum porosum (assembly GCF_003942205.1). Taxonomy (NCBI): domain Eukaryota; kingdom Fungi; phylum Basidiomycota; class Tremellomycetes; order Trichosporonales; family Trichosporonaceae; genus Apiotrichum; species Apiotrichum porosum. The sequence goes on along the minus strand of NW_021167110.1, from coordinate 610,540 downwards.
TGGACATAAGCAAATCTGTGGGACGTGTGCTGTCACACAGTCGGACGGCCGACGGTGGGGCGATGTCTATCTGTAAACTTGTGGTCCGTGTGAACAAGCAGTCCCACAAACAGCCCGACCCTGGCCTGTTCACGGAAGGTGTGTAGGATGGGGCAGCTTGATGAGTGTGGGCCTAGCATGATTCCTTGACCGAAGCCTTAAGCCCGGGAGAGGGGCACACTGAAAGGAAGAATTAGCAGGACGGTGAACGCAGTAAAGACGCAGTAAAGACGCAGCAAGCAGCAGCAGCAGGCCGAATATCTTGCGAGTGCGATCAGGCTGCCACAATCGACCGAGCGGGCGGTGGCGCACCCAAAGTGCACGCCCGACCAGAGGCCAGAGGGCGCAGTCATGACGATCGTTCCTGCACATAGTATCCTGGTAACAAAGTACATGCAAAGCGGGGGATCGTCGGAATAGTATGTACACTATGGACCAGCTCACCAAGGGCATCACCTCGATCCGTCGGGGGCGAGCTCCTTCCAGCCGTCGTCCGGGAACGGGCATTCAAGGCCACCATCGTCGTTGATGCTCACGGCAAGTGGGCCGTCCATTATCAGCCGCGAGACCCGAGCTGAGGCGACGTCGATGACGAGCGGCTTCGTGATAACGAGGTATGGCCACAGGTCGAGGACAGCCGCCTTGATGTCAATGTGCTTGAGGGTGGTGCACCAGAGGTCTAGCATGACGCCGATCTGCTCGAGGATCTCGACCCACTGGAGGTCATGGGCAGGCGGGGCACCCTGCGCATGGAGTTTCATGTCCACGGCAAGGGCGGGTCCTGGGCCAGCAAGACGACTGTGGTAGTCGAGCTCCTCGTAGAACTGGTGGTACTCCTCGACAGTCACGTCTTTCTGGACGCGGACGGAGGGGACCGCGCCGTTCCAGGTGCGGCGGATGTGGGCGGCGCGGGTCACCACCTCAAGAGCGTCCGGGTGCATTGGCGGTCTCGCGCCCTGCCCTTGCCGGGTGTTGGCCATGAATTCGCTGATCTTCTCGTTTATCAAACCGACAGCGGCGGCGGTCTCGGCGGCAGTGTCGGGGATGGGGAGAGGGGCGTGGAGGGCTGGCGCAGCAAAGGAGAGAATTGGTGACGGAAGCCGCCCCTCGTGGTGTTGAGGTACAGAGGCCAGAAGGTCCCAATAAGGAGACGCTCGGCGCTCTGCAGGTCGGGTCGGGCGCGAAACTCGAACGGGCCCAGACGGAACTCGGGGACTGTACAGGTGAGCTATGGTTACATACGTCTCGTTGGCTTACTGATGAGCTCGTAGAGCTTGACGCGTTCCACGCCGCAGACCTTGACAAAGCGAGCCCAGAACCCGCCTGCGCGCAGGTCCTGCTCCACCATTGTCTCGACCTTCTCAAAGGTCTGGCCGCCGTACCGCACCCTCACCACCTTGTTGCCGCGAGGTATACACTCCTTGGCCTTGGCGGCAATGTGAAGCACCTCAATGCGCGGCGCCTCCGCTAACAATTAGCCTTGGATATCCTGTGCTCCTGCGACCATGGGTTACTCACCCGGGTACAAGTACTCGAATTCGTCGAGCTTCCCCAGGAACAAGGTCGCCTCGACCTCGTTGTCGCGGGTGTACAGTCGCCAGAGCCTCTTCTTGCGGTCCGCCTTGGTGGGTTTGTATCCCGGAATGGGCTCGGACGGCGCCTCATCGTCCTCGTCGTTCTCGGTGGGCACGCCAGCGGTGTCGATCTTGATGGTGCGGATCAAGCGGAACGCGCTGGGGCAGAGGAGCACCGAGGGGGATGTCGGCGACGGCGAGCAGTACATCCTCGTGGTCGAGGAACTTCTGTTAGCCTAGGTCTCCCAAGGTTACTTACAATGTTGTCGGTCTCCGGGATGGACGGCTCGTCATCGTGGATTTTGGACGATTTCTCCGCCTTTTTCTGTAATTAGTTGGTCCCGAAATCACGTGGGTGGTTGGCGTAGTGTCCCCTGCCGCTGGCTCCTTGAGGCACACGCCTAACTGGAGAGCACCAACACCCCCCTTGCACACACGCTAACATGATATCGCTTCCATTTGACTTCGGTACAAACACGCACAGCGCACACACACCAGGGCCCCGGCCCCCCATCCCCCTCCCCTGCTCCCTTCTTCTTTCTTCCTCTTTCGACAGCGGGGCCGAGCCCCCGGTATAAAGCAAGCTTCACACATAAACAGGGTGTTTGGGGGTAGGGTATAACCACCCGGCGCGCGCGGGGGCCTAGGGGTTTGGTGGCGGTTTTTGGCGTGATGGGAAAAAAAACTATGTGATGGCGGGGGGTGGGGTGCAGAAACGCTGTAGGGACAAGAATGTGGGGGGTATGGGAGGGATGGGTGCGGAAATGAACAAGGATGCGATGGGGTCTACCTCATCACAATACCCTTTTCGGCGTTGACCTTGTTGGGACGCTTGTCGAGATGGTCGAGACCGAGGGCGTCGTCGGCTGCCCATTTGTGATCGTACAGGACGTCATCTGAACGTTAGCCGAGGCGGTTCAAAAGGGAGGAAACAAGCCCTCGCTGCGGGCGCTCGACTCACTCTCTTCCACAGTGCTCGGCTGCTTAAACACAGTGCTCTGGACCAGGGCAAACTTGTACTTGACGAAATCCTTGTCCGAAACACCAATGCGCTCCTGTATCCTCGACTTTGTGTCCTCAAACTTTTCGCCTTCGTACAGCACAAACTTGCAGGGCACGCCGTGAGTCTTGCTGGGGTCCCGCGAGTAGTGGAACAGGTTGACAATCTTGGTGTTGTCGGGCGGGTTGATTTCCTCGTTGGGAATCTCCTCTGCGTACAGCTCGGCCGGGTCGGCGAGGTGGCCAATCATCTCGGCACTGGTGTACTCGCGCTGTGACCTGCCGTTGGTGGCAATGTCAAAGATGCGAATCTTGCCAGAGCCGCCAGGGACAAGCTTGACGGTGCGGCCGAGGTTGTCGGCAACGTCGTTGAACGTGGATGTCTTGGGCAGCAAGAACGAATGAGTTGCCTCCTCCTTGTTGTTGCGACCGGTCCACACAACCTTGAGCGACTTCTTCGTCTCGAGCTCGATGATAGAAATGTCCAAGAGCTCATAGTAGAGAATGACGTTGGGGTGCTGGCTGTAGTAGTTGGTCTGGGTGATGTCGGCCACGCTCTGGTTGAGGGCACGCTTGATCACCGCCTTGGGGGCACCAGTCTGCGGGTTGGAAGACGTAAACCGCAGCTTGAGAGGGTCGTGCTTGAGGTAGTCGCCGACACGGTGGGCCATGACCTCGTACGTCATCTTCTTGCTGAGCATGAGGTCAAACTCGGGCGGCGACTTGTTGCCGTCGTCGTAGCGGGGCTTGAACTGGACAAGGACGCGGTTCTGCAAGAAATCGTAGATCTGAGGGACCGACGAGTACAGCGACTGGGCCTCGAGGTCCGCCACTTCCTTGTCGGAAATGTCAACCTGGTAGGTGATAATGTCGCCGTCCTGAATCTCGTTTTGCTGGTACGTCTGCTTGACCTTCATGCTCTCAATCATGCCGGCCTTGATCTCCTCGTAGAGCTTCATCGGGGTCGACGATGGCCAACCCATCTTCTCCTGGATGAACGCGTACAGCTCGCTGGCCTTGCCATGCTTGTTGACAAACACCTTGCCCTGTCCAAGAAGAGTCTGGCGCGAGCAGTCAAACCACTTGAGGAATATCATGATGGGCTGGTTGTTGGGGTCGGCGTGAAGTGCGTTAAACTTGGCATGGTCAGGGTTGTAGTCGAGGTAGAGACGCAGGTCGGTGGCGCGGGCAGCCATGTTGTTGCGGATAAACTCCATGGTCTGGTTGTTGTCGCTGTCATGAATGGGGACGTCGGGGCGAATCGTCTTATTCTGGCGGTTGACAAGCACCCAGAGCCTAAAGTCGCGCTCGTTAATCTTGAAATACCCGGCGATGCGCTGCTTGAAGACGCCAAACGACTCGTTCTTCAAGACACGGAACGTGGGCAGTTCGGTAGCCGGGAGGTTCTTGTCGTCAAACGACGCAAGGTCAAAGCCCTGATGCCTAGAGAAGATCTCGTCGGTAATGACCTTGGCAGTCAGGTACAGGTGCTGCTCGTCCTTTTCCCTGCGCTTGGCCTCGAGCTGCTCGCGCTCGGCGTCCAGACGCTCCTTGAGGTGCTTGGGCGTGTCCACCTCGGTGAACGGCGCCAGCACCGTGTCGAGCTCCGTCTCGCGAATGTAGACCAGCATGTAGGCGTTGGTAAACTTCTTGAGCGTACGAGCCTGGGTGCGCTGGTGGGGAGGGATGAGGCCGTTGAGCATGTCGCCACCGTAGTTGTCCTCGAGGACCTCCTTGTCGGTGACGGGTGTGACGCGGTCATCGTCAAACTTGAACCAGCGGCCGTCCTTTTCGGGCTTGATGAGCGCAAAGTAGTGGCCGCCGTGCAGGTCACCCGAGTGCACAAGGACGCCGTGGAGCTTGTAAACGTGCGAGACTGAGCGGTCCGCCGACTCGTCGAGAAACTCGCCGAGGTCAATCTCAAAGGGAAACTCGTGACGGTCGTTAATCTTGACAAGGGCGTCCTTTTCGACGTCATACTCGAAGCGACGGAGCTGGAGGTGGAGGACTGGGGGGAAGGACTTGAAGATGACACCCTTCTTGGCGTCCTGGAGGCCAAAGCCCTCGGCCATGTACTTGTTGTCACCGTCCAGAGTCTCGACAGAGACATAGTCGCGGAACGAGTCGCGGAGGTTCTTGAGACCCTTGATGGTGAGCTGAATGTCGTAAAAGTCCTCAATGACCGACGATTCAAAGTCGACATTGATACACTTGATATAGTTCTTCATCTGGCCCTTGAAGAGCTTGGGGATGGCGTCCTCTGCTGGGGTGCCCTTCATCTTGACCTCGAGCTTGTCCTGGAGGATACGCGAAAACTCCTGGACGTCGTGCTGCATAAACGAGTCGAGCGACTTCCAGCCAAACGACTTTGTCAACTCAGTCGTGCCAACCGGCTGTCCCGAGGTCTGGAGGTGGTAAAAGACGCGCTGGAGCGCCAGTGCCAGGCTCTCGGAGGGGATATCCTGGTCGGTGGGGATCTGATACACTGCCTTGCGGAAGTAGTTGGTGCAGTAGAGCGACTGCAATAGCGAGTTCATGTAGCAAGTTGCGCCCTGGTTGCGAAGACCAACGTGTCCCGTCTCCTTCTTCGAGTCATAGTTGACAAAGTTGTGCCACAGGACGCCTGTTGGGTCCTTGAGGACACGCACAAACGCGGTAATCTCCACCTCGTCATTCTCAATCGTGGGGCGCTGCTTGCCGTTGGCGGCGTCTGGAGTGTACAGCTTGCGCAGGTCGGCAAAGCGAGTGAAACCCCAGTCGCACTCCTCAGCAACAAAGCGGTGGTGCGCATCTGCAGGCCGTGGTCAGCTTACCCAGCCACACAGCGAGATAAAAGCCCCCCCCCCCCCCCCCCCCATCAACTCACGGGACGAGGTGTGGATGGTCGGGTCCCAAGGGTTTGAAATCGCCAAGCAGAACTGGGCGCATGCGTGCCAGCCCTCGGGCGCCGTCTTGGGGTTTGCATAGTCCAGGTAGACCGATACCATGTCGTTGGGCTGCCCATTGGCGTTCCCCTGGGGGAACAGCAGGATGCGCCTGGGTTTCATCAGTACCACAGCTCAATCAGAGGTGGGGACAGACACTCTTGTACGCACCATTTGTGGCCACCACAGCTAAACTCTGGGCCCTGCAGCCGCTTTGGTTGCTGGCTCCACTTCTCGATACGCCACGTCTGCGCCTGGAAGTCTTCAATCTCGAGTCCCAAGTCGGGCATTGCCTTGGCAGCGAATGCCTCATCTATTAGGATTGTCAGTGGCCGTGCGTGTGCAGGGGGCAGGGGTTGCAATGTGGAAGGAACCTGCGTCCAACTATACTCACAGTCGTGAACATTGGGAAGCTCCTCGACCTCCATCGGCGCAGGGCTCTCGTCGATGATGATGTCGGTCACGTCGGTTTGCGCCTGCGGCTGCTGCTGCTGCTGCTGCTGTTGCTAAGTCAGCATTTGTGATCACATTGCGGTGTAGCGGAAGCAGCGGGTACGCGTCATAGCCTCCGCGAGCGCCGCATTCCATGACAGGACAGACAGCGAGAGAGATAGAACAAGACCTTACCATGGTGCGTTATGCCGCGACGTGGACGGTGGGGGGGAAGGGGGTGGAAAAGGGTGTTGCGGGGCTCGCTGCTCCGGCCGGGCCGATGGGAGAGGCTGGGGGTTACGGCGACGACGCGGGCTGCGGCGGCGAAGTGAAAGGAAGGGGCAGTGGCGAGAGGAGTGGTTGTAGTGGCTGACCCGCTAGGATATGGGGGTGCGGTGGAGAAGGGGAGGGGGAGGGAACTGTGGAGACGACGACGAGATGATGTATCGCCGTTGGGTTGCAGTTCAGAGAGGGCGGGTAATGCGGGGGTGGGTGAGTGGGTGAGGTGGTGGTGGTCGATGGGATCGATGACACCTGTCGGCCTCTCGGGCGTGCGTTGCAGAGCCCCCAGCCAGCAGGCCAGCAGCCCAGCCAGCAGCCCAGCCCAGCCAGCCCAGCCAGAACGAGTCCACACCCGTCAGCGCGCGGCGCTGGCATGCACCACGCGCGCGCGCTGGCTGCCCAAGGCATTCTGCTTCCGTCGCACGCGCACTGCCGGCGGACATAGCGGAAATACGTCACTGTGGCAAACCCCTTGCAGTCACTCAACGCTCGCACTCGCACCCAAAAAAAGCATGTGTCCCATGTCCTGGCTGTTATTTAAACGGCTCTCTCGTCCACTCGTTTGTCTCTCATCTCATACAACAACACTCGACAATGCAGGCAGTCAACATTATCTGATCCTCTTCCCCCTCCCTCCCCCTCCCCCCCTCCCTCTCCTCTATCCTCTACCCTTCCCTCCCCCCCCCCTCCCCCCAACATCCTCGGTTCTTAGATCCGTGACCAGGAGGACACATGCCTCGGCCGCTCCATCGCCTCTGACCCGACAAGGGATCATCGTGTTTGGAGACGGGCAACATCCGATGGCGTCCTCCGCCACCCTGCAAAGGTGGCGATTGGTCAATGTATGAGTCAACCCGTGGAAGAGCGCGTGGTCCCTCGTCTCGGCACCAACAAACTCGTCTTGAGCGCGTCGGTGTTGAAGCGGTTGGCCGCGCCCGTTCTGGGTCGCGGCTGGGGCTTGCTTAACGGGGGGGTCAAGGGTCACCCCTTTTGCGTGGCCGTCACAGAAAGTTCTGTGTGCGGCTTAACAGATCTCCCCCAAGCAGACATTCCGCCAGCCCACTCCTCATTCTATCCTCGTAAGTGTTTTTTCTCTTTTCTTTCTTTTCCCCCCCACACCCACCCACCCCAAACCAACTTGCTATGAAGAAAAACACTTCCTAATCGTATTCACACTGTGCGACTCTTCGGAGAATGTGCGCAAACACTTCAACGGTATCGGAGCATCCTACCTCTTCCCCCCACTCTTTTTTATTATTTGTCGAGGGAATGAAACGCTGACAATCTCAGATGCATCTTTCTATTGTTAAAACACACCGAGCCTCGAGCTCTGCCACGTCCCTTCGTTGCACTAACCCTCTTCTCTTTCTCGTCTACCCCCCTTCATACCCATACGTCCCCCGACTGAAGGGCACTAGTCGTCTTCACCGGCCAGCGCTTTCATAACGTGGCAGGATACAGTATCACTTCTCTATCCGTCGTCATTTTGGTCCGCGCCAGGGCTTTTCAGCCTATGGCTCGTGCCGCTTCGATGGGACGAGGACATGCTGCTCTTTTACTTCTTTTTGTCTTTCTTGTACACTTTTTTTCAAAGTCATGCATCCTAATGCACCTATGTTACAATACGGACATAACGCTGCAGCACAGAGTGACCGGCAACGCGCAGCGGGTGGGTCGTTGGAGGTTCAGGCGACGGGGTGAGGTGTGGTGGATTCGGTCGACAGTGGTTCGAGCCGACGAGGTTTTAAAGGTGTGGAGGAGAGGATGAATGGTAATGTTGCCGAGGTGGCGGTCGGATGATGGGAGGGGGGCATGCGGAATGCGTCGGCCGGCAGGGCAGGAGCGCAGGAGAGGGAGAGAGCAGGTGAGGGAGAGGGAGAGGGAGAGTGAGGGAGGAAGATGACTTGGGCTTTGCTTGCAGTCGATTACAATGAGAAGATCAAGCGGATGAGCTCGACCACGGCTGCGGGCGGGCGTCAGTCTTACAGAGCTCCTTGAGGGTACTAGTGACAGCTCTCGACAACACTCACTGCCGCCAACAAGCAGGAAGAAGAGGCCGGCAAGGACCCAGGTGCCGACGCCGCGCTGCTTGGAACGGGCAGGGCGTGTGGTTGACTTGCCAGCGGTCGCGCGAGCGACAAAGTTGGCGTTCTTGCGGCGGATATCGGCCTGGCTCGGCTGTTGGTCTGCGTCAGTACGTGGTTTAAGAGAGACACTGGGGTGTGGGCATGATGGTGTGGCCTGGTTGACGTGGCTGTAGGGGCGAGAGACGAAGGTGCGGGCCCAGCGGTCACCCAGCCAAAGTTCGGTGGAGGCGAGCACAACGCCGTCAAAGTGATGCTCGGGAGCATGAGCCAGCCCAGCGCATGCTCCCACAGCTGGCCATGACCCGCAACAAGGATGATACGGCCACGATGCTGGACTCACCATTGCTGGGTTAAAACGTTGGTTGGTAAAGTGTCGGTTGCAAGGGGATATTCACTTCGCGATGAACGCGACTCTTCAACTTGGCGGATCGACGCGCCTTGCTGGCACCCTGCTCGCGCCAGCGCGCCAAACGTCAGGTTACGTAATTTAATCGGGTCCGCATTCCACGGCCAAAGGCCTTGCATATGTTACTTGCTACAACGGCATGGCGCAGGGGCAGCTATGCTTCTGAACTTCCTGAGACGTCGGAGACGAGACCGAAGATCATGTGACAGGTGTGCAGCCGTGGCTGGAGGAATGGTGGAACGGCGAATGGTGTTCGTGTGGTTGAAAGTGACAGTTGGTGACATGATCGGCGGCCTGCGGTACTTCCTTGAACGCGGGCTTCAGGCCATGCATAGATTCATTCATTCTTACAACGGACAACATGTGGTATGATCTCGTTCTCATCTCTTCCGGTCACTTCTTCTCCCAGTCGTCGCCAAACTCCCTGTTTCCCAGCGTCAGTTGTCAAGTCTTGTCGCGCAAGCCACCAACTCACCACTTGTAACAGTCGACACAGTCCGACTCGGCGTGTGCCCTTGGCACACCGCCATGCTTCTCCCAACCTCCTCCGTCGTCGTCGTCACCGTCGCTGCCATCGTCCTTGTCGTCGCCGCCCTTGGGACCCCGTCCCCATCCCCACCACTGGCCAAAGACCGAGCCCACGCCCCAGTCCCATCCCCCGTCGTCATCCCACGGGTCGTCCGCGGGATCCTTCGGGTCCTTGTCGGGATTCTTGGGCTGCTTCGGGTTCTTGGGGTCCTCGGGGTCCTGCGGCTCCTTGCCCACCGGCCATGGGTCGGCAAGGACGCGCGAAATGACCTCGGAGATGCGGTGGGTACGAATGTCCACGCTCCAGCCCTTGACGGTCACGGTGTCGTACAGGATCGTCTGGCCGGTGTGGCATTTGGACTCGAGGGCAAAGCCAGCAGCGTAGCACCCAGAGTACGTGCCTGTGCACGCGCCCATTGGGATAGGGTCGGCGGTGTGGTAGACGTGTACGATGCCAGACATGTCGGCAGGGACGGCGGGGGGCTGCGGGAGGTGCAGGCGGCGAGTGGGCAGTCGGTCGCCGGGAGCTTCAAAGCCGACGGCGGGGGCGCCAAAGGACTGCGCGATGAGGGCTGCGAGCGAACCACCCAGCTTTGATTGTCAGCCTTGGCTGTCGAGATGAGATAGCACAACTTACCGAGTGGCCAACGAGCCAAATGTTGGCGTCTGGGTACAGGTACGTGACGTTGTTGTAGAGGCTGGTGCCCACCGCGGCGTAGACACTCTCCTCGACGAGCGCAGTCTCGACACAAGATTGTCCACACTTGTATCCGCCAGCGTAGCAGTCGCAGACTGTCGACCAGGAAAAGTCGACGCGCGCACAGCAGCACGAGAACATGAGGTTGTCCTGTTTGTCAACTGCCATCCAGTCAGAACTTAGCTCACGTTAAACTTGTCATTCTTGGATGTCGGGCCTCCAGAGCCGAGCACACCGGCACTCGTGCCCTTGATGGCGATGACCACTGTCGAGTTGGTGTCGTCGGCAAACACGTGGCCACGCAGGCCGTCGGAATCAGGCTCCCAGCCGAATGGGATGCTGTTGTTGAACCCAGCGAGCGGGTACCACCCGTCACTGTCCGGTGTGACGTAGGCGTTGCTGGCCATCTTGGCAAGGGACAGCAGCGTCTGGCGGTCGGTGACGTCCGGCGCGTCGACCTCGACGTCCTCCCATCCGCCGGCGAATGCCTCTTGGTCGCTCCACGCCACCACCTCGTCGGGCTGGGGCATGCGCGGCGCGATCCATCCCGTGGCATTCGCGAGCCCGGTGGAGCGCAGCGCGCGCGCGGCGTGCGCCCAGCTCAGCATGTGTGGCGGGCGGGTCTGCGGCCTGCGCATCGTGATGACCTTGGTGCGCACCACTAGCGGCGCGTCTAGGTCCCAGCCTGCCATGCCTTCGAGGTCGTCAAAGCCGGCCTCGGCGGCGCTGCTCGCGCGAAACGCAGAGGGCCCAGCCGCGTCAGCGAAGAAGAGCGGGGCATCCTTGTCCAGGGCCTGCGAGTGGGCATGTCGAGCGGAGAAGGTGACCTCCTTGGACAAGGGGACAGCCGGCTCAGGCGCAGGCGTGTCCAGGTAGAGTTGTGGGAGTAGTAGAGGTGTAAGTTGGGCAAAGAGTGGGATACGCATTGTGGGTGGCGAAGAGTGGCAAGTGGAGAGATGCCAGCGCTTGGCAGATAACGACGCAGCGCAATCCAGGCACCACTCAGACTGGGGGGGAAGCGGGAGCAAATGCAACACCAACAACACTGTGGCGTGCCGTAACGAGTGGCAGTGGATGTGTTGTCGTTGTCGTTTACGCGATGGAGGCGTGCTCTGATGCAGAATGGATGCAAAGAGATTTGAGAAGAGTAGACATGCATGCATGATGCGGACGCGTGGTCCTGTCTTCCGCCAACACGTCATCAGAACCCAGGGTGATGGTGAAGCGAACGGCACTGTAACAGTCGGAGCTTCTGGCGAGAGCGCACACTCGTGAGTTTCGCCACTCGTTCTAGCCAGTGGCCACTGGCTCCAAAGGGAACAAGCTACTAGCGTTGCATATCGTTCTTCTTATAAAACTACTTCTTTACTCTGAATGCAATTATCCTCTCCGCCATGTACATTATTAAACTCGGTGAAAGGTCGGGAAGTTCAGGAGGGGTGAATAGGTCGCGCCTCACAGCTTGAGGTGAACGAGAGCGACGAGCCAACCGAGGCCGAGGCCGTTGAGGAGGCCCTGCACAAGGCCGGTGGCCGAGGAGGGGTGGAAAGCAGCGTCGGTGCTGAGGGAGACGCCAAGCTTGTTGAGGAGAATGACAAGAAGCTGGACCAGCTCGCCGTCGCTACCGGCATACTTGAGACTGTTGAAGAAGGGGCAGAGAGTGCTCTGGAGGTTGAGGGAAGTAGCGAGGCTGCCGACGAGAATGGTGAACTCGGTAAAGACGGGAACGCTAGATCCCTGAGCATGTTAGAATTGGTGTAGACAAGACAAGAGGGGGGCGAGGGAGGCGAGGGAGGCGAGGAGACGAGGCAAGGCCAGTGAAGGTGACAAAGCAGGGAAGAGACGATGTGGGGGACAGGTGAAGGAGGTGAGGGTGAGGGAAGACAAACCGAAGGTACTTACAACAACAAGGAGCTGGGTGGTGATGGGAATCGAGGCAAAGTAGCCGAGAAGAGCGTTGCTGAGCTCGATAAGGAGGGCATTGATAACGTTGCCGTCCACACCGCTCGAAAACAAGGCGGCTTCAGCGCTGCCGGAAACGATGACCTTAAGGGAGTAGGTGAGCTGGTTGAGTTGGCCAGCCACAGTGAGGAAAGAAGGTGACGAGGTGGGGTATCCCTCAATGACAGTGATGAGGTCCTTGATGAGGCCGGCAACATCGACGGCGGGAGGGGCGAGGGGAGCGCGCTTGAAAATGCCGCCGGGTCCCTCATCGTCCTTGTTGACGTCGAGAATGTGCTGGATAAGAGCAAGGATCTGCTGAACGACCGAGGCGCACTTGGTGGGGGGAAGGCTGCCGGTGAGAACGTTGTTCAAAGCAATGGCAAACACCGCGAGAGCCTCATCTGAGCAGGCCGAGGGGATGATGGTGTCAAGGTTGGTGGAGTCCGAAACAAGGCCGTTCGACAGGAGAAGGTTGCCGACAAGGGTGGTGAGATCGACGACCTTGTCGTTGGGAGCACCATAGTTGGCGAGGATGGGGCCGATAAGAACGATGGTGTTGAGGGCGGTGCCACTGGTGTAGCCGGTGAGGATGGGAAGATCACTGAGGTCGAAGCCGGGGCCTGTGAGGAGGGGGATGTGAAGGCCAAGGAGGTTGAGGGGCTGAGGAGCGGGGGAAGGTGCCGCGGCCACCAAGGTGGCAAGGAGGGAAAGGACGATGGTTGAGAACTTCATGGTGGAGAGAAGAAGGCTTGCTGTGAGGATGATAGCTATTGTGCGTAGAGGGAAAGAGGGTGGGGTGGATGGGTGTGTGGATGGGTGTGTGGATGGGTGTGTGGATGGATGGATGGGTGGGTGGGTGTGTTACGACGAAGAATAAAAGTAAAGAGTGTGTGAAAGAGAAAGACTGGGGATGCAAACAAGAGACCGGGCAGTCTTATATATGTACAGAGGGGGGGGGGGGGGGCTGCCTGGCTGGTATGGGGGAGAGGGAAGGCGCGGGGGGGGGGGGGGGGGGAGGAGCAGACGGGGGAAGGCAGACGGGGGAAGGCAGAGGGAAGGCAGAGGGAAGGCAGAGGGAAGGCGGATGGGTGGGAGGGAAGACAAACGGTCCAGTCAACCTTTGAGCGCCACAGTGTGTACTGTGTGTGTGCACACCGTTTGTCGACACACACACGGCTGTTTGCAACTCCTGAGGGCCTGAGACAGCGGCGATCCCATTCAGAGTGATCGAACTGACAGCCGTGTGGCCGCGTGTGGCCCATGGCCCATGGGGCATATGGGGGGTCAGCGCACACCGAATACTCATCACTTTAACACTTTGAGCACTCTGGTCAAGATCCGGCCGCCTTCTCTGGCCCAAACTGCTGATCGGCTGAGCTGTGAGGTGCTGAAACGAGTTCTCCATCTTACGGTAAATATACATCAATGCCACGCGCATATGTGCCTTGCGCGCGTGCGCCGTGCATGCCGTGAAACCTGTTACACGTGATAGTGCGCATCTCCAATTCCTCCAACGATCCCACAGCGACACAGCAGGCATCTTGTCGTGGCCCCGGTCGAGCAGAGGGTCAGCAGCCGGCCAGCCGGCTCGTGCAGTCGTGTAAGGCCCCTCGCCGCGCGCGTGAGCCTGGAAATCGGCTACAGATCCACCGATAGGTGTCCACAGCGTCGTAATGGTGAGAGGAAGACACAGGTGCACAGTGGGTGCCTCGGCGTGTCGCAGTGTATAGTGTGTTGCCCGCCGTGCGACCTGGCGGCTCATTGGCGCTGGGGCTGGACAAGACGTGTTGGCTCTGATGGTCGGGCCGTCTTTGAAGTCTTGACCGACTGCGGCTCGGGCATCGATTGCTGGCTGCGTGAGTACTCTGCTGCCATCAAACTAAAGGACAGGGACGTACACGACGGCCTGGAACATCACCACCAAAGATGGCCTGAAACTCTGTCGCGTCCTCCACCACGTCGGCTGCGCGGGCGACAATGACGCTCCCCATCTCGTCCATTGCACGCTGGTCGACTTTCGGCAGCGCGTCCCTTGTTGCCCATCAGCACAGAACGGTGGATCATCCCCAAAGTGAACCCACCTGTTGCCTCCTTTCACTGCCTCCATCCACTTGTGCACGACCGCGGCCGCTTTGCGAAACTCGGTGCGCTGACTGGCCGTCATGCCGCGGATGAAGAGCATTTTGGACGACGCTTGGGACGTCGTGGCGTCGGCATCGGATTCGGCAAGGGCAGGAAAGTAGCTCTGAGCCGTAGGCAGCACGCGTGCTGGGTCGGCAGTGGAGAGGGCGCGTGCAATGTGCTGGACGGTCAGCAGGAGCACAACGGAAAGGTGAATCGACAACTCACCGCCTTGCGGAGCTCGAGGGACAGGTGGAACAGCTCGGCCTCGTTGTTGTCCTCATCACGCGCACACCGGTGGATGACCTCGGTCTCGGATCGAGTGAGCCTGGCGTGTGGTGGACACTTGGCATTCGTCGCCTCGGCGACGGCGGCCTGCTCACGGACCGCACATGCGAGGAGGGTGATGTGTGCGACGAGCTGGAGCGCGGTCGGGAGGTGGGTGAGGAGCACTGTGGGTTCGAGGTGGAGACGGAGTGTATCGAGAATGTCTTGTGGGGTGGGTCCCCTTGACTGTGTTGCAGATGCCATGGCCGTGGTGGGAAGTGACGATGGGGTTGTTGTTGACAGTGTTGTGAGGCCTGTGTACTGTGTGCACCACCCGTTGGACGCGCCGCGCGCCGGTGGAGGTTGCGCGCGCGATTTCGGTGGCAAGATTACCCCGCTTTTTTGGCCGCGGCCAAGGTGTGTACGGTGTGCAGGTGCTCCTTGTCCAGATACAAAATGCATGCTATGAGATACGAACTGGCTACTCGTCCTTGACAACCTTGGAGAAGAGCTGCGAGGCAACCTGGTGGGTCAGTCAGAAACAAGCGAGACGTCGTACCCACCGCAGGGTTCATCTCGACACCGGCGGCCTGGAGCTGCGCCATGAGCTGTGTCGTGTTAGTGTTCCGCATTGACTGTCGTCTTGAGCACGGAGCAGAGGACAGGCTGAATACGACCAGTGTCCCCGGGTCGCATGCAACAGCCATGAGACTCACGTTCTTGCCAGCCTCGCGAATCTCGGGGTCCATGCCGAGCTTGAGGAGCTGAGGAGTCGTGGGAGGCTTGGTGGTGTCAATACCTGGGCAGTGTCAGCGGCATGTGACGGGGAAGGAGTATCGCGTGTTCAAAGCTCGCGGCTCGCCAGCTCGCCAGCTCTCGACAACGACCCAGCCTCCGCCACCAAAGGGCCACCGAAATGGCCAATGTCGGGGTCGGAACCTGGCACTGTCCACCGGTGTACCTCCAAGACACTGCCGACCAAAAGACTAACCCTTCGAAGTCATAAGCTCTCCAAGCTTCATGATAGCCTCGCGGGCACCGTCGTGGTTGGCAATCTTCTCGCGGAGAGCGTCAATCTCGGGGTCGGGCTTCGCCTCTGTCGACTCGGAGCGGGCAATGAGCGAGACGTGGAAGGCGCGGACAGGACGGGCAGCGACAAAGGTGCGCGCAATGGGGGCCACGCGGGCGGCACGGAGGACACGGAGAGAGGCAAAGGCGGACATGGCTGGGGGAGCTGGGGGGGATATGGAGGTGTTGTTAGATGAGTGAGTCTCATCTTTCTAGCTGTGGGGAGAGGGTCCACTTTTCCGGAGAGCATCGGCATGTCCGAATAATGTTTACGTAAGCCACTCTGTTCAGCCCATGACGACAGCGTGTGTGTGTGCGGTGCAAGCGCCAGATCAGAGATATGGTGTCCATGTTGTCGAGGCTTCTTGTCAACAGCACACACACACACTCTCTACCAGCTTGCCCCTGTCCACAACCGCAATGACAACCTATGGCGAGTGCAAGGTCACACTCGAGGATGGCACGCACTACGATCTCTCGTCCCTCGCGTCCGCTGCGAGCGACTACGACGCCGACTCGGGAGGTGGCGAAGACTTCAAGCTCAACGTCTGCCGCGGCGTCGTGAGCGAGCTCTGGAACGTCGACGACCCCGAAAAGGTGGGAGGATTTATCAAGCGGCCTGATGGCAGTGGCGACTTTTCTCTCGGGTAGGTAGATACATGGTGGTTGTCAACGCTTGCGACGGCGGCGACCGTATCGGCACCGCACCGCATTCACACTGACATGCGCAGTTCGGTCTCCAACAATCTCACACTTGCGCCTGGAACACGTGAGCCAATGCTCATTTACGAGCATGGCTCCAAGTGTCCCTCGAATGAGAACGAGTATGCCTCGACAGCTATCAGGGTGGGTTATAGCGGTCTTGTTCTCGAGCTAACCCATCCAGTTCGTCTGCAGCCCGTCCGACTTTGGTGCCGGCACCCCACGACTCCTTGCCGCTCTGCCTCCAGGCGACAGGGCGTGCCACTTCTTCTTTGAGTGGAAGACGCATGTCGCCTGCCCGGCCAACCCACGCGCAGAGCTCGAGAGTGGACATGTAGTCATCTTCTTCGTCTTGTGAGCATCACCGCCGTTATCGGCCCCCCTCCCCCGTTGCTGACAGCCACCAGCATTGCGATCGCCGTTCTGACCTGGTTCGGCGGCCACACCCTCTACAACAGGTTCTTCCTGGGCCGCCGGGGCCTCGAGCAGTTCCCCTTCCCCAGCTGCGAGTGCAGGAAGCCCAAGGTGCAGCTGCAGTCTACCCAGGAGGAACGTCCTCGCGCCTCGCGTTGGGCGTGGAAGCGCCGCTCCCAGCGTAGCGGATACAGCCACCTCCCGACAGAACACGACGAGGAGGAGGCGCTTGCGAGCCGGTTCTCGCTTGCCGACGACGACGACGACGACCACGACGATGCCCGTGCTCTCGGTGGCGAGGTGGATGCCTGGCGCGGACACGGACACGGTGGAGCGCGGTCGTCCGAGGAGAATGGCGAGAGCAGGGTGGGTGTCCACCAGGGTCTTGTGAACCTTTAGAGTGTGGTTGATATGTATCTTGGTAGATGGTGGAGTAGCGTGTGGGCACAGGTGGTGTATAGAGCCTGGCAGCCATCAGCGGGGAGCCGTGGGTGGCACAGTCGGTAGCAGAGCGCAAGCGCTGCCCATCGCCAAGGGCACCTGTGGGAATCCACATGCATAGGTGTAGGGCGACACATGAGTTAAGAGGTGCAAGCTGTGGGCCATGAGGTAGTGAGACTGCGATTTCTGTAACCCGCATGCTCTCGTCTCACTCATCCTCGTCGCCGCGTGCGGCGACGAGCACAGCCAGCAGGATCCAAGCCGTGTCCATGACCTTGCTGTCGCATTGGAGACTGGGGCCAGCAAGAAGGACAAGGCGGCGCGCAACCTTGACAGGGTTCTGCTGGTCAGCGTGCCGTACCTCGCACTGGCCACTTACGAGCTCCTCGCCTTCCTTGGTATCCTCGACAGCCAGCTCCCGCTCATCGAGCATCGAGACGCTGCGGTCGTCGTCCATGGCGTGGTATCGTGGGCACCTTGGATCTGGCAGCGGTAGCCCGTCGCACCGAGAATGGCAAGGGCAAACATGACAAAGTCTTCGGTATCGTCTGATCTTCTTCATCTCTTGCAAGCATGTATCTCTTCTGGGTGTTCATCAATGGCACGTATATCAAGTCGCCTCCGTTTGTTCAGTCTGGTGATTGAGTGTAGCTCAGTAGTCGACCACAAGGACACGACTGCGAGCCACCCGAGCCGTGGCACTCATGTGCTCAATCAGTCGTTAGTTATGGTCTTGCCCGCTCCCTCTTGCCTCTATGCAAAACATCCCTTCCTGCCTCCGGCCACCGGCCGTTCCAGTGCGCTCTTATCAGGAGTCAGGCTGGGCGCGGATGCTGTAGCTGGCCCAGGTTTGCGGCAAAAGGAGATCAGGATGTGAGTAGGGGGTATACGACTCGAAGGAGTTGCGATGATCACAAGACCTCACAGGCTGAGGGGAACCACAACCAACAGTGCGTACCATACCCTCTGTCCACAGGTTTATTGCACTCGCTGGACGCGCTGAGCACACGAGTATGGGTGTATTGTAAACAGGAAAGACCCTCTTAAACGACCCAACCTTGTTGTTGTGGCGGTCCCCACCGCCCACAGGCAGCCCGCGGCCTCGTCGTCCACCCGGGCATTCGGCATTATCCTCGGTGTGGCATCTCATACGCAGACCGTTCCATTGGACCCGGGCCCATGCTACCACCAAGCCATTGCTCAACGGTGTCCACCTTGCTCGACCTCCACAAAGCCATGCTCCGCAACCTCAGGCCTCTGCTCGCCAAGGCGCCCGCTGGGCGGCCGCTCCGCCCCCTCGCCGCCAGGTCGCTTGCCAGCCAGGCCGACCAGCCCATCCCCGTCCGCGCTCGCACCATTGAGGAGTGAGTAGTCACTGCGATCCTCCCGACGTCCGAACCCCGGTTGGACCGAGCAACGCAGGCGGACACACGCACGCATGCAACGCGCACATGCAAACGCCGACATGGAGACATAGGGTGCTGACAGTTGTTCCCAGGCTGCACAGCCTCCCCGCAGAGGAGATCCTTGCCGAGGTCGACGGCCGCAAGAACGCATCCATGCGTCACTTCACCGGTACGTCAGCCAAGCAAGCAAGCTACACCAGTTAGTTGCTGACCCGTTCACCCCTACAGTCAACTTTGGTCCCCAGCACCCTGCCGCGCACGGTGTGCTCCGTCTTATCCTCGAGCTGAACGGAGAGGAGATTCTCCGTGCCGACCCCCACATCGGTCTCCTCCACCGTGGTACCGAGAAGCTCATCGAGTACAAGAACTACACCCAGGCCCTGCCTTACTTTGACCGTCTCGACTACGTCTCCATGAGTGCGTCAACGAGGGGCTGCCGCTACTGCCGCTACTGCTGTACAAGGTGCTGACATTCTTCGCAGTGACCAACGAGCTTTCGTACACCCTCGCTGTTGAGAAGCTGCTCAACATTGAGGTTCCCGACCGTGCCAAGTGGATCCGTACGCTCATGGGCGAGATTACGCGTATCCTCAACCACCTGATGGCCGTGCTCACCCACGCCATGGACGTCGGTGCGCTCACCCCATTCCTGTGGGGTTTCGAGGAGCGTGAAAAGCTCATGGAGTTTTACGAGCGTGTCTCGGGTGCGCGCATGCACGCGGCGTACGTGCGTCCCGGTGGTGTCGCGTTTGACCTGCCCCACGGCCTGCTCGACGACATTTTCAAGTGGGCGACCCAGTTCTCCACGCGCGTCGACGAGATTGAGGAGGTCATCACCGGAAACCGTATCTGGAAGAACCGTACCGTCGGCGTCGGCAAGGTGACTGCCCAGCAGGCGCTCGACTATTCGTTTACGGGTGTCATGCTCCGTGGCTCGGGTATCCCCTGGGACATCCGCAAGGTCGCGCCGTACGACGCGTACGACCAGGTCGAGTTTGACGTGCCCGTGGGCAAGAACGGCGACTGCTACGACCGCTACCTCTGCCGCGTGCAAGAGTTCCGCGAGTCGCTGCGCATCATTGACCAGTGTCTCAACAAGATGCCCACGGGAGCGTACAAGGTCGACGACCACAAGATTGTGCCCCCGCCCCGCGCGTCCATGAAGGAGTCGATGGAGGCCCTCATCCACCACTTCAAGCTCTTCTCCGAGGGCTACTCGGTGCCCCCCGGAGAGACCTACACCGCCATCGAGGCCCCCAAGGGCGAGATGGGCGTCTACCTCGTGTCGGACGGCACCAACCGTCCGTACAAGTGCAAGATCCGTGCCCCCGGTTTCGCCCACTTGGCCGGTGCCGACTTTATGATGCGCAACGCCTTCCTCCCCGACGCCGTCGCCATCATCGGTACCATGGACCTTGTGTTCGGCGAGGTTGACAGGTAGACAGACGACACACACGGGACAGAGACTTTAACGCTGGTGTAAGGACAGATAGAGAGCAATGCACTAGTATCGCAGGAAGGGGAGAGTGCAGAGCCCGTGTTGCGCGCGTTGCAAAGTGGCGCCGCCAACCGCCCGAGACTGACCCAGTTGTTCATGTGTGGTTATGCATGATGACTCCTCCGACTCCTCTATGAATACATTAAACGGCTACCCAGCAGCCATTCCAGCCTCGCCTCGCCTATGCACAATCCGCGCCACGTGCGTGTGCGCATGTGTTCTCTCTAAGTGGGGTGGGTTTCTCGGCGGCCCTTCATTATCACTGATATGGTTTGTCAGCTACAAGCTTCTCTTCGCCCAGCTGGGAATGCGTATACGCACAGGACGCACCAACTCGTCACGAGTGACCTGGTCGGCAGAGGCGCCATCGTCAGTCGCGAGGCCGAGGTATCCGGCGGTGAACACGCGCATGATGCGGTTCCATCTCCGGAGGGTCGGGAGGTCGAGCGCCGACGCGTCGTCCTGTGAGGGAATCAGTGTCAGCTGGGCGGCTCCCGCGAATAAAAGGCGATCTCAGCTTTGCTCCTTACCTTGAAATTATGCCACACGTGGGGGAACGGGTTGGGAATGACGTGCAGGACGGGCACGCCGCGGTGGAGGAACGGCCGGTGGTCGTCGTCAATCATGCCTGCCCAGCCGCGGAACTCGCGGAACCACTGGGCGTCGGTCGTGTCCACGAGCCCCGCGGCGCGGAGGCGGCGGTCTGCCGATCGCATCTCCTCAAACAGCCAGTCCGTCTCGCGGTAGTAGCTCTGGATCTTGGGGTTGGGCGCGCCCAGCAGGTCGAGGAGGACGAGCACGTCGATTGTGTCCAGGACGTTGGGCGTCGGCGACATGCGCCGGCGCGCCAGCGCGTGGTGGTCCGGCAGGTACGTGTCCTCCCACAGCTCGGCGAGGTAGCGCGAGCCATACACCGAGTCGGTGTCTGTCCACTCGTGAAACGCCTCTTCGCCGTCAAAGAAGACGAGCTGGAGCGTCGTCTCGGCCGCCTCGACCTCGTCCAGGTGCGCGGTCAGGATGGGCGTTCCGGCGTCCATGCGCGCCTTGCGCGCTTGCAACAAGGGGGTGAGCGCCTCGGCAACGTCCATGAGCGTTGCGCACGGGGCTGCAGAGTCGGTTGCGCCGATAAACTGAAAGACCAGAGTCAGTGGAATGTGGGTTTGGGTGAAGCGGCTGTCGGTCAAGTCCGCCGCAGCCGCCGCTGCCGTAGCGTAAAGCGATGCCACTCACGTCGCCTTGCTCAAACCACTTGGAGTCAAAGTGCGCCGAAAGGACAATCTTGCGCGGGGCGTCCGGGTCAAACGTGTACACCAGGTTGGTGAAGGGGAGCTCGCCTTGGGGCGTCTCCATACGCGTCGCGTACTGTGGGTGTTAGCTGGGAGGACACATGCTGCCCGCGGTTCAGCTCACCTTGTCCTCGTGCCATCCGAGCTTGGTGAACACAGACGAGATGTACTTTTGCACGGCGACGCTAGAGGGGACATGTCAGTATGCCGCGCAAGAAGGCCGATGCGAGAGGTGTGGCCAGCGAGATGTGGCCAACGAGGGGAACGCACTTGCCGTCGGTACCAGCTTCGTCGGTCGTGTCAGCTTGGCCGGTATTGTCAACAATCCAGCTGCAACTCACAGACACGGGGGACGAGCAGCTTGGCCAAATGCCCACTGTCGACACTGTCCCACTCTGGCGGGTCCAGCGCTGCAATCGCGTTGACCTGGTCGTCGGAAAGCGCGCGGAAGTCGCGCCGCTCGCGCTGGCCATGTGCCTCCACCACGCCCGCCTCGGCCACAAGTACCCAGACGAGCAGTGTCAGCGGTGCAAGCGCCAGCACACGCATGAGGATGCTGGGCAAAGAGCCGTGGCTCCGATGTGAAGAGCGCATCGGGTCGACGGCTGGGGGGAGAGCGATGTTGTTGATTGAGGCAGATGGGGAACGAGATGTGGGATGGCTGTTGCTCGCGCGTACCGTACACTCGTCACCGTGTGCGCCAAAGTGAGCGAGTGGGCGCGCCGGTGGCCCGTGGGCGACAGGCAGCGGGCGGAGGCAATTCCGCATCGAGCCCGCCGCTGGCCGCTGGCCGCTGGTCGTCCCGACATGCCAAGATTCAGACGACCTTACCGGGGGTCTTCCCGTAACAGAACAGTACAAAGCTGCTAGAGAGTAGCAGCATGGGCAGCTGCGGCAGTGGCTTTGAGACGATGCATTTTCTACTGGAGCCAAAACAGCGGCCCCGACACTGCGACGGCCGTCCTACGCCGCAAGAGTCCTACACTGTCCATCTACTCGTCGCCGGAAGCCTCAAGGTACTTTCCGCGGATGTCCTTCCACTGCTTCTGCGGAGACGTTAGCGTGTTTATTGGAGAGGCCAGGAGGCGGCAGGGAGGACACAGTGGCACAGCGCTCCGACGGACGGGTCCTTCTGTCACAACTGGCCCCCCAGCCTGTTCTTCTGGATCCCGCCGACACTCACGCCCTTGTTGTGCTCATCCCACCACGACGAGGTGATGACGTCGAAGCCAATCGAGAAGCCGAAGGCGCCGAGGAAGATGGTGGGCACGTAAATCGAGTTACGGCGGAAGAAGATGTTGTAGATCTGTTGGAGGGGGAGGAGTGTAATGGAGGGCAAGACGTAGATTCAACGTTCAACCGTCCGTGGCACGCGGTTTGCAAGTGGTCGGCGGGCAGGACAACAGGCCAAGGCGGTTGATGCGCCATGGCAAAGCGCGGGTCACGAGCATCCATACGCCAGAGAGAGGGACCATGCACCGAGAGTCGACAGGTTGACAACATGTCAATGTTCGCGCGGTTGGCGAGAGATGTGTGTGTCGGGAAAGTTCGGGGGAGAGTTGTATGTTGAGAGGAAGATGCAGTGTGAGCTGTTGCACAAGAGGACGCTGCCCGACACTGCAGCGGTTGCTTGCGTGCGCAGGCGATGTAAGTACTTACGGCCGACATTGTTTTTGGGAGTGAGCGGGGTGTTGGATGAGAACGACGAGGCAGTTGAGCGCATGAGTGAGCAGCGAGCGAGCGGCGGCGGCCTCTGCCTGCACCCAGCAGCGAGAGCAGCCAGGAGCCAGGCCATCCGTGTCCAGGGCCAATGAACTGGAGGGCGACTGGAAGGATGCGGATGACCCAGAATGCCACAACTGACGATAACGCCGAATTGCCGGGGCGGTGGGTGGAGGGTGGCTCGTCCCCGCGCGCGCCTGCCTGACGTCCCCCTGGTGTCTGAGCGGCGGCGGCGCGTCGCTGGCTGGCGGCCTGGCGGGGAGGTGTGTGATGGGTGTGTGGTTGTGTCCCTGTGGCGAGCGAGCCGTGTGGCCGTGTGGCCGTGTGGTGGCCGGCCTGGGTGCAGCTGGGTGGGCGCGCGGCGCACAGCGGCGGGGCTCTCTGCCTGGCTGGCGGGCGGCACACACCCACCCACCACCACCCACCACCACCACCACCACACCTCCTGCAACACAACCTCTCCATATCTACACCCCCATCCCACCCTCCTCCTTCTTCTCCCTCCACCCCTCTATCCATCCTCACACACACCCCGTCTCGCCCATCACCACCACAGCACTCCGCCAACACACATACCCCCTCTCTTCTCTCCCAACACTCCCCCCACCCGTCAGTCGCGCCGGGCCCTCCCAACCAGCTCCACGCGCTCCAAGCAACGCCGTCACCGCTTCCCAGTGGTCCAGGACACATCTTGGTCTCAGACATCATCCCACACCCCACCCACACCACACCTGGACACACTCTCTCTACACCCCGTGTCCTGCTAGACATTTATAGAGACCAGCGTCAACACCCGTCTGCGGCCTGTCACGGAACCCACGTCAACGCACACACTCTCCCCTCCCCTCCCCCCCAGCCTCCCGTTGTGACGGAGCCCCCCATTCCGTCCCAGCGCTCCCGCTTCCCTCCCACCGACCAGCACACCGTCGCCGACTGCCATCGCGCGCGCACCACATAGCGCCGCTGACACCGACGACAGTGACTAGACCGAGCCCAACATGAAAGGGCTGAAGAAGGCAGTGGTGAGTCTTCCATAAAGTGCTCAGCGGCCAAGACGCGCCGACGTGTCGAATTGGGCAACGAGGAGGAGACGGAGGAGACACAGAGAGACAGCATCCCTCCTTCCCGGCCCCGCCATCACACGCGCACACACACATACACACACACACCATGTCCCCACGCATGCTCCCTCCCTCCTTACCATCCACTAACACTCTTACAGCTGTCTAGGACAAAGGCCAGCTCGGACGGTAAATCCAAGCCATCCGGCTCCAAGCAAGGCAACTCGCCATCGCCGGGACCCTCGTCCCCTGCGTCTCCCGCAAACACCAACTCCGCTCCCCACCCTGACTCTGCGACAGCCGCCAACACGGCGTCGTCGTCTCTCGCCTCTGCCATGGGCGCGCCGCTGACCCCGCGACGCTCACCCGTCTCGGACAAGACATCGCCTGCACCCCCACTTGTTATTATCTCGGGCGCTCCACAGCAGTCCAACACCGAGATGCCTGCCGACCCCATCCCGCACTCGCCTCACACGCGCGGCTTTGGCTCCCCCGACCGCGCCCTTGGCCCAGACGGATCCCCCACTCCCCCAAAGGCCAACAACCCCCTCAACCGCCTCCGTGGACCAAAGGACACAATCCCCATCGTCGGCAAGACGCCCCGCAAGCAACGCTCGTCGCGTTTCTATGTCACCGAGCGCGTTGACATTGAAAAGCTCCCCAACTTTAACGAGGTCCGCCCAGAGGAGCGCAACGACCTGTTCATCCAAAAGCTCCAGCAGTGCCACGTCGTGTTTGACTTCAACGACGCCAGCTCAGAGCTCCATGGCAAGCAGGTCAAGGCGCAGACCCTCCACGAGATGCTCGAGTACATTACACAGCAGCGCAACGTCATCAC
This sequence comes from Apiotrichum porosum, assembly GCF_003942205.1. Classification (NCBI taxonomy): domain Eukaryota; kingdom Fungi; phylum Basidiomycota; class Tremellomycetes; order Trichosporonales; family Trichosporonaceae; genus Apiotrichum; species Apiotrichum porosum. The sequence continues at coordinate 585,804 of NW_021167110.1, read as the reverse complement.
CGAGTCCATCTACCCCGAGGTGGTTGGCATGGTAAGTGCACAGACCCTCCTCGCCTTGTTCCTTTTCAACATGCTGATAACACACCCTTTTTTTTCTTCTTTCCAGTTTGCTGCCAACCTGTTCCGCAGCATCCCCCCGCAGGTCAACCCCACTGGGGACGCGTTTGACCCCGAAGAGGACGAACCCGTGCTCGAGCTGGCGTGGCCCCACCTCCAGATTGTGTACGAGTTCTTCCTGCGGTTTGTCGAGAGCCCCGACTTTAACATCAACGTCGGCAAGAAGTTTATCGACCAGACGTTTGTGTTGCAGCTGCTGGAGCTCTTTGACTCGGAGGACCCCCGTGAACGCGACTTTTTGAAGACGACCCTTCACCGCATCTACGGCAAGTTCCTCAACCTGCGTGCGTTCATTCGTCGGTCCATCAACCACGTCTTCTTCCAGTTTGTCTACGAGACGGAGAGGCACAATGGTATTGCCGAGCTGCTGGAGATTCTCGGCTCGATCATCAACGGTTTCGCCCTCCCGCTCAAGGAGGAGCACAAGATCTTCCTCACCCGTGTTCTCCTGCCCCTCCATAAGGCCAAGTCTCTGGCCCTTTACCACCCCCAGCTGGCGTACTGCGTTGTCCAGTTCCTCGAAAAGGACCCGGCCCTCACAGAGGAGGTCATTCTCGGCCTGCTGCGCTACTGGCCAAAGGTCAACTCGCCCAAGGAGGTCATGTACCTCAACGAGGTCGAGGAGATACTCGACGTCATCGAGGGCAGCGAGTTTGCCAAGATTATGGTGCCCCTGTTCTCGCAGCTTTCGCGCTGCATCAACAGCCAGCACTTCCAGGTCGCCGAGCGTGCCCTCTACTACTGGAACAACGAGTACATTGTCAACCTCATGGGCGAGCACATTGGCACCATTTTGCCCATTGTCTTCCCGGCCCTGTACCAAAACTCGAAGCAGCACTGGAACCGAACGATCCACGGCATGGTCTACAATGCCCTCAAGCTCTTCATGGAGATCAACCCGGACCTGTTCGACGAGGTGCAGCACAGCTACAAGCGTCAGCGCAAGGAGGAGTACGAGCGCTCGTGCCAGCGCTACGAGGAATGGCTGGCCCTGCGCGAGCAGGCGCTTACCAACTACAAGGCGAGCGGTTCGACCCAGCCCCTGCCTGCCTTGCTTCGCGAATCGCCTCCCCCTAGGCCCGAGCCCTTTGAGGACGACGGCGATGGCTCGGTGGACCTGACCCAGAACGGCTTCGACCCCAGCGAAAGCTTTACGCTGGACAGATCGATTGCCGAAGAGGTCGTCCCCGTCGCCGACCCCGGCATCGAGGTGCGGACCGTAAGTGCTGCTTCGATCGCCGTCGCTTGACCTTGCGCGTAGGCAAACATGGTGCTGACACACGTCAGCCTGGGAGCCCCGTGATGACAGCGACGGCTCAGCCTGGGAGCCCGGGCCCAACACCGCCACACATGAGGCGGAAATCGGTCCTCCCTATCGATCCCCAAGTGATGCGTGATCTGGAGGTGAGTTGACAACTGCATGAACCAACTGACATGTGCCAGGCGCATCGGAGTCTTGAAAACCAGGCTGCTGCCCCCGCAGAGCAGGCCTAAACGTTTCCCGTCTTCCTCTTTCTGGCATTTTTCAATCTCTTTCCTTCTCTGTGTACCTACCATATCAGCCTCGGCCGTGCCGAGATTGGGTCTCACTGCGTGACGCGTGCGCTCCTCCCCCGGCGGCGGCGTCGTCGTCTAGCCTCAAAACACCCTCATGTCCCCCGCGAATACGAATCACCTAAACATTGATACCCCCCCTCCCCCAAATCCTCCTCCTTTTCGTCACCGAAACCTCACCACCCGCGTCCTCCTCCCCTCGCCGCCGACATTATTTGTGGCCGCCCCACCCCCCCGACATTTGCGAGCGCGAATCGAGCAGCTCTTTGTCCTCTGTCTCCCCCCCTCCCTTGGAAAACCCGTGGGGGAGGGGACCGTGTGTGTGTGCTTTGTGACCTCTCCCCCTTTTGGCATGGGCTTTTTTCTATATATCAGGACTTGGGGGCACCCGGCTGAGATGTACACTATGCATGCCGCGTGTTCCGGTTGTTTCTAGGAGAGAAAGGAAGCACTCCCCAGAACAAACAACAAACGAGCTCTAAGTTTATGCCTTGCGGGCCTGCTGGGCCTGCTTGAGCGCGCCGGCAATCTGGGCCATGACCTGCGGACGGTCACGGAGGTAGTTTGTGCGCGCGCGGCGGAGGTCGCGGATACCGCCCTGGCGGCCCTCTGCGCGGCGCACGACCTTGATCTCCTTGATCATGGGCGAGAGGACCTTGAAGTTCATCTCCACGCCCGTCTTTTGCACAATGTTGCGCAGGGTGAAGGCCGTGTCGACGCCGCGCCGGCGGACGCGCATGAGCACGCCGGAAAAGGGGGACACGCCCGTCTTGGCCGTGTTGGTGTACGAGAGGACCGAGACGACCGAGCCCGTCCTCAGGCGCTGCTTGCTCCTGCGCGAGAAGAGGGTCTTGAGGAGTCCCGCCGGGTCCATCTGTTCGCGCAGCGCCGCGTTCTGCTGCTCGACGACGCTGAAGCCGTTCTTGGGCGACAGGAGGTTGGCCGGGATGGGCGTCGGCGCGGTCGAGGCGGGGAAGACGGCGCGCGACGAGAACGGGTAGGCTGTAGGAAAAGGAAAGGGAGTGTCAGTACAGTACAGTGCTAGGGGCAGTTATGTGTGGCCTTCGGGAGGACAACCATGTGGACACGGCCGTGGTTCACACATCCGAAAAGTGTCCTCCCGAGAGCTCGGAGACGCACGAGTCGACGACGCCGGGGCGCTGGTGGCGAACCCGCGCGAGGGGCCTGCGCGGAAGACGTCGGTGATGCGGGCGATCGAGCGCATGGTGTGCGGTGTGGGTTGGGTGTGGTCGTGACTTGTCCGCGGTTGGCAGCAGCAGCAAAGAAGTCGACGAGCGCAGGACAAGGAAAGACCAGAGTGATACGCCTTGGGTGCAGGGGAAAGAGATGTCCATCATTACACACGTCATTTGTGTTGAACCGGCTCGCTTGCTTTCACCGCCCGCCTGCGGCCGCCTGGCTTCGCGCGGCTGCGGCGGAACCGCAGCGTCCGGCGGGTCGTGTCGTATTTGACGACATCCGAGTGGCCACCGTAGACACAGGCGGCTGGCTGGCTGGGCGCGGGAATTGTGTGTGCGCGCGCTCAACTCGAAACCACAACTCATCTCTCGCCCATCCTACACATCACACCCCACACCAACACCTCTTGCACCCCTTTTACCCACACCCTGCGGCCCATGATCTAGTACAATGCGCGACGGCGACGACATAGTGAGCCTTTCGCACAGCTTTTGCGGGTGGCGAAAAACAGAGAGCACAAGGCAAACACGGCCGCCGTGTTGCGCACGAGGTGACTGCCCCCTGCTGCAGTGACATTGTTGCGCACCACCTGTTCCATCCCTCTGTCCCCCGCTGGACACATACCTCACAGACACGCTGACAACCACCCCAGGCCGCCAAGAAGGCTGCACTCTCAAAGGCACTGTCGGCCGCATACCTCGAGCACCAGATTGCCGACCTCGAGTCCAAGGTCCAGTCCATCGGCGTGAACGGTGGCAACAATGCCGCTGCTGCCAGGCGCTCGTTCGAGGACAGGCCTGTTGAAAAGGACAAGCACAAGGACAAGCGCGGAGACCGCTACGACTACTACCATGACGACGACGACGACGACGAGAAGCACCACGCGGACGGACGTGAATGGCGTCAAGGTCCCAGCGACGACAATGGCCGAGGCCACAGCCGAGGCAAACACGACCACGGCGACAGGCCCGACAAGGGGTTTGGCCGTGGCCACCACCACAAGCACCACGGGCACCACCACAGCAAGCACGGCCGCATCGACGACTCGTCGGCGTCCTCGGACTCGGACTCGGAGGGCGAGTGGGAGTGGCGCGTGGCCGTGGTGGACGTGAGCGCGCTCATGTGGGCACCACACAGTGTCCGCCGCCTCGTTCACAGGGGCTACGAAGTCATTGTCCCCCTCGACGCTATCCGTACCCTCGACATGCTCAAGAAGGGGAACAGCCCCGTCGCGCAGGCGGCACGCGCTGCTGCGCGCTTTGCAGAGCACGCATCGCGGCACTGGCGCCCCGTGTCGGCCGACCCCAGCATCGCCGTCCAGGCTGGGACAGACTACAAGAAGGGCCGCGGGCTGCGTCTGCAGCGCGACGACGAGGCCTCGGCTCCTCCCGCGGCGGCCGGAGGCGACCCGCCCCCCAAGTGGGTCGCATCAGTGCTGGGCTGTGCTGCATTCTTCACCGCCATCAGCCGGGCCGAGGAGGCCGCCCAGGGGTTGGGCGACGAGCCCCGCCCCGCAGTCCTGATCGCCCACCCACCTCTTTCTGCAGAGGTCGGCCCCCCACCCGTCGACGAACGCCCCGACGCGCCGCCGGCCCAGGCTCAGCACTATGCCGAACGTGCCGAGGGCTACACGCTCAGCCTCGAGGCAGGCCGCTTTGAGCTTGGTCTCGAGGTACTCCGCGATGAGGAGGAGGCCGACTTTGACACCGCAGGCGCGACTCGCGGACGTGGGCGTGGAGGTCGCGGAGGACGAGGACGCCACGGCGGCGGTCACGGACAAGGAGGAGGTGGCCATGGCCATGGTCGCGGTGGTCGCGGCCGCGGCCGTAACGCCGAGCCCGAGCCTGAACCTGTCAAGATCCTCCTCCGTCGCCCCGAGCCTGAGGCTGGCAACGAGGTCCCGCCCTCGCCTACGTTCGCCGTCAACCCGACCATGACTGCCAAGTCCGAGCTCCGCAACGAGCGTGCAGAGTACCGCGAGCTCCGTGCTGAACAGCGCGAGCAGCGCGCTGAACAGCGTGCCGAACACCACGCTCAGCGTGCCGAGCTGCGCGCCGAGCAGCGTGAACAGCGTGCTGAGCGCGGGGAGCGTGGAGAACGTGGACGCGGAGCTGGTGGTGGCGGCGGACGCGGTCGTGGAGGCCGTGGTCGTGGTCGTGGATCTACTCAAGAGCGCGACCGTGGCGGTGCGTTTACACTTCTTCAGCGCCCCGGTCCACCTCTCGCCCACCATGTCCGCAACATTGACCAAGCTGCTCCTGCTCCTCCAAGCGGCGGCGGTCGTAGCCCCGCTGCGCCCGAGTTCTTCCCGCGTGGCCCGCCGCCTCCCAGTCTTGGGCACTGGGCCGACGGACCGCACCACGGCCACCACGGCCGCGCCGAGCCTGACATGCCGCCTCACTGGCGTCGTGCTTATGCGAGCGCGGACGCGGACCCCGTCGAACCGCGCGTGGTCCTCCTCCAGCGCCCGCGTTAACCCTGCCAACCGCTTAAAGTACGACCTTTGCAAACAAACCTCCCCCGCGAAACTCTTCGCTCTTGCGCGTGTGTGCGTGAGTCGAGTGGAGAAGCGTGGGCAAGAACAAGCTCGCAAAAGCAAACACTCCACCCACCAAAAGAACCCACACGTTCTACCGTCAATGCCGAGCCAAGTGCAGGTTTTGCGCAGAGGACAATGTGACGAGCGGCGAGCGTGTCCCGGGATAACGGTGGTGCAAGGTGGTGCTAGGTGGTGCTAGGTGGTGGTGGTGCTCCTCCATCGTCCACAATTCGCCGGCCTTACACCCTCCCTCGCCCTCCCCCCCGCCCTCTTACCCTCCTCTCCCCGCCCAGCCCACTGCCCTACGACGCCCACGTAGCGCCAGACATGACCGACACTCCGACGCAGAGGGAAAACGCAACGCTTCCGTGCCTTCTTCTTTTCTTTGTACACCCATTTCGCAAGCCGTTGCCGCGGCCAAACCTTGCGTGCGGGGCCTGTCCGTACTGTCTGTGCACCAACTGACCCACTATGCAAACATCCTGTCCCCCCGAGAGAGATACCGTGAATGTCTGGCGTGTAGAGTGTGGACGAACTGGGCGCGGGCGCGGGCGCGGGTTGCGCGTGCCCCGCTGCTCAGCGAACAGACGTGCCTCGAGTGTGCGGCGGTACCCGCCTCGCCTTGTTGTGACCAGAAGAACCATGAGTGGTGATCCATGCAAAAGTTACAAAGTAGTGTATGCCATTATGCCTGCTGCTTGTGGTGCGCTGCGCGCCTCGTCGTCGTCGTCGTCGTCGCTGTCTTTTGTGTTTTACTTGCGCCACGTAGTGGTCAAGGCGGGTGCCTCCTCGGTAGGGGACACGGTGCCGGCGGCCTTTGTATGTCAGTTTCAAGGGGAGGAGGGAAGGAGAGGAGGGAAGGGAAGGGGGGAAGGCAAGTGGGCAACGGGGGAAGGCAAAGACGGAGAGGGATGCGGTCGGAGGTTGGTTGGAGGGGCGGCGGAGAGCAAAGACCACTCACCTGCTCAGCCTCAAACTCCTTCAGCCTCTGGCTCTTGACAATGAGGTTCTGGGTGATGACGACGGTGCCGTAGACCTGGGAAACGCGTGAGCTCCGCGCACAGTATGGATGGGGCAGGTCGGGGTCATGGGATGGGGAGACGCAGGCGGTCGACGACGGCGTTCGACGAGGTGGGAACGTGCCGAGTACACGTCAAGCCAACACCAGAGGACTCGTTAACGGAGTGCTAGGACTGTGTTCTGTGTATCTGGGCTACGCGCCGTGAAGGGCCAATGGAGCCCTCAGAAGCACACACCGCCAAGCGCAATCGTACAGGCGACGTCCCCAACCCAAGCTCTGAACTGAACCCGCGCGGATGACCAGATGGGACAACTGCTGGGCCCACCCCCCGAGCAACACTCACGCCGAAGCCGATGCAGCCGAACACCATAGTACGGTGGATGAGGTTGCCGACAGAAAAGGACATTGTTGTTGATTGCGAAGCGGCGGGAAGGTGTGTGTGGTGGTGGCGACAATAATGTTGCCGGGGATCGCAGATCGCCCAAATATCCACATTGTCGGACAACTTCGCTCACACCACGTGGTTGTGGCACATGAGAACGCGGCAATGCCTTTTGGGCATCAGCTCTAGAGTTAGTTAGTCCCTGTATCGTTGCGGCCTGTTGGTTTGATTCAGGACAATTGCATCTCTACAGCGCCTACGGCATAAAATAAAATATGATGGCGCAGGTAATGCAATATGCAGTCTATGCTCGAACAACACTAGAGGCCACACTTTCTTGAAAGATATCGCCCCGCAGCCGCGCCCGGCACGGTCGGCCGGGGGTGGTTTTTTTTTTGGTGGCGCGTGCCGCCCTCCTTCTTCGTCTCTCTCTCTCTCTCTACCCCTCCTGCGCGTGGCCCACGATATATGGAGGTCTCGCAGGCTGATAACACAGCGTAAGAGGGGGGCCGACACACGCGGCCAGTGCGCACGCGCCCGCGCACCCACCGCCAGCCTCTCCTTCCTTCTCCCTCCTGTTGTGCGCCTCACGCTTAGGCGGCACCCTTGGTGGAGGTCTTGGAGAGGAGCTGGGCCTTGACGATCTGGGCCTGCGAACGCTTCTGGAGCGAGCGCTTGTAGTCGACAATGGTGACGTCGTCCTTGGTGAGGTTGATGACCTTCTTGTCCTTGACCTCCCAGAGGTCGTCGGCGACCTGCGAAATAAGACGGAAGTCGTGCGAGACGATGACGACACCACCCTCGAACTGCTTGATGGCAGAGGCGAGCGAGTCGATAGACTCCATGTCCAGGTGGTTGGTAGGCTCATCGAAGAGGATAATGTGGGGGTGCTCAAGCGCAATCTCGGCGAAGCAGACACGGTTACGGAGACCGTCCGAGAGCTGGCCAATGGGGTTGGTCTGGTGGGCACCGGTAAGACCGAAGCGGCCAATCTGCTGGCGCCAGAACTGGATCTCCTTGTCGGGGAACTTGTCACGGAAGCGGGTCTGGAGGTGCTCAATGGGCGACTTGTCGTAAGGGAGCTGGTCGGCCGAGTGCTGCGAGTACTTGGCGAGCTTGAGCTGACCGTGACGGTTGACCGAACCCTCGACGGGGTTGAGGCCACCGGTGATGAGGTTCAGGAGGGTCGACTTTCCGGTACCGTTGTCACCGACAATGGCAATACGCGAGTCCATGTCGATACCGAACGAGAGGTCCTGGTAGAGGAAGTCCTTCTTGACACCCGAGTACGAGAAGGCAACGTCCGAGAACGCGATAATGGGGGGAGGGAGCTTCTTGACGTCCTCAAAGTTGAACGACAGGGGCTTGCCAGACTCGACCTTCTCGATGAGACCAGCGGCCTCCATCTTGTCGATGATCTTCTGCTTGGACTTGGCCTGCTTGACCAAGTTGGCGTAGGTACCGGCCGAAGCAATAAACTTCTTAATGTGCGCAATCTCCTCCTGCTGCTTCTGGTAGGCCTTCATCTGGTTGACCTCGTTCTCAGCCTTGGTGCGGACGTAGGTGGTGTAGTTACCACCGTAGTAGGTGAGCTTCTTCTTGGGGGTAAGGTCGATGATGTTGGTGCAGACAGTGTCCATAAAGTCGGCCGAGTGCGAGGTGAGGATGAGGATGTGGTTGTAGGTGGCAAGGTAAGCCTCGAGCCAGACGACGGCTCCCAGGTCCAAGTGCGAGGTGGGCTCGTCGAGAATGAGGAGGTGGGGCTTGACGAACAGGGCACGGGCAAGCGAGACACGCATACGCCAACCACCAGACATGTCCTTGGTGGGCTTGTTCATCATGGTCTGGGTGAAACCGAGACCCGACAGAATGGCACCGGCCTTGGCCTCAAAGGTGGCGGGGTCCATCTCCTCAATCTCCTCGTAGATCATCTCAAGAGCGACCTCGTCGACGTCGTCGGCGACGGCCATCTCCTCGGCCAAACGCTCGAGACGCGCGACCTTCTCCTTGGCGGCGTTGACAATGTAGTCGAGAGCGTTCACGTCCGAAGGCTCAGCGGCACCACGGACAAGGTAAATCTGCCATAAGCGTCAGTGGCGGCCACAACTTTCGGATCCGGGCTCAAGCAATGTCTACTCACGTCAATGTGCTCGGGAATCTCAATGTCGCGGTCACCGAGCGACTGGAAGAAGGTCGACTAAACACGAGGGTCAGTTGATTTGAAAAATAGCGTAACGCCACCCCCATCACTGGCAGCCAGTCACATACCTTTCCGGAGCCGTTCTCGCCGAGGACACCGTAACTGTGGAACGCATCAGCACACTGCCTCGCATGTCTGGACAAAGGGCCCAACTCACCGGTTTCCGTAGTTGAGCGAGATCTCGGCACCCTCAATGAGGAGACGACCGTGGAACGAGAGAGTGTACTGCTCAATCTTGATGTCACGACCCTTGGGGTCCGAGGTGAGCACACCAGACTATCCGGGGTCAGCGCTTTGTCCTTGTCATTCCTCGTTCTCAGATGTCCAAATTTGCCACCCGCGCCAAAACGACAGCCACAACTCGGTCGCTCACCGCGACCGTTACACCAATAGCTGTCCAGTAGCGACCCTAGGTCTTCGTCGCCACCAAAACCTTCGGCAGGCCCGGGACATTTCAATTGCTCCACTTTCTCGCCCGAATGTTCGAGAAATCGTCCTTCTTTCGACCGATAGCTTTGAATATACTCACGGCGGAACGGTCGGTGGCGACGGCGAGCTTGCGCATAGCGGCCTGGGCATCCTGGACGTCCACAAACGAGCCGTTGGCAGAAATGCTGGGGGTTCCGGCCGACGAGGCCGCGGGCGTTCCGCTCTTGGAAGCCTTGGCGAGCTTGGCGTCGAGTCTCTTCTGCTTGCTGGCAGAGATTTTAGTGGCCATGTTGATGTGTGTGGTGGGGGGGAGGAGAGGGAGGAGGGGGTGGTGGTTTAAGCACCGTGTAGATGAGTGAGTGTCTACTTTCTTGATTGAGCAGACCGAGCCACCGTGTAGGTAAGAAAACCGAAACGGCGCTCGCGGGAACGGAAGCATAAAACCTGATGTCCCTGAGGCCTGAGGTTCTCAAGGGGAAGTGGCTAATGCCCATGACATCACTAATAGCTGGCCGAATCAAATCATTAACAAATATCATTAGGCGCCACGTGGCGCAGCACGTGGCGATTAGACATGTGACGTGTAGAATCACGTGACCCCCTGGTCTCCTGGTGTGGCGATATGTGGCGGTGAGTGCCATATGGCGAAGGAGTCAGTGCAGTAGCATACTCTTCCAGGATGCTCGCTGTGTAGCTGTGTGAGTCGCCGTTGCTCGGCATTACAGCAGTCTACGTGGTCCCGGTTTTGGTTGTGAAGTCGTGGCGGGGAGGAAGAGGAGTGGGATGACAGCGGAAGGGCATCTAGTGAGGCTCTAACCTCCTGTACTGGAGGGCGCACGCACGCGAGAGGTGGTCTCGTAGGCGCAGGTCGCTGACTTGAATCCCGACACGGTGAGTGGCGACCCTTTCACTTGATGATCACAAGCTGACCGGGCAGCAAACAGACTACCAGCAAGAGTTGGACGACGTCGCGGCCCTCGAGGACTTCAACGTTCACGCCGAGACTAAGCTTAACGCCATGCTGGCCGCTGCTGGCATGCCCCCCCTGGGACGGCCATGTCCCCTCCCCCGCCGAATACTGGCAGTACGTCGCCAAATATGGCGTGCACCCCCCCAATGCTGGCGACAACGCCGCCGCCGCCGCCGCCAGCAGCGACGACAGCGATGACGACGGCAACGACGACAACAGCAACGGCAGCATCGCGCTTCCCACGCTGTCCGAAGACGAGAATGTCCGCCTGGTCGGCTGCTTTCAGATCAAGGAGAACCCCAAGGTCTCCGGCGAGTTCGCCGCTTTTGTCGTCACGCTGGTCCAGCTCCTCAAGTGCCCCGTAGTTACCGTGCTGCAGAGCAACGATGGCCTCTACATGTTCGCCACCTTCGAGCTCGCCGAGGAACTGTGAAACGAGGAGTATGGTTCTTTTGTACGTGGCCTGTGCAGGTTGGGGCGTATACTGATCGTCGCAGGACCCCCTGGCCTTTGCCCGCGCCCTCGCCCGCGTCGCCGGCGACAAGCTCCGTTGCGACGAGCACGGCCTGTTCGTGCCGGAATACCTCCTCTTCCCTGCCGTCCTTGTTGCGCAGGAGGAGCAGGAGTAGAAGGTGCCACGAGGGAACATTAGATGTGTCCATATGAGCTGCTGAGGATGACCCCATTTCAGTGCATGGGTAATGTGTGTTCCGGTGTTCCGGAGTCTGGGTTGCGGAACGAGATGTGACTCCATGGGCCGTGTGCTGTGCAGTGTCCCACCTGATGCTCTTTACTAACCGCATGCTGTCGCGATCAGCTTGAAATCAGTGACACGGAGCATGGGACGCTCCGTTCGGGCAAGCTCGTGGGTTCAAATCGTTATTGCATTGATTCCATGCATCTATCCTAGCCGTGCCGGTATACCGTGGGGGCCGTCGTGAGGGGGGAGGGGACGTGGTCGTTCTCTCCTGGGGTGTCTCTCTCGCTCGCGCTCGCGCTCTACCACCTGATCCACTCGCCGTACATGTTGGGGGCCTCGCCACGGACGTACGCCTCGAAGGTGCGCTTCAGCACGGTCGCCCAGCTGAGGTCCGTCTTGTCGAGCTCCTCCTGTTGCTCGGCTTCCTCGTCAGCCTTGCTCTCGCCAGACGCGGCCCGTGACGCCTTGGCGGCGAGTGACGAGGCCTCGGCAGCAGCAGTGTACTGCTCACGCAGGGTAATCTCGCCCTTGGCAAAGCGGTCGCCGAGGTCGGGCCAGTTGCGCGAGGGGTCGAACGGCAGCCACCAAAAGTTGTGGAAGTGGTACGAGTAGGCGCCGCGGAAGAAGCCGTCATAGCCGACCTGCTCGGGACCGGCCGTGTCAAACTTGTCGTTGGAGAACAGAACGGAAAACTCGGGGAAGTAGGGGAAAGGTGGGCGGTCGCGCTGGTAGCGTTCCATGTTGAGCCATGCGGGGTCAAAGAGCGCGTCGGGGATGCGGACCAGGAGACGGTCAAGACCAGCGTCCTTGAGGTAACGCGACACGGTCATGGGGTGGAAGTCGAGGCCATTCTCGAGGGCGGCCTTGAACAGGAAAGTGCTCAGCGCCGAGCCCTTGTGGAGCTTGAGGATGGCGGTGTTGTACTTTTGGTGCCATGACCAGCGGTAGGCAAACTGTCCACGGTAGTTCCACAGCTCCTCCCAGTCACGCAGGAAGAGGGTGTCGGCGTCGAGGTAGATACCACCAAAGCGGTAGGTAAGGATGAAACGGGCCATGTCGGACAGGACGACCGAGAGACGGTCATAGTCGCTCTCAGATGCCGAGCCGACCTTTTCAAAGAGGCCGCCCTTCTTCTTGGTAGCCGCAGCCTGGGTAGTCTCGGCGTCCTCGCCATCATCGTTGCGCTGGGCCTCCTTCTCCTTGGCTTCCTTCTCCTTGGCCTCTTCGGCGGCCTGCTGTTGCTTCTTGTCCTTGTAGACGGTACCACCCGAGTTGAACAGAGACATGTCGCGCCAGTACGGCTCCAGTTCCGGAATACCGTCAAGCTGCTCGGTAGTGTTCCACATCTTAAACTTGACGACCTCGCGGAAGCGGTGGTCAAGGAAAGGAGCAGACCACGGGTTGGTAGCCAGTGACTCGTACATTTCCTTTTTGGCGTTGGGGTTGGGGACCGCAGCAGCAGGGCCGGGGTTGATCCACACCCAGAACTGTGGACGACAGGTCTTGCCAACGGTGTCCGATGACAGCTCGACAGGCTTGTCGAGACCAAGGTTCTGGGTGTACAGGAACGACATGACAGCCATGTACGGCTTGTCAGTGAAGGGACCGGCCCAGAACATGTGGAAGATGCGAGGGTGGTTGGGGGTCGCAGGGGTCCTCGAGCTGGTCAAACGCCCGAGTCACCGGGATAGGAGGCGAGAGAGACAGAGGCGCGCGCGAGAGGTCGTCGTCACGCTGCTCGGTAGCTGGCGGCAGAGGAGTCCACGTGGTGTGTGCAGGGGTAAAGTTGTCTTCGGTGTACATTTGGCGGAACTGCGAGAGGTAGTTGGGGTTGCGGACGCGCTTGCCATTGTCGAGGTTGCCGCCAATACGCAACAACTCCAGGCAGTCGCGAACATACTGTGGGTGCGTGTCAGCCAAAAAAACGAAGGAACCAGTGCGTTGCCTTGCGGTACAAACCTTGTTTGTCGAAAAGTCACACTTTTGCAAGATGACGTCGAGATCGATGATGCTACCGGGAACAGGACGAGGAGCGAATGCCGGGTTGGGGAGAGCGTGCTCAAACGACGTGAGGACATTGCGCTCGGGGCCCTTGCCAATGAGGGTGTGCGAAACGGCGCTGGGGTTGCGCTGTTTGGAGGCACCAGTACCGAGGAGCGAAGCGGGGACAATCGGGTTGACCAGAGAGCTGGAGATCGGCACGTTGTCGGGGACTGCAACATTCCGGGTCAGCCTAGAACGTTGCACATGTCGACGTCAATACGTACCTTCGGTCAACGAAGGGTGATGTCCAGAGAGGACCTCCCACTCCCAAATCTTGGCCACTTCCTCTGGTGTGAGGACCAGAGTGTTGGGATCCACGAATGGAGCGGTCCACGTATTGCGGCTCCCAGGTCGTTGCCTGAATCCAAGTCCAATGACTACGAGGAGCACGACCGAGAGAACACCGAGTGCGATGCGGATGACTGGGTGGAGCCTCGAGATGCGAGCAAACGCGCGAGGGGGTATGGGCAAGGGAACTCGCACATAGCGGCCGGGACGCGGGGCATAGAATGTCTTTGAGGTTCCAGCGCCGTTGGAGCCTTGGTCACGACCAAACGGCAGTCGTGGAACGGGAATCACAACCACTGTGAAGAAGCGGCTGTTGCCTCCCATGGGAGCTGCCGTTGGACTTGACAGCCCGAACTTTTCTGAGCCGCCGTCGCCGCTGAAGACGGGGAGCGGCGAGCGGCGCACCTTGGGCAGCGAGTTTCGCTTTGCCTGGCCAAAGAGCGACATGGTGGGTCTGGTTGCTCAACTGCAAGTGGGGACGGTGCGAAACTGTCCGCAGCAACGGTTGGACGCAGTGTCCGGCCGGGGTTGAGTGTCAAGGGCTGGTCGGCTGCCGTGCGTGGAGCCGGATGCCGCGATAAGCGTGTGGGAAGGGGGGGGGGGGAGTAGAGGACGGTGTGGGTGTGTGTGGGGTTAAGAGGATTAGATTAAAAGAGAGAGAGAGACGATGTAGATGTGAGAGCGTGTGTCTGGAAGGAGGAGGACGTGGCCGAGACTTTGTGCAGCAGGGTTGTGCTGCGAGCCATAGGAGAGTGGCGCTCCAGGCCGGGCCCAAGCTCACATCGCTCTGGATGGTGGTGGCCTGGGTGGGGGTGTCATACGGGATCAAATTTCTGGTGGTGGGGTGGGTGGGGGGGGGGGGCTCGTTCTTGGCAGGTGCAACACGGAGCGAGCGAGCCAGAGCGAGCGGCCATCTGGCGCGCGCAGCCACCAGTCAGGGAGCAGGCAGTGCGTAATAAGAGTTCTGGATCTCGCCAGCGTGGCTTGTTTGTGTTTTCTAATATCAAATCCTAATGCCAATACAGGTCACCTCCATTAACCCCCTCCAGCCCACACACTTCCTTGCCGAGGAATGGACCCGCGCTGGCTCGCTGGCTGCTGCTGGCCGGCATGGGCTCTGCGGGTGTGCCGGCGGGGGCCTGCGTACCTGCGGTGTCGCAGATTGCGAATTTGGCTGTGCCATGAATAGTTCATCCAGAGACCAAGAGAGACAGGCAGCAGGCAAGGCTTGCACCACAAGAGCGTGCGCGGGACAAACTTGACACAACCGAGAAAACGTGACTGCTGCTGCCCATATCCCGGCCCCCCCTGTGCACCCCCGTGCCCACCGCCCACAACGATCGCTTGCAGAAACAATCAGACAGGCCAGGCCCTCTCCCCCCCTTTCCTGTGACCAGTGCTGTCTTCAACCCCTTTTCCCGCACATCCACACCACTCTCTTTCATTCCCATTCTCTTTCCTCTACACCTCTATCACACCTTCTGCGCGACCCATCTCTCCTTCAACCCCCTCGCTTCCTGCGGACAACGCACCTTGCATCACCAGTGCCTCGTGCCCCCCCTGGTGCATCATCTGCCACCGCCAAGAGACCACTTTTAGGCCCTAATAGATATCCGCTTTACCCACCGCCGCCGTAAACAGTTCAATCGCAACTCGCATATTTCTCGCGCGTCGCCTCGCTCCATCTTTCTTCAACCTTCAACACTACACCCCCCGAGCGCGCGTATGGCTATTTGCGAATAACACCCACCAAAGCGTGCTCTGCGTCGTCTCTGTGACTTGATACTCCACACCGTCGGTCGCGCTCGCTCCACGCGCCGTTTCACAACACGCCCTCCGCAATGCCGCCCAACATCCCCCGTCACCTGGAGCTGCCAGGATTCGTCGAGCGATGGCGCTCATGGCTCTCGGCCAACCTCAACTTCTATCGTGTTCACATGCTATGCTTGTATGTCGTTTCTGCTCGCAGAGAGTGACTATCGCTAACCTTTGTTTTCCAGTACCATCGTTCGTACCCTACCTGACGCAATTTACGGGCCACCTCACTGACCGCTGTCTTGCAGATTCCGCTCATCTTCTCTGGCATCATGTACGCCTGCAACACGCAGATTCAAATCCCGTACATTGACTGTCTGTTCGTGTGCTTCTCCGCCATGTGCGTGACGGGTCTGGCAACGATCAACTTGAGTACACTATCGACGTTTCAACAATTCATCCTCTACTTCCAGATGCTTATCGGAAGCACTGTACGTGTTGCTCTTATCAAGGAGAGCAGGTGTCTAACCGCTCCAGATCTTCGTCTCTATCATCATGGTGTCGGTGCGCAGGTTAGTTCAAGGAAACCACACGCATCATGAAACCCCTCCCCGAAGTGATTGTTGACAAAACCTTAGGCACTTCTTCCGTGTGCAGTTCCGACACGTCCTCAAGGAGCGGGACCGCAAGCACCGCGCGATGAGACTCGCAAAGACGCTCACCCGTATCCCGACGACTCAGCCGATCAGTGCACTCCGAAGACGGTTCACGCGGCGCCCGGAGGAGACGGAGCATGACGTTTCCGGCAAGAGCACCCCTGATGCTGTGCCCGCCAAGAAAAAGGCGCCGGGCAAGCTCACAAAGGACATGATTCAACGTATCGATGGCGGCGGTATCGGCATGGTCAACCCCATGGGTTGGTACGCAGCTGGTGGCACACCGACGCCGTCGGCTGGCGCGTCTCGTGTTGGATCTCGCGTTCCCTCCCCTGACCCGGATGATGTCAAGGTCCACGGAGCCGAGATTGACCATATCAACTACATCGACGGTGAGGCGCACCCCATGCAGACGGTCGAGTCGCCTGGCGAGCTCAGTCCCATCGAGCGGGCAGTGAGCGAGTCCAGCACGACCGGAGCACCAAGCACGACTGGTAGCGAGGACGGCAAGCGCCAAGGTAGCAACGAGGATGCTTGGGTTTCGCCGTCGTACCGACTAGGTGCCGAACTTGGCCCCGTGCAAACAAACGACAGCCTCCCAGCAGTACCCACTGGCCCTGTTCGCTCCACGTGCGTATTTCCATGTGTGCCGTGCCGTGATCTGCCTGTTCTTTTTTTCCTGACGCCACACAGTACGGAGCCGACCCGGACGCCATATGCTGGACTCGCGCTCAGTGACGACGCCTTTCCTCGTTCAAAGACTATCGCGTTTGATGACGTTGAGGATGGTCTTGATCACGAACTGCACCTGGGCCGTGACCGCGAGCCTGGGTTCTTTGCTCGTACACCGACAATGCGGAGTGACAGTAAGTTGAGTTGGGTTGTCGGACCTGGTTACGTCGGTAAGGCGCGAGTACCGGAGTCCGAGGACGAGGCGCCGGAATTCCGAGACCAAGCTACAACCAAAGCCGAACTGAGCCATAACTGACGCCACCAAGTTGACGGCTTGAGGAGGGTCAATACCACCGGCTCTGAACACCCATACGACGGACAAGGACTGCGCCGAACCCAGAGTCGGTTTATCGAGACCAAAAACACAGGCTATGGTGGTTTCCCCACACCTATTCAACTCATTGGCGACCTTGTGCACAAGGTATTCCCGCAAACAAGCACCAAGCTGCACCAGTCCATCACTATGCCGCGCACCAACACAATCTCGGGGCGCGGCAGCGTCATGGGCGATGGCGCCGAGGTCCCCTACATTTCCTTCTCCGCCACTGTGGGACGCAACTCCAAGTTCCAGAACCTCACGCAGGAGCAGATGGACGAGCTGGGTGGTGTCGAGTACCGCGCGCTCCGCCTGCTGTTCTGGGTGGTCCTGTCCTACTGGATTTGCCTCCCTCTCGCCGGTGCCTGCATCATTGCGCCGTACATCAACGCCGGTAACCGATACGCCGATGTGTTCAACGAGCAACCCAAGCACGTCCGCATTCCCTGGTTTGCGTTTTTCCAAGCCACGTCTGCGTTCTCCAACACTGGCGTCTCGCTGGTCGACAAGAGTATGGTGCCCTTCCAGACTGCATACCTCATGTCTGTGGTGGTCATGCTGCTCATCCTCCTTGGCAACACCTGCTTCCCCATCATGCTCCGGTTCATCCTGTGGAGCATGTACAAGATGGTGCCTGCGACATCAAACTCGCACGAGTCGCTCAAGTTCCTTCTCGACCACCCGCGTCGTTGCTTCATCTATTTATTCCCCTCGACGCACACCTGGTTCCTGTTGATCATCGTCTTCGTCCTCACGATGATCGACTGGTGGTCCTTCCTGGTCCTTGACCGGGGCAACGAGGTCATCGACAGCCTGCCGTATGGGACTCGCCTCGCTGCTGGGCTCTTCCAGTCATGCGCCGTTCGTGCAGCAGGGTTCGTCATTGTCAACATGAACGCCGTCGCCCCAGCCGTCAAGGTTCTCTACGTCCTCATGATGTACATTTCCGTCTACCCGATCGCCATGTCCGTCCGCGCCACCAACGTGTACGAGGAGCGTGCTCTGGGTCTTTTCGAAGAGGAGGACCCCGAAGACGAGGAGGAGGACGAGGAAATGCAGCACACGGAAGGTGCTAGTGCAGTGGCCAAGTATCTTGGCTGGCACGCTCGTCGCCAACTCGCGTTCGACATGTGGTGGATTGCCCTGGCCCTGTGGCTGGTGTGTATCATTGAACGTGGAGCGCTCTCCGACCCGGCCAATTACGAGTGGATGAACATTTTCAACATCATCTTCGAGCTGGTGTCGGCCTACGGAACTGTCGGCCTGTCCCTCGGTCTCCCATACGACAACTATTCGTTGTGTGGCAGCTTCCGCACGCTCTCCAAGCTCGTCTTCATCGTTGTCATGCTCCGTGGTCGCCACCGTGGGCTTCCTGTCGCCATTGACCGTGCTGTCATGTTGCCCAAGGACTTTACCGAGAGCGACGAGCGCGCCATGGAGGACCGTTTGCGCCGCTCGCGTTCGCGCCGTGCAAGCTCGTACGGCGGCGACTTCCTCTCGCAGACCGGCTCGCAGATGCCGCACACATTCACCATGGCGACCGACGGTGCTGGCCAGTATGGGTTCACGTCAATGGTCCAGCCTCCGTCCCCACGCCTCCCCGTGCGCAGGGACAGCACCTCGAGCATGCGCCGCGGCGACCCCTCCACGGCTGCCCCCGGTCCCATTCGCGTCTTCCACCGCCGTACAGGATCCACCGCATCCGTCGACGGCGGCAGCCCCATGACGCCCACCACGCTGCACTTTTCTCTCAACACGCAAGGCGGTGGGCACCAGGCGCATTCTGGCTCGCCGACAAACTACACGGGCATGTTTCCAGGCAGTAGCCTGGCACCGGTGCCGGAAAGTGTCTGGTCGAGGCGGAACACCGAGACCGACACGACAAATCCTTCGACGGGCTCCACTGCAACGGCCGTGGCGCCCGATTCACCCGTCAGCACTGGTCCCGCGGCCGAGTCGGCAGTCACCGATAGCCCCGAGGGCAGAGACGTCGCGGACAAGGCCACCGATTCCAACGCGCAGAGCGCATAAGGATTTTTCTCTTTTTTTTCTTCGATTGTTTGTTTTTTACAGAATCCGGCATACCCCAACCCACATACACGCACACAACGCATCTTTTCGGATAAAGTATTATTATAGAGACACACCGCACCGCACCGCACCGCAACCCCCACCGCCACCCCGCCACCCACACTCTCTCCGTTCGTCTACCATGGCGTCTTTACACTCCAACTCTTACTTCCTGCACTTCACGCATACGCCCGCCCCCCATAATTGGCATGGCTGTTGTACCCCTCACATGCAAGCACGTACAGACGGTGACAATGAGGCAATATGAGATTACTGAAGAAACGAGCAACAAGCGATTCAATGGGCACACATACGCTCCTTTGCTAACCCGATGCTTCCCTCCTTGACGAATCTTACACCAATGGTGGTTCCAGTCGCTCCCCCGGAGGCACATATATGCACAATCATGTCATCATGGTACAACTCTGTCTGAAAACGTACATGCCACCACCACCACCCTCCCTCCCTCCCCTCCCTCCCTCCTCCCTCCCTACTCCTTGGCACCACCGAGGCTCAGTCTCGTCTGGCCGCCTTGGCCTTGTTCGAGGCCGCGACCCGACAGACGCGCCGCCTTGGCCTTGCTTTCCGCCAACCGCTGCTGCAGATGCAGCACGTTGCTGGCGATGTGGAGGCGCGACTTGAGACTGCCGGCCTGGGCGCCCGCCGACGTGTCCTTGATCTTGTTGCGCGCGTGCATCAGGTTGCTGGCCAAGGTGCGCAGCTGCTTGCCCGAGGACGAGTCGGCGTCGCCGAGGAGCGTTGGAATGTCCGAGGCGGCCGCGACCCACAGGGTGAGCATGTACGACAGGTCGATGTAGTCGTTGTTCGGGTCGGGAGTCGAGAGGTCCCTGATGACTCTGTCGAGGCCGATGGTGAGGTGCGCGATGGAGGGAACGTGGTCGTCGTCGCCGATCGAGTCGAGGGATCCGGGGACGAGCAGGGCCATGGCTAGCCAGCGGACGAGCTCGCGCGTCGAGGATGTGCCTTGGCCAAGAGCGAGGATGGCCTTGGCCAGGAGGTTGAGTGGGAGATGGGAGAGCTTGTCGGCCATCTCAACGGCGACGTTGATGACATCCACAACCTCCACAGCCGCGGTGACTAGCGCGTCGACGGCCTCGACGATGGAGCGGGACAGGGCCGGGGTGGTGGAAGGGTCGACGGCAAGGAGCGAGAGGTGACACAACAGTGTCTCACACTCGGGCGCCAAGAGGAGTGAGGAACTGGAGGTCAGCTCAAGCGAAACTGGTCAATCCCTCAGCTGACTTACCTAACTGCTGCCCATACGATCTGGCAGATGAGAACGCTGGCGGACTGGCGGTCGCGTGCAACACGGACCTCGGGGTGGTCGTTTTCCTCTCCAACGACCTCGGGCTTGGCACCAAGCTTGGCCCACACGCCAACGACAAGGTCGCAGAGCTGGCGCGAATCGTTGAATGGATGCGTCCCACCCTCATGGGACAGAAGATCGAGAAGCTGGGTGCTGGCAATCAAGGCAAGGTTCTCGTCGGCCGAGAACGCAAGGTCAAAGAGCCAGCTGGCCATGAGCGGCGTATCCTCGTCCTCGATATTGTCCATGATACCACACGAAAACAGTGCACAAAGTTCGTCGGTGTCTGGGTGGTCAGCTCCAACTGCACGAAAGTGGTAGCTCACCTGTAGTGCCAGCAAAGTCTTGGGCGATCGGGTCCTCGACTTGTGGGAACGCAGCAGTGTCCATCGCGTCCAGCTCGGGGTTCTCGTTGGTCCAGAACGTCAAAACGCGCGTGGTCAGGTCGCGTTTGTGTTCCTCGGCGGCCTCGCGCTCAGCACGCATGCCCATGACTTGCTGCTTGACCTCGTCGTCCACGCCCTTGAGAG
The DNA here is from genome assembly GCF_003942205.1 of Apiotrichum porosum. Taxonomy (NCBI): domain Eukaryota; kingdom Fungi; phylum Basidiomycota; class Tremellomycetes; order Trichosporonales; family Trichosporonaceae; genus Apiotrichum; species Apiotrichum porosum. The sequence goes on along the minus strand of NW_021167110.1, from coordinate 564,975 downwards.
CCAGCAGCTCATCGACGTCACCGTCACCGTCACCGTCCTGGTCCGAGTCCAGACCCTCCTCGTGCTCCCACGAGTTGTCGGCGCTCATTCCTTTCTCGGGGCTCGGGACACGCGACTCGCTCATGATGCGCTCGAGATCCCTACAGCTCACACCGCGCGCGACCTCGCTGTCGTGCTTGCGCATCAGACGGCTGAAGCCATAGTCCTTTTTGGGCGCGGGTGTGGCACGAGGCTGTGACTCGGCATCGCTCGCGAGGTTGCTAGCCGCTTCGCGAAGGCGGCGCGACTTGCGGACAGACGAATCACCGTCCGCAGCCCGTGCGTCCCGGAGGGCCTGCGACAGGTTGAGTTTGAACCCGTCGTCGTCGTCGTCATCATCATCACTGTCGTCCTCGGGAAGGCCACAACGTTGGTTGAGGTCGCGCAGACGCTCATCGCGGGCCTTGCGAATGAGCTCCTCCTCTTCCTCCTTGGCTTTGGCCAGACGGTCTTCTTCCGCCCGGTCGGCAAGAATACGGGCGGCGAGGTTCTGTTGCTCTTGTCTCTCGGTGACGGGCGCTAGCTTGGCCTGCGATCCGGTCGGCGTCTTCGATTGCGACTGAGAAGGGGGCTGTGATCTAAGTCCACTCTGTGAACCACGAGGTCCAAGAAGGGTCCTGCTTACGGTCGGCGAGAGCGATGCGCGGCCGACAGCAGGCGAGGCGCTGTAACGCGAGCGCTTCGAGGGAGTCTGCTGGCTTGGGCGCAGGCCGACAGATTGAGAAGCCGCAGGAGAATTGAGAAAGTCGGCATACTCGTCCAACTGAGAACAGGTCAGCGTCATAGCAAAGCACAGTACTTACAAGATCAGGCTCCAGAGGTTCGGGTTCAGGCTCCTCAACTTCAGGCTGGGGAATATCTGTCTCTTCCGCCTCCTCTTGCTCTTCCTGCTCCTCCGGTTCAGACGACAGGGGCGTTGGGCTGAGGCGCCGGGGCATCTGAGTCGGGGGAAGGGGCGTCAACTCGCTAGACATAGAACGCGAAGGGCGAGGCGGTGTACGGGGCGCGTCTTCGTCGTCGGAGGTCCTGTCGGGTGTGGGTGGCACTTGGGGCTCTTGATTAACGGCTCTCCTCGAGTGTCTCGCCGCCCTGGCTGAGACTGGTGGTGGCTTGGGGGGTTCAACCACCTTGGCTCGCTTAGCCGTAGTGGTCGACTCTCTGAGCTTGCTTGGTCCAGGACCGCCATCAGACACGTTTGATTTGCGTTTCCTGCGGCCGCTGGGAGAATCTACAGTGCCCTTCGTGGTGGGCCACTGATGGATGGGTGTGTCGACTGGTGGAAGAGTGTATTTGCCAGGCGCAGACTGCACGCGGCGAGGGCGCCTGGCGGGCTCCGGCTCCACCACCTCTGGGACAGTGACCGGCTTGGCCGTCGACTTGGGCGCGGCCTTGACGGCGAGACTGCGGCCGAGCTTGGTGGTCGGACTGGGACGGTAGCTCTCATCATCATCGGCGACAAATTCAAGACGACGGCGCTTGGCAGTCGCGCCCATGGGTGGAAGTCGGTGAGCAGAGTTGACTGGAGATAACTTGAGTTGCTTGAATGGCGACTTGGGAGACCCAGCTGGAGTCGGGGAACGTACGAGGCCAAGCATAGCAAACCCCTTTGGCGTGGTGGGACCCACTACGTTGGGGTTGGGCTTTTGGCGAGGGGGAGTGTCTAAGGGTAAAGAGTTGGGCAAGAGTGGCCGGGGGGTGGCGAGTCCATCAGGCTCAGGTGTGTCACGAGCAATATCATCAGCCGCTGGCTCTGGTGATGGTGAGCCAACAACCGAGTCCGGGACCTGGCTCTCCTCCTGGACAGTGTCGATAAGCCGCCTTTCTTGGCGGTCTCCAGAAGCCTTAGCCAGGTCTTTTTTGCGCCGAGCTTGAAGCCGCTCAATCATGTTGCCACCAAAGGAGTCTTCGTCCTCCGTATCAGTTGCCGAAAAGTTCATGGTGGCGTAGTCGAGCGACTGTTGTGAGGGCTTAGAGGACTTGGCCTTGGCAGGCGACATGGTCTCGGCCACGAGGACGTGGTTGCTGGACTGTCCTTGCCTGGTTGGTGGAGCGCGTTTTGGTGTCGGTCCGAGCGTCTCGGGGACTAGAACACGCGCCGACTCCCACGCCTCTTGTGACCCTAGCTGCAAGTCGATATCGTCCTCGATCGAAGCGTAGCGGAATTGTGAGCGACTGCGCTTCGGTTCCGGGGTGTTCTTGAGCATGGCTTCAACCTTCTTCGCTGGAGACGGATTGCGGGATGGAACGCGGTGTTGGGATCGTGAGGAGACAATGGACGATTGAGAGTGGGTCCGCTCAAGTTGGCGTGTAGGGAAGCCTGGAACGCGGGGATCTGTCTGCGTGGGGCGTCGTCGTCGCGACGACGAGGAAGACTGTGATGCGCGCCTGGCAAGAGACGGCTCGTCGTCGGATGACAGCAACGAGATTGGGTTCTCGAACGACCCTTTGGATGAAAGGCGAGCGGTAGCGGTGGTGGCCACACTGGTGGAGGAGGATGTCTTGCGCGTGAGGTTTGACGCCGTAGACATCGTCCTCGAAACATCGCGCTTTCGGGAGGCCAGTCGCGATTCGGAAGCGCCAGAGCTCGTCCTCGCCACCGGCCTCGAGCTTGAGGAAGGGCGCACCTTTGGTTCTGGCTCTTGCTTGAACACCTGCGTCAAGGTGGTCTGGGAGGCACCTGGACTGCGGTTTCGGTGTCGTCGACGTTCCTTCTTGGTGTAGTCGATGCCGTTGACCAATGTTTCTTCAAACTGGGGCTTGGAACGTGAGCGGCTGGGGCCAGCGACTGGGGGCAGGTCGCGTCTGAAAGGCAGGACCGTGTCCCTGGCCTTCTTCTTCTTTGCCAATTCGGTTAGGCCATGTAACACGCCTAGCGACGGCGACCTGCTGGAGCGCTCTGACTGAGTCGATTCGATGAGTACTGGGTCTTCATAGTTGTCGCCAGCTCCTTTGCCTTTGCGCACGCGCGACATTGCGAGAGCCGCACACGGCGGGCGTTCCGGTGGGGAGAGGTCGGCGCGCGATCGGCAAAAAGCGATGTAATGTCGGGGAAGCGCTGCGTCTAAGGGCTGCCTTATTGACCGTTCGTGATCCGTGGGACAAGAGCTGTGAGAGAGTGTAGGCGTGGTGGTGTGGGCAGTGATATCTGTGATGGAGTGTGTCGGGAGATACATGAGCTGACAGCCCTCCACTCTTCCACAAACAAATGGCTTTCCAGGCTCACGCGCGCGTCTCGAACCCTGTCAACCGCGCGATCAGAGCTCCGTCATGCCGTCAGCAAACAAACCTCACGTGGCAAAGTGCCACATGAGTACATGAGCGGCGTTACCACACTATGGTACTGTGGAGTGCCACCCAGCGGGTAGTGCCGCAGTGGGCCAGGTTGCCTTTGGCACCCACAGCCGAGAGCTTGAGAGCTTACTGTCGTTTTGACGCGCCCGTGATGACGTGCAGGATCAAGGGATGCTAGGGATGCATGGGACCGAGGGGGCAGCACGGGCGGTTTCGGAACTTGGCTGTGGCTAGGCTGGAGCGCTAGACGACGGAGCACGGAGCGGAAACACCCAACAAAGCAGGTAAAATGACGTAGTTGGATGGCCAGTCCCGACCCACACAGCAGAGCACTCTCACCCACACCACCCACCGCGCCGTGCCACCCACGTCCGCGTGCTCGTTCCCGCGTCCACACTGTGCAGCAGCAGGCTCATCCAACTCCGTCCCCCCCGTTCTCACATTCTTCTTACTTCTCCATCCACATCCATACCCAGCTCCTCTTGGCCACCTCATCTCACCCTTCCATCAACACCAGCCTCCACTTACACACACAATGTCCTACGCCGACGTCGCAAAGGAGAACGGTACGTGTATGGCCTAGTTCCTCGCCACCACTGTTGCTGACCCGCCGCCCCCCGCAGCTCCCGGTAAGTACCAGTGTAACCTGCATCCACCTCTGGCGTGATGGTCGCCCACAAAGATGTGATGAGCACCAATGTAAGTGTGACGTAGAGCCACTTTGTGGCACCTCGCATTTGCCCTTCAGGACCCATGCTCACGCCACTTCCAGACTGACGCCTGAACAGCTGGGGGTGACCAGCCCCAGAACTGGGAGAACGAGGTCAAGAAGGACGTCAACGAGGGCCTCGACAGGGCCGAGAAGGCCGGCAAGGAGTTTGGCAAGAAGGCTCGCGTACGCTTCAACTGCTGCGTGCCCACGGCGCTGACTACCTTTCACAGCACGAGCTCGACGAGGCTGAGACTGCCATCGCTGCCGCCTGGCAGAAGACCAAGGAGGTGATCCTCCGCCCATCCACCCTCGGCGGTCTCGTCGGCGTCGGTGCGTACTCTTACTGCTGTTGATAGGGTTTCGCTCTCTCTAACCGTCAGTCAACGTCGGTCTCCTCGGCGGTCTCGGCTACGTTGCCTACCAGGAGCGCAACCGCCCTTGGGACCAGAAGGTCGTCGCCAGCACCATCGGTGGCCTCTTTGCTCTCTTTGCTACCGAGGGGTAAGCTTGGAAACACCACTTTAGCTGGAGACCGCGTGCTAACGATCAGCTACGTCACTGACTCGTACCTCCATACCCCCGAGGGCAAGGCCGAGGCTGAGCGTGCCAAGAAGGAGGGCTCCAAGGCCTACCTGCACGCCAAGGAGGTCATCCTGCGCCCCAACGTCGCGGGTGGTCTCGCCGGTATCTTCAACCTCGCTGTCATCGGTGGTGTCAGCTTCGTCGCCTACAGGCACTGGAACGAAGTGTGGGACCGCAAGATCGTCGCCGGTGTCACCGCTGGCCTCCTCGCCCTCACCGGCATTGAGGGGTAAGTTTGCCGGCTTGTAGAGAGGTTCGGGTGCGATAGGACTGCTCGCTGACTCGCACAGTGCCCTCGGCAAGGAGTACGTGGACAAGGAGCTCCCCAAGCAGAAGTAGATAGAGAGGAAAACCAACCCAACTCCGTAGCAGTCGTTAGTAGTGTTATTTCTGTATGTTGCGTATGGATGTGCACATGAAGTTGAAGTCGTTGGTCGTGTTAGGCCAAGTCAGTGAGAAGAAGGCCATTGGGTTTGGGTATGACGACGATGGGCCAGGAGTTTTGCGAGACAACAACACACAACACCATCCCGCCCGTTACCCAGCGATCCAACCGTTACCCCACACCGTGCGGGGAAGGGAGATGCGCTCGGACCACTCGCGTCCCTCCCACTCCCTTCAAGCCGAGTACGCGGCGCGTTTGGTGTTTTGCACAGATCTCATTCACCTCTCAACGCCTTCGCCTACACCTCTCACCTATACATTAACAGCTAGCCGGGTGCATAACACCCCCGGGCACTCTTCTCATGTCCGGCGGGGGAAATATCAAGGTCGTGGTCCGGTACGTGAACACCCTCCACCTTGCCGCCGTTTTGGCCACCACGTCATGCTGGCGGCAAGGCTCCCGATATGCGATATGGCCACGCCGCTGACCAAAGTGAAGATGCCGCCCGCTCAACTCTCGCGGTGGGTAAAGGCAGCGGAACTGGGAGCTCCACACTGCTGTTCGAGCTCCTCACATGTGTCCCGACCCCAACTGTGCTGACAATCAGAGCTAAAGCGCGGGGCCAAGGGCCTCATTCGTATGGAGGGGAGCCAGACTATCCTCCAACCTCCAGAAGTCTCTGGCGGCTCAAGCCGTGCGACTGAGAAGAAACCCCAGGTGTTCTCGTTTGGTGAGTCTTATCGTTCTGGGTGTGTGCCTGTGTACTCGAGCTCACACCTGCCAAAGACAAGTCGTACTGGTCCGCCGGCGAGCGCACAGATTCAGACTATGCCAGCCAGCACACGCTGTACGAAGACCTGGGTGTCGACCTCCTCGACCACAGTTTCGAGGGTTTCAATACCTGTATCTTTGCATGTGAGTAAAGCTGCTTAGACACGTGGGCGTGCAGCTGACATCGCCAGACGGCCAAACGGGAAGGTGAGCTGTTATGGCAGCAGGTGGCGACATTGTGGCTCCAGTACTGACCCGCGTTCCTCAGTGGCAAGAGTTGTGAGTGGAGCGATGTGGTTCAAGCGTCAATTACTGACATGTACAGACTCTATGATGGGATGTAGGTGACGCTCCATGTTTTCGCTCGAAGCTCACCTTGCCAGACGGCGCCGACAAGGGTATCATCCCTCTCACAACAGGAGAGCTCTTCCGACGAGTCGAGGAAAGGTCGGCCAACGACCCCAACCTGTCTTACCAGGTTGAAGTGTCTTACATTGAAATCTACAATGAGAAGTGAGGTTGAAGCTCCAGCAGCCTCCACTAACCTCGTAACAGAGTTCGTGACCTTCTCAACCCCAAGAACAAGGGAAACCTGAAGGTTCGCGAGCACCCGTCTCTGGGTCCATACGTGGAAGACCTGTCCAAGCTCGTTGTGGAGAACTACAGTCAGATGATTACGTTGATGGACGAGGGTAACAAGGTGGGTTTTCTTACGAGTGCCGTATTAGCTAACCCTCAGGCGAGAACAGTGGCTTCGACCAACATGAACGAAACGTCGTCGCGCTCGCACTCAGTGTTCACTCTTATTGTGGGTTAATGCAACTAATATCATGCTAACCCCACCACAGCTCACCCAGAAACGACTGGATCCGACAAGCAAGATGACTGGCGAGAAGGTGTCAAAGATCTCGCTCGTCGACTTGGCCGGAAGTGAGAGGCAGACTTCGACTGGTGCCACTGTAAGTTTCTAGCTGTAGCTCGAGGTGCTGTTCAGCTAACAACGCAGGGCACGCGACTCAAAGAAGGTGCCAATATCAACAGGTCCCTCACCACTCTCGGCAAAGTCATCGCCGCTCTGGCGACAGCCAGTGAGAACAAGGGCAAGAAGGGGTCCAAGGGCGAGTTTGTCCCGTACCGAGACTCTGTCCTCACCTGGCTTCTCAAGGAGAGTCTGGGCGGTAACTCCAAGACGGCAATGATTGCGGCCATTTCGTGAGCACGAGTGATGTGTGTGTGTGCGTGCTGACATTGTACAGTCCAGCAGACTGTAAGCGGACCAAACTGCGTGCTGTACTGATCAATGGTTAGACGACGAGACACTCAGGTGGGTACATGACCGTTCGCCTAAGCTGACCCCGCAGTACCCTTCGCTACGCCGATGCGGCCAAGCGTATCAAGACGCACGCCGTGGTCAATGAAGATCCCAATGCCAAGCTTATTCGGTAAGCTAGTCAACCTGAATGGCAAGCTGACAGCCCAGCGAGCTTAAGGAGGAACTCGAGAGTAAGGGTAACCTCTTGTACGTTGACTGACCCATCACAGTGCTCCGGAGTCGTGTCAGCGCTGGATCCGGCGCCACAGAGGAAGCCGTCTTTGACCCAACCATTCCTCCAGAGAAGCAGATTGTAACGTATCGCACTAAAACAGGCGAGATCAAGACTGTCACCAGTGAGTTGCGATGTCTCGGCGGCAGCTCACGCATCAGAACTCGAACTGCAGGACCAGCTACAGTGCGTACTTCATCGGGACAACACTTGAGCTGTGGCTAACAGCTACCCAGAGCGTCGGAGAAGCTCATGGAGAGCCTCAACCTCACCTGGGAGGAGAAGGTGGGTCTCATTATGGTGCTGCCACTGACCCAACAGATGACCGAGACGCAAAAGATCCATGTCGAACGCGAGAAGGCCCTCGAGGAGCTGGGTATCTCCATCGACAAGGATGTCAGTTGATTGGCACGAATGGTAGCTGATGACCCAGATGGTCGGCGTTCATGCACCTCAACGAATGCCCTCGCTCGTCAACCTGAACGAAGGTAGGTGATCCGCCCCACCGCTGTTGCTCACGTGAACAGATCCTTTAATGTCCGAGTGCCTCATCTACCAGCTGAAACCTGGCACCACCATGGTCGGCAGCGTGGATGGCGGCAAGGCGCATATCAGGCTATCTGGCGAGCACATTCTCGAGGAACACTGCATCGTCACCAACACGGACGGCGAGGTCACTCTGGAATGCAAGACGGACGCGCGCACGTTTGTCAATGGCAAGCGCGTCACACCCAACTCGCCCGTCAAGTTGAGTCACGGCTTCCGAGTCATTCTGGGCGACTTTCACGTGTTCCGCTTCAACGATCCGGCGGGCGTTCGCGCCCACAGGACTCGCATGTCGGGCATGTGGGGGCCCAACGGCATTCAGCCCGAGACGCCCAGTCGGTCCGACTCGCCAGCACCCAACGCAGAGCTCATGGACTGGACGGCGGCGCGACGCGAAGTGGCGGACATTTCAGCTTTGGGCAATGAGGATCTGGACAAGCTGTTTGACGATATTGTGAGGTGGTGGCCACAATGGGTATATCTGACCTCTCCCAGGTCAAAGTGCGAACGCTACGCCGACGTCCTGAGAGCCGCCTCGACATGGCCACCGAGGTGGAATCACGCCTCTTTGCGCATTCTGTCGCGGGCGAGTCTGATGCCATGGCAAACCCGTGGGAGGGCCAGGGCAACAACAGCATGCTCGGGCCCATCGACGACGCAGACTCGTCAAGCGGCACTCCCACCGAGGGACCTGACACTGCCGAGAGCTACTCTCGGAACGGCGGTGGCGTGACGATCAGCAGCCCACGGGTACCCGATGACGCGGCACTGGAGCAGCAGGCTTTGACCAAGCAGCTGCAGACACTAGCCCTAGAAGTCAAGCGTATTAGGACCCAGGCAGCTGTGGCGCGTGCCCGTGGTCTGCCCATGCCCGACTTTACAGAGTGGACACCGCGCGAGCTCGTCCTAGCTCGACAGGTGGCGGACCGATGGAAGCTGCTGCGCAACTTTGCCATGGCCGAGGAGCTCTTGATGAACGCCGGCGATGTGCGCGAGGCGAACATCATTGCCAAGCAGATGGGTCGCAAGATGTCGTACAACTTTGTCATTGCCGACGGGCACATGGTCTCTCCCAAGTCTGCGCTTGAAGACCTCGGCAGCATCATCGAGTTTGACGACGTGTCCGATTCCACAGAGGCCGCTGCGGGTCCTCGCGTAATGGTCAAGGTTGTTGATCACGAGTCCACATGTGAGTGCTTCTGAACACTGCCAGTGCGCCGCAGCTAACCCTCGACCAGCGGTGTATACCTGGAATCTCCACCGGTTCCAGCAACAGCTGGCTAAGATGCGCCAAGTGCTCGTCGTCAAGGATAAGCCAAACTACAGTGTACACCTCAGCGTGCACACGCCGTTCGCCGACAACCCCGCGCCGAGCTACAGCTGTATCGGTGCTGCGCGCGTGCCCCTCCGTCTCCTGTCCCACCAGATAAGCCACACAGTGACCATCCCCATCTTCTGCGCGTACACCATGGAGGCGATCGGCTCGTGCCGCGTCGACTTCAAGTGTACACCTGTGTCTGGGTCTGGAGTGGCCACACCAGACTCGATGGCCACTGCCAACGGCACCGTCCTACGCGCGCCGCCGTTTGGTCAAAAGTTTGTGTTCACGGTCACGGTTGACAATGTGAGGGGCCTGGGGTCGGACGACTTTGCCGAGGTACACGCCCAGACGCGTCTGTCGTCGCTCGTGGGACCAAGCATTGCGTCCGAGGACACATTCGCCTCAGCAGCTGTCAAGCTCGACAAGGTCTCAGTGTCGCACTTGAGTCTCCGTCGATCCCTGTCTGTGCTCGTCACCAGTGACATGGTTTCGCACCTCGCCACGGGTTACGCCACGGTCGAGTTTTTCGCCCGTGTGCGAGACGCCTACCTCGAGCGCCTGGAACGGTTCGACATCACCAAGGAGAAGGACCGTGCCGCGGAGCTCAAGCAGCTGGAGCAGCAGAGCCAGACCAACAGCGGCACTGCTACCCCGGATCGTCCGCAAATGCGCCGAGCCGAGACCGAGGTGGTCAAGACGCAGCACCACGACCTGCTTGCTAGTGTCGAGGTGCTTGAGATGGGTGCAGATGGCGAGTACGATGCCGCCGAGGTCGAGGACGACATTGTCCAGCTCCACCTCGGCGTCCAGCGCCAGCTGCGCGTCACCTTGGCCCACTCGTCTGGCCGTACACTGGAGTGGACGCGGATTGTCCACGGCAGCGTCGGCAGTGTCCGCATGCTGCCCAAAGACGGCGGCCTGCCCATCACCGTCGACTCCAAGGACGTCACTCTCCAACTGTCCAGTACGGTGCAGTACAACTCGGACGGCACGGCCCAGCTCATGGCTCGGGGAACGTGGGACTCTGCAGCGCACCACTGTGCGCAGCTCGACAAGCGCACACGCAGCGAAGAGACCATCATAGTGAAGATGACGTTCATGGTCGAGATTGAGGGCGTCGACGAGCCCGCCATCCTGCCATTGGACATGCGTGTCCGCATCATTGGGCGCGACGTGCGTCGGTCGTCGTTGCGAGCGTTCTGGCGTGCCCGGCCAGTTCACAACGTGGTGGCTATTTACACAGTGGACCTCACGCCTCCGATGGCGAGGACTGCGCGCGAACTGTGGCGCCTGGACACGGCCAAGAAGCCTGTTCCCGGAGAGAACCTGTTGGGCGGGTGGCGGCCCCGTAGCATGGCGCTGGTGCGCGAGTATGCCACGCTCGTGCGCACGCGCCGCGCCATTGCGGATGTGCAGACCACCAAGGTGGTCCTGGACGCCATCGCCGCGGACGACATCAAGGAGACATCTAGCGACGACGAGGCGGCACGCAACAAGCTGCTGGGCAGGTGCTTGGGCATGTGGCAGCGCGAGATCAACACGCGTATCGAGGTGAGTACTGTAGTAGTAACCCTTAAGACCCTAGGGTGCGGTGCCGGTGCGCCACCCCGTGTGGCGTGCCCACTACCCTCCAGTTGTGACTTGGGGCACGGACTGACGCGTTCTCTCAGTTTGACGTCGAGAAGGAAAGCGAGGCCGAAAAGGAGCTGCAGCAGCGTCTGCGTCGTCTCGTGCCCGACCTTGAGCCGCGACTGGTCCCGACCGTACGCCAAGTCACACCAAAGTGGGTACCACCAGGCTTTTGTGTTCTTTCTTTCACAGTGCTGCTGCTCTTTGCCCATGCACATGGAGCGCGGTGCCTCGGACTGCCGTCATGAGTGGACGGGCGGCGCACTCGTCCACCTCGTCGCAGCAGTTCCTCTGTGTTCTGGCACTTACAGGTCACAGTGATAGCATTATCAAACGGGGTACGCTGGCCCTCCTCAAGGACTCGAGCGAGAATATGTGGGATGAGGTACAGGCTGTGCTCCGCCCGTAAGTGGAATACCAAAGAATGTTCGGGCTCTGGAAACATCTCGTCCGCACCAGAGACCCGGATGGCCTCTCCGCGGCCTGGTTACGCGGACATTTGATACCAAACGGCAACCGGCCATGTAACATGACAGGAGACTGACACTCTCTCCCCCCCCCAGGCCGTACCTGCATCTGCATCCGGACCAGAACAAGCGAGAGACACAGGTCATCAACCTGTCCAACGCGACCGTGACGGCGTCTCCAGACGTCCAGATGCTGCTTGGTGTGAGTACAGTACACACGTCTCCCCGTGTACATTTTGCATTTAGGTGCACTTTAGACAAAAATGTGTCCGGTCCACAAAGCCCACAGCGGTGTGTGCGACCGCCCGACTCTGGTCTCGTGCCGTGTCCTGGAGACTAAAAGCGGCGTCGAGCGACAGTCGTCGTCACCCGTGACGTGACCGTCGCCGATTTGGACCGGGGGCATGTTGACCCGGGGCGGGGGATTCTGCGGCAGAGATAAGGCTTCAGGCCACTGACTGCCCACCCAGCGACGGTTCGCATTCACCGTGTATACGCCGACCAATTCGTACATTATCCAGGCGGGGACGCAGCGCGAGCTCGACGAGTGGATCACAGTCATTGGGCGGCAGCGCCGAGGATAGGACGAGGAGAGAGGAAGGAAGGAGTACTACGTACAGAAAGCGTAATTACGATGTTTAGATGGGAGAAGAGTAGCAGTACTACTTATTAGACGCGACCACCTCTTCCGATGGCAGTTATCTAACGCGCGTATCCTGATTAACGAGCTTATGAACCACTCTACATGCACGCACACACGCACACACGCACACGCACACACCTTCCACAGACGTCGGTGGTGCTCTGTGGAGTGGACTTGCTCGAAACAGTTAGAAGATGCAGAGTAGCAAAAAGTAGAGTTGGGTGCATGAGGGGTTCGCAAGGGGGATTGAAACGCGGCGGCTGGTGGGGGGCCATGGGGGACATGGGGGATGGCGGTGACGGGGTCTCTGCCGGCGGTGACGCGCGAGGATCTGATGCAATTGTGTCTCCACCTGTGCCGCGCCCCGGGGGCAGCAGTGACACCATGCCACGAGTCCAAGGGCGGCGTGGGAAGCAGTGGAGGGGGTGGTAAGCGTTGCAAAGGGGTGAGCGTTTAGAATGCTGCGCGGGAACGAGTGTGGGCGGCTGCAAGTGCAGACAAGGCGTTGTATGGGATGGTTGCTGCCTGCACAAGTTGTACGCATCTGTGTGGTGACCGCAATGAGCAGCCCAGTGGCCAGTGTCCACTCCAAACACGCGGGCCAAGACTGCGGTGATCCTCTGAAACTGGCGCCAAAATGCGTAAACATGTGGTGTAACATGTGCAGCCCAAAAAGCGTGGCCGGGCAGGTCGGAGACGGCTCTCGGTGACGGGGCGAGAAGGGGGGGTGTCGGGGCTGTCGGGAGGGCCACGGGCCACGGGGAGCCTGCCTCCAGCCTCGTCGTCGACAGCACACTGCAATGGGCCTCGACAGCTGTTTCTGTGTGAGAGCCCGTGACTCGTAAGGTTTCTTCTGCATTTGGGACAAGTTGTCGTCCACTGTTTCTTTTCCTTGTCTCTCCGCATCTCTACAACAACACAAAACTAAACGCATTGTCACCACCACCGCTACAGTAAGCACATTAACCCCCCGGTACAGCTGTGCAGTATGTTCTCCCGACCAGGATCCAAAGCCGGCGACGGGGGCACCAGAGGCCCGAATGTTTGCGCTGACTGAAGACCCCGCGCGCCAGCCCACAGCCCCCCAGCCAGGCCAGCCAGCCCACCCACCCACCCAACCGATCGTGAATTGATCCCGCGCGCCTGGCCTTGCCTCCTCCTGGCTGCGACCCCCGTCCCCCCCCCCCCTTCCTCCCCCCCAGTGTGTGTCCCCCCCCCCCGCCCCCCCCTCCATTCCAACCACACCCGGCGACGTTCACTCGACTCGCGGCTCCCCCCCATCTGTTCTGGTCCTTCTTCTCAGCCATCCACACCGCAAGCTTCATCGCCGTCGCATAGGGCTCGTCCTTGTCTTTGAGCGTACACGCAAGGGATTCCCTCGCAGCCCCGCAATCGATGGAGCAAGCGTACCCACACCACCAAAGACACTCCCGCCCACTCTCCTTTCCATCTCCTTTGGAACAAGCAACAAACGCCTCCAGCGATCACCTTCCCTCCGTTCACAGAGTACAGCAGCCCGCCGCGACGAGCGCTCAGGCGCACTCCGTGCGCCGCGATCCACTCTACCGCGACCTACGCGAAGAGCGTTCTCCACGCCAACACGAGTACGCCGCCGCCGCCGCCGCTGCGACTGTAGGACGTCGCTTCGACTACGCCTACCTCGCCGCCAGCAGCGGAGAACGTGATCGAGACCCGCTCCCGCCGTCGACCTCGTTGGACCGCGACCGCGACCGCGACATCGACGTCTACAGGGAACCCCGTGGCGACGAACATCATCTCCGAGACTTTGTTCACGGCCCGCCACCACTCCGACGGCTGTCGGCACCATCTGTGTCTCTGCCTCCCCCGCACAACAACTCGGCGGGTCCCCTTCCTCCCCTTCCATCCCCGTCTGCGCTTGCTCGCCACCCACACCGATCCTATCTTCCCCCACCATCCCTTGCACCGCGTTCACACGCACCACCACCGGCCATCTCCATCCCGACACTGAGTGCCAGTGCCGCCCGCTACGCAGACCAGCCGCAGACTGCGCCGCTCCAGCACAGCAGCTTTGCGCGTCTCCAACCGCCCCCACCGCGTAGTGCCGGTTTACGCCCAGCGTCGCCCGCCTTCCCACCGTCGTTTGCGCGCCAAAACTCGCATTTGGCACCACCCTACGGCGGATCTGCAACCTCGTCGGCTTCGTCTTCTATCGGACTGGACGAGCGTGCCCTTCGTTCTCCACACCCGCCCCTCACAGCAATCTATCCCCAAAGCCACCAGTGGCCACCACCACTTGCCTCTCTCCTCGACCACCGCGACTTGCGCGACCCTCTCCTGCGGGAAGCGGTTGTTGACGACTTTTCGCGCCCATACAGAAGCTCGCCCTTGGCAGACGCCCAGAACTCGTTGTCGTCGAGTTCCTACTATCATCCTACGCGCCCAGAGTACCCAGACTACTCGCAGCCGCCATCCCATCCCAAACACCCAGCCTCTCCCTCCTTTATTTCGGCGCCGCCGCTTTTGCACATCCAGCAGCAGCATCAGCAGCAGCCCCGTGACTCTCCCCTCCGTATCCCCCCACCTCTCAAGTTCAACTACTCTGCATCTCCACCACAACTAGCCGACAACATGCCGCCTCGTAAAAAGGCTGCTGGCTCGACTGCCACCATTACTAGCACCCCTGCCACTGTGTCATCAACACGAAGCTCGCGCCGTATTGCGGGCTCGGGTGGCGCGCCTACCTCAAAGGGCAACGGTTGGACCACAGAGTACACGTATGATTCTGTCGGACAGCCAAAGGAGGTCGTCGTCGTTCACGACAGCGCAAGCCCGATCCCCAAGAAGAGGACTCGCGCAGCAGTGGCCGCGGCCGCCGCTGCCGCTGACAAGTGGACCAACGGCCTTGTGAATGGCGCTGCGGCCAAGAAGCGCAAAGTGGAAGAGGAAGAGGCCCTTGCCAAGAAGGCAAAGAAGCCTGCCTCAACACAAGCACAGGCTGTGCCAGCACTCCCCGTCGCCCAGCCAGCTGCTGCTGCTGCTGCGGCGGCGGCGGCTACCACGTCTGCGGCTCCAGGTCAACCGGCCGTTCCAGCGTGGGACGATCCCGAAGGCCACTACATTGTCAAGCCAGACGATGTCATTGCCGGACGATGTAAGTTTGACGTGTTTCGGGAAGAATGGTGTTGCTGACAACCATCTGCAGATAAGATCGTTCGACTGCTTGGACAAGGCACTTTTGGCAAGGTCGTCGAGGCGCGGCACATCGAGTCGAGGAAAAAGGTCGCCATCAAGGTCATTCGCGCCGTGCAAAAGTACCGTGACGCGAGCAAGATTGAGATTCGTGTTCTCGAGACACTCAAGAAGAATGACGCCACCAACGCGTACAAGTGTATCCACTTGACAGAGTATTTCGACTATCGCAATCACCCCTGCCTCGTCTCGGAGCTCTATGGCATGAGCGTGTTTGACTTTTTAAAGCTCAACCACTTCCAGCCGTTCCCCGAAAAGCATATTCAGGACTTTGCAAAGTCGTTGCTGTCGAGTGTGCAGTTTTTGCATTCGCTCAAGCTCGTTCACACGGACCTCAAGCCGGAGAACATCCTGCTCGTGCACAACGAGTCACGGCTGCAAGGACCTCGTCGTGCCAATGCCCGCTCAAAGTCAATCTTGCGCAACACCGATATCCGTCTCATCGACTTTGGCTCGGCAACGTTTGAGAACGAGTACCACTCGTCAGTGGTTAGCACACGCCACTACCGTGCACCAGAGATTATCCTAGGTGAGCACAGACCCGGGAACCTGCGCGGCTTGTCTTACTAACTCTCTCAGGCCTGCCATGGTCGTACCCGTGTGACATGTTCTCGATCGGCTGTATCCTTGTCGAGTTCTTCACTGGCGACGCATTGTTCCAAACGCACGACAACCTCGAACACTTGGCAATGATGGAGGTCGTCATGGGCAAGATGCCAGCGCGCATGGTCGAACGTGGAAGGCTCAAGAAGCCCGAGTTTTTCAAGGGCCACAAGATCGACTTTCCCAACCCCTCAGTGTCCAAGAGTTCGCGCAAGTTTGTCAAGGGTCTCAAGTCGTTGCGTGACATTATCCCATCGACCAACAACACCAACGCACTGTTCCTCGACTTGATCGTTCGCTTGCTAGACTTTGACCCCGAGCTGCGAATTGACGTCAACAAGGCGCTCGACCACCCATACTTGCGCGCCAACATTCCCGAACCCCCGTAGATGAATGGATGTAGCAGCACAACTCAAAACAATCCCCACCCATCCCACCATCACCACCACCACCACCACCACCACCACCACCACCACCACCACCACCACCCACACGACTGCTGGATGGAGAGCCACCCAGACATTGCTCTCCCGAGGTTTTCAACAATCAACATGTGTCGGATATCTCTACCAACCACTTTGGACTCTGTATACTTTGGACCCCCACCCGCAGCCAGGCGGTATCGGCCCCTCACTCACACCCCCGCCCCCCCAATCTCCCACGGCCGCGTCTCTCCCCGCATCTAATTTCCACTTCTTTCGCGTTTCCATGAGTCAAAGCATGCCGTAGTAGTCACTGTTGGCTCTGTATTGTGTCATGTTAGGAGCAGAGAATCTGAGAAACACAAAACGGGGGACATCAAGGTTGCAGAAAGGTGGCGGTGGTGTAGGACTGATGAGTAGGACTTATCATGACAGGAGGCAGCTGTAGAATGGACGGTGCTCGGCACCCTGCACAACATATTTACATCTTGGTGTACGCAAGAGGGTCGGGCAATGGCTATTCTACAAAGCATCCTCCGAGCTTCTGGCAATGACTATTCTACAAGCATCCTTGGTCCGTCCAGCGGACTCTTCAAACTCCAATGTATCATGTCACGAGAACGTCGTGTGCGTGGTCTGACGGGGGAGAGCAAAGTCAGCTGCCACCCCTTGCGTCCTTTGGGTTGCACGTACCTGTTTTTGAGTTCGTACTGAGCAGGGAGGGGGGGGGGTCTTCTTGACTGGGGCTCAAGCGTCCGAGTCGTCCTGGTAGGCGTCCAGGCTCCTCTGGATACGCTTGGCCACTTGGTCGGTGTGTCCCCAGTTCAGAAAGACGCTGTCTGGGGTAGCGTAGTGAATCTGCCCAATGACTGGACCGTGCTGGCTGACGAGGCCATGGCGGATGTCCGAGTAGTCGTACGCGGGAGGCAGGCCCTCGGCCGCTGTGACCTCGTCGCCCAAAGAGAACAAGAAACCGGCCTCGATCTCGTATCGCTTGTGCACTGCGAGCATCCCCTTGAGCTGATCGTTTGCCGCGCGGGTGGGCAGATCCAACTCTAGGCCATCGCGATGCTGTAGTGGCGCGAGCTGCAACCAGTAACCAGTAACCTCGGGCGGCGGCGGATTCGAGTCGATGGGGATGGGGCACTGGACCCCGAGTCCCTGGGTGACTTGCTTCGTAAAGGAAATCCAGAAGGCCGTGTCGCGAGTAGCGGTACCATACGCCTCGTTGGGGTCGACAGAAAGGTAGGTTGCGCCCTCTTTAAGGTTGTTCACCTGGCTGAGACGCTTGACGGAGGTCTCGTGCAAGAGGGGGAGGACCCGGCGCACACCATTGGTGACGACCGCGTACGATGCAGTGATTGTGAGGCCGGAAAGGTATGGTTCTGCAGTCAGCTTTGGCACCTGCGGCGCGCTTACCGATGAGTGGGGTCTTGCGGATGAAGACGTGAAGTGAATGAGTGATGCCGTCTTCGGGGCCTTGGACGCCAGTCATTTCCGAGAAGTGCTGGGACAGGGCGCGATTGAGGTAACCCGAATGGGTGTTGCCAGACACCCTAAAGTTCCTGGTGCAGCTGGCGCGCTTGAGGACCTTGTTGCTCTGGGAGGACCAAAGGTACGCGCGCAGCTCCTCGAGCTTGTCGTTGGTCTTGGAGTCCCGGGTGGCGACGGAGCGGGGCATTTCGCGGATGATGGAGCGCACCTTCTCGTCGTTGAGGTCGAGAGGGTCGAGTTTCACGCAATGTATCGTCACAGCTTCAAGTGTGGGCAAAATAGTGCTGGGGGTAGGGGACGATGTGGCCATTGTGGAGAAGGCGACCAGAGAAGGTGTGTCGATTGAGGGACGGGTGTTGGTGATTGAGAGACGTGGCGACACGACGAGGAGCGGCGAGACTGGCGCCACGACAGTCTTGCCCCGTGTGGCCCGTGGGTCAATGTTTGAGACCCATCCTGCGCCCGGAACACTGGTTTTACACGTTGCCTAGACTACTCAGCGCCCGTCGTTCACCATCAACAACCTCACACACCTGTAATCGTTGGTGAAGAGCTCGACATCCTCACCCTCACCCTCACCCTCACCCTCGCCTCCCCATCCAGTCCTCTCAAGCTAAACGGCTCTGAACCACCCGACCGCAACAGCAAGACTGTTTGCGTGAGCTGCGCCCCACATGTCTAGCACAGCGGCGGCGCTCGCATTCCTCACCACGGCCCTCGATGCTTTTGCTCAACAGGATCAAGATCGCAGATGGGTAATCTACCCTGGTCTGAGAGATCTTACGTGGGTGGCTCAAAGTCTTGGGAGGATGGTGTTGCGAGACGTGTGCAGAACTCACACAGCGCCAGCAACGGCAACCTCGTCCAGATCACCATGGGAGCGGTGGCCTACCGCAAGAAGGTGCACGCGGTCTTGACTATGCTGCGCGACAGTCTCGTTTGCGACCGCATCAGGTGCCTCCGTGATTACTGGCATGCCACTGCCAAGATCCTTGGAGCCGTCCCCATTAGCATTAGTGCTGTGGCACAGGTGAGATTGTCCTCTTACACCCAGATCATTGACGCCGCTAGATTATCGACCAAGTCGTTTTGGGCGCGGGTGGCGGTTTGACCAGGGAGGATTTCAACGTCGACAGTCAAGTCGGTGCCCACATCTCGGCGAGTGAGGGTTGCCAGCTGGTCATGAACGGTCACGCTGTTGGCCGTCGGCCCATTCCAGTCCCGTGGGACTACGAGTTTTCCATTGGCGACGGCGGCACGGTTAACTGGCTTCTCGTTAGCGAGAGGAGCGCGTTGGCCCAGAGGGAGGTGCTTGAGAACCAGGACATTGGGCCAGGCATCGTAATCTCGGTGAGTTAAGCTCCAATTGGAGGAGTGAAACATGGGCTGGCGAGATTGTGGCAACGACTGATTTATCAGACTAGTGGTGCATCCGGCTTCGCATGCCGAGAGTTGGTCTCCCAGCTAAGCGAGCAGTACCGTTCGGTCCCGGTCATCGGCTTCTCGGACTTCACCCCGGATGGCATGCGTCTTATTGCCACCTTGAAGTATGGCGGTCGGTTCGCCGCTCAACAGGTCGATGGCGCAACCACCCCTAGGCTTGTCCGTGGCGGTCTCTCGGCCACGCAGGCCATGAGGTAGGTAATATAGGTGATGTGGCGGCGAGGCCCCCGTGTCACCGCCGTGCATGGCAGTTCCAGAATACGATAAACGCATACAGTAGTCTGACATTCCTAGTGACATGGGTCTGGACCTCGATACGCACTTTAAGCGACTCACAAAAGGGGATCACGCAACAGTAAGGATCGTGAGAGAGTTGTTCAGAACTATTTCATTACCTAGAATTACCTGACCGTGACAGATCGAATCGTTACTTTCCGACCCCGACATCCCTGCTGCGTGGAAGTATGACCTCAAGGTCATGAAGGCCCTCAAGATCAAGACCGACCTCAATGTGACCGGCCCCATCGAGGACGTCCTGCTTGAATGTGTGGTGCGCGTCATCAAGCAGGCCCAGAAGAGCGCCACCTCGGCATCTGGGAGCTAGGAGAGTAGGAGCATGGGATACAAAGAGGCGGTGTGATCAGACTTGGGGCCGCATGTGGAGACCAGCCATGAGTTGCGTTGAGGCGAAGGAGATCTCGACAGGAGCGAGCGTATCGAGGAAGAGTCTCGGGCATGTAGTCGGCCCGATAAGCGAATACACGTGGGAATGGGGAGATGGAGTCTGTAACTGCTTGTTCATTCGGTCCGTCCCTGTTGATGATTGATATATTTCACTGTTCTGCGGCAAGTCGCACTCCCTCCCACCACAAATTGACTGCGTAGAGCACACTGGTCCACTGGTCCACTGAGCTCGACCACTCGAGACTCGCTCACCAAGGGCGTTCTGACAGCCCTGGGCGAGTGCACCCCGCCTCGCAAGCCGATCGGCTGAACAGCCCCACTACCACTAGGTACTGATTTCCTGATCCACCTGCGGCAGAGTCACATTTGGGCCCTTTCGCCTGCTTGACGCTTGACAGTGCGGAATGGCACATGCATGTACGGCGTGTGCGCGTGTGTGCGTGTCTTCCATGTGCGTGTGTCGCGTATCGCCAGTCAATGTGCTCGATGTTCACATGCAAACCCCGCTGCACGGCCCGACCTCTGCGCCCAAGCCCTACCTGTGGCCTGTGGTGTCTGTGGAGCGGTAATCAGTGTAGCCCCCCTGCTCATGAGACCTCGCGCGGGCCACTGGACAGAAGCAAGAAGCAAGAAGGAACCGCTGGCCACCGTGTTCCAATAAGCATGTCCAGTCCATGCCACGGCAACATGTCCCTCATCCTCTTCATCCCTCACCTACTCGTCCTTGCAAACAACACCAGCGTCGACTACCATGCCCCCCAACAAGAGTGACAGCGACTTGGACTACGACGACGACAAGTCGGCGCCGGTCGAGGTGCCCAAGAAGGTGAGCTGCAAAGGACCCCTCAACAACGCAGCCTCTGACCACACCCTCAGTGCAAGGCGACCGGCGCGGACGAGGACAATGGCGAGAGCGGTGGAGAGGACGTCGAGCTTCTCACAGCGGTGAGCTGAAGAAAAGGACCGCTACATCGCACCACACGGCCGCTGACATACCCATAGGAAGAGATGGCGACGGCCAACATCAACTACAACAACACCCTCGAGTACTGCAGCTTCCTGACCGGAGTTGTCAACGAAATGCTCGTCAAGAGCGGACGTCCCGCATGGGACGGCATCGTGCCCCCGCGCGATCAGTACCACGAGTACATCAAGAAGTACCGCCTCGGCGGTGGCGCCCCCTCTGCGGGTCCCAGCGCACCCAAGACGCCGCCCTCTCCCCCCACTGCGCCCCACGCGAGCGACTCTCATCCCGACGGCGGCGACGTCTCGGTCTATGACCCGAAGCCAAGCCGCGCCTATGAAGAGGTCAACGCTCGTATCACCCAGTGCTGCGGCGTTACCGACGACTCGTCTGATGCCTGTTTCCGTTTCTCCCTCTTCGTCTGCGCCGAGCTCCACACTGCCCATACCCATTGCCCATTTGAAGGCGAGCACGACCTCGACGACCAGCACGACCTCGACGACGACACGGGAGAGGCCTACATGATCGAAAAGGCGTGGGACGTCGTCGAAAACATCTGGAAGGACGCTGGTCTCTCAACCGAAATTGTGAGTGCCACCAATCGGAAAGTGCTGACTGGGCAGTCCGAATCCAAGGCCCAGCAGCTCGCCCTCGACCTCGTCGTCGCTTCCGCTGTCGCCTGCCACCGCAGCGGTATGAAGATTGTCGCCGAGAACCTGGTCGACGCGGTGGGCGTGATGATCAAGAAGGCAGGCAAGGAGGCCGCTCCTTAAACAATAGCGGAATCCACATCAAGGGTGTTGCGATCCAACACGAATCAAGCAGTGGCGAGGGCGAACAGCGTGAGCGTGGTGTAGTAAACGGAACGGAATACCTATGTAGTAAACGGAGCGGTAGATGTAGTAAAGGGAGCAGTAGTAAAGGGGAATGAATATACAGACGAAGAGAGATAGCAATCAATGTACCAATGTGTCTATACCGTCCCCTCAGAACAGCTCCTCGGGACATAAACCTGTGGCACACGTCAACAGGGCAGTAACACAGCAGTAACACCGACAATCGTCTTCAAGCATCTCATGGGAGTGAAAGAGCGCCCAGCACTCGGCACAGAGTGTTGGAGATGCGGAGAGCGTGAGGTACCGTGATAACAGTACGAGAGTCCAAACAGTCCCCCGCTTGTATCTCAAACCAAAACAGTGCAACGAAGAACCAAGTTTTCCAAAAGAAAAATACGTTTGGAAACAGGAAAAAATGGTGTCCCTCTCATTTCGACGAGACATTTGCCTCGTTCACCGGATGGTCTACATCCAAGGGTCTACCTACACTCCGCCTGCGACGGGATTCAGCGATGTCCCTCAGTCCAGATGTCAAAAAGCTCATGTCCATGAACCTGCTAGCGTTCCCACAACTCCAACCACGACGTCGGCTGTAGTCGTAGCCTACCCCAGTATGGCCCAGTGCCATATAATCCGTGCGCGTCATGCGGTGACGCATGGCCATCGACCGCCCCTTCCCTCACACGGTCCCACGTATGCACACGCACGAAGGTCTTCCACTGGCTGCTGATTAGCGGGATAAATGGGTGGCCGCCTGGAGAGAACCCCACCCGGGGCGGCCGTCAACGCATTAGGGGAGAAAACAAATACGGGTTCTAAACGATGCGGCCTTGCTAATCAGCCGCCCGAAACACATAGACAAGTCGTACACGCCATGCCGGTCCACCACAGGGTGCCTATGGTGTGTTTCCTAAATTGGCGAGAAACACACACACAAGTCGCCAACGCAATGCGGGTCGCCCATGGTGTGTTTCCTCGGTCCGCTGGCCGGCTTAGCCCACCCAATGCGCCCGGCGCCCGGCATTCGACAACTACATGCGCGGTATCTGTGTAATATTAATCTGTGCGCTCTGTGTGGCAGTAGACTGGGCTGGGCTGGGTCACATAACTAGCTGGAGCATGGGGCTGCACCTATGGAAAGACGGCCAGATTACAAAATGAGATTACAAAAGGATTACAAAATTACAAAAGTGTTTCTATCGCATATCCCCAAATATTGAGTCTAAATGCAGCCGAAATACCGGGGCGTTCCGGGCCGGCCCGCCGGCGGCAGTGACCACTGGGACACTACTGTAGGTGGGTGGGTGGGTGGGGGGGAGGTGCTGCGGAAAACGTCGGCGCCCGTGAGCTGAGGCCCGTGAGTGTATCTATCTGTGATTTATCCAGGACGCGACCTAGGTGACTGGACAAAGACGACAAAGACGACAAAGACGAGTGAAGTACAGGATTGTTAGGCGACACTTCGATTCGGAACACATCGTCACCTGTGGCCGCGACCACACGTGTCTCAGCCGCGGGCCCATGGGCCCAGCCACCCAAACGCACGTCTGCAGCTCAATACGTCACCGCTGGGTGCGCTGCTTCGGGTATCTCTCTATTTGGGGGCGTGATTAAAAAGTCGTCGAATTTCAGTCACATTTGGGTTGGGGCATTTTGCCGAGGTGGCACCCCGGATGTTGGCAGGTCAAAGTCCAGCTTGCCAAGACTGCACGGCGGCCCGCCGAATTGAAGGACAAAAGAACACAAAGTATCGCGCGCCGTAGTGGTTGAGTAGAGGTCATAGAGGTCGGGCATGGGGCAGCAGCCAGTAAGAGCATTCCCTGCTGTCAGCGAGGGGCACCTCCGGTGGCTCGGTGTGGGGCCATCGGCCGACTGGCGAGAGCACCCGAGATGCCGCTGGCGCTGTCAACAGAGCTCCCAACACTCTCATCTGCGGTGGATGAGAACTCGGCCATGCGGACAAGATGCTTTGGGATGAAATATGGTGATATGGCGATGAAAGGTGGTTTGGGACAGCGACCGCCACAGCGTGAGTAGAAAACGTCCGGACAGCTCTGTTGCGACGATAAGAGAGACGGGAGAGCTATAATGTGTGTTTGCATATTCCTCTAGAACTATGCCGCCTGTAATCTTCCTCAACGCGTCGGTAGGGGGCGCAGGGGCGCTTACTTGCACTCCTTCTGTAAGGGGGGTTAGCAAATGTCCACACAGGTTGTCCAATCGGTCCAATCGTCCTAAACTCACGTCCATGAACCTGTGAGAGCGTCAGTAAGTGTTCCAGAGTGTTCCTATGCACCCACGCGATGAGGTCGTTCCTGTCCTTGGCCTTCTTCAGGCCGGCGAAGGCCATCTTGGTGCCAGGGATGTATTTCTTGGGGTTCTCAAGATACTGGACGAAATGTCAGTAGTGGACGGAGAAAAAGGTGGAAGTGATCGTCGGGATCGTCGGCGGAGCAGCAATGGATACCGCTGAACCTGCGACCCCTTCTGCATCTTGTGCTCACCTCGAAGAGGGTCTGGCCCTCCCACACAACGCCCTTGTTGACGTTGGCGGCGGTGTAGGTGAAGCCCTCAGCCTGGCCCGACTTGCGGCCGAAGAGACCGTGGAGGTTGGGGCCGACCTTGTTGGCGCCGCCAGCCTCGAGGGTGTGGCACTGAGCGCAACGGGTCTTGAAGATACCAGCGCCCTTGGCGACGTCTCCTAGAGGGGTAGTCAGCGACGTGTCCTGCTAGAGGGAAGCACCGCGAGTGGAAGGAGCATGGCGGAGCAGAGTAGATTGGGCGCGTTGGAAAATACTCGGCTAAGCGTCCATGAAAATGTATGCACGACGAGCCGGTTCCCAGCGGCGCACAGCCGCATCTGCCTGCTCCTTCATGCTGCCTCGCAGCTTTGCGGTGCTGTCCAGGCGGGGGTGTATTCACCGGGAGTGTAAGACATTTTTGAGTAGATTGTTTGGTGGTGGTGAGTGAAGAGGAGGGCAATGGATTGGGGGGCCGTTAAATGTCAGGCGTGCTGTCCGTTTGCGGCTCCGTTTGCCCGTCCGAGCCTTCCCGACGCCCCGGCCCTTAAGTTCTGGCAAATGGGGGGCCAGCCTAAGGTCAGGTGGTGCGCTGAACGATTGAACCAATCCGAACCCGCACTTTCTTACCAAAGGTCCGCCCAGGAATCACCGCCACACACAGGTAGGTGCGCCTCAGTAGGCATCCGCCACATCTGACACGCCTACACAGATCGTCCATGCAATCCACTCTCCGTCCTGGCGTCCTTTGCTCGCCTGCACACAACGGAGGTTCCTCCTCTAACACCTCCATCTCTATCAATCAACAATGGTAAGTCTGGCCTCTCCCGGGACTAGATCGTGCACTGACAATGCAGGGCGGCGGCGTGAGTGTTCTGAACGTGCAGCCCGAGCTTGGTGGACCGTCGCGGCGTCGGACACCGTGGAACAGAGGGTCCACTCCGAGAAGCTGAATGCTAACACTTGCAGTCGCACTACCCTTACCCTAAGGAGGTCTGGTCCCCTAGTGGTGGGTGTCTTGAACGATGGTTGCGAGCAATCGAGAGCGTCGGGCTTGTCGGCGAGCGCGCGCGAGTTGGAGCGGGAGCGACAGCGGTGAGGGCAATGTTGGGAAGAGGAGGCCTCAGGCCTCCTCAGACATGGTTCCACCATCTGCTCAGCAGCCGCTATGCGGCTCATCGGTCTGAATGTCGGACGCTTGGGAAGCTACAGATCCCGAGAGATCGACCTCTCAGAGTCCACTTGTCGAGTACAACTCCCGCGACGCCTTGCCGGCGCGCTCCGCAACGAACAGCAATCGACAACTGTTGAATCTCTTGGAGCGGGTTGCTAACTTTAACAGGCGGTTGGTGGTCGCGTCCCACGAACTGGGCGGCCAACACTGCTGTCTGCATCTTTGGCATTGGTCTCGCTACGTACGGCGTCTGGCGCGTCTCGGCTCGCAACGAGGTGAGTGGAGTGGACAAGGAAGGAATGGGCAACCACATCGAAGATGTTGGTCGGCTATGATCTTGCGATGCCCTGGGCTACCAGCTCTAGTCGGCATACAAGCAGCACTGGAGTACCTGTAACGACCACAAGCCAGACCCCAGCTGTGGTCTACCTGTGTTTGAAGGTGCACATGCCCGCAGCATCAAGCCAGTGCCCTCTTCTGCATGTTCTCTCAAGAGTACCCGCTGACACTCTCCAGGTCCGCCACATCGCTCCCACCAAGGCTATCCCCTCGCAGCGCTGGTCTCCTCAGGCCGCCGAGATCGGTGTGCGGAAGGAGTAGAGGCTTCTTCAAACAGTAGAATGGATGAAAGCGGCTTTACAACGGACACATTGCCGAGGTTGAAGGTCAGCGTTGCACAAGAGCAGGTTTCAGTTGGCGGTGGTGTTGAAGACGCTTTCTTGTTTCTAACTTTGATTGTGTTTGCAGTGTGCCCAGCAGCGGACGATCAAGGACTGACGAGGCTACGCAAGCAAAGCCCAGATGGCCATTGACCATTGGGTCTCGGTGGCAACCGGTCACCTTAGCGATATTGACTGCAGTCCCCGCACAGTGCGGCCCAATCATTTCGCGCCCAGTTCATGACACTGACACGAGTCTTGGCCGTTTCCTTGGCTCGGTACTGGACGTCTGTCTCCCACTCTTAGCAGGCGGTCTGTTTGTTGTCTAGAAACTTCAAGAATGGTATAGTAGTGCACCAAGGTAATCAGTTCTACAACCACATAGTATACTCAAGGTCCCCTAGTTCGTATACAGTGCGTGCTCTCGCTCGCTCTCTCTCACGCGATTATTTCCCTCTCCCTCCCCAGTTCCCTCTCCCTCCCCAGTTCCCTCTCCCTCCCCAGTCGCCCCAGCATTATCTCTCGCTCTCTCAATCTCAATCCGAGTCCGAATCCGAAGCGTCGTCGATGTCCGAGATGACTCCCTCACTGAGAAAGGTGTCAGCATGGTGAGAGCCCGTCGCGTCTGCTGTCCTCAGAATGGGTGACAGATACAGCAGACTGTGCGCTTCCAGTAACACTCACCGAGCAAGCAACCCCCTGAGCCCGTCCGCGCCGATATCAAAGTCGACGCGCACCCATGTCCGCTCGAGGTCGCCATCCCTGTACGCAAGGAGCGTAGGCAGGACGTCGGGGTCGGCCTCGCGCTCGCCATCGTCATCGTCAAGTTCCACAGCGGCGGTCTCGTCACGCGCAGGCATGCCGAATCCCAGGGCGCCAGCACGGGCGCGAACGATACAGGTGCCCGTGCGCGCGAGGCGCGTCGCTTCCGCAAGCAGAGGCAGACACCGGTCCACGTCCTGCGTTCAGGTGTCAGTTCACGTCTAGGTGGCAGTAGTGTATCCGGTCGTGGGTGGCTAGTGCAGTGGCGCGCCTGGGGGCTTGTCGTTCACCCGCCGTAGCAAAGTGTGTAGTTGGAGCTCGGATCGCGGCACCCCTTGGCGGTTTGGGATGGTACCACCACCACAACCAGCAGCAGCACACCAGTGCACCGGTTACCGTTGCACCGGATATCCCAGCACACTCGACCGCAGACACAACTCACCGGCTCGTAGATCAACACCAGGGCCCAGCCCTTCCTCTCCACCGTGGAGAGGAACGTCGCCGCGCCAATCTCGCGCAACCCCCCTCGCCCAGCTTGGAGCGTTGTCATGCGCTGAGCGCGCCACTTCGCCTCGAGGTCGTCTTCTTCCCGCTTTTCCTGGTCCGTGATCCTCGTCTCGGCCATCTTGGACCGCAAGACATCCTCGTCGTGGACCGTCGACGCAGTGATAGCGCCCTTCTCCTGCCTGGCCCGCGTGGACTGGAGTTCGGCACGCGACTGTGCAGCGGCGTGTGCCTTTGCGCTGCGCTGGTCGGCGATGACGCCCTTGGGGCCCGTCTTGGGGCCCTTGCGGCGCGGAGACGGGGAAGAGGCGTATGGGTGCGACGAGGCTGGTGGGGCCGCGGCCAGTGGCGACGACGGGCGCGAGAGGTCGTCCTCGCTGTCCTCCTCGTCGCGGCTGTCGACCGAGTGCCGCGATGGCGAGATGCTGCGGTTACTGAACAGGGTACCGTCCAGCGCGGCGTTCTCGAGCGCGGCCATGGTGTTGGTGTGGGTGGGTAGGTGGGTGGGTGGGTGTTGGTAGTCGTAGCGGTGGACGAATGTCAAAGAGAGACGGTGAGAGAGACAAAGAGGGCAATCGCAACACTCGTGGCTTGCACTTTTGAAGCCAAATACGAACTGAGATCCCATCAACCCGGCGGAGGTCCCTGCTCGGGCGGCGGGCGAGGCACAACCGTCCGTTATTTGTCTCACTCATCGCGGGCCGTCCTCCCGACCGCGTCTCTCACACCGCGCATAGCACGACTGCGAGTGGGTAGCTTGTACCCGCCAGCGAGAGATGGCTGTTACAGGCAGGCCCCGCCTCTCCAGCCGGGTGCGTCTCAGTGCCTCATGTGAGGGAGTTCCCCGCTTCTGTGTGCGCGCTGAGAGACCCGTGACACGCAAATGACGTCTCATACATGGCTCTATCTGATGTTCACTCCTGTCACGAAACGCCAACTGGGTCGAGACACCTCCTACGTCATGAACCCCACCGTCTCCCTAGTCATCACCGTCGTCCCTCTTGCGCTTCATCTCGCGCGTGACCTTTTGCCTGGCTGCTTCGTGGCGAGACAGCTCCGGGTTCATGGTCGACATTGCGCTCTTTTGAATCTCATTCTTGAGCTCAAACATGACTTCGTCGTCGTTGTTGTCCAGGAACGTGATCGCAACACCAGTCTTTCCGGCACGACCGGTACGACCGATACGGTGGACGTACTTCTCGATCGTGTCAGACATCTGCCAGTTGATAACGAGCGAGACATCGGGCACGTCGATACCACGACCTGCCAGGTCGGTAGCCACCAGTACGGAGACGGAGCCATCACGGAGAGCCTGGAGCGATGCCTCACGCTGTTCTTGTGATTTGCCCGAGTGCAGTGAGATGGCGGACATGCCTGACTGCTGGACATACTTGACGACGACGTCGGCGGTAGACTTTTGGTTGACGAACACGATCATGGGTGGAGGGAGACCAATGGTGCGCAGAATGTCGATAAGACGTGCCTTCTTCTTGTCCTCGCCGTGGACAAACTCGACACGCTGCTCAACAGTGTCGACCGCCTCACCGGCGTTACCGATGGTGACAGTCGCGGGCTTGCGAAGGTACTTGCGGGTCAGGCGTTCAACGGCGGGGGGCATGGTGGCCGAGAAGAGGGTCATGACGCGGTCGGTCGTGCCATCGTCAGACTCCTTGGCTGTGGGCATGGCATCGAGGATAAACGTCAGATCCACCTCGAAACCTAGGTCGACCATACGGTCTGCCTCGTCCATGACCACGTAACGGCATTGGGACATGACGACCATCGACTTGTCAACCATATCCTTGAGACGACCGGGGGTAGCAATGATAATGTGCGCACCATTGCGGAGGTTGAACTGCTGCTCCTCAACAGAGCGACCACCCACAATCGAGACACAGGTGTAGCCGAGGGGCACGGCAAACTTGGCGGTCTCAGCCTCGATTTGCTGCGCCAGTTCACGCGTAGGGGCCATGATGAGGGCGTACGGGCCAAGGTGGCGGTTTTCGTCGGTGAGAGGGGCGAGGCGCGAGATGTACGACAGCATGGGGATGACAAAGGCGGCAGTCTTACCGGAACCCGTCTTGGCGATACCGACGAGGTCACGGTTCTGCATACCAATCGGGATAGCCTGGCGCTGAATGGGACTTGGCTCGGTGTAGCCAATCTGGTCCACAATGTCAAGGACAGTCGTAGGGATATCACTCTCCCGCCAGAATCGCAAAGGATGGGGAATGTTGCCACCGCGCGACGAAATGCTGTAGTCTTCGCGGAAAATGCGCCAGTCACGCTCGCGCATCTCGCCGAGCGGCTTGTCACTCCAGTGTCGGTCGTCGTTGCTGCCCTTGCCCGCACGACGCCTCTCCAGGGCATCCACGAACTTATTGTCTCCCGGGGCGGGTGACCCGGCGTTGCTGGTAGCGGCGCTTCCTGGCCTAACACCTTCACCAGGTGGTGGCCCGGCCCACAGGGGCTTGGAACTGGTGTCATCGGCCGCGCTCCACTCAAAGATGGCATTCTTGTTTGTGCTTTTGCGCATCCATGGCTTTTTCACGACATCGTGCTGGCCAAGGTATCGCTTCTTGATAATGTCGAGATCCGATTCAGGAGCAGCGGCAGCAGCACCACCTTTGCCTTTTGACGGACCAGCGTGGCCGTTGGAGGCGCCATTTGCCCCATTACGCTGAGCTCCACCACCACGGCGATCGTCACGGTAGCGTCCATCGTTCCGGTCGTCGCGGTGTCGTCCATCCCGTCCACGGTCATGGCTATCGCGGTAGTCCAGTCCGCCATCACGCCCGTCTCGTCCATCACGGTCGCGGCCAGCGCCAACTGCAGTCATCAGCAAGTGGTCCAACTGTTGTAAACAAAAACAATATTGCCTCACACCTGGAGCTGTCCTGAGTCCTTCGCCTCTCCTCATCCGCACGACGTTCAAAGTCAGAGTGCTGCTTCTTGTCATCCGCCTCGCGCTGCTTCAGATCCTTGACCTCGGCTTCGCGCTTCTCGAGAGCAAGGCGTGCGCGTTCGGCCTTGGACAGGAACTTGGGCTGTGGTGCTGTTAGTAGAGAAAGGAGACACAGCCACAGCTCTAGGGCTTACCTTGGCAGCAGCCTCGCGGTCTGCCTTTTGCTTGGCGAGAATGTCCTCGACAGAGAGGGGGCCAGCCATGGTGATTTGAAGACGACAGAATAACCGAGCGAAGATGGAGTTGGTCGATGGACATCTCATTGAGTGGCGAGCGTGCGGTGACGGAATCAATAGATACCGCCAATGACGTGTATTACCCCGCGGGGGATCGCCCCATTGCCGCTTCAACGGGGTATCTTGCTCGTCATGCTCTGTGCCATTTCTCGACTTTGTTCATTCACTCATTACAGGTTATACCTCTGTCAAACATGGTCCAGTGCATCATCTCCCCCTCGGTCCTCGCTGTGAGTCTACTTATGTCGGTCAGTGGACATGTTCCTAACTCTCCAGTCCGACCTCTCCAACCTCAGCGGAGAGTGCCAGCGCATGATCAACAACGGCGCCGACTGGCTGCACATGGGTACGTTGGAGGAGGACTGGGAGAGGCTTTGCTAATGGCCAGACGTCATGGACGGGTACGATAGGTCCACTTTGTGCTGAGCTGACTCTAGTCACTTTGTGCCCAACATCACCATGGGCGCACCGATCCTCACTTGCGTCAAGCAGAACGTCCCCGAGATCTTTATGGACTGCCACATGATGGTGTCGGACCCTGCCAACGTGAGTCGTGACTGCTTGGGGCTGGAACCTTGCATGGATAGAAACCGCTCTCGAGGAAATGGTACTGCTCTCGGAGCCCCGACTTGTGTTTCTCAGCAATGACCGACATCGGTGTTCAGACATGATCGAGATGTGGTCTTCACGTCCGCACGTTACGGCGCGGGGCCGTGTGTACGCTGGGAGGTGGAACACGCGCCTGGCTGCTCTCTACGACTGCTCTGTTGCTTGTTGAACGTCGTTTTTGTTTTAAAAGACCGTCGAGGACGTTTGGGGGCAAGGCTGCGAGTGTGCGGCGTTGTCTTGTCCGCTCGGAGTCCGCTCCGGTCCGAGCGGCCGGTCCGCTCACAACCGTAGTGGCCGGAGTCGAATGGGGAAGGAACAGTGAACTGACCAACAGTGGATTGACGACGTCGCCAAGGCGGGTGGTAAGCTGTATACCTTCCACTATGAGGCTGTCGGTGAGTCACAACAGCAAGGTGTAGGCAATGTCACTCGGACCACATTGTCGTACCCAAGCCTCACCCACATTCCTAATTGTACTCACACACACAGGCTCCGCTGAGGTCGCCAAGACCGTCATTGACAAGATCCACGCTGCGGGAATGCTCGCTGGCCTCGCCATCTCCCCTGACACTCCATCAACCGTCATCACCGACGAGCTCGGCAACGCCGTTGAGATGCTCCTCGTCATGACTGTCCGCCCTGGCTTCGGCGGCCAGAAGTTCATGGCCGAGTGCCTGCCCAAGTGCACCGAGCTCCGCGCTCGTTTCCCCGAGAAGCACATCCAGGTCGACGGCGGTGTGGGTGCCGGAAATGCGTGCCAGTGCGCCCAGGCTGGATCCAACGTTCTTGTGGCGGGTTCCGCGATCTTTGGATCGGCCGACCCCAAGAAGACCATTGCCGAGATGCGTACCCAGGTCGATGCCGAGTTCACCAAGAAGGCTTAAACGTAGTAGTAGATCACAGTGCATAAGTATTAGTGTCGTTTTCAAGTGCACGCGCGCAAGGAAATCCATATTATTAACAGGTGACATGCCATGAGGAGACGATAAACTACGGACATCATATTCAAACTATGAGCTCCGCCATCGCGTAGTCAAGTGCAGGGTCCTCGGCGGCAACTTGCTCCCCGTCCGCGGGATCCTCCTCCTCCTCCTCGTGAGAGCCATCACTATCCTCCTCGTAAGAGTCTCCACTGCCCTCCTCCTGTTCACTAACATACTCATACCCAAACAAAAACGCAAGCGCTCCAGTGTCAAGGATGGTCTCCGGTTCGGGGGGTTGGTGGAAGGTATCGATCGGTTGCCAATAGTGTTGTGGCGTAGTCAGGTGTTCACGCACACGGCGACAGTGATCGCGGTGCATGATTTCAGCCTCGGGGCGGTGTGACCACACTTTAATACAACCCCCTGCAAAGTGTCAGCTAGTGGTACAAAATAACAAGGACCAAGAGTGCACTTACAGTTTGGTTCAACCTCATAATCCCAATGGCCTCCCATTTGCTCCTCGTGGGCGTGCTCGTAGTTGGCAGTGTTCGTGGGGAAGCCCTTATCCCAGTCGGAGAGGTACACTCCGCGGGCATCCACTGCTACCCATGACCTGTACTGAAGGTCCTCAATAGAAGAGATCTCAAACCCGCTAGCCGGCAATGGGGGAACCTCATCGGACTCGGTCTTGACGGACGACAGGTCCGGAAAGTCGTTGGTGTCGATCATCGTGAGAATGGACTGGGAGTTAGCTCGGCTATATCGGACCGTTACAAGCTCACTCTGTCAGAGTGGAACACAATACGGTCCCCAATAGTCTCTGCCACGTTCAACTCATGCGTAAAGGTGAACATGATCGTGTTGGCTGCAACAGCCTCTCGGCGGAGTGTTGGAGAGTGCTCCATCCGCTCCACGTCGCGCAACACGCGGCGAAAGTCTCTCACAACAAGGCAAACACCACCGTCACCGCCGACGACGAGGTCACCTGTCGTAAACTTGATACTGGACAGGTCAGATCCGTCGTCTGTCATCAGTACCGGTCATGTTACCCACCTTGTGAACTGGGGGTTTGTCGTTGCACCAAACATGAGGTGTGTACCGGAGCCGGCTTCTTCACGATACTGGCCAGAATGTCCAAGAATGGTGAACGTGATCGTGTCAGATGGTCCGGTCGGGACGTCAGTGTCCCGTTGTGGGTCATCCCTGTTGAAGTCTCGACTGCCGTACGGATAGTTGTAATAGACTTGGTAGACGACATGTGCAGTCTTGTTGGCTGGCAAAATGGGCTCCGTAGGGTCGGGAAACGCGACGACCTTCTTCTTTGTCTTGCGCGAGATGACAACGAGCTGCCTGCTTGTGCCGACATAGACATAGTCTTCGTCAAACGTGACTGACTGTTGTATGTGTTAGCGACACTCTTCCCGCTCTGGTCTTGTCGCTTCTCACTCGCAGGGACGTTTCGGGTTGGGCGTCCGGTAGGCTACCTGCAGGATCAGGTTGGTCCAGCTCCCGCAAGTTGATGGGATAGTGTTCGATGATGAGGGGTGTGCCATCTACCATGCTATCAAGGCTGCACAGAGAGACACCCGAATAGTCGACACCTGCAAGGACGGCATGCGGGACGTCGCCTCGAGTGTCGAGCCCAACGCAAAAGGCGTGCCACGCCTCATAGCCTCTCAAAGTCGTAGCATGCTCGAGAGGCAGACCACGCTGAGACTTGAATGGCGAGATTTGGGGCATATCCAGTGCCGTAGCGACACCAGCTCTGCGCTCCGCGGCATTGGCAGTACGGTAGATTGTCAGGTAGCCGACAGATGCTGAAGGGTGGTCACGATGGTCGTACGACCTGCGGTGGTCGCCTGGCTAGTTAGCTCCAGGTAGTCGCAAACACAGCTTACGGTTACCACAGGAGGACGAGACAACAACATATCCGGCGCCAACGGCCATGATTGCGTCTGCAGTAATCCAGGGGATGGAGAGCAGCAGTTTGCCACTGTACCGGTCGAGAACATGGAGATTCTGTGGGGTTTTCTCCACACCCGAGTCGGGTACCATTATCCACCTGTTCCCTGCGGGTCTATGGTCGGACAGCGCATAGATGTAATCCTCGCTGTGGTCGATCATAATGTCTCTCAACTTGAACTCGGGGACGGCCATCTGAGTCTCGTAGACGTGACGGTTGGACCAGGCGTCCTGAAGTTGCCGGTGACCTCGGTCTGGACAGGTCAGCTGTCCGTTGACATCGTCCTACGAGGTGACGACTTACATGCCTGTACAAGCTCCTCGACCGTGGTATGATCGGCTCCCCATAGCGCGTCTGGCACCTGTGCGTGACTTTCCTTTCTAGCCAGCGCTTCGCGTTCAGCCTTGGCGCGTCGCCACTCGCGTACATCGACACCTTCCCTACGGATGAGACTTCGCCACCAGCTTTCGTTGCTCATGATGTATGTGCGCCAAGAACGGGATACCTGGGCGAGCGATGTGAGGTCGAGCGGGTCGAGGAAGGAGAACGTGTACTGCAGGACATCCTCGTTCAAGTGGTCTAGAGGGTCGACGCCGCAGTTGTTGTTGTTTTTGTTGTTGTTGTTATCGATGCGGCCGCCTAGGGTGGAGGTGTTGTTGTCGCCATTGTCACCACTGCTGGGTGTATGATCCATGTCGCCTGGTAGGAGTGATGGAGAGGAGTGAATCATGTTTCGCTGCTCTGGGGGTGTGTCTCTTCTAGACGAGACGAGAAGAGCGACGGTGCAAAAGGGTGATGGGACACCAAGACCGGTGGTAGCACCGCCCTCACACCCTGCACGAGCCGGTTCCGAAACGCGTCAGTCCCGTCAACCCCCAACTCTGCCAAGAAAACAGGGGGCCCCAAGGGCGGAAGACATCTTTGATACATCATATTCCATATCTCTCACTCTGCTCATGGTCTCTCTACGCCGACGTGTCCATCGCCATGCTCCCGTTCTGCGCGGTCGTCACAGTGACCACATCCTCCTCCTCGCCAAACATCATGCCGCTAGTCTCACGTGCGTACGAGGCCGAGCGGTCCACGTCAAGGAAGTACTTGTAGGCGAGACGAATGTCGTCCACCTCGACCTGCGTGTTCTTGCGGCGGATGGCAATCTGCTGCGATGGAGCAATGAGGTTGAGGGCGTAACGCAGCGAGGTCTGGCCGCCCATCGTGGCGAGCAACTCGAGCGAATCGGGACCCAGCTTGACGTCCTCCTCGTCGCCGCGGATCTTGACAATCTCCTTGATCTC
Source organism: Apiotrichum porosum (assembly GCF_003942205.1). Classification (NCBI taxonomy): domain Eukaryota; kingdom Fungi; phylum Basidiomycota; class Tremellomycetes; order Trichosporonales; family Trichosporonaceae; genus Apiotrichum; species Apiotrichum porosum. The sequence goes on along the minus strand of NW_021167110.1, from coordinate 529,759 downwards.
GTCCTCCGAGTACTTGGAGGTGCTGATGATGAGCATGCGGTCGAGAAGGTCGCCAGGGATACCGTGGGGCGACTTGTACTTGGTGCCGCGTATCCGGGTGATGCCACGGTTGGAGGCCATGACGACCAAGGGAGCCATCTCGCTTTCCAGCGCGCGGTTCAGGAAGGAGAAACACTCAATGTCCAGCATGTGCACCTCGTCAATGAAGAGGACACCAGGGACAATCTCGGCCTTGCCCTCCTCACGCCACTCGGCGACCTTCTCATTGATCTGGTCACGCAGCTCGGGCTTGATCTCGCCCGTGTCGCCCGCGAACAGGGCAAGGAAGCCTTGCGTCCTCGAGTTGATGACGTCGATCTCGTGCAGCGAGACGGTGTGGACCACCTCCTTGCGCGTCTGCAGCTCTCCATCCGGGCACGCAACGAAGCGAGTCTAGGTTGTCAGCTCAAAGAGGTGGGCAGTGGTTACTCACGTCGGCACCCATGGCGTCATAGTCCTTTGCCCTACCAAAGCTGCGGCCCAACTTTGATATCCTTCCGCTGGTCTTGTCGATGCTGATAACGTCACCGGCAAGCACCTTCTCCTTTTGCAGCTGGTCGATCATCTTCGAACCAAGGTCGTACACCGTCTCCATGTCGGTCGTCTTGAGCGTCAAGCGGCCAGTCTTGGTAGCCTGTTGCCTGTCAGTTGATGCGGCAATTTAGGAACTCACGCCAGTGACACTGCGGTCAACCTGGATCTCAACGACCTCGCCCTCAATGAGCTCCGTCTCCTCCTTGATGCGCACACCAATGGCACGGCGGAAGGCCTGAGTAAGAGCCTCGGTCTTGGACATCTGCGGGTTAGCGGTCAGCCACATATGGGTCAACCCACCTCGAGTGAGAAGACCTCCGAGCCAACGAGGTTGACAAAGGGAACATCCGAGCCAAGAGTCTGAGCCATACCTTATCACAGTCAGCGTACATCCTCACTACTCGTCGCAACAGACGTACCCATGGCAATGGCAGTCTTGCCGGTAGAAGGAGGGCCGGCGATCAAAATAGCGCGACCCGCAATGCGGCCCTCTTGGACCATCTTGAGGATGACACCGGCAGCCTTGCGCGCCTTGCCTTGTCCGATCATTCCCTGTGAGTTGCCGCGAGGCTCCAGGTTGGCGTCGAGGCCGAGGCCGTGGATGTGCGAGTGGGGGCCTGGAGACAGTCAGAAGGGTAGCTCATTCTCCAACGCCGTAAACACTTGCCGATGCGCTCCATCTTCGTCACGTCCTTCATCGTCCCCGGCTGGATAGAGATATTGGCCGCCTGCCTGTCAGTGCTGTACTCCGTGAAGGAGCTTGTTTCGGCGTACCATTTTGCTGGTGGTTGTTGTCAAGAGTTGGAAGCGGATGGGTGTCGTTCTCGACGTTGATCCTTTGAGAGCATGGATTGTTATTTTGCTTCCGCGTCATGCTTTAGTTCGAAACCACGTGACTGCCTCCACAAATGCACAAATGTTGGAGAGATGTGTCCTTCAATCACGAACCCTTGCAACTCCCACAACAATCATCATGGAGGACGTCCAGCCTCAAGTCCAGGTAGACACGGTCGCAGAGGCCTCTACCGCCCGTCCCCACCCCAACAGCCGCAAGCCCAAGGACGCGGGTCCTCTGGAGCCTCTCGACGAGATCCTCCGTCGCCGGTTGACCGTCATCAAGGAAGGCGACAACGTCCTCCTCAAGCTCCCTAGCGACTCGATCAAGGCTGTTGTTGCGTCCAAGGATGGGTGAGTTAGCTGAATCTTACAGAGTCACCTAACCTTCTAGTTTAGTTCACCTGGGCAAGTTTGGCACGTTCCCGGCTAGCGAGCTGCTCGGCCTTCCTTACGACATCGAGTACGAGATTGCCCCCGGTCCCGATGCGCCTTCATCGACCAAGGCGGCCACAGCCGACCGTGAGGAGAACTGGGGCGAGTCTGGATTTGGACAGGCAAAGAGCAAGAAGCACCAAAAGAAGAAGGGAGGCAAGGAGGGCAGCGACACTCCCAAGAACAACCCGGGGTGGCTCAACATTTTGAGGCCGCTCAAGAGGAGACCTATTGTCGACGCCGTCATCGGTGAGCAGCGTGAGGCCAGATCAGGCTGACAGTCTAGAGGATATCAAGGAGACCAACGAGTTCATTGAGGACTCGGAGGACAAGGGCGCTACCCTCCTGTCGCAGGAGGAGATCGAGGAGCTCCGCGCCCAGGGTGTGTCTGCAGAGGAGATGATCCAGAGGCAGATGTCCCGTCACGACCAGTTTGAGCTTAAGACGGACTTCAGTAAGGAGAAGTGGCGCAAGAGGAAGGAGAGGAAGTAAGTTCACGTTTCTGAGACTTGACTAATCCATCAGGTACCTCCAGACTGTGCAGCCCATGGCTCCCTCGTCGATCAACATTGTCAACCACTACGCTGTGCGGTCACCCCAGTCGATTCTGTACCTCCGCGAAGACACTCTGTCTCAGCTCCTCAACCTCGCCAACATTCGCCCCGGCGGTCGCTACCTCGTGGTGGACGACACTGGCGGTCTTGTCACCGCTGCCATCGCAGACCGCATGGGCTGTGAGGGCCGTATCCTCCTCTTCAACGATGCCGACTCGCCACCTGCATGGGGTGTGCTCAACGTCATGAACTTTGGCGAACGCGAGCTCTCGTTCATCAAGTGGCTTAACTGGATGGAGGCTGAGGAGGACTACTCGAGGCGTAGGTACCGGAATTGGCAATTCGTGACTGACGTAGCCAGCTGGCCCCCCTGCCGAGGACGATATGCCCTCTATTTCGGCCAACAAGTCCATGGCCCGTATGCGCAGGCATAACGCTCAGGTTGCGGAGCTGAACGCTACCCGCAACGAGCTGCATTCTGGCGGCTGGGACAGGTGAGTGGTGTTGTGACCCTTGGCCGCAAACAGCACTAATATGCAGTATCATCCTTGCGACCGAAATGTCGCCCCTCTCTGTCATCCACCGCCTGACAAAGTACCTTGCGGGCTCGGGCACATTGGTCGCCTACTCGCCCTACCAGCAGGTTCTGGCGGAGGCGCTCCAGTACACCCGTCGCGACCCCAACTTCCTCGCCACGGCCCTCACCGAGTCGTGGACACGTACCTACCAGGTTCTTCCTGGTCGTACTCACCCGACGATGACGACAAGCGCGATGGGCGGCTACCTGTTACACGCTACCCGAGTGTGAGTTGAGCTTAATCCAGCTGTGACTGACATTCCACAGGTTCCCTTCCACGTTTGTCCCCGAATCGCACCAGAGGCACAACAACAAGAGGAGGAAAAAGAACACTGGAGACGCCGCTGTGGAGGCTGCGGGCGACGAGGAGTAGGAGATGGCGGAGTAGATGCATGCATTACATTTTTTGATGATGAAGACTTGGGGGTGGCATAGGGGCGGACGACGCGTCGCCACTCGTGCGTTAGTCCCTGGGTCTGTACCTGGCCGGCCTGGATGGGTCGATCGGGTGTCCGTCGATGACGCCGGCAACACTTTGGTTGCTATCGTCCACCAACTCTCTGCCTCGCACACACCATCCACCACACACATTCCCATACATTGCCCGGCTCTACGGCCACAATGGCGTCGTTGGACAAGCCGAGCCTCTTCTCATCTCTTTCCCTTGGCGGACGCAAAACACCAAGGTCGTCGATGGAATCTCAACCGATCACACATCCACTGCTCGGCGCATCATCCAGCAGTCTCGTCAACGACCTTCCCGACCAAGGCGAGGAACTGCAGGACAAGTCCCCCGAGACCAGTACCGCTTCTCTCCCTTACACACCTTACAAACCCCGCCATCGACCTCCACAGGGGGGCAGCACGGTGCCCGCCTCCCCTCCGATCCAGCCAGCAGCAACGTTGACGACCTCGCCGCCGGCACCTGCCATCGTTACTGCGGCCCCAACCACTGCCCCAACGACAAGCATGAGCACCAGTGCAATGTTTGCTGTCCCTTCCTCTGAGCCGCAGCTCGATGCGGCTGCGGCCGCTACCGCGACATCCCGCCTACAGCTGCAGAGCCTCAAGGCAGCGGCTCAACGTATTGGCCTAGGCAACGGCAGCATGGGAATGGGCATGATTGACGCCATCTTTGACAAGGGTGCTCGCGCCCGTGGAGAGGGTGGCGACTGGGCTGACCTTCTAAAGGTTCTCACAAGTGGCAAGGTGAGCTTCCATTACTGTGTAGCAGACGCTGACGGTGCAGGCGGTCATTCTCCTTCCTTCGTCCCCGGCAAGCTCTCTACCCATGACTCCGCAGACTCTTCGCGACCACATCGCATTCCTCTCAACCCCCATCCCCAGCAGCGTAGGCAACGTGCCCACCACGCCAGGTGCTAGCACGTCTGTGCTTGTCACGCTCTCGGGCCTCATAGGCACTTTGCGCAGGTACGTTTCTGGCCATGTGGCTTGACACTTGAAACTAATTGTTCCAGCACGACAGTGTCGTTTGAGTCGTCAGTGCCGGCAGACTCGCCGCTTATTGCTGCACTTCGGGACGACGCTCGACGTGTCGGCGTCCTCTCCCGTCTGCGTCCGACGCAGCCTGCCTCGGCTACATTCCCAAACTACACTCTCTCCGCTGACACGGCTCCGCTGCCGTTCCCGGCACTCGGAAAGGCTGTGCCCGTTGCTGCCTCGGACAAGGCAGTTCCAAAGGAAGTGCCCCGCCGAATCAACCCCTTTGCATCATTCTTCGGCAGTTCACCGAGTTCCTCGACCCCGGTTGCTGGCGGTTCACCGTCGAAAGCTGCCGGGTCGCTGTCGCCAGAACGGCCCAGCTCGCCATCGCCTGTCCCCGGGTCGTCGAGCGTGTCATCCCCACGTCCGAGTATCGTGTCGCTCGAGATTGACTCGGACTCGGGGGAAGGGTATTCGGTGCTTGCGTACACCATCAACAAGCCCGTGCGGTTCAATGAGGTTCACAAGGCGCTGGTCAAGTCTGTCCGATCTGGCGTGCGTGCCGACCTCGACGGTCTGCCGGAGCGGGTCATTGAAAAGGTTTTCAAGCTCGTCGTCGGGGCTGTCTGTCCCGTGTCTGGAGGCGTAGTCGATCAAGCATTGCTAAAGAGCCATCACCACGGGCTCGGTAGCTCAGAAGCAGATGGCAGCATCCCACTCGACTTCTCCGACCCGTCATCTACGGGCGAGCGGTTGCAGGACTTTATGGAGGCCATCTACGACGACCTGGTAGCCCACTATCGGGATTTGGGAGCGACTGGCGCGGGCGACAAGGAGACACAAGTTGAGCAGGCTGCCAGCGATGGCACGGAGCGTGTGGAGGGGCTAGTGTGCCGGCTGCTGTACAATCGGTGGGTCAAGACACGTCCTGAGCTCTCTAACTCAACAGGATCTTCTCACCACTCCAGTCAGATGACGCACGCCATGACGAGGCACTGGCTTCGCGTATCGCTGCGCTAAACCTCCTTGACCTCTCCCTTGACCACCTGGGATTGATCACACGGCCGCCAGGCGAGGAACCGAAAGGCGCCGTTGCGAGCGGATTGAACGCACTAGTTGGCGACATTGGCTTAGGTGGGTTATGAGGGCGTGCAGCATCAGCTGACCTGCAGAACTGCAAAAGCTGTCAACCCTACCCTGCTTGACACCCAAGGACAAGGCCGACGTGCTTGTTCGCGCGCACAAGATTGCAGTTGGTGGGTTTCGGGCGTCCCGCGGCCATGTCTAATCTAACCCATGCAGATGGCCTGAGTCGCCTTCCTGCTATCGAGCTCCGACCAGAAGGCGAGGCATATGTCCCGCCTGTAGAGGACGAGGAGGCCTCCCCTGTCGACGATGCGGAACACACGCCCCAACCATTCGCGAAGCACAGCACAAGTGTGCCCGAGATACAGCTGTCTAGTGGCGCACTCGACGAGGCGATGGCGGACAGCGTGCACACTATCGTGCCGCCTACGAAGGAGCATGAGGAGAACAAGGAGCGGCCTTTAGAAGAAGCTACCGATGAGTTCAAGGAAACACCCGCCGAGGTTGCTGTTGAGGACACCGACGAGAGCACAGCTGTCGTCACAGCCCCAAAGCCCTCAACGTCTGGAGCAGACTTGATCCTCCCACTCATCATTTACGCCGTAGTCAAGGCCAACCCCGCCCAACTCGCCTCGCAGCTCATGTACCTCCGCCGGTACAGGTCGGCCATCTGCCTCGTCGGCGAGGCGTCCTATGCCATCGTCAACCTGACCGCCGTCGTCGAATTTATCGAGCATGTCCACCTTTCCGAGCTCGGCCTCGGTGACTCTTCTGACCGCGTCATGAGTGTCGAGGACCTCTCCCCTATCGGCCTCACGTACCTCGACGACGGCAACGCCGACACTGCGTCCATTGCCTCTGCTTCGACTCGTCTTCGTGGCCGTGTCTTCCAAGTCAGTGAGATGGCTGGAAGCGCCAACAAGGTGTTCACCGGCGTGGTCGATTCATCGTGGAGCGCCCTCCGCGGTTTCATTGGTACCACTCCGCAGGTCACAGCCACCCCACCAGACGAGGAGCCCCTTGTGGGTCGCCCCATCACCCGTCCCCGACAGGCCAGTACCTTCTCTCTGGCGTCAGTCACCGCCTCAGTGGCCAACATTGCCGCAGCAGCGACCACTGCAGCCGCCCGGAACCGCTCTCGCGCAGGATCACACGGGTCGGACATGAACTGGTCGGGCGAGAGGGAATTGGTGGAAGTCGCCGTCTCGCGCCCCTCGTCCATTCGCGAACGCGGCATTTATGACGAGGACAGCGCCTCGGAACCTGGAAGCGAGGACGAGTCTCCCGACTTCAACGTCGGCTCTATCGCACACGACCAGGACGAGGGCCGGCCGCGCGCTCGCAGTGATGCGCGGAGCATCATGAGCGTGTCTTCCATGATGTCGCGGGACCGTGATCGCGAGCGCGACCAGTCCAAGGCCGAGGGCTCCCTGTCGCGCGATGGCGCGGGATCCGCTGGAGGCAGCAAGCGTGACCCCAACGCCAATTCGATCGGAAACCGTCTGGCGCAGATTGGAGCATTTGGACGCATTGGAACCACCCCGCCACTTGACATTGTGACCGGTGCAACCACCCCGCCAGACAAGGAGAAGGTTGGTAGGGTATGGCCGTTACAGCGACTGACAATCCACAGGGATTCTTCGCTACTCTCACGCGCCAGCCGCCCCGCCGCCAGGGCACGCTTGGCCTCGGTGAGAAGCGCACCGACTCGCTCAAATCGCCCACTCCCAGCGTCCAGACTCTTCTGGAGGAAGGCCCCATGGAGCGGTTCATGACTTGTGAGGTGGGCGATATCCGCATGGGCGAGGTGGGTACCTTGCTGCGCGACTACCGCCGTCTGGCAGGCTTGCTCGCAAAGGTCCAGACATCGCCTCCCCCAGGGCACGCTTAAGTCGAGGTCTGTCATATCACCCATAGGTTTTCTCTCCATAGACTTGTTTTCGCTAGCTGGCCGATGTCATAGACATTGCTGACTACATTGGGTTTACCAATATTGCTACTGCGGATGCTGCTACTTGTGCAATCGTGAATACTTGGCACTCTGTGAATGCGCCGTGCGTCGTTTTTGCCTTCATTATTTATCTGACTCAAGCTATGAAACCGCTGCGCAAGTTCAGCTATTTCATATTAATTGGGACTAGGACTGCGTGTACAGTACAGTACACCACAGCTGACTTTTCCGGCATTTGCTGGTTCTGATGAGGGAGGCGTTCTGTACAACAGACAATTAAAATTGTTAAAATTAATTATTGGAGCATTTTCCATTTGAAATTTGAGGCGGATGCCGCGGCTCTGTCGAGGTGCACAGCGCTGTGCGTCTAAATCAGTGCAAGCAAAGCGCTGTCGCTCAGCATGTCCCGGGGTTATGTTCGCCGGCGACACGGGACTAGGCTTTACAGTTCTTGGCGACCACAATCCGCAGAAATACTCATACCGTTGTGGCCTTGTCCTCGCTCGCACGCAAGAGTCATATTTTGCCATCCTGGCGAGAGGTGTTGAGCACCCTTGCGACACTTGGCGTCTCAACATACCTGCATCAGTTCCATTGAACTGACGTCGCGCCTTGCACAGGCTCGCCGCTGCCAAAGTGAACTGGGAGGGTGTGCTAGATCTATCATCGCAACAAGTGCCACACAGGTGCTCTGAATAGCATAGTGGTATTGCGCCGGACTGTAACTGTTACACCTGTCTACACCTCCCTTCCGAGTGGAAGAAGCCATCCGTAGGTCCCCTGTTCGAATCAGGGTTCAGAGAGCATGAGCAGCGTTGCGAGCGCGACGTCGAGCTCACCTTTTTTTACTGCGTAGATGGAGATGTGTAACGGGAGGTTTTGAGTGGCGGCATTAGGGTGACGGGTCATTAGTTGATCAAAGGGTAATACATTTGAAGACAGTTTATTAATAAATAACGGAAGCAATTGCTGGACGATCCAACCCTGTGCAACTCGTTTTGGACACATCTTCAATCTCATCTTGGTCTTCCAACGAAAAATACAACATTAAAAGCAAAAAAAAGAAAATCCAGCAGCTCAGAAGCAGAAGAACGTTTCAGGCATAGCTGCCAAGAGGGCCGGCGCGGTCGCCTGGCTGATGAGGGTAACCATGGAGTGGTTGATCGAGGGCCCACCGGCCACGCGCTCGTTGGCCTTTGGCTCGCCAATGTATCCCATGAGCTCAGCGCGCTTGATAAACTGGTCGACGTTCTTGTACACGTGTGCCGTGAGCGGTGCGTCGGACCGCGACTCGCCACCCTTGTTGTATGTGTTCTGCCACGTGAGGATCTCGTCACGGATGAACAGGTGGAGTGTGCTCTGGAGATCAAACTCGGGCATGGTGAGGCTGTGGGCGATGGCGGTGCCCGACGCGGTGACGACACCCTCGACGCCGACGCGAGTGATGAAGTGCTGCATGTTGGGCGTGAGGCGGAATGGCACGGCCTCGGACGAGTGGAACAGCGGGGCACCCTGGGTGAAGGCTGCGGGAAAGGTTAGCTATGGCACCAGGCACACCTTTTCGACACTTACATGGCAGCATCTCAGTCATGTACATCTGGCCCGTCTTGCGCGAGATGTGGAAGCGGCTAGGTGCGCGGTTGTTGAGGCAGCAGACATAGGTGAGGAATGCTGTGGCGGCGGTCTGCATGGCAAACTGCTTGCGCATGAGCCAGAGGGCCTCCGAGTCGGCCATGTTCTTGATCATGTAGTTTGTAAGAACGTTCTCGGGCAACATCTTGGCCTGGATCTCCTCGATAATCTCCATCTTAAGCTGGATGTAGCGCGCATCTGTACGCGGGATGGACGGGTCATGCAGCTGGCGTTGGCGGTCGCAGAATGCGAGAATGGTGTCCTCGTGGGTCATGCCGTGCGAGAAGGCATAGTCGTCGTAAATCTCCTGGAGCGTCACATAGCTGCTGTCGTTTTGGATGAGACGCAGCTGGGTGCCGAGGGCCACGGCCGTGGGGAGGTGGAACTGGAGGTTGCGACGGCGCGACTCCTTGCGCTTCTTGAGCACGCTGTTCATGATACGGAACAGCTGGACGAGTCGTTCCTCGCGGCGACAGTGACGTGCGGCGGGCATCTGGACGTTGAACGTGTAGGGAGTGCCGTTGTGGCCGACCATGGTGATGCGGCGGAAACAGAAGCCAAAGCCGCGGCACAGCTCGACGCGCGGGTGGAAGCGGTTGATGCGCACAAGCTCGTCCGACTGGTCAATGTGCTGCACGTACTGGCCGGGCACCTCGACTTCCTCAAAGCGGGCATAGTGGAAGTCGGTAAGTGAGATGCCGTTCATGTCGAGGGGCTGGAAGCGCGCGCGGCCGTCAATGGCCTTTTCGTAAAAGTCGCGCCACGACTGGAGACGCTTGATGTACTCGCGCATCTTGGGCTGGTCGTTGATAAAGTCGTTTTCGACAGCGGCACGCAGCTCGGGGTGGAGGTTCATCGAGAAGCGGCGGAGGTTGTCCTTTGTGCTCTGGCCCAGGTCGGTGTCGTCGTTGAGGAACGTGCCGCGGGTGCTCCACTGCGCCATGGCGTCGTTGAGCAGCGCCGAGAAGAAGCGGTAAATGTCCTCCTCGGAGCTCGGCTTGGCGCGGTAACCGATCTGGTCGACCATCTTTTCCATTGACAGCGCCAGAAGGGGGACGCCCGTCTTGAGGTGGTTGATAATATCGTCGACAAACTCCCAAGGCTGGCGAGGGCCCGTGCGCTGGGGAGGCTGGGGAGGCGCCATGGAGCCGTTGCTACCGTTGGCAGCACCGTTCTGGGCACCAGCTGCAGCGGCTGGGAGGAGCGCCGCACCAGCAGCTGCAGTATCGGGCTTCTCCTCCTTGGCCTCGGGCTTGACCTCGGCCGCAGCAGCAGCGTCAGCCGGCGTCGCGGCAGCTGCGCCAGGGTTCGCAGCGGCGTTGGCGGCGGCGGCCTTGGCCTCGGCAGCCTTGCGGGCCATGGCGACACGGTTGGCAGCCTGGACCTGGCTCTTCTTGACGTTGCTAAAGTCCTCACGGGTAACACGAAGCGAGTAGAACAGAGCCTGGGGGAAGCTCTTGGCGATGTGCATGAGAATGTGGCGAGCAATGCTGGCTTCGCGATGCGAGAGCGAGAGCAGGAGCTGGGGGATGAGGGTGATCCAGTACCAGATGACCAGGTCGCCCTTGTACGCCTCAAACGCCTTGGCGATCGTGTTGCGGCTGTCGTCGAGACCCAAGAGCCAAAGAACGCGGAGCAGGAGAGCGCGAGACTTGTGCGAGTTGTACAGACCAGCAGCCTGGAGGTAGCACGAGACGGCCGACGAGGCGCGGAGGGCGCGGTCCTGGGCCCAGGACTCGGCCCACTCGGCGTCGGTCATGGCCTTTTCGCCCGGTCCAGGCGCCGGCTTGCTGTTGGCAGGCGGCTGCTCGGGCTGCTGGCGGTACATCTTCTCGTTGAACTTGCCCCACTCTGCCCATGCCTTGGGCAAGTTGTAGTCCATCTGGACGGCATGGGCAAACTCGTCGTTGGCGTCCGAGTCCTGGCCGAGGCGCGAGATGAACATGCCCTTGAGCGTGAGGAACTCTGCCTTTTGAGGCTGTGCGAAATACATGAGGTTGGTCGTGGAGATGTTGTCGAGTCCCTCGCTGAACTTGTCCGGCTTCTGGAAGTAGCAGAGCGCCTGCTCACGGAGCTTGAGGAACGCCTCGGAAATCTCAATGTTGGGCAGCATGTAAATCTTGTTGAGCGCAGTGCTGCAGACATCGAGCAGACCGTGACGACGCGCGACCTCGCCGAAACGGTTGATCATCCAAGCCGTCTCGTGGTAACCGCGGTAGCCGTGAGTGACACCTTCGGTGGCTGGAACCATGGGCATATAGACGCGTGTCACGGCCTGGAAGACGTGCTGACGCCAAGCAAGCAGGTCTGACCAGACGCTGATGTCGTCCCAGAAGTTGGGCAAACGGTCGCGCCAGGTCTGGAAGATACCCTTGAGCTCGCTGTTGACACGGGCCTCGAGCGTCTGGGCCGTGGTCATCTGCAGACTGTCAAACACTTGGGCCGCCTCACTGAGCTCGACCACCTGCTGGAACAGGCACAGGAGCGGGATGTGGGCGCCAGTGGTTGACGTTGGGAGCGTGGTCCACTTGCGGATGGCAACCTGCTGGGCCTCGTCGACGATACGCATAAAGTCGTTTGGCGGCTCACGCGATCCGTGGGCCTTGATGAGGGCCGTAAACGCCTCAAAGATCTTGCGACGCGGTGTCGGGACACCAGACACAGCCTTGAGGTTGCTCTCGATCATCTCGCGGTCCGGCGAGCCCCAGTCTGACAGGCGCCACGCACACTCGAGCAACAAGTCGGGGTTGTTGTCTGCGCGGGCCAGCTCAGTGAGCGACTCCCAGTGTTGGAGCTTTTGGGCTGCAAGGATCCAGTGGTCCTCCCACAGACAGAACTCATCCTCGGTGAAGGGGAGCGCGGCGTGACGGGCCTTGAGCATGGTCTGCTCGTACATCTCCATCGCCTGGGGCCACTTGCCGTTTTGCTCGAGGATGAGCGCGGCAGTGGTCTCAGGGTAGACGTAGCGGGTCCGGGCGTTGCCGTAGAACATGTCGTCCTCGTTCAGGTCGGCGTACAGCTCGCCCAGAGCTGCCGAGCAGCTATCGCGCAGGTTGTCGGTGCCCTTGTACGTGTCGGCCAGAGTGGTGAGGATCTCAAAGCCGGCGTACCACGCATTATACGTCTTGGCGAGGTATTTGATGAGCAGGGGTGGGACGGTGACGGGCGGCTTGCAGTAGACGATGCCCTCGAGGTGGGTCTGGATGACGTTGGGCTTGAGCTCGGCCTGCTTGTGGTGGTAGTCCTTGCACAGGAGCTTGGCAATGTACGGGGTGAACGCGGCCTGCTGGGGGCGCGAAAGCGCACCCCACACCTTGGGGAAGATTGTGACCCAGAGCTGGTGGCAGAGGACAGGGTCGAGGTGTGCCAGGTGGCGGACATACTGGACCACATCGCCAAGACGCCAGTTCCGAGCCACGAGCGGGTCATCGCCGGGCGTGATGGCCGACAGGGCATTGTGGAAGATCTCGTCGCGCTGGTCAGCCGCGCCGAGGAGCAGCGACAGCATCTGCGGCATCCAGTAGCTATCCGCGAGCGTCTCCCAGTTCTGGAGCGAGTAGAGGTACTCGAGACGAACGTCCAGCGCGTGCGGGAGAGTCTGCTCGAGCTTGTCGAGGAACTTTGTGCGCTGAGCCGGGTCCTTGCTGCGGGTACCAAGGAGGAACGCGGGCTCGAGACGGTGCGTAATGTCCGTACCCGAGAGCACGGGCAGCTCGTACACCTCGTAAATGAGGTCGAGGTACTGCTTGAACAGCGCGTCATCGCGGGTCTCAAACGAGGCCATGCGCAACAGCAGGTGGGCCTTGTCCTTGACAACAATGGGGCCGTCGACATCCTTGGTGACCCACTGGCGCACCATGTCGAGCAGGTAGCGGCAGAGCGTGAGGTTGGTCGACTTGTCAATGAGCGCACCGAGAATGTTGACGAGGTAACGGCGGTGGTCGCGCAGGTCGGCCACACGGTCGCGGAGCACGTCGAGGATCGAGATGATGAGACGGTAGCTCGGGTCAGGGCCGTTGTTGGTGGTGTGGACCTTGACGAGGTTGGACAGGACACGGAGAACGCCCGAAGCGAGACCCTCATTGTGCAGCTGCTTGGGCTGAACCTTGAGCCAGCACTTGAGGAGGAAGATGGTACCGGGAAGCTCGGCGCTGGAACGCAGGCTGGCCTGGAGACCATTGTTGACAGTGGTGGACACGTACTTGAGGAGCTTTTGAGAGTCCTCTTCCGAGTCGGCGACTTCCTCGTCGGGGAGCTCGGCGAACATGCGCTCGGTGAGGGGACGGATGGTCTCGTGCAGCGTAGCGTCGTCAAACACCCACACCTTTTCGAGGAGCTTGCGGAACACCTCGAGCTTGCCGCGGATCCACGGCTGGTCGCGGTACTCGGCAACGACGGCGATGACCTCGGTCGAGTTGGCGACTGTCCCAATAGTGTTCTCGTTGATGTCCTGGGACATTGTGCGGTTGAAGAAGCCGAGCTTGACCGACACGTTGGGCAGGCCCTTCGGGCCCAGAATCTCCTTGAACAGGTCGAGCGCACGCTTGGTGAGACCGCCGCGCGAGACAGGCTCGTTGGACGACGCGACAATGCGCAGCAGGTGGGCCGTGATGAGTTCACGGGTGGCAGCGGGTGTGACCCAGCCACCGCTGCTGGCGCTCGACACGGCCGTACCGGCACGATCCAGACGCTGGCGCTTTGCGGGCGACGCAACCGAGCCGTCCTTCTCGTCCACGTCCATGGCGTCTGTGGCGTCGTCGCGATGTGCCTCGTCGCGCGAGGCGATACGCTTGCGCTCCCAGCGGAAGATGAGCTCGATAACATCGACAGTCAGGCGCTTCATGTCGGCGGTGGCGGCGGCAACGAAACCAAGCTTCTGGAGCGACATGGCAATGTGCGGCACATAGAGGTCGCGGTAGTCGTAGAAGAGGTCCGGGTGGTTGACGAGAAGCTCGCAGACAACAACGAGCGTGCTCGTGGCGTGACCCTCCTCGACGAGAACCGTCTTGACCTTTTGCGCCCAGTCGGGGATACCGCTGCCAGTCGGCGGGTCGCGGACGAGGACACACGACGCCAAGGTATCGATGGCCTGACGGAAGAGCGCCTTGGACTCGTTCTCCTTCAGACGCAGAAGACCAGTCCACGTGAGACGCACAAACTTGACGGGCGTCTCAAACTTGGCCATGAACGACGCGGCGAGGACGTAAGCCATGAGCTTGACGGTGGGCTCGAGGAGGTTGATGCCGAGCCACGACAACCTAAAGACCTCTTTACGCTGGTCGGCAATCTTCTTGTCGGCATGCTTGACGAGCAGTGTCGTGAGCGCAAAGATCTCAATCAGGAGCGTGTCGTCACGCTGACGAGCAATTGTAGGCGACTGCAGGGGACGCCACATGCGGTCGGCAATCTTGGTGACCAGCGCGGGCGTGATCAAGTCGTCCTTGGGCTCCTTGTCCGTCTCCTCGGTCGGCGCGGTGGGAGTTGACGACGCCGCGTCGCCGGTAGCGCCAAAGTAGACACGCAGAGTCGGGTTGACCACCAGGCGGAGCGCGTTGCTCTTAAACGCCCATGGCACCACGTCGTCCTCGTAGAGGTTCATGAAATAGTCGAGCGCCTCGCGGCGGTACTCGACCGACTCCTGCAGCGCGACGCGCTGGTAGAGGAAGAAGGCGACGTGGGAGCGGTCGAAACTGCTGCGAATCTCGTACGCCTCGACGACGTGGAAGAGGAGCGCAATGTGTTCCTTTTGCTCCAGGGCGTTCATGAGCATCTCGAGGATGAGCGGGGGCATGGTCTGGTAGTGCACGTTGGTCATGTCCTGCTTGGGATCGCGCGAGCGGGTGACGATGGAGCGCCACACGTTGACCAGCGCCTCGAGGACGGGCTCGCGGTCCGACAGCCACGTCGGCGACGTGCGCGACAGCTCGCGGATAATGTACAGACCGGGGAGGACGAGGTCGAACTGCTCCGGGTTGGCAAACGTGAGGGTGCAAATGGCCTCTGCACGCTCTGACAGCTCGTTGACCAGCTGCGGGGCCTTGCCCGACGCAATAATGTTGCGGTACGTCCAGACAACACGCTGGTTGCGAATGTTATCCAGCAAGTTGGTCGCGCCTTCAGTGTGGTACCGATCGAGGTAACGGGCAATGTTCTCGGTGAACGGGCCCGGAGCGCTCTGGTGCAGCTGCGCCTCGACGTTGACAACTTGAGTGGTCAGCTGCTTGAGGTACTGGACGGCAGTGGCGGGGAGGAGACGGAAAATGTTGACCAGACGAGTCATGCGCGAAATATCCGGGTTGTCATCCAGGGGTCCAGCGGCAGCCTTGGCGAGCATGGCCACGTCCGCGAGCGTGTCAAAGTGGTCCAGGAGTTTGACACCAATCTCAACCTTGAAGTAGTTGGTGAGCAGCTCGAGGAAGCGCGCCAGGCCCTCGAGACCAGGAACGCTGAGGCGCTTGGCGTCTGCCAAGTTGACCAAGATGGGACGCAGCCCCGACTGGAGGACCTCCTTTGGCAGCTTGTTCTGCTGCTGGATGACGTCGCGGAGACCCTCGTGCGCGACATCGACAATCTCGGGCGACGTCGAGTAGACGTGCTTGAAGTAGACTGTAATGATGCGCTGACGGATCGGCGCAAGCGCTGTCGTCTCGTTAAACTCCTTGTTGTTCATGGTCGACCGGAGCATGCGGAGACAGGCGATACGCAGGGCCTTGAGCCAGTAGCTCTGCTTGTGGCTGGGCGGCTCACCGCGCTTGTTGGGGATGAGGCTCGCGTCGTCGACGTCGGCAAGCGCAAGCACTTCCTGGACAAGACGGATAAACTCGTCGTTGATCTCGGGCACGGCGGGGCGCAGGTCCATGAGGTAGGTGACGCAGTCAATGTTGCCGACCTGCATGGCAAACGACGACAGGGCACGGAGGGGCTTGGAGAAGATGGGGCCGGCGTTCGTGTCGAGCAGGACCGCGCGGGCAATGGACCCGCACACGTTGGAGACGGGCTGGTCGGTCACCTCGCCCAGGAGCTTGAGCGACGACTGGGCAGCCTCGCGCGCGAGCTTGGTCTGCGAGTTGAGTTCGCGAACGAGCAACTCGGTCAGACGCGGTTGGCGCTGCTTGCCGTCCTCTTGCGACTGACACGTGCGGATCAGGTGCTGGATCAGGTCGATGATGCCTTGCACCTGGTTGGGAGGATCGCGCGGTGCGTCGCGCAGGGCAAACATGAGGACGCGGATAAACTCGATTTCCAGGTCGATAATGTACTTGCGGCTCAACTCGGACCCGCGCACAAACACGTTCATAGCGGTGACACCGGCCATCTTGCGGTTCCAGTCTTCGTCCTGGCACAGGTTGGTGAACCTGCGCACAAAGGTGAGGACGAAACGGTCAATGTTGCGCGACGTGTCCTTGTTGGATGCGTACTCGGGCTTCATGGCGACCTCCTTAAAGTCGGCGATGATGCTGCCCAGGGTCTCGGCGTGCTGGTCGCGCTCGGCACCGTTTGCGTCAGCAAGGCAGTTGACGACGGCGTCCGTAATGGCAAGCGTCAGAGGGAGGGCACGCGGCCTGTGGTTGACGTCGGGCAGGAGCTTGTCGTTCTTGTCCTCGGTACGCATGAGCTCGGCGAGGAACACGCGCCTGCAGAAATCGCGCACAAACTTGAGCGCCTTTTCGGACAGCAGCGGCCGGTGGCATGCCTGGAAGAGCGCCTTCATCGTTGTGCGGAACACGGGTGTCGCCTCGGTGTCCTTGCGGTCCTCGTGCAAGACCGTCAAGGCCGAGAGCATGAGCACCTCGAGACTGTCCTCCTGGCACGCATCGAGCTTTTGGCTGACGGCCATCTCGGCAGCAGACACGAGCGGGGACAGCTCAAAGCGCGACACCTTGCCCTCAAACGAGATGGGAGCGGTGAGGTCGTTCGGCTTGGGCTTGTATTCCAGGAGGTTCTCGACCTCGTTGAAACGACGGTTGCGGCCACCGAGCTTTCCGAGAATCTTGACCGCAGCATGCGAGTGGCTGCGGTTGGCGGGCACGGGCTTGAGGAGCTTGTGCAGTGCGCCCATGAGCTCGCGAAACACGGGAGACATTGTGGGGTCCAAAAAGTCGGCGGTGAGGTTGTCGATGCACAGCTCGAGCGTGCGCAGACCTTGGCTGATGAGTTCTGGTCCGGCTTGGAGAGCATGGACCAGGGGCTTCATCAAGTAGCTCAGGTGAGGGAGGAGGTTTGTGAGACGGACGGGCACAGTGAGGGTGAGCTCGACAAACAGGTCGCGCTGGACCGGATCGATGGCGTGCTGGAGGAGGTAGGAGAGGTTGTCGAGCATCTCCTGGAGAATGGGGAGGACCTCCTTGTACAGCTGATCGAAGCGACCACCACCAATGGAGCGGAAGAGGGCACGCAGGATCTGGTAGTAGACTGTGGGGTCGTTGGCCTTGGGTGCGAGCGAGAACGAGCGCATGATGAGCTTCTGCAGGTGAGGGACAAGCACCACCTCGTTGGTCGTAATGTACGTGTTGATCGCCAAGAAGGAAATCTTGAACAGACGCAGAGTGAGACTGGCCTTTTTGGGCGAGTAGCTTCCCACTTCGTCGAGGTGGGCCATCAGGTGCTTGAGCGTAATAGCGACGAGCTGGTGCGAAACCGACTCGTGCGTAATGAGGATCTGGAGCACCGAGAAGACGTGCACGTTGGTGAGGGCGTTCTCGACAAAGAAATCCATGTGCGTCGTCCACACCTCCCGGAACGCGTGGGGGTCAAAGAGGAGGAGGATCTGGGAGAGAAGCTCAATCGCCTCCTTGGGCTCGCGCGGATCGCGGTTGGCGTCAAAGATGGCAATGGCGCGCAACGAGTGCTCAAAGAACCTCGACAACAGCTCGCCGTCCGGTGCCGGGACAGGGTTGTCTCCCTGGCGCGTGTACGTGAGGAGTGTGCGGAACGTGTGCAGGAGCGTCTTGAAGAGGTACTTGGCTTCGCGACAGAATGTCTCGAGCGACTCGTTGGCGTAGGCGACCTGGTTGACGGGCATGGCCTGTTCAATCTCACGCCAGCCGTAGGCGAGACGGTCCGCAGCGGTCGTGTCCTCGGTAGCATCCTCCATTGTGACATCCGTTCCCACAGCAGCAGCGGCCGCGGCAGGAGTGGCAGTCACTTCCTCCTTGGCCTTGCCCTTGCCCTTGTCGCGGACAGAGAGCGCCTTGAGCTTGTCGTACGCCTCGGTCATGGCCTGGAGCTTTTCCAACGAAGAGATGAACATGCTCTTCATGAGGCGAGCAGACTGCTCGGCGTCGCCCTTGTTGGCAATCGAGTCGACGATCGTGTTGAGCAGCTTGGCGCACATGGTCTGGATGGAGCTCGAGAAGGTGGCATCGTTGAGGTTGCACGAAAAGACGTACACGACGCGGTTCAGCTGGGCGATGGGAAGCTCGTTGCGGACGTGGTGGATGAGGTCGGCCACGACGGACGACGCGAGGGGTCGCAGCAGCTCGCGACTCGACACACCCGTGCCCACAAGCACGCGCTCCTCGAGCAGCGTGTCAATGTAAGGAATGAACGAGGACCGCGAATCGGCAGTGAGGATGTGACGGGTGGCGACGAGGAGTTCCTTGCGGGTACTGACGTCCTCGGGGGGGCAGTCGCGCAAGAGTCGGATACACGCCTCGGGGAAGACTTCGAGGTAGTCCTTGACGTTGGCCTGGGACGACCCACGAAGGACATAGGCCAAGAACGCCATGGTCTTGACCTGCGTCTTGATGAGCTCGGTGTACATCTCCCGGTTGCTGATGCCTGGTGCCACGCCAACGAAAATCTCGCCGCGCTCCTTGGCCTCGTGGTGTGCAATGCGCTGGGGCTCGGGCTGGATCTTGATGCTCTCCATCACAAGCGGCGACAGGTCAAGCATGGCGGGGCCCATGACCGACTTGTACGTCTGGAAGATGAGGACAACGGCGATGGGGCATTCAGTGAGCACCTTGGGAGAGTGCAAGGCGTGCGAGAGTTGTGTGTGTGAGGACGACGATGCCTGTGGTGGTGCCGGCTGGCCGTCACTCGCTGGGGTGGACGGGTTGGTGGATGGTTGCTGAATGTTAGCTGATGAATTCGAACGAATAGCTACTCACCTTGCCGCCTGGCGAGCCAAACTCCTTTTCCACGACACCCTTGAGGTTGCCATACATCTGCTTGACGAGCTCGAGGAACGGCTCGACAAATGGCTCGGCCTGGTCCTTGTGGCTACGGAAGCCGTCGATCATAATCTTGATGCACAGGAGCGCATTGTCCTCGTTCTCGACCTTGAGGAGCTTGACCATAAGCTCCATGACCTTGGCCTCGTACTGGCGGAACGGTTCGTTGTGGGGGAGACGCTGGAGGTAGGCGAGGAGGGTGTGGCGGAACCGCTGTTCCGAGTTGTCCTTGACGAACACAATGTGCTTCTCCTCGCCCAGGATCTGGACGAGCGCAGGGATGAAGACGCCCAGGTACTTGTCGTAAAAGGCATAGTCGCGGTTGGACTCTGCAGAGTCACGCAGCTCGCTGGCAATCTCCATACGACGGCGCATCGGCGTGCTCGTGTCGGTGAGCTGGGCGGCGAGCGCCTCGCACTCTGCGACTGTCATCGGGCCGGTCGTAGTCATGGCTGTGACGGCGGTGGGTGCGATGCCAGCAGTAGACGGTCCAGAGGGGACGGGTGTTTCGATTGCTGGCATGGGTGCTGTTGCAGTGGATGCCTTGCGTGGCCGACCTGAACGGTTGGTGGACGGCGCGGCCATTGCTTTCGAGGGTTGGGTTTGGAGGAGGTGGAGGTGGTCACGAGCTGCTTAGGCCGAGTGACCGCCTCTTGGGCTCATTCGCGTGGTCGTAGGGGTGGAAGACGAGGTGTGCTAGAGTGGGGAAGGTGTAGGCTGGATAAAAGGGGGAGGTAGGGGTGGATTACAGGCGCGCGGGTCGGGGGGATATGTTGAAAGAGATGTTGTTGCTGAGTTCGCGTGAAAGAGCAAAAGGCCAAGTCGCGCGGCTGGTGGCGGAGGGAGTGGGTGGCCTGGGTGGGTGGGTGGCCGTAGGACGGGGCGGGGTCAGTCGAGAAATCAAGAGCCCCTCCAGGCTGGGGTCGGCGTTTTCGGTGTTTCAGGCAGTCAATTAGGTTCAACGAGACTTCACAGGTTACCGAATTATTAATTGCGAGTCTGACCGATTACCTTTTGTGTAAGTTACGTAAGGAGAATAATTGGTCAATGCCGCCCCCAGGCGCTTGCCTTGGCTGGCTGTGGCCTTTGGACGCTGGACGCTGGTACGCTGGTACTACGCTGGCCCGCTGGCCCGCTGGTACGCTGGTACGCTGGACACCTGCACACCGGTGCAGCTGGGTGGGCAGCCGGGTACAATTAATACAATCCACTCTATGAAACTGCGCGATGATATGCTACTCGGACCCCCCCCCCCCCCCCCCCCCCCACCTTCTGCACCTTGCCGAAGCCCATACATAACCTTTCCTCGGGCCGTATAGGGCCTGGAAAGGTGTGTCGAGGCTGCAGTGGCGCGCAGCGGGGCGGGCACTGAAAAACGGGTTCGAATCACATCAGAAGAGAACAAAAAAAAAGTAAAAACAGTAGTGTGTATTTCGGACTGGTTGGAAACGCACTATGCGTTTAGGGATAATTAGGGGGGATTTGGTGTCACGGCCCCGTAGTGTGTTTTTCATGTGGAAACGCAGTATGCGTTGGGTGGGTTTGGTGTAACGGCCCCGCAGTGTGGTTTTCATCTGTCATGCGGCTAGCGCCAGCAGGGGGTTGGGTAGTTGTCTATCGAATGTAGAATCTCCTGTCTACAATATTCTCCTAAGTAGAACCGTGGCTGCTATTAACCATCAGGTCGACAGAGGACACAGGCATGAGACCAGTGCCATGCACGTCCCAGCAGCTGTATGAGAGAAAGTGATAGCGTAACCGGGACTAGCGTCCCAGGGGGAAGGCCTCAGCCCTCATGGGCCCGGGGGGAAGCCTGGACCTCGTACAGCCGTGTCATCTGCTCGCCATCCAGCCACACACGCGCGACGAACCGCCTGCTGCTGACCGGGTACAGCCACATGATCTCGGCGTCGTCGGGATGCGGTGTGGGCTTGAAATCGGGCAGGGGCTCGAGGCGGGCGGTGCCCAGCTGTCCGTCCGTGACGACGACATGGAGGCCAGTCTGTGTCGTGGCGGCGACGATGCAGCCCGGCGCGACCCAGCTGGCGTACAGGTCGAACGCGGCGTCTTCCATCTCATCGGGCATGACGCTTGCGGCCGTGAGCGTGTCGACAATGGTTCTTGACGCCCAGTCCATCACTGCGATAGCCTCCCCGCTGTTTGGGTGGGCGGAGAGGAGGAGGCGCGTACCGTCTCCGCTGAACTCTGACACGACGTAGTCGTCGGACACCACGAAGGGCCGTACCTCGAGTGTGCCGCCACGCAAGTCCGCCTCGAGTGTGACGCACCCGTCCTGGCCCATTGCGAGCTCGACAACCGCAGCCGTGCCCGACGGGTGCACCAGTATCGATGCGGCCGCGTCCTTTGCCTCGGCGTCTACATGCTCCGCCACCACCGCGCCCTCACGCGTGAGCAGCACGAGTTTGTGTCCGTCGTCGTCCTGCGGCGCCGCTGCGAGGATCCCAGCCGGGACAAACTTGGCCATGTCAGCGCCAGGGATGGGTAGCGTGGTGGTGCCGTCGGGCTGGATGAGGAACAGCTCGCCGTCGGTGCGAACGAGCGCGGCATCGCCATCAACATCGAACAGGGTCGTGCCGGCCGGTTGGACCGGGAGGGGGAGTGTGCGGGTGACGGTTACGCCCTCGCCGAGCGCGGACACGGCGCCGTCCACAATCGCCCAGTCGCCAGAGCTGCTGCGGATGCACATGGTCTTGAGCGAAACGTCGCCGAGGGCGATGAGCTTCTGGGCTGCAGGACCCGCCATGGTCGGTTACGGGTAAAGGTGATGGCCAAGAGTCGAAATGAGCAAGTCGGTGATCAGTGACGCAATTTGATTCCACGCGCAACAGGTGGATTCGTGGTGGCGGGCCAAGGTGGCATTCCGCTGGCCGCGGACCCTCCATCTTCATATGTTGGGTAGCACGGCCGCTCACAAGAAACCAGCGCCTTCTCCGTTGAACTGTCCACTGTCCAAAACTAGTCCCCGACAGCAAGGTCATTTGTGCACGGCTGCCGCTGCTGCCAGTGGTGTGACATTGTGCGTGTAATTGCCAAGTTGAGGCATCGGGTCTCCGTGGCATTTCCGCAATTGTATCCCTTTGCAGTCTATCTCGCGTTTTGATGTGTTCCATTTCACTGTCAACCACAGGAAAGTGCTATACATACGTCTCATAATTACAGGAAATGTCTATCGCTACATGCTAGGCTTGTGCATCGCGAGCGGCGTCGACCAGTGGCCAGTGGGCGGTTCTTTTGTTTGACCGTTGGGGGGCAGCGCGCCGTCTGGTGAAGGTCCATCAAGGAAGGGGAGATGGGAGGGGAGGGAACATCTAGGACTGCTGCACCTCCTTGAGCGGCCTGGCCGAGTTCCAGGACGCCCAGGCCGCTTCAATATCGGGAGCGGTGACTAGGCACTCGAGCAGCCCTTCCTCGCATGTGACGATACGCACGCCCGAACGGCTCAAGAGCCAGCGTTCTAGCGGACCCGTGCCGCCGTCCTCGTCAAAGACAGCGTTACCGTCGTCCTTGAGGCCATCGTCCTGTTCGTCCTCGTCGTTCTCGTCGTTCTCGTCGTCCATGTCATGTCCAGCGTCCTCCGCGGCTGGACGGGATGAGGGGGATGCATATTGTCAGAAGCGTTAAAAGCTAACATGCCACCAACCTTGCGGGTCAGGGCCCAGTGATCCGGGGCTGTCACTGGACCGGTCACATAGAGCGAGGGCGAGGTTGGCCGTGTGTGTTGCCACCAAAAGGTTCGCGAGGGCGCGACCGTCCGTCAGGTCACTGCCGAGGGTATCCCAGAACGCCGCCTCCGACTCGAGCTCGTCAATGGTGACAGTGCGGCGATCGGCGGTGTGGCCTTGAAGGAGGAACGTGCCATCGGAAAGGCGAACGACGAACAGACAGGGCTCGTTGATGATGGCGGCGCCCCATGGACGCACAAAACGACCGGTGACACCGCACACGTGCATGTACCACAGCAACCGGTAGGCGCCTTGGCGCCTGACGTGGAGCACGGCCTCGTCTGTCGTGTACCACTTGTACTCGTAGATACCAAAGGCAAACTGGCCCCACGGCTCAAGGCTTGGAAGAAGGATATCCCCGATAGCTTTAAGCGAGGAGCCAATGGTGATTCTGTCTGGTTTGGCCGAGCCCCACTCGCGCGACGATGCTCCGCTCGAGCTTGGGACCTTGAGTGCATGTTAGCATTCAGTATTCTCACCGTTCTTTCAACTGCAATCTCACAGATGCTGTCATCGGCTCGGCATCAAAATGTCTGTACTCGTTAACTGCCAGCAGGTCACAGTACTCGGTCCAGGTCATAAAGTGCTTGTTGAGCTGGAAGTTTCGCTTCCAGGCGTTAAAGCAAAGTGGCTGGGACCCGGCATGGCTAAAGGTAACAGTGTCGGCGCCATCCCTCGTCCGAGACACGTTCAGAGTACTGAAAAGCTCGTCGAGGGCACATCCGTATTAACTCTCGTCTCGCCACCAGCGCATACCGAGCTGCAGCTGAAACCTGTGGGCGAGGATAGATGCGTCGCTGAGTGGTGGGAGGTAGATCGGCCTCTGGCCGTCTGTAATTGCCCCAGAGTAGTACGGGAGTTGCAATTGAAGGTGGTCGTAGTCGTCGGGTGCAGCCATTGTGTGGGATGGATAAGTGAGGGAGAGGATCATGCGACGGTCAGCTATTATGCAGAGAGTTACGGCTAGTACATGTTGTACGGTTGTCCGGGTTTGCCACCTCGGGTTGATGGGTTCAACACAGTCACGTGACCTCCCACCGTTGGCGCACCCCGGTGACGTTCCACATGTTGAACCCTCTTACAACCTCCACGCTCTTTCCATTTTAACCACACATCGCCGGCCATGTCCCAAGACGACCTGCAACAACTCCGACGCTGGAGGACCCTTGGTGCGCGCCAGTCGGAAAACGTCGTGCGGCTCGCACAGCGCGTGCTCCAGGCCGGCGGACTGGGCGACGAGGGTAGGTTGGATATTCCACCGGCGCAGCGTGCTGACGGCTAGAATGGCCTGTCCGCGAGCAGCTCACCATTGCCGCCCTCGACTTGGGCCAGGTCAAGCTTGCGAATGTAAGCGGGCCTTAGCTGGATTCTTCCTTCTTCCCCGCTGACATTCCCTTCCCCAGCTCCAACTGCGCACGCTGCAGGCCAAGTTCCCCAAGTCGCCGCGCGCCGACCTGCTGCTGGGCCTCAAGCTCGAGGCCGTCGAGGAGTTTGAGCGCGCGCGACAGCTGTACCAGGGCCTGCTGACGAACAACGAGTGCAACGTCGCCGCGCACCAGCGCCTCATCGCCCTCTCGCCCAGCACGCAGGACGCCATCGGCAACCTCCTCACGTACCTCGACACGTTCTACTCGGACGCCGCGGCGTGGTCGCTCCTCGCCGAGCTGTATGCCAGCCTGGGAGCGTACGCCCAGTCCCTCACGGCCCTGGGCCACCTCCTGGTGCTGCACACGTGGGACAGCCAGGCCGTGACGCGCTATGCGGAGACGGCGTACACTATGGGGTGAGCCGGTTGTGTGCACAGAACAGGCCGGATGGCTGCTGACGTGCGTGCGCAGCGACTACCAGCTTGCGCTCAAGTACTTTCTCCGCGCGACCGAGATGGAGACCCCAGCCGATGGTAACGCCGAGGGCTTCCGCACGCGCTCGTGGTGGGGCGTCAAGCAGGTGAGTGGCAGTCGAGCTGGGCAGAGAAGAGCGTCTTAGCTGAACGACCCGACCAGACGGCCAAGCGTCTCCTGGACCCGGCCACGCGCACCGACACGGCCATCCCCGACGACTCTGTCGTGCCGCCCGCCAAGCTCCAGAAGCTCGAGGCGCTGGCGACGGAACGTATCCTCGCTGTGGGCGGTGCCAACATGGACGCGAGGAGAGCGGTGCTTGCGGGATGAAGACAGGGGTAGAGGGACGGACAGGGAGCGAGCGAGCGAGCGAGTACATGGGATTCATCCACAGCGTTTTGTATGCCACTTTCATTTCTAATCGGGCCGTGCTGTGCTGTGCTGTGCTGTGCTGTCTGTGCGTTCGTGTATTGTGCGTCTCGGTGCCGTGTGCGGGCTTCTTGTGCGTGTTTGGAAACTACTGTGCATGCTGAAAGTACAAAAATCATCTTCCCATCACACATCATCTTCGCCACTTGTAGCCTGCCAGCCCCGCTAGCCCGCTAGCTTGACGTCTTCTACTTGTGGCCGGCCGGGGGAGGGGGCAGGAACTCCTCGACAAAGGTCCTCTCCTTGTCCCAGACGCCGTGGCGCCAGTACGCGTCCTGCTTGATGCGCTCCCACACGGCCTCGCGCGAGGGCAGGTTCCACACCATGAACGAGCCGCCAATGTTGGGCGTGCCCTCGGGCAGGCCGTGGGGCTTGGCGTCGGCGGGAGGGTAGAAGGGACGGCCAAACTCTGCGAGTCGGGTGTGTCAGTTACGTGTGCGTGTGAGTAGGCGGAGAATGCGGACGTGTGGAGAGAGGAGAGAGAGTGCTCTGCTCTGCTCTGCGCTACTCGAACACCACCCCACCACTGGACTCACCCTGCTGGCCGGAGGCAATGTCCTTGTGGATGAGCTCGACGTGCTCAGGACGCACAGAGAGGCGCTTGGCAAGCGACTCGGGGTAGTCGGGCGCGTAGATGAGGAACGAGGGCATGGTGTGCGGTGCGGTGTGGTGCGGTGTGTTTGGTGGGTGCGGTGGGCGTGTGGGCATGTCCCAGTCTGACGCGCTGCTGATGTTATATGCCCATCTCGCCATCGCCCATCTCGTCATGGCCCATCTCGCCATCGCCCATCGCCATGGTCTAGTTGCCGGGGTTGCCGCCTGCCTGACGTCCGACGATCCGACAACACCACTGGACCACAGGTGCCATCTCGGAACGTCGGAACATTGTTGAACCGACCCCCCGGGACGATTATGATCACCGATCACCGAGATGGGCTACGATGGGTCCATGACCGACAACTTGGCTGCGCAACGGCTGCACGGCTGAGCGACGGTTGTACGGTACGGTACGCACATGGCCAAGGTAAAAACCATAATGCATAGGAGAAGCCCGATATAAATTGATGTGTTCGTACAGATCCACCGCGCAACGCGTGGGACATGGAGGGTCTGGCCGGTCTGGCGGGGTCCCACAGGAGTCCAGCAGCCGGGACTCTAACCGGCCACTCCAAAGGCGAAGGAGGAACCTTCCGTCCAATGTAGGAAGGAGGTCGGCCTCTCTAGGCCTGTCTCCCACTATAAACACCCCCCCTCCCTCCGATGTCAATGTCCTAAATCTCTGCCTGCTCAGATCCTGCCGGCAAGACGGTCCTCGATAATGTCCGCCACGACCTTGCCCACAACCGTGATGTGGTTGCCCTGGAATCCGCCGTTGGGTCCATCGGGGTAGTCGACCTTGGGCTGGTTGGGCGACGTGCGCACCAGGTCGTGCTGGACGGCAAAGTGGCGCATGCCGAGGGCGTGAGTGGTCCACATGTAGTCGTGAGCGAAACCACCCTTGAAGAACATCCTACGCCGTTAGCTCGAGCACATCACGCGTTTTCCGCCCATGTACTGAATACTCACTCAATGACAGCCGAGCGGGGCGTGGCAGGCATCCACAGCAGGTGGGTGAGACCGTTGCCGTGCACGCCGAGCATAATGGTAGTGCGTGCCGCAATGGTGATCTGCTCGTCCTTGGTCAAGGTCTCGGCCGAGACGATGATGAGCTCAAAGTCGAGCTTCTTGGCACGCTCCTCGAGGGCAGCGACAAGCTCGTCGTGCGACTCTGGGGTGAGGCGACGGCTGCCCTTTTGGCGCGAGATGTAGGTCACGACGGGACGGTACGTGCCGATGGGCGCGAGCGTCTCGGGCTTGGGCTTGCCCTTCAAGACGTCGGCCTCGACCTTGACGGGGTCGATGGCGCCCCAGCCCTCGAGGCTGCGGTTGATGATGTCCTCGTCGACGCCAGAGTAGCGGGCCATCTGGCGACGGAGGGGCTCCCACCAGAAGGGCGAAGCAACGCCAAACTGGCACGCCGAGGCCGCCGTGCGCTGGGTAGGGCCGGTGTGCGGGCCGCGGAAGGCAGCGGAGCGGTCGCCCAGGATAGCCTTGGGGAGGACATAGGCCTTCTTGACATGAGCGCCCGACGTCGAACCGCGCATGTCGTCCATATCCTCTGGGTAGAGGATGGCAGTGTCGGGGAAGAGGGCGTTGGTGATAAACTTGTTAAAGCCAGGCCTGTCACGCCACTGCTGCGCGTTCTGGTGGAGGAACCACATGCGGGCAGGAGGAGGAATCTTGGTGCGGCCGTGCGCATCAATGTTCTTGTCCAGAACCGAGTGCACGCGCCAAGTACTCAGCAAGAGCTCGGCAGCAAAGTGGTAGTAGTGGTCGATGACTGGGGCGGGTGTTAGAAATTGGGAAGGGAGGAAGCAGAGCCATTCAACTCACACTGTCCGTCGTTGAAGAGCCAGGTCATGCCGCTCATCTCGTAGACGTTGTTGCCCCACTTTTCGTAGGCTTCCTGGGGGGTGATGAATATGATCTCGTCGCCCTTGGGCTCGCGAGCCTCCATGTTTCCCGGGACGTTTTCGGCAGGCAGACCGGTCGAGGTCATCAGGCGGAGCTCGGGCCAGTCTGAGCGCTGCTCGCTGCAGGCATGTTAGCTCACATTACCATACCAGGGATGGTGATGACACACTCACGTGACAACGTAGAACGTGCTGTTGTAAATGTAGAGGTTTTCAAACATGGTCCATCCATCCGTGTGGCCAAGCATCTTGGTGGCCCTGTCGGTAAACTCGTCCGACTCGAGCGAGTCGGACTCGTCCTCCTCGGTGTCCTTGCCCTCGGCGCCGTGGCTCTCCTGGCGGACGAAACCGACCTTGACGTGCGTGTCCTCAAAGGAGCGCTCGTTCAGTGGCTGCACGGCACACTGCTCGTCGTCACTGCTCTCGCCCGACAGCACGTTCTGCCATGCCTTGAGACGTGAGGGCCGCGACGACGACGACGACGACGACGATGATGACGCCGGGGAGCCGGATCCAGCGACATGGTCGGGGGCGGTGAAGAAGAGGTACGCGATACCAAAGGTGACGATCACCAGTAAGAGGTCACGGCGTGTTGGCCGCATCGCCCTCGCCGACATGGTGTAATACAGAGAGAGGTGGATGGCGGTGGGGGTGGGATGTGTGAAAGGACAAGGCGGGGGGAGGTGTGGTCGAGATGTAAGTGACCAGCGTGCTTGAGACGCTGGCAAGGGGGAGTGCGAGGGGGGATGGGCTCTCCCAAGAGGTGACAAGCCTTGGGGGTGCGTTGCGTGTATGTGTGTGTATGTGTGTGAAGAGACAGAGATAGAGACAGAGAGAGCAAGAGCAAGACGTGGAGGAGGGAGAGAGAGGGGCGGAGGAAAGACAATGCAAGATTAACTCTCCGCACGCCCTGGGTGGTGGGATGTGTCCCGTCCCGCCGAGAGAGCAAGGTAGCAATGGGCGAGACGCCATATGGCTGCAAGGCACCCCTGCGTTTGTTCTGCTGCTTTGGCTGCTTTTCTGGCTGGCCAAGGTGTCCCTGCCCCCCCCCCCCCCACCCCGGTTGATCGGTTGCGGATCTCCCACCTTCTTCATACCTCGCATAAATCCACCCGCAAGCATCCATCCATCCACATTCCCACGGTCACACTCCTCCTTCCTTCCCCGTCATCCCCTCTCTCTCTTACCATCCTCGATCCTCTGCCTCTGGCCACGGCCGCTCTCTGGATCTCTGTTCCTCTGTTCCTTCTGGGTTCCCTCTCCCGCTAAACGCTCGCTTTCGAGGCACACGGTGTTTTTAACCCACTGGGCTGGCCACGGGCCACGGGCGACACTGCTCAGACCCAATATCACATCACAGGCAAGAGGCGTGACTCATGCCTTGCTGGCAGCTGCTGGCCGGCCTCTGGCTGTCGGAGCTTCTCTCCTTCAAGGCCTTTCTGCGTTTCGAATGGCACACTCTGCTACTCTGTACTCTGACACACAGCAGTAACCCATACTCACAATCCCCGGTTCTCCTGATCTCCTTGTCGCCCACGTCTCACGGCGCGGTCGAGGCCTGTGCAGGCCGTGCATGGTGCAGGTGCAGGCCCATAAACCATGGCATGCTTGCATTCCGACAAAGGATTCCAGGAAAAAGGCGTGGCCAGGAAAACGACAAAACAGAAACTCTCTGGTACAACTCTGGTCTCTGGTCACTGGGACCTTTGTCCCGCGGGCCGATGTTTCCCTGCTGGCTTCAGGCTTTTTTGCTCCAACGTGCTCTCGTTGCCTAGCCTTTTGGAGCCTGGAAGGGGGGGGGGGGGGCGTTAATTGGCTTTTGCATCCCGCACACCTGGCATGCCTGGCACATGCTCGCTTGCGACCTGCGCGACCTGCGCGACCTGCACGACCTGGTGGCCCGACCTGGCGCGCAAAGCTGGCGGGCACACCAAGACGCCTCTTGTGCCGATGAGAGCCCTTTTTTCCCTGTGGCCTGTGGAAAAATAACGATGATACCCGTCCTGAGACTGGAGAGAGAGCGTTGTATGAGTGGCATCGAGTGGGTCTGTGCTGAAAGTGACAACCCCCAAGCTACCTATCGGCCCGACGTCTCGGGGGGAGTTCTGGAGCGTGGAGCGAGGGGGATATGGAAGGACGCGTCTTCCGGGGGATCCATGGACGAGACCCCGGTACGTACCCCGGGCCAGTAGTCTTCGTGGCGAGTCCAGAACGCGTGCTGTCGGCCTCTGCGAGCTGCTTTATAGAGTTTAGCACCTGTTCTCGTCGTCATCATTGTCCTTTCTGATCGTCTGAGACGTGGGTGTGCGTGCCGATCCGCCCAAAACGAACGTACGAACAATGTACGTGTCGCGTGTCTTTACATGTTCGCAATTCGCGCTTGTCCTGAAGCTCCCCCCCCCCCCTCTCTGTCTCCGGGGTCTTGCCGCGCAAAAACCGGGTCTGGACAACGGGGAGACAAGGACAGGGAGACGCAAGGGGGGTTGTCATAGGTATTTTAGAGATTCACACAGCACACACACTCAATCGACACATACATACACACTGCACGCATCCATGAGACACACCCCACTGCGGGAGGCGGTGACACAACATGCGTCATTGGCCACCACATCATCATCAATGTGATTTGTTGTGCTATCAAATGGGTTGGGTCGAGAAACCGCAACACACTTTGTGCATGGACGGAGAGGGGGCCTCTTTCATGCCTCCCTCCGCTCCCGCGCTCCCGCCCGCTCCTGTGGCCACAGCGCGTGCACCTGCGACTCCCATGTCTCTTGCAAGCGTCTGCATGGGGAATCCTCCACGTCCTGGCGTGTTTCGCGTGTCGTATGCTCTACTGCAGTGCAATAGAATCGGGGGTGCCAGATATCCAGAGAGAGAGAAAGGAGACAGGGCACACTACACGTCCATGTGTCTTGAACGGGGCAATGTAGAGCGCAGTCGCGCGGGGTCCCTGGATGCAAACGCTCAGCTCGCGCTCTCTGGAGCTCTGGCCCAGAGCCCCCACACGTCAACCACACCACAGGCAAATAACCTCATCGCGCACATCATTTCATCGTTTACACAACATCCACATCACACACTGTAACACCTACCCATTCTTTTGTCTTCCCTCGACTCTGATACCCCAACCTTTAACGTCTCCCCACGCTCGTTCTTCACCGTTGTGCTCGCCCTCCTCCCAACCTGCACGCGCTTCCTTCCTTTCCTCCCTTTACCTACCCCTCTCCTCCCTCTCATCGCTTCCACTCGATCGATTGGATCGCCTCCCCCTCCCCCCGCCCGTCGCTTCTCCCACCGCATATGCCTCTCGTCATCTAAACCAACAAAGCAATGTTAGGGCCGCCAAAGGCAACGATGGCTGTGCCGTCGACACCCAGTCGCAAAGACCGTAGAAAGTCTTGGTTTGGCTTTTCGACACCGACACGAAAGGACAAGGGCGCGTCCGTCGCTCCTCGAACGAGCCAGCTGCCAGAACCTGCCGAGGACGCCTTGGAAGAACTAGACACCACCCCGACGCGCAAATCCAGCGAGCCTCCTCGTGGCGGTTGGCTTCTCGATCCCGACGACAGCGACAGCGGTCCATATGGCACGATCAAGCGGCGAAGGCCGCCGCTCCTCGTCGACCAGTCTGCCGGAACACCAGGAGGGTTCCGCCAGCAGAATGCCGACGCGCTGGCCAAGCTGTCCGGCGGCGAGTCTCCAGTCGCTGCCAAGCCTGTACGTGTTGATTCTTTTTAGAGATGTGGTTTGTCTCCCATCCCTGCGGCAGAGGGCGCCTCCCCAGCCAGGCTACCCAGCACCTGGGCGCCTGGGCCCGACCCTCCCGCATATGGCTGCTGCCGCACAGGCCCATGGCGTTGCAGGATGGTGGAGGTGTGGACACACGCGAGAGAGATCGCAACACTGACGCTCACTCTCCCTTTTCTTTCCATCGCTCTCTCCCTCTCTCTGTCACACTCTTCGTCCTCTACAGAAACCAAAGTTGTCTGCACGCATCTTCTCCCGCACCGCCAGCGAGCGCTCCACCCCCATCCCCGACACCTCCTCCCCTACCCTCGCCAGTCTGGCCCCGGCCACCAAGGTCTCGCGAAGACACACTACCCTTGCCGCCGACCTCGAAGGCGACGTGGACCTAATCGACTTGCCTGCAAATGACCAAGGAGGCTCGCCGATGAACAAACCTCTCCCATCGATTCCCCTCCATGACGAAGCTCTGCCGCCCCGCTCCGTGTCACTGCCACCACCAGATGCTGTCGCGCCCCGTGGCGGTGTGCTCCCGGCGCAGTTTCCAATTCCACCGACAGACATTGTGATCACCCCATCAAGTCCGCTCGATAAGGACCCATTCGCCGATGTGTTCGGCGCGCTCAACAGCCCAACACGGTCGACGTCATCAGCACCAGTGTCCAGGCAGCCCTCGGTGGCGCGCACGGCGCGGGCCACGTCCCAGCCCCGCCAGTCGTCCCCGACGCCCAAGAGCCGCGCCAATGGAACCACCCCCACCTCAGCGGCGGCGGCGGCGGCAGCGGGGGGCTCTGCTGGGATCGGCCTGGGGCTGCCAGAGACGAACACTCGGCGCATCTCTGCTCCCCCAGGCGTGATGCTGCCAACCAAAATATCCGTGTCGTCGCCGCTGCCCATGCGCACTGGCAGTGTAGGCCCAAAAGTGACGTTTAACCCGGCTGCGGACGACGCGTCCCACGACTACGACAACAAGGAGCTGCCGAAAGTCAAGGCCCCACGACCGCGTAGCTTCTCGGCCATGCTGGGCCGCTCGCCACTGCTCAACCTCGGTGACCAGACCGATGACGAGGACACGGGCGGCAGCTCAAAGTTCAACTGGCTCGGCGTGCGCAAGACTATCCGTCGCCGCCGCTCAGAATCCAAACTGAACAAGCGCCGCAGCTTTGCCAGCGGGTTCATGTCCCAGAACGAGGATTCCAACGACAAGGACAGCATTCACAGCAACAACACGTTGACGACGCCGAGCATAACCACGAGCAGCACGAACGAGCAGCGCTCCGGATCGAACACGACGGCGCGGCCGATGGCCATTCCGGGCTCCCTGCAACGGGAACGGGCGCCGCTGGTCAATGGCGGCGGAGGCAGCACGACGTCATCATCGACCGCATCGTCATTGCCGTTGTACATTTTGCCGGCTGTCACGGTGGAGAATGAGGCATTCTGGCCACCACATGGCGGTTTTGTCGAGTCACCTGCAGAGGAAAAGGAGGAGATGGTGTTGGAGACTGGCTCGCGCGAGTCGCTCACCACACGGACTCGCCGCCAGGACGCATCGCGTACTTCAT
Organism: Apiotrichum porosum; assembly: GCF_003942205.1. Lineage (NCBI taxonomy): Eukaryota > Fungi > Basidiomycota > Tremellomycetes > Trichosporonales > Trichosporonaceae > Apiotrichum > Apiotrichum porosum. The sequence goes on along the minus strand of NW_021167110.1, from coordinate 496,658 downwards.
CCATCGCCTCCACTCCTTTGGAATCACTACCAGAGGGCAGCCCTGCGCCCGCTATCCCCCCGATTGCAGAGGACTCGCTCGAGCCCCCAGCTAGCGTTGCGGCCCGCGCAGTGCGAGGACGGTCGTTTTCAGATGCTGCGCGGAGAACGTATGTTCCTCCTGTCGACGAGGGTCCACCGTCGCTGTCTTCGTCTCCCCGCTCCCCCTTCCTCAGCACGCTGCCCGTCGAATCGTCGCCAAAGAGCTCCGGCATCTTCCGTCCAGCAATGTCAAGCCGGTCCAGCTCTAGCAGTTCGGCCGTGCTGGGCAAGGTGCGCAGTGTGTTTGGCAGCCGCCCACGGAGCAACAGCACGCTGCGATACGGGTACGGCGGCTCGGTGTCGGCTGACGAGAGGGAGGATGTGAGGTCGGACACACCGCATACGCGCCCCGAGTCGTCTGCCTCGGCTGCGTCGTCGTTTGTGCCGTCGCCTGCACTCCCGCCGGTACGGATCCGCCCCGAGGACGTCCCGCAAGTGTCGCAGCTGCAGCTGCAGATTGGCAGCGAGGACGATCGACGAGTGGTCATTACCGAGACGCCAGAGCGGTCACCGCGGTCGTCGTACGCGGCCTCTGTAGGGTCGCAGACCCAGACCCAGGCCACTCGGCGCTCCATCACCGCCCTCGACCCGTATTTGCAAGCGGGAAGCGTCCGCAACGCACGAGCTCGTGCCAGCACCATTTCATCTGGCGCAATCTCCTGGCAGGGTACGTTCGGTGGCGCTGGCCAAATGACCAACCACCCCAACCACTCGACCACCGGTACGTTTGGCCATGGGTCGGTCCACGGCGGCGGCGGCGGAGCCCACTCGATCCACGGTCAATCAACGTACAGCAGCTCGGCCACGTACCTCCCGGCGCCTTCCTCGCCGCTCACCTTCCCCACGTCCGCCACTCCCACCCGTACACGGTCCGGCTCGATCAGGCGGCTGTCAAAGGCCATCCTCAGCGCGAGCCCGTCGTCGCCCAAACCCCCGTCATCTGGTGGCGGCCTGTTCCCTCTCCCGCCACGGTCTCAGTCGTCGGGGACACTGTCCGTCTACGCCGCCGCGGGGCCGAGCGAGGAGCTCAGTCCTGCCCCCAGCTCGGTGCCCAGCAGTGGCGCCCACACCAACGGTGCGCTCACGCCCAAGGAGCGCGCGGCAGCCGACAAGGCAAGAGACAAAGAGGCCATGTCGATCCGCGCCGACGACACGCCTGAAGCGTGGGTCGACCGCTTATCCGTGGTCAGCAGGCGCGAACTGGCCGGCGTGCTCGCCGAGAGCTCGGACAAGTTCCACATGGACGCGCTGCAGACATACATGACGCGCTTCGACTTCCACCACATTGCCCTCGACGTCGCCCTCCGCCGGCTGCTGATGGACATGTCGCTGCCCAAGGAGACGCAGCAGATTGACCGCGTCATGGAGGCGTTTGCGTCGCGCTATGACGCGTGCGAGCCGGGACTGTTTGGTGAAAAGGGTAGGCACAGGCAAACAAGCAAACAAGCCCCAGGCGCTGACGTGTGATCCAGACAATGCCTATGTGCTTGCATTCTCGATGATGATGTTGCATACGGACGCTTTCAACCGGCACAACAAGAACAAGATGAACAAGGCCGACTATGTCAAGAATACCCGTCTGGACGGTGTCCCCGAGGCTGTTCTCGAGACGTTTTACGACAACATTACGTTTACGCCGTTTGTGTTTATTGAAGACGACAACGAAGCCGTCCTGGCCAACATGGGCGCATCGTCCAACCCGCTGGGCGCGGTCCGCCCAGGCAAGATTGACGTGTACGACATGATCGTCAGCGGGCAGCTGAGCACGCTGCGCGTCAACGTCGAGTCCATGGTCCCAGCCGAGAGCCCCTTTTCGTGTATGGGCACGCGACCGTTCCTCGACGTCGACAGTCTGCAGCGCCGGTTCGCTGACGCGCACCCGCTCAAATTCGTCAAGAACCGTCTGCGCCGCAAGCAGTCGCTCACGTCGTTTGGCAGCCGCCCGGCGTCCACCGAGCCGGGCAAGGCGCCCGGCCACGGCGCGTCAGACGACCTGCAGACGCTCAACATTACCAAGGTCGGCCTGATTAGCCGCAAGGACGACTCGATCGTCAACGGCAAGCGCGTCACGGGCAAGAAATGGAAGAGCTGGAGCGTCATCCTCACGGGTTCCCAGCTGCTCTTCTTCAAGGACACGATCTGGGCCCTCACGCTCGTGGAGCAGATCCGCAGCGCGGGCAAAAAGGAGATCCAGCACATGGCCAGCTTCCAGCCCGACGAGGTGCTCTCGGTCAAGGACTGCGTGGCGGTCTGGGACCGCGAGTACACGGCTACGTTGAACACGTTCAGCTTTATGATGTCCCACGGCCGCCAGTTCCTCATGCAGGCGACGGACGAGTACGAGATGAACGACTGGGTCGCGCTCATCAACTATGCGAGCACGTTCAAGTCGGCCGGGATCCGCATGCGCGCGCAGGCAATCGACAGCGGCGAGGCTGTCATGGCCGGCGCGGCGGCGGCCGAGTCGCACAAGCGCGACTTGGAGTCGGGCGAGGGTGGTGCAGCAGGTGCAGGTGCTGGTGCTGCAGTCGCTACCCCCGTGGCAGCGGCTTTTGCTACTACTACTACTACCTCTGCTGGTGCCAGTACCATTACCCGGACATCTGAAAACTCGCAGACGCGCGCGGTGCTCTTTGCCGACGCTGTGACTGTGGACGATGCCCCTGCCCGCCCGAGGTTACGCCGCGTCGGCAGCATGCGCGCGACACCGACGGCCGTGGTGGACATTGTCGGCGCCAACAGCACGGTCGTGGACGGTGGCGAGCAGCTCGAGGCGGTTATCGGATCCGTCAAGGCTGAGCTCGCTGCCGGTCGCGGCGGCGCGACGCGTACAATGTCGTTGCCACCCGACGCCGACGTCATCCACAAGTCACTCCGTACCGAAGCCATCGGCGGGCAAGTCAAGGTCCTCAAGGAGTCTGCCGCGCCGATCGAGAGACGCCTCGCTGCCAACCTCCGCCTGGCGCGCAACCTCGCCATCCTCACGCCGTTCCAAAAGGCCACGCGCGACCGCATCGAGCTGTGTATCCCCGAGCTGGCCAGGCAGATCCGCGACGACCGCGTCGAGCTCTCCAAGCTGCACCTGTGGCTCACCATGCTGCTCAAGGACCAGGACAGGGACCAGCGCGAGTGGGCGCGCGTGCGGCACGTCGCGCTGCAGGCCGCGGCCAAGAGCCTGCGCGGTGGCCTTGGCCTCGGGCCGGCGGACAGGCGCGCGACTCTCGCACACCCCATCGCCATCCCCACGCTCGCCCTGCCCGACCACGACCCGTGGGTCGTTGACAAGTCGCCCAACTTTAGCCCGGCCATCACCCCGCTCGGTGTCAGCCCGGCCTCGGGCAACAGTCCGCTGGGCACGTCACCGGCACCTGGCGTGGGCGTGGACGTAGACGCCGACGCCGACGCAGCCGCGGGTGCAGACGCAGACCCGCGCAGCCCGCCGGCCATCTCGACGTACGCGTCGCCGCCCACGTCGCCCCGCCGCCCGAGCGACGACGAGTCGCGGCATAACCGCACCTCGTCCGAATCCGACTATGAGCTCGCGCGGGAGTACCTCTCGGGCTCGTCGCTGTCGCTGCCTGACGAGGTCGACAAGATGTTCTCGTCGCCCGAGATGGTGCCCGGCAAGCTGGACGAGGAGGTCGAGAAGGAGAAGAGCGGCCACGTGGATGTGACGACAGCGGCCAAGGACGAGGCCGAGGACTGGCGCAAGACGCGCGCAGCGACCAAGGTGTCCCTTGCCAAACTGCCTGCAGGCAAGATTGGCGTGCTGCACAAGCGCGTGGCGAGTGGCGGCGGTGCGCGCGCCGGGCTCGGTGGGCTTGTGTGAGAGCGTGAGCGTGAGAGCTAGACAGGTGTTCCGCAGCGACCCACACGGCCACACGGGTGATAATAGCATACACAAAATATATAGGACCATTTTTTTATATCTGGCAAGGGGGGCGTTGTACGATGCACAGCAGCAATACCAAGAGCACACATGCAGATGTGCTGGGGGCACGCTGGGCACGGGACCGCAAACGATCAAGCGATGGGTGTGCCTGGGTACGTCTTGGGCGGCCCCCTCATTGGGTTTGATCGGCGGTAGGCGAGCGGGATCAAAAATAGCGGGAACGCGGGCGGGGGGCGACTATGAGATCATCCCTCTCTCTCCAGCCCGCAATCGCACCCTCTCGACGTCGTCCTCTTTCCTCTTCACTCGACCAGAACAACAACTGCAACACGCCCAACACCCACCATGGCTGCGCCGCTTTACGTCACCCAGTCAGGTCGTCTGTACCATGCGGGGTTGATCCTTATCGTCACTGTGGGACTGCCAGGTGAGCAGGAGCGTGAAGCGCGGGGCTGTAGCGAAAACAACGCGAGCTGACGGTTGCCTTCTCCTTATCGGACCATGATGTCTCTCTCTCCCCCATGGCCATCTGTCTCGTGTTGCTCTATATCGTCTGCTGTGCACTTTGTCTCCATTGACCTCTTATTCCTCGGTGTCCATCGGGTCTCCAACGGTCTCTCGCCATGTCGGCTCGTCTCGCTCCGCCCCCGGCCCCGGCCTCCACAATCTATCCGCCTCGCCGTTCGCCCCTCAGCCCGCGGCAAGACTCACATCTCGCGCGCGCTGGAGCGCTACCTCCGCTGGATGGGTGTCAAGACCCGCGTCTACTCGTTGGGCGACTACCGACGCAAGGTCCTTGGCGGCGCCAAGAACGTGCCAAAGGATTACTACCAGAATACAGGTAAGTAGGGACGGTGCCGGCGCCTGTATCTGGCGTCAAGAGTCCCCGGGTTCCCAGCTGACAGCGCCGCCCCACTCTAGGTGCAATCTCGGACGAAACGATATCGCTACGTACAAAGATTAAAAACGAACTCGAGGACCAGATCTGGGACTTTTTCACCGTCCAAGGCGGCCAGGTCGTCATCTACGATGCCAACAATGGAAACGTCGCTGCGCGCCGCGAGTGCATGGAGACGTTTGGAAGCAAGGGCGTGCACGTCATTTACCTCGGTACGTGGCGATAGCTGAGGAATTCCCATGTTGTCAGCTGACTTTGGCATTCAGAATCCCTCTGCGACAAGGACGACATTATCACGGCCAACATTCGCAGTGTCAAGCTCTCGTCCCCAGACTATGCGGGCTGGGACGCGGACCGTGCTGTCGCCGACTACTGGAGGCGTATCCGTGACCAGGCGGCCGTTTACGAGACGGTCACTGCGGACGAAGGCCCGTACATCAAAGTGCTCAACGTCGGCGAGCGTATCGACGTTAACCGCATTGAGGGTGGGTTGGATCTCGGTTTCACGTTTAGCTAACCCTCAGGATACCTCCAGACCCGTTGCTGCTTCTTCCTCATGAACATTCACACCAAGCCGCGCACCATTTTCTTTGCCCGGGTAAGTTGAAGTACGGCTTCTTCCTCAACTTTGTTTTGTTAACAATGATCCAGTCTGGCCAGTCCCTCATCGAGCACTCGTACAAGGCCGACTCGGACCTCTCGCCCGCAGGGTGGGAATATGCGGAACGCCTCAAGGCTGCCGTGGCGGCGCGCCGCAAGAAGCTCCGCGAGGAGCGCAAGGAGCGCGGCGAGGTGGTCAACGACCTGCCCCTGGCTGTGTGGACTTCGTCTAGGCGCCGTGCGCACCACACCGCATGGCCGTTTGTGCACGCCGGGTACAAGGTGGTCCAGAAGCCGATCATGGGCGAGATCAACCCGGGTGTGTGGGACGGACTTTCGTCCCAAGAGGCAATGGAGCGCTACCCGGACGAGTGGGAGCGTTTCCTCGCCGACCCGTATGCTCACCGCGCACCCCGTGCCGAGAGCTACCACGACCTCTCTGTCCGTCTCGAGCCGATCATCTTCGAGCTCGAGCGTGAACAAGGTGACCTGCTCATCATCGGCCACGCGTCGGTCATCCGCTGTCTCCTGGCCTACCTCGTCGGTCTGCCACCGTCCGAAGTCCCCGCTGTCGAGATTGCCCGCGGCGACCTCGTCGAAGTCACGCCGGCGTCGTACGGCGTCGTCTCCCGCGCCTTCCACTTCTGGTCGGGTGAGGGCCGCGGCGACTCGAGCGGTCGCAACCTGTACGAAAACTTTGCCGAGGCCACGTCGGGTGTTGTGGGCGGTATCCTGCCCACGTTCTCGGGCGAGGCGACCAACATGGAGCAAGAGGCCGCCGCCGAGGAGCTCAAGGACAAGGAAGCCAAGGCCGACCTGGTCCGCGCCAAGCTCAAGGCGCGCATGGGCACCGCTGCAGACGGGTCCATGTCCGCACCCCACGGCAAGGGACGCAAGGGATCGGGCACCCCGATCGAGGAGTATGAGCCTATCGGCTCTCTGACGCCGAAGCCGGAGCGTAAGAGTGGGTACTAGGGCAAAGAGTCGTAAACGTGTGCGTGTGTGTGCTGACGGCTCTACAGTGAGCATTCTCGAAATTTAGGATGTGGAGCAAAGAGAGAAGATTAACTAGCTTGTACGAGACTGTATGCAGGGTATAGATTGTAATGTGCTCTCGGCGTCGGCGTCGGCGCTGGCAGTGGCGAGAAGGGCCGTCTCGGCAGCAGCAGCTTCCTCGGCAGTGAGGACCCGCCAGTGGGGGCTAGGCCCGCCGCGGACCCAGTCAAAGTCCTGGATCTGGTCGTGCTGGTTCTCGGCGGCGGGAACATCCCCGAGTGAGCCGGGGTACGCGCCGACCATGACCCCGTCGCACCCCTCAATGACGGGCAGCGAGGGGACGTACAGCATGACGACCGTGTCGCGCGTCGTGTGCAGGCGGAACTGCTGCGCCCCGACGAGGACCACACACCGCGTCACGTCGCTCAGCATCGCGCTGCCGGCCATGGGCGGCGCGAGGACCACACAGTCGCGCAGGTCTCTGGCGTGCAGAGACGTGAGGACAGCCGTGGAGGCCGGCGACGGCCGCAGGTCAATGACGCACGAGGTCAGGTCGGACAGCGTGAGCGTGTAGCTGGACCCGGGAGCCGGGGTGTAAGCGTCTGGCGTGAGGCGCGTGTGCGACTGCGATGACAGCGTGTACGTCGTGACCGGAAGCGCCGGGGCGGCGGGTGCTGCTGCTGGTGCAGGTGCTGGTGCTACGGGGGGAGTTGGCGGGGTGGCCGTGCGCGGTGTCGACGACGCAGACCGCTTCGCAAACGTAAACTTGGCCTTGGGCTTATCGGCGCGCAGAGCCGCGAGCCGCGTCTCGAGGTCCTTGACTTGCTGGAATGTCAGCTGATGTGAACACGACGAAGACGAGTGGTAGCTGGGCTGACGTGCAATAGAGGTTCATCCCAGAGTACCACGCACCAGGTCGTAACTCCTCTGATCGTACGGCGGCAAGCTAGCCCTCGCAACCGCGAGCCCCGTCCTCAGGCGGCCGAGCGCGCCGCTCGCGTTGGCGAGGTTGGACGCGTCGAGCGCGGACGCGACGTCTGCCTAGTCAGCGAGGGCGAGGGGTGGGTATAAAGCATACCTGCTTTGAGGGCCTGAAACTCGGTATAGAAGGTAGCCGAGGCGCTCGTGCTGGCCATTGTGGGTTGACGACGAAAGAAGGAGAAAAGGAGGTACGAAAGTGCTTGTTGACGGGTGGAGGCCAAGTTGGCTGGCGGCACGTCTACCCCGTGGGGAAGTTGCATGGCGTGGTGGCACCTTGACGACAGTGCGCAGTTGAACCCCCGCTGCAAGGATCCAAGGAGTGACAGCCCCACATTCAAGCCCTTTATGCTCCTCTGCAGGTATGGCCGCGTACCTTGCAGTATGCATACCCCTGGTCTTGGTCGTGACATCAAGACTATGGACGCAGACGCGGTCGACATTTATTGTGTACATTTTCAGAGAAACGCACGGTTCGTTGTGTTTCGGCGGAGCAAACCCGGCAGTTGTGTTTCTCAAAACCCCCCATACATTTGTGGGGAAACCCAGCGTTTATGCGGTGCAAACACACAGTGTTGTGTTTCTTCAACATTTTATACATTTTCAAGGAAAACACAGTATGTGCTTTGTTCCGTTGAAGCGAAGCGCGGAGAGCATTTTCTGAAATGCCCTTTCCTCACTTACTTTGGAACAGCCCGCCAACGACAAGGACGGATGAATGTCTGTAGGCTGCGGATTGTTCGAGTAACCGCATTATGTGGTTCTCATTTGTGCCTCTGGTCTGCCCTTGTCCACTGGGACATGTCTCGAATTTTGCAGCCATTTATTCAGTGTGAGGGGTCACAATTGTTCGACATCAGTTGGTGTTTGTGCGGGGAGAGGACATCCCGTGTGGTGGCAACGTTATTTCTTCGGCTCGAATACACCAGTTTTCGGTAAGCATCGATTCTACAGATAACCTACCTAACAAGATATATGCACGCTCCTTTTCACACGCTTCCCCAGCACAGGCAAAAACCAAGCGACGTCCAATGTGGCAGCCGACCACACAAGCCACACTCTCCTTTGTCCTTCCTCCATTTCTCGAGATCCACGTCAGGCTGTTTATTTATTGGACAGCTGCATAGGGATACTTCATACGCACACGAAAAAAATCCACGTTGTTTCGGCTTCATCTAAACGTTCAACACAGCACAACCACGTGTAACCGACGATCACCACTTGTTTGACCGCCGATCAACCATTTTCGCTCCTTTTCTCCAGAACTACTGCTCCAATCCGCCTCATCTCTTCACGAGGAACACCATCTACATCAGGAGAACAACAACATGTTCGACCCCGTGGCGTAATGGTAGCGCGTGAGATTCCAACTGGAATGTGTCGAGCACCATCTTGGTGCGAGGATGTTTCCTCAAGGTTGTCCGTTCGATTCGGGCCGGGGTCGGCTTACGCCTAGCTTTTGCTGTTTTGGGAGACTGGGGAGCGTTGCTGTAGACCTCATGTACTGCAGAGACGTGTAGATGATCCAATAAGACGTGGTTGGGGGGCCTGAGAGGACCAAGGGTCGGCAAGAGATGGCGGGAAGTTGTGGTCACTGAGTGACATTTATGCTCCGACCGTTATGTTGTGACAGCGTTTGCGGACGCTAGCAACCACTTTGGACGTGTCTTTGAATCAGTAAACATGAGGTCTCAGAGCTATGCCCAGTTGTTTTGGGTACATGTCGCCAATATGTGGCCGAAAGCCGTTCCAAAAACAACACAGCCGTTATCCTCAAGCTTGCCAGCAGACATCCTGCCACTGCCCGCCCGCCCACCTGTCTTTGCGTGCACCGACCTGCCTGCCTTCTCACCTCCTCGCCGTCGGCTACTGCCGGCGCCGGCGTCAGAGGTGCCCCATTCGCACCCAAGCGACCAGTCTGGGGCTCATCCAGCCTCTCTTCTGCACGGCTGTCTCCCCGGTCATGCGCAGGGGACTCCAACAGCGGTGCCACTGTCGGCCCGGAGCCTGGTGGCAGGTGCGCTGGCGGGTAGGTGTTCGACTGACCTATCATGCATGCTGCCCTCGTCATTGCGCCGCAACACTGGCCCTTGTGTACGCAGCCGGCGATGGTGTCTCAGCCAGGGAGCGAGGCAGGGAGACAAGTGCCACGCCACGGATAAATGGTCCCGCGTGGCCGGGAAAACGGCGGCGGCGGGGCGAGCCACACACAATGACGAGTCGAACCCGGGGGGCAGGGAGCGGGATCAAATACGCGTTGCTGCTTGGCTGGGCGGGTGCGTCGGCCCAGAAGGCACAGAAGCAAGAAATATTCCAAGAGCGAGGGCGGGCACATATCTTTTTCTCTCTTTTCGTCAACCATCTCCCCATCTCACCCAACTTCAACCCAATACACAACCGTCTACGGACAACCTCTACCCTCTACCGCTCTCTCTCAGCAAAGTCGATGCTGTGGACAGAACGTACATCTGACGAGTGAGTACAGTCGCCTCGCAAAACGGCAGGCAGAGTGCGATGTAGCGAGAGATTGGGGGGACGGACGCGTCAGATAAGGTCTCCCTCGTCGCACCATCTCTCGCTTCACGCCCTCTCTCCCACACCCACTCTCCTTTCCTCTTAAGAACTCCCACCTAACAACTGCCAGCTACATCTCGGACCAGGTCTTCAACCTCCTCAATCTTTAATTGCCCCTTTCACAGCCGGTAATCAATCTCAAACTCCCCACAACCCATCACACTTTTCCTGCCCAAGATGTCGTCGATTCTTCGCCCCCTCTCGCAGTCCTCCAAGACTCTTTTCGGCCGCCGCGCCATGGCGACCGTCAACCCCACCATCCTCAACCCGGTGCTCCCCGCCAAGATCCCCGCGGCGCTGCACCTCAAGACCGGTGAGAGCTACTACGGTTCGTCATTTGGCTCGACCTCGTCCAAGTACGGTGAGACCGTCTTCTCGACCTCTATCACCTCGTACACCGACTCGATGACCGACCCCTCGTACCGCGGTCAGATTCTGGTCTTCACGTCGCCCATGATTGGCAACTACGGTGTTCCCTCGAACGCTCCCCTCCCTGAGACCCCTGGTATTCCCTTCCTCGAGTCGGAGGGTATCCAGTGCGCCGGTGTCGTCGTTTCCGACGTTGCCCTCAAGTACTCGCACTACCAGGCTATCGAGTCGATCCACGAGTGGTGTGCTCGCCACGACGTTCCCGGTATTTCGGGCGTCGACACTCGTGCCATCACCACCCTTCTCCGTGACCAGGGTACCACTCTCGGCCGTGTTGCCGTTGGCGCCGACGCCAGCAAGATCCCTGAGGCTCACGAGTACTGGGACCCTTCGACCGAGAACCTCATCGCCCAGGTCTCGACCAAGGAGCCCTACGTCCTCAACCCCCACGGCACTGGCCCCCGTATTGCCGTCCTCGACTTTGGAACCAAGGCCAACATCCTCCGCTCGCTCGTCAAGCAGGGTGCCGTCGTCACTGTCCTCCCCTGGGACTTCGACTTCAACGCCGTCCGTGACCAGTACGATGGTCTTTTCCTCTCCAACGGCCCTGGCGACCCCAAGTCGATCATGGAGACCGCCTACCGTGTCCGCAAGACCATTGACGAGTGGAACAAGCCCATCTTTGGTATTTGCATGGGCCACCAGATCCTCGGCATTGCTGCCGGCATGGAGGCTTACCGCATGACCTTTGGTAACCGTGGACACAACCAGCCCGTCCTCGCCCTCCACTCGTCGGGCTCGATCGACGCCGGCCGTGTCTACGTTACTTCGCAGAACCATCAGTACGCCCTCCAGCTCTCCGAGGACTTCCCTGAGGGCTGGGCTCCGTTCTTCCTCAACTGCAACGACTCGTCCGTCGAAGGCATCATCTCGACCCCCGAGTCTGGCAAGCAGATCTGGGGTGTCCAGTTCCATCCGTGAGTACCACCTGAAAAGAGGAGGATTTTTGGAGGCGGAACAATCTTTTTCGGATTTCTTCGTTCCAACATCCATCCTCTTCTTTACTTTATCACTCGTGCATTGCTGACGTCCAACTAGCGAGGCTTGTGGTGGACCGAGCGACACTCTCGATTTGTTCGCCGACTTTGTTGACACCTGCAAGACTGGAAACGGCTCCATGAAGTCTGACAGCGTTCACGTCGACACGCACTCGTCTGGGCCTATCCCCCAGCCCCAGGCGGCCTAGATGTAGATTTTCATGTTGTGACAATATAGTTCCCCAACGGCATGCACCGGTTTCGAGAGAAGAGTCGCCCTCAGACCGCGAGGTTTCCCGAAGGCCAAAGGCTTAGATGGTTGTTGGAGGGCGGCGGGGGCAGTGTGGCATGGTTTTGGTGTTTTTGGCGTTGTTTTGCGCCCAGATGTTCGTTTGCTCCTGCTATGTAGCTCACAGTTATCTCTTGAGTTGTGTGCATGGGGGGGAGGGTAAAGCGCATTGAGCGACGTACTGATGCATATGTCGCTGGATATATCACTGGATCACTGGATATCACTGGATCTGGATCACTGGCCACTGGATGTCTCGACCCTACACAGAAGCGACTGGAAGAGTGTGTGGCCGCCGTCGGCCGCTCGGCCCCTGGCCGCTGGCCGCTGGCTGCTGGGCAGATCGAACGCCGTCGTACCGTCGTCAAGGTAAATGGGCCCGCCGGCGGCCGGCGCGCGCTGTGGCGCCGTGTTTGTTGGCCCGTCGGGGCGCTCGTTTGATCAACGTCGAGAGAGAGAATCTGAGCTTCTGAGCCGGTCTGAGCGCGTTCAGAAATGCGCAGGACGTGCCGACGAGCCCAGTCAGTTGACCCCGGTGACGTCAATCGGCGACCCGTGCACGGGTGTGTGTGTGTGTGTGTGTTTTTGTTTTTATTTTTATTTTCTCACTTTTTCGCCTCCTCTGCTCTGTTGGTCCATTGCTAGGAAAGCGACACGGAGGACAGCAGTACAGCGGGTACAGCGATGATCAACGAGAGGCGCAGAGGCAATCATTCCCAACGCACAAGCCTGGCGGCATACATGCATGGTCAGCAGGAGAGCAGGAGAGCAGGAGAGCCCTAGTGGCCAGTGGCCCACAGCCAGACGAAAGACGCCAGGACGCGCGGCGCGTGTCCGGCCATGGCGCGCTCCAGTCAACCCACCCCGCTCCGTTCCTTCTTCCCCACTTGGCCACTTGTCTCCTTCCTTCTCATCTCCCACTTTCTTTGCATCCCACAACCATCCGCTTCCAACGACACAAACCACCCCAACCGCAGTCATAACCACCACAACCTCCCTGCCACCATGAGCGGCACACAGCCCAACACCTACGATGGCTGGTCGCTGTCGGAGCTCAAGACCGAGTGCAAAGAGGTATCTCCCAGATGGCCAACCCCCTGGACCTGGTCGGTCTGCTGACGGTCCACAGAGGCGTTACAAGAATTACTTGAACCTCAACAAGGCTGAGCTGGGCATCTTCCTCGTCAACAAGGACGCCGAAGTGGCGCGCAATAAGGCCTTCTGGAAATCTCTTCCAACCGCCCCCGCCGGTTCCTCATCACGCCCCATCGTGGTTGACGACGGCAGCAGTGTGGAGGAAGACGTCCCCATCAAACGACCCCGCAGCGAGTCTAACGCGACCACTGTGAGTTTGATCACCGAGTTGCTGGCGACCACCGTGAACACTGCTGACATTGCAGAACGACCACGGCCCCAGCACCAGGCCCCGCACGGACGTCGCGCCGCCCCAGTTCCGGGCTGACCACGACCGTTCGACCGCCGCCGAGAACCCCAACCAGCAGGACGACGACATGGTCATTGACAAGGACATCGAGGTCATGCCTCACGAGGCTATCACAGGCGATGGCGAGGACATTATCATGGACGGCTTGGCGGCGACCTCCGTTCCCCAGCCGGTGCAGGTGAGTTTCCCCCGTGTCCGAGAGCCCCTCGTGTCCGTGCCTGGTTGCCGCGTCATCACTGGCAACCAGCCGATCGTGTGTCTCTCTGTCATCCCTCTTCCTTGTCGCACATCCAGCTTCCAGCAAGTGGGCCACGACCCCAGTATTATCATTAACACCCACGCAGGGCCATGGCGCTCTCTCTGCCGGCGGCGAGCATGGAGATGGCGAAGAAGAAGACAAGGACGAGCAGCCGCGTGGCCCCCGCTCCCAGAAGGCCTCGAGGGTTTGCTTCTCAAGTGACGACGACGACGAGGACCAGCAGTTGCCATTGCCTCCAACAGCTACGGAGAAGGCCCCTGCGGCCCAGACCAAGCCTGAGGCCACCGAGGACGCCAGTGTTGCCGACCCCGAGCCTGCCGCTGACGCGGTAAGTACGAAAAGAGTGGAAGGAGTTGAGTGTCGTCGCTGACTCGTTGATAGGATGGTCTTTCCCGCGACGTCCTGAGGGACGGCGGCGTGATCCCACTGTCACTCGTGGACGTCTGTCACCTAGGCGTTCACATCCGCGGTCTGTTTGTCCACAAGTTCGTCAAGACCCGCCTCCACAAAACTGGCGATTTGATCACGATCAGCTTGGCCCCAGGAGCCCCAAAGACCTTCCTCGAAAAGGATGGCGATGTCCACCAGCTGCTCGCGGGCATCTCGTCCAACGGTAGTCACGACCTCGTCGACCTGTTCCGCCCGACCGTGCGCGTGCGCCGCAACTCTCGTGGCACGGACGTTCTGTCGCTCGCGTCCCTCGTCGGCGTCATGGCGCTCGCCGAGGCCTTCAAGGAGGAGATGGCCAAGGCCACCTCGGAGGGCCGTAACCCTCGCGCCAGGTGGGCCCTCCTCAGGGGCACGTCTAGCATCGACCTGGGAAGCAGTGTGTTTGAGCTTCCGGCGAGCATGGTACGCTTCGCAACCTGTCAGTGGCAAAGCTAACGTGTCCAGAAGCCGGCAGCCCTCCACGCCGCCACTGAGGCGTTCGTCCAGTTGGACAAGAAGGATCGTTTCTCCGATGACAAGGACCACATCCTCCAGCTCCTCAACGGCTTCTCGGTAGCGACTGGCGCCGGCGGTCCACCTCTGGAGGTCTTCTTCGACTTGCCGCCTTCTTGGGTACAGCTGCAAACCTTTGACCCCATCAAGGAGATCAAGCGCATGGCGACGACTCTTCACCCGACCATGCCCAGGTACGGAAAGATTCGTCCCGTGACTGGCCACTACGACTATTCGCAAGTGGTCAGTGGCGGCCAGTTCCAGGGGTCATACGAGAAGCAGCTTCCCGAGGTGGTGAAGAAGAAATGGTAGACATGGTTGGCTACAGATGTGCAATAATAGTGAAGTGAAGACAGCAGAGATGAAATGTGCATTACATGGCAGCCAGGTCGAGAAATACTAGAGCCAGCTCCAATCATCATGGTCAGGCAGCACACCGGTCTCCTCTTTGTCGTCGATACCCTCGGCGACGTCGTCGTCGTTGTCAGAGTAGTTACCCCCAGAGTCGTCGGATTCGTCGGAGTCGACCTCATCAGAGTCATCGGAGGCGACATTCTTCTTGCCCTTGGAGCGGTTCTTGCCCTTGGGAGTGTCCTTTGCACTGCGCTTCTTCTTGTGCACCTCGGAGTAGTTGAGGATGGTGGACATTGGAACACAAGGGAGGAGCTCGTCGGCGGTGATGGGGTCTACGTGCGTGGAGGTCATCCTGCCGAAAATGAGCTTTTGGTCTGCCGTCACACCCACCTTTCCAGCGTCTCTTTCTCCTCTTTGGACAAGATCACCTGTCCAAACGAGTGGAGAGGGTCGAGGAGCTGACAGATGTCCGTCCAGATGATCTTGAGCGAGCCAAAGCCGCGGCCAAAGCTGTCCTGAATGTACAAGACTGGATTGGACGGTGAGTACACTTTGCTTTGTGCAGACCGTTCCACCAGACTCACTAATAAACTTAACAAGCTTAAAACCGAGACTGGGCTTGGACATGTCACGGTGACAGTACATGTACGGCGCGAGGCGAATGGCGCGGGCTGCGGTGGCAACGTCTGTGTTGAACTCCTGAACGGGTTCGTTAGCATAATGCGTCACTGCAATGGTGGTACTCACCTTCACGGCAGCCTCGAACCCGGTCTGTACACATACAGCATCTCGCTCTCGCCTATCGAACGCCTCTCCGTCGCCGTGGGCGACAGCGCGGACACAGTTGAAGGCAATGGTGATGTGGCCGTCGAGCAAGGCTTTGGTGGTGAAGAAGGTGCAGAAGAGATTGTGCCGCATCTTCAACTGCAGGGTGTCGTCACGACCTCTCTTTATCATTCCCGGCTCCTGAGCGAGCATGGCGAGCGAACTGCCAACGTTGAGGAATCCAAGCTGGGAACCCAGCACCCAGCGACAAAGGTCACCTGCGGCCTCGGCCTCTTCTGCACTGCGGCCCCACTCCATCGCGACCTCCTCGGCGGGCGCACCGTTGAGAAGGAGGAAGAATGCCTTGTCACTTGTCTCTGTCTGGTGCCCGCGGTCATCGTCTACGAGGGAGCGCAAGAGGTTGAGACTCTGGCCGAACTTGATCGCGGCAGAAGAGCGAGTGGTCTGGCCCAGATGGATCTTTATGCGCTGGGAATTGAGCTGCTTGCACGTAGCAAGGAGCTCACTGAGGTGTTAGTCTCTCAGAAGTGCTTACAACCTACCTCTCGCCACGCTCAACACTGGTCAACTGGCTAATGCCGCACTTGTCGAGCATCTCGTCGAGTAGTTTTCCATCCTTGGTGTCGACATCGAGGACAATGCCTGCCCAACGGCGCAGGGGCGAGTTGTGGTTGCCAGGGTTGCGGAGGGCAAAGGCAAATGCGTCGGGGGGGAGCTGCACGGCGTCTTGGAGGCGCTTGAGCTTGCCACTGGAGGATGTTAGAGAGGAATCTATGACAGAGTCTCACCGTTTGAGGTCGGTGCCCGCCTTGTCGGTGTCCATCGTGCGAGGTCTGCTAGCAGGTCAGGAAGAGGAGAATGAGGGCCATGTTAGAGCTCTGTTAGGCTTGTCCTTGAACATATGTTGGGGTGCTTCTGACGCTCTGTGCGTGGAGGGCAAGCGCACAGCGGTGCAGTGGACACGGACCAGCGCTCTCATCTGTGTGCCCCCTCTCCGTGACGTGCACTGCTGCTACGCCCCACTGGGCGACAGCTACAATACTGCCACGTCTCTCTCCTAGACGCGCGTTTATCAACCTCCCACACTTCCTCACCGAACTGTTGGTTCGTTTTCTCACCACGGCCTCGCCACGCCTCTCACCGTAACGGTGGCATACCCTTCACCTCACCTGAAAAGTCAAGCAGACGTTGAAGCATGCCCCCAAAGGCTTCTCGACCCCCTCATCCCTGGCCGCTTCTCCCCGGTGGTATTGTAGGTTTCCTCGTTTTCTCCCATGACTGACGTGTGTAGACCATCGTCGGCGCGACTTGGGACCCCACTCCAATGGGGTCCATCCAGCAGTTCATGCCCAAAACACGCCGTTTAAGCAACTTGGAGTCGTTTCGCGCCCAGATGGTTGGTCCCAAGCCGCTTGATTCATTGATTGCTGACACAGACAGGGAGCCCGGGCCAAGGACTATGACAAGTGGCATGGTAGCACCGAGACTCTCAAGAGCGTGAGCCAGACCGTCAGCTACATACAGTGAGATGCAAGCCCCTGACGCGCTGTCCATCTGATGCAGAGCAATACCAAAAGCAAGCAAGCTAGCGCGAGAAGGAACCAGAGCCCGGGGCTGAGCCCGAGCAACCCCTCGGACGAGATTCGCGTCACGGACGAGGTCATGGCCGCCATGGTGGAAGAGCAGGCGCACATTCAGGAAATGCAGGCCACCGAGGCCACGGCCAGTCCAACCACCAACGACCCTGCTCCGGAACACGACACAGCTAATCTCCTCTCGGCCTTCATCCCCAGCTTTCACACTCTGGACGCTGGCGACAAGATGAAACTTCGCCGAGCATACCAACGCGGCCTCCACTTTGCGCAACGCTTCCCCCACGACTTTAAGAACGTAAGCGCTGGAAATGAAGACTACAACTGACGTATCAGTTTGTCGACAAGTACCGCGATTCTGTTCTGTCCCCGTTGGACGATGCTCGCTTCCACGGCGGTAAGATCTATAGGTGAGTCGTGTTAGGGATAAACATCGATCTGACCGTAGGCGTACCGAGGAGGGCATGCTGGCCGCCAATGGAAGCTGGCTTGGCAATTTCCACCATCTCGTCCAACTCCGTGTCCCTTGTGGTGACGAACTTGTCGAGCTCGTCCTCGCTCTGGTATTTGAGGCGACGCGTCTCAACCCAGAGAAGAAGAAAATCCCCCAAGGCCTTGCCGACGGCGAGGACATGTCCTACCTCCGCCCGCTCCTGTGGGATGGTCCGGAGCACTCTGCCGAGGACTCTGAGGTTATTTACTTCTTCTCGCCGCACACACCTCCGGACGACCTCCAGGAGAAGATCAAGGTCAAGGGATACAGATGCGTCTTGACGGACCCGCGCGTGAGTACTGATTTGAATGATGATTGGTCTGGTCACTGACAGATACGGCACAGGAGCTTGAAGGATACGGTGGCATGACGGAGAACTCGCCTTTCCGCGAGGGCTCCCACCGCAATCAGATTGGTGTCAACGCTCGAGTCCGAGCTGCCCGCGAGGTGGTCCCCGTCGAGGCGTGGTACTACCACCCTGTCTACCGCCTTGCTGACCCATCCTCCCCCATGAAAGGTCCTTGGCCGGTACTTCTCCGCCACTGGCTGGAGCACTGGATGCTTGTCATCTTCAAGCTTACTGAGGAGGCTCTGGGCGGCCTCAATGTCAACCTTGTTGACGATTGGAGCGCCGAGTGCCTCCTCTCGTCAAAGGATGCCAAGCTCACTCTGCGCTTCATAGATACACTGCTCGGCCTCATGGCCGACGACCCCGAGAAGTCTACTCGCTTGCGGTTTCTCGGACCAGGTGTGCCAGACGTCACCTTCGACATTGCCCTTCCCCCCACCTCAGACCAGTCGGCGTGGAACACCCTGCTGGCCCCGAAATTCCCCAGTGGCTTCCCTGTGACCATGCGGTTTTTCAGGACTGTCATGAACGGCTCTTCCAGGGTGCACCTCCTCAAGGGCCTCAACCTCGAGAACATCAAGAGGTGCTTTTCGAAGACCCGTCACCACTCTTTCGGTCAAGCTGCCTCCACCGAGCTGCTCGAGCTGCACTACCGTTCGGCATTTGCCAGATCCCCCTACCATCCGTCGAATGCGCTCAACACTGTCCTCCAACACGCCGAGGACGCTTGGGCGTCGCTGGGTGTCACCTCGACCCCATCATGAACCCCAACGCAACATTTCTGTGGGCCGCCACTTATGTTTTTGATTAAGCGCCGACCTCCCCCAACCCATCTCTTGGATGCACTCCTGCAATCCCAATACCAACACCCACCTCCCTTGTTCCACCCGCAACATCTAGATCCCCCCCCCCCTTTCATCTCCCTCAACGCACTGGCCCGTGTGCAGGCGTTACCACCATCGCTCTTCCATTTTGAAACATTCACTGGCCCATTATCCTCGACGTGCTTGTGGGTCAACGGGCCGCTGCAGCATACGTCTCCCCCCCCTTGGTCTCTACTCCTTTAACATTTGGCACGCCATGTCCCGCGACGTGCCGAGGCATCACCTGGCTCATCCCTCCACTTCCACGTCAACCCCAAACCCCGCACAGCACTGTCGGCCGTATAATTGGCAGCATTAGCATGAAGGGGAATCGTTTGATCTTTGTATGTATCACAGTGCTTGCAGGTGTTGTGCGGATTCCTCTTTCGTACGCGCGATCCCATCTTCGTTGCCGGCATGTCATTGACCCACGTCGCCTGCCACGACAAAATAAAACTCACTGGTTAGCACCATCCCCTAGACAGTACAAACGCATGTGGTAGGGATGTGCCTGTGTGGCACATCGATGCAGCGTGACATGCTGAGTTCATGGAACTGTGAAATTGACATCATACATGGAAGCATCACGCGAGTCTAACATCTATCTGGCCCGAGGGAGGTCCAGAGGTACAGGCGCATGTTGTGATCCTTTTAATTAAACCACGCAGGATGCCTGTTCGGTATCGTGCCAATGACCACCCTCAGTGCACTTGTTGACACGCGCAGACGTAGCAGGGAGCTTTTGTCGGTCGTGTGACTGGCCGCTGGCCGCTGGTCCACGTATGAGAGTGGCCGACGCCGGGGACGACGAGAAACGCAGGCACCCACCGCCGCCGGGGACCCCAATCGGCAACTTGAATGTTGCAACGCCACGATGAAATATGAAATGTGACCACCTGGCTGACTGCTCCATCGCCCCTCGGCCACGGGCACCGACATCAGGTAGCCTACTGCTGCATGCGGACCACCGAAGGCCGCTAATGCATGGCGAGGGCGTCACAGTAGTACGTCACAGAGTAGGCAGTCGGTTTTGGATGTGGGCCGACGGGGGTTGCTGCGGATGCGCGATTAAATGTCTCACCATGTCCTGCCGTCGCCGAGGCAAGCCCGAGGCCTCCAATGCATATAACGAGTGGCCTCCAGCAGCGACCATGGACACTACAGTACTCTACGACTACTCCAGCTACTTCAAGCGTTGCAGCGTTGCATAAACGACAAGCTTCAAGCACATTACCCTTCCACGTCCACTTTCCGCCCTATCACCCATCACCCACACAACCATGAAGGTCTTTATCACTGGCGCTGGCGGCCTTGTCGGCTCTGCGGTTACCAAGGAGCTCATTGCTCACGGACACACTGTCGTCGGCCTCGCTCGCTCGGACGCTTCGGGAGCCAACATTACCGCCAACGGCGGCACCTTTGTCCAAGGCGACATCACCAACCTTGACCTCGTCAAGCAGCTGGCTTCGGACGCCGACGCCACGATCCACTGCGCGTTCGACAACTCGTTCACCGACTTCCCCAAGGCCTGTGCCGAGGACCGCGACGTGCTCGACACCGTCGGAGCCGTCTACGTCGGTACGGACAAGGTTCTCCTCACGTGCTCGGGCGCGCTCATTGTCGCCGGTGTCCCTGGTGCCGACGAGGACACGCCCGTCCCGGCCGCTATGGGCGCTTTCAACCCACGCGTCCAGTCTGAGATCCTTGCGCTCGAATGGGCCGCCAAGGGCGTGCGTGTCGGCATCATGCGTCTCCCGCCCATGGTCCACCACCCCAAGCTCATGAACCACGGCTTCATCCTCCTCATCCTCGGTGCCCACAAAAAGGCCGGCTATGTCGCCGTCATCGAGGGCGACGACAACGTCACCTGGTCGGCGGTCAACGTGCTCGACCTGGCCGTCCTGTTCCGCCTCGCCCTCGACAAGACCCAGGGCGGTATGCACTGGCACCCGGCCGGTGACTCTGCCATCAAGATTTCCGACATTGCCGCTATCGCTTCGAAAAAGCTCGACATCCCACTCAAGACGATCCCCAAGGCCGAGGCCGGCGCCCACTTTGGTATCATTGGCCACTTCCTCGGTGTCGGCGCGCCCTTCCCTACTGAAAAGACCAAGGAGCGTACCGGCTGGACTGTGACCCAGCCTGGCCTTCTTGAGGAGCTCGAGAAGGGAGCCTACTTTGACAAGATCTAGGCTGTTAATCAGCAATGTAAATAGATCCGCATGTGATGTGACCACTGCGAAAGTGCAGGCTAAGCAGGCAGTTGGGAGGACACGCTGCATGCATGCGAAGGACACTTGGGTGACGAAGGAAGGTTTGGTGTAGTCACCCTGGCCCAGGTGCCCACACGCGCCACCGTCACGTGACCTGCTCTCCTTATCCGCACCTCCCTTTAGCCTCCTTCCTCCTCCTGTAGATAGACCGATTCCTCCTAGCATAGGTCATGCATCTTCCCTTTCCTCCTTCTCATTGGCTGGTTCCTCCCTCTGCGCTCCATCTAGTGTGCTACACCCGCTCTCGGTGCTAGGCCACTACATTTGGGTGTGGCAGTGTGGCCCCGCAGGGCGAAGCGCGGATCAATGTTTTTGAAAGATTAATAAATTATTATTATTACCGGGATCCGGTGGCCGGTGGTTTATTAGGTTCGCATGCGACTTTCAATCCATGTTTCGATTCATGGCCCCACAGCGTAAGCAGTTAGTGTTCAGCTGCTTGCGAACCTCCCTCCCATTGCCACTGACGCGATGCGTGCACGGCATGGCCACTCAGACGGCGAGTTGTGGGTGGACTTGCCCGCCACATGAGATTGTGATTTTCACCTTCCACCGCACTTCCGTGTCCTCGTCCTACTCTTCCTCAACAACAACGACCCAGGACCGTGTTCCAGACACCTTTCCCTGCCACAGCGGCTCTCAGAAAAGGTTCCACTCATCGTTCTCGCCTGTGAAAACTGGCCTGGCTACTGGGTGTCGGAATTTTGGCCCATTTTTGTTTTTTTTTTTCCGGTCTTGTCATTTCATCCGTTATGTGCTGCATTTCTCTAAGGAACGACATGATAAGGCTTCTGCGCCTTGTAGTGCCCGCTCTCTAGCGGGGTATCATAAGTCGCTGATTCGCGGTAGCGACGAACGTACTTGATCGCGTGCTCTTCGATATGGTCGGGAGTGATGTCGAGCTCGGCGAAGCCCTTGACCGGCTCGCCGTCAATGGCGGGGACGTCCAGGCTCTGCGACACGGGGGCCCAGCCAGCGGGGAAGTGAGAGTTGTCGATGGGGGCAAACTTGTCAACGCCAGCGTCATCAATGTACCTGCGCTCAATCTCGTCGGGCGAGACGGTGGGCCACCAGATGGCCTGGTTGACAATGTCGGCAAAGGCCTTGGCGACGGCCTTGGGGACAGTAGGGGCGGTCACGGGCTTGAAGGTGAGGGAGGACACGAGCTCGAGGATCGAGTTGTAAGTGTGCACGGCGGGGCCGGGGAGGGCAAAGGTCGAGGCGACCGAAGTGACGGGGGCGTCAATGATGGTCTTGAGGGCCTCGGCGACGTCCATCACGTGCACGGGGAGGATCTTGGTGTTGCCGCCGTTGAGCTTGAGGAGAATGGGGTACTGCGCCGCAAGGTTGAGGAGCCAGTCCTCGGGGCCGAACATCTGACCGGGACGGACAATGGTCGCGTTGGGGAAGGCATCGCGGACTGCGCGCTCACCCGCGTGCTTGGAGCGGTAAAACTCCGAAGCAGAGTTGGGGTTGGCGTTGAGGTGCGAGACGTGGACGAACTGGTCCACGTTGGCAGCAGAGGCGACCTCGGCAATGAGCTGGGCGGTCTTCACGTTGACATCCTCGTACTTGAAGTTGCGAGTCTCCCAGTCACGTCCGACCAGGTTGTAAACGGTGTCCGAGTGACGCAGACACTCGTAGATCTGGTCCGGGTTGCGCGCGTCCCACTCGAGGGGAACAACCTGGCCAAGGTCACCCATAACCTTGAGGATGCGCTTCTCATCCTCATCACGGTAGGGAACGATGACCTGGGTGCCCTCCTTGGCGAGCTTGGAAACAAGGTAACGGCCAAGGTAGCCGGTGCAGCCAAAGACGGTAGCGACGTGACCCGAAAGAGCCGAACGGCCACCGGTGGGAGGGCCGGCGCGGGTGATGGGGACAGCAGCGTTGGTCTTGGGCGAGTTCAAGATGGTAAGGTCGTGCGCAGACTGTGGACATGTCAGTCGGTGTACGTTTTGTTATGCCATTAATGCTGGCAACGTACCCGTGTCAGGCGCGGCGACACGGCGGCCGCAGCCTTTTGGCGCAGAGCGGGAGCTGGCAGGTAAGCATGTTTCTGTCTGAAGCGTGCGTAGAGCGTACCGAAGCGAACGGACGCCATGGTGTCGCTTGTCGCCAGATGGGAGTGGTGTAGAGGGGAGTGGTTTAGGGGTGTTGCAACGGACCGCGAGACCACCGTGATATGCTCAACCGTTGGTTGGAGGCCACCCCGCCCGCCGAACAGCCAGCCAGCCAGCACCGAGCGGAGGGACTGGCGGGTGAGGAGGGGCAGGCGCCCCCGCCTGGCGATTTGCGGCGGATTCGAGTGTGGCACTTTGGCCACGTGGTTTACATGTGGGACATATATGGGCGTTTTGATCCCGCAGACCCGCCCCCCCGTCGGACCCGCTTCGAGAGCGCGCGCGTGTGCATCGCTGTCATCGATCGGCGTCTCCCTTTACTACAACAACCACCATCCTGCCTCCAACTGCACGGGACTGCGAGCTCGTCTCCTCCCACCCAACAAGCATTCGGCGCTCCTTCTAGTCTTCTCTACATTTGTCACTCGCGCCAGGTGACTCTCGCCTTCTACCCCCTCCTACCTCTCCTCGATTCACAGCCGTCTCTCTACCTTTCCCTTGTCAACCTCCACTACGATGCTCGGCGCGAGCTCTGCCCGGCCATGGGCTTCTAGATCGGCAGTTCAGGCGCTCGTCGGTGAGTAAGGTGTTGGCAGATCCTTGTGTAGAGGTAGACCATGTCTGAACACCCGAGGGACCTTGTCTAACTTCCCAGACCAGGCGTGTGACCCCACCCTCATGTCGCCCAACGACGTCGTCAACATCGAGCTTGCGGAGCTGATCAACAGCAAGAAGGCGAACAGGTGGGTTAACCAAACAATTTCAAGGCTAAATGGCCAGCGCCCGCGAGGCGACTCACGCGCTCCTTACGTACATCAACTCGCGCAACCCCAACCAGTCACTGCTTGCTCTCAATGTTCTCGACCACATTGTCAAGAACTGTGGTTACGCTGTTCAGCTGCAGATTAGCACAAAAGAGTTCCTCAACGAGCTCGTGCGGAGGTTCCCCGAACGTCCGCCGATGGTTGTCGGACGCGTGATGGGCAGGATTCTGGAGGTGGGTTGGCCCGCTGAGGACCGCCAGCTAACGCTCAGCTCATTCACGAGTGGAAGAACACCATCTGCGTCTCGTCAAAGTACAAGGATGACCTCGTGCACATTCGCGACATGCACCGTCTCTTGAGCTACAAGGGATACCGCTTCAAGGCGTTTGACGCGGCGCGCGCCATGGCCACGTCCAACCCCAATGAGAACCTCAAGTCACCCGAGGAGCTCGAGGACGAGGACCGCACGGCCAAGCAAGCCAAGCTTCAGGAGCTCATCCGGCGAGCAACGCCGCGCGACTTGGCCGCTGCCCAGGAACTTATGAAGCAGCTGGCTGGTGCTGAGCCTGACAAGGCTGTCGACTATGAAAAGCAGACCATTACCGAAGTGGAAAAGGTTCAGTCCAAGGCCATCCTCCTGAACGACATGCTCGACAACGCCAACGAGGGAGAGAAGATTGGCCTCGAGGGCGACGTGTACAGCCAGGTGGCGGCCGCTTGCCGTGGCGCACGTCCCAAGATCCAAAAGTTCATTGAGGAAGACACTGGCGAGCACGAGGGTATGATGGACCGTCTGCTGCTCTGCAATGACCTCATCAACAATGCCCTCGACCGTTATGAGGCATGCAAGAAGGGCGACTGGGTGGCCGCCAGGGCGGTTGTGGAGCAGTCCAACCCTACCTCCAAGGCCAACGACCTCATCAACTTCGATGTGTTTGCCGACGACGAGCCCGCTGGCGGCGGTCTTGCTCTGCCATCCGGCAGCGCCGCAGAGGCATCTGCTTCGAACCCCGGCTTCACCACCGGTGGTCTCCCTCTGGACCTCTTCGGTCCATCGCCTTCGGGTTCGCCCGCGCCCGCAGAGCCCTACCACGTCCCATCTGCTGCGAGCTCGTCGCGCGTGGATCCCATGTCGTTCTTCAACTCGGCCCCCACCCAGCCCTCGCTCTTTGCCCAGCAGAACACTGGCTCGTCCTCGCCCTTTGGCCAAGCGTCCCCTGCCCCCCAGGCCTCGCCGAGCTACCCGCAGGCCCAGACATCCCAGGTATTCGGCCAGCCCTTGCAGTCCCAGCAGGCCCAGGCCCAGGCCGCCCAGCAGCAGCAGTTTGGTGGTCTCTTTGCCCAGCAGCAACCACCTCAGCAGCAGCAGCAGCAGCAGACACAAGCCCAGTTTGGCTTTGGCGGCCTGTCGGCCGCGCCCACTGCTCCGGCCCAGCCAGCAAAGAAGGACGCGTTTGCCGATCTGGTGGATCTGATGGGATAGGCTTTTGTAGAGATAGAAACCTCGCCAAGCTCATTCTGGCGAGGACAAACCCCCATTCGGGGCTGTCAGCTCTGAAGGGTTGTTGTCATGAAGGTTTATGGGTAATGGTCCACACCCTGCTGCAGCGGATTCTCTAATATACGTCGTTTTTGGTGGCTATCGCTGATCGCTGATCGTGTGGCGGAGGAAGCAACGGACCTCCTTTGACATTCCAACGATGTCTCCCTCGTCTGCATAACGTTTGTCCGCCGTCGCGCGGCCGCTGCACCATGCACTGATGGTACTCAAGAATACACATAAATGTATCCGAGTTCAAATGCATGCTGAAAGTGTACAAATTGCTGTTTGTGTGACCCTCTTCGACCCTTTTATGAGAGATTGATCTCGTAATTCCCTTTCTATAAAACACCATTCGCAAACCGCTCCGAGAGATTGTCCTCCAACACCGGGTCGTCGTTCTCCTCGTCGATATCGTTGATAGGCGGTATCCTGCTCGCCATCTCCGCGTCTCCCTCCCTCGTCTTTTCCCGCACAAGGACAGTACGCGCCTCGGCGAGGGCGAGGTAGTGGTCGTCGCTCATCCTGCCGTGTTTCGTCAAGCGGCGAATGCGTCGTCCGTACACGAACAGCAGGACCGGGACTGGAGTGAAGACGAGGGCAATGAAAGCGACAACGCACGACGCCCAGTTGATGCCCAGAGCGTCGTACATGTTCAACGTGAAAAGCGGGAGAACGACACCGATGATGGAACGAGTAACGGTTCCGGCCGCCATGACAGAGGCGGCTGTGGGGAGGTACGCGTCCACGAGGTAGTTTTGGGTGGCGAGGAAGATTAGCACCATTCCAGATCCGAAACAGAGCAGGCCGATCATGCAGACGATCCAGTGGATGTGAACTGGGACGCACGTCCAGGCGAAAATGAACAAGCCGACAGGGAGCATGACACTGCCTGTAAAGCCCGAAGGCAAGCGGGCCTCTGGTGGCTGATATCCAAGCTCTTGTAGACCTTTTGCGTATTTAGGGTTTCCCCAGAACACCATGTAGAGGAGGGCGAGGTTGCACCCGATGGACATGGGGATGAAGGCGAGTGCCGACTCGCCAGAAGTCCAACCGCGGGCTCCCTTGAAGACAAGTGGGAACGACGTGAATTGCATCTGGACTGTCAGCTGGGCCATGGGGTAATCAACTCACGTAAAGAATTCCAAAGATGCACGCCATGTAGAGACACAGCGTAAACACAATAGGCTCCGTAAACAGCAGCTTGAAGGGCACCTTGAGCTGGGTGGTGATCAATTCCCGGTGGCTGAAGGGCTTGGCAACATCGTGGTGGCACCGATACACTTTGCCGGTGTTGGCCGACAGTCTCGTGGCGCGCTTGCGGAGGAGGACAGGCGCATAGGTCTCCGGCAAGAAGATGATATGCAATGCAGCAAGGAGGGCCGAGAAGAGGGCCACGACAGCCGCGACCCATCGCCATCCATCAGCTTCACCCAGAAAGCCGCCAACCTGTGTGTGAATGTCAGCGGTTGATTCCTCGGACAAGCCCGATATGACGTCCAAGGTCGGCAATTTCGGCAAGCGAATGTTGTCTATCGGTGGCTTTTTCGTCTTTTTGGCTTACCAATGGCCCCACAACCGGTCCCAGCCACGGCATGGCGCCAAAGACGCCCATGGCAAGGCCACGCTGCTCAGCGAGGAACTGTGCGGTCAAGTCAGCCTTGTCGGTCGTCTCCGTGACACAGATGGCGAGGGATAGGAGCTCACCATGTCTGAAATGATGCCCGCTGCGTTCGTCATGGAACTACAGCCAAACGTTCCCGCCAGGAAACGGCAGATGAGCAGCGCCGGCATTGACTTGGCGCCACACACCGCGGCGTCAAAGGCCGTAAGTGGAATGAGAGTCCATATGTAGATGGGCCGCCTCCCGAACACCTCGCTGCCTGGGGCCCAGAGGAAAGGGCCTAACACGAAGCCTAGGATGTAGATTCCGGTGACTGGAGCTTGTCAGCGTCGAGAGCGGAAGATGGCTGATAGAAGAGTGGACTGGCGAGGGGAGTGTCCCACTGCCACACAAGGAAAGATCGCCCGTGCATGTCCGTTCCTTGCGATTTTTAGACCAGTCAGTGGCGCACATGGAAAGCCTTTATGAGCGGCTATCCCACGGTCCACTTTGACAACTGGCCACAACTCCAGACGCGCGATCGGGCTGACGCTGAAGATCGCCGGCATGTGTGACGAGCGCGACCTTGTACTGACCTAGAGAGTACACTTGAGCGCTGTATCCTGGGAACTCGACTTCGATGGGACCGATCGCCGCACTGAGAGCCGAACTGCCCATTGTTACTGCCAGCGTACCGGTTGAAGCTGTAGTTGTACGTCAGCAAGAATCCTACCCGCTAGTGGCTCAGACCTGGCCTCACCAATAATCGTGATCCACCATTTATATGCGGCTGAATAGTTCTGTGGGTTCTCTGCCTCGTTTGGGATCCATGTCACAACATATGGGTCACTGTCGACACCGGATCCCTTGTATGTATGTTGAACAATGGTGTTCCACGGCGTTGTGCGAGTGCGCCAAGGCCGGCGTGTGAGTGTATGGTCCTGTTCTCCGTCCTTGACTCCAGCCGCCGGCTGTTCCGTCATAGTGTCCGTCGTCGACTCGGAGCACGTCGTCATGCTCGGTTCGCCAAGCATCGAGCCAGCGCGAGTGCCCTTTGGGATAGAAATGGAGATGATATGTAAAGCGGAGAGAGAGTTCCAGCATGCCGTCTTGGTGTAATGTTGCTGTTGCAGGTCATTGCTCAGAAACATGGTACCGAGAGGTCGTGCCCTCGGCCGAGTGGCCCGTCTGGCGGCCATCTCCGACTCCGGGATATCCCCGTTCTTGGCCTTCAGCCTCCATTAGCCTCCACACCCCGTGACCATGCGGGTTGTTCCAGACCGTACAAGGAGGTCAGGAGGGGTTACAAATTACAGACAAGAACAGGTGAAGACGAGGTCTTCGTGTTAGTGGAGGATAAGTGGAGGATGGTGGAGGAAGCACGCGCGGCAGTGTGGAGGACCCACGGGGGCTTGAATTGTCTGAGCACTTTGTTCCCCGCAAATGTGGAGGCACCTTGCAGCACAGTTCGTAGTTATGGACCCCATACGATCCGTGATGCGGCAAGGACGTTGAGAGTGCGGGGTTCTGCTGGCAGCTAGCTGACTTTGGAACATCTGTTCAAACGCACTGGCAGCCCTCGGTGCTCGCATACGCGAGAAGGTGGGCAAAAACTAGACGGACCACTGAAGTCGGTTGATCGGTTGATCACTCCTTAATAGCCGAAGGCCTCCGGTGGCGCAACGGGAGACAAACATTCTGGATGGACCCCCGCCACAAAGTCACCAGCTGCAGGCATTTAGTGTCACACGGAAAGCTAACTGACTGTGGTTTTCCCAGCCATACGACGCTAAAAACATATGGACCAACGCTCAAGGTGGTGGTTGAACTGGCTGTGGCGACGCGAGTGGGTGCGGTTCAGAGCCGGAAGACAACGGTGATGGCTTTGGGCCGACATAACCAACGCTGCCGGTCACACTCAACGAGGTTCTCGATCAGACCAGCCCCATAGCGAACAAGACCTGATTCCTTGGCATGAAACCCTTTGATCGGGAGAAACTCGCGGTGTGGGGCGATTATGAGGAAGAAGAGTGTGGCGGCGCGACACAAGCTGGTAGAGTCCTCAACGGCCCCGGACAAACTAACCCTCATCCCCGCCGTGTTCTGCCCTACCTCCATCCCAACAGCGCGTAACGCGTTCTTCTCTAGCCTCTCTGTGCCGGCCATCATAAAAAAGAAAGAGTGCTTGCAGTGCTCCAGTAACTCCCTGACAAATAAGGAGTAGGATACTGGCCATTGGGTCAGCCTCGTTCAAAAAAGGTGCAAATACAGCGCGAGGAGGAACGTCATAGGAGGGTTGGGTCACTGTGCGGCATTTTTATGTGTCTGGTCGTGTGGTCGGTTGTTGACACTGCTGTTCGAGAACGTTGGGGCCAACACCCACAGCATCACATGCACTATGCGGTACGGTGCCGCACAGCTTTCATACCTTGGCGGGCCCAGTACTCTCCCGTTGATTGCATAATGCTTTATCAAGACAATTGGATTCAACCTCCTTGAGCCACACAGCCAGTGCCCATTCGGCAGTGGTGCCCCCAGGTTCCAGGTTCGGAGTTGCACGTTGCCGACCCCGCCCCGGCTATTCGGCGAGGAACACGGGGGGACTGGTTCGTTTGAATCGTTGCAGAACGATTAAAGGAGTGAAACGGGACACGGTTACTTACATCCCCCACGCTCCGTTGCCACTCTTTACGCCTGCACAGCTTCTAACATTGCCCTCCGCGTCAATGCTTGGCCGAGCAGACGATTCTTGCTACCGCCGTGAGCAGCGAGCGAGATGTGCGAGACGTCTAGGTCGGACCTAGTCCGTGTCCGTCAGGTACCGCCTCCTGTAGGGGACGCGTCGATACACGTCCAGTTATGTACCCATTGCTGCTTAACTGCTTGGAGTTGCTTCACCGGCGGTAACGGCTCCGCTCCGCATGGCACGGAGAGGTAATGAATAGCAGCGCTGTAGACCGCAAGTCACATGAACGTTTTGATGCCGGAATGGGTTGCAGCCTGTGCACGAAGTCGCCGCTTGGCAGGCCCGAAAGTCACGTTGGATGAAGCGGTTCTCGCAACACTCGTTGTTCTAGAACGCCAGTGGAGCGGCAGCTCTGATGCCAACCATCGTCTCCTCCAGTTCCAGGAGTACACGGCGTTCGCGACCGCCGTCGGGATTCTGCCAAGAAGGTCCCAACTCCTCCCGTTGGATTCGGGCGACATTGGGGATCTGCCCTCATGTTTATCTGTGGCTCCGGGCTGCCGACTTCCATCGGGGCATTGTATATACGACAATAGCGCGGCGTAATAGTCGGACGCAAGTCGCGTTCCCCTTTTCCATCGCCTTGGTCGGAACTTCACAGTACACTTCCACCGGCGTTGGTCTGTCCGAGGGCGAGTAACTTCTCCAACCGACAGCCTCTGCGAACCTAGATGCATCTTCTGGCGTGAGGGGGAGTACCATCGGCTTTGCACTCAGTCCATCGCCTGTGGCCCGTTAACCGTTCCACGCCCAAGGCAAAAGGTCTACTTTGTGCGTGAAAGACCAACCCAGGTGAAACCATGTCCAACCGATGTCTATATAAACGTGCGACTGAGGGCGGAACCATCCCCCCATCCTCACTTCAACTCATTTGCCTCCAACAACTAGCTTGTTGGAGATATTCAAGCTTTAACGGGTGAACTTCATAACCCGATTCGCCCGAGGCCTTGAGCCTACCAGAACCAACACACATTGAATAGTACTGTACTGTACGTGACCAATACTCAAACCGTGTGTCATCTAATGGCCAAAAAAGGTTACGATCCCAGGAGGACCTGCAACTGGAACCTATCATGAAGTCTACGATATCGGCTGTTCATACAGCGATGGTGGCGATGATGGCTATCATTGCCCTGCTGGGGTATGCAGATGCCGTGGGCGTCGACAGACGCCAGCATTATAGGGGCTGGAGAGCGACTACCGACGTAATCAAGCGGTCAGCCCTGCCTGACCGAGCTATGGAGGCCACTGCCATAGCCAATTCTTTAACAAAGAGAGCGCGTTTCGACCCCAATGGTCCGCCAGTTAGGTCTCCCACCCAAATAGTTAATTTAGTCGACCCGCAACAAATCTTCACGTTGGGTTGGTTGTTTCGTGCTGGGGAAGGCACCGACCCCAATGACCCCAACGGGTACCCTCTGTTGCGATTTGACATTGACCAGCAGGATGATGGTGTCGTCACTGCAGAGGATCTGGAGGCTGTCGTGGACGACATGGACGCCAGTAGGGACACCGGATTCAGAGCAGTAGCAGGTGATGACACGTGAGTCCCAGACTACCGTCCGGGTACCAAACTGACGAAAAGGTGGCAAGCCTACGCCAACAATGATATAAACATTGTCGTCCGATTCAACCTGCGCGGTGACACCCCCGAACTCAACCTGTCGAATTTCGTCCTTCAGCAATTTGTCTTTGCTGCACGGATGCATCGAGCATTCAGAGGCAGGCCTGACGGCGTCGAAGTCAGAGGTTCGACCGTTATTACCACTGCGCACGTCGTAATTCGGATTACGAGGGGGCCGTTCGTTGACCGTGAGGTGACCCAGCAAGACGAGTTCAACGGTGGCAACGCAACCGACTGGGCATATGCAAGCCCTTGGCACTCCTGGACCATGGGCGGGGACCAAGACTGTGCACCACGCCGACGGTCGTTGACTTCCGGCCCCCCTGAAGCTCCGATTGTGGATATCCACCACCAAGCGGTTGTTAACAACAAGAGGGGTACAGACAAGCGATGCAGGAAGTCTGGCGACGCCAACCAGCGCCAGAGCCACGGGGCGGCCTCGCAAATTCCTCGACGTGCAAACGAGACCGTTTGGATCGATCCGTCAACTGGTTGGCAAGCTGTTCAAGTTTCTCTTGCTGCCAAAAGGTTTGGATACAACATTTCCAACAGCTTCGACTATGTGGCAGTCGACCCCAGCGACACCATCTCGGGATGGGCGCAGCACATTCACGATGGCGGCTGCGCAACAGATGATGACAAGGAGGCCGCCGCCGCCGGCCTCATTTTTGGATGCAAGAAACCCTCCAAGAAAGAGTGCGCCTATGCACGCGCAGTACTTGCTGGAGAGCACAACAGCGGTGCGTCTACAATCCACAAACGCTTAGCATGCGGAACTCGCTAATGGACCACAGGGTCGCCCGACACTCCTCATTCCAAGCGTGCTCCTTCGTGTGAAGAGGCGATGATAATAAAGCAGAATAATGCGGTTTCCAAGGCGACCGCGGAGGCAGGGTATCTGTGGGTCAAGAACAACATGTTCAGCCGCCTTCCCAACGACTGGAATTCGGTAAAGCTTTCTTCCGGCATATACTTGTCGTGGTCGGCAAACGCTGGCTGTAAGAAAGACCCTTGCCCCCGGTTCGAGGGAGGTGCCCCTCCAGCATACGCCGAGACGTTTACCTACTTTAAGACATTCATTGACACCGCTAACTGGGGCTGGTGGTTGTGGCCCACGTGGAACAGTGTTCGCTTCCACCACGCATTTTTCGGCGAAATCGATCAAGGTGTCTGTATCAGTGACAGGGCGGGCGGCTGCCACAATAACGATGATTAAAGGCATTGCCCCTCAATAGCGAAAGTTTGTACAGCTAGTGGCAGGCCCACTAGGCACGAAGAATGAAAGAAACATGTCTGCGTCACTCAACATCAGCCTGGGGCGCGGAAGTCCTCCTCTGTGTAGCACCATTGATTACGCGCGTGGGAGTTTGCCTGCTGGTGGAGCGCCGTTGAATGTGACAGTTGCAGTATTACCATCATGGTGGTTCGCAAAATGGGACCTAATACTTGACCCTCTCGCTTCCTTCCATCGTTCACAAAAGTGATTTTTGTTGGCACTTTAGATTTTTGGCGTCTGGACATCCTTCACTTCACGTCCTAGTTCCTAACCAACTCGTCGTCATCACATCATGCCAGTCCGACACATACCCCCAGAGAAATTTGGCAAAACAGCCTCACGATCCTATACACCCTTCAGCCCAGCGTATAGCTGAGGGCAGTTCTCTATGTACCTATGTCCCTCTTCGCTGATCCGCTGATCCCAGGCTGGGGAAATAAATACATGAAAAGAACGATTTAGTTAACCGAGCCGGCGGAGGAAGGACGTCATGGGTGTGGCGTCCTGCAGGTAGCCCGCGGGTTGCCACCACATGCATTTCACGTATTAAGACCATCTGCACTCACATAGTGCACTCGCACAGTGCACTGCATACGTGTGGTTATGACAGTGCAGACAGCCTCCCGCCACACTGGTACTCTAGTACGGCCGGTCCATTTTTGACACATTAGCCGAAGTTTTCCCGCCAGAACGTACCCATGAACTGCGATATCTGTTCTGTTCTGTCGTCCTCTAGCCACTCCCAAGATCATCATCATCAGCAGCAGTACGTCGGCGTACATGGCGTCGAAAGCTCCAATATTTCGTCATATGCAAGCAAGACTGATAACGCTAAAGACGGGAACCGGCACCCGCGGCCCCAATCAAGACGCCAGACGCTGATACAAAGTCATGTGACTGGCAACATTCCGTACCCCGAGCCGGGGGCCGGCTGCACCATGGTACCATGATCAGTCATGGTATGCCCGCGCGGTGTTGCCGAGGCGCCGAGGGCTGTCCCCAGTGGGGATTCCCGATGGCCGGTTACCTTCCAACGGTCATCAAAGCCCACTTCGGTTCAAGCATCCCCGCAAGGGGCTGCCAACGCACAAGCGAGATGGCTTCCCCAAACACACATATATGGCCCTCGAGCAATGTGCTCTCTACTCACGCACTACTCTTCGTCTCTTCCAATAACAACTACAGATGACCCCTACTCGTGGAACCGTACCCCGCCTCACCCCCGAGGGCAAGGCACGCCTCGACGAGCTCGTCAAGCGGCAAGTGGCCGAAAGCGGCCTGCCTGCGCTCTTCTTCGGCGCCACTACGGCTGATGGCGAGATCTACTTCAACTGCGGCGGCGACAAGGTGGTCAACAAGCCTGAGCTTGGCCAGGTGGACGAGGACACGAGTGAGTTGCCGGAGGGAGTGCGCCACTATGAACTGACACGTCCAGCTGTCCAGCTCTGGTCGATGACCAAGATGATCACGGCCATTGCGTGCATCCAACTCCACGAGAAGGGCCTGCTCACCTACGACGACCCAGAGGTCATCAACAAGCATGCGCCCGAGCTGGCGGCGATGCCCATTCTCACCGGCTTTGACGACAAGGACCAGCCGACCACTACCCCACGAACCAAGCCCTTGACCCTGCGTCACCTCCTCACGCACACGTCTGGGCTCGCTTATGCACTCTTCAACCCCACGGTCGCCAAGTGGGAACAAGTCACCGGTGCCGGGTCGTGGCTCGCGCCTGGCGCCCCCGTCTCGACGATTGTGCAGCCCCTCCTCTTCGAGCCCGGATCCAAGTTCTGCTATGGTCTCGGCCTCGACTGGGCTGGCGTCATTGTGATGCGCATCTCTGGCCAGACGTTGGAGGAGTATTTCCACGAACACATCTTTGCGCCCTGTGGCCTGACGGACGACGACATCTCGTTCCTCCCCAACGAGAGCATCCGTTCGCGCCTCATGCAGCTCTGCGCCCCCACGCCGGCCGGTAACATTGCCATTGACGGACTCCGCCCCGTGCCCGAGCTCAAGCCCGAGGACATTGGCCTGCAGCTCGGCGGCGGCGGTCTCCTCGGCACGCCGCGCGGATACATGCGCGTGCTCTCGGGTCTCCTCAAGTGTCGCGACCAGGACGGCGGCATTGTCTCGCAGGAAGGCTTCCGCAGCCTGTTCGACAACTGCCTCCCGCCCCACAGCGACACCGAGGCGTACAAGGACCTGGGCCAGTTCCTTGCGTTTGCAGGCGTCACCGAGCCGCAGTACATGAGCGGCGACAAGGTCGGCTGGTCGCTCGGCCTGTGCCTCTACACTGCCGACTCGAAGTATGGCCGTAAGGCTGGCACCGGCTTCTGGAGCGGTGTGGCGTCCACTCGTCACTGGATTGACCCTAGCATGGGAATTGCGGTGAGCTCAATGTCACACCCCAGTCGCAAAGCTGACAGTACAGGCGTGGTGCGGCACACAGCTGCTGGGCGACTTTGCGCCGCTCGAGCGGCTCACGGAGGCGTTCGAGGAGGTCCTTTATGGGGCTCTGGAGACGGGGCCTAACTGAAAGCGGAGAGCGTGGTCAGTAGTGTGAAGTTGTACAGAAAAAAGATGACATGAACGGAGATAGCTCTTACCATGCTGTGGTGCTCGTACGAGATCAGAGACCCAGACGACGGACCAAGGGTATGCAGGACGGGTGAACATTGCAACTAGTGCCACTCTCAAACTCAACCGATCAGGCAAAACGGCACCTTTCTTTACACAAAGTCTCATTATCGTAAACTCAACTGCAACTACACACAAATATCATGCTCACTGTCTTCATAGTCACTCGCAACTATGCATGTAAAGCGGCCTACGCTCCTAGTGCAAGCGTATTTAAGATTACGTAATCGGGCGTGTAGCTCAGTTGGTAGAGCGTGTCATTAGCATCTATCTACCACTACTTGACAAGGTCTTTGGTTCGATTCCTAACTCGTCCACTACGATTCCTTTTTGGCCTCTTGACAGACCTGTAGACGGCAGACTGTGTGCATGGACTGAGCGGGTGGGAGGACTTATCACACGTCGTCAATTCTCCACCTTCATGGGGACTCCCGAGGTCAACGCATGCACCTTGCACAGCGCAGGACCCGGCCCAACAAGATGCTATTGGTACACTGACCATCCAAAGATACCCGAGAATGCATAGGTACCAAGAGTAGAGAACCGAAAAATCTAAGGGGAGTGGGGTGTGTCGATAACAAGACAACCACCACGAACAACGAATGCGGACGCCGTGGGACGCCGCGTATGTATAAAATGGAACAATCTATAACAAACCTCTCTTTCCAACGTCTGCCCTGTCAACCTCTTCCGCACCCTTGGGGCCGCAGAAACGATCCACGGGTCGTCGTACTCGAGTTGCTCATTATGGGCCGACGCAGAGGGGCGATGCAGCACTTGCCAGCCTGGGTATGTCGACAGTGGGCGAGCTCTGCGCTCACATCTCCTCGTCCACGTCGTCCCCTGGCCTGGGGAAGCTGAAGTCGCGGAAGAGCGACGCGTACGGGTCCTCTGCTGGGTCATGGGGGGCGCCAAAGATACCGGGCAGCTCGGTGGGTCGAGGAGGCGGGTACCGCTGGAAGTTTTGCGAGTCGCTCATGCTGCCGACACGCGGGACGATGGGCGCGCCAATCTCCTTGCGCTCGAGTGATCCCCAGTCGACACCGGCGAACCATGCGTGGTTCATGACGTCGCGGGCGCCGCCCCGGAGGTTTCCGAGACGCTTGGTACGGTCCGCCGTCAAGAGGCCGCGAATGAGGTCCTTTGCGTAGGCGTCAATGTGCGAGGGGAAGGCGATCTCGTTGCGGAGAATCTTCTCGTAGATACCCAAGGGGTGGTCGTCAAAGAAGGGCGGGTAACCGGCGAGCATCTCAAAGGCGAGGATACCCAATGCCCACCAGTCGACGGCCTTGCCGTGGCCCTGCGAGAGGACAATCTCGGGGGCCAGGTACTCTGGGGTGCCGCACAGGGTGAACGTGCGGTCCTCGACGACCTTTGCAAAGCCAAAGTCGGCAATGCGAAGGTATCCTGTGCGGTCGAGCAACAGGTTTTCAGGCTTGAGGTCACGGTAAATGATGTTGTTCGAGTGGAGATAGTCAATCGCCAAGACGATGGACGCGAGGTAGAAGCGCGTCACGTCGGCAGAGAAGCGGCCTGCGCGTCTCAAATGGGAGAAGAGCTCGCCACCGGGAATGTAGGATAGCAACATGTAGACGTTGAGGTTGTCCTGGTACGTTGCGTAGAGCTCGACAATAAATGGATGGCGAACGCGCTCGAGGATCCGGCGTTCCGAGTTGATGTGCTCGACCTGCTTGAGGCGGACAATTTCCGACTTTCGCAGCACCTTCATGGCAAAATGTGGGAGTTGTCCGTCTGCTTGTTGGGTGGCTGCTGGCGAGGGCGAGTGGGGGTTGGTGGCCTGGTAGAGATGAGGGAAGATGGGGTGGTAGGATGACTGGCGGTACGAGGGACGTTGGCGAACAAGAAGCACACGACCGAACGTGCCGGTTCCCAGCGTTTCAACAATCTCCCAGTCCTCGAGCCGTGCGCGCGCCCGTGGTTGGGGAACATGGTGAATGGTGGGCTGGTAGATGCCCAGGCTCGAACCACCTTGCTGCTGTAGTTGGCGAGGAGGATACCGTCCGCCAGCCCACGGTCCAGAGGATGAGGACGCGGTGGCTGAACCACCTTCAATGACGCTGTCCATCGCGCCCCACGACGATGATGTATCCCAAGCCGATGGGGGCGTGGACATGAGCGACGCTGGAGGGCTCAATGGAGCTGCTTGGCTGGAGGGCACGGGCACGTAGTCTGTGGACGTGTTGATGAAGGGTGACAAAAGGGGGGAGGAGGATGGTCGGCCGACACGGTGTATTGATCAACAGTCGGAGCGGAGAGCGTCAGCAGGAAGCTCTCTACAGAGGCACAGCACAGAGGCACTCAAGCGTGACGTCTTGAGAGTGACGCCACAGGAAGAGGAAGGAGGTGTTGCAGCGGATGTACTCACGTGTCTGGACAGCTTGGGTCGTTGCAGCCGGTGCTGGCTGGTGGTACATGGCATTGTACGTCTCGGCGCCCGACGACGCAGCCTTGACAGGAACCTGGGGGGGACCCATCATGGCTGCGCGCTCGTGTGGGAGAAGCAGCGACATGGGGTCGAGCTTGAACTTGGAGGAGGACTTTCCGTCGCCCATCGTGACACAGCGCCCGGTTGACGAAGCGGGGAGGAAAGGAACGACGACGGCGGATGAAAGGAGTGGGGGAGGGTGGCGATGGGGACTTTGGGCCGTTGTACGCGTCTAGCGGTGGCAGTGGTGGGGAGTGTGGTGAAGCGAGCAAGGACAGTGGGGATGTCGAGATGAGAGAGGTGTGTGTGTGTGTGAGAGAGAGAGATGGATGGATGGGTGGATGGATGGACGGTGAGATGTGCTTGTGAGGGACAAAAGCGATTCAGGCGGCGGCAAAGGCGTCAAAGGAACAAACGGGTTGTTTTGAGCCCGGACACGGGTTGTGGGCGTGCCCGAACTGCACGGCACGCTGTACGCAGTGCTCGTCCGGTGTTCGAATATTAGAGGCCCACTGGTGGGGGGCCAACGTGTCGCGAGCAGGGGAGGCGGAGGGGGAGACGATGAGAGGGGATGGATGGAAGACAAGGGGTGGGTGTAGTTTTCAGGAAAGAAACATGAGCGCGCAAAGGGCAGGACGAGTGTACGAGTGCGCGCGTGTGCGGCGTGTCGCAACCGGCGCGAGCAAAAAAGGAGCGAAATATCAAGCATCTTGTTACCGCACCAACTCTGTACGGTGTGCTGCCGTGGATTCCGCTGCTGCTGCTGCTGCTGCTGCTCTGAGCTCTCTCGTCGGTCCGTCGTGTGCGCAGCGCGAGATCCAGAGGGCCAGAGAAACCTCAGATCCCTTTTTTGCTTGTTGCAGAGCCCTGTGCCGTCGACCCACGCACGCCGCCAGGGCGGACGTGGCGGGCCATGTCTTGGGTGAGCTCTCTCCAGTCATTCCTCCTGAGGCATGTATCGCCTCTTTGAAAGCACCCCTGTGTGGCCTCTGTGGTAAAAGCCCACCTCTTGTAGGTGTCCTCTGCGCTCTCCGCCGAGCTGCTGGCTGCTCTCCCCCTTTCTTGTGCCTTTCCACCACCACCACTGCGTACCTCGCGCGCCGCCTCCTCCTCCTCGTGGCAGAGACACATTCTTCTGTTGTCAACCTTCCCGGCCTGCGTTTCCTGCGGCGTATGCGTACCTGTGTCTTTGCCGATTCAGGCGCTCTTTTGCCAGGCGCCCCCATATGTGGCCATATGGCCTGTTCGTCGTGCAGCCTCTCCTGATCTCCTCTGTCCTTGCCGGTGCGCGTCCCAGAGCGCCAGAGCTTTGCAACTGCGAGTTGTCTCGCTTTCTCTCTCTTTTTTTGCAACAGGTGTTTGCGTGCCTTCTTGCCACTGTCCCTTTAGCCGCGTGGGTTCCAGCGATGCCAGCATGCCAGCTCGCCAGCACACGAGCCAGACACGGTGCAAACTTGCAGCAAGCTTTACACCTCGCCCAGGGTGGCTGCGCTCTGTTGATCAGCCCAACGCGCCAACGCCCAGTGCACAAAGCCACGCAGCCGTCCACGTCCGTCCACTTCGGACTCGCAATGGCGACACCCCTCCGCAACAACGACAACCCCCCCCAGCCCACCGCCACAAACAAAAGTAGTAACTGGAGATCTTGTTCTATAACTGCATTCGCACATACCAAAAACAGACTTGTGCGTTGCTGGTTCCTGTCTCTCCGCAGCCTCCCGGCCTCGCTATGCGAGACCAGACAACGGTGTCAAGACCTTTCGTTTACTGCCAGGCCTGAACACTGAGGGCGATCTGTTCTTCCTGCGGAAGCCTGCGGACGGCTGCCGTAGACTGAATGCTGCCCTGCACGACAACAAAAGAGCATTGAAGTTCAGAGGGGTCAGGACTGGTCAGGACAGGTTCCAGGTAAGCCGTGTAATCCTGCCAACCTGCAGCAACCTGCCCGCTGCAAGCACCTACAGCAGTCACGGCCTGAGGTGTTGGGGGCGATGGATATGATCACCATGATGACAATGTCCAAAACCCCATAGACGACAGGAGAGAAAGGGCAGCGCCGCTGACGCCCAAGGCGGCCCGTTCTCCCCAGACCGCATCACGCACATCGAGGGCAAGAATTGACATGACGCATGCCCGATCCACACGTCTGTCGGTCCGTCATCCACTCCACCTTTCACACCATCGCCTAGACCTGTTTTCTGTTTCATTGGTTCCCAACATTGCGTTTCTATCGTTGTTTCTCGTCTCAGTCACCCACGGTCTCTTCTGTTGCTGCTCAAAGTACAGTACAGTACGTGCGAAAACAAGCCCTAATCTACACGTAACCATGTGCCCGCGATCACAAGGACGCACGTCGTCAGCCCCTGTCATGCCTGTCATGTCCAGCTCGAGAAGCGACTGTGACGAGACCCCTGGCGGTGCCCCCGGCCCCCGGGGGGTGAGAGGTTGTCGACTGACTGACGTTTACGTTTGTTCGGGTTTCATGTTGCAACGGCGGCCCCTCACTTTGATCACTTTTGCCGCCTGCGGGGGGACCACCACTCTGTGCATGTTGTTCATGGTTAAGCCTCTGGCTCTGTCGCATGCACAGAGTTCACACTCAACTCGTCAACCCAAATCGGGCCAATCCGCTGGACCCGCTGGCCGCTGGCTGCTGGCCCGCTGGCACCATCATCGCGGCACACTGACGTCAGGCCCCGCCTATAGCCTTGTTCAATCCTGTCTCAGCGCCCACCGCCGCGAGGCATCAGGTCCCCATGTCCCACCAGCTGGCCGCCCAGAACGGTCGCAAACGAGAGAGCAGTGGGGGGGTCA
Source organism: Apiotrichum porosum (assembly GCF_003942205.1). Classification (NCBI taxonomy): domain Eukaryota; kingdom Fungi; phylum Basidiomycota; class Tremellomycetes; order Trichosporonales; family Trichosporonaceae; genus Apiotrichum; species Apiotrichum porosum. The sequence continues at coordinate 456,014 of NW_021167110.1, read as the reverse complement.
TGTCCCGCCTGCATCATGGTCCACTCCGTCTCTTTGACCTGTCGGCCTGGAGCTTACCCCGTGGTGGTGGGTCGTCGTCGCTATCCTTTTTACTCTTCTCATCTTCATTCTCTCTTTGCCACTACTTGGAATATCGTCACACGTAAACACGCACCGCAATGAGCGACGCTCAGGTAGCTCCCACGCCGACCGCAGCACCGATGCCCCACACCATGCCTGGCGACTTCCCCATGGCGACCGTGGAACCTGTGGGCATTGCCGCCGGCCTGAGCCACCTCAACGGCCACACAGGTCCCAACGGCACTCCAGACGGTCTCAATGGCGAGTCCGAGGCCGTTGCCAGCCCAACAGCGAACCGCTCGTCGGCCCGTGGTCTCACCCGCGACGACCTTCAGGCTATGCGTGAGCAGGAGATGGCTAGACAGCTGAAAGCCGACATGGCCCGGCAGGCAAAGCTGGCCAAGTTGGCGGGATCCGGGGTTGAGCCAGGTAAGACAAAACGGTGGCGCCGCCGGCAACGGAATCTTGGGCTGATGCCAACTTGCAGCGACACCAGCAGTCCCCACGACAGCCAGCGCGAAGCGCACCTCGTTTGCCTCTGACATTGGTCGTGCATTCGACGACATTGCCAAGTGGTCGCCAGCACCACCTGTTCCGCCCATACCCGCCCCTTTCCTCCAGCAGGCAGCGGTCCCCACATCCCATGCGGCGCCAACCTCATCGCTCAAGGTACCCCCCGTCACACCGCAGCAGCAAAATGGAACCAGCAAGCGCGTCTCCGTCTCTCCCGTACCCAGTCTCAAGTCCGGTGACGTCGAAATGGCGGCCTTGGACGACGAGACGACCGTCTTCTTCATCAGCGACGACATGAAGTTGCCTCATGAGATTGAGCGGGAGCCAAAAGAGGACAAGGTCGAGCAAACGCTGCACAAGCGCGACGAAGAGCCACAGCACACAGACGAGGTTGTGGTCATTCCCTCGGCTGAGGTTGCTCACCAAGGGGTTCCCCCCGTTGAGGATGCACAGCCCGTAGCCATCGAGGATGCCCCGGCTGTTGTCAAAACTACTCCTCCGACGGCACCACTCGAGCTTACGGCCAGCCCCAGTAGCACGACCTCGACGCAGAGTCCCAAGAAGAACAGAAAGTTTGTGATCGACGGCAAGTCGGGTCCGTTTGCGAACCGCGGCGTCTCGTGGGGGTCTCAGCAGCACGCTGCGGCTGCTGTGGCGGCGAGCGAGCCGGACAAATCGATTCCTAGTGCTGTCTCGGCAAGCCCGGCTCACGATTCGACGGTCGTGCACGATGGACACGACGGGCATGTGGGCCTCGCGGCCGCTGGAGCCGGTGTGGTTGGAATTGGGGCAGCTGTAGCTGCAGCCACACACACTAGAGGCGACGAGCCAGAGGCTACTGGCACAGTTCCAGACGTCACTGTTGGCGACGTCGAGAAGCCTTCAACCGCCCGCTACACCATCGGAGCGTTTGATACGGCAGCCTCGAGCACCTTTGACGACACACCCCGCAATTCGGTCCCTCCCGTCCCTGTTCCTCCGTCGACCACCGTCGCGATGGCATCCGAGAACGGGCACGTCGACGCCGACTCGGCGTCGGCGTCGGCGACGGCCACCCCATCGACCTTTGGCCCTGGGCCGCCTGCCCTCACCGAGCTCCAAGTTGCGTCGGACACGAGGCGTGGCGCGGACCGTGCCGCGTCCAGCTGCTCCATCACTGCCATCCATGGAGGCAGCGAGGGCAACCCCAACCACCGTTCTCCCGTGGCCACCACGTCCCCGAAGGCGATGGAGCCAGGCCTCACGCCCAGCGACTCGACCGAGACCTTTGAAGCACCAGGGTCGCCCCTCAGCGTGCCACCCACTCCCCTCTCGGCTACCATGATGCCTGTCGGTCCTAGCGACACCAAGCACGGTCTCGACCCCGCCGCGTCAATGGCGAGTCTCGTCGCCATTCGGGCGGGTAGGGAGGGAGTCCGTAACTCTGCCATTGGAGGCGAGGCAGTGGCTGTGGGTTCGCCCGTGAATGTAGGATCGCCCCTCGCCAAGTCTCCCGCTGCTGTGGATGACCTCGTTTACAGCGAGCAAGGCCACGACAGCGAGCATGGCGACAGTGCCAGTTTCCGCGAGCCGGCGACCATCGAGAACGCCACTGTCGGTACTGCCGCTGCGGCCACTATTGCGTCAAATGCTTCTGAGAGCTCGGTCAGGTCGACTGGGTCGCACTCGCATGCAGAGCGTAGGGTCTCGCCTTCCGCCGGCAATGTTCCAGTGGACACTTCTGGCACTGAGGCGGTTGGTGTCAGCGATGTTACGGAGCGGAGAGACGTCGCGCCCACTCGGGCCGTGGTGACGGCCACGAACGTCCCCGTACCGCCCGGCGACCACACCCTTGCAGTGGGCCACATCTCAAACCTCGGCCAGCCCCACACCTCTCGCGAGCCTGGCACCTACCCCGAGCCCCAGTACCACGGACCGGCCGTTCACGAGGACAAGTTCCGCGCTGCTGCTGCCGCCGCCGCCGCCACTGCGGCTGCTGCCACTGCGGCAGTCGCAGGTGCGAGTCTCGCCAAAGACCATGGCGAACCGCCAGAGACGCCGGCCAAGCACCCAGACCACAACCTTGTCCGCGACGAGAAAGGTGCGGTTGTCGAAACGCTGTCGCCAACCGCGCCGAGCGGTGAGATGCCCGACGAGGCAGCTGCGTCACCGGCTACTCCCCAACTGGATAGGAACAAGGACCAACCGCCCTTACCTAAACCCAGCCCCAAGCGCGTCCCCGTGCCCTCGCTCCTCTCCGAGGCCGACAAGGCCGAGGAAGTCGCTGCCAACTCGACGCGCAACTCGACACGCACGGCGACGCCAACGAACGCATCGCCAAAGGGCAACACCACGAGCCTCTCGGGACTCACCCCGACGCCGGCGTCGCCGAGTCAATCCCCTCCTGTTTCGCCGACAAGGTCGCCCACCAGCTCGCCCGGGCCGCGTCGTCCGGCATCGCGGGCGCTGGTGCGGGGCTGGCGGCCGCCGGCGCGGGCGTGTTTGCCGGCGCCAAGCTGTCGTCCAAGAAATCAATGGACAAGTTCAAGGCGTCCAAGCCCGTGGAGAGGGTCAGCCGCGGCTCGATTGACGCGAGCACCAAGCTGCGCGCCTCGATCGACAAGTTCAGCCACCCCACGGCCGACCCCAGCGCGCACCTGCGCGAGGGCATGGACCGCCTCAGCCGCGGGTCCATCGATGCTGGCAACATTGCGCATTTCGCGTCGTTTGGTCGCTCACGCGGGTCGGCGGACCATACCGGCCAGGCTCACCCAGGTAGCCCGGCTCACGCTCACGCGCACCCACAGCCGCTGGAGGTTGACGCCGACACGCTCGCGCACGCCGGCGACAGTGACCGGCGCAAGCACAGCCGGTCCGGGTCCATCTCGTTCCTCACCGACTCGACTGCGCGGGTTGGCCGCCACGCCCGGTCCGGCAGCGAGCAGCTGATTGCCCGGGGTAAGACAATGTACGCCGCGACCACCTCGTCGGGGATGCCTGGACGGGGAGCGGGCAAGGAGACGCTCGCAGAGGGCACCAAGGAGGATGGTGATCGCCACTCGAGGACGCTGAGCACCAGCGGCGTGGGTTCGTCGTCGTCTGGGGCAAAATCGCCTTCTTCTGGCCCACCGTCTGCTAGCGACCGGAACGGCCCGACGCATTCACGCCAGGCAAGCTCGAGCTCCAGTGCGCGTCAACGCCGTATGGGTATTCTGAACAAGCTCAAGGGAGAGGTGAAGATTATCAGTGGCAAGATCTCAAAGAAGAGCACTTAGTCAAACGGGGCAGGGACGGTAATGACTGAGCGAATGGAATGGGCCAGGAGCGGGACAGCAACGGGCGAGAAGCTAAAGCCAAAAGCCATAATGAGATTGTTTATCAGTTAGTGTCTTCATGTATCTCGTAGCCACGACATCGTACATTGGCGCCCAATTAAGTGTATACAGACAGCGGAGCGATGGACATGGGGCGGTGGGAGAAACATGAACCATGAGACCGGAATCATGGAAGCGGGCAGGCAGCAGCCAGGGACTGGGTTGGTGTGATGAAGCCATTGATGGGTGGCAACAGGTGTTGAGTATGTAGACTCACACTGTTCACCAGTACCACTTTGCCATGGATCTGTTGTTAGCTCTATCACTTGCGCGAAGCTCAGCTCACGTTGGCACACAAGCGACCACATCGTGACCTTGGGCCAGGCCTGTCTCATACTCCTCGCGCACGGCGAGGAAGACGTCCATTGTCGCGCGCGCGTCCTCGATCTGGTCTCTGTCAGCTGAATCGAGACATAACCAACCAGCTTACCGGACTGTGTTCCCCCGTCTGGATCTCCCTCCCCAACACCTCCTTGCTGAGTGCGCGGAGGCTCGGATACTGGCCCTCGTGGACGATGTTGGTGAGCTTCCTGAGCGGGTAGAAGAGTGCCGTGTCGCGCACGTCCTCGTAGACGTGCCGGTGGGACAGAGCCGCGAGGTCGTTGAACAGGGCGTGCCCGATGATAATCTTGTCTTTGATGACGGCCTTGACTTGCTCTACCACGGTCTCGTACGTCGGCGCTAGGTGTCAGCTACCGGCCGAAGATGGCCAACATACCGCCGGTCAGATCAGTCGCACGGATACCGCTCGCTGGTTGTTAGCTCTGTCACGGAGTTGAGGACAGTTAGCTTACAGTCGGTACGGTAGTCGATGACGTTGTGGGGGTGCACAAACACGTACGAGTGGTACACTACGGCGCCAGTGTGGTCCACAATGGCCACCCTGCTGGGTCAGCCTTTTCCGTCGACGAGGACGCACCCACCTTGCGAGCGCCTGTTTGGTGCGGCACCCCACCATCTCGCAGTCTGCCGTCAGCTATCCTGCTTGCAGTACGGAATGTAACGTACCGATAGCAAGGTATCTGTCTAGAGTGACGGTCATGATGGTATAATGTGAGAATGATGGAGGAAGGAACGAAGGAAGACACGCTTTCCCTATCCGTTCCAGTAGTGGTCGTCGCCGGTGGAGGTCCCAGCTCATGTCCTGTGTCACAACACCGAAGCCGACTTTGGCGTCTCATCTCACTCCATCACCGCCTCCGACACTTCTCCCTGCCCATTTCCAAGCATACCCGGGCCATACTAGCTCTGATGCTCCCCACTCCCGGTACCGCGGGGTTCACACCCGCCCTCGTCGCGGCCATCTCCAACGAACCCGCGCTCCGCGGCTGGGATCCTGATGCGGGCCTCGTCGCCGTCGTCCTCCTGGCACTTACAGTCAAGTGCGGCGGCGTGATTGTCGATGTGGCTACACACAGAGCACAGGCGCCAGCGACAAACATTGCGCGTGCAGCCAGGGTGGCCTCTGCTGTGAGTTGTCGTGGCCAGCTATTTGCGCTGTGTGTGACAGCTGCTTTGCACATCGGGTCCTTCAAGCTGACATCTCCAAGCTCACCGAGTCCGTCTTTGGGCTCGAAACCCGTGTTCTCCACCTCGGCTCCTCAAGTTATACCAGCGAGGTTAAGCTTGAGCCCTCCACAGAAGCCCTCGTCATCACGGGGCTCGAGGAGGCGCCGCCGGCCGTCCTCGTCAAGCTGCGCTCCGAGGCCGCGCGGGAACGTTCCCGTCAGCCGCTGCTGGTCTGGGTGCGCGATGAAGACCGAGATGGTGCGCCAATGTGGCTGGTGAGTCTCGATCGCAGGTGAAGGTCTGCTCCCCCGTTAACCCGCCCAGCTCGACCTGTTTGCATGCTCGACACCCCTGGACATGAAGGACGTCGACCTCCCTCCCATGGGTCTCTCGCGCACTGCCCTCGTCCCACCACAGTACATTGCCGACCTCCGCGATCTCCTCATCCTCACACATATCCACCCCCCACTCGAACTCCACATTGCCAACGTCATCGCCGCTGCATGCCTGCATCCACAACTCGAGGCCAACATTAGCCAGAGCGGCAACACGGCCGTGACGCAACTCGTCAAGGCTCATCGCCTCCTGTCGGAACCTTTCCCACTCCCCCACAGCTGGCAGACATCTCTGGAGACATGGCGACGGACCAACGACCCGTCGGGAAGCGACAAGCGTGTCGGCCGTGCTGCTCGCGCCGATACGAGCTTCATCGGCGGGCCAGGCGGCGTCGCTACCTGGGCTGTGCGAGCTGGCGAGGTGCCGCGCGCCGACAAGATGCTCGGCTACGGCGCGCAAGATTGGTACTGCACACCAGACAATGTTGCCGGCGCATGGGAGCTGGCGATCCGTCACCGTATCCGTGTACGAGAGCCTGGTGACGCTGCACTGTATGCGCTCAACGCCACGGCGCAGGACCGGGCCGAGCATGCACGCAAGCACCAGACCGTGCAAGCTGCAAAGGACGCGGCGCGGAAGAGACGAATGGTGCTGGACGAGGCTCTGGACGGTATGCTTCTCTCGGTCTAGTGGTGCTAGTGCCCGTTGATTGTCGGTGTTGTGGGCCGAGGCCATGCCCGGATGTCGGGCGGAACCTTGGCTTTGTTGACATCAATTGTTTGGTTTCGCGCATTATCTTTTCAATGGCGAGAGAGTGGGAGAGGCGCGCGTGGATTGGGACGTAGTATCGTAGCACTGTGTGCGTAAACTGTGCGTGCTACGGCAGCGACCGGTGGCTGGCGAGCGTGCGGTAAACAACGACCAGCATGACGTGCATGGTGGAGGATCTGAGGGCTCATCCAGTTCACAGACCACCCACCCCACAAGTGTCTTCCCCCGTCGCCTTCTCTCTCCACTGTTGTTTTGCCCTTCTCTCTTCTCCCATCCTCTCATACTGCGACTGCCATCATCCCATATCCCTCCCATCCCCCAAAGCACACACCCCCACCACAGTCGACAGGCTCGGCAGGCCAGCATGCGCTCCCTCCTTGGTTCGCTCGACCGCCGCCGCAGCCGTGATGGCCGCGACCGCGACTACAACACGGTTGCCCCTACTCCTAGCCGCAACCTGTACACCAAGGCTCGCCATGGCACTCCCCCAAGCAGCGGCAGCGACAGCATCGAGTACATGGACATTTCGGCTGAGATGCCTCGGCGCGAGTCCGTGTCCTCACGCCGGTCGATGCAGTCGATACGTTCTGGTGGCGGTCTCGCGGCCAAGCTCGCGCGTACCTTCTCCTTTACGCGCCGCCAGGTCATCACCACTCCGAGCGCGCGCGAGATCAGTGCTCCCATAACACACGAGATCAGTGCTCCCATTGCCGCCTCTGTCACACGTCGTGGTGTCGCCATCTCCGAGTTTGGTTCTCCTATTGCTGCAGGCACCAACTCGATCGGCGGCGACTGGGCAGAGATTGTTCGCGTTGTCACTGTTGACGACCTGCCCGAGGAAGATGAGGGTTCTGGTACGTCCATTGTCGTTGTCGTTGGCTAACGGCCAGGCGCGTTTATTCCTCGCCGCTCGAGCCTACCCCCACGACCCCGCGTGTCTCCTCTCCACCGTCCCTCGCCGTTTGATGCGCGCACACTGCCGTCGCGCATGGTTCACACCGAGCACCGCCGCGCAATGCTCATACCCACTCTGTCTTCCTTCTCCCCAGCCTCCCCTCGCTCGCACTATGCCGACTCGTCTCCCTCATCCAAAAGGTCCCCTCAGGCCCCCTCCTGCCACTACCCTCTTCCAGTCTCGGACGTGTTCATGTCGTCGCCACTGCGCAACCGCATCAGCTTTTCGACCGCCTCTAGCCCGTTGGCTGTAGGCTCACACACAAGCCGCAGTAGCGGCGAGACTTCATTTGGATCTACCCATGCCTGCGTGCCGGTCTCGCCGGCATCCACGGCGTACATGTCACATCCCTTCCGCACGGCTTCACCCGCCTCGGCCGCCCGCCACTCGCCCGCACACGGCAGGTCGTACTCGATGGGCCCGACAACCTCGCACCTCCGTGCACGCTCCACCCGGCCAACCGCCGAGTTTCGCATTCGTCGCAAGCCTGTGCCAGCTATCATGGAGGACGAGGTTAGCACCAGCAGCTTACGCGCTTCCAAGCTTCGGCCCATCACCTCGACCCCCCAACACAAGCGTGGCGGCCTGGAGACAAGCCAGACGCACCCGTCCCTCTCGCGCGAGCTCGACTCTCTGTTTGACGAGCTGCTCGACCAGTGTCGCACAAGCACGCCCACAAAGCACCGACGCGCCAGGTCCCTGTCCACGGTGGTGGACATGTCGTCGGAGAGCCTGTCAAGTCCTCGCCATGCTGCCGTGCGCATGCGGTCGCGCGGTGCACTGCAGCCCTCGCGTTCGCAGCCGAACAGCGAGGCCGAGGCCGAAGCTGAGAGCGGCCCCGAGTCGGACAAGCGCCGCCGCCAGTCCAAAGTTCCTTCCTCGCCATCGCGTCCTCGGCACCACCCGGCAGCCGACCTCGCCCCATTCTTCCCCTCGGGCCGGAGCTTTGAGCCCCTCCGCGCGCCCAAGTCCAGGCCCAAGTCCACACCCCCACCCATGCGTGGGCTGCACCCCATCACTCCAAAGACCCCCGAGGGACGTGTCAAGACTGTCGTGCAGGAGATTGAGCGCAGGGTGAGTTGCTACGGCGTTAATCAGGGTGGTCGCTCACAGCAACTCAGAACTCGTCCCCACCCAGCTGCACGACTACACCTATTAGGAGTGGGTAGCGTTTCTGGGTAATGGGTGCTTACCCGGCAGACCTCGGCGACATTCTTGACCAGAACTCGGGCGTCAACTCGAACGAGCTCACCCTCGAGTCCAAGCGCATGAGTGAGCTCAGTAGACTCCCGGAACAAGCTGACAGTCAGTGGAAGAAGCCCGCCTGCGCCGCCGCGCCCACCTGGCCAACTAAACCCCCTACAAACTGAGCGAGCACCCGGAAACGAACCAAGTCCTGTCCCTCATGTCCCCCGCTCCCCTCTCTCCTGAGTATTCTCATAACACACACACACTGTAGCATTGCGGCCCTTTGTACAGGGCGGAAGAAAGAGTATAAACAACCTGGTTGGTAGTAGCACGAGTCGTTCAGAGACTCCCTGTTTTTTGTATTTGGCGCGGACGTATGTATCCGGCCTGAATGTGTCATGTACAGGTTGCGAACGAATAAAGGGGAAATAAGCGAAAGCGAAAGGAGGTGACAAGGTGGTGGGTAGCTCTTGGGGTGGTGGGTCCGTCGTGACTTGTTTGGTGGGTGACAATTTGGGGTCGTGTCTCTTGGGTTGGCTGTGGTAGGCGCGGTGTGTGCCGCGGCCCACGAAGCCGTTCTAATTTGTATCTTGTTATGTTTTGTCTAGTGGGTGGTTCCCTGCGCCTGGACAGCGGCGTGCGTGACCACTCTAGCCCAGTGCTTGAGGACGCCGCGTCCGCGCTCGTGGACGGGGAAACGGCCCGGGTCGCGCACGATGATCACGGCGTGCGAGTTGGCCACGTCCGGGAACCAGGCCAGGTGCTTGATGGGCTGGAGCTGGTTGAGGTAGTATGCCATGCGGAGCTGGGGGTCGGTGAGGCGCGCAAGCACCGTAGGCTGGAGGGGCAGGAGCGGGGCCGTGTCCGCGTCGTCGTCCTCATAGCTGCTGTCCTCGGACGAGGACATGGCGTACTGGTGCTTGCCGGGCTTGTAGATTGTCTTGATGGCGGCCGAAGAGGTGTCGCCCAGGCCGAAATCGTACTCGGCAGCCTGGATCAGGTCCTGCTCGAGGTTACGCTCCACCGCGCGGATGGCGTTGCGGAGGGCATCGATGCCCATGCCGTTGGGCGAGGGGATGGGCGAGACAATGTCCGCGCCGAGCTTGTGCTCTGCGTTGTGAGGGGTACCCGTGCGCGCGAGGCCTTGGAGACGAAGACGGGAGCGGGTGGTGTCGAGCGAGAAACGCAGAACAATGAGGATGAACAGGAGAGGGACAAGGAGGGGGAAAAGGGCGAGAATGATCTGGACAGAGTCAGCAGAGTCGGTAACGGCGTGGTCAATGCTTCGACAAGGATGACCACGAGCCAATTGCCCACTCACATAGTTCAGAGGCCAGCGGAAACGGAGGGTAGGCGGGAGCGTTCCCATCTTGTGTGCCCACTTCTTCTTGAGCTTCTTGTCCGAGACAGGGTAGTACCAGTCGCTAACGATACCGGCCTCATCCGCAGCGACCTTGAGGCCGCGCTCGGCCCACTGCGCAAAGTGATCGGACGTCTCGATGGCGGCCGAGGGGTACGGAACAGTAGCATCGTTGACCACACTGGCGTAGATGTGAACGCCGTCAAACTTGGCGAGGCCCTTGTGGAAGACCTGCTCTGGGACCCGTTAGCGCGCCCGCCGGTGACGATTGGGGGGTGTCAGTAAACGCACTGGGGTCGGCCATGATCTCGAGGACGGGACGCGGGTCCTCCTTGCTATACTTGTCGACCACATGGATCTGGTTTCCGGAGCGGGAGAGGAGCTTGCTTCCAAGGAACGTGACACACACGGAGAGGAAGGTGTCTGCAAGGTCAGTCTTGGATCGAGGACCCTCACGGTTGCTTGGGGGTTGTTGGGAGGGCGATATCCGGATACCCAGGTCCCACTGACATGTGTCCAGGGACTGCCCGGAAAATGGCTGTGGCCCACCTCGCCCAAACTCCACTCACTGTAACGCGGGATGCCAAGGTGCGGCGTCGCGATCGTCGTGAATGACACGGGGGCGTGCTTGTTAAAGAAGGACGGCGAGCGGGCGTTGAGAAGGCCGACGAGGTAACGCGCGACGACTGGGGGTTAGCGGTGTATCTAGCTGTAGGGGCTGCTCCGAACAGCTGGGAGAAGAGGCGTCGCCTGTGAGCGTCGGGACAGGCATCCTTGACGGCGACCAACGGAGGCCAGGCGCCTGGGGGAACACTCTGTCCGCTCTCGTGACACGACCAGGCTTGTCTGTATATCGGCCAGTCCTTTCCACACGCGTACTCACGTCCTCCAAGGGAATATCCCATCTGCGCGTCAGTCCAAAGTCCGTCCACGGTTGCCGCTTCTCATGCATCCGCGCTCAGCTGTCCAGCCAGCCAACGTTCTGGAACTGGGTCATGCATTGCCCCGCCACAGCGCCGCTTGGCGCGGCACGTGTTGGCGAAAACCCGCCTGGCCCGCCTTATGGCGGGAACACACAGAGAGGGGGGCTGACGGTAAACAAGCGCTACTCACGACACTGAATTTAGCCACACGGCGGCCGTCGGCCTCGAGGCGTGCAACGTGCTGGTCGACCTGGGGGTATCAGCACGGGCTCGCGTCCATGTGAGTTTTGTGCATGGGGGTGTGGGAGAAGGCGGTGGGTGGGAAGTCTTCGGAGTAGGCACGGGGGTGGATAGGCGATAAGAGGCGGGGGGGATGGGATATGTGGGGGAGCTGGGAAAGATATGGATGGGGCATGGAGTCTCGGTGGTGGACGGACGCCAGAGGAAACTGGCGACCTGATAACACAGCTGTGCGAGCACGTTCCCCGTACCCCCCGGTTCCCACTGTGCAAAAACCCAAAAGGAAGACGCTGTACTCACCTCCCACGCGACACGGCTGGCGCACACGTCGATTCCATCATACGTGAGCTGCGAAGTCATGCCCTCGGCAACGACGACCACCAGTTCTTCGCCAGCACTGGCGGGAGCCTGTGGCATAAAGCTGTGGGTGTGGGTGAAGGGGTTGGTAGGCTCTGCGTCGGGCGAGTGTGCAGGGGTGATGAGGGGCGACCCGTTGTCGGGCGGGGTCTGAGCCGCGCTGTCGTCGCCGAGAGAAGCGGCCCAGGCGGCCTCGAGCTCGGTGCGGGCCGCTACGAGGTGGCACGGCTTGCCTGAATGTCAGCTATGGTGTTGCGGATACGGCGGACTCACCCCAGAGGCCATGGATGAGGAGGAAGAGGTGCACGTCTTTGGACGTTGTCATGGTTGGGGGGTGGTTTGTTGGAGAAGGGGAGAGTGGGAGGATGGAGGATTGTGATTGTCGCCAAAGCAAGTCCTTCTAATATCCTGTTACGCGTGCTTTGCACTTTGCGCTGTTGCACTACTGTGACACACCGCTTGCAGCTTGGCCGCCTGTCGCCTGCGTCGACAAGGCGTGCAGACACACCCCGCATGCGGATGGATTGTGCGACATTTTTGGGTGGCGAGATTGTTGTCGCCCAGGCACAGCCGCGCCCAGTCCTCCAGTCCGGCCAGTCCGTTAATCCGTTACGCGCGCTCGCGCGTCGGCCCCCCCCCCCCCCCCCAGCCACCACCCAAAAGAAAAGACATGCGCCATCACAATGCCAATTCAGTTGCATTTTGACACTTTCTGGATGCGGCATTCGTCATCAACAGAGATCAAAAGAGATCAAAAGATCAGCAACCCGTGTCAGTTTGGTTATACCCGTATCCGGCCTCTTCGCCTCTTCTGGGCCTTTGGCCACGGGCGCCACTGGCCACTGGGCACATCAGAAACCCAGAAGGCAGGCAGCATTACGCATGCTCGATTACCAGCACCGACAGCCCAACACTCACATGCGACACAGGAATGGGTGTCTCTCTGCTAGCTGCTGCAAACGTCTGCCCTCTGCTTGCTGGTTTGTTGAATCATCTGCCCTGTGTCGCACGGGAGGTGGATGGATGTCGCCGCGCACTGCTGACCGTACGACGGCCTCTCGAAAAACGACACCGCCATAGCACATGACGCCTCCCCTCCTGTGCATATCTTCTCTGAATGCACACACCAAAACTGACTGGGCCATGCAGCCGACACATTCAGTCGCCATCGCCATCACCCACCCCACACCGTGTTTGAGCTTCAAGGGCTGGTGCCACTGTTCATCCTGCTAGATGCGTGCTAATTTGCCTGCCTCCTGCTTCCTGCCAGCTGCCTAGTCACCCGCGGCTCACGTCGTGTCGGCGGCGGGGGGGAGTTGTTACTGCTTGCTTGTTGCCTTTTGTGGTCCCAAAAAAAACACAGAGATTGTCCACACCGCCGCCACCACGTCCGCTGCCTGCGTGAGACTTGTCGCTTTCGCACTCTCGCTCTCGCCGTCTCCGTCGTCTCCACTACCGCTGCTCGCACTCGCACTCGCATTCTGCGCTTAGGCCGAGGCGGGGGCGGCGGCCTTCTTGGCCTTCTTCTTCGAGGCACGGAGGGGGGCGGCGATGAGGGCCTTGAGCTCCTCGTCCTGGACCGACTTGGTCGAGGTGACCTTGTCACTGGGATGGTTGTCAGTAGAGTTTTGGGGTGCAACTACGTTTATGATAAAACTTACGCAGAGTACCACACGGGGGTGGGCGAGAGGAGGAGGGGGCCGGCGGGGAGGAGGGCGATGGTGAAGAAGAACTCGGCGACGATAGAGCCGGCGGCGGTCTGGGTGACCTCGTAGGGCTTGAGGAGGCCGTGGGCGACCGCCTCCTGGACACCCATGCGGGCGCGCTTCTGGTCCTCGAGGACGCGGAGGGTGAAGGGGAAGGCGCCGGCCTTCTTCTGGACCTCGGAGAAGGTGGTGCGCGAGGTCTTCATCTTGAGCTGGTAGTTGACGTCGTTGGCGCGCTTGTAGACGGTGGTGCGGCTGTCCTCGGCACGGGCCTTGCCGTCGGTGCCGGTGACGAGGAGGACGTCGACACCGTAAACCTCACCCTCCTCAAAGGTGGCCGACTCGTGGTCGCGCTTGAGCTCCGGGGTGGCGCCCAGGAGGATGCGCTTCTTGCCGTCGGTGACGTTCTGCTCGTGCTGGCACGAGAGCATGCCCTGCACGGCGACAACGTCAAACTCCTTGGCGACCTTGTCAACAACCTCGGTAACGTCCCAGTTGCGGGCGCCGACCTTGAGGGTGCGCATAGCGGCCTGGGCGGCGTCGTAGGCGGCCTTGATGACGTCGGCAGCGGCACCGTCCTTCTTGTCACCGACAATGAGGGTCTCGGCGTGGGTCACGGGGTAGCCGTCAATCTGGACACCGAGCATGATCTTGACGACATCGCCGTCCTTGAGCTCGACCTCGGCGTCCGACGAGAGGGGCGAGAAGTGCGAGACAACGTTGTTGACCGAAATGCAGGTGGGGAAAGCCGAGCCTGGAAGGGAAAGCGGTCAGAATACACAAACGTCCGCCCACATCAAAACAACAAGTGATGGCTCACCCTTGCCGACCTTGACACCATTCTTGGCCTTGTTCCAGAGGGGAGCAATGGCCTCGGCGACGAGCTTGTCACCCCTGTGCACACATGTCAGCTGGGCCGCTCCTTCTGGAGCACAGCAGTCATCTTACGCACTCGACACAGAGCTCGAGGGCCTTCTTGCCGGCGGTGACCTGGGGGACGAGCTTCTTGAGGACCTCACCAACGGCCTGGCCGGCGGTGGTGTACTTGGTGAGACTGTCCTGTCAGTGCTTATTCTGGAGGCATGGCTAGGTAGTCGAGCATCTTGTCCATTACCGGGACCTATTGCTGCAGCACGAGACCACCTCTTGTGAACCAACTCACACGTCGTTGGAAAGACCCTTCTCGACCTCCTCCTCCTTCTTCTCGGCGGCGGGGGCGGGCTTCTTAAGGTCGACGGCGGGGAGCGACATGACGGGCTGGGGGGGTTGGGTAGGGGGGGGGGAGGGGGGAAGGGGTATGTGGTGGGTGGTTAGATGCTCTTGAGCAAGGGTGATTGTTCTAGGCGGTCGCTGGTAAACTTGCCTTTGCTCTCGAAACGCTGCCTGGCAGGCAGTGTTGGCGAAAATTGCTTCCGTCGGGCGTGGGACCCCGCGCCGTCAGTCTCAATGTCTCCATTTTGGTGCTGCAGTGCGCGGAGTTGGGTGAGTGTGGCACTGTGAGCGTATGACATCACCGGAACCGAGAGGCGGCTTTGAGTCAAAACGGGCTTCATTTTGAGCGCAGACGTCAGTTGATCAGTTGACATCAGGTAGAGACCCCTTTATTTTGCTTCTGGTAGCGTCGTGCTCCACACCTCACGCTCAATTGACGGTGGGCATCCCATCCACTAAACGGCAGGCACGCATGAAGAGAGACTCTTGCTGGTGCCAGTTGGACACGGCATTTTTTTTGGTCGTGTTCGCACCCTCACGTGGCAGGTCCTGCAGACGCGCAGACTGAGGTGAGGTCTTCCAGTGACGGTCGCATTGTCGATGCGATCCGGTGGCGGCTTGTCGGGTGCAGAAAGCTGGTGCTCGTCCAAGACGCTGACGTAGCACGGAGCCACTTGAAACCCGCTGACGTTTGCCAACGCATGCTGTCGGCACCGAACGCGCATGCCTCCTCCCGCTGCGACGCGACTTGATATGGATTCTGCCGTTCTGCAACCCCAGCCAAATGGTCATCTTTACAGACCACAGACAGGTTTCGAAGGATTCCAGCGTATGGCGCTCGGCCCCGTCCCGGCCAGGCTATGTCTAGCTTCATGTTCCAACGTCGTGACATGTGGTGATCCATAGCGCGGGTCAGAGGATCAGAGAGACCCATTGCCAAGGTCAGTTCAGGAGGTTGATTGTCGTTTTGGACGAGTTTTTCCGGCGGTGTCTTGTGTCACTCGTGGCAAGTGCCACTACCGTCGTAACGACACCAGGTGGGCTGGCATTGTGCACACGTACATCACACTACATATGCACATCGAAACTGTACTCAACCCATGGAAGGTGGCGGCGGGGAGAGGCAAGGAGGGGAGGGGAGGGCGGGAGTTCGATCGTGGCTTTGACGAGGTCAATACCAGTTTTCATGTCCTTGTGCGCCTGTCACTCATACCTCAAGAATCCTGTCGTCCCCGGGGAGCCCGGAACAACATCGGCAGTCAAAGTATCGCTAAAGCCGTCACGCTTCTAGCGACCGAGTGATCGACAGACAGTACGTACTGTACCCTACTCTCACCGGGACATTGGAGCTTGCGGCAACGTCCGTCGGAATGTGCCGCAGTCAACCACAGCCGGACGAGCCCGTGGGCCGTGGTGGTACGCTTCTGAGCCAGCTGGGCGTTCCAGTGCTACGGCGAAGGTTAAGGCTGAGGCTGCTTGCTTCTTGCTCCGCAGGAGAAGGCTGCACACGATATCTTGCGCAATGCTCCGGAGCTGCAACGGGGGAGGGAGAACGGGAACCGCAACCGAGCGACTTTGGGAAGATGCCCAGTGCGAGGAGAATCGAATTGAAAAAATCCGTCTCCAGCACCAAGTGGTAGTGTCCAGTGTCCAGCAGCATCCTCATCGGTACCGCAAGCGGGGTCAGGCTACTAGAGCGATACCCGCAGAGTCAACTACGGGCAGGACTTGACACTAGCAGGGTACCAGCACGACGACCGGTACTGCCACCCAGCAGATGGCGCCCGGGGTGGCTAAACCGCTTGGTGATCGTCAGGTTGCGGGACAATCCAAAAGGTCCCAAGACTAGCAACGCTCGTTTCCGTTCTAGCGTCGCATAAGCGTTACTCAGGTCAAGGAAACCCTCCCAATTAGTACCGGTATGCGCATTAGGGTCCCTCTTTAAATGGTGCAGGCTGGCCCACAGGCCTGTAGGGGTGTGATAGGGCTATAGGGCGGTGTGGTGGGCGTAGTGTTGCCGCCTGGCTGGCGAGAGGTGGCGCCACACGATCTGCCCGGGCCATAGTCGCTACCCAAAGCAGTTGAGTTTAAGCAATCGCGACGTTAAAAAGCAAGAGCCAGCGGACGGACCGCTCGGCACGGCCTAGCAGATCCGGGAATGAGCATATGGCCAGATTCCTCACTAGCTGGCCAGACCTGAGCTCGAGGCGGGTGCCGAGTCCGGCACGCAAGTCGGTCGTTGTACGCGCCGCAGGAAGCCTGCGGGCGGTGTGGCAATGTCTGCATGGCTGCATGGCTCCTTGGCCGTGGGTTATTCCTGGCGATGCAGCGGGTGTGGCAATGGACGCAGGCAAGGGCTGGGGCGGAATGCAACCTGTCCTGTTGCTGGGTGGACGTTCGTGGACGGTGGTACGTACGGTGTAGGTATCGCATGTGCCAGCCCAATGCCTTTGTATTGTTCTGGCGTTCCCTACGCCGTCCCTGGTGTGAGCCTGAAAGGCTTCAATAGTCATCTCGTTTTTCGATCGCAGAAGACGCCTCCGCCCAGCGCCATATGAGACACCGGCGTAGCTGGCAACGCACGCTTTGCACGCAGGTTGCGCACAGAGGTACAGAGAGCCAAAGCCACAGTGTGTACGGGCCACATCTTTGCGGGCCGGATGCAGAAGTGTAGAGAGTGCAACGACGCCGCTCGCACACAATGCATGGGGGAGGGCAGTAATTGAATGAGGCCTTCTGTAGGAGAGTGAGACGGGGGTTGTTGCGTCTATCGGACGCGACCGCCGGGCCGCCTTGAGGCCTTGAGCCTTGTTACAGCTTGTCACATGTCGTGTCAGACGTGTTCGCCGCCGCTGGCTGCTGGCTGCTGGCCCTGCTTTCTCCCCCGCCAAATGGTCCGACCAAGAACATAATTGTAACAGGAGTTGCATTACGTACAAAAGCTATAGAGCAACGGACCACAACCTTTACGGTTGGACACACGCGTGGGCTGCATACCGCCCGTGTAGAGTGGCTGCGGACCGAGGGCCGAAAGGAGGTGGCGGCATTCTTAGCGGGGCGTGTGAGGAGGTGACTGACACGGGCTGCTGGTGTTGGCCTGGCCGGCCTGGGCTTTTGTCTCATCAGTTCATGAAGCCTTAAGGTCCATCAGGCCCGGAAGAGCCGTGTGTGAGAATGGTGTCGTTAGTGTTTCTGGTGGGGGTCGGTAAAGCGAGCGGTGATGTGGATGCTAACAGTCAGATCCAGTAGAGAGAGCCGCGGATGCA
The DNA here is from genome assembly GCF_003942205.1 of Apiotrichum porosum. NCBI lineage: Eukaryota > Fungi > Basidiomycota > Tremellomycetes > Trichosporonales > Trichosporonaceae > Apiotrichum > Apiotrichum porosum. The sequence continues at coordinate 438,265 of NW_021167110.1, read as the reverse complement.
TGTGCAGGTATGTGTGTGTGTGTGTGTGGACGGATGAAGTGGGTGTGTGGTGGGAGAGGGAGAAGACGACCAAGGAAGACGAGGAAGGCGACAGAGGAAGACAAGGGTGCGTGTGTGTTCAGGGGCGATAAATGCAATGAGGCGTCGAACCCTTTGGAACGTCAACAATCGATCGCGTGTTTGCGGCTTGGGGACATGAGCAGGAGCTGGTGTGCCCCTCTGTCCCCCTCTGCCCACCTGCCTGGCCTGCCCCTGCGCCCACCGGCCGCGAAAACCGAATCTAGGTGCGGCGCAGTGACAATCCCTGAATGCGGCTCCCTGCCCGCCCGGGCCGTTGTGCCCACAGAAAGCGATATCCCACACCCGCAGACCCCAAACCCCCCCCGATTATTATTTTATTATATCATTGTGTGCACCACGTTGCTGCATTGCTGCATGCATATTGCAATTGCAATGCAGGGCTGCAGGACATACAACAATGCGTGGAAGAGAGGATATCTGCGGATATGCTCTGTTATTATGGGTGCTGTGGACGACTGCTATGTTCTGCGCGTTGCTTTCGGGAACAGGGGACACGGGCATGAGGGGGGGTTTGGGGGCACTAAACGAGCAAAGCACGGAGCAGCACCGAGCACCGAGCAGCAGCAGCAGCGGCGGCGGTGTGACACCTGCAATGAGCTTTGGTGCATTGTCTCGTCTCTGCGTCGACTGCCGATCGCACACGCGCTTGTCCGTTTACGTTACCGTGCACACCACCACCCCGCCCGCAAACGACGCTTCTTTGGCCCGGCACGGTGACACACACACACAAACTCTCCCTCTCTCTCGCTGTCCGATCCACCACCATCCTCTCATACACCCCTTCTTCATCTTGCACCATACACACACACACACCACTGCCTTTCGCACACCCACCCACCCACCGTCCCCACCACAAGCATGACGGCACCGACACGCTGCTAGAACCCCATCCCCGGACACCGCTGCAAGGGGGGAACCCATCGCAACACTGACCATCTCGACGGTCGCCCGGTTGCCGACACACCCCTCCCTTCCCATTCCACCCCCCCCCCCCCCTCCCCCCCATCGTCGTCCAGCCATGGCCGCCGTCTCCGCCGCGGGGCCATCGCGCTACGCCATGTCGACGAGCCCATTCGAAGACAACGGGGTGAGTAACCATCCATAGCCCCCAACACCATGAACCACGACCGTCCTTTGTGTGTGCACACATGCGGGGTTGTGCGCTTCATGCGCTGTGCCAGCTGCGACCGCCTTGGGTCCCTCCCAGCCGAGCTGCCGACCAACCCGCCTTCCCGGTCCGCTTCGAACCAACAAAGAGCTAACACACTATTCCAGGCTGTGGAACACCTCCCATCCCCCGTGCTGCCTCCCTCGCAACTGCCGCACGAGTTCGACCTGCTGCCCAACGGGTCCGCGGCATCGGGGTCCGACTCGCTGCGCGCCGACGCGACAGCAAATGGTTCGGCGGCAGGCAGCTCTGCGAGCCTCGGAGTCGAGCGGCGCATACGCTCGACCCCGTCTGCCACGACGTCGGACACGAGCTCCATTCGCAGCGCATCCCTGCACTCGGCCAGCGTGCACTCGTCCACACGAGAACGCGCACTAGGCGGCATATTCGCGCGTCGAGGGAGCGCTCTCCCCAACGGCCGCAGACCCAAGAGTGCGAGCTCGAACCAGTCGAGCTCGCATGTCGCCGACGATGAGTTTGAGATGACGCCCATGTCGCGGTCCAAGAAGAAGCGTATCGTGGAGGACATTGAAAAGCACGTCGACCGCGCAAAGGCGGACGCCGCGTTGGGCAAGTGGAGGGTAAGTGGAATCAACAGTTGAACGAGAACCAAAAGTTGACCCCCGTTTGCAGAGATGGATCGCCGAGCAGCCGCCTCAAGAGGCAGAAGCTCACCCCATCCTCCCCAGCCCACACCTATACAACAACGGCACAATCAACTCAATGTCGTCGAGCGGCTACCACGGCGGCAGCAGCAACTACCACTCTTCCGGCCACAGCCACAACCACTTTCAACCACCAACCGCAGCCTCCCTCTTCCCCCGCTACTCTCAGCTTTCAGAGTCCCACTCGGCGCCGTTCACAGAACACATGAACGGCGACATCCCTCTCCCCAGCGAGGCCGTCATCGCGTCGGCGCGTGGCTCCATTGCCGGCCCCAGCACCCCGCAGTGGGTCAGCGATCCCTCGTCGTCCGAGGCCTCACATGCTCGCCCATTAACCCCCCACTCGACCTTTCCCTCGCTTGTGCCCGGCGCACAAGAGATCTACCTTACCGAGAGTGTCCGCATGCTCCGTGACGTCGAGCTCGCAGTCGACCCAGTCTACTACGACCAGGCTACTGGTGGCTCGCCCAATGCCCGCTCCAGGAGGCTGTCGACCCATCCGCGACTGTCCGACATGGAGAACCCATTCTGCTCAATCGACACTCTGCTGGCCCGGAGGCGTATCCGCCCACTGGTCCTCGAGCTCGTCCAAGCTCTGGGTGCCTACATTGACGCCGTGTGGGCAACCACACACCCAGGGCGTCCATGTCCATGGGCCGGTGTCCCCATTGCCGCCGCCGTGCGCCGCGCCTCGCTTGCCGCCAGCATCCCCGCACCCAAGACGTGGCGGTCGTGGACTCTGACGGCGGCCCGTGAGGCAAAGCGCCAGGGCTTCCTCGCCAACCCGCCAACGGTCAGCGAGGTCGCGTTCTGGGGCTGGGAGATCCGTTATGGGCTGCGCGACATTGACGAGGCCGTCAACCGCCGTAAAGACCTCGGATGGGCCTTTGGCGAGGTCGTCATCCGCGGCCAGTACGGCGACATTCTGCCCGCAAACGTGTTCGCAGCAGACGGCGGCGGAGGCAACTTGTGTCGTCTCCTGAATGACCTCGAAGAGGCATTGTGGTGAGTCAAGCTGTGGCTAATGACACATCGTGTTCGCATACTGACAGCCACACAGGGGCGATGCCATGCCCGCACCCAGTGACTTGGCGTTTGAGCACGACTTCAACTTCAACCCATTCTCAGTATACCGCGAAGGCGACGAGCTCATCGGCGTCGAGACGACCAACCGCGGCATCGAGGCGCGCGAGGCCGAGATGCGTAAAGTCTTTGGCGTCGACTTTTTCCCGGCCGTCTCGGCGAGCCACACGAGCCACACCCTCTCTCCTCTGGGCTTGCCACCGCACTCGCACTCGCCGCCATCCGCGTCCCACCACGCGCCATTACCGCCATCGCGCGGCGCGTCATTCTCCCCCGACGCGCCACCCTCGCTCTCGCTCCCCTCGTCGCCCAAGAGCAAGTATGACGCGTCGCCGCGCACGCCCGCCGACGCGGCCATCCTCGTCATGCCCGACCTGGACTTTGTGGCTCTGGGCGCGCTCCAGGAGATGACCATGGAGGAGAAGCTCGAGCTCGGACGCAGGCGGCACAAGGAGTATCTCGAGCGCACGCGCCTCGAGAACGCCGTGGCGAACGGTACGCCGGGGCTTGCATTATAGATAGAACGGAGGCGAGAGGCGGGGAGGGGGTAGGGGTTTTTTTTTTCTTGTGTGTACGACACCTTCACGACGGAAGAGCAGGCGGCAGAGGAAGAGAGAGCGGGTGCACGGGTGGGGGGCACGAGCATGTGGACGCGCACGACCGAGTCACTATTTTTTATTTTTTATTTCATTTCGCCAAATGTCTTTCTATCCATGTGCCATAATCTAGGTAACTATAGCAAAATGCAGATCACGTCTTGAGTAGAGACAAGCGTGTCCCCGGGGGCAGTCGCGGGTGGGGCAGGTGCATACACACGTGAGGCAAGCGAACAAGGTGGCTCTTGACTTGACTGGTTCGTCAAGGGGCAACCCGCCACACTGCTAATAGGCAAACTCAACACACTAGACGCCAATGACACGAAAAGCGTAAGTACAGTACACGAAGGGCTTTGATATTACGACATCAGGGAACAACGGCGTGCAGACGCCTTGACCACAGACAGTGGTTTACGGCCTTCACGTCAGCCTCATGCCGCTGGCTGGCCAGTGTGTACATACTGTACCCGGGAAACCCTCTGGATCCCGCACATGTCTCCCCACCCAGCCACCTGGCCACCTGGTTCCGAGGAACCGGGCCAGTAACCACACTAAGTGCGCGTCCCGGTCTCGTTGTGATCCACAAGCGGGCGGGCAGGTGCACCTCGCCTAGGCGAGGGCTGATCGACACGTTGTTTGATGGGCTGCTGTGCGCGACAGAGCGAGAGAGGTAGGGTGGGGTGGGGTGGGGCGGGGAAGGGTGGGGAGGGGTGGGTTCTCGATCTCACGATCTGGCCATGTGGCGGCTCGTTCGTGGCTCTCGTGGCTCTCGTGCTCTGGCTCCGTTGGGCTGCTGCTGCCGTTCCCCGGCTCTCGTTATCTTTCGCACTGTGGCGTTCAGTGCGCCATACCGTCTTTCTCGATTGGTACAGTACTTGGTTGTAGACGACGACTGGGCTAGCTGTGATCTAGAGCTGCTGTAATAGTTACCGCCAGACATGTCGTTGGACCACTGGGGAAGCTATGGTCAAGGAGCATTGCTGGTACTGACGCTGGAATCTTATGTGGGTGAGGGGACGATCGTAAAGTACCGACTGCCGTTGCTGCCGTTTCTCACCTACTCGCCTGTTTGGGAAGGTAGTAGTGGACGGAAGAGATGGCGCCGCGGTAGAGCCGCGGGACACCCATGTCTGCGGCACCAGTCTGTATCTCCCATGACACTACTACTGTAAACACGATTGAAAGGGTTCTCAGTATTTGTGCGACAATGTGTCTCTGCAGATGCTTCCTCTCCCTTTCCGCTGAATCCCGCAGCTCACGGCGTGAAAGTAGACGGCATCCAGCCGTCACGGTCATCCCCAGCAACAAACGTCACGGCCTCGCCCGACGAGCGCGACCCGCGGGTTTGCGGGAATGGGTCTCCCCCTTATGATGGAAATCTATTTACATACAGGAATTGGAGACAGATGTAGAAGCGAAAGCTGCAGAGAAGCAAAAGCGCGAGTCGAGGAGATCAAAGAGTCTGGCAGCCATTCGGAATGCGGGGAAGCGATCGACACACGTGTGGGGTAACGCTGGCTGTCTTTTTGCCACCCGGTGTCTGCGTGGTGTGTCAGCTGCTCGTCGACATCGGCGATGCTTGCTGACGAATGTCACACCGCGCCGACGCTCCACTCGGTGCACACTACAGGCAGGGGTGTACTGGGTATGGCGTGCAAGTTGACCCCCATGCGGATATCCAGACAGACAAAGAGAAAAAATCAAGACTCAGCCCGTCGGACATGCCCGCGCCGTGAGCCATGGGAGCAGAGGCGCGGCTCGGAACTGGCACAACACCCACGCCGTCATCATCCATCATCATCGCACGTCCACACTAACCGCGCGCGCACCACATGCAACCGAGAGCAATAAACTGCCGTGCCAACCCCGTGAGTCAGCGCACGAGAGCACCCGTCCACATCGCGTGATCGGTGTCCACAAAATGTTTTGCACATGTCGCCGCACCCGAGTCCCATAAAACGCATCATGGCATGCAGACAGCAACAACCACACCGCCCACCCCCCCCGTTCCACACTCACCGTCCTTTGTTGTTTGTGTACTCGGCTTGAACCAGCGAGACCCCCGCAACCTCACTCGACGTCCACCTTCACCTACACCCCTCGTGCCAACCATGTCGGCCTCCCCTACGAGCTCGAACAGCTCGCACACCAACGGCGTCAACGGCCACAGCAACGGCAACGGCAAGCCGCTGAGCGCCGCCGCGCGCTTCGCCAAAGCCGAGAGCCACCCACACACGGCCGCCCCGACCCCCGGCGCCGAGTACCACTTTGGCACGCGCCTGGTCCACGCCGGCTCCGAGGCCAGTGACGAGACCGGCGCCGTCATCCCGCCCATCAGCCTGTCGACGACATACAAGCAGAGCGCCGTCGGCGTGCACAAGGTGAGCTGGAGATGGAGCTGCTCGTGGGCCGGCCGGAGCTCGGAGCTCGACCGGCGTGAGGGGTGGATGCTGTGCGTGCACCAGATCTTGTGCATCGAGCACGCCATGGCGGGGATGGAATGGCGTGCCCCCAAAGAAGAGAGTGGGAGCGAACCCGTTTCAGACGCCGAACTGTTGTTAAGCATGCTGCGGATCTGCGTGTGTGTGCACCCCAGGATCTCCGCAATCGGCATGTGGCAAAATCCCATCTCCCCAGCACTAACCCGTCCGCAGGGCTTCGAGTACACACGCTCGCTCAACCCCAACCGCCTCGCATTCGAGACCCTCATTGCATCGCTTGAGCTCCCGACTCCCCTCCAGCCCGTCAGCGCTTCGGGCGGCGCTCTTCCGCCCGCGCTGGCCTTTGCGTCCGGCTCGGCAGTCACGCAGGCGATTGTGACCTCGCTCGTCCCGCAGGGCTCGCACATTGTGTCCGTCGGCGACGTGTACGGCGGCACGTACCGCTACTTTACCAAGGTGGCCGCGACGCAGGGCATCAAGACGTCGTTTGTGCACATTTCCATCCCGGACGGCGTGGAGAAGGCCGACAGCGCCGGCATCCAGGCCACCCTCGACGCGGCGTTTACGCCCGAGACCAAGCTCGTGTGGGTCGAGACGCCGACGAACCCGACCTTGTCGATGATTGACGTCGCGCTCGTCGCGCGCGTCGCGCACGCCCACGGCGCCCTCGTGGTCGTCGACAACACCTTCCTCAGCCCATACTACCAGCAGCCGCTGCGCCTCGGCGCCGACATTGTCGTGCACTCGGTCACAAAGTACCTCAACGGCCACTCGGAGTGAGTCCAGATGTGTGACTGTGAAGATGTCTCGAGCTGACCCCCCACAGCGTCATCATGGGCGTGCTCGTCACGCCGCACGAGGACGTGCTCGCCAAGCTCCGCTTCTATCAGAATGCCGGCGGCGCCGTGCCCGGTTCCCACGACTCGTGGCTGGCGCAGCGCGGCGCCAAGACCCTCGCCCTCCGCATGGTCCAGCACGGCACCAACGCGCTGGCCATTGCGCGCTGGCTCCAGGCCCAGCCGTGGGTCAAGAAAGTCATGTACCCGGGTCTGGAGGGCAAGGAGCGCACGGCCGTGCGCGAGCTCGCATGGCGCCAGCTCTCGCCCGTCGCGAAAGACAAGCTCATCGAGGGCGGATACACGGCCGCCTCGGGCTTTCCCTACGGCGGCATGGTGTCGTTCATCCTCGACACGCAGCGGCTGGCGGCGGCGCGCGCCGCCGTCGACACGTCGTCCAAGTTCCTCGCCGCGCTCGAGGTGTTCACCCTCGCCGAGTCGCTCGGCGGCGTCGAGTCCCTCGCCGAGCTGCCCAGCGTCATGACCCACGCGAGCGTCAGTGCCGAGGCCCGCGCCCAGCTCGGCATCACAGACGAGCTCATCCGCCTGTCGGTCGGCATCGAGGACGTGCGTGACCTCCAGGCAGACATTGTCCGCGCCGTCGAGGCCGCACAGCTTTGAGGACAGCAGAACGGTGGCCCCCCAAGTTTGAAAACGTGAACAACGAACGACGTGAGAGAGAGAGAGAATCCAAGCACCTATTAGATCTGTAGACCGAGACCGCAGTTTTCCTAGACTAGTCTACGGACTGAAACAATGTGTGTAACAAAGTAATGAAACAAACAATGCGTTGCTGGTGTATCGTCGCTCGTCGAGTACGTGCAAGCTAATGGGGGAGGTGAGGAATGCTGGCGAGATCTGACGGGGGGACCGACTGCGGAATGGGATCGCTACAATCCTCGCGCGGTTTGTGACCAGATCCTGTCGTCAGTGTTGGCCACAGTGCCAAGAGCGCTCCATGGGCCAGAACCAAACAACCATTCTCAGACTGTAGCTAAACGTAGCATAATCACGCTACGGAGGATAAAACTGCGTGAGCTCACCGCCCATACGCATGAGCAGGTGGCAATACAACTATGACGAGGGCGCCTCCACGCGCTGCCTCTTGGCCTCTGGCTCGGCCTCGGCAACGGCGAGAGAGACGGGGGCAGCCGCAGGAGCTGGGGTGGGGGCTGGAGCTTGGGCGGGCGTAGGGGCGGGGGCGGGGGCGGAGGCAGGAGGGGCAGCGACAGGTTGGGGGGCAGGGGCAACAGCAGCGGCAGGTGGGGGAGCAAGAGTAGGTTGTGCCGGTGCTGGTGGTTGGGTGGGAGCAGCTGGAGCAGGGGCTGCGACGACGGGCGCTGGAGTGGCCGCCGGCTGAGTTGGGACGGCGGCGGCGGCGGGAGCTGGGGCAGCAACCGGCTGAGCGGGCGTGGCCGGAGGCTGAGGAACAGCAGCAGCGGGCTGGGCAGGAGCAGCAGCAGGCTGAGTTGGGGCCGGGGTCGGGGTCGGAGGCGCACCTGGTCCGTCTTCGAGCTTGCGCTTGACACCCGCTGTCGCGACAGCTGGACCAGGAGTGGCCGGAGGACCAGCCGGTGCAGCAGCGGTCGGCGCCGAAGAGATTGGTTGACCAGCAGGAGCCGCAGGGGTAGCAGCAGGAGCAGTACCAGGAGCAGTACCTGGAGCCGCAGGAGCCACGGGAGCCGCAGGAGCAGCAGCAACAGCAGCGGGAGCCGCAGGGGCAGCACCCGGAGCAACAGCTGGAGGACGAACCGCGCCATTCGCGGCCGGCGCACCGGGCACGCCAGGCTTGCCATTAACCTGGGGCACCTTGCCAGCAGGGATCTGGCCTGTGGCCCAAATATGCTCTGCGACGCGCAGGTCCATCTTCTGGCCGACGACACGGATGTAGCGCAGGAGCGCACCGGCGTTGGGTCCCACCGTGTTGACGTCGCCACGGGCCTTGGCTACCTCTGCAATCATGCTGATGACCGTTGTGAGGTTGGCGCCTGGGGGTGCGGGTCCAGGCAGCTTGCCGACTGGTTTGGCGCCTGGAGCAACGGGCGTCCCGACGCCGGGTTTGGGGACGGCTGTGGCTACGCCGGGAGCGCCGGGTGTGGCGACGGGCGGGCGGACGGGAGGACGAACACCGACAGGTGCACCGGGTCGCACACCCATGGCACCGGGGACGCCAGGCTTGCCTGCGGCTGCGGCGGCCTTGGCTGCCGCGGCCTTTTGGGCCTGCTGCTTGTTCTTGTTGACGACCCACGCCGACAGAACGTCGACGGCACCGGCGGCCCCAAGGAGCTGCAGCTTGTCGACAATATCCGTTGTAAGGTGTCCAAACGTTTGCTGATCGAGGACAAGAGTTGTGCCGTCACACACAAAGGGAAGCGGTGCGCCAGACACGTCCGTCTTGTCAATAACGGACGTGGCGCGGAGAGCCGGTGTCACGGGCTTGATGACAACCACAATCTTCTGCTTGGGTCCTAATACGCCGCGGTTGGCGCTGGGGACTGTCGTTGTGGGTGGCCGGGCGACGGGGCGGACAGCAGGCATGCCGCGACCCATCCCCATCATGTGATGCTGGGTGCGCGCTGCCTCGGCCATTTGCATCTCGCGCTCGCGCTGCTTGCGGTTGCGCTCCTCGGCCTTGAGACGTTCCTTCATGCGCTTCTCCTCGGCATTCTTGGCCTTGCCCTCGGACTTGAGAGCGTCGCGGCGCTGCTTCTCCTCGAAAAGCGGGCCCTCCTCGGGGTCGAGAATCCACACGGAACCTTTGCTCTCGGGGTCGTCCTCGGGGATACGTGGCACTTTTAAGAACGCCTTGTTCAGTGACAGGTTGTGGCGGATAGAGTTTTGCCAGCCTGCCTCGGGGTTCAGTCGGAACCATTCCCACTCGCCTGCGACCCAGTTGCACACTTCGCCTAGCGTACCACGGCCACGCGGCAAGTTGACGAGGGCACGGTGAATGATTGTCGCAAAAGTCGCGGTGGGCTTGAGCGGCGGCGGGCCGATGAACGACTGGCCATCGAGACCGAGCACCTGTTGTGGCGGCGGGCGAGGGCCAGCCCCGGAAGGAGGAATGGGCACAGAGCAGAGAATGTGGCCCGAGCGGTTCGGGTTCTCGATGAGCTCCGAGATGTAGTACGGCTTGGGCGGGCCATTCTCGCCAGACTGGTGGGGCGGGTTGCCACGGGTGAGCGCAATGGGCTGAGGGCGGTTCGGGTGTCCGGGTTGGCCGGGAATCGTCTGTAGTGGGACTTGTCCCGGAATCTGTCCTGGAATCTGTCCAGGAATCTGCCCAGGAATCTGCTGAACAATCTGCCCGGGAACCTGCGGAGGGGGATGGGCCACTGGGACTGCCGCAGCAGCCAGTGTCGGCGAAGGGGTCGCTGTTGTGGTCGCGCTTGGGGGTAGGGCAACGGCGGCAAGTGCCGGGACGGGAAGAGGGGCCGGAGTTGGGATCGCCAGCGTCACCGGGGCCGCAACTGGGGCCGGTGGTCGTGGGGCCGTCGCGCCTGGGGGGAGAGCAAGCTGGATGGGAGAGGGCGGGGCGACGATGCCAGCTGCCTCGAGGAGGGTTGGAACACGAACAGGTGGCACAACAGGCTCTGGAGGAGGCAACACTGGTGCAGGCGTAGTCGCCATGGCCTCCGCAAGGGTCGGTGCAGCTGGCTCTGGAGGAGGAACTGTGGCAGCAGCAGCGAGTGTGGGAGGAGCAGTCGCCGCCGCGGCCAGAGTGGGAGGAGCAGCGGGCTGTGGTGCTGGCTGTGGCTTGATGAGTGCCGCTGTTGGAATCGCCAGAGTGACAGGAGGAGGTAACTTCTTCTCCTTTTTCTTCTTTGGCTTGTCCTCCGACTTGACTTCCTCTTTGACCTTCTTTTTCTTGGGCGTCGTGACCACAGGTGGTGCTTCCTCTGGCTCGACACTGTCGACATCAAACTCGTCAATGTCCATCGCGTCTTCGGCCTTGACCTTCTTCTTTTTGCTAGACTTGGTCGGCTGCTTGGACGCGAGTGCGGGTGACTTGAACGCTTTGCCGGCGACCTTGGTCGCCTTGATGGGCGCTTTGCCTCCCACCGCACCAGGTGTGCTCGTACCGGACTCGGTGCGTTCAACCTTGATGCGAGACACGTCGTCTTTGGCCTCCTTCTTCTTGGCCTTCTTCCCCTTTGCGGGTACTGGTTGTTCACGTTCTCCCTCGCTGGAGAGTGACGACAGCTCCGAGTCTTCATCTTGCACGCGCCGCGCACGCAACTTGATGATGGGTCTCCGGCGCACAGGCTGTTCCTCGTCGTCGTCGTCGTCGTCCTCCTCGTCGCTGCTGGCGTCACTGCCGCTGCCAGATCCCCATTCGTCGGCCCACTCGTGGTCGGCGAAACCGTTACCACCGTCACCGAGGTCGTAGGTGTCGGTAGCAGAGAAGGCGTTGAACGCGGGTACTCTTGCGGCCATGGTGGCTGCGGATGCGGGTCCCGGTCCGGGCTCGCCGAAAAATTCAGCATAGCCGACCTGGTCGGGAGGAAGGTTGTAAGGGTAGGGAAGTTGTTCGTAGCTCCCCTCGCCAATGTCGAGAGGGGCCTGGGCGTACGAAGGAGACGACTCGGGGGAGGGAGGGAGGATGAACGAGAAGATGCGGGTGGCAATTTGGATCTGGGATCTGGAAACTGTTAGCTGGATCGAGGATTGTCTAGCTCACCCTTGGCTCAAAGGAACAATCGTGCCCTTGACATAGTAGCGGTCATCGACCCAGGCGCCGTTACGTCCAAAGATCTCGAGACAGAATTGGCCGAGGTCGGAGCGGTACTCGATCTTGGCGTGGTTACGGGACACGGACTTGAGTGAGCCCAGGTCAATGTCCACGTGCTCGAGCGACGACTGAGCCCACTTCATGGGCGGAGGGGGAGGAGCTGGAGGGGCCGCAGTAGAAGACTCGTCCTCGATCTTGACGGCAGTCTCAGCCTCGGGAGTAGCTTTGACCGAGACGGCGGCAGACTCGGGGGCGGATGGAGCGACAGATGGAGCGGCGGAAATGTCCATGGACGCCGCCGCAGAGAAGACAGTGCCATCGGCGTCAAAGGTAGCCTCGCCCATGACAGACTCGACAGTAGCCTCAACTTCCACTGACCCTTCAAGGGAGTGTATACCCGAGCTCAGGTGCTCACTCTCTGCAAAGAGGTTGAAGTCGTCGAGACCGGCGAGGGCGTCCAGGTCGGGCTTGACGTCGACATCAAGACCGTCGCCGTACGACATGGCCATCTCAATGTCCTGCTGCTCCTGCTGCTCCTGCTCCTCCATCTTCACGACAGGCTCGGCCGACAGATCTGTTGTTGTTGGTGGTGGTGCTTCGAGATTGGCTGGCGTTCCCAATGCGACGTTGTCAAACGGGGACTGCACGGCACCTTCGTCACCAGCGTCAAACCCTCCCGCTCCCACACCTTCATCCACGCCGCCACCTTGCAGTTGCGACGCAAACTCGTCCGGGACATCAATGGTCTCGCCATGATATAATGAGGAGAGGTGGTGCTCTGCGCCAACACCACCATCGCTGCCGCCATTGACGCCAGATTTTGGGGATGGTTCGTTGAGCGGCGGTGTGCCGCCGAGGATGCTGACGCGGAAGGGGTTGTCGTCGAACGGAAGTGGAGGCGGGAGCGCGGGCACTGGTGGAGGATGTGAAGCATTGCGATCCTGCGCATGTCAGTACGACCATCAATGGTGTAACGAGACGCATATGGGGGGCGTCATGTCGGGGTGCCCGCCGACAGGTGACGCCAGAATGTGACGCGACCTAGTTGGACGGCGCGCGTCACTGAATTCCTGGCCAGGACATGTGTCTGCGCCGCCACCCCTGACAGCGAGCAACAGTTGGGACATGGGGGCCGAGACGGTCCGAGGACAGACGGTAGGTAGCACAAACACTCACGACGCTGCGTCCGATCACAACGCTGAGCGTCCGGACATAATAACTAAAGCCTGTAACGTCGTCTCCGAACTGGAGCTTGTAGTAGGCAGGCTTTGGCTCAGTCTTGGTCGTGTCGACGGGCAGGGCGGCGAGGCTCGGCGCCGGTGGCTGCCATGGGCCCGACATGGGCTGCGGGGGGCCTCCTCGCCGCGCGCTCTATTGCGGGCGAGGGGGCACTAAGAAGGGGGGGAGTGGGAAGGCCGGAGCAATCGTCGGACGGGACAAAGTTGGTTGGGGGGCTGGGCCTGCCTGTGCTGAGGGGCGTGGCAAGCGGAGCCGCGGAGGTGGCGACGGAGTAGGATGCGAGCGGGGGTGGGTAGTGCGCTCGCTAGATGTGGGCCTACTCGAGGCGACGTGTACGGGGATGGGTGGACGGGGATGGGCCGTTGGAACGTGGTGGTTGTGTGAGGGGGGTTGTTGAGAGTTCAAGCTTTCAAGATTGCGAGCTGGTAACAACAGACCCACCAGGAGGCACATCATGGCTGTGGCCCTCTGCCCCGCCGCCCGAGAAGCTCTGTACCGCGGCCAACCTCCCCCACAGCCTGCTCCCGCTAAGGGAAAAAATTGCTAAGAAATTTTGCCTCCGTCACCCACGGCCATTACTATGGCCTTCTAATCCCATTTAGCAACCACCAGTCCACCATCGGGTCCACCCGCCCAGCCGTGTCCCCGCTCTGCACATTACCCTGGCTTCGGCTCGCCGGCTCCGGCCGGGCGGTCTGTTGTTGTTGAAAAGTTAGCGCGAAGGGAACTGTTGAAGAGGCATGAGACATGACGTAGTGCAGAAAAGTGCACGATATGCTATGGTTTTATGGTACAAAAGTCAACGGTCAAGGGTTTGATCTACACACACACACACTGGTACTGTGCTATGTTTTACACTTGGTGAGACGATGCGTCAAAATTCACAGCCGCGATTGCAAAGTCGTCGTCCCAGTCGCCAAAGCTGCTGGTGGACGAGTGGCCCTGGTGGCGGGATTCAGTGAGGCGGGTCGACTTTGTGCTCGTCTCGACTCTGGTCGCCACTGCCATGGCCTCCTCGGTCCAGTCGTCATCCTCGCCATAGTCGCTGGGGTCGGGTGTATCCGTGCTGACAATAACAATCGTCTCGACATCAACCGCACGCCGAGCCGATTGCTTGTCGTCGTCGATCCGACGAAGGAGGTTCTGCTCGTCCATCTCGCGCTCCTCCTCGAGCCTCTTGCGCTTCCGTGCAGCACCACGCTCCAGCTGCCTCAGCACTTTCTTGCCCTCAATTCCCTTTTCTCGGTAGCGCCAGCGGCCAAACTGGGCGCTGGCAGTGCGTAGCTCCATGGCAACGGCGCGTGCCTTGTCCCACGAGTCGCCCCGGCACTGTTCCCCAGTCCACCCTTTGTCCTCCATAATGAGTAACACGGCCGCCTCGGGCACGAGTACCGTAATGATAAAGTCGCTGACCGAGAGTGGGTGGACAGCGGTGGTCTGCAGGGAAGGAAGGTGGCCCCACTTGACGAGGTGCTGGAAATGCTGAATCATGATAGCGCCGCCGACTTCGCCATAACTGAGTGTCAGTTCCTGTCGCCACAGACGCTGCAACTCACTATCCAGGGCTTGACACGGACAGCACCTTGTCAGACGACTGGTATGACACGTCACGCCACGCAGCAATGCCCATGTCCTCGATCTCGCGAGCAGCTCGGCGGAAAAACTTGGACAGGTGAGGCTTGTGGAGGACACGGCGCAGGCGGGAGCGAACAAAGCCAGTCTCAAGACGGCGATCAAGCCTCTCAAAGTCGATCTTGGGTGGGTAACCTGTCTGCAGGCCGAATGGGATAGTAGTCGCCTCCGCGCGGTGGAGTCCACAGAAATCAATCGTCTGGTGCCACTCGGGTCGTCCAGCCACAGTGTCCTCGAGGTGGGAGCGGAGGTCAACAAGGTCGGGCGAGGGGTGCTTTGGCATGGGCTCGGAGCAGTACTGCGAGGTTAGCATCTGCCAGATGACTATACAACTCACAGGACAGAGGTTGCTGGTATCGCAAAAGGCGTTGGCGGGTTTGGTAGGGGTTCGATAAGTCTCGTCTCCTTCAAAGCGGTACCTGCCGTCAGCAACACGCCTCGGACCATGCCACTCACGAAGTGGCCTCCTTGAGTTTTGCCGTGATTCGCTCCTCCTCCTTTGCCTTCCTGCGCTCCGTTCGTGATTCCTGGGACAGTGACGGACCGATGGCGCTGAAGAAGCTGTTGGCGTCGGCGGATACCGCCTTGCCCTTCTTGCGCATCTCCTCGACCTTTTGCTTCGACTCGTAATCCAGCCGGCGATCCTGTTGATCCTTCTCCTCCTTGTCCTCGTCGAGTGCTTTCTGCTTGTCCTCGGGCAACTTCAAGGAAAGAGTTTGGAAGTATTCGTTACCAGAAGGCGCCTTGTCAATCTTGTGCTTCTGGACTGGGTCGCCGCGCTTCCGAGCCGCCTTTTGATCGTGTTCGTTTGTCTCTGCTTTCTGACGGTCGCGTTCGGGTTTTGGCTGGTCAAACTTCTTCGAAATCTTCGTGTCGCGCCACGATCCTGTCGCCTTTGGCGTTACGTCATCGTCCGTTGCGACGCTGATCACCGACCGAGTCCGCGAGATGGTCTTCTTGGCCTTGGTGGGAGTCTTGACGGACGAGTCGTAGGTCAAGTCAACCACTGCCTTCCTTGGCCTGTCGACATTGTCCTGTCGCGACCCGAGGACTGTAGGGCGGGACAGCACCTCATCGTCATCGTCGTCGTCGTCGTCGTGGCCACTGCCCCCATCTAGCGAGTCAATGGGATCTGGCGAGGAGGAGGGAGTCAAACGCCGCCGCCGCTCGGGAGTCGTGGGAGCTTTGCGAAGAGTTTCCTGTACCTTGTCGAATGCAGAGCCCTTCATGCGGCCAGGGTCGCCACGAGTGCCGTCTTTGCGGGGCTCCTGGGATAGTTGCTTCGACTTGGACATCTGGACTGTAGGCCGTGCCGTTCGTGTGGATGAAATAACGTCCAGTGGGTCCTTCGCCTTGGCCTTGCCCTTCCCTGCGGCTGCAGCTGGGTGTTTCCGGAGTGCGCTGATAATGCCCATATCAGGCGACGACGACTCTTCTGGAGGCGGTATTCTCTTGGACGAGCTAGGTCGACTTTTCTTGGGTGTGACGTCTGGTGCGCGAATGTCCTTCCTCTTCCCACTGGCCGTACCAGAGCTCAACAGGGGCGCGTTCTTCTCCGTTTCTCGCTTCTTGCGGGCTTGTTGTGGGAGTGCTGGGAGGGCGCCTTGGCGGTAACCGGGACGTCTTGGAGGCGTCGAGGCCCGCGAGGACGACGAGTGCACGTCGTTGTACTCCATGCGGACCGGTTGTGGATATGGATTGAGAGAAAGATTGTTGTTTTGAAGGTGCAAGTGGAGGTCCAGTCACGTCTCCTCAGCCTCTGCCGGATTCGGGCGCGTCGGGCGTCAACATGAAAGGTGCATCACGTGACACTAAACGGGGGCACTACATAAACACCAATGGTGAAAATTCAGGCCCCCAAGCCTTATCGCGTCGTCATGATCGTCACTGTCCGCACCATGTATCCACTCCACAAGGCCACAAGCTGCTATTGCCCTCCCCGGTGTATGACTCATTTACGATAAGTGATACAACCTACGAAGCCCTCGCCGGAAATAGCTGTGATCGACAGTAGTACGGTGCTCAACGTCTTGCCCGCCTGAGACGACGGGAAGGCCTTGGAGCTCTGTGGATCTCTGGGCTTGGAATGTGCTTTCCCGCATCGCGTGGCTTGGCAAAACGATCTATTGACCACGATCCCGCAATCACAAGGTAAAATGTAATCTGCAGAACCCGAGAATTGTGCCTACACAGCAACATGGAACACGGAAGGCTAGGCTGGTCGCGGCTCGCGGATAGTGTGTAACCAGATTACGATTACAAGGCGAAGAACCGAAAACACATTCCTTGTCACCAAGGCTCCGGCTGTTCCGGTTCAACTTTGGTATAAAGTGGCAGGTCTTACTTCGGTCTTCAAAATGTACTCCAGCGACCGACAAGCCCAACACCATGCTCTCGCACACCAGCTCCAGTGAGGACGTTAGCGACAAGGAGGAAGTCGTCCAGGTGAAGCAGCTCGAGAATGTCGACACCGACCTCGAATCCCAGTCGAGCTCAGGTTCTGGCGACGACGACGACATCGATGCCGGATGGGATCCAAAGGCAGTGGCGCGCACGATGCGCAAGGTCGACTGGCGTTTGATCCCTGTGCTTGCAGCCATGTACACTGTAAGTGGACTCATTATACTCTGACGTCGAAACACTGACCTGGAGGCATCCACCATGGACCGTGCCAACGTGTCCTTGGCTCGAGCGGCCAATAGTGGACAGATGAACATTGACCTCGGCCTCAAGATTGGTAACCGGTACAGCATCGTCACGCTAGCCTTCTTCATCCCCTATATCTGTGAGCCGGTACTGATCTTGTTAATGTGCCTTGCTAAAACATGTCTCTTAGGTCTCGAAATCCCGTCTCAAATTGGACTCCGCGCCTTTGGTGCTCGTATCTGGCTCGGTGGTGCGACCATTGCTTGGGGTGTGGTCATGCTGTCCATGGGCTTTGTGACAAACTGGCAAACGCTTGCAGGACTGCGTGCTCTGCTCGGCGTCTTCGAGGCGACATTGTTCCCAGGCAGCGTCTACCTGATTGCGTGCTGGTACCCGCGGTCCAAGATGGCGTCTCGTGCGTTGCTTGTGCATGGCTGTTCAGTTGTAGCTGAAGCCTTCCAGGGATGACCTACTTCTTCCAGGGTGCCCTCTTTGTCACCTCCGTCAGCCCCATCCTCTCTTGGGGCATTAGCCACCTACACATGAAGAGCGGATACCATGGTTGGCAGTGAGTCCTACATGCTGGCCCAGCAGCGCGCTCAGATTGCCACCGCTCTGGCGGTCTTCTCTGTCCAGCCACGATTGATTCCTATGTAGCTTATCTGGAGCACCGCTGACCGGCCCAGGTGGATCTTCATCATCTACGGTGTCCTCACATGTGCAGTCGGTATCGTGGCCATCCTCCTCATTGTCGACTTCCCCGACAAGGCCACCTTCCTCAACCCCGAACAACGTGAGATTGTCCTGTCACGTATCGAGCGCGACCGCCGCGACTCGGAGCACGACGCTCTGACTCTCCGCAAGTGTATCAAGTACCTTTGTGAGCCTCGTATCTGGCTGTTTGGAATCTTCTTCGGATCATCCGCCGTCTCGGTTTACGCTCTGGCCTATTTCCTGCCTGTCATTCTCGCGTCCATGGGCTTCGACAACAAAATGTCCCAAGTCCTCGTGGCCCCGCCAAACTTTTGGTGCATCATTCCTGCAGTCATCCTGGCCAAGCTTTCCGACCGGTATGGCTGGCGTGGGCAGCTCGTGGCGTTCAACTGCGTCCTGATCGTCGTTGGCACGTGCATGTTCTCCCAGCTGGGTAACAACCACGTTGCGGCCCGCTACGCAGGCGTCTTCCTCGCGACCGGCGGCTGCCAGTCCAACATTCCTCTCATCACCTCGTGGGCCCAGACTACGATCCGTTCCCAGTCCAAGCGTGCGTTCACCTCGGCCTTTGTCGTCGCCTGGGGAAGTATCGGCGGCATCATCGCCAGCGTCTCGTTCCTCGAGAAGGAGGCAAAGCACGGATACCCCACCGGCATCTTCCTCACCATTGGCTTGAACGTGTTTACTTGCGTGTGTGCGCTCCTCCTCGTGGTCTGGTTCAAGTGGCAGAACCGCAAGGCCGATCGGGGCGAGGTTGTGCTTGAGGGCTGCGAGCACTTCCGTTACAAGTAGTCAGACTTGATATGAGGGAGAGAGAAAGATCCAGTGGAATTGCGTGCCGCTTGAAGGGCTAGACCAGCGCCCATCGTAGCGCACACAGTCATTGTAGTTTTGATATTGTCTGGAATATGTATGTGACACTAAGCCCCAGACTCGTTTGTTGAACGTGCGTTCTGCAATGACGTTCGGATGTGTAGGCACGCATTAGCTTTGGCCACAGACCATATGGCGTTGACGTCCCACATCGAGCACATGAAGCTCGCCGAGACCATTCGAAACACCCAAATCGCCAAACTCGACTGCAGAGTCCCCAGGGTTTGAGATGGTTGAGCCCATCGTCCCCTTCAAGTGAAAGCTTTGTTCTAGGGCTACAGCGCAACTAGGTCCCAGATCTTAACTTCAGCTAGCATATGAGATACCAGTGCAGTATGGTTTCCAGTTACGGAGCTCCAGCGGAACTGTCGCCAGAGGGGCAAGGATAATGCGACGTCCAGTTCCGCAAAGTCCATAGCACGGGCCCAGCTTGCTCCAGTGATCCAGTGACGTGCCGCAAGTGTGCCCGGGGTAATGGGACTGGTTTCCCATGCGGTGTGGCGCGCCCACATACTGCCGGTGCGCTCTATTTCAGTCGACCAGGTACCCTCGCCAGCTAGTACTTACTCACTCGACCGGGTTCCTGTCCACTTTGACAACGAATGCGGCACTCATGTGGCGTTCAAAATGCTTCCCAATCTCGAACGTTGTACTGTCAGTGCAGTACCCGAAACAAATGTAATGATGGGTTCGCCGTCATGATGCGATTCAATGTCTATCAAGGGTGCTGCACCAGATAAGATGGTGGACTTCTGGGTAGTGGCTTGTGGAGTGTGCTTCACGTCATGGCTGACCCATATAGGACAGTAACGACCCCATGGCTGTGGGAAGCCTCCCTTCCCGGACACCGTGCTTGTCGTGCATGGCCTCGTGCTTGTAGGGGAACCTCAGAACCTTAGGAACTGGGGTTCCGGAATTCGAAGCGTCATGAACACTATGATGTCACAAGACAGTCGTTGAGCTCGACAGCTCCTGTGAATGTCGCTGAGAAGACACATTGCCCTCGGCACAACCGGCCAGCTAGCCATCTGACATGTGTGCACGTTTGGACACCACAGTACCTTCACGACTTGCGGCGGACCTGCGGTCTAGCATCACACAGGGCTGACATGCATGGCGATAATGGGGGTTGGTTGGCCCATTGTGCAGGCTGGCAGGTACACATGTCGCAATGTGAGTTTGAGCGTTGAACATGGACTGGCACTTTGTACACACGACACTCGGCCCCTGTGACTCCTGTGCTTGCGTCCTCCTGTGATTCATACTCCGCTCCTTTAACGCTGTGGCTTTGCCAGGGGTCATCCGCTGTACCGCTGTCAGTCATCCTGGGAGCTGAGGCTGTATGGAGTACGGGAGTACGCGTCTGAGAAGCGGATCTGACGCTCTGGATCGAAATGATAACTGAATGCGGATGGCGGGCTCTGTGCTGCGCCACGTCCAAGGACTCTGGCCGGACATGGAGCGCGGCGTCGACTTGGTGAATGGTGTTTGCAGACGCCACATATGCCCAGAGAGAATGCAGAGAATGTCGGCTTGCTCGCTTTACCTCGATGGATACGACGACGACGCGATGAAAAGAGACCGTCCGATGGGTTTCGCGGGTTCGTTGATTCTCCCACCGTGTGGCCCTTGTGCCTTACACGCGGCATTGGCGCGTCAACAACCACCGTACACCGAAGATTCCGGGCAACGGGATGCATTCCCCCCTTTGTCTCATTTACTCATGCCTTTGCCATCCGCGTCTCCTCCGCGGAGGATCGAGGCGTGCAACACGAGGCCGGCAGCTGCCCAGGAGCTGCTAGCTGGGCTGGGCCTGGGCAGATGTCTGCTGGCCCGCGCGGGCTGTGTTAGCTGTGTTGTTGTGCCTGGTACGACATGCATAGCATCACAACACAAACAGTCGCACTCCCCTTTTCCGGGGTCTGTCTCGGTCGTGGCCGCTGGTAGACTCTGAGCTCTGTGTGGCCGCGACCCTCTGTTCGCAATAATAGAAGAGTGGGTGTTGCTTGGCGCCTGGAGGTCCCCACATAAACAACTATTTCAGCGACACACACTGGCACTTACTGCAACCTGTTCACCGTCTATAATGCTCACGGCACTCCTCCTCGCGCTCGCCACTGGCGCAGCCGCAGTTCCAACGACTGCTGGCCCCGTCCACATTGAGCTTCGACACCACGTCGACCACAGTCCCGGCCTTGTCAGCCGTGAGGACAGCTCCCTGCGGTGGGTCGGCACGAGAGGTGGTGCGACGAGCGTTGCTGACAAACGTAACATCAGGCTGTCCGCTGCCTCGGACCTGTACTCGATCCCATTCATCATCGGGTACGTCTCTGCCTCTCTCTCTGCCAGCTACAGATGCCCCGTACAAGCCAGCTGACACGCCGACAGCACCCCCCCACAGAACGTTGCTGTCATCGTCAGCACGGGCGTCAGCGACCTGTGGCTGCGGACCGGCGCGTCCTTCCAGTCGTCCAAGTCGTCCTCGTTCGTCTCCCACGGCGCAAACGGCACGACACCAGCGGAAACGGCGACGTTTGTGACTGTTGTCGGCACAGCGACCGGCACCAATTCCACAGACAGGGTGACGGTGGCTGGTGTGACGACTTCCCAGTCATTTGGGCTGGTGGAAGGCCCATTCCCAGGCGTCAAGGACACGTCCATCGCCGGTGTGATGGGGTTCGGGGCCGCACCGCAGCTCGGGACCCCGCTCTGGAGCGACCTGGCTGCGAGCTGGGCGGTGAGGGAGTTTGGGCTGTATCTCAGTGGCCTGGGCAGTGGAATGACTCTTGGGTGAGTGGCAGTGTGTAAACAAACAAACACCCCAGATGTAGACAATGCTGACTCTCCTGCCCAGTGGGACAGATACGTCAAAGTACTCTGGCTCGCTCACATACGTCCCCGTCGTCAACGTCTCGCGCCTCGCATGGGGTTGGAACGGCGCTACCTGGATCGTCCCCCTGCAAGAGTTTAGCATTGCGGGCCGGTCGACCAACCTCATGGACCATATCGCCATGATCGACCCGGGCGTGTCGGTCATCTACGGCGAGCCCGGCGCTGTGGCAGCGTTCTACGACCAGATCAAGGGCTCGCAGCAAGGTGCCAACGGCACATACACGGTCCCGTGCGACGACATCCAGGCAGAGTTCAAGATCGGTGGCGTGTCGTTCCCCATCTCCAGCAGCGACCTCGTCAAGGGCAAGAGCGGACAGTGCACGGGTGCCGTCGTGGCGAGGGACACCAGCGACATGCTGGGCGGCCGGTCGTGGGTGCTGGGCACGCCGTTCATCAAGAGCGTGTACACGAGTTTCAAGTCGAACGACGACGGCTCGGCACAGAGCGTCGGCCTCGCAAGCCTCAACTCGGCCGTCAACGTCGCATCGGTGGCGGGCGCAGCAGCGACCCCGGGGGCCACGGCTGGAACGAACAATGCAAAGGTCAGCGGTGGACTGCACCTCGTTCCCGCGGCGCTGGTGTGGGGGTTGGGATTGCTGCTGGCCATGCTGTAGGCGACCACGACGCACGAAGGGGACACTCGGGGCATAACGTGTATTAATTTCTGTATATTTTGGTTTCTTACTTGCTGGTGCTCGTGTGTTCTTCTGGCCGGAGCTTGGCCGAGGCAGCCAGCAACAAAAGCGCCACAACAATGGCGCAGACTTGCAGAAGCATGGACGTTGCTGATGCTTGCCGCCGGCCTACGTCTTCCTCCTTGCTATCTCCTATCGCGTCCGTCCACTGTGCGGGCCAACGTCACGTTGTGGACGGCTCTGCTCAGTGCTCGCTAGGCTCGACGCAAAGCAAGCGCGCAAGCGCCCAGTTTTGCGAGCTCCAAGCCCCCTCTCACGCCATGCAAGCCGGCAGCCCACCTCGTGGACAGCCAAGACAATGCCAATGCCGAACACACACGCACACGCACACGCACACGCAACCACCCGGCACGGCGTACTCGAATACACCAGAGCCCCCCGGCAATCTGTATTCAAGTGGGCCGCAAAAGCTAAGCTCTTTACTATACATGGTTTGGGATATGCGGGCACCACCAGCATATGCCCTTTTTTGCCCCGGACCGTCCACCTCTGTAATACCCTGTGTCCACCTCACACACCCTTGTCCACCCCTGTGTCCATCCGCCACCCAATCCGCCACCCTACGCATTTCCTGTTACCCCGCGCCCCCGCCTTGCCCCCCCCTCGGCGCCAGTGACTGGCTACTGCGCACACACTGCCGGCGACCTGCGGTTAACCGTCTGTGCCGGCGGACCATTTCCCTCCACCCGCCGCTCCGGTTCGATCGGACTTGTGCCACAAACGCACAGGGACACGAGATACGCCTTGACTCGCCTTGACTCGCCTTCGCTCGCGGCGATTCGCTGGTCGGGGTGTACGCTGCAAATGTGCAGACTGGCAAGCCGGAGCGGAGGAGGGCAGGGGGGAGGAGGGGAAGGAGGGTGTGTGTGGGTCCCGAATTCGAAAAAAAAGAATCGAGGCAAAAAAAAACAAAAAACAAAAAATCAGAACCCATAACGGAGCCACGAAGCCGTACTCTGCAGGTCACAGGATACAGGCAGGCCCAAAACCGTTGGGCCAGGAAGCGCCGCTCCGGCGCCCAACTTGGTCGCGTGCTGTACGTGCTTATGCCGGGTCGGAATTGCCGCACGCCGCACCTCTCCTCTTGTCCACCACCACCACCACCATGGTGTTCCTTTGGAAACCGTTGTTGCCTTGTTGCGGCGAACAAATGTCAACGCACTACCACCGCTGCGGCGAATAAAGCGGGGACAGAGTGTGTAGTGCAGCACTCGGTCGCGCTGTTGACGTAGTCGGGCCGCTACTGCGTCACAAGACAATGTGCACTTGGGTCAGCTGTTTATGTTCTTCCCAAGCCGTACCCATGCCGAGCCGAGCACTCCCGTGTCTCCAAACGATTCTCTCCCTTTTGCTTGAACGGAGCCGTCGCATGTTCCATAAAACGTGCCAACGGGCTTTGCGCGGTATGGTTCCAATGAGACGCGGGTGGATCCAGGCCGCTTGGCCCTCGTAATGCCACGGCGCTGCCACTCGTACGACTGGCTGGCAGGGTTGCTTGGTTTACTCGTGTCGCTGTGCTGCAGTGTCGCTTGTAGTCGTTTCCGTGAAGGGTACATAGGATAAAGCCTGCGGTCCAGTACAACATACCGCGTGACTCTAGCCACCACAAAAAAAGATAAGAGAGAGAGACTATGTAAAACTACTTGTATCTGTTTTCCACTCATTACAATCCTGCTCCTGCGCGCCTCATGCGCCTCCTGCTGCTGCTCCTGCTGTTCCTCCTCCTGCTCCTCCTGCTCCTGTGCCGCCCAGTCCCGTATGTGGTGGGACGAGCGCAACGCTACTGCCATCCCCTTCTTCCTCCTCTGCGACCTCCGGCACGCGGCCCATCGTCTGAGTCGCAGAGCGCGAGCGCGCAATCTCGCGCGAAAAGTCGCGCGGGGACGCCGTGCTCGTCGTCCCGCTGCTGCCGCTGCCGCTGCCGCTTCCGTCACTGCTAAACGACGCCTGGGCCCACTCGCCCATGCTCGTCACGGTGTCGACGGTTCTTGCGCTGGCCACTTGGACAGTCTGCACGGTCGTGTCGTCGAAACACGGTGTCACGGCGAGCTTGAGCGACGTCTCGGAGCCCTGCACGTTGCCCGCGCCGCGGGTCGAGTGCACCAGGGTTGTGTCGAGGTCAATCTCGACACCCGTCTCCCATTTTGTAAGGGCCCTGATTGGGCCAGAATAATTTGCGTCGCCTGGGAACATGTCAGCGAGTGTGGGCTTGTCGAATTTGCTCACCATAAAGTTTCCACATGACAAACGATATCAAGAGGGTGACGAAGATCACAATGTACGACCAGCTCATGTTTGTCGGATTGAACGGGTATTGACTAGGCAAGCACTGCACAACCACGAGGGTGAGGGCAAAGAGGGCCCCGACAGAGGCCACAGGTCGGCTCCAGCGCCTCAACGACCACAACGAGCGTCCTTCGCTCTGCAAGTCCTTCTTGGACAGCAGGTACAGTGCGACGGGGATCAGCTGAAGAGAGTTAGCCGACTGACATGAGTAGCATAACTCACATAACTGAGCATGGACAAGGCGGCGGCGCCACTGGTGATGACCGAGTAGACGACTCCCGTCCCGCCGGCGAGCAGACACCCGAATGGCGTCCACAGGCCTACGACAAACCAGTTGGCAACCCACGGCTGCTTGGCCTTGTTTGTCTTTTTGATGGTGTCTGAGAACGGCAGGGCGCGGTCACGGGCGAGCGCAAAAGTGAAACGGGACGCGGCCTGGAGCTGAGCCTGCATCTGGAACAGCATGACCAGGAGGATGAGACAGCACATGGCGATGGATCCCCGGAGCGAGATGGCCTTTGCGAGAATGTGGCCCACGGGGAAACTCTGGGCAGCGAGGTATTCGGCGTCTTGGGGGTCGACCGAGAGGAGGAGCAGAATGATGGAAATGTACGCCAGGATGTATGTCATGGCGACGGAAAGGACCATGGCGTTGGGGACATTGCGCGAGGGATTTTGGGTCTCCTCGGACATGTGGGCCGAGACGTCGGCGCCGGTTGCAATGGTGCAATATTGCCATCCAAGAATGTAGACGAGGCCCTTCGAGTTCCAGCCGGTTCCATTGATGAAATGCGTCGAGATGGCCTGGGTGTGGGTAAAGTCGCGGTTACGCACACCCGTGGCAAGGAGGGCAACACACAGCGCAAACCACGTGAGGAAGCCAAACGAGCCAGCACCGATCCAGTATCGGGGACTGGAGCCAAACGCGGTACTGCCCACGGTGCCGACGACCGCCACGACCGCAAAGAAGAACAGGACCATCTGCCATGGCTCCGGGTCATAGTCCAAGGCCAGACCCATCATGCCGGTAATGACCTTGACGGCTTGCGTTGTACACAGGATGAGCTGTTAAAACCATTAGCCATCACACGCTCGCTTCCATGGGTGGTCAGGTTTTACTAACGTTTCCAACGTGGCCGCCGAGGACGATCGCGCCTGTCACCCAGCCCCAGTAGCGCTCGCCGCCGACTCCGCCGCGTGCGCATTTCCAGGCCCACGACGCCATGGCACCCGCGACGGGATACGCAGACGCTAGCTCGCCCATGGTGAGCACTAGCGCCATGGATAAGACAGCAGACAGCGGCCATGCAACGAGCATCATCGCCGGGCCGCCGTACTTGTATGCTCCTGGGACGGCGAACACTGTTCCCTGTACGGGGCGTCAGTCACACCAAAAAAGGACACGGCAAAATGGCCAAAACGGCGGCGGCGGCGGGCCTCGGGGACGGTGGGGAGCACACCCGCAGGCGCGCCCCCCCGGCACACTGGTCCTCCGAGCCGGAACCCGCCCGTGGGATCTCTATGCGCCAGATCCTTCTCGTTTCCAGTGGAGAGGACCACGCATCCACGCATCCACCCGTCCGCGTCCACACGTACCTGCAGGCATCCAATGTTCGCAAACGCGATTGCAAAGCTTGACCAGAACGTATAGGACCGGCCCAGCACGGCGTCGTATCCAAGCTGCTGGAGACGTTGGGTGTCGCGGTCGACCTGTGTGGGTGGCGGCTTGCGTCTGAAGCGCGACGTGAACCGCTTGGGATGTTCGTCGGGGATGGTGCTCATGGACGAGCCGATGCAGACCGACTGGATGGGTGACAGGTCGGCGCCGCCGTCGTGCGAGATGACACTTGTCAGCTGTGGCGGTGCTGGAACGGGGCGCGACGAAGGGGGAATGTAGTCGGACGACGCGTTCGAGTAGACGCGGGTTGCCGGGGTAGAGTCCCAGCGGGACGTTGTTGGCGAGAGGGTGGCGGCTGGGGTGAACGCGGTGGGGTTGTATGGCATGGCCTCCTCGACCTGGGAGTCGGACAGCATAAACGACGGTGTGGTGGCCTCGAGCTCGGGTTCCGGGTGGGACATGGTCTCGGCGTACGCATACTCGTCAAAGAAGGTGTTGAACGGTGTCGGTGCAGCTCCGTTGTAGCTCTGCACGGATCCGGCCATGGACACTGATCCCGAGCTCGACATGGACATGGATGACGAGCCGCTCGCCTGGGACGACATGCTTGTCAGTCCCGACGTTGCAGAGGTGGTTCCCGTGTCCTGGGTGCGGCGGAGGAAGGCGGTTCTGCCTGCTGCTGCTGCCGCCGAGGAGGAGCTGGCGGCGGGCTGCGCAGCAGACCCTCCAGCGCCTGCTCCAGAGGAGGTGGGACTAGTTGGCGTCGGCATGGTATGCGGGACAGAGGGGGGGGGAGGGTTGACAGCAAGCTATTCGGGCATGTCGGGGCCGCGGGTGGTGGCAAGCGGCGGCGTGTGTGGGGGAGGGGGGAGAAGGATGTGTCGAGAAGGAAGGTGTGGGATTGGGATGAGATTGGTGTATGTGTGTGTTGGTGTGACGGCGAGATAGGGATATGCAAAGAAAATGAGTAGAGATGGTGTGTGGATGGATGGTGGTGTCTCCCCCGGGGGTGGTGGGTCAGATGACAAAGGGGTGGGCGAAACTGAGAGATACAGGAATCACGACTTGCGCTGGCCTTGGCGGTGGCTGCGCACACACAGGAAGTAGCCGCTGGCCGCTGGGTGGGTGGGGGGCCCTGGAAAAGTCGGTGGCGTGGGTCTGCCGGTGGTGTCGTGGGTGAGGACGTGTGGCCTGGTGTCGAGCTTTTGAGAAGAGAGAAATGGGCGATTGTGATGGCCAAAAGCACGAGCTTTGGGGGGGGGGAGCGTGTGCATTAGGTAGGGACGGGCTCTCCCCCTCTCCTCTACAGAGACACCACGCAAGGGGGGGCACAAATATACCGGCAAACCATTCCATTCCTGGGGGCTGCACCCACAGGCCACAGGCCACAGGGTTTGCGTGCCAGGAGACGCGGGGGCACAGGGGCCGGGCGATAGGCCATGTCTCTCCTCTGCAGACAAGCTTTTCTGGCGCTTGTCTTGCGCTAATATGAAAAAATCGCCCAGATAGCCTCGTCTCCAGATCCTCGCCAGGGGGACAAGGCGCGGTTTAGCAGTCATCCCAAAAAAAGAACCCCCTCCCTCCTTTGTTGCTCTTGTTGCTCTTGTTGCTCTTGTTGGATGTGGTTGGACGGCCTATAATCACCCACACACTCGTCTTACTCGGTAGCACCGAACGCTGGGCGCTTCAAGGTTGCACCATCCGGCTCTTGTATTGTGTCGTGTCGTGCTACAGCGGACTGGGCGGGCGTGCTTAGGGGTTAGGACCGATCTCTGGCCTCTCTGGCCTCTCTGGCCCTCTGGAACGTGCATGGTCCCTCGTGAATGTCTTGGCAAAGGTGCAATGGTGGGAGAGAGGCACACACACACTGGCGATGTACAGCCGTGCTACTAATTCGCTTGCAGCAGCTCTCTACTCGCCGTACGCCGTCCTTGTTCCCCCTTTGCGCATCCATTTTACCCCTGTTCCCCCCTATCGCTCGGGGCCCTTGGCGCCACTCCTGGGGGGCTGATGGGTGTGGCCGCCGGCTTGCTCTCTCTAGATCTCTCTGAGCCTCCACCAGTCCTATCCAACAGACTCGTCCCACTCTCGCAGCTGCTCGTCTTCTCGCCTCTTCGCCATTCCAGAATTCCAGACAAACCATCTCTCACAACTGCGGCGGCGACGCCCGCCCGCAGCACCGACGTTTGTGCTGTCTGGGTTCAGAAGACGCGCAGCGAGACCCTGCGCGAGACATGTCCCACAGCTTATGACACCTGCAGTTCCCATTGTACCTTTTCCTGCACACACCCAATCTGAAAAAGCCAAAAGCCGCGTTCGCGCATCGCCGACAACAATCGCCCAGGACATCGAGACGGCCGCGGTGAGACACCCATCCCAGTCCGCAGTCGTTCGCTCATCGCCGACAGAGGCGTCTGCGAGCACTCAACGTCGGGACGCACGACGCACGACGCGCAAGCTAAGAGATTGATGTGTTCCAGCGAGAAGTAGAGGTGGCGAGGTCGCCAACCTCGGTGCCAAGCAAAGGACAATTGGGCGACAGGTACCCCCCCACGCACGTTTACCTTTGCCTGGCGTCCTTCCTTCTCCTCTGGCCTCTGGCCTCTGATCCTCTGATCCTCTGGCCTCTGGGCCGTTCGCCGTGCCGTGGTACTTACCGCTGGCCGCTTCGCCGCAGTGTTAATATGCATCCATCTCAGCACTGACCGCACTGACCGCACTGACCCGTCGTCGACTGCGGCGCCTCTGCTTCTGCGCCAAGAATCCCAGGAATCGCCACCATATTCTCGCGCGTCCAGCTGCGGCATACCTTCCACAATAGAGTGGTTTCTTCTTCTAGCGCTGGCCGCGGCTCCAAGCTCTGATAAGAGCGACGCGCGCGCGACCACGCTTATCGGCCGCACTTGCATGTCCCGGTTCGCGTTGGTCAATCTGTGCATATGTGCATCTAACACTGTGTGAGGGAGGTGAGCGCTGGCGCCAGAGTCAAGCAGCAGGTCCATTCTGCCGTCTCTGTGGATCAGTGGTGGCCAACCCGGCTTGGGCTTTATTTTATGGCTGGCTCCCATTGACAGCCCTTAGGTCCGAACTGTGATTCCAGTCCTGCTGCGCTGCTAGCTAGCTACTGTAGTCCCATTCCACTGCGCCAATTACACTAAACTCAAAAACACGGCCATGGCACAACGAGCGGGGAATTACGCCGGAGAGATCGAGATATCCAGACAACAGCACCTGCTGCACAGCAGGTGGCAAAAGCTACTTCCAGTGGCGATCCCGGTCCATACATATATCCCTGCTCCCCTGCTCCCCTCCCATTGCCATTCCCATTCTCTCCATTGAGACTGCCCCTCACCCATCGCATAACGTACTAACTGCAGTTCGAGGTCGCCGCACAGCTCGCCGCCGCCACGAAACGTACGCAGGCGAGAGCCGGCCAGCTACTAGGAGCAGGCGAGCTTGTGCGCTTGTGCCGTGCAAAGCCACGTTACAGCCACCCCCTCGTCAATCAGCCTCTTCTCGCCGCCGCCGCCGCCGTCGCCATCCTTCCGGCCTCCAGCCAACGTCTGTGGCTGGCGGCATGGGGGATTATGTCCGACAAGAGCAGTTCGCCTACCGAGCTACCGATGCGCGCTTTTTTTTTTGACGCGTTCAGGCCGCCTCGACGGGTGCACGAGTGCACGAGTGCGCGCAGCACAGCACGGGCACGGGCAAGCGGCTCGATCACTAAATCATAAACACATGCATGAGGATGCTCTATACCCAAACCCCACACGTAGCTGCTCTTTACTCTCTCTGTCTGTCTGTCTGTCTGTGTCTGCCACAAATACGCCCAGCGACCGCCTCTCACGGCCTCACGGCCAGACGGCCACACGCCTACATACGCGCGCAAGCCCAAAATGCCGCGCGTCGATGCCAGTCGCCCAGCCTAGCCCAGCCCAGGCTCCTCCCCAAGGCCCGGCCATGTAAAAGGAAAGCAAAAAGAAAGACGGAGGGGACGGGGTCTACTGCCGTCTACATCCAGCTGCAGGAATCGATAGCGCCGATCACATGGAGAGCCCAGGCGCACTGCGGCGTGTGTCGCGTTGTTCCACGTGGCCACAGTCGCCACCGCCGTGCTGCTCACCACGCCCAAGCCGCCGGTCGCTCGACGCTCGCTGCTCTCCGGCGGTCTCACTGCCGCACCCCCACTGCCCCGTCGTCTCCACGGCTCCAGCCGCCAAACCCTGTAGCGAGCGAGGTTGCGGCGCTGGCGACCGACGAGGTGAGGCCGTTACCGTTACCGCTACCGCCCGTGTCCCGCTCACGTCCTCGGGGCGCGACGGGCGTGGTGGCCGCGGGCGTGCGGTCGGTGTGTTCGGCCATCGGCGTGCCGGCCTGACCTGCCGGTGGGCGGCGCGGGAGCGATGCCGAGCGCGCGAGGTGGACGGGGGGAGCGGGCGACGGGGTCGGGGGCGCAGTGGCCGATGCGGCTGGCGGCTGCTCGTCGGATCCCGTTGCGGCGGGGCCTGACGAGCCTGACGCCGGGGTGGGGGCGGCGGGGTCGACCTGCATCGGCGTGGACTTTTGCTTGAGATCGGCATCGGCAGCAGGCGGCGCTGCTGCGGCCCCGCGCTCGCGCTCGCGCCGCGACTTGGTCTCGGGCTCGATCCCAGACTCGTGTTCCCGGCCTTGCCAGTATGCCAGCAGGCGGTCGCCGTACTTTTGCATTTCCTCGGGTGGGATCATGAGCGTAAAGTTGTTGAGGAGCAGGAACTGCAGTTCAAGCTGGTTCAACTCGTGTGGTGGGAGTCCGCCAACCTTGGCGTAACGCGAATTGGTATAGAAGACGTCTGCGACATGGCGTCAGCACTCTCCCTCTCTCCCTGCCTTCACACTCACCGGAAAAGAACTTGCTTGCCACTGTGACGCCAGCAATGATAAGGCGGTGCACGTTGTAAGAGTCAATGGCGAACCCGCGGGGTCCCACAGCGGCACTTGTACCGCCGACACCTGCCGGGGTGCCTAGCTTGCTCATGCGGTCAAAATAGACGAGAAGGCCGAGGAAGACTTCGTTGGTGGTGGGGCAGTACTTGAGGATGCGCAGCAGGTATGCTTCAATGGAGATGGAGGGAACGTGGCGTGCGTGGAACGATAAGATGGATGACGGATGCGAGAGCGAGACCTTGGACGCCGTGAACAGTCGGTCACCAGCTGCGAGGTCGGGGAACAAGGGCGGGTCGTCATGGAACAATGCAGTGGTCGGGGAAGGGTGCGCCATTGACGACCGAGACTGTGTCGAGCCCGTCGCACTTGCGTCCTCTGCATGCGGTGCCGTGTCCGACACTACCTCCATGTGGTCACCTCCCCCACCACTACCACCACCACCACCGCTTGGTGGGTCGTCGTCATGCTCCGCGCGCAGCTGGTCGTTGGCCGATGCAATCTGCTGCAACAAACTGGCTAGCAAGCGCAGCAGCGTCGGAGTCGGGTACGTCGCCAGGTCGAGGTGCGGTGTTGCCTCGCGCGCTGGTGACGCGTGCCGTGACAGCGTCGTGTCTGGCGAGTGGGGTCTGCGTGGCGTGTTCGAGCCTGGAGTGGCGTCACCTGCTTCGGCGCGCGAACGTGAGCGCCGGCGGCTGGGTCCGGCGGCATCAGCGTCGCCGTTGGTAGCAGCTGTGTGCACGTTTGTGTCTGCACGGCTCGGCCCCGGCACCGCGTCAGAGGTTACCATCGAAGCGGTAGGAACGGGGCAGAGTTGCGGAGGTTGGCAAAGGAGTGGGACGCGGCAATGGCGCTCAGAGGTGCAAAGGCTTTGTATGCGCAAGAGCGTTTGCCGTTCACAAGTAGCAGCTCGCAAGCGGACCGGCGATTGTGTTGTCGGGTGGAGTTGACAGAAGCGGGACGGGGGGCGCACACACAAGGCGTGGTGCAGATCGGTAGCCGGGGTCTGGGCTGGGGTATTCACGCCACGATGGAGATATTAAGGAGTTGAGCGCGAGAGAGAGAAAGAGGTGTTGGAATGTGCGATATAGAGGGAGACTGATGGACGAGTATGCAGTGGGTGGAAGGGATGATGATGACCCCCGCCGTGGGTTCAACAACGTGCGAGGGGCACTGCCGTATGAGATTGAGCGGAATCAAAAGCGCCCTGGCTGGCGCCTGGCCACCGGGTGTGATCATCAGGCGAACGCCTCCTTTTCCTTTGGCGGGCCTTTTCCGCATGCATCCACTTCCTGTCAACCTCTACTCTACTGCACGCCAGACAATCCACAAGTTGCCCTTTGGCATATCCTCTCGCACCTCTTCGCGGAACCCCCACTTCTCCGCCATCTGGCTAATCGACACTGGCGTTCGCAGCCCAAGGCTCGGGTCCATGGCCTTGATATAGCTGTGGTCAAACTGGACAATTATCGTCAGCCACTCAAATCAACGTCATAGCAGCTGTGGTCACTCACCTTTTCGTCCCCTTCCGACCTGTACGACCCGTCGTCGTTCAAGTATGCGCCATATGCGGCCACCCACCCGCCCTTTCTGAGCAGTCTACGGCCCTCGTCAGTCTTGGGCGAGAGGTTGCGAAAGACGTGCTCGGGGACACCTTCCGGCGTGCAGTGGACGAGGTTGACTGCACGCACGTCAGTACTGTGACTGGATGGTTGTCTGGCTGTTACACCCACGCATAATGACGCCGTCTACCGGTGCCTTGACATTGCCCTTGAGTGCGTCCCAGTCCTGTTGAACGGCCACGTCCAGCTGCTGCGGAGCTGCGACATTGGAGGGCAGGTCGTTCGTCTCGATACCCCTAGCGCACCGCGTCAGCCACCTTCTCTCCTCCTGGTCTCTCATTCACTCACGCAATCTCGTCCTTGTCCCTTGCTGTTCCAGAAAACTCTACGTCAGGCCAGCGAACGGCGTAGTGTCGGATGTGCTCGTATGGATAGCTCGCAAGCTCGAGAATGTGCTGCGGAGTGGGTGTGATGTCGATAAGCGGAGTGAGTGCGCCAAGGACAGGCTCAATGTTGCGTGCGGCTGAGCCTGGGAAAGTCAGTGACATCAGTGGGATACAGGCCACTTACCAGGCTGCGAGATGATGCTGGGGTAGGCCATGGTGAAATAGTATGGGGAAACGATGAGACAGGCGTCTCGTTTTATGCGCAAGACAATGTTCTGGCCAAACTCGACCTTGCTTTCAACAACAACAATGCTGACACCAAAGCTGACTCACCCGTAATATCCCCGTCGGTACACACATGGCAACCGGTTACATCCGGTGTTACGTAACCAATTATGCTTGTCCCCCTAATGTCAGTGGCGATGTCTAATCCGTTGCGGGGCCAGCGATCCAGCGATCCAGCGGGCCAGCGAGCCGTCTAAACGAGTTTAAACACTCCCAAGTTGTGCATTATCCCAGCGACCCACAAACAAGGTCTCCCACCGATGTATATTCTGTTCTTTTTTATAATTTTAACCTGTCCCAAACCCTATGCCACAAGCACAACAAGCCCCGCCAACCCAATCGTCACGCCAAGCAAATCAAATGATGTCCGGCGGCAGCCCCAGCTGGCCGTCTTGCCGGTCACAGCCTGCGCGGTCCCCGTTGTGGCAGCCGCGGTGGTTGATCCCACTTTGGGCCCGCCACCGCCACCCCCTCCTACGGTAACAGTGTTCGTGGGGACGGGTGGAACAGGAGCGACACTGGCTAGACTGGCGGCACCGGTCGTCGTGGATGGACCCATAAATTTGGTGGCCCCCGCCGGCGCCGCTGTTGTCATAATGTCTGCCTCTGGAGTCAATTCCGCAAACCCCACAGACAGCGGGTCTAGGCGGAAGGAAGTGTACACGTTCTTGAGGAACGCGTCGCCGAGGATCCAGATGGGTGAGCCGTTGAACACCGTGTTGGTCGTGTTGTCCCCAATAATGTTGCCCACGCAGAAGATGGTGCCGTCATTCGACTGGTAGGCCGTAAACAGGTCGCCGAGGTACAGTGGGTAGGTTATGCCGTTGAAACCAAACGAAATGTGCGGGATATCTGCGCACGGCATGTAATAGAACCCCGGGGTGTCGGGGAGCGGTTGGGAGTTTGGGATGGAAGCGTACAGCGCTGCCACGTCCGTGCTGGGCCCGTAGATCATTGCCGTGCCAGTGTCGATGACTGCCACTTCCTCCAGTACGAACGTCTTCGCTCCCACTGTAACGGACTCGAAGGGGATCGCCCATACGTAAGACGAGTTGGTAGGGATATAGTCGATCTTCCCTTGGAACTTTGTCGTGTCGACGCCACTGGGAAGAGTGTCAGCACCCACACCCAGTAGTGTGTTATCGGCCACTTACCCAAAGGTGATTTCGCTATTGGGCACAACGCTCGCCATCTGATCAGCCTGCGTGGCGCCTGGAACAATAGGTGCTCGTCCTGCGTAGAAGCCCATCTCCTTCTGGGTCCACCCCCGGGACACGTTGACGAGGAAGTTTGTGTCGTTGAAATAACTCGCCGGTCCCAAGCCCATGAGACCCGAGACGCCTGCAGCCGCATTCGCCGACATGTCCACGAGATAGTCGACGACCATGATCTCCTGGTTGGGGAGAGTCCACCCGCCCATTGACACTACGTCTTTGGCCAGTGTGCCATTTGCCGCACCCGTGCCGTACGGCAAGTACAACGGCGTGTCGAGGTTGGTGAATGTCGCCGACTTGGCCGGGTCAAACAACGGAATGCCACTGCACGAGCCGTCTCCCCGGCATCCATCGGCCGCGATCCAGAGTGTTGGCGAGCCCGTGTCAAGCGCGACGGTGAAGGTCTGAGGTGGCGTGCTGCCATAGTGTGAGCCCCCCAGGCGAGATGATGTGATGAACGTACCCGAAACTGACGTTGCACGAGTATAGCCAGTCAAACAGCATGTCATCTACACTGCAAGCAATGTCAGCGTGTCTCCCTTCTTTTGGACGCACCCACGCACGGTATATTGGTATGCCCACTGGTCTGTCGCTTCCAGCTCCGTTCAGACGACCATGCCGCATCCTCGTCTGCTCTAGGTTCATAGCCGTTCAGTGCGCGCTTTCGGGCGACCGTCTGCGCATGCGACACCTTGGACCGCTGGAGAGAGATCGTGACAGCTCCCCCATCGTTGGATCGTGGGCTTGGAACCGCGCTAGCCGTAGCCAAGACTCCCAAAGTTGCTGCCGCCGAGAGTGAGAGCCGCATCGTGCAGGGTGAACCGAATGGAGAGGGGCTGGCTGGGGGACGTCTAGAACCCCGAACGCAC
This sequence comes from Apiotrichum porosum, assembly GCF_003942205.1. NCBI lineage: Eukaryota > Fungi > Basidiomycota > Tremellomycetes > Trichosporonales > Trichosporonaceae > Apiotrichum > Apiotrichum porosum. The sequence continues at coordinate 402,832 of NW_021167110.1, read as the reverse complement.
TGCGGATCATATGCTTATGTAGCGGGGTGATGCGGGGGGGCGATGATGGGAATAGGGGGCGTCGCTGGCTCCACTATCGCAGCATCGCCTCGAGCCTGGAAGCTGGGCCTCGGTTCACAGGAACTCGGATCACACATTTCATGTCTTGCCCAGCGCCAGTCACTGCCAGATCTCAACCGGCCCGCGCCATATGACATGACATTCCGCGGAATCGTGTGGGTGTGCTGGCGGTGGCCGCGGGTGGGCGGTGCAATTCATTTTGCGGTGTGGGCATGCCAGAGGCACAGATTTGGGCCAGAGATCCAGAAAAGACGATTTGCCGGCCCATCACACACAGGCTTCTTGCATGGCTGTACTGCAAGGTCGAGGATTATTAAGCAGGATCTAGAGCTATGCGAGGAGTACTACGATAACGGCCATGAACACTGGAAAGACAAAAGTGCCCGACGACCACCTATGGTCGCCTGCACTTGCAAGACTTTGGGTTGAGGTGCCCGCTTTCGTCGTTGCCGTCGACGCCTTGACGGTGGCGATTCCCGCGTTAAGAGTGGGGCCGATGGCAGTGGCGGCACGTGCTGTAGTGGCAGCAGCGTAGGTGGGGCCAGCGCCAGAGACTGTGGTCCTGATATCGGCTTCCGCCACGAGCGGCGCAAACCCGACAGAGAGGGGACTGAGGCGGAAAGCAGTGTACACGTTCTTGAGCATGGCGTCTCCCATGAGCCAGCTAACAGTACTGTAGGGTTACGCGTGAGCTGTGACACTCGTTTCTGTGACAGTGCACCCACTCATTGAAAATGTTCTCGGTCGAGCCGTCGCCAATGACGCTGCCGAGGCAATACCGGATCCCGTCGACAAGGTCATACTCGTAAAAGATGTCGGGCCCGTACATGGGATAATCTTGGCCGCCAAACCGGAACGATAGTGTAGTGGGTACGTCGCTGCACTTCATATAGTAGTATCCGTTGTAGCCTGGCAGTGCTGTAGAGGACGGGATGTTGGCGTAGAACGCCGCCACAGCGGCCTTGGGACCATATATTCTTGTTGTCCCAGTGTCGATGGCAGCCATGGCGCCAGAGAACAGCTTCTGGGTGTTGCCCATAGTGTACCCCTCAAAAGGGATGAGCCAGTCGTACGAGACAGCAGTGGGGATGTAGTTGAGCTCGCCTTGGAACTTTGTCGAGTCGACGCCGCTGCGACTGGTTAACACGCACGGGTTGGTCGTGGCGGCTGTAGGGCACTCACCCAAAAGTGATCTGACTGTTCAGCTCACGACTTGCATATTGGTCCTCGTCTGTAGCGTTCGGGAGGTATGCCGTCCGTCCAGCGTAGAACCCAAACTGCTGGTCTAGCCAACTTCGCGCCACTTCCACCAAAAAGTTGGTCTGGTTGCGATAGCTGGTTGGGCTCAGTCCGACGAGGCCAGACACGCCTGCTAGTGCCTTGGCTGGCATATCGAGGAGGTAATTTATCCCGATAAACTGTTGCGACGGTACGCCCCACCCGCCGATGGAAGCGGCATCTTGCATGAGATGGCCGCTGGCATCGCCCTTTCCATAATGCAAGACGATGAGCGATTCCAACGGTTCGAAGGTGGACGACCGGTTGGGGTAGTACTTGGGAACGGAGGGTGCGCATGATGAATCCCCACCACACCCGGCCACCATCACCCACAACGGGCCAGACCCAGTGTCGAGCGAGACAGTAAATTCTTGCGGCGGTGTACTGTTGGTCTGCGTCAGCAAAAGAGAGGAGTTGTCGAGTGAACATACCCAAGGCTCAAGTTGGCCGTGTACATCACATCGTACATGAGGTTTTCGACGCTGTGGTTCATTCGTCAGCACCCCTCTCAGTGCCGCCAACTGCTCTACACACGGAATATTGGTCAGTCCTGTTGTGATCGTCTCCGCCGCTGGCGGGTTGGAGACCACTGTTGGGAACTCTTGACGGGCGTGCATGTCTCCCTGCCCATACAGAGCGCGCCTCTGGTTCCATCCACGCTTTCGGTCCGCGGGGCTACGTTCCACCTGCTGCCGCTGGAGCGCGATGTGGACGGGTCCAGACCTCGACTGCAGTTCGGTGCCACCACCCGGTCCAGACTTGCGATGGTGGGCCGCGTGGCCGGCTCCAGATCCCAGCCGCGGTGGCGGCAGCTCGACGGGGCTGGCAGCAGCCGTTCCGAGACATAGGAGCGTGACGAGCAATGAGTAGTGGCGCATGGTAATGGGCATGACGGGAAAGAACCTGCGACCCACTCACAACGTTGCACAGTTATGTATGATAACAGTTGCATCGCCTTTCCCAACACGGTTTGCCAAGATATCGGCCTGACAGCAAAGTTGCCGGACCCGATTAGCGGCTTGAATGGGCAGGACGATCGGAATGCGGAAGAACGCTGTACAGCAATGTGACCTTTGCGGTGAGACTTTCAAGGAACGTGCTGTCATTTGCGTTTATCCTCCACATCAAGCATCACCTGATTAAGCTCATCCGCCCTTGGCACACCGTGCTTGGCGAATCGGAGCGGGCATTTTTAACCCCCCACAAATGATCCGCAGTAGGCAAGCCTTGCACACTCGAGGACCATGTTCCATCGTCTATGTCTTGTGCTATGGAAATAAGGATCTCGGAGGATGGAAGAAAGGATCTCGGGGGCACTGGAACAAGGCAGAGTACAGAACGGTGCCTCTGGTGTAAAGATACGGGGAACTTGAAGGGCTGTTGGCATATGGATGCCATGGAAGTGTTGTGCCCATGACGACGGTCACCCAGTCTTGGCTGCCTCGGTGGTGGGAAACGTGCGCGTTCTTGTCGCTGCCCCGCTACACCGCCGCCGCTTGCGGCTCTTGCACGTAAAAGTTGGTGGAAATATCGTGGCGTGGTGCCGAGGGGTTACTCGTGAACGGAGCGGCGCTTCGTGAGGACGTTGCGCTTCTTGCCTCCCTCCGAACCGCTACCGCCGCCTCCGCTGTTGGAGCGGGAGAGGAGGGGCTGCTGGTTACTCTGGTCCGAGCTCATGCGACGGACAAAGCCCTTGATGGAGGACAGGCGCTTGCGGCGCTTCTCGGGAGGAGCCTCGGGGCTGTCGCTGGGCAGGCTGTGCTCGCTCGTGGCAAGCGAACGCTCGCTGGCGTACGAGGCCACACGGGCTGCCGAGGGGCCGGGAGAGTCGGTGCTGCTGCGGGGAGTGTCGGCGCCCGCGGGGAACGAGACACCAGAAGGCTTCTTGACCGGCGAGTCGGGGCGCGAGGAAGGAGCAGAGTCGTCAAAGCGCACCGAGGTGCGCTCGGCGCTGACGAGGTTGAGGGGAGGCTCCTGGGCGACAGCAGCCTCGGGCTCACCCGTACCGGCGGCCTCGATCTCCTTGCCCTTGTTCTTGGCAGCCATGTCGGCAGTACTGCCAAACTCGTCGGTGACCGGCTCGTCCTCGTGCTCGTCCACGGTGCTGGGAGGCGAAGCACGGTGGATGACCACAGCCTCGTCGTCGCCAGCAGTCTTCTCGGGAGTCGATGAACCGGGGATGGGAGTAGACGCACCAAACGCGTATCCGGGAGGAGCAGTGAGGGCGTAGGCAGAGGTACCCGAGGCCAGTTCCGCCTCGGTGAAGATCTGCTTCTTCCACATCTTGGCAAACTGGCCGTCCAACTCGATAAGCTGCTGGTAGGAGCCGTGCTCGAGAACGCGACCGTCCTTCATGACAACAAGCTGGGTGCTGTTGACAACAGTGGACAGGCGGTGGGCGATGGACAGCGAGGTGCGGCCATATGACAGCTGAGCCAGGGACTTTTGGATTTCCTTTTCAGTTTCCGTGTCCAGAGCGCTGGTAGCCTCGTCCAAAACCAGGACCGAGGGGTTCTTCAAGAACATGCGCGCAAGTGACACACGCTGCTTCTCGCCTCCAGAGAGACGGACACCACGCTCGCCGACAATGGTCGCGTACTGCTCAGGGAACGTCATGATGCGGTCGTGGAGCTTGGCCGCCTTGGCAGCAGCGATGATCTCCTCGTCGGTAGCACCTTCCTTGCCGTACGAAATGTTGGCTCCGATGGTGTCGTTCCAGAGGACGCTGTCCTGGGGCACAATGCCGATAGCGTGACGGAGACTCGACTGGGTGACCTTGGAAATGTCTTGACCATCAATGTAGATAGTGCCCGAGTCAATGTCGTAGAAGCGGTAGAGGAGACGGAGGATGGTCGACTTGCCCGAGCCCGACTCGCCGACGAGGGCCATGCTCTCGCCCTTGCCAATGCGGAATGAGACACCCTTGAGCGCCTGGACGTTCTCGTTGTACGAAAAGGTGACATTGTCAAACTCGATGACGCCATCGGTGACAATGAGGTCCTTGGCATCAGGAGTGTCCTTGATCTCGGTAGGCTGGGCGAGGAGGTTGAAGAGTTTCTCGGCGTCGGTGGAGTTGACGTTGAGCTGCCTGTAGAGGGTGCCGAAGCGATCAAGGGGGCCGTACAGCTGCTGGATGTACATGAGGAAGGTGACAAAGCTAGCTGCGTCGGGCTGGCCGTCCTTGTCCCATGGGCCGTTGAGGATCTGGAGCGACACGATGAGGCAGCCAGCAAGCAGGCCGACAGTCATGATGAAGCTCTGGCCAAGGTTGAGGAGGTTGAAGCTGACGGTGACCTTGGCCTCGGTGGTCTGGTACGCGAGGATCGAGTCCTTGAAACGCCTCGACTCGCGAGACTCGGCGGTAAAGTACTTGACACTCTCCCAGTTGGTGAGGACATCGCTGGCAATACCGCGGGTCTTGATGTCACGCTCGACCATCTCACGACGGAGCTTGGTGCGATAGCCGGTAAAGACGATGGAGAAGGTGACGTAGGCGGCCATGACGCACATCATAAAGCCGGAGAGGAAGGCGCCGTAAAAGCCAAAGAAGATGGCCGAGTAGAGCAGAATGTCGAGAACAGTGGGGGCGGCAGTGAAGAGGAGGGTCTGGAACAGGTTGTTGATGGCCGATCCACGGTCAATGATACGCAGGACCTCACCAGTGTTGCGCTTGGTGTGGAACGCGAGCGACAGGTCGAGGAGGTGGTTGAACGTGAGGAGCTGCATCTCACGGTCGGCATACTGCTGAACGGGGACCCAAATGACGTTCTGGAGGAAGGCCAGCACACCACCGCTCTGCATCGAGCGGAGGAGGATGTAAAGGAGGAGAGGCGGCCAAGGCGACGGGCCGCTGCCACCGTGCTCGTTGGAGGTGAGGTTGCGGACGATCGCACCGATAGTCATAGGCACGAGGGCGTTGACGCCACGACCCACAAAGATGAGGCCCACGCAGAGGACACAGCAGAGCTGCAGCTTCCAGCTGGTCGATGGCCAGAGGTGAGGCCAGAGCTTCCTCAGACGAGCCCAGAAGGCCTTCCACGAAATGCCCTGGTACTCTTCCTTCTTCTCACCCAGCTTCTTGGGGATGGTAATCTTTTTGGCCGGGTTGGGTGTGGCTGTTCCGGCAGTGGCGTCGGCAGGTGGCTGGGGAGTGTCGGTGCTGGCGCGAGTCGCAATGGAAGGGTCACGGGTAGAGCCTCCGTTAAAAGTTCCGTACTGCGGCGTGGGTGCGACGACAAGGTGAGCAGCAGCGCTTCCAGTCTCGACATCAGCTTCGTCGGCGTTCGCATCAGTCTCGGCAAGGAGACCAGTACGCTCATCGGGAGCCTGGAAGCGGACGATGGGGTTGAGGACGAGGACGACGAGAACGGGGAGGATGATAAGGCGGAGGCACGAGGGCACAATGTTAAGGATAGCAAAGACACGCTGGTACTTGTCTGCAAAAGGTATGCTGCGTGAGCCCAGACACTTGCACGGATGATCTGATGTGAACTTACCCGCGGCATGGACTTCACGGACCACCGAGAGGACGAGGTTGGGGACCTCGAGACCAAACGCCAGGACGGCGAGGAGGACGAGGTTCTTGTCACCCCAACGCGTCCGCCATTCCGATAGGATGGCAGCACCTGAATAGATGCACAGTCCGCCGAAAGAGTGAACCGCGCTGGCAGCCACAAACCACGCCGAGAGACCGTGCGAGGAGGACGAGTAAAAGTCGAGGAAGTGAAGGTCGTCATCGGGCGACGAGCGCAACTTGGCCGTGAGGATTTCAATGATCAGGATAACAGCCTCAATGGCGCAAGTCGCAGCGAGGAGGACGAGGGTGAGGAGGATGAAGCCTCGGCGAGGGGTGACCGTCTTGACAGTGACGGCGCGGACACCAGGCAGGGCAGGCGGCGATGGCGCTGGCGATGGCAGGAGTGCCAGCACCGGCAGCGCGAGCACGCTCGGCGTGATGATGTGAATCAGCTCGAGAGCTGTCGGCATGGTGGCCAGGACGTTGTGTGGTGGATGGGGTTACAGAGGGGAATGGGTCTGTCCTCTATGCGTGTGGACAGCCCGTGTCGAGGTGGGTGATGGCGAGAAAGAGAACGCAGCGAAATAGACTTCTTGAACCCATCGAGGGCGGCGGCGGCGGCGTGCGCGGCGTTGCACGCTGTGGGTCGGTCACTGCAACACTTTGTCACCGACGTCACGACTGCGGGGCCAGCCGACTTGCCTGAAACAAGCATTACAAAAGGTGTTAGGGTAAAAATGAAAGGTCTAATTAACATATTTGTAATACTCGTCCTTTGTGCTTGACAATACCTTGCTAAACCTTCGGCCAGCCCTTTCCTTTGCCCTTTGTTGCGTCCCTCAAGATGATCAGTGCACCAGAGGCCCTCGCACTAACAGCTGTGACACCGCCCCCACCACTCCGCTGAGAAAGACCGTCTGGCCCCCCCGATCTGATACATTAACACCACACCGTTCGATCAAAACATCGGTTGGTGGAGGTGAACGAGGCCCTTCACGAGCAACTGCCACAGGACCGTCAGGACCGTTGCCACCTCACTCACGTTGAGACACCTTTTGCCGCCTCAATGGCTGGCATGACTGACCCTCGGTTCTAATCCTGGCGACCCCGGCGTTACACCTTGTCGACCCTGAGGTGGCCATGTGGACGTGTATTGCTTGCGGATATGTCTCCGCCACAGAGTCCTGCGGCGACGACTGTAGTGTCTCGTTGAACAGTGCGAGGGATTGGGCGAGAGGGCAGCTAATGCTATTGCAGCAGTATGCTGGCAAGCTCCCGGACCGGACCCGTGGGGAAACCACTCTTGGGGACCAATCTTGCGTGCCAGGCCGTGGAATGCTGAATGTGTTGTTGTGGTAAGCCAGGGGAAGGGCAAATGGCTGATCCTGGAAAACGTCAATAAGAATAGGCCATACGTGCAGCATTCACACGTGAGAAGGTAACCATACACCAACTACAGCTCTGGTGTTCTAGGCAACGGCGCAAGGTAGCAACTTCACCGTCATTCTGACGGGGAAAACCAGAGTGGCAGAGGAAATCAATGTCGCAGAGGACACCCTACCGCCACCAACATCGTACGGCGATCCAGGAGGCTGCTACCGCCACCACACCTGTCCCAGGCGTCCAGCAACAAAAGTGTCATCTCTCTTACAGAGATGACTGTTCGTTCTTGGAGCCAGAGTGGATTGAACACCCGACCTAGCGATGTCCAAGCGTGAACCGGATTTGATCCACGCAAGGTCTGATGACTGAACTTCAGTCGCTCGCTCTCCCAGCTGAGCTATGTCTCCGAGTACGAAAGTGGGCTACCAAGTAGGTATATGACCTGTGGGCCTCCGTAACATACCTTACTTCAGATGCGGGTAGTGACGCACACCCACAGTGCGTGTTCCACGCTATTCTGGTGGCAGGATGAGGGTGCCGCCAAGATGATCCCCAAACTGCCACTTCCTTGTGTTTTCGTCGTCGCTTCTCACCTCCTTCACCATTCCTGGCAGTGTCCGCCCTCCTGAAGCAATCACAATGAGACTGAATAATACATAAGCTTCTTGCGCATCTTCTGGTGCATATCGCATGCATCACATCTTTCTGAGTCGCGCGGAAAACGAAGAAAACGAAGGGGCTCGAGACCGGGCCATTTTCTCCTCGTCCTCTATCATCTCTTCTTGATCGTATAACGGTTAGTATGCTCGCTTGTCATTGTGAACGCGGGAGATCGGAGTTCGATTCTCCGTCAGGAAGCTTGCCATGTGCATCGCTACAGCGAGGCGCGAGTTGTCATTTCAGGATGACAGCTGTCCCTTTTGCTGGGCGTTAGAGGGAGTGCCACATGCTCGTGAGACGTCCCTGGAGGAGGGAGCACGCACAACACCCGCCTCGACACATCTCTACACCAGTACATGTTCACTGAAGGTCCCTGCGACCCCTCCTCTGACATCTCACAACCTCATGTGTGTCACACCTGCATCTGCCACATGACGATCGGCACACCTAAACTCATTCATCTCGTTTTCACTTTTACAACCAACTCTCATCAAAGTCGAGAGAACCTGCAAACAGACTCGTAACACAAACCCCCTACCCAGCTTTTCACCACGGCTGCGCGAGACCAAGACCATCGCCGACCCAGCCGGGCGAGTGGTCGAGCTCGAGGACATACTCGTCGTTGATGTGGACGGCATCTCCGTCACTTCCCCAGGCGGACTGGACGTCGTCGTCGGCCTCGCTGGGCGGGGACGACCAGCTGAGGTCGGAGCCCGAGCGCGAGCGCGCAAGGCTGAGAGCCACGGCCGAAATCAGGGACGCGTGCGACATGGACGGAGACGTGGTCCAGCTGGCCATGTCGTCGTTCTCGTACGAGTGCGGGGTGGCCATTCCCGAGGAAAAGGTCGATGCGTTGGAAGCGGGCGAGGCAGGAGAGCTTGGGACGCTGGGAGAGAGGGTAGGCGAGGGAGGCCAGTCGGGCCAGCCGCCGTTTTCCATCTCGAGCTCCACCTCGGTGAGCGAGCCGGCAGCCGTCATCATGCTCATGTCGACGGTGGGCATCACGAGCTCGACAGTCGGCGAAGGGGCGGGCATGTTGTCCCACTGCTCCTCGTTGATCTCGTCGATGGACGACAGGACGGGGTGCTTGGATTCCGTGAGGGCCCACCACTCATAGCCATCAGCGTCGGCGGCGAGGGTGCCACCGAGGAGCGTAAGGACATCCGAGGGCGAGCGGCCGTTAAAGTAGATGCGAAGAATGTCGGGCTCGCCAAAGGGATCAGTGGCAACTTCAAGCGTCGTAGCGGGCTCGAGGTGGACAGCGAGCACGCCAAGGCTCTCAAGGCGGGCGAGGAGCGGAATGACCCGGGCGCCCGCTGCAGCGTAGGCGTCCTGAAGAGGCAAAAGACCAGCAGTGAGACCAGCGAGGATCGCGACTCCTATCTCTGCGTCGGCATACGTTATCGTTGGCGTCGGAGCCAGAAGCGAGCTGAGGCTAGGAGCGAGCGGGAGCGCAAGAGTCGAGGTAGAGCCGGGGGTAACAAGCTGCTCGGGGATGACGGGAAGAGCAACGTCCTCCTCGTCAACAGTGGTCGTGAGCGGGAAGTAGTTGCCGAGCTCGCGGAGGATCGAGCGCTCAGAGGTAGCAGACGAGATCGAGTTGACGCGGCAGCGACGGGCGCGGCGGATACCACCGTGCTTCTTCTGCTGGCGCTGGCGCTTGGGCCTGGCGTAGGGCTTGTACTGGGACGCGCGCGGGAGCTTGTCCTCGTCGTCAAAGATGGAAGCGAACGCGCGGAGGACAATAGGGACGTTGTGGACGCCAGCGTTGAAGGTGCCAGCGGCAGGGGCGGTAGCAAAGGTACGCGCGCTGCCGAGACCGACAGTGGCCGGGACAGCAGCACCGTGAGGTGTACGTGCGGAAGGGCGGTATCCAGCGCGCGCAAAGGTGCGCACCGTGTTGCCATAGTTGGCACCGCGGGCAGTGGCGGGGGGAGCCCCCGAGACGAAGCTGCGTGTAGCACCGGGAGCGTGTCCCAGTGCATGTGCCGGAGTAGTCAAGGAAGGGTATGTCGCATGCATGGCGCCGCGAACTGCAGCGCGCAGACGAGCAACAGACCCAGGCTTGGCCGACATGCGCATCGTCGCCACCGCCCCGCGGACAAACGTGCCCAACGAGGTGGAAGTGTGGCGGAGCACCATGATGGTTAGTGGCCCGTGGCGGGCAGGTAGTGTTGCGGTTGTAACTGGGGTGTGTGGGAAAAGAGGTGGTGAGTGGTGTGGTGACAACAAGCAAACGACAACAGCAGCCGTTTGCGTGGACTGCTCAAGTATGGCCAAATGGATTTTGGGTGGCAAACCGTGCCGGTCGAGACGCGCGTTCAAGCGCACACAACACACGCCGGCGCGGCTGGCCGGCAACCGGCAAAAGCGTGGGCGTCGGACCGTTTCGGCATGACGTCACAGCAATTACCGCCACGGCCGCCAGGCACCGACGATAAAGATGATGTTGCCGCGGACAGAGTGGTGCGTGCTGCATGCTGCAATACATTTCTTCTCGCGCTGTTCAACTGCTGTGCCGACTGCTCTATGCGGTACAGTGGACAACCCTCTAACCCATCCTGTCGGGCATCTGTCTCCTGACCTTTCTCCTCACGTACGCCTCGGCAACTCCAAAGACGACCGCGTCAATGATGCCGACGGAGAGCACCATCCACGATGACAGGAGCGAGAGGAACGGAGACGATCCCTTGCGCACCATGTCCACAACCAACCGCACAAGCGACACTGAGAACACGAGCATATACTGTAGATGGTCAGTGAGCGTCCGCTGTGGTGGCTGTTGTTGGACTCACCGCAAGGGGGAACCACAACATGAGCAAGCTTGCCTGCCTGTTAAAGTATGCTGTAGCAGACATTTGTCGTGTGGGGACAGGGGTATCTGTGGTCACTTGGTTCTCGAGGAAAAACTCCTTCAGAGATGGCCCAGTTTCTTCTCCTCCAGCCTCGACGTCGGCGCCGTGCCCACTGATACTGAAGTCGCCATTGAAGGCTGTGGAATTCCCAATCGAGTGTGTTGGGCAGTGTATTGAGGTGACAGCCGAAACGGGTCGTGGCAACTCGGAAATGACACTGATGGGCACAGACCCTTTGCGGTCGTAACTCTTCGTGGGCGAGTACTTGTCCGACATGTAGTTGTGGCCGACCATGGTCGTAGGTGTAGTGGGTTCTGTGGTTGGGACACTGCGAATGGGCGAGTGGACCACCGCGCTTCCTTCACTGGTACTCTGCGCAGCGTACTGGGCAATATTGCAGAACGAGAGATCTTCCCAAGGGGCCTGGGGATTGTGTTCTGGCATCTCTGGGGAGCGGACGCATGACAAGGCTGCGGGAGCGCGTGCGAGCTTGGCAAAGCTGATCCTCGACTGGCCGTGAGCACTGCTCCCACCCAACTGTGACGAGAGCTGGATGGTGTCTGGCCGTCGCAAAAAGGAGAATAGGCTCGAGTAGAGGATGACAATGACGATAAACACAGCTGCGCGGGGCACAAATTGGACCAGGTCACGGTCTAGCCCCGGGTGGCTGCTGGTTGACCCGTAGTAGCACAGACTTCCAGTGTTGGCGAACCCGATGGTGGCGTACCATATCCCCGAGTGAAGAATCGACACACCCCATACGATAGGCCACGAGAGCCAAGACCAGCGTTCCATGGCTGTGGTCATTGGGTGAAGAGGGTGTTTCTGTGAGAAAGGATATTAGCGGCGGAGCGTGCTTGGGTAAATGACGAACACTGTACATACCCACAACTCACCAAAAGCATAAAGGTAGCGACCGCCACCGCCAGCGTCCACAAGTTTTGACTGAACAGAGTAGTAGTATAGACCCAGGCCTGGGCATCGCACCCTCGCGTGCCCGTCTGAATGGGGACACCAGCCACAAACATTGCCTCGGCAGGCAGCGCGACGAGACCAATGACAATATCGCTAGTCACGATGCCGATGAGGAGTTGGACACGCAATTTGCCTCGTCCGCGGCCGAGGAGGAAGTAGAGGAGGTAAATGGCAGCTAGCAGAGTGACTCCTGCGATGGCTGCGCCGCCAGCAGCAGTGACCAGGAGCCACGACATAGGGGGCTAGGGGGTGAAGGAAGGTGATGGTGAGGACGGATTTAGGCAGGTGAAGTCGGGCCGCCGGATGCGCAGAGCGCGCCGTACATGCCACCTCTAGCAGAGCCAAGAACACCAGAGTGCTTGTGCGAGGGACGTGTCCAGACGATGTGTAACGAGTTGAACGTGGTGAGGATAATGGCGAGTAACCACAGTGGACATCATCCAGAGGAGTCGTACATGACAAAACGGTAGGTCTTCATACTCAGAACAGGATGCAACCGCGTCCCGCAATGCGCTCCAGCACACCTTGTCCAACGAGTGACATCCACCCAAACAATGCGGATCGACTTCCCGACCCCTGGATGAGACGAACGCCACAGTCAAGAGTAACGCAATCGCTGTCGGGACGGAGTACGATTGCTGCGTTGCTGGGTCGTCGTCTTCAGGGCCTGGAGGACCGTGTTCAGAAGCCGGGGTGACTGCCTGCTGCCGACTCGGCCTACCCGCTTTATTAACTTTGTTCCATACGTTCCTCGTCTCTGGTAGTCTGCTGCTGATGTCAGAGTGGTTCAGAGCGCTCTTCTTCACCCACCCGCCAATTCAGTCGCAATCCCGGCCCACGACTGAGAAACCCCCGTCCCGAAATGCATTCGATACCCTCAGCACTGAAACCAACAATTGAGAACCGGGACGGCATGGCGATTTACATACGCACGAAGACAGTAATCTTCACATGCTAGTGTATACATTATGGGACTTAGCCTCGGCTCCAATGCCAGCCGATTTGAGCAGACGGAATGGGATATGGCGAAGCCGCAAAACCGGTTTAGCCGGGCCCGCTGTCGCACCTTGTCGTGCGTTGGACATGGAGCTCTGTCGGCGGGGTCGAGGACCGGTGTCTGTCAGAGAGGATTCTATCTGCCCGATGAACACTCTAAGCTAGCTCTAATCTACACATGTATTCATGTATTAATGGGCGCGGACAGGCCACGCTCATGGCGTCGGCGTCGGATAGGCGTCGCCCCCCTTGAGCAGCGACGCGAGCCAGGCCGCCTCCTTCTCCATCTCCTCTGGGGAGCGAGGCTTGCGTTCTTCGTCCTTTGGCACGTCCCAAACGCGCGGCACGGCTGTTGTCTCGGCCTCTGGCGAGGCCGCGCGCAAGTCTGTGGCCAATTCGGCTTCGTGCTTCTCCAGTGCCGGGTAGACATTGTCCGTCTCGCCGCCAAAGTCGCTGGCGAGGCGCGGGATGATGTGGACATGGACATGGGGCACCGATTGACCTGCGGCTACGCCGTCCTACAAACGAAACCGTCAGCCACGGCCAAAATGGAAGGGTCGCATGTAGCACAGCCGAACCCACCTGCAGAGCAATGTTCAATGCTTCGGCCGAGTACGCCTTTTCGATCACGCGCCCCACACGCTGGACGCACTGGAAGAGGTCGGACACCTCACGCGGCTCCAGGTCTGCCAGCCGCGGAACGTTGCGCTTGGAGATAATCAGGACATCTATATAAAATCGTCAGCCCCAAGGCTCCTCCTTGGTTCGGTCCACTACCGCCCATCTACTCACGGCCGGGTCGCAGAGGCTTTAGGTTGACAATGCCGAGCGACGACGCCGACTCGAAGAAGACTTGAGTGTGAGTTCAGTATGTTTCGACTTTGATGGCCAGACTCACCCTGCCGGGTCACGTCAAAGACGCTGAAGACGTGCCGCGCTGCCATTGTCTGTTTTGTTTTGTGCTTGCTTGCTCGCTGTCTGAATGTTGATGGTGAAGCTTGGCTGGAGGGAAGGGGACTCAAATGACACCATTGTTGTGAGAAATAGCTTCCGTTCCGACCATCCGCCACGTGGTGCGGAGTTTGCCTGCCTTTCCGTTTTTTTTTGCCACCGTGTCCGACCACCATATGGCTGTTTGCCACCCGCCAGGCACGGGCACTGTACCATCGGAAGCGTCAGGACGGTCGGGCTGCGCGCTCTTGTTGATGGCGTCCACACGAACGGGCTCTCACACTCTCTCGACGTTACCCATTGCCCCGCCACCCCTACCCATATTCCCCTCCGGGCTGCCTACCTTCTCCTCCTTCTTCCGGTCTTTGGTCTTGCTTCAAGGCGAAGGCCGCGTGCCCACTCCTCCCAGAGCGACGTCGTCGACGGTACAATCACCTCACCACCATGAGAACCTTCTCGGACTCGTCGCCTGAGCTTGTCTCTGCTAGGACATCCTTGGACTCGTCCGACTTGAGCGACTTCTCCCTCATATCCCGCCTCGATGCATTGTCTCTGGGCGGTACTGCGGGTCTTGCCGCCCCTCATTCTCACTCTCGCTCGCAGCGCCGTCGCACAGCAGACAGCGCGGCCGATAGCGTCTCCCCATACGACTCGACCGATAGCGGCAGCAGCTATGAGATTATTGTTATCCCGGGGCCCGAGTCACGCGGTTTCGCCTCCAGTTCGACTTCGGTTGTTGCCGTCGCGAGCTCGACTTCAGCGCGGTCCCGGACTCTTTCCAGCGACTCGGAATCTGGTAGCTGCCTGACGCCTTCAGAGTTCAGCAGCAGCCTGCGGAGCGGCGGCACTGAGCGCCCTTCGACACTCTCACATCCATCTGGGGCTCGCCTCTCGTCTGTGCCGCATCACCGCTCGGCTGAAACCCCTCACACACGCTCCGTCTTGAGTGCGTCAGAGGCACAGCTCTCAATCGACAGGTGCGTCACTGCACACCCCCTGACCATGCACTGACGGGAAGCTTTCTGGCCGAGCCACAGGAATTCATGAGCGAGGCAGCCAACAAGCTGCGGCTGTGGCAGGCTCTCTGCATTGAAGTAAGCTTGCATCGTCTTCGGTTCAAGCTAACCATCAGCTGGGTCTCGTCGAACTTGAAGGCGCGCCACTGCCCGACCTGCCGCTCGGTGTGTCCACCTCGTCTCAAGATACCTCTCGGTCTGCAACGCCAACCCAGGATACCGCCCTGCCATCGTTACCCCAGAGCCTGACCCAGGCTCGGCGGTTGCTCAAGGAACGCGCACACGTCAACATCGTAGAATATCTCAAAGCCCGTGCAGACCCGGACCGACACGCAAAGCACGACGGCGAGGCGGCGGGCAAGTATGCCGACTTGGTCCACCCGTCTGCGTCGGCCATGATGAGGGAGGCCAGGCGCCAGCACAAGTTCTTGCCGGTTGGTAAGGCTAAAACGGAGTGGCTAGAGCCCCTCCTCAAGGACTTTGGCAACCGCCGCGCGCGAGCTGCGGCGTGACCGCTAGCAACAGCGCAAGGTGCACAAGGGTGGCGCGTGGATCCGATCTGTTGTAGTTTGTTGATATGTGACGATGTACTGCTCTGCGAGGATCCGTTTTGGCAGAGCCCTTTGAGTCGCGATGGAGGCGAGCCCACAATAGGAGCACACCAGTGCGCCAGTGCGCCAGTGCCATTGTCCAGACAAGTACACTGTCATAACATGACACAGGATCCGGCGAGACACAATGAGGCACCACCTCCGCTCTCGGTGAATTTTGGTTCCGCTGATGCTGGCCGCGATCGATCAGCCACTTGCCTGCCTCGTTTTCCGTGACGACACTCTTCCAACCCCCACATTCATCTCACACCCAGGTGCCCACCACCACCTCTTCCACCACCCTGTCTCGCCCACAGCAGCCGCTCCTAGAGCGTCTCTCAAAGCCGTCCAACACCATGGACGCCGGCAACGCTTCCTCAAGCAACGCCGCGGGGCCAAGTGGTGCTGCTTCTTCCGCTTCCGGAGGAGCTCCATCGTCCTCGAGTGTCACCGGCACCGGCTTCCGTATCGCCGGCTTTGGACAAAGAGACTCGACTGGATCCGGTGGTGGTGGAGGCGGCGGCGGCAGCGGCTTGCGCATCGCCGGTGCAGCTGCTCGTGCCGCTGCTGCGTCGGCGGCAAGCACCTCTGGCACATCTCCAACAAAGCGAATGATGTCTCCGAACAGGCTCACCAAGCTGCCCAAGCCCCCGACACACGCGCTGCCTCCTCCGCCACCGGGTGCGACTCTTCAGGCGCAGTTCTTCTCCCCACCGCACGGCGACCGGGACGAGTCGACGACGACGAGTAACAGCACAAAAGCCGGCTCGGGGCGCCCTCCCGTGAGGGACCCTCCACAGCGAGAAGCAAGAGACGGCGGAGGAAGCTACGGCCACGGCCACAGTCACGGCCACGCTCAGCCTCACGGTCGGTCGCCCCGCCGCAGTGACAGGCGTGACAACGGACCCGACCGCGAGCGACCTTACCGATCCATGCCAGCGCCCATGTACGATGAGCCCGGGCGATACGTCCCCGGTGGACCGCCCGACGATGGCCCTTCGTCCCGCCGCGAGCGCGACGACCGGTACCGTGGCGACCCGCGTGAACGTGACCGCCGCGACTATGACTATCGAGACGACCGCGACTCGTATCATGGGCGCTGGAGTCCGCCGCGCGGTGTGTCACCTCGCCGCGGAGGTCAAGGTGGCGGAGGAGCAGACTTTTACCACCCAGGCCCCGGCGGTGGTGGCCGCGGATACGACAACCGCGATGGAGGTCGAGATGGAAGGGATGTCCGCGATGGACGACTGCGCGATTCGCGAGACGACAGAGCTGGTCCGAGATACCACAGTCGCGATCGTGATCGCCGGCGGCCCGATGATGACCTGCGCGATGGGTCACAGCACCGTCCTGGAGGGTATGGCGGGGACAACAGGCGTGGTCCACGCCGCTCGCGCTCGCCAGTGCGCCCGAACGCTTCAGCGCTGTCTGCGACACCCTCAGAGCCCAAGATCAAAGAGGTCGCCGACGAGGCTGAAGAGGGCGAGATAGACGATGTGGAGCCATCTGCACCCCCTCCCCCGCCAGAAGGTCCGCCACCTCCAGCAACTCCCCCTCCCCCACCTCCACCAGACAGCGCACCACCTCCGCTTGACAACGCACCCCCTCCCCCACCGCCTTCAGGCTCAGAGCCACCCCCACCGCCGCCAGACTCGCCACAGAAGCAGCAAATCGTCGCGCCAAAGCCCAAGGCGGCGTACGTTCCCCGCCGTGGCAGTACAGGCGCGCACGCACCCAACCGCAACCTCCTCGAGCCTGTGACTCGCTCGTCCACCCCGGCCGGACAGCATTCGCAGAACCACGGTGGGCCCAAGCTGTTCCGCTTCCCGACCGCCGTCGAAGAAAAGGAGAGCCTCGGACGCCAGTTTATTGGCACCACTACCTTGGCTGCTTACGATATCGGCTCCAAGCTTGGCGAGGGTACTTTTGGTGTTGTCACCAAAGCGGTCGAGCTGGCTACGAAAAAGCCCGTGGCGCTCAAAAAACTCATCACGCACAACCCACGCGACGGTGTGAGCGTCACGACTGTCCGTGAGATTAAGATTCTCAAGCAGTTGCGACACCCGAATGTGGTCGAGCTGCTCGACATGGTTGTTGAAAGGAGTAAGTTGATAGCTGTATGACGGCTCAACTGACAATTCCAGAAATCCCCGGTGACCGTAATCACCGCGGCGAA
Source organism: Apiotrichum porosum (assembly GCF_003942205.1). Lineage (NCBI taxonomy): Eukaryota > Fungi > Basidiomycota > Tremellomycetes > Trichosporonales > Trichosporonaceae > Apiotrichum > Apiotrichum porosum. Next base: position 385,376 of record NW_021167110.1, on the reverse strand, counting down.
GTGTTCATGGTCTTCCCCTATGCGGACCACGACCTGTGCGGCCTGCTTATGAACAAGGATTTCAAGATGAGTCACTCGGTTGCCAAGTTGCTCTTCCGCCAGATCCTCGATGGCCTGGCATACATGCACGGCAACAACATTATCCACCGCGACCTCAAGACGGCCAACATTCTCGTCACGCAAAAGGGTGGTGTGATGATTGCCGACTTTGGTCTTGCGCGCACACTCGGTGTGCTGCCCATGCCCAAGCACTCGCCACACGAGTATACCAACATGGTCGTCACCCGTTGGTACCGTGCGCCGGAGCTGCTCCTTGGAACGCAAGAGTACGGCACAGCCATTGACATTTGGTCCATGGGCTGTATCCTGGGAGAAATGTACCTCCGCGAGCCCATCTTTGCCGGCACGTCGGACCGCGACCAGCTTGTCAAGATCTTTTCGCGCGCCGGTGCGCCAAACCAGCAGTCGTGGCCTGGTTGGGACAAGCTGCCAGGCTTCCCCGACGCCAAGGGTCACCCATGGGACAAGACGCACCACGACACGTCGCTGCTCTTACTCGCGCGCAAGTGGCAGATGGACCGTTCGGGCGCCGACCTCATGATTGAGCTCCTGCGCATCGACCCGTCCAGGCGACCCACGGCCGAGAAGGCCCTCGACCACATCTGGTTCTGGACGGACCCGTTGCCTGCCAAGATTGGATCCATGCCCGTCGTCGAATCGAGTCACGAAATGACCACGCGCGAGCGCGAGCCCGCACCAGCCCCGCCAGCGTACCACCACCAGCGCCCGCCGCAGCACAGCCAGCCTCCAAACTGGACCAACCGTGGACCGCCCGGTGGTGGCCCCGTGCGCCCGCCATACGGCGGCGGCGGACCTGGCCAACGACCACCGACGGGTCTCCCCGGCATGCCCCACCCGGGCCAGCAGCAGCACATGCAGCGCCCGCCATTCGGCAACCAGCAGCAGCAACAGCAGTTTGGCGGCCGCCCACCCAACAACGGACCGTACGCGCCCAACACGTCTATGGGCCGGCCGGGCGGTCCCCCACCCTTCCGCCTCGCTCCAGGCGGACCAGGAGGCCCCGGTGGACCTCCAGGTGGTGGACCAGGCGGTCGCGGTCCGCCCGCGCCATTCAAGTTGGCTGGCGGGATGCGTGCTGCGGGACCGAGCTTCCACGGTGGTGGTGGTGGAGGTGGGCCTCCGCCGATGGGTATGGGCGGACCACCGAACATGGGGATGGGCATGGGCATGGGAGGACCTCCAGGCATGGGCATGGGTATGGGCGGGCCACCTGGGATGGGCGGGCCTCCGATGAAGCGCGGCGGCGGCGGCGGAGGCGACGAGTATCGCCACGACAAGCGGCCACGGTACGAGGGCCGCGATGCGTCGTTACCGTACTGAGATGAGTGTGTGTGAGAGAGTGAGAGCAGGCAGGGAGTCATCTACATAAGTCACAATGTCATGGATTGTTGTCCAAGGATCGACGTGGGTCTGTACCACGACGCATGGTAGTGACTGTCGCGATCGTGGCGCCTGGAGACGAGCGCTATGGCAACATGGCGACCAGGCACTCTCGGCACACTGTATGGACTGGCTGACGACCCGCACGGCCGATGCTCGCAATGTAGGATGCACGAGCTCATGTCGAGTTGAGATCTACCAGTCCAAGCCATGAACCAAACTCGGGTTCACTACTGGATCGCTGGATCGCCGTGTACCTTCGCGCGGCGTTTTATGGCTGCCACGGCCCTCGGATCGGCCGCAAGCCCCACAGCCAAGCCAAGGCTTTTGTCGTCTTGAATGTGACGCGCCTTGCGCCACGGCGCACCCAGCACGGCCAGCACGCGCTGGACGTTTGGGCTGGGCTGGCGTCGTTTTTCACCTTATGTGGCCAAACCCATGCGTCTTTGCATCTCGGTTTGTCAACTCGGAGATCGCAGATAACAGGCAATGTCTGCCCCTGCTCGAGAGATCTGGACTGTTTGTATGGCATGGGGAGAGAATCGTTTGGTGGAATCCAGACGACGACTCGGCCCAGGTCAGGGCTGGGGTGGATGGGGTGTTGATTTGGCTGTGGTGTGTTTTGAGGGCCACGAAACGCGGCTGGGCGTTGTTGTTATGGTTCCTGAGTGATACCGCCCCATCAAACGCTGGCTGGCAGGGACCCCCGTTTACGATTTCCCTCTCCCTGCATTTCCAGGTGGCCAGGTGTGCAGGTGGCCAGCTGGTGCTGACGGCCGCAGCTGCCTGTGCTGCCTGTGCGCCTGTGCCCAGACGCGCGGCTGGCCGCTGCTGGCATGCATGGCATATGGGGGGAGGTGGTGGTGGCCGTGGTTGTGTCTGAGTGGTGGCATCTTGATTAGGCCGGTCCCTAGCCCCAATCCGCTTCCCCCCCCATAACCCCTGTTTCCACTTGCCAACACTCTCTTTCCTTGTCTGTTTTCACTCCTTCTCACAACAACCCTCTCACACCACACCCACGCTCCTTTTATTTCTCCCAGCCAGCCATGGGTGAGTCTTCTGCTGTGCACCATCCGTCCCACCCTTGGCCCGCAGCACACCACAGCACGCGCGCCTGTCATTAGAGCATTAGCCCTGCACACCAAAATCCCCGCAGCGTGCACGCCCGCAGCCTGGCGCGTGAAAAGTTCAGGGCAGCCAGACAGCCGAGTGCGCTTGCACTTGCACACACCACTACACGCTGGTACGCTGGCGAGATGACCATCGCGGCGCACGGGCATCAGAGCTGAGAGGACGATCGGAGTCGAGTGTGTGCTGCGATGAGGATACCCAAGAGAGAAAAGAGAGACGCGCGCCCGCGACTTGCGACTGCGCGTAGGCCTGTTTGGCATGTTCTGGCCGTTCTGGATTCGGGTGCCCGGGTGGTTCCAACCTAGAGGCTCCAGGAGCAGAATTTGGATCCTGGTATAGCAGTCAACATCATCGCAGGGGGCAAGCTGTTAGCTGGCTTTGCTTTGCTCTCCACTCTCCACTCTCCACTCTCCACTCTCCACACACAGACACACTCTTTCCGCTTGCACCCCGTCCTCATCGCTTCTCACTCGCTCCCCAACGACTCCTTCTTGCGGCCAGCCCGCTCACTCCGTCACTCCCATCCTTCCTTCCTTCCTCCTTCCCTTCGCCTCTTCACTTCGACATCGTTTTCGCTGACATGTCGTCTCCCAACGCTCCCGCCTCTGCCGCCTCTTCCGTCGCAGCCTCTGTTTCTGATACCGCTGCCGTTGGAACCTCGGCGACCGCCGGCACCTCCGCCCCGGCGGTGACCAGCGCGTCCCCGTCAACGACTGCGGAGCCCTCGTCATCGACCTCCGTCGAGGACACGTCGTCGGCTGTGCCCACGACCTCAGCTGAGCCTACCACTTCTGCCGAGCCCACTACCTCGGCCACTTCTGAACTGCCTACCACGTCGTCGACCTCGTCAACGACCACCAGCGAGCTCCCCTCGTCAACAGAGGCCGCTAGCTCTACTTCGGACCGTACCACATCGGCGGCTCCCACGTCCGCGACCGAGCAGACCACCTCTGCAAAGGTCGTCACGTCAGCCAGCGTTGTGGAGACCACGGACGGCACATCGGTTCGTCAGTCCACCATTTATTCTATTGTGACCGAGACATCAACTGGCAAGACCAGCGCCACCTCGGCTGCCTCGTCCAGCAGTGTGGGCCAAAAGTCCAACACTGGCGCTATTGTCGGTGGTGTTATTGGTGGTGTTATCGGCGCTGCCGTCCTCGCTGCTGTCCTCTGGTTCCTCTGCGTCAAGCGCAGGAAGCGCCCCGATGCGTTTGACGACAAGATGTTTGACCCTCACCACTCGATTCGCCACTCTCAGGCCGACCCGCTCGACCACCTCACGCCCACCACTCCCAACATGGGCATGCTCGTTGACGAGAGCAAGATCGATGCCTTCCCTTATGAGGAGCCCATGAACCAGCACGACCTGCAAATGCACCAGATGCAGCAGGCGCACGCCATGGAGATGGACCCGCACGCCATGGAGATGGGCGAGCACGCCTACGACCCGTACGCGCACGCCCCCACGCAGCAGATGCAGATGCAGATGCCCGACGCTCGCAACTACATGGGCTCGTACAACTCGTTTGCCGACTCGCCTTACGCGCCTGCCGCCGCCTTCGCTGGCGTCGGTGCGGCTGGCGCCACCGCTGCGTACAACGAGGCCGAGTACGCTCCTCAGACCGATTACACCAGCGACCCGTACGCCGCCGCTCCCCCCGGCGGCATGTCGGCTGCCGCTGCGGCCAAGCACCGTGAGGGCCAGATGGAGCGCGACCGCGCCCTGTCTCCCGAGTCCACCTACGACGTTGGCAGCTCGCGCACAAGGAGTGCCCAGTCCCACTACGACGACGCTCTGAGCCACCAGGACCACGGTGCTTCCCCCACCGGTGGCCAGCTGAGCCAGATCAACGAGATCCCCCCCGTGTGAGTGTTTGGGCCAAACCTGTCTACGCAAGCCGCCGGCTAAGCGGCGTCTGCGTTCCTGTTTTCCCTCGCCGCCGCGTGCTGACCCTGTTTAGCTACCACGCGATCTCCCACCAGTAGAGTCCGTGAACCGAGGACACATCCTCGCGAGGGGAGGTAGAAAGAAGGAGTCGAGGCCGGCCGGAGCAGCAGTGGCGCAGTGGGAGGTGATCGGAAACCAACGGATATCGCCACAAGCACCCGCAATATACAATACCACCGACGCGCTGCGCGCGAGAGACAATACACATCCACACCCATCATCCCACGTCGACATTTTAAACACACACACCCCATGACGTTATTAATGTGTACTGCCCGCAGCCCGCGAGCCGCCTCCGCGTGTGCCAGAATAGCCAGCTGCGGCTGTGCGAGCGTCCACCGCCTGCGGAGCGCGCTCCCGGGTCATCCAAAACTGCAACGCACGAGGCTTATTTACAACGTCCTTTATAGGCCATGAATACAGTAGACTAGAAAGCAAGGCCACGGTTGCGTCCAAGGTGCGCCGCGGGCGAGAGGGAGAGTGGCGTTCATTCATGTGAGCGGCGCTCCTATCAAAGGGCGCGCGTGTCCCTACAGCGTCTGTGTTCGTGAGCAATATCAGGGCCATACATTTGGCAAGCTTGTCAGACCTGCCCAGGAGCTGGAGAGGGACGAGAGCAGATCGCCATGTCGTGTCCAACGAGCCGAGGGTGTCTAGGAGCCAAGAGTGCCAAAAGTGCTGGCCAGGAGAGCACGACCCCGGTGCTCCTGCGGGACCCACGAATGCGGGCGAAAGCATAAGAGTACCGCCGGGGTAGCCCCGCTACACTACAGGCCGTAGAGAGAAGGAATGCGGGTGCTTCACAAGACGCATTGGCTGAACGCAACAATGTCGAACACGCGCATATGTGACTCTTTCGAGTGTAAGACATTATCGCGTTCTATTCATGTGCCCATGTATTACCTGCTCTGGCAGTGCGACGACGGCCCCGACCACATGGATAGCAAAGAAACCGCGTGTGCGCCCGAAACCCAAATTGGACGCGTTTTGGTCCACTCTCGACGCGTCAAACCGCGGTGTGGCATCCGAGGGTGCCATGGGCGTCATGGTTTGGTGCTGCCTCAAGCCAAAATAATCCAACCCACGCGGTAAGACGCGTGTAGAATCTTGGGACCTGGGACATGCTGTGTGTCTCTGTGCGACAAACGACACGGTGGCTCTACTGCGTGCACTGCTTGCTGCCTGACATCATCCCATATCTCCACACCGTCCAGCCAAACCCCTTAAACAAGGGGGACCAGATACAAACATCCGCCAATGGCAGCGGCCCCCCCTTCCCAGTCGAGTCCGGCCAGCGGCCCCGGATAATCTCCACCAACCTCCACCCACTCTGTCGACTCCATGTCGACTCGGTCCGGACTTTGAACGACACAGTCGATCCTCTATTTGGACTTTTGTCGCCAACTCTTCTCAACCCTTTCCTCCATTCCTCACACTTCCATCCTCCCACAAGCAGTCACCATGCCCATCCTCGGCCTCAAGTCTAACGGCCCTGCCACCCCCGCCCACTTTGCGCTGGAGCCCCTTGTCCGCCCCAACATCCTCACGCTCGTGCCGTACCGTGCCGCGCGCGATGACTACTCGGACGGTGTGCTGCTCGACGCCAACGAGAATGCGTACGGCCCTTCGCTCCCTTCGCACACCGCTACGGATGCCACACCTGGCGCGTCGGCGCTCGCACTCATGAATGAAAAGGAGATTGCGTCGCTCAACCGCTACCCTTCGCCGACGCACGACGACCTCAAGCGCCGTATCGCATCCATGCGCGGCCTCCCTTCCGAGGACTGGGTCTTCCTCGGTGTCGGCTCTGACGAGGTCATTGACATGCTTTATCGCGTCCTCTGTGTGCCTGCCAAGGACAAGGTGTTGACCACCCCGCCCACCTACGGCATGTACGCCGTGTCCGCCCAGATCAACGACGTTGGTGTGGTCAAGGTCCCTCTTATCACCGAGGGCGGTGCGTTCCAGCTTGACGAGAAGGCGGTGAGTAAAAACAGGTGTCTTGGGCGTCTCAGGACCTGCACGTCGTTGGCGACCTTTGGTGCCCCCATTGCGATCTTCCGTGCTGACACTGTCAGATGGACGAGGCGTTCAAGGCCAACCCCGACCTGAAGATGCTCTTCATCTGCTCGCCCGGTAACCCTACCGGCACTCTCATCCCGCTTGACGTGATCAAGCGCGTCGCCGAGAACACGCTGTTCAAGGGCGTCATCGTCGTCGACGAGGCATATATCGACTTTGCCCCCGAGGGCACCAGTGCCGTGGAGCTCGTTCAGCAGTACGCCAACATTTGCGTGTCGCAGACCATGTCCAAGTCGTTTGGCCTCGCCGCCATTCGCTTGGGCTACCTGCTGGCCTCGCCCGAGCTCGTTCAGATCCTCACAAACGCAAAGGCGCCGTACAACGTGTCGCTGCCAACTGCGTCGCTCGGCCTTGCCGCCGTGTCCGACGAGGGCCGGGCCGTCATGGCTCGCAACACCATCACGCTTAACGCCAACCGCACCAAGCTCATTGCCGACCTGCAGCAGCTGCCCTCCATCGGCCGCGTTCTCGGCGGCAACGACGCCAACTTCATCCTTGCCGAGGTCCTCGACGCCCCCGGCGGCAAGCCCAGCAACCCCCGCGCCGTCTCGGTGTACAAGCAGATGGCCGAGACCAAGGGTGTGGTCGTGCGCTTCCGCGGAGGCGAGATTGGCTGTGAGGGCTGCCTGCGTATCACCATCGGTACCGAGACTGAGTGCGCGACCGCCATCGCAAGGTTGGCCGAGCTGCTGGCGTAGATTCCGTTTTAGAATAATGCAGCTCCTAATGTTCGACCAGTGGGATGTGGGGGGGACGATCGTGGAGAACCATCGTCTCTATTGTCTGTCTTGCTGAAACGCCGTTGGCCGTTGACCTGACCCGCTGACACTCATGCCTCTCAACATCCTGGTTCAGTTCCGTTGGCAGCTGACCAAGTGGTCGGACGGCCTGGCGCCGGAGCGGGCGCAACACGCTCGCGGCAGCCTGGCGGCAGATGTTACAGGCCGATCCTCGAGGCATCGGCGGAAGGGGCCAGATAAACCCCCCTCCCCCATGCGGTATCTGCGCCCTGTGAGAAACCAACAATGGCATGCTGTCGGTGGTGTACGAGTTCTCCAAGATCCCTCTCTATGTGTTTCTCCGTGATCCTGGGCCTGGGACCCTTGAGAAACCAACAACGCTACACCAAAGATGGTGTAGAAGACGTCTAGGATCTAGGATGCTCTCTATGTTTTTCTTTCAAGTATGCAGCCTGGGACCTGGGCCCCCCGAGAAACAAACAACGGCATGCCAAAGATGGTGTAGACGCCGTCTGGGATGCTCTCTATGTGTTTCTTGAAGTATGCGGCCTGGGCATGGGCCCATCGAGAAACCAACAACGGCATGCCAAATATGGTGTAGACGCCGTCTAGGATGTTCTCTATGTGTTTCTCCTTGGCCGTCCTTACAGTATCCAGTCCTGGGCCTGGCCCCCCTCGAGAAACCAACAAGGCCATGCTGCCGATGGTGTAGGAGTTCTCCAGGATCCCTCTCTATGTGTTTCCCCTTGCTCGTCCTTACAGTGTCAAGATGCTGGTCCTGGCCCCCCTCGAGAAACCAACAACGCCATACCAACGAAGGTGTAGAAGCGCTGCAGGGTGCCCTCTATGTGTTTCTCGAGTATGAGGCCCTGTAACGCCCCGCCCAACGATCCAACGAGATACACGTAACGCGTATAAATCCATCTTTGTCTGGGGGGCGCAACTTGTCGTAGTGTGTTTCCCGATAGCGGCACTCGCTGTAACCACTCTTACCCGTGATGCATGAAAGGGTGCCGCTTCATCCCGCCTGGTTAATAGCCAGTGGATTGCTTACGATTGCTTGTGCGCACTACGGCAGCTCACACCGGACGCTAGGAAGCCGCTGATGAACTACAAAACAGACTTTCCACGACAAAGGACGCAAGCAGCAGGCTGTTGTTGAACTTTGTCAAATCACCAAGCAATTGTGGGATGCTGCATTTCGTATGAGATGAACGAGGCAAGGCTAAAGCACACTGCATGCCACTCATTCTCCCGCACGAGAATGTCGCCCAGCAGGCGGCTGAGGCGATTCTACGCCTCGACAGCGAGCACTTCGAGCAACACTGCCCCCAAGATACACGTAGCGCTTGGGTGGAGGAGGGACTGGCACGCCAGCATAGCCTCGTGACATATTACCCGTTCTTACCCCACCATCGTCCGTCCAAGCGCACAGGTTCTTCCCCACTGACGCACCGGCCTCCCACCCTCCTCCGACACCTATCTGACACTCTTGGGGGCGCAAAACAGCAAGCCTATGGGGCCAAAAGACGTTGATCCTTGCCTGAGAGGAGATTCGAACTCCCGACCCTCTGTTTTGTGACTCCCCAGGAGGGACATACAAGACAGAAATTCTAACCAAAACTAAACTACCCAGGCCAGGCGTTCGTTTCCCTAGTTGAGGTCCTAAAAGCACATACACGCGCGCACAGATCGCCATCCCCAGGTGTGGATACGGTGGGGACATGTTTAAAGTGCTATAAACAATACACAGTGCTCCTCTTCCGTCTTCAATCCACCGTGTCTCTCATCATCATGGCGTACGAGGCGCATGGCGAAACTCCCGAAAATTGTTCAGAAATTGGGCCGAATATTCAACCTTCCTTGAGCGCCTTTCATTCCGGGTTTGCAGCACGCAGCACATATCAATTGCATCAACATATCAAGGCAACACTAGAAAATTGTTCGTTGTTCTTTGCATAGCGGTCGCTCAAAGCTGCAGAAACACCCCAAAGAGCGAAGACTCGGTGTGGCCACGGCCTGGGTTGATGGGCAACACCCCCTAAAAATCCAGCTCAGGCGGTCGCAGCAACAGGGCCAGCCTGCTGCTCATGTTCGCCGACACCCAACCAGTCAGGGAGGTTGTTGAGGTCGGCAAAGGTGGTGGCACCGGCCTCCACGGCATACTGTGCCCATTCCATTATGCTGTCGATGTTCGCATCGGTGACTGGGACCGAGTGTTTGGTGAGGAGTTTGATAAGCTGTAGCGAAATCTGGTGCATCCTGACCACCGCGTCCTCGTGTAGCGGGGCACTGGGTGAGGCCGTGGATGCCGCGAGAAGGGCCAACATACGCTCCTCAGTCATGGCTTGTGGAGACGGGGTGGCAGAGCGGGAGGAGCCGTGGACAGAGGGGTGTGGGCTGATTGGCCGAAAGACCGGGTCCTGGTCGACTGAAGGGTGGAGTGAGCCGGCTGGGGAGTGTCTCTGCTTCACAGACGCAGCAGGCGTCGGTCGAGTCACGCTGCGCGCCGATCCCGCGGAGCGAGTCGAGTTGGCACGGCTATGAGGACGCGAGTTGCCAGGCTGCAGCAGCTGCTCGGCGGGGTGCAGGGTTGTCGGCGCGTCCTTTTTGTGGAAACTCGATAAACTGCCACGACCCGAGGGGAGGTGGGAGGAAGCAGAGCGCGAGTGACGGGAAGACCGGTGTGACCTGTTGTCCGTAGCGTTGTCGCTGGCGACCGTGCCATGCCTTTTGTGTGGCGTAGGAAGCTGAAGGACGACGTTTGGACCACCGGTACTCGCCGCCTCGGATGAGATGGGTCTGGGACGAGGGGATCGGGCAGTGTGGGGGTCAACATGGACGTTGCTGTCTGCTTTGTTGTCCGGTGGCGTGCCGGCGATAGAAGACTTGCGGGAGTGTCTCTGGCTAGAGGTGGCGGTGGCAACCCTGGAGGAAGGGCGGAGGCCATTAGGCGTGGAAGGGAGCGGCTTGTCAGACGCAGATGGAGCGGTGGAAACTCGAGCGGACCAGCTCGAGGCACCCGGGGCAACCTTGGCTTTGACAGGGACGGCCTTGTAGGCGGACAACTTTGAGGTAGCACTGCCGCGATGCGAGTAGTGGCTACCACCGTTGGAGGAACGTGATACTTCTTGGAACCGCGAGGGGTCAACGACGGGGGCGAGGGTGTGACGTTGTTGCTCTTCCTCCCACTGACGACGATCATGGCTCATTTGGACATAAGGCTGGTACCGGTGGTTTGTCTCTAGCGCTGTGGGACTTCCGAGGAGCTCCTTGTCGCGCCGGCGGTCATCCATCGAGCCCATGACGTCGGTGACGATGTATTCGTCCGAAGGACCACGGATGCACCGCTCAGCCTTGCCGAGGGTCATGGGGCGCTCGGGCGGCCATTCTTCCGAGTTGGGACCATATCCAGAGCCCGAGGTGGTGAGTAACTGGGTGTTATCACTGTCAAAGTTGAGGTAATCACGATTGGCGCTGGGCGGATGGTAGTCGGGAGGTCCCGGGGGCTGCAGCCATGTAGTACCTGGTATTGACGGGGAATAGGGGACATAGCTGTGGGGCAGTGTGATAGGACCTGCCTGGAGCTTGGGACGGCGCTGTTCAGCTGCCAAGTGGCGACGCTCAGCAGAGATCTTCTCAACCAGGAGCTTTCTCAGGCTGATGCCGCGGAGCTTGCGATGGGTGTCGGCAGCGAGGATGTACGCGGCCAGCTCGGCGAACACGGTGTCGGCAGAGTTACCAGACTTGCCAAACCAGTCGGGTACAGCAAGTTCCTCGAGGAACTCTTCAAAGAGTAGACGTGCACGATCGGCGGCAATATCAGGCTCCGGCAGCGGGTTGGGAGACCGCTTCATCTCGGGAAAGGGAAAGGGAAAGGGGACCTTGATGGGAACGGCTTGGCTGGACGTGCTGCGAGGCACTTGACTCTTTGTTGCATTTGTGGCTGTTGGTGGTGGCGCGCGACGAGAAGGCGGATGAGACGGCTGGTAGGGAGCCTTGGAAGGTGGAATCTTGGGTCCCTCTCGCCCAGACGGCTTGCGCTTGTTTAAGAACGGAGCAGCGAGGCCGATGGTCTTGTTGTAGAAGCGGAATTGCCCTTTCCTCTCGTCAAGGAGCGTTCGAATGTGCCTCACCACCAGCCAAGTGGGATAGTCTTCACACAGGCGACGGTCATTCTCCCATTTGCGAGTAACGAGATCCTTCTCGCCAAGAAGGCCGCGGGTGTGAATATCGGTGATTTGGCGCACATGCTGTGCCGCCGTAGAACCGGGGCCTTCCATCTGGAGAAAGGCCGACTCGTACATGTTGCCAATCAGGGCCACAAGTTCGGCGAAGCGGTTGTACTGCTCAATCTTGTTCTCGGAAGTAAGGATGTCTTCGTTGAGAGTTGTGTAGCCATTCTGAAAGGCCGCATAGTCGGTGATGACGCCCATAGAGGCTGTAAAGTCGTTGAGACCATTGGCGCTGCCATACGCCTGGAAGAACTCTGTCATGTCCTTTGCGAAAAGCTTGAGAGGATGGTAGTCGGGCAGCTCACTTGCCGGCAGCGGGTCGAGGGACCGTGGCCCATGGGCTGTGGTGGCGGTCATGGTCGACGATGTGTGGAGAATAATGCGGTGGGAATGATGGATGAAGAGTGAAGTGGCGATGTGGCAAATTGAACCTGTACGGTGCTTTGTGGTGATGTGGGATGCGTGTGTATGTGGTTGTGTGTCTTCTTTTGAGAACGCGAGGAGATCTCGTCTACCGCGTTTGGGGGTGGGTGGGCCGTGCGGCACGCTGTCATCGTTTGTTGTCACCAGAGGCCTGAGGCTGAAGGAGGCGTTGAGCGCTGGTGCCTTGAACTACTCGCATCAAAGACAATCCGGCTTTAGCCAGAACAACATTGTCCCCAGGTGTCGCCGACCTCGTACCCCAGGCTCGTAGGGGCTGCAGCTTCATCCACATCAGAAGATAGGGTTGCACACACGTCCCAGCCTCGTGTTTCCTTTGGTTTCATTAAGCATCGCAGAGACGCTGTAGTGGCATTTGCATGTTGGGGTATGAGATCTGGCCTTCGTTCGGGTCTGTCGGGGAATGCCACCATCCTCGTCCGAAAATCACACATCCCCTTACACTGTGTATGCAGAACATGTGCAGTGCTTCTTTACCACTAGCTGGCCGCTGGCCGCTGGCCGATGGGCGTTCCCCTCAACCTTAGTGCACGTATGGGCAAATGGCCGGCACCACGTCCATGTCCTGTGGCGGTGCAAGTCAGACATACACACACGCCATGGGACGCCAACGTGTTGCCAGTAGGACAATGCCACCAATGCTTCTTTCCCCGGCGTCAATACACATTTTCACACCGACGTTGGCGACAGAGATGGCCTCGTGCCCTCAAAGTTGTCAGCAAATCCAGCTTCCCCGCTTCGCAATGCAGTCAGTCAGTGGGTCAGCTCCCAGACCTTAGTAGCAAGAGCCCAACGGAGTCGCATTTCAAGATTCTTGTGTCGTTATCGTTATCTAATTGTTTATGCTCGTACGCTCACACCCGTGCCGCCACCTCACTTCTTGATGGCCTTCTTGGGATTCTTCTCATACTTGTCGCACCACTTGGCCCAGCCGCCGGCCGCCTTGACCATTGTGGTGCTCAGGTCCTTTTCGACCTGGCTACGCTCCCACTTTTCGTCTTCCCAGTTCTGGTTCTCCCACTTGCCCGACGACTCCCACCCGATCGCCTCGAGCACAGTGTGCGCCGAGGGGACGCGGGGGTGGGAACGGAAGCGGTCGTGGTCTTCGGCCACGCACTTGTCGTGCAGGAACTCGGTGAGGACGGCAGCACGCTCCGAGGGCTGGACGACGAGCTTGAGCGAGTCCTCGCCCGACGACGCGAGACGCTTGGTGACGGACCGCGCAGTCTTGGCGCCCTTGTACGAGGCTGCGGCCCACACGGCGTCGACCTCGAGGGCACCGCCAAACACCCATCCGACAAACATGAGTGCCCAGTCGAGCGCGGCGGTGACGGGCAGCAGACCCGTGGCAATCACGGCGTCGCGCTGGGCCTTGGACTTGGTGCGCAGGATCGAGTTGACGAATTCCGTGCGGATCTGGTCCTCGGTCAGGCCCATGTCGGGAGGGTAGATGAGAACCATCTCCTCGAGCTTGACTGTTGCGCGCTCGGGAGCGGCGTCGACCTGAGGGTGGTCATCGTCGAGCCTGAGGGCAGCAGTCTCGGCGGCGAGAGGGGTCTCCGAGGAAGGGATGACAGCGTCGGGAGCAGCAGCCTTGGCGTCAGAGGAGCGGCGGGCTGGGAGGCTCGGTGCTTCGTGGTGGGGAGGGAAGACGACAGGAGCAGGCGCCTGGGGCACCTCGGTGTAGGCTGGGAGCTCCTCACCAGCGCGGGCAGACGACGCCTCGGCGGCCGCTTCCGCAGCCTTGGATGTATAAGCAGTTTCCGCAGGCAGCGTGGGCGTTGGCGCGATAACGGGCTGCGGCGCAGGAGTGGTCGCAGGCGGCGTCGACGCTGCCAGGCTGGGCACGGAAGCACCAGAGTCCTTGCGGCCGCCAATATGCTTGTCGCCGTCTGTAGGCACACGTGTGAGGAAGTCGAGGTCGGCAGACGTGACGTGCGAGACACCCCAGTCGACACCGCGGGTCACTTTAGCCTTGATGCCGTGCCACGACAGGACCTTGTGGTTGGACGTGTGTGCCGCGCGCACCTCCTCTTGCCACTTGCGCTGAATCTTTCCCGTGGTACCCTCCTTCTCGCCCTCGGAGGGACGCATAAGAGGCGGGGGAGGCGGTGTGTAGATCAAGAAACGGATAGGGGCGGGTGGGACGTCGGCGGTCAAGGCTGGAGTGGGGAAGGGCACGATGTAGGCGATGAGCTTGTGTGGGTCGCGAATGAACGAGTCGGCCTCAGGCGGTGCGCGCACCCCGGGGTCCACACGCGCGAGCGGGTCTGGAGCGTCAACGGCGGCGGGAGGGGCGATGATACGCGGACATGTGGGGAGGGTAGGCGGAGGCGTGGACATGTCGGGCGCGGGGGGCAAACGGTGTCTGGCAGCGCTGGTGGGTGTGCCAGGCGTCGGCGGTGTTCCCGGTGCGCTGGGAGTGGTGGGGCGCGGTGGGAGCTGGGGAGGGGCTTTGAGGTCGGACATGAGAGATGGAGTGTTCAAGAAAGATGAGTTGTGCTGGCGACTAGAAGAAGTGGTGGAGTGGCGTCTGCGGAAAGCACAGCTTGGACCGCTACGACGGGTCGATCGATCGTCAGGGGTTTATCCGAGAACACGCGTCGCGCGTAGATGGGAAGTGCTATTCCAGTCGCTTGCCAAGCGCTGCAGAGGAGCACACGTTCTAAAAATCTAAAACGCTGTGTACTCCGCAGCCAACGCAGTTGCAATGAGAAGCCATGTATTGAATTGCTTGTTGAAGGCCGAGATACGAGGGGCACAGAGGAGATTTTGGAGGACACGGACAGGTGACGTCAACACTGGCAACCACATTCCCCCAAGCCAACCACCTGCATGCATCCTCTGAGGCTCATACAAGAAGGGATGGCGAGAGAGAGAGGACAGCTGCTTTATGGCATCGCCTCTGGCGCCATGTTATATGGATGGATGGACAGAGCGTTACCGCCGCCGCGGGCAGGTCCCGCAGCTCGCAGCTCGTGTAACTCCACGCCACCACCCTAGACGAGTCTTGACAAACAAAGATGCGTCATTGCCACCTTGTCGTTGGGAGTCTTGAGTCATTCACGATGTTCTTGTGGCCCATGAACGGCCCACACCTCACACGTGTCACATTCAAACCCACCGTTCCGAAGTAACTGGCTGGAACCGAGTTGTTATCGCACGCCATAGGCGCTGATGACGACTATTTGTCCGGCTTCCGAATATTTATCTTTTCGGACGAGGTCGGGTGGAGGTGGTCCACCACTGGGCCACTGACTGATATTTTGTGTCTTGCCTCCATCCGGTCTCTCTTGTTCAACATTTTACACTACCCATACTCTCTCCAGCTCCTTACAGCACCTAGATCACAGAGCCGCCCGATTACTCTGGCACCTCGAAACACTGCAAGCTCGTGATCATCATGGACGCGTTGACACCCCCACAAGTCACCGAGTGTGGGTATCTCGTGCCGTCGCTCGCTCGGCTCGCTGGTCGGCAGCTGTCTGCCTCAGACTATCCTCCCATAACTGACATGTCAGACTTCATCGCACTGGGCCAAACCAAGGCTCGCCAAGCCTACCTCGTTACGTTTTTCAAGTCATGGCAAGCAGGGTGGATGGTGAGTTGCGAGTTGCCTTCCCTTCCTTCCTTCCCTCCTTCCACGCGGGACGCCTGGCTTTCATCCTCCACCAGGAAAGCCACAAAAGCCATCTGCACTCGCGCCATAATGGAAATGGTGTAAGATCGCCGCACAGACAGCTTACAATCCTCCAGCTCGGCTTTGGCGCCATGCTCGTCCAGCTCATCCAGGCCGGCTCGCCGACCTTGAAGGCCGACAATCCCGCGCTGCTCACTTTGATAGCCGCATTCTTCTTCCCCGTCGGCCTCCTCATGCTCGTCTTGACGGGCAACGAGCTGCTCACCGCCCACCTCAGTGCGTCCTCCCCACCAGCTCCACATCTCTTGTACTTGCAGCTGACCTTCACGCGCCAGTGTTCATGCCCATGGCGGCGCTCCGCGGTAAAATCAAGGTCTGGGCGGTCCTCGTCAACTGGCTCATTGTCCTGTTTGGCAACCTGGCCGGCGCGCTGTGCTACGTCGCGTTTATGGGTAAGCTGGGTTGTTTGTCCCCGTGAAATACCACAGCTGACACCACCTCCCCCCTCTCACCACCCCGCAGCGCACTACTCGGGCCTGTACACTCCCGCCTTGCAGACGTTTTCCCAGACCGTCGCCGTCGCCAAGACGTCGGAAGGGTGGGCGGCATGCGTCCTCCGCTCGATCGGCTGCAACTTTCTCGTGTGCACAGCCGTGTGGCTTGGCGCGAGCGCGCGCGAGGTGTCCAGCAAGATCCTCGCCATCCACTTCCCGACCATGCTGTTTGTGTTTCTCGGGTTTGAGCATGTTATCGTGTACGTAAAAGCGTAAAAGCGGTGAAAGCGTACTCCAGCTGGATGACTCTTACGGTTCCGAGCTGACGCCGCCGCAGGAACATGTACTACATCCCCATGGGCATGCTCAACGGCGCCGACGTCTCGGCCGCACGGTACATTGCGCAGAGCCTCGTCCCGTCCTTTATCGGCAACTGTGAGCTTCGCCCTCCTCGTCTGTGCGAGGTTACAAGCTGACGAAAAACAAACAGTGATCGGCGGCTGTCTCCTCGGTATCCCCATGGTGCTCTTCCACGCGCCGCCCGAGCTCGACCTGCCCCTCCCGCTCTTCCTGCGCGCGCGACCCAAACAAGGGGACGAGGAGGAAGACGTCGTCAAGCGAGACGGAGAGGCTGCAGTGTCACGGGAGGGCAGCACGCGGACCCTGTAGCGCACGCCCAACGCGGCTGACACCTCTCTTTTTGGTTTTTGTTGTGATTGATAGAATGGCTCGTGATGTGATTCAGAGATGGCGTTCTCGGTCAGTTTGCACGGAGATGCGCACGTTCCCTCACGCAGTACACCCTTGTTTGCATAATTCGTACAACCAGATCCAAGGCAGTGAGCCAAATGCAGCAGGCAATGATAGGGAGAAGGGGGTTGGGAGTCAGTCCGGGATGTGTCTAAGGTTCGTGGGGTCGTCTCGATGTTTCGTCTTGGTGTTGGTTTTCGTTTGCGTCTTCTTCCTCCTCGTCCTCCTCGTCCTTCTCTACTCGATGTCCTTGTTGTCACTGATGACGGGACGGCCCAAGGACGCGGCACTCGACTCGCCACGCCGCCTGCCTTCGCTTCTGTCAACGAGGTGGGGACGACCCAGGAGCGCCGCGCTAGACTCGCCACGCATCCGGCCCAAGTCTGGCCGGCGCGCGCCGTGGGCGACGGCATACTCGTCCGCGTCCTCTGCAATCTCGCGTCCGCTCATAAACTGCCTGGGGCGCTCAATGTCCAGCGACACCGTACCGCGGAGCGAGTCGGCGCGCGACCGTGCCGGCGTGTACGTCGGCGTGAGGAGAATCGCGGGGACGGTAGTGGACATGGGGCGCTCGGACGACGACGAGCCGGCATACACGTGCTCGTGGGCCAGGTCGGGCAGCGCCATGGGCTGCGGGGACTCGGGGCGCGACACTGCTGCGAGGGCCGGTGGGGAGAGGAGGAGGGTCGCGTAGGGGATGGGGTCGAGGTCGCCCGTGGCGGCGCGCGATGTCGATGGCCCAGCGTTGTCGAGGTCGTCGTCGGTGATGCCGTTCTCGACAGGTTGGGGCGACACAACACGGATCTGCGGGGCACCAGGAACACCTGCCGAAGTCATGAGCGCAGTGTCCATCTGCGTAAGCCAAGCGCGCATCTCGACCTCGGTGATGGGACCCGGGAGCGAGCGGGTGCGCGTGAGTGCGCGAGGACGGTTGCCCTGGGTCTGGCGCAGTGGCGAGCGCATCTGCTGCTGCTGGGCGAGACGGGCGTGGGGTCCAAACACGACGTCGACCGACTGGCGCGCGTGTGCAGCGTCCTCCACCTCGACGCGGAGACCGGCGCCAACACCGCGCGCACCGTGGACCTTGAGGTCGGCCCAGTCGGAGGATGTGCGCGGGTCGGCCACAGTCGGCAAGGGGTTGACATCGCCACGGCGGATGACCATGCGCATGTGGTAGTAGATGTAGACGGCGGCGATGATGGTACCGATAAACGTGGCAATAGTCGCAGACCACGAGATGATAGTGTTCTTGGTGCTGTGCGAGCCAAACGACGTGCCGAGGTAGACAATCACGAGCTGCTTGGGCAGTGTGAGGATGGCGGCAGCACAGTACGACCAAATGTTGGCACCGGCACTGGCCGACACGGCCGTCGTAATGTGGCCCGGTACCGCCGAGAAGCGGAGCACAAGCACAAACGTAAAGCTCTTTTCGCGAATGAGCTGTGTCAAGGCGGCATACAGCCTGTTCCGCTGCTCGTACCTTTGTCCGAGTCAGCACCGAACATCCATATGGGGTCCCCCGGCGGAGGACTCGGGCCGGCGACGCAGAGCGCACGGGCAAAAAAAAGCACACTCACTTCCTAGCACGGGCCGTACAGAGCCACTTGAACGCCACCCACGTCGCGAGTTCGCCAAAAAAGGTTCCAGCAGCAAGGATACCGAAGCCTTCTCCAATACCCCACACGAGGCCGCACAGAATGCCGATGACTGGGAGGAAAGGGTCAGCGGGGGTCCACCAAAGGGGGCGGGGGAGGCGGCGGTGGGTGGGTAATGTGGCGGACGAGTTGGGCGGGGGTCCAAGCCCACATGTGAAAATATGGAATGGAATGGAAGCCGCATCGCGCCAAGACCAAGCCTCACGGCCAAATAACCCGCGCGCATGCAACTTACTCTCATGGCCCACAAGCGGGGGAACGAGACAATGATCAAGAGCGCGATGGGGATGAGCCATCCGCCAGGCCACGCGCGAATCCGCTTGGTGACGGGCTGGCAAAACTCGACAATGGTGGTGTGCTTTGCACTGACGAGCGCCGAGATGGTGATGATGATAATGATGAGCGCGTACCACTCTGTGGTAAATGTCAGCCAGGAGGAAACAAAAAGCAGGGACGAATCGCACTCACTGTACAGGTGTCTCCTGAGCGCACGACGGAGGGCTACACGGTAGTCGAGGTCGCGGAGGTACGCTCTTGCCCAGTCATAGTCCTCTTTGAAGAGCACCATGATGGTAGGACTGGCTCCTTGGTCGCCACCTGGGCGCTCCACACAGATGGACGGCCGGCCTTGCTCGCCCACCGCCTCGCCCTGCTCACCGCCGCTGATGGACAGCCTCGTCGAGGCCACGATCGACTCGTACGCAGGCGGGGCGCGGTCGCCATCGTGCTGTGCCGAGGCGCGGAAATGCACAGAGGCAGAGTCAACCTTCTCGCTTGGGTGGGGAATGTCTGACACCGGCGCGGGTGTCGCGGGAGCGGATATTTGCGCTTCGAGGTCCACATTGTTGCCGTCGTCGCTGCAGTCCGAGCCCGCGCGGGATCGCCGGCGCATAAACTTTGGCCGGGATGGACGTGGGGGTAGCAGGTTGGAGAGACGCATAGTTGCTGTAGACGAGATGTGGGGAGCAGCTGGGGGGGGGGGAAGGAAGGCACAGGTGCACGGATGTTTCGAGTGCGGGGTGGGGAGATGGCGGGCAGATGGTCGGTCCAGCGTCGAGAATGACAACAAACAGGCGAGGCGAAGGGGCAAAGAGTCGACAAACAATGTTTATGTTCAAGAACGGTTCAAGGGATGAAACACAACGAGCGCACCGCGCTGTGGGTGATGGTAAAAGCGAACAAGGGGGCTTTGACGAACGCAATGTTGCGTAGAGGCGGCTACTAGCGGTTCACGGTGTTTCCGGGCCGTTCAGGACTGATGTTGCGGTCGTGCAGAGAAATGCTTGGCGCCGTGGTAGTTTTGGTCGCACGTTTGTTGGCAGCTTGGCACAGGATATATACCTTGCTCTCCAGGAGGAAGGGCTGTGTCGACTCCAGGCCGGTGGTACAGCAAAGTCGGTGCTGTGACAGATTCGTCGTGGTGTGTGGAGTGTGGAGACGATGAAAACGAGAGAGGGGATATAGAGCCAGCTGTGCACCGCCTCGTCGTAGACGGCCACTGCGTGCCGAGATTCGAGATGGAGTGGGGGTGTGGGGGGGTTGTGTGCACATTGGCCCAGTTTAACCAGTTTGCCGGCTGAGCGTTTCTCCAGGGATCCAAGCCCACATGCAAGAGGAAGAAAAAAAAAGGACCGACCGGGACATCTGCCAGCTGCGCGGGACCACAGGGAGCAGATGCATACCCAGCCCGCGTTTCAGGGAGAGCAGAAGGTTGAGAGCCCAGACAGAGGCAGAAAGCTTGAGCGCGTCCGGGATCTGGTGCTTTGCCCCCCCCCCCCGGCAAGAAAAACCACACACACACCTTAAAAAGGCCAGGAAACCAAGCGACCCCAGGATCCACACCTCCCACAGCCGGACCAATGTACCAATGTACAGAGCAACGCACTACCTGCTGCTGTCACTGTGGCCCCACTGGTGCAAAAGGCACTGCCAATAATATAACTTTTTAAACGACGACGCGGTGGCCAAATTAGAAGAGACCCAAGGCACAGAGGACTCTTCGTTGACTGCGATTTCCCAGCTGGCCGCGGCTGATCTGCGCATACGGGCCCGCAAAATGACGCCTCTGGCCGGCGACTGGCCCGAGATCTTCCCACCTCCCAGCCTCCAGAGTACCAGAGTCCGAGAGAGAGTGGGGGGCCTTCTACAGCCTTGTGAGTCCTGGCAGACTGAACCCTCGGGGCTGTACGCTGCGATATTGTATTGTAAACGGGGGTGTGGCCGACTGCTTTGTTTCTTTGTTTTCGGGGACGGCGATCGTTTGGCGCGTTTGGCGCGTTTGGGCTGTGCGCTGCGCGCTGCGCCTTTTTGATTTTGTGGGCCGTCTGTACGTCTGTACGTCTGCATGTACATGTGCACGAAACCCACACAACCCCAGCGTACCCAGCATTGCGCACGATCGCACCATAACGCGCGTGTGTCATGTCCCTGTACCCCTGTGCGTGGCCTGGCCATGTATGGACTTTGGTACGGTGAACAAGCCACGGGTTAAAGGAGGGGGACCATTTAAGACACCTCCAGGGCTGGGCAGGCTGATGTCATACACTGTGGAATGTAGGCGTGCGGCGTGGCATGACCTGGTGTTCTGACGCCTATCGCGTTGTACCCACGGGACCAAACTGTTGGAATGTGGACTGCAGCCGCTCAGGGCGCGCACCCACTGCTGGAGTGACAGAGAGAATTGGTTCCGCCCACAGCCTGCAGCCTGCAGAGCCTGTGCAGCAGAGAGCAAGCCAGGTATGACGACGAAAAAAGGGACGGCCCACTAACGCTTCCCCCGCCCCCCCCAACGGCCAACGGGCTGCTACCATCAACCACAAAGGGCTCGTCGTCGTCGTCCACTCTTTTGGCGTGCACAATCCACGCCTCTCTCTCTTCATATACCTCTCTCTCCCTCTCATCCCCCTCCCCTTCCAGCTCACCACCTCTCTCCCCTCCCCTTCTACGGGCGACCCCACATTCTCCCATTCTCCCATTCGCCCACTCGCCCACTCTCCACACCCTCCTACCCGTACGTGCCCTTCCTGCAAGCTCTTTCTTTCCTCCCTTCTACCACCGGCCTCTCGCCCACCCTGTACAACCTAGGCCTCTTCCGCACAGCCTGCACATGCCCCCCCCCTGCCTCTCTCTCGCTCTCTCGTTCACCGTGTCCCACTCACGCTGAGGGGAAACGACGGCCGCGCCGCCGAACGGTGGAGGGAAATACGAGGCGCGGGAGGCGTCAAACGTCATGGAGCTCTGGGTCTCCGGGCTCGCACTCAAACGAGACTCAAACGAGACTGTCTTCCGCGGCGGAATCACGCATGTGCAAGCAGCCCCACAGTTGCTCAACGGCCGATCAACAGAAAGCTCTGGTTCGTCGCTGACACACACGCGCTTCTCCATTGATATCCATCTCGATCCCGTGGCTTTCCTTTACTTCTCTCGACGACACACTCGCACTTTGTCCTACAGGCGTCGCACAGAGTTCAGACACTAGACGTTGTCGTTTGACAACACCTTCTCTTTCCTCCCCCCCATGTCCGCTTCACCAGTAGCCTCGCCAGCACCGGCCAGGGTCGCCGAGCCCGTGTCTGCCAAGTCGCCCGTTCCCGAGGTAGTGGCCAAGGCCAAGGTACGTGTTGCGCCATCGCCGGACGCCGTGCGGGTCTAGTGTGTCGCGGGACAATGGGCGCGCTGGCCGCTGCGGCCCATCGTATTGGCCGAGCAGCAGGTAGCCGCGGCTCCGCTGCCACGCTGCGCCAGTCCGGCCGGCTCATGTGTCGGTCGGGATTGGAGAATCAGAATCACTCGCAAAGGGCACTGGGCGTGCCGTCGTGAGCTTCGCTTCGCTTCCCCCCACCGGCTTTGCAACTGGCAAATGGTATTCACGCGACGACACACTGTGATCCCACGCGTGACATTGCCTTGTCATGAGGGCCGACATGGACACGGCTCACGGATCACGCCGGATCGCTGACGCCCTGTTCCTCCAGTCTCCCTCCCCCACCCCCGCGCCCGAGACGCCTGCACCAGTCGCTGCCGAGGTGCCCGCCGCAGCCGGTACACCTGCTACCGAGGCCAAGGTCGCCGAGACCAGCGCTGCCGAGCCCCTGCCCGAGGCAGAGGAGGAGCCGCTCCCGGAAGACCCCGAGGGCATTATCAACATGGAGATCTTCTCGCAGATCCAGGACATGGACGACGACGACGACGATGAGGAAGGCGGCGGCCACGAGTTCTCCAAGGGTATTGTGTGGGGATACTTTGAGCAGGCCGAGAACACGTTCAAGCAGATGGAGGAGGCCATGTAAGTCTCTGCGCTCTGCGCTTGGAGGTATATATGTTGTCCAGCCGCTGACGCCATTCCCCCTCATGCAGTGCCGAGCCGTCGCTCTCGAAACTGTCGTCGCTAGGACACTTTCTCAAGGGCTCGAGCGCCGCCCTGGGAATCGTCAAGGTGCAAGACTCGTGTGAGAAGATGCAGCACTACGGCAACCTGCGCGACGAAGAGGTCGGAGCAGCCCTCAAGGAGGACGAGGCGTTGAAGCGCATCAAGCAGCTCCTCGTCGACTGTAAGCGCGACTACGCCGTGGCGTCACGCTGGCTCAGGAGGCTGTACGGCGACGACGAGTAGACACCCAAGTTTCTTTGATACACGGCGACCAACACTCTACGTTTTACAAACCGACACGCCAACACACCCACACCCACCATCACCACCACCACCACCACCACCAAGAGCATAGACCGCTTTTGCTCAACACACCCACATGTCTCATCACCATCACCTACCCATATTCTCTTTTCTCTCTCTCTCTCTCTCTCTAACTCGTCTCCGCCTCCGCACCACTCGCCTCTGCAAGTGGGACCCAACACAATCGACGACTCTGTAGCATCTTGCGCCCCCGCCATCTCCCGACTCTTCTCGAGGTGGTACCTCCCCAACCATTTCCCTGCGTCTCCTTTCATCCTCCTCGTTTTTTCTTCCTCTTCTGCTTCCTTCTTCTTTCTTTCTTTCCTTCTCGTCCCCTTCCTCCACCTCCTTTTTCCCCTGGGTTTGCAACCAAAAAAAAACGCGAATTATGTGGTAAAGGACCATATCCCTTTAATGGTAAACAGAAATCGACTATGCAGAATGACTGCGAGCTACAATGAATGATGGTGATGGGGCCGTGCGCGCAAACAAACAAGAAAGAATAGAAAGAACGAACAGGCGAACGCGCGAACGCGCGAGACAGACAGAACAGGGGCGGGCGGACACAGAACAGCCGTCCACCATCTCTAACTCGGCCTATACCCACATGCTACGGCTACGACCGCCAGTTGGGCTTGAACATCTTGCCCAGCTTGCCGGACCCAGAGTCGCTCCCGCTCCCACTGCCCTGTGGCCGGGGCGGGATGCTGGGCACCGCGCTGCCCTGGCCGTATCCCATTGATCCACTGTGCGGGGGGACAGGCGGCGAGACTGCCGGCCGGGTCCCGTTTGGAGGCGGCCTGATCGCGTTGGGCGGTGGCCTGTTGCCATTCGGCGCCGGAGCGCCGCCGCCAAAGCTGCCCGTACGCCCAGACGTGACGCTCGACGCAGACGACGACCCGTTCCGCTGCTGTTGCTGCTGCTGCTGGGCCTTTTTGCGGTTCTCGGGCTTGAGGTCTGGCAGGTCGATGGTGCTGAGGTAGATGGCCAAGTTGGGCGGCGGCGTCCACCCGGGCCTGCTGTCGTCGAGGTTGATCACGCGCGGGCCCTTGCGTTCCGGTTCTTCCTCGACGACGTACTGGTGCAGCTCCTTCAAGCCTTGTCGGTGGCGGAAGCGCGTCACGCCCAGCGATACTTGGAGGGCACGCTGTGCCGCCTCGGCCTTGCGCGTGCGGATGATGATGAACAGGACGGAATCGTCCATGAGCATGTTGCACGCGCGCGCAATGTGCATTTCGAGGTCGGTGTTGGTGCCCACCACAATCTCGTTGGGGTTCTCGGCCTCGTAGTCTTCGTCCGTGATCATCTGTACTTCGGGCGTGGTGGGCGTGTGCGCGCTGGCGCTGGCGGTGGAGGCCGACCCATTCTTGCTCGGGACAGGAGGACGCTCAGCTGCAACGGTTACCGACGCCGCCCGTTCCTGCTCGCGCGCCTCGGCAGAGTCGATCAAAAGGCATAGGCTGTGGAAAGTGTTAGCACACGATAGAGGTCAGTGAGGTTGCTCTCTCACCTCATAATAAACAATGTCTCCAGTCCACGCAGGTCCTTGATCTCCGTACCGAGGAACCGGTCAATGTTGTAGTGCAAAAACGAAATCTTGCCCGGCGTTCGCACATCGCCTTGGCGGGCGAGGCACACCTCGACATGGGGGTCGGGCCGGCGGTCCATGACACACGTCAGGTCCTTGCCGCTCTTCTTCCAGATATACTTGTTCCTGTGAGTTGTGAGCTGAGCTCTCCAAGCCGAGGAAGTACCAGCTCTCACGTGAGAGCCCGGGCTATACTCACTTCTCAAAGTGGAACGTCCACTCGAACGAGCTGATCCGTCAGCTTCCCATCTTCCCATTTCACACCTTCACACCTTCACACCATCACACCCCCACGACCACATGGAATCGCCCACTCACATCCTGCCAGTGTGTTCAAAGGGAATGTTCTCGTCTGGCCCGTGCAGTTCGAGTCGTCGCGACTTGATGCGGTCCGAGACATA
This sequence comes from Apiotrichum porosum, assembly GCF_003942205.1. Taxonomy (NCBI): domain Eukaryota; kingdom Fungi; phylum Basidiomycota; class Tremellomycetes; order Trichosporonales; family Trichosporonaceae; genus Apiotrichum; species Apiotrichum porosum. Next base: position 360,138 of record NW_021167110.1, on the reverse strand, counting down.
TCCGCACGACGCGAGCTTTGCGCCCGACAGCGCGTCTGCATTCTGTCAGCTATCACTGGCGAGACACACGCATGTGTGGAACCTGCTCCGAGACTTGGGGCTGCAGAGGTAGCCAGTGCATAGCGCACGCATGCCATTTGGCTCTGGAGGGGCCGAGGTGGGACGCGAACGGTGACGGTGCGCGTGCAAAAGCGGTGCGTCACCGGTGTTCAAGCGCTGATTCCCGTGCGTGTCACCACCTCCTTCGAGTACGTGCACCAACCCCACCACCCCACCATGGGACATGGATCCCTCTGTGTACTCACCATACAGGACGCTGCTGTACACCTCGCCGTCGCGGGGCTCGCGTACGCGGCCATACCGCACGTCACCCTTGTACGAGATTGTCGTGCCCTCGCGGAACTCGACAATGGCAGGGTTGGTCTCGGACTGGACGAGCGTGAGGAACGGACAGGCCTTGTCGCGGAGCGACATGGCGGCGGTGGATGGGTGTGTGGAGTATACGCGAGACGGGGGGTGATAAAGGTGGTACAAGGGGGAGGGGACAGTGAGCGAGATGGAGGTTGTGAAGATGTGGATGACTGTGAGGAATGGAGTTGAATTGAGCGTGTGGGTGGAACGTGGTTTGCACTGGAATGACGGCTGACGGATTAGGACGACAACAATAGCCCCGCACCCGCAATCGATTCGCCCCTGCCAAGAGGCACGGTACAGGTCAGTCTGACCTGGGGGTCCTGTGCAACGAGGCGGGTGGCGCTTCCTGTACTGGCGGGGTTTGTCCAACGTTGCAGTGCAGAGGAACCCAACACACGCATCGCACACAGCGACTGCAGTGCTGATGCACACTGCTTGCCTGCTTGCATCTTGCCTTTTGCCGCTGTGGGCGCTTCCGACGATCCCGCGAGAGCAGAGTTAGTTAAGTGGGAGGAGTAAAGAGAAAAATCGGACGGAGTGGAAGGGATCTCCGTGGCAGCGATCCGCAAAAGACACGGCATATAAGCAGCGATACGGCTTCTCGACCTGCGGTCACGTCCTAACAGCACCCACATGCAACACGGACATCCTACGAGCAGTCGGGTATATATGCATGTCATACCCACACGGACAGCAACATGAACCACTCGCAATCGGGGAGTACGCGGTGGTTGTTTTTATCTCGCTCTTGGATCACATGCCTGATCGATGCTTCCGCTGCCGTGAGGCCGTAGAAAAAAGGGGCCACACCAGGCCCCGCCCACACGTCAGGCGGGTCGAGGGCGAGCTACCACGAAACACATCGAAGCGGCCGCATGCTCACTCACATGTGTCAAGTGACCAGAGTGGGGCGGCGGCGGCGGTAGCAATGCTTGGGCAGGAGACCCCACGTTAACATTCCAAGGATCCAAGGATCGAGGTGGCACGTTGCGGGGATGGTACGTGGGGAAGCCGCACGACAAGACAGGGTGGCGCGTTCTAGGCGCGTTCCGCTGGCCTCTAGCGCACTCTAGCGTTCTCGCTTACGGTCTCAGATCTCAGAGGAGATGCCGCGCAGTCATATACAGTATGCACATACAGTACTACGCATCGTCAATGCGCCCATGGGACGCGCGAACACGGACCCATGGACCAGGGATGGATCGTGTGATGTGGGCCTTGTGGGTGACTAGCTGCTCGTGCGACCTGGTCCAGCGTACCAGCGTCAAACGCCGCCTGAACTAATCCCCCGAGGGGGATTTGGGAGGGAAGGAGACCTAGAACACATAAACCGCGTACGACCCTTACAAGCAACGATACGGAACAGACTATAGAGAGTGGGAGAACAAACTGGACCTTTGTTCACTGAAACAACGTGCTAAACCCGACGGAAAGCCAAATTACACCCCGGAACCTAACCCTGTCACCACCCCCTTTTCCACCCAAAGGTCACAAAACCGTCGCGTGTGTGCGGTCATGTGTCTTGGCTCTTGGCGGATACGCGACACATTGGAGAGAACTTGGCGGCGGCCTACGCCAAGGGGACGGGCTTACGAAGGCCTCTCTTGGGCGGAGTGAGACTTGTTGTTGAGGGAGCGACCTTGAACCTGCGCTCCTCACGACCCGCGCGAGGAGGACCGAGGGACCGCCAGCGCAGCTCCTGGTCTGCGCGCCGGCCGTGGCACGCGGTCATGAGCGCCGGCCAGTATGTTTCGTAGTCGTAGGGAAGCTGCGTAAGAATTGTCAGCGCGAGAACACACCCCTTGGGCCTTGGTTTGGCGTTGTCTTGTGTCGGATTTTGTGGCTGTGGGTTGGTGGCTTGGCAGGCGCCTTGGTGTGGCGTTCTTCCAAAACCCCAACAAAAACGCACATACGGCCGTGGGCGATCCGGGACACTGGAACAGAGGCATGCTCTGTTGCTCCTTTATTGTCCGCGGCCTCTGTCCACAGCGCCACAGCCTTACTGCAGGTATAGCCGGTTGGGCCGGTTCCAAGACACACAAAGAGACGGACGACTCACGTCCAGGTCGCCACCACAATCCTTGAGCAGCTGGTCGTTGTCTACGGCCTTGGCTTCAGCGACAGTGGTCGAAGTGAAGGTGACGATCTCCCTGAGCGGCGCGTCGATGAACGGCCAGAAAAGACGGGTGAACGCGCGAATGAGGCGAGGGAGCTTGTGCACAACGGTGCGGCCCAACATCCACGGGTAGTGGTCGGCCACACAGCGAAAGATGTGGCTGACCACCTTGGCGGTCATGCGGGGGCCCTGCCGTGTCTCGTCAAACTTGATGACAAGGGTGACTGTCGTGACGCCGTCTGCCATGAGGTCGAGCGCACGCTCCAACATGAAGAACACGTGCATGGTCCTTTGGATTTCGAGCGGGCCAGTGTTCCTGCTGGGGAACATGTACACGACGGGCTGACCAGTCGGTGTATAGCCAAGCACGAGGTTCTTGCCCATCTTCGACTGTACAAGTGTCAGCTGTATACCACCTCACAGATGGTCCTATTTTGACGTACCTCCTCGCACAGCTCATCACTGGCGCCCTCAATGTCATCCAGTCTTGATGTCCGGCGCCAAACGATCGTCTTCTCGAGCCTGGTAATGGCCAGACGAGCATCGTTCCTGGTATCTGTGGCAAAAGTGTGAGCAACAACACCTTTTGAGTTGCCTCGGGGAAGGAAGCCGAATCAAGGTGCGTACCATAGAGGAACCTGCTTGCGTCAGTTGCGGTCAAAAAGTAACGAGTAACGAGGGCAACATACCTGAGGAAACATTCCCTCGACTGTGGAAGGAGACCCGTCAACATTTCGTTCACCCTCACGACAAGGACAAGGCAAAGGGAGCACTGTGTATCCCACATGGGACTCACGAGGAACATCATCTCACGCTCGTGCAGTGGGGCACGCTCATTGCTGCCATCTTCAGTGGGCAGGGTGTAGCCTGGTGCGTTGAAGTGGTTCTCAAGGAGGGCGATGTTGGCACGCTGCTGGTCGGTCCATGTAGGAGGGAACTGGGGGAGCTTTTTGAGAGGAGGGTGTGAGGGAGGAGTAAACAGGGCGGGGGCGTAGGAAGCCGGAGTCACGGTCGATCCGGAGCTCCATGCGGAACGGGTCGAGTGGGGGTCGGAAAGGATAGACTGTGTGGAGATGCTGCTGGACATGGTGGACAGTGTGGACATTGTCGCCGCCATTGTGGGAGGTAGGGATTGTCGGTGCAACACGCACGGCCTCGTGTGGTGGTGGTGATCGGATGGCTTGTGGTTTCCTGATTCCTTGTGGCCTGCACTAGGTAACGAGGATTGCGTCTCGAGGTTTCTGGCAAGGAGGGCGAGATGGAGGATGAAAGAGAGTGATGTAAGGCCAGTAGTGAGTGGCAGAGACTGGATGAAGGGGAAGAAGACAGACGAAGAAGAACTGGATAAGCTTCGCCAGCCAACAGTACATAAAGGAGCTGACAAGAAGAAACGCAGGCCGGGTCTCGGCTGTGAGGAGACGCGCCACAACCTGCCGAAACCTGGGCCGTATGGCATTTGTGGACCCAAGGGCCGCGCAGGTGACCATTTGCGCCATGTGGACCAGCCGCGACAGGTCCGTCGAAGTGCGTAAGCTCTGAGGCCACTGCCAAATTGGCGGTAGACGCTGATGCCGCGGCGTCGTCCTGCTGCTCAAGAAGGTTCAGACTGTGTCTGGGCAGGACCTGGGCATCGCCAGGGCTTGCATTTCCCCATGCGACGACCATATGGCTTGCCGGTAACAGTGAATGCCCGGGCGCCGCGCCACCGGCCGAGCGCCGTAAGCCACCCCAAACGCACACCCCGAACAGCTAGGACCTAGGAGAAGGGTCGTGAGGGAGCGAAGCATCCCCCAGAGGTGCAAATGGAGTGCCTCGCCCGGCATATTGCCACATGCCGCGGGATGCCCACAGGCTGTATCACAAATCCATGTTCAGCGGCGGGGGCTTTGAACATGGCGCGCCCAGGACGCGGACCGTCGCAGCCCCGTCACAATCTCTCACGAAAACAACGGCAAACCTTAGGGTTCACGTGGGACGAAACGTTGGGCCTCGAGGCCTCGGATCCTCGGAGGCAATGGTTTGGTCAATTGGGTTTGGGGCGGCCATCGCCGTCACCTTCGTCTAATTCGCTTAGGGTGGGGGGGGGGGGGGGGGGACGTCAAATAGATGCGTTTAAATCTGTCCTAAATGCAACTCGCATGAGGCTAATGCCAAATACAAACGTGGGCCGCCCATGTTCCTAAGCTCAGACGGTGTGCTCATTGATGGGTCGACGTTCATACCATGCATTCGTCGTCCATTTTATATTCGACTCGCAAGTGTAAGTGTGCAAGTGCGCCAGTGCATGTATTGTGTTTGGGCGAAAACGCACTATGGCCATTCTCTATGGGTGCACGCATGACGTATTGTGTTTTCCAGAAACCCCGGCCACGGACCGTCGGTTACATCCGCCAGATGCCGCCAGGGTGTGAAGACGCGTCCCGCCAGGAAAACAACAATATTACACCTTTCGTCGCCCGCGTTCCACCATCACATCCTCGTTCCACCCACTCCACCATGCCGGACCTCGCGCAAGCTCAGGAGCTGTACAAGTCCGGCATGGTCCTGTACGGCAAGAGCCGATATGAAGAGGCGCTAAGCGCGTTTAACCGGGTGTGTACGCCGCGACGAGATGAACACGACCCCTCTCTCTCAGGCCATTGCTAGTACTTACTTTCCAGTCCATCTCGCTCGGAGGCAAGAGTTGGAAGGTCCTCGATGCCAAAGCCGCGACCATGAACCGCATGGGCGGCGCGTGGCAGCAGTCGGCATTCGAAATTGCGAGCGCGCTGTGTCGAACGCATGGTGAGAAGAATGCCCGCGTGAGTCTAGCCCCTTCTGTTCTTCCCGTTTCCGAGAACAAGCACTGATCAAACCAATAGCCATGGTACCGCGCGGCAAGCATCCTAGTGTCCATGGGAATGGTCGACGCGGCGGAGCGGAGCATCACCAAAGGGCTGAGCTTGACAAGGGACCCTGCCGCGCGCAAGAACCTCAACGACCTGCGCGACAAGGCTGCCCAGGTTCGCATCCGACTGGAGGTGGACGGCGCGACCAGTGCTTTTGAGGCAGATGTTCTTGCCTTGGCACAGGCAAAGGCCAAGCTGTGCTTTACCCACCTCCTCTCGCCCGATGTCATCCTGCTCATCGCCGAGGCCGGGCTCCAAAGCGACCCCGACATGCCGCTCCGCATGGCTGGCGTGTGCACCGAATGGCGCGCGATTGTCACCCACCGTACCGCTGTTTGGTCCCATCTCCGCTTGGGCCGGCGACGCCCCGAAGCCAAAGTCGCGTACTGGGTCGAGAAGAGTAAAAGCCGTGTCCGCCAACTTACCATCACAAACAAGATGCCTCGCGAAAGACACACGGACGTCGCGCGTATGCTGCGGAGACATGTCGCTGGGTTGGAGCGGCTCGAGATTCATGCGCACGACCCCGACCTCCTCGTCAACGAGTGGCAAGAAGCGTGTCGTCAACTCAAGTCTCTGGTCATACACAATGTCAGAGGCTCGACGGCGGCTCGGAGAACCTACCCATTTGTCTTTGGTCTCCTCCACCCCACCGCCGCCAGACTCGAGGCTGTCGACATTGGCTGTGCAAACATGGCCCCTGGAACTGTCATTCAAGGTGACGACCCAGACGCCAACCCACGAGACGGTCTCTGGCTTCCAAACCCGACCCTCCAACTTGCCTGCCTGCGCAAGCTACGCATCGCCGATGGCCTTGCAGGCAAGCGCATGACCCTCTCGACACTGCTGGCCGATACGCCACACCTGCACGAACTGGACGTCGGAAGGATCTTCTTTCACGCGCCCGAAGAAGACGACACTCATGCGCTTGTACCCCGACTCGAGAAACTCGAGTTGCGTGACACGGGCGGCCAGCGTGACCTCGTGACAGCGCTCGACATACCAGGACTGACGGCGTTTAGCTGCTATGGCTGGACAACAGGTCAGCTGAGGACGATTGACATGCTCCGTGGGGTAGGCATGGCTGCTGCGCTCCCAAACCTCGTCTCGCTAGACATTGGACGGTGTGGCGTTATCCAGTCACAGCTCATGGCGGTTCTCCCAGAACTCAAGTCACTCCGGTTCCTGAACGTCTCGTTCCTCGGCCTAAACAACGACTTTCTCGAGGCGTTGGTGGTGGGGGACACGGCCTTGTTGCCATGTCTGACGGCGCTGTCCATGGCCGGACATGACAACATTTCGGCAGGCCCGTTGAGGCGAGTGGTCCTGAGTCGCGCCCCGACAGAAGCCTCAAAAGCCATTGCGCCTCTCCCTACGCGTCCCGCATCGCGTTCCGCCTTTACCCCAGCTCGTTCGGCGTTTGCGCGGCCCAAGCCGGCGGCAGTGGCGGTTGCCGCCACTGCCACCTCGTCAAGCCCCCAGCGTCCACCGGTTGCTGCTATTACCTGGGTCTGTGTCGACCTCTGCAACCACCCAGACATGGACGTTCGCGTACTCGAGCCACTCCGCCGACGCGTGCGCTTCCTGTCCAACCATAACGGTAACCAAGTCGAGGACCGGATTCGCGGCCGCGGCATTTATGCCTGGGACAAGGATGGAGATTGGGACTCGGACTGTGCCGGCGGCAGCGGCGAGGGATGCCACCTCCGCAAGCGCCGGGCCGATGAGGACGGATGGTATGTTCACCACACATGCAAGCGGGCGAGGGAGGAGGAGCAAGTCGGTAAATAGCATGTAGCATTTGGCATTTTTCAATGGGTGCAGTCGAGCTTTCCCGCAGTCGTTTCGTTGCGTTCCGAGCTCACCCGACATCTCGACAGCAAGCACCACGCCCCAACACCGGCCACACACATTGACTCGCTGCATAACAGATAAGTGGAGTCCATCGGCCCCTGAGGCCTGTACGATTTGGTATAGCTTGCCGATGCCGAGGTGTGTTAACGGCGTTGACGGTGCCCGGCTGCCGGGAGGACACGGAGATAATAGCGGATAACCACGCAACATGACGTCGATTGCAGGAACGCGTTCCGTTGGCCACCGAACGCCGAGTGGTGTCCACCCGTTTTAAAGTCACCGCGCGGGATGTCACCTCCCGTGTCACCAACATCCGACACCCACAACACTCATACACAAATGGCCATCCTTCGATTAGTCGGTGCTACTGTCCTCGGTGGTGGCGCCTATGCGACCTACAAGGCCACCTCGCTGTCCCAGCAGTACCCTCTCACACCTGCCAGCGACATACAGAATCGTCCCGGCATCCTCGCCGTCATTCCCGAGGGCAACGGCGCCTTTGAAGTCGTATCCACGACCATCCAAGCCCCACCCGCCCGCGCCCGCGCGGACCCCATTGGCACCACCATCGACGCCTTTTACGCGGGGTGGACCCTCCGGCTCGAGGCCTGGGCATCTCGGAGGTACAACCTCGTCGGCCGCCGTCCCTCCAGTGCCGACAAGGACATTACGCCGCCGCTCGCGTACGCTTCGGGCATCTTCCAAGTAATCCACCGCGAACCCGACAGCGTCACCGTCCTGTGGTCGGCGCCAGGAGCCAGCGAGGAGACGGCGGTCACGCACGCCATGCCTGAGGGTGTGCAGGTTATCGCCGCCCAGCTCAACGACAATGGCGGACTGGACATTTCGTACGCCTGCGCCCAGGACCTCCCACCGGGGAACAAGCTCGTCTACGCCGTCATGATGAAGTTTCACCACGTCTACATGCGTTTCCTATTGGACGAAACCAAGAAGCGTCTTGAACAGTGGGCAAGGGAGGGACAGTGAGGAGCGGGGGGAGGGATGTAATGATGTTGTACGATGTGGCTATGAACGCAAATCTGGGACTGGATTAGTGAAGTGACACGGTTGTCCAGCGGAAGGCCTTCTGACATGAAGATGGCAGACAATGTGTTGTTGACAGCACACAGGGATAGGTGGGATTGGTAACCGCTGTGCTTCTTGCATCCAGACGGGCAGGGTGGAATGAATCACGGTCGAGAGCCGGAGACACGGGGGACAGCTTCTTCTGCACACAATACATGCTTCCTACGTCACGTTCATAAACACAGCGCAGTATGCTGCTTTATCTGACTTCCCATTGCTTTCCAGGCCTGGTGGTACCAATTGCAAACTAGTTCTTCCTCCTGAGTATTGTCAGCGAGTGGCGGCCAAAACAGCGTGGCAGTGAATGCGTCCAGTGGCAACCACTTGGTCCACATTGAGAGGACGGACGGAATGGGAGAAGACTCGCACCCTGCTTGCCTGCTCGCTTCTTGTGTGTGTTGTCCGTTATGCATCTTCCGAGTGTTATGGGGCTGAAGTTATCAGTGTTCGGCAATACTGTGGGAGGTGTGGACCAAACTTACCTGTAGCTTCTACATGCACTCGTAGTCCGCCGACTCAACAGAGGCGATCTTGGTGGGCTTGTGCGCATGGACGGCCAAGTCGTCGCTTGCGTCCTCACCGTCGGCATCGGTCCTCGCGCCAGTGGTCTTGTCGTCGAGGCCCCACTCTCTACCCCAGTCTTTGCGGAACTGGAGGGTGTGGTGCCTGTTCCAGGCAAAGTCTGGGTCGTCAAAGACCTCCCACATGTCGGTTGGCATTGGGGCCTTGTCGATGTAGGGGACCTCGACGGAGGGGTCGAGGCTGCGAACAAGCTGCCTGTGAGCTTTGTACACAAGAGATAATACGTAAGACATACCTGCTTGATGAGGCCCAGATGGACCGGCTGGTCCTTCGTGAGGGCGGGGTCGCGCGCAGATTCGACAAAGAGGAGGAAGACTGGGGACGACTCGTGGTTTCCAAGGCGGAGTGGGTGGCCCTGAAGGTCGGACCACATCTCCTCGGCACTCTTCGAGACCCACTTCTTGTCCTTGTTGGCCAGGCTGATGTAGGTGCGGGCAAGATGGTGAAGGGCGGCAACGTTCTGCCACACGTCAGCGGGGTCACGAGAAATACATACACTCACCGTGGAATACGGCAGGAGGAGCTCGCATCCCGCAGCAGCAGCGGGCATCACACGGTCGCTGACGCCCACCGCTTGCATGACGATGCGAGGCACCTTGCCTTCCTCCTCGCGCTTCTCCTTCTCATTCTGGAAGGCGGTGGCCCACTGGAGGGTGCCGACGAGCTTTGGGAGGTTAAGAAGACCCGGCTTGGCGAGGGGACCGTGGGAGAACTCGGCAGGGTCTACGTTCACGCTCTGCAGAGCGGCATGGACGACGCCACCTGGAGAGAGGAGTTGGAGCTCGGCAAGCTTGGAAAGGCGCGGTCCGATGTCGGAAGGGTGCGTCCCCTTCTTCTTGACCCAGAAGGTGAGTGGACTGAGAATGGGTTCGAGGGCGCAGCCAACCCAGTAGAGCTGCTCGACGCTGAGGCCCGTGAGAAGGGCCCAACGGCGCATGTCGAGACCCTGGGTCTCGTCGTAGGCAAAGGCGGGGACTGGAGTTGCGAGGAGAGGGAGGTGTGGTGGAAGGAAGGTATGGGACCAGTGGGAGAAGAGGTTTGGATGAGTGGGTGTGGGTGTGAGTGCGATCGATGGTTGAGGAAGGGAGAGAGTGTAAGCACAGTGGTGGCAACACAGTATGGCTGGGTGCGGGACAACGGAAAGGACTCACCTGGGGCCGAGGACGACGATGCCATGGTGCTTGTTGTAGACGCGGTTGAGCGAGTAGAGGCTGGTGAGCGATGTGTCGAGAAGAGGAGGATGAAGTTGAGGAGAGAAGATGAACGAACTGCAGCGAACGTCCAGGTGATAAGCACGGCCACCCGGTTGAGTCACCCCGTGGCCACAGCCCTGGCCGCTGACCGGTGGTCGGTGGGTGAGAACGTGCAGAAAGAGCCACATTTTCAGTCGATCGACGCTGTCATGGCCGCGTCTGGGCCTGCGTTACCTCTCCGGCGGGAGTAAAGGTGGCGGGCGTTCTTGCTGTGCTGTGTGCGCTCCACAGTGTGCAGTGTGGCCACAGACCTCCTCTTCGCCTGATTCCTTCTTGTTCTTGTCTATAAACTCACTCACATGACCGCGATGAACATCGAGCACTTGTGAGTCGGGATCCAGCGTGCAGCTCTGACGTACAGCAACAACCCCGTCCTCCGCGAGCTCCAGGACCTCGTTGGTCTGAACCGTACCAACTTTGTGCGCGCCCCTCGCGTCAAGCCCGGTATCCAGTTCCCCACCAAGGCCCACAACCCTCTCCTCGGCATCCTGGTGCTCCTTTTTGACGGCCAGGACAAGCACCTTAGCGATGACATTGTCATCACCGACGAGCCCCTCACCACCACTCAAATTAAGTAAGTTTGAGTCTATTTATTCCCCCATCCGGATCGATATGGGGTGTTCCCAGCCACCGTGTCATCACAGCTGTGGCTCTTTGACTTGGCTAACAGACAGGGCTGTCGTTGACGGGCTCGTCGGCCACCGCCGCCCTTACTCGTTGGAGCAGGGCATCGACGGCGTATCGCAACAAGTCATCAAGGCTGGAAACGTCTTCCAGCGTATCAAGAAGGTAAGAGACTGCGCCCTACTCCCACGCTTACACATAGCTCTTCCCCAAACTGGATGAGAAGCTCTTCTCGCTCCTTATCAACTGGGGCGATTCCTCGCCCGGCCCCATCCGCCATCACAAGCCCCTCCTCAAGTACACCGACCGCGAGCTCGACTGTCTCGGCTGCTTTACGCGTCTCGCCCTTGCCGTCCACCTGGGACTCATGGACAAGATGCAGGGCGTACCGCGCGCCCTTGCCCAGCGTCCGGCCATTTGGTCCGGTGGTCCAAACACCCCCGCCGTCATCGGATACTTGTTTGTCTCGGTCCCCTTCTACATCGAGGTGTGGCAGGCAGGCAAGTTCATCCCTCCCTTCCGTCTTCGAGTCCACCCCAACCTCGTTGACCCCTACCATCGCCACTGGCTCAGCAAGGACCGCGCCATGGCCGAAACAGTGTTTCGTGCAGAGTGTGCCGTAAGTGGCCTGCCTGTTTCACTTTTCTGACGACTTCAGAGGCGTGGCTGGGACGAGGAAGACGCGGCCGACAAGGTCCACGGCTTCAGCTACGAGTTTAGCCGCAAGTGGTCGGATGTCACCGACACCACCACCCGCAGGCGGACCCTCGTGCCCGCGCAAACAAGGCTATTGTGTGGGACGAGGTCGTCACCTACTTTGATGGCCATCCCATGTATGTCCCTCACAAGGGTGGTCGCCGCGGCGTTCACGTCGGATCCACCTGGTACGACATTCCTTCCTTCGACTCGTATTTCTGGCAAGAGGTCCACGAGTACGCCTGACCACAGCGTACAGCGCTGACCCTAGGCTTCACAAGATCAAGGTCACCAATGGTCGCCTTCTGCCGGCCGATATGGACAAGCACTTCCCAAGCCTCACCTATGCCTATGTGTATAAACGTGCGCTGTGGCACAACGTAAGTGTCTGGGAGGATAATGTACTCATTGACCATACAGCCCAATGTGCCACCTACCTCTGACACGACCAACACTGCTTCTGCTAAGGCGAGGACGAAGAAGAAGCTCTCGGGGACATCTTCACGCGTATCGCTGGCGAAGAGCCTACCGCCGAGGAGTTTAGCAATGACGATTGTTCCAGTGATGGCAAGTAAACATCACGGTTTCTGAAGTAGTCAGAGGTGGCGGTCGTATGTCAATACAGCAGTTATGCAGAGTGTGCAAAAGAGACAAGTCTCTATGTGCGCGATATGGAAGTCCAGCTGCAGCATCAAACTCGCCCGCTTGTCGCACTGCCAGGCATTCATAGCCAAATCGTACAGCATCGCTACATCCCCCCCGCTCCTCACTGTCCCTCCCTTGCCCATTGTTTGAGACTTTGCCGAGCAAGAAGCTCATTTGATGAAGACGACCGCCCTGCCTGATCGCCTCCACTGGTTGAAAGTATAGCGACTGTGAATCGGAGGCAGCGTTGGCCAGCTTACAGGACACAGAAGTGGTGCATGCATGCTGATACCTGTAGGTTCGGCATACGTATGTCATCAGTTCATTGTCAATGTTGTAACGATATCCACCAAAAAGTGATGCATCCATCGTAGGCGCAGCACGCCGTCTCTGTCTACGAGACACCAACTATCACGTCGGGGCGTGGCGCTGTACAAAGAAGCACACTTAAATCTCCTCCTCGTCCTCGAGGGGGAGCTCCTCGTCGTCGTAGATCTCGTCGTCGGCCGAGGCCTCCTGGTACTGCATGTACTCGGAGACGAGGTCCTGGAGGTTGGACTGTGTCTCTGTCAGCAATGTTCGTGATGTGGAGGACACAGGCTAACGTGTAGCCCTGTCCAGCCCAGTAAACGCCAGATGCCTTCCCCAGAGGGTAGAAGCAAGGGGCAAGGGCAGTGAGGCGGGAGAAAAGTGGCAGAGTGTCGGTCGGCTTTTTGACCCTCCCCCCAGTCCTCCCGACCTTTCCACCGCTCCCAACTCGTTTCTGGACATCTTGGGACCGTTTTTGAGCTCGTACGCACCTCGGCTTCGGAAAATTCAAGTTCGTCCATACCGGGGGGGCTGTCAGCATCACACGAAGAAGAAGAAGAGGTCGGAGGACTAACCTTCACTGAGGAGGAGTTAGCAGAAGCTCGACGGAGGGTGCCACAACGGAACCAAATTTGGTTCCGTCGCATAGTGCCACAAGCCGTACTCACCCGGTGTACCAGTGGACGAAAGCCTTGCGACGGTACATGGCCGAGAACTGCTCGCCGATGCGCTTGAAGAGCGACTGGATCGAGGTCGAGTTACAGATGAAGGTCGACGACATCTTGAGGCCACGGGGGGGAATGTCACACTGAGCGGCGGCGACGTTTCCGGGGATCCACTCGACAAAGTAGGCCGAGTTCTTGGCCTGGACGGTCTGCAGCTGGTCCTCGACCTCCTTCATGGAGACCTTACCGCGGTAGATGCACATGACGGTGAGGTAGCGGCCGTGGCGGGGGTCCGAGGCGGCCATCATGTTCTTGGCGTCGAACATCTGCTGGGTGAGCTCCGGCACCGAGACGGCGCGGTAGCTAGCCGAGCCGCGCGAGGTGAGGGGCGCAAAGCCGACCATGAAGAAGTGGAGACGGGGGAAGGGGACCATGTTGACGGCAAGCTTGCGCAGGTCCGAGTTGAGCTGACCGGGGAAGCGCAGGCAGGTGGTAACACCCGACATGACGACCGAGACGAGGTGGTTGAGGTCACCGTAGGTGGGGGTCGAGAGCTTGAGGGTACGGAAGCAGATGTCGTAGAGAGCCTCGTTGTCGATACAGAAGGTCTCGTCCGAGTTCTCGACGAGCTGGTGAACCGAGAGGGTAGCGTTGTAGGGCTCAACGACAGTGTCCGAGACCTTGGGCGAGGGGACGACCGAGAACGTGCACATCATGCGGTCGGGGTACTCCTCACGGATCTTGGAGATGAGGAGGGTACCCATACCGGCACCGGTACCACCACCGAGCGAGTGGGTGATCTGGAAGCCCTGGAGGCAGTCACAGCCCTCAGCCTCGCGGCGGACGACGTCGAGGACCGAGTCGACAAGCTCGGCACCCTCAGTGTAGTGACCCTTGGCCCAGTTGTTGCCCGCGCCGCTCTGACCGAACACAAAGTTGTCAGGGCGGAAAAGCGTGCCCAGGGGGCCGCCGCGGATCGAGTCCATAGTTCCCGGCTCCAAGTCAATCAAGACGGCGCGGGGAACGTATTTGCCAGCAGCGGCCTCATTGTAGTAGACGTTGATACGCTCGAGCTGAATGTCCGAGGTGCCCTTGTACGAGCCGTCGGCCTGGATGCCGTGCTCCTCAGAGACGACCTCCCTGTTGTTGTGTCAGGTCGTGCTCTAAAACCCACGCGCGCAAGTGTCTACTTACCAGAACTTGGCACCGATCTGGTTACCACACTGGCCGGTCTGGAGGTGAACAATCTCGCGCACTGAACGGCCAGACATGGTAGGCAGTGCGGTGTGCGGGACAGACGAGGCGGGGTGGGAAGTAGAGGTCGGAGCGGGGAGGAGTCCAAGCGTCAGGGAGTGGGCGTTGTGCAATGGCCCACGAGCAACGTGGAGCGTGCGACGGTAGGAAATGGGCAAGTGGTGAAGAGGACAAGAACAAAACGATGTAGAAGGAGCGAGTTCCAGCAAGGCGTGGAGACAAGTCGATGCACCAGTGGTCAATGCACCAGAGCGGGGCGGGAACGGGAGTGGGCGTGGGTGTGAGGGGGAGTTGTGTTTGAACGAAGCATGGGGCGATGGGCGGGCGCGGGGGGCGAAACGAAGAAACCAGTGTCAGCGACGAGGAGCTCGAGGACGAGAACAAGACGGCCAAGACGTACTCGTGACTAATGGGGCTGCTGTGGAGAGGACGTTAAAGGGCGTTAAAGAAGGTGGGGGGAGAGAGAGGGAGGGTGGAGAAAAGAGACATCAGTAGCACGGTGTGGTTGTTGGGTGTTGATCGCACAGGCCCCAGCCCTGGCACGCGCGGAACCAAAACTCGCCCTCCCCGTGGATTTCGTGGTGAGACGACGCGTTTGTGCCCTGACAGTGCGCGACGCGCTCTCACCCACAAAACAGGTTACGTAATAATAAATCAAGGCATCCGCACCATGCATCGTCTGGCGCTATGAAAGTTGTATGTACCCTTTACACAGGCGACTCGGGGAGACGGTTGCGGAGACTCGAGATACCGTGCTCAGCCGCAGTGTGCTCTGGGGTAGTCCGGCCACTGCTGATCGGCGTTACGCGGCTGTCACCCATCACACCCTCATCCCACTTTGTAGCCGGCGTAAACGAGACGTTGCGACTGATTGGGGCGCTGTCCGTGGTGGTCTGGACGGCGCGGCCAACCTGGCCGCCGAGGTCAAAGTGAACGCGGTCGTCGCTGCCGTCAGTGGCCTTGATGGCGCCGAGGTCGGCAACACTGTTGTTGGCCGTGTCTGCAGGCTTGATGGGAGGCTGGACGTCTCCGAAAGCGACGGGTGGAGGCAGACGCGAAACGAGGTCGGCGCTGGGGTCACCAGTCGAGCGAGTAACGGTGAGAGTACGAGCAAAAGTGAAGCCCTTGCCGACAGGGATGGTGACGCCGTGGACGATGATCGAAGTCAGCACCAGAAAGTAGACGACTGGCAAAATGACACTGTTTTTGTCAGCTGCAAACGCGATAACTTAGCTTACGCTCGGAGACGGTCACGGCTGCCGTTGTCAGGAAGGAACTCCAGGGCGACCTGGGTGTAATAGACTGCGCCGACACCAATGGGACCAAAGTAGCCAGCGAATGCAGCCTCCTTCCAGGTAGGCACTGTGGGGATCCACTTGGACTGAAAAGGGTGGTCAGAAACGGTTTTAAGCGGGGAAAACATACAAGAAGGAGGACCCATGGGAGACGACGGAAAAGGATGACGCAGATGCCAAGAAGGACCAGGCGCCAGGGAGTAATGCCCCAGTAGTTACCAAACTCTGCCCAGGGCATGATGGCACCGATATAAAGGAAGATTGCAGACTGGTGGGTGTCAGCATGTGCACGGTAGAAGCCAAGCGTTCTGCTATGGGTCCAAGGGGCAAATGGTCGAGAAGATGGGTTCGTCTTAGGGGGCCCAAATTTTACACTTACGTTCAACAGTTGGTCAATGACGTCCTGCACTTTGTGGTCCTCTGTCTGCACGCGGAACCAGTCGTCCCAGGTGAAACTGTTACCGACGATAAAGCAGCAGAGAATATCGTCTGAGCCAATGGTGCCAACAACGCCGAGAGTGAGGAAGGTCAAGGCAACGCCAAAGCTCAGGAAAGACTCGTGGTCAATCAGACTTTGCCAGTCAGCCACACGGCTCTGTTCCGGATCTTGGGCACAACTCACCGATGTTCCTCGGCGAACCGGAGCACCTTGCGTGCAATAAAACCAATAATGGTACCGATGATCACCGAGAGAAGAACCTGGTACAACACAATGTTATAGAACCTGCACTGTTAGGTTGGGTCCTGATTACAACACTCTCACCATTCGCCAATGGCGCCACCGATATTGTGGACTGGGTGGTCGGGGCTATGAATCAGGATGAGGTAAAGCGCCATGAACAGGAACGGGAATCCGAGGCCGTCGTTGGCACCGGCTTCAGCAACGATAATGTTGCGAACCGACAGCGGGACATATTTCTCAGCGAAGCGCCCTGTCCGTTAGCAGTGTATCAGAGGCTCCACTCACCCTTGCAGATCGAGTTGGCCAGCACAGGGTCCGTGGGAGTCACACACGAGCCGATAGCCAGCGATTCGAGATACGTGAGTCCGGGGATGAGGGCCCAGATAAAGAGGGCCGTGATAAACCATGCCGCCGTCATGACAGGCAGCAGCAGAGTGGTGAGGCTCATGCGCTCGCGCCAAAGATACGCCTTTGGGAGGGAAATTCCGGTGAACAGGACTTGAATGGCGATAATAATACGCGTAATCTCAAAGGTGAGAACGCTGAGCTTTTCTTCATCGCCACCGACCCATTTCAGCGGGGAGAAGATGTCGGCGCCGAGGGGACCGAAAATAATACCAGCGACGAAAGCGAGGAGGGCCTCGGCTGTGGTGGAATTAGCTAAATGCTGCGACAATGCTTTCACAGGGACCTGTGGTACCTGGCACGAGAGCTACCCCATCATCCAGGGTGGTGGTGACTGCGAGCGTGACACGTACAGAGGAAAAGCTTCTCCTTTAGCCAGTAGGACACAAGGCCCACGATGGCAATGTAGCCACCTGCGACGGCGAGCGCACTGGATGTCTCGGAAACGTCGAGAGCTACCATGTTGGGTGTCTACGTCTGGATGTGTATGGGTGTCGAGGCACCAATGACCAGTGTTATTCCGTGTGGGTGAAGGCAATGGTGTCGCGGTTGCACGCAACGATCTGGATGAGGGTACGACCGAGTGGGGTGACCATTCGTAAGCTGTCAGGCCGAGCGATAGTGGGTGTGGAGCGTGCTGTCGGCGCTAACAAAGTGCCGGTGGACAAGGCTGTTTGGAGGAGAAATCCGTGGATCCGTGGACTCGCACGTTGTTGATGCTTGGCCGTCTACTGGCAGGTATTCTGAGCAGAGACAAGTGGTCGTGGAGGTCTTGGCAAAAGTAAGGGGGGGCAAGTAGAAAGCCAAGAGAATCCAGAATCTCTCGCGGTGAGATGCGATGCCGGCTGCGCAGGGCAAAACATCCCCCCCGGCTACCCCCGCAGCACTTGCCGATTACGTATGAGATCAACGGGGAATTGCCACTTATGAGGTGTCATTACTATCACTCTCTGCCGCCACCGGGCCCAAACGTATCAACCGCGTGCACCGGCCCACCGCGGCGTCATCGTCTGTGCAGCGGAGACAGAGACGCTGGCTGATCACTACTGAGAGCAGTGCATTCACTGTCCACCTTCCAACCCAATCTACCCCCCCACACGTGAACCCACGTTCACCCCCTTTCGCCCAGCATGTCGGTCCAGGATGACCCCAAGATCCTCGCCGACGCGCTCAATGTTGTCAAGGTCCAGACAGTCCAGCTCAAGCGGTGTCTCGAGGCCGAAGAGATCATGGAGGCGCTCAAGGCCGCGTCGACCATGCTGTCCGAGCTGCGTACATCGTCCCTCTCGCCCAAACAATACTACGAGCTTTACATGTCGGTGTTTGACTCGCTTCGCCATCTCAGCACGTACCTGTACGAGGCTCATGTCGAGGGCAAGCACCACCTCGCAGACCTGTATGAGCTTGTCCAGTGAGTAGATGGTAGATCCAGTCGGCTGGACATGCCCCTAACGAAACAGATATGCCGGCAACATTGTGCCCCGCCTCTACCTCATGATTACTGTCGGATCCGTGTACATGTCGATCCCGGATGCCCCCGTACGGGAGATCATGAAGGACATGCTCGAGATGTCGCGCGGTGTTCAGCATCCTACTCGCGGCCTGTTCCTCCGCCACTACCTTTCTGGCCAGACTCGCGATTTCCTTCCTGTCGGCATTGAGGATGGGTATGTTTGCTCGCAGAAGCGGTCCGTTAGCTAACAGACAGACCCAGTGGCAACCTGCCAGACTCTATCGGCTTTGTGCTCACCAACTTTATCGAGATGAACAAGCTCTGGGTGCGTCTTCAGCACCAGGGCCACTCGCGCGAACGTGAGAAGCGCGAGACCGAGCGCCGGGACCTGCGCATCCTGGTCGGTACCAACCTCGTGCGCCTGTCGCAGCTCGAGGGTGTCGACGTCGACATGTACTCGAAGACGATACTCCCTGCCATCCTGGAGCAGGTCGTCAACTGCAAGGACGTGATTGCCCAAGAGTACCTCATGGAGGTCGTCATCCAGGTGTTCACCGACGAGTTCCACCTGCACACCCTCACACCGTTCCTCTCTGCCACTGCCCAGCTGCACCCGCGTGTCAACGTCAAGAACATTGTCATTTCGCTCATTGACCGTCTGGCGGCGTATGCGGCTCGCGAGGCTGAGAATGAGGACCCAGATGAGAAGAAGCGCGGCGAGGAGGAGGCTGCTCGCAGGCTTGCCGACAAGGTGAAGGGCGCGCGCGACCAGCACGTTCGCCAGAGCATTGATGGTGGCAAGCCCCAATCGCCCCGTCCCGCCGAGGCCGACGAGTGGGCCGGCAAGGACGACGAGGCCAAGGAGGAGGTCAAGGAAGAGGCCAAGGAGAATGGCAGTGCCGAGACTGGCGACGAGGAGAAGAAGAAGGGGGAAGAGGGAGAGACGGCTGAGGAGCCCAAGGATCCCGAGGAGCAGCCCAAGGAGGAGGCTGCGGTGTTGCCCAAGCCTAAGACGTTTCGTGGCATCCCCGAGGACGCCCGCCTTTTCGAGGTGTTCTGGCAGCAGATTGTCGAGCTTATCAAGGTGAGCTGCAGTCGACCTGGTCCCAGCTGACAACATTTCAGGCTCGCCCAGACCTTTCCATTCAGGACATTACCGCACTCTTTGTGTCGCTCGCCAACCTGTCGCTCAGCTGCTACCCGGACCGCCTCGAGTACATTGACCAGATCCTTTCGTACGCCACCTCCAAGGTGCACGAGTTCCAGCAGAGCCAGGACTTGCATGCGCCGCAGACGACTGCCAACCTTCTGGCGCTGCTGCTCGCCCCCATCCAGTCGTACCTCTCGGTCCTCACCCTTCTTGCGATTCCGTCGTACACCCCTCTGCTGGCTGCTCAGCCGTACACGACCCGTGCAGCTATTGGCCACGCCGTCGTGTCGTCGGTTCTCAAGAACAACACTCTGATCGAAACTACGGTCGACGTCGAGGGTGTTCTTGGCCTTTGCGCGGTGCTCATCCGCGACCAAAAGGACGCTACCGGCGCCCAGGGTCCCGCGGCACGCAGGCAGCCTGTCGACCTGCGTGAGATGGCCGAGGAACAAGGATGGGTTGCGCGCATGGTGCACCTCTTCCGCTCCGAAGACCTTGCCACGCAAAACGACCTGTTGCAGACTGCCAACCGCATCTTTGCCGACGGTGGCGAGAGGATACGCTGGACGTTCCCGCCCCTCATCGCCAGCAGCATCCAGCTGGCGCGGAGGTTCCGCGCGCGCCAGGCCGAGGAGAAGGACTGGGAGACTCGCGTGTCATCGCTGTTCAAGTTTATCCATCGCCTAATCTCTATCCTGTACAACAAGGTCGAGGCGCCCGAGACGTGTCTGCGACTCTTCCTCCTGGCCGCTCAGGTCGCCGACGACTGTGGTCTCGAAGAGCTCACGTACGAGTTCTTCGTCCAGGCCTTTGTCATTTACGAAGAGTCCATCTCCGAGTCTCGGGCTCAGCTCCAGGCTATTACGGGTATCATTAGCACGCTCCAGGCTTCGCGCGTGTTTGGTCCTGACAACTATGACACGCTCATCACAAAGGCGGCGCTGCACGGCTCCAAGCTCCTCAAGAAGAGCCACCAGGCCACAGCGGTGCTGTACGCATCGCACATGTGGTGGCAGGGCGACGAGGCCGGCCGCGAACCCCGCACCAAGCCGCCTCTCAGGGACGGCAAACGCGTGCTCGAGTGTCTCCAAAAGTCGCTCCGCATCGCCACGGGCTGCATCGACGAGCTCACTTCGGTCCAGCTGTATGTGGACGCGCTGGACCGTTACCTTTATTACTTTGAGCAAGGTGTCGAGGCCGTCACGCCCAAGTACATCAACAGCCTGGTCGAGCTCATCACATCCAACATTGATTCCGTGCACAGCACCGACGTGCACCCGTCGTCTGCCAGCCCGCCCGGCCTGGTTGACGGTGTCAACACGCCCGACATGATTGTCAAGGTAAGCTACCGCTTGAGGCCGCATGGAGCTAACAAAACAGCACTTTAAGAACACGCTCCGTTACATCCAGAGCAAGCAGAGGCAACACGCCGGACGGGGCAGCGACGAGGAGGAGGGCGAAGAGGGCGAGGACGGCGAGCGCGGCAAACCTGTAGACTGGAGCGCTGTCGACGTCGTCGGCGGCTCCCTCAAGATGGGCATGTCGCAGTAAACAGTAGCGGAGACTCGGTCCTGGGGCGGATTTTCTTATTTCTCTTCTCTCCAATTTTTGTAATAGAACATGCGATTCTACATGACGACAACGTGTGTGTGTGTGTACAGAGTGAGAGAAATGTATTCTAACGGTCTAGAGGGCGTGGGTGAGGTGCGATTGCGACTGCTGGGACTGGTTTGACGCGCCCCTACGCATTGGTATGGCGCCATCGCGAGTGAACGGGTTCGGCGACGAGGCAGTGGAGCTAGGGGTGTAAGTCCCCTGTCCGCCGGCCGCTGGGTTGATGGCTGGCAAGCGCAACGGCGTGGGCGGATTGGAGCGGTGGTTACGGCTAGGAGTCGGTGTCGGGGTCGGGATGGGTGACAGGGTGAGCGTGGGCACTGCGTCGGTGTTGGTCCTGTTGGCCATGGGTGTGGGGCTACCAGGCCGCGAGGCAAACGAGCCCCTTTCGCGCCTCTCGTTGCGCGCATTGGTGGCGGCAGCGGCAGCCTGAAGCACATCTGGCGGGAGAGGGGGCATGGGTGGCCGATACTCGTCCCCCCTGCTGTAGTCCGGGTGGGCAGAGTGCGCGCTGCTGCTGTGTGCGGAGAGACGGCTCGCCGAACTGGACTGCGATCCTGAACGGTGTCGGAACGCGGCACCGACGGCGCTCGCGCCCGACAGCGAGGAACCATCGTCCCAGCGCTCGAGCTGCTCACGCTCTTGCCTTTCCCTCTCGCGCTCTTCTTTCTCCCTTGCGCGTTCCTCCTTTCTCCTCGCACGGCGGTTCTCCAGCACTTCGCGCGCGATAGCGTCCAGCGCCGCGCGCATTTGGTTCGAATATGAAAAATCGACCGACGTGAACCCTTCAAAGTTTCGTAGGCTGATTGTCGCGCCGCGTTCAAGCAGGACACGCGCACAGGCAATGTTACCCCATGCGCTGGCATAGTGCAAAGGTGTGTTGCCCTGCAAATCCGCCAGGTCCACGTCGGCGCCAAAGTCGCACAACGTCGCAATGAACATTGCGTTGTCGGCTTGCGCGGCATAGTGGAGTGCCGTCTTGCCGTCCGTGTTGCTCCAGTCGATCAAAAAGGGAAAGAGCGTGTAGTACACCTCTGTCATCCGGAGACAGATATCCACCATGTCGTCGGGCACCCTCGTGGGTGGTCGAGGCGGGAACTCGGGAGACGAGGTGAGGAGGTGGGCAGCAGGCGAGATGGAGGGCGGTGCAGGCGCCGCAGCAAGCAGGTGGAAGATGGTATTGTGCTCTGCGTCCTGTACTTGTCAGTTGCATGCTCGAGGGAACCCCGCAACTCACCCTGCTGAGCTCCTGGTCGTCATGGCCATAGTCAAGGAGGAGCCACTCAAACACTTCTAGGTTGCCCTCGATGGCTGCCCATGCGAGGCTGGTGAGCCGCATGCGGTCCGTGTTCCGGAGGTCGAAACGGTGCTGGAGACGCTGGAGGAGGGGCACATTGTTGTCTATGACAGTGTCAGTACAGCACTTGTTGACGTTGGGAGACGAGCAAGCCCCGGATGGAGCAAGGGTCATCGGCCATCGCCGTCAATCTTCATACGGTCTTGGGGATGGATACTCACCACGCACGGCCTGCCGCACGCGAATGGACGGTTTGCGCACGACGTGTAGTCGTGAGCTTGGCTCCCCTGCTGGGAAGGGGTCGTTGATGGCGGCGACGGCCATCGTGCCAGAGTCGTTGATGGGGGTGGATGGGCGGCCCGATGGGGGAGGGAAAGCTGCAGAGAGCAGTGACGACGAAACGGTGATGCGGCAAGTGGCATGTTCTCGCTCTCGGCCGCCCAGTGGCCGCTCCGTCTCTCACCGGCGGGACTATTACCGGAAGACACTGGGGGGCCACATATGGTCTTCGGCATTCTGTCACCGCCGCCAGACCTCTTTCCATCCTTGCTCCTCCGCATCTCTCTCTCATCAACTACACCCCCGTCCCAACATCAAATGTCCTCTCTCCCACCCAGGCCAAAACCCTGGGAGACAAAAACAGCAGCAGAGGCATCCATCCCACCAACCACCGCCGCGCCAGCACTCGCCTCTGGGTTTGACGCGGTCGCTGCGTCCTCTTCGTCCGTCGCCCCGCGTCTCCCTGACCGCCCTGCCGGCCTCGGCACTGACGGATCCGTCGTCCCGGCATCTGGTGCGTATTAGGCCCCATGGGTCCAGGTGGCTCACACTTTTGCCCACTTGTCACTCTCTCTTTATCTTGTTCTTGGTCGCTGACACGGGCTCTCTCCTGTACAGGCGCTTACGGAGCGTCATCAGCTTACGGCTCGCGTTACGGAGCAACATCATCCTACGGCATGACGCCCTACGGTATGGGAGGGTACAGCTCGTACTCTAGCCCCATGTCCCGGATGGGCGGGTACGGCGGATACGGCGGTATGGGAGGAATGGGCGGTCTGGGAGGCATGAGCGGCTACGGCGGCTATGGCTCGTATGGCGGCGGCATGGGAGGCTACGGCGGCATGGGAGGCTACGGTGTTGGTGGCATGGGTGTCCCCGGCGAGGTGAGTGTTGAGTCGCAATGTTGGCAGTGCGATGGCAGTTGCCATCAGACACACACACAGAACCTGTGTGCGAGCGCACGACGCTGACATTTTCACCCAGATGCCCAACTTGACCTCTTCCATGCAGCAGAGCACTGCACCTGCGTTTGCCATTATCGAGTCTCTCGTGACAGCGTTCACTTCGCTCGCACAGCTTGTCGAGAGCACATACATGGCAACCCACTCGAGTTTCTTCGCCATGGTCGGTGTCGCAGACCAGCTCGGCAGCCTCAAGACATATCTGGGCCAAGTGCTGGGTGTCTTTTCAATCCTCCGACTCGGCCGCCGCATCATCAACTGGCTGCGGGGGAAGAAGAACCCCCCCAACACCGAAGGCTGGGCCAACGAGTGGTCTGCCGCACTGGCCGGTGGCGGTATGCCCGGTGCGGCTGCTCCTCGCCCAAGCGCCAAGCCCCTTATTCTCTTCCTCTTGAGCGCCGTTGGACTCCCCTACCTCATGAGCAGGCTGGTCAAGCTGCTCATTGCCAACCAGCAACAGCAGGCCGCGGCCAACGGCCAGATCATGGACGCCAACGGCATGATCGACCCCAGCAAGCTCACCTTTGCCCGTGCCCGCTGGGAGTTCCGCCCCTCTGAGGAGTGGGAGCTTGGACTCCAGCCCGACGAGATTGTCGCTGTCCTCGAGCAGCGTGAGGGCCAGCAGGGCCAGGCCGGTGACATGGGCTGGTGGCGCGGACGGACGCGCGATGGCCGTATGGGCTGGTTCCCAGGCAACTACGTGAGCAACAGTTTAACCGGGCTGTTTGGGTATGACAGTAGCTGACGCGACAGGTCGAGGTCATTAAGAAGCGCGACGTGCCCGGCGGCGTGCCAGGACAGCCAATGACGCCGATGCCCATGTCTCCCGGCGCCATCCCCGTGTAACGACTTTGCAGCGAAAGTGTAGTCAGACCAGAGCAGCGGCGGTAGATACAGACGGATGAGGGAGGCACGTTTGGCTAGAGCGAGGAGTACCGGAGTTGTGCAGTCATGGGGTGTTCATGGCGTAGACTGTAATCACGATACCATGTCACAGGTGTTTTTAGTCGTCCCAGTTGAGTTGGAAGCGGCGCCAACAGCGGGCCTGGAGATGGACGTCAGGACAATCAGGATGAATTTGAGGAAAAGTGCGGGGCCCGACCGTGACTTTGGCTCGGTGGCGGCCGTGACGCGTGTTGGAATGGCGTCGCCAGCCACTGTTACGGCTTCAGCATCACTCTCCCTCAGTCACCCTCTCCACTTTCCGACTGCATCCCACCTTCGCCTCCCCTACAACACCTCTCCCCGCCTCTGAAAACGGGGTGACGAGGGCACCTTTTCTCCCTCGTCACCTCTTTGCTCGCCAACAAAGAAACGGCCATGCGCACGTCTCCTCGCCTGCGCCTGGCCGGCGGCGCGGTCGCGCTAATTCTCGCACTGGTCTTCCGGCGGCTCATTCTCCAGACGCTCCTCTTTCCACTCTTCCTTTGTGCTGCAGTGGTGGCCGGCGTGGCTATAGTCATTACGACTGTTACACAAGCCGACAGGCGTAGCCCACCGCTTTCCTTTGTCGATCGACAACGCGCCGCAACTCGTCCACTGGCGTTCGCATCGACACCAGAGTGGCCAGCTCACGTTGCCGCTTTTGCCGCCGAGGACAGCGACGACCAAATCTTTGAGCCCGTCCATGGTTTGGCGACGGATAACGTCTCTACACGACTGGACAAACTTCTGACACTTATCCGCGGCTCGTTCATCCTGCCGTGGTACGTGCGTATCTCGCCCAGTCGCGCATTCCCGGACGCCATCGAGCGCAATGTGCGCATAGCGTTGACGGCCGTCGCTCACCGCGTCGAGGTGGTGGACTGGCCATCGCTCGTTGTCTCACGCGTGCTGCCTATTGTCACCGACCATTTGCAGCACTACAAGACGATTGAGCACTTAGCCGCCCCTGTCGGCAGCAAGACCACTGCCTCGCTCCCCCTCCCCCTTTCCGACAAGGCACACCCGGCCCTCGCACCCCAGATTCAAGTCAGTGCCGAGGCCAACATTCCCTCTGTCGAAGCACACCTGCGTGTGATTGTCGAGCGGATCATCGCCGATGTCATGCCGCCGCACGAGCAATCCGAGGTGGTGTCCATCCTCGTCCGGGAAATTGTCCTCGGCGCAATCCTCGTGCCCGTGTTCAACATGCTCTGCGATAGCGACTTTTGGAATCGCCAGATTGATGAGCAGGGTGGAAAGTACCTGTACAGGAGGTGGGTAACTTTCGCGACTGGAATCTAACCCGTCCAGAAAACAAGTCAACAGAGTCTTGTCTGCGCTGTCTGCCGTGCCGGCTGCGGGCACGCCTTCCCCGTCACGTATCCGCAAGCAGCAAGGTGCCTCGACCATCACTGTGCACTCTACGACCAAACAGTTTGACGAGTTTATGAGGTCTATCCCCAAGCTCAAGACACTGGGCGAGGCGCGTCGTTTACGAGCCGACCTGAACCGTGAACTGCGGTCTGCTCGCGCTGCACAAAAGATTGCGGCTACCATAACAGACGCTCAAGGTGACCAGGCGTTGAGGCGTGCAGACAGGTATATCCGCCGCCTTGAGCGGGCTAGGACCCACATTGATAGGCGTATTGTCGCACTGTCTGGTGGCTCGGTGAGTTGTGCGCTTCCCGCCATTGTCAACTGATGCCCCAGTCCCCGCGCGGCTCCTCACCGGCCACCGACTCGCCCACTGTCATCAGAATGGTTTCTGCCAACCTGTACACGATCCTCTCCGACCCGTCTTCCCTCGCCTACTGGCTCGAGTACATGGAACGTCGCGGGCGGTCACACTTGGTTCAGTTCTGGCTCCTGATTGAAGGATTCAAGGACCCCCTCGAAGCTTCGGGCCAAATGCTTGCCCTGGAGAATGTCGAAGGCCCCGACTCGCGTCCGGGAGCCAACGACGCGACCATTGGTGACGACACTGCCTTTCTCAACAATGCCTACTTTGTCAACTCGACTCCCAAGATTGTCATCTCCCCCAAGCTCGTGGCTGACATCTCGTACACTGCAACTCACGTTGGACCGCTCAGCCCTCAGGACGTGATCCGCGCCAAAAAGGCAGTCTACCGTGCCCAAAAGGAGGTGTATGACCAGATGGAGGAGGAGGACTGGGCAGAGTTTCAGCAGAGCGAGCTGTACCTCAAGGCGCTTGCAGACTTGAAGAATGCCGCG
Source organism: Apiotrichum porosum (assembly GCF_003942205.1). NCBI lineage: Eukaryota > Fungi > Basidiomycota > Tremellomycetes > Trichosporonales > Trichosporonaceae > Apiotrichum > Apiotrichum porosum. The sequence goes on along the minus strand of NW_021167110.1, from coordinate 333,459 downwards.
CCCAAGGTGCGCCCTGCGATGCGCTCAGTGTCATACTCGCCGCCTCCGAGCCCCTCGGTTGCAAAGCTCGCTCCTTCAGCCGCTCCAGTGCGGCGCTTGTCTGACAACCCTTCGATGCCCCGTCGCCCGTATCTTGTCAACGGCAGCTTTGCACCATTGTCAGCCAGCGCGACGACGGCAGTGACGACCGATATGAACCCTCCCATGCGCAAGGTGACCCCCGAGTCGATGCACTCTGGCGCTTCCAACGGTGGCTCCCCGCGCGCAATGACGACCCCGACAATAACGACCACCTCGACACCGCCTCAGCTTCCTTCTTCTTCTTCAGCGGCGGCCGGGAACCGCAGGTCCATGCACTTTGACTTTCTCATGGGCGGCGACGACCTTGGTGGATCAGAAGAACGTGACCGACTGTTTGAAGACGAAGAAGAGGACGAGGCTGCCCTCCTGGAGGCGCAGCGCATGGAGGAGATCCAGGCAGCGTTGAATGAGATTATCGCCAACGAAGACATGTCGTCTAGTCAAGACTTGCGGCGCGGCGCGTCGAGCCAGGACCTCATGCGTGCCAAATCTAGCCAGGACCTCTTGCGGTCGTCCAGCCACGACCACCTCCCAAACGCAAGGTTGCTCAAGGGCACCCCAACTCCACCCGAGGTAGACCCTCTGAGCGCTTCCGTCGAGCTTGTTCGCCCCGATCGCCACCCACTCGCCGGCAACAAGCTGACCTCGCGTTCTGCCGAGGACCTCCAGTCGCTCATGGGCTCGTCCACCGCTCCCAGTCCCGTCCGTCGCGTGTCACAGTTTGACGCGCGAGCCGTCCGTGGCGCCCGGCGAGTACGTCTTGGCAGTGTCGACATGGCCACTTCGTCTGCACGTCCCACAAAGAGCATCTTTGCAGACGAGGACGATGATGTGCTGGGGGGCGTTCCCGATGTTCCCGAGGTCGACGAGGAAGGCGATGGCGGTGCCGGCGGTGTCCATCAAGCTGCACCTGGTGATATGCAAATTTCGATTGAGATTGGCCGGCTCGGCAACAAAATCACCGAGCTCACCCAGCAAGACGCGCTCCTCGGCCAGCTCATTCGACAGGCCGAGTTGACAGGCAACGACAATGAGCTCAAGTTGCTCCAACGTTCCCGCTCCAGTCTGCAGCGCGAAGTGCGAACTGCGGAATTCCAGAAGCGCCAGTATGAGCAGCAAGAAGAGGAGAACCGTCTCGTTCCCGGTCGCACAAAGGTGGACATTCCACGCACGTCCTTGGCCGACGACGAAGGCCGCCAAGTCGTGCGGTACAATGTCGAGATTCGCCAAGTGGAGCCCGACGGGCGCACGCGCCTCTCGTGGATTGTCACACACCGATACAACGAGTTTTGGGAGTTGGACCGCGCGATCCGCGAAGTGGCGGCCACGTCCAACAACATTGCCTTTGTGGAGGCTGTGCGCACCAAGATGAAGGAGATTCCCGGCAAGCGTCTCGTGCCGAGTCTGTCTGCCTCGTTTGTAGAGTCGCGCCGTGCCGGGCTGGAAAAGTACCTCCAGTCGATCATTGCGTGCGGACCGCTCTGCGACTCGCTCTTGGTTCGCAACTTCCTCTCACAGTCTTCCGGCGCTGTTACTTCCGATCTCTCGACCTCCACGGGATCTTTGGCGGCGTTGCCCACCCACCTCGTCAAGACGCTCTACAAGACCGTCACGAGCTCGCTGGACGAGGCCCTGGTTCCGTCCATGTTCGACCTCATGAGCCAGTCTCTCCAGCGGCAGATCTATGAGGTTGCGGGCGGTATCGGAGCCGTCACTGAAGTGATGCCCAGCGCTCTCAGAGGTGGACCGTGGTGGCAGTCACCGTCAAGCATGACCGCGCCCCTCCCATCCATTGCGTCCAGTACTTTGATCGCTGGCAACATGGCCCCGGCCATTGGTGTCGGCGGTACCCAGCTCTTACAACCACTGGATGGCGAATCGGCAGCTGGGAGCTTTACAGCGCCCATCTGTGACCTCTTCATTGAGCTCTTTGACCTCAAGGAGAACAACTGGCTGCGCCGCCAAGCCATCGTTCTCATCCTGCAGCAGGTCCTGGGAGGCACGATCGAGCGCAAGGCGCGCGACACGTTCCGTACCTATTCGTCTGAACACGGCGTGGACAAGGTCCTGCGCGTCTTTCAAGATACAATGTGGCCTGGGGGTGTGCGTCGTCCGCCCTCGACCCCGCGCACCGAGCAGGAAAAGCACGAGACGCGCGTGGGCGCCAGCCGCAAGCTCGCGCTGCTCATGCCGGATGTCGCGGCCAACATGATTGGGCGGGGCAACGCGCGGCGTGCGGCCCAGCGCGTGTTTGGCGCACTGCAGGATACCAAGATGAACCAGCATCTCGTGCTGAGCGTCATGGACGAGGTGAGTGGGCCAATGGGCCAGTTGTACGGGTGGTGTGGGGCTGACAAGAGCAGATCTTTGGCGCGCTGTTTCCGCCCCCAGCCAAGTAATGACGACACTGGCGCACATCTATGATCCATTTGGCGATAGGCCTTCTCTTCAGTACACCTTTGTTGTCCATTGTCTCTTTTTTGGTACACTTTGCGACGTCGTTTATTATAATTCTGCAACTGGGGCAACGACTTGGCACACCTTGATTCTTGCTCTCTGTCCATTATCCTTTGGGTACCCAACTTTATGCTTGTCTGTCCATTGTCTTTCATGGTGCCCGTTGCAACATCAGGTCATGGTTATGCAACGCTACTGGGGCGACGGTTCATTCAACTTCATCTATGCAGGAGATCATTCTACTAACAGCACGACATCATTCTACTGACAAGTCAAACTCTATGGAGGGATAAAATACAGGGCGACAACACTGTTGTGGCGTTGCGGGCATTGAAAGCCCGGGGGCTGGATATGAAGGGATGGTGGGTTGGGTTGGTGGTTTTGATGACAAAGCGAGGGATCAAGATCAAGATCGACGGCAGCGGGCCTCGTTGAAGCTGGTTTACTGGCGTTACAACCTCTAATACTTGTCGTCCAGGTTGTGGACGCGGCCCGGCGAGTCGGGGCCGTTCATCTGGTAGTCGTGCGTCACCTTGGGAATGGCCGTCTCGGCGGTGAGGATCTTGGGTGGCCAGTACCAGCAGTAGACGACGAGGCCGATCCAGAGGGGGATAGTGTCGAGGCCGAACACGAAGGCCTCGTGCGTGGCCAGGTAGCCGACGTAGCCCTGCGACAGCTCGACGACACGGAAGCACGAACGGACGATGAAGAAGATACACGTCCAGCCGAGCGCAAAGTAGAGGCCCTTCCAGCCAGGGTGGTTCCAGACGACAGTGTCGCGGCGACTGGAGACGGGTGAGAAGGGAACAAACAGGAGGGTAGGGGTGTGTGAGAAGACTTACGCCCTGATGAGGAAGACGAGCCACATAAAGGTGAACAGGATAAAGCTGCCGAGCTGGGCTGCCAGACCGACGAGGAAGATCTTGGGTCCGATCTTGGCCATGGAGGCCATGGCCGACATACCGCCGCCAGTGGCCTGGATGAGGAAAGTGACGACTGGCAATGTCAGCTGTGTGTCTGTGTATTCATTCGCAACCGTGTTGCGTCACTCACCATCGGAAATGATAAAGATGGTGCTGACCTTTTCAGGCCTGATGAAAAGGTACCTGTCGGCGTTGAGCCAGCGGACAAGACGGCCCAGGAGCACATAGTCGGCCGCGACTGTAGGGTGTTAGTATGCGGATAAGATAAGGTTGCACTGCGCAGCCAAGGTGTCGCAACCCTTGTCGTACTCACGAAGACCACAAGGACTCAGGATGACGAACATGTTGGTGACTTTGAAGCCGGTCAGTCCCGCCACTCCATACTGCAACCTGCTGCAAACAACGTACCGATGTAGCCACCGAGACTGTGGACGTTGGTCCTGAGCCAGATACGCAGCGCCAGGCCGATCGCCTCACACGCGACCGAGATGGGGAGCACCATGAACCACAGACCCAGTTTGCGGTAGCGGATCTGGTAGTAGATGGTGATCGCCGCGGCGGTGCCGTACAGGGCAACACCGGTGGCATTGAGCGCGATGCTGGGGATGTAGCGGAGGGGGTTACAGCTGCGAGCGAGAGATCAGCGTGGTGTCTTGAGTGCAGGCAGGTCACACGTCTCGGGCACGGCGACCTGGCAGGTCTGGGTTGGCACTGGCGGTACCACCCACTCTGTGGCAGCGGCCGCCGATCCACCGGACACGTCCGGGCAGAGTACACGGGCATGAAACTTACGTGTCCGTCGCAGCATCGATGGTCGCGGGGTCGAGGAGACAGTCCGGGTTGTCGCTTCTACCCATGTTTGCTGGTTGATTGCTTGGCTAATGTGTACAGAGGTGGGTGTAAATACAGGGGCGCCGCGTGGGGCCGGATTTGAAGGGTGTGGAGGAGGAAGCGAAAGGGTACGGGGAAGGCAGAAGAGACGCGAGAAGGAGGGTCACGCGCGAGGTCGAAAAGAGTACTGCCGTTGGGACCAGTTGTCTTGCTGTTGCTAGAGTGCGTGTTTCTGAGAGAGAGGAGGTGGAATGGGGATGCTTTTGCTGCTTGCTCTCCTCGTTGTTCTTATGGAGAAATGCGCCGGTGGTGCCATGGGGGTGCAGTTGCTCGGGGGCTTGCCGGCGGAACAGGGCTCACACCACTGTCAAGAGGCGGAAACCCCGCACGGGTTTCCCGAGACGGCCATTCAGCCCTGCCCAGCAAACGGCAACTTGCGCACACACGGACAAAGCGCAGGTCGTTCTATCGCGAGGCCGTCGGCGATGCGGCGACGGTGGCACATTGTACCGCTGCACGCGAAGCACGTTGCAGTGCAGCTGGAGGGTGCTCTGGCCGTTTGCGGAGTGGGGATGCCAGGTCGGTGCGCGGCGCGGTGGGTAGAAATGCGGAGTGGAGGGATGTAGACCGTCTATGAGCGGCGTGCCGGAGCGGCCCGAGTGAGCATGGTGAGCAGCGGTGTCACGTGACGCTGCAGCGACGCCGCGCCGCCATGGTCCGACGCCGACGACTGGGAAACCCGACGGGTCATGACCCTCGCCGCAGGCTCGGCGGTTGCACGCCGACGACCCCGTGGAATGGCACTGCCTCGCTACCTCTGTAGCGCGCACTGCCACCGCTCGGACGACACGCGAGCGCGCGTGCAGGTTGGGCTGTTTCAATATCAACAGATCTGGCAAAGACACCGAACCCAGGGAAGGTCTCGCAAGCAGTTGAATTTTCTGGGGGACATCGCTAAGAGCACCGAAGAGCACCACACTGGTATCACGCACACACCGCGCCGCACCCACTAGCGACGGCCTCTCCCCTCCATCGCTTAACGAGAGTGTCACGATAGCGTCGCATTTGCTGTGCTCGGCGGTCGAGTTGTGCGGCGACGAACGGCGGGAAACCCGTCAAACCACCAATTGAAAACTCAGAAACCGAGACACATCCATTGACAAAAACACCTCATGGCGGCATGGCCTCATGACCACCAGCCGCCACCAGCGCACAGCAAATGCAACCGATATCGGCCCCGATACTGCACGAGGATCACTAGAGGTCACGGTCACGGTCAGCCGTGATGCATAAGCTACAATCCGTACAGCACGACTACAGTAGCAATTACTGGTCACCCCAGTCGCGGGTTATCAGGGGGGGGAATCCACACTGCCAAAAACGAGAGAGAGAGAGAAAAGAGAGAGATAGAACACCGGGGGCTTACCGGCTCGCGAGGATGAGTGTGCGGTCCGTGTCATCCATCTGCGAGTCGGACATGAAGTTGTGTCCGGGCGGGTTGGGCTTGGTCGTGAGGACCTTTGCAATGGCCGCAAGGAGGTCGCCGCGACGCAGGGGTTTGGTGACATACGCCGTCATGCCGGCTGCGAGACAGCGTTCCTTGTCGCCGATCATGGCGTGCGCAGTCAGTGCAATGATGGGTGTGGGCGGGATGCCCGAGACGGCCTCGTGCTCGCGGATCAGACCCGTCGCCTCCATACCGCCCATGACGGGCATGGACACGTCCATGAGAATGACGTCGAACGGCTTGCGCTCGAGCTGTCGCCGCTTGTACTTGTCAATGGCAATCTCGCCATTGTCCGCGACCTCGATCTTGTGGCCGGCGACCTCGAGGAGCTTGACGGCCAGCTTTTGGTTGACGACATTGTCCTCGGCGAGCAGGATGTTGAGCACCGTGTCCTTGACCGAGTCTCCGGGCTGCACCTGGTGCGACTCGAGTGCGGGCACAATGGCGTTGGACAGCTCTTGCAGGTTGAGAGGCGTCGTGTAGTATGTGTTGATCCCCATGTCGAGGCAGTCCTTGACGGGGACGGGCGAGAGGACCTGCTCGGCATGGCTCGGGAGACCGAGCAGCTTGCGGCGGAACTCGTTGAGGTCGATGAACGAAGGGTTGTCGGGGCCTGGGGCACGCGTCGAGGGCGCTAGCAAGACAATGGGGATGTAACGCAGGTGCTCGATGGTACGTATCTTTTCGGCCGCAGCGAGCGAGTCGACCATCATGGTGTCAAAGTGCGGGAAGCCTTCGTGCTGCTTGAGGTCCCACACGGCGTTGGCCGAGTGGATGACTGTCACATTGAGGTTTAGATCGGTGAGCATCTCGCAGACTCCCGTGTCGTCGCCAAGCGTGTCGATGAACAGCACCGAGCGGCCGGCCCACGGCGAGAGACGCTCCACAACACCCTCGCGCGACGTCGAAGTGGTCTCGGCGGTCATGGTGAAATAGAACCTCGAGCCCTCGCCAAACTCGGACTCGACCCAGAGGTTTCCGTTCATGAGGTTGACCAGGCGCTTGGAAATGGTCAATCCGAGACCGGTACCACCATACTTGCGGGTGGTGGAGCCGTCGGCCTGGGCAAACGTGTCAAAGATGACATCGAGCTTGTCCTGCTTGATTCCAATACCCGTGTCGGCGACACAGAACTCGAGCTCCACCTCGTCGTCCTTGGACGCCTTGACGCGACACGAGAGTGCGACCTGGCCTTCGGTGGTAAACTTGACGGCGTTGCCAATGAGGTTGGTGATGACCTGGCGCAGACGGAGGGGGTCGCCAATGAGCTGGTCCGGAATGAAGGGGTCAATGTCGAAAATGAGGTCGAGCTTGTTCTGGGATGCCTTGACACAGAGGGTCTTGAGAACGCTAAACACGGCGAGGCGGAGCGAGAAGGGAATCTGTTCCATGGTCATGCGACCGGCTTCAATCTTGGAAATGTCGAGTATGTCGTCGATAATGGTGAGCAACGAGGACGCCAGCGACGACACAATCATGAGGTTTTCGCGCTGCTGGCGAGTCAACTCGCTCTCGAGGGTGAGGACTGTCATGCCGATAATACCGTTCATGGGCGTACGGATCTCGTGCGACATGTTGGCGAGGAACTCGGACTTTGACCTGTTGGCAAGTTCGGCCTGCTGTCTGGCGCTCGTGTTCTTTTCGATAGACTCGCGAAGGTTGTACACCATCTGGTTGATCTTGGTCTTGAGAGAGTCCATTTCACCCGACGCCTCGACCGTGATGAAACGCGTAAAGTCTCCGTCCGTTGCAGCGGCCGAAATTTGGGCAAACGCACGCACTTGGGATGTGAGGTTGGAGGCCATGGTGTTGACGTTGGAGGTAATCTCCTGCCATGTACCCTCAATGTTCTCGACTTCGGCCTGCACACCCAGCTTGCCCTCGGTACCGACCTCGCGGGCGACACGCGTGACTTCAGCGGCGAAGATGGCAAGCTGGTCAATCATGTTGTTGATAGTGTTGACAAGGTCCAGTATCTCTCCCGAGACGGTGACACCGACGACCTTTTGGGTGAGGTCGCCGCGCGCGACAGCGGTGGTAGCGTGGGCAATGGTTCGCACTTGGACAGTTAGGTTGGCAGCCATGACGTTGACACAATCGGTAAGGTCCTTCCACGTTCCTGCAACTCCGGGTACGCGCGCTTGACCGCCTAGCCTGCCGTCTGTACCGACTTCACGAGCGACACGCGTGACCTCGGACGAGAATGAACGTAGCGAATCCACCATGGCGTTGACAGTGTCCTTGAGCTGGAGAATCTCGCCAAAGGCCTCGACGGTGATCTTCTTGGAGAGGTCACCGGCAGCGACAGCAGTTGTGACTTCGGCGACGGAGCGCACCTGAGTCGTGAGGTTGAGAGCCATGAGGTTGACGTTGTCCGTGAGAACCTTCCAAGTGCCTTCGACGTTGGGAACCAAAGCTTGACCACCGAGTTTGCCTTCTGTACCGACTTCAAGCGACACACGTGTCACTTCTGCCGCAAAGACCGTAAGTTGAGCCACCATGTCGTTGACAGTCATCTTGAGGTCGAGTATCTCGCCCTGGACGTCGGCATTGACAGTCTTGTTGAGGTTGCCGCGAGCGACGGCCTTTGTGACTTCGGCAATCTCTCGCACTTGTTCCGTAAGGTTACCGGCCATCTTGTTGACGTTGGTGGTGAGGTCGGCCCACACACCCTCGACACCGTCGACGACGGCTTGACCGCCGAGAATACCTTGCGTTCCGACCTCGAGCGCGACACGGGTGACTTCACCAGCGAATGTGGTGAGTTGTTTGACCATGGAATTGACAGTGTCCTTTAGAACTGCCATTTCGCCTTCGGCTTCGATTTCAATGGTCTTGGATAGGTCACCCTGTGGGGGCGTTAGCGTTCTGAAGGATAGACAGGGGGTGGACTTACTCTGGCGACAGCCGTCGTGACGCTACCGATGGATCGCACCTGTGTTGTGAGGGAGTGACACATTCGATTGACCTGGGGGTCAGTTGATGACGAAGAGCAGGTGCAACTCACATTAACGGTTAGATCTTTCCATACACCTTCGACGTCTGGGACGTATGCTTGACCGCCTAGTTTTCCTTGAGATCCGACTTCCAGTGATACACGACTGACTTCGTCTGCTAGCAATCGTAGACTCATGACCTGGGGCTTGTCAGCTGGCACTATCAAAAGCTGCTCACCATTCCATTGACCGTGGTAGCAAGTTCAGCGATTTCGCCACTGGCGACAACGGTAATCGTTTCCGAGAGGTCGCCACGGGCGACAGCCTTTGTAACCTTTGCAATGCTGCGGACTTGGTCGGTAAGGTTTGCAGCGAGACGGTTGACGACGTTGGTGAGTTCACGCCATGTGCCCTCGACGTCCTCGACGACAGCCTGACCACCGAGCTTGCCCTCTGTGCCTACCTCGAGCGAGACACGCTCGACTTCAGTTGCGAATGTCTTGAGGCGGTCGACCATAGAGTTGATAATGTCCTTGAGTTCCGTCATGGCCTGTCCCCTGACTGGCACAATGATCTTTTGGGTAAGGTCGCCCGTAGCGACGGCCTTGCACACGCGCGCGATATCCTGAACCTGAGCCTTGAGCAATTCCAGTTCCTTTTCAGCCGAGAGACCAGGCTCGCCGTGGGTGGCGCCTGCCCAGCCGGGGGTGCCGTTGTTGACGCGAGGAGACGAGAGTTCGAGAGAAGCGAATGGAGACGTGGGGATGTGGACACCGGTGGGACGCTGGCAGCTGGGGCAGACGCCAGAGTCGAGCTGGGGTGGCGGGGTGTGGACGGGCGCGGGAGGCATGAGGATCTGCGATCCGATGGGAGTGGTACCGGCGGGGGTGGACGCGACGCGCTGGGCGAGGGTGACGATGGCGCGCTGGATAGCGATCTGGGCTGGGGTCATGCCCGCGTCCTCTGCGGGCTTGAAGGCGAGGGAGGGTTGCTGCTCGTATGACTGCAGCAGTGTGTATAGGTGGGCCTCAAAGGGCGTTGCTCCATGTGGGAGCGCCACCATCGCGTCCGCCATGGCGAAGGCCAACAGTGGGAGAGGTGGTTACGCGCGATGCGCAGGGGGAGGGGGCAGGTTACGTGAGGGTATGTGTGGGTGGTAGGTCGGTGGGAGGGTGTGCTGTTGTAGATGCAAACGCGGGGGAGGGGCTAGGTCGCTAGAGATGGTGTGTGGGTGGTCAGCGCGAGAAGCAGCGAGATCGAGACGGCAAATGGGGGGAGAGAGAGGTGGAACACAGAAGCGAGGCGCATGTGTGGCTTGCAGCGGCGAACGGAGGAATCGAGTGCTTACGTATTGGGGTTGTAACGACGCTAACGGGAAATGGAGCGACGTGCGAGAAGCTGCAGCAGACGGTGATCGTCGAGAGGTGGTTGGTGGTGGTGTCGACGAGGGTGTGTCGAATGTGTGCGATGGGGTGACAGTGAGCGCCAGCAACAAACGTGACCCGCGTGGACGCGAGAGAGAGCGGGGGGGAGGAGGCCGAGGAGGGTTTGTATGTAGGTGCCTGTTTAGCGTGTGGGGGGGCATATGGGTGGGTTTATTATCGACGATGCACACGCCCTCTCTCTCTCTCTCCCCGGCGCACAAGAGTCACACAGTACACAGGTGCGGTAGGTTTCCTTAGCGCGCGGCGGAGAGACAGGAGAGAAAGGACACACCCCGGGGCTGTGTTGCCAGAGGCCAGGAGGGCAAAGATGCCCACGGGTGCACGGGCAGGGCACATGCATACGCAGGGCACCAAGGGGGAGGGCCAGAGGGTTCAAAAGAAGGAGCCACCACCCAAAACAGCAACGGCGCAATCGATTGCTCGACGAGATTGCCCCTTCTCGTTGGAGCGACTCTTTTCGATAACGCAGACACATTCCACAAGTGTAGCTGGTGTGGCCGGTGTGGGGGGATCGCGAGCCAGGCAGAGCGTGCAGAGCAGCGATATGCGCCCTCGCAGGAAGAATACTTGTCTGCATACATGTACCTCTGTACCTCTCTGTACCGGCAAGGATAAGGGCGACACAGCGAGACGGATGAGGACGCAGAGGTGGTACAGTGCTTTGCTTCGTCCTGGCTCCCACTCGGACGGCCACAGGCCACAGGGAAAGAGATCGGAGAGACCGGAGATCCGGAGAGATCTCAGAGACACAGTACACAGTACACAGAGCGCACATGACACGGCCGACACGGAGAGGTGGGTCGACAAGAGGGACCAGACCTGTCTCGGGACCCTGTACGGAGGCCCCGAGTGCGGACAGGCATCGACGACACATTTAGATTGTTGCAGCTTGCATGTGCGCATGTGCACCTGTGCTTCGTGTCTCTTGTGGTCAGTGGTCAGTGTGATCACTCATGCCCGCCGTGCGGAGGACTAGTGTGTGCATCATCTGCATACTAGCAGCTAGTGCTGGTCGGTTTGATTCACTTTAGTGATCAGTCAAGCACCGGGTTCCGCTTGCAGCCTCCTGCGCACAGTCCACTACTGCTCTGCGTTTCGTTCTCTTGTTGCCGCTGGTCACCTCCTTGGCACGCTACAGCACACCAGTTTCTAGTTTGTGCCAGCGCCGGATCGCTTGGAGTGTATTATCAGTTGGAGGTCGGACAGGCTGGCTTTGACCTTGTCGCGTGGGTCCAAGGTGCTGTCTCCATATGTTCTGCATTCTGCCAAAGGTCCACAGATCACCAAGCTATGGACAGCTTGCATGCATCCCTTCCCTCTTTTGAGGGGCAGTGGCGGTCGCCGTCGGAGGAACTGGGTACAGGTAAGCAACGAAAAGGCGGTGGCGGTGGCAGGGAAGGTTGCTGGTTTTGGCCTGCGACACGCGTTCGGCACTCAACAGCCCGTGCAGATCGCAGTCGCGTGGCGCGCATGTCCGCATGTCAGTTCACTACCACTGCGTGGGCCGCGTGTAGGACGCCAAAAAGCATGCATCGGGGCATCGGGCATCGGTCGAGCACCGTCGACAGCACCGAAGCCCCAGACGGGGTCCAGGGCCGACTGCACGGGTGGACGCGGGTATAGATGACTCTCTATGTACGGTTGGTACCACAGTTTGGTGTGTCAACACAGTATGCCTAGCATGTGGCCAAGAACAGACACACTACGCCACATTCTTGGCTGCAAAGATGAAAGCTTGATGTTCCCATTATCTTGCTCACCTCGCCAAGGGAACACACAAACCACACCACCCTGGCAGGGAATATGCCGTAGAAGCACGCGCCTCGTCTAATCAACGTGCAGGCGCTCTGTTGTCAGTCGCCAGTGGCCATGCGTCGTACGCCTGTATACTGTGACCGAAGTGGAGGGCGACTGTGGTACTGTGGGGCGTCAATTAGCATCGTCCCGCAGACACTCGTATCTGCCCTTATTTTACTTTGCATACGCCGCAGTGTCTGCAGCAATGGCGTTCTCTGAGGTCTACGTCGCCCACGCTCAAAGGCGCAGAAGAAGGCAGATTCTGGGTTCACAGGGATGCAACACACAGGTACACAGAGTTGCTCACCCCGCCTTCAACCCCGGCAGAGCCAGAATGTGGCCAGAATTCCGCGCTGCGGTGGAAAACACACTAGGGCAGCGCGGCCATACTGCAGCATCGCCCTAGTGTGTTTCTCCCCAGGCCCCAGGCAACGCCAGACGTGCACTTTACCCGCCGCCGCTGGCCGCTGGCCGCTGGTGATGCAGTGAAAGATCATGACAGATGCAATGCGCTACAGATCTCACTTCACTGGTACGACCTCATACCCATGTACATATCTGATGCGACGGACAAAAGCCACTCGGTGCCAAGTGAGGTCCTCATAACATGGATCTTCCTTGGCGGAGACCTGGGCAGCACCATTGTGTACCCCCCCCCCCCCCTTCTGAGACCTTGCTTCCTCCACCGATGACCAGACGAACACACGCCTGGCGGCGGCCGGCACGGCACGCCCAACCTGCTCGTGACCACATTCGGGCCCCACAGTGGCGTCCCGTTCCAGCTCTTTCCGAGGAATGGGCTTGCGGCGTCCCTCGTCTTCCGACCACAGCGCCTCAGACCTTGGTCGGATAACACGCGTATACCGGACCGATGTTCATCCGTACGTCCATTGTTGCCATCGTTGTTGCCTATTGTTGGCGTGGGCTTTGTGTGACACTCGCAACACCAACGTTGGGCTTGGCTCCTACGCGGGGATACATAATGGCGACGATGCCGCGTGCGAGTGCTCGTCATCCACACCCCACCTCACTCCCAATCCTACAATGAACGGTGTTGCTCTTATCACTGGTGCTGCCTCGGGTGTGAGTTGTTCCGTCCTCAGCTCTTAGATGCCCCCCAGAACGCCAGGGCTGACAGCTCTCCCCCCAGATCGGCGCTGCCACTGTCCGCGCCTTTGTCGCCCGCGGCGTCACGCGCCTCGCTGTCGCCGACGTCCAGAAGGACAAGCTCGCAGCCATCGCGGCCGAGCTGCCCAACGTCGAGATCGCCTCGTTTGTCTGCGATGTGTCCAAGGAGGAGGATGTCAAGGCGATGGTGGAGGGCACGGCTGAAAAGGTAATCTTGACGCGATTCCTTCCTCCAAAGCTCACACGGCAACAGTTTGGCCGTATCGACTATGCTGTCAACTGTGCCGGTGTCGCACCGCCGCCCGGTCCCACGGCCCAGTGCCCCACGGAAGACTACGACAGGGTGGTCGGCATCAACCAGCGCGGCGTCTTCTTCTGTGTGCGCGAGCAGCTGAAGGTAATGGAGAAGCAGGAGCCACTGGCAGTGTGAGTGGAGATTGGGCGTGTGGACGCTGGAGGCGGTCGGCGCTGACATGAGCTCTCAGCGAGGCAGACACGGTGCGCAACCAGCGCGGGTCCATTGTCAACATTGCCTCCATCGCGGGCCTCATCGCCCTCAGCGGCGTGCCCGGGTACATCTCGTCCAAGCACGGCGTCATCGGTCTCTCCAAGGCCGTCTGTGCAGAGTACGGCGGCAAGGGTATCCGCTGCAACAGCATTGCACCAGGATTCGTTGACACGCCGGTGAGTGTGCTGCTGCACTTTACACACCGGCACGACCCCATGGCTGACCCACACCCTCTGGCAGATGATCCAGGGTTCCCAAGTCGCCGAGATGCTCACACAGCTGCCTCCCGTTCCCATGAATCGTGTTGGCCACCCGGAGGAGATTGCCGATGTCGTCACCTTCCTCTCCTCCACTGGAGCCTCGTTTGTCAACGGCGCTACCTGGACAGTGGACGGTGGTTACACTGTTATCTAAGGGTGTCGTAGCCAGTTACGCGGGGACGGTGAAGTACGTGAAAAGCGGTGTGCGTGATCTGCAGCACAGTGTCGAGATGCCAAACAGTGTTCTAGTAAGCGGTATCTTGTTCGGAGGTGTAGCGCAATCGATTGTTGTTGTTTCCGCCAGCCCACTTATAGTGCCTCCTGTGCTCCTGTCTGTTTGGTTGTTGTTTGGATCTTTTGGAGAGTGTCACCTTGTTGATGGGCGCGGGGGTGGTGTTCTGTCACCAATCCGCCCGGCACCAGCCCGCCGTCCGTCCACGCTGCCAACTCTCATGCCCTCCTCCTCCAACCCGCGCCACCGCAGCCACCAGCAGCGTCAGGTCGGATCAGCGACCTCCCCCATCGGGTCCGGCGGCCTTGACAAGTTACACTGCATCTGTACTACATACCCTCCTGTCATATTCGCCATGCATCATCCCACGTTCTTCAACCCCTTTGCTTTTCACTCGCTCAAGCGGCGCTTCATGTCGTCGAGGAGCTCCCACATCTCGACATGATCCTTACAGTCCTTCTGCAAGCCGTTCATCAGGCGGTCAATGACGAGAGTTGGCGACCTGCCCGCCTTGAGGTCCTCACTCAAGTCAAGGTAGCGGCGCATTGCCTGACACTGCGAGTCAAGGCCGCGGCGGATGATGGCGTCGAGGTCGTCAGCGCTGGGAGCCGTCGAGCTGGTGTCCTTGACTGCCACGTGGTTGCCGGTCGCGTCCGTCTTGGTCTGGGCGGTCTTGCTGGACTCGCCGGGCTTGCCAGAGACAGGACCGATGCTGCGGAAGTCGGCGTAGCGGTTGCGAACCGCGATGCGCTGGGCGTTGAAAGTGGTCAAGTCGACGATTTCCGAGAGCCACGACTCAGTAACGGCTGTTTCGACGGTGTAAACATTGCCCGTAAACTCGGATGCCAAAGGGCATCGGTAGCCCATCACACAGCATCTATCGCACGACGGACGGTAGGCGTGGTGACCATCTTGCGTGAGGCTGAAGACGGTGGTACAACACTGAATGCCCTCAGTCTTGCAAGTCGGGCAAGCGATGAAGAGGCTGCTTGTCAATAGGAGAGACAACTCAGTACTCACTCGTACAGGCTTGGGCCGCCATCTGGGACCCTGCACTTGATTCCAAACGCCTGCATGGGGGAACCGTCAGGGGGGGGGGTCGACCATGTTGATGAAAGACGAGGGGATGGAAACAGGGAAAAGGTGGATGTGACAAGGAAAGTGGCCAAAGTGGATGTCACAAGGAAAGTGCAAGGAAGGTGAGGAGAAAGGAGACGAAACCAAAGTGACTGTAACGGCATGATAGGCTCCCTCAGCCAGAGCCTTCTTCCTTCGACCCTTCTCTTTGCCAAACATGCCTCCCAGCCATCACCACTCGACGTTCCGCTTACGCAGACACTATACAATGTACACTGTCGGACCCATACTGGTGCGATGCGCATCACGGATGCAACCACACACAACAGGCCGTCGTTCACCAGTATCTCCAGCTGGCTAAGGTCACCATCGAAGAGAAGCAGAATGCCCATAAGAGCTTCTTCCTGCGTGCGAAGAACACCGGTGTCGCTGCCGGAAAGGCGGCGGACCAGGAGAAGTGAGGTAGGCCTGGGCGCCTTCTGTGACCGCTTTGCGCATGCAACATGACGGCGCCGCTCAAGAAGCTCCATTGCACCTAACGTTGCCTCCACTCAATGAAGATTTTGCTTCGTACTCCAGAGCGCCAGAGCCATTGCTGTCAGCATCTCTCATTTCGAGTTTAACAGTAAATCGTGCAGTATTGTCAAGGCCAGCAAGGGTGGCTATCGACCCCCCTGCTCCTCGAGCTCCTTGCTATTAAAGACTCAAACGACAGCTAGCATCGCATACATTGACAGTCTGTTGGACAGTATAACTGGCAAGCATGACAGTAAGGTACACCTACAGAGCTACGGACATGTGGGGCAGCAACGGAAAGTACGGAAAGTTCGAACTTTTTCTTAGAGGGTTGGAAGGCGGGCTGAGGAAGGGAGGGTCCGTTGCATATTACAAACCTCCTCCCATTAGACCCTCTCCGATGACTTCTTCGCCACTGCCCTCGCCTTGGCAAGAAGCGTTTCCACCTCCTCGGGCGTGCGCGTCTGTTGTAAGCGAGGAGTAGTACGCGGCATACGCTCCACGTGTCAGCTTTAGCCACTGAATCACTGGGGATCTACTGTGCATACCTGGTTCATCTTGCTGCCCTCGAAGCCGTCCACCTTGTTGGGGCGCGAGCCGTCCACCGAGCCGTCCACCTTGGCCTTGACCTGTCAGCTGCAATCACTGCCGGTGACCTACGGTACGCACCTTCTTCGCCTCACCACCCTCCGAGGCATCATCCATCCACCTGCGCTTGTGCTGCTGGCGAATCTTGGATCGTTGCGCGTTGAAGGCGTCCAGGTCCTTGGCAACGGGCACTGGACGGGGAAGCGTAGGGGGGCGCCAAGGGTCCAGAGGGCTCCAGTAGTGCGCGAGGCGTCTGGGCATGGGACACCCTTCGCGTGACATCCAAAGCATCCCGGGTGGTAGGCCATGTTGGGGACCTCGGACAAGCGGAATGCCGTGCTCTTACAGGGGAGACCGGTATTGCAGTTCACGCAGGGGACAAAAAGACTGGAGAAGGTCAGGATGCTAGACGATGAATGTGGCACGTACTCGTAACTGCCAGTGGCGTTTAGTTTGCCGACCCACTCCATGGGAGCGCGGTCGTAAGGCGCCATGGTAAAGAAGGGATAAGGGATGGAGGAATTGTTGGATGGGGTGGCTGGGATGGATGGGTGGATGGGTAGATGGGTGGATGGAGAGGGTGAGAGTGAGAGTGAGAGTGAGAGTGAGAGTGAGAACGAGAATGGGAGTGATGGTTGACGGTTGACGTGTGCAGGGGTGATCGATTTGATCCGCGGGTCAACGCGCCGGCCAGCTGGCCGTACCCACCATGGGGCTGGCGCGCCTTTTGCGCCCTCCCTCGGCTGGCGGCTTGTTTTCCCACTGCGTATCGTCTGTCTTTACGTTGTACGAATACACAACGAGTAGGGCACCTGCCTCTAGCTGCCAGTCAGCAGTTCGCTAGATCGCCTTCCAGGCGTGTGTTCACATGCTGTACAAGCCATCACAGCCGCCGCTATATGGCGGGTCCGAGTGCTTTTAGCAGGTTGTTCCCGTGTCTCCAAGTCGTGTTTACCCACACCTTCACATCTGCACACATCCACACAATGAGCAGTGCATCTCCCTCACCTCCGCCTTCTCTACTTACTCGTCATCGTCCGCGCCAGCGTCTGGAAAAGTACCTCGCAAGAGGATTCCCGGCCCATCAGTGTTCCCAACGGTCACTCTGGAGTGCGTTGTGCACTGCTGCTGATGGATACATGCTGACATTTGGCAGAACCTTCCAGGCCGCATACTCTGCCTACGCAGAGTCGTTACCTCAAAACAAGTTCAAGACGTTTGTCATCATCCTGCCGTCCGTCAAGAACCCGTGCCACTCGCCGAACGCCGCCCACCACATCAAGGAACGATTCTTCAGCACGACCAAACTCGCCGTCCACGTCACCATCGCGATTGAGGACCTTACCGCCCTCTGGGGCTGGGACGACATCAAAATTGGGTGAGTTGATCCGCATGCCTCCTGTTGCACATGGCTAAACATGCAGCTCCTGGCTCCAGACGATTATGAACCACAACCGCCAAGTGAAGGCGTCGAAGTACACTGGGTTTATCCTGGTGTGGCTTGGGACTGCTCTCCCACATTGTTTTGACCTCCGGGCCGTTGTTTAGAAGCTTCAGAGGCTCCTTCAGCTTACCAAGTACGCGCCACCGTTCGAGGCCGAGGCCGAGGTTCTTGACCATGGGCGCACCGAACTGCGCCCCCACGACGAGGAGCTATCTCCCGCCACCGAGCTGCGAAGCCTGGCAATTGTCAACCAGTGCATGAAGGTTGGTTCCTGCCGACCGTACTCATCCAGGTTCTTACATACCCCAGAACCTTAACATGTCCGACGAAAAGGTCAGGCACTACGCTTTTACCGAGAAGAAACGTCTGCATGCCGCCATGGGCCAGGGCGACGTCGCGTACATCGCGCTCACCGTCGGTAAGTGCGTATGTGGGGGGGCGAGTGTGACCAATCGTTTAGGCATGGGCCTTGGATGTCACGATGACCTCGAACCCCCTTCCGCTGCCGCCAAGACCGACACGTATGTACATACTGTCTACAAGGTAAGTCAAGGTCTTGCACTACGGTATGCCCATATTGCAGGATCGCAGGATCGCAGGAGCGCGTGGCTTGCATGGAATTGCAGGATCGGAGACACCCCACACGGCCCATACTGTTAGGGCCTTAGGGGGTGCCACACACATATGTAAAACCCTCATATCTATTTATTTTTTTCTGTACATAGTATTTAAATTGTAATTTCCTGCAGTTTTATCTTCACTCTGCATTCTTCTTCCTTCCGACACACACATACCCCACACATGCACCTGGTGATCAGCAGCCTCGAATGTCTCATCCACTTTGCTATTCCCACATATAACAATATAACAATCACTTCCATACAAAAATCACTTCCATACAACAATCACTTCCATACAACAATCACACAAATGGCAGCACCCGACACCGTCTCCTCACCCACGTGAGCCGTCTCGCCTTGATGCCATCCAAGCCGAATCCGCACTGACGCAACATGCAGATCGTTTTCGCAGGTCGTGGAGCAGTTTTGCGCCACGCGCAAGGTGTTGCCCAATAACTGGTCCACCGACATGATCAGCCCATGTCATGGACCAGGTTCTACTATCGTTCTCAACATGCAGGCGGCGTCTCGGGCGGTCGAGATTGCTATCGACGAAGTGTTTAAGGCTGGGCGCTTGACAAGGAGCCAGATTAGGTATGTTGGCACTCACTGAACGAACTGATCTTGTTGCTGACTCCACAGACTGCGCTTCATGTCACAGGCATCAGCCGCGCCTGACCACCTCGAGATCGCGACATACCTGTATATCGGTAAGAGACCAAGTGACGAAACGTGCTGACGGGGGAGCATACAGGTGTCGCGTTTTCTTTCTGGACCTCCCGCTCCTCAACGACGTCCGCGAGCGCGTCTGGGATTTGCTCCCCTTCACTCGCTACATCGTCCCCTGCGACCAGGACATGGAAGCAGAGATCCTTGCAGAGGAGCTCAAGGGTGCGTGGAACACGGCCACAAGCAGACCATGTCCCGCCACAGAACGCACAGCTAACAAACACCATTAGACCTAGTAACAAGGGTGCCTTTGACGACAAGGCGCTTTGGTTTTTGGGTTGAAGTGGCGGCTTCACTCCTCGACATGAGCTCTGAAGACCTCACAAGCTTGTCCCGCGCGCTGCCTCGAGCTCAGACGACAGCCTGGCTGCAAAAAGCGGTCATCGGTCACCTGAGCTGTATGTAACTGTCGTTAAACACAACTGACGCCAGTGTTGGCTACATTGTCCGTCTCGGTCCTGGCCGACAAGAAGATGCCAGGGGGGGCCGGACACGCCATCTATGCCCACCGCGCGAGTATCAAGCGCCGAGTGGCAAGCCGTGAGTGGATGATTCGTGACGCCCCTTTTTGAGTCTTCGTTCTGATATCGCAGTGCTGAGGCAGATCCGAACCGGAACGCTGTCCCCAGCGTCGGACTCCGACTTCCAGCCCCCTTCCCCTCCGCCGCCGCTGTGCCAGGCAGCTCCAGCGAGCGGACCTCACCTTCGCTTCGGCCTCCGTCCTCGCCACCGGCCAACCCATGGCCTTGCTTCCTTGCCAGTAGAGAAACTTGTGGCGGTCATTCGCCGATGGCGCCGCGGCCGCGCAAGTACGGTCTGCGTGGCAAGACGGCGACACCCCCTCCCATCGACGCACAGCGCATGAGCCGGTTCATGCCCACGTCGTACGCCGTCCCAAGCTCCCCCCTCTCCGACTTGCCTGAAGTCTCTGACTGACTGCATGTGCTCTCTCTCTCTGTAATATAGCTACCGTTATGCATACATGTACTACTGCTCCTCCTGTTCGCGGAGCGCCCGGACTTGGTCCAGCAACGCCACAGTCTCCTGGGCGGTCCTGACGAGAATGTCTTCGTACACCTCCAAGATCTCACCCTGGGTTCCCTGGTGTCGCCTCAAGTACGACGTGCCGTTGCGCATGTCCTCGTCCATGCGGTCGCGGAGCCGCGCGATGGGGAGCATGTCGGAGCCAAACGCGTGGACATCGTCGTGGCCCGTGAGCGGAGGCTCATCGCCGTCATCCTCCTCAATCGACTGGAGGGAATCGGACGAATCATCGCCTTCACTCATCTTCACGTCGTCCATGTCGTCCTGGCCCTCGTTGGCGTTGCGAGACAACAGGTGAGCCTGGTATCTCGCAACGGACACAGGGGACAGCAGCACGGCCTCTGGAGACGAAGAGGCCGGTTCGTCCATGTCGTCGTCCGAGGAAGGCCCGGCCAGGAACAGTGGCGAGCCTTCGGTGGGCGGACGGTGGGCCACTGGCGAGGAGTGGGCCGGGGCAAGGGCAGGGGACGAGAGCGCAGAGGACGAGTGCGCAGGGGACGAGTGCGCGGGGGGAGGGGACGAGTGCGGGGGAGGAGGGGAGGGGGACGCGGTCTGGTCACCGTCACCCCTTTCGTCGAACGGGTTGCCCCCCTCTTCGCTGATAATGGGAGGCATGGACCACGCCAAGGGCTGGGTGGGTGGCCATGCCGCAGAGGACGAACCGGCTTCGGTCGACCATGGCGAAGGGTCGGTCGCCGGCCACGACGCAGAGGAAGGACGAGGCGCGGTCCACGCCGAGGGGTCGGTCGTCGGCCACGCCGCAGAAGAGAAACGAGGTGAGGTCGACGACGGCGCCGAAGAAGAGTGATGGGCGGTCGACCACACCGAGGGGTCGGTCGCGGACCACGGCACCGAGGAAGAGCGAGGTGCAGGTGGCGCGTCTCGTGCGAGGTACGCAGCCTCGGCTGCGGCCTGTAGTCGTTGAGTTTCTGGGTCCTGCAATCCTTCTTCACCGGTGCCCACTTACCTCCTGCTTCGCTTTCCATGTTGCCCGCTGGGCACGCATCCTATTCTTGAACGAGTCACGGGACTCGTTGACAAGATAGACGCTCGGAGGTTGCTCGAGCGTTCCCGACGTCCAGTAGTGGGGACCACTTCTGGAGTCGTCGGGGCACGCAATTCCCTTCCTCTCGCAGGCAATGCAGCCCGGGTGGTAAAGGTAACCCTCAAACTCGGTCATGAAGAAAGGCCCTGCTCTCGCAGGTGACCTCTGTGCACTCCATGCAAGGGACTCTGAGCCTGTCTGTCAGGAATCTGGGTCCCCCCACAAGGCGTCGATGAGAGTCTTTGGCCTCAAGTACAAGCTGCCAAATGTCACAATCACGTACAGGTGAGTATTCAGCTGTCACTTTCACTTACAAGAGGGCTCCTCCAACCTTGCGACCCTTGCCTGAGCGCGGGACAGCGCTGTGAAAGCGCACCCTTCCATCTCACCGCAGACGGCAACCACGTCCACCGTCCGATATGCAACCAATGCCGGAGCCTGCGCCGCTCGTGCAACTTGGCATCCGAGTGTAGCGGCCAGGTTTATCGTATCGCAGACGCCCAAGCGACGAGTCCATTGTTCGACACCGGGGGCACGGACAGGTTCAGTGAAGAGCGCCGTGCCGTGCCCAGCCATGGCCCCCTTACCGTTTCCCCCAACCCGAATCTCAAGAGCTCGACCGACCCCAAGAACCTCAAGACATAGAGGCAGCATCAACTTCCACCAAGTCCCCTAGGCTCTCCCCCGCGCAAGCGCGCCCAAGTTGCCTCCAACCGCCTCCCAGCCCCCGACACTCCTGCCCCCGAGACTGCGGTAACCGAGACGCCCGAGATCCCCTCATCCAGTACCCCTCCGTCCGTCAGACTGGCAAGGCTGCGCGCCCCCCGTCCCACCGACCCGGCAGTTGACAAGGATGATCAGATGGATAGGTCGCCGCCCATCAAACGCCTTCTGCTTGACATGCGTGAATCGAAACAGCAAGCACTCGGCCTTATCGACAGCTTGCTCTATGACATGGAAGCGGGAATGGCGCCGACCGTCGCAATGGCCGACTTGCGAATGTTGACCGAGGACGAGTGCCCTGAGGCATTGACAATCCTTGCCCGTCTCGACGTCATGAGGAGCGGCGCACGGGATGTCGTTTAGATGGTTGGGAGTGTACCTGGTCGGATTATGCTTTGTGAATATATGACGCTATGCATGTGTGTTTGGGCTCCTGCAAGGTCCAAGTATATGTGCGTGTTGCCGGCATATCTAACGCTGCCTTCTGTTCGCTTCTAGCATCCGAGGAGGCATAAGAACGACGCAACAATATCACAGCTACATTCATCCATCCAGGGGGGGGCTACTTTAAGTAACTTTAAGAGTGGCACCGCCACTCCACCAGCCATGGCCGGTGACCCACTCAAACATGGATCACCAAGCCTAATCCATTTCGACATCGACCACCTCAGCAGCTCATCATGTCTGCTGCAGACCCCCCGCACCTCTCTTATCTCCCAAAGTGATTCCGATCACCTCGCTCCCATCCATGGCGAGTCCTCGCTGATCCAACGTGCAGGTCGTTCTCGGCGGTCGTGGCCAAGTCCTGCGAGGTGCGCAAGTCGTTGCCCCAAGCTTGGCTACTCGACTTCCCAAATCCTTGCCACATCCCCGGTTCTATGGTCAATTTGGACAGAGCCGTTGCTTCCCGTGCGATTGACATGTCAATTGCTGAGGTCTTAACGGCAGGCCGCCTCACCACCAAGCAGATACGGTGAGTTGACATTCACACAGGAATTGATCGTGGGCTGACTCTGTAGGCTGCGGTTTATGGAGCAGGCCAGTTCCGCTCCTGACCATCTGGAGATCATAACCTACCTCTACATCGGTGAGAACCCATGTGACTCTATGTGCTGACCCAGGTAGGCTATAAGTGCCAAATCTTCTTCCACGACCTTGCATCACTCGGTGCGGTTCGGAGCCGTGTCGCCCAGCTACTCCCCTTCACGCGCTATCGAGCCCTCGAAGGGCAAGACAACGAGATTGAGAGGCAGGGTAAAACCGTGAAGGGTACGTCGAACACAACACACGGTACACGGCCACAATCACGCACGCTGACACGGTTAGACCTGCATGAAACAGCTGAAAAAGTTGATGACAAGACACACACTAAGACGATCTGCTTCTCCCTCTCGCCCGCGGCCGCCCTGCTCGACATCTCCTCTGCCGATCTCAAGGCTCTTGCCGGCATCGCGCGATCTCAAGGAACCGCTTGGCTGCAGAGGGGAGTCATTGGCCATCTTGGCGGTACGTTACTGTTGTCAAAACATAATTGACGCCAGTACTTGCCACCTCCACGGTATCGGTCCTTTGCGACTGGCAGACGAGTAAAGGGAGGTTCGCTCACAGAGAAGCCGCAAAGCGTAGAGTCGCAATCTGTGAGTGGCTGAGACGAGCTCATTGTTCTGATATTGCAGTGTTCGACCGCTTGCGTGCTAAGACGCTGCCGCCACAT
The DNA here is from genome assembly GCF_003942205.1 of Apiotrichum porosum. NCBI lineage: Eukaryota > Fungi > Basidiomycota > Tremellomycetes > Trichosporonales > Trichosporonaceae > Apiotrichum > Apiotrichum porosum. Next base: position 309,854 of record NW_021167110.1, on the reverse strand, counting down.
GTCGGCAAGCCCCTTCCACCGCCATTCTCCTCAGTCGCAGAAATGCCAGTCGATGCGCTTCAGCCTCTACTGCCTTCCCGATTTGGCATGCGTACGCGCCCGCGCCAGGAGAAGAGTTACCTGGGAATAAACGACCTTGATTTTATTGCTTGGGCGCGTCAGATCACCCCCCCGCCACAACGGTTCGCTTTGGTGTTCCAGCGCCTGCAGCCGCAGCAAGTCATGGTCGGGGTCCCGACGCCTCACAAGATTGTCGACCATATGATCAAGGCCCAGAGGTTCTTATATTGCGTGCGTTGGAATGGAGGTGGAAACTACACATGGGAGGAGCGCGCCGGCTTGCAGGAGAGCGCTGTGCGCTCATATTGGAGTGCCATCGATGAGGGCCGTCCACCGCCAAAGGCATGGGTACGGCAGCCATTCGTGTCGCGATCCCGCCACTCCCCCGACCTCCATCGCCATTCTCATTGGCACCCCCTACACAACCCGTCACAGCAGCAAACTCTCGGAAACGTGCAGGCTCCCCTGCCCCTCCGTCGGCGCACAACCGCTCGAAGAGGAGACGTCTTGCGTCCTCCCCTTCGCAATCACCGCACGAGGATGAGCAGGAAGACGAAGACGAAGTTGACAAGAAAGACATGAATGTGGACGAGCTGGACGAGTCCTGCGACTAGAGCGAGATTGGCACCCCCAGCCCCCGCGTCGAATCTCGCCGCCCAGGCCTGCGCGCCGTCGTTCAGAGGCCCTACACCGACTACGAGTTGACCCCCTCGCCCACGTAGTTATGCAATATGATACAGTACCCTCATGATGATATTATTTGTGCATAACCTGTGCTACATGTATGTACAACCAGACATCCAACACTTACTCCGGCAAGTTGGCCAGACCCTTCCTGGTCTCTTCCAGGATGACACTCGCGGCCGCCATTGCTCTGACGACAATGTCCTGGGTGGCCTCCAGTGTCTCCCGCTCAGTTCCGCCGTGCTCCGCAAAGTACGCGAGAGCCAGCAGGCGATCCTCGTTGATGCTGTCCGTCCAGACGGCGATGTTGTTGAGGGGGCCATTGTTTGCGCCGCCCTCGCCGGGACCAATGTTGGCATGCAGTTCAAACGGGTCCTGAGGCACTCCCATATCTTCGTCGCTCGCATCGTCCATCCTCTCGTCATCGTTCCTGCTCTCGACATTGTCCATCCTCTTGGCATCGTCACCCACTGGTGTTGCCGAGCCGTCAAAGGCCCACCCCCTATCGCCACAGTCCAAGGCGCCTGTGAAGATGCGCTCAGAGAGAGTTCGGAAACGTTGACGACCGGACTCTGCGCGCAAGCTTGCCAGGCGTCCCTGGCTGGTAGTCTGCAGGGTGTGCTGGGCTGCGCCGATGTCACAGGTCGCCAAGACTGGATGTGGGTTAGTTCAACCTCCCAGAATCAACTCAAAGAAGGACGTACTGTTCATCAGGCCAATGTACTGCCTGTCCAATGGGTTGCTCGTACTCCGACCGTCGGCCTCAGCGTCGTTGTCGGCCACCACCAGCTCCTCCAGCCACGTGGCATTATGTCTCAGGTGCAGGTGCTTCCATGTCAGCGGTTTCAAGGACGGACAGCTTACACGCAGGGCAAGCTCAAGGCTGCGGGTGACGAGCGCTCTTTTCTCGTCCGCCCAGACCCAAGTGCGCACGGCGTTGTCTGGCTGGTCAGTGAGGCTAATGTACACGTACGCACCCTTGTGCTTCTCGGACTGCGTCAGCTCGTCCTTGAGTGGCCCTTGAGGCAAGGCACAGAAGCGAGTGTCGGGCAAGAAGGCCAGGAAATTGTCCTTGACCATTTGCAATTTCGAGAATTGGAGGAAGAGCTGACCCATGTTGACTATCAGCAGATAGAACGCGTTGTCGACCACCTCGCTCTCTGCGACGGCAGACTCCAGATATAGGCGGATCTGGTCATCGGTGAGGAGCGCCGGGGCAAAAAAATCCGCAACCATGCCCTCGACCAGGCGGACGAGCTCGTCGCGTTTGCGCGGGTGCAGGTCAATCAATCGGTCGACAAAAAGTACGGGTTGCAAGTGTTGTTGAACCGAGTTCTGGTGATCTTCAGACCGCTGGCCACGAGTGCCTCGCCACGAGCGCCTCGCCAAACGACCTGAAAGTCAGCCCTTGATGTTTCCTGCTGCAGTGCGGGTGGGTCATCTATGTACCAGTTTTCACGCAACTTGCGCTCCTTGGACTTGACAACGGGCGGCAGGGGACGGCGAGCCTCCCCTAAAGAAGTGATGTTGTTCTTGGGGCTAGGTGGCCTCCCCGCATGAGCTCCTCAAAGGTGAGGCTCTCGGGGATGGACATTTGTGGTAAGAGTAAAGATGTCGGGGGAAGTACAATGTACTGTACAGTGCATAACAATGTCAGTGATCAGTGATCGGTAGTGCTGCTTGTTGGGTGTGACAACTGACGCGACCAAACGGACGTCGGCCGATTTCCGCGTCCTCCACCTGCGGCCGCTGGCCCCGGCTCTCCAGCGCTTTGTTGGGGGTGGCCACCTGGCAACCTACATATGAGTGAGCGTGGCGACATCTGTAGAAGCACATGGCATCTGTCAACACCAGGGCATTTGTTAAACAGAAGATGTCGCGTGCGATCTCTTGAAGAATAACAGAATACATACTGTACATCACACGTCACACAGAAAGCTCATTGACAAGGCGATGCATACCCTATAACGCCGAGACTAAGCCCCTTTCCCACTAGGCGCGATCCAGCTTGCTCATGCTCTGCTTCAACTTCTCCATGGTGCCCTTCCACCCATGCTCGTGGGCCTCTTCAGCTGTTCTGTCAGATCATTACTGTACTCATCCGCAACTCACAGAACATGAGCCAGAAATTTTCCTTTGTCTCGTGTTGCGCGTATCTTCAAGTAGACAGGGGTGGTGGGGTGTGACGAGCTGGTCCGCAACGTCCATCATGGTTTTCCGAGCGAGTCGTGCACCTCGGCCTGTGAATGATGTGCCCGGGGTTGAGCTGGAGACAACCAGCAGCGTTTACACTCCAGGAAGCCGCAGCTGATGTCGAGCAAGACTACATGTTACCCCGGCACAATGTTTCATAACTCACCATCTTCGACATGCATGTCCGCGGAGAGCGGGTTGGCAAAGACGTCCTCGCTCCGGTACCCAAGACGACAGCCTAGACTGATCAGCGCTGCGCGATGGTGGTGGAGGACAAAGCCTACTTCGGCTGGGGAACTGCAACTCACAAATGTGGAGGGCTGTAAAGCTCAAGGCGACTTCTGCCATACAAAAAGGTGCGTCGCGACATTTTCCCCTGCGCACCATATCCTCAAGATGGGTTGGAGTGACTTGGAACGTCTGGGTCAGGTAAGTACGGAACAATCGACAAAGAGTTGGGCAACCAGCGCTCGGGTCACGTACCTGGGGACATGTCAGGAAAAGCGGGCATGGAGCATGGAACAGGGGCTAGGTGCTCACCTCCAGTGTGCCGTTGATTGTGCTGAGTCGGCCCTGCTCTAGCTCGGGACTGAGCGGTTCGTGGTGATGACGTGGAGGCATGCTTGTGGTCTTGAGTTGCGCGAGCTCCAGAGGGGAAGGCGGCGCAAAGTCGGTGAGGGGGAGAAGGCGCTTGAGCTCGTTGGCGGTATCCCAGAGCGTCTGCGTGTTTGGCAGTGCGCACCCTAACCAGATAAGAACGAGGACTCGGTACTTGGTAGCGCTATACCCATTCTCGACATCGACGGCGGTCCAAAGCCATTGGCTTTGGTGCGTCAGTGTCGGGTTCAGGTTCTGTTAAGAGCAGTAACTCGCCCAATCTTCTCGTTTGTCCAGCCCCAGCAACGTGTCAGGTCATTGACGGCGTTTGTGAGACCAGCAGCGAGCTCGAGATCGGACGTGGTGTGATGTTTCACGGTGGCGAGTGCACAAATGTCGGAAGCCGGATTGTTGATGGCCCACAGTGGCCACAGTGGGGTCACAGTAACGGCAAGTTCGCTGTTCCTGTCCACAAAGCTCTTGAATGATTTAATGTAGATGCTCTCAAGTCGTCAACGAATGTTTACGGGAGATTTGGGTATGGGCAGCGGCTTGGAAACCAGAGCTACTGTACAGACTTTTGAGGAAAGAGAATGGGGCATGGGAGTTGCCACGCAAAAGGACGCAGGCCGGGAGGGGGCTCGACATCCAGGTAATGCTGGATACGGCGCTTGGGGTCGGGCCGGCTCGGGGGAGGGGGGTAAGCTGGGTGTCGAGGTCGAGGTCGACATTTTGTGTGGAAACAGTGGTACAGTGACCAGTGGAAGCGTTAAAGCGTTGAAGCAAACGTGTTCCGTCCGCGCAAGCGATGTAGGTGTCTCTTGTTCCCACGCGTATGTACACACACCCACACACGCGTGCGCGGGGCACCGCCTGCCACCCGAGGGGGGGGGGGGGGGTGGCCTCTCGCCCCGCCAGCACGCGTCGGCACAGGGGGCTGCCACTGGCCACTGGCGAGAGACAGCTGCCAGCACCGGCCGTACGGGTGCCTCTAGTCCACATATCACTTTATCAACACTATTCCATGCATTCACAGCCCCCTCTCCACCACTTGGCCGCTTGGTGACAGCGGCTGACCGGGGGAAGGCGCGTTCTGCTGCAAGTATTTGGTTCCGTAACGAGAGTGTGAACGTGCACGCCTGCACCAGCTAGAGTACGATCATCTCTCTTTTTGTCTGTATACACCATCCATCACAACACGTTCAAGCAGACCCACGGTCAGAAACAAACAGGGTATACGCAGCTCCCGCTCTGTGGGATTCTTCTTGTTGGGTCGGCCATGGGGAATGAGCGGACCAATGATCCAATGAGCGGAAGGCACACGCGTGGGCGCAAACGCACGAGTGGACCCCCCAGGGTGAAGCGTCGAAAGAGAGCGCTGGTCGGAACGTGCAGAAGCAGGTGAGAGTTGTGGTTCCAGCGTCACGTACTGACGCATTGACTGTGCCGGAAAAAAACCGCTTGTTGGTGTGTGCATGCCGCAAACGGTACTGTACATTATTAACCACGGCCTCACATCTAGTGTTAAAATTGCAATTTCGGTAGGTATACCGTCACTCTGCATTCTTCTTCATTCCGACTGAGATGGCCCCGTGCGCGCCGTCGCCCGCCCATTTGTGACGAAGGGGTTGCGCATGGAGTTTGCTTGGGGGATAAACGACTTCAAAGCCGGGCCCAGCCCTGCTCACTGTGTATAGTTGTGGCCAGAGGAAGCAAGTTGGCAATGGGCAGGGGGGGGGGGGTTCGGTTTCGACTGAAGTAAATGCCGGCCGATATCTTGCGGGTGTGTTGCCTACGTCTTGATCCTGTTTTTTTTTTGAGGCGGTGGTGGTTGGTGTGTCGGTCTCGTCTAGCTTGTGTTTCTACGAGTGTCTGCCGGGACGAGCGGTGTACCAACATTCCTGCTCTATCCGGCAGCGGGGGTCCTGCCAATTGCCGTGAGGGCTTTGTAGACCTCGCCTCATGGAGACGTTTGCGTTGAGTGTTGAACATCCTCAGGTTCTCACCAGTCGTCATGCGGACTGGTGGGTGCGTTGGCGGCCCAATGACACAAACGGTGGCGGACAGTCGGGAGTCGTGGTGTCCGGTGTGATATGTGATATACAGTGTTCCCACTTCAGGTGGGACAGACATCGGCGGAAGAACTGTCGAACCCCCCAGAACTTACTCTTACATTCCATGTCCCGTTTGGGTCCCAAAACACACTAGGAGAGCGTCTTCGAAGGGTAGCACTGTACACTGTGTCGTTGAGGGTTCTGGTGATTTAGCAAAGAAAGCGTGTGTTTGTTTTGATGACCCACTCTCTCCAATCTCGGATTCAAAAACACGTGCAGGGTGTGCGGATCCATGGATCCAGTCATCAATCAACCGACGCTCCCACCCTTTGTCCTTTTGTCCTTTCCCCACCCACGTTGATCTTTCTCAACCCACTGGTACTGTGAGTGTGGAATCCACTCCACCGGACACGTCTTCTGTGCAGCTACTGATCTGACAGTTGCCATGTACCACCAGCACAACGTCGACAAGCTTGGGATGCGGCAGAGGCGCGGACAGGCCGCCGATGTGCAACCCGAGCTACCACTTGTCTCATATAACCAGCAACCACCCCAGCCTCCCTCTCCCCTTGCTCCTCACGGGGCGTCAATGCCATCCCAAAGAATCGCTGCCTCAGCTGTCGACGATTGGCCAGGGACGACCCTGCTGCCTACGGCACCTGCCCCAGCGTCCCCCGGCCCCGCCACCGGTCGTCTCAGTCCCCCATCAGGCCAAACTCAACCGGCAGCGGCGCTTGCGAGCACACACTCTCTATTCTCGCCTTTTGTGCAATCGCAAGACCTCGGAAAGCCACTGGACAAGGGGCTGCACACTCCGTCCCGCCAGCACCCTGCCGATGAGACGTATCAGAGCCCTTCTGCAGAGCTGATTGCCGCGCGGATGCCCTCATTGTCTCTCGAAGAGTCTTTTGTGGGACCTCACCTTCTGCCTACTTCCCGTAACCCTCTTCCCAGTCTACCACCACTTGAAAAGTCAAGCGACGTTTCGGCATTCAATCTCCCAGATGTTGAGGTGGATGCACCATCCGCCCTTGGCGACAAGGACAGCGAGATTTCACCAGCACCCCCTCAAACCCCATTCGCCAACACGGTCAAGGGTGTGGGCCGAACCGGAGAGGAACAAGAGCCGGACAACAACGTTCAAGACTGGACAGTGTCACCCGAGACTGACGACGACGACGACGACGACGACGCCGCCATGGCCAAGCTGTGGACTCGCGACACGGACTTTGTCCTCGCAAAGTGAGTTGCTGTATTACCTCCCAGCAGCTAATCTCTGCCCAGGACCTTATATGTCTTTGAAGGAGAGAAGAATTACGTGATCTGTCACATGTGCGTCAATGCCCTCTACGAGGCCACGGGCAAGAAGTTCCGGTACGACCACGTGGCCTATCGAGCCTTCCAACGATCACTCAGACCATACTTCAAGCAACTCCTCGAAGACTCCGACAGCCCCCTCCCTACTCCATTGAAAGACTGCAAACCCTGTGGACCCGCCCCACCAATGTAACCGCTGCCCACGAGACGATAACTTGGTCTTCCACGTGTGCTTAGGACCTTCATAGCTTCGTTGTTAATACCATAGTCTTAGTAGAGATTGAGCTCAGCCGAGGTGTTTTGCGCCAGTTTATGAATTTATGAATGCACAATTGCCCCATAGTTGATGGAGTTAATGGCCTCTTGGCCTCTTTACCCAGCATTTAACATTGATTACAATGCCCCTGATAACCGCCCTGCAGCGCGTTTGCTGTTGTGTGCCACACCGCGCACACCGCCCTCGATGCCGCATGGCCTCTGTCGCGTTGAAAAGAAAACAGTCGCGTCGGGCAGTGTGGCACTGCCATGCAGCCATGGCGCGGGTGTCTTCTCTGCTCCATGCGATTAGTGCGCGCAGGTGCCCCAGATGACGCAGTTCACGGCTGTTCTTAGGGATCTTAGGCAAAGCGGCATAAATCAGCGCACGAGGGCGGGGAAAGGCCACACAAATGCACAGCCACGCACATCGTGAGGGCGCGTCAAAGGTTCAAAGGTCCAGAGGCCAGAGGCCATTGGGCTCGAGTGGCTGGTGGGGCGCGAGTCGTCTGGGCAAGGGACACTCCTGCTCTTCACATCCAAGGGATTCCGGCTGATGCCATGTGTTGGCAGGGCACTGTGCTCGGGCTTGGACTCAGGGTATTTAGGCCGGCGCCGTATCTATCTCTTTTCTTCTTCATGCAACTCGTTTCAACACCATGTTCATATCATCATCAGTCATCAACAAGCATAACCCGAAAATTACACTCGCAGGGTGTTGCTTGGCTGCAGAAGAGCGTCATCGGACACCTGAGTGGTATGTTTCTCAAACACCCCCCATTAATACTGACCGCAGTCCTCGCCACCGGTGACATTTCCGTCCTGGCCGACGAGCAGGTCGTCGCCCAGAGATATGGGGCCACGACCGCCGGCAAGGCCAAGTCCTTTCGTCACCGAGAGGCCATCAAGGGTCGCCAAACGCTCGGTGAGCCATTCGTTTGGGCTTACATGGGGAGCGCCTTGCTCTGACATTTGCAGTCCTCAAAGATGTGCTGGCGTCTAAGACCTCTGTCCGTGTCCGCGGCTGCAAGGCCCCCGGCGGCAGCGCCACCGACGTGCCGCCCGGCAGCGTCGGGCCCACTGAAGAATACGGCATGCGGCCTATCCCGGCGAGCAAGCGGACTTTGAAAGAGGTCATGCACACTGGGCCGGTCGTGCGAGCCGTCCTTCCCAGCCTCGGCCATCTCAAAAGCGCCAACGCATCTGGGGCCAGGCTGACATCGAGCTCGTCCTTGACGACACGCTCACGCCGTTGGGAAAGCGCGAGTACCTGGTTCGATTCCAGGGCAAGGACGAGGAGTCCGACGGCTGGGTGCCAGCGAAACGCCTTGAGCAATCGCTGATCGTCGACTACTGGGACTGGCGCGACCAGCAAGATGTCGGTCAAGCCGCCGAGGGCCCAACGTCACTGTATCGAGACTCGCCACCTCGCCGCGACGGGGCTGCCCCGGACACTGCCCCGGACTCCCGTCACAGTGCCTCCCCCGTGGCCCCGGCGTCCATCGCCCCTGTGTCGCCGCCCCGCGACTGGGGTCTTGATGCCGGTTCCCCCGCCACACCTGTCCCGCCCCTGCTTGTCGAACGCTCTTTTCCGCTGTCGGAGGCCCCACACCGGCCCAGCCGCTCCCCGGAGTTCGATTCCACCCAGTATTTTGTTGTCCCCGACGACAAGGCCACCCTCGGCATCTTCTCGGACGAGTCTGCAGAAGCGCAGCTCTCCAACGAAGATACCGAGGACGACGGGGACAATACCCGCAGCTCCAGCTCCAGCATCAACAGCAGCCTGTTGGGTTCGCGGACGGGCAGCGAGGAGCCGTTGCGTGCCGGTCTACGCAAAAGGACTGTATCGCGCACTCGCTTGTCTCTCAGACACGGAGTCGAACGACGACAGTGGCGATGACGACAGTGGCGACGACGACAGCGGTGACGACAGCGGCGATGACAGCGGCGACGACAGTCGTGACGACAGTGGCGACGACAGCGGCTGATCACACCCCTCAGCCGTTGTTCGCCCGCTAAAACCTCCCCACTGCCCCAAAGCCCCATCCGGTCATCGATTGTTGGTTGGGTGCTGTGCAGGATCTCCTTAATATGTGACATATGACATATCCTTCTGTACAGCCCGAAGGTCAAGCTCATGCCAGTCGACCTGTCCTGAAACGTCGACGGAAGGGACGTATGAATCTACAAGGTGTGATCCGCTCTAAATAAATACAAGTGAAAGCGAGAGATGTGCTTGAATTTTCGGAGCGAACTGGCCTAAATACAGCTGAGATTGGTGAATGTGTACAGGTCATGTGGTGGGGGCCGCGCGTGATGACCGGGGAGACGGGGTGGGAGAAGGAGGCCAAGGGACTATCTCATGGTAGGGAGTGGCAAGGGGGACTCCCGTCCTTCGAAGAAAGTTGAGCAGGGCCAAACGACGCCTCGGCGGGATGGCGTGCGCGGCAATCTCCGCCAGTGAGAACTCTCTGCCCGAAGCTTCAAAGGCGGCTTGCTGACAGAGGAGGGCCAGAACGTATCCGTTCTGCGCGCTGAAGTAGTGCAAGGTCCTATAGGGTGGTAAGCAGCAAGACCAGTCTGAGGGCTTACCTTGCCAGCGCAAGGTTGATCTTGCGGGTCCACTTGCTAGAGTCCAGGGCGCGGGGGTCGTTGCCAATGTCCTCGTCGTCGTCGGCTTCCGACGAGGCATCGCCGGCGTCGCTCATCGTCATGTCGTCATGGCTCTGCTCGGACGCCACCATGTCGGCCTCTGGCAACGTCTCGGGCATGTTCTGTTCCGTGTCGACGTCGTCGCCGTCACCATCCATCCTGTGGCCCATGTCGCAGTCGTCGTGGGCGAGCTGGCGATGCGGTTGGACGAGGAGCTGTGCGGGGAGGGTCGAACCCGGGGAGCTTGATGCTGGAGAATTCGACGTCTGGCCCTGGGCGGTCGCCGGGTCGGGGGGGGGTGTCGTCCATGATGTGGAGAAGAACTCTGAAGGTGAGCACCAATGCTGTACAGCACAGACACGGTATCGCAAGAGTCTCAACTTACTAAGGTTGGGCAAGACCAACGGAGGGAGAACCGAGTTGACTGGTGATTGCAGTGTGTTGAAGGGATTGCTGCAGACAAGACGAGAAAGAGAAAGCGAGTGAGAGGTGGTCATGAGGGAACGCATCAGTCCAAAAGTGTGGCCGTATATAAAGGGCGCAGCGAAGAAGCACATGGCCCCATGGCGATCAATACCTGTGCATGTTTTGTGCGTGTCTGAGAGGGTTCCCACAGCAACCTCGCTCTTGTCTTCTCACTCTCACTCATCTCCAGGTCAACACGGGACCCAACAAGGTATGAAAGCCAACGGCAATGATAGTGGTTATGGTTTAGAAGCTGACTAGGAAGCAGCCCAGTGGGCCAGTGACCTTCCTCAGGTAGTCAAGACTGAGACAGCTACCGCGGACGACAAGCCAGTCGCCCCCGTGTTGCCACAACCGCCAGCAAGTCCAGCCCAAAAATGCGCGAAACGCTTCCAAGCACAGCCCTTCTCTCGGCCCAGGAGAGTCACGAGAGGAGGCGCGCCAGCCTGCGCAACAGGCACCCAGTCAACCCCATCCCCGCCCAGTCCGCGGCGACCGACCCTCGCACGCAACAGCCCCGCCAGCAGGAGGGCAATGTCACGCTCCAGGGCCAGTCGTCGATGCCCCCGCCACCCACACCAGAGGCCCCAGAGGCCCCGCCGTCGAAGCGCGTGGCTGCGCCTTCACACTCTCATGTCACCTCCCAACGCCAGCACCTCGACGCAGCCCCCCAACCAGACGCGGACATGGCTGTCCCAAAGGACGGCGTCGACTCGGGTCCCAAGACAGCCGACCAACGCTCCATCGGTGAGAGGCTGGTTGCTCTTGTGGACGACATGGCGCGCAAGACGCTCGCAATCATCGTTCGGAGGGATGCCGTTTGCCAGGAGCTTCTTGGCAACGACCTCACAGACGAAGAGAAGGTTGACCTTTGCGAGATGTTTGCCGAACACATTGGAGGTCCCTTGGAGGAGGCGCACGGCCAGTTTCGCTCTGTGTTCAAGAATGACGAGTAGGTGCGGGGTGGTCCAGAGCTGGGAGAGGGGGGGACATCAAAATGTGGAAACGGTCATTAGTACTTAGGAGTTGGGTATGAGTGGACGGTATCATGACGCAGTGCTCCGCGCTGGCGCGGACGTATGCATATGGCTGTTTGTAAGTGCGCCGATAATTCACGCTACACGCGGTGATGCCATATGCACCAGTATCCTGCGAGACGCGCGACGCGGGCTGCTCGGGTCGCCCCATACTTTCGACGAGCGGCCGACAGCGGCACAGCGGCACATCGGTACAGCGGCAGGTTGCCAGGTGGGATACTCCCTCAACTGTCAGTGACACAGCAATCGCGAGCAAGGCGCCAGTGCTGTGTTACTATCTCAAGTGTCTCACACGACATTATCTTCCCCAGACTGCCAATAACTGTCACAGTGCCAAAGCTGACGGGTCCATTGCAACCCGATGTGGAGGACAGCGGTGGGCATGGTGACGAAGCGTCGGACCAGAATGTCCAAGGGAGTTTGGCGCACGCAACTCGGCGACGGCACCGCTCTATTGCACCCCACAAGGCTGCTACATAGGCCGCCAATGAAGGCTGTCACACTTGCGGCCGAGTGGCTCGAGCACGAGGAATGGAAGAATATGAAGAGAGCTGCACAGAACCAGGTCCTAGCCGGTGTTGACAAAGTGAAGAGGGAGAAACCTAACCATCGAGGGGAACGCAGCGTTAGGAGCCCATCGACAACGACCAGGACGTTCCCTCGCCAGGCCGCTCCAGTCGCCACCCACACTCCGTCGACGTCCATACCAAGGCCTGCCATGGCACATCATCGGTGCAGCCCGTGGAGGTGCTCGTCCCCCTCCGTCGCCCACGCCATCCCCGTGTCTTTGAACACTATACACTTGATCCCCTCCAGCGCCCCCGTCCTCCACTTCTCCCAAGGCTGCCAGCCAAAACACATCACCGAGCAACAGCGAGCGGCGAGGGCCGAGTGGCCGTTGTTCTTCTCCCGGCAGCTGCCAAGACACTGATGTTGACGCGGACCAGCACGACACTTCTTCGTGCCCGGAACACACTCGTACACTGGTACACTGGCCACTAGGCTGGCCACCACTTTTTCCGCTCGCCAGCCCTCCCCTGCGCGCCGCACGCGCCCGCGATGATGGCTTTGCCTGGTGAGCTCGATCATCAGGGGTCAACTGTTGCAGCTTGGTGATAAGGGGCGCCACGCGATTCCATCTGTCTCGAGCTATGAACGAGAACAATGTATGCATGCAGAGAACGCACAAAGCGCTCTCCCACAACAGCTAGACAGCTTTGACAGCTTGAGACAACTCTTTGCCCCCAGTACGGACCATGCTGTGCGCGACAGGACTTGGGGGGAGATGTGTTGGGGCGGTGGGGGCCGCTGTTGCTACGCTACTCGAGGCGCTGATCTCTCTAGATCTCTCTACAGCCTTTGCGTTCGTTGCGCCGTTGCCCGAGCTGTGCACGTTGCACCACAGGTGCACAGGTGCTTGGTTACCTTGGGGCCGTCTCCCCTCCTGCACCGAACCTATAAAGGACGGAGAATCCACACACGCACCCCTTCTTCATTCCCACTCAACACAGTTTCTCTCAACGATAACTCGACATGTCCACCTCTCACCTCCCGGCTCCCATGCAGGCGTTCGTCATGTCCACCTCTCCCCACCTGGCTCCAATGCACACCTTTGGTGAACGACGGGAGGACGAAGCGGGCATTTTCAACAGGTGAGCACAAAACTGCGGTAACTCCCAACTGACAACAGACTTGCAGAAAAGTGCCCGCCTTGCCAGGAAGAGGCCTTGGACTGTCCGACCAACGCCTTTCTCAAGAGCCAACACCCCGGCCTGGCCGAACGGCCTGATTGCTTCTACTGCGCCTTTGGAGAGTGTCCGTCCTCGTCCCAGCAGACGGGTCTCCTCTACAGCATCGAGGACGGTACGCCTGTCCCCATCCCAGGCCATGCCGCTGCGCACGTGCCCTCCACGTCCTCGTCGGCCTCGACGAAATCACCCAGCAGCAACCCCCCTGTCAAGAAGCGTCGTCAGGAGGCGCCAGACGAGGCCGAACGTCTGTCCAAGGCCAGGAAGACGGCAAACAACACCACGGCGACTGGGGTCACCAATGACCCTCCCGACGCCCGCCAGCTCGGCCATGCTTTGGGCCATGCTTTGCGCCCCTCGGACTTGGCAAAGTATGCCGCCCAAAGCCTCGACCGCGCAGGTGTCCAAGCGCCCTCCCCTCCAGCAGACGCCAAAAAAACGCGCCAAAAATGAAGCAGTGGCTGTTTTTGTGCACGACATGGTACGCAAAACGCTAGCAATGAGCATTCAGCATATGCCATTGGCCCGCAAGTCCTTGGCAATCACGTCACGGCGCAAGAAAAGGTGGTTTACATTGAGAGCCTGGGAAGGGCGCACCGCAAAGGGGGGGGGGGGGGGGGGGGGGGGGAGGACATGCAGAGGGCTGCCAAATGTGGAAAACAGCAGTCATTAGGATCTAGGAGTTTGGTGGGGAGTGGACGGTATCCAAAGTTAGTGCTCCGCGCCGGCCGCGGACGTATGCATAGGGTGCTTTGTGAAAGAGTCTGCCGCAGATGCGGCACATGCGCGGTGATGTTGGACGTTGGATGTACCATGATCCTGCGAGACGTGCGACAGGTCGACGGTGCGTCCGTGTGCGGCGCGCGGTGCACGGCCCCCTTACTGGCCTCTACTGGCCCATTAGCCGGAATCGCGGAATGCGAAATGATCCTCGGCGAGACTGAGTACAAGACAGCTACGCTCCGCAGGAGCATTGGCAAGGTGCCAGGGTGCTGTATGTACGTGCTGTGCCGAGTCGCGTGTAAGCACACCCGGTGCGGTACGCGCACCCTCGAGCGTGAGTGACACAGCAATCGCGAGGAACTGTGTCACTGCTATCTGACCTCGAGAGACTCACAGCGACCGGGTCCCCTCCGCATGCTCTCCAGCGCTCCGGCCTAGGATAAGTGTCACATTGCAAAAGCAGCTGTGCAGGTGGCCGCTTCCAATTCCACACTATGTGAAGGCTGTGGACATGGCCTCGGAGGCCCGGAGGACAGCGGTGACGGAGCGTCCCCATCAGAACCTCCAAGGGGCAAGCGGAATTTGGCGCACGAGTCCGCGAACTGGGCAACGGTGACGGCTCAGCAGCGACGGCGCCGGTCTATAGCACCCCAGAAATGCGTATCTTTGTCATCTCCACCGCTGGGCTCAAGAGTGCGCAAACCCACAGTACGCGTGTACGTTTCTTTAGAGGCGTAAGCACCATGAAAGGTGCGCAGAGCCCGGCAGTGTTTAGTTACAGACGAAGCTAGCTTCACAGTGGCTGGTCCCACTCGGGCACTGATCCTAGTGAGGAGTCGCCTGGCATTGCTCAGCTTCCTCCATGTCCCTGTTTGGTCGCCAGATAGCAGTGATGTAGTCACTCCCTGGGGTGGCTAGGAGTTCCCAGGAGGCTGGAATCGTATGATTCTTCGATGTTCGTCTGCACCGGCTCCTCGTCGTCCACCAGCGATGACCCAGGCTCGCTTCGACTTGTCACACGCTTCGTCGTGCTGCCCTGTGCTGACAGCTTGCCAGCTGGGCAGCAGATGCTACTGGCAGCGGGCCTGGAGGGAGATGGACCTGGTCGCCAGTCGCAAAAGGATGCCGCTTGTGACGACGAAGGTTGGCGCCGGTCCTGTTTGTTACTCCTCGGGGAATATGCCAGTAAGAATCAATGGTGACATTGTTAACACGCGCGCGGTGCTTTGGCGGCAGCGAGGTGAGGAGACTGACCTTGGGAGGTAAGAGAAGCCAAGGACATCGGGAGTTGGCAAATGTGACGTGGTTCAGCCTGATGTTGTGAAATGAATGATCGAAACAACGACTGGCCGGCGGCATCGGCTTGCGAACCGCAACCTTCAGGTTGCCTGTACCCAGGGGTTCACCCATGTCAGGCGAACTGCACACGGCAGCTTAACGATACATTGAGAGAACACAGCCTAGCTGGCCACAGGAACAGAGCGAACAAGAGAGGGTCGCCGCGGTGGGGTAAGTGTCAGCACTCAATCGCCACACCTGGTTTCTTCATGTTCTCGCGTTAGTTCAGAGTCATTAACTTCTGTCAGTCACGTTTCAGGCCGTCTGGGGCGGCCACAGCTGCATCTGGTCACGCTAAACACGTCATGCCTGCATATTACACTGTTCTCAGCTCATTCTGAGGCGCCTTTTCATCTACGTTGCCCCGTGGGACGTTGAGTCGCCTAGTCGACCTCCTCGACACTGGGACCGTCGTTCGAGGCCTCGGCACCGGGGAAGCCGCCAGGGGCACCGGCGCCAGCGCCAGGAGCACCAGGAGCACCACCCTGGGAACCATAGAAGCGCTGCATAATGGGTCCGGCGACCTGGAGAGAGTTAGCAAACATTCAAGTGACAAGAGAGGGGGGGAAAGGTCATAAGGTCATGTTGTTGGCGGGTGGGAGGGTGCGGGGCGATCGGCGCCACAGTGAAAATACTTCCGTGGCAAAATCAGGCACGGAAAAATACTTCCGTGGAAAAAATCGGGCACACAGGAAATACTTCCGCGCCAAAATCAGGCACAGTGGCGTCCACGTGGCTGGCGCCGATCCTCCACTCGTCACAACTCTTCGCCACACTCGTTGCAACACAATTGTCGTTGTTGTGGATGGGTTTTAACACTCACAGCCTCAAGCTCCTTCTGGTGGCTCTCGATCTCGTCCTTGCTGGCAGCCTCGCTGTTGTTTTCCAGGAAGCTGACCGTCTCGTCCACCTTTTCGGTGAGAGTCTTGAGGTCTTCGGCGCTGAACTTGTCGGCGTTCTCGCTGAGGGTAGACTTGAGCGAGTAGGCGTACCTGGGTGGGGTTAGCACGGCTACAGGGAGGGCAGGGCAGCTACGGGGAGCCATTTGGGAAGGTAGAGTGGGGTTTGGAGGAGCGGGGGGAGGGAGGGCTGTGGGCGGATGTGGACGTGGGGAGCTGTGAGGTGACGACACGACGCGCCGCCAGTCCTCCGAGTGGAAATAGTTCCGTGAAGGAACATTACGTAACCTGCCGCCACGCTGCAGTCACGTGCGAGGGTCACCTCCACCGGAGGCCCCGACACTACCGCCGATCCCTCATCCACACCGCGTTGCAACACATCTGGTACTCACGACTCGAGGGCGTTCTTGGCCTGGACGCGCTCGGCGACCTCCTTGTCCTCGGCGGCGTACTTCTCAGCCTCTGTGGGGGGTGTCAGCAACGGGACAAAGCATACAAGTGACAGCAGCGGCTGGGAGAATCCCACAAACTCGGATCGAGTCCAAATTCAATTTTTTTTCTCCAGTGGTCTCTCCAGCGGCCATTGCACGTCACAGCTATCGTACTCACCGGCCAGCATGCGCTCAATCTCGTCCTTTGACAAGCGACCCTTGTCGTTCGTAATGGTGATCCTAAATGAGTCAGTACGCCTTGGGGGCGACAGTTTTCGGACGATGTGGGTGTCACGTGGGAGCACATCACGTGATACGGAGTTCGAGTAAAGTCCGTATATTTACTCACCTGGAGCTCTTGCCGGTCGTCTTGTCCGAAGCGGAGACGTTGAGGATTCCGTTGGCGTCGACGTCGAACGAAACCTCGATCTGGGGGACACCGCGGGGGGCAGGGGGGATGCCCGAAAGCTCGAACTTGCCGAGGAGGTTGCAGTCCTTGGTCTTGGCACGCTCGCCCTCGTAAACCTGGATGAGGACACCGGGCTGGTTGTCGGAGTAAGTGGAAAAGACCTCGCTCTTCTTGGTGGGAACGGTGGTGTTGCGCTTGATGAGGGGGGTCATGATGCCGCCAGCGGTCTCGATACCCATCGAGAGAGGGGCAACGTCGAGGAGGAGGAGGTCCTGAGTGGCCTCCGAGGTCTCACCGTTGAGGATAGAGGCCTGGACGGCGGCACCGTAGGCGACGGCCTCGTCGGGGTTGATCGAGCGGTTGGGCTCGCGGCCGCTGAACATGTCCGAGACAAGCTTCTGGATCTTGGGGATACGAGTAGAGCCGCCGACGAGGACAATCTCGTTGACGCTGGACTTGTCAATCTTCGAGTCACGGAGGACCTTCTCGACGGGCTCCATGGTCGAACGGAAGAGGTCCTGGCAGAGCTCCTCGAAGCGGGCACGGGTGATCGAGGTGTAGAAGTCAATGCCGTCAAAGAGCGAGTCGATCTCGATGGAGGTCTGAGCAGCAGACGAGAGAGTGCGCTTGGCACGCTCGCAAGCGGTGCGGAGACGACGGAGGGCACGGGCGTTGGACGAGAGGTCCTTCTTGTTCTTCCTCTTGAATTCCTGAACGAAATGGTTGACCAGGCGGTTGTCAAAGTCCTCGCCACCGAGGTGGGTGTCACCAGCAGTGGCCTTGACCTCGAAGATGCCCTCCTCGATGGTGAGGAGAGACACGTCGAAGGTACCACCACCGAGGTCAAAGATGAGGACGTTCTTCTCACCCTCGCTCTTCTTGTCGAGGCCGTAGGCGATAGCGGCGGCGGTAGGCTCGTTGATGATACGGAGGACGTCGAGGCCGGCGATGGTGCCAGCGTCCTTGGTAGCCTGACGCTGCGAGTCGTTGAAGTAGGCAGGGACAGTGACGACGGCCTTGGAGACGGTGCCACCGAGGTAGGCCTCAGCAACCTCACGCATCTTGATCAGGACCATAGAAGAAATCTCCTCGGGGGAGAACTCCTTGGTCTCGCCGCGGTACTCCACCTGGATGTACGGCTTGGTTGCCTTGTCAATGACCTTGAAGGGCCAGTGCTTGCAGTCAGACTGGACCTCAGCGTCTGCGAACTTGCGACCGATGAGGCGCTTCGCGTCGAAGACGGTGTTATAGGGATTCATAGCGACCTGGTTCTTGGCGGCGTCACCGATGAGACGCTCCGAGTCGGTGAAAGCGACGTAGGAGGGGGTGGTGCGGTTACCCTGGTCGTTGGCGATGATCTCAACGCGGTCATTCTGCCAGACGGCGACACAGGAGTAGGTAGTACCCTGCAGAGGTTAGCTGCTGCTTGGGAAGAGGAAGAGGGCACAAAGCTCGCTCCGAGGGGCGTCGCCGGCTCCCCAGCAAACGGCGACCCCGCAAAGCTGGGTAGCGGCGAGCTGCGGAGCACGATGATGCGGTAGCTGTACTCACCAGGTCGATACCGATAGCCTTGGACATGTTGCTAATGATTTCTGGGTGTAGGGGGGTGGAAAGGTGGGTGATGGGAGAAAAGGACGTTTGAGTGGGTGTGTCTAATATAAGGGGGGCCACGGGCCACTTTCTGATTCTGCCCGATGGAATCCGCTAGAAGTTCGCACGGCGACACGTGGCTCCTACGTCATTCGACCGCATTCTACGCGCAGGCCGACAAATCGACAGTGTGCCAGAGCCATCCACAGCGTGCGCCTCACTACCAGCATGCCAGCAGCTGGCAGCAGCTTCTGTTGCTATCGACCCGGCCGACCTGGCACTGATGCACACGCGACATGGAGAAGCACCGAGCTCGCCATCGTTCTGATCATCATTTGCGGGCTTGGTGGCGGTTGATGGCGGACACAGCAGTGATTGAAAACCGTCACCACTCGCCTCATAGATCCACAGACCGGTGAACGAGGATGGAAGCCACACACGACAAGCTCCATGCCACACACACACACACACCCAACGTCACAGGGAAGCAACACCATGACACAACAACAAGCTGCTTCACACCCATCAGACGTTGATGGCGACTGCATCAAGGAGACACAGACACCGACTCCAGTGGCCAGTGGCCAATGGTGATTGTCCACGGTGGCTGAGCATGGCTGGACGCTTATTCGCAGACACCACCGGTCTGGCAAACCCCGCCTCTCAGGTCAGGACAACTCAGCCCACCCCGAAACCGACCGCTGAACCACCACTCCCTGCACCACCCACCCTCATTGCTGCGCAGACCCCCTGTCTCATTCTCCATGCGGCTGCATTGTGGAGTCTGCTAAAAGCGGCCGGCCAAATAACAGAAGGCACTCGGCAAATTGAACGAATAGCAAACATTCAATGTAGTCAAAAATGCCACATGGATCTGCATCCGCGAATCCTCATTTCTCGGCCCGTTGCTACCGCTGGCCACCACAACGGCACCAACGTCGCAATGTGTCGCCAACAAGCCCAGTCGCTGTGCGTCGACTCTGGCATTCTCAACACGATGCCGGTAATTGTTCAGCTTTTTATTCCTGCAGTTGACCAAGCGGATGCGCCATCACACGGGCCTGAAGATTGCTCCCCCCCCCAAACGCAGGTGAATGGTATGCAGCGGCAATTATGGTATCTACTGGGGCTTGCCACATGGCTCTAATCTAATCTTCTAAGCCTTCTTGGGCTTTCCATAAGCCACCACAAGACGCTCGGCTTCGAGACCCTCCCTCTCCGCGCGCTCCATCTCGCGGGCGTTGACCGCCTCACGCTCGCTAGCCTTGGCCTTGGCGACACGAGCCTTGTACGCGTGGTACTTGGCGTCGGTGCCGAGTGTAAAGTCCCACCAGCGGAACGAGGTCGAGAAGCAGTTGACAAAGGCCATGTGGTGGAAGTCGTGGTGGTCGGCACCAGCCCAGAAGGGGAGGAAGTGGCGAAGGGACCAAGGGAAGTCGTATCCCGAGTGCGCGTCAACGGCCTGGAAGAGACGGAGGGTGACCCAAATGTAGACTGTCAAGATGTGGAGGTCATTGCGGAAGAGGCAGTAGAGGAACGGGCCAGAAATGGTGCCCTGGGCAAGGATGAGGACCTCGAGAGGGTGGGCGTACTCGGCAGCCTAGAGGGTCAGCACTAGTTCACAGTCGTGCGGTGCCCAACTCACAAGACCGATCGGGGCAGGCCACTCGTGGTGAAGCTTGTGAATGTTCTTGTAAAGGGGACCCCAGTGAAGAGCGCGGTGGGCCCAGTAGTGGAACATGTCCTCAAAGACGAAGAAGGCGGCGATTTGGGCACACATGAGCCAGACCGGGGAGAATGGCACTTCGTAGGTAGCCATGCCAAAGTAGCAGCAGATCGGGTGGAACAGCCAGATGAGTGGCGCCTCGCAGGTGATGTGGGTGAGAACGACGACCTTGGTCATCTTCCAAATCTGAGCGTTGGTAATGTGCTTTGTTGGCTGGAGCTTCCACTTTTGGAAGAACTCCATACGGTCGATGATGAGCCACGGAATGCAGCGACCAAAGTAAACAACCTGAGTGGGTAAGCGCAGCCCCACCGGATCCATGAACCCACCTCGTGAAGGACAAACGAAATGACACCCGTGGCCATGATGGCGTTGCCCATCCAAATGTAGTAGTTGGCCCAGGTGCGCTCCAACCAGTTGAGCGCGTCCAGGTTGATATCCGGGTAAAGCGCATCCTTGGTGGCGGTCGCGTTCGCAATAACAAACTGGTCGGCAATGCTTGGCGCACACTTGTACATGTAGCCCATCGCAATATCGTAGGCGGCGGACATCGCGGGCAGATTCTTGTCGGCGGACGGCGCGAAAAAGCGGGGCAAGGAAAAAAGCGAGTGTCTAAAGGGAGCGTGAGACTCCAAGCAAGAGCCAAGAAGAGACGGGGAGAAGGTGGTGGAGCTGGCTATGCATCTTGGACACTAGTATCGAAAGCTGTATATATCGAGTTCAATTCGGAAAAGACCGCGATCAGAAAACAATAGATGCTCCGAGGAAAAGTGGAACGACCAGTGAGTGGCACGACATTGGCCCGCGCGTGGGACGATGGGGGTTCGGAATGACTACGAAACAATGGTAGTGACTAACGCATGTTCAACATTCCCTGTCCCACGACGTGCACCATGACAAAGAGTCACTGTTTTGCTCGCCCCTAGTGACCCTCGACTGTTTTTATAAGACGGTTTGGCATGGACGACGACGGCCGGCAAATATCAGTCGCGCAAAGGGATCCGAGCACCCGGAGCGGTGCCTGAGTGTAATGAGCCGTGCCCACCGCCTGGCGGTTGCACAGCGCTGCGTCAACGTCATTGCGAGCATGGACATGACCACCCATTACTTCTCATTCCATCCCATCGCTGACAATGTTCGCAAACCTCTCTTACGAAGGTACGGGTATCATCCACCTCCTTGCAAGCTGACACCTCAGATAAACATGCATTCTTCGCACTCCTAGACGAGTACTTTGAGTCGCGCCCTCACCTCCGACCCGCCGCCGGCGGCTCAAACGGCGGCGGCATCACCCTCAACGCTGGCCATGCCAAGGCCGCAGCTGCAGCCTTTACAGCCGCTACCGCAACACAGTCTGGCCGCGGCGCACCGTCTGGGCCTCCAGTGGTGCCGTCGCGTACCTACAGGGCTGAAGAATCGGAAGCGGTGGCCGAGCCAGCACCGCCCGCTTGGTCGCCCGCTGCGCACTCGCCCACCGCGTCGGGGCAGTCGCCGAGCAAACCATCACCCATGGTTTCCGCCAAGGGATACATGTCGTCGGGAATGAACAAGATGTCCAACAACGATACATTGAACAAGGGTCTCGGCAAGATTGGCGCTGGCAACTTTACGAGCCGCATGAGCGACCGCTTCAGCGCCAGCTCGGGCCCGTACGTTGCTCCGCGTAGCACTCCTCGCGAGCCTTCCGCCGAGTCGGGCGCTGGTGGTGCGGCCCCGACACCGCCTCCATCGCGCACCGCGCCTCCTGCTCGCGGCGGCCCCGTTGCCGGACTGCAGTCGTCCAAGGTGAGTGGGTATACCTCCGAGTCGGCACTGACCCTGTACAGTCGTTTGGTCACGTCGACACTGGTTCTGGCGGGTCGGCATTCACGAGCATGTGGCGCGATCCCAACAAGGTCCAGGCTCCCACGACCAACGCACGGATGGCACCTGCCCTCGGCGTGCCCAAGGTCAACATGCCGCCTCCGACCAGGCGGGTCGGTGCTGGCGCCGGAGCCGCGTCTGGTACCCCGTCCCCCGAGCCTGCTGCCGCTGCTGGGGAAGGCCAGGCGCAAGCTCTTTACGATTACCCTGCATCGGTACGTGTTGCATGCTGTAGCAATGGCTGACGCATAACAGGACGCGACGGACCTGGAGGTTCAAGAGGGCCAGATTGTCACCATTGTCGCCAAGACGTCCGCGGACTGGTGGACGTGCGAGGACGGCAACGGCAAGCAGGGCCTGGTGCCGGCCAACTACATGAAGGAGCTCTAAAGGTGGAACACGGGGCAACGGTGACGATGATAGCAGCTTGTACTGGAGGCGCACGGCGAAGGCGGCGGGGACCGCTTGAAACGATCAAAACGACAGACTCCTCCTTAGGCCTGGTAGACACGCTCGGATGGATGACCATATACCCTGCTGCTGCTGCAACTTGACTGTTTGCATAATCCCAACTACTGATACTGCTTCTCCTATCAACACGGCTGTCGTCTTGGGGTGGTAGGAGTTAGATCTCCTTGGCCATCATACCTGCGAAATGTCAGCTCCCACTAGAGCCTCTACACACTACCTTCAAAGTGCTTCTGTGAAGCCTTGGGGCTGGAGAGAGTGTCAGCTCATTTGCAAGGGATGACAATGGAGCTACGTACAGCACCTGGGACTTGATGCCAGTGTTGACATAGATTTCGGCGACAAGCTGGAGGTCGCTGGTGTCGTCGAGAGAACCAGCCTATGCGAGGGAGTGTCAGCTAGTCGTTCTCAATAAGAGGTTACGCAGATGTACTCACCTTGACGAAACGGACACCGGGAATGGCGTCGGGGTCAGAGTACAGACCCGAAGCGCAGGTACCGCAAAAGTAGCGGGTAATGGGCTTGCCCGAGTCGGTGCCGCGGTCAACGTATGACCTGGGCGTGCCCTTGGTGACCTTGAGGGCGTCCTGCGTCGACTTGAGGTTGAGCGACCTGGCACATGGCACACGTCAGCTAGTGGCGAGGAGGCATGGGACGTGTAAGACTCACTGGCCGGCGTGGAGCTTTTGGCAAGTCTTGCCTTTTGCGGGTGGTTAGCGAGAGTATGGCCGCCGTTGTAGCCGTCCACTTACAGTGGCAAATGATACCGTCGGTCGTGGGGTCGTCGAGGGTGTAGGCGACCTCGCTTGCGTGCGTCAGTTCACTGTCAACACTATCGCCGTTTTACGAGTGGCACGTAATCGGCGCTGCAGCGGAGCAGACAGCCAGATCCAGATCCCTCGCCAGATCCAGACCTCCGGATGATCGCCGCCGATCTCTATCCATCCATTTCACTCACCACAGTAGCAACCACCGGTACGCGTCATGATGATCAGTGTTTCTTTGAGGTCGGGCAGAGAGACAGTAAAAGCGCAAACGCACCCGCCTTCCAGTCTTGCTCTCATATATATAGCGGCCAACGGGCATGGCCGAGGATGTGCGTTGGGGAAGAGCGGTGGGCACCAGAACGGCCCCTGCCATGGGCGGCCGAGGAGGCGCGGGACGGTCTCGGTTCGCCCGAAGCCTACACCATCCACGGCTATTAACCTACAGCTTCACAACGATACTGTCATGTGATGCCGGGACACTCTCTCGTGGCCTGCTCTATTACAGCCGCTGGGCACCCTCGAGCTGACAGTGGCCAGTCATGTCAGTTGGCCGGTTATTCCGTCTTGGCAAATCCATGTTACCGAACTGGCATTCCGTACAATGACGGTGATCAATGACAGCCCAGGTGCGCAGCTCCTGCTTGCCGCCATTCTTGGTGGTAGCACGTACGTAAAAGAGGCTCAGCTCGTTCTCGGCAACCTCCAATGCGTATCCCTGGTCCTCATTACCTCTCTGCTACAGTCTCCAAACGTGCATCATTCGATCTACAATCTGTTTACGGTCTACGCCTGGGCACCAAGGACGCGCACGGTGCGGTCCAGACCCGAGAGCACAATCTCGCTACCAAGGTTGCCCCAGCGGGCGGCGGTGATGACACCGTTGTTGTCGTCAAACTTGAGCAGCTCATCCCAGGTCTTGTTGGCGTAGACGCGGAGGTCGGTACCGGCAACAGTGAGGAACTGGGCGGAGGGGTCGAAGCGGACCTCGTGGACAGCATTCTCCGCGGGCAGGTTCCAGCCCGACAGGAGCTTGAGCTTGCGCAGGTCAAAGACGTTGACGAGCGAGTCGCTCGACGAACCGGTAGCGAGGTAGTAGCCGTTTTCGGAGAAGCCAAGAGTGGTGAGGGCCTTGCCCGGGTGTGAGTCGAGCGATGCGGCCAGCGAGGTCGCCTGACGAGCGTCCCAGACGCGGACAATACCGTCCTTGGTGCCGCCAGCGTTGAGGACGCCGTCCGGGTGGCCGGAGAACGAGGTGTAGGCGAACGAGCCCTCGACATCAGGGAGAGCACCGTACGTGGCGATGGTCTTGGCCGACTCAATGTCGTGCAGGCACCAGGTGCTGTCGGTCGAGGCCGAGGCAACGTAGTAGCCCGAGGGGTGAACGGCAAGGCCAGTGACATCGCCCTTGTGGGCGGCAATGCTGCCCTGCGCACCCCACGAGCCGCCCTCCTTCTCACCCCAGAAGCGCACAGTCTTGTCGGCACCCGACGAAATGGCCACACGCGACATACCCTCGTTCTCGCGGAACGCAACGTGGGTGACGGCCTTGGTATGGCCCTTGAGGGTGGCGAGAACAGTCTGGCTCTCGAGGTCAAACACCTGCACGACCTTGTCGAGGCCACCAGTCACAATGGTCTTGCCATCCACCGAGAGGTCAAGCGCGTTGATGCCTGGCGGCTTGGTGCCGTGCATCGAGGGCACAGACGAGGTCTGGACGTACGACTTGACGGAGTCGGCGGTCGCGTAGCCAGGCGCCGGCTTGCGCTTCTTGCGCACCGACGACAGAGCCTGGTTGGTCGCCATGATCTTTTCCTCCACATCAGCCGGGAGCACGCTCTCGGGCTGCATCTCGACGTCCTCCTCCTCAGCGGCCGCCGCCGCGGGCGCGACACCGATCGAAGCCTGGATCGATGACAGAGCCCTGTAATGTCAGCTGTTACACAAACAAAAACAAAGAGCCCTCTGGCATAAACAACGTACTGGCGAGCCTCATCCCTCTCCTGCATCAACCTTGCGATCACGCGGGTCGCGGCGTCTTCCCTGTAAAGAGCATTGGCGAGCTCGGCGCGTGCGCTCTGGAAAGCCTTCTTGATCTCGAGTGACTCGAGCATGATCGCATCGTACTCGGACTGGAGCGCGGTCAGGAGCGCGGGGATCGAGGTCTGGTTCGAGGTGCGGGGAGGGAGGGTAGAGGGCTCTGTTTACGCGTGTTAGCTTCACGTGCACATGAGGGTTACACCTGCGTGTTTGTACTCACTGGCCTTGACATCGATCAGGTCCTCCTTGGTCAGAGGCTCTCCAGAAATCGGGTCGGTGCCGTTCTCCTCTGTTATTGTACATCAGCTCTCCGTCCAAATCCCAAGACCACCACAAATGTCGTCTCCACAACTCACCAATGTACCGCTCGATCAGCGACTTCTCGTAGACCGTGCCCGAGGTCTTGGAGACGACGGGCGCCGTAGGAGGAGAGCCGGAAACTGTGGCGCGCGCGTTAGCCATCGGAACACCAGCGGTAAACGCCAGGAAAACTCACTGGCACAGAAGAACATGATTGCCCTTGATTTTCTGGTCGGATGTAGCTGTACGACCCGAGCTGATGGGACAAGGGAGGATGCGGAGATGGGGATGGAAGGTCGATGGCCGTATGGTGATTGTTCTGTAATAGCTTGTTACTGCACAAGGGTGTTCTTTCAAACGGGGGTATATTTATCAACCACCGATCACACAGGTGGAGGCATCTTGCCAAAATGACACGTCAGGCTATTTTGAGCCGCGATCTCGAGCGGATCGCTCGCTGATGTTGGCCACCCAACAGTCTCCAACTTGCTGCCAACTCCACGCATCCCCTCAGCTCGCGACATCGTCAGCAGTGCAAAGGGCGGTCTGTCGAACAACTGGAACCACGTCTGTGCGACGAGATCGACAACCATGGCGGACCTCAAGCAGTTCATCAGCGACAACGTCGTTCGGGTAAGTCAACGCCAGTCGTCGTCCGTTCCCCCTAGCTCACATCCTCAGCTCCTCGGCTCGGCGGACGCTGCTGTTGTGGATTTCGTTCACTCATCAGGTAGGTATCGAATATACAGCAAACCTATCCATGCTCACACTGCAGCTCTGTCCGCAAAGACACCTGGGGACCTCTACTCATCGCTCGTCGCCGTTGGTCTGCCTGAAGGCCCCGAGTCCCAGACCTTTGCCACCCAGGTCCATGCCTTGGTACCGCGCAAAAAGGCAAAGGCCGCCAAGACCTCTGCTGCTTCCAGTACCCAAAAGTTCTCTCTCCTGCTCGACGACGAGCCATCGACTCGCAAGAAGAAGAAGGACAAGGGCAAGGAGAAGGAGAGGGCGAAGGAAAAGGAGCGCGACACCGTCAAGCTGAGCCGTTCGTCGCGTAAACGCGAAACAGACGGCAACTGGGATGACGAGCCCGAAGAAGACGATGACCTCGAGTACCTCGACTCAAAACGCGCAAGGCTGGACTCGCCACCTCGCGATGGCGGCTACGACGAGCCTCCACCGCCAGAAGAGACGGAAGAGGAGCGCCAGGAAAGGGAACGGTTAGAGGACATTGCGGAACGAGACGCCTTCGCCGAACGGATGAAGAACAAGGACAAGGACAAGACAAAGTCGCTTGCGTTTGACCGCTCGGGTGAGGGCGGCCTCGAGGCCCAGAAGCGCATGGCGCTCGCAGACGATGCCGACGCACGACAAGCCGTCATGCCCGACCTGCGTCTCCGCTCGCGTCAGGCCTACCTCACCAAGCGTGAGCAGCAGCGTCTTGACCTCCTCAAGATGGAAATTGAGGACGAAAAGATTCTGTTCCGCGGTCAAAAGCTCTCCCAGCGTGAAATCGATGAGCACGAGCGCAAGATTGAGCTCATCAAGATCATGGAGGCACGACAGAAGATTGATGACGGCAAGGATGGCTACATGCTTCCCGACGACTACATCACTGAGCAAGGTCGAATCGACTCGAAGAAGCGCAAAAACGCCCTGTACAACCGCTACGAGGAGAACAAGAGGGTCGATGGCGAGTTTTCCACCGACGTCGACAACTGGGAGGACTCGCAGCGCTACAAGACAGACCTTGTTACAGGCGCATTGGACAAGGAGATTATCGACGAGGGTGCTGGCTACGACTATGTCTTTGACGACGAGCAGGGTATCAAGTTCTTGCAAGAGGGCAAGATGGACGGCACGCTCACGAGCGAGGCCCAGGCGCTCCTCAACCAGGTTGAAGAGGCCGAGAAGAAGGCCCAGTCCATCGACCAGACCCGCAAGTCGCTGCCCATTTACGAGTTCCGTGAGGAGCTCCTCGAGGCCATTGCCGAGCACCAGGTGCTCATTGTGGTCGCAGAGACAGGCTCAGGCAAAACCACTCAGCTGCCCCAGTACCTCCACGAGGCAGGCTACACAAAGGGTGGTTTGAGAGTTGGTTGTACCCAGCCCCGTCGTGTTGCAGCCATGTCGGTTGCGGCGCGTGTCGCCGAGGAAGTGGGTACCCGTCTGGGACAGGAAGTCGGCTACTCGGTCCGTTTTGAAGACATGACAAGCGACAAGACGGTCCTCAAGTACATGACGGACGGTATGCTGCTGCGTGAATTCCTCACAGACCCCGAGCTGTCGAGCTACTCGGCCATTGTCATTGACGAGGCCCACGAGCGCACCTTGTCGACGGACATTCTGTTTGGCCTGGTCAAGGACATTGCTCGCTTCCGCCCCGAGCTTCGCCTCCTTATCTCGAGTGCTACAATGAACGCACAAAAGTTTTCCGAATTCTTTGACGACGCACCCATTTTCGACGTTCCTGGTCGTCGCTTCCCCGTCGACATGTTCTACACGCAACAACCGGAAGCCAACTACATCCATGCCGCCATCACGACCATCCTCCAAATCCACACCACCCAGCCCAAGGGCGACATTCTCCTGTTCCTCACTGGTCAAGATGAAATTGAGGCATGTGAAGAAAACCTCAAAGAAACCATGCAGGCGCTAGGCGACAAGGTACCCGAGCTCATCGTCGCACCCATCTACGCAAACCTGCCAACCGAGTTGCAGACCAAGATCTTTGAGCCTACCCCAGAGGGTGCTCGCAAGGTTGTTCTGGCTACCAACATTGCCGAGACGTCAATTACCATTGACGGCGTTGTCTATGTCATCGACCCGGGCTTTGTCAAGCAGAACAACTACAATCCCAAGACCGGCATGTCGTCGCTGGTTGTTGAGCCCATCTCGCGTGCCTCTGCACAGCAGCGTGCTGGCCGTGCTGGTCGTGTCGGTGCCGGCAAAGCGTTCCGCCTCTACACCAAGTGGGCGTTCAAGAACGAGCTGCCACAGGACACGATTCCTGAGATTCAACGCACCAACCTGGGCATGGTTGTGCTCATGCTCAAGTCTCTGGGCATCAACGACATTCTCAACTTTGATTTCCTCGACAAGCCTCCAGCAGAGACGATTATCCGTTCCTTTGAAATGCTCTACGCCCTTGGCGCGCTCAACCACAAGGGCGAGCTGACCCGTCTGGGTCGTCGCATGGCCGAGTTCCCTGTCGACCCCATGCTGTCCAAGGCGATTATTGGCAGCGAGGTCTTCAAGTGTACCGCCGAGGTGCTCATCATCATCTCAATGTTGCAAGAGTCGGGCTCGCTTCTTTACCGTCCCAAGGACAAGCGCGTGCACGCCGACAAGGCGCACAAGAACTTTGTCAAGCCTGGCGGCGACCATTTCACCCTGCTCAACATTTTCCAGCAGTGGGCCGAGTCGGGCTATGGTCAACAGTTTTGCTTTGAAAACTTTGTCCAGTACAAGTCGCTCTGCCGAGTACGCGACATTCACGACCAGCTCGCTTCACTGTGCGACCGCGTCGAGGTGGTCATCGAGAGCCTGCCCAACGAGGTGATCCCTATCCAAAAGGCACTGACGGCGGGCTACTTTTACAACACGGCACGTATCGATAAGGGCGGTGGCTACCGCACCACCAAGAACAACCACACCGTCTACCTCCACCCGTCCAGCTGTCTTATGGGCATGCAGCCCCCGCCACGGTTCATCCTGTACTATGAGCTGGTGCTTACCTCCAAGGAGTACATGCGCCAGTGTATGCCGATCGAGGGAGCGTGGCTTGCGGAGCTGGCACCGCACTATTTCGGCAAGCAGGAGATCCAAGAGTTGTTGGGCTCGGCGAGCAAGGTCAAGATGCCCAAGCAGATTGAGCAGCCCAAGGCAGAGGGCCAGTAGATAGAAGAAAACGATCAGTAGTCAGCCTCCAGCATGCAGTAGCATTGTCAGCAGCACCCGAAGAATTGAACAGAGGATGAAATGTGCCATTTCGATGCCATTATGAATGTGCTAGTTGTACAACACGTCTATAGTCCATACCCTAACTGGGCCGTCTCCTAGGTGGGTACAGCACGCGATTCACCAGGTCGATGGGCAGGTCCACGGCCTCGGGGACGTGGTCCTTGGCCGCATACTTCCAGTAGTACCGCTCCTGACCGTGCTCGTTCGCTGGTATGTTCGAGTAGCTGTCTGCCTGGTTAGCTGTTACGTTCGCCATCACATGTACGGACCTGTAATGATGGTCGGAGAGTCAAATCCGGGCGTGAGGTAGATTGACAGCGCCGCGTACCCAAAGTATGAGAGGAGGACCACGACCATGAGCCAACACGGCACGATCACTGCCCACTCCCTGTTTGCTAGTCAGCCTGTGCGCTATCATTCAACGTCGCCAGCGCGGCTTACCTCGCAGGATACCAGGTCCATCCAATCTTATCCAGCCAGCCCTCGGGAGCCAACGCCCACACGAGATACATCCCAAAGCCGAGGTAACTGAGGAGCACGCCGATGAGGCCGTACACCTCCTTCGGACCGGGGAGGTCGTGTTGTCCAAAGCCACCTGTGGAGGACGAGGAAGGGGACGATGGGTCGATGGGCTCTTCTGGTGGCCATGGAGATATGGGATCGAGAGGAGAGAGTGAAGACTGTAGTCGTGTGGGCGAGAGGGTGGGAGGTGGGGTGGTAGGTGCGGTGTCCATGTCGACGTCGACGCCGATCGGCACGCGCTGGCGCGACAGTGATGGGGCGCTGGTAGCCGGCTGTTTGCTGTGTCCATTCGCTAGGTGTAGGGTGCCACCCTTGGGCCGTCGTTTGTCGGCCATCCTTGGTAGTTGGAGTTGTGGGAAGAGCAGACGAACAAGTGCAAAAACGGGACGACCAAAAACAGTTGGGCGACAACAAGGACGGTCTGGTGTTGTTGGCCAGGCACGGCTGGGCATGGGACGGGTGGAGGTGAGTCAACTGGGACGCGTCTCTGTCCGTTCTTCTGTCATCGTTGTCAACACCGCTACCTCTCTCTTGCCAGTTCATCCCATTTACATATAATCAGACGACACACGTGCAGTCGGTAACAGAGAGCCTGTGTTACACCCTCTCCCCACGGTAGAGCAAGACCGTCATGGCGGCGAAGATTAAAGGTGCGTCGTCATGAACCCCCAGCTGAATGGGCGTGACTTCGTTCCAGCAGCTGACATGACACACAGCCATCGATGCCGGTTCAGTCCACCGCATTCATTCAGGACAGGTTGTTCTTGATCTCCAGAGCGCCATCAAGGAGCTGGTAGAGAACAGCCTCGACGCTGGGGCTACTAGCATTGGTGGGTATGACTTCCGTTTTTGACCCACTAACGCCAGACGTGCGCATAAAGGACCACGGCCTCGACACGGTCGAGGTACTCGACAACGGCTCAGGTATTGCCCAACCAGACTGGCCTTCTATAGGTAAGTCTGATGGCTATGCCATACAAGAGACTAGCTGACTCTCAGGCCTCAAGCATCACACGTCCAAGCTGCCGTCCCTCGAGGAACTGGCCCAAGTCTCGACGTTTGGCTTTCGTGGTGAGGCGCTGAGCGCGCTCTGCGCTCTGTCAGAGAGTGTCACTGTCGTCACGTCCACGAAAGAGACGGCGCCTATGGGTGCCATTATTACGCTGGGGAGGAATGGACATGTACTAGACGACACTGGCAAGGTGGCAAGACAAGTGGGTTCGTTTCGGCTTGCTACTGCTAACCCAACAACAGCGTGGTACAACGATTACTCTGAGCGGACTGTTCAAGCCTCTACCTGTTCGTCGCAAAGAGTTTGAACGTACCGCCAAGCGCGAATTCACAAAGGCTCTGGGTATCCTTACGGCGTACGCCCTTGTCCCCGCTAGCGCTTGTCCCGCCGAGGGCAAGTCGGGCGTGAGGCTGAAGGTCGAGTCTATTGGCGCGGGCAAAGCAGCGTGGGTTGTACGAGAGGTTTGCATAAGCTGACATTGCCAGGAAACGGAACACCGTGCTAGCTACCGACGGACGCGGTTCACTCCGCTCTTCTGTCAGCGCCGTGTGGGGTCCCAAGGCGCTTGAAGGTGTCGTGGACATTGATGTTGAGCTCGATGTCGCTGTTGACAAGGCCATGGCGAGGAGAGAAGGGATCGCAGAGACGTGGGTTATTGTTCATCGTTGTTGACTAACCCAATAGGTCGCAGACTGTCCGTGTTACCGGACTTATCTCCTCGGGAGCGTGGGGTCAAGGCCGTTCCAGCGCAGATCGGCAGTTCACCTTCATCAACGGCCGGCCCTGTGCACTGCCCAAAGTAAGTTTAAGTATTGGAGCCAGCTGACCCGGCAGGTATCCAAGGCCGTGAACGAGGTGTACAAGAACTTCAACACAAATCAGGTGCCACTTGCCATTCTCGACTTTCAGATTCCCAAGGAGAGCGTCGACATCAACGTCAGCCCGGATAAGCGCACCATTTTTGTTCACAGCGAGGCAAACTTGATCGAAGCGCTGCGCGTGAGTGCTTACCGCACTTCTGTGTGGCTGACACTCCAGACTTCCCTCGAGACGTTCTTCCAGCCCACACGCTCGTCCTATGCCGTTGGAGGTGCCTCGTCGACAAAGAAGCTGGTGCAATCAGACCTGTCCGCTACCCAGGCTGTGGCCGCCGACGACATATTAGAGGACGACGAAGAAGGCACCCAACCAACGAGTCACGCGACCCCAACCAGCCGCTCACGTCGCACGTCCTCTAGAGCTTTGTCTCACCAGGACTCAGAATCAGAACCAGAACCCCAGTCTGAGGGTGAAGACGAGCTGTCCCAGACACCCGCACCACGGCCATCGCGCCGCTCTGCCAGACCACCATCCCCTCCTCCTCGCCGTGTAGTGCAGCAAACTCTTGACACTACCCTTGCTTCTTGGAGCCCAAAGCGCAAGTCTCCAGCTGTGACCATCTTGAGGAGTGTTCCGACGCGAGCACCACCCACCGGCCGCGATGCGCGTGCCAATCTGCGTCAACAGCTGGCTGGGTATGCCAGCCAGCAAGTGCCGACACAGGTGGATATGACTGCCGACGATAGCGGGTACGAGGACGAAGGCGATGACATCCAGCAGAGTGATAAGGAGGAAGAGGAGGAGGAGGATGTGCACATGAGTGATGTGGAGCCTGAACCCTCGCAACGGCCATCAAGCCCCGTGCCACAAGAGGAACCAGAGGTGGACGAGTTGGACGACGACGAACTTGTGCAAAGCCCTCCCCGCCGTCTTGGCGTACCCAGTGCAGTCCAACGCGATATTGACGAGGACAATGAGCAACCTCCTCGGACCTCCACACCGCTCTCCGTACCTTTCACAATCGTGACCGAGCCCGATATGGACGTCGACGAAGAGGAGGAGCCTCCTGCCGCCCGATCTGGCTATCGCGACGAAATCCAGTCAACCAACTCGACCGGCGAGGTGACATTACGCTTCGACGCTGGCCGTCTACGTGAGCGCTTTGCATCCCGACGATCTCGCCGTGCCGCCTCCACCCCACCCACTCGCGATGCCTTTGACGCTGTCAATGACGGGGCTGTGGCAGACGCGGCTGGCGTAGGGAACCGGGACGCCGAAGAAGCCGAAGCTGCTCTCGCTCGAGTCATCAGCAAGGACGACTTTGAGATCATGGAGGTGCTGGGACAGTTTAACAAGGGCTTTATCATTGCTCGCCTCCGACACCCGGCTCATGAAGACGCTGCAGGGTCGGACGACCTGTTCATTGTGGACCAACATGCCAGCGACGAAAAGTTCAACTTTGAGACTCTTCAGCGCACCACCGTCATCAAGGCTCAGTCGCTCATCAGGTGGGTACATATTTGGCTACAACGCTGACCCGCCAGACCCCGCCCCATGCAGCTCACCGCCGCTGACGAGATCGTGGCCATGGAGAACCTGGACGTCCTCCATGCCAACGGCTTTGACGTGGACGTGGACGAGGACGCGGCTCCCGGCCGTGGTGAGCGTGTGGCTCTCAAGGCCATGCCCGTCAGCAAGGAGACGACGTTTGATTTCAAGGGTGAGCTACTTGTATACGTTGACAGCTGACAGTACAGATCTCGAGCAACTCCTTCACCTTCTCTCGGACAGCGCCCGACCTGCCGGGCAGATGGTGCGCTGCACCAAGGCCCGGTCCATGTTTGCCATGCGCGCATGCCGCAAGAGCGTCATGATTGGCAAGAGCTTGACAAAGGCGCAGATGGTCACAGTGAGTGCAGGTAGCCGTAATGATTGCTAAACCTGACCAGCTGCTTCGCAACATGGGCACAATTGACCAGCCTTGGGTAAGTAAACCAGCAGCGGCGCGAGCCTACGCTGACATTGCTCTAGAACTGTCCCCA
This sequence comes from Apiotrichum porosum, assembly GCF_003942205.1. Taxonomy (NCBI): domain Eukaryota; kingdom Fungi; phylum Basidiomycota; class Tremellomycetes; order Trichosporonales; family Trichosporonaceae; genus Apiotrichum; species Apiotrichum porosum. The sequence continues at coordinate 275,883 of NW_021167110.1, read as the reverse complement.
TGGCCGGCCGACGATGCGCCACCTCTGCGCGCTCACCCCGCCGACGCGTTCGCGCGCAGGCCGTGATCGCATCGACTGGTCGGAGTGGAGTTAGTGTGCCTTGTTTTATATTCATTCCAACGTTCTTGTAATGTATTTTGTCGCCAACTGAGGTGTCCGAGACACATGCAACTGAGAGACAGATCACAGAACTGCATACATATTCTGAAGGAGGCGATACGGGACGCGCTTGGCAGCGGACATGGGGATGAGTGGGGTGCAAGGGGGAACGAATTCAGGACCAGACACGTGTTTTGTTGTAACTTGGGTTGTTTAAAGGACACAAAGGACATTTCACGACCACACACGTCGAGTGCAGGTCTACTCGTCGTCGCTCTCCTCCTCCGACTCGTCGTCGGCCTCCTCGAGCCACTTGAGGAAGGCGTCGGCCGACTTGCGGACCTTCTTCGACTTCTCCTTGTCGACATACTTCTTCGACACGTGCGTGCCCCAGTTCGTGAGGACCTCCTCGTCGAGAATGTCCTCCTGGTAGAGGGCCATGAGGACCTTGGAGGTAGTGCCCTTGGCAAGGAGCTCGTCCGAGTCGGGAGAGAGAGCGAGGAGACGCTCGAGGCCGCCGAGGAGCGACTTTTGGTGCTTCTCCGAGGTAACGAGGGCCTGGAGGAGGGCAGTGCGGGTGCCAACCTCGGCAGCGATGTTGTCGGTGAAGAGCTTGTGGCCAATCTCAATAAGAGCCTTGTGCTTGCCGACAATCTCGAGCTCCTTGATCTTGGCAATGATGTCGGCGTCCGAGGCCGAGCGGTTCTCCTCGAGCCACGTGCCGAGCTGGCCGTAAGGCGAGTTGGCGTCGTCCTCGTCGTCGTCAACGTCGAGGTCCTTGAGGCCCTTGGTGAGGGAGTCGTCGGTGCTCTTGGAACGCGAGGGAGTAGGAGCAGGCGAGTCGTCCTCGTTCGAGCCAGCGGCGCCGCCGCCGTTGACGGCGTTCTCCTGGAGGACCATGGGGCCACCGACGTTGGCCTCGGCGGTCATACCCTTCTTGCCCTTCTTCTCCTTCTTGGGAGGGTTCTTGAGAATAAAAGTGGTGAGCTTGTGACGCATGTCAATGTCGGTGTGGGCACCGCAGGCCTTGCAGTCGCGGTGAATCTTCTCGCTGTTGCCGCGGCCGGTGATGACCAGCTCGGTCTCGGGGTTCTTGCACGAGGCGCACAGGACAAACTTGACGATGAAGACGTCGAGGAGCTCGCGCAGGCGATCGGCCTGGTGAGCGCCGTTGACAATGTAGCGCTCGTTGGCCATGGTGGTCTGCGCGCCGAGCTCGGAACCAAAGAACTTGGTGGGGACTGGGCAAGACGTCAGCACACGAACACAACATGAGTGTCACACAGGCCATGTTCACTCACAGCTCGGGGGGCGGTTCAGGGCGCGAGCGACGTCCTCCATGTTGGGAACGACAGTCTTGATGCCGTTGCCGCGGCCCTCAATCTTGGTCTCAAGGACAGGCATCTTGTAGCGCTGTGTGGTCAGCTAAGGAACACTGCATTCTACCACTCACGTAGAACTTGTCTTCGACATCGCGACGAATGTTAACGGTAGCCATGTTGGGCAAACTTAGGTCTAGAAAAGGTTTTGTCAGCAACCCATGAACAAGACAAAGAAAGCAAGGTGCCACTCACATCTAGCGAGGGTGGACTATGCAACGGGGCGTGGTGTGATTCAGGACGGTTGGTGAGTCTCGATGCTGCATGAACTGTTGTGCCTGCAAATAGCGTGTTAGCCATCACTCTTTGTCACAATGAGACGCGTAGGGAGTGCTCTTCGGGAGTTGAGGAAACTTGGAAGACGGAGGTGAAAGGGCGAGGGAGCACAAAGTACTGCGTCGCCCTTAGGCGTCCTCCGACGACCTCCGCCGCAGCCTCATTGGCGCGTACGCGCTCCCTTGCCTCGACCCTTGCATGCTTGTACTCACTCCTTTTGGGATTGCACGGTTTGGAGTCACTCCGGTCAAATGGGTCGGGGTGCGCGGGGGTGATCGGGGCGTGGGACGCGATGTTGGGCTGTTGGAGCCGTGGGCTCTGTTCGCGTGTGTGCGGCTGTGGGAGGTGTAGACTAGTCTAGGCTCGGGTGGCGGTAGCGTCAACGAGAGCGGATGTGGTGAGGGTGGGTTTGGAGAGGAACGGCAGGGGGATCTGCCTGGTGGTCGCTGGTTGTGGGTGTGTGGGGGAGATAGCGCTGTTATACGCTGTTGGTGATGGTGGCGATGCCGGAGGTGATGATGATGAGGAAGGAAGAAAGAGTGAGATGACTGTGCTTTGCGCCGGGCCAAAAACCGTCCAAAGCCCACATGGAGGAACACCGTGGGAAAGCTGACAGAGGGAGGGAGACACACGCGTACGCACCAGCGGATCAGTGGCGTCGGGGTGTCGTACCTGTGGCACTCGAGTGACGTGGTGGTGGTCCTTTTCGTGCACGTCCTCTCTGCCTCTCTCTGCTTCCCTCGCTCACTTCGAACAGCAAAACGAGGTTGCATGCAACCGATGACATATGAAAAAGAAGAAAGACTATGTACACCTCCACCTCCCCCTCTTTACCAACCAGACATTGCGCCACCAGTCTTGCTCAGCCGGCTCTTCCGGCGCGCTCCTCCAGCATACCTGCCCTTGCGCGACTCGGGCACCACCTCGTCCTCCGAGTCGGTGCCGCTGCCACTCTCCTCTTCACTGTCCTCGTCATCACGCTGCTGGCTTGGGAGGACACCCGTGGTACGCGATCCTGATCCAGTGACAGCGTTCCACACAGACGTGCCCACACTCTTACCCGACCTCAACAAATCCTTTGGCAAGGCGGAGAGGGTCGGGAACGAGCTCGACAGGGGAGCGGCCGTCGACCGGCGAGGCAACGACAGCGGGATGGGGGGGAACATGCGCGACGTGGTGGTCGCAGTGTCGTCGTCAGAGTCCGACGCGTACGTGCCGCCGCCATTGACAATGCTGGTGGCGGTCGCCTCGTCGTCGTCATCGTCGATGGTTGGAGCAAGACCGCCGCCGTTGGACTTGCCGTTCGTGCGCTTGCCCTTACCGCCGCGGGCGCTCGAGCCAGTCACCGAGCTGCCAGCCACCGACGACTGCAGATCCTGCGTCTCGGGGATCTGGGTCTCGGGAACAAGGGGGGCTGGGAACGCGTTGTACGCCTGAGTAGCGAGGGCCTGGCTGCCCTCGGACATGAAGAGGGGAGTTTCCTCGACCGGGCGACGGCGGTGGAGTAGCGGGCTCGACTGAGTTGCAGAGTCGTGAACCTCGATGTCGTGTGCGTGGCCGTTGGGCATGCTCGAGGGTGGAAGAGGGCTCTTCTGCGTGAAGGGGCTGAGCTGCGTCTTGACGGGGTAGGACGAGTCCAGCTCATCGACCTGGGAGGAGGCGACAGCGGAGCGAACGTTGCGCGTGTTACGCAAAACAGGTGACGACTGAAGTTTGTTAGCAATTGGCCAAGTGAATCAACTCACCAAGTTGTTGTTTGCCCGCGGAGTCTCCTTGGCATTGTGGAACTCGTCTTCGGACTCTTCGATGATGGGCTGTGTCGGTGGCTGCGATGCAGGAACCTCAGCCTCCGCTGCGGCAGCGGCAGCCTCGACAGAAGCGGCACGCGTCCTGCGGGTCGTGGCCGGAGTGGCAGGGGGCTCCTTGGAGGCCGCACGAGTACGACGACGGGTGGCGGGAGGAGCAGGAGGCTGGGCGACGCTGCTCGCCAAGGTACCCCTGCTGCGAGTGACCCTTCCACTACGAGTCTCAGGCTGGCTCGCGGGAAGAGGAGCTGGCTCGCGCGAGGCTGCGCGTAGCGAGCGGGAAGGGGTCGGTTGGCTAGCAGGCACCTTGAGAGGAGACGAGGGAGGGTTCTTGGGCGGACGTCCACGACGCTTCGGCGCAGGCTTCACTGGCTCAGGCTCGGGCTCCTGCTCCTCCTCTGTCTCAGCCTGGGGCTGCTCAACCTGGGACGGCTGGAGGGACTCGAGCTGCATGACGTCAACCTGAGTGGCGTGGAGGTCGTCGCTCTCAGGCTCGGGTGTAGGCGTCGTATCGCGGTTGATGGGCGCGTCCTCCTCGATGGCCTCGCGGAGCGCAATGTCACCCGGGAACTCTTCGAGCACAGGGCTGTTCGGAATGAGGTTGTTGAAGCCACGCGACGCGCGCCTCTCGGTAGCGGGCGAGGAGTGATCGGCCGCGGCAACCTTTTTAGGCGTAGCCTCGACTTCAGGTTCCGGAACGGTCTCGTCGACGTCCATCGCCTCGTCGGCGGCCTCGTCGGCGGGCTGATCAGTGACGATGGGCTCGAGGTCATCGACAGGCTCGACAACCTCGGCAGGCTGAGACGGCTGAGGGAGCTCTTCGACATCGCTCTGTTCCGCTTCCTCCACCTCCACCTCCTCCACTTCGACATCAGATGCCTCTTCCACAACCATGGTCGCATCAGCGACAGAGTTGAGGAGCGCGGCCTTGGCGTCCTTGGTGTCCTCGCCTTCGCTCTCGCTCTCAGCGTCGCTGTGGGCAGCCTTGGTGGTCTCGTCCTCAAAGTCGCCGATGCTCGAGTCGGATCCACGGCGCTGGAGGGCGTGCTGGGGAAGCTCTTCGTCGCTCTCGATGTCGGACGCGCTGGCCTCCTCGACGTGGTGCATGGACGCAGCACTCAGGCGCGCACGCTGGCGCTGCCTGCTCGAGAGGGGTTTGTTCATGACGCGGCGCATGAGCTCGGCGGGGTCCACATCCTCATCGTCGCTCGACGAGTTGTCAGACGAAGCGCCGGAAAGGGACTCGTTCTCGTTCTCGGAACCGCTCTCCTCAGACTCGGAGCCGCTATCACCCGTCTCGATGACAGCATCGCTCACGCTCAGACCCGACATCGATCCGGGGCGGCGGGGGCGGGCCAGGGCCTTGAGGTGGATGGTTGCAGGGTAGAAGGGAGTCTCAGGCGCAACCACAACGGGGGTGGACGCAGCGGACGAGTTGGGAGAAGATGCCCGTGACGAAGCGGCCGACGACGTGCCGTCCGCCTCCTTGTCCTCGTCTTCTTCATCCTCTTCATCCTCTTCCTCGTCATCATCAATCACAATGGGCTCCTCAGCCGTGGCAGGCGTGACGGGTACAGGTGTCTTGACAGCGACAGTGGCGGGCGACTGGGGCGTTGCAGCCATGGACTTTGCTGGACTCTCGGTGCCATTCACCTTTGCCGCAATGTTGGTCAAGCGCTGAATCCAGCTCTTGATAGCCTGGCAGCCATAGTCACTGGCCTCATCCAGTCCCTTCATGTCAGACTGGCGACGGTTCTTGCCCTCCTTGCGGAGCTGCACGAGGTCGGCACGGCGGACTTCGAGGCGCTCCTTGAGCTTCTCGACACCAGCCGCCACAGCAGGACAGTCCTTTTGAAGGTGGGAATTCAGTTCGCCACAGATGACGCACGGCGTGCTTGGTGCTGCAGCTGCCGATTTGGGAGTGGCGGTCGCGGACTTTGCACTGCCAGGCGTGCCGTTCTGCTTGCCGTTTGCGACCGGGGTGGTAGCATCCGACTTGCGGGAACGCTTCTTCGCGGCGGGAGTGGTCTGTTCCAAAGAGTCGGGCTCGGTCGCAGCAGTGGGGTGCGCGGGGCCATCCGGCGAGGGTTCAGGAGCGGCGGAAGAGGGCTGCGGGGTTTCCGAAGTAGGTTCAGGAGCGGCGGCAAACGGCTCCCGAGGATCCCAAGGAAGTTCAGGCTCTGTTGTGGCGCGCTTCTTATGAAGCTCCTTCAACATGCGCTGAGTGGTGGACTCTGGCTTGGTGCCCTTTGCAACCATCTCCTTGACGGGCTTGTCTTTGCTCTTGAGCTTGGACTTGGGTGTCGGCGTCGCGTGTTCTGGGGCAGGAGTCTGAGGTGCAGGGGTCTTGCTCGGGTCGGCAGCGGGGGTGGGAGCAAGAGGCGCAGGGCTGTTCTTGGCCGCCAGCGACGCATTGATGTCGGCAACGATGCTCGCGATGATTTGTTGACGAGTCAAGGGGGTAGCAGGAGGAGCAGCCTTGGCGGCCGTAGTGGAAGCTGTAGCCTTGGTCTGTGCGGTAGGAGCAGAGGGTGCGGCCTCGGCTTGGGGCTGGGGCTGCTGTGGTGCGGCTTCGGTGTTGAGCTCGCTGTCAAGCGACTTGCGACCAGCCGACCGACGGGAGCGGACCTTCTTGGCTTTTGGCACTGGCACCTCTGCAGGCTCTGCAGATTTGGGCTCCTGGTCCTTGGCGGCCACCTCCTGGCCCTTCTTCTTCTTCTTAGCAGCTGGCGCACCAGGGACCGGAATGGCAGCTGGAGCTGACTGGGCTGCTACCGAAGCACCGGGGACAGGGATGGCCACGGGCGCGGGGGCAGGCTCGACGGCACCGACGACCGGAGGAAGGCCGCCAACAAGGAGTGGCAGGTTGTCGGATGGCTTGGCAACGGCCTTGACAACCGGAGCAGCATCCGACACACGACCCTTCTTCTTTGGCCTCTCATCAGCAGCGGCCGGCGTGGCGCTTGGACTAGCTGCCGTTTGGGACAGCGGACTAGGACGTGAGGGCTTGTACTGCTGGACCTTTGCAATCGTGGGAGGGGCAGCAGGTGTAGCTGCAGAAACAGAGGTGATCTCCTTATCGCTGGCGGCGGCTGGGGTCGTGCTGGTTGTGGTGGGACGCAACGAGGTAGGAGGGGCGTGGGTGTGAGCCTCGCTGGGGGTGGGGACTGGTCCAAGAACAAACGTCGAGGAAGCCGAAGTGGAAGTCACTGGCGACGAGACAGAGAATCTAGGCGATCGTGAGGGCGGGGGTACCTCCTCATCCTCCTCCTCCTCTGTGCTCTCGATGCTCTTGCGCTTATGTTTCTTCTTTCTGTTCCTGTTGTTGGTCGTCTTGCCCTGCGAGTTGTTGGGTTGCTGGCCAAGCTGAAAGTTGGGGGAAGCCGAGTACTGTCCGGGACCAATGTGATCGCCATATGCCGGAGATGGAGTAGAGGGTGGGGAGTCGGTCGGGAGGGCAATGAGGACGCGCTTCTGGGTGCGCGGCGTATCGCTAGCGCCAGGCGTACGCAGAGCGGAGCGGGGTGTCGGAGCCGAAGTGGGCGGGCGGTAAGGAGTCGGGACGGATAAGGTATCACGAGCAGTGGTCCTTTCCACCGATGGTGGTGCTGAGCCTGCAAGAGATGACGGTGGGGTGGGATGCTGCCCGATCGCCGCCGAGTACACGCGAAGTGTCTCCTTCTTTGACCCAGTGGCCTCGGCGCGGTTCCTGATGGCCTTAAAGTCGTAGTCTTTTGAGAGTTGTCAGTGTGTCGTCGTGTGATAATGTCTCGTAACTGGTAACCCACCATCCCACACGGGTGACTCCATACCTCCTTGGCGAACATGCATGATCTGGAGACCGACCATGGACGCGCCAAGACGGTCGGCGACTATTGGAACGACAGCGTTGAGGGACTTGCTGCCTGTGCGCATTCGTCAGTAAACAGAGTTGGTTTCGGGTGTCGTGGGAGTTTGCTCGTTTTGCTTCTCCGCGAGCATCTGGCTGGACTCACCAATGAAGCGAGTGTACTTCTTGTCAGTGCCGACCAGCTCCCACTCGGCCTCGACCTTGTACGAGTGGTTGTTGTCATTGTCATCGTCGGCGGTGGAGTTGGTCGACTGGGCGTTCAGACCCGCGCGCGACTTTTTGGCAGACGGCCCTGCCTCTGGCGTCGGGGCGGTGGGCGACGCGACGTGCTTCCTCTTTGGAGCCATGGTCGCGGTGCTGTGCGCGCGCGCGATCGATGGTGGGCAAAGGGCAGCTGGTGGTTGTCGACAGGGCGGTCTGGAGGGGAGATGATGGTGGATGGACGGAGGGAAAGATGTCGAGAATAATGGGCACAAATCGTCCACCACACGCGGGGGGTTCCCTGCCTGGGCCCACACATTTTCAGGCACGCGCGCTTTCAACGACCGCCGACGACTGCTCTCTGCGGCGGCTGCTGCAAAAGTTGGTTTCCGACCTCGTCCATTTCTCTTTGTTTCGTTCTTCTACATACCATATCCGCGTCAATGCTCGGCTTCCCTTCGGCTCTCCGCCACGGCTCCGCCGCCATCCGCTCCGGCAGCGGCATGGCTCGCTACCTCTCCACCTCGGCGCCGGCCTTCAACGCCCCCGTCAAGGTGCCCGTGGCCCTCATTGCCAAGCTGCGCAAGACCCACCCCGTGCCCATGGCACAGGCTCGTGAGGCGCTGGAAAAGTCCAACCTCGACGTCGACGCCGCTGTCGCCTACCTGAGCAGCGCTACCTCGGCCTCGGCTCAGAAGAAGGCCGCCAAGGTCGCCGACCGTGTCACCTCGGAGGGCACTGTCGCTGTTTCGCTCCTCGGCGGCCGCCGTGTGGCCATGGTGCAGCTCGCGTGTGAGACAGACTTTGTCGCCCGCAACGACGTCTTCCTCAAGGCTGCCCGCGGTATCGCCGAGACCGCTGCGTTCCTGGACGTCCCCACCGACGACCCGGCATCGCCCGTCCCCCAGCCTGCCCAGGACGCCATCCAGGTGTTCCCCAACGACGCCCTCCTGTCGGCTCCCCTCATCTCGGTCCCCGCCGACGGCACGACCGCCGCTGCCCCCTCGGATGAGGCCCAGACCGTGCAGCAGGTCCTCCTTGCGTCTCTCCAGCAGACCAGCGAGAACCTCAAGCTCGTCCGCGCCGCCTCGTTTGCCGCCCCCTTCCCCTCGACCCCCACAACCCGCATGGTTCCCGGCGCCTACACCCACGGCGGTGACGACACCACGGGCAAGGTCGGCGGTATCGTCGTTCTCTCGGTCGAGGGTGCTGGTGACAAGCCCATTGCCGCCATGATTGCCGCCCCCGAGGGCGCTCAGCTCGACACCGACCTGCAGGCCCTCGCCCGCAACCTTGCCCGTCAGGTTGTCGGTTTCCCCACCAAGGCCCTCGTTGCCGGTGAGGGTGTCGAGGACGAGGAGGCCCTGCTCTCGCAGACTGCTATGCTGCTGGGCTCGGACCAGAAGGTCGCCGACGTTGTCGCCAAGTGGGGCGAGGAGCGGGGCGTCAAGGTGTCCATCGTCGACATGAGGAGGTGGGCCGTTGGTGACGCCATTGAGGCTTAATTTGGCGCAAGGACTCGGTAGTACATAGAGCATGGCATTCTCATCACTCATGGAAATGAGCAGACAGAAGGGGACGTGGTATTGTGCATTTCGGGTATCAAAAACACTCTAGGTATAACTATGTGTGTATATCTACAACGGCTGACGCTTCTCGGGTGCAGCCGCCACACCGACAGCGGCCTCCTCAATCCCCTTGCCAGCAGCCTCGAGGTCCTTGACCACCTCAGCCTCGAAAGTGAGAGTCCGGTCGCTGATTCCCGAGTGGGCTGCACCCTCGTGGTCGTCCTGGCTGTGCTCGTCTCCGTCCTCGTTGCCGTGGCCATGTTTGGCCCTCTTGCGCGCCTTCTCCTCCTGGACCCAAGCTTTGCCTGCGGCCTTGAGCTCGGCGTCGTCCTCGCGCTTGAGGCTGATACGCTTGACGAAGAAGACGGTAATGAAGAACGAAATGCCGGCCATGGGGACACACAGCCAGAAGCACGCGTCCACCCCGTGTGCTGGTGGTGGTTAGCAAAGGATTCACGGGGGCGACAAGAGTTTTGCTCACCATAGATGGCGCGAACCTGTGCCACCTGGGCAGCCGACAGTCCCAGGTCTGTCAGCTGTGTCGGGTCCTGAAGGATCTGGGCCACGAGCTCGGTGCCAAGGTCCAGCTTGCTGAGGCGGGACTTTGCAATGTTGTTCACGATGGCCGCACACGCCGCGAGCGCCACTGTACCGCCGAGCATGCGCAGGAAATTGCGACAGCCCGTGGCGGTGGCCATGTCCTTGCGCGCGACACTGGCTTGGATGGCGATCAGACTAGTCTGGAATGTCTGCCCGGCACCGACGCCGACGAGCACTTGGAAGCCGTAAATGTGAGCCATGGGTGTGTCGGCCTTCATCGAGGACATGAGGCCAAGTCCAATGGTCCAGATGAAAAACCCAGCCATGAGGTTCCACTTGTAGTCGCCCGTCTTGCTGACCAGCATGCCCGAGCTAGTAGGGGTCAGCTTGTAGGTGGCGCACATCGAATAAGCTTACCTGAAGGAAAAGAAGACCTGGACAAAAGTCAGAGGCAACATGTTGACACCAGACCGAATGGGACTGTCGCCACGGACGACCTGGAAGTACTGTGGCAGGTAATACAGCGTTGCGTAGAATGCGGCGCCGTTGCAGAATGTCGTGGCCATGGACGCGGCGACAGTCATGTCCTTGAAAATGTACATGGGCACCAGAGGAAGCGGGACGACCTTGGCCTCGACGATGATGAAAACGACCAAAAGGGCGATACCGATGATGAGCGGGGCGAGAACCGCCGCCGAGGTCCAAGAGTATGTTGTTCCACTCCACGAGAGGGCGAGGAGCACGAGGATCGCCCAGGCCAGCGTCAAGATGGAACCGTAAAAGTCGAGTTTCTTGAGCTTTTCGATCCACGAGCCTTGGATCTTCTTGAGGGGCAGGAGGAAGGTAACCACCACGATCGCGAGAGCTGTGAGTGGCAGATTGATGTCTGTGGCAGTTAGCAATGTTCGTTCGTCTTTCCTTCCTTCCTTCGAGAAAAGATGGTACGAAAGACATCTTCTCCGGGTCCCGGCTTACAGAAACACCACCTCCATGTCACCTTCTCGGTAAACACCCCTCCAAGGATGGGGCCAACAGAGTTGGCAATCGCGACTACTCCGCCAGTGAACCCTTGAAATTTGCCTCTGTCCTTCAGAGAGACGATATCCGATATAATAATCATCGACAGAGTAAGAATACCACCACCTCCGAGGCCTTGGATAGCGCGGAAGATGATGAGCTCGATCATCGTCTGGGCGAGAGCGCACGCCAGCGAGCCGAACAGGAAGATGGTGAGACTGCCGAGGAGGACGACCTTGCGCCCGAAAATGTCGGACAGGCGGCCATAGACTGGTTGCAAGGCCGTCGAGGTGAGCATGTATGCCGTGCCGACCCAAGTAGCGATGCTGGCTTGGTTGAAGACTCTGCCGAGAGTGGGAAGTGCGGTTGTGACACTGGAGGTGGTGTCAGCTTTTATTGTCCCAATATTATTATTATTATTTCGCTTGCCGCCACGTTTCGCACCCCACTTTCATTCCCCCCACCAACACAACACACGACACTACTCACATGGTTTGGTCCAATAACGAGCAGAAGAGGGCACAGTTGAGACCACAGAAGATCATGATGACCTGTTTGGCGGGGAGGAGGTTGGTCTGGTCCTGCAACGCGTACTTTTTCGCCTTTGCTTCCTCGTCTGGGGTGGGCGAACCCTCCCCGCCAACGGCTGCTTCTTCATCCACTGGCCGCACCTTCTCTCCTGTGGTCATGGGAGGTTCACGGCCATCGCTGGTGACATGGACAGGTACACGCTCGTCGATGTGGCCGTGTTCGTGTTCGTGTTCGTGCTCGTGCTCGTGCTCGTGCTCCTCGTCGTGGGTATGCAGCGATCGACGATCGTCGGTTTCCTCGACATACTCGCCCGTCTCGTGCGTAGCCATGCGGCGGAGCGACGCCCCGGCAAAGCTGTAAGTCGAGTTTCCCGACGCGACGCGGACGAGCTGGTTGTCTTGCACACCAACACTGGTTGTTCGCCGACTGTTGGTCCCACGCCGAGTGCGTGTTGCTGTGAGGGGCCCTGGCTGGGGGCTTGTGAGAGATTCGGGGTCGTCGGCGACTTCCGACGTTGATGTCGGCCCGGACATGGTGAGAGGGGAAGAGCGGTGTGGAGAAGGTTCAAATGGTCGACCTCCAGTCACTGATAAGTGGAGTGGAGTGGAGGGTTGAGTGGGGTGGAGTGAAAGTTGTCGTAAGAGCAAGTTACAGAAACTAGCTCCAAATCTGCGACGATGTGGTGATCGAGGGTCGTAAGAAATAGAGGATGAGTGAGTGAGTAACTCCAACATTCCCAGAACGACGTCGGTCGCTATGCATAGCACGCTATCCCTCGTCGCACGGTCAGCGCCGAGGCCAGCGACAGCTTCTCAGTGGACGTTCAAGATTTTGTCGGCCTCGTCCGACAGCGATCACATTTTCAAGGGAAACTGTTACGTCATACATCGAACGGGGGGCGGAGGAGTGCGATACTGCAAAGTGCTGCGCAGCGCCGACACTGGGCGGGGAGGGACGCAGACGATGCGACCGAGCGTCTATATTTACAGCCCAGCAAGGGATGCGAAGCAGGTATGCTGTGCATGCGCGTGCAGGTTGAGCAGACGTCGAGGGAAAGGTGGACGTTGCCAAACATCAGAAATCTGGAATGCCGATGCAGATTTAGAGCCCACAGTCACCCGTGTCGGCGGAGGCCGTGCTCTTGAGCCGCCGCCGCAGCATCTTACGTTGGTTGGCCTGCTAGAGCCATGCACTCTGGACTGCTCTGTGATCTGTGCGCATTTACTGCCGTATCAATCAAGCTGATCGGTCGTCGTGTGCCAGTAGCTGAAACAGAATCCCACAAACATTTGATCGCCGACCGTCACGGCAAAAAACTGGTCGGCCATGCGGCCACAAACAACGTCACGTGACCATCATGTCCTCTCCGGCCTCCTCCTCCCGCTCTCCTGCAGGTGGTGGACAGAGGGGTGGGGTGGGGGGGGGGGCCGCAGGGTTCGCATGCTATTTGCATACATGGGATGCTCGTTGTGGACGCTCATGGTCGAAGGTCATGCTGTATGCTACAAGGTACCGGAGGGGAGAGAAAGGAAGCAGGAGCTGATCGAGCTGAATGTCACAGTAACGTGTGGGGCAGGCTGGCTGTCTTGGCTTGTGGTGGCGGCTGTTCCGCACGACGGACGAGTCGCTCAAGCTTGCTTGGTGGCAAAGCCCTCTTTCTTGGTCAGAGGCTTTCGAGTGTCCGTCTTCTTCTTGCGGCCAAGGCCTTCCTTGGGCTTGATCGCGAGCTTGGCCATCTGGCGGCAAAGGTCGGTGTCAAGGGCCTTCTTCTCCGCGCGATGCTTGCGCAGTCCGTGCTTGAGCGCACGGCGGTGCTTGTTGAACTCTTGAAGGTCCTGGCTGGGAGGTTCCTCAACTCCAGGCTTGCCGACCTCCTTGAAGTTCCAAAGGCTGCCAGAGTTCGACGAAGCGGAGGGACACTTGGCACCGCAATGCGTGCAAGGAGGGCGGTACGCCCTGTGAGCCTCATCGGCCAGACGGAAGACTTCCGTGGCGCAGCTGGACTTGTTCTCGTCATGGCAAGGCTGGCATGGTTGAAAGAGCCTTGGCGTCAGATGGACATTCCCTGCGTCGCAAGCTCACGCGTAGAGGACAGGCGTGCCCCAGATACCCTTGCGTCGAGTTCCGAACGCATCCATGGGGGCCTTGCTGTAAGGTGTGGGCATGGCGAAGTGGATGAATAAAGAAGATGGAAGGAAAGGTGATTGAAAAGTGATGGAAAAGTGAGAGGAGATGACTGGGTATGTGTGTGTTGTATCGGCAAACAGCGAGTCCAAGAGGGAAGACGTGTCGATACAGTATGGCCCCGTGTGTTTGTTGTGCACACAAACGCCAATCCTCCACCGGGGGGGGGGGGGGGGGGGGGGGCACCGTGTGCAGCCGTGACATGGATTGTCCTTTGTTGCCGCGGTTACGGTGCAGTGTCGTATAAAGCGCAAAGTGTGAGGCCACAGGCAGCTCTGTTGCGTGTGCCCATTGCTGACAAATAGCACATGGAGGACATGAGGACAATGTGCCAGCCACGTTCACGGTGCACCACCACACAACTGATCAACTGAACACCTTTGTCAGTCGGCATTCTGCTGAACCTGGTTTCGAAAGAACATCCACTTCGTACATCCACTTACTGCTGACTTCCCGACTTACATCCACCGCTTCGCCCGCCGTCTAGTTCTATCCTTCTAGTTTTTATCCTTCTCGTTTCTAGCTCCGCCCCCACTTTAGTGCATGAGAGCAGCGGTGTCTGTCTTGGCGAAGTGGCGGGCAGCGATGTGGTTCTCGTAGAGTACGTCAATTTCGGCAGCCGCTGCGTATGGAGTTAATACATGCCATCCTGGAATTCTCGGGACAGAAAGCATCGACTCACTCCTATTACGCGTCTCGGGAACGTAGAGGAATCCGAAAACAACGACGAAAACATTTAGACCGGCAAAACTGAGAGCGTCAGAAGCTGATTCGAGTATGGCTCCAACTCACATGAGGGCAGTCTTGGCGCCGAGGTTTCCTGGGGTCTGGAAGATGTACGGGGTCATGAGGTTGAAGGCGCACGCAAAGATGTTGAGAGCACATGTGGCAACGGCTTGTGTCTTTGCACGCAGACGGACAGAGGACAGCTCGTTCATAAGCGTGTATGCCGGCGCGTTGACCGCAAAGCCCTGCGTGGACAGTGCGAGGTTCATAAGGAGTGCCAGCGCCTGGAATCGCGTCAGCTAATGTATGTGGCAGCCATGGTCGTCAGAACGTACCCATCCCGCCTTCTGGGAACTCGCCCAGCCCAAACCGCCGATAGCGATCAAAACGCAGGTGTGTGCAATGTTTCCGTACACGAAGACGGTGCGGCGACCCAGAAATTCAATAATGTAGCCAGTGAAGAAAGAGACCACCGCACTGAGAGATGCAAGTCCAGCTGTGATGCCGAAAATGACTGTAAATTCGATATCAAGCTGCGAGAGGAAGTAGATTCCCTGGGCAAGGAAAGACATCTAGATGTCAAGTCAGTCTAAGCCTTCTGGCATACACAGCTGTCACGGGACTTACGCCTCCCATGACCTGAGCAACCCAAACACCGACGCTGGTGAGCGTGCGCTTAGCGTCGACCGGGTTCGACATCAGCTCGGCCCAGCCGGCGTTGCCGTAGTGCTCGTGAGCCATCTCCTCGGCAGCTACAGTGTGCTGGATGGCCGCCAGACGAGCGTTGATGACTTCCACGTCCTTGATGCCGTAAAGCTTTCCGAGCATCTTGCGAGCCACTGCGGGCTTCCCCTGCCTCACCGCGTAGACGGGAGAGTCGGCAGCAAAAATGAGGCCAAGGACAGTGAGAGCTGGGAAAATGTACTGGCACGCCAGAGTCATGCGCCATGATTTCCAGGCAACCATTTGGCCGAGGTTCATGTTTCCAGTCGTCAGGCCAAAGACCACTGAAACCCGTTAGAAAGCGTCCACACATAGGGGGGTAACGTACATCCAATACTGGTGGAGAAGGGAATAAGTGACGAGAGCGGCGCACGGAGCTTCATGTTGACCGACTCGGAGATGAAGTTGCTCGCCGAGACGATGAAGATGCCCATGGGGATACCCGCGAGGAGCTGGAGGCAAGTTAGTAACCCGGGGCACTGGTAAACTCACTTTGCCAAACAAAAGCATGATGCGGTTGACTGCAAAACACTGCAGCGAAACGGCCGCGATCATGAGGGTGCTGGTGACCATGGAGGTGCGGCGAGGGCCAAAGCGGTCAACGAGGGTACCACATGAAACGGCGCCGATGGCCATTCCCAGGGTGACAAAGGCACTCCAAAGGGATAACCACAGGCTGGGTTTGTGAGCAGCTGTTCAATGCAAGTTTACTGACGAAGGTACATAGTTTGCAGTTGGATCGCCGGGTTTGGGAGAGCCAAAGTCCACCAGGAATGAAGGCATGGAAGCAATGATTGAAGCAGCACCAGAGTCGTACCCTTGACCAATACTGGCCTTGTTAACGAAAAAAGCCACTAACGTGCTGTGCTCCTCACCATGAAAGAATAAAGGGTGCACAGTTGAGAACCTGGCGCCAGCCAACCTTGAGTGCCTCTGGGTACCGTTTAGCCCCACCCAAAAGGAACTCGGAGCAACGCTTCACTCACGGACATTGCTCAAGGCTTTGTCGTCATCAAGCAGAGCATAGCCTTGCTGGATGAGTGCAATTGTTGGCGGCTCGGGGTAGTTGGCCAGGTTGGGCGGGAAGTCCCAGTCGGTGTGTTCGTTTTCCGCCTCCTTGTACTCGATCATACTCTCCTCCATCTTCACGTCTGTTATGTCTGTCATTGTGAGTATTGAGTGACTTGCAGGTGGGCTTGTGGGGATGGCTACACCCTCTGAAGGCTCGCGAGTCATAAAGAACACAATCCGCAATACCCTAGTTGGCGCCACGGGGCACTGGTGGCACACCACGGGGTGACGAGGTCCCCCCCATGCGCTTTCGGTAGAATGTTAGGCCGCTTGCATACTGCTGGCCGTGCTGATCTAATCCAGAATATCCTTGCCCGCGGGGCCACGGAGGGGAGAGCTGGGGACGTGAGTTGTTCTGGGCCACAGAAACCGGACCGTGGCGGTTGATATCACGGCGAAAGTGTGCGGTCCGCACCGTCTCGGCTACTTCGCGCCGTATCGGAGGCTCGGAGGTCTCTTTTTGTGGACGTGGCTTGGCCCGTCCTCGGTCGTCCCCACTCGTCCTCGGTCGTCCTCACTCGTCCATTGTCCGGATGCATGCCCGGAGCTATGCCGTCCGTACAGCACCACGACTCCAGAGGCAACAGAACATGGCTCGGCCTCCGGGGTACCCGGTGTATCATTGTGCCATGCATGGTTTAGTTCATGAGCAAGACGTAAACGACTCGACTCTTATTCCTTCCACTCTCTCACTGTTCCTTTCAGCTTCTTCCAACTCTACCACTATGCGGATCATCAACGCCAAAGTCGACGGCTACGCCGAGCAGCTGGGTGTGGACCGTTCGGACATTACCTTCTCCTGGGCCTACGACGACGACGAGGGAGTTTCCAGCAATGTCGAACAGACAGCATGGCGCATTACTGTCGGCACCGATGCCTCGTTGGCGGTGTCAAGCTGGGACTCTGGTGTCGTGGAATCGAGCGGTTCACTGGGTGAGTGATGCTTTGCTTGCCCACTTCCCACTTCTGACACCTTCAGGTGTTGAATACCGCGGACAGCTTGAGCCCCTGACGCGATACTTTTGGCGCGTCGAGGCCCACTTCAACGACGGCTCTACGTTGACGAGCGACATCTCCACGTTCGTTACCGGCAAGCTCGACTCACCTTGGGCCGGAAAGTGGGTCGGAAACAACACCAGCGACCCGTTCTACCTGCGCCGGCAGTGGTCTGCGACCAAGCCCGTAAAGCAGGCCTTTACAGTCGTGTCTGGCCTGGGCCACTTTGTCTTCCACCTGAACGGACGCAAGGTCTCGGACCATGAGATGGACCCGGGATGGACAAACTACCGCAAGGTCGTCCCATATGTGCTCTTTGACGTCACCGACGAGATTCGGCAGGGACCCAACGCCTTCGGGGTCGAGGTTGCCAACGGCTGGTACCACGGTAAAGCTGGAGGACGCTTCTTCCAGCTGGAAGCAACCGGCATCGTCCCCAAGCTGTCACCCAACGTCGAGGAGCTCGAGTACCAAACGTTCGGCGACGTGCTCCCCGCAATTGTCGAGGTTCACGTTCAATATGAAGACGGGACCACCGAGGTCGTTGCCACCGACGACACTACTTGGCGCGTCTGCGAAAGCGCCACCACTCTGGCCAACATCTTTGGATCTGAGGACTTTGACGCCCGCAAGGAGCCTGTCGGATGGACGCTGCCGACCTTTGATGACACCACCTGGGAGACGGCACAGGCGATCCCTGTCGACCGCGCTCCCCTCGGAGCCCTCACTGCCCAGATTCAGCCCGTGGCCGTGAAGAAGGTGTACGAGCCCATCAGCATTACCCAGCTTGGGGTCGGCAAGCTCATCGTCGACATGGGACAGAACATGGCTGGCATGCTGGAGATTAGCGTGCGTGGCGCGTCTGGCGAAGTGGTCAAATTCAGCATGGCCGAAAAGCTGCGTGCGGACAACGGCGACATCGAGGTTCGCGTAGACGGTGACCACCTTATCCAGTGGGGAGACTGTAACGTGCGCCACGAGTACACCCTTCGAGGTGACGACAAGGGTGAGCAGTGGAAGCAGCAGTTCTCGTACTATGGCGGCCGATACGTGCGTGTCGACAACGCCAGGCTGCCAGACGACGAGTCTTCCGCTTTCCCCGAGCTCCTGGCCATTCGTGCACACTACATCACCATCAAGGCCCCCGTCATTGGCAAATTTTCGTCCTCGGACCAGCGCCTCAACGACGTCTACAGGCTCGTCACGGAGGCGGTCGACAGCAACTTGCAGAGCACCCACACCGACTGCCCATGCTACGAGAAGGCCGCCTGGCTCGAGGCATCCCAGATCATGGCCCCCAGCATCATGTTCCACCGCGACGTGTCGTTCCTGTACGCCAAGATCTTTGCCGACATTCGCGCCGACCAGTGGCATGCCGGTGACCGTGACTTTTACAATGGCAAGCTTGCTCAGTACCAAAAGGAAGGCTTTATCGGATCGCGTGCACCCGTGTACGAGATCAAGTGGACGAGCATCCCGCCAGGAGACATCTGGGACATTCCGCCCTGGGGTTCGTGTATCGCCATCGGTCCTCACTGGCACCACCTGTACTACGGCAACGACAAGGTCGTGGCCGACAACTACGAGGCAGCCAAGGCCTATACCAAGTACCTTGGATCACGAGCCACTGCAGAGGGTCTCATCGAGCACGGTCTGGGTGACTGGGGCAACCAGAACGTCCACGAAATGGCCAAGGCCAACGTCGAGACGGCCACATACTATTTGGACCTCGCCATTATTCGCGACTTTGCCAAGATTGTCGGCAACGACGCGGATGCCGCCGAGTATGGCAAGCAGGCCGAGACGGTGCGGGACAACTACGTCACTCGTCTCATGGAGTTTGACACCACCACCAAGCGTTGGGGCTTCCGTGCCAAGGCTGACCCCCGCCTGTCGTTCCGTCTCATCAACGCCATCTTCTCGTTCAAGGCGTGGCTCCGCGGTCCCGGAATGACACCAATCTCCCAGGCCATGCCCCTGATGCTCGACATGGTGCCCGCTGAGCGCGCCGAGGACGTGTTGGCCACCCTCCGCCACACACTCGACACGGACGGCTACTCGTGCGGCGAGCTCTCGCTCCCGTACGTCATCAACGTTCTCCGCAAGCACGGGTACAACCAGGACATTCTCGACAACCTCGTCGTTGCCAAGGAGCACCCCAGCTACTACCGTTTCTGCGAGCATGGCGAGACTTCGCTCCCCGAGTACTTTATCGACAATGCCCGTAGCCGCAACCACGACATGATGGGCTCCATCCTCCAGTGGTTCTACAACGGTCTGGCCGGACTCGAGCCCACCAAGCCTGGGTTCAAGCAGTTCACCGTCCGTCCATGGCTCGGCAAGATGCTCACCAACATCAACGTCGAGTACATGTCGGCCAGCGGCCGTATCAGTGTCGTCGCCACTCGGTCTGGAACGTCAGCCATTGTCGATCTTGTGGTCCCGCCCAACACTCGCTGCAGCGCACAGCTCGACCGTGTGCTCCCTGCTGGCCGGGTTGCGACGTGGAATTCAGTAGAAGTCGCCGAGGGCCGCTCAGAGTTTGACCTGGGCTCGGGTCGCCACCAGTTCATTATTTCGGTCTAAATATTGTATGAAAATGTACCTTTTGCCATTCCTTTGAGATGCCTTGGGAGCACCACAGATCCACAGATCGCACAAATGAACGTGCGTGTCATCCAGTGATGTTGCACATGCCACCTTGGTCCAGGCGGGAGCGGCTCGCTCATACTCAGCGTGTGCATGTGCTCACCCTATCCGTAGCTCCCTATGCAAGCACCGTGACGACATTACCAGCTGTGGGTCTGTTGCCAGGCCACTGAGCCACTGATTCACTGATCTGCTCTGTCTGGTGGTTTCGGGTCTTTCAGACCGTGCGGGCCGCATCTCGCATCAGTCGTCTCCATTCCACCCATGCAACTCACTTCTACAACACGTGACTGTGAACCATGTACAGTATGCCATCCTATGCAAGCGTTCAAACTCCTCCAGGTGCAATAACTCGTTGATCAGTGAGTCTGCGGCAACAACAAATCCGGGTGTACGGCGGCGACGTTGTCCCGCGCGGCAACCTATGCCCCGCGGCCGTTTCCTCGCTACATTGATGCACCTTTACCTTGTCTGCTGCGATGGCTACTACATTACATAGGCGTTTCGGTACATTGCTGGCTCTGTAAGTCGGTACATCTGTACATCGGTGTATCTGTACATCGTTATACCGCGACGATGGTAAGCCATGATCGGTAAGATGAGCGAGCCCGCAACATCAATCTCCCCGTCCCCACCGCCAGCGCAGCATGTTCTCGCTTCATTGTTACACCTTTTCCTCGCTGCTGGCTATCTCCAGTTATCTCCAGCTCAAAACTACACCGAAACTTCGGTACATTGGTACATCGATGCCTCTGTACATGCATACATGGGTACGCATCGGTGCATCGGTATTCCGAGCATTGTCGCTGCCTGATGGCCGTCCCCGTGCGTCCTCATTACCGTCCCTGTTGCGTCCCCATTGCCGTCCCACTGGCGTTGTTGCCCTGCACGGTATCTTGACTCGCCGGGACGAAAGTCGTGCCGTCACCAGCATATGCGCTCACGACAGCATGTCATTTCCGGCGTGATTAGTCCGCTACGCAGCGGTCCTCACGTCCCACGTCTCCGCGTCCTCACGTCCTCGTAGCTCATGGATCACGGCACCCGTATCCGCCGAGGACGCCAGGGGACAACCGGAGCAGCCTTGTACCAGTCTCCGGTGCCAGGCCGTGGTGTCTCGCATCGCCCGCGGCCGCAAGGGCCTCTCATCGTCGAGATTAGACCGGCACAGCTGGCAGAGCGTCCTCCCGTCCTCAGCGCCCAACCACGCACCATTTCCACCGATCGGGGGACGATCGGACTAGATTTGTACCGGTCCAGCGCGAAGACATGAAGGATCATGGACGAACTGGCTTCATGAAGTGGGGACTGTTGAGGACGTGGTGGAACATCGCACCGGGAGCGTCCGCGCGTCCGCATAGCAGCCGGAGGTGATATGATCCGTGAACCGTCCCAAAACAGTGCACCTTGCTGAAGCTGAGACGGGACCACACGTGGCGTGAGCTTCCTGTTAGGCCTGTTGGCCTGTTGCGCGTACTACACCAGTGAAACTGTCCCACAACGTGACGACAATCGATGACTGTCATCCATGAAGACTTGACACGCACCAATTCGCCTTCCTTCTTGGTTCTGTCCACTTGCGACTCCTCCCCCAGCCGATGACGTCGTCGTTAGTGCCTCCTCCGGTGTGCACAACTAGACCGGTTCCCAGCGCCAACCCCGCCCGTTCCCACCGCTGGCCTACGACTAGCTTCGTCTCCAAGGCGGGAGTGACACACCTTGGGAAGTCCAGGTGGCCGCTGGTACGCAGCATTGGTGGGTCTTATGCATCAACATCAACAAGCCACAAACTGAAACGGGTGACTTGTTGAGCATGTGGAGTCTAGCATGCAATCTAGCATGCACAGACCACGAAACCCTCAGCGGGGAGCAGATACTGTATGGCCTGTGTTGCGTGATGTTGATCTGTATCAACAAAGCACCGACTGGGGGCTGTCATCTAATTCAGAGTTAATGTTCATGGGAAGGGTGTCGCTGTGAATTGACTGCGATGCACATGGGTTCCAAAGGCACAGCGCAGGTAGCAGTCCTGTACAGTAAATACTGTACAGTACGTTGTTGACAACGCGTCTTTTCCGTGCACAGCGACTGGCGTGATCTGGGGTGACGCCAAGAGTGCCGTGCCGCTGAACCGAAAAGGCGTCGCGACTGGAACAGCCAGTGCGCCATCTGGCCCCGTTTTTGGCCTTATCTCAAGGTCACCAAAACAGTCCAGTGTACGAGTGTATACCAGTGGTGTGCCCCCTATGGTAAGCCAAGTGAAAGAGAGCGCACTGCGACGGGGGAGTGGCAGGCAGAAGCGCAACACGAGCGTCAGTGGGGTCAGAAATGGCGTGCAGGATGCGATACCGACGAGCGCGGCACAGTGACAACGTCGTGGTCGTTCAGCGGGCCAACGGGCCAGCGAGCCAGCGCCTTGTCACGTTCGTTTGTCCCCCAGCCCAGCCATTGCCTCATGGCCGGCACTGTCAGCCGCGTAGCCGGCCTATCGAGCTATCGTCCTTGCGCACTGCCAGCTTAGAAGCGCAGTAGTTGCTCACTCCTGGACCAATATTGTTCAAGAGGGAACGGGGAATCCCATACTTGGAACCAGGTCACATACGGTACCAAACGTGCTGTGAAATTCGCATGGTCGTACTTCCGCTGCTGCACATGTTCTGTCTTGGGATCTAAGTATCCCATGAGAGAAGTCTCACACTCTGAGCTTGCTGTGAAACGATGCGGCCCACAAAGTAAACGCAACACAACAGGGGCTACCAGTATGTAGTACGACGAGTGGGTGGTGGTGCCTCGTTTCTTGGGAGCTGCGAGCGTTGCTGGTGTGGTCGAGAGGGCACATGCGCACATGCCAAGGGTTGCCGCCTTTGGCTTTTGACAGATGATTGGCCATGGTTGGATTGTGTGCTGAGATTGCCGCAGGAGCGACGCACGTCCCTGCAGACAGGATCCAGCATGTCTAACGGCATGACAGGCCAGCCCTTGCAGGCCTTGCAGACGCGCGCACAAGGCAAGCATGAGGCGGGGAGACGAGATGGCGCGTGGGATGGGACAAACACCAGTGTCAGCGTGTCAACACGTAAACATCGGAACGAGGGGCAGGCGGGTACGCGCAGTGGCCCCGCAACGCGCCTGATTTTACATTTTCCCACTGCACACGAAAATCTCTGTCTGATGGGCGTGCGACGCCACAGACGAGCCCACGCGCGTCAATTGCGGACGTGAAGCCACCCCGCTCAGCTCTGCGCTCTGGCGCTCGTATGTACGAGACACATCACCGGCGACACACCGGCGACAGCACCCGCCACGCCGGGCCGCCGCCCCGCCCCCCGCGTCAGGCGCGTCAGGTCGGCGTCAGGTCCGCGCGTGCCGCACCCGGTGCCGTCAATCCAGCAGCCCATGAATTGGGAGGCTGCGAGGGAGAGACGTGTACGACAACAAACGCTCAAGGTTTCAGTTGTCAACATGTCCATACACAGCATACAACCAGCCAACCCCGCGGGCTCCTCTGTCCGCTGGAGGCAGTAACTTGTCGCATTGTCAAGCTGTCGACAGAAAAACGGAGGACGACATACAGGCCACAGAAAAGGGCCGGTTGCGGAAAACATCAACAGCCGAGGGTGTCTTTGTTTTTGGCGTTTGACTGTTTATCATCGCCGCTCAAGAGCTGTCAATTGTTGGCGTCGGGACTACAAGCCGCCTGTTCTCACGCAACATTTTCTCTATCTCTCTTTCACACTCGTCCACTCGTCCACACCGCCGTCAACAACACACCACACAACAGTTCCATGTTCACACCCAACTATCCACGCCGGCCAAGGCCTCCTGGGGCTCGCCGTTCGCAGCTGAGTTCACCTCCTGGTCAAGCTGGTCCACTTCCGACAAAGATGCCTCTTGCGTCGCCGTCAAAGGCTTCCAGAACGACTCCGTCGCCGATGTTGGCCAAGCGCAAGGGAAAGATGAGAGAGGAGCCGCAGTCGTCAGACGCTTCACCGCCGCCTCTGCGCACTCGTCCCCTCAGCATGCTCTCGGAAACGTCTGTTGCATCGCCGCCCCCGCCGTACCGTCGCGGCCTCACCGAGTCGCCCAAAGATTCCAAGGACGAGCTCCAGCACAGCCTCGGCGGTGTGTTCCCCCCACCGCCGCCGGACCCCCTCGAGTCTGGTCCCTCGTCTGTCCGCACAAGCCTTATCGAACTCGAAAATGTCGAGGACGACATGGACACGGACGAGGAGGCTGAGAAGGCAGGCGACACGTTCACTTTGCGCGGTCTTCGCAGGCTGCTGAAACAGAATGAAATGGGTGAGTTGGGAAACTGAAGGCTAGCTACGTCAAACTGACCCAAACCAGACAGCATGTCCGCCGAGGTATCCGTCCGTCTTGGGGTATTCGGGGACAACCCTTACCAGGACCCCACCGCAAAGCTTCCCTCCATCATTGGCACCAGCTCGCCAATCTCTGCCCAGCCTTCCCCCGAGCGCTACTCTCTACCCTCCGACGCCGACCTCGCATTTTCCTTCCCTCAGCGTCGCGCCGCTCCTGTGGCTACCAAGCCAGGCCAGCGTCTGTCTCTTATCCGTGCCGATCAGCGCGCTGAAGAGGACGACGCTCGTATTGCCGCTCTCGAGGCGCTGCTTCTGGAGTCGCGTGAGGGCGAAGAGGCGACTCGCAAGGCCAATGCCCGTCTTCGCCGCGACAACTCAAAGCTCCGCCAACAGTTGGAGGATGCCGAGGACGCGGTAGCGGAGCAGATGGAGCAGGACACCTGGGCTGCTCAGCGTCCATCCGAGACCGAGTCGGTCCGCTCGTCGCTTAGCTCGCCACCACGCCGCTCTCGCGGCTCGTACCCGCCACAGGATGACGAGCGTATCGGATGGGGGTCCACTGCGTTTCCAGAGTTTCCTCGGACTCTTGTATCGGTTGACGACTCGGAGGCGACCAGCGAATCGACCACGCGCCCGGTGTCGCGCGACCCATCGCCCGAGAGCGTCTCGGAGGCTGTGATGGCAGAGCCGTTGTCGCTGCCCGACTCGCACACCAATGCTGTTCCCCAGGACGAGCACTGGGTATCGGCGTCAGAGGCCCCGACTCTCACTTTCGCGCTGTCCCGCGGCGGATACACTGGCACCTCGCGCCCCGCAGTGTCTGCCGACACTTTTCTCTCGCCGACCAAGGTGGTGGCGCCGACGCCGGTGCGCGCGCCGCTCACGCCACAGCTCACCATCCAGCCCGCTTCGCGTCCAGGCTCTGCCGACAAGGCTTCGCCTTTGACGTCGCCCGCCCAGAGCTCGTTCTCGTCGCGCATTCGTCGCTCGCCGTACCCCTCGCCGCGTACCTACATTCGCCATGAGCGCTCAGACAGCGCTAGCACCACTGGTACAGGCCCCCACCGCCGCACCCTGTCCTTCTCCAAGACGCCTCTGAAGTCGCCGTCGCCAGAGAGTGGCATGTCGGCCCAGGCGTCGCCCACTCGTCTCGGCTTTCCGCCTTCCCCCATGTCTGCCTTTGCGAGCGTTCGCTCGTACCTCTCAGACTATCTCGTACATGGTCGTCGTACGCTCGGCAGCGAGCTGGGCAGCAACTACTCGCCATCGCCTGAGCGTCGCCGCGACTCGGACTGCTCATGCTCCGACTACCAATATACGCCACAGTTTACCGAACCCCCTCGCCCCAGCGCCGCTGTCAGGCTGGCCGCACTCGCCATCGGTCTCGCCGAGGCCAAGCTGACTGGACGCATCTCTGATCTCTCTCAACAGAGCGTTTACGGTCAATATGCGTCCTCGTCTAGCGGTGGTTCCCAGCGTTACCGCACTCCCTCACACCGCCACTCGTCTCCTCCTGGCACATTCGTCTTCCCCGCAGACAACTCTGTGAGCGATGTCCGTTACCAGGAGCTGTACGGCAGTGACGTGCGTCGTATCCGCTGGGCACCGGATGCCAAGGAGCCCCTGGCATGGTCGCCACACTCGTGGCCCTCGCCCTCGCCCTCGCCCTCGCCGCGCGAGGCAAACCTTCCTGACATCTCAGATGACGAGTCGGACGGACCTCACATCTTCACAGACAGTTTGTACGAGGACGGCACGATCACCGCTCCCCGGGCACCGGCCATTGGGTTGAGCGCGCCGACTCCAGTTGCCCATGCGGGACCTCGTCCGCCCATGGCCGACACGCCGAGCCCGGCGCACCTCGCGCCGAACGTTGACCCGTGGGACGAGTACAGCGACCGCGCTACTCCGTCGCCGCGCGTGCGTGCGCTTCGCCCGCTCTTCCTCCTCTCCACGCCGGCTGTCCATGCCCGCAACACTAGCCTCACGCAGGCTCATCACCGTCGCAGTGGCAGCGGCGCGCAGTACCCGCTGCCGTACCCGCTCATGGCCAGCGGCAACGCCGCCGCGCACCGCCGCGCGTACTCCATGAGCGCGTCGCCGCAGCAGAGGTGCGCCGCCGGACCCGTCACCATTCCCGCGCGTGTCACGCACGACTTTTTCTGCCTGGTGCTTCTGCTCCTGGACTACATGGAATGGGCCGTCATTCTCATTTACCGCCTCTTCACCGATATCCGTGCTGGTCCCAGCGCTGCTGTGTAAGTGCTCACACCCGCCCACAGCCATGGACGCTTGCTGACATTTGTGTTAGGCCCAAGCCGCGCTCGCACGCTAACCGATACTACCTGTAAGGTGGGGTCGTAAGTCTTAACTCGGTCTCGTTCCCCCTACCCCGCTGTCAGCTCCCCGCTGTCTCTGCCTCATGTCTTCCTCGTCCTTCTCCACCTCCCTCTATGCCTTACGCTCCCCTATGCCCTAAGCCTATGCCCTATACGACGTTACCTTCCAACCCCACATTGTATCTATCCCTCCAACGTCTTCTTCTCGGTAATTGTGTCCACGATATACAGAATATATATTCATTTGCCCATGCTACGGATACAGGACTATACACGATCGATCACATGAGACCCATCTGACAGGATACAACGGATCAATCTACCCTTGTGGCAGCCTCGTACACACGGTACTCGCCAGCGTTTCCAGGCCTTGTTCGCATCTACTCGTCTCAATCACAAATAACGCGGATGAACCGCTCCCACCTCCCAATAGCGTCCACCACAATCTCCTCATACGTCGACAGCCCGCGAGCATCCTCGAGCGGGAAGATTTCGCGGTGGATGGCCCCGCAGTCGGTACACGGTTTGAGGATGGCGTCGTACTCGGTGCTCTTCTGGGCAGCGGCGCGGTCCGCCAGCTCCAAGTGCACCAGGCGCTCCCAGCGCTTGACGGCCGGGACCATGCGGCGGTTGTCCACGCCGGCCTTGACGGCGCCGGGGAGCAGCGAGCCCGCGACGCTCGGCTGCCGGTGCAGGCCCGCACCTCCAGGGATGGCCGTGATCGACGGCGGGGCCTTGAGGGGGAAGATGTCGCGCAAGGTCGGGGTGTGGCTGGTGCATTCTGCGACGTGTGTTCAGCAACTAGCAAAGGGGCCATCGCGTTGGGCGACTTACGGTTACTCCACTGTCCAATGCGTCTTGGGACGTTGTCTGTCCGCCCGACTTTGAAGTACGAGGTGGACGTGTCTGCCAGGTCGCGCAGCTCGTAGGCGTAGAGGAAGCCGGGGAGTTCCTGCTGGGTCAGAACCTCAAAGGATGACTGTACCCACTTTTGCAGTCAGAGGACTCTCCATCGTCATGCGCATAAGCGTCTGGGTCTGCTGTCCAAGGTCGCTTGGGATGTAATCTGCCACGTCGTCAGCGAGGGCTTCCCAGTGCGTGACCTTGTCGCGCTTTCCACTCACCTGCAAAATCAATCCAGATTCCAGCCTTTCCCCGCGCGTCGCGCCAGTAAAAACCAGCAGGGAAACAGACCAGCCCAGCGTGGTCTTTGCAGTACCTCCCGATAACGCGCTCGGCATCGTCATCGTCCACATTCGGGTCGCGGGAGGCGAGGAACGGTGCGGCAGACTTGACGAGGCGCTTGCATTGGTTGCCGTTGCGCGTAAAGCCGGCGCAGCGGACTGCAGGTGGGTCGGTGGCAGTCGCGGTGGACGAGCGGGCAGAGCTGGCTTTGGGCGGTGTTGACGCGGCTGTTTTGGGCGTCCTTGGGATCTTGGATGCCGATGCTGGAGCGCGACGGGTTTTGGGCGTCGATGTGGCCGAGGCGCTGGGAGTGGCCTTTGCCTTGGCGGCAGCCTGCAGCCTGGGCTCGGCGGAGACGGCACGCCTCTGCTGCCCAGACCGACGCGGGGGTGGCGAGTCGTCGTCGTCCGAGGGCAGGTACGAGTCGTCGCTGTCTGCCGTCAGGTCGACGATAATCGCACCAGCGGCTGGAGTGGCGGACTGGGATCGCTGTTTCTTGGGTGTCACAGGTGACACTTTTGGTACAACAGGTGCGATGGGGTTGGCGAATGCTGTGAGCTTGGGCTGGCTCATCCTGACCAAACCCTTGGCTGGACGAGAGGGTGAGACCTTCTTCGTCGGCGACAACGAGGGCGGTACCGTCAGACCAACTGGAGCGGAGGCTACACGGGCCGAGCTGCTGGCAGAAGCGTTGGATACAGAGGGCCGTGGACGCCCTGGAAGGGGTGCAGTAGCCGGTGCTGGTGGCCCCGTGGCGACGCTGGACAGACGTGGTGGTCGAGGGGGGACTGGGGGAGGTTGTGAATATGAGGGAGGTTGCTGGTACGCAGACGGCGGCGCGCTCGACCCGTATCCACCACCTGAAGGGTATCCCGCGCTTCCCGACAGGTGCCCCGAACTCGAGGAGGACGTGTACGACGACGCCGTGTACGAGGATGAAGTGTTGGAGGGAGGGAGGTCTGCTTGGGGTTGTTTCCGGCGAGGTGGTGAAGGTCGCTGCGGCAGTGAAGAGCTGTTGGGCACTGGCGGGAGAGGTTTGTCGGTGACATCCAGGCGATCAAAGTTGGTGCCAATGGACATCATGTAGTTCTTCCATTTCCTGTGAGCTTGCGGCGCTTGTGGTGCTGGTGGAGATGGGTACGGCCCCGACATTGGTAACCGAGGAATGAGGAATCCTGGGTCTACGACGGGCGTGTAGGTCTTGACATGCTCAGGTGGTGGTTCGTCGGTCTGCAGCGAGGTGGGTGGCGGTGCGGGCACCCAGGAGTTTTGGTGGTGGTATGTCCGCCCCGCCGAGGAAGCGTCCAAGGATGCACCATACTGGTGAGGCGGGTCTGGGAGTGGAGGTATGCTTAGGTGAAGAGTCATGGGAGGTGTGGAGAAGGAGAGAGAGTGAAAGAGAGTCGCGTTGTGGATGTCGTCTGCCAGTCGTTTGTTGTCATATGCTTGTTTTGACTGCGGGCGGCAAGCGGCGAAGCACAAGGGGGGGGGAGACTCTCAGGTCAGTCGCGCTCGTCAGGCACAGCCATGTGTTTATTGCTTATGTAAGCTCATTCTCATCACCCAGCAGGAGATCTGCGTAACGTCTTGCCGTTGGGGAGATTCATGCAGTGTCTGTGTGTTTTCTATCCATCAGTGAGGGAATCCACTGGTCACTCCCTGTTCACAGCCTGCGAGTCAGCGTTCCCATCACTCACAGCTTCTTCATGCCAACTTTCTCTGTCTCTTTCACTCAAACCTTACTCTCCTAACAACTTTCAACTCAGTACCTAATACGCGCCTCTACCCGCGATGGCCCGCCGCGAGGCACCGCTCCTCACCCCCTTGTCCTCGTTACACCTCTCATACGCGTCCATGAGCTCGGTACAGCAGGAGAACGTCCGTCTGACGCTTTACGACATGGATGCCAACTTTCCCTCAGTCCCCGGTCAACCCGGCTGCCGGTTTCACCCCTTTTTATCTGCACTTCACGCGTCGCCCACCTCGTCCAACGTGGCGGCGAATGTAGATGGGCTCGGGCTCTTTCTGACGGCCGGCGACACCGGACTCGAGGATCTGTCTGTGGTATGGGAGTCGAGTACGGTTGCGGCATACTATGCCAAGATCAAGGCCAAGTATACGAGGGTGCGTCGCTCATGCATGCTTGTTTCCCTACGTATTGACGCCGCCAGCTCAGTCGCCGTGAAACAGGCAGTCCTCTTGGCCCACCCGCTCTCGGCACTCCGGCACCATTCGCATCTCTCCTGCCTGAGGCGATGGGCTACGCTGTCCGCAGCGACAACAGGCGTCACCCATTCCTCGTCTGGGGCTACCTGCAACTGGATCCCAGGTCTTGGAGCGACCATGAAATACGGGCACACTGGTCCCGCGTCGCTTTTTTACAGCTTTTGGCGCCACTGTTCGCGTGTTACAAGCTCGGCGGGTGCCGGGTGGGGATTTCAATGGTCAACACTTCATTCATCCGTATCTGGGTCAAGAGCGAGCGTGAGGTGGTCGTAGAGGTGATGCCTGACTGGGCGAGGCGGTTCGACTGGGGCCTGTCGTTGCTTCAATGGATGGAACACGACGAGTTTTGGGCCACGGGCGCTGGCTTGCCCCGCCGCCTGGCTGACGGCGACCCGCGAAACCTGTTCAGGCATGACATTTCCGTCGACCAGTGGAACCTCGACGCACTGTTGGATTGGATCGCGCTTGCTTTCTCTCGTGCCGACGCCATGGTCGACCCGGATCCTTCGGTCGCTCTTGCCCCGCTGTTTACGCATGGAGGCGACGAGGAGGCACCGTTCCTCTGGACTGTGGGTGAACCGATCCCTCCCCCACTGCCACCGGCTGTCGTCACTCCTCCAAAGCCATTCTCGTTGCCGAAACCACCCATCCCGCCGACATTCAACCCGGCCACTCCCTTCCGCCGCCTCTCACGCCGTCTCAGTACGATTCTCCCGCTACCGACTCTGCGCCGCACCAGCACAGCCAGCACTGCTCCCGGCACCCCCAGCACTCCCGGTACCCCGGACAGTGACAAGTTTCTCAAACCTGCCAAACTCACCCCACTCGTGTATGAAGGAGCCGGGAACCTCAAGGTCACCCCCGAACTGGGACGCAAGGTCAACGAGTTGTTTCCGAATCACAGGTCGTCCGAGCTGGAGGAGGCGAGGGGTAAGATGGACCCGCGAGTCGCGTTGGTGGCCTTGGGACATCTCAAGGTGTCCTTCAAGCCAGTCAGTAATGAGTAGGCGTCGTCGCTGTTGCTTTTATGGTCTGTGGACAGTGACATTAAGCTCTTAATGGACATGATATCAATAAATGAGGAAAAAGCCATTCACAGATTGCTGCTGCAGCCAGCGAACCTCCGAGCCATCGGTACCGGCAATCCAGACGCACCCTGTGTACATAGCTAAACTGAAGCGGTGCTCTCCAGCTCTCAAAACATTGTCGTTCGCCGCGAATCGAGACCACACGCCTGGAAAAACATCGGCGATTTAGCTCAGTTGGTTAGAGCGTGTGCTTAACACTTTGGACTCGAACGAGTCGAATGTTGCGCACAAGGTCGGCGGTTCGACCCCGTCAAACGTCATTTTTGAGTGCTGAGACACATCTAGGTGTTTGCTTTTGGTCTGGGATGGATACGAGGGTGATTTGCAGGAGGAAGCTTGTCCCAAGAGCACGAAAAAATCGAGATATTCGCTGATATTTCATCTGCCGCCGGCTACACCTTGGACTTGCCGGCACGCTTCACATCTACCGATGCTAATCCATGACCCTAGTCTTTGTATCCCACCATAGGGTATTTTGGACATGCCCAGAGCTCCTACAGGAACCCACACTGTGGCAACGGGGCGGCAGGAAAGCAGACATCAAAGGCGATTTAGCTCAGTTGGTTAGAGCGTGTGCTTAACACCTTGGATCCCCTAGCGGTGAAGAGTTACGCACAAGGTCGGCGGTTCAACCCCGTCAAACGTCATTTTTGGGCACTGAGACGCTCAGGAAGAGTACTCTGGACTCGTGACTGCGAGTAGAAGGGAGAACCTGCAGAAAAGAACGTGCCACGGAGGGCCACACACGACCCAACTTGGGTCCTCCGTCTGCCTCTCTATCCACCATCCTGCTTCCTAGCATCCTCACCACCTCCCCCACGACACTCAAACAACTAGTCTTCAGCGTCAGCGCTCACAGTGACACTGCACGAAGAGCTTCCACCAACGGCGATTTAGCTCAGTTGGTTAGAGCGTGTGCTTAACACTGGGACCCGGGACAACCCACGGTCCAGCGTTGCGCACAAGGTCGGCGGTTCGACCCCGTCAAACGTCATTTTTGGCCTTCCAGACACTCCTGGAAGAGAGGCCTGTACTGGGCATGCATGTAGAAATGTCGGAGAAGGTAGCGGAGGTGGTCGTTGTTGGAGGAGGATCGGCGCCACTTACTTGGCAAGGAACAACGTGTTACGTAATGTAACATGTCTCCTTTGGCGTTAGCACACACGTTAATGCGCTCTGGAACAGAGTTGGGTTCGAATCCACTTGTCAACATCATTGTTTCAACACGAGACGGCTCGCAAAAAGCCTGCCGAACACTCTTCTTCGAGGGTGGCGACACTGTGCGCGAGGCACCGGTGCGCCGGTGGCGTTGTAAATGTGTGATCCGTGTCTCGGTATGCTCACCTTGTGGCCTCACGAAACGCGACATCTGTGAAGGGCGAATGGGCAGACGGTGTGCAACTGCATGTCCATAGTACAGTCGAGGAAATATATATAAACAGCCAAGATACATCTGCAATTATGAGTTTTGACAAAGGCGGCAGAGTCTGTCAAGCACCACCAGCACACTACAGCACTCCAGCCACCAAGACAGCCGCCAGTGCGGCTGGCGCCAAGGTCCAAGTCGCAGCAGGTCCGGCGTAGGAGGAGGCTGCCGACCTCTTGGCCAGCGTCTCGCTGAGAGTGCAGTCAATACGGCGCCCATCTTTTACCCCCCACCACTCTCGACTCACTTGTACCACGCTCCACCCTCGCTGTCCAGGAACCACTGGGGCAGAGTGAGGTTGACCTTGTGGTATCCTGCGCGGGCACAGAAGCTGTGTCCATACTCAATCGCGTAGCCGAGGTCTGGCGCCGAGACGCAGGTGTAAGGGAGACACGCAGAGACCATCACGGCCCATTCCTGGGGTTATTTAGAGCTTGCCATCAGTCGGGAGCTGGCACCCACGTTAAAAGCACAGTTCTTGCCTATGGCCGTCACAAAGTTGATGTCGCGTCCGGGAAGGAGGACGCTGTTGGTGGCCATGGTGTGGCATGTGAGAAAGCAGCCTGATGTAAGTGGGTCAGGTATATGCCTCAATGGTTGGCGCGTTGGAGACCCACTAGAAGCTGAAACGCCCGGTTTGAGATTGAACTGTTGACCGATGCTGATAGCGGCGGCGAAGGGGAGGGAGATGAGCACGAAGAGTGTGCCGAGGTAGCGCTGGAGGAGCATGGCTGGGAGAGTGAGTGGGTGAGTGAGCAAGTGATTGGAAAGTGATTGGATTTCAAAACAACGACATGATGCATGGGGGAGAAAGTGTACGCGCGCGCGGGGGGGACAAAGGAATGGAACAATGACATGCACAAAGAAGGCCAATGTCCCAGATCCACACACACACACACACGCACACAAAACGCCACCACACACACGTCACACACACACACGGACGGATGCATTATTTGATTCCGCCCACCACCAGCCAGGATGCCGCGGTGTCTCATGCAGCGACAGGTCATCTACAGCTACTGGCCTACTGGCAGTAGCTAGCATCCTTGCCCCCTGCAACACGCGGCCTGGGGTCGACTACGATGGACATGCACATTGAGCGTTCTGCGGGATTGATATAGATCCAAGCCAGCCGCAATCGCATGCTCGTCCTCGACAACAGAGACGCCGGCAAGCAAACACAATGACGAACGCACCGCCACTTTCAAGCACCTCTTTGACACCACCTTCTCGCACATGGTGGACCGGTCTTGCTTGGCGACATCCTGGTCTAATACCAGACGATAAGGTGGTGCTGATGGAAGTGCTGCAAAGCGGCTGGGGCGTTGGTCATTGTGCTTGCTTGACAACGGTACTGCAAGTCGGTGTCCAGAACCTCGAGCAGGTGGCCCGGGGGGCTACCAGAGCAGCTACAAAACCGTGGCGGACAGTGGTGTACCTTGTGGCGGAGGTAGAGTCACGGCACGAGTTGATATCATCTTGGGCTTGTGCGCGTCGGCCCAGCTTCAGATACCTTAACATTAGTACTCGTCCGTACCGAAGCGTCAATCAGGCCTCGCAAGTCAGTATGCACGCGACCGGCACTTGGACGTGCGGGAATGGGCTGATGAATGGCTCCCAGAAGCCCAGAGCTCCGCACCTGTGCGCACCTCGTCCGAAGACGATTCGGTGACACTGGTATGGCCCGGGCCTGGTCCACTGAGAAGGAGCGTCCACTTGGGGCCACGTCCTCTGGTCCCCGGAGCCCACGGGCTGGCTTCCAACTTGCCTGACATGGACGTGCAGCGGGCACGGCCCGGGGACAGACCAATTCGGACACCGCTGCGAACTGGCACCTCTCTTCGGTCTTACTTGCTGCCGTTCCGTGTCCAACACCAAGCTGTCCTTGGACACACTTCCAACACCGTTCCTGCAGTCAATTCTTACATATTCCCTCTAGTTGTATCCCAAGATGGGGAAGTACGCGTCCGGCGCATGGGGG
The DNA here is from genome assembly GCF_003942205.1 of Apiotrichum porosum. Lineage (NCBI taxonomy): Eukaryota > Fungi > Basidiomycota > Tremellomycetes > Trichosporonales > Trichosporonaceae > Apiotrichum > Apiotrichum porosum. The sequence goes on along the minus strand of NW_021167110.1, from coordinate 241,698 downwards.
ATCTCGTCGCCGTGCTTGGCGATCCACTTGCCACCGACACGAGCAGTCGGGGGCAGGGGAGGGAGGCCCTCGGAGGCGGCGGTGGTGATGCCCGACGCGAGGTATGCGCGGCCGGCGGGGAGCTTCTCGATGGCGGCAGTAAGTGCGGGCGCGGTCTCGGCGGTGATGGCGGTCGCGCCGGCCTCGATAGCGCCGGTGGCCGGGGAAGAGAGGAGGAGGGCCGAGAGCTCGGACTGGGTCACGACCGAGGTCTTGGGGTATGCCCTGCGGGTGTCGCGGTCCGAGTACGAGTTGAAGGCAACGTCCGAGGCCGAGGTGGCCGGGGTGGCGTAGCGCTCAGTACGCGATCCAGGCTGGGGGTAGCGGTGCTTGTCCGGGAGGGGGAGACCCGACGAGATCTCGGGGTTGACTGGCATGTCAGTTGTCTACTCGTGAACACAACAAATGGGGCCAATAACTCACCGACAACAGCGTCACCTGAACGAGCGGGTCAGCACAATCTCCCAACAGCAGTCGTTCTACGCCAACGTACGGAACTTCTTCCAGAAACCCTACGTCGTTAGCACTGTTTACTTCAGAGGGCACGACTCGAGACCGAGATCCGGGACCACGATGACATTGTAGTTCAGTGACAATCGGTGGTTCCCGCCCGCTCTTGGTCGCTGCGACTCACGGTTGGTGCGAGGTGGTAGAGGGTGGGGTCTGCGCTCATGGGCTTGGGCTTGGCCGCGTTGGCGGCCGAAGCGGCGGCGTTGCGGAGGACGGCGGCGGCGCGCATGCTGGGCTCGAGGTGGTGCTCACTGCTCACCGGACACCGACGACGATCTCGACAACGAACCAGGGGAGCTGGGACGCTCAGCAGGACCGGCGGAGGTAGCGGCGATTTGAGCGTGGCAACGGCCACGTGGGTTGTTATGTAATAATGCAATATTACGTAAAGCAAACATAATATTACGTAAGGTTGGTTAATTAAAATAATTACGTAAGTTTAAGCTAATATTACGTAAGCTATCACCACCCGACTTTTCGACTGTTTTCTTTTTTTTCTTGTCGCGTTTGATTTTGCGGACCGACTTTCTTTTCACACCCTGGCGAGTCCTGAAAACGCAGTTAAACATCGTCCTGGCGATCCTGAACATCGTGACCAAGGTCTCACCTGCTGCGTATTCATCCTGGTGCGGCCATAGTGGGGGGGCACAGACCGGGGTGCGGGTTGAGAGCGGGGCGACGCTGTGGCACGCACCACTGCTTGCCGGAGAGGACGGAGAGGTGAGCGGTCGTGGACGTGCAGACGGTGTGGTCGGGCTGGGCACACCGCAGCACTCGGTATGTAACGGTCTAATCTCCTGGCCGCCTGTGTGACTTTGATCTCCTTGCCATATCACCTCGCCTGGATTCCAAGGGCGGGCTCGGCACCTTCGGACCGAGGGCACAGATGGAAGAGTGGCGACTCGGGAATCGATTCCGACAGTTGAGTGATCCCTTGGTGCGAAGACTGTCTGTGGAGGTCAGAGCGCCGCAGACAGTCTTGGCTCTTGGCTGGTTACAAATCTGTTCTGGTGTCCAGTCAGTGGCGAGTAACCAGCACCATGTTCCCACATTGCGTGAAACGTTGTGTCCTGCGCTCCCTTGACGACTCGCGTTGCAACGCGCCTGTGTTTCCCCTCTTGAACCCCTCTTCTGCGCCATCAGTGGCTGCGATCATGCATCATGCCACCACAGTCGCCGCAAGGTTCCCAAACCGATGACTATTGACCATTCAGCCTCAGTTTCGCCCAGCTTTAGAGTGGCGACCGCATGTAACAGCAACCATGGCTGACGGCCGCGTCATATCGGCCTCCAATGTCCTACAAGGTACACACTCTACACTGCAGGGGTACAAGTTCCTGCGTTGAGGCCCCCTCCCCTCTCCCCTTGCCTTTTCCTGTGTCTCGGACCTCCTCCTCCAATACCACAACTTTGGTGTGCCGATTACAGTACTTGTGGCGACATGTGCGATATTCATGATCGACACTAGCGTGCAACAAGCGCGGGGTAGATTGCGACGCTTGGACTCGATGGCAATCTGATATGGAGGTCTGCACATGTGCACATGGGTACGCACGGGCAGTGCGCAGCTGAATGCTTCTACAGGAACACACCTGCGCGGGGGTTGGTGGACTGTTCCGATGTGCTGGTGGCCCGAACACGCGTGCCAGTATGCCAGTGTGGCAATGTGGCGACGCGTGCAAGCCGCGCGCTCGGACTATGGCGGGCCGAGATCAAAGGCCGAGCACAGTACGCCGAGCATGGTCTCATATCAGATACACTATGCGCCATACGCCGTACAGCACGGCCACATGTGGACGGTTACGGGTGGGTTCATTAGCAAGCGCCGCCGCTACAGGAAGTGGACGCAGGGGGGTCTGGATCGGTCATCTGGCTGGGCTGCGGCGGGGCGATCATGATTGCAGGAGGATGCCACATGTGAGGGAATGTCCCAACCTAATGTTTCCAAAGCCACCAGTTATAGCTCTCACTCTTAGCGCACTCACCGCCGGTACTGTTGGACGGGGTCGAGTGGCGCATCAGACTTTACTTTCAGGTCGGAGAACGCGGGGTGCGGGTGTCTAAAAGCGGCGACGGCGGGCTCGACCGTAGTCGCGTCCCGAGAGTTGGGTCGCGACTCGGCGTACTGCGTTGCTGGGGCGTGGGCGGTGGCACACAGCTGGACGCAAGGAACAGTCCGGCAGGTGAACGGAACAGGAATGGTGGACAGTTGCATTCGGGTTTGTCACCGCCAAGGCCGGCCCCATGCTCCGCCCGACAACAAACCCTTCGGAACAGCGAGATTTGCCTCGTTCTTGTCCCGGAAAGGTGCGATTAACGTTAGCCCGACAACTCTATTGTGACATGTGTGACACTGTTTTGGGTTTATGGGGAGGAACAGTCCGCCTGCAACAAGCGCAACCACATGGTGGTGACAGCCCGGGCTGTCGGGCATTAATTGTCGAGAGTCGCGTGTCTGTAATCTTGTCTGGTTCATGATGTTCTACGGCCTGTATGAAAACCTCTGCCCACCCGTCAACACGCTACGAGCGTGCAGCAAGCTGTAAGCGACGTCGCCAAGGAGTAACAAAGTCCCAACCCCAGCCCCCCCAACGCAACAAGGCACAGCATGGATGCCGGGTAGACTGTAGGAACGCGCAGAACGATGTGGTCCGGTCGCGTGCCTGGATGTAAAACAACGTCCACGAAAGCCTCTGGCCTCTGGCTGCTGCATAGAGCGCGGAACAAGACGCGTCTCTTGTTCTGCAGGTCCTCTTTTTTCTTAGTATACGCCGCGGGGCCACGGAGTACTAATGCTACTACTGCAGCTTTATTGTCTTGCGTGATTGAAGGGCGACGCGAGTCGAAACTTGCAGTAAAGAGAAGTTGGGCGGTACCGGCCGGGTCCTCGCTTACAAATAAATCAGGCGCATGAAGAAGCCAGTCCTGGCCGAGCAACGATGGGCCAGGTCGACTGTCAAGCTGGTGCAGGGGTGCTGACATCTACGGCCGCCGCCTTGCAACTGAAGCTATAGCCTTGCAAGATGGCCGTCTGTAACTGCCAGATGTTTTAGCGAGCGAACTTTTGTGCACTGGTCCCCACGAGCGGGGCGGATCTATGGGTACCTCGCAAAGGTGACCGGGAGGGACCTGGTCCGGCAACGACGTCGTACTCGGAATCATCACGCGGCCAGTCCTGCCACACAACCTCCCAAAGTCCCCAGAGCTCCAACTACAAACTGTGGTACCTCGACTGCGCAAGGAGTGGATGGCGGCTAGAGGTAGAGAAGAAATGGGCTTGTGGTCTGTGCGGTGCATACGTTGTTCCTATGGCGCGCCTCTAGCCTCTCGATCTTGGGCTTGGACCCCCACCCCCCACCCCCCCTCTCTCGCTTCCATCGTATAATCCCAGCCCGCGGCGCTCGGCCGTACCTCAGATAAAACTGTTTTCGCCGCGGTGTCTCTTTGCCCGAAAGCAGTTACCGCGGACACGCTTGGCGACCGACGAGTTCTGTCCCAAGAGGGCGAGGCTCTCACGAAAGTGGGCCTGCGGAGCGCAAGGAACCGGGAACAACATGGGCGCGCAGCGGGGAGGAAAAACTCCACATCGCCAGGAATGGGTATATGAAAGCGTGCGCAGGCAAACTGGCAACCAGACTCTGCAGAGAACAGTTGGGGAGGGATGCAGACGTCCGTACATCCGAGGAGCAGGTGTGGATATGTGGATACGGGATACAGCGAACCCAACACTTTGGTCCGCGTACACTACATGGTGGCGGCTTTGGTGGCGGCGTTGCGGACAGCCATCCATCCCGCCATGCCCGACGAGTGTGCCGGTGGCGTGGCAGCGTTGGCCGTGCGCCTGGGCCTTTACATTGCGAGGAATGCACAGTGCAGTTGCCAAAGTTGCTGAACAGTAGCCGCACAGGCGCACAAGACCAGGCCTGAACGCCTCCTGGTCGTGATCGCGTGGGCTTTGGGTGGACACTGGACAATCGACCTTGTCCCACCCTGCTTGGATGTGTGACCCTCGCCTCCCCCCCCCCCCCGGGTGTCCTTACCGCTTCCCTTGTCCTACCTGTGTTCGTTCACGATCACGCGTTCTGTGAAGGACAGCCAAAGGGTTCAGCACGTCAGAACCTCGGCTTCCCTCTGTGCCGGCGACTGTCAGATGGCGTTTGCAGGCTTGGCTCCTCGTCGCAAGTATGCAGGAGAGCGAGTCCTCCCGCCTCACTCTGGAGGCACACTTTTTATTTTTTTATTGCACCCAACGGAGAGAGAGAGAGGCGTCTGGCACAGGGCCGGAACCCACGCGGGCGGTGAGTGGTGTAGGAGGAGACCGAGACTATCAAGGTGGTGGTTGTGCGTGTGCGTGCAGCTTGCGTGCGGTGCAAAAGGTCAACGAGGACATGGTTATCAGTGTTAGGGTTTTTGGGCGCTCCGGCGCGTTGTTTTTTCTCGCGTCCCTGTTGTGGCCGTTGTGGTGGTGTGTGGCCTGTTTGGCCCAGTTGTTCGTTCGGCGAGTGAACAATGTGCCGTGTGCCATGAATGGAGAGAGAGACCGAGGGACGGCGCCAGCAGCAGCAGGAAGGTGCCATATGTGCTATATCTATGTGTATGTATGCAACATACACAGGTGTTGTGCAATTTGCGTGACTCGACTGCCTGTGCGCGGGAGTGCACCCACAAGAGCGCAAGAACACCCATCGCCAGGACGATCCCGCCCAGCGCGCCTCCTCCTCCCCCGCCGTCTCCCCCCGCGCGCGCTGTACCGCTGAACCGCTGCCCCCCGTTTGGCCCGTCCCTTTTGCGCTTTTTCCCTTTCAACCCACCCCCATTGCGCGTTCGCGCGCGCCGCGCTCTCCGCCGTGCTCTCCGCCGTCGCGCCGCTGCAGCTTGGTGCTGTGCCCATAATCCTGGTCGTGCTCGCAATCAATCCAGCAGCAACTGTTGCAACCACCACACACCACACAAACACACCGTCTCTCACACCCATCCCCCATCCCCCCCCCCCAACCCCCCTCCGCACCCACCGCGTACATGCAGCACCCTCCTGCACTGCGCAACTCTGCCGGTGCGGGCACGGGCGCGGGCACGGACTCGTCCCAACGTGTGGGCGCCACCCCCGCAGTCTACGCGCAACCCAACGGCGCGGCCGCCTCCGCCGCCGCCGCCGCTGCGGCAGGGCACGCCGCTTCTCCAAACGCGTCTGCGACACACACCCACACCCACCACACCCAGTCCGTGTCTTCCATTTCAACATTGTCACAGTCGGGTCACTCGGCACCCAACATGTCGTCTGGCCTGGCATCGTCCTCGGCTTCCGCGCCAGGCCAACAACCACCATCTTCCGCCTCGAGCGCAGCCGGCAGCTGGGGCAGGTCCTCCACCGCCCCTCGCCCAGTCAGTGGCATGAACGGCAGCGGTGCTGGTGCTGGTGCTGGTGCTGGTGCTGGCAGTGGGCTCAGTGCCGACGAGCCCAGCCCAGCCCTCTCGACGTCTGGCGCGTCGGGATCCGGCTCGCTGCGAGGACGACGCTCCAGCACACCACACACCCCTCCCTCACCACGAAAGTCATCTCGACCCGTCTCGGGCGCAGCGCTGCCGAGCCCATCCCACTGCCAGGCAATCTATTCGTTCGACTCGAGCTCGATGCCGTCGAGCTCTGCGCTGGCGCACAACATGTACCTCAGCTTCAACCAGGGCGAAGTCATCCGTGTCCACGGCCGCGACCGCTCCGGGTGGTGGGACGGCGAGATCCCCGAGCGCGACGGCGTGCACTCCCGTCGCGGATGGTTCCCTAGCAACTATGTCCGCGAACTTGACCGTGAAGAGGTCCGCGAGGTAGGTGACCAAAAAGCCAAACCCCTCTCCACCCCCACTCGCATTCTCCCATTCTCGCAGACAAGAGCACCATGCTGACCGCTTCTAGATGTACCGTGCTTCAGAGCGGGACCCACCCAGCCCCAATGCGAGCTACGATCGGCGGGCCGAAGCGCGCTCCCGTCACACGTCAGTCATGTCGCACGCCAGTCACGCCTCGCACGCCTCTCAGCACTCGGTCCACTCTCAACTCTCGTATGCGTCACATTACTCTGGACAAAGTCGTGCAACAGATGGCGGCGGAGGAGGAGGAGGCGGTGGTGGGCACTCGTCATCTCTCTCTCAGCCACTGTCGCCCGCCCTCCAAACCCTCCTTCAGCCCATCCTCCAGTCCCTGTCCTTGCTGCAGTCGTCTATCCACTCCCATCGACGAGCCCATATCCAGCCGTCGGCGGCACAGGTCATCTCGGCCATTCGCGCAGCCTTGCTTCGCATGGACTGCCTCAGCAAAGAATCGAGAACCCTAGCAGCACACCCAATCCTCGCCAAGGAGCGCCGCTATGTCCTGGCTGAATTGAGCAAACTCGTCGCGTGCGCCAAACTCGCAGGGACAGAAGTCGACGAGAGCGACGACGACGCTGCGTTGGTGGCAACTGGCAAAGCTGCTCGCAGCGTGTTTGCCAGCGTTCGTCGCTTCCTCTTGCATGCAAGCGAGGCGGGTGTCTCGGTGCAGCCGCTCGAGACGGACGGAACCGAGCCCCCAGGCAGCGCCAACGACCTCACCACCGCCACGGGCATGCCGCAGTCGCGGATGCGCGTCAAGGTCCCCTCTGGCAGCGGCTCGCGCGGACCCGACGCCTACAGGATGAAGTCGGCCAGTGTTAGTGACTTGCGCGGCACTGCCCGTCGACAGGGTGGCGGTCCCGCCCACCTCTTCCCACAAGCAGCGGCTCGGCCAACTCCATTACTGGCCAATCTGTCTCTGCCGTATCCGTCAAGTCGCCGTCCGTCGGCAGCTCTGGCTCGGGTCGATCGTCGCCCGTTTCCTTTCGGTCTCGCCGACGGGCCTCGTCACATGCCCGCCACGCCCACGGGCCGTCATTTGAGCAGATTGCCCAGCAGCAGACCGAATCCCCGGAGCTCTTACAAACCGAGTTCTCTCAGAGCACATCGGCAGTGCCCCAGCGAGCCGCCGAGACATACCCGGACCCACCCATCAAGCAGTATCCTTCGGGCGAGGCCGTTCACGAGGCAGTTGGGACCGCCGAGGACGCGCTCTTGTCCATCATTGCCAGCTTTATTGGCCATATCCACTCTCACCACATCGACTCGCATCCTTCCTCGCATGCGTACCTGATCGAGCTCACTCGTGAGACGGTGGACCGCGTCCGCGACCTCTTGACCATTGTCGAGGGTGTTGGCAGGCAAGCTGGTGCGCTTGGCGTCCGTCAGCGCGAACTCGAGTCGCTCAAGGCCGCTCGCGACGAGCTCTACGACGCTGCCAGCCAGCTTGTGGAGGGAGCCGAGGCCGTCGCAAACGCTCCCTTTTCAGAAGGTGGCGAGGACGCGTACGACGCTGAAAAGACGGGCCTGTTGCGAGTCACTACCACCACTCTGCGCGCAGGCACCGAGTGCGCCCGCGTGGTCTGTCAATGTGTATCCGAGGACGCTGGCCATCCCGACTATGACCTCCCCCAGTCTGCCGGCAGTGGCACCAACCGCGGCTACGCAGGCATTGGCCTTGGAATCCGCGGTCCCCAGTCCTTGCAGAGCCTCGCGAGGCGTGCCACGTCCCTTGGCCAGTTGCACCGGCGCTACCAGCAGGACGGCGGTGCCCGGGTCAGCGTTCCGCCTCCCAAGCGTCCCGTCGACAACGACGACGAAGAAATTGTTGCCGACCAGGCTTCGGAGGACGAGGGCGATGTCACGATGCGTGTCAGCCCTCTCCGCGACGACGAGGGCTCCCGCCCAACCTCGCACCCGCCTCCCGCCACTCCCTCCAAGGACGGTGCCAGCGACCCGACGACCCGTCGCCTTTCCGACGCCACTTTGCTCAGTGTCCGTTCTCGTACCACCTCGTTGTCCTCGCCCACCACCAAGAAGATTGCGCACAAGTCGCCCTCCCGGTCGGTCGACCTTGGCAAGTACATGTCGGTCGACAGGGAACTGTCCCGCCCCTCGACTCTTGGCTCGCTTGGATCCCAGTCGCGATTTTCGATTTCGCAGCGCAACAGCGCGAGCTCGCTGGCGCCACCTATGCCCGAGCAGGCAAACGGCGACCAAGCCGAAAAGGACATCAAGCGCAGCTCGAGCGTCAGTACTGCCCCTACCCGCCCACCCCCGGCTCCTCCTGCTGGCGAAGACGGCGACCCATCACGCTTCTGGGCTGTCAAGCACGACTTTGACTTGAACGAGACAGCCTACAACTCGGAGGGTACGCTTGTTGGCGGCACCCTGCGCGTTCTTGTCGAAAAGATGACTCCTCACGACGGCACGCCCGACCTCAACTTTTCGTCTGCGTTCTGGTACACGTTCCGCCTGTTCACGACACCCGAGGAGCTTGTCCGTACGCTTATTGCGCGTTACGAGATGCCTGTTCCACCCGTTGTCGAGGGTATGGACGAGCAGCAGTTGCAGGCCTGGAAGAGCTCCAAGCAGATTCCGGTGCGCATCCGCGTGTCCAACTTTATCAAGCAGTGGCTCGAGTCGTACTGGCGTCCCGACAGCGACGACCAGGTTCTCGACACGCTCGAGGCGTTTGCGCGTGACACCCTGTCCACGACCCTCCCCGGTGGCATGGGCCCGCGTATTCTCGACGCCGTCAAGAAGCGCAGGGAGCACGTCGCCACGTCGGTCACTGGCAGCGAGAGCACGGTCGTCGCAACGACGCCCAAGTCGGCCAACTTTGACCGCACGCGTACGCTCACAGGCATGCTCCACACCCCCGCAGCTCCCTCAGCTCTCCCCACGCCCATCATCTCCAAGGCCCTCCACCAGCAGCTCCAGCGTCCCGGCGCTCCATCGAGCATTGCCATCACCGACTTTGACACGCTCGAGCTTGCGCGCCAGCTCACGATCATGGAGAGCAAGCTGTTTGCTGCTGTCGCCCCCGAGGACCTGCTCATGACGGGCAAGAAGTCTGTTCCCGAGCTCAAGGCGCTGTCTACGCTCAGCAACCAGATCACTGGCTGGGTCACAGACGTCATCCTCAACGAGCAGGACGCCAAGCACCGCGCGGCGTTGCTCAAGTTTTTCATCAAGCTCGCAGACGTAAGTCTTTAACAAAACAAGTCGCGTTTGCCTCGATTGTTGACATGCTACCGCAGAAATGCCTCCTGCTCAACAATTACTCGAGCCTTTTCGCCGTCCTTGCCGGTCTCAACAGCAGCACCATCCTGCGTCTCAAGAAGACCTGGGACGTGCTGTCTGTCAAGTACCGCGTCCTCATGGACCGCCTGCGCGGCGTGATTGAGCACACCAAGAACCACGCCGCGTACCGCACGCGACTGCGTGAGACCGCCGGGCCATGCCTGCCGTTTTTGGGTCTTATCCTCAGCGAGTGAGTGTACAAATTGTGGACGCGGCAATGGCACGGAACACCATGTCCCACGATCCTGTCCACCAGGCCATCTACCCCTTGCTGTTACTGACACACCGCTCAGCATCACCTTTACGCAGGACGGTAACCCCAACACGAGGACCACGACGTTGAACCCCGAGCTCCAGCTCATCAACCAAGACAAGTATACCAAACTGGGACGCATCGCATCCGACTTCCGCCGGTACCAGACCCCGTTTGACCTCAAGGAGCTCGACCCCGTGCAGCTCTTCCTGCAGCGCGTCCTCGCCGAGCGCGGAAGCGGCAGCCTCGACGCGCTGTACCGCAAGAGTCTGCTGCTCGAGCCGCGCCAGGGTTCCGAGAAGTTGAACAATGCGGTCGAGCGCCCCGGATGGCTGGGCGCGGGTCTCGCGCAACGGCTCCAAGTATAGCCCCCACCCACACAGAGAGGGGGGATGGCATGAGTGTAGCATAGAACAGACGATACGAGAGGAGAGAGGACAGAGAAGAGACAGAGACAGAGATAGTAGTAAACCCAACACCCCCAATCCCAACACCTCCAACACACCTACCCATCAACCACCACCCAAGCACCACCACCGGCAACCCACCAACACCCAGCTTCACCCAGCTTCACCCACGTCATCATCACGCCAACCATAGCAGTAGGAGCAGTGCATACATTACGCATCTGGATCAATGCAGATCCTTCATGACAACGAACAAACACATGTTGCAGGAATGAAGCAGTGGCAAGGAGGGGGAGGAGGTTGAGCAGAGCAAAGACCTCGTGCGGGTTGCGGGCTGACGCGAGGGCTTCAAGTCCATGAACCTGCGACGGCAGCGCGAACACGGTGTACGAGCCGCATATCTCGGCGAACAGTTCGTGGCATCGGCGACGAGATAGAAGATAATCGGCCACTGCGCGCCACTGCACCCACACGCAGGCAGAACGCCAGCGCCAACACTTTGGCCGCATCAGCGTGCTGGCGTGGCCTCGCCAACCTCGTTACCAGTGGGTTTGGCGCTTGTCGTCTACGATCTGGTCCGGCTTACTGCCCGACATCGTCCCAGGGATGGCATTAGCATGCGTGTGGGCGCTGCATGGGAGAGTAGAAGGGCGCCCTGCCCCCCCAGTTCTCTCGGTCATTTCACGCCACTGTGTGCCTCTGTACCGCTGCGCTGGCCACTAGTTTTTACCATTTCCCATCTCTCGTCCTGGGCTCAAACTCCCTGGTATGGCATTACGTCGACCTCGGTCCACGGCCACGCGCGACCACCACGGCAACCACGGCGACCACATGGATGGTGATGGAGATGGCCGAGATGGGTGGGGGATGTGGCCGTGTGTCAGACGGCCGTGGCAGCAAGTAGTGTCACATGGCGCGCCACCAGCTCCACCGATTCTCTCACTCTTGCGCAGTCGCCATGCTTCTGGCTTCTGGCCTTTGTGCTTCGCGTGCTCGTGCGCTCGTGCTCGGGCTCGGGCTCCCTTGACACAGTGCGCGTGACTAACCTGCCGAGAGACAAGTTGTTTCCTCCGGATCTCCGGATCATCTGTGTCGGCCCCCTCGTTTCCATACCGCTGTTTAATGGCCTTAATGACCTCGGCATATCGGCACAGTTGTCTCATCTCAGCGGATCAGCGGGGTGCAAGGTGGAGCCTTTGATCCTGTGAGCAGCAAAGGGCAGCCATTCGGCCAAGTGTGTCGCCTGCGTAGTGGGCACGGCCACTACCGGCCGCCATGAAAACGCTCTATGGCTGGTGTGCCGCGGCGTCCCGCACCACATGTTGTGTTTCTCGAAAACACACTATGGCCATGACGATATACGGCACACCGTACACCACACGCTATAACGCTAGTGGGTATTTCTCCTGATCTCCTGTGCTTCTGGTGCGATAAGTTTCCGCATGTCTGCCAGTGGCCAAGGGGCGTTCGTCATGTCTGGTGTGTTGCTGCGTCGCTGTTGCTGGCCATTGTCATGCGTCACCGCTACTGTCGCCTGTGGTGCAATGCTCGTGTGCACCACCTGCGGCCTGCGGATGATCGGTTCGGCACATATTCCTTGTCCTTGACCTTCGCCCTCCCCTGCCAAGCCCGTACACAGCCCATGGCTCATGGCTCGTCAAGTCTGCGGTCTGCGGACCGCGCACGGCGCATGTTATTTCGTGCTACTGCGCCGCATGCGTCGTGAGAACAGGCTCTTCCCCATGACCCATGGCCCATGGGCAACTGGCTGAATGTGCCCGCCGTCAATGGAGCGAAAGTGCGTCATAAGGATCACAGGATGACCCATAATGAAGGATCCGTTGAATGACCACTGCGTTGCAGCAGTGCATTGGTTGTGGGCAGTGAGCGCAGTGAGGGAATGTGCTTTGCCTCGGCGCCTCGGCAAAGGGTGCGAGTACGATTTCCTGTTATCCGAGGGTGGGTGCGCAGGAATCGGGGGGGGAGGGGGGGGGGGGGTGCTCTGATGGCATCAACCACACGGCCACCCAAAGTGCTGCTGCCGATGTGCATGCACAGTTCTCCTCGTGCTCCACAGTACCACAGTTGGAAAGTCGGCGTACCCAAGCGTGTGGGCCAGGCGCTGGCGCTGCTGGGCGGTTTGTGAAACCCAGGCAAACGCAACGAAACGCAACGAAACACCTGCACCGTGCACGGCAAACCCGCCTGGTCGGATGTGTGATGCGTCCCTTCTGACAGAAGAAGCTCGATGCATTCCTGACGCGTCTGCCCGCCTGCCCCCTCTTTCGGCCCGTCCACTGTGGGCCACAACAGGCGTCGCCTCCACCGGAATACCGCTGGACGCGGCAACCGTTTTTGGCTCTGCGGTCCAGACCGTGTATGTCCTCAACCCCAGATTTACCTACATCACTCTCAAGTTTTTTTTTTCCTCCTTGTGCTGTTTGACGGCACACCCACCAACCCTGGAAAGCTCGAGGCGGAGAGGGCCAAAGGGGACGCGTGGACCGTGGAGCTGGTATGGACAAAGGGGGTTTCGGGGGTTCTGGTCCCAAAATTCTGACACCAGTTTGCGCAGCCCTTTCTCTGCCGGCTGCCTCCTCCCTTCCGCAGAGCGCGGAGCGAGCCACGGCCCAGATCCAAACCTCGTTTGGCAGGAACGCTGAAAGACCTTTGTTTGTGGGTGGGAGTCCCGGAGTCTCTTTTAGGTGGAGGCACGCCGCGCACAGCCCACCCGGCCACCCGTTTGGCGCTGCAGCAGAACCCGGAGCAACGTCAAACGCAACAGCGTGCACAGAGGCGCACCGCCGCAGCACTGACACCCAGAAAGTGTTCCTGGCCACACGAGGGGTTGGCGAGAACGACCTGTCGTGACCGTCTCTGGTGCTATCTATGGCAAGGCTCGTGGTCATTCCTTCCACCTCTCCCTCCCCCCCCCCGTGTCCAACACGTCCTTGTTCTTCATACACCAAACGCCTTTTCCCCCATTACACACAGTCTACTCTTACACAACAAAAGCTTGTTGCCAGATCGGGCTACACCCGACTGTAGCACGCACCTACGCCCACAAGGCAGCCCCCCAGCGTCATCGCCTCCGCACACACACCCGGATCTGGACCGAGTGACCTCGTCGGGGCAATCGTTTCCTCCCTCCCTCCCTCTTCTTCACCACCACCACACCACCACACCACCACACACACACGTTCGATAGAGATGCAGGGCCAACCGCAGGGCCCCTCTGCGAACCAGGACGGCCGTGTCCAAGAGCATGACTACGCGCAGCGCTCGGAGATGGGCTCGCTGAGCTATCTCAATGCCGGCAACGACGACCACCTGGTTCGGTAAGTGCACGCATGAGCGCTCGGCACGGGCGGCCGGAAGTGGGCGAGAGAGATCTGAACAATTGGGACCTGTGGGACAAGTGGCTGCGACACATCAGACGTGTCGGTCAGCTGTTCCTGCTGGCGTGTATGTGTTATACGCCGTTTCCCGACTGTGCAAGGGGGTTCTACTCGACGTGCCGCACACGCAAGATTGCGTGCATCAGTGTAACCCCCCACTTTCGTCCGCGTCTTCACTTGTCACGTTGTTCCCTACACACACGCGCACAAGTCACTGACATTGCTACAGTGACTACTCTGTCGACGGCCAGCAGCAGGCCATGGCCGACGAGCAGGGTGCCGGTGAACACTACGACATGACCACTCTCCACAGCACCGATTCCCGCACCCGTCTGCACCACCCTCAGGAGGGTAAGTCTTGGCTTTGGTTCTTGGCTCCATCTTCTACTTTTGATGTGCTGGGCGCCTGTCCCATCACCGCTCGCAACTGCCCGCAGTGAAGCACAAAATGGTCACACTGGCGCCTGCGCTACATATAGACCCTCCTCCACCGCTCGGCCCTGTGGCTTTGCCGCAGCATGCCGTCTCCACCTCCCCCACCCGTGTCCTTGTTGCTCACGCTTCCAGGCTACCAACTTCCGCCTGGTGCGGGCGACGGTTCTGTGACGCACGGGCGCGTCCCCGGTGGTCAGCCCGTTGTGCAGCAGGTTCAGTACCCACCTCCCAAGGCTACCCCTGCTCCCCCCAACCCCATCCGTGACCACGAGCACTTCCAGACTGTTCCCCTCAACGACCTCGCCATGCCCAGCAGCACCTCCAGCTCGCCTCCTCCCAACCCCCACAAGGTCCGCGGCGTGCTCGGCATGTTTGCCAACGGCAGCCAGTCGACTCAGACGACGGTCAACTCTGAAAAGGAGAAGCCTGGTCGCCCAAGGCACCCCCGCAATGGCTCCTGGGATGTCCTCCAGAACTCTGAGTGGGACGAGTACAACCCCGCTACCGCCAACAAGGAGCGCCTGCGCTTTGCTGACGGTGACGCTGGTACCAACGCCTTCTCGAGGCTCTACCTCTGGTGCTTGAACCAGGGCATCGTGATGCGCTGGCTCGTGTTCATCGTCCCCGTTCTCATCGTCCTCTGGATCCCCGGAATCGTCGACGTCGCTGGTGTCGACAACGCCAAAGTCTGGGGCACCCGTCTTCTTTGGTGGTCCATCTGGCTCACGGTCGTCTGGGTGGGCTTCTGGGTCTGCAAGGCCTTCTTCATGATTTTCCCACACATTTACAGGCAGACGGTTGTCACCATTCTTCCCTCTGCCGGCCGCTACACTGGAGTGGTCGCCAACCTCGGCAAGTATGCCAAGTTTATCCTGTGGGCCGGCATCAACTACATTGCCTACCAGCCCCTCATCAAGACCAGGAATTCGGCGGACAGCAGCTCGCAGTCGCACAACATTATCACCATCATCAACGCCCTTCTCCTCACCATCTTGCTGTGCTTTGTGGCGCTCGGTGTAGAGAAGCTCGTCATTCAGCTCATCGCCCTCTCGTTCCACCAGGACGCCTACGCGGACCGCATCGCCGAGCAGAAGCACCAGATCAAGGTCCTCACCATCTTGTACACCAACTCGCACGATATCCCTGGCCGCTCGGACACTCTTTCCGACTCGGCGTCGGCTAACACCAAGGCGTCCCAGATGCCCAAGGTGGCGATGCGCAGGGCCCTTCGTGGTCTCAAGTCCGTCGCCCAGAACACCACCACTGCTCTCGGCAACGTCGCGTCGGAAATGACCGGCTCCACCGCCCTCCAGACCAACTCGCCCCAGAACAAGGTCATCACTGCCATTTCGTCCGCCAACAAGAGCAGGCTCCTCGCCCGCCGTCTCTTCTACTCGTTCCGCACCCCCGGCGCCGACCACCTCACCCTCGCCGACGTGGCGCGCTTCTTCCCCAGCCTGGAAGAAGCCGAGGGCGCGTTTGAGATCTTTGACCGCGACGGAAACGGCGACGCCACGCGCGACGAGATTGACTCTACCCTCCTCGACATTCACCGCGACCGCATCTCCCTCGAGGCCTCGATCCGCGACCTCGACGGCGCTGTGAGCCGTCTCGACGAGATCCTGCTCGCTGTCGTCCTTGTCGTCTGTGTCGTCATTTTCGCCGCCCTCGTCGTCTCAAACCAAACCTCCACCACTAGCTTCGTCTCCGGCATCGGCACCTACATCCTTTCGCTCAGTTGGTTGATCGGAACGACTATGCAAGAGATTTTACTCTCTTGCATCTTCGTATTTGTCAAGCGTAAGTGCATCTCCAGCGTCGAGAAGAGGCCAGAGAGACGTGGAAAGTATCGAGAGAAGACCAGAAACCGTGCAGAAGGTGTGGACGGGACGGAATGGTGCTGTGGGGTCGCCGCACGATCGGCGGAAATCTACTTCCGCGCTTCTGCGACCCTGACCACGTGGCGAGATTTGCTTCCGCCTTTCGCTACACTTGCTCTCATATCTTCATCTGCTGACCATTCCAGATCCCTACGATGTGGGAGACCGCGTTATCATCGGCGACGAGACTTTGATCGTGGCCAAGGTCGAGCTGCTCTCTACAGCCTTTAAGAGAGCGTCAGGACACTACATTTGGTGGGGCAATAACCAGCTCTCGACGAAGATGATTGAGAACGTTCGCCGGTCGGGTGCCACTTCTGAGACGTTTGCGTTCGACGTGGCGTTTGACACCTCTTTCGAAAGTCTTCAAGCCCTGCGTGCCGCAATGCTCCGCTTCGTCACCCAGAACAACCGCGACTTCCAGCCAATCTTCGATGTTATTGTCTCCAACTTTGAATCGCAGGACAAGCTCTCGCTCAAGGCCGATATCCGCTTCAAGCAGAGTGCTCAGCAAGGAGCTGCTCGTGTCCAGCGTCGCAACAAGTGGATCTGCCAGCTCAAGCTGGAACTGGCTCGCCTCCATATCTGGGGTCCCGCGGGCGCGGGCAACCCGAGCCCCGCACCTGCCGCTCCTACCCGCTACACTGAGGTCCCCTGGGACGAGGTTAGGGAGGCCGAGCACGCCGAGGCCCCTCCCGTGTTCAACACCTCCACAGCTGTCAGCCAATTGACTTCGCACCGCCGCGTCGACTCCACTCTGGACCTCCTCGGTGAAGCCGAATCCCTGCCACCTACGCGGGCCAATTCGCCTGGTCCCAACGCGCCATTCCAGCAGTACTCCACATCTATTGCACCCGCCGCAATGGAGCGTCTCGACAGCAATGGCCGTCGCCCAATTAACACCGTTCAGCAGACCGGCCAGCGCCAGTACTACAGCAGCAGCAGTGGATCGCACGCGTAGACATGGACACTCCCCCCCCCTTTCCCCCCGTTACATTTCCCATTCCATTCCATTACAAACCATTACCACACAAAAAATCCACCCATCGCCCACTTCATCGCCGCAGCCATCGGCAAAGCCACACCCCATTTGGACAAACCCACACCCACACACCGTCCTGCCCCCAATCAATCCCTCGCCGGCGAGCCGTGGATGGGGCAGACGATTGTAGATCATTCGCGCGGCTGCCGACCGGCCGGCCATCGGCGGTCCTCAATGTACATAGACATCATTTCCCTCCATGCAAAGAGTATCAAGGACATGGCATGTTCCGAACAAGTATAATCCGTCCGCAGCGACAGTGGTAGCCAGCAATGGCTCCGCCCGTTAGTAGCGGTTTGGTTTTGAAATACATTCAGTGCAGCGGCGGTGGTAAGGTAGTGCTTGGAAATCAGGTTTCATACGTCCGTGTCGAAATGTCGAAACGTTTTACATGTAGGCGCATGGTGTCAGATCGCTCCTATAGCCTGCTCAAGGTGACGCAATAGCTTGTGCTCGGCCAACCAAATGGTCATATGCAAGAGCGACAGACAGTAGATCCTATAACAGTTACCAACGTCCATTTACGTGCCACACGGACGTTTGTGAGGAGATGAGGAGACTGTTCGTTTAATATATACCTGCTACATAAACAAAAGCTCTCACATTAATATCTACAGCTGCCCCCCCCCCCCCCCCCCCCCCCCCCCCTCCCCCCAGCCTCAAGCTGTACAGGGGCATGCCCATACCGCCACTCGTCAGCACTTCTGGCCCTCGAAAGGGAGCAGGATGGCGATATGTAGGCTGCTCATTGTCTTTGTTGTGCGCAGCCCAGTATCTGCTGCAACTGGCACACCGAGCGGACCCATCGCCAGTGATCCTGAGCGAGGCCTTGAGGCCTGTCTGGAAGGGTTAACGACGCTTCAAAGTGAAAGGATGGACATACTGCGAGTGAACACTGCGCGTTCGCGCAATGTCCCAAAGATCCGGTGAGGGGTTGTTCATGTGCATGGCGCTGGGCGTTGTCCGCGCCTCGTCACCCACCAGTCCCCCGCGGCTGTTGTCAGCAAATCTCAAGCCCAGCTTTTTTTTTTTTTTTTTTTTACTCACTCCCAGCGATCGGGATGCGCGACGCAGGCGCCGCACAGCTCGCCGTTGACTGTGAAACGGAGGGGCATGAAACGCTTGTTATCAGCCGATGCTCTTCCATGGGTTCATCTCGTCCATCTCGGCTCACCCGGCACTTTTCGCAGAAGCCATGTTGGATGGTGACATCATCGATTTGACGAGGAGTCGCACCCTCGTGGCCAGCAAGTCGATCGTTGCTGACGTCCTCATCGTCGTCCACCGCCACCTTCGACCAGTCCTCTCTGTGGTCATCTGCATCGTCCCTCAACCAATCCCACTCCTCCTCATTCGAATCATCACCGTCAGGCTCCACGCCCACGTGCGCAGTCCCGAGCACCTTGACGACTTCGTGTCAGCTTTATCTCATGGGCAACTTACGCGTTGGTCGCCATGATCGCCAGCGCCTCCCCACACTTCCACCACCGCGGTTGAAGACGAGCCCCATGTTGAGGCGGTCGTCGGTACTGATCGAGTGGCGGTTGAGGGCGTGGATCATCACAGCTCGAACCGTCTCTCCCCTGCGGTGGCGAACCTGCAACGTCAGCCCAACGTCCCCAAGGGTGTGAGAGCACGATACTCACCGCATGTCAGGCAGCCTCGCACGGGGCGCGAGAACGGAGACTTGTTCGTCGAGGCGGTACTTGTTTTCTCCCGGCCCCAATCCCCTGCCACCTCGGCGTGGCCTATGGAGACCATCGTCAAAGTAGGTCTGGGCGTGTGCCAACATTCGCGCCATTCTGTCCGACGCCAGCATGTCCCACGAACCGTCGTGGGCGAGGACAACCCACAACTTGGTTGCCTGTGCCACAGCCAACAGGATGTGGAGGTTGGATGACAACGCCGTGGCGCCGTCAAGGACAACGACATCCACCTGCCCGGTGCAAGTGTAGGCGAGCCAGTCTTTGTTGGGCAACTGGTTGCGGTTGGTCGGCACAGGGTGGTTCTCCCACTCGTTGGACGGCGAGCTGGCTGACCGCAACGGAACGGGAGCACCACCCCCCTGTCGGAATGAAGAAGAATGCAGAGTGAATATATAATTATTGGAAATTATGATTTAAATACTACTGTAGATATGGGGTGTGTTTGAGGCCGTGTGTGGCACACACCAACAGCCCCGGTGGGGGATCTGCTCGTCGCACAACACGTCGTCGACCTCCGGGCGCAAGACATTGTTCAGCCGCCTAAGTTGGCGGGGAGACAGTACATGGGCTGTGCTCGTGGGGCGCTGGATACCGTACACGTCTTTGGTGCGGTCGATGATGCTCACGTCAAATGGATCTGTTCTGATGAGTTGATATCCTGGGTCGCCCACTCACCGCCGCCTTCCTCCTTGGTCATCGCGTGCACGAATTGCGTGTCGACTTGTTTGCACACGTTGGTACGTGTCGAGCAGGCTCAGGCGGTTAGACGGCTCGGAGCTGGCGGCGCTACGCGAGTCCATCTGCAGCTGTTTGCCGATGTCGAGCAGGTCCTTGTCCGACACTTCTTGTCCTGTCGTCACGCTGAGCACACCTGCGAGCCTTTCCCAAAAGTCCCGACCCTCGGTGAGGAGGAGGCTGGGATTGACCGTCGACATCTGGCTACGGAACTCGGTGGCGGTGAGTCGCGCCTGGTTCTTGACCGGGGTGATTGAGTCGCGAGGAGAGCAAGAGCTCACGGTCTCCGACTGACGGGCTGGGTCCTGGAGGTCCAACGCCGTCTGACCGCCCGTCTCCGCAGGTGAGCAGCTTGATGGATGAGGGGTGCTTACAATGCGAGAGGTGGGGTTGTCGCGACACTGTCACCCAATACCTGGAAGTTAGTATCCATCTCGTATCTTTGTCGCGCCGGCGAGCTCACCGTGAGCATTGATGTGGTGTTGGGTGCTGGGGACAGTGCGGTAAACGCTTGCTGCCTCCTCTTGGACTCGCGAGCCTCGCAAAACTCGGCGATAGATGGTCGCTTCTGGATGATTACTTCTGGCCTGTTGGCATTGTATAGCTGGCTCACAGGGGATGAGTGTAATGGGAACAAACCCGACCATCCACCTTAGCGCGTTCTACGCCCCTCCCACCCGAGGTCGCGTCAACCAGATTATGTCACCTCTCTTATTCCTCTCATCCCTCACCTTCCCTTGCCCACCTCTATCCACCGTCCATCTCTCTCTCTCTCTCTGGCATCAATCCACCCCCGCATCTCTCGCTCTGCCCCAGATACGGCCTCCCCTCGGTCTCTTTGCAGACAACCCTGCTGAGAGCACCGCCAATGCGGTCCTGCAGCTAATCGCTGCCACGCCTCACCTCGTCGATGTTCTCGACCACCACCATGCCCATGGGGATTGCAGTGCGTATTATTTGCATACTCAACTGACAGTCTTAGGCAGTGCATGCACTCCCTTCATTGTGGCGGACACGTTGGACGTTATGGGATGGGCAGAAGAGCCATTCGTAGCTGAAGAGTTCACCCGCCACTGCGCCACTGCTTTCGACTGTGAGTGTAGTATGAGGTGTTTTCCGGCAACGACGGCCAAACAGGGCTCAACTTCCAATGGTTTATGTCATCTGCGTTTGCCACTGATGTAGGAGGAACCTTGTTATCCTCGTGACCCGTGTGGGAGTGTGACACGGGGAGGGTCCTGTGGCGTTGTGACAATCGAGGGACGTTTCTCTGCAACGTTTACTGACAATGGCACAGGATGGTGAACAACAGGGGCAGCCCTCGTGGGTGGTTCTGCCGGTTTCGGTGCCATGCTTAACAACATGCCCGACTCTGTACACCTCGGAATGGCGCCATCGTTGTCACCGACGGCTATGACCGAGATCTATGCCAAGCCCGACGGTCAGTTTTGACTCGAAGGCGAGCGGGCCAGTCCTTACTGACTCTTGTTCTTTCTGCACAGTTGTCCGTGCAATGTCCGAGCACAGGATCCTCCGCGACAACCTTCTCCGGGAGTACAAGGCAGTCTCTGCCTCAGACCTCCCGGATACGGAACGTCTGCGGGTCAAGAACTCGTACGAAAAGGCACGCTACCTGACCTTCCAGCATGTCCAGTTGGAGCTCCACGATCTTGATCCGGACCACACCAATCGTACCAATCTCGACTCGGTACAACTGGACAATTCATCCCCTTCGGCGGATTCCACGCCACCCCCGCCCTACCGTGATCCCCTATCAGCCGAGGCGGTCGACTTCTCGGTGGAAACAGCTGAGTTGTTCGACACGACGGTCGATGTCAGCTCAAAGGAGGCTATCGCGTTGTCCGCCTTCGAACTAGACAGCATCACACCGGACGAATATTCGGCGTTGCTTCAGTCAGGCCCTGAGGTTGATGCCACTCTCCTCGACTTTCTCGACGTCGATGCCCAGCTCGAGGAGGAGGAAGCCGATGACGATGACGACAAGATTCCGACCGAGGCGGAGCTCACCATGGTCGACGGCGCGCTGAATGCGGACGACGGGGTCGGCGCTGCCGACGACGATGACATGGCAGACGAGACCACCGACGCCAACGCTCCCAGTGCTAGCTCCGCCGCCAATTACCGCCGACGCGATCATTGGACACGAACGAGGAGACCGCCTTGCCTCGTTAAGGGCCTCAGTAACCAACAGGTGCCAGATGGATTGGCAGTCGACCTATGGCCCTCCCATGTGGCACGACGTTCCAGGCGTTGTTGAATGGTATTGGTAGTCGATTTCAATGTGTGCAATGTGTGGGCGGCGCTTTCAAAACATACTTTCTTGCATGTCTCCATGCATACACCCTCCTCCTCACTTCGGTTTCAGACAAATGCATTGACGCGCATTGGCGCATACTGATTCGAATAGATACAGATGTATGCATGCACCAGTCGTGGTGGAGTACCTGACTTTTGACTGAGCAGGTGAGGAACTGAATATACATTCGGGTGGAATGAATACTTACTTCAAATCTATTTGCCGAGTGAGCAACGGAACTATAATACCCCGTGCTCCTCTTTGTTTGTACATGCGCTCGCTCAACACTTGTTCACTTAAAACAACATTTACGTCCTCCTCTCCAACACATTCCTACCACCTCAGCAGCACGTCATGGCAGCGCGCGTCTCCGGGCGCTTTGCGCCAGCGCCACCACCTTTCGTCGACCTGCCTGCATTGCACCGGCCCCAAGTCGTGGATGCTGAAGGCTACGAGCTGTCCGACGAGCAGCTCGCTCAGCTCGCATCCGCCGTTGCCGACCCTGACGCGCCATCCGGCAGCGTGCCAATCGAGGTCGAAGCTCCTGTTGAGGTTGAGGATGAACCTGAGGACGAGGCGATGGAGGTTGATGACGAAGAGGGTGGCGAGGAGCAGGAGCAGGGCGAGCATGACGCTGAGGATGGCGAGGGGGGCGAGGAGGGCGTCGAGGAAAGCGCGTCGGCACCGACATTAGAACTCGACCAGCCAGAGCCTGTTGAGGGCAAGACACCGCTCTTGAGTCTTTCAGACAGGTGAGCATGGTTGTTCTGGGCAAAGTGGAGAGCTCAGCTAATCGACAGTCTCGTCCTGCAATATACCTTCCTCCAGACCCGTCACCACCACCTTCACCACCTGCTTCCTCACATCTTCAGTCATCCGCCTGTACCAGCACACAACAGGCCGCGACTGCGCCCACCTCCTAAGAACACTTTCATCTTCCCAACTCCATCTGCTCCTCAGCAGCCACTGCCAAGCAGAGAGTACCATGCTCCTCCGAAGAAGGACGACCAGGAGAAGAAGGGCAAAGGCAAGGAGAAGGCCAAGGAGGCCGGCGAAGGTGATGCCCCTGGGCCTTCTGGTACTCCTGGTGCTGAAGACAAGACTAGAGAGGACGACAAGGAGGGCGCCGACAAGACGGACAAGCTTGAGGCCAAGACCGAAGGCGAAGCTGAGGACAAGGACAAGCCCGCGAAGCGTGTCTACAAACGCAAGGTCAAGGTCCTCGAAGGTGTGCAGCCTCCGGCTCACGAGATCGAGTGCATTGCTCGCGTGACGCTCCAAGTAGGCCCCATGACGTTCCCCAACACCGAGCTGTGGATTGGCCGCTTCGTTGAGCCACGATCCGGCAGTGGAGGTACAGTTCGCGGTGGGCGTCCCAAGGATCCGGCCGAACCCAAACCGCCCAAACCACCCAAGCTGCCCAAACCGCCGAAGCCGCCAAAGGAGAAACGCGTCCGCGCTCCACGTCCAAGTGATGGGCCAACACCGAAGCGTCAGCGCGCTGAGCGTCCTCCGACCACGCAAACGACCGTGCCAGTGCGCCCGCCGCCAGTGCCGCCGACTGCGCCTGGAACTGCTCAACCCCGCCCTCCGGCGCCAACGCCGTCACAACCTGTACCCACCACCGCGTCTGGCGTTCCCCGCTACGCGTCCAGGAGCGACATCCCGCAAACTCTCATCCAGCGCGTCAACGCTGCTGCGAGTCAGTACCCGTGGCTGTCGATTCTGATCCACAAGGCTGCACGCAGCGTTGCCAACAAGGACGAGTTGGCCAAGCTGGGTCGTGTTGTCGCGCGTCTCGGACGCGGTGAGGGTGTGGGCGAGGGCCCTGACCTTCCTGGTTTGCCCAATGGTCCTACTACAGCAGGTCTCATGGGTCCGATTCCTGGCGTTCGGCCACCAGCTCCAGCTGCTGGGCCTTCCGCAGGTCCATCTACTGTGCGGCCACCCGTGGCTGGTCCATCCACTGTCCCTGTTGGTCCACCACGCCCACCAGTGACCGGCCCCGCAGCTGCTGCTCCTGCCACAGCTCGTCCTCCTGTGCGTCCTCCTGGGTCTGTGCGTCCTCCTGCTCCTGTGCGTCCTCCTGCTCCTGCGACGACGACTCCCACCGCTACCGGAACACCTGTCCGCCCACCTGCTCCTGCGGCTGTGGCGACCACGACCCCAGCTCGGCCACCAGTTCAGCCCACCCAAACCACTGTTCGTCCCCCAGCACCAGCTCCGGTGGCTAGTGCCGGTCCTGCTGCCCCTGCTGCCCCTGCTGCCCCACCTGCCACAACCACTCCCACCACAGTCCCAGCTGCTGCTACGACGGCATCATCCCCCACAGCAGTGCCGGCTCCTTCGGCTCCGGCACCCACACCTGTGGCGGCACCTCCTGCAGAGGCCGTGGAATCGGACCTCTCTGAACTGTCTGACTCTGACGACGACGTCGACATGACGGGTCGGCCCCAAGTTGGAGGTGGACCGATCCCAGACGAGCCAGGAAACAATGTGGAGGACGGCGTCGAGGATAACGTCGAGGTCAAGGACAAGGAAGACGTTGAGGACAAGGGCAAGGCTGAGGACAAGCCTGGGACTGCTACACCCATAACTGCGCCTGCTCCGCCCACGAGTACCGTCACAGAGCAGGAGCCTGTTCCTCTGGTGCCAACTTCTGTCCCAGCTCCTGCTGCTCCTACTGAGAGCAGCGCACCATCAGCGGCGACTCCGGCAGTTGTAACCACTGCAGCTCCTATTCCAGCTCCAGCGGCGACCGCTCCCAATCCAGCTCCTGTGTCTTGCACTCCTGCAGCAGCCCCGGTGCCCATCTCCGGTGCCCCTGTCTCTGCCACCACCACTCCAGTTACACCAGGCGCTCAACGAACACCTGCACAAGTACAGCCTACCGCTGTTGCTAGGAGTGCCGCGCCGGCGCCCAGCCAGGCTCCTCCCGTTTCTGCTACGCCCACTCCGGTCACACCAGGTGTCCAAGCACCTGCACCAACTCAACCCACTGCTGTTTCTGGTGGTGCCATCCGTCCACCAGTCCCGACGCCTGTAGCCACCGGAGCTGTTCGTCCTCCAGGAGCCCCTGCCTCTGTTGGAGCCCAGCCTATGGCTTCCCCGGCTCCGCCGCCAGGGCTTCCTGCTGGTCACTCCCATCCAACAGCCACAGCGTCTGCCGCTACACCCGCCCGCCCGTTCAGTGCACCCATTATGGTCCCTGTAACACCCCCACGTCCTACCTACCCTCTGCCTCCTGCCTTCCTTCTTGTGGCATTCAAAGAAGCGCCGACAGAGAAGTTCCTGCTTCCTCTCGGCGCCAACTCGTACGTTTCACGCATTGGTGGCGACTACGTTACAAGCCCGAGGCCACCTCCTACCCCGCCACTAGCCGTTGTTGCACCCCCTCCCCCACCACCACCCGTGGAGGTCAAGGAGGAGCCGGTCGTCACGGGAAAGAGGACTACTCGTGGCGCCATTGCAAAGGCTGCTCCCCCACCCGAGCCAGAACCCAAGCCTGTGCCCAAGGAGCCTACCCCGCCGCCGCCTCCTCCACCAAAGAAGGACCCGTTCGAGGGCCTTCCTGTTGTGCCAGGTATGAACCCTGCGGCGGGTACCGTTCTTCTTTCCACCTTCCTACCGACAACAGCCTATGAAAAGCCCCAATGGGAAGCCCTCACCAAGCGCTTGCCCTTTGACAACCCCGACTTTGCTGCCAAACTCACAGCCCCACCGGTCAAGTCCGAGCCAGAGACTTCTCCATCCAAGGGCGGCAAGGGAGGTGCCCCTCTCTCGCCCAAACGTTCACTGCGCCAACAGCTCCGCCACGAGCACGAGCACGACCCTGCGCAGCTCCCTCCGCGGGAGGGCCTGCTCAACCTGGCTGCCGAGCCGTTCCTCCCCGCTGAGGGATCTCTGGAGCCCATCACGATCCGTATTGTGGGACTCAACGACGGTCTTTGGCGTCGCGTCAAGTTTGTGATTGACGAGGTGGAAAGGGTGGAGCTTGAATCGCTTGCCAAAGCAGAGCCAGAGCTGAGCCCGCCGCCCGCTATACCTGCCCCTACAGCTGTGGCTGCTCCTTCCCCGTCGGTTCCAGTTGCGGCCGTGAATGTCGCCGCTACATCATCTTTGACCGCACCTGTTGGCCCGGCCACGGGCACTCCTGCTGCGGAGATTGGAGGTGCCCCTGCTGTCACCGTAAACCCCCCTGGTGGTGCTGCCCCCCCATCTGCAGCCGCCCCCCAGGCGTTGCCTGCACCCGCACCCCCAACCTCTGGCACGCCAGCTCCTGCGATCCCGGCCACTCCTGCCACAGCGAACCCCACGGTCGCCACACCAGCACCTGCTATTCAAGCATCTGCTACCCAAGCGCCTGCTGCCGCAGCGCCTGCAACCCCAGCACCTGCAGCGATAGCAGCCGCTACCCCAGCACCCGCTACCCCAGCACCCGCTACCGCAGCACCCGCTACCGAAGCACCCGCTACCCCAGCACCCGCTATCCCAGCACTCGCTACCCCAGCACCCGCTATTCCAGCATCCGCTACCCCAGCACCGGCTACCCCAGTGCCCGCTACCCCAGCACCCGCTACCCCAGCACCCATCGTTCCTCCAGTTCTTGCGCCCAAGGTTCGCGAGACATGGGTCGATCGCAAAAAGGCTCGCTTTCAAGCACTTCTCTCGCGCGTCGGCGAGCGCCTCTTCCCCCGCCTCCGTGTCGAGGGCCCAGCCAACCCGATCCTCGTAGAGGCTACTTCCGACAAGTGGGCTCCTCGCCCATACCACATGACCACGCGGCCGCTGTACGCCCGCATGTCACCAGAAGCTGAAGGTGGCGAGGAGGGCGAGGGCACCTATTCGCGTCAACTCACACCACCGCCCGACTTCGACAAGCACTTGCGCAAGGGCAAAAAGGCCGAGGAGCCCACCGTCACGTTCGAGATGCCCGTGTCGCTCGACGCCCTCGATGAGCGTGTCGAGGCTGGTGCGGCGCGCAGTTTTGGTCGTGGACGCGGACGCGGTGGGCGTGGCGGACGCGGTGGCAGCATTATCCGCAAGAACAGGCGCGGCACGGCCGGCGCTATCTGCGAAGGATGCGCCAAGCCCGGTCTCAAGGTCTGGCGCCGTGGTCCGAACGGACGGAGTACGCGTGAGTAGCTAGGATAATTGGACCTTGGTCAGCAAGAGCTAACATGGCAGTGTGTAACGCGTGCGGCGACAAGTTCCTTGCCGGTACACTGGGTGAGCTCCTCGCCCCTGGGGCAGCCAGCAAGGGTACGCCTGCAGACGACGAGGATGAGGATGAGGGCGATGGGGATGTGGACGTCAAGATGGAGCCCGAGGAGACGTCGGGCAAGGACAAGGAGAAGCAGGGAGACGAGGACAAGGACGGAGCCAACACGGGCGAAGGTGCCAATGACAAGGAGGGCAGCAAGGAGGTTGACGAGGTTGCCATGGCCAACGAGGAAGTTGCTACGGACGCCTCACCTGTCGCTGTGGCCTCGCCCAAGACCGCCGAGACTCCAGCTGCCACCGACAAGACCCCAGTTGCTGTTGCCACCTCTCCACCAAGTGCGACTACCAATCTCGCCGCCGAAGACGCCAAAGCGGACACGGACGACAAGATGGACGTCGACCCTTAGTTAGTTTTCACACGCCAACACCCCTGCCACCTGTGACTGCTACTACTGTATTACGATGAACCATGTGCATCGCATGCTGAGGTCGGATAATTATGGGCAGATTCTCAATGCAAGGACTGTTGATTGTGTTTTCTCGTCTTGTCTCCTTGGGATGGGTGAATAAAAATGAACTCGCGGTCTCCTGTCTCTCTAGGCGATGTTGTCGCCGTTCGAGGCCATGTACTTGACAAACTCGGCAACGGTAGCGGGCTCCTCGGCCTCGGCCTGCTGGATGAGCGGACCAAGGACACCGGGACGGCCGGCCGAGCGACGGGCAAGCTCCTTGGACGCGTAGAGCTTCTCGTCGGCGCCGATAGAGGCGACGGGGTCGTGGGTGTTCTTCTCCGAAGCGCCGAGCTTGGAGAACGAAGACTGGAAACCGGCCTCCTCGGGGTCGAGCGAGTTGAGGTCGTCACCGGCAGCGCCGTTGGCGTACGTCAGGTCCTGGGGCAGGGTGAAGAGGTCGAGAAGGGCGAGGAAGATGGGGGTCCAGAACGACGTGTTGGTGCCGGTGAGGATGAGGTCCGACTTGGCCAGGAGCTTGGTGAGGCCGACCTCGATGACGCGGCGGGAGCGGACGGGCGCCTTCTGGGTGTTGGGGAGCACAACACCCTTCATGAGGTTGCCGAAAAGACCAGGCTGGATGCTGTCCACGCTGCTGATGGCGACATCGGGACCGACGTTGTCGACAGCGGCGATGAAGGTGAAGAAGTAGACAAAGCCCTGGGTGAACTGGTCTGACGGCTTGCTCTGCAGGCGGGTGAGCAGGAGCATGAAGATGGTGTTGGTGAAGGGCTTCATGACCTCGACGGGGATAAACTCCATCATGGCCTGAAGGAGCTCAAAGGCGAACACGTCGTTGATCTTGGAGCCGATGAGACGCTGGAAGATACCGAGCAGACCCGCGACCTGGCCGTTCGAAACGATGAGGGGGGCACCGCGCATAAGGAGGGCCTTCCACAGACGAACGAGGGCGGGAACGTTGCCGCGCTGCTCCCAGAGCTGGGCCGAGAGGAGAGGACCAAGGAGAGCCTGGTACTCGTTGGGCAGGTCGTTGGGAGCGTGAAGCTCGAGGAGCTGGGCCAGAATCTGGAAGATGTAGGGGATAAACTCGACAACGTCCTGCGAGAGGATGATCTCGGCAGGGCCAAAGAGCGACTTCTCAAAGTGGGGAAGGGCGGCAGGCGAGGCCTCGCAGACAAAGCGAATAAGGGCAGAAACACTCTCAAAGCAGTACTGGTTGAAGCGCGGGTTCGAAGGGTTCTTGCTAATCTCGCCCATGATGTTGACGAGGCGGTTGAGGATCGCCTGGTGGGCAGGGACGAGCTCCTGACGAGCGGTGATGATGGTACGCATAGCGCACTTCATCAGGTAGTCGTTCTCGGCAATCTTCTCGGGGGTACCACCCTTCTCAATGTTGGTGAACAGGGCCATGAGAATGCTCTCCGCATACGGCTGGATGTCAGTGTTGGAGAAGAGGGGCTGGCGGCTCTCGTTCTTGACGAAAAGAATACGCTCAATGGTGATGGCGGCATAAGAGTAGATGACGTAGTTGGAGGAGGTGAGGTGCTGGACAAGCATGGGGAGGACAGCCACAAGCTGCTCCTTGGTGAGCTGGTTGCGGAAAGTGTACAGGTACTTGATGGCGTCGACGGTGAGGATGGGGTGGACCGAGCCGGCCGTGGCCTGGAGGTCGGACATGACGTTGCGACCAAAGAACTCGACAATGTCAACAAGAGTGTTGACCGAGGTGACACCACGCTGGAGGGTGGAGCCCTTTGACGCGATCGAAGTGAGGAGGTAGATGGCAGTGTCCTTTGCCTTCCAGTTCTCGGTAGGGTTCTGGGCGTACTGACCCAGGAACGCCGTGATGTAGCCCTGGACAATGCTGGTAACCTCGGTCTCAAAGTTCTCCATGAGCGCCTGGGTGAAGTCGGTCGCGGCCTGGCGACGGGTGTCGCTCTCGTTTGATGGCTCAAGGTCACGACGGATGTACTCGTTGGGGTCATCCTCGAACATTTCCTCCTCGTGCTCGCGGATCGTCATGTTGGGCAGGATAATGTTCTCACAGAACTGAGTGAGGGTCGACTGGGCGGCAAACATCTCACGGTGGCTGCCCATCTTTACAACAACAGACAGGAAACGAAGACCGCGCGAGACGAGCTGGGGTTTATGTCAGCTGCTGAGGCCGGGAATCGCCATGGCCGACTTACGACATCTTCACGAGTGCTGGGACCAACAGTGGTGAGCATCTGCCAAGCGCCGTTGACAAAGCTGCCAAGCTGAGGGAAGGCGTCCAGATACTTTTGAGCGAAGAGCTCTGCAATCTCACAAATGGACGAGCGGATCTTCTGGAGTGGGCCGGGGGCCTCGTCGTCGTCGTCACCCTTGAGCTCTGGACGCTCCCAGCTGAGGTACTTGAGGAGCCAGCCGGGCTGGTCGTCCTGACCGAAGAACGTGGCCATGTTGTCCTCGATGAAGGGAGGCAGGTCATGACAAGTAAGGTCGTTGAAGATCTGGATAAGGAGAAGGAGAGCCTGGGCGAGGAGAGGGAGGGAGGCGTTGGGGGGCAGGGGCTGGCCGGCAGGAGTGGAGAGGAGCTTGTCGACATGCTGGAACAGCTCAAAGTGGGGTTTGCAGAAACGGGCAAGAACATAGTTGATCTCCTCAAACAACTGGTTGGTACGGAACTGGGAACGCCAGCTGCCAAGGTGTCAGTTTGTTTCGGTAGTGTGCAAAGGCTAAACTCACCGCTTGAAGATCGAATGCGCAGTGGCGAGGACACCGTTGTTGATCACAAAGTTGTCCGCGGTGAGCGAGCTGACGAGCTCCTGCAGGGGATGTCAGCTGAAGCACGTTAACAACCACGCTGTACTTACGTCAACAAGACCCTCCCACTTGGTGGGGAAGTCAATGGACGCAATGGTGGAAAGACCCTCGCCGACCTGACTCTGGAGGCGGGCAGTCTGGGGAGTGCCGAGGGCAATCATCAGAGGGACTAGCTGGGCCTTGATGGCCTGCTTGTCCACCTCTGCGATCTGAACCTCCTCCTCCTCGCCGCCCCACAGCCTCTTGACGGTGTTCTTAAAGTAGACACCGCCAGCCTGGCGGACGACCATGGGAGCAGCATCGGAGCGCACCAGCTCGAGGACGATCTGGAGGAAACCCTGCTGAGCCTCGCCCTGTCGCAGCGACTTTTCAGCCGAGTGACGGACGGCCGCGTCCGGGGAGACGGTGTCGGACAGGAACTTTGAGAGAGTGGCGAGTGTCTCTGGAGTCGCCTGCATTTTTATGAGATGGTGTTGGAGGTTTCAGGCAAGGTGGGGGTTGGGGCTTGTTGATTGCCTTTGACTTCTTGAACGCATACAGGCGTCAGCGCGAGGCGCGCGTGACTGACGTTATATGTTTCTCCCAGATAGCCACGTGGTCTTCAACGTCACATATGCGGGACCAATTGGCCAAATTTTGCCCTGAGGGGAGAGCCCACGCTGGCAGCTGGCAGAGAGCCCCAGCCACACACGGCCAGCCAGTGCCCCCCCCCCCCCCCCCCACCGCACCGCGCGCCCACTGGCTGCACCCCGGCAAACGTTTTGCAACACACCCACACTTTCCACTTGCTCTTCTCCTTAACCTCCCTCTAAAAATCCTCTAACGGACCTCCCACCTAGCCAACATGCTTATCTACACCGACATTGTTACCGGCGACGAGATGATCTCGGACGCTTACGAGCTGTAAGTGGTACAAGGGCGATGGGTTGCTGCAAGAAAAGTGCAGGCGCCCAATCTCGATACGAATACGGCACTGACAGACCTTCCAGCAAGGAGATTGGCGACATCGCCTTCGAGGTCGACTGCCAGCTCATCCTTGTCAAGGAGGGCGAGGTTGACATTGGTGAGTGTCGCAGGATAGATGATTGTGCAGACATGCGGTGGCGACAAACAGCTATGACGGCCTCGATCATACACCCATGACGATCACTATCTCATTATTGGCCCAACCCCCACGAGTTCCAGTGCTAACTTTCTTCAGGTGGCAACCCCTCGGCTGAGGAGGAGGCTGAGGCCCTTGAGGCCGGTGCCGAGCAGGTCAACAACGTTGTCAACTCGTTCCGTCTCCAGTCGACCGTCTTCGACAAGAAGGTTTGTGTTAAATGGCTTGAGGGAATCCCAAGGGCAGGGCGGTGGCATTTTTGTGTCGTCGCCGGGTCAGGTGGTGGCTGGGCCGAGTTGGGCCAATGCTGGACAGGTGCTGCACACAACCTCTGCGGCAAACCGATTTGCAGAGCTGTGGTCTGTCCAGTGCCACATTCGTGCCGGAACGTGTATCGCGGTCCACAGTCCAGTCCACCACCACATACCAGCTTGCCCAATTCCTCTCATTACATCACCATTGCGTTCTCTGTCCACGCGCTGACCCTCTAGTCGTACCTTACCTACCTTAAGGGCTACATGAAGACCGTCAAGACCCACCTCCAGGAGACCAACCCCGACCGTGTTGCCGCTTTCGAGAAGGAGGCCGCCGCCTTCGCCAAGCAGGTCATTGGCAACTTCAAGGACTACGAGTTCTACGTCGGCGAGTCGATGAACCCCGACGGCATGGTCGCTCTCCTCAACTACCGTGAGGACGGCACCACCCCCTAGTGAGTACCGGCACATTTTTGACACCACCCATTTTTCTCCGGGGACTTCATCTGTCCTCGTTCTCTTCTCATCCGTCCTTCTTCCCATTCGTCCTTCGCTCGAGTTGCTTGCTGACTGAATCCCAGCTTCACCTTTTGGTCGGACGGCCTCAAGAAGATGAAGATCTAAGCAACGCGTCTTCTGGAGTCTCTGGAGATGTGTACAGGCGGAACGTGTCGTATGAGATGTCACTTTTGCCAAAAATACCCGTTTAATGTTGTTTTTTTCCACTGTAGTGGCACTTCCGCCAATACGGGTTTCCCCTGAGCTTATTCACCTTGTCAGCTGTTCTGCGCGCATTTTGGATCCATGTAGTGCTGTTGTTGTGCTGGTGGATCGCCGGGAAAGGTCGGAAACGACGGTCGGGGGGGATGTTGCGAAAATCAATTGAAATTAGACCACTCGGGGGACTGGCGTGTTAATTGCCGAAATTTAGTCATTTCGGACTGTCAACAAACCATCCGCCCATCACTCTACTCTCCATTTGTGTACACTACCTGTCCCCAAGGCGCGTCAACCATAAGCGCCCATATGACAGCCGACCCAAATGACACTGCACACTCTGCCTTCCGGCTAGCCGAGAAGCACTTCAAGAACCGCGCAACGCCCGATTTCCCCGCGCTCAAGGACCTGCCTTTGTCGCTGTGCGCACCAGTGCTCGACTTGTCGCGTCCCGCTCACCAACCCCAACCACTAAATGACGAGGTCTGGGACGCCGGATGGTGGGGCGCCAGCTACGCGCCCGCCGTCCCACCGCCGAGGTTTCGGCGCAAGGGCAAAGAGCGTGCACGCGGCGAGCGGCCCGAGCAGGACCTCGCTGGTGTAGCCATGCTGCAGCTCAAGGACGGGCGCGCCGGCTATGTCGTCGCAGAGGGTAAGCCACGGCCCAAACTAACGACGCTGATTGCTGACGTCCAGGATGTATCCTCATCCCAGGCTATCTGGCCCCTCCCGCCCAGGAAGCACTCCTGCTCACCGCACTGGCCGAGTACACTCTCCCTCCCAACCCGCTCTCGCTCGACACACACTACCGCGTCCCTCCGGACCTCTTTGCGGCATACCTCTCCGAGCCCGACACCCTCATTGCACCGCGCCACTACGAATTTGACGAGGCACAGCGTATCCAGCTCGAGGCGGCCAGCAAGGCCACCAAGGGCCCTAGACCACTCATCGAGACGGCGCCCGCAGCGACACTGGGCTACGACGAGGTCAAGCGCCGCAACGCGACGTGGACGGGCGACGCGGCAAGTCTCAAGCTGGGATCCAAGAGCGTCGCCGCGCTCATCAAGGAGCTGCGCTGGGCAAACTTGGGCTGGGTGTACCAGTGGTCTACGAAGAGTTATGATTTCTCGACCGAGACCCCCATTCCCTTCCCCGTGCCAATGAAGGACATGTGCCGCGCCGTGGTCGCGAGCGTTCCTTGGGCAGAGGTGTTCACGGCCGACGAGGAAGAGCCAGACTGGCAGGCCTGGGAGAAGGATTACGGTAAGCTGGATGGTCTTTGCGGATGCCAGCTGACATTGCCCAGAGCCGGATACCGGTATTGTCAACTACTATCAGCTAAAGGACACGCTCATGGCGCACGTCGACCGGTCCGAGTGGGTTTCTAGCTTCATGGCGCTTGCGGTTACCCAAAGCTAATTCTCCCCCTCCAGACTCGACCCGTCCCGCCCGCTGATCTCCGTCTCTCTTGGCCACGCCTGCATATTCCTCCTCGGCACGTCGTCCCGCGCAGACCCTCCGCGCCCAGTCCTGCTCCGCTCGGGCGACGTTCTCGTCATGTCCGGTCGCGGCCGGCAGGCGTACCATGGCGTCCCGCGTATTCTGGAAGGCACCCTTCCGGCCCACTTTCAAGAGCGCGAGGGGGATTCAGAGGCGATGAAGGGCGCCAAGAGATGGGTGCAAGCTGGCGCAAGGGTGAATGTCAATGCCCGGCAAGTGTTCCCGCCCGGGTTCAAGATGCCTGCGGCAGAGGTCAACTAGCCGTCAACGTTCCTGCAGCAGAGGTGCTCAACTAAGTGGTCCAAGATGCCCGCGGCAGAGGTTCTCAATTAGGGCTTCAAGGCTCCTGCCGCAGAGGCGCTCATCTAGCGCTTCAAGGCTCCTCCTGCAGCAGAGGTTGCCAACTAGAGCTTCAACGTTCCTGCAGCACAAGTGCTCAGACACGGCCGGGGTGAGCATGCGCGGGGTCACTTGGCCGCGGCCAGTGACGTGGTTGGTCATGTTGGCACCAATGACCACTGCGAGGACATTGTTAAAGGCCATGACCTCGCAAGCTGCCTAGGCAGTGTTGGCAATGAGAGTGGGCAGCAAGCTCGGAGCCGCGAGCGGGGTCGCTGGTGGCTCAAGATGCCTGCCGCAGACGTGGTCAACTAGTCTCATTGGGCTGGGCGTGCTTTCCCTTTCTGTTTACCGACAACTGCATTGTCTTGTTTTCCCTCCCGCATTATGCATAGTGCCTGTACAACAACGTCTCTTATGCAGTCTCAACTTCGCATGCCAAGTTGGATGGGGGAGTAACGCGGGGCTACTGCCCCCACTGTCCCCAGACTTTTTGTGCGTTCAGACGGCCGAACCCTCCTCCTACGCCGTCTCACACCCGGCGTGCCACGAGACCCAGCGTCCCTCCACCCCCTCACTCGCTTCAGGCGGCACGAGCGAGTCGCGGTGTCCATTCACCGGTGCCACTGCTGCTGCGTCCTTGTTGTCGCCGTCCTTGTCCGCGTCGACGACCTTGGCCACCTTGGGCTTAGCCACGGGGATGAACCCCGTCGCGTTGAAGGGCAAGCCGTCGACATCGGACAGGTGGCGCGAGCAGTAAAAGCACGCCGAGTCGAGGAGGCCAAGCACGTGTGGAAGGCGATACAGGAGGGCAGGGACGGAGAGGTCCAGAGACGTCAAGTGTTCCGACAGCACGGTCGCGGGGCCGGTTGGCGGAACGGCGTGGATCGGTGGCGGCTAGACCGTTAGCACATTGACATAAAATCAATCGTAATTGTACTCACCCGTGGCTCCTTGGAAGGAAAAAACCGCACACACAGCACCTTTGCCTCGTGTGCGTCTGCGTCCTCGTCGGCATCCAGCGTGCGCAGGAACGCCCAGATGTATCCCCTGCTCCCCATCTTGACGAGGAGGGCCGTCCGGGCATATTGCAAGCTGGCAATGAGGTCTGGCTGGGTTGCATTGTGGGCTGCAATGGCCTCGTCGAGGGTCTGCGCGTGCGACAGCGGAGACGATGCCGGGATGGGTGGGACCAGTACAGGGTGGACTGCCGAGTGCGTTGTGGACCTGCGACGGCGGCTGCCGCTCGATGGCGCCGGAATGGGCGGGAGTGGGGGAAGAGGGTACTCGAATGTGGTAGGGTATGGGTACTCTGCAGTTTGTGTCAGTCTCCAATGTGTCTGTCTGTCTTGTCTCCGTCGTTGTACGCACCGACCGATCCGCTATTGGCGCCCTCGCCCAGTTGTTGCAAAGTCCTCAGTGCATCGTTGGCGTTGAGCACTGCCGACGGGCCCCTTGGATGCAAAGGGTTTGGGAGTGGTGGGAGTGAGGTAATGGGACGGCCCGGTTGTGCCAATGGGTCTGGCGGAGCTGTTGTCATTGTGGGTTGGGGTTGGGGAGAAGAACAACAAGATGTGGCCCATGGTTGACCGAGTGTGTGGAGGTCTCTGCGGGGGCGGGAGTATTATTATCAAACGGGGATGACTGAGAGTGTCCACGGGCGCCGGCCGAGAGGAGCCCAGGCCACACAGGGAGATAACCGGGCGGGGACTCCACAGTCTCCCATTCAAATAAAGGAGCAAAAACCCACCCCAGGGCAACCATCGAGCGTACAGAGCCAAACACGGCAATATCACACCACCACACACCCGCCCGATCGATTGCAACCCCCGTCTCATGGCATCCTGATTGTCTCCCCCCCACCGGCCAGTCCACCCAGGTACACCCAGGTCCCACTTTGCTTTTCGTTGTTTGACAACCACCGTTACCATCCTCGCTTCCTTCCATCGCATTCTTTTCAACGGTTCTTCATCCCCCCCGGGAGCCCTCGATCGCTCCACTCCACCTTCCCTTCTTCGTCCCTTCGTCTCCGCCATGGCGAAGGAAGAAGCAAAGGCAGAGACGCCCTCGTCGAGTGCCGACTCTGGCATCCAAGTGGCCGACAAGAAGGGCCATGGTTTCATTCCAGTGTGGCTCAAGGAGGCGCTCCATAACAAGCGACAATGGAAGAACTGGTTCCGAAGCATGGTGACCACCTTGGCAATGATGGTGCTCATGCTCGATTCTACCAGTAAGTGCAGGCAGACCCAAAGGATGATAACATGGCACGCTGACATTGCCCTTGTGCAGCACTCAAGGCTCTCGGTGCCGCAGCCTTCTTCGGCCTCATTGCTTCGCAGATGCTGCCACCCTCGATGCCGCTCAGTATTTACTTCTTTGCCATCGTCACCATGGGCCTAGGCATGTTGATTGGCTGGGCGTGGGGTTGTGCCGCCTGGGCTAGCGCTTTGACTGTCAGGAGCGCGTCTCGACTCGCTCAGCAACAACAGACTGCTGCCGCTGGGTGAGTACTGGGACCTTCACTGCGGAGGGACAACGTCGTTGTTTCAGAGTGTGCGTGACGCCAGTACACCTGCTGACGTGAAAGATATGACCCGAACGTCTCAACAGCTCTCCAGTGTGAGTTGACACCCATGTCTCGGCACTCGTTTCGCGACTGACACAGTAAAAGATCAAGCAAGCATGTTTGAGGGCGCCTTCCTGGACCCTGCCTCGTCAGCGGTGTTTGGTGTCTTCCTCTTTCTCGGCGCGTACGCCTTTGGATGGCTGCGTGCAAAGAACCCCAAGATGTAAGTGTGCACATTACAAGAGCCATAAAAAGCTAATGCCACAGGACACTTGTTTCCATCTTTGCAACTATTATTCTGGACCGTATGTCATCCCGAACTGGACAGAACAATCTAACTCGGCAGTCATGTGCAGCTTTGGGCCCTTGATCCCCCTCAAGCAGTTCACCATTGCCGTGAGTTGAGTTCTTCCCATCTTCAGTAACGTCAACTCACACTCCAGGAACAATTGTTAAAGCCGGCGGCAGTGTTCATGGCCTGCGGAGTGGTGGCCACGATTGTCTTCTTCCCTCAATCTCTCAACCACCTGCTGCTCAGCTCACTGGTGCACAAGGCTCTTAACCCCTTGCAGCAGCTTCTTGCTCTGCAAGACGACATCCTTGCCACCAAGCCTTCCGACCACGAAAGGTGGAGCGCACTGGCCCAAAACTGCTACGACTTGCGAGCCGAGTTTGTCGAGGCACAGTCAGGTCTCGATGGTCAGGCCAAGATGCTCCAGCTTGAGGTCACTCGTGGACGTATATCTCCGGGACAGCTGGGCGAGCTCGTCGCTCGTACCCGTGAACTCGGTGCCCGTGCGTTCGGTCTTGCATCGTTTGTTCTAATGGTCGAGGAGCGGCACCAGGGCATGAAAATGTTCAATGAAAAGCCTCTCCCCCACCATACCAGCACCACAAGGGCTGTTGTCGAACACACCAACCAGCATGAGAAGGCGTCGCGCCGCGCTCTCGAGGACCTCATGCCAGAGCTCGACGAGTCGACCCGCGAGCTTCGCCAGGCGGCCAAGGCTGGTCTGGAGAGCGTGTCTCAGTATCTCGACATGATCAACAACCATCGCTGGAAGAGAACCCCGAAGGACGCCCCCACTATCGAGTCTCGCCAGGAGACGCTCAAGAACCTCGAGGATGCTCTTGAAGAGTACCGCAAGAGCAAGCACTTTAACATTCTGAACGGCTTCCAGGACCTCTTTGACCCCGTCACCGGCAAGCTCAAGCCCACGACTGAAAAGTACCTCGCTAGCCAGGTCCGCGGTCTCTTTCGCTGCTTCACCTTCACTTCGGGTCTCATCAGCTTCTCCAAGTGTCTCGTCGAGTACATCCAGTTTGTCCTCGAGCTCGAACATGGCAACCCCAAGAACAAACTTCAGTTCCCCGGCAAGTTTGTCGCCGCCGCCGTCGAAAATGTCACCGACTCGACCCAGGACTCTGCCCAGTTTGACTATTCGGTCCAGGACGACCTCGCCGATAACGGTTCCCAGGAGGACGATTCCCGAACCATCAAGGATGAGGACCTGCCAAAGGGTGCGCGCAAGAAGAAGACTTACAGGCGCGACCCCGACGCTTGTGCTCCGACCAACCGCTTTCAAAAAGTGGGCCGCGCGATTATGCATATTGGCAGGGGACTGTCTGGCCCCAACGGCATCTATGCGTTCAAGTACGGTTTCATCTCGATTGCCCTTTGGATTCCAGCCGTTACCCACCACAGCGCAAAGTTCTGTTATGAGAACCGGTAAGTCTCGAGTTGAACAAGACGTGTACACGCGCGGCTGACAGTGGGGGCAGTGGTCTCTGGGCTCTTATCATGGTACGTTAACCTCACCTGTCTCTGATCTTGCTTCGTTTTGCTCACACCCACGCAGGCTCAAACGGGCATGGGCATCTATGCCGGTGAAAGCATCTACAACTTTGTGACCCGTATGGTATGTGCACCGCAACCCGTCCGTGCAAAACATTATCTCATGCCGCCCAGTCCGCAACTATAATCGGTGCCGTGCTCGGCATGGTCGTCTGGTACATTGGAGCCCAGAAGGGCACGGGTAACCCGTACGGTCTCGCCGCCGCAACGGTGAGTTGATTACCAGGCAGCAGTCCGCTGACAGACGACAGATGGTCTTTATTGGCCCATTCTTGTTTATTCGTCTCGCCGCTCCCATGAAGAGCATGAGCTTCTGGCTCATGACTGCCGTGACCATTGTGGTGAGTTGACACTGTGTCTTTTGGCAGTAACAAAACTCAACTCTCCAGTTCGTGGTTGGATACAGTTGGGTCGACGAGAACATTGCCCAGACTGCCAACCAGGGCTCGGGCGCAACTCTCTCTGGTCGTCGTGCCCTTCTTGTCATCATTGGTGGGTTGGCATGCGGTTGAGGCAGATACACTAACGTCAGGTTTCACTGGTTCATTCGTTGTCTCGGTCTTTCCCAAGCCCACGTCGGCCAAAAAGCTCGTTCGCCAGGGCCTCTCCAAGAACATTGCTGCCCTTGGCGAGCTGTTTGGTCTCGAGGTCACAGCCTTTGAGCGCAGCCGCGACGAAGCCGAGGCCAACGTCAAGGAGCGCCGTGAGCGATACCGCACGCACTTCTTGGCCATCTTTGTGAGTGCACACAGAGGTCATTCTCTTCATCCGTAAAGCTGACCTCGTGTAGGGCCGTATCCAGTCTCTTAAAGCGCGCATTGGGTTTGCCAGGTAAGCTCAGCTGAGGTGCACCTCAGCTAACCATTCAGCCTGGAGCCCAACATCAGGGGAAGGTGGCCAAAGGAGGACTACCTCGCCCTCCTCAAGACCCAGGGCCAGATGCTCTCAGCATCCGCGGTCGTGTCGAGCGCCTACTCGCAACTCAACGCAGAGTGGATCCAACGCCTCACTGAACAAAGCGATGTGATGAACCCGTCCTTTATCGCCGATTGCTTCTCACTCTTCGCTCTGCTTCGCCACTCGCTTCGCGTCGGAGCGGCTCTCCCGCCCACCATCCCCATCTTTGAGCGTCTCATGTTCTACCGCACCACCGCGGATGTCAGGACTGCCTACCACGCCAGCAGGTCGCAGATCAACCTCAACAGCAGGTCCAACCTCAACCTGAATGGCGGCAATACAAACCTCGACACCGACGCGTTGTCGGGCCTCCACCTCTCAGTCCCGCAGCCGGACGGCTCTCGTGCGAGCACTCGCCCCAGCACCCCAGGCAGCGGCGCCTCGGGCTACGCCACACCTGGCTCCATTGCGTCCTCTATCAATGGTGGGGACAACGATGGTGCGTCGTTCACTGGCGACTCCCAGCTGCTCGACATGGACATCGCCGTCTTTGACACTTTCCGCCATGCCCTGACTTGGCAGAACTGTCACGTGAGTTTTAACAACATGGCTATACACTACGCATGCTAACTTGTTTCCCCAGGACGAGCAGTTCCCGATCTTTGCCACTGCCATCTTGGCGCTCACCCACATTGTCTCTGGCCTCAACCAGATGCACAGGACCATCCTTGATCTTGTGGGAGAAGTCGAGTTGGACGGCTTTGACTCCGCCGCCGAGCGTTGGGCTAAACAGGACGAGGATGTGTAGTGTGTGTTGAGGCGATGACCATACCATTAATAGCCCCAGTACATGGTGCTGTGAATCTGCATTCTTGCATACTTTGGACGCGGTGGAAGCAGTTGGGGAAATTGAGCACATGGATGCGTCACGACGCGGTGATATCCGAAAGCCGGCAACTTAGCGCCAACCGGTAATCACAATCCGATCCCAGCCTCCCTTGCCATTCTCATCACGTTGTTCATTGCCCACTCTCAATGCATACCACTCCCCCCTCAACAAGCAACAATGACATCGTGGCAAGACATATCGGCCCTCAAGTGCAGCGAGCGGGACAGCCTCATCCCGCCAGCATGGCGCCTGCCCTCGCACTACCTCTCGACCAAGATGACAAACGTCATGGACGTCGCACGTAGATGTGGGATCCTCACGCCGGCCGAACTGGCCATCACCGAGCTGTCCGCGCCCGCCCTCGTCAACCGCATGCTCTCGCGCAACCTCTCCAGCGTCGCTGTCGTCACGGCGTTCTGCAAGCGCGCCGCCGTCGCGCAGCAACTCACCAACTGCCTCACCGAGATCATGTTCACGCAGGCGATCGCGACGGCCGAGGCGATTGACGCCGAGTATGCCAAGACTGGACGGGCGAGGGGCGCGCTCCATGGCCTCCCCATCAGCCTCAAGGACAACATTGACGTTCCCGGGTTTGACTCCAGTACGGGGTTCATCGCCAACGTGGGCGACAAGGCGTTCAGCGACGCCGAGCTCGTGCGCGTTCTGCGCGCCGAGGGTGCCGTGTTCCACTGCAAGACGAACGTGCCCACGGGAATGGTGCGTCCCCGGCTTGTCACTTTTGTTGCAGATGCTGACGTGCTGGTGTGTAGATCCTGGGCGAGACGTACAACAATGTGTGGGGGCTCACCACCAACCCGCACAACACGCAGTATGCGTGTGGCGGCTCGAGTGGCGGCGAAGGCGTGCTCCTCGCGCTCCGCGGTTCCCCTCTGGGTGTCGGGAGCGACATTGCGGGCTCGATTCGGCTCCCCAGCGCCGCGTGTGGCATCTATGGCCTCAAACCCAGTACGCACCGCATCTCCATGATGGGCATGCGTGCGGGCGCCGGCCCGGGCCAAGAGTCCATCCGACCCGTGACGGGACCCATGAGCGCCGACCTAGCGAGTCTCGAGTTGATGGCTCGGGTGGCCGTGGGCAAGGGGGGCGAGCACGACCACCTCATGGTACCCATGCGATGGCGCGAGGTGACACTTCCGACCAAGCTGTGTTTCGGTGAGTTGCAATCGCCAGCAACGTCAGCTCACATCCCAGGCCTCGTTCTCGACGACGGCGTCGTCCGCCCCACACCAGCGGTCGCCCGTGTCCTCCTCGAAACCAAAGCCGCGCTCGAAGCGGCCGGCCACAATGTCGTGGTATGGACACCGCCCAACGTCAGCGACGGCATCAAACTCCTCTTCCGTCTTATGCAAGGTGACAGCGGCGCGGCCTTCCGCGCCACCATGGTCGGGGGCGCCAACCCGGAACCGTGGCCCCGGGGACTGGAGTATGTCGAGAAGACGTACCAGCGGACCAAGGACCGCCCGACTCCCGTCTCGGCACAGTGGAAACTCAACATTGAGCGGACCGCGTACCTCTCCAACTTGCTCAGCGCCTGGGACGAGACACGCAAAGTGTCGGGCACGGGCCGGCCGTTTGATGGCCTCATATCGCCCGTCACGGCGTTCCCGGCCTGTCCACACTATACGTTTGCGTACACGGGCTACTGCTGTCTCTGGAACCTGGCCGATTTCAGCGCTGTCAGCTTCCCCGCAGGCAACGTGAAGCGTGCCGACGTGAAATCGGAGATGCTTTCGGGAGGGTTCCGCAATGCCGACGAGAAGAGTATCTGGGATCATTGTGAGTGGCACCCCAGTCTGCAGGCAGGAGGGAGGCACATGCTGATGTAGCAGACGACGTGCAGCAGCTCGCGGGAATGCCCGTGGGCCTACAGGTCGTCACATCGCGGTATACAGAGGAAAAGGCTATCAAGCTCGCTACGGTTATCGACAAGGCAATTGGGGTAAACAGCCGGGCGAGCAGCAAGTTGTAGTGTAGGATCATCATGTTTGTGTGTACCAAATGTGATCGCCGTCGGAAAAAAAGAACCGCCACAAGCAAAACCTTTTTTCATCTCCACTTGCTGTTGCTGTTCAACCCTGCGTCGTCCACACACTGTACACGAGCTGCAGGAGGGCAAAAATGACGTTTGACGGGGTCGAACCGCCGACCTTGTGCGCAACGCTTGACTGCAGGACAGTCCTAGTGTTAAGCACACGCTCTAACCAACTGAGCTAAATCGCCTTGTGATTTTGTTCAACATGCGTCAGTAACCCCCTTGACTCTTGATTGTTCATTTCATTCCTGTGACGTAGTTGCATCTCGAGCAGACACCCACAGCAGTTGCTGTGTTGTCCACTACACCAAAACCATGACCACAGTCTGGCAGTACAAGACCTCTGGTCGTCTATCTCAGACATTATCCGAAGCGACGCGGCCCATCCCGGTCCCGGGCGATGGCGAGGTCCTCGTCGAGATCAAGGCGGCGGGCCTCAACCCCGCAGATGAACAACTGTAAACCTCCCCACAGCGCCAGAGCACGCGCGCCCGGCTGACAGTGTCCTAGAGCCCAGTCTACAGCTGCGTTGCTGTGGTTTATCGGTGCGACACCGCCAACGAGCGAGACTCCCTTGGTGCCCGCGTCCGACTTTGCCGGTGTCGTCCGCGCGGTCGGTGCCAACGTTACCGAGTTTGAGGTCGGGGATCAAGTCCACGGTCAGCGGTTTGCGGCTGATGGGAACGGGTTCCTCTGCACGCATGTGGTTCTGCCGGCCTCGGCGCCGTTTGTCAAGATGCCCCCCGGTCTGGGGTTTGTCGATGCGGCTGCGGCCCCCATGGCGTATACGACCGTCTACGATGCGCTGACGCACTGGGGCCGCCTGCCCTTCCCTTCTGGCGGGCTCGGGTATACCATCCTCGTCCTCGGTGGGAGCAGCGGCACGGGGTCGCTTGCCGTGCAGCTGTCCCGCCAGATGGGATGCACCGTCGTCGCGACGTGCTCGACGCCCAACGTCGAGCTCGTCAGGTCGCTCGGCGCCGAGGACGTCATCGACTACAAGACCCAAGACGTCGTGGCGAGGGCGCGCGCCCTGGGGCCGTACGCCGTCATCCTCGACTGTGTGGGCGGCACAGACCTCATCCCGCACCTGGACGAGCTGTTGCTCGAAGACGAGCGCACGCCAGACGTGGGCATCTACGTTACAATCGTGGGCGACAACCCCAGCCGCGACAGCTTTACGGGAGCCGTGACAAACTACTCCAACCCCGTGCAAGCTCTGCGGACGTGGCGCGGTTTAATGCAGGACGTCATCCCGCGCTGGGTTCCCGGTCGCCAGTGGGTCGTGGGCAAGCGCTATGCGTGCATCAACGTTAACGAGACAAAGGATAAGCTTCGCACGTACCAGATGTTCCTCGAGCAGGGGGGCAGGGTTCTCATCGACCAAGTGTTCCCCTTTGGGCAGGCGAGGGAGGCGTATGCTCGCGTCGAGAGTGGCAGAGCCCGTGGCAAGGTTGTCGTGGACGTGGGCACTGGTGGCCAAGCGCGCGCTCGTTTGAGTGCCGAGGCTTCCAGGGCTGGTCCTTCCTCCTCAGCCGCGGCTTGAGTTCGAGGTGTGAGTATAGTTTGTCTTTTGTAAGCACCGGCTTGGGTAAATACTAGCTGACATACCTCAGGTAAATCGCGCGCCAGGTGTGTGTACTCCACGCTGTACCGTACATGATGCATGATGTTGTGCAATACTGTCTGCTGCTGCTCCTTACTACCCTACCCTACCCATACTCCATATCTGTC
Source organism: Apiotrichum porosum (assembly GCF_003942205.1). Taxonomy (NCBI): domain Eukaryota; kingdom Fungi; phylum Basidiomycota; class Tremellomycetes; order Trichosporonales; family Trichosporonaceae; genus Apiotrichum; species Apiotrichum porosum. The sequence goes on along the minus strand of NW_021167110.1, from coordinate 197,401 downwards.
TACAGCGGCAATCCGCAAACGTCGCAGTCGGACGCTCCCGAGTCGTTGATGAAGGTGCAGTGTGGACACGCCTTACCACCGCCGCCTCCACCGAGGTCCGTAGCCGCAGGCGTGCCCGTACCAGTGCCCGCCCCCGAGCCCGGGCCCGAGGCAGCGGCGCTGGATGAGCCGGCAGGCGGGGAGCTGCCCAGGCCCATACGGTCAAACTGGTCCGCTGGGGTGATGTTGTCGCGCACAACGGCTGACGACTCGGCAATGGTGAGCAGAGTCTGCCACCCGCCAGTGGCGAAGAGGCCCTCCAAGGCCATGGCGTGCTCTGGGTGGTGGTGGGCCGTGGCCACTTGGGCGATGAGCTTTTGCTCGTCGTCGGAGAAGGGCCCGTGCATGCACAAGAAGGAGACGAGGTGCCAGTCCGAGAGCCACTTGGCGACCTCCTGCTTGATACGGGCTGGCCATGTGGCCGTGTCGCTCACGTCCAGGTCGGAAGTCTGGAGGATACGAAGGAGCTCGCGCACGACAACCTCCATGGACTGGTCGTGGAGTCCTGGGCGGTTCTCGACAGGGAAGTTTTGCGACAGGAAGAGCGGGTCGGGGTCGTTGGGGAAACCGTGGGTGATGTTGACAAAGAGGTACTCGACGGGGAAGGTGGGCTTGGCGGGCATCTTGACCTGGAGGCCGTATTCATTCTTGAAGCTGTAGAAGACTTCGGGAATGTACTCGCCGTCCTTGGGCTTGCGCACACGCACAATACTGGGGTCGACGCTCGCCTCGATCGTGTTGGCCTTGACCATCGCCTCGGACTGCTCGGTCGCCTGCCAGGCAATGACGTCCACCTGGCCGTCCTGGGTGCCGGTCAAGCAGCAGGTGACCCAGCGAGACGAGAAGGTGCCAGTAGGAGACGCCTTGGTGGCCAGAGGGTGGTCAACCTGGTACCTGGCCGAAGCGATCATCTCGAGTGCCGAGGCGGTGTAGCTCTGAGCGTGACGCTTGTAGAGGGTCTTGGTGATGTCCTCGGGGTCGGGGGTAAGATCGGTGTAGATCATGCCAACAGGGCCGAGTCCACGCTCACACCAACTGGCAATCTCGTCGACGCGCTTCTCGTCGCTCCAAGGGACCTCAACGGTGAGGCCGTCCACCTCGCCTTCCTGCTTGGGCTCCCACACCGCCTCCACCACAGCCTTGACACCCATGGGCACCTTGTCGTACTGCTCGTAGTGGCCGATGAGGAAACCGAAACGCTGGCTTCCTGTCCTGCGCCAGGCAGTGAGGAGGGTGTCAATGAGGGCAGGCGTCGCAAACTCCACGTGGTCGACCATGCGGAACTCTTGAGACTGGAGCGTAAGAGCAGACGGCTGGCACTTTGAGCAAATGCCATCGGGGAAGGGTGCGTGCGACTCTGTTGGGCACGGGGTGAGGACCGAGAGGGACAGTGGGGAGAGGGGTGGGACGTGCGTCGAGGCCGCGGCAGATGGGGGCCGGCCAGCGAGGAGCTTGCGGAGGTACGCGTTGAAGGAAAGGTGCTTGATCTGGTTCTCGGCTTGGTACTTGGTGTCATATGGCTGTTGGGTTAGTCACAGCAGACATACGGCAGTAACCCACCTCCAAGGGCATGCAGTAGTCGCACATTCCCTTCTCGCCGTGACGACAGAACGCAGGGTCGCGCTTGCGCTCAATCTTGCCCGTCTGCGTCGCCCAATACACGTCCACGTCAGGCTCGACAACACCGTCAAGGTGGGAAGGGACAGCGGGCGCACTGGGAACCGGGGTTGACGAACTGGCCTTGGCCGGGGACGCCGCTTGCGACGAGGACGGGGCATCGATCTCCTTGTACGCAAGGAAGAGGAGGTCACCGTGGCTGAATGTCAGCAGGTGCGACCTTCCATGTATCCATGTATTACCTACCTAAATCCCATGTCGCCCACTTTCCTACCAACGAGGGCATCGAGACCGAGCCTCTCGCCTCCGGCGCCCGGCTGGTTGCTGAGCGTGAGCGTGGATGGGTCAGGTTTGGCGCCGCCCTGGATAGTGTCGATGATGAGCTGAGCGAGCTCTTCGCCGCTGGTGTTGACGTCGACGGTTATACGGGCCGTCCCCGATGGAGAACGTATGCGGAGCAGCTGAGTCACGTCAGTAAAGGAAGACGCGGGGGGGAAAGTCGGCAAGACGCCGCGTAAGCAGCTACCTACCATGGTTGAGGAGCTCCGCGAGGTTTATGAATCGGTCCTGGGTGGGTGGGGGGTATTTGAAAGCGCAGCCAAGGTGGTCCCCGTTGTTCTAGATATGAATGAGAGTGATGAGGAGATGCTGAGTGTGCGAAAGTGGAGTTTGTGGTTGATTGCATGTGTGTGGACATTGGATCACAGACGTCAGCGGTGTCGGGCGGAAGCAAACCCACGTGGCGTGACGAGATCTGGCGCTATCTAGATCGGGGCAGTCGCCACCCAACGAACACCTTGCAACTCAACAACATTGACGTTTCCACTGGCCAATCGTGCATCCAATGCCCAGGCTACAGCTGCTCCCGTGAGCTGCCATTTCTGTGTATGAACCGAGCTCATCCCCAGCCACAAATCGTACCACCCATATAATGAGAAGAACAAGCAGCGTGTGAGGGAGGACGAGGCCAAGGCCCGTGCCGAGGAGCTGGAACGCGAGCAAAAGGCCATTGATGCTGTGGGTACTCATCTAGGCGGATTTCTATTGACCCAACAGGAATCTGAAGCTCGCCTGAACGTCCTGCGTCGCCGAGCCGGCTCGCCACAGGCCAGCGCTCCGTCGAGCTCGTTCAGCGGCGAGAGCTCACTGCTCGAGCGCCATCGCCAGGAGAAGCACCGCGAAGAGAAGAAGGAGCGAAAGCAGAAAGCGAGGCTGGACTTTGACTGGCCGAGCGAGAAGAAGGTAAAAGTGAGGGACAGCGAACGTGGTCACGAACGGCGAGAACGCGACGACGAGGAGGGCAGTGGTCGCCAGGAGCGCACCATCGACTTTCAGACTGCCGGCCACCTCAACTTCTGGGCCGACCTCGAGAGTGTGGGTGGGACAAGCGCAACGGATGCAGCAACTGACCCATCAGGGAAAAGGTGCACCTGTTCCGGCACCACCGACTGCCGCAGACCTCGAGCGGCGCAAGGCCGAGCAAGAAGCAGACAAGTTCACCGTCTACCTCTCCCGGCCGGACCGCGAGACCAAGCCGTGGTATTCTGACCGCGACCTGAAGCGCGTAGAGGACAAGGAGACTGGCGAGCGGGCCGAGGCGCGACGCGCTCGTAACAAGTGGGTTTGTCACCACCTCTTGTTCTGACCCATCAGACGGAAAGATGCCCGATCAAAGGACCGCCACGACCCGCTCACGAGCATTAACCGAGCGCTGGCCACCAAGCAACCGCCGCCAACGGCGTCGACCCGGCCCAGCCGACCGTCGGGTGGCCAGAGCGAGCGTGAGCGCGCCCTCGCACTGCTAGCTAAGCGCGATGCAGCGGCGGGGCGCCCGTCACGAGCGGGGTGGGAGACGCCCGATGCCTCGTGGTCGGACGACTTTGAGCGACGACAAGGGAATGCGTCTCAGCGCTTCAGTGCCGGTGGCGTCAGTTGGGACGACCCAAGGGATAAGAGGCGGTCTGGGCGAAGCTGGGAGGTGTAGACTGGTGTCTCTGCGTGTGGTGTCGACCTGTCCACCAGGCGCATAGGAGACGAGAGTGGAGATGAGGTATGGATCAAACAACACTCTATGCCAGCCATCAACGAGACCGGACGTCCACCCGTCCGATACAGTCACGGCCGTGTGCCCGTCTCTGATGATCGGAGCGCCTCTCAACTCGCAATGAATGAAGAACAGAGTGGAATGCTGGAGCCAGATTACGAGGGACATTGGGTCACATGTGTATGTAAAGTGCTGTCTATTACTCGCACACAATGTTTGGGCACTGGCTAGAGGAACCCGGGGCACGGAGAGGTGTGTGGACGTGGAGCCGACAGACAGACAGGGCGCGGGGAAACTGTTGCAGTAAACAAGTCGAGTGCCTGGCCTGGCCGTGCGTGTGCATAGGATGCGTCGGCCTTGCTAAGGACACAACAGGGACACGATTAAACGAGGCCATGTTCTGGAAACGATAAGGGCTGGAAAAACAATCTCCGACTGCGGGCTGTGCCGGGGTGTTGCAATTGAAGGCACAGAACTGCCACCCACACCCTTTTCGTGATCTCCACAGATCTCGACGATCAGTGATAGTGTGTGAGCGACGTCGCCGCACTGACCCTCGTCGATGACGATCACAGCACAGGCGCTGCCGTGCACTAGTAGCTAGCAGTCTTGGCCCCACCCCCATGGCCCCATCCCTGCATCCGTGTCCTTTTCCCGAAAACTCGAGGACAACACATGCATGAACCTTTTCGGACTGGGAACTGAGAGTTTACCCTACATGACACTCTGTTTGTGCGTCTGCGTCATGCGTCCTGCCATCACGACTCTACTCGTGAGTTGGTGAGCAGGAACCCAAACCGCAAACAAATGAAAATCAAAAAATCAATTGATAAATGGAAAAAAAAATGTGTGTGTTGATTGTGCATTTTGTCGGATTTGCGCAAGACGGAACGGACCGCTCGTTGACGTTTGTGTTTGTGTTTGTGGACTGGATCTCGCTTGACCTCTTGACCTCTTCTTGCGCGACGCTTCAGACTTCTTGTGCCCTCGGGCCTTGCTTTTGGATGCACGAAACAGATGAAAAACGACGCCGGTGACAGGAGACACGATACACGGGATGGGGGGGACATACGAGCGTGGCGTCGAGACTGTGGATGGAGCGTTCGCCACACTCGGCGCAGCGCAGCAGCACACACCTAGCCGCTGAGCATAATGTCCGAGACGTTATCCCTCTTACTCTCGTATCCGCTCATGCCGGTGCTGCTGTCCATGCTGCCGCTCATGCTGGTCTTGTCGTCGGGTACGTCGGTCATGTGCATAGGGTCCTCGATCGTGGACATGGCGTCGATGCGGGTGACCGTCTCGCCTGTGTATGTGTTGTTTTGTGACATGTGCAGAGAGTTGCGTCAGTGGGTCAAAGGGTTGTGGGGGAGGGAGGAATTCCGGGACCATGTACATGGCGTGGATCGGAGTGTGGCACCCGTTGTGTTGGTGGGAACAGGCGTTAAAGTGGACGAGCGAGGATGACGTTATGGTTTCGGGTGTGGTGTTTGCCCAAATGGGTGAACCCACAGGATATGGGATTGTAGGGCAATACAAAGGCCGATTTAAAGTGGGTTGTATTGTGAATGTGCAAATAGAAACGAAGGTTGGGTGGTGAAGAGAAGCAAGGTTTAGCACAGGGTGACGGGGATGAAGGGTGGAGCACTCGGCTCCGCGGGCAGGATCCCACCTGGTGGACCTCCATTGACACCTGGCCAGCTGGGCCATTTGGCCACTACATCGCCACTGGCACCACGACCGAAGGACAACAGAGTTAAGGAGGGAGGGTGTCGCACCCCTGCCCACAGCCGTTGACATGCACAGCTCTCGGGGAGGTCACTCACGGAGAAGCGATGACGTTGTACCGTCGCCGCGGTGGGACGGCATCGCGTCCGGCGTGTCGTAGCCGTGGAGGTTTGAGTTGCAGTCCATTTGTGCAGCGATATGGGACCGGGGAGGGGGTGTGACTGCTTGAATGTGCTTTGTTGCGGGAGTGCTTGCTAGGGGTACGGTGGCAACGAGAGGGGGACGACGAGTTGATGAGATGCCGCAGGAGGGGGGGATTGTGTCAACGGCTTAAGTAACGCTATAGCGGGCTAGAAAGAACATCTCTGGGCGCGTGACTGTGTGAAATGCTGCTACTGACGCTATGGCTATGACATAGCAGAGATGCTGGCTCCGATAGGCTGTTCTGGAGGAGGAACAAAAGACGGGGAGTGGTCATTGTGGAAATTGCAGATGTGGGTCAAGGTCAAGCTGGTCAAGTGACGCTTGGCACGTGGCAGTGGACACATGATCAGATAAGTGGCAGTGGAGACTCCGACAGTGGACGTGTCTCAGTCCCGGCATTCATTACCTGCGAGGCTGCTAGCTGCTGGAGTGGAGGCACACGCACTCGTGTGAAGGCTATTCATCCTTACTTGCTCACCACGCCCGATACCTCCGTCACCGCCGATGGGGCGCCAATGTGCCGACGACACATGAATGCAGACCGGCATTTGATCAGCTGTCCGTTAATCAAGCTAGGCCAGAACATGGGCGGCGCGTGCACAAAGTGTGCTGTGTGCTGGATGCTGTGTGCTGTGTGAAGGATACCTGTTGCATCTCACGACGCCAAGAGGTGTTGCATTGTTCCCATGGGCGGCGCGTGTTCGGTCGCGTGATGACCTTGCACCAACGAGGATGTGGACGACGGGCTGATTGTATTGTGTTAACCGGAAGCACAAGGGGGGTTGGGGGGCGCGTATGTGTCACATTAGCGTCCTGCCATCTTGCGCCACGGCCTTGGTTCTGCTGATGTTTCGTCTTGTCAAAGGCGCGTCGAGCGCTGTGGCATGTTCTACCGCGTCGCGTGCCGGCCCCCTCCCAAAGGCCGCAAGACACGGACCAACGGAGACGGAGAGAGGTGGGATGGCGGGAGTGCGTTTTGGGTGGCATACAAAGCTCGCTACGGGAGCGGCGCGGGCTGTCCGTTGTGTTCCATACCGCACCCAGTTTGATCTTTCTGGGGCCGACCCAGGAATGCATATGCGTGTGGACGGCCCGTCTCTGCAGGAGCAGGCGCGAGCCTGCAGGAGCGCCTGTACGCAGGCCGCCACGATCGCTCGCACGGAATAATTGTTGGATTTTCTCGATTCTCAGTTGCGCGTTCGCACGGTTTTGCACCACCTGACTGCGGCTTGCACGGTAGGGTTGTGGACGACGATGGTCCTGGGAATGATGCAAGACGCGCCTGGGTCCGACCCAAACCTTACTTGTGAGCACATGCCCGGTCGCGTCTACCGGTGTCGGCGAGGACCGCTCTCGCCCTGGCAGCAAGTGCTGCAGCTCTACTATAGTCCTTTTGCTAGTCGTTCGGCTACACCGTCTAGTCTGTCTCGCTGTGCATGCGGAAAAGAGATGATCGGAACGTTTTGCAAAACTTGTATTGCGTAACACAGTAGATCAGGTACACGTCCAGGCGGAAACCCAGACGAGTGCAAAAAAAGTTGTGTCAGTTGCTGTGCTCAAGCACGCGCGGGTGTGAGTTGCACGCGTTCTGGCCCGACGCTACGTGCTATCACCTTGCCGACGACGTTCTGATGCTCTCTCTCTCTCTCTCTCTCTCCTCCGACGGGTCACTCGTGCAAAACACCATTGCAATGGAATTGAAAACTTGCACTGCTCGGGGCGGCCGGTGTTGACGCACCGTACACCGTGCGCATTGCCGCCGGACGTGCAACAAGCCCATCTTGGGTGTCCCGCCATCGCTCCCACGGGGTCCGCGTCTAGTGTCTGCGGAGCGCCAACTGGGTAGTATCGGGCAATACAGACTAAGGACACCTTGCGCGCGCAGTGTGCACAGTCGACAAACAAAAGTCCAGCCCATAGGATAAAATAGAACATGGGAATGAAGCGAGCGTCTGTTAAGGGCAAGTTAATGCGACGGTGTACATTAGGGTGGGACGGGTGCGAGGAAGAATGAAAAACAGCTTTAGCAATACGGGGCAGTAGCTCTGGTGGCTAACGATAAGGGATGTGTCAAACACCCCAGAACTAAGAGAGCTATGTAACCTGTGGCCCAGAGTGCGAAGGCTAGACGAGAACGGATACGACGAGGTATGCCGTGCAGCCACGCGAACCGAGTGCCAGCGCCAGCGCGCGCGCGCCGTGCACAAGAACGCGCCAGGGTCAGAGGAACACGCCGGGGTATTTGGTAGCGTCCCTCCCACGACCAGTTCCTGTTCATCTTCAACTAGCTTTTGGTGTGTGCGTGCGCAGGTACACGCTCGTGCATCGTGTCTGGTCTCGTCTACTGCAGCAAGGGGGCCGGACGACCCCTCAAACGGAAGATGGACAGGTCCCAAGAGAATCGATCGGGAACTCTTTCTCCCGACGGCGACGGGCGCGCGCGACGGGCTCTATTACGGGGCAAGCTGCGGCGGGGGCCGACACGACAACGAGAAGAGGAGAGATTGAGAGAGAAGGGGGCTGCTGTACAAGACAACGACGCGAGCGGAATGGGCAATAGGTTTGGGCGGGTGTGAATGGATGCGACAGACGGGTCAGGAGAAAATGGCTCTCAAAGGGCGTTTGAGCGTCAGATCCGGCACGGACAACAACCGTGCTGCGGGTTCCGACTGCAATCGAGCGAGGAGGAGGAGCAAGGAGTGGGATATAGGTTTTTTTTTAGTGTTGCTTGCAGACTTGTGTCTGGCAATGACAGAGAGAGAGCGAGAGCGACGCAGGTAGGACAATTCGACACCCGGCACAGACCGGCAGACCGGCACAGACGGGGGCGTGCGCGCTAAGCTGGGAGAGGGGCTGGGCTCTTCTCTCACCGCTTTTTTGGAGAGAGAAGACTGACAGGGCACGAGGGCCCACGATGCCAAAAAAGCGCCACCGACGCCCCGGGTTTGGGCGAGCTGCAGAGGCAGGCAGGTCCCACGGGGGGGTGGGAGGAGGGGCGCAGGGCGCTCATGCAGGCCCGGTCTTGTTGTTCTCCCATGCCATCCCCTGAGGGCATCGTACGGCGGGCCCGTCGGGCTCCATCCTTTAACCCTCGTCCTCTCCCCTGTGCGCACAGACCTCTGTCCTCGGCGCGCCGGTCAACCGTCTCTGTGGTGTGTGTGGATGTGATGTTTCCCTGATGCCATGTCACTGGTGCCTGAAACCTGAGACGAGATTTATTTCGGCCTGAACTGATCAACACGCGCGCGCGTGCGGGCAAGACGGATGTAATATGGCCACAAAGAGCAACAAAGCAATGGAACGCAGGAGAGATGTGGGATGTGCCAGGCGCTGTGTGTGCGCTCTGCTGGCTGCCCCGTGTGTGCCCGGATGGAATGCAACATGGCAACATGGCTTCTGTGCCGCCGCCGACAGACCGCCCTCTCCTCCCCCCCCGTCCTCGCTCGCTCTGCGCCCCCCGCCTTTGGCTCGTCGTCGCACTCTTCCCCCTCCTCCCAGGTGACTGTCCTCGTGCCCGGCCTCTCCGGCTGCACCCACAGAGAGCCAGGCCACGAGCATTTTCTTGCCACACAAATCAACGACCACCACACGCACACACACACACACACTGACGCTGTGCGCCCCGTATATAAGTGCGGTCGTGACCCCCATCCCCGTTTCCTTCTCCCCACCAGCACTCGTCCTCCCTCTTCATTCTCCTCTTCTCTCATTCATTCTCCTCTTTGATAGAACACACACACACACATAGCATCACATCCCACCATGTCCAAGTTCGACGCGGCTCCCGAGCACGCCGACCTCAACGCGTCGACGTCCACCTCCAACGAGAAGGCGCCCCAGGCAAAGGTCAACCACCTCGCCCCCGGCAGCCTTGTCGCAAAGAACCGTGAGCCAATCCACTCCACCTTCCCCCGTCACCTTCCCTCCGGCCTCCGTCACCCTTGTCACCTTGCCTCCTTCCCACCCCAGTCGCTGACTCCACAGACGGCATCGCCATGCTCGGCGAGTTTGTCGGCACCACACTCTTCCTTCTCTTCTCTCTCGGCGGTACCTCGTGAGTCGCCGTGGTTAATGGTTTTGGCTCGGGTCCCACGCCACCCTGTCTCGGAGGCTACATGCTAACCACACTCTCTATCCAGCGTCGCACTTCAGGCTTCCAACAGCGTCACCGGTGATGTCAAGGACGGCTCTTCCACTGCCAACACCTCCAACCTGTGAGTCGCCGCCAGGCAGCCGTCGCCGCCAGGCAGCCGTCGCCGCCGTCCGTCGTCGCCCTCCTGACACCCATTAGCCTCTTCATTGGTCTCATGTTCGGCCTTTCGCTCACCGCCAACATTTGGTGCTTCTTCCGCATCTCGGGTGGTCTCTTCAACCCCGCCGTCACCTTTGCCTTTGTCCTCATTGGCGGTATCACCCCCGTCCGTGGCGCTCTCCTCTTCATCACCCAGCTCGCTGGTGGCCTCGCTGGCGCAGCCCTCGCCGACGGTCTCACTCCCGGCCCCCTCTACGCTGCCACCACCCTCGGCGGCGGTGCTTCGGTCGCCCGCGGCTTCTGGATCGAGGTCTTCATGACCATCATGCTTGTCTTCACCATCCTCATCGTCGCCGCTGAGAAGCACCGCGGTACCTTTATGGCTCCCCTCGCCATCGGCATCTCGTTCACCATCTGCGAGATGTTCTCGGTCTACTACACTGGCGGCTCGCTCAACCCTGCCCGTTCGCTCGGCCCCGCCGTCATGAACAAGAGCTTCCCCTCGTACCACTGGATCTACTGGATTGGTCCTCTTCTTGGTGCCTTCTTCGCCGCCGCCCTCTACAAGGTCTTCAAGTACCTCAACTACCAGACCAACCTCGGCCCCGACTGCGACGGTGACGGCGTTACCTTTGACCACAACAACGACGTCCGCGCCCGCCTCGACCGCATCGAGACTCTCATCCTCCGCAACAACAACATCTCCCAGGTCTAAGCGCGCTGGAGGTCACTACATGCCGTCTCCCCAAACATTCACGTTCTAATGACGACGACCGCCGCCAAAGTACCCCCACACACACCCAAACCCAGCCCCCAAACACCCAAACACACACAATCTGATGGACTATTACTATGGCTACACCATCCATAGACCCCCCCCCCCCTTTTCCCGTTCTCGATAGCATACAGCGCTGGATCCGCTACTCCTGTAACAGCACATGCATCCTTTAATTCCACCCACTGGGCCAGTGTTTGGGTCGATTAGGCCTTTAGACTAGTGCCGTGCCCTAGTGCACGGTCGGACCCATAAAAAGTCCCTATACGGAACCGCGGGTTAATCTTTTCTGACGATCGCGGGGCCATCACACCCGCAGCGATCATCGGGTCGTGCGTCCCCTGTGGTTGTCTGGCCAGTGCACTGATGGCCCCCACACACACTAGCGTTGCTCTGCAATGTCTTTGCTTCGTCCTTGGGAACGACCCAAAGGTTTACCACAAGACGCACGAGAGAAAGGCATACGACGCCGCTGCGGAAGTGCACTGGCTCCAGAACGTCGTGGTGGGACCACGGGGGCATGAGGATTGCTTTGCACACAAAGAACGCCACTCGGCAAGGCAAGGCAAGGCAGCGGCTCGCGGCGCGCGGCCGGCCACTAGAGTTTTGACAATAACGCACCCACCCACACCGCATCGCTACCCGCCGTTTATTGTCTGTCACATCAAGCAATGGAGAAAACGAGAGCATGGGAATGAGAACCACAGCGCACACGACCGATCTTGGCGCGAGAATCTTGCACACTAGGCCACACAGGCTCTACGGCAGGCCACGATGGCGGTGCCATCGGTTATGCTCTGGATTGGCGCTCGCGGCGGCATGGCGCCGCCACGTCCACGTGAACGGTTTTCTTGCCTTTGTGTCAGGTGCGATGTGCAGAGGTGCATAGCTGAGAGGTGAGAGGTGAGGTGCGAGCTGATTGCGAAACAGCAGAAAAATTACTCTGCCTCATGCCCATTTGCCGTTTGGTGGTGGCATGAATGGAGACTGGCCTGTTGCAGGCGCGTCTGGAAGTGTCGTGCTGCAGAGAATCCCGGCCGGCTATTCCTGGCTGCCTGCGCGCACGCTTGGCTCGCCCGCAGCTGCGGGGCTCGCTGCTGCGCACGTCGGTCAACTGTGCACGACTGATCGTAGCATCCCTGCACGTTTGCTGATGACCGACATAGAAAAAAAGTCGCAGCCAGGACACATTCTGTGTCGCAGTTCTCCACAGTCACCAAAAGGTGCTTTTTTGAGTGTGCCTCTCTTATCCTCGACCCCGACATTGTGTTGTTTCCCTGGAACGGTCGTTTGAACAGGTATTTTTCGAGGGACAGGCGCGATCCAGGTTTTTGTGTCTCTTTTCTTTCCTTGCAGAGCGCCAATATTACGCCGAGGAACACTTTTTAGACGCCACACAGAACGCCACAGAAGCCCTTCCAACCCCCCCTGGGGGATGGCTTTTGTGTGTCTCTCTCGGCCCTTGCTCTCTCTTTCCCCCCCACCCTCGTCCGGCAACTCCCAACTGCACCCAAAAAGCGCACGGTCGCAGGCAGGGCGAAACACGACGCAAACAACGCCCAACGGAGCGGAACGGTGCGCTCGATGGACGGGCAGGCGGCGTCCGTGCTATCGCGTCGGACCCCAATCTCAACCCGTCCCAACGGTCGCAACGGTCCCCCATCTCGTCGCCGTGCACACGACCACACGGGCCGTCCGTTGCGTAATTGCCGTCCGGGCCCCGGAGAGGCGAGAGGGTGGTGGCCGGCGCCGCCTCCCCCTTCGCCGCGCGCCGACGGGGTGGGTGGGTGGGTTCGGCCCTTGAGTGCAGGTCCGTCGCGTATGTGTTGCTGCGGCGGGGGCGAGATTCAAGATTCTGGCTGCCCGCTCTGGCTGTGGGTGCGAGATGTGCGCGCGCGCGCAGTGTGGAGCCATGAGCCACAGAGAAGGTACCGCGTACACGAAACAAGTGGCGCCACAGTGGATCCTCCGGTCGGCCAGCGTGTGTGTCCTGCACCCCACCGGCCCTGGTTGCAGTCTCCTCTGCACACGGGTTGCGCGCAACGACGGGGCCCGCGGCGCCGGGGTGGGGGTGCTTCTCACCGCGAAGCGCACCCGCACACTGTCCGCAACATGCATGCCGAGAGGCGTTTTCCAAACTGGACAGCAAAAAAAAGAGAAGGAAACCCCGATGGATTGTTTCGTCGCACTTACTTGTGCGCAAAAGCTTGTACCCGCCACCTCCACTTGAACGCCGACATTGGGACCCATGACCCATGCAACCAGCCAGAGGCGTCGAGGTGTGCTCCTGCCAGGAGCCAGAATTCAGATGATTCTCGGCGCACCCGCCAATTCTCATCCAAGACTGATTTGCGGTTTTGACGCCAAAAGCGCAAGCGCAAGCACAAGCACAAGCACATCAGGAAGACTGTCAGCGGCCACTGTCGTCATGACCTGCCCCTCGTGTGCGACTGGGACCGCGAACGGCGCCGTGTGCCGTGGCCAAGGAGCAAGCCAAGCCGCCCAGCAAAAGACGGAGGTATGGCCAGATCTGCCACGCCATGGGGTGGGCATCCGCGCCACGGGTGGAATTTGTTCGCCACCCTTGCGCGCGCGCGCTCTTCACAGACACATTCTTGCATGCATCTTCGTCGGTCCTTGTCGAGGTCCCAGGCCCCCTCAAGCCAGTTCTAGCCCACCAAAAGTGCGACAATGACCCCCACCCCCCGCGCGCAGCCATGGGGCGCGTCCCGCGATATGAGGCGGTGGTTCTTGATTTCGGGTGTAGAGCTTGATCTGCCAGCCTCGGAACAAAAGAACACGCGCTCGCAACCCAATTTCAAACAGCTGGCCGGTGACTCGCTTGGCGTTTTGCAGTGCTTTCTGCTGCCTGGCAATGAATACCGACTGCTCCACACGCCGACGCGGGGCACACGTCGCCAGTGTAAAGTGAGTGTGGAGCGGAGCCAGAGCATCAGCCAGCACGCACGATGAATGAATGTTGCTGTGCAACGTCGTCGGCCACATTGGAGCCCAAGGGTCTCACCAAGGGTCACAGCCGCTCACGGTCATTTACACGTAATCCACCATGTTTCCCGACCTCCGTCGGCGCAGCTTGCGGCCAAATGATGCATTGATATGGTTTCTGGGCCGCAGCACGACTGGTTCCCAGCATGTGCCTCCTCCTTCCCCTGGTTGCCGTCACTTTACACATGCTCGTAACAGGGGACTGTAGCCGAAGGGGACCCGATGAGGTTGGTTACGGCCATGCCGTCACACCCCCAGTCACTCTTTTTAAAAAAACGAGAGAGCGTCAATTCTGAAAGCTCGTGAGCGTACGGGTGCCGCGGAGCAGTGTCTAGACCGTACGTACAGTACATGCTGCACATCTCGACCAGCAGGCCGCCGGTCCCGCATTGTTCCCACAATCTCGTCAACGGTCGCTTGCACATATGGTTGATTCAAGCAGCAATTTCCGAACCGGCGAGTTGTACGTCACAGACCCTCGTGTTCGGCAGGCCCAGGTCCGAGGTCCATTCGTGGCCAGAGGCGGACGCACGAATCCTCCGTGTTCGGCCTCCGGGTATGTCCCCAGCGATCGCCAGAAGGTCGGACGACCTAGAGTTGAACGCACGCACTCTCTTGTCCATCCCGAAAGGGACCGCCGGATCCTGCCACGTGTGCGGCACCTGGGACAGACTTTTGCTTTTGCGGTTGCGGTTGTGTGGCAGCCGCAGAACGCGTCGACGCTCATGTATGTACTTTTTGTTGATGATCGACACCGACATGGAGTCGTCTGCCTCCCCCTGTTTATTTATTTATTTTGATTTTGGTTACCTTTATGCAAGCTGCGGGTGTGTTACGGTGACGAAACAAGATCCGGTCGTCTAAAATAAACAAAAATATTCAGTGATCAAAGGGTTGGGTGAGCGTGGAGACGAGTCCTTCATCCAGCCGAGGTCACGTTTGAGCTCGGATCCTTTACGATCATGCAGAGTACCACAGTCACACTACTGTTCAAAGGAACGTGTGCATAGGAACATGTTCCTCGATCAGGTTTCGTAAGCAATACCAAATGTTGACTGCGATTCGCAAACTATCCACACGGGTTCCAGAATCTGGTACGAGATCTATTTCTGAAGTTGTGCAGGAACCAGTCTCCCGGCCTGACGTTACCTCTAACCCAGTCGTTTGGGTTGCTTATGACCTGGCACCGGCCACCGCTTGACATATGGCACCGTTTAACATGACGATGACGTCTTGATTTATGGCCCCAAAGTGACAGACGACAGCGGCAGTCACCATTCACACCAATCCCCGTCCACAAACTGTGCACTGTCTCGGGTGCTAACATCCACGACGCGTAAAAGGCCCTCCTTGGCATCGCCAGTGGAATTTGTTTCATAGAAACGCGACCTCCTGTGCCACACACGTCCGCCACGTACACTTTCCAACACATGTTTCGGGCAGAACGATTCCCGGCGGCCCGATGCATCGAGGGAGTGTGAGAACGCGTCCGATTTAGGTATGCACCCGAGTCTCAACACATGTGCATGTGCTGCAGCACTGGGCGTCCGTTACGACCGCCACCGCCGGCCCGCCACCGCCAGCGGGCTTGCCAGCTGTTTCGAGTCTCGCCGTTTCACCACAATTTTTGAACCACGTACAGTCTGACGGTGCAACAGCAGCCCACTGGATGGGTGTAGCGCTCCTATTGCCCTGACGCGTGGTTTGGGACTGACCCGGGACTGAGCCCCCCGAACCCCAGTTCCGGTCCGTAAGTATTCGATCTCACTCGACGTCGACACCTGCAGGGGCATACATTCTGCCTCTCTTCTGGATCGGGGTTGAACAAGACCCCACCACACGATACTCCTACGGGGACTCCGCGGACTTGGCAAGGCCGAGTGCGAATGGCACCCACGGAATTACTCGCGGCCTACTAGCCTGCCAAAAGAGAAAAACGAAAAATGTCTCTGGCGACTGCGTATGGAACATGGGCCGGTGAACGCCACCTCCGTCATGTACAAACCTGCATACCGCAGGGAAATGTCGGTCCGTACCCTATCGCCATGGCCTTGGCCTCGCGATGCCAATTGACCACGTCAGCACTGCCTCTCGGGACGATCAATTGCGCGCTGCCACCTGCCAAGAATGGCGCGAGGGACAGCCATGAATCGTCGACGTTGACCATTGTCGAAAAAAACAAAACCTGGTTCTTGCGTAGATCTCTGAGAAGCAACAGTGCCTTCTTTGCGGGCTCTGCGTTCCTCTCCTAGAGCCTGTCCAAGGCCCCTTTTGACTAGCCTGACTGGGCCATATTGTCAGGACCGACACAGGCTCCGCGAAACATGGTTTAGTGAGCAAAGCATGTCTCGTCGACAAATGGACTAGCGGTGGTGCTAGTGAGTCGTGCTACGGCGGTAAGCGGTTGGCCAAATTCCATCCGCGGTCCACGGCCGGTATGGCCAGTTTGGAAAGCACCAAGGTGAGTCAGGCACAGCCTTAGAACCACTCGAGAGTGCTCACGACGCGTCCACGATGAAGAAGGCCAGTGAGCAGATGAACAGGACACCCACGCAGAATTTATGGTGCCTCACAGATCTTGCTGCAGCTGCAGCTACAGTAACCACATCCAGTCCTCTGAAGGGTCAGCTATGCCAAAGGGAGACTTAAAGCGTGTCGACTTTATCACGTTTGTTGATGTACGATCTGACAAAACTCGGCGAAGAACCATAAAAAACATGATCAAAGAGGCTCTCGTGGTGTAGTGGCTATCATACTTTCTTAGGGTCCAGTCTTGGTCTTTAAGCCTTACCTCACGAGCTATGGAAGTGGTCCTGGGTTCAAATCCCGGCGAGGGCCCTCATCTTTTGCTGCGTGCACTCTTTTGCATGCAAGGGGTCGCTGGAATGAAGAGAAATGAGGAGCGGTGGGCGGAGTCGATGTAGAACGGCAAACGGCGGGTGTGGGCGGCAATCGGCGCCGACGATCACAGCGCGCCTTGTCCGGATATGGACGGAAATTCCCGCTCGCTGCTTTGAATCTGTCGGTGAGCTTAGGGTTGTACGCGTCACGCGTGACGTATGGGACAGGCCATCGTACAAAGATCACACGTTTACTGTCTCATCTCTCAATCGCCCAACCTCCCAGCAGACGACATTGAACAGCAAAGACCCAATACCCACTTTTCCACTCGACACTCCAAAGCACCACACCATGTCGCTCGAGATCTACGCCAAGAACGCCGCTGGCAAGCGCTACCTGCTCAACCTCGAGCCCTCGTCCAAGGTCTATGACGCCAAGCTCGCCATCCAGACCCAGTCCAAGATCAGCCCCGACGCGATCAAGCTCACGTTCCGCGGCGACGTGCTCGACGACGGCAACAGCCTCGAGGACGTCGGCATCATGCAGGGCAACACCATCCACGTCCTCGTCGGCGCTGAGCAGGACTGGCCCGAGACCCAGGACCAGGAAGTTCCCGCCTGCAAGTGCGTCATCATGTAGGACACCAACGTTTCGGGTGGCCACCAACAACAGTAAACTTCACGACGACCCGACGAGGACACTTCGTCACGACCTACCTTCCCTGTTTCGTACACGCCTTAATTCTCTTATGCACGATGGAGCCAGCCATTAATGGACACAAAGCAAGGCTGAGAGCAAAAGTGTACTTGCAATCTGGAGATTGAAGGCTTTCTCACCACCCTGTCCTCACCTGTCTGTCGTGGCCAGTCCACAGATGGGTCGAGCAGGGTGTACTGCGGCCACTGACCAGGGCCGAGAAACACCTGCTCGGAATATTGCACTGTCATGAACAGTATGAGCAGCCGACAAAGACTTGAGCCAGACCACCAGCTACGTCGGGTCACCCCTCACTGCCTGCTTAGTGCGACGGCCAACGGCAGCTTGGATCGAAATTAGTAGTACTATGTCTGCTCTCCAACTCCGACGGGCTGCAACAGCTGAAGCTGAAGAATGTGACCAAGAAACCCATGCAGACATGCTGATTAACTAACAAACCCTATTATATTTACATAATGTACGTCGAAGGACGGTCTTCCCTCAACTTCTCTCCCGCAGCCACCTTGGCTGCATTGCGGTTGTTGCTCCAGCGGTACTGGAAGTGCTGGGCGATAGACATGGCCGTCCCAAAGGCCACGAGCGAGACGCACACGCGGAAGCCGACGTGGTACGTGGGCGCGTCCTCCGACCTGAGGATTTGCGAACCGACCAGGCCGCCGAGGTTGGCGGCCATGACGAACATGGCCATGGCAATGGCTCGACGCTGGGGGCTGGCCTGGTTCAAGCTCAACCAAGTGGCGTTGATCGGGTGCCAGACCTGGGAAAAGGCGGTCGTGCACGTGATGGCAGCGTACTTTGCCCACTTGTTACTGCCGGACGACTCGTGCACGAAGACGGACCAGGTGATGAGCGAACACGAAGTGAGGAAGATGACGCAAAGACCCTTGTTGCGCACGCGGTCACTGACGAGTCCCGAAATGATCATCATGACGAATGCAAGCCAGCCACCAACAGAGCTGTAGAGGTTGGCCTTGATGGTGGAGAAGCCAAAGTTCTTGATGAGCAGGGGCTGGTACTGACCCATGGCGGAGGTGGCGGCAATGCAGGCAATGGCGTGGAGTACGTGAGGATAGTTGCGCCAGTTGAGAAGGGTGTTGAAGATCTCGCCGTTTGTAAGAGGGCGAGTGGCAGCGCTTTTGGCGGCGTCGTCGACAATCACACGCAGGCGAACAATCTCCTTCTCCCGTGCGGTGAGCAGTGTGAGGCGGGGGAAGAGCATTGGCACGGGGCGGTTGGGCCCATCGGGCATAAAGATCAAGAAAAGTAGCGAACAGAAGATGGCCAACGAACCCTCAACGAGGAAGAGGTACTGCCATGGGTGAAGGGACCCCTTAATCTGGAGGAGACCAGCCGCCATAAGACCGCCAACGCCAGACACGAGGACGCTTCCGAGGAAGAAGAATGACGTGCGCGATCCAAGCTCGTTGCGCTTGTAGAACGTTGACAGGACGTAGAGAGATCCGGGAATGTAACCGCACTCCACAATACCGAGGAGGATACGAGTGACAAGGAAGGAGGCATAGCCCTTCATGAACAGCTGAAAGGTCGCGACGAGGCCAAAGCAAAAGATTTGGAAAGTGAGCCACTTCTGGGGACCAATGCGCTGGACGACCATTTGTGAGGGAACTTCAAGAAGGACAATACCAAGGTACAGCAATCCCTGAGAAGAAGTCAGAATGAATCGTTGGGTGAAGGGGGGCGCGACATGAAGCGAGGAACTGTACGATGACGGGATGCAGCCCGGCAGTCTGGCGTTCCTGCTTACATTCCATGGACCGCTCAGCAGACCACCGCTTCTCCGTCTCCCCACTTGCAGACACCAGACTCACTTGACCGACGTTGAATTGATTCTGGACAATGCCAACATCCTTGAAGAGTGTACTGGTGACTGCGTTGGCGATGTTGCCGCGCTCGAGCTGGAAGCAGAAGAAGCCGAAGAAGAGAAGGGACAGGACACTGATGTCGAGCTTGCGAACGACTGCACGCTCTTCCGCCTCGGTCCAGTCCTTGGCCAGATCCTCCAAGCTGCTGGAAGTAGGCGTAGCTGTCAATGGTGGCGAGGCGAGCTCCGCATCATACTTTTCGTTATCGCCTGGAGGAACATGGCGTAAGCTTGGCCGACACCATTTGCCGATTTCAGTTACTTACTGAATTGGGAAGCCATTATCGCTCCCTGCCGAAAGATACAGTTCGGAACTGTTCAAGGGACGAGGTGGGTTTAGGCCGCAGAGAAGATAGTCTGGAAATCTTGACCTGGGGGGGGGGGGGGGGATGGTTTTGGGAAGAGCGAAGGATTCGGAACACGCCAATCGTTCATCTTGTACTGCCTGCGGCGACACAAGCGGCGGCCGGGAAAGCGTTCTCCCAGGGCTTCCAAGCGACCAAAGGACAATCGCATACTACTTGGCTTGGACATTTCCATGCCAGCACGAGCTCGGTGACCGCCAGAGCACACGCAGTTTGATGGTCGACCTGGGAAATCTGGAATTTTTGTGAAGGCGCAGCGCGTGGTTGGTCTTAAGCAGCGTCTTGGGAGGCAGTTGGAGTGCGTGATAAGATGCGTCCGACCAGACGGAACGTCCAAACCTACCCCATGTAGTCGTGCAGGTGATGGCGCGATGGCGCCTTACTTGACGTGCATATGAGCACCGGTTGAGCCACAATCACGGGCGATGGTGTCATCGTAAGCCAATCAGGTACCGCACTTGGAATCTCGGCTTGTTGCACCACCCGATTTCTGCCCATGGACAACCGAATAAGGATGGCATTTGCATTCATCTACCCTGGATTAGTTGCGCTTCTGCTTATGTGACAGTTGAACAGCTCGACAGACTGGAGTACGAGGGGGAAGATGTGATAATGGACGAAATCAAAGGCACACGCGAGCATTCGGTCACTGCACGCCGCGCCGACAGGAAGACGCCGATCTGTGTCCCGAACGGTGATTTCAGTTACGTCACAACCCAATCGTCCACAATCAACTGTGCAGGCATTCTCTTCATAATGCTCTGGCTGGGTGTACAATAGGGGGTTGTTGAAAACCCCAACACGCTACGTAACTTTCTTAAAAGCTACTAGACTCCACAGGCTACTAAACTCAACAAGGTACTCAATTTGAACAGGCATACTACGTGGCGTTCTCCATCTTGTGCGTCTCCTCATCCATCTCATTCTGCAGCGAGAAAATGGTATCCTCGGTACGCTCAATCTGCTTCTTCAGACTCGGTTCGCGGGTCGGGAAGAGTTCGATGAGGCGCGTCCAGCGGTCGAGCTTGTCGAGTTCCTTGTCCATAAGCGCATGGAGCTGGGCGAGCTTGCCCTGGCCAGTCAAAATGGCTGGAGAAGCAGACGGTCCGGAGGGGACGCTGCGCATTCCATGCGGCTCCGATTTCGCGCGGAGTGTCGGCGACTCGCCGTGGAAACGCTGGGGACTGAAGGATGGGGATGGGAGCGGTTGGACGTCGCTCGAGACATTCGGCGTCACCGAGGATGAGAGGGTGTAGACGCGCTTCACTGAGGTAACCGCGGCAACAGGTGCGGGACCTGGCCTGATGGCGGAAGAAGGCTCGGAAGTAGGAGGTGGCGGTGCGAATTGGTGCTGGTGCAACTCCAAACGCGCCAGCTTGTGAGGCGATTCGTCGGCTGGTGACATGGAACGCTGTCGCTTGAGTCCCTGAGTTTGGTCCATCGGGACCGATTGACCACTGCCAGGTGGGTTTGGAGCTGCAGCCACAGGCGGTGGTGGTGGGGCTTGAGAAGTAGCAGCCACAGGCGACGGAGCATCGGTCGCGACAGAAGACGCGGCCTCGGGAGGCAGCGACGACACGAGAGGCATCGGCTCAGGTTCAGGCGACGACACGGTGAAGACAGGTTGAGGAGGCATAGCAAATTGGGGAACTTGGTCGAGGGTGAGAATTTCGAAGTCGTCTTCAGTTTCGGCTGGCGAGCCAGGGTCCGCAGACGGAGGAGCTTCATCGAGAACTTCGAAGTCGTCCTCAGATTCGGTTGAAGGTGGGCGCCGCTTCCAATCGACAGCGACACCATCAGGACGCCATTTGATGCTCACAATCACCTTACCATAGGCATGGAGCTCGCGCTTCATACCTTTAATCCAGACATTCCGCACGCCATTGCGTTCCACGGTGGAACGGCCCAGAGATTCTTCCGGGAGATCCTCTGGTCTTCGATAGTCAGCGCACTGAAACATAGTGTTGCACTCACAAGATCCACATGACGCCTTCGTCCGGGTTTGGGTCTGGCGGTGCAGAATCACCCAGAGCGGCGATGGCACGTTCAGCAGCCTCGAGAGCATCGAGGTCGGGCTTGACATCGAGAGCGGGCAGCTGGGGCTTGGATGACGTTCCAGGCGACTGTGAAGCAGCCTCTGGGGACGAATGGCATTGGACGGGCGCACTGCGCTGGCGTGCCATTTGGGTCTCAGAACTTGTGGCTGTGGGTGTGACAGAGCGAGACAACGTTGCCTGACGTGACTCAGGGGCGCGCTTGGGAGCTGGCAACAAGGCCTGGGGTGCGGGGAGAGCGGGTGGAGGAGGTGGTGCAACCGGATCGTTCGGGCGTACGTTGTGGTTGCGAGGCTTAATGTTTGGGTTCCACTTGGGAGCCGGGCGATTGGCTGAGTACGAGTTGTCCGTGTATGGCTGCAGGAGAGTTGTAGGAGAAACAGGAGCAGTGGGAGCTGGTGCTGGGGCATTGGGTCGCACGTTATGGTTACGTGGGACGACCTTGAGACGCTGCGGGGGAGCCGGAGAAGGCTCCTTGGCCGGCCCAGGTGGAGGACCTATGGTTGAGGCTGATGGCACCGAGTCGTTTTCGCGTTGGTTGTGGTTACGCGGGGTGAAATTGGGAGGCTTTGGAGCGGTCGTCTTGTGTCCCACGGCCTCGTCAGCCGCCAGTGACATGCTTGGCGCGGCCACCGATTTCGAAGTTGAAGCCACGTTCGCTTCCTCTCTGGCCTCCACTGGGTCGGAAGGGACAGGCTTTGGCGCAGGGTAGGGAGGAACATATCCAGACATAGTCGAAGAGCCTGCCGCGGGAGGCGAGTGGGGCGCGTAGCCAGTCCAGTCCATTGCTGATGCGGATGGGGTGTATCGTCCTGCGTTGCGTGGTTGACGGGAGTCGGCGTTGTCGACGTGGGAGCGCTTCGTTGATGGGCCAGGTTCATCCTGGGACTGCGAGGACATAGCGGATGGTGGGCGGGATGGGAGGGGGTGCGCGTGGCGGGAGCTTGAAGAGGATGAAGATCCTTGACGGTCACTTGAGCCGCGGCGAGAGTTAGAGTCGAAGGTGTGTCCACTCCAAGGCGGGCGGTGTCCACGACTGCCGCTCGAGCTGCCACCGCCGCGGTCAGAGCTCACAGCTCCAACAGATGGAGGGAGGCCAACATCTGTTGCTGCTCCATTTCTACTTCCGCGGAAGCCGCCGCGCTTGTGCTTCTTGTTTCCACGAACTGGCAGTGTTCCCACCTTGGGTGGGCCAAAGTTGGCAACCTGCAACATTCTCTTTCTGCTCAGGCCGGCGCTTCCATCCTCGGGATGGTCGCGGGTGGGGCCTCTGCCCCGGTTTGACATGTTGCTGTTTCGATAGCTGACAAGAGGTTTGTGGGGAGTGGTGGTTTCACAAGAGGTGTTAGAGAAGGTAGAGAAGAGGAAGGTTGGGAAGAGGGAGGTTGAGAGGAGGAAGGTTGAGAAGAGCAATGTTTGTGTAGCTGAAGGCCAAAACGGTTGACGCGACTCCGGAAGCAATCTGCATTTTGCCACCCGATTGTAATGAACACCTGATTCATTAGTAAACATTTCCTTATAATTGTAAACAAATACGACTCAGAATTGCTGCGCCTGGTGTGGACTAAATAAGTTAATACGACGAGTCCAGCATATGCAGAGTCGAGTTTCTAATAATCAGTTATTCTAATACAATAGCCATAATTGACGTGCCCATATAGAACACGTGGTCTTCCTTAATTCCTCATGAGTGTACATACTGTATAGTGTGACTGGTGCTCGTGATCCTTGATTGCCCCAATAATGGAAGCAATAAGCGGCAAAATGTAACAGTCGCTGTCCCACCTTCCATCAGCCTGTGCTTTGGTCCCGTCTTTTGCGACCCGGATGACACACTCTACGATCCTCATTCAATGGTTTTCTGCTGGAAGGTCGATCAGTGGATCAGTGGATCAGGGGCCATGGACCCCTTCCCTGATCATCTCTCAGCGTAAAAAATAAAACAAACAAACATGAAGCTGTCCAAACTCCGGGTCGGCAAAGGGGGAAAAGGACTGGACATCAACAACGCGACATGAAAGGACGGAGCCTTAATAATTGAGCAATAAAATAGTCGCTTTACACCGGCCAGTGTATTGTTATCCCCCATGTTGTATTCCAGATCTACTTTGAACTCCGGCCAGCTTGGTAATATACGTAGCTCGTGTTTCGATCTCTTGGATTCGAACCCCGGCCAGCTTGGTAATATACGTGGTCCATCCAAGGCACTTTAACGATTATGCTAACGAGCGACTATAATGTTTTGTTGTTGAGTATGGTATCACCGAAAAGGCTTTGGAGGGGTTTGTTGGGATTTGATGCCGTTTAGTGCCCGAGACCGATGGTCTTAAGCTGGCAGTTTGTCTTTCAGAAGAGGATGGGGATGCATAGGCGTCTACAGAGCTGCTTATATGCACACAGAAGGGAGGCCCGAGCACTACAGAGAAGCACGAGGACAATGAAGAAGCAGAAAGAGCAGCATTGGTGCAGTACCCTCGTTCTCCGGTCAGCTCGGTGCCACACTGCAGTGGCGCAAGTGGTTACGTAATCTCAACAGGGGTTTGCCAGCCCTCGAAAAGGGCTTTGGCCCCTCTGGCCTCTGGCCGGCCTCCATTATTATTTTAGGTTCCGTTTACTATTTGACAACTCCCTTGTGATTGTGGCTGCCATTACATAGATATCTTTCTCGTGTGCAGTGTGTATGCCAGTTCCTACCGTTAGCACATCCTCGCTGATCGCTGCATATCTCTGCATCTTCGTCGACGTATCATCTGTCACGTTCGACCTCCATCACGAGGATTACAGGACCGTCACCTTCTACAAACACGTTGGTTGATCATATTCATCAACCACGCCTGCTTCAAAACCTGATACGGTCACCGGTCTCTCGCAGTCGCTAGTCATCAAGTACCTCGGTAATAATCATCGGATACATCTCTCTTTCGCTTTTTGAACACTCAGTTCTTTCTCTCCGGTACTGGCTCACCATCCACCTACTGATGCGTTGGTGTCATAGACCGTGTTCTTGACCCGCAAGTGATCACTCAGAAGAGGTTGACCTTTAGAGAGCGGCTTGCATACACAAATGAGAGGGACTGGCGCGTAGACATCACTAGGCCTACTGCATCATTGCCAGCCAGCGCCGTGGCTGGCACCATCTGGCCCATAAACAGCAGTATTCAGAACATCAAATTCGTGTCATTCTTTATCACGCGTGATATCCTGCAGGCCTCAGAGATTCCGCACAGATAAACGCCAGTCCAGGAAAAAGTAGATCATCCAGATCTTCGCTACGAGCTGCCAAGGGACGATACATTGGGCTTGTTCGCTTGATAGAATGACCGCCACCTCCCCCTTGGCCACTTGAGAATGCCGCCTCAATCTCGTGCCATGCCAGCAGTGACATATGCCGGGACCTGGAAGATAGGATGACCCGGGCGCCGCCACGATCCTGGTTCTACCGAGATCTGTGTGGTTGGTGACACCTCCAGCCATTCGACGGTCACCAGGCAGTCACATGCACAGTCGCGTCTATCTTCGTTTTGCCTCATTGACAGGTCCATGCTATCTTCTCACACACGGTGGGCATCTGTGTGGTACCTCCAGGCTGCACTCAGATTTGACGAAGGTGAGGCAAGGGAACTGTACGTAAATGCCCCATCGAACTGCGTAGATTACAGCGTGTTTAATTTCTATAAGAAGGCCTGGCGAAGAGAGCAACACGTCCTCACTCGCGGTCAGGCGGCCACACCCAACCAGCATAACCGGCCTCTTTGCATCATTCCCTTTATAGCCAATACTCAGCCAACACACTCGCCATGTCAATCACGCACGAGAGTGCCAGTGACTCTTCCCCACCCAGCATGGGCGACAAGGAAAAGGACCTCGGTGGGGTGCGACTCGAGGCCGTCCAAACCGGCGGCCATGTGGTCGACGCTGTGGAGCTGGAACGCAACTTCAGTTTCCTTTCCACGCTCGGGCTTGCTTTTTCACTCCTGAACTCCTGGACTGGTAAGTGCTCAACGACGTTGCATAGGGGTGGCCGTCAATGTTGCTTGTACTAACCGTCCAGCCATGTGAGTGAAGCGAGTGGGCAGCCCACAACCCCGGGCATTCCGTCGGCCGACAGAATGCCGGCGACTATCGCCTTATCATAACCGTATCAGAGCTGACCACGGACGCACAATACAGGGCCGCAGCGTGAGCCATCTGCCTCCAAATACCTGTTAATCCACCCTTAGGCTACAGGTTGTTCTTACCAGCGGAGGAAGCGCCGCGATGGTGTGGGGCCTGATTGTGTCGGCGGTTGGTACGCTGTCAATGAGCATATCACTGTGAGATCGCCCAATTCATCTGTATACTCCAACTAAACCCAACAGTGCCGAGATCTGCCACGTCTTCCCCCTCTCGGGTGGGCAGTACGACTTTGTGTGTACGTAGATGTTGTTCGTTTACCAACAACAGACGCTAACGTAATGATCAGATTGCACTGCGCCACCGCGCTTTAGGGTTGGTCTTTCGTTCTTCACCGGCTGGATGGCCTGCGCAGGATGGACGACACTACTCGGTGCCGGCTGCTCGTTAGGTTCAAGCTTTTTCACCGCGTGAGTGGGCCCCTAATATAACACCTCCTATTTCATTCCACTCACACACCTTCAGGCTCATTTCGTTCTGGCATCCGGACTATGAGCCCGCGACATGGCATGTTTTCATGTTCTACGTCGCAGTTATCGTGGGCCAGTTCCTTCTCAACGTGTTTGGAGTGCGCGCTTTGCCGCATCTCGACAGGTTTGGTGCTTTCTGGAGCATCGCGGGTATTGTCACCATTATCGTCACTCTCCTGGCATGTTCCTCTGGGCGATATCAGTCAGCTAAAGACGTGTTTGGGACTCTGACCAACTTGACTGGTGTGAGTATCCACCAGTAGATCGCGGGTGGTGCCACGATCACTCCGTTTTTTTCCACCACATTTTCCTGACACATGACAGTGGCCTGATGGCATGGCATTCATCCTTGGCCTGCTTCAGAGCACCCTCGGCTTCACGGCATTCGATGCGGCCTCGCATATGGTCGAGGAGATGCCGAACCCTTCTCGCAACGCACCACTAGTGATGTGCGTAGACCCCTTGCTCATAGAAGACTTCATTGCTGATAATCTTGTGCAGGATCCTCGCTGTTGCCATGGGTGCTGTCACCTCGTGGATCTTCATGGTGGTCCTCCTCTTCTGCCTCGCAGACTTTGACGCTGTCATTGCAGCTGCAAACGGCCCATTGCTCGAGATCTACTACCAGTCAACGCGAAGCATGGTGGGGGTGAGTACAGCCTTTGTGACAAAAAAAAAGAGGCATGTGCAAATTATCTGACGTACCCAGTCCACCTGCCTGATGATGTTCAACCTCACCGCTATGATGATCTGCGTCGGCGCTGCCGGTACGGTGTCGTCTCGTATGATTATGAGCTTTTCGCGCGACCGTGGCTTTGGCCATGTGTCCCGTTTCCTAAGCCCCGTCCACGCCCGCCTCAAGGTGCCCGTGTACTGCCTCGTGTTCTGCGGCGGCTGGGGAATTGTCTTCGGCCTGTTATGTGGGTTGCGTAGGTTGGAATGCCTCCTGACGTCCAGACCTCGGCTCGTCCGTCGCGTTCAACGCCATCCTTGCTGTTGCGATCCTCCTGCTGCAGATCAGCTATATAACACCGAGTAAGTACATGCCACAAGTCCACTGTGGGTGCACCTTCACTGACGCCATTTCACAGTTATCATCGTCTTCATTCGAGGCGAAAAGGCCTTTGCAGGGCACAGCCGCACCTATTCCCTTGGGCGGTGGCGTCGTGAGTCTTGTTCATCGTCTTCTCTCCCTTGGCCCTGCGCTGACTCAAAACAGGCGTGGTCAATGGACTTGCCATCGCTTTCGCGGTCATGACGTCGGTCATCTTCGTCTTTCCGCCAGCGATCCCGGTCACCTCTGGCTCAAGCATGAACTACGCCATTGTGGCATTTGCCGTCGTGCTTATCATGTGCGGCGTCACCTGGCTGGTCGACGGTCGTAAGAACTTTACCGGCCCGCGTGACCTCGAAGAGCGTCTGCAGATGGGCAAGAATGCCTAAATGGTGGATGATAAAATTAGTGGATGATAAAATTAGTGGATGATAAAATACAAGTTGTACATACAGCAAGAGATCAGAGGTTCTTGGCCATGGGTCTTGTCTTGTGATATGAAACCAAAGAGATTGCGTTTTATGGCACTTCATAAATCTCCTACTACTGTCATCCTAGTTTTGTTATAGTTTTGTTACCAACGAGCCTATGCTTTGATCTCAAGGAGGCTCTTGCCGGTCTTGACCTCTTCCAGAGTGGGCATGGCACCGAGTCGGATGAGCTCAGACGCCTTGGCCACGATCGGGTCACGACCCATAGAGGTGACAGTGACAATCCTACCGGCCTTGGCCTGGTAGAGAACAAACTTGAGATCCTCAGCAGAGCCGTCGAGGTACGACTCATCAAACTCCTCGCCGGTTCCGACGTAACGCAGACCCTTGCCCACCGACGACCAGAACACAGGCGCCTGCTTGAATGCCCAGTCCTTGTCGGGCGTGGCAATCGTCCTGCCGACATGACGGCCGTGGTTGCCAGCGACGTTCCAGTGCTCCACGCGGCGCGAGTTGCCGGCGGGGAACTGGGGGTAGTGCACAATGTCGCCGAGAGCGTACACGTTCTTCACACCAGGGACACGCAGATACTCGTCGACAGTGATACCACCGTCCTTCTCCAACTTGAACGTGTCCTTCAGGAACTGGGTGGCGGGGGCGACACCCGTGCCCATAATGACAATGGTGGCCGGCAGGGGGTCGATGCCCTTGACGTGCAACTGCGCGACCTTGCCGTCGGCGCCAGCCGTAATCTTCTCGACATTAACGCCGCGGTGGAACTTGATGCCTTGGCCCTCGAGGCTCTTGACAATCGACAGTCCGAGGTCCTTGCCGAGCATCGCCTCGAAGGGGATCTCATCAACACCGACGACGGTGAGCGACTTGTGGTCCTTTTTGGCAATGGCACCCGCAGCCTCGAGACCGATGAAGGATGTGCCAATAATAATAACGTCGGCGTCTTTTGAGAGGCTCGACGTGATTTTCTTGATGTCGTGAGGGGTACGGATGGTGACCACACCCTCGAGGTCGGCACCGGGGATGGGGATCTTGCGGGGGTTGGCGCCTGGGCTGAGAACGAGGTGGTCGTAGTTGATCGTGCCGGCAGCAGTGGTCACAGTCTGAGCACCAGGGTCGATCGCCGTGACCTCTGTATTGAGGTGAAGCTCGACTCCGAAGTCCTCCTTGAGCTCATCCACCGTACGCCATGTGAGCTTGTTGGCGTCGTCCTGGAGCGCCTTGGAAAGCTTGGTGCTGGTTGGGTCAGCCCTTGTGACAAACCGGCGCTCACCGGTCAATAGGAGCATAATCCTCTTTGGAAACAAGGACAATGTCTCCAGCAAAGTTGTGCTCGCGGAGTGACTCGATGGTGTTGATACCACCAGAGCCACCACCCACAATCACGACCTTCTGCTTGGTTGTCGCCGCGCACGGCGAGCGGGCTTTGGAGATGACACGGCCGACCTTGGACTTGATCTCAGACTGGGGTGCCGAAACAAGGATCTTACCATCCTTGACCTCCGCCTTGTACTTGTAGAGCGAGTCAAGACCGGGAGCGTCCTCAATGTCGCCAGTGGTGACGTTGAAGCAAGCGTTGTGCCAGGGACAAACCACGCGCCCGTCCGAGGAAAGCACTCCCTTCTCGAGGGGAGCGCCGTAGTGCGAGCAGTGAGCCGAGGTAGCGTGGACAACGCCGTTGATCTTGGAGAGGAGGACCTTTCCGCCGTCAAACTCGACAGCCTTCATCTTACCCTCGCCGAGGGCCGAGTCGTCCAGGACTTCGAGGGTCTTGACGTCAGACATTGGATTGAACTGTAGAGAGACGCGGTGGAGTAGAGCGCGAGTGGGGTAGGTGCGAAGAGGATGACAGAAACGAGGTAGTAGAGTCCTTGTGAAGATTGTACGCGCGATGGGCATGGACCAGAGGAGTGGTGAGTGGTTGGTGGTGCCAGCTGCGTCAGTCGCTGTTTGATGTGAACCCAGCGATCGGTGAACTCCGTCATTGTGTCTGAGCAACCGTTGACCAATCCGGACCGCCGTAATTGCCCATCCATTTGGCTTATGACGATGCAAAGCCTTGTGTCTGCCACCCATCATGTTGACATGCATATGAAGCCATTGGCGGTCTGTGGCACACTCCCTCTTCACAGATATGCAATGCAGCCCCGCTGTAGAAAGGGTCGGCCACAATCGCGGTGTAATCTGCACCCAATGGCCGGCCTCGCAATTCAGGTCATAGAGCCACACCACAAGCCGATGCGGCGTTTGGATCAGCGTTACTTTGTGATAAATGAGAGCAAGGACAGAAGCCAGAAGCATGCGGAAGCGGAGGACCGACTGGTCCTCCTCGTGTCCCCTCGGTCCTCCCCATGCAACGTTGTGAAACGCAACTTATCATCACAATGTTGCTGTCAGTTACTGTTAGACGCTAAGTAGACGCAACTGTAGACGCAACTGTAACCTAACGCGATACCATTATATCATAGTCGCTCGTTAGCATACTCGTTAAAGTGCCCTGGATGGACCACGTATATTACCAAGCTGGCCGGGGTTCGAATCCAGGAGATCGAAACACGAACTACGTAAATTACCAAGCTGGCCGGAGTTCAAAGTAGATCTGGGATACAACATGGGGGAAAAGCACTGGCCGGTGCAAAGCGACTATTTTATTGCAGCGACACGTTTCCTCCAAGGAGAACCATTGCCACCACAATCTCTCCTCTCCGTCCACAGAACCGTTGTATGTCTCCCGTGCGCTCGCCGCGCCGTGTCGGGACTCCCCGACTATTCGCCGAGTTTGGCTTTCTGGTCGCAGCCAACGCGCCTTGATTGTCTCCCACGCCCGCTCTTCCCGTCTCCGCAGACAAAAATGACGTTTGACGGGGTCGAACCGCCGACCTTGTGCGCAACGCTTGACTGTTGAACAGTTCTCTAGTGTTAAGCACACGCTCTAACCAACTGAGCTAAATCGCCGATTATGTAATCCCACAATTACAAAGCAACATAATGAGTAATTGTTCAATTTAAAATGCGACCGATAACTTTAATTATCTATGTTTAATATAAATTATATTAAACAAATATAAATTTTTCAATAATTTATATTAAACATAGATAATTAGATTTAGAATGTGACCAATACGGGAATTAGATCCATTTCCACTTAGGTTGAGTGGGAAACCGTAACAGTGAAACACGTCTAAAGGTTTATTAATATTTATTCTTAATAAAATGGAAACAATTTCGGGATTGCGGTAAACAAACTTACCAGCAAGAAGTTATTGCCTGTCAACGTCCCATGACGTATGCAGAGGCTTCTCAGAGGTCACTACCCGCTGAGACCAGCCCCTCTTCCCCCTTTTCTCAGACCCTCAATCCATCTTGTGGCAGCTTTGTGCCTCGGGGGTTTTGTGGTCGCCTCAACACAACTGGGAGTGAATAACGGGGCGCTTATGTTGTACCCACCCAGACTTCGCGGCAACCTTTTCCAGCCCCGATGAGCCCCAGTCTCTGTCATTATCTCAGGTCAGAGCGACCGGCCCCACAATGACCTCTTCCGTCCACATAGGGAGTCCTGATAGAAGGAAATGAGTTGGCCAGGAGAGCGAGGAATGAAAGAACGTGTAAGATCGGGACCAGGACGGTGCAACAATCACATCAGCACTCGATCACCCTTCCGGCGCTATGCCACATGCTCAGTGCTCGCGTTTGGCTTCATGATCCCAATGCCTGCATTGAAGGTCGTGTCTCTATGTTTCTATGCTAAATGATCTAGTAGTGTATCTATGCTTGGTGTGGTGTGTTACAACAGAGAGACTTGGTTCACTCCTCGGCGGCGAGCTCGCGGACCTTGTTGGCGTTTCCGGCCAGAGCGCGCTTGAATGCCTCGAGAGAGATGTTGGCAGCGGCGCCGTTGCTTGCCCTGCGCTCGGCAGCCTTGTCGCCGAACGAGGGGGAGCCAGGGCGCGAGGGAACGGGAGAGCCAACGACGCTGTCGTTGCCAGTAAGCTCGCCGGTGGGAGCGATCGAGCGGGCCAGACGCTGGCGGTCGCCCGAGAACGAGGCCGCGCGCGAGCCGGCAGGAGTCACCAGAGGGGTGCTGTCGGGAGTGACACGAGGGCCCAGGCGGCCAACGGGCTGCTCAATAATGAGCTTGAAGGAGGAAGTGGCGGCATCCCAAGTGGCGGTCACCTTGGTCAAATCCTCGACCAAAAAGTCCGGGCTTTCCTTCTCGAGGTCCTCGCGCGAGTGCGAGGTGCAAGTAGCCAACACAAACGACCCAGCCGCTTTGCCAGCTCGGATTCCAGTAGGCGCGTCTTCAACGACAATCGAGTCGAAAGGCGAAGCGTTGCAACCGTCGGCGCCGAGGAGGTACGGGTCAGGGAAGGGTTTTCCGCGCTGGACGGAGTCGGCGGTGACGAAGATCTCTGGGGTGGTGAGGCCGGCAATGGGGAGTGCCTGGCCGGCGTAGAACTTGGTCGATGAGGTGCAGATGGCCCACTTCTCCTCGCCGTTGCGGAGATGACGGTCGGAGGAAAGGTCGTTGAGGAGCTTTTCGACACCGGGAAGAACCTGAATGCCCGAAGCGCCACCGGAGGCCTTGCCGATCTCCTCGGCGTTGGTGAGGATGGCAGTCTCGAAACGCATCACCTCCTCGGGGAGCTCGTCCTCAGGGATCGAGCACCATTTGCGGAGAGCGTCAATGGTGCGGTAGCCGTGGGCCGAGTGGAGAATGTCGTCGAGGTCGAGAGGGTACTTGGCAGCAAACAGCTCCCAAGCCTTGACGACAGCGGGCGACGAGTTAATGAGGGTGCCGTCCATGTCAAAGAGGACCGAGTCGACGTTGATCTCAATGATGTGGGGGTTCTCGAGGGCGGGAGTCGAAGCACCCGAGGCACCGGCGATGGAGCCACGACGCGAAGGGAGAGTAGAGTTGGGCGCGGTCGAAGCAGGCGAGGGCATGGCCGACATCTGGAAAGCCTCCTTGGTGAAAACAGACATGGTGGATAAGATGTGGGGGTGGTGGAGGATGGGGGTAGTGAGGGTGGAGTCGTTGGAACGAGTGTGTGTAGCGAGAGCGCAAAAGGTGGCAAGTTGCAGACCTGGTTGATGGAAAGAACTTAGGATGGATCGACAAGTCGGTCCTTTTGTACGATCTGCACCGACCTACCGCCTTCCAGATGTCCCCAATGCATTCCCCCAGCCGGCGGTATCGTCAGCGCCGCCGATGGACGCATCATCCAGCATTTGCTGCCCCCAAGCATGGTCGGGTTATTCTGCAGGTCCCCGGTTTAGTTACGGGGCGATAACCCTGTTACGCCCGCGGTCCCTTCGGGCATCCGTCCAGCGCGCTTGGCACAGCTTGGTAGGTCACCCAGGGCTAGCGGGGGCAGGCAGGAGGCTGGCAGATGGCACGCGCGGGGTATCTGTGACATGTGCGCGGTCATGTTGTCAAACGGGGGTCCATGATACGCTGGCATGCTGGCAGGTGCTGACGTGTATGTGACCCCCAAAAAGTTGCCGGGGACACCGGACGGGGTCAAGTGAACCCGTTCTCCTGTCACCCTGTGGGCAAACATGATGTCAGAGGCGCCTACCCAAATGTTTCGGAGACTGCGCGGTTGGAACGATGCGCGATGACGAGGAGGTGGCTGGACGAGGAGAGGAAAGAAATGCAGGCATGGCATTAGGCTCAGGGCCCATCGTTTTCCATCACCGCTGGGGGGGCAGAATTTTTGGCCCACGGTGGAGAGCCCACAGGCTGTCGGAGTATTCAGCCGAGATAAGCCCGGACGATCGGATGGATCTGCTCCCGGGCCGTTATCTGCGCCTCTGCTCTGATGCCTGTGTGGGTGCGGCGATAACCGTTTTCTTAAACCGCGCATTGCGTGGGAATGTTGAACCCGTGTCTTGCGGTCCCATAGAGCACATGCTGGAAGGAATAATTTCGTGTCGGTTACGGGAATCGAGGCATATGGGCCGAGGCAAACATTCTGCATGGCATGCCAGGTGTATTTGGGGTCCATTAGGAGTGTGTCATAACGTAAGTCGCCAGTCCGTCAGAGATCTGTACGCGTGCGTTTCGAAATAACGGGGGGTTGCGGTTTTTTCTCGCTCGCCAGGGCACTCACATGTCTGCCCTGGCAGGTCGATACCGCCGGACCCAGGTGAACACGAGGGTCCACCTGCCGTCACCCTCCCACTTGGCACACCGTCGGACGGTGGGCACACCTCAAATCCTCAAACCACTGCGTTTAGGGTGCCAACTACACCTGGCGCAGTCCACGTCCACTGGGGCCATGACGCGCAGTGAGAACCCCCGCGCACGCGGCCGTCCCTATCGTCCCCCTCCCCCTAACACTCACACACACCAACCACCCCCGGACAAGTGCAACCCCGAGACCGAGCTACGGGCCCGTGATCCGTGAGAGGTTCCAGTTGTGCCGTGCCCGCCAACACCGCACGCGATACCGGAAGTCTTTCCAGCCTCTTCTCCGCTGTACCGCCGGAGTCCCCTGCACCACCTCCCTCCTTAAAAGAACTGGAAGGCAAGAGATTGTACAAGTCCCCCCCATTCCCATCACCAAGTCCACGCCACTCGACTCATCTCATCTCATAACACACTTCACTCTCATTATCGCATACAAGTTACATTGACTGGAACTTGCCACGGCCTTTACTCCTCCATCCTCCAACCGCTCCAATCACCTTGACCACACACACACTCCACACGCCACACTCATCCATCATGTCTACCGCCTCGACTGCCCCTTCGTCCCCCATCGTTCACGCCATGTTTGACGACCTCGCTATTGACTCGGGCTTCACCACTCCTGGTGAGTAAACCTGCCACTCCCACATTCCGCCACTTGGGGGTCGTGTGGGCACAATGCGGCGGCGGCCGGCACTATGTGCGGCGCCATCCCGATAGCTGTGTCTCACATTCTGAGTTGGAGCTGCAAACCCGAGAAACCTTGCTGACATTCTCCAGACCGCTCGTCGTCTCCCTCCCCAGCCCTTCCTGCTTCGCCTCTTGCTAGCGGTCTGCACAAGGTCGCTGTCATCGGCTCTGGCAGCTGGGGTACCGCTCTCGCCAAGATTGCCGCTGAGAACGTCGCCAAGCGCACCAGCGAGTTCGACCCTGAGGTCCGCATGTGGGTCCGCGAGAAGCAGGTGAGTAAATAGCAGTGCAGCTGTGCACTTGGTGCGATGGGCTACGTATCTGACGCCACACTCCAGGTCAACGGCAAGAAGCTCACCGAGGTCATCAACAAGACCCACATGAACTCGCGTTACCTCCCGGACGTTGAGCTGCCCGAGAACCTTGTCGCCGTCCCCAAGCTCGCCGACGTCGTCAAGGACGCAACCCTTATCGTCTTCGTCACCCCCCACCAGTTCCTCCACACCGTCATTTCCGACCTCAAGCGTGTCCCTGGAACGATCACCCCGGGCGCCCGCGCAGTTACTGCCATCAAGGGCGTCGAGGTTGTCGGCACTGAGATCTCCACCTTTGCCTCCCTCATCGAGTCGCAGCTCAGCACGCCTTGCTCGGCTCTCTCGGGTGCCAACATCGCCCTCGAGGTCGCTCTTGGCCAGTTCTGCGAGACCACCATTGGCTGCCCCTCGGGCGTCGACGCTACTCTGTGGCACGCCGTTTTTGACGCCCACTCGTTCCGTGTCTCGACTGTCGAGGACGTCAACGGTGTCTCGCTCGGTGGTGCGCTCAAGAACATTGTCGCCCTCGCTGCCGGCATGGTCGACGGTCTGCGTCTCGGTGGCAACACCAAGGCCGCCATCCTCCGCATTGGTCTGTCCGAGATGACCGAGTTCACCCTCGAGTTCTTCCCCGGCGCCCAGCGCCAGACCTTCTCCAACGAGTCGGCAGGCATTGCCGACCTCATCACCACCTGCTACGGTGGCCGCAACCGCAAGTGCGCTGAGGAGATGGTCAAGACCGGCCACTCGTTCGACGTCATTGAGAAGCGCCTGCTCAACGGCCAGAAGCTCCAGGGTACCGCTACCGCCCAGGAAGTCAACGCCTTCCTCAGCGCCCGTGACGCGGTCTCCAAGTACCCGCTGTTCGAGAAGGTGTACCGTATCGCCTTCGAGGGCATGCCCCCCGCCGAGCTCGTCAAGGGTCTCTAAATTGCGGGCATTGGTATTTGAGGGAGAACATACATACACACGATAACCACTTGGAGCCAGCCTGAAAGTGCAAGTGTTGCCACTCAGTGCTGCGCTGTATTAGTACTGTAGCGTTAACGTATCCGGTGCAGGCCACCTAGATGAATAGACACATAGATATTATTCTTTCTCTGCTGTTGGCTGCGCAGTTCACCACTGACACATGTGCCACAAGCAAGTTCGTGGATCCGTAGATTGGCAAGTGGCACACAAGTGGCACACACCCACGCTAAGAGCGCACACTGCTAATCTATCAGTGGGAACTCTGCTAGTCTGTACTCCGGCCTGACTGTGAACTGTGCAAAGTTTATCGTTTGTAAACATCCATTAACCCCACTCTATGTCTGCTATCTAGGATCATAGGCCATGGCATGGATCGTCGCCCCGCCCTATCGCTTGTCCACCCACACCTCCTATCGCCGGCGTCCACGTCATGGAGTCCGCCTTTGATAGCGCGTTACGGAGGCCCTCATGACCCCCCTAGCCTAGGATCATGAGGATCCTGTTAGGAAAAAAACTGAATACATAGGGTCACTCACAGACCAGGGTTCGCCTGTAGTTTGGATTGAGCTACTGTCGTCATACAGGTTACCCGTACGCCACCCACGACATGCAGTGCGGAGCAATTGATGGAGCGAGCGGCAACCGCCAACGGCAGTGGACGGACGGACGGGCGGACTGACCTTCGCCCCCAAACCGAGAGTGAGAGCGTAACGGGCCATCTCGCACCTGTTGATTAACGTCCAACGGCGCGAGGGCGCTTTCTGCAACGCCGAAAAGATACTCCTAGACCCGTGACAGCGGGTGACATGGTGACATGGTGACAAGCACGCCTTCGCCGTTGCCCCAAAACGCACTTGTCCCCTGCGACCTCGTGCGTGGGAGTAGCAGAAGGGGTAGATCTGCTTGCACCAATCGGTTTCACAGAGAGAGAGGGGTCCGGGGTTGTGCAGGGTTTGGTGCCATTGGGATTGGTGTAATTGGTGTACGGTGTGTGCGATTGCCACGTGTCTTACGTTGGGTTGGCCGGGTTGGACGCTTGGTAAAGCACGGCGGTGGTGCGGGCTGCGGTAGGAATGCTGAGAGAAATCTATAACTGACAGGATCAACAGCTGCCGTAATGGACAGTCTGGAAAAGCTCCTGAGGCACCAATCCAGTGCTGGAGATCTCCCACGCTTGGGGTTGGCTTTGGTGGTGTTGCTAGGCAACCCCGGACATGGCACAAGACCGGATGGCGAGGGAAAATGGAAAGAGATCGGTTGTCCTAAGCCGGTATTTCGAACGCAATGGCCGCAAACCCACCACTTTAGACTGGTCTAAACGCGATTTGTTAATTCAACTTGACGATTCTGAACAGATGCTTGTGATACTGAGCAGCTCGTTATACCGGAACGTGTCTACGGCTGCTGATTTGAGCTGTTCATAACAGCGCACAGTTGCAGAAACGTGGCTCGAGATTCCATCAGGTGAGACCCACAAAAGTGGCGGGTGACGGGACCGGGCGGAATCTGAATGTGTGGGATTGATGGGATGGATACAGCATCCTGCACTGGTGTTTCTGAGCAGCTCACAATGCTCCGCTGGGGTGTAAAGGAGTATCAAAGTAAGCAGCTCCGAGTGGCCTATGCACCTCTCATCCTCTTCTGAGCTCGATGGAGACCAGACTAGCAACGTTGTGGGTCATGCGCTAAGCGTTGGCGGTCCAACGGGTAATAGCACTCTCCTTCCCCAAAGGCTGTGAGGGCTCCCAAAGGCCCAGAATGTGAGAAAGTGACGCCCAGGCGGGGCGTCAGAGCCAGTACGTTTGTTGTGGCGGCCTCACGCGACACGCTTATATTTACGACCCTTCGCATTGTTTACTGCATACACTTCCCATCCTTTCACTTTCTTCAACACAACGGGCAAGCGTTTCGCTCCTGAGAAAACGGCCAGCAAGACCGTCAAGGGCCTCACCGAAATCGATTTTGCACCGCCTTTCAGCGTGATATCCTTACCGGCATCAGCAAGCTGAAGAAGAAGGGCGGCGACGGGCGGTGGTGAGTCTCCAAACATATCGCACACCGCTTACCTCCCTACAGGATGCCACTTAACATCGTTTGGAATCCCCCTCCACACGAGGTTACTGTGCCATACCCAGAAGGGTCAAGCTTTGCCGACCAACATGCGGCACTGGTCAAGGCAATGACCGAATATGTGGCAAAGGTCAACTACGGCCCGCAAAAGTTCTTTGCCACCCAGTCCGAGGCTGCTCGAACGGCGGAGGACTTTGCGTTCCACAGCTTGAAGCCCCTCAGCGTGGTCCAGCTGCACTACCGCTGGTGGGCGCAGACGGAACCGCTGACCTTGGATTACCTTCACCGGACGGGCATCAGCAAGCCGGTAGACGACAAGCAGCCGGGCTTCCGCCTGTACGCAAAGCTCCTCCAAGGGCAAGCACTGGCCGACATCTTGCCTGAGGTGCAGGCCTCGGACAAAGAGCACGTCTCGGCATGGGGTTCCCTCATGGAGACACGTATGGGTACTCCAATTCCCAAGGACGTTGCTCAGTTCCTCGTCGACGATGGGTTTTTCAATCGTCGCAACAGCCCGGTCCCGGACCTCGCCAATCCGGTCACGCCATCCTCAACCTGCCTGCTCCAAGAGGCGTCCATCTTCCAAATCGGCCGCAATCTGTCGACCATCAGTGAGCGTCGAGACGACGAAGCTCGCAGCCTCAAGACGTCAAGCTCTCGCTGGTGCTCGGCAATCAAAGCTATGCCACAAAGGGAGAAAGATATCGTATACGAGGAGATTGAGGATTTCTTCCCTCTTGGCTTGCCGCCAGAGGAGACAAAGGAACGACTGGAGCACGGCATAAGATTTGGGCGACATTGTTCCACTCGCCATTCATCTCTGCCTGTCAGACACCAGGTCTCGGCAGGCCTGTTCTGGGTGAAGCGGCAACGCCAAAGTCCTTGTTCAACACTGCCTTTCTCCTCCCGGTAATCTGGCGGCAGTACAAGTGGGCGAGTACATTGTGGCCGCGTCAGACGATAACCTACTCCTCTCACTCAAGCTCTTGGCCTCTTGTTGGCCGCACCGGCCTTTCACGCTGTGACATTTTACCTCCATTCCTTCTCGCTGGTTTGGCAATGATGTGCTGTACATACATACGTAACTGAACCTATGAGGGCAATTTTTCAACAGACTTACATTGATCTATTGATTTCGATGTTTATAAGGCATCCTAGTGATGCCTTCGGGGTTGGTGAATTGTGTGGAGGAATCACAGCACGGTGAAGACAAAGATGTGACAATACGGTCGTCCCCGGTTGGTTATGTATGTACTGACTGTGGCAGATGTGTACGCAAGTCCAAACCTGTACAGTCAACTGTCCGCCTTCCTCGCGCTTGCCTTCCCTTCCTGGCCTCCTATGCCTTCCTCGCCCGTCCGACATCCGTTTCTCTTGTTCTTCATTAACACCACCTCCACCACACCAATTTTTGCTGGCCATCCTCCTCTGCGATTCACAGCCTGATCTTCACACCACGTCATGGCCACGCCCGGCGGTCACCACGCCCGGCGGTCATGTCGGCAAAGGGCCAGTGCGACTTGCGCCCTTTCCCCGTACGTTCCTCCGTGCGGTGTTAGGCAAGGGGATCGCTGCGACAAGTGCTCCGGTTACTCCTATTCCGGCGACCAGGAAGCGTCGTCTAGGCTTTTGGATCTCCAACCATTCTCCGCTTGCCGGAAATCCGAACGCCATTCCCGTTGCCCCCACCCACATTCTCCTGTGCAACGACATCGGCTAGAGGGCCCCCGCGTCATCCCGTAAGGTCGCTGTGCACTATCGATGTGTTCTGTGACGTACGTGACGTACGCTGATCGTAGTAGGCGCATGCCAAGGCTTTTGCGCGCTGCATCGGAATGTCTGATGGAATCAAGCGGTGTGACGCGGTGCTTGGCGGCAACGGAACCGTCAGGTGTCCCCAGGGCGCCGACATGTAAAGAAAGTGGCACCTTGTGGGGACGTTCCATGTAGTGCACTATGTAGCTTCAAGCCAACTTGGACCACTGTGCCACTGCCTCCATGACAGTCATTTTTGTGAAGCAGTATGGGAAGTTCTGAAGCAGCTATGACCGAATTGTGTATGTATGACAACGACAGGCCCTAAAGCCCGTCGGCCGTCGGCGACCATGGCGCATCTTCATGCGCCCGTGGGGAGATCACAAGTCGCACCAAGGTCACAAGGACAAAAGAAGGACTCTGCGTGCACTGCCTCGCTGCGCCCGTTTGCGTTGCTGATTCAGCTTCTTGGTCGCTTTGCCGTGTCTTCTTCCTCATAAATACATCCCGCTTCTTTCCCCATTGGCCATTGGCGTCAACCCCTCATCTTCATTCTTCGTCTCCCACCTCCCAGAATGACAGCCTATCCCACTCTTCCAGCAACCACTCTCGCCAGTCTCGCCGTGCGCGCACCCGAGAACCCAGACGACCACCATCGCTTCTCCTCCAAGAAGAAGATCTATCTCTCCCAGGCTCTGCAAGGCCTGCTCGATGTCCCTCGAGTGCCACCTGGCACCAACAGCAACGAGTACCCTAGGCAGAACCATGGCTCCCTCACGCAACATGCGACGAGGGGCTACAACAACATTAAGCGTATGTCCTGCTGGAAGCCACGGTGCTACATGTACATCTGCTGACACTTCAGCCTTGATTTCCCAGGCTCTGTGGCCCGCCGGCGACCGCCCCTTCACGGTCTCCGAGGCACCCACCATCCCTCCCACTGCGCCCACCCCCGTCCGCTGGGGCTTCCCTGCGCCCTCGCTTGAGAACGTTACAACTCTCGACTTGGTTCTCAAGCCCCTCCCCCTCAATGGCGACACGGTCGCTGCTCTCAGCACCATGTTTCAGCCGGCCGGACTCGGGACCCAAACCATGGCGGTCCGAGCCGCCACATTCGTCTCGCTGAGCAGGCTGCTGTGGAAAGAGCAGGACGCCAGTGTCCAGACCCGGTTGGCGGAGCAGGTGCGTAACTCGTGTGGACTCCTCCTTCACGCACTAACTCTCTCCTCTCAGTGGACCTCCAATTCGAGCGTGACTCGGAATACGTCCCTCTGCCTGGTGCTCAACCAGGTGCTTCGACCAGCTGGCCACTTCAAGACAGGCCACGACAACCGCACCGCCACCGATGCGGTCGAGTGGTACTCCAACCAGACCAAGCAGGTCAAGGGTGAGTCTCAGAGTCCCCAAGGCCTGTGTTGCTGACAAGTAGACGAGTGGCGCCACGCGTTCGCTGCCAACGCACGCAACCTGGGGTCTGGAATGTAGGTCCCAGAGTCAAGTGACCAGGCTGACGGTCAGCAACCCCCAGCAGTTCGCGCCTCCTCGCCCCCTTCCTCCCAGCACAAAGACCTCCTTCTACAACAAGATGGAGGGTCTCACCTTTGCTGCTGGAGAAGAAGACGACGGTGGCGTGCAGCGACTGCACGATTTACTTGCGGGTATCCCGCAGGTCAAGGGCAAGGGCAGCGGCGGTCGGTGGTGAGTTTTCAGCTTGTGTGGCAATGATTGACGCCCTACAGGCTCCCCCTCAACGTCGTGTGGAACCCCAAGCCGCACGAGGTGGGCCTCCCCTATCCGCCTGGGTCGGGCCACGAAGAGCAACATGCCGCTCTCGTGGAAGCGATGGCGCACTATCTGGCGAGGGTCAACTGTGGCCCCCAAAAGTTCTTCACGTCGGAGAAGGAGGCCACCCGCCAGGCCGCCGACTTTGCACGCTACGCGTTGCAGCCACTCGGAG
Organism: Apiotrichum porosum; assembly: GCF_003942205.1. Taxonomy (NCBI): domain Eukaryota; kingdom Fungi; phylum Basidiomycota; class Tremellomycetes; order Trichosporonales; family Trichosporonaceae; genus Apiotrichum; species Apiotrichum porosum. The sequence goes on along the minus strand of NW_021167110.1, from coordinate 155,783 downwards.
TTAACCAGCTCCACTACATCTGGTTTGCCCAATGCGTGCCCTTCACGCTTGGGTACCTCCGCAAGACTGGCATCAGTGCCACGATTGTGGACGACACCACCCCCGGCTTTCGCATTTACGCGAAAGCCCTCCAAGGTCGACCCATTGACGAGGTCATCGCCGAGCTAGTGGCGGCGGGAATGATGGGGGTGGTGGGGTCGGGGGAGGGGAAGCCGAAGAAGCCGTCAGCGCAGAGGAATTGGCAATCTGGGAGCAGCGTGGCCACGGCGCTCCTCTGTCCGTGTACCCGCCCACCGCCGATGGCGGGTCATACCTTCCTCGGCTGCCGAAGGAGCCGAAAGCCTTGTGGCCGCAGCTTGTTCAGGAGAACGGCCTTGTCGTCCTCCGACATCGAAAACGCCTGGAACTCTCCTCCCATCAGGAGAGGACCGGACCCGCACGCCACGCCGATGGTGTTGGCAACAGTCTTGAAGAAGACGATGTCCACCGCGACGTCACGACCGATTGCCTGGTCGGTCTGTCAAGGGCTTGCCGAGCTCCAAGGGTGACCAGCCCGTCGTCGAATGGCTTGACACAATGGGCCTTCACGACGACACCCCGCACGGTGGATGGGCCACTCTGGGGGCCGCGGCAGGTCCTGTCCCAGTGTCGAGACGGTGAAGATCTCGAGGTGGTCGCCGGCGTCGTCCTCCCACGTACGGTACGTGAAGATTGCGCCGGCGAAGGCGAGATCGTCGGTGCCTTCGACATTCTTGAAACGGACGGGGAACGGGGTAACAAGGCCCTTGCAGACTGAGACCCATCCACCGTGCGAGGTGTCGTCGTGAAGGTCCATTGTGTCGAGCCATTCGACGACGGGCTGGTCACCCTTGAAGCCGAGCGAATGCAGGGCCTCGATCGTCGCGTCGCCCACGAGGAAGTCGCCGACCTGCTGACCGAGAAACTGTCGCCAGATGATGGGGAGCAGTTTGGCAGTGTTGAACAGGCTTTTGGGTGCGTCGCCTTCGACGAGGAGGGGAGCACCCATACCCGGGGTCTGGCGAGCAGAGGGGGAGTGGAACAGGAAGCCCAGAACAGCTCGGCGTGCTCCAGCCGCTCGCGCGTCTCCGCCATCAGGGCGATGCCCAACGCACAGAAGGATATCGTGTATGAGGAGGTACACGAGTTCTTCAAGGGTGCCAGGCGAAGCTTGAAGAACTCGTGTACCTCCTCATACACGATATCCTTCTGTGCGTTGGGCATCGCCCTGATGGCGGACACCCATCGAGACGTCGTCGACCCACGCACACTTCGGGCCTCGCCCGCTCGCCGCCAATCGCGGGACCGTGAGGAGGGCCTCGGTGTCGAAATTACGCATGAGGGCACAGACTGGGCCGAGAATGCGGCTGACGTGCCCTCATGCATAATTTCGACACCGAGGCCCTCCTCAAGGTCAAAGAGGAGCAGGTGAACACCTGGAGGTATTCAGCGTCTCCAACCTCGGCCAAGAGCTCCCACGACCCCCCAAATGGCCAAGTGGACCGTTTTCACGCCGCCTTCCAACCTCGTTGTCAAAGCATTTCGTAACCGTGGCACATTGTGAGGCGCTTCCCTCCGTCAAAGAGGCGCTCAACCTCGCCAAGGACAGTCACCAAACCGGGCGTGACGTGAATGTCACCACCGTCCGGTTCATCAAGACCATTGACGTCCGGATCGGCCTTGCCGGCGCTTCCACCCCCCTTCTAAGGGAAAGCGCCGTGCAATCGTTCACCATGTCCCGTGACGCCCGAACGATACTGTTCGACAAGCCCCTCCCGCGTGCGATGTGCCTACGCGATTTGGCGGTATGGGAGACGAGGAGACGGCGCGCGCCTCTGGCCGTGCCAGCATCAACAACCGGTAACGGCGGATACCTGCCTCGCCTACCGGCAGAGCCCATGGCGATCGTCGCATCGGCGTGGTCCGACCTCAACCGGCTCAGCGACCAACTCGGGCCCGCAGTTGTCACCGCCAATGGTGATGTAAACAAGGTCCTTGGAGACACGACCGTTGCGCTGCAGGTGAGAATTATCCAGCATCATTCATTAGCTTACCCGCCAGCGTCTCCACGACGACCTCGAAGAGCTCAACAGCGAAGAACGTGAAGAGGCGCAGCGGAATGCCGAAGAGGTACGCACTTTTCTTCTTCCTACTGTTTGACCCCCCTTGTAGGCGTCGAGCAACCGCGTATTGGATGTTCTCAACGATATCTCCCGCGCCAAAACGACAAACCACAAGCTCGAGGACCTGCTGAACCTTCCGGACGACGACGTTAACCAACGCATTGCATCGTACATCCAGATGTACGGCTCATTCACGATTGTTGCGCTTTTTCAAGGATTTTTCTTCTTTTTAAAGAAACATGTTTCTATCGCTCCCTCCGTACCTTGCAAGGTATCAACCCCCCAGCATCTCTTTGTCGGACGCTCTTCCAAGCACCCGTCATTCCCCCTCGTTCATCAGCACCCTGCCCCTGCCTTGCGTGCTCCACGAGTTCCGTCCCTTACATTCCTGTCAACGTCCGGCATGTTTAGCTTATGCATATGTCTGCCTGCCTCAAGGTTGTGCCACAGTGGGGCAGCCCCTCCCCCATCCTTCCACACTTTGCTTGCGCAACGCCCTCCCCTCTAGCCACTCCCGCCAACCATACATAGTCTACACCTACTGTCAACCCGGTTGCCAACAACCACTCCTATTTACTATTCTCCCCATTGAGGTGTTTTCTAAAGCGCTCACTGACGCTGGCGCGCGCGCGCGCGCCGTCCGCGGCGCCAAACGTGCCTGCGCGGGTCACCTCGACGGGACCTGTGGCGATCACGCCTGCGGAGACGTTGCTGGCCGTGTCGGACGGGTGGCCGCTGGTGACGCTGACGACGCCGACGCTCGCGAGCGACGTGATCGAGTCGGACTTTTCGTGCTGGACCAGCGGCGCGTGTGCGTGCTCGAGGGGCGGGAGCGAGGCGTCGGCCGAGTCGGCACGCTGCGAGAGCGAGTTGGACAGCGACTGCTGCGAGTACGCGGGCGAGTTGGAGACGGCGGTCGTGGGCTCGGGCGGGTGCGAGGGCACAAAGCTCGTGGGACGGACCGTGTGCGTGCTTGCCAACGAGGACTGTTTGCGCAGGTTGTGCTCGTCGCCCGCGATGCCGGATGGCGAGGCCGTGTGCCATGACGGCTGCGGGGACGAGGCCGCGCCCACTGACGCTTGCCACGAGTGACGGGGTGACGCGTTGCTGGGCCACGGCTGCGGGCCGGGGGACGACGAGGCGCCGCCGCTGAACGGCGTCTTGGGCGAGGCGACGGCCTGGGCGGTGACGCTTGGGCTTACCGTGTCGCTGGACACGTCCGCACTGGAAGTATCATACAGGGATGCGCGCGGGCTGACGCTGGCGCGGACAGTGGGCCGGTCGCTAGCGGTCGAGACCCCCAGCCCACCATCAAGGGGCTCGGGATCGGTCGGGTGGTGGATGGCCGTGGGCTTTGGCGGGCTCTGCTCAATGGGGTCGAGCGAGCGCGGGCCGTCAAACCGCGACGACGTCACGCCGCCGTTGTCGTACCGGCTCGAATTGGAGGCGCCCGAGTCGTACCGACCGGCCGAGGACGGTGGGCGGTCGTTACGTGGAGTCTCACGGCCGTTGAAGCGCAGCAGCGGTGAATGGATCGACGACGTCGACTGCGACGGGCTGTGCCGTGGGTCGTTGCGCGGCGACTCGCTGAACGTGTTTGTCGACCAGCCGCGGCGGTGTGTCGATCCAGCCTCGGCAGAGTCGCGGAGTGGAGTGTAGCCCGGTGTGTACATGCTCTCTGGGCGACGGCCCGAGGACGCGCGAGCCGGTGTGGTGGTGACTGCTACGGGCGTTGCCGGTGCAGCGGCGGCCGTGGTAGAGCGAACGGCCAGCAACGCCTCGGTCAAGTCACGCGACGCCTGGTCGGACGAGCGCGCGGCCTCGCGCAGGGTGACGGACAAACGTGGCAGGCGCTCACGCACACTGACAATCGCGGCGGCATTGTCAATCTCCACATCGACCGCGAGCGACGAGGCAATGGCGAGGGCGGCGTGCAGCCCAACATTTGTACGTTCCGAGCACTTTGCTGCTGTCTGCAGCTTTTCAATGGTGGCAGGGTCAATGTCTGCCTTACGTGCGTCCAAGAGTCGCGCCGAGTCGAGCAAGTTGCGCCCATGCTCGGTGGTTTCCGGGTTGCTGCTCCCTTGCGAGCGTCCGCCGATACTGGTCTGGCTGCGCAGCCGCACTCGGGGCTCGGTGCTGGGACCGGTGTACGACCCGTGCGAGGCGCGAGACGTGCGGCCCATCAAGGGGCTGTCGGCGACGGACGCCGCGTCGTCTGTCGACTCTGTCCGACGTCGCGTCACGGGTGCTGTACGTGGTGTTGTAATGTGGGCCGCATTGTTGCTAAACTGATCCCGGACCGACGACATGGACGACATGGAGGTCTGCGGGCGGACATGCGAGACCCGCGACGAGGATCGCATCTCCCGGGCGTGGGCGCCGTCGTCCATACGTGACGTGGGCCGTGTCGAGGCCAGCACCTCGCGCTCACCGCCGTACCGCGAGTTACCCAGCACCGACGCCGAGCGGTCACCCAGCACCGACGCCGAGCGGTCCTCCCAGCTGCGGTTGTGCTGTGTGCGGGTCTCCTCCAGACGGCGAATGACGTCAAGGGGATCCTTGCGGGTGGCCGCGGACACGCTGCCAAGCTCACTGCGGTTCCCAGTCATGGATGCCGAGTCGCTGGGTCGCAGCTCGTGTGGTGTATAGCTGCTGCTGCCGCCGCCGCTGCCGCCGCCGTGGTATGACCCAAAGTCGCGCGAGCCAGCAAACTCGCGAGACCGGCGATAGCTTCGTTCCGGAGTGACACTGGCGCGCACACCAAACTCGCTCAGCACGGCGCTCACGCGGTTTGTCCTGTCCTCATTGCCATACGTGTTGCTGCGGTGAGGCGAGTTGTAGTATCCCTGCGAGCCGTGCGAGTAGCGGTCGTGGACTGCCAACGTCTCCAGAACGCTTTCTGGGCGAGCGCGGGTCGAGCCTAGTTCGCGACGAGCGGGTGAGCCATATGTGTCAAAGTCGCGCGACAGCCGTGATGACCCAAGTGTGCTCGAGCGCCCGTTGGTCCACCGCGGGCTGTCACCCAGTACGCTGTGGGGGCGTCCAACGCCTCCTCCGTAGGTGCGCTGGGACCGGGGCGAGTCGCTTAGGTCAATGTGTTGACGTGGGCTGGCATGGTATGTGTCGTCTGCCTTGGGCGAGGGCGAGAACAGTCGGCCATTGTGGAATTCTGCAGGAATGGGCTGCCTCACTTTACCCAGTCTGGACCCCGAACCGCCCCTGTCGCCCGATCCCCGCGACCCTCGTGATGCCGAATCGTGATCATACTCGGTCCCACTGGCATCCATGGATGTTGTCGCCACCCCGGGCCGATGCGCCGGGGATAAAGTGTTCTCGAGGCGAACAGATTCAAAGCGGCGGACCATGGGCGACACTGCTTCTCGGCTATGCGGCTCGTCCCCAATACCACCGTTCCGCAAGGACTGGCGGCGAGCGAGACGTTCCTCGGCTTCCCGTATCCTGTCGTCGAGGGTCTGTTCCAGTCGTGCAGCGGCAGCCGGCGACTGCGGGCCGTCTTCCTCCTCCACGGCAGACGAAGCGAGTCCGCCGGCGCTGTCGCGGCGCGTGTTCATTCGGCGTGAGAAGCGGCGCTCCAGCGGGCTGGCAATGGCCACTGGTGAATGCGGCTGGTACCGTGAGGGCGAAGCGATACCCGAGGCGGATGGCGAGTCGGTGTTGAGCGGCGTCGCAGGCAGGCTGTACCGGTGCGACGACCCGCGCCGGCTGGAACGGCTAATGCTCACGTTACTCATCTCGCGGACGAGCTCGTGGGACGTGCCGCGCGGTGTGATGGTCGAATGGCGTCCAGCGGCGGTCGGAGCGCGGTCTGACGTGCGCGACGAGATGCGCATAAGGACGCTCGGGATGCCTTGCGGGCTGTGATTTGAGTCGATGGAAAGGGAGGAGAGGGAGTTGGATGTGGGGAGACCACCAGAGTTCTTGGTCCTCTGGAGGGACGACGAGCGATACATGTCGCTACCGGCCTAAGGATTGTTGTCAGTCTGTGCACATACACACACACCCATATCTCGAAAGGACGTACCCCCAACCCGTTCGCAGCGGTTGCGTTGGCGTCATTGGCGCCGCCCCCCGCAGACGACGGCGACGGACGCCCGGGGTCGCTGTTGACATGGCCGTACGCTGGCTCGTCGGCATCGCGAAAGATGGACTCGTCGTCGTCGTCGTCGTTGTCGTCGTCTGTTGTGCTAACGAAACTGCCCTCGCGGCCAGCTTTGACCCAGTCCTTAAAGTCGATCCGGACAGGCCCCAAGCCGACCGCACCTGCGGCGCCTAGGCCGAGTGCACCGGGTCCCAAGCGCATGCCCGGCGAGACGGGTGGTGCATTAGGCGATCCGGGGCGCGCCGGAGTGCGAGGGCCGAGAAGGATATTGGAAGGCGGTCGTGAGCGCTGGTGTGTCCAGTCACCGCCGCCGCCGCCGCCGCCGCCTCCGTTCGAGCCTGTCTCGTGGTGGTGGTGGTGTGACGACGAAGACGAGTCGCGCAATGTCGACGGCGTGTAGGGTGCGACGCCGTTGTCACCGGTATCAGCAGCAGTGTCTGGAGGGGAGGGCGACTGTTGTGAACTAGCGTCGTACGCAGGGTGTTGTTGTAGGGATGAAGGACGTGTGAGGGGCGAGGATCCTTTCGAAGAGCTTGTTGCAGAGACAGACCTCGATGGGTGCCTGCGCGGGATGGGTGGTGGCCCGGGACGCGGCGGTGGTGTGGATGGGATGGCAGTCATTGCACAGGTGCGGCGCGAGCAAGCGTTGCAAAGGTCTGCTGCCGGGGGGGCGAGAGCCGGGGGGGTAGGGGGGGTTTGTGACTCTGTTGGAAGGACACGGGGGGGAGGTTGTTCTGGTGCCTAGGCCAGCTAGACGAATGTGGGAGTGATGTGCGTCATGAATGGATGGTGGGGAAGGGGGGGAGGATTGCGTTGCTGGGTCGAATGTAAAGTTTGGGTTGGAAGGTTGAGAGAAGGAGCGAGAGAGAGAGATGCGGAGAACGCGTGAACGGAAAGTAAAGATGTGGGATGCGGGATGTGATGTGTGTGGATGTGTGTGGATGTGGTGTATTCGTGCGCGACTAATCGTTGACGCGTCGTGGGAGAGAACGCGGCAGCTAGTGCAGCTTTTGTCGCGGGACAGTACTTGAGAGTCACTGGAGCTGTGTGTGTCGGGGTCGTCGCGCGCACAAACGCGTCCAGCAGCAGTGCAGGAGTCTGACGTCGGTGGAAAGCCCGCCCGCCCCCGCTGCCGCGCTCCCCGTGCACCACACACACAACAGCAGCAGCACGAGATGCCTCTTCAAGCAACAACACACCGCGAGGATATATCTATACTATTACGTAAGCAATGGTGCCTCCCTACAGAACGCTCATTGTACGGGCGATGCGCGCGTGCGGGGAGCGTGAGGGATGGAGGATGGTTCCAGGTCCTGGTGGGTGGCTCTGGCGCTGGCTCGGGGGCGGCTGTGGCTCGATTGGAGTGTCTGCAGTGTCTGCCTGGCTGGTGTCGCGCTCTCTGGCTCGCTTCCCCTCTCTCCATCGCTCCTCGTCCTGGTCTTTGTCTCTCTTTGTCTCTCTCTCGCTCTCTCTCTCTCTCTGTCCTTTGTCTCTCACTCAACACAGTACCCTGTCGCCCAGTGCATAGTGGTGCACAACAACACATCTCCCCCTTCCACCCCCTCCCACAAGCCCTGCAGCCAAACCCCCACACCCGGCCAACCCCTTACCACAAACCCATCCATCGCTCGCGCAATCCACGCATCTCTCTCATCGCCCCACTCCTCTCCCTCTGCCGCACCTCCGTCGTCACCTCTGCGTTGTCCACATCACCACACAGACCTTTTGCACGCGCGCGTCACTCCCACTCTCCCATTCTCTACCTCCCCCACCCTCTCCCCATCGCCCGGCCACACCATGCCGGGGTTTGAACGCTCGCCGCTCGGGTTGAACGGGTCCTCGACGTCCGCGTCAGCACCGTCCTCGTCAAAGGCCTCTCTCCACCCCTTCGCGGCCGTCAAGTCGTCCATCTCAAGGAAGAAGCCTCTCGGTCTTGACATTTCCCGCTCCATCCCAAAGGTCCCCGCCGGCGGCCGCGCAGACTCCACCCCAGGCTCTGGCGGCGACGCCAGCTCCGTCAGTTGGTACCCCGAGGCGGACCACCTCCGCCATCAGATCGAGCTCCTCCAGCTGTCTGGACGCTCCAGCTCCTCATCGTACGCGTCCGGTCCCGACGGTCCCGAGTCGCCGCCAAGTCTGTCACCCGTGACAGTTAGTGCGCCCGGCGCCGTGACCTCGGCGCCATCAAACTCAGCCACCAGCGGCGGCGGCGCGAACCCGACTCCGCCGCCCCGGCCCCCGCGTCGCCAGCTCACCGGCAACAGCAACTCTGCGTCAACCGCGTTGCCCGGGTCCACGTCCACTTCCAACCTCTCTGCCACAGGCTCGACAAGCTCGCGTAGCAAAAAGCACAGCACGAACGGAAAGAAGAAGAAGCACGCCGCGGACAATGATGACATGGTCAAGGAGGAGGACCTTGACGTGCTGTCTGATCTCGGAGCAGGTAACGGCGGGACCGTGACCAAGGTGTGGAACAAGAAGCGCAAGAGTATCATGGCCAAAAAGGTGAGCGAGCGTCTGTCACGTCGGACGCCGGGCAAACGACTAACATACAGCTCATCCTCGTCGACGCCAAACCTGCGGTGCGCAAGCAGATTCTGCGCGAGCTCCAGATCATGAACGACTGCGCCTCGCCTTACATCGTCAGCTACTATGGATGCTTCCCCGTCGACGTCCACGTCGGCATCGTCATGGAGTACATGGACCTCGGGTGCGTGTGGTGACCCGTCTGCTGTGCGACATTGAGCCTGGGCTCGCGTCGTCCGTCGCACAGCAGCACACTAAGGTTGGATCGTCGGCGCTAACACTTTATGCGCACAGATCGCTCGACTACATCTGTCGCAACACTGGTGCTATCCCAATCGACATTGTGGGCAAGGTTGCCGAGTCTGTGCTCCAGGGTCTCGTCTACCTCTACGACGTGCATCGCATCATCCACCGTGGTAGGTACCCACCCTTGCGTCTCATTACGCAGTGGAAGCCAGGCTGACTCCCCCTCCAGACATCAAGCCCTCCAACATTCTCGCAAACTCGCAGGGCCAGATCAAGATCTGCGACTTTGGCGTGTCTGGAGAGCTCATCAACTCGATCGCCAACACATTTGTGGGCACGAGCACGTACATGAGCCCCGAGCGTATCCAGGGCGCGCAGTACACCATCAAGTCGGACGTGTGGTCGCTGGGCATCTCGCTGGTCGAGCTCGCCCAGGGCCGTTTCCCCTTTGCCGACCCGCCCGACAGCGACTCGGAGTCGTGTGATGGCCTCGACGACGACGAGCGCCAGCCCGCCGAGAACACGTTCGACCCCGACGCGACCTTGCCGCTGTCTTCGCAGCGCCCACAGCTGTCGCCCACCACCAAGCGCCACCGCAAGCGCGGCGTCTCGCTCGGCGGCGGCGGCATGACCATGTCCATTCTCGACCTGCTCCAGCACATTGTCAACGAGCCCGCGCCGCGTCTCGTCTCCCGCCGCGAACAGTTCCCCGACTCGGCCGTCCTGTTCGTCGACGCGTGTCTCTACAAGGACCCTGCCGCGCGCAAGTCGCCCCAGGAGCTGCTCGTGAGTTGTTGCGCGCGCCGAGGGAAAGGGAACCTGGAACCGTTTGCTGACCCCGCGCAGGAATCTGACTGGATCAAGAACTCAAAGGTCACGCAGGCGGACCTGCGATCGTGGGCCGAGGGCGTCGCCGAGGCCCAGAAGCCTTGAACGTAGACCTACCACACCGACCCTCAACAACAACAACACTACAGTACAACCCCACCTCATCGCCCCGGTGATACCCATCCACATGTCCCCTCTGCCGTCCCCCCCGTTCAACATATTTCTTTCCAGGAGTCAAACCCTTTCAAACGCACTTACAGCTAGCAGTACACGCCCCCCAGCGCTCCCCCCATGCATCCCCCATCCGTCTCCCTCTCCTCTCGCGTCATTTTTCCTCCACCACACACCAAAGTAAACCCTTGTAAACCTCTCTCTTCTCCTCTTCTCCTCTTCTCTCTTTCTCTCTCTCTGCTTCTCTCTCTCTCTTTCTTTTCTCTCTCTCTCTCGCTCTCTCTCTCTCTCTCTCTCTCTGTCAATACACTGCATGCAAGAAGGGATATCCATATGACCACGCGCACAAGCGCCACGGACGCCCAGGGCGCACGGCGTACGGCGTACGGCATCTTGCCAAGCCCCCACCCCCACCCCCACCCCCCCACCCACTCTGGACACCGACGCCGGCGCCGGCGCCGTACGCCGTAAGCCCCCAAACCCAGCTTGTCTAATTGCCTGTAGCCAGCCAGTGGCCAGTGGCGCTGCGGCGGGCTGGGCGGGCTCGGCGGGATACATTCGTCGGGAACTGGGAACGGGGAGCTGGAGTCTCCGAGCTCGTAACGAACGGCGCACAGACCCGACCCGACTGTGGCGGCCGCGCCGGTGGCCGGTGGGTGTTGTGGAGTGGATAGTGGATAGTGGATAGTGGCGAACGGGCATGCGGTCAGCTGTAAGCGAGCGTGCTCGTGCTCGTGGCCGTGGTCGGGGCTGGGGCTGGGGCTGGGGCTGGGGCTGGGGCTGTGGATGTGGGTGTGGGTGTCACGTCACCTTGTCCATCAGCACAGGCCACGGGCCACAGGTGACGGGCACAAGTGACATTGGGTTTGCATGGCATGGATCGCGCGGGCACACACACAACACACACACACACACGCGCACACACACGCACACAGCAATACATTGCGAAAACTGCTGACAATAGGGAGACATCGTCACAAGGGCGGCGTAAGCCTCATCACACCCCATGTCACTGGCGTCGCTGTCATACTCTACTGTACCGCTTTGAAATGCTTTTTGAAGAAGCAGTAGATGCAGTTGCCGTCGATAACAGCGCTCTTGATCCCAAAGCACTGGGTGATGTCGTGGCGATGGCACCGGTGGCACACGGGCACGTACTTTGCCCCACCCTGGTCAAGACCGATGGCACGCAAAGCGATGGCCAGCGCATCGACCAGACGATCACCGTCTTTCGCTGGCGCAAGGGCTTGGTACATACGCGCCGGTGAAAGACGGTGATTGTCTGGTCGATGCGCTGGTCGATCGCTTTGCGTGCCATCGGTCTTGACCAGGGTGGGGCCAATGTATACAAGGTAATGTAGAGCTGGGTCTCTGTCAGCGCGTGCAGCTGTCCAAACTCACATTGACAAAACCGTAGACCAAACCCATCCGGCGCAGGGTATACTTTGGGCCGGCCTCGTCAACGCGCGGTGGCACGGCACGCCCGCTGCAAGGCGCATACCCATATACCCAAAAGGAATGTGGCACGGCTGATGCCGGGTATCCCAATGTGCCACTGTCCGCGTGTGCGAGAGACAACGAGGCGGTATTGCGGGAGGCCCACCTGCCCCCTCTGGGCACGGCTGCTCGCTGACAGGAGGCAGGACGGTGTCGACGGCGTTGAACTTGATGGACACGGTGCCGTCGTCCTCTTCCTTGCTAGCGGTGAGCCAGCCGTCTTGAACTATCTGTGGCCAAAGGCCAGAGGGGGGTGGATGCAGATGTCGACAATGTCGGTCGCAGGAAGACGAGCCAAGAACAGCATAAATGCGCCTTCGGGGGTCCCGAGACATCTGGAATGTCAATGGGGGAGGCCATGACGACCGTTGTGTTGCCACTCGGGCTTCTCGATCATGGGTGTGTAGCCGAGACGACGAGTACACGTGCTACAGTGGCAGGGCGTGGGACAGAGGGCAACGGACACGTCCGTGGCCATTGAAGGGGAGGATGCCTTGAACGCGGCGTGTGACCGCCGTCCCAGCGCGGTGACGGACAATGTTGTGCTGCTGCCGCTCGTGTGTGTCCGTGACTGTCATGTGTCAGCTGGTACTTTGCCTCCAGGTACTCACCCGTCTCTGGCTCGTCCCGGCTGTAGTGGTCGGCATGGGGGTACTCTTGGTAGCCAAACAGGCGGTTGACGAGCTGGCGGTGGCGGCGTGCGGTCGTCTCTTCGTGCAGAGGCCACACCGCTCGGCCTCGCAGTTGGCCAAAGTATGGTGGTACAGTGGGGAGCCGGCTGGACCTGTAGAGTACAGGCGGGTAGTCCATGTGAAGGGGGTCCTGTGCAATTTGCTCGTTGGTCGGCTGGTTGGCCATAATGGAAGCGTCAGTCTCAGTGACCTGGGTACGAGACATCGTGTGGGGGTGGTGGTAGAAGAAGAGCGCGGGGAAAGGGCATGGGGGGGTGGGAGAGGTCTTCCTTGTCTTCCTTATGTGCTGTCTCATGACGCGGTGAGCGACTGAACGGGCGCATGAGAACCACCTGTACACTGCATTGTCCTGCGCGCCCACTTGCCACACAGCCGCCATCACTGCTTCACTCTCGGTGTGTGTGCTCGGGCTTCGTACGTAGTGCAAGCCCGGCAAAACCTAGACGGTCCTGTGGCCTGTGGCCGGTGGGTGCAACAGCCCCAGCGCCCTGGTCTCACCGACAACAGAGTGGTACGAGGCCTGCCTGCGTCAGCGCACGCGTGTCCATACCGCAACGTCACGGATCATGGCGTAGTATAACAACTAGCTGGAGGTTCGGATCGGTGGTGTGCGCTCGGATGCGGCTGTGCCCGACGCCGTGTGGCATGCTCGGATACGAGTGTCTGGCATTTCCGTGATCCGTTTCCTTCTCTCCAGTCCCCGAACCAGGACGCCAGGCGGATACCAGTCAGTGACCGTGGTGTAGCAGCTCCTCAGCGTCAGTTCCAAACCAACGTCCCATGCCACAGCTCGCTCGGCACACACCAATAGTCACTGCTGAGTTACATCCCACCCGCCCGTCCCGCGCCCCATCCCCGCTCTCACCCCCTGCTCGAAAACAGCGTCGCCAGGTCCTCGCGCTTGAACATCTTTGCGCAGTCGAGCGCGTTCGGGTGGCCGGCCTTGGGGTCCGCCCCGGCGTCCCAGAGCGCGCGCACCACCTCGTCGTGCATCTTGAACACTGCGCCCGCGATGGGTGCCTGGCCCTTGTTGTTGACGGCGTCGACGTCTGCGCCTGCCGCGATCAGCTCGCGCACCGTGTCCGCGTGGCCGTGGTACGCTGCCAGCATGAGCAGCGTGTCGCCCGCCTGGTTGGTGAGGTTGGGCGGGATGCCGTGGGAGACGTATTGGATGAGCTCGGGCGTCGAGCCGGCGCGCGCGAGGTCGAAGAGCTTGGTGGCGAGCTGGAGCGCCTCTGGTGGGAGCGAGTCGACGGACGGGCGGTCGCTCGGTGCGGACATTGAGGAGGTTGGTGGGAGGAGGGAGAGGGATGGGAGGCTGGAGAAGGTGGAAAAAAGGACGGCTAAGATCTAGCGGTCAGCTATAAGTCAAGCTGCAGAGTACAGAGTAGAGAGGTGGGCTCGGTTTGTCCGGAACTGGGGCCGCGGATGCGGCGGCTCCGTGGACCCGGGGGGGGGATGCCGGTCTCGTGCGCGGACCGCCACCTGTGCACCTGTGAACTGGACTCACAAGGTGCTTCTGTGAAATCTGTGAGGAAGTGAGCCTTGAAGTGAGCCTTGAAGGAAGATGAGAGATGGATGGGTGGATGGGTGGATGTCGAGGTGGGCCCACCGTACCACCGTCCACCAACCGTCCACCCACATCGGCTGACGTCGCAGTTGCCGGCGGTTGGCTGGAGACAACCGGCCCAGGATGGATTTGTTGTTGCCGGCGGTTGCCGGAAAACCACCGTGGGAAGTTGGCCTCGTGCACTCATATGACTCACCTCCACTCACTCGGCACACACATTTCAACAACAACTTGGAAACATCCCCCCATTTCTATCACACTTCCCATCGCACACCACCAGCCTCATACCTGGTGTAGCAGCTCTGGCGTACGGCGCTGTTGGTAACCATGCAGCGCCCGGGCAAGTGAGTAGACGGAGACCACACAGGACACATGGCTGACAGACCTTTAGCAAAATCAACACGCGCGACGCCGACCCCAACCAGTGAGCTGCAGCTTGCCTCAGGATCTCAGTTGCGGTCAGCTGCTTACCACTTCCCAGCTTCATTACCTTTATTCGCGTGCTGGATAAGTTTCGCGACAAGGATGTACGTTCTGCCCCTCCATCACCCACCTCACTCCACCTCCGCCTCGCACCTGCGCCCCTCCTTTGGCCACCCCATACCCTCCAAGCCCGTCGTTCCACCACTGACAGCCCTAGGTCGCCGAGTCAATCCTCAAGGCAGTCGGTAAGCTAGCCTTTTGTTAACTTCAAAGCTTACGTCGCAGCGGCCCAGACCAAGCCCATCTTCCAGCACCGGTACATGCAGTGCATCACGCTCGAGGAGGCTAAGCACAACAATGTCGTAGGTAGTGCTTGGTGCTACGACAACTGACCTACCAGTGGGTTGGCCTGAACACCAACCACGGCCAGCGCATCCAGCTTGTTCTCCGCCGTCCTAACGGCTCGTTCTACCCCTTGCCGTTCATCATGTCGGTCATGTGCCATGAGGTGAGCTACATTCTTGAACCGTACGGCAGCTGACGCCAGATGGCACACATTACTGTGGGTAGGTACTTATCGTCCACGATCTGACCCAGCAGCACATGAACCACCGCAAGGACTTTCAGGAGGTGATCTATGCCCTTTGTCTTGAGCTGACAGTCTCAGCTCAACGCTGCCATCAAGAAGGATGTGGCCCAGCTCCAGAGCAAAGGGTACTATGGCGACGGTAAGTTGATGCCGCCGCACACAACTGACGTCAGGCTTTTGGTCCAACGGCAAACGTCTCGGCGACAGCGTCCCGATGGGATCTGACGGTCTCGGTGGGTTCCGAACGATGGCGGCTGCTAACCCACTCGCCAGACAGGACCAGCCTCCCGGAGCACGTTTGCGGTGTCAGTGCATAGTATGTTCCCATTCCCCCATATCACGTCCCCACGCCTAGCTGACGCTCTCCTCTAGCGACGACGCTCGCAGTGGCCGCCGTGTCCATGCCAGTTCCGCCAGCAGCCGCGCTCCGGGCCTCGTCAAAGGCGAGGCGTCGCACCGTTCCGGCCGCCAGACGGATTATCGCCGCAAAGCCGGCCGCCGCGTCAACACCGACATGGGCGAGAGCAGTGGCCGTCTCGACGGTCGGAGGGGTGGGTTTGCGCTTTGGGGATCTGCAAGCTGACCCAGCTCCAGACATCACCAAGGAGGACCGCGAGAAGCGCGCCAAGTGGGTTGCGCAGGAGAAGAAGCACCTCATGCGCACTGGCATGAGCGACAAGAAGGCGCAGGCGCGTGCGGCCGAGATGTTTGACGATGACAACCCGTGGTACAAGGAGGGCAGTACCTTTGGCAAGAGGTGAGCTTGCAGGGTATCGATCTTGAGCTGACGAGCCCAGGGCCAAGTCCAAGACGTACGTTGACACATCGACGCGTTTAACTTACCCGCAGTGCCTCTGACCAGCGTGCCGCCGCATTTGAACGTCTCCTGGGTCTCAACAAGGTCAAGGATGAGGTCAAGGACGAGGCCGAGGACGTCGACTACGAGTCGGAGGAGGGCGGCGACCGCCAGCACGACGTGAACGACTCCGAGGTCGACGAGCTCGACTCGTCTGACGACGACAATGCCGAGGTTCAAATCAAATACGAGCCCGTCGACGACGGCGAAGACATCAGCATGGACGAGCGCCGCCGTGAACTCGAGGTCGACGACGCCGCTCTGCGCGACGAATGGAACACGTTTTTGGCCACCACCACGCCATTGTCCAGCGGCAGCAGCAGCCCCACCAAGCGCCACCCTGGCCTGGGCAACTGGAACACGTTCATCGCCGGTCTCCAGAACAACTCGAAGCGCAAACTCGACGAGGTGGAGCTTGCCGAGGCTGGCATCTTTACGGTCGAGGACAGCCCGTCTCCGCCACCACCCCAGAAACGCGCCACTCCCACGGCCGGTACCAGTTCAAAGGCCACCAAGACGACCACCAAGGCCACTGCTCCCAAGCCCCGGCCACACTTTGGCGCGTCGATGGTGGGCCAGGAACGCAACCGTAATCTCGGCCTGGCAACTTCGTCGTCGTCGACTGGCAGCAGCAGTCGCGTTCTGGGTTCTGGGCCCTCCATGTCGCGTGGTGGCGGTGGCGGCGGATCCGTCTCAAAGGCCAACGCAGCGGCGGCGGTTGCACCGGTCTCACGCGGCGTGAGTCTGATCGACACCAACGCCGGCGGCGGCAGCAACATGAACGGAGGCAGCAGCAAGTTCTGGACGTGCGGTCGCTGCACGTACGCCGAAAACCACACGGACCGTGGCCGTTGCGGTGAGTCGAATCGGCTTTTCTGCTTCATGATTTTGCACCGCCCACACCCACTCGCGAGTAATGCGATCGATCGAGCCATTTGTTTTATAACGATCTGGTTTCACAAAGGGGGTTTCAAATAGGCCAACGACTTGCTGACATTTTTGGTGCAGAGATGTGTGAAGCGCATCCAGACGGTACGGAATGAATGGTCAAATTATTTATAGCCTGGGCCCATTTACTGGACCCAGCAAACCACTCGCGGCCACTCGCCAGGCTGCGTGCGTATACTGCTGTATTGTGCAGGAGCGGGGAGAGTCGTGTGGCAAAAAAGGGTCTCCCTCACGCCTGTGGAATGTGAGCGCCCAAGAGCCAGAGCCAGGAGATTAAGTGGGTTGTAGCATAGAGACACAAGAGGAGCTAGTTGGTATAGGTGGCATTGTGCGTAGAAGACGCGGCTGTTGGCATGTACCATGGTGTGGTGGTGTGTGTTTAAATGCTCTGTTGCAGAGTGCAAAGGCCCAATGCAAGGCACACCCTCTCGCTGTGCATGGAGTGAGGATGGAACGGCGCGGGGTGTGGATCGTGCCACGCTGTGTCAGTGTGGGATAACGCCGGTTCGGCGGGATCAGAGAGAGGCGACGGCCAGGCTGGCTGGCCAGGCTGTGTGGGTGTGGGCCCAGTCGGCCAGTCGCTCGCTCGCTCGCTCGGCTGTGTCTGTGGTCGTCTGGATCCGCTCTGGCTGGCGCGCTGGCTGTGTGGGCGGCGGCGGTCTGGGCATTCCATCACACACACACTGGCCAGAGTGTCAGGTCTGACCACATCCCATCTCTCTCATACAGTGCACTGCCCGTCCTCTCCCACATCTCCCACATCTCTCTCTCTCTGGCGTCACAGCACAGCTCTCCCACATCCAATCCACACAACTCGTCTCTTTGACGCCAGCAAGCATCCACCCACCCCATTGTATCCACCACCTACCCAACACCCCACCACCTGTTCTCGGTTGGCCCGGTAAAAAGAGTCCGATTGTGACACGCACGCCCAGGCCACGCTTTCCGCCTTCCTGCCTTTGCGCAAACGACACCACACACACACACCCAAACCCAAACCACCCAAACCACCACCCACATAACCACCCACCCACCAACACCCACCAACACACACTCACTTGCATCCACCATCATCCCTCCCCTCGTCGACACCGCACACCCCACCACACCCCATCGCCGCGCGGCATCCCCTCCCCCATCCTCCGTCCCCTTGCCCGCCCGGCGTCGCCACCATGGTGAGTTGAGACAAGCCGACAAGCCGGAGGGACACGCGCACCCACAGCTAGTGCCACCGCCTGCGTACGCGAACCCACACCCCCCCACCCCACACCACCCCCCTCCCATCGTCGCCGCAATGCCCATCCCAGAGCAACCCATCTTCTCCACCCCCTCCCCCTAGTGCATGTGGCTCTCAGAGGCAAGGCGGTACGCGACAGTGGTGCCGCACCGCAACAGGGGGCGCGCCCTAGGGCAATCCCATCGCATCGTACCGTCCTCGTACCGTCCTCAAGGCCCTCCCCCCCGTCTCCTGCCCTCCCCCGCTCTAGCTTCATTGTCCATCCCTCCCCCCGCGTCACCAACCCTTTGAACGCATCCTAGACATGGACCACATGCTGACCCAGCACAGCCGCCTCCTCCATCCTCCTCTGACCCTCACATCAGCACGCTGCTCCAGACGATTGCGTCGGAGCGGCGCAACCTCGAGGGCGCGAAAGCGGTGATGCGCGCCGTCGAGGCCAGTTCGCGCAACGAGGCTGTCATCCAGCAGGCCCAGAACGAGGTGCGCGCCGCGCAGGCCACGATCAAGTTTCTCGAGGACGAGCTGGCCAAGCTCCAGATGGGCGGCAGCCCCGGCCCGGCACCAGGCGGTGCGCCTGGTCGTGGACCGAGCAGCGCGTCGTCGACGGCGCCTTCCACGGCAACCCCGTCGAGCCACAACGGCGGCGGGTACGTTGCCAACGCGCCGGCGCGTGGAGGCCCGTTGCCGCCCACTGCTGCGGCAACACCCAACACTGCGCCGCTCAACATTGTCAAGACGGACCGGGACCGCCCACTGCCCCCGCCGCCTACGAGTGACGGGGCGGCTGCGGACCGTCCAAAGGACGCCAAAAACTACACCCAGCTCGACCTGTTGCGCTACGACGCTCCGCTGACAGGCGCCAAGATTACGCGCATGCTCAACCAGCTCCAGTTCAAGCTCCAGGTCGAGGAGCAGTACAAGCTCGGTATTGAGAAGATGGCGCAGGCGTACCGCGCCGAGGGCGACCGGCGGTCACGCGCCGAGACCGAGGCCAAAAAAGTCGAGTCGGACGGCAAGATCCAGCTCTTGCGTAAAGCCAAGAGGCGATACGAGTCGTTGGCCAAGTTTGGTGTCGAAGACGACGACGACCTGATCCCCGACGCCAAGCGCAAAGACGCCCTGCGCAAGCCCATCTCGGGCAAGCTCATCATTTCGCTGCGCTCGGCCACGGACCTCAACCACCGTCCACTCCCGCGCAAGGCCAAGATGTACAATGAGACGACGGCCGTGATTAAGATTGAAGGCAACGAGCGCGCCGTCAGCCACCCGTCGCGCAACGACCGCTGGCTCGAGGAGTTTGACATTCCAGTGGAGCGCGCCAACGAGGTGGAGATTACCATCTACGACACGATTGCGCCAGGCGACTCGGCGCCCATTGGCATGTTCTGGTTCCGTGTGTCGGACCTGCTCGAAGCGCTGCGTCGTCAAAAGGTGCAGGGCGCCGAGGCCGGTCCCGGATGGGTCACGGCCGACAAGGCTGCGTCGCTGGGCGGCCGCCAGGGCAGTGCACCAGAGTCGGCCACGCTGCACCAGGGCATCCCCGGCGCGCACGGCGGTGCCCCGGCAACGGGCAAGACGGAGGGCATCGAGGGCTGGTTCTCGGTCGAGCCTGCGGGCGCCATCCAGCTCCAGCTCAACTTTGTAAAGGACACGGTCCCCGGTGGTCGTCGCCCATACGAGGCGCTCGGCCGTCAAGGAGCAGTGCGCAAGCGCAAGGGCGACGTCCACGAGATGAACGGCCACAAGTTTGTCGGACGCCAGTTCTACCAGCCGATCATGTGTGCGCTGTGCTCGGAATTCCTCCTCACGGGCGAAGGATACCAGTGCGAGGACTGTCGGTACGCCTGCCACAAGAAGTGTTACGGCAAGGTCGTCACGAAATGTATCTCCAAGACCAACGCCGAGGGCGACGCAGACGAGGACAAGATCAACCACCGTATCCCCCACCGCTTCCACGCCTACACCAACATGTCCGCCAACTGGTGCTGCCACTGCGGTTATATGCTGCCCTTTGGCCGCAAAAACTCGGTCAAGTGCCAAGAGTGTGCTCTTACGTGCCACCAGTCGTGTTCCCACTTGGTCCCCGATTTCTGTGGCATGACCATGGAAATGGCAAACACGCTGATCCGCAACATGCGCGATATCAAGAGCGTCCAGGGGCAACAAGCGTCCCGCGTTGGCAGGACACCAGTCGCAGCCGTCGGTTCACGTCATTCCTCCCGCGTCCGGTCAGCTGCAGACGAGCCAGTCGCAGTCGACCCAGCCCATCCGCCACAGCTTCACCCCGCCCGAGTCTCGCGTGTCGCCCACTCCACCTCAACTCGCCCACTCGTCGTCGTACAATGAGTACACCCAGCAGCAGCAGCAGCAGCAGCAGCCAGCGTCGGGCCACCAGCAGCGCCCATCCGGTGGCCGCATCCCCCCGCCTACCGACCCACGTGCCAGCTTTGAGACGCGTCCCAACCTTGACGTTAACAAGGTCGGAGCACAGTCGACCGGCCCGCTCGCCCAGCCTGCCCAGCAGCTTGCTCGTGTCCCCTCCCCTCAGGCGCCCCAGCCGCAGAGTGGCTACAAGCCGCCAGCCGGCGTGCCCGTCCCCATGCCCAACGCCATGCCTACTGGCCGCATGCAGCAACAGCAGCAGCAACAGCAACAGCAGCAGCAGGCTTCTGCGCCGCACAGGCCGGCACCTCCCCAGATGCAGGCTCCGCACCAGCAGCAGCAGGCTGCCGCCGTTGTCCCTGTCCCGTCGCCCCAGCAGCAGCAGCAGCAGGTCATGCGCAAGCAGCGCAAGATTGGTCTGGACGACTTCAACTTCCTCGCCGTGCTTGGAAAGGGTAATTTCGGAAAGGTCATGCTTGCCGAGGAGCGCCGGTCCAACAACTTGTACGCCATCAAGGTGCTCAAAAAGGAGTTTATCATTGAAAACGACGAAGTCGAGTCGACCCAGTCGGAGAAGCGCGTCTTCCTCGCTGCCGCGCAGGAGCGCCACCCCTTCCTGCTGGGTCTGCACTCGTGTTTCCAGACCGAGACGCGTGTCTATTTCGTCATGGAGTACGTGTCGGGCGGTGACCTCATGCTTCACATCCAGCGCCGACAATTCACCCTGCGCCAGGCCAAGTACTATGCGTGCGAGGTCCTGCTTGCGCTCCAGTACTTCCACTCCAAGGGCATCATCTACCGTGACCTCAAGCTCGACAACATCCTCCTCACCCTCGACGGCCACGTCAAGGTTGCCGACTATGGTCTGTGTAAGGAGGACATGTGGTTTGGCAAGACGACCACGACGTTCTGTGGTACCCCCGAGTTTATGGCGCCCGAGATCCTCCAGGAGCAGCCGTACGGCCGTGCCGTCGACTGGTGGGCGTTTGGTGTCTTGACGTATGAGATGCTTCTCGGCCAGTCGCCCTTCCGCGGTGACGACGAGGACGAAATCTTCGACGCCATTATCGAGGACGAGCCCCTCTACCCGATCACCATGCCGCGCGACGCCGTCTCGCTCCTGCAAAAGCTGCTCACGCGCGACCCCAACCGCCGTCTCGGTGCCGGCAACGATGACGCAGAGGAGATTAAGCGCCACCAGTTCTTCTCCGACGTCAACTTTGACGACGTCTACCACAAGCGTATCCCGCCGCCATACTTCCCCACCATTGGCAACGCGACCGACACGTCCAACTTTGACCAAGAGTTCACCCGCGAGCAGCCGACCCTCACGCCAGTGCACACCCAGCTCACGGCGCAGGACCAGCAGGAGTTTGCAGGCTTCTCCTGGATCGCCCCGTGGGCGGCAAACTAGAGTGTTATATATCTTGAGATTCCCCCCCCTTGTTCAACATACACACACACACAAACGAGAGCGAACGCGTAGTAGTAGTAACCCCCCTACCCCCCCGAGAACGAAAGATGAGGCCGCGTGGTCTATTACGAACCCGATGAGGGGCCAAGAGGTTCCCCATGCCGGATAATGGCCTCCTGTTAGTTGCCAAACCCACCGCTGCCCCCATCGTATCCCCCGGCCCCAGACGAGACGTAACAAACCAACACCTCACCTCCCCCCCGCACCCACCCCCTCCATGGAGTAGAGCAGTGTTAGCATGCAAACCGGTTGTGATTCGTGAAAGCGGAGCGGGCATTTACCACGCGCCATTAGAAGACCGTTTCCTAATACGATGTCTGTTGAGATTTACCCCCGCGCCCACGCCCAGGCACCGCCGTCAAGATTTCCGAGCCGACCTCCACACCACAACAAGAAATGAGAGAACCTTCACACCACCCAAAACTCCCCCCATCTACACACCAACGATGCCCAAGGAACAGATCAGGAAGCGCGGAAAGCGCAAGCCCAAGACCGAGGAGGGCGCCGACGCCGCCGCCGCTGCCGCCGCCGCCGCGCCCGCCCCGGCACTGGCCGCACGCCCCGCACCACCGCCGCGCTCGTACGCGCCCCCCGCCGCCCACGGTGCACCCCAGTACACGGCCGAGGAGGAGGCCGAGGCCGCCGCGGCGGGCATCCACCCGTCGCGCCTGGCATTCATGAAGACGGGCCAGCGGCCGCCTGCGCCGCCGCGCCAGCCGCCTGTGCAGCGTGAGGGCGGCGAGGGCGGCGGTGAGGGCGGTGAAGGAGGCGAAGCCGGTGGCGAGGACGGCGAGAATGGCCCTGCGGACTGGACGCGCGGCGACCGTACCGAGTCCGAGTTCCCCTTTGGCGTGCTGGACCCGGACGTCAAGGCGTACTTCCGCAACGTCGAGGAGCAGATCAAGGACTGGGAAGGCGTCGGCAGCGACGGCGAGGAGCGTGAAGGTGGGTTGGGTTTTGGAACGACGCTGAGGGATTTTTGTGTTTTGTGCTGACAGGCTTGGCAGACCGCCAGCTGTTCCTCACGTCTGTGCTGTCCGAACTGCGCGGGCACGAGCTGCAGGTCTCCACCGACCCCGAGACGTCGGTCGTGCTCGAGCGCCTCCTGCCGTCGCTCAACGACTGGGGACGCCGCGTGATCGGCGACGCGGTCGGCGACAACTGGGCGACGCTCATCCGCCACCGCTTCGGAAGCCATGTCGCGCAGACATGGCTCACGCTCGCTGCGGCCACCATGGATCGTGAGGTGAGTTGCGCAAAGGTTCATTTGTGAATGCCCGTAACTGACGCAATTTGACAGGCGCGCGGCATCTTCCCGGCCCAGCACAAGGAGCAGGAGAAGAACAAGAAGGACGACGAAGGCGTGCTCCCGACCGCGGGCGAGGAGGTGACCACGCTCGTCAACGGCATCCTCCCGACCCTGCCGCTGCTGCTGTCGTCGCCGCACGCGTCGCCGCCTGTCCGTCTCCTCCTCCTCGTCCTCACGCCCAACCGTGCGCTCCCGTCCCTCGACGCGGCGGACGGCACCGGCGCCGGCGGCGACCTGGTGCGTTCCAAGCGTTCGGGCAAGTTCCGCAAGGGCCAAGGCGTGCAGGGCAAGAGCATCCTGGGCGACGACGACGAGACCAGCAAGGGCAAGGGCAAGGCGGCGGTCGACGAGGCCCGCGCCGTCCCCGCCGACGTCGCGCTCCTCCGCCGCACGATCCGCGAGGAGGCCATGGCCAAGCTGTCGTCTGTCGAGTGGCAGTCGATGGGCGCCGACAAGGTCGGCAGTGCCGCTGTGCAGCTCCTGCTCGAGGCCGAGCGCGAAGACGGCGACGCCGAAACCGACGGCAGCCTCCTGGACATTGTGACCGAGGGCCTTGTGGCCGCGCTCAACGCCGACGAGCCCCCCGTCGAGAAGCCGTACCTCTCCGCCATGCTCGTGTCGCCCACGGGCACGCGCCTGTTCGAGGCGGTCCTCAAGCTCGCCCCGGCCCGCGTCTCGACGGCTGTCTGGGACACGTACTTTACGGGCAAGCTCGGCAAGCTCGCCGGCCACCCGTTTGCCAACTTTGTGGTCGCGCACGGCGTGTCGCGTCTCGACAGCGAGGGCGTGCGCGCCGTCGCCAAGGAGGTCCAGTCCGTCTCGGGCGGTAGGGGCCTGGTCAAGACGAGCCGCACCAGTGTGCTTGCCGCGCTGGCCGAGCGTGCTGCCTCGCTCGATGCCGACGCGCAGACCGCCGTCGTCACCCTCGTCCAGTCGGCCGTCGACGTAAAGGACAAAAAGGACCTGCTCGTCCCGGCCCTCATGGCGCTCAAGACGGTGCCGTTCTACGAGGCCATCCTCACCGGCGGCGAGATGCCCGACGAGGACGACGACCGTCCCGCGGGCATCGTCGACAACAGCGCCGAGGCAAAGGCCGCGGCCCTCGCGTCCCGCTCGGCATGGGAGAACCGCCGCAACGCCCGTCCGACAGGCAAGCTCGAGCCCAACATGCAGGGCTCGCTCCTGCTGCAGGCCCTCGTCGGCCTCGCCGCCGCCAACGCGCCCGTCCTCGACAGCCTGTTCGCCCAGCCCACCACCACGCTGCTGACGTACGCGTCGTCCCCCGTCGCCTCGCACGTCCTCGACAAGGTCCTCACCACGCCCGCCGTGGCCCCCAAGTACCGCCGCAAGCTGTACATGGCGTTTATCGGCTCGTACGAAAAGCTCGCCGTCGACAAGCTCGGCTCGCGCGTCGCCGACACGGTGTGGGCCACCGCCGACGGGTTCATGAAGGAGAAGATTGCCCGCAGCCTCATCCCGCACGCCACGGACCTCGGCGGAGACAGGTACGGCCGCTTCCTCGCGCGCAAACTCGACCTGCACCTCCTCCAGCGCAGGCCCGACGAGTGGCGCCAGGCGCATATCGGCATCAAGCACCACTTTGCACACCAAAAGGAGCAGCCCGCTGCCGCTGCCGCAGCTGCTCCCGCCGCCGAGCCCAAGCCCGAGCTCACCCCGGAAGAGGAGGCTGCAGCGGCCAAGGCGGCGCGGAAAGAGGAGAGGCGCCGGAAGCGCAAGGAGGCCGAAAAGGACGAGATTGACCACCTGTTTGACGGCAAAAAGGAGAAGAAGCGCACCAAGCGCGAGTAGAGTAGGCGTGCTTGTGCGCTTGTGGTCTGCGATGGAGCGGGAAGGAGGAGGGGGTGGAGACGCTTGCATTTTCATAGAATGACCTTATGCACTGTACAATACAGGGACTGTTGGGTGTCTGCGACACCGCGCCGGGGCTGGGCTTGCAGTCAAGTCAATGAGTCAGTCAGATACCAGACCCACCCATTAAATTACTGGGTGCCAAACGCACCATGGCTTTTCTTATACATACTTAGTAGTCTCCGTTCTCCGGGATTAATTGGCCGCTCGTGCCGATGTTATGCTTTGTAGCTGAGCAATGCGTGCATGGTACAACAACGGCCAAAGTCTGTGGCCCTCTATCCCCGAGTCTATCCTGTCCGCAATGCAAAACCGCGCTCTGGGGGTGTCTGTGGAGCGGTAGTCGCTAGTCCCGTACACCGAGAAACGGGTATTTCTCTCCCCTCTCTCTCCAGCCTCTACTCTCTGTCTCGCAGATGGTCTCAGTCGTGCTGTCGCCCTGTCGCCACTGTACATTGGCCCAAGACGAGTGTACCAGCCAGGCAAGGGGTATCCAACGTCCAACGTCCAACGTCCAACGTCCAACGGAGCCGCCAACCTAGCCAAAACCCTGGCCAGTCGCCTAGTCGTCGTCGGCGGGCTCGCGGCGGAGGTACATGTCGATGGCGGCCGAGAAGGCTGCGAACGCGGCACCACCGCCGAGCATGGCCATGGGGCCGGCGTTGCGCGCGAGGATGGCGCCCGAGACGAAACCGGCCGACAGGCCGTTCCAGTGGTCGTTCTTTGCGCGGTACTGTGGGCGAAAATGTCAGTATAAAGCAACAGGACGGCAAACGGTTCGCTGCGCTGCACAACACACTCCAGACTCACCCCCTCAATGCAGCACTCGACACCCGAGTAGAGCATGCCGACCTTGGCAAAGCCTTTACCCTGCGACCACATGTTGCGGCCCATCTCCTTGAACATGTACGCGGCCTGGGCGCGGGTGCCCGTGAGCTTTTCCGACGCGCGCGAGAGCGGGTCCTCGTACGCAAACGTCGCCGACATGAGCGAGAGGAAACCACCAAACGCAAAACCTAAACACTACGTCAGCCTCGCGACACCACATGTAGTAGCCGCAGCGGCAGCAGCAGAAGAAGCTGCTGCTGCTGATAGGCCCCAAACGCACCAGCACCACCGGCCAGGACGACCTTGAGGGCACACGACTCCATGGCGTAGCCGCCGTACTTGTTCCACTTGACCATCTGGCGGTATCCGTCCTTTTCCTCCTCGGTCGTTCCGGGCGGGTAGGGCTCCGAGCCGGGAAGGTATACGGGCGCCATGAGCGGGTGCGAGCCGGACATTGTGTGTGGGGGGGTATGTGGGTGGTGGTGGTGGTTGGTGGTTGTGTTTTGTGTAAGAGATGGCAACGGAGAGTTGGCCGCTCAGAAAAGTACAGAGAGGCCGTCGGCCCGCGCAGAGCGGGGTGGGTGGTCGCAGAGCGGAATACCTGGTGGGTCACGTGACCCAGGCAGAGATTATCTTCGGAACTGACCGGTCGAGGCGTCTTGGTGTGTCAGTTCGATATTTCCCGAGCGTTTCGAACCTTCGTGCCGCCACGCCAGCGTCGTGTGCGCTGTACGCTGTGCATCGTGTTCTCCGTGCATCATGTGGGACACTGCAATGGTGGCCTGGTGGGTTGCCGGTGATGTCGCTATTCTGCTGCTAGCGTGTAAGCCTCACCGTACCACCCAATTAGGCTGCTGTACCGGTGTCAACAAGTCATCTTTTCCGGCCGTGCTGGCTTGTCTGTGCCGGCGGCGGCGGGGTACGTCAGCGGGCGACGACAGCGTGTGTGTTGGCAAGCAGCATTGACATCGCGCGCGGACTGTGCGGGGGGCACGCACAGATGGGGCTCACAAAAGCTAGAGGACCAGACCAAAGCACACCCATGCACCCACCTGTCTATGACGTGTCCAGAGATGCCAGTGACGCGATGGCGGCGGGCGATTTGATTGTGCGGACGCCAGTTTGCCCAGCGGCCAGCGAGATCCCACAGCCAAAAGTGCCCCCCGACCGACCGACGCCACTCAAGCGCAACTGGTTCCCAGGACCTGTTTCTTTGCCGTTGCCATTCTCTAGCCCATCGCCGCCAGAGTGAACACTGAGAGCTCTTTGTCTCTCTGTCTCTCCCGGGCAAACAACAACGCGCACCCCCCCAGCCATCCGACTTGGCGGACCACCAACTGCGCTGTGCCTTGCGTGTTCCCAAGCTATCCGGCAAATCTGTGCCGGACCACGGGGAATATCACCCACCCACCCAGCGGTCATCCCGCGGCTTTAACGTTCCTTTGGGGACCCCTCTCGCCAGCGACCACCGCCTGCACGTTTGCATCCTCATCCTCCACAGCACCCTCCAACACCTAAACAACAACCCCGACGACGTTCGTCGCGACTCGCCAAGATGGCCGCCGGAGTCGCCTGTGAGTGCTTTTGCTAGTGGTCGCTCGCACCCCCTCCCCGCGTCCTCCACTTTTGCCCAGCAGCAACGTTCGTTCCTTCGTTGACTGACTTTGCCGCCCACAGTCGACATCATTGTCATCTTCTTCAAGCTCGCGGTTCTGAACATCTTCTTCCGCGAGATCCGGTACGTCAACATATCCAGCGTCTGCTTTGCTCTGTATATGCAGCTGACCACCATGGCAGCCCGCGTGGAGCCTGGAACATTCCCAAGGAAGGCCCAGTCCTCTTCATCTGCGCCCCCCATGCCAACCAGTTCCTCGACCCGCTGCTCCTCTTCACCGAGGTGCGGCGCGAGTCGGGCCGTCGCACAGCGATTCTGACCGCTGCCAAGTCGATGGAGCGCAAGTTTATCGGATTCATCGCTCGCCTGTTCAACTCGAGTGAGTACAAGTGGTCCCTTCTCAGAGCGCCGTTTCTCACGCCTCCCCAGTCCCCGTCTCTCGTGCCGCCGACTATGCCAAGTCGGGCTCTGGCCGTGTGACGCTCTCCGACGACAACCCTCTCCTCATCACGGGCGTCGACACCAAGTTTACCACCCAGGTCAAGCCCAATGGCCAGATTGTGCTGCCCAAGTGTGTCAACTATGCCACGGCGCCGATTGCCGAGGTCATTAGCGACACCGAGCTGCTCCTCAAGAGCGAGCTCAGCATCCCTTCCAAGGACGGCAATTCGAACATTAAGGCTACCAGCCGTGTCCGCGTTCAGATGAAGGCCAACGAGGGTCTCGAGTACAAGCTCCTCCCCCACGTCGACCAGGAGCAGACCTTTGGCGCCGTCTTTGAAGAGCTCAAGCGCGGCGGCACCATCGG
This sequence comes from Apiotrichum porosum, assembly GCF_003942205.1. Taxonomy (NCBI): domain Eukaryota; kingdom Fungi; phylum Basidiomycota; class Tremellomycetes; order Trichosporonales; family Trichosporonaceae; genus Apiotrichum; species Apiotrichum porosum. The sequence continues at coordinate 127,648 of NW_021167110.1, read as the reverse complement.
CATCTTCCCCGAAGGCGGCTCGCACGACCGTACCGACTTTTTGCCCCTCAAGGCTGGCTTTTCTATCATGGCCCTGGGCGCCATGGCCGCCAACCCTGGTCTCGACGTCAAGCTCGTTCCCGTCGGTCTGTCCTACTTCCACGCCCACAAGTTCCGTTCGAGGGCCGTGGTCGAGTTTGGCACCCCCATCACTGTGGACCCCGAGTTTGTCGACATGTACAAGCAGGGCGGCCCCAAGAAGCGCGAGGCCTGTGGAAAGCTGCTCGAGCAGGTCCACGACGGTCTCCGCGCTGTCACTCTCCGTGCCCCAGACTGGGAGACTCTCCAGGTGGTCCAGGCCGCCCGTCGTCTCTACCGCGTCCCCGGCCAGTACCTTACCATTGGCCAGACTGTCCAGCTCAGCAAGTACTTTATGGAGGGCTACCTCAAGTACCAGGACGACCCGCGTATCATCGACCTCCGCGAGCGCGTGGTCAAGTATAACCGTCTTCTCCGCGACATGGGCATTGCCGACCACCAGGTGGAGCGCGCGTCCAACCGCAGCGTCCAGTCGCTTGTTCTTCTTCTCTACCGCACCGCTCTCCTGCTCTGGTGGGGTCTTCTCGCCCTTCCCGGCGGCATTCTCCACGCGCCCGTCTTCATCCTCGCAAAGGTCATCTCCCACAAAAAGGCCAAGGAGGCCCTCGCCGCGTCCAGCGTCAAGGTCCAGGCCCGCGACGTTCTCGCTTCGTGGAAGGTGCTCGTCTCGCTCGCCGTCGTGCCAACCCTCTACGTTGTTTACGCCATCATTGCCACCGTTTACGCCTACAAGCACGACTTGGCAAAGGGCTGGCTCAAGTGGGTGCCCCTCGTCACCTTTTGCGTTCTCCCGGCTCTTGGCTACGCTGCCCTCAAGTTTGGCGAGGCCGGCATGGACGTCCTCAAGTCCCTCCGCCCCCTCTTCATCTCCATCGTGCCCGGCAACCAGCATGAAATCAAAAAGCTGCGCAAGATGCGTGAGGACATTACCGAGGAGATTAGCTCGGTCGTCGACGAGTTTGGTCCCAAGATGTTTGACAACTTTGACCGCACCCGCATGATGCCCCAGGCCGCGAGCCCCACGCCTCGCTCGCCCACGTTTGATGCGCTCTCCCACCCTATCGCCTGGCTTGACGACCGTGTGTTTGGTTGGAGCCGCCGCGGGTCCGCCGCACAGGCATGGCAGGGTTCGGACCCCCTCCGTTCGCCGCGCTCCGAGCCCTCCACTGCCCCCGGCAGTCCTCACGACTCGGACGACGAGATGGACGCCGATGTCGACTACGACGACGTCCTCGCCGTCGTGGACACGCGCACGCGCAAGCGCACAGGCCGCTCGTACAGCGACCTTTCTCACCTGCGTGCCGGCATCTCCCCCGAGTACACCATGTCGGCGCTCCCCGCCGACGTTCCCGTCGAGTCGACCGCCACCGAGGCCGACGACACTGACGGCCTTACCCACCGCAAGAACGTGTCCAAGCCTGAAGCGCTTGTCAGTGGCGACGATGCCCTTGGCCTGTACAAGGGCGAGTAGGCCGGCGATTGGGGTCTTCTTCCTCCTTTCCTAGGGCGCGCGCTCTCTTCTCCCATACAATAGCACATTAGTTTTTTCGTGGCTCCCAAATGCATGTCGCATCGATTAGAGATTTAATTAGTAATGAAAGTATGACGTGTGAATAATTTTCTAAAGTTGACCCGTGCCTGAGTTGTCGCTCGACGCTCTTGTTCAGAGATTATTTTGGACAGACGAACTGCTTTCCACAACAAAACCCTTTTCCAGCGGCAACGATGGAGAAGCCGCACAAGGTTCACCACAAGCCGTCGGCGGGCACCAAGGCCGACAAAAAGGACAAGGCCAAGGGCGTCGACCGCTCGGGTGCCAAGGGCTACAACCCCAAGGCCTTTACGTCGCAGTCATGGCGCTCTGGCAACGTTGCCGCGCGCCGTACCGCCGACCAGGACCAGAAGCGTCTCCATGTCCCGCTCGTCAACCGTAACCCGGAGGAGCGCAAGGTCACGCAGGACAAGGGTCAGGGCATGGACGAGGGCCGTCTGCCTCCCCCTCCCATTGTGGTCGGTATCGTCGGTCCCCCCGGTGTCGGCAAGACGACACTCCTCCGCTCGCTTGTCCGTCGCTACACCAAGCACAACCTCAACCAGCCGCAGGGTCCCATCACCGTCGTCTCGGGCAAGACGCGCCGTATCACGTTTGTCGAGTGCGGCAACGACCTCAACTCGATGGTCGACTGCGGCAAGGTCATTGACCTGGTCCTGCTCATGATTGACGGCTCGTTTGGGTTCGAGATGGAGACGTTTGAGTTTTTGAACGTCCTCCAGGCGCACGGTTTCCCCAAGGTTATTGGTCTCCTCACGCATCTCGACTTGATTAAGAAGCAGAGCACCCTCAAGGACACCAAGAAGCGCCTCAAGCACCGTTTCTGGACGGAAATCTACCAGGGTGCCAAGCTCTTTTCGCTCTCGGGCGTCATCAACGGCCGCTACCCGGACGCCGAGATCAACTTGCTGTCGCGCTTCATCTCAGTGGTCAAGTTCCGCCCGCTCGTCTTCCGCAACCAGCACCCGTACCTCGTCGCCGACCGTCTGCAGGACCTGACTCCGCGCGAGGCGGTCCGCAACAACCCCAAGATGGACCGCACCATCACGCTGTACGGCTACCTCCGCGGCCCCAACCTCCCGGCGCGTAACGCCAAGATCCACATCCCGGGCGCGGGCGACCTCGAGGTCCGCGAGGTCGAGCGCCTTGCCGACCCCTGCCCGCTGCCCACGCTCGAGAGCGAGCGCCGTCGCCGCATGGGCGAAAAGGCCAAGCTCATCCACGCACCCATGTCCGACGTCGGCGGCGTCATGTACGACAAGGACGCAGTGTACGTCAACGTCCTCGGCTCGTTTAGCAAGGACGGAGACGCGCCCAAGGGCGAGGGCGAGCGCATGGTCATGGACCTCCAGGACGCCGGCAGGACACTCGCCGAGGGCATGGCAGACTCGAACATTCGTCTGTTTGGCGACTCGACCGCCGCCCTCAAGGTCGACCCGGCTGCGTCCAAGCAGCAGCGCCGCGAGCGTCGTCGTGCCGAGCCCCGGTCCGGTGGACCCATGCTCGGCTCGGCCGATGCCGATGGCGACTATGACGACATGGAGGACAACTCGGACGAGGACGAGGACGAGGACGGCGCGCACATTGAGGAGATTGACGACGACGACGAGGGTTCGGTCGTGTACGCCGGTTCCGACGAGGACAATGACGACCTCGAGCTCGCCACTGGCTTTTTGCAGGATGGCAAGCGCGTCAACATCTCCGACGACGAGTACGACGACGAAGAGCCCGAGGCCGAGTTTGACGACGAGGACGAGGACGGAGGTTCAGACGAGGACGGCTTTGTCCCCCGCTGGAAGGTCAACATGGGCGAGCGTGCTGCCACTGGGTTTGCCGAGCGCATGCTGCGCCGCCGCGACCTCATGGCGCTGATCTACGGTGACGAGCTGTCCCCCGACGAGATTGCCGCTGGCAAGACCCGCCCTTCGTCCGCCGACGCCGAGAGCTCGGCCATGGCTCTAGCCCACGACGGCCTCATGCGCGTCTCGGGCGGCGACAATGCCGGCGACGACGGCGACCAGCTCAAGGTCCCTGCCGACGCCGCGGCCCTTGCTGCCAAGTGGGCCGACGAGTCGCTCCTCGACTCGCTCCAGGGCATGTTCATCTCGGGCCGTATGGGCGAGGAGGGTGAGGACGGCGTGCCGTACGAGGACGACGCCGGCAACTTCCAGGACATTGAGGGCGCCGACGACGACGGAGAGGACGTCGACAACGTTCCCTACGTCGGCAACAAGCCCGCTGGCGGCATGGGCGCCGAGGACATCAAGGCTGCCCGTGCTTCTGCGCTCGACAAGAAGAAGAAGGCGCTCGCTGCCAAGTTTGACGAGCAGTTTGACGGCGGCTCGGACGACGACGAGGGCGAGAAGATGGACTTTTACGACACTGCCAAGGCCGAGATGGCGCGCCAGCGTGAGACCAACGAGAACGAGTTTGACGGCATGGACTTGGACACCCGTGCCCAGATTGAGGGCTACCGTTCGGGCTCGTACGTCCGTCTCGAGATTGACAATGTCCCCTGCGAGCTGGTCGAGCACTTTGACCCTGCGTTCCCGATCATTGTCGGCGGTCTGCTCTCCGAGGAGGAGCGTTTCGGTTACATTACCGTGCGTATCAAGCGCCACCGTTGGTTCACCCGCACGCTCAAGACCAACAACCCCTTGATCTTCTCCCTCGGCTGGCGCCGCTTCCAGACCATGCCCATCTACCACTTGGACGACCACAGTATCCGCAACCGCCTGCTCAAGTACACTCCCGAGCACATGCACTGTTACGCGACCTTTTACGGCCCCGTCTCGGCGCCCAACACTGGTTTCTGCGCGTTCAACTCGCTCGACGCCGAGCAGCCCGGATTCCGCGTCAGCGCCACCGGTGTGGTCCTCGACGTCGACCGCAGCACCAAGATTGTCAAGAAGCTCAAGCTCACCGGTACCCCTTACAAGGTGTTCAAGAACACGGCCTTTATCAAGGACATGTTCTCGTCTACCCTCGAAGTCGCCAAGTTTGAGGGCGCCAACATCCGTACCGTCTCTGGTCTCCGTGGTCAGATCAAGCGCGCCCTCGCCAAGCCCGAGGGCTGCTTCCGTGCCACGTTCGAGGACAAGATCCTCATGTCGGACATTGTCTTTTTGCGCGCATGGTACTCGATCGAGCCCAAGAAGCTCTACAACCCCGTCACGTCGCTGCTCTCGGCCGACAAGAAGAGCGGGTGGCAAGGCATGCGCCTCACGGGCCAGATCCGCCGTGACGAGGCCATCGACACGCCGCTCGACCCCAACTCGGCGTACCGCACCATTGAGCGCTCGACGCGCCGCTTCAACCCGCTCAAGATCCCGCGCAAGCTCCAGGCCGACCTGCCGTACGCGTCCAAGCCCAAGATGATGACCGCCCAGAAAAAGCCCACGTACATGCAGTCGCGCGCCGTCGTCCTCGGCGACGACGAGAAGAAGGCCGTCGCGCTCCTGCAGCAGATCCAGAGCCTGCGCAAGGACAAGGTCCAGCGCCGCAAGGACAAGCAAGAGGAGCGCAAGACGGAGCACCGCAAAAAAGTGGAAAACTCCGAGGAGCGCCGCGCAGACAAAATCCGCGCAGAGCGCAAGGAGCACGTCAGGTCCGAGGCCATCAAGCGCAAGCACGCAGAGGACACGGCAGGCAGCAAGCGTTTCAAAAAGTCATAGACGCGGGTCGCTTGGGACTAGAGAGTTACATGTATACACCGCATTTGCATTTTTCATTTTGCCTTTCTTTTTCCCGCGTTTTTATTATTATTTGGGCTGCTTCTGTTTTTCTTTCTTTTTTATACAACAAACAGGGTCACTTCTGATTCTCCTACATTGCCTTTCCCACACAGGCATCGGCCGGGTTCTCGTGGATGCATCCCAGCGTCTTTGAACGCACAGACGGCCGGCGGACCAGCGGCGAGGCCGGCACAGGCGGTGTTGTCGGCAATGGGCGTGGCAGTGCCGGAACCGGCGCCGGCGCTGGCGCTGGCGCAGGGGCACTGGTGACGACTGGGCCCGAGGTTGCCATGTGCCTAGGTTGACTGCTCCCCTCGGCCCTTGGCAACGCCTGCACTGCGAGGTCGCCGCCAGCACCTCCGAGCCCGAGTCCGAGCCCGAGCCCCAGGTCCAGGCGGAACGGGGGCAGGCGGGTGCTGTTCCCCTCGGCGTCGGCATCCACGCTTGGTCCCTCGGCCTCGACGCGGCGGCGCGCGCGGTCCAGCTCCATCGCCGCTGCGTGGGCCTCCCGCGCAAACGCCGCTGTGACGGGGTTGACGGGCGCGCCGCGCTCCTCGATGATGCGCGTCACGCGCAGGATGTAGTCTGAGACGTCGACGGTGGGCAGCCCGGGCGTGGCGGCGGCGGCGGAGGGGACGACTGCGCACGCCGCGGCCCCGTCACCGGGAGGAGCCTGGGCGTCCACGGGCCCTGGGGGCTCGATTTCAGCCGAGACGGACCGTGTCGACCGGGACAGTCGCGCGCGGCCGGCGAGGTTGGTGATGCTGGCAAAGCTCGCCAGGCCCGCGCGCGACGATGTGTCCGGGTCGCGCTTGGGCAGCTTGGGCAGCTTGGGCAGCTTGGGCTGCTTTGGCTGCTTTGGCTGCTTTGGCTTTTGGGGAGCCCAGAACGGGAATTCCATCTCGAATGGGACAGGGGGTTGCGGCGTCCTCGGCTTTGTCCTTATGCTGCTGGCACTCGAGGCCTCGTGAGTTGGCGGCTGCGACCGCGGTGTCGGCGGTGTGCGCGGCATGGCCGGCGAACCGGGTGACGCTGAGCGATCCCGGCACATCGGGGGTGTGGATGCCGCCGAGCTGCAACACGACGAGGTCGACGACAGCGTGGACATGGACGGTGACGTGAGCGTCAGCGTGGCAGTGGGTATGGGTATCGAGGGCGTGGTCGGTGGCAACGGCGTTTTGGGCTTGGCAATGTACTCTGCCGACACGACTGCCGTTTTCCAAGCCGTAAAGCAAGGGAGGAGACCGACACGTTCCATGTCCGCTAGCATGGCGAGGTGCTGGCCATAGCGAGCTGAAAGGTGTTAGCAAAATAGTGCAAAATGGTTCACTCTCGGCTCCCTGGTGCGTGCGTTTCAGTCCCGGTTTGCCACACCGAAAGCACCTCCTTCCACCGCCGCGCCACCACCCATCTCCCCTCGCTACCACCCTTGCTCAGCCCCTCACCGCCACAGGAAACATGTTTCCCCCACTCCCCCCCCCCCCCCCCACTCACTCATGCACTGCACTCACCAGCAACGAGCTGTGTACCTGGAATGGCCTTTGCTACGTCCCGGATCGTATCCATTACGCGCGTGCGCGCCGGGTGAACCTCGAGCGACGAGGCGACGGCGTGCGATGCCGCCGTGTCGACGGCGTCCAGCGCAGCGTACAGCCTGTCGAGGAGGTAGAATGCCGTCTCGAACTGGGTCACAAGGGCGTCAAAGGCAGCCACCAGCTGGGCGCGGGTTGTCTGTGAAGAGAGTCAGATGAGGGAGCTATGGAGGGAGGAGGAGGACGGGACGTACGACCTGCGGCACGCCATTGTCCATCCAGTAAAACTCGCGAAAGTGGACTTTGGCCACCTTTCCCGCGCTGCACGAGGACGCGGTGGCGATGGTGCTCGAGTTGGAGGTCGTCGACTCCATGGTCGACACTGACGCACTCCGCACGCGCTCGCCGGCGTGTCGCGCCGCAGTGCGGTTGTAGCTGTACGCGACGTGCTTTGTGCTCGCGTCCTTGCTCCCCGGCCCAGCGTGGTACTGGGACACAGCAAAGTCGTACTGTACGGGCCAGAAGGGGTGGCTCGTCCACTGCCATTGTTGGGAGTGGTACGAGTGGTAGCTGGAGCCTGAGCTCGAGCTCGTGATGGAGGCCGGGGTAGCTGGCTTGGGTGCCCTGTCCGGGGCCGCCGTTGAGACTGGCTTGTCTGCTGTCATATCGTTTCAAGTCAACCGTAGTGGGAAGATGGGAGTGAGGTGAGTGGATACGCCGAGTCTGTGCGGCTATGAACAGTCTCGTTTACGTTCCAGCTGCTGGACGAATCTTTACTTCTGGACACACTCTGGCGGCGCAAAACAGCCACCAACGTCGTACCCCGGATCCATCTGGACGTTGTTGCCGGTTACCGTTCCTCTCCGTTCCTCTCCTGCTCATGTAACGCGCGTCCCCCCCTCATCCACCATCTCCACACCAGGCGTCCGACACACCGAGCTTGGCCCCGTGCCTTCTGGGTGCAGCTCAAGCTCAAGTCAGCTGTCACCTGTTTTGCGCTGCTAAAACACGGCTTGCTGTCGAACACTGCGGCAAGAACATCAAGAAGGTGTGAAGTTGTGGGTTGTGGGGAAGGTGAGTGTCCATGCCATGCGCCACAGCACCACCGGCCACCGGACGCCCGGACACGACCGTACCGTACCGTACCGTACCGTACCGTACCCCAGCGCGGCGAGGTGGCGTACTGAATCGCTGTCATGCGCTGTCAGCGGCCTCGGCCACATCTCATCTGTCGCTTCTGGCAACTCGCACTGGAGGCACCCCCGCGGGGCCATAACCGGGGACGGCATGGGGGAGGCTGTGGGGAACTGGACGCCACGACGCCGCCGGTTTGCCATGTCGGTGCAACATGCCTCGGCGAGAGGCAACGCCGAGAGACACCGCCGCGAGACCTCGTTACGCCTCGTGTTTGACGCTAGTGAAAGGTTGAGTGAATGTGGAGAGTTGTGTGAGATGCAAACGTCGCTGTTCGCTACGAATCGCTACGCGACCAAACGACGAGACGCCAGAGACGTGTCGGACCGCGCCGGATCTCACCCATGCCCCGGTTAGCGGGTAACTGATAACTGACTGTCGCCCCGGGGCCTTGGGGCGCCCTTGGTCGCGATATGCGGCGTCGCAGCTCTGAGACAAAGTCATATGCATTTCTAAACTTCCTGCAGTCTCGCCGTACACCTATGCGGCTGATGTTGTTCTTGTTTCCCGGAAACCCAAATCTCGTGCTCGTTGCGCGCCCCATGTTTGTTGGACCGTTGGATAGGGTACAGCAGGCTTGTCCCATCGATCCCATCCCCCATCCCCATCCCCCAATCCTGAACTATACTTGCTGCTGCCCCTCTACCACGCGCTTTGGCCCATGCCATTCAGGATCCTCTCGATCAGCGCGCGCTTCATGTACTGCTCGCGTGCGAGGCTGCGCACGGCCTTGAGGTACCTGTCGAGGTCGATGCGCTCGGCGTCCAGCGCGCGCGTGACGTGGTAGATGGTGTCTGACAGCGCATTGTCCTCGGCCACCAGGTCGATGAGCTGGTTGTGCACAATGGAGATGCTGCACACGACCTCGTCGACGCTCACGTCGCCGCGCGACTCGAGGTCGGACACGCGCTCGTCCCCCTTGGACACTACGGCCTGGAGGCGGCCGCCGACGGCGTCGCACACGTTCTTGACGGCCTCGAGGCGCGCCATCTCGTCCCGAATCGCAGGCTCGCCCGTGGCAAGGTCCTCGCGCCGCTCGATGAGCTGCGTCTTGGTAGATTCCAGCTGGTGCATGATGGGCGGCAACGAGGCTGTCAGGTGCGGCAGGAGGATGGCGTGCAGGTGGAGGAGGGACGGGGCGGGGGGTTTGGACGGTGGGAGAGGAGGCGGGGCGTCGGCCTCGCCAGGCAGGGTAGAGATGCCGTCCTCGGGCGAGGACATGAGATCGACAGAGCGAATGGCAGCTGCTGCGCCAGCTACTGCAACGCCAGCTGCCGGTGCTGGAGCGTACGTTCCAGGAGCCTGGCCCGGTGTTGGAGCCGGCTGCCCAGTCCACTGAGGTTGCGCTGGCTGCTGCTGCTGCTGCTGCTGCTGTGGTTGTTGTTGCGGGTATGCACTTTGCTGAGGCGGCTGGTACGCTTGCTGTGGTTGTTGAACAGGCTGGTATCCAGGCTGGTAACTAGGCTGGACAGGAGGCTGCTGCTGATAAGGCGGCTGCTGGTACACTCCTGGCGCCGGAGGCGGCTGATACCCCTGCGGTCCTGGACCAGCGTGCCACGGCGCCGGCGCGTGTCCCGAGCTGCTCGTCGGGCTGGAGATCTGCGGGCTCTGCGTCCGCATGCCCATGCCCATACCCATGGGCGGCATAGGCCGCTGGGGAACTGGTGGCTGCTGGGTTGGCCGCAGTGGCACTGGCGGAGCAGCGGGGTCGCCTGGGGTCGGGGAAGTGGACGCTGCCGACTGTGGTGGGGGAGGCTGAGGCTGGGCATAAGGTGGTTGGCCAGCAGGGAACGACACCGACGACTGGCGTGACGAGGGATGCGACTGCACCCGCACCTGCTGCGGCTGGGGCGACATTGCAGGTGGCGGAGTCGGTGCGGCGCGGTACTGGGGCAGCATCTCGCCGTTGGGAGACGGGTGGTACGGCCTGGCAGGCGGTGCTGGGCCGCCAGAGGGGCCTGCTGGCGTGGGCGCTGCGCCGGCGCCGGGACCTGTGCTACCAGCAGCAACCACTGACCCAGAACCCGATCCCGACGCAGAACGACCATGGGAGCCTGCTGGGGCCTGAGCGTGTACTTGCTCTGGCGGCTTGGCGTAGACTGGCGGCACGGCCGAGAAGATGTCTGTCAGCTTGCCAACGAGGTTGCGCAGGTCGCGCTGGCTCGTACTGCCCCACGAGGCCCACCACTGGCCCACCACATCTTCCCGCACGCGCCCACCAGGCTCCACTTCGCGGCCGGTCCGCACCCCCATCTCCTTTGTGGGGACGACAAAGGCCATGGGCGGCGCGCGCGGGTACTCGTGTGGAAGCCAGATGTGGATGGGGATGTGGTATGTCGCGCCCTTGTAAGTGATGGGGAGGGTGCCGTGCAGGAGGAGAAGAAGGGCAGTGTGGCCCGAGTCAAAGGCTGGGGTGTCAGCTGCTGTAGGCCATAGAAGGATTCATAGCTGGTAAGGAGGCATAGAGAGTGTGGGCGGCTGAGCCCAAGTCTTGAACAGCGACCTCCCGGCGCACCTCGCCAACGTGAAGCTGCCCTGTCCGCTCTCCCCAGTAGCCAGTTCATTGATCTCCAAGCATGAACTGGTACTCACTAAACGCATCCGTCTTGACGGCCAGCGACCGAACAGATTGCAGGATACCCATCACCTCTTCCAACACATGGTCGCGCGAGGGGTATGGCCGCAGCACCGTCTTGAGCCAGTCGCGGGTAAGGTCGAGCGAGGACATTGCGTGCGGGGCTGGCTGGCGAGCAAACGAGCGAGCAATCAAGCGAGTGGCCAGGCGAGCGGAGACGCGAGATAGGCAAGTGTTGAGAGGGAGGTGTTGTGAGTTTGTGGGTGGAGAAGATGGATGGATGGATAGGAACGGAATGCGGTGGCGGCGCTGTCGGAAGCGGGGCGCGTCATCGCAATCGCACGCCAGATCCACACACCAAAGGTGGAGGCCCGGTTTCGCCGAGTTGTACGCCTTACCCATTACACCTCTCCTTTCTTCTTTCTGACATTTGCGACCCAGCACAGCCAACAATGGCGGCACAGTCCAGCTCCTCCAGCGGGGGATACGACCAAGGGGGATACGACCAAGAGCAAGACCACGATAGCGCGTACATGGCCGACGACCTGCCGTCCTCGTCCATATCCAGCGGCGGAAGACGACCAGCCCACCTCCGCCCGGCACGGCGGACGCGTGCAGCTGCACACGACCCGAATGCTCCCCTGCGAGACGATTACGGTATCGGCCGGAGCGCGGGGAAGGTGAAGGGCACGGGAGCGGACCCCGGCCGGCGCGGCCGGACGGTGAAGAATGCCGTGGGCGGGGGCATGGTCGCGAGCATGAAGCGCGGGATGAAGGGTCGGCGGCGGCGGGGGTGGGTTGCGGAGTATCGAACGTGGATTCTGGGTGAGTGTGAGGTGCACTTGTGCGGTGGCGAAGGGGGGCGGAGGAAGAGGAAGAGGAAGAGGGAGAGGGAGAGGGAGAGGGAGAGGCAGACGGCAGAGAAAGATGCAAGACACCCAGCACGACGAGGGAAGACAGCCATCACACGAATGGTACCAGCCTGCCGCCAGACACCCTCGCTAACGTGACCCAGCGGCCATCGCCCTCGTCCTCCTAGCCCTCCTCAACTACGCCTGGTTCGCCCGGACACACAAGCATGTCCAGGCCGTCGGGGGATGGAAGGCCGTCCTCGCCCGCCCGTTCACCTCCACCTTCTCCAGCGACACTGACACTGGGACCACGACAGGCGGCCACAAGCTGATCGACATTGAGATTCCACCCCAGGTCCGCCGGCCGGACCACCACCACCCCGGCGTGCAGCATGATGAGATGTAGCGAGAGGCGGCTACTGCACAGGTAGGAGAGAGCTATGCGAGTGGAGTATACATGCCTAGAAACGATGCCAATGTACATATGTATGATTTATGAGCGATGGGTGGTAGGTGTGGGCGAGTTGTGTTTTTGAGTTTTTGAGTTTTGGGTGGTTTGGGTGTTTTGGGTGGTTTGGGTGGGTGGTCTCCATGTCGCTGAAGACGGCGCGCAGAGAGCCAAAAATCTAACCACTCAAACTCGTGGGGGGAGAGAGCTCTACTGCTCTACACGTCTAACACCTCGTGCGTCCCCTTTCCGCGGACCTCTACCTCCTCCTCTACTCGTCGCCCTCCCTCTCGCGGGTCTCGCGCTCGCCGCCGCGGTCAAAGCGCGCACCTCGCTCCTGGTGGCGGTCGACGGCGTCGGGCTCCCGGCGGCGGTCGTAGCGCGGCTGCTTGCCGCGGCTCATCCACGAAGCACGGTCGCCGCCGCCGTTACGGTCGTTGCGGGGCTGGAAACGGCGTTCACCGCCGTCGCGGTCGTTGCGATCGTTGCGGTCGTTGCGGAAGGAGGGCCGGTTACCGTTGTCGCGGGACTGGAATCTCCTCTCGCCACCGTCACGCGACTGGAACCTCCGCTCGCCACCCTCGCGGTCGTTGCGGTAAGACGAACGGTCACCGCCCTCGCGGCGGTCGCTGCCCTGGAAGCGCGAACGGTCGGGACGTTCGCTGTCGCGGCGGTACCGCGGGGCCCTGTCCTCGCCCTCAAACTCGCCCTCGCCATCGCCCTCCTCGCCCTCCAGAGCCTCGCGGCCCTCACCCTCACCCTCACCCTCCTCGACGTCACCGTCCCGCGTGTCCCGGCGGTGCTGAGTCTTGCCGGAGAGGAACTCGGACCAGTACTTGACAAAGATCTTGCTGCGGTCGCGGAGGAGCCCCGTCGTCTCCTTTTCGAGCTCGTCGGTCGTGGCGTAGACGATGCGCTGGGCGGCCGTCTCGACGTCCTTTGCCAGCTCGACGCGGTCGGCGATGAGGTGGCGCGTGAGGCTCGTGAGCGGCCGCACGGGGACCGCGGCCTGCTTGGTGCGCAGGTCGAGGATCTGCTCGCCGACGCGGGCGCGGCTCGGGCCGCGGATGAGGTGGTGCACGATCGTGTTCCAGTACTCGGCGCCAAAGTGGTTGTAGATGCGCAAGACCTGGCGCGTGGGGCGCTCGCCGCACGCGATCGCGGCCTTGAAGAGGATGGCCATCGTGGTGGGGTCGGGGACGATGGGGTGCGCCTGCACCCACGGGACGCCGCGGGCGTCGACGGGGCGGCCGTTGGGGGACTTGAAGGTCCATTCGCCCGAGGCGCCCTTGCTCGTCTCGACGCCGGGGGGCAGATGGGTCATGCGCCGGAACACGGCGAGCGCCGCGTCCCAGTCGCCCGACCAGCGGGCGGCGCTGAGCGCCGCGTTCCAAACCTCGAGCGGCCAGCCGCCCTTGCCCGACGATGGCTGGTACGAGTCCATGATAGCCTGGACGCCGGTGATGTCGTCGGCGGCCGCGAGCGCCAGCGTCGCCGCGCGCATGAAGCCCATGTCAAAGTCCTTCCGGAGCTCCTCGTGCTCCAGGAAAAAGTGCGTGTAGAAGCGCGACTGCTCCTTGTCCTTGGCACGGCGGTAGAGGGTGAGCAAGGTGGTGGCGATACGAACGTCAATGCGGAACACGGGGAGCGTCTCGTAAACCTTGGGGAGCAAGCTAAAGTCGGCGCGCCCGTCCGGCCTCCTGCTGGACGCGACCTCGGGCTGGGTGGCCGAAGGAAGACCCCAGAGGCGCGGGACGAGCACCTGCGCGAGGCGCTTGTCCTCGGGGCGAGCGACGCTGAGGCACTCGACCACGAGGATGGCAAGCTCGGGGTCAATCTTGCGGTAGTCTGCGGGGCGGTGACGAAGCTGGCGGATGGCCTGCTCCCAGTACGACCTGACCGTCGCGCCAAAGTTGATGGTGGGGAGCTTGACAGGCTTGAGAGTGATACCGGACGCCTGATGCTTTGTGATACGGTCATTTTGCAACCGCTCAAACGTGTGAATGTTCTGTGCGGCCTTGAGCATGGCCCAGTACGTGACCTGGTCTGGGGAAAGCGGGCCCTCGCGGTCCATGGCGAGGAACACGCGCTCCATCTCCTCCCAGTATCCGAAGCGGCCAAGGAACTTGAGGTAGGCGTTGGTGGGCAAGATGTTGATGGCCTTGGTGATCGACTCTTCCTCTTGGTTGAGAACGTCGGGCTCGGGATTGCTCTGCGGGTAGCTCACACCCACTTCCTCTTGGATACTTTGCTTTTGAATCTTGGTCTTGCATGCTTGGATGTGCTTTTGAGATGACGCGTAGATGGCACGCACGCGCTCAAGGGTGAGCGGCTCGGGGCGGTTGCCCGGAACAAAGTGCTCAGTGTAGCTGTCCGAGTGAGCCACACCGGCGTAGGCGTTGAGCAAGGTCGTGTACGTCCTCGACGTAGGTTTCACAAAACGCTTCTTCATGCTGTTGTAAACCTTCCACATGCGGGTGTACCTCTTGCTGCGGCCCAGCAGGGCAAACACAAGGTTGTACACGGCAGCGTTGACGGCGTGGCTGGGAGTCTCCTCGACCATCCTAATCACCTGCTCGCTCTCGTCGAATGAGATGGGCTGGACGTGGCGATCAATCCACTTTTTGATCTTGAGCGAGGTCATGTACGGCGTAGCCTCGCCCTGAGCGACGCCGGCCTCTTGCTTTCCGCGAACGTTGCGGCCTTTTCCACGAGCATCATCGCGGCCTTGTCCACGAGCATCATCGTGGCCCTGGCGGTCGCGGTCAAACCTGCCGCTGCTGCTGCCGCCACCGCTGCTGCGCGAGCCGCGAGAGTCAACCTGGCCGCGACGAGAGTTACGCGAGTCTCCACGACGGCTGTCAAAGCGACCACCGCGGGAATCCCTGTCAAACGAACGAGGGCGCTCCCTGTCAAACGAACGAGGGCGGTCGCCGCCGTCTCGGTACGGCTCGCGAATCAACGAGCCACCGCTCTGGTAGTCGGACAAGGCGGCGCCCGTAGCGGATGAGCGGCGGGACGGCAGAATGCTACGGTCCGAGTCGAGCAGCATGTCAAGCTGGTCCCTGTTGGCCAAACCGCGGCTGCTTCCTTGGACGACGGAATCGCGCAGACGACGCTTCTCGTCGCTGTAGAAGCGGGGCGCTGTGGATGTGGATGTTGTGGTAGTGGTGTTGAAGAGGGATGCCGCGGGACGACGCAGGGATGCGTGTACGCTCACTGGCCTCGCTGCTAGGCGGGCGAGAGAGAGCATGGCGGCAGAAAAAAAGGGGAGGGGGGGAGGGTTGATATGGAGAGGGAGAGGGCGATGGCACGGAACGACAACAAGGGAGCTGTGAGCGAGCATATCTGTCTCTGTTCCCAACTTTTGTCCGGGTCGAATGTTTTGATCGCGTGATGGTCGCGTGACACTCGCGCGATGCTCGCGTGACATTTGCGTGGCGGATCACGTGACGCACCTGGGACGGGCGACCGTGGCCTTGGCGATTTTCCGTGTGTGTTTTGGTTTTAACCCCCTTGACACGAGAGGACGGGAATTCCCAGGAAGCAAAGGAGGGTTGTTGAAGGGGATGTCTTGTTGTTGTACTCCCTGTGCTGCAAGCTGCAAACTGCTCGCGACCAACGACGATAGAAAAAGCAAACAATCCCATCAGTTGCCCATATCCCGTGCCTGGCCATACCCTCTGCTGGTCGAGGGGGAGTGGTGGTCGGGGGTGGTGGTGTTGGTGAATTGGTGTGGTGTCGCGCGTCACGTCCTGCCAAAACTGCCTCGGTTCCCCCCAGTCGCGCCAGTCGTCTGCATTCCTGTGTCAAACGGCGCGCGACGCGTCTCTACAAGATCCATGGATCCCATGGATCCATGGCCCGCTTTATCGCCTTTAACAGCACATCCCACTCCTCATCAACAATACAAAAGGGGTAGAGAGAGACACATACAGGACACAAACAGGGGTCTTCGCCTTTCTCCTGGCCCATGGCGCCGGGGTGTGGAGGCGCTTGCTGGCCAGTCTCTGATCGAGAGAGAAGCGAAGCGGAGACGAGAGCAAAGCGGAGAGAGAGGGGGGCCAAGCTACGCAGCAAGGAGGAATTTGAGCCAGTTGTTGTCCTGGAGCGAGAAAAGGCAAAGGGGGTGGCAGAGAAAGACAGCGGTACAGCGAGAGCGAGAGCGACAGAGACAGAGACAGAGACAGACCCCCCCAACGCGATCGCAAGTGTGCGTGCGTGCAGGAGAAAGGTGGGGTTGTTCAATAGACTGTCAATAGACTTTGTTTTCAATAGATGGATGCATGCAACCTTGGCCCCTTTCCTCGTCCTTGCCTTGCTTTGCTCTTCCGACAGTCACCCGCACGCCCGCGGCTTTGTTCAGTCCCCCTCTCTCTCTCTCTCTCGCTCCCCCCACCATCCACAGACTGCTCTGTGTTGTGCCCCCCTTCCCCGTCATCCCCACCACCCACCCACCATCAAAGTAGCATCCGGCGCGGCATCACCCGCCCACCACCACCACCACCCACCCACCGTCACCCGCTGAGCGGAAGCTACCTCGCACCCAGCGACGCCACCGCCGCACCACAACCTCCCCCCTCCCCCCTCCCTCCTCCCTCCTCCCTCCCCTCCTCTCACACGCCAACGGCATTACGCACCCCCTCTCTTTGGCGCCTCCTTATTCAATCTCAATCCACCCCCCCCATCTCAATATAATCCTACATCATATCCCATCATCCCACCATCCCCCTCACGACCACCACCCCCACCACAACCACCACGACGCGACACACACTCCATCCTTTCTTGCCACCACCGTCCCCCCTCCTCACCTCCACATTTTAGGCATCGGCGTCAACACCGCGTTCGTCGCCGCGTTCGCCGCGCCCACCGCCATTCACCATGTCCGCAGGCGGTGGCACGCTCGCCTCCCCACCCCCGGTGACCACAACACAGTCATCGAGGCGTAGCAAACCGCCCACCGAGAACTGGGACGACGACTTTGAGTTCTCCTTTCCAAGGGCGACCAAGGCCGCAGCCGGGGGATCATCGTCCAGTTCATCTGCCGCGCGAGCGTCAGTGTCAACACCAAAACGCGATGTCGGCGGCCTCCTCGGCGAGGGGTCACGAGGGAACGCTGCCTACATGCAGCAAGACTCTCCAGACAGCTTTGATGAAGACTGGGATGATCCACTACCGGGACCACCTCCGCCGCCGCTGCAGCAGCCGCCGCGCTCACCCTCGGGCTTGACCGCGACCAAGCCGCAGCGATCGCCAGTACAGACCCTCTTGCAACCGCCTCGCAGTTCCCAATCTCACTCGCCCACCCTCCCATCCCCAACCTCGGCAAAGCCCAGCCCCTTGCTGAACCACTCCTACCCTGCCACTGCTCCCCCCGCGGCTCTCGACCACGCGTCAACACTGTCATTGCAGACAGTCCGGCAAGGTGACACCACCCCATCAGGCTTGAGCACACCCAGGGGACAGCTGTCCAAACGATCCTCCTCTTCGTTTACACCAGCGCGACAAGAGTCCCCCCTCTTCGGCCACTCGGCATCCCCAGCACACCGCAGCAGCCCAAACCTCGCCAACCCGAACCGAGGCGGCACACTGCAGTCGCTCCAACAGCCGCGTCATCAGACGTCGACAAGCAGCTTGAGACGCGTCCCCGTGCCGCCAATACCGCCTGGCCTCGACCATTCCCGCACCCCCAGCCCGACAAAACACAGGTCTCAGACAAAGTCACCGTTTCAGCCGGCTCCTGGCCCCGCGTTGACGTCGGTCCAGACCATCACCGCGTCCCCGTCGACAGAGAACCTCCGTGAGAAGAAGCCAAAGTTCTGGAAGCGCTTCTCGGCTGGACCATCCACGCCGTCTCCGCAAAGGGACAAGGACGATGCCCGCCGGCGACGAAGTTCGTCTGTTGGCAACCTCGCGCCTCCCAACTCTGTCGAGCCACCTGTACCGCCTTTGCCCGCCAACCTGCGGTCACCGAGCGCGGCCTCGGGCTGGTCGTCGACCTCCATCATGTCGTCTGCGAGCTCGACAAGGTCAGGCAAGGGCAGGCGTTTCTCCCTGATGATGCGTCGCTCGTCGAGCAACATCTCGGCGTTGGCAGATACGCCTACCAAGCCGCCGCCCATGCCGCACCCGTACGCGCTGCGAGGCCCCAGCACGAGTTCTGTTAACATGGCAAACGCAACGTCCTCGTCCACAGTCAACCTGTCATCGCCTCAGTCGGCTGTCCGGACATCGTCATCACCCATCGTCAACCGGTCGCCCCAGGTGGCCGGGTCCTCGACCATGCACCGCATGGCTGTTGCGGGACGGACACCGAGCCCGGCAAAACCCCGCACCGAGGCTGACGGTTCCGCGTCGTCGTCAAGACCCCGAACCTTTTCGCCAGGCTTCCACTTACCCTCGCCGTCTCCCGGGTCGCCTTACAACAGGATCACACCAACGCCCAGCGAATGCGACGCTGATGCGGACGAGAATGACACCTCACGACGGAGACGAAGGGTGCGACCTGCCTCAGCCATGCCCATCCCTCGCAAGACGGCGGCGTCGCTGGCGTCGGCCGGCTATGACCATGTCAACTCGAGCAGCCCTACACTGTCCATGGGGTCGCTGGCGTCAACACAGCAGTCGTCGCCGTCCCAACCGCGCAACGTCCACATGCCGACGCTCGCGGCGCTTTCGTCGGCCTCGGCAGCAAACCAGCAGCACCAGAGTCCCTCGGGAGGACCGCACTCGCGCATGTCGTCTGCAAACATGCCCGACTCGGCGTCGCTGGCGAGCGGGTTCCCGGCCGGCACGTCGCCGTCCAACACGTCCGTGTCCATGTCCTTTGGCAGCTCGGCCCAGCACCACCAGACCAACGGACAATCGTCGGCCCACCAGTCGACCCTCAAGCGCATCACGAGCTTTTCAAAGAAGCACTCGCGCAGGCTGTCGGGTGGCTGGATGTTTGGCACCCAGTCGTCGACGAGCTCCAACGAGTCGGGATCAAGAGACTCCCGCCCCCCGCTCCAGTTGCTGGAGACTGTGACAGGCTCGCCATCCAAGCCGTCCACGGTCGGCAAGGCTGCTGCTGCGTCGTTGTCAGCAGCTGCGGGCGCGGGCGCGGGCACGGGCACGGGCTCTGACAAGGCGCCGTTCCCGCACGAAGGGGCGGTCGACCTGTCGTCCCCGCGGTCGAGCCGGAACGGCGATGCCGTGCATCCGCTGGAGGCGCAGACGGACTGGGAAGACACGGCCAAGATGCGCGCCATCAAGCGCGAGCGCCGGCGCATGTCGTTCAACGACTTTGTCATCCCGGACCAGGTCCTGGCAAAGCAAAAGGAGTTGAAGAGGGGTATTGGGGCCGTCAAGAAGTTTGCCGGGGGTGTTGAAGGTGAGCTCGAAAGTTGTGGAAGCATTGCTGACAACCACAGCGCTCAAGCAGCTGGTCGCTGCGCACGACCGCCTGTGCGACGGGATCCTCGCCAGCGGGTCCGAGGCGGACACGCGGCTGTTTGTCCAGCTCGAGAACGAGTATGCGCAGTGGTGGGAAATGGCCACTGTGCTCATCGAGGTGGCATCGACGGGCACGCGCGAGGCCGAGTCGCCCATGAGCCAGAGTGTGCGCTCCCGCCGAATCACTCTTGCGACCGACGACGCGCGCGTCGCCAGTGAGGCCCTGCGCTCCATCTCG
Source organism: Apiotrichum porosum (assembly GCF_003942205.1). Classification (NCBI taxonomy): domain Eukaryota; kingdom Fungi; phylum Basidiomycota; class Tremellomycetes; order Trichosporonales; family Trichosporonaceae; genus Apiotrichum; species Apiotrichum porosum. Next base: position 108,009 of record NW_021167110.1, on the reverse strand, counting down.
GGGTCCACCGCGACGTCGTTTGCGTCCACCACCAACTCGTTTGCCACGTCGGCGTCATTGTCCACCAACCCCACGCTGTCGCTCAGGCAGGCCAGCTATGCCGACTCGGACGTGTTCACGTCCCCGCCATCCGCCGCCAACAAGCCGTACCCGGCCGACTTTCGCGCAAGTACCGGCCGCGGCGACCTGTCGCAGCGCCAGCTGGACGTTCTGCGCACCATGTTGCGTACGCCCGTCGACTCGAGCGATAACGTGTTGGCCTCTGTCCAAAAGTCACACGCGTCCAAGGCCGGCCGTGGGTCGCGCGCCAGCATGCCTGTCCCGCCAACGATGGAACGGCCCATCATCCCCGCTGCGCCATCGACTATGCGCGCGTCGCAGAGTCCGTTGGCATTCAGCACGCCGGCGGGCCCACCGCCGGTGCCCACGACCGACTCGCCCGACGTGTCCACATATGTGATGCCGTCGCCGTCGTACCCATCGCCCAACACCGCAGCCGCACTCGCCCAGCCAAGGCACAAGTCTGGTATCGGGCTCGCGGGTCTGCGCGACTTTCTCCGCTCGCTCAAGAACGGCAGGGACAAGAACGAGAAACCGGCTCTAGCCCACACCGCCGCCCACCCCCCCGCGAACAAACTGCGCAAGCGGCCGGCGCCGATCAACACTGTCGCTGCTGAAAAGTATGGCCAGTCGCCGCCCGCGTCGCCCATTCCGCCGTCGGCAGTGGACGCGGTGCTCGTGCAGACCCAGAGGGGAAACATCCCCCCGCACACACACACCAACCCGGATGATTCGCGCTCGCCCATCAAGGTGGACGCCAAGAAACGTCGTCCGTCCATCAAGAACATTTTCCGCCCCACCTCGGGTAACTGGCACGACCTCGTGCGCGCGACCCCACCGCCGTCGCCGCTGGCGACGACCACGTCCCAGATGAGTGCCGCCGCCGACGACAACGACAACGACGACGACCTGGCGATACCCCCCGTCCCGCCCACGCCGCCGCGCAACAGCTTGTCGCGCCCGCCCTCCTTGCCAGCACTGGCGCGGCTGAAAATGTCCAAGACGGCAGGGTACGCGTCGCTCGGCGTCGAGTCGCCCTCTGGATCACCCACGCGGCCCGCCGCGCGGCGCGGCACCGTCGGCGCGTCCGAGTCGCCCTCCATGTCCCCCGTGCCGGGCACGCCCGGGTCGCTGGACGGCGGGGACGCGAACGCGACGCTGCGCCTGAAATCGCGCGTCAAGGGCCTGGGGCTGGGCCACCCGTCTGAAAACTCGCCCAGCCGCGCCTCGTCGTCGCCGGCACGCACGACGCACGCGCCGGCAGCAGCCACAGGCGGCGCGGGTAGCGGGGACCTGCTCGTGCCCCTCGCCGAGGCGCAGACGCCGCGCTCGCGGTCCGAGGGCGGCGCGCTGGATGACGGGACGACGGGCCCGATCATTGCGCTCACGCCGGAAAACCTCCCGGTCCTCCTCGACTATGTCAAGCAGTGCGAGCGGCGGCTGGCCGAGTGGCGCTCCAAGGCCGGGATCGGGCTCGAGGACCAGACGGCGTTTGTGCATCGGGCCGCGGGGGGCGTGGGCGTGGGCGTGAATGGGGACGCGGGCGGGGGTGGGGTTACGCGTGGTGGAGTGTTCTGAGCGTGGAGCGACGGTGACGGAAGAGGAAGGGGCAGAGGAAGAGGAAGGGGCAGAGGAAGAGGAAGAGGAAGAGGAAGAGGAGACGGACTGGCGATATCCGATATCCAACCACACCATAGCATTTGCACGTTTGGCTAGCCTGTATCATGTATGCACATTTGCGCGCTGCTGTGCGCGAGATAGGAACAAGGTCATGTACATGTACGGTTTTGTCTACAGAGTCTAAAGGGTGTGGTGGTGGGGGCGATGTGTTGTGGTGTGGTATGGTATGGTGTGGTGTGTGGTACAGAGTGTGTGGCGTCTATGTTGAGGCAGATGTGGAAGCACGGCTGTGACTGCTGTCTTGCAAGTTCTCGGCGTGCGTTTTGGTGCTGGACTGGGGAGTTGGTGAGGCGAGGTTGTTACTGTCCGTGGCGTGAGGGAGACGGAGGGCGAGGACACGCGTAACGGCCAGGCAAGCGAGCGAGTGTGGCTGGAGAAGAGTCAGCTTTAAACGGCAGGCAAAAAGCGCAGCTAACTCACCACTGCGATCTGCAGTTTTTTTTCTTTCAAGAGCGAGAAGACGGTCTCGGGCGTGACAAGGAGACTGTAGGACAAGACGCAAGTCTAGGGCCAGAAGCAAAAGTTGGGTTCGCTAGGACGGAGAGTGGCAATGTAGGGGCACGCCGCTCCCGTCCTCCCTCATGCCTCATCGCCAGAAGCCTCCTCCTCTCCACCCTCCTCACCACCACCAGCGGCCAGCCCGCTGCCGACCCCCATCAGCTTGGCCTTGAGGGCACACCTCTCCCTGGTGTATTTTGTCTTTTCGCGGTCCAGCGCCGGCTTGACTTGCACGGCAATGGTGTCCATGTGGCCGAGCGCCTTGAGCGTCTTGAACAAGTACAACCGGCGGTTGTTGAGCGAAAAGTAGAAGGGCGCCGGGTCGACCTTGTCCGCTCCACCTCCTCCCCCACCTTTACCCTTTCCACCACCACCTTTACCGCCCTTCTTGCCGCCGCCGCCCTTCTTGCCCCCCTTGCCGCCTCTACCCCCACGCTCGCGCTCCTCCCACTCGTCCCCGCTGCCGTCGTCCGCCGCCTCGGCCTTGGGCACCTCAAAGTTCTCAATGACGGTGATGTAGGGAATGTCCGTGATCTTGGTCGTGCCGGCCAAGACCTCGTCGAGCGTCTCCTGGATGCGCTTGTTGCAGCCCGTGAACACGGGCCGGACGCGCGAGTGCGTAAAGTAGATCGTGTCCGGGTCCATCTGTCGCAGGGTGCGGCCGCTGGCCGTCTTGCGCGCCGGAGCGGAGGCGTCGGACGCGTCGGTGTCGGCGGGTCTGTCCTTGCCCATCGTAGCTGGTGGTGTGAGGGATGTGGAGAGTAGAAGGAGGGAGAGAGCTCGAGAGAGATGGACGTGCTATATCTCGTCAACAACGGAAATTCTGCTTCCGTTGAGCGATCGGCGTTGAGCCTGCCAAAACACACGTTAACCTGACGGAGAATCGAAGGCCGGTCACCAGACAAACTCGTCAAACACGCAAAACAGTACTAACGACACGGACGCGACCGGGGTCCTCAGGCCCGCCGTGACGATCCCCACCTCCACGCAACAGCAACCAACAGCTCAACCTCCATCCTCACTTTCATACCCATCTGACCCGCCTTCCAACTGCCTGCTCGAGATGTCCGAGTCGCACGTCGGCCATCACAGGCGGGCAACAACCACGGCAGAATCGTTCATCGGTGAGCTCCGTCTTCTTCGTGGTGTCTGTAGTCGCGCTGCCAGCTCATCGGCGCGTCCTGCAACACCAATAACATGACATTCCCAAACTGACAACTCTCGTCGCAGACCACAAGCCGTTCCTCTCGGATCGCTTTGCCGTGAACGACTATGCCAACGCCGTGCTTCAGGGTCGAGCATACCGCCCCGATGAAGAGGACGGCGGTGCCGAATCGTCAAGCCGGCAAAAGGAGAAGGGCGACCTGAGCGTCGAGGTTGCGCGTCTCAACTATGGCATCGTAAGCTGACATGTGTAGCAAAATAGCTGACAAAGACAGGAAGACGTGACTCGCCAGCTGCGCAGCGAGATTACCCAGTCGTACCCGCTCCTCCTGTCCCACCTCACCACCTCGCTGGCGCTCAGCTCGCACCTTGCGCCCATCCGCAGCTCGCTCACCTCGCTCTCGTCGTCGATAGACAGGCTGCACACCAAGATCCACGCACCGCACGCCCAGCTCGCGCTCCTGGTCCGCCGCCTCGCGCTGCTGGCGCTGGCATCAGACCTGTCGCGCCGCGCTGCGCGGTTCGTGCTCGTCGCTCGGCGCCTGGAAACGCAGATGGAGCGCGTGCGCGACGGCGCAGCTGGGGAGGGCGGCAGTATCGGCGATGGCGAAAAGGAGCGCGAGCTGGCGAAAGCGGCACTGAGCGTGGCCGAGCTGGACACATTGTTGGCGACACCCGGCGAGGACGACCTCGAGGGCAGTGCCGCCAATGGGGGGGAGGAAGAGGAAAACTCGACGCGGCCGCTGCCCCTCCAGTCCCTCGACTTTGTCCGCGCCGTGGTCCCCATTGTGGACAAGGCGCGCGACTCTATCATCACGGAAATGGAGGCCATGGTCGTCTCGGGCCTCGGAAGCCTCAACCAGCCCCTCCTCTCCTCGTCGCTCCAGACAGCACACAACCTCGGTCTCCTGCCGGACCTCGTGTCCAACCTCGTCGCGGACCTGAACGACGCCGTCACCCTGCGCGTGCAGCGCGCGTTCGACTCGGCGGCCATTGGTCGCGAAGTCGCGGGAAAGGACACGTCCCATGCCGTCAAGTTTACAACCCGCTCGCGCACCCAGACCGAGCCGTCCAGCGCCAACTTGTCGCAGTGGATCGCCGTTCTGTGGGCCCGCCTCGAACGCGTCGTCGAGGACGTGGCCAACTGCTGCATCAAGGTGTACACGCTCGAAAAGGTGCTCAAGGCCAAGCGCGACGCCGTCACCCAGGTCGAGTTTCTGGAAGAAGTCATGCGGACGCTTGACGAAAAGCCTAGCTTTACATTCTGGACAACGCTGGCAAAGGCGTTTGAGGCACAGACCAAGGAGGCTGCCAAGACGAGCGGGTGGCTCCAGCAGGCTCTCTCCACAGGCTACCCTCGTCTCTTGCGTCTGTTCCACGATTTCTTCGCCAAGATTGCAGTCCACACCGACACCGTCTACACACAGGAGCACCAGAGCCCCGAGGCCGTGCTTGTGCTGCGCTCGGTGTCGACGTTTGAAACCCTCTACCTCACCCGCTCGACCGCTCGTATGTCCGACGCCGTCACCTCTGCCATGAGCCTGTACATGGCCGCACGACAGACCGCTCCCGGCGCAGGCGAGGGTGTCAACATCGCCCGTACCATCACCAACGAGCTTGACTCGGCACGCTTCGACCCTCTCTTGGTCCGAACAGTGGCGCGCAATGCCGTAAAGGTGCTCAACACGCTCAGGACCAAAGTCGACGCCGCGCTCGTGCGCGATTTCACAGCCACCTCGCTCATCGGGCCGCAGGCGACCCCGGCAGAGGTCATCAATGCCCAGCTAGTCTCGTGCCTGTACCACTGTGCGCTCAACCTGTCCCAGGTCGAGGCACAGTTTGGATCGAAGGTATCGGCCATCCTCCACCCATCAGTGTCCGCGCTCGAGGCGACGTACAAGAAGATCACCGACGCGCTCGACACGGCCATCAAACGTGAATTCTCCACCATCCTCGCACGCATCCACCGCGTCGACTTTAGCAAGCCCGTCGACCCCATGGCAATGGGCAGCGGCGGCAGCCCGTACATGCAGGACCTGGCGGACAAGCTTGTGTTTTTGAGGCAGGAAATCCTCGGCCGTCTATCCCTGGGCGAGTTTATGCGCCAGTGGGTGCTGCGCCTGTCCAAGTTCCTCATCCACACGTTCCTGTTGCACGCCTCCATCGCGCGACCCATGGGCGAGAGCGGCCGCCTAAAGCTCACGGGCAACATGACCGAGTTTGAAATGTCCCTCCAAAACTTCCTCAACACTGGCCGCGTCCAGGGCTCCAAGCAGAGCCTCAAGGTGTCGCAGATCGGCGACGAGTACCTGGCCCTGCGTTCGTTCCGCCAGCTCCTCTTCGCCGACCGCGCAGGCATCGTCAACCCCGTGGAGACGGTCCACCTCCCGCCCCTCGTGGTCCTCCACCACGTCATCGTCCGCTCGCCTCTGCGCCTTCCACACGAAGTACACGGGTGGAGCGAGCACGAGTACGTGCTGTGGGTGGACAAGCACACCGAGGAAGACGCGTGGGATCTGCTCGAAAAGGGCGTGGACGGACAAGTGGAGAGTGCAGGTGCCGGGAAGACAAAGACGGCAGCAGACGGAGACGAGGATGCCGAGGCGGTCGGCACCGTCAAGGAGGTGCTGGAGCATGCGCGGCATCACCACGAGCAGGACAGGGAGGCGCATTAGATGTACATGGGATGAAGCAAATTACAGATATCACCAGCCTGCATGCCGTCCGCGCCAAGACGTCCGTACAGTGTTTGACGTGTTCTCTCAGGCTCACGACTGACCGACTCTCATCTCGCCATGTGCTCGATAGCTCCGGCCGGCCGCGCCCGCACCGCACCGTCCTCTGCTGACTCCAACAACGGTCACATAATCACAGGACCTGCGAGTCGTTGCTGTCATTGTTACTCGAACGTTTCGTGTCCCCCGCGCCAACATGGCGCGAGGAGCCCGCCGCGGCCAGTGGACTTAAAAGGTGTGGGTGGCCACCCCTTCGGGCCTCACCCCCCCTCACTGGCCCATTAACCACTCCATCCCCATGTTTGCCGACTTCCCTGCCCCTGTCCTGTCTTCCTGTGACGGCGACGTATATGGCGAAAACCGTGGCTGTGAGTTTCTGTTCCCAAGTGCAAAGGGCTGACACCAACAGACGCCTGTATTCCACGGTGGTCAGATGTGTGGGACTGCTACGTCTGCCACTACTGCCTGGAAGAGATGGAGATTGAAGAGTATGAGTAGGAGTTTGTACGGCCAGCAGACCTGTACAATAAGGTGGACGAGGTCGAAAAGATGTATGTGTGTGTGCCTGTGTGTTGTTTCGCGTCAACGGTGCAAGTGCAAGTGGCGCGAAGGGCGGTGATGCGAGTGGGTGGGAAAGGTGGTGCCCATTCCCGCGAAACGAAGTGGTGTACAACTGACTCACGGACTGTTTTAATCTTTACCCACCCACCATGTTTGCCCCGTACACTGCACCTGTTTTCAACGCTACTTGTGACGGTGGACCGGATGGAACCAACGTCAATGGTAAGGCGAGCGTCTCTCCTCACTCCGATCTGACAAGCCCCCCCTCCCCCCAGGACAGTGCCAATATTACTATTCGGCCGTATGGGAGGGATATTTTTGCTATTTCTGCCAGGAACAGATTTCTGAGAGCGACGAGGAATGCATGTGAATGGAAAAGTGGTTGACGGAAGAGGGAACGGGGAACTTGGCGCGGTGGAGGGGTGTGAATCCGAGAACGTAGATGGCTGATGGGTCACACTTGGGGTCGGGCGAAGGCGTAGACCGGCGGTGTGTGAAATGGAGTTTGTTTCCTCTCGCTGACCCTCTTTCCGCAGCTCATGGGGTATCAACGCAGTGCGCTCGTGGGTGAGCGAAGGTGGTCAACCGTCCACTGGCCGGCCACACTGGGCAGCTTATTGACGTTTCATGATTCTCAAAGCCACCCGGCATTCCAAAAGGCACAAGGGAAGGCCAGGCAGACGAGCCAGAACATTGGCGACTTGCTGGGTCAGCGTTTGAAAGAACTGATGCGGGAGTCAGGCGCTGAGACTCCGGGCAACGTCATATGTCGAGCTCTGATAAAGTTGCCAGGGAGCAAGCACATTGGACGAAGGACTTGCGTTTATATCCCGACCTTGCGAGTGGCTTGCTGTATCGCCTGCCTTGATCGCCCTAACGGCACATTAGCATGGTGGCCATAGGTTTTTATGCCTCTCCAATCTAGGCTGGCGATTGTAGGACGATACGCTACTCGCCGATCCCAAGAGGAAGGGCATGGTATGGTGACTGACGGGATTGACCCTGACGACTATCTGGCTGCGAAGTCAAACGTCACTCTTGAGGGATATGTGCCAGATACACTTCCGCCGTTCATATCTTCATCTCAGTTGACTGCTAGTAGGCGGTGGGTAGTAGAGAGTGTAGCGTTCTGGGGTGTTGTCTTCGCACATCGCGATAGACGTCTCCTCGCAGACCTGCGTCTGTACACACCACCCGAGAAAGCCTGTGTTGATTTGGCCGTTGCGGCATTTGCAACCAGTTCAGAAATCATCCCGGTGCTGTATCACGTCAGTAAATCGATCATTCTGATGCGGAAGCGATGGAATCGACGGAACGCGCATAACAGAAGTCGAAACAGTGGAAGACCGATCCTGGAATCCTGGAAGACCGATTTACCATCCGAAGCCAGGGTTAATCACATCATTTCAGTGGCTTATTCGCACCTACTCCAGGCACTCTTCTACTTCTACCGCAGCGTCTGCTTTGAGAATGGCAACGGCAACAACAACCATGTAGAACGACCGAGGAATGTTGTGCATGTCGCCATCGTTGCTCAATAACCTCGGATATTATTCGGCGGTTCTATTCCAGGAATGCACTTGAACTCGATCCATATAAGAAGGCTTGGTCGCCGATGGGTCGTCACCTGTACTCACGACTGCCTCACCCAATACTATCAGGATGTCGCTCACTCCTGTTTCGGAGCGCGATTTATATGTCGATCCGGAAGACAAGCATGCCGACATCGTGTCCGTAGACAAGCATGTCGACCAACATGAAGAGCGGAACTTGTTCACCTATCAACAAGGCAAACAGCTGCTGCGACGAGCGGATTGGCATATTTTGCCCATCTTGATCCTGCTGTATCTGTCCAAGAACATGGACGGGAATCTTGTCTCGGTATGTTCTGCGTCTATCCCGTCTTTCAAGAACCTTCAGGCCAGCGCTAACATATCTTGGCATGCAGTACGTCAAAACGATCAACACGACGTCCGAATCGAATATCCTTGCAGCACTCAATATCACCTCCAACCAATATGCCTACGCGGCAACTTGTTTCTCGGTCACTTTTGTGCTATTTGAAGTGCCCAGCAACTTCCTGATCAAGTGGTCTACTCCCCGTGTAAGCTTCTTGCAAATGTGTGGCAGGATCATGCTAACTCGTACAGTTGCATTTCTTCCGCATTGTTGTCGCTTGGTCTATCATTACAGCATGCACTGCCGCTGTTTCCAACCTTGCTGGGTTTCTTACCGCCAGAGGTGAGTTTCGAACGGGTGCCGGGCACGATCGTGGCTGACTGGCATCATAGCTTTCCTGGGTATGGCGGAAGCTGGTCTGTATCCCGGAATGTTGTGGCAATTGACATTCTGGTATCGACCCGACGAAATCGCCGTCAGAATGACTGCACTGGGCGTCTTGGGCCAATTCTCCGGTATCCTCGATTCGCTACTCACTTACGGTATCTGTGGGTTTGCTTCTGCTTCCCCAAACGCACATGACCAAGCTGACTTGTCGCAGCTTATATCGATGGGAGAGGTGGTCTGGATGGTTGGCGATGGGCATTCCTTATTGTTGGACTCATCGGTCTCTTTGAGAGTGTCCTCGTCTGGTTCTGGTATCCCGATTTCCCCGATTCGCCACCGAGTCGCCGCCAATTCCTTACTCCCGAGGAAGGTGCTTTCCTTGTCGCTCGACTCCCTCCAAACTCGGCTCGATCATCCGACAGCAATTTCGACTGGGCAGCCGTGCGGCGCGAACTCAAATCGCCGTTGTTGTGGGGATTCTCCTTCTCCCAAATGTGCACCAACAGCGCCCTCTACGGATTATCCTTTTGGCTGCCAACCATCATCACTTCATTTGGGTTGACTCAAGGTCCCAAGAGTCAATTGCTGGTTATTCCTTCAGCGGTAGTGTACATCGTCACTGCCATTCTACTCGCTTGGTTCTTGGATAACGACACGAGAGTACCGAGACCTCTACTCGCCTTCACCGGGTGTTTCGCTTTGATTGGGATTTACGTCGGCATGATCGTTTGCAAATCCAAACCAGGCTTATACGTTTTGATCATTGTGAGTGGACGTCTCAAATACCTGGCCACCTTCGTCTGTATGATCCAGAGTAAAGCTGACTCTGCTCTAGTTTGCCCAAGCAGCAGGAGCCCTAATCTTCGCACCACTCCTCCCACTCCGTGCCCAGTCACTTCGCGGTTCATCATCAGCAGCATTCGCGTTCGCCTTCCAAAACTCGTGTGGTCAAATTCCAGGTCTCTACACCGCTCAATTCTTCCAGAGTAAATACGCTCCCAGGTATGCTGTTCCATTCGGGATCTGCATTGCTTTCACGGGTGCTGTCTTCATTGCCAATGCTTGGATTTGGTATTGGCAGTACGACCTTGAAAAGGAGACCAGAAGGGTTGCGAGGGCGAGGCGAGCCGCTGGAAAGAGTGAGGGTGTGGTGGTGGTGGAAGAGGTGAAGTCAATCTGATGTTTGGGCATCACAAATAGGGATAGAGTTGAAGAGATATGTATAGAGCACATGCATCATGCTATCTCGCACGACCCATCTCGCGTTTACAGACTACTTGTAGTCGTTCTTCTCGTCTCATCCAAGGTTTTAGTGTTACCTGCCCCACCCTCCCCATCATGGCCTGTTGTCTCTCAAAGACTTTTCCATCCGTGCTTCCGACTTTCTGCAGCGCTTTGACCACTTCAGATCCTGAACGACTTCGCTAGAGAGGATCATAATATAATATAGCGATAATGGGGAAAATGAGAAAGGGTGACCGTTGAGGCAAGACCCAAACTGACTCGAGCTTGATAATCATATACAGCAACAGATGACAGGGAGAGCTCTTTGGCAGCCCGAGATATCAGGAAATAAAATGGGCTGATGACGGCTAGACCACGGTCGGGATGATGCGTAGGAAGTGTGGCTGATGGAGGAGGCAGCTCTGGGCGGTGCAGGGGTCGTGCGAATATGAGAATGTTGATTGCTGATGGCATTTTGTGTGTCAGCCGATCAGCCGCCGGCCCACTGCGACCCACGGTGTGCGAAAACGGAACAGAACTCAGAGGGTCGTCCCTATAAGCTGAGTCGCCCCATCACTCGTGAGCATTCATACCTCCCCCATACACAATGTTGACAGACTACGAGCCTCCGATCCTCTATCAGACCTGCGCCGGCAACCAGTATGGCAGCAACATGTACTGTGAGTTGCTTCGCAATCCGGGACTGACCCACAAGGGGAGTGCGTGCCGGTGTTCGTCGTCGAGAGGATGTGTTACATATGCCGCTACTGTGGGGAGGAGGTGTGGGACACCGAGAGCGAAGAGGAGTGATGTGTTCTGTTCCGGAAACCACAGGCGGTTTCGCGCAACGCCGGTCTGAGCGGAAAATTCCAGAAAAATCGGGGTTAATTATAGGCCGTTGATGGTGGTGGCGCATGTGACAGCATACATACACCTATCTCGCCGCCGTTAGGGCTGTTCGCCCAGATTCCTCTGACGTTCTGCTGCTTTTGCTACCTCGAGTTCATCCCAGGAGTTCGCGCGTGTGACCCGCCCCGCCCAAGGCCCTACGTGCAGAAGTACCATGTCCAGGTATAAAAAAAGCTTTCGCACGACCTGGCGTACGTTTCACACTCGGATGGACTTGCAGCTCCCAATTGTGCCATCGGGCATGCGCCAGGTAAGTGTGTAGGCAATTCGACTCAAATTCATTCCCTTTCCTTCTGAGCATGGTTGACACTCCCACGTATTTCAACCCGGAACAGGAGCTGGCCAGGATGGGGAACTGTACCACTCGGTCGTGGGACAATGTGCTCCACGGTTTGTCTGAGCAGAAGAACAGGTCACAACAAACCCAGATAACCCTTGACGGTGCGGAACGTGTTGCGCCTTCCCGGATTGCATGCATAAAGCGGTTCATTCCCATCTGGCTCTGTTTTGTACATCACACAACCCTGATACATACATATCGTCATGTTCGTCCAGGAGAAATCACCCGTCAATTCGGTGATGTGCTATGGAGACAACCACGGCGTCAATGCCGGAGGTGAGTGTTGATAATTCAAAGGCTTATAACTCCGCTGACCATCACATGTTTCGTTAATGCTTTTCGCCCCTTCTCCGTTATTCCAATTATCAGAAGACCATCTCTTCGAGTGGAACGTTTGGCACAAAGAGTACATCTGCGTGTATTGTGGAGGGGCAGATGAGTCGTCGTACTCGGAATCTGGAGACTCGGAGGAGGAATAGAGGGTGAAGGGTTAACTAGAAATGAACGCATTCACCACACACCGCAGTGACAGTCGCTTCCATGCGCATGAGAAATGATGCCGTTCCGTTCTCACTCCTCTCAGCCGCGAGCTCGCTGTTCCACGCACCCCAGGCCTCCTTATCTCGCACCTGCACCCTCCATACCGTTTTTACCCGTGATTGAGCAACCCTTTAAACTGTGGACGGTACCGAAGACTGTGACCACCTCTTCCTTAGCTCAGCCTCCTGCGTAGCATGAGTTATAATGACACGGATGGGGATTATGATCCATGTTCGGGAGACGATTCGGGACAGAACGTTGGAGGTATGAGTGTGGTCCCCATTGAGCCCACGCTGACTGTAGACGACTGCGAAGGCCGATACGACCCAACCACGAATGAGGTGGAGTGTATCTACTGCGGCGACAACATGTAGAACTTTCAACATCCGCCATTTATCACGTATTCCAACCATAGCATCACCATGAGCAGCAGCGACGACAGCAGCGAGGATCTTTGCCCTGGGGATGAAGAAGGCAACAACACTGGTCGTAAGGACAGCCTCGTCGTCAGATGAAGCTGACAACCCTCGACAGTCAAGCACGACTGGCAGTTCAACTACACAACGGGTGGCTGGTGGTGCAGATACTGCGCTGATGGCATGAGTGATGACTGAAGGCAAGGGTGGGAGTGGGAGGTGCGGCAGAATGAGAGACAGGGGAACATGCCAAAAACGGAACCAAAAAGGCTGAAAAATAGTAGAAAAATATCAGTCGTGGCTTGGATGCAGATATGGTGGGACGTACATAGCATATGTGACGTCTCCAGGCCACTAGGGAACTGGCTTTTGCCAGACGGCATCAAGGCGAGGCCTGAAAGCGAGGGCGATGGTTTCTCCCACCCGCCATCGGAACACGGCACTTCGTCGGAAGAACAGCGGAAGCATGTGTACCCATTTCGAACCTCGCCTCAGTATGCCCCTGTTCTTGGCAGTACATATGGGGACACCGTTTGCTTTACAACGCGGAAAAGTTGTGCCTAAGAACCACGGAGGAGGCCTTCTCGCCCCGGCAGACTCGACCTGGCATGTGATGTGAAAGATCATGGGATGTGAGTTATGTGTGGTGGCGCTCGGACCCTTCCCCAGCACAATTTAGTGATGGGAGAACCCCCGCTCCCACCTTTTACAACATCACACATCACCATGCCCGACAGCGACAGCGACTCTAGCGAAGGAGAGTACATCTGCACCGGTGACCCGGGGAATGGCAACAACGAGGGTGGTGAGGGCGAGAATACATGCTGGGACGCTGACACCAGAATTCTGCGTTGCCATCTTCTCATCCTACACGTTACACTGGGAGTGCAAGTACTGTCACAAGTACATGTAGTGTTTGCGAGACGCCGCAAGGGCACACTTTGGTTGATGCAAGATGTCGCTGTGCATCACACGCTGAGCGGAATTGGCAATTGTGTCCCTCCACGTACGGAGCCTGCGCCTCGAGTGCTGTCATCACCGGTTGTTTCCACTTATGGGATTTGTCTCTGCATCCCACCAGGTTCAGGAACGCTACCTGGGTAAGAATTGAGGACTGGGTTACTCATGGGGCCCTACTGAACAAGAAAAAGAGAGACACCACTACCTGCCTCAGTTGACCGACGTGTTGCCACTCCCGTAGCCAGTGCGAACAAGAGTTTGATTTTCGGAGACTTTTCGTGAATTTTATCAGTACAGACGTCCTCGCACCCGCGCCACCGAATCGAAGTGGCCCCAATAAGCGGGTGGTCATACTTGTTTGCTGATGGCTTTTCGGATAGCGGAAACGGTGATCAGCGCAACGGAGGGAATGTCGACCACGCGTCACCGCCTGGTCGCCAAGTGCTGATGTTGGACGCTGTCGCCGTCTCGTCACCGACGGCTGATGTTGAACCTGCACCACCCTGTCCCTGCCATCATTCCATTCCAGGGAGCCCTATATACAGGGTGTACTGTACATACGGGAGAGTGGTCTCAATACATTGAGTCTTAACAACCACCCTTCCTTCCCAACCCAACCTCCGCAATCCGAAATGAACTGGCCCACGTCCTTCACATGTAAAGGCGACGCCGAAGGCAGAAACAAAGGCAGTAAGTTGAATCAACCTGTGGTTTCCAAGCTCATTGAACAGAGCCCTGCCAGATATTTGGTACCCTCAGATCTCTGCGTATGCCTGCCAATGTTGTTCTACGCGCCGCTTTCGATGAACACATTCTTACGAGTCAAACGAAAACGGCGTCCGGTCACTGTGTTGGATAAATACAAAGTGGGAGCGTGGCCCATGCATGTTATTGTCAACTCTGAATTGCAACCGTATGGTGATGTTTCCCCCATTGACACAGTCATCATCGTATACACCCGAGGCGAACCCGTTCCGGTGGACGGCGACAGTGAGTGATTGCCTTTGTGGCTTGACTTGCAGAGACCAAATAAAACCTGCACTCTGCTTGATGATCGATTCCCATCAGAGGCACAGTGAGGAATCAGGAAGCGACGTCCTTCATACCTCAACTGAAGTTAACAGTGCATCCAGTGATTAACTCTCTCGGACCCACCCAACACTACCAATGTCCGGCTGGTATCCATTCTCAGGGTGCTGATGTGTTCCTAGTTACCCGACTGAGAGGGGTAGACACCATCACCAGTGATGCAACGACAAGATGTGCATCATTGCCACTGCGCCACTGGTTCTCGTTCAACCTCAACATTCCCCAACTGTCACAGGTGCACACCTCGGCCATAGGAGTTGCACTATGTGTGCGCAACCCAAAAACATCAATCTAGAGCTGATCACAGCTCCCAATCAGTACACCCCTTCGTCGTGCCCGGGAAACACTGTCAGCATGAACAAGGGGAGTGAGTGCGCACCCTCGGCGTCTTGGACTGATGTGGTGCAAGTGCCTTGTCAGTTTGTGTGGTCCTTTCCTGGTTGCTGGCAGTGCCAGTACTGCGCGCAAGGTTAGTGACACCCAGACGTCCTATCGCTAACAAATTCAGTGATTCGTGTCCTTTGAATGGTTAATTTTCGCCCAGGACGGCCTGTTTCTCTTTGTCGTTGCCCTTGCAACCCACGAGCATATGACAACAAGGACATTGGTACTCTATGATGCTGAGTGGTACCTGACTGCACCGAGACTGGGCGGTGCTTTGAACGGTCATTGATGGCGACTGTTGACACTCCAAAAGGCGTTATTTCTTGCCACGTTCTCCCCCTCGTCCAGCTGAACGCACCAGCTTTTGCCATTGCACCCAGTCTGATCTCCGACAATTGGAAACGGTAGCCATGTGTAGGTCCCAGCGCATCATCACCCCAGCTACATACTGTTTCTGACCGCAGCAGCTGCGCTCCTGGCGCCACTCTGCCTTGGCAGCCGTGTATTCCGCGTCAACAGGGGCAAGCCGTGCCAATTCGAGTATCGGGAGGTCTGCGGTGGATATTATTACATGTGCCGACACTGCGGGAGTCGTGGGTATCTCGCCTCGTTCTTGAACTATCAGCTGACAAATCGAGCTTTTATGCCAATCACGAGGTAGACCGATTCCCTCTTCCCCTTGGCCATAACTCTGTCCTGACGGCGGCATGTTGCGTAACTGGACAACTATGGCATCTGTGTGGTGTTTGAGGTACTTCCCCGAATAGTATGCATCAGTTTTGGTTATGGACAGCTTTGGTTAGGTAGCAAAACACTTGATGCATTTGGTCACAACAGTTAACGGAGTCGACGACGCGGACGCAAACTGGTACACAAAGGCTGCTGCGGAGCGTGGCTCAACCGTCTGCACCCCTTCCTCGAGTCACAGATCACAGAGTGTCAACGCAGCAGCTGGAACATCTCATCAGATTTAGCCACCAGCCCTTGGTCCTCGGTAAAGTGGCAAAACGAGCAGACCTCGCCATTGCCCAATCCCTCTGGCCACCAGTCGCCGATCCACAAGGCTCGCCACCCACCCATCAATTCTCACCGCCCAGATCTTGCCACTCCGCCATGACATGCAACGGTGACCGCTGGGGCTTTAACAAAGGCCGTGAGACACACACACAGAGGTGCTTCTTCTAACACGCAGAACCTTGCCAGTTTATGAAGCGCGGCAATGTCTCATACTGCCTGTACTGCCTCCGCCGACAGTGAGACGCTGGCTATGTACATACCTAGACCTGAGAGGTTGCGGGGTCGTCATATTGTCTTGGCTGGGCCAACGTATTGCCTTGCCACTGGAAACATGCCTTGTAACTCCCATATGCACTTCTGACCGTCCCCACGATGAGGAGCCGTGGCCCCATTGACACAGGCGGGTGGCAAATACCCATTTGAGACGTTCAAGCCGCTTCCCCGTGGGTGGCACCTGATGCTCGCCAGACCACCAGCGCGTCCGCCGTCCAGCATCGTGCAGAGGGACGAGCGTCGTGACTGGTGCTGCCTGCATGGTTACTGGTGAAGAGAGCCTCGGCACGATCAGCTATGTAGTCGATCAAGTTTGATGGTTCTCGTTTGATGGTTCTCGCAACAGAGTGTTCTCACACACAGGAGCGAGCGGGAGCCTCGGTGGGGTTCAAAAATGTCCGGCCCTTAACCTCCAGCAGACCTATACCTGTGTCTTCCTCGTCTACATCCTTCTGCTCTGCCTTTCCAATCTCAAGCAAATCATGCTGCTCCCACTCGGTCCCCTGGGGCCTCGCAATGACCCCTGCACGGGCGACGAGGTTGGAAACAACCAGGGACGTGAGTCATGTCATTCGAACCCACGAAAATGAGGGGCTGATGGGCCGTACCAAGTGCCGTGTAGGTGGGAACTGAACGCGTACCGCGGTGTCTGGTACTGCTGGTACTGCGACGATGAGCGGGTTAGCCCCCCATAGGCCCGTACCCTGTGGTCAAGGTTAAGCTTTGCATTGTGAGTCATGACCCAGGCATTGAGACATATGGGGGTTGTTCCACTCCTCCGGGGTTGGTGTAACAAGTGGGCCTTATCCTGACCCCACAGCAACTGCGATCAGACTCTGGATTCTGCTGCCTTCTCGTTCTGGGCTCACCTCTCCGTCTCCCATTTCCAATTCGTCGCATTTTTCCCACTCCCAACATCCCGCGTTACGCTCCTCGCATGATTCACCCAAGATCGACAGCTTGTGTCCTGGAGATGCCGACGGTGACAATGAAGACGGCAAGTGAACCCGTGGCAAAGCGCGCCACGCCACTAACGTTGCTCCAGAAGCGCACATCTTCCAGACCGATCTGGGCCGTGCTGTCAAGGTGTGCGTGTATTGCGCTAAAGTCGAGGCCTTGTTACAAGCTTCTCGCAGAGCCATGTGATAGACTGGCGATTGATGCATCTATGGAGTGTACGAAAGCGGTGGTGGTGGGGGTTGGGTACATCCGGCAGACGTGGCAGGAGCTGGTGGCTGGG
Organism: Apiotrichum porosum; assembly: GCF_003942205.1. Lineage (NCBI taxonomy): Eukaryota > Fungi > Basidiomycota > Tremellomycetes > Trichosporonales > Trichosporonaceae > Apiotrichum > Apiotrichum porosum. The sequence goes on along the minus strand of NW_021167110.1, from coordinate 90,633 downwards.
GTGTCTCCCCGCGAATCCTGTCAGACAGAGGCCGTCGTCCTCATGCATAGGGGGGTAACCCTATGCAGTACTCTTGGTATGAACTATGGTGTAACACATGAGGCCAGGCCCAGACCAGAACACTCTGGGTCTCTGTAGCGAAATTCAACCACGAGTTCAGGGTACGGGGCCAATGCCCGCCTTCTCAAGCGCAGATCCTCCGATGGCAGACGACCCCGCACAGACATAATGTGGCACTTCCTCCTCGGTCCAGGCTTTCACTCTAGTCAGACAGACACCAGACATGCACAACATGCATGGCATCGATGCAGACTCTAGGGGTTACTGGTCTGTTTCGACCGACACTGGGAAGCTTCGACGTGCCAATGTTCCTGCGCCGGCGGTTTTTCTGGAGCCTGGAATCTCTTGACAACAATGGGGAAGGGTTTCGCAAGCTGCCAACGTTGTTCATGGACGACGGTGTACATAATACCGCCACCACACACATGCTGACTGATGCCTTGTGGGACACACGAGGAGGCCGGGGACTGGTGTGAGATCCAGAAGCTGGTGCAACAATTGGGGTGAAAAAGGAAGTTTTGAACCATTGTGACCACAAGTTGTCGGCGTGTCTCATTCTCGCCACAGCATATATAGGTCGTCCCACTGGGCTTGTTTTCGTTCACCACTCCGTTGTAAACCTTTCCCATCCTCACCGTAACGACCACACTCACGCCCCGTTCACGCCACCTCCGCCTCCAGATTCGTTGGCCACACTCAACCCAATCTCTTTCCTCCGTTTCGTCTCTTCCTACACTCTCCACTTCATGTCCGACTCGTCCGACGATGACGACGACCTGTGCCCCGGCGACGAGTTTGGCGTCAACGTAGACGGTGCGTATGAATCTCGGAATTCTTTCAAAAATCCCCGTGTGGCAGCGGCGTGGCGTTCACCGCAGAGGAGAGAGTGTGGCATGGTTCTTTGTCGGCGCCGCCCGGAGTGTGCCTCGGCGGTGTGCCGACACATCCCAACCAAACCCAAAAGGCTGTCTGCACGGCCGGCAGAGCACCCACAGAGCCCTCCACTACCTCCACCACAGCCGGTGGCGAGGTGGCACACTGCTTGAACGCCGAGATCTGTACGGCTACGAGTGTGTGGGGGCGTATGTGTGTCGGGGCTTATCTTGGACCTGCTAAGCCGGGGGACGTAGAATCGTGTACTTGTGGAGGAAGCAGATGCTGACGCTGAGCTAGAGCCACACTACTTCAAGCAGCTGATCCCGGGCCCGCGTATCTGCATTTACTGCGGAGAGGAGGAGGACATGACCGACGACGACTCGGATGACGACGACTACCAGCCGTAGTTGCTGTCCGAGGGGGTGAAGTCGAGTCTGTCTGAGCCGAGAGGGGCGTCTGTCTGTAAACGACTCACAAGATGGTTTTGATGAAATGTTACGAATGTCAGACCACTGGTGGCAGTGATGCATGCGCGCCCCATCAATGTCGACCACTTGGACGTGATATGGTGTCCAAGATCAAAGAAGCTGTCCATGGTTCCTGGGGTGGGTAGTCCAAACCAATAATCAGCGAACGGTTCCTCATCAAGCCACTGTGTGGATGTCTACACACGCCGTGTGGGGCCATCGGTGGCGATGGTCGCGAGGCAGCGAGTTGAGTATAAAGCACGCTCATGGTGCTTGATGCCAGTGTCGTTCAACAACTCCACGAACACACATACAAACTCACGCACACCATGCCTCTTCTCGCTTACAAGTGCACCGGGGACGCCTACGGCCAGAACCAAGGTCGTGAGTGGGTTGTGACGAGGTGTGACTAACTGACTGACCTCCAGGTCGCCACTCGTGGTATGTCAACCCCCAGACGGGGCGGAACACTTGCCGGTACTGCGGCGCCGAGGTGCCTCCTCCCCGCTGGCTGCACATCTAGGGTCCTCTGGGCATAGCCCACATCCATTTTGGTCGCTTGGGTTTTATATTCAGCGCGCGTCATTTAGCCGCGTCTTGGGGGATGCAACTAGTTTCATGACAGTTCCAGGACGTTTTAATAGACCGACCGACGCAGAGTGCAGGCACTGCGACCGCAAGGGAACAATCTAGAGAGAGGACAGAGCCTCGAGCTTGCAGCACGCCACCCGCCGGAAAAGTTGACTGCGCTCCGCGCTGGGGCCTCCTCGTGGACCCCACCGGCGTTGAGGTGAGTCTGTACAGTCTTGTCCATGTTACGCCTTCACGACGCCACTGCAGCCGCCGACGTGGAGGTGGTGTGAAAAAAAAGTCGGTATGCAAAGCTTCATCTGTGATCAAACAGCCAGAGCAGTGTGGAAGAGCATTGGTATTTGTTGGAGCCAAGTAAGGAGGCTGACGGCTGACGGCTGACAGCAAACGAGACAGTGAAAGGTAGGCACCAGATGTACAACTTTGGGGCACAGACCTCGGCCGACACTGACCCACTGGCCACTGGAAAGAGTTGGGGTAGGTAAGTTCACTCTCCCCAATGGCAGAATCGCACAGATGGCAACTTTAGGAGCATCTCTTTCTAGACTAGCATTCAGCACAAAGAAAACCTGCTCCTCGGGTGTAGATAGCCGCTCATGTCAGATATAGGATTGCCGGGACCCTGCTGTCCGCCCTGACGCGGTGGCCTACTGAACAATAACATGGGTAGATCACAGGCCACACAGGGCCTAGCTAGCACCTACCACGACGCAGCCATGCCTTGTACTAGCATGCTAGCACTGCTTGATAGCAGGAATGCGACGCTAGGAACACAGAAACCCACAGAAACCCAATCCCCCAACGCAGGGGGAAGGGCGAAGCGAGGAAGCGAGGAAGCTCCGGTTTGCTCACCGAGCGACGTTTACCAACGTATGCCCCATTGTCGTGTGACATTCATAAAGTCCGTTCTGCACAGGGTGAGCCACTTGATCACTTGATCGCTTGCCTCGTGTACACGTGCAGAGTTACTCGGTTGCTTTAGAATCCTCGATCTCATGGCTGGACCTGGGATCGACTTGCGCCTGGAACGTATGCTGCCACCAGCCCCACACGCCTGGCCCATGGCTACTCAATGCATCGTGTTCCCACCGTACCGTAGTGTGTGGTGATGCGCTGGACGTTTGACCCGGTTGAGTACCGGTGTGCCACAGACCCGGGGCTCCATTCCAGCGGCCAGCCAGGTTCAAAGTGGCGCCACCGCCTCATTTCCACATGTGGAGCGCGGAGTTGGCTGCCAGACGCGACGGACAGTGGGTCCAAGCGTGTTTCGTGCATTGTCGACAGGTGGACAGTACAGTGCGTACAGTGCGCAGAGGACGGCGCGAGCGTGCAGAGCTGTACCGGGGTCGCGGACAACGCCGGTGCAGCGGTATACAGCCAGAGGGCCCAGGTCTCGGTGCACTGCTCGGCCCGGGTGCGTGTCTGGCTGATGGGGGGACGCTGGAATTGAGTCGACGCGCCATGCACGCCGCCGTCGCCATTCATCGTAGCGGATGAGTAGCCTCTCGTCTGTTTCGGGCGCGTCGCGCGCTAGCGCCCACAGTTGCCCCCTTCTGTCGATCACGATCGCGCGCCGCCGCCGCCGCTGAAGAGGAAAAAAAAAAAGTCGGACGACGCGACCGTGTACCCCAACGCATGCCACGCACCACACTCCGTCGTGTGAGGCATCCGTCATCCACTCTGGCCATACCGCAGCGCAACGACCACCACCCCAAAGCCTCCAACCACACCTGCCCAGACGATACAGTTTCGAACTGTCTAAGCACAAGCCCTGGACGGCCTGGACACCGCAATCCCATCTCCCTCGCTTCCCCCTGCGTGTCACGCTGCGCGCGCCGGCCCCCCCAACATCGACCCAATCGAACACGCGTTTCAGTCGCGCCAGTCGGACTGTGAGGGTGCTGCCAGCTGCCAGCCCTCGACGTCTGAACACGACATTTGATTCCCACAACCACCACCACCACTACCAACCCCACCACCACCACACCCACCCCAACGCCGCCGCCGGCTCCTCGATCCACGTTGTCTCAAAAGCAGCGTGGGCACACACTCGACCCCCAACTGTGGGAAACTGATGGCCACGAGCCCACTGTGGCTGAGTACGGAATTGTCTTTGCTTGTGTTCCCCCCCTAGGCCACACGGCCCACAGGCCACAGGGGCACGAGTCCCCAAGCACTGGGTCCACGTCCCAGTTCCGCACAAGCGTTTGCGTTGCGGCCGATCTCGCGCAATCCACGACAATCTAAAAGGCGGCGCTGAAAGTTCGGCCAAGTGACCCACCCACATCCGTCTCCCCAGGCTTCCCTTCGTTGCATCACCCACACACATTGCGAAGCAAGCTCAGCGCATCATCACCAGTAGCGTCACCATCACTAGTATCACTACCCCCACCGCACACACGCACACCCACACCACCTCCCTCCACCATGGCCACCTTCCCCTGCTGTGGTGATTCCAAGGGCCGCAACCGTGGTCGTGAGTTGGCCTTTTCGCTTGGAGACAACCTGCAACTGACACCGGTCCAGGCCAATGCATTCTCAAACGTATCGGCGACTACTGGCACTGTCACTACTGCCAGAACGTCTACCAGCTGCACGTGTGGTAGCCTTTCGCCGCACTCACCGCAGGTGACACGGCACGGAACGGGACCGGACCGGACGAGCAGGACGACGACCACCAGCACGGCGTACGCATGCGCGCACGCACGCACCACTCGCGAGCTCCCGGGCCACAGCACCGACCATGACCATCACCGCCGACATACCACCTACCGCATTAGGACCCCATCGGTCCGTCCACAATAGAGCGTACGAGCGTACTAGTAGAGAAACTATCGACGAGGAGACCGGGCGGGAACCGCAAGTCCTGCCCGCCTACTTAGGAAGAACCGTAATGGGCTGCCCAGCATTGATGTATAATGTGTACCACTCGCCATGCCTGCAGGCGTACATCACTGCTCTTGGTCACTCATAACCTCCACTCGCTGACCGCCGTTGCCACCCGTGTACCCGACGTACATCGTGCGGTAAACCCATTGACGGACCGGCAGCCGGTCACCCGAGTCCCACGACCAGTTCCACGGTAAACGATAACCCCCCCTTGTGCTCTGGTGACCTTGTGAGCTCGCGTATGGCGTCGGGTATGACCCGCATAATGTTGCGTCAACTTTTTCCAAGTTTTGTGACGCTAGTTGGCCTGGCTGGAGGGGGTCGTGTCGGACATTGGCTGCCGTTGGGTTCAAGACCACGATCGGTGGTGGCGTTGCAGCCAGGACAGGCACCCTTTGCCCCAGTAGTGCTTGAACGGGGTGGGTGGGTTGTTTGGGTACAGATCTCAACCCCAAACCCAGCAAAGCTCAGCAAGCCCGGCAGGCCCGGCAGGCCCGGGAGGCCCAGCGTACCAGCGTAGCAAGGTCAGTCTGGCTGGCGGGCGCCGCCGACGCGGGACAACCACTGCCGACGCCCACTGTTGCTTGGCCTCGGAGGATCGACAGACAGTGTGCCGTGGCACCATGGACCGGGGACCATGGGACGTTGGCACAGAAGCATATGGTCGTGGCATGACAGACATGCAACATGTGTCCGTCCGTGGCCTCGCCACTCACCACTGGCCACTCGCTACTCACTCGTCGGCCGATGGCAGCGTGTGGTTATTCCCGGTCCCCTGTCTCGCTTGCGTTTCTTGCGTTTCCAGAAGGCAGGGATGGACGTGCACCCCCGTCCATCCCAATAGCCCAAAAGCCCAAGGGCCCGCCCAAGAATCGCGCTTCTCAGATCCTGAGAATCCAGCAAACGCTCACAGTTCATAGTTCATAGTTGAGCGTCTCGGTCCCACGCACGCCTCCGGAGATCGCAGAAGCAAAGCGAGACCTTTGCCCAAACTGGGGTCTCACCCGAATCCGAACATCTGTTTCGCCCGAAAGGCCACTCGTGTCCGAGACATGCACACACACTCTTGCAGATACACTCGGGCCTTGAGAAGCATACCACCTGGTACCGCGGGTTGATGTGTGCTTGAGTGTCATCTGGCACGCCGCGCCACCCACTAGGTCCCCAACGACCATACCCAGATTCTTCGGTCGGAAACTCTGGACGTATCCCTTTCCGCTGGTTTGTGGCACGACGTCGCTGTACGCTGTGCCTAGCCGTTGGCCATGGTAGCCCAGCCGTGCGTTTTGTGACGACAACTCGATCGCAGGCCATGCCGCTGGGTTGCCTGGCGACGAACTGTCGGTGGTGGCTGCACCTTGTGTTCGATGAGGTCAGGTTGGTAGGCTGTCAGTGGATCCGTGTGGCGAAAGTGAACCAACGAGTCTCCCAACTCGGAAAAACACATACACCCCAGTTGCCAACCGACAACACAAGCCCATAGTGGGTTATCCCCCATCGTCAATAACAGCCTATGCTTCTACCATTGCAGACGCACTATGTCTGGGGTGGACACGGGAGTCCTTGTCAGCTGGTCAGTGGATCGCTCGCACTGCAGCGTGGGGCCATTCGTTAGAGTGGGTGGCCCAGCACGTTGGTAAACAGGCGATCCACGGCCCCACGGGCTACAGGCCTCAGGCCTAGCTGTGGTCGCTGTGGTTGCTGTGGGTTGCAGCTGTGCGCTGTGCGTTGTGCCAAGCAACAGCAAAAGGGAGCACACTGCCCTGGCGACCCCATAAGCGATCAGCGATGACGTCGTCCAGCGATGAACCACACGCTGCCATCGACGCGACTTGTTCGTTGTTTCGTTCTTCTCTCAATATCTCAATCCTTCTACCTGCTCCCTCTCATTCTTATCCACGTCCACAACATCCCTCCGGACTGCGACGGCGGTCGTGCTGCAGCGCTCGATGTCTGGTGGCAGTCTGGTCCCGTTGTGGACGCGGCGACGCCGGCGCCGCTCAGTCCCCCGATTCCGAGTCTGGCCCGTCTGGCCGTCTGACCCCACAGCTTAACAATTGACCACCGCGGCCAGGACACGTCTGCCCTTTGCCAGATGGGCTCTGTTTTGCGACCACTTTGGCCTTTGGCCTTTGGGGCTCTGCGTTCAAGACATATGCCACAGGCTTCCCGGTCCACTCAGTCTCTCGACGCCTTTCCGTCTCGGACCTGGGTGGGCAGAGAGGTGAGCTTGTGAGTGACTGACGGACTGACGTATTAATGACGTGTGACTCAATGTGTATTGCCACCCGGGTGTATTCTTATCAATATTTTTTGGCACGTGGTGGCTGATGGCGGCCCCGTGCCTGGCAAATACCTCTCCCCGCCCTGAATTGGGCCTGCCTCTGGCCCCTCTCCCCTACTCCACCCGCCGCTACGATGGGCTTCTTGAACGGCTGTAATCGATTTACCACTCTTCATCCACATCTCTCATTCCTCCTCTCACTCACCCACTCTCTCGCCCCCCCACACCACCAGCATGGCGGAGCCAGTCGCCAAGTCGCCAGCTCTGCGTGCGCTTCAGCGCGAGGACCCACCAGCCATCCCCAGCGCACCGGGTACCGCCGCGTCTGTCCGCAGCGGCCGCGATCTCATGTCCAGCCGTGAGGACCAGCGCACCGTGTTTGTCCCACAGCCGCTGTTCGCGTACTGCACGTCGCCAGACTACACCGTGACAGCCGCGCTGGCGAATTCGACCATCGACAGCCCCGTGCGTGTCATTGCCGAGCACCTCTTTGGCCTCGCGTGCGGCTCGTTCCAGCTCTGGACCGGCGAGCAGGACGTCCACTCCACCAGCACACCCAAGGGGGGTCCCGCCCTCAAGGGCGTCAAGGGGTGGCTTGGGCGGCTCAACTTGCGTTCGAAGCGTGCGACCGCTGCCGCTGCGGCGGAACACAAGACCCGTTCCGACAACGAGAGCTCGCGCACCATGTCCGACGACTCGGATGCGGATCCCGCCACCGAGGACTATTGGGCCAAGATCAGACCCCTTACAGACAAGGAGCGCGCCGAGGTCCGTCGTTGTGGCAAATGGCGCGGCGCCGAGCCCAGCGACAAGTTTCTGAATGTGAGTTGTGTGTGCTCTCCCTTTCGGGCTTTGTGGTATGCGAGCGTAGCGACACTTGAAACGACGACGCTGACCACACTCTCTAGATCTACGCCCAAGCCTTGTTGACCCTGGAGAAGAATGTACTCAACGGCCTCGTGTCGCCGTCACTCGTTGGCCAGAGCGGAGTCGTCCCAGTCACCATCATCAGCCACTCGTCAGACATTGTGCAGCACTACTGCGACATGATTGTGCGGGCCGAACACGAAATCTTCTTCACCACGAACGTGTGGGAGGCGAGCGAGTCATCGCGCGCGATTAGCACTGCCCTGAAGGAGCTGTCCCAGCGCGTCATCGATCGGGGTGGCGACAAGATTGTCATGAAGCTCAGTGCGTGCTCCCATTTTATCTTCTTATCAGTCTGGCGCTCGGTTTGCTAACGTCGTCTTCAGTGTATGACCGCGGAGTACCCAAAGAGGGGCAGGCGCACCAGACCGTCGTGCCCAGCGTGTACACGGCCGAGAACATTGGCTTGCCTGCGCCACAGGATATCCCAGGTGTCCACCTGGAGGTGCAAAACTACCACATCCCTCCCGTGGGCTCGTTCCACCAAAAGACAATCGTGATCGACCGCAAGGTCGCGCTTCTGAGTAGCAACAACGTCCAGAACCGCAGCGACGTCGGATTCATGGTCCACCTCGAAGGACCCATCGTGCAGTCCATCTACGACTCATCCATTCTTGCTTGGTGGCGGTCTTTCAACCCTCGCTTGCCATTGCTTGCGAATCCTCCCGAGTACTCGGATGACCTCGACCGCAGTGGGTTCCAGTTTGGCACCGAGCACGCCGGCGTGTCGATCAAGGGCGACCTGTCCGCGATGGCCGAGCGTTCGCGTCTGCGTCTGTCACGGGCTCCGTCGGCGAACACGACGCCCCTCAACTCGGTTACGCCTGTGAGGAGCAGGAGCATCGGTTCTTCTGGCCGTTCCCATAGCCGGGTAGCGAGCCCCGCGGGGTCGGCGCTGAACGGTTCGGCGGTCCCACTCGTGCGGCCCACCAGTGTCGCCACCAGCGTCGCCTCTGGGAGCCTGGGCCCCAAGGACCTCGTCCCCGTGGTCGCCACGCTCGGCTTGGAGAATGGGCCCCCATCCAATACCACGTCGTCCCAGAGCTTGACGCCGGTACCAAACGGCTCCGCCGACGCGACTCCGTTCAACCCCTTGGTGGTGCACGCGCCCCACGACCCATTCCCTATTGCCCTTGTCAACCGCACCCCGCGCGGCCGCCGGGGCCACGGCGACGCATATGTGCCGCAGAACCAGGCGTGGCTCGCCGGCTTCAAGTTTGCCCAGAACAGCGTGTTCATCCAGACCCCTACCTTTAGCGCGCGCCCCACAGTGGCCGCGGCACTGGACGCAGTGCGCCGCGGCGTCGTGGTGGAGATCTACGCCGACTTGGGCATCTCGGACGCCGGCGAGGGGTCCGCCGAGGGAACGACCAACCAGACCGTCGCGGCGTACATGTACGCGCAGCTCACGGCGGCGCAGCGCCCCAACCTCCGGATATACTGGTACACGGCCAAGGGGGAGAACACGCCGTTGTCGTCGCACACGTGCCACATCAAGCTCATGATTGTTGACGAGCAGATTGGCGTACAGGGGAACGGACGCCAGGACGCGAGCTCGTGGTACCACGCGCAGGAGATCAACATCCTCATCGACTCGGCGCAGGTGTGTGCCGAGTGGCGCCGCGGCATCGACGCCAACCAGGACACACGGCTGCACGGCCGCGTGGGTGAGGACGGCGTGTGGCGCGACGCAGACGGGTTGACGCTGCCCGTCCCCGCGCCCACGCCGCTCACGGCGCAAGTCTCGCCTGTGGCGCGTAAGGTTTAGAGCGGAGGATGCGGGTTGGGCGGGTTGGAAGGGAGGCTGGGAGATGGGAGAAGGAGAGCATGAGGGTGGTTGTCTGGGACAGTTCTTGGTCTTAGAGATAATTGGCGTATAATGTGTACCACTTTCGGTCTTGTACCCGCACGCGTTCCTCCACACATATCATTTTAATAGGGATTTTGCATAACTGTTTCACCCTTTGTACCGTTCGTTGTCGCGGCAGCGTGCTTGGCAGCTTTGCTTGGTACTTGGAGAGCTTGAGGAGCGTTCGTGGCGGCTCAGACTGATACAGCCAAATGAGCTGCCACTGGACGTTACCGCCACCGCTCGGGTCCTCGTGCACCAAAGTGGCGCCTTGCAACCCTCCCTCGTTCGAGACTACTTCGTTGCATTCTTGCTCCCTACTTCTTCTCACTACTGTACTCTCTCCCACAGCACACACAGACCGACAAAGCTACAAGCTGAACGTTCCAATTGCCTCCCACCACCACCACCACCACCACCACCACCACGGTCGCCGTCGCCGTCGCTGCTGGGCCAGCTTTTCGTGGATCTGGACAGTGTCTCTACTTGTTAAAGTCGATAACCTGGCGACCCTTTGCCGTGCTGTTGGCGCAGCGTGCCAGCGCTTCCGGGAACTCGGCGAAGGGAAGCACCGTGACGTGCTCCTTGACCTTGCCCTCTGCGAGGAACTTCATCGCCTCCTCCATGTCCGGGCGGGTGGTGACGAGGATGCCGCGGAAGCGGATACCCTTGAAGCACGCCACGGCAGGCTCGCCGCCGAGGACGGCAGTGCCGAGTGCGGCTGGGAATGGTCAGCGAGCTCCTCGTCGCCACGTTCCAGTTGCCACTTACGAAGACCGACAGCGACGACGATGCCGCGCGGGCGCAGGACGGTGGGTGCCGCGGCGTACGCCTTGCCCGAACCAGCCGCGACGATGGCGGCGTGCGCGCCGAGCTCCAGCGGGGTGAGCTTGGCCACCTCGGCGGTCAGGTCCTCGTGCTTGGTCACGTCGATGTAGTGCTCGGCGCCGGCGCCGAGCGCCACGGCCGACTTGTCGCCGACGTCCAGGCCAATGACCTTGTATCCCAATGCCTTGGCGAACTGGACGACCATGTGGCCTGGTGCAGCGTCAGCCATGGCCTGTTGATGCAATGTCCACAAGACGTCCGTCCATGAGGAGCAGGATCGTTCCTTCGCCAAACTCACCAACACCACCACCAGCACCGAACACGCAGACGTAGTCGCCGGGCTTGCACTCGGTGGCCTTGACAGCAGTGTATGCCGTGCCGCCCGAGCACATGAAGGGCGCGATCTGCTCCCAAGGGACCTGGACAGGTCAGTTCCCGCCACGAAATCCACCTGCCACTCACGTTCTCGGGGAGGTGGATGGCCCACGAGGCGTCCACAATAGGGTACTGGGTGTACGTGCCGTTGGTGTGCACGGCAATGTACTCAATCTTCAGGCAGAGGGTTTCGACTGGGGAAAGGGGAGAGAAGAGTCAGCCGAAATGGTCTAAAGTTCCACCTCTGCCATCTCTGTGTGGTCACTCACAGCCACCCTTGCAGTACTCGCACTCGTGACAGGTCTTGGCCACGGGCGTGATGCCGACACGGTCACCGACCTGTTCCCCACCGTCAGCCACTGCCACTGCGGTGATGCTACCTGACAACCTGATGGCACTCACCTTCCAGCCCTTGACGCCGGGGCCGACCTTGGCGACGTAGCCCGCGCCCTCGTGGCCGGTACAGTCGACGCCGGGGGCAGGTGCGATGCGCCAGTCGCCGCAGACAAAGTCTGGAGCGTCAGCGCGGAGGAACAGGGACAACCTTCGCCTCGTGGGGCCAGTACCCCAGCACTCACGGTGGTCACTCTGGCAGATGCCCGTCACCTTGAGCTCGCACAGAAGCTCGCCCTCCTTGGGCTCGGGAACGGGGTAGTCCTCGCGGCAGACGAGCTTGTACTGCGTTCCGCGGTCAGCGACTGTGCAGCGGCTCCGACGGGGTCCTAGCTGGCACTCACGTTGGGACCAAGGTCCACGACGGGAGCGGCGCGGCAGGTCTTGGGAACTTCGGCGACCATGTTGGGGTGCTTGAAAGTGTATGTTGTGTAAGGTGGTAGAATTGGGGCAGACGAGGGGGATCGGGGGCAGCTGAATCGCAGAGGGACTAGATCCTTATACCTTGTTCGCTGGCGCCGTCTGGCACCTGACAGCAGCGCAACACACGTTGCATTCTGTGCTCTGTCTGCGGGCACGCCCGTTCCACGACCCCCCGGCAAAGTGCCAAGCGACAGGCGATAACGAGGTCACGGGACGCACGATCGTTGTGGGGAAACTTACTAGGCGGAGCATGGGCCGGCAGTTCCTCGGCGCGATGGTCGCCCTCTAGGAGCGGGCATAGCAAGGCATAGAGGCGGCGCCCGGCCGCCGGCTGCAGCTTCACATGCGCTTGCAGGTCGCAATGTTGGTGTGTGAGGTGGGCAGCGGGCAGAGAAACGCTCGCTCCTGCAGCATTGCCTTTGCTGTTCGCGCCAAGACACCCAATGACGCGGGGTATGTGGTGCCTAGCAGGTCTCTCGGCATCACTCGGCACATTCAACGCAAGCAAGAGACCGAAGTCCGCGTCCGCAGTCTCCTCTCACCTGCCAGCCCCCCCGTTATGCACGCTCAACACATGACCGCCGCCCGTCTGCCTGCGTGTCCTCTCCGGTCCGGTCGGTTGGTGTCATCCGAGAGGGATTCCGAGAGGGATCATCAGAACCGCCTGGATACTCAGCCGACGATGACAGCATCAGGAGGCACTCATCAAAGCCACAAGGGCTATCAGTCCACATCGATTCACGGATCGCTGTCGAGGATGTCGACGTCGCGTCCATCAGCGCCCGAGTCAAACCCCGTACCTGCATAATGGCTTCCTACGAAGGTGGAGGCAGCGCCTTGCACCATGACTCTGCACTCCGGTGTCATCAACGTGAGTCTCCATCGACACCGGTCGAGCGTGGGATCGAGGCCATGAAAGCAATTAGGCACACTCGGGAGATATTCCGCCTCCGCCAAACGGGTAGTAGCACCCACAGCTTGCGACTGCCTGTGCAGTGTCGACGGTTGCGTCCACTGGCCACTGGACGCTGGACGCCACAGCAGCCATGCGATCCCCCCTTATGCTCCACTTTAATACGGTGACAGCGGCGACCTGAACGGTCCTGCGCAGGCGGAGAAACCATGATCGGCGGTAGGAAAGGCAAGAATAGCAACGGGCGGGGACGCCTTGATCACATCGAAGCGAGCGGAACACGAACCTAGCGACGACGCGGCAGAACCGAAAACACGAAACGTACCGAGGGTGGATGGGCCAGCCAATGGAGAAGAGAACCGCCCCCATGCTGATGTTGACACGGAGAGAGATTACACAGGCTTGCTCCAGCCACCGGTAGCGACGACCAGGAGCACGGAAGATCCGCTTTGGTGATGATCGGCTCGGTCTATTCCGTGTTCACGGTGCCTCCTGCAGCAGGGCTGCCAGCGCTGCTGCCTGGTCAGAGTACATCTGGTACGCATTGGCACACCAATCGTGTACTAGGAGAAGTCTGACTGATATACAGTAAACACGGCCGGGTTCTAGGGATATGGGATGTGGCGGCGATCCACTACCGCGGACCATTTCCTCCGGCGCTGCGCCCAACTAGTCAATCCCATCTCCTCTACCGACCGGCTCGTAACTTCCTTCTGCATCATCCAGAGCAAAGCAAAAGGAGATGCTTGTTGACACAAGCATCCACAAGGGCCCTCGCCGGGATTTGAACCCAGGACCACTTCCATAGCTAGAGAACGGAGACGAATCCGAAGAGGATTAGAGACCAGTACTGGACCCTAAGAAAGTATGATAGCCACTACACCACGAGAGCCGCTGTGTAGGTCATTCTGTGGCCATTGGCGGCGGCTGCGTGCCCTTGCATCGAGCTCCTCAGTCTTGAGAGGGGAGAAATGGCAAGTTGAAGCGGAGGTTATGGCACTGGCGGAGTAGCTGAATCGACCGAGACTGTGCACAACGTTGTCAGCGCCCTGTAAGGCGCAACGTATTCGACACTGTTTGCGTCCTTCTGTGCCTCCACTCCACCTTGTGTCAGTCTCGCAAGGCGCAGGGGACTTTGCAGCAGACATGGACAAGCCACTGTGGCGAAGAGGACGACCGCCAGTGACTCATTGCGACAATGAGCTGTTCTCTACAATCTCCATTCTGACTGGCAACATCACGCACGCTACCACTACCCAACCTTCAAGTCCCGTCATGCCAAAAGCCAAAAAGGTCAAAAGGGGGACGAGAGCAGCGATGAAGAGTCCCAATGAACTGTCAGTGACGTCAATTTGTCAGGGGACCCACGGAACGCACATATCCTGACTGTCAAAGTACTCAAGACAAGACTCGTTCCCAGATCCATGTCGCAGACACATGCGACGGACACGAGGCTGCATGTAATACATCCTCAGACCCTATACCAGCTATCCCCAAGCCGGTGGAACACGAGAACGTTGTCAAGCCCGCCAGGCTGTTGACTAGGGACGAGCAGGAGGAGATGAACACCACAATCACCAACTATACGCTCTTTCTCCAACGCACGGGCGGCAGCCACACCATTCACGCGGTCGAGTGCACCACGTGGGCCGAAGCGACAGCAGCCACAACGCCAGACTGGTCTATTGAGCACTTCAAGCAGGTTATGGAGTGTCTTGTCCCCCTCCCGACACCTGATCATAACGACACCGGAAGGAGCCGCCTCTCTAGCCTCGAAAGCGACCACAACTACATCACAGAGCTCAAGGGCATTGTCTCGTCGCTTATCTGGGCTTATGGCCGTGCTCGTCGCGCGGCCTGCGTTACGAACCGTTATTCCATCAAGTGGGACATGGTCAAGGCGATTTGGGATGCCGCAGAAGAATGGAGCGAGCAGCTTGTAAAGGCAGAGAACACCGGGGTGTAAGCACTGTGTGACCATGTACCATGCGGACGTGTCGACCGTGGATCTGTGGACCGTGTTTGGAGTTATACATGACACTTTGAGGGCACGGACATTCCAATTGGCAACCCAGGAAGGGCGTAGCTTCCTAGACAAGGTCACTGATCACTGAGAACTCGAGCTTTGCCCATCCTAACTTGCCTAAAGGCGTCCTTGCTGCGTTGCTCGGCTGACATTGGTACTTGCATCGACCCGCGTCTAGAATCGCAGCAGTCATCCTCGGAATTAGCCGAGCGAGCCAAGAGATAACAATTTGATTCCGTCGTGAGCGACGCGCCCAACGACGCGCCCACTCTATGAAGGACCATCGTGTCTGATCTTTGACCCATGTCTCAGATATTCTGTCTTCTTCCTCCCCCCTCGCCTCTCACTCCTATACTACCAGTACCACCGTCACATGGCAGTCGAGCCCACGCTTCGCCTCTTCTTCGCAATCGAATGCCCGCCATCGGTGCGCCAGGGCATTGGTCGCTGGCACCGCAGCAGATCCATTGCCGGCATCCATGTCCCAGAGGACAACTATCACCTCACACTGGCGTTTCTCGGTGACGTGCCAGAAGCCCAAGTCCCAGCTGTCGCTGCGGTAGCGTCGAATGTAGCGCAGGCTGGGTTCTTTCATCCTTCGACCTTGTGGCTGGACAGAGTTGGGCGCTGGGCGAACGGCGTCCTGCATCTGTCGGCCAGGAGACCGCCATCTACGTTGCTTTCGTTCCAGGCCGCGCTGCAGCGAGCCCTCGCCGAACCGTCACTTGGGCTCCGGGTCGACCGCAGGACATGGAAGCCGCACCTCACGCTCGCGCGCGACGTGCCGTACCTCCCTTCGGAACAAATGCGGAGTCCCCGGTTCAAATGGCCCGTCAGCAGCTTTGTGCTCATGAGCTCGGCACCCGATAGCGATGGGATCGTGAGGTATACTTGTTTGCGGCGATGGCCATGAGCCAGACGTGTGTGTCGAAGTGGCTGTCGTGGTGCTGTGGATGGGACAGTTCCAGGAACCGTTGTCGCGGGGACGGGCAGAAACGAGGGGGGACCGGAAACAGAATGATGGTAATATCACGTCGCCACCCAGCAACGCGCAACCACCCCACACAACCACCGCACCGCAGCAAACAGCAACCACCGCCTTTCCGTCAACCATCCATACCACCATGCCTCCATCACGCCCACAGAGGTTCGACGTTCTGAGCTTGGTGCACACAACATGCGCCTCCATATCGTGGGGGCTCCTCCTGGCATGTAGCAGTGAGTGCCGGCTGTGACTCATGTGCCCACCCCCCCAGGCCCTGCTTTGCTGACGCATGTCCAGTCACCTCGCCCGCACTCCAGAGGTCCGGTTTCCTCTACTACGACAACACGTACCACCAGTACTCGTTTGGCGTGCTGGGATACTGCGATAGCTACCTTCGCGTCAGGCCATGCACCACGCAGCTCGGTTACAGCATATATGGACTGTTCCAAAAGGCCATTGGCGAGGGCGGGCACAGCACACCGCTCGACATCACCTACTCGTACCTCACAAAGTACCTCATCCTCATCCCAATAGCTGCTGGTGAGTGCATCTCGTTGGTCGTGGACGCTCAGCGCTGACCTTTTCCAGTCGTTGCGTTTGTTGCGGCCATCATTAGTGTTGTCCAGCACCGTCGCGGGCGCATCCTGTTCAGCTCGTCGATCCTCTCCATTCTCGCGTTCTGCTTCGCGTTTGCCTCGCTCATCATGGAGGAACTCTTGTTCAACCAGCTCTACGGCGACGTCAAGAAAGTCGGCGGCGCAACCGTCTCGCACGGCATACCTCGCTACCTCCTCATCATCAGCGTCATTACGACCTTTGTCGCAGCGGCCACCGGTTTCGTGGCCGCCAGGAGGGCGCCCGACAGTGGCCGGTACGCATCGACGACCAACTTTGACCACCCCATGCCGCTTGCGCCGTATGCCAACCTCGACAAGCAGGATACGCCCTACCAGTCCAGCCTGCTCACAGCCGACGGCGCGCCCGCTCGCGCAGTCAGCCCGCTTCCTCACTTGGGCTACGACCCGGCCGGTACCCAGGACGGCGCGTTTGATATGCCGACCAGCATTGCGCCCAGTCCGACGTCGAGCCCTGGGCCGTATTCCGACCACAATCCGTACGACCACAACCCATATGGCCATGGTCGCTACTAGCCGCCGTACACCCTGAATGCCACATGTGCATAGCGGCGACTGTTTCGTTCTGTCACTCTTGTCTTGTCGGTATTAACTGCTGATCTCACCGCTGTCGCAATTGGTGGCCTAAATCCCCGCAGGGGTACTCTGCCGTGCTTGGTGACCCTACCATTCAAAATCGATGGGTACGGATTGTTGGGATCTCAAATCATGTACTGACGACCATAAAATAGTTACGGTGCAGTGGTCAGGACGGTATAACGGTAGCACCAGGAACATGTGATATCTGCGCTTCAAGTGACTTGCAGCTGCTGGTCACAGGATCACGGTGCCGCCTCACCAGTAGGAACGCGTCTAATGGAGGAACTCACCTGACGCTCATTTCGCGCAATTGGATGTGATCTCACCCGTGGGGCTTGGGACTGTCACGGCTCCAGTGACGACTGTACCGTCGAGTACCGTCGATGCTAACATACCCGATGTGTAGTGGCGGTGAACTCGTGGCAGTTCAGTCAGCAGACTTTACCGTGTCATGGGTATTGAAGGCTCCACAGTGCCGGATAACTTTATTTTGGTTGTCACCGCAACTGGTGGCAAGTCACTCCCACATTACATCGCGCCTGAAGTACCAATGGCCACGGCGCCTGCCTGCGCACGTATGTATAAGACCGTGGCCATACGGCACACAGTCGTTCATACTTGGAATCCACATAGCTCACAATGGTGGCGACTGTCACCCCCCGACCAGCCTCGTTTTACAACTGCACATTTCCCCATAACGACACGTTGGTAAACATATGTTGTCCTGCAGGCAACAGCAGTACCAAACCCGCGCGCGAGCAGATGCAATGTTACAAACGTTAGCGCTCTCTCCTTTTGCCTAGCATTGTACGGCGACACCGTGCAATGCATGTCCGTCATGGGTCCCGAGACATCCAGGCCTGCCAGGTCCTCAGCCACGTCCAGACGCTCCCCACGGGTCAGATTCCTTCGACTCATCTTGGTAGTTGTCCTCGCGACAATGGCCACCATCTCGGTTGCGGACGACGTCCAGTAACAGCGTAATCGGCATTCAATCAAATCGGTTCAGTCTAATGACCTCCTGGGCTCCAACGATCAACCACCCACAACTGGCCGCCATGTGCAACTTGCGACACGGCGAGTGCCTATATAGTGGTTCAGTGCGCTTCACGCCCCGGTCCCAAAGTACATGAACTCATGCATGGGAGTAACTGCGAACCCAGAGTACGCTAGTCGGAATCCGAGTCCTCGTCCTCGGTCAGCGACTCCCAGCAGTACATGCAGCGTTCGGTCACAGTGCCCGGGCACAGCTCGGGTACGCACGTCCCTAGGGAAGGTTAGACGGGTCTCTGTGAGGGTGGTCTCTTACCGCCTTTGTTTACGCCTTGCCAGTCGCCGTAGCACTGTTCCACAGTTTGGAGAGTCGGGGTGGGGGGACAGACGAGCATCGAGGTGGAGAGGAATCTGTCGAGTGGTACTGAGCATTATCTGGTCGCAGTGGATATATGCATGCAGCATGTCCGAATGGCCCGAGCATGGCGCGAAGAAGAGACGCGAAGAATGTGAACACACTCTGCGAGTGGATGCTGCATGTCGCCCCAAGCCTCAGGCACAGCCACTCGCACCGAAGCCACACAGTGCATTGCTCATTGCTCCTTTCTAGTCCGAGTCACTCTCTACCTCATCCTCGTCGATCTCGTACATGCACCACTTGCAGTAGAATGCGCCGTCGACGGGGCATAGGACCGGAACGCAATCGTCTGTGGAAGGGAAGTGTCAGCTCTGAAACAGAGAACAAGCAGTGCCCGTTCCGGCACTCACTCCCGGCATTTCGGCCGTCGTCGTCCCCTGTACAGGGGTCACAATCACTACGGAGTCGGGGTGCAGTATGGTCTGCGAGCATTGGTCAACAGGTCTCTTGATCGGGGGGGCGGGGGGTTGGAGAGCAGAACCGGTGTCTCTGTTTGACAGGCTTATGTACTGTACTGAACAGAGGAGTCAGCGACACTATTGCACCACCAGCACCCAGTAGCCGGTGAACTCGCCTCTCCGTTCCCAGCTATTAGGATAAAAGAGCGAACACTTTGCTCCGTTGTGTTCCGCTCTCGCTCCGTGAAGGTGCGGCGCTATGGGATGTGGGGAAGTTGCCCCCAGGCCTCATTTATCTGTCCGCGCTGCTTCCAGGCCAGAGTCGCACTGCAGCACAGTATGTTACGGCTGACCCTCCTAAGATTGCGTATGCCAAGCTCCATTCCATTGAATTCATGGGACTACTTAGGGCGGTGCTGGCGACGAGCGAGCAGGTAGAACTTGCTGCACTCGAGTCCCGTATATGGGTTGTACAGAACACGGTTCACCTCAGACATCATCGTCGTCCACTTCCCTGCCACAGTACACGCAGCGATAACAATCCCCACTAGGATAATACTCTGGGACGCAGTCCTCTGTCATGTCAGTGAGAGGCTCAGAGGGTTAACTCAACTGTCATAGTTTCTGCCGCGGGTGTCGCCCAGGCAGTTCATCGCCCATTCGTCAGAGGAGTCGGAGTCGGGCATGGTTGAGGTGGAAACTTGGGAGAGAGGTAGAGGTGTCGACTGAAGTGGAGGAAAGTTGAGAAAGAGAGGGGCCGAGGCGGGTAAGTTCCGCTCTTAAGCTGCTGGCATGGAGCAGAGTCGAGTTTTCGTTCAGAACAAGAAGCGAGTCAACTGCGGGGCGATGTGCGAAAAGGAGCGAGTGGCTTCCGAAATCAAGGTGCTTCCATATGCTCCGGCCGTTGCCACAACTGCCCACCGTTCATCTACTTCGCGCCAACTTTGCAGCCATGGGATGGCATGGTTGCCCTCCTTACGCATGCCAAGATCATCAGTGGGAGTCTACTGGAATTGGGTCGTTGAGAGCGCTACCTCATGCATAAGGGAGTCGGGCTGAGGTCGATCATGCTATGATGTGTGTCTCAATCGGAATCGCTGTCCACCTCCCAGTCTCCGCCGCACACGCTGCAGAACCAATGGTCCTCGTCGTCGTCGTAATAGGGTTTGCACGGCATCCCGTAGTTGTAGCCTCTGGCATCACCTGGGCAGATGAGCATAAGTGGTGTTTGGGGTTGAAAGGCGCTGGTAGATCGGTGGGTGGCAAGAAAGGAAGCAAGGAATTGTTAAAGTGAGGAATGCAGCACCATGCTCCCCCAGAGTCCGCCCACCGTACGAATACGAAGACCTGGCTGCTGTCTGTTACATAGTTCGCACCAGCTGAGCAGCCGTTAGAGATTGGACGGTAGCCTTTCCAGACTGCTCGTTGGGAACGTGTGCCAAAACCGGCTATGCAAGTGTGCTGCAGATGGGGACGGTTCACACGGCTACCTCGGGCACAGTGGACTTTGACTTTGAGGACCATTCTACGGCACACGGTCTCGTCCTCACGTTGACGATCGCAGCCATGGACCTGCACCCCCTACAGATGCACTCTTCTTTCCGCTCGTAGTAAGTGAGCTGGTAGGGCTTTCCCGCATTGACCCCACTGCGGCCGCGGGGGTCACTGGAGTAGAGCATCTGCTGTGTGGGCATTGACAGGATATCGACACGGATGATCAAAACGACTGCTGCACCATAGTTGCTCGTAGTAGTGGAACGTGCTGTATAATGCATAAAGACCCCCGTTTTGGCGGACCCCCTTTAAAATACTACAAGAGGTCTGTGGGTACACTGTCCGTGCATCTGGGTTGGTTCGGAGATGTGTTGGTTGGTTCGCAGACTTGAAGGATACCATGTCAGTCCGAATCGTCGTCTGAAGAATCCACGGGATCACAGTCCCGCCCGCACACGCTACAGTGCCAACACTCGAAGACGTCGGACCACATGGGGATGCAGGGCTTTCCCGCGTTGTAGCCAATGATACCGCCGGGGCAGGGCATGATAAGGTGGTGTTGGATCGAAAGGAGGATCGAAGATTGAGGGAAAGGGGGGGAGGAAGAGAGGTTTACGACGACGTCTCCTCTCGTAGCGCTTAAGTGGATGTACATTCATTACCCGTGAGCACCGTGAGCAAAACAATTGCGAGTCGAGTCCAGATCCTGCTTCTCGGAGAACGGCTGAGAATATTCCTCACGGCTGGGAGAGGAGAGTTCGCCAATTTCCTCCTTGCAAGCGCCTCTTCGAGACTTCGCTCCAGTTCCCAGTGCCTGGGGTGAACTTGGGCGACCCATTTTCGGAACATCTGTAACGGCCATCGCCACACAAATGCATGTGAATCTTTCGTATGTATGCTGCCACCGCATGGACTTCCCCTTCCTTACATGCATCACTCGCTGTCGGATTCCGATTCTACATATTCCCATCCGCAGACGGTGCACGTGTAGCATCCAAGGTCGTCATCCCAGCATGGTATACAGGAGCCGCCACGGTTGAAGCCGGTCGAACTGCCGACGCAGGACATGTTGTTCGGTGGTGCGCTTGAAGACCGGTTGAGGGCTGGTGCGGCGGGAGGCTGGGGAGATGTCAAACCGCAACTTTCTGGGGCTCAGCGGACGCTCAGCGGTCTTAAGATTGCCGGGAGGGACTTGCGCTGCTCTCAGTTTCCCAGGAATGAACTGCCACTCGCTCTGCACACACGGCTGCATAGGGATCCTTGGGAAGTCTCACGCTTCACCAGAAGTTGACAGTGTCCCTCCTCTTGTATAGTGTATAGCATATGTCCATTGTGGACTAAAATGATTAATGTGGGATGCCGGTGGCATAGACGCGGCAATGGGTACGGCGTGTGGCTCGTCTACATGTCATGCGTGGCATCTCAAATCTCGGCTACTTGCACTAACTCAGTGATCAGTCCGAATCCGAGGGTTCTGGCTCGAAATCAGAGTCGGAATCCACCTCCCAACCACAGTAGCGGCAGTGATAGGTGCCATCGGAGTCCTGGGAGTCCGGGTAGCACTCGTCTGCTCGTTAGCTTGATGCAAATGGGAACGCACATACCTCCAGCATTGCACCCGGTCGCGTCGCCTACACAGAGAGCCATTTCAATGTTTGATGGGTGGTTTGGGATGCTTGATAAGAATGTGGAAATGCAACGTTCGGGTGGATGGCCACCCTTTCCAGCTTTGTAGGAGGGACTGCACACCCGTGACCGGTTGAGGAGTCCGGACCAGCGGGACGTGCTTCCCGGAAATGGCGTGGCTTGTCAATACACACGCAGTCGCTACTGTGATGACGGCGTTTGCTTATTTCGTGATTCTCATCACCTAGGGTATGGTTGGTAAGAACATAGCTCTGGATCTGGGGCGGGAAGGTGGCCCAGAAGCGCTGCAGACGTGCACACAGGTGGCAAGCTTCTGGTCGCCTCCCTGCATTCGCCCCTTGTCTAGATGGCGCTTCACATGGAGACAGTCCCCTATTGTTCTCCAAAGGGTACCACGGTGCTGTGTATATGCAAGCAAGCCCTCAGTATGCCTGCCTCTCAACTGCAGAACGCTGCTTCTGGCTGTCAAGGTTAAGTGAGACTTCATGTGTGGAGAAGTGCCTCCTGCATAGCATTACGTAATCTATGAGTTTCCCCTCCGTCTTCAGTCATCGTCCGAGTCGTTGTCCTCGAGCTCAACACCGCAGTATATACAGTAGAAGCATTCATCTTCGACGTCCCATACGCCTGCACACTCCTCTGGAAGACGTCAGCGTGTATCGCGGGCCAACCCAACCCGACGTCGAATCCGGTGGTGACGGACATCTGGTGCCACGACTCACGTCCCCTGTTGTAGCCGTTGGCTCTTCCTTGGCAAGGCGGCTCCATGTTGCAAAGGTGGTTGGCGGGGATGTTCGCGAGAAGAGGGAGGAGAGGAAGACTAGGTGGTTAGCTGGCGCAAAGAACAGAGCTGGCCTATATAACGGGCCCACCCCTCCTTGGTGCGAAGCTGTGGCGGTGGTTGGAACGACGCTTCTGCGGGACTTTTCCGCACTCGTCCGCCGACTCGACTCGCGGCTACTTAAAAGAAGCCTCAGCCTTCTTCGCACACGTGCTGCGATGGCACAATGAGCAAAAGGAGGAGCTACACCCTTGCAGATGCTGCTCACACGACCCCGGCCCGAATCGAACGGACAACCTTGAGGAATCAACGCCTCTTCCTGAAGCAGGAAGGACAGCTGGTATCCCTGTATTGGAATCTCACGCGCTACCATTACGCCACGGGGTCGAATACGAAGTCTTTCCTCCGGAGCTGAACATGATCTGGAAGGTGCGAGAGGGCGAGAAAAAATGGGCGGAGGCACGGTACATTTAGGCCTGTATCTTGGGAACGAGCGCTCAGTTCAGGAAGATCAGTGCATTGGGATGTCCATCTGGTAGTAGGCCACAGGTGTGCCGAGTCTGGAAACCCGTCGGGACCCGACACGGAGGTGGTGACTGAGAAAGCTGAAGAGTGAAGGAGGAAACATGAGGTGGATCGAAACGGGACCCGAGGATCGCCCTGGTGCGATTGACGCGGCCTTCTACATAGGGATACGCAACCACTTTAACTTGGCACTGGAAATGCAACCCAGTATATCTTGAAGAGGTCGGCAGAGACAGTGAACGGGAAGTCGCGCAAGCAAGTCGACGAGGTGCGACTGTAGGGGCAAATTGCCAGCACTTGGCGCGAAAATTGCCACCGGGGAATTCTTCGCTATTTTTCATGAATTATTCTCACGTGCATACAGATGGCGGCGCGAAGCAAACAGGGGTTCTGCCACCAAGCCACCACACACAAGCGGTCACGAAGACATTGTTTGGTTCTCACGTTCCCGCCGTCACCACTGCTGTCTCAAACGGATCTGCCATGGGAAAATGCATGAAAAGCGCCCAAATATCTCGCACCTCTCTCTCTACCTCGACGAGCTAGTCCCACTCATAATCTTCGAAGACGCCACAGCGGATGCAGATCCCTTGCTCGTAGTCGGGATCATATTCAAACTCGCAGTCACCTGGTTACCGTCAGAATCGCTCCGCTCGCAGCTTACCTCCTGCGTTGTCGCCATCGTCGTCGCCTTCACATGGTGGGCGTGGGGGCAGATCTGGCCGGTAGGGCATGCCCACAATGGGCTGGAAGTCCAGTTTGAGGTGGCAAAGTGTTGCGTGATGAGAAGTGGGGTCCATCACAGCGTCGCCCCGTGTTGCTTTATTAGCGCGAGTACTGTCATGAATGCCACGCCACCAGCATTCCAGTGGCGTGTGTGCTTCCCACCTGAGGAGACGACTCAGCTTCCTGTGGTGCTAACAATGCATGCGTCCTACGAAAAAGTGGTTGGCAAGGCCTATGTGCACACAAGTCGACCCCTGTGTGGCTATGTATTTCGAGGTCCTACAGCATGACAGGCAGATCCACAGCAGCGCCCCACCCACTACCACCACAGATGCATCCAATGTGCGGATGTGGACGTTTGGTGAACGGCAGGCCCCCATCAATCAAAGACCTTCGCGCACCAAATACAGAACAGCCAGTTGGTGTTTGGATCCAGCTCAACGTCATGAACCACTGTGGCCGTTAGCTCCCGACTTTGCCACTGTACCAGGGTCCACTCACACCCGGCGTTGATGCCCTCGTCGTTGCCAGGGCACAGCTCGTTGTAGGGAAACGTCTCCTCGCTGGTGTTGCTCATGACTGTACGGAATCGCTGAGTAGAGCTGTGAGAGTGCTAGTTTATGTCGAGAATGGGAATGGCAAACTGTCCGTGCGCTGATTGGGGGATTTTCAAACCATCACTTGGACACACTTGCCTCCAGGACCGCCATTCCGCGATACAGTCAGACCATCCCCCCATCAGCTGATCTTGGCCGGTGTCGGTGCAAGACTGCCCATCACCAATTGCCAGCGTCACCTGTCCGCTGTGCTAGTGCCAATGCGGATGCAGCAGTGGTCACTCAGCACACGTTCATGAAACTCCACAGTGCTATGTATGAGGCCAGATTGCCGCCCTCTAATCGAGCCTCTTCCCGCAAAACGCACAGTACGTCACGCCAGTTGCAGGATCCTCCTCGGGGTCATGGTACTCTGGATGTGGACATGAGCCTAGGCCGGCAAATATATGTATGCACTGTACTCACCGCCCTCGTTTTCTCCATCGTCGTCGCCCATACATATGTCTTCAACGTTAACTTCCTGGTAGCGCGGCATGGTCGGATGGTAGTGGCGGGTGGGATGGGAGTCAAATGATCAACGAGAGGGGGGATGAGGCCATGCAGGACGGGTAGGATCTTTTATATATGTAGGTCGACTCCTGCACAGCGCCTGGAGCTATGTCTCATCCCGTGGCCCGTGGAATGCTCTCAAGGAATACATCAAACCCATACCCAAGCCAATCTCTGTCGACTACATCTCGTTCCCACAAAATGGACAATACGTTTCTCCAGTGGAGGGATCATACTCCTCGACGCAGTCCTCTGGTTTGGTCAGGTCACTGGGGTTCGGGGGGGAACACGCACCTCCGAGGTTCTCGCTGGTGTCTGGATCGCCAGTGCAGAGGTCAGAGTCGTCGAACTCATCCATGTTGAGGTTTCCCGAGGCGAGTTGTTGGGAGTATGTGCTAGTGGGCGGAGGCAGCTACATGAGCGGTGATGTACCATTCAGGTGGCGTGAAACAGGTTTTGCTTCTCCGCATGCCGCGTGGTTGGCTAGTGTGGCGGAGTACAGACATACATAGTTGGGCGAAAAGCCGGTCTCGCGTGGCCTCATGTCTAGTTGGCCATCCAAGCTCTATTCCAGGCCTCGACGTTTAGGCTTGGCTTGCCCCATTTTCTTCCTAGTCGCCTGCAGAACCAACAACGCCAGTATCCGTCGGTGGAGACAACCCAATAACACGGTTCTGCTGGTAAGCCCTGATCGACTCTGGACTCTCACCCTTCTGGTTCCATTGCAGCGAGTTGCCGTGGCAGTTGAGTGGCTTCAGTGGGATTGTCATGGTGGAGGATGGGGCATGTGAGAGGGCGAAGAGTGGCATGTGATTATGTGCATTACCTCGAAACCCGCGTGCGAGACCATCCCTCCCCTTTGATGCCAGTGGACACCCAACAGGGGCTGTGTGAGTCTCCCTGCTTGCCACTGATCCACTGATGACACTGAGACGCATGGCATGCACCGATCACATCGCAGTTTCATCCACCCAGCTCTCGCCAGCTGTGGAGCCTACGTTCCACGGACACTCCTATGCAGGGTGGTACCACTCGCCACAGTGCACGCACTCGTGGATCGATCCGAGGGGGACGTCAATGAGAGCGCAGACCTCATCATCCACAGGGACGACTTCGCACTTCGCTGCCATCAGACGGGGCAACTGCACAAGACTTACAAAGACGATTGTAGCCGTCCACGTCGCCGCTGCACAGGGTGTTGGGCTTGGGCTGAGGGGTCATGGTAGCGTGGGGTGAGCCATAAAGAAGCAGCGTTGATCTTTAAAGGCAACGTGTCGTGTGTGGCATCTCGGGCACCGCAGTGCCCGACTGAGACGCACACTGCACAGCCCGAACGGCAATGATGGCTCTGTCATGACCGACGACCCCTGCTGCGCATGCCTGACAGGATGCGAATTGGCACTTTTTCTCATACTCACTGTGACTCGACCGAAAATCGGAGGCAGATCGGAATCACGGCTAATGTGCGGATCGGCCAAGTGGCACCGCCATCCACTCACTCACACCCACTCAATCCACCACCCAACCCACCAACCGTCCTCGTCCCAACGACGCGTCCGTAGGCGATGCATGAGGCCCAGGAGGCAAAAGAGAAGGCCCTCGCCGGGATTTGAACCCAGGACCACTTCCATAGCTAGAGGACGGAGACGAATCCGAGGAGGATTAGAGACCAGCACTGGACCCTAAGAAAGTATGATAGCCACTACACCACGAGAGCCATGAAAACGTGCACTTTGCCTATGTTGAAAAATGTAATGGAATGTATTTAGAAATTCTAGTGGGTATGCAGACTTCTCGCGCTCCCAGGGAGCTGTTGGAGAAGTCTAGATTCCGACGCCGGTAAATGGACTTAATTCGACCATACGACGCCGTTGTTCAGGGGCCGCCAGCAAACTGGCAGGTTGGTTGCCGGGCGCACCGAGGATACCTGTCAGCTCTGAGGGGCCTTCGAGTTGCCAGTCTGGTCCCCCTGAACAACGTCAGCATGTATTTGGGTTTCACATTACGCACACGTAGCCGGTGGGTCCCAAAAGTAACCGCAGAACCTGCACCGCCAGACCATGGTCTGTTTACTCCATGGCTCGCCGGGTAGGCGGTGGGGCATATAATGATGCAAAGCGCGTCTAACATGTCAACATTGATTCAGGGTGGGGCGGTACCTACACCTGTTGACGTATAGCTGGTTGCCCTTGCACTGACGTGCAATGGAATGTTCCGACTGGGTGTTGGGCTTTGGCGGCCGTTCTGGCCGGGCAATGGGTGGACGCCAGGCCAAAGTAGACTGGGGAGCGGGCACAATGGGCATGGTGATGGGGGATCAATGTGGGCAGTCAAGCTGAAGTTTGTCGTCCTATACATAGCGGCCGGCAGTGTCTGTCATCAGCGGCTGATGGTCATGGACGGGCGTTTGACGAGGTGGGTTGTGCGGGTGATGTGGACAGAGTAAAGGGCATCACCATGGAATGACGGGTTTGCGGTGGCACGTCGTCTGGCGCGTCTGGACGTGTCAGTCTTCTTTCCTGTGATTCCATCATCGGATCACCAGCCAGAGTAGACGATGACGTCTGGTGGGTGGCTGACCGCAGTATTGCTTTCATCCCGAAGCTCGCCATCATCCTCGTCTGAGGTGCAAAACTGTGCATGCTACCTGCTACGAGGGGACTCGGTCTCGACTCCGAAGCACAGCACCCCTCATCGCGAAGCTGTTTGGGAATGTTTGTGGTCGTTGACGCCACCACTTCCGCCGGCGGAGCTAGATGATGTTTGCGGGGTCCAAGGTCCGTGCACGAGACCCCGTTGTGGCGCCGAGGCGTTTAATGTTCCCCTTGTTTGCTGACTCCGGCTGGATCGGCAGCGTCCGTTCATGCAGTAGCAGCTGGGAAGGGGGTTGGAGAGGTATAGAGTATGTACAGCAACCTCGCCACCTCCCCAACGACTAGCAACACGACTGGGTGGGCACGGAGTGTATATTATGCATTATACGGGACAACAAATGGCAGATACAACGGGGGAACTGGTTCGCTTCTCTCCTTTGTGTTATTGGCCTCAGAAATCACATCCGCAGAAGCGACATGTAATCCATCGCTCGATCATGGCCCACTTGCACGTCTCTGTCGTTCCATCAGCTGGGATTCCCAGGACAATGCCCATTCGACGACTCACTGCCTTTGTTCTTGCCGTCAGCATCACCATCGCAAGAGCGCACATAGGGTCGTAGTTCCATGTCTCGTTATCGACAAGTCCAAATGTCAGGGCGCGGTGGTGATTGTGGGTTGGCAGGGTATCGAATGATCGTAAGGGAGAAGAAACGCAAGAGAACCTGGGGACATCGTGTTTTAACTTGGGAGTCTGGAGACTGGAATCACAGTGGCACGGGGAGCCTGGTAGCTGACGCCGCTGAAACGGCTGGGCCTACCCCCCGGGTTTTCTACAACAATGCATTGGGTTCTAAGTTCTGGGTGAGTGTATTGTACCTTAGACACTGTGAGACGCCAGACACATGAGACCGAGTCTCTTGAAGGCAGGGGTCGATCCAAGGAATGTAGAGAATCAGGGTGTGGATGCTCCGTTCGTTCCAGCCTCCAACGGTGAGGCGACTGAGGAATTTGGGTGCCCCATGCCCCAACTTTATGCAGTATTCCGAAGATGGTGGTTGCAACGTCATCCTGTTAGGAGAACGGTCGGTATCAGGTGACAGGTTGTGCTCACCGCTTCTACCCAAGTGGTTGCCTCGTCGTTTTACCTGTGACTGCGTTGCTGCCATGGCCTCGCTAGCGGGCAATGTCGGTGCCACGCCTCATGGTGAGGCTGACGGAACCAAACAAAGGCCCGCTTGACACGCAGACAACGGCTCAGGCCCACACCTACATATGCAACCTTCGCTACCTGTCACCAATAGCATGGCCTGTGAATGACATTTGTAGGAATCTCCACGGCAGGAAGGGCAGTCGCCATTGAGGAGCCCCTCGGCACATAATACTCTCGGGAGACACGGAACCTGTATGGGAGACACCGAAACCAGTGGTGGTTTCGCGTCCTGCAAAGACAAGGACCGGCTGGCTAGTGCCCTCGCACCAACGTCACTGGTACTCTTCGGTGCCAGGTCAGTTGGGGTTTGTTTGGTTGGGCCGTAGACGAGACAGCTCTTCACGCTGGGTTGTGATGTGGCTGGGACGGGGACTCGGGACGCCACGTACGTACGCATCCGCTTGGCTTCCGACAAGGAGGCACCTTGCACTCGATCTACTTGCGCCTCGGCGATCTGCGATCTGCGATGCCATGGTCTGAAGCCAGGTGTGGCAGCTTGCCGCAAGTAGGATCCATGGACTCCGGTTGCACCGTCATGTTGCTAGCATGTGTTGGCCATCCCACCTCCGTGGAGCTGAAATGTACAGGGCCATGGAGAGCTGCTCTCACGCCAAAGGCCAGCGGCCAGCGGACTGGAACAGCGCACAATCAAGCCATGCCGTTTCCAACAAAGGGCCATCCCACCGTCAAAGTGGAGGTCGACCCAGACAAAACCCAAGTCGAGCCGGTCGGGTCCCCAACTAACGACCACTCAACAAGTCACAGCCACAATCCCGAGCAAGTTGCTGAGCATGTGACCTTTGACGAATCAATAAAAGCCCCTCGTCGCTCCGCCAAGGCACAGGACGTGGGCGTCGTATGCTCGACGGTGGATATTCAATATCACATTGTGACAACTATGGTGACTGCTACTTCCTTTCGATAGCTCTCCTTTGCTTTTGCTTTTGCTTTTGGGTACAACAGACTTCTGACACGGGGGGAGGGGCGAGTGCCTACGCTAGGACGACTCGGTGGATGTAAATGGACGTATGTGGGGTCGTGAGGATGGTCGTGGTGGTAGGTGGGTGGGTTGGAGGTTGGGTATGGAGGTTGGATGGAGGTTGGATGGAGGTTGGGTGTGCTTGCTGCTCATAGCTCGTGGCTCATGGCAAGGGGATGCGGCACCAGCAGCAGTGACGAACGGCAGGCGATTCGGGCTGCGCCTGGGGTTGGGTCTGCGTGACGGGAGCAGGCATGGCGACGACCTCGGCCTTGCAGAAGTCTGCGAGATACGTCAGCAGAGGATCCAAGGACAACCCTTGGTGGTCTTGGTACTCACTGCCTTCGTTGACGATGCAGAAACGGTAACGGTGGAATGCTCCTGGAGGCCAACCTTCCATTGTGAGAGATGAGCTTGTGTAGTGGTTGAAGGTGAAGGGACGTTGCGATGTCGCACAGAGGGCTGCCACGAAATGATTGACGTCGTCGTCTCTTTATAACCGTGTCTCACACGCGTCACACCACGGGCTCTCCACAACCTGACATGCTTCGTCATCGCGATCACTCGTTTTGCCCCACAACGGGGTACCCATGTGCAATGCCAGCGTAGTCACTCGCGGGTATCTGATACCCAAGAAGCACCATGGCCCCCCAGCAGCGAATGAGGGGCCACAATCCGTCCCCAGTGGGGGAAGAGCGGCCCTAGGCCCCGTCCCATCCATTTGTGGCGTTGGTTGTCTCTTGTCGTAGCTCTTGCTCCGGCGCCATGCCCGCTTCTCTCCGCGGCCGCTCCTTGGCACACACGCGCAGTTGACGCGGGGTAGCAGGGCACATTGAGACTTTTTTGTCTCAACTGGCCAACTGGCAGTCTCTGTTCGTCGTCTGTCCTCCACTTCGCCCCGCAGTTTTCGCTGTCAGATGGCGTTCCTGGGAGTTGTTGTTGGGGCACTGCGGGGAGGGGGGGGGGGGGGGGGGGGGGGACACTTGCTGCAACAAGCTCAAAACAGAAGCACATGGGGGGCCTGCCTGGGTTCTCCTTGCGCTGAATGTCCATCCACTACGCGCTAGCGCAACAGCCCTTACCACGGCGTCTACAACACCGACGACGGCCCACAACGGCGGGTCGGTTAGTGGGGTGGACACGTCAATGTGTGGCCACTGCGCGGGCCGCCACTATCGGCATCTGCATGGGCATGCCAAGAGTCAACGTTGAGAGACACCCAAAAGCGAGCATTGACCGGCCACCCGATAACAATGGTGCACCCCACGGCACCTTGGTCACCTGTCCAGGAAACAATCAAGTGGGGGAGGTGCGGGGCAATCGTGATCCGAGCTGTTGGCTGGGCATACCTCGTTTTGTGGCGCGGAGGCCATATTTACGTGCTGTGACGCCTGTCGGCCTTGTCGGTAGGAAACACATGACCCCACAGCACAATGGGCCAACCCCGCACTTGGCGGTCTTGGCAGCAAACCCAAATGCCAACACTGTGTGCATTGGTACATTGGGGGGAGATGGAAAATGTTACACATGTACATTGACTCTATGGCCTCTATCGTATGAATGCTGAATGGCAAGCATGCTACTCCTCCAGCGTGATCCAGCGTGTACCGTCGCGCCTCTGCTTGCGCTTGATAGGCGGTAGGTCGACGCCCAAGTCGGCGAAATGGGGCACTACGATCACCTCGCGCTCGTTGCCCGTCGCGTTGAGCTTGGCCTTCATGCCCGGCGTCTCGACGGGGCGAGAGAACGTGCACACGTCCTTGCCGAGCACGGCGAGCCATGTGGGCTGGATCTTGGTGACGCTCTTGACGTACACCTTGGACGTGCGCACCACCTCGGTAAACACCATAAACTCTGGCGGGGCGCCGTGGAACAGCGCCGACGACGGGTGGATGTACACGGGCTCGGGCACGCCAATGGCGCGGTACGGAATGCCACGGGTGGACGCGTGCGAGGACGAGCCCTTCTTGTTCACAAGGGATTCGAGGACGGCGACCTGGTCGATGAAGCCGGCAGTCAAGATCTGGCGGATAATCTTACGCTGGGAAGAAAAAAAACAGTCAGCGCAGTCCACGGCCGAGACAGCCACCAATCTAGGCACAATCTGACCCCCACTTTCCCCATTACACGCCCTGCCCACTTACCTGCTTGTCGTTGGGAGGCTCCATGCGCTTCATGGTGACCTTGGAAATGTTGGAGATCTGCGACCGCAGTTGCTGGATCTCCTGCATGGCCTTGAGGCGGAGGAAGTACTCGTTGCAGAACGTGCCAGTCGGGTTGTGCTCGTACGCGCCGATCGCCGTGAGCAGCTTGAACATGTCGCTCTCGCCCTTGCCGTTGAACGCCGACTGGCGCTTGAAGAACTTGCCGCGAATGTCCTTGCGGCGCTCCTTGGCACGGAGCTCCTCGCTGCGGATGTTGGCAATCTCGGCCGCGCGCTCGGGATCCAGTTCGTCGGCGTCCTCGTCCTCCTCTTCGCCGTTATCGAGAGCGTTCTCGTGAATGAAGGGGTCGCCGACACTCAGGCCGGCAACGATGGCAATGACGTACGCGAGGCAGTCGTGCTGCCCTCCCACAACGAGCATCTTGGCGAAACGCGGGGAGACGGGGAACGATGCCATTGCGCGTCCGAGGTCGGTGATGCGACCACCGGCAACGCCAGATTTGGTGATACCTGCCACCATACGGGTGGCGGCTGGCTTGTCCAGCGCGCCCAGGTGCTGCAGGAGCGACTCGGCACGCTTGAGCGCCTGCCTGTCGGGTGGAGTTGGGAAGGGGAAGTTGGTCACGGCGTCAATGTTCATGGCCTTCATGTTGAGGACGACACCCTCGATGGGCATGCGCAGGATCTCGGGCTGGGAGAAGGCCGACATGTGGTCCTCGAAAAGGGCAGACGAGTAGAGGCGGTAGCAGTGGCCGGGACCAGTACGACCGGCACGACCAGCACGCTGGGCGGCAGAGGCCTTGGAGATCCAAGAGACCGCAAAGGTCTGGACGCCCGAGGCTGCGTCGTACTGCCTCTCCTTGGAACGACCACAGTCGACGACGTAGCGCACACCGGGGATGGTGAGCGACGTCTCGGCAACGTTGGTCGACACAATGATCAGGCGGTGGCCCTCGGGAGGCGGGTTGAAGACTTGCATCTGCTGGTCCTGCGGCAGGAGCGAGTAGAGGGGAAGGACGGTGACGGGGGCATCAGTCTCCTCGAGGAGAAGCTCGGGCTCGTCGTCGTCGGTGTCCAGGGCCTCGGGGTCTTCCTCTGCCACGCCGTCGTCGACATCGGCGGCGAGGTCATTGTCGCCACCGAGATCGACATCCTCGGCCTCGAGCACCTCGGGGGCGAGCATGCCGTCGTTGGCTGGGCGGGGAGCAACCTCCTTCTTAGCGCCCTTTGCGTCCTTGTTCTTGCCATACTTCTTTTCCAGGCGTCGGCACAGGCCCATAATCTCGCTCTGTCCAGTGAGGAAGACAAGGATGGCTCCAGCAGGCAGACGGGCGTGGATCTTGCACACCTTGTTGAACGCCTCGCCCACATAGTCCGAGGTGGTACGGCGAGAGAAGTGCATGGTCACAGGGTGCTGACGCGCACCAATGTGAATGACGGGGGGAGGAGTGGGGAAGAGAGCAGCGTTCTCAGCAAAGTCGGCAACGCGGAGGGTGGCCGACATGATGACGATACGGAGCGGGCTGAGCCTGTCCTTGTCGTCCTTGGACTCGCGCCAGCGCTTCTCACGGAGACGAGCCACGCGCGAGAGGACACCGATGAGCACGTCCGTGTTGACACCACGCTCGTGTGCTTCGTCGACGACCACGACCGAATAGCGCGACAGGAGGAAGTCGGTGGCAAGCTCACGGAGAAGCACACCGTCGGTCATAAACTTGATGGCGGTGTCGGGGGCGGTGGTGGAGCTGTAACGGATCTGGTGCGCAACCACACCCGAGCGCTTGTCAAGACCGAGCTCGTCGCGGACACGCTCGGCGAGCGAGACAGCGGCAACACGACGAGGCTGAGTCACAGCAATCATGCCCGGGTTGTTGGACCCCTTGAAGCCAAAGCCGGCCTCGTAGAGCATCTGCGGGACCTGGGTGGTCTTACCCGAACCCGTCTCACCACAAATGACCACAACAGGGTTCATGAGAATGGACTCGACAATGCCCTGCTCTTCAGCGAGGATGGGAAGACCCATGCGTGACTCGACGACGGACGGGCGACGGGCGACCTTGGGCCTCTTGGTGGAGCCAGGCTCACCGGTGAGGAGCGAAGTGTCGGGAATGACGAGGGTAGCGCCCATGGGGCCGACAAACTCGCCAGTCTTGGGAAGAGGCTGCGACACCTTTTTGGGACGGACAGTGCCGTCGGCGGGTGCAGTGGCCAGGAGGTCAGGCATAAGGGCCTTTTCCTCAAAGGTGCCCATCTGCTGCTGAGCCCACGCCTTGAAGCCCTTTGATGGCTTCTTCTCCTCTGCCTCATCACTCTCATCGTCGTCCTCGTCGTCACCGCTCTCCTCATCATCGTCCCCAGAACCGCTCTCATCATCTCCCTCCTCGCTCTCGTCGCTCTCCTCATCGCTATCCTCCTCGCTGCTGCTCTCTTCCTCCTCCTCAGCCCTCCTGCGCGCGGGGGCAAATTTCTTGGGACCGCGGACAACGACACGGGGTTGGAAAGCAGCACCGTCGGATGACTTGAGAGCGCTGCCGACGGATAGAGGCTTGAGGGCGCTGCCAATAGATGCCTTGATGGCACTGCCGACAGTGGGCTTGAGGGCGCTTCCAACAGAGCTCTTCAGAGCGCCGCCAACGGCTGGTGCCTTCAACGCACTACCGACAGTGGCGGGAGCCTTGGGCGTCTCCGCCTCGGGCTCCGGAGACTTGCTCTTGGGCTCAGCCTCAGCCTCGCTCTCAGAAGGACTATCGTTGCCGTCATCGGAAGAGTCAAAGTCGGACGACTCGGCCTCCGTCTTGGCCTTCAGCTTCGGGTTCCAGTCGGCCTGGCGGTTAGTATCCGTACAAGCGGTCAAATAACCTACCCTCTTGGGCATCTGCAGCCGTCCCGACTGGCCCCTAGCAGCAGCCTTCTCGCGAGCCTTGCGCTCCGCCTTGGTCTCGAGGACGGTGGTGTCGATCGCTTCCGCATCCTCCTGCGCCGTGGTGACGACCTCGACCTCGCGGGGTCGGCCCTTGGTCCTGCCGCCATCGTCTGAGTCTGAGTCGCTTTCGGCCAGGTCGCCGTGGCGCTTCTGGAGGATCTCAATACCACGCCTCACTGCGCGGTCCTCAATACGCTCTGCCCTCTCGAGAGCGGTGCTGGGCTTGAGGGGGTTCTGTCCGAGGCTGGCTGTGGATACGGTTGCCAACGATGCCTGCTTGTTGTTCTGCAGGGCGGCAAGCGTCTTGAGGGTGTCGTCGCGGCGCTCAATCTGGAGCTTCTTGGCCTATACAAGCGTCAGAAACAGAATCTTCGCTTGAGTGCTCTGATCTGTGCTTACAATATACGAGTCGATACGCTTGCGCTTCTTGGACGACATGCCGGCCTCATGGTGAGGCTGGAGCGGCGCGGCCTCCTCCTCTTCTTGGGGAGCCTTTCTCTTTCCCTTCTTGTGGCTGCGGCCGCCGGGGCCGGACCCACGAGCCTGCGCGTTGTAGCGCTGGAATGTTGGGGGCGGCATTGCAGTCCGCGGTTGTTGGTTGTAGGGGGTGTGTGTTGAAGGAGACTTGACGGTCGTTCACAGACCACAGTTGAGTGGCAACCCAGAGCAGCTCGAGATCTTGAAATTCCGAGGTCGAATCACGTGACCAACGGCTTCCGCGCACCCGTTGACTGCGATGACGCGCGGCGGAGAGGGGCCGAACATGCGCGGGTTGGGTGGGGTGCGGGTGTGGGTGGTGCGCGTTGCTTTGGGTCGCTCTCCGTCGTCTCCACCTCTTGCTCCCCATCTCGCATCCCTACAGCTCGCATTTTATTCACAAGGATCTCATTCCTCCCAGCGCCTCTCTTCTCGACGTGACTTGGACGACGTCGACGGCGCGCCCCCGTGTCGGCCCCATCCCCAATCTCCCGGCCGGCTTTTCGCTTCCTCCCCATCTTTGTTCAACACGCGACTTTTATATATCCACCAAACCCTCTCCCTCATCCATCGGTGGGGAGCGCTCGCCTCAACGTGACACTCCCTCACCGTATAGCGGCTGTCCGGCACCATGCAGGTCGTCAAGGACATCGCCCTGCGCATGCTCAACGTCTATGTCTCGCCATACGTTGAGAACTTGAATGCCCAGGACCTCCAGCTCTCCGTTCTTTCCGGTACGCTCGCTCTCGCCCCTCCCCTTGTGTGCCCGTCTCTTTTATACTGACACGCGTCCTTCAGGCAAAGCAGAGTTCCACGGACTTCGCTTGAAGAAATCGGTGCTGGAACGATTCGGTCTGCCAGTTGAGATTGTTGCTGGTGAGCGCACATGCCAGCCCCTAGATCTCGGGGTCCAAACTGACAACCAAAAGGTGATATCGGACAGCTGTCGATCACCATCCCCTGGCAGGCAATAAAGAACCAGCCCGCCAAGATTGAGATTGACGACATCTATGTGCTCGCTCGCGCGCGCCCACAAGGAAAAGTGGACCCCGACGAGGATGAGCGAATCGAGCAGGCTGCAAAGCAGGAGAAGCTACGCAGTGCCGAGGCTGTGGACAGCGCGGCTAGCCAGGTCGAGGGTGGCCACGATAACGGTAAGGTCACAATGATACACCGCGGTATCACTGACAAGTGAGCAGACCAGCAGACGTATCTCGGTGCTATCATGGCGAGGATCATCAACAATGTCCAGATCCATGTGCGCAACATCCACATCCGATACGAGGACGGCTCGAGCACCCCCGATCACCCTTTCGCTGCAGGCCTCACCATCTCCGAGTTCAAGATGGTGTCTACCGATGAGCACTGGCTAGAGGCTTTCCTGCAGAATGACGTGCAGGACGTTCACAAGGTGGGTGTCGTCCAGATCTCCACCCACTAACATCTTTTAGCTCTCCCAACTAGCAGCCCTGTCTGTCTACTTTGACACGGACGCCGGTAGTTTGGACAAGGGCGAGGACGACCGCGCGGGAACCATCGAGGCCGTCAAACAGATGCTCCTCGACAAGGACGCCCAGCACCAGTACATCCTCAAGCCTGTATCCGGCGAAGCGCGCCTCATCATCCATCGAACAATGACGAGCGACACTCCAAAGTATGACCTCCAAGTCTTCTTTGACGAGATTGGCGTCGTGCTCGACCGCGCACAGTACCGCGATACGCTGTCCCTCATCGACGTCTTCCACTTCTACCACCGCACACATCAGTACTCCAAGTATCGACCACCTCCAGAGGAGTACGCGGCCGACCCAGCCAAGGCGCGTTGGAAGTTTGCCCTCAAGGCCATTGGTTCCGAAGTGCATGACAGGCACAGGAGATGGACCTGGGACTACTTGAAGGAACGCCGTGACAAACGTATCAAGTATGTCGACCTCTACGTCAAGAAGCTGGCCTTGCCTGAAGGCACGCCCATGCAGCCTGAGGACCAGAAGGAGTTGGACGACCTCGAAACAGGATTGCCGTACGAAGATATCCGCTTCTTCCGCTCCGTTGCCCGCGTGACAGCACGCCGAGATGCTGCTACCCGCAAACGGCTGGAAGCTGAGGAGGCCAAGAACCAGCCTCCTCCAGGACAGCAGACGTGGTCACAGTGGCTATGGGGTTCCAATACGGACCCCAGCAACACCGAGGCCAACGGAATCACCGAGGATGAGCAGAAGGAGCTCGATGACATCATCGACTATGACGCCTGGTCAAAGGAGCAGTTGAGTACCGGCACCGCTCGCGACTTGATGAAGATGCGTCTTTCAGCGACTCTCAACAAGGGCTCCTTCTCCCTGCGTACCGAGCCACGAGGCACAGACAAGGACGTCATCGCCCTCATCTTTGACTCGTTCTCGGCAGACGTGATCCAGTTGACCGACTCAACCAACGGCAAGATGGCTCTGGGCGGTTTCCGAGTGTACGACGGCACGACTACCAACTCGCTGTACCCGCAGATTGTCCGTGTCAAGGACATTGACAACGGGCCCCAGGCCTCGATTGCCAAGCAGAAGAGCCTCGACGTCGGTGGTACCCACCAGGCCCTCGCCGAGATCAGCTCCAAGCTCCAGCCCGGATCGGACCCATTCTTCTCCGTCGAGTTTGACTTGGATCCAATCGATGGACGAGCAGACAATGCCATCACCGTCAAGATGCGGCATTTGGAGATCATCTACCATCGCAACTATGTGGAAGAGGTCGTCAAGTTCTTCAAACCACCCGCGAGTCAACTAGAGTCGATCAATGCGCTCCTCGACGCTGCAGGGGAAACTCTTGATGGTATCAGGAAGGAGACTCGAGCAGGGTTGGAGTATGCTCTAGATCAGCACAAGGTGGGTGGCAGAAGTTGCGGATCACCAAGCTTACCCAACAGACTCTGGACTTGCATGTCGACATGAACGCGCCCATCATCATCATCCCCATGGAGTGAGCCTTGCATATCGTATATAGCTAACAACTCAGCGTCACGTCCAAGAACTCTCAGATGCTCGTTCTCGACGCTGGTCACATCTCCGTTAGCAGCGAGCTGGCGGACAAGGACCGTGTCAAGGACGTGCAAGCCAAGCGCGGAAAGATGTACAGCGACGACGACTACAAGCAGCTTGAGGACCTGATGTACGATCGCATGCTCATCAGCTTGGACTCGACCCAACTGCTTATCGGCGACGACATTGACTCCTGCATGAAAGCGCTCGACTCGGACCATCACGGCATGGGTGACTTGCATATTGTCGAGCGTATCAACATGTCCTTTGCCGTCCAGATCGCCATTGTCAATGCGCCAACATTGACAAAGTTCAAGATTGCTGGTAACCTCCCGGAGCTTCAGGTCAACTTTTCGGATCGCAAATACCGTAAGCTCTCCAAGTACTCATGCTCAAGCTGACTTTCAGACGCCTTGATGAAGTACATTGACGTTTCGATTCCCCACTTTGACGAGCCAGAAGAGGACGCCGGCCACAAGCTGCTTTCTGCGCCCCAGACGCCAACGTTCACCCGTCGACAAATCGAGGAGTACACCCTCGACGAGGCAGCACATGACAAGCAGCAGGCTGGTGACAAGGACGGCGACGAGGACAGCGGCGACAAGAACGGCGACAAGACGGCAGCAGACCAGCAGTCTCTAGCGGACGACTCTCTGCGCTCGGATGCCAGCGACAAGGGCGGCGAGCAGTTCTACGACATCACCGACGACCAGTTTGAGGCGATGCGCAGCGAGCTGCAGCAAGTGTCATTCGAGTTCTCGTTCACTGTCGGCAAACTGCAAGCGTCCCTGTTCCGCTCCACCTCGGCAACGACCGAACGTGCCCTCGCCAACGCTTCGCTCGAGGACTTTGGCCTCACCTTCCTCCAGCGCAAGTACGAAATGTCAGTCGACCTCTACCTCCGTGACATTGTGCTCGCCATGGTCGAGCAGGGCAAGCAGCAGCGCCCTCTGCTCTCGTCTGGTGCCGTGGGCCATGACAAGGACATTAAACTCATTCAAGTCCGATACCTTAAAGTCCAGAAGGACTCGCCAGACTTTATGATTCACCACGACGCCTTTGACACTACCATCGAGACCGAGTTGTCTACGTTCAAGTTTGCAATTCAGCCCGAGCCCATCCTGTCGCTGTACGATTTCATCATGACGACGTTTGTCGGCCGGCCCGACGAGACAGGTGCGACGGTTGAGGAGGTGCACGGCGAGGATGGCGAGCACACCTCCATTGTCAGCTTGCCACCCCAACCTGAAGAGTCGGACGACAAGATGCGCATCAAGGTCAAGCTCACCAGTGCGCAAATGACGTTTGAGAACAACGACGTTCCTTTCATCCTTCTCAGTCTGCCCTCTGCCGATGTCGCCCTCGTCATGAGGAACGGCACCATGCGCGTCAGCACCCGCCTCGGTAACATATCCCTCACGGATACCACGGACAGTGCAGTGGCTTCGCCAGAGTTCAAGAAGCTTCTCAGCATCGAGGGCGAAGAGCTCGCTGACTTTTCGTACGAGACGTTCAACCCCGCCGACGAGACGTTCCCCGGCTACAATTCGTCCATCCACCTCCGCGCCGGATCGCTCAAGTTTACGTTCATGGAGAAACCCATTCACGAGCTCTACGTGTTTGGCCTCAAGTTTGCGCGCATGAAGGCTGTCTACGACGCTGCGTCTCAGGCTGCGGTCCAGAGCGTCACTGAGGTGACGCGCATGCAGTATGACGTGCTCATGAAGACGCCCATTATCGTCCTTCCGCGTAATGGCCTCAACTCTCCCGACATTCTGATCCTCCGCCTCGGTGAGATTGCAGCCAAGAACGAATACTTGAACGACACGAACGACACCAGCACCATTGAAGCGAGTCTGCGCGGTATCAATGTCGTCTCGGAACTCCATGTCAACGAGAAGAAGGCGCGCATGCAGCTCGTCGACGACGTGGCCATCACTGCCAGCGTCAAGCAGCTTGGCGGCAAGGAGCACCGCAGCGACCCGCACCAGGCAGACATGGAGATTACGACTGAAATGTCCGACGTCAAAATGTCCCTCACCCAGAGGCAATACGTCCTCCTCATGAGCATTTTGGAGTACCTGCCTCGTGCGCTTGGCGAACTGAGCGAAGACGAAGAAGAGTCGATGCCCCCCACACCGCTATCCATCTCCGAACCTCCTACACCTGCGGAAGACGACAGCGACCTCGTCACCCGGGTGTCAACACCCTCCACCGACCTGGACCTCGCCCCCGAGCTCGAGGTACCTGCCGGCGCCGAGGGTATTTGGACAACCATGGACTTTGAGTTTGTGGTCAAGTCGATTGGTCTGGAAGTGTATGGCGCCGACGCGTTGATGGAGGCCGACTTGAGAAAGCACAGTATTGCGCGCTTCTCCCTCCTTGGAAGCCACCTCGCGTTCAAGACATTGTCTAACAACGCGATGGAGGCTGAATTCACGCTCAAGACACTTGCGTTTTCCAGTACGCGCTACGGCAACTGCGTCTTCCGAGACATTGTCCCGCAACTGTCTAACGAGGGTAACCAGATCATGGTTCAGTATACCAAGGCAGCTGACCAGTCGGCACTGGCAATGGTCACCATCGACAGCCCGCGCTTCATCCTCGCCATCGAGCCTCTGGCCGCATTGCTCGAGTTTGCCGTTGCTCCGTTCAAGAACACTGCGGCACCGGCTGCCCCTGCGGAGGAAGCCGACACCGATGACTTTGTGGACGGTAAACCCGCGCAGGGCTCACTCGCCTTCCGTATCGACATTGTGCGCTCGACCGTCATTGTCCTGGCCGACGACACCAACCCTCGCACGCAGGCGATCCAGCTGTCCATCAAGGAGATTCTCGTATCCCAGAACAACACGCTGGCCCTCAAGGTTGACAAACTCGGCATGTCGTTTGGTCGCATGGACAGGCCGGATGACCGCGTTTCATTCCTCGATGATGTCAGCATGACACTGTCGCTCGATAACCGCCAGCGCGGTATCCAGACCATGACCAGTATCGACATTGACATTCCTGTGACTGTCATTTTCCGCGCGTCGTATGGCGATATCATGTTGATTCTTGACATTGTCAACACGGCCACTGCCGCCGCTGCCAAGGCGATGGGCACCGACGCTACTCCGTCTGGCGATGACGGCACGGCCAAGATAGAGGCAGTCAAGACAGATTCCGAAACTGGCAAGGCGTTGACCACGGCATTGACCACTATCGATACCCGTCCCGAGACTCTCGCCCCGCCCAAGCCCGGTGTCAGGCGAGGTTCTGTTGGCCGTCGCCGCAACTCCTCGTCGGCGGCAAGGACACACGTCCTCATCTCCAAGGAGCAGCTTCAGCTCGGAGTGAAGGGATTCCAGTTTGTCCTCGTTGGCGACGTCCACGAGATGCCCGTCCTGCACCTCACGACCAATGAGTTCACTTGCATGGTGAACGATTGGTCCGGCGATGTAAGTTTGCCTCTGACTCTGATGTTCTCGAAACTGACACCTCTCAGCTCAAGATGGCAACGTCCCTTGTCACCTCGATCAGGTACTTCAACCTCGCCAACTCGTACTTCGAGCCCCTCATGGACCCATGGAAGTTTGACCTCCAAGTCGCCCGCGTATCAACTGCACCTGGCGTGAACCCTCTGAGCGTCAAGCTCTCGGCCGACCAGCGTCTGGAGCTGAGCGTCACGTCCGCCTTTATCGAGCTGGGTATTACCTCCACGACCGTGTGGAGCAAGCAGGGCGACCACCGCGCCACAGACCGCGGGCCCGCAGCTCCTTTCCGCATTCGTAACCGGACAGGTATGACGGTCGCCATCTGGCCCGAGAGTGACGAACTGGGCGTCATCCCTTGGCACAAGCGTAAAGTGCTTGACGATGGTGCTGATGTGCCATGGTTCTTCGAAGACCGTCAATCTCTGCGTGACAAGGTGTCAGCGTTCCGACACAACGCTTTCGGTCTCGAGCTGCCAGAAGCCGAGATCAAATGGGACCCCATCCGTGGCGTGTCAGTCGACCGCGAGGGCGAGCACTTGCTCAACCTCCGCCCACGCATTGACAAGATTACGCACCAGCTCATGTGCGACATTGAGCTCGTGGACAACATCAAGATCATCACGATCCGCTCAACGCTTCAGGTCGACAACCAGACGAGCTTGCCTATCGAGATGGTTGTAGTGGACGCGCACGGCAAGGCCTCTGGCGGAGTCATGAAGATTGATCCAGGCCACTCATTCCCCGTGCCCTTCGAGGCGACCTACGACAAACGTTTCCGTCTCCGCCCCCTCCGTGGCTTTGGGTTCGACTATGCGTGGTCCACCCCCTTGCACTGGCGCCAGCTGATCCAGCGTCCCATCCGGCCCATCAGCTGCAAGCACATGACGCCCAAGGAGCCCGCGTTCTACTTCCAGGCCCAGGCCAACTTTGACGCCAAGGACCCGTCGGCGAGGATCTACCCGCACATGTCGCTCACGCTGCGCGCGCCCGTCGAGCTGGAGAATCTGTTGCCGTACGACCTCAAGTTCCGTATCCACGACAAGGCCACGAGCATGAGCTCGAGCAACTTCTTGGTCAAGGGCGGTACGAGCCCGATTCATACCGTTGAGCTGTCGCATTTGCTCTTGCTCAGTGTGGCGCCAGAGGAAACTCGTGAGTTAACGTCCACCTGAGCTTTCCTAACTCCCCAGCATTCAAGCAGAGTGAATACGCGATTATCAACACGGACGATCCAGAGTTACCGACGGAGAACTACTTCTACCTCACGGATCCGAAGGGGCTCAAGCTGCAGCTCAAGTTGCACTACTAGTGAGCTTTCTTATCCTCGTGACCTTGGCTAACAAAAACAGCACGTTCCCCAACTCTGGTG
Organism: Apiotrichum porosum; assembly: GCF_003942205.1. NCBI lineage: Eukaryota > Fungi > Basidiomycota > Tremellomycetes > Trichosporonales > Trichosporonaceae > Apiotrichum > Apiotrichum porosum. The sequence continues at coordinate 47,224 of NW_021167110.1, read as the reverse complement.
GCGCGTTCAAGGTGCAGGTGTACAGCCCGTTCATCGTCTTGAACAAGACTGGCCTCCCGTTCGATGTCAGCGTCAAAGCACCGCTGGGTGGACAAAAGCCCGTCGCTGGCCGCGACCAGTTTGCTACAGACTGCCAGAGGGAGACACCGACTCCCTTCATGTTCAGCTTCCCGACCGACGACCGGCGCAACCGCCTGTTCCTGCGCGTCGCCGACTCGAGGCTGTCACAGCCTCTGTCATTTGAACCCAGTGCTGCCGACATGCAGATCGTCATGCCCTCGGAACGCGGTGACAAGGACTACTATGTCGGTCTCTCTTACGCAGAGGGTCTGGGCAAGTACAAGTTGTCCAAGGTCATCCAAATTGCGCCGCGTTTCCTCATCAAGAACGTATTCTCGTATGGCATCCAGGTTCGCCAAAACTCGGACCCTAGCCCTCTGGCGATCGTCAAGCCCGGACAGCGCAAGCCGATCCGATACCTCAACAGCCACGACCCATTGCAACTCCGAATGGCGTTTGACGGCCCCGACGCCACTCTCCAGTGGTCTGCGCCGTTCAACATCAACGACATTGGTCGTATCAACCTTACCCTCCAGCGCGAGACAAGTCGTGGTATGAAGACGTACCTCATGCGCGTTGAGACCCACATTGAGGGATCGAGCATCTTCCTCTTTGTCTCGCGCGAGACCGAGCCATGGCCCATCAAGCTGCGTAACGAGACTCAGAGGCCGTTCAAGTTTAAGCAGGCGGTAGGTGAACAGAGTCGTGACTTGGCTGACCTATTTTCAGCAACAGGCAGATGACGGCGGCGACCCCAGCGTGTACAAGGAGCGCGACCTGCCTCCTGGTGAGACGGTGGACTATACTTGGGATTGGCCGACGGCCAAGGACAAGCGTATCCTCCTCGCTGCTGGCGACCTCGTTCTTCCTCGACCGATTGATATCATGGCCATTGGTGTCCAGCCACCGATCAAGATTCCAGTGAGCTAACGCACCACGGTGTACAAGCTCTGACATTACAGCCACGTGGCGCAACCCAGACGGCCACGACTATCTCAGTCGATGTGCGGGCAGACGGCAACTCGCAACTGGTCGTCATCTCCAACTATGACGAGGCGCGGAGCATCTACAAGATGACCAAGCGGTCCAGCACTCCTGGCACGCCCGGTACCCCTACCGGGGCGGCAAGGTTAGCGGATGGCCGGTTTGACAGCACGGACAGCTTCCAGGCCATGGGCTTTGAGCCCGAGTCGGTCAACGACAAGCCCAACCTCATCGTCCAGGTCGAGCTCGAGGGTATCGGCGTGTCGGTTGTGACCAAGAAACCAGACGAGCTGCTGTACATGACGCTTCGCGGTCTGAAACTGGGGTACAACGACTACGCGTCGCTGTACGACCTGTCGATTGACTGCAAGTGGATCCAGATTGACAACCAGCTCTTTGGCGGTCTATTCCCGATCATCCTGTACCCGACTGTGGTGCCCAAAGACGGCAAGGAGCTCGAGTCGCACCCGACCCTCCAGGCAACCTTCTCAGTCCTCAAGGACCAGTCACACGGCGTCGTGTTTGTAAAGTACGCCAGTATCCTCTTACAGGCCATGACGGTCGAGCTCGACGAGGACTTTGTGATGGCCCTCATCGACTTTTCAAAGTTCAAGGACGCGACGTGGCGCGAACCGACAAAGGACATTCTCATCGAGTACCCCAAGGAGATCCCCGAGCCCAACATGTCCGAGGCGCGGTCCGACCTGTTCTTCGAGCTCCTCCAGCTCCAACCCGTCTCGCTCGAGCTGTCCTTCATGCGCACCGACCGTGTCAACGTTGACGAAAAGGTCTCGACGCGCAACCCCTTCTATTATGCTCTCAACGCCCTCACCATGACACTGGGTAACGTCAACGCGGCGCCTGTCAACTTCCGCGCACTCTTCCTCGAAAACGTCCGCCTCAGCAGCCACGACCTGCAAGAGCGCATCGTCTTGCATTACCAAGAGCAGGCCGTGGCCCAGATCTACCGCGTGCTGGGCTCGGCTGATTTCCTCGGTAACCCCGTCGGCCTGTTCAACAATATCAGCTCGGGCTTCTCCGACTTCTTCTACGAGCCGTGGCAGGGCTTTGTCATGCACGGTAACAGGGATATTGGTGTTGGGATTGCAAGGGTGAGCTACACACCATGATTTCACGCATGGACGATAGCTGACATTTGCAGGGTGCGACGAGTCTGGCTCGCAAGACGGTGTTTGGCATTACAGACAGTATGACCAAGTTTACCAGCAGTATCGGCAAGGGTCTGTCGGCCGCCACCATGGACACCGAGTACCAGACCAAGCGCCGCATGACGCAAAAGCGCAACAAGCCAAAGCACGCCCTGTACGGTGTGGCTGCCGGCGCCAGCGCGTTTGCAGACTCGGTGACGAGCGCGTTCGAAGGAGTTGCCGTGAGTCTCCCACCGTGTAGTCACCGTCTCCGCATACTGACAACCCACAGTCCATGCCCATGGAAGGTGCCGAAAAGGGCGGTGCGGCCGGCTTCGCCAAGGGTGTCGGCAAGGGCTTTGTGGGCCTGTTCACGAAACCCGTCGTTGGCCTCATGGACTTTGTCTCGGCCTCGACTGAAGGTATCCGCAACACGACGACTGTCTTTGACGCCAACGACATTGACCGCGTACGCCTGCCGCGCTTCATTGCCGCCGACGGCGTCTTGCGCAAGTACTCTGCGCGCGACGCTCTGGGTCAGTCGTGGCTCAAGGACCTCGACGCCGGCGCATACTTTGGCGAGTCGTACGTGGCCCACCTGGATATCCCCGGCGACGACGCCGTCGCCATTCTCTCCAACAACCGCCTCTTGTTCGTGCAGCTCCGCCGCATGCGCGTCATTTGGCAAGTCCCCTTTGACGAGCTGCAAAGTCTCTCGCTCGAGCAGTCGGGTATCGCCCTCACGCTGCGCGGCGGCACCCCGGGCCCCTTCCTGCCCATTGCGGAACAGACGGGACGCGAGTGGCTCTTCCGCAAGATTGCAAAGGTCGTCGAAACGTACAACAAGTCACATTCGCAACGTGACGATTAATTTTGGACAAAGCGTTAAGAAGTGTAACCAATACTACCACCTCATCATTCCCCTCCCTCCCCTCCCCCCAACTCCCAACTCCCCTCATGCTTCCCCGTGGAACAATAGAAATGCAGCAATATTCTCTATATCTTCTGCATGCTCATGCTGCGTCAAACAGAACACTCAGCAGACGGGTCCTCAGGCCTGTAGTTACACTAATGCTACACGATACGCGGTTGGGTTGACTCGGTTTGTTGGAGTTACTTGCGGCCGCCCTTCTTCTTGCTCTTGCGGCCGTCGTCGGACAGATCGTCGCCGGCGTCACGGCGCTTTTCGTCGGCCTTCTTAGCCTTGCGCTCCAGCTCGTCCCAGTCGTCCCCGCTCTCGTCGTCGTCCGTAAAGTCGCCCTCGGATCCAGAGCCGTCATCCTCGTCGTAGTCGTCGGACGAGACCTCGCTGTCGTCGCTGGACGCGCCAAAGTCGTCGCTCTCGTCCTCGAAGACCGACCCCTCGGTGCTCTCGTCCTCCGAGCCCGAGTCGCCACCACCAGTAAGGAACTCCCAGCCGCCTTCCTTGTAGAACTCGTAAGGGTTCTCGTTGATGGTCTTCATGATCGCAGGCCACGACAGGTTGACGGGACCCTCCGAGATGGGAATGTCGACCGAGTCCAACCACTCCTTGACGTTGTCGAGGTGGACGACAGGAATGGAGTTGATGGCGATAGGGTTCTTCTTAAAGTCGTTGAGAACAAAGACCATGTCAAAGGCCTTGAGGCCAAACTGCACACGCTCAAAGTGGACAATCTCGACCTCGGAAAGAGTGATGACGGTAGGAGGCCACTCGGTGAGGTGGACGAGGCAGTCGGTGGTGGGCATGAGCACAACGTTGGTGCGGTTGGGAACACCGTTGAAGCCGAGCTCGCGGAAGGGAACGTCGACCTCGAGCTCGTACTGCTGGGTCTGGGCAGCGTCCGAGATGCGCTTGGCAAAGGTCTGGAACATCTTGTCGAGCTCCTGGCGACGCTTGCGGTCCTCCTGCTCCTGCTCAATCTCGTCCTCGTCGCCGTAACGGGCCTTGCGGCGCTTGCCGGTGGTCTCGTCAAAGTTCATGTCGGTCACCTCGCGGAAGAACTGGACGTCAAACGTCTTCTTCTTGCCGATCATGATGGGCGCCTTGAGGTGGACGTGGAGGAGAACGATGAGCTCCTTTTCGCTGGGCTGGAAGAACAGGTGCTTGATGTTGCTAAACAGCAGGTCAATCTTGGCACCGGGGCCGTCAGGGCGGAAGCGGATACCGTTCTGGTGGATCTCGAGGTTGCCGTCCGACTTCTTGCCCTCGGTGGCGGGACGGGGGAAGACGTGCTTGAGCACGTAAGGGTGACGGCCCTTGATCTCGATGAGCTTCTCCTGCTCGATAACATCGGCCATCTCCTTGCGCTCAGCCTCGCGCTTGGTAGCGGCCTTCTTCAAGCCGGTGATCTGCTCAAACACCTTGAGCATGTGGCGCGTGTCTTTGGAGCGGAAAGTGAGGGAGCGGACAAAGGTCGCGTCCGGGTCCTCGAATGGCATGTCCTCCTTCTTGCCGGCAATCTGTCCAGGCGACTGGAAGTTGATGCGGAGAGCAATGTGGGAAGACTCCTCCACCTTGCTCACGTTCTTCACAGTGGAAATGTGGAAGGGAGCGGCAAAGCCGTTGATGGGCAGAACAATGGTCTGGCGATGCTCGTCGACGTAGATACGACGGTCCTGAACAATGCTTGGAAGCTGCTCCTCGCGCCTGTAAGACTCGTAGCGCTTGATGACCTTGTTGTTGCTGTTGTCCTTGCCGCTGCCGCCATTGGCCCACTTCTTGAGACCGTCCGCCTTGCGTTGCCCGTGGAGCTCGTTCTGGTGCACCTTGATGCGCTGAGCAGTGGTAGACTCGACCTGATCGCGCTGCGCACCACGAGTCGCCTTGCCACCGGTGACGGCACCACGCGTCTTGGCGGGTGACTTGTGAGTGGACGACGAGGGAGGCTTGCCGTTGCTGGCGCCGTTCGACTTGGGCTTGGCGGCGGCCTTGACGGGCTTCTTCTTCTCGGGGATCTCCTCCTCCTCCTCTTCGTCGTCAAGCTCCATGACGACATCACGCAGACGGGTGCAGCCCTCGGTGAGGAAGGCACCACTGTCCTGTCCCACCTTGACGGTGTCCGACAGAATGAGCGAGTAGTTGCCCTTCTTGTCGGAGAGGTTCTGGAGACCAATGGTGACGACCAGGACCATGTTCTCCTTGAGCTCACGGTCGTCCTTGGGGCCAAGGAGAAGGGTGCTGTCGCGGTACTCCAGGCCGGTAGCGAAGCCAATGTTCTTGACAAAGGCGTCGCCGAGACCCTTGGCGGTGACAAGCTGGGCGGCAGCGTTGTAAACGTCCTTGATGATGGCGCCGTCCTTGAGCATCTTGAGAACCTCCTGGCGGACCTCGAGAAGGATCTGGAAGTTGGCCTCCTGCTTCTTGCTGGGGCTAATCATGAACGTGCGGGCCATGCTGGCACAGTACGACTTGTAACGGATACCGAGGCTCGACAGGATGACGCCGGGCTTGAGGTTGCTCTCGTTCGAGTAGGCAGAAACACGCAGGTCATAGTCGCCACCGGACTGGATAATTGGCGAGTAGACCCAGTCGGTGTTGGTAAAGTCGACGTCCTTGAGCTGGGGGTTCTTGTTCCACAGCTTCATGTCGGCACCCTTCTCGTCGTTGCCAATCTTCTCCTCGATCAGCTGCGAGAAGGACTCGTGGGTGATGGCGGTACCACGGTCTATCAAGGCCTCCATCTTGGACTTGAAGTAGTGCTGCATGCAGGTCGACGTGAGGCGCGCGGCTGTGACAGTCGCGTTCTGGAATGTCAGCTGAAGAACGTCTGCAGAAGCTCACAATCTCGTCCGCGTCCTTGTCGGCAAGGATCGAAGAGATGGGGATCGTGACGTCGACAAACTCAATGGTCGCCTTGGAGCCACTAACACTAGATGGTCAGTCAGTAAACCCTTCTCGCACACTCGCTGCCATGTCCACTCACCCAGTGTTCCACTCATCGGCGAGCTTGCCCGAGGCCTTGTCCTTGGGAATGTTGCCGACCTTGGAGTCGCTGAGCTCCAGGACGAGGTCGGGGATGACGCCTGCGTGTCAGTTGCAAAGGCGGTCCAGGTAACTCACTGGCAGTAGACTCGTCCTTTGGAGCGCGGACCCGCACGTCAATCTCGATACCAGACTGGGACTGCAGCTGGCGCAGGATCTTGGCTGCAACAAAGTCAGAACTGCGGCAGTACCTTTCCACTACGGTTACTCACCCTTGGACGAGCTGCACACAAAGGTGATCTTCTTCGACGACTTCCAGAAAATGATCAAGGTGGATGGGAACTCGAAGCCGAGAAGGTATGTCTGAGAGGCGAGGGTCAGTGAACCGTTTTGGCGCGCTGCTGAGCACATCATCGTCATCGCGAGCCAGGTGGAGCCGGCTGATCACAATGACGGTGGTGGCAACAAGGAGCTCAAGCTCACCTGGAGAGCAGCAGTCTTGGTGAAAGCGGGAGTGTCATCAGACGCATCTCCAAGGAAGATCTGCAAGGCAGCAGCCTCGCCGAGCACCTGGGTGTCACCAGTTGGCTTCTGTTGCGCCCAACAACGAATGTGAACAACAACAAATGGTGTCATGTGGGGAATCAAGCACACAGGCGTCAGCTACAGCTCGCAATAGTGCTTGTCTTAGCTGGTACTGACCTCCCAGACGTCAAAGATCTTCTTGGCCCGACGGAAGAAGACGTCGTTGTCGAGCTTGACGTCGGACATGGCGCGAGGAGAGAAGGTGGAGGCTGGACGCGGGTCACGAGCTCACGAGGCGTGTCGGGGTGGGTTTGCGAGCGACTTTCCTGAGTGCCAGCCTGTTATCCGCGTGCTGTCTCCGTGGATGGGTGGAAGGGGAGACGGGGAGGGGGTGATGGGAAGACGGAAGGGTGGCGCTGTTGATTGATATGTGGGTGGGACTTGAAGGTGGATGCCATTGAAATGACTGCACACCCGTCCCAGGCGCGTCGCCTCGCCGCCCAACGCGTCAGGTCCACCTCATCTAACCAGCCAGGCGGAGAATTACGGCGTTAGGGCGTGTGGCACTTGTGATTTGTTGACACATTACGAGCGTGCCGAGCTGTGCTGTTCTGCACATGCATTGGGGACAGCAGGGTGACTGGTGACACGGCAGAAGAATACAGATGTCGAGTTACAGCAGATTGCAGCTTGGACAGCGCTGGCAGAGACAATATGGACTCCCAAGGGGGACAGTGGCGATGCTTTCTGGCAGGTGATGGCGTACCGACCAGCCTTGGTCCCCGCCCGTATTGACTCAGAGGTCGAATACATTGTTTGATTGACACTTTCTGACACATTGAGGAGGTAAATGGCGGCTAGTTGACCACTGTGGAGCAGTGGTATCTCACGAAAAGTGGGAACAAGGTGGGAAACACCCATACCACGGACAAGCTGCCCCTCGCCGCTCCTCAAACCTCCCTGGTCTGCTTCCCAACGTCGTCCTCTTCCTCCAGTCTCCTTCTGACCCCCAGAGCATCCCCAGACTTGCAAAAGCGGAGGCCCTCGCCGGGATTTGAACCCAGGACCACTTCCATAGCTAGAGAACGGAGACGAATCCGAAGAGGATTAGAGACCAGTACTGGACCCTAAGAAAGTATGATAGCCACTACACCACGAGAGCCGCTATGCCTGTCTTTTGGCTGATGCCATCACGATTTGGGACCCTTGCGCTCGCTCTACATGTACTACCTAAAGCCTTGATGGATGCCTGGAAAGAGAGACGCATGGAAAGGGGAGTGTCGAGGGAAGGAAGCAGGGAGAGGACGAAGGAGGGACGGAGGAAGAACCCTGATGGATGGTGAAGACTCGCCGGTGCCACACTGGTTCCTTGGACGCGATACTGGTTGTAGTGGGGATTGGGGACGACAGAATACAGGCCTGCAGAGTACTCTGACGAGGATATATCAGTGGGGTCTGCCTCATTCAGTTCCCAGTGGCAGACCTCGAGACTTCGGCGAGTGAGTGCCACCAAAATATGACGTGTTAATGCAATCCGCAGTCGCCGCTCATCTCCCGCCTGCTCTGTAGGCGACACAGTAAATGCAAACGCGACATGCCCAGAGCGCCAGAGCTGCAGTAGAGCTTACTGAGCAGCCCGGGAAGCCCATCCTGGGCCCATCGTGTCCCCAGCCCACCTGTTACTACCAAAACCCGCGGCCACACTGTCAACGTCACCTCCAAACCTCCTCCGGGCCTCCAGAACTGGTTTACCTACTCTCCAATCCCCCAGACACCTTCCCAAGATGCATAGCATGCTCCAGAAGCCAAAAACGAAGGCCCTCGCCGGGATTTGAACCCAGGACCACTTCCATAGCAAGTGAAGGATTAGAGATCCGTCGGATACCCTAAGAAAGTATGATAGCCACTACACCACGAGAGCCTTGATGTTTATGCTTCCGCGGGGGCTGGGCGGTGTTGGGGACGTTCTCTGCATGCTCTTGCATGTTCTACATCTGAACGACGCTGTTCTGTACTGTGTTATGCACCGTGGACAGCCCACGGACGGCGGATACGTGACGAGCAGACCTTTTTTTTTTTTCCTCGACGAGATGGAGAAGATGGACATTCGGGCCGATCGCGGAAGCAGATTGCATGGATTGGCACGCGACTGGCCACGCGTTTCGAGATTACGCGTGGGTAGACCTCCACTTGCGGACCAACAACACAGAACATTCCCACTTTCAACATTGCCCTCACCGTCTCTGGCGCTCATCCACACTCTCACACAGTACAGGATGTCGGGATACATTGCGCCGCTCCTGTGGTCCTTCCTCCCAGGGCAGGTGACCAACGCCATCCTCCCGACGCTCATGGGCATGTTCCCGCGCCTCCTCCCTCCATCCCAGCCAGGCTCGCCGGGATATCAGCGCAACTACCGGCACGTCATCACTGCGCTCGTGCTCGGATGGCTGGTGTGGGCGTTTGTGTATGAGCAGAGGAGCTCGGATGCGCGCGATGCGTACAGGTTGCTCGGGGTGGGATACACGGCGGCCGACGACGAGCTGCGTCGCGCGTTCCGTCACCTGTGAGCTTAATGACGGTGTTCACAAAGCTGACAGACAGGTCGAGGACGTACCACCCCGACAGGCTTGGTCCCCACCCGCCTCCCGAGGCCGAGGCCAAGTTCATTGTCATTCGCCAGGCTTACGAGGTGCTCACCGACCCGGTTAAGCGGTTTGCGTATGACAGGTGAGTGGATGCCGAGAGCTGTTGTTGTCCGCTTGTGGTGGTCCGGTACTGCCTAGCCGCTGTGCCGTACGCTTCACGGCTATCTTCTTGGCCATTTTGACTTCTCGCCGCCGCCGACTGGCGCTGACATTCAGGTTCGGCCCTAACATGCTCGCCTGGACCAAGCTCGAAAGCACGCGCGATTACGTCCAGGCTGGTGCCCAGAACGCCGCCACGTTCTACGCCATGAGTATCGCCGTGATGCTCCTCCTCGCTCTCCTCGGTCGTGCGCGTGCTGGTGCCTACGTGAGCAAGCGTGTTGCCAAACTCCTGCTGACTTTACCACAGTGGCGCAACATTCTCCTCGGCCTCGCCGTCGTCCTCGAGGCCACGCTCGTCCTCACGCCTACACCTTCTCTGGACGCTCCCTCGTTCTTTGCCCCGATCCTTGCCGTCTTCCCTCGCCCACTTGCGCGCCTGCTCGCCCCCTTCGTTCCCGGCTTCATCCTTCGTCGACCAGCCTACATGCACATTGCGCTCGTGCGCCGTGTGTTTGCGGACGCGTCCGTCGCCATCTCCCAGCTTACTGGTGTGTGGTCTGAACCTGAGAATGAGACGATGCGTGCCCTCCACAGCCTCGCAGCCGGCATCAATGCCGAGTCTCTCAAGGACTTGGCAGAGGAGGTCGGGCCCGTGCTGGGTGGCACGACGGATGTGACTGCCGCGGAACGCAACCTCCTCCAACGCATGGACCAGAGTGAGTGCAGTTGTTCGAACTTGAAGAGCAGTCTCAACTGACCATGACAGTCCTGCTCGACCGCGCACTTGCGGGTCACCCACTCATCGCGCCAGCTTATAACGCTGCGCTGCGCGAAACCGCCCACGTCCCGGCGCAGGTCCACATGGACTCGACGGGCCAGGGCCACATCCACCCAATCGTCAGCGGTGCCAGCGCGAGCGACGCAAATGCGACCTCTGGCGCACAGATCGAGCCTTCCCGCGACGGCGACCTGTCCATTGCGGCGTCTCTCCCTCTGCCACTTTCGCGCGCGCCCAGCCCCGCCAACGGCAGCACGGCTGAGGCGGTTCCCTCCCGCTCCAAGAGGCAGGCCAGCGTGACTGCCAGTCCCAGTGCGCGCCGCCGTAGTGCGCGGTTGACGGGCGCGTGAGTGTGTGGAAGGAAAAGGAGGTTTGTAGTGCTCGTACATGCCACAGTTGCGGTGTGGAGAGTCTGCCTCGGGTCCAGCGACTGCCACTAATGACGCGGCGGCGGAGCTCCTTCGTTTGGCAATGACAACGTTTCGCTCGGCAGAGGCTTATTTGGATCTGTGACGCCAGTCGAGGGAGCACATCGTCAGAGCCACACCCAAACGCGCCCGCAACTTCGCACCCCCCCCCCCCCCCCCCTCACCCTGTGTTTGCTGCCATCTGCATCCCTGCCAGGCCAAGCAAGAGCCAAGGGCTGGGGGGGAGATAAGTTGCTATCAATACAAACGCCCGGGCGCCGTGCCATGTTGGTTGTGACCGGCCACTTGCTATCCGCCCCCCACTGATGTCGTGTGCCCAGGGGTGTCCCCAGTGTGTGCCAAGCACTGTACGAGCACTGGTACCGCATAGCCAGTCTCAGGTTCGATGATTCACAGCAATGTACAGTACACCTAACCTTGCGATCTGGCGTATCCGGTTCGGCGGCCGGTATACACGGCCCACCAGCAGACCGCAGCCGATAGAGCACCCATGGTGTTAGTTAGGATCAGGTTTATTGCGGTACAGTACAGTACGTTAGCTCTGTAGAGCTCTGTAGGACTGGTGGACTGGTGGAATCTACAGGAGCATACCGTCATCGATAGCAACCCGCTAACCATGATCGCAAAGGTTTACACTGCCTCGATCGCAGCACCACCAGATCCAAGGTGCAAGGCCTCAATGTACTGTATTGTGCGTACGTAGTGTGCGGTGTGGCCTGGTGTGATCAAAGGGCACGAACCGCAGTGCACGCGGTGGCATCGCGGCCGCACCAGCACGGCCAGAGCACCAAGATCTAGAATCATCAGATAACACGCTCCTGCATTCTCTGTTGCCCTGTCGCTCTCGTGCGACGCGACGACACGGATCCAACCAACTGCCCCAGAATCTCTCTATCCTGCGTCGACATCGCATCGGCTGGTCCTCTGTCTCAAAAAGGGCATACGCAGCGATCTCTGGGATGCACTGCACAGCACGGCACAGTACGTACGTGGTCGCCATGCGCTGCGGCGGCCGTGGAGGGTCCGGAGGGTCTGGAGGCTGCGAGCTGCGCGCTGCGGGCCGTGGCAAGCGAGCCGCGAGCCGCGAGCCGCGTGGCGGACGGTACGCCAGCCAGTGGCCAGTCATGCTGTGAGAAAGTGGACGCACTGTGCCACATGTAAAGCTCTCTGCATTGGTGCCCTGCGCAGGGGGGCAGTCGCACCGTTGGTGTCAGATTGTACGTTGTCTGCAATTGTCTGGCATGGCATACGTCAGGGTGTTCCGGAACAGCTTTCAGAATTTCAGTACGACGTCAGCATCCGCGGCCGGGCGGTGTGGCGTGAGGCGGCACGGCACGGCGCACGCACGCACGCACGCACGCAGAGTGTGGGTGGGTGAATGGGGAAAACGAACCCCTTTTGGGATGGTGCTGACCACTGTCTGCAACTGCAACTGCATGCAACTGTGATGTGACACTGCCGCCCAGGAATAAGCGGTACCGTGTGGTGAGATTCCAACACGCAGGGACAGGCCCTAGGCCCACTGTACCGAAAACGTGCTCGAGCATGGCGCATCAGGACGGTGTGGTCCGACCGCGCCGTGCCGTGTCCCGTCCCACTCCCCAGGTTTTTCCAAGCTTCGGCCAGTGGCCAGGAGTGCAGGACCGTACAGCGGCCCAGTGGCCCAGTGGCGAGCGGACGGGCGCGCATAGTGGAAGCCTGTCCTGGGAATGAGGACCTGGAGGTTGGGTGTGGCGCTGCTCTGTGCCACCTGTGCGGGTGTGGGGTGTGTGCCACGCACCCGCCGCGCCGCCGGCGCGCCGAGTCGCTGTTCCCAGGACATTGATTGTGACATTGTGCATTGTGTCGGCCGTCTCTCATGCACGGTCCCTGTCGTCTGTCTGTCGCCCGCCATCGCCCGCCATCGCTCCATGCGAAAGACATCAAATCATCCTCACACGTACATACAGTACATTCGTACAATTGACCGACGAGGGGAGACCGGAGAGACGGGGGTCTGGAGCCCAGGAGCCCACAGAGCCAGGAAAAACCCCTACAGGATCCAGGATCCAGGTGAGATCAGCGCAATGAACGAGCCTGACGTCTGACTGACATTGTGCATGTGCTGGGGGGTGCGGTGCTGCTGACGTGGCTGGCGGTGCTTTTCGCCTGCTGCTCGCTCGCTGCGCTCGGCTCCATTTTGTCCCTGGCATATGAAAACAACAAGAGTCTTTCATCATGAGAAGTGTCCTGTCCTACTACGTACTCGCCTCGCGCGGGGGGGCGGGGCGGGTGGATGCTAGTCTAATGCAAAGTGTGTATGGGTGTACGGTGCGTACTGGGTAAGGGAGAGACGGACAGTGAGACAAAATATGGCACAGATGAGGCGCAGGTCCGCGCTTTTGGAAGCCTTGGCGGTGGCCACATCACACACACACAACGGCCTGCAGGGGTGGCGAGGGGTGGGAGGGTGGGAGGTTACATGGTGGCGCAGTGCGCGTGCACCACACCACGCACCGTTGGTGCACCACTACGGCCCGTCGCGAGGGATGTGCTGCGCCGAGACGTGACGCGGCGTGAAACAACCCCAACGGCCCGCTAGCGGCGGGTATCCACGTCGCTGGGAGGGCGGTCCACTAGCAGGCGCTGCTCGATGAGCTGGGCCACGTCTTTGCCGCTGATGGGGATCTCGTTGCCTTGGAAGCCCTCGGGATAGGCTACGGGCGGGGTGTTGGGGGCCGTAAACGACTCGTTGCCCCACCAGCCGTAGTGGCGGATACCGAGCGCGCGCGATGTAAACTCGTAGTCCTCGGCGAAACCACCTGGATGGGGAGTCAGTGGTCTGAAGGCAGCAGCATGTTATCTCGCAAGTGCTCACCTGGGAAGAAGAACTCCATAACGGTGGCGCGCGGGTTGAGGTTGTTCATCCAGATAAGATGGGTCAGACCGTTACCGTGCACGCCCATCATGATGGTGGTGCGGGCAGCGAGACGGATCTGCTCGTCACGAGTGAGCTTGTCCATGGCGACAATGTGGACCTGGAGGGTTAGCTAATCAACGCGGAATGGCTTAGCTGTACTCACCTCCCATCCATACTTCTTCTGCAGCTCGTTGAGGTGCTGGACGAGCTCGTCGTGGTCCTTCTTGATGAGCATACGACGGCCCCAGTCCTGACGCGAGACGTAGGTGATGACGGGGTTACCGGGCGAGTGTTCACGGCGGGTGCCGAGGTCGACGCGGCGCTCGGGAATGACACCACGCTTGGCGAGCGCGGGCGAGTCGTCCTCGGGGTCCTCGGGGACAGCGGCACGGCGGACAAACTTGGGCACGTCCTTGACGACGACGCCGCCGCCCTCCTCGATCAGGTCGTCCTCGTCCTCGTCGTCGACACCAAACTCCTCGAGGTTGATCTCGGTGGTGCCCGAGCTCGAGCCAACAAACTCGAGGAGGTTGCGGCGCATCGGCGACCACCAGTACCGGCTGCCGCCGAGGGTGGCTGCCTCGGACGCTGTACGCCACGTCTTGGCAAACTCGGGACCGCGGAAGGCGGCAGCGCGGTCGGCAAAGACGACGCGGTCGAGCATGTACGCACGCTGGGTGTCGGAGCGGTCGAGGAAGTCGTTCTGGTACTCGTACGACATGGACGGGAAAATGGCGCGCGAGAGGAACGAGTTCATCTTGGCGTAGTCGTTCCACTTGCCGGCCGCGACGTGGGGCATCATCATGCGCGCCGGGGACGGCAGCTGGGTCTGGCCGGCGGCGTTGATTCCCGGGTCGAGCGACGAGTATGTGCGCCAGAGACCGAACAGGAGCTCGGCGGCAAAGTGGTAGTAGTGGTCGAGGAACTGGGGTGGGTCGTTGACGAGGAACGTGACGCCCGAGATGCGCGATGCCGACTGGCCCCACAGGCGCTTGGCCGCCGACGGGAAGATGATCTGCATGTCCTTGTCGGTGGGCTCACGGCGGTTGATGGACTCCTCGTCGTTCCAAATCTCAGCGCCGGGCGAGGTCATCATGCGCAAGAGGGGGATGGTCGACGGGTGGTCGGTGACAATGTACCAGGTGCCGTTGAAGAGGTAGACCTGGTCAAAGACGGTCCATCCTGATGTGCGTTAGCAAGAGGGGGGGGGGGGGGGGCACCACATGTTCCAAGATGCTTCTGATGCACTTACCTGGTGCGTGTGCGGCGACCTCTGTCCTCAGCGCGCCCTCATCGCCCCACTTGACCTTTGCCTCGGAGACGCCAGCAAGGGGACGCGCCAGGTGGGAGGACACGCCGTCGGACACCCAGCCGCCCTTTTTGCCAGTGCGGCGCGAGGACTCTCCGGGGCGACGGCCTCCGATACCGAGCTTGAAGCCCAGAAGAGAGTCTGAGCCCTTGGAGTCTGTGAAGCGGAAGGAGAGGTCGAGCTGGAGGAACAGGCCAAAGATGACGAGAACCATCATGACCAGGAGGAGGTCCCTCCTGGTGGGGTGCCACCCGGACATGCTGAGCAGCGGCCGTATAGGAGAGAGGGGGGAGCGGGGGGAGAGACGGGGGGAGGAGCGGGGGGAGGAGCGGGGGGGAGTATGGTACCCTATGGTGGATGATGTGGTGGGTGGATGAAAGGCAGTCAGCCGGGAAGAGGGTGCGTCTGGAAACGCAGCGGCGGCGGCGGCGGCGGCAGCAAAGCGAGGCCTCACGGCACCTGCGACGGGCGGCGACGACACGGGTGGCGGGCGGACGGCGGGTTCGTTCTATTCAAAAACGGGGACGCAGCACGCAGCAGACGCCGGGAAACGGGACGCTGTCGTCAATTAACGACGGGAGATGCTGGTCGTGTGTCGGTTAAAGATGCAGTACACAGTCCGTGATCCGTGTGCTGCGGCGGGGAACGTCTTGGTGGTGGGGTCGAATGGCGCGGTGGGAGACGGTAAAAAGGACCGGCCCACGGTAAATACAGTCTAGGTTCTTGGGTGCGGTGTAGGTCGAGGACGACGGGCCAAGTGAAAGAAGCGAGTTGCAGTTGTGATGGGTGGTGAGGATGCGATGTGAAAGATGATGGAGCCTGAGATGTGACGAGGATGTGTGGTGATCAGAGAAGGGGCCAAGGGGGGGCACGGAAAATGAAGGACGGGGGAAAGATAAGTGTGTGTTGCAAGATGACATTGCAACTGCCCGTTTTTACATCTATCTCTCTCTCCCGCTCACACTCGGCTCTGCTGGATCTGCGACTGACACCTCCGTCGGCGTGTCTCTAGCGGCGACGACGCCCACCACTGCTTTCTAGGCGCAGGTGGTCTGTGCATACGTGCATGCGCGCTGCACATGTGCGACGGGGGTGTACCAGGCCAAAGCGGCACTGCTCAGCTGCCGAGGCGCTCGCTGCCCAGGCCTCGACACGACCTGGACAAGCTTCCAACGCCCAGTCCCTCGACCCGACCAAGAGCGCGAACGCACGGCGTACGCGGCGTACGCGGCGTCGCTGTACGCACGCAAGAGGCGCCACAGCAGCAGCAACACGATAAACCATTGCTCACGCTCTCTCATTCTCGCTCTCTCTCTCTCGCGCCGATCTCGATCCCCCGCACCGACGCTGCCGTTGCGGGGTATATACAGGTGTGCGACGCTGGGCGGGTGGGAGGAGAAACACGCGCGCTCGGATGCGACTGCCTGCCAGCTTCTTGCCCTCTCTGTGTCTCTCTCCCTGTGCCGCCGCGAGCCTGAACGATGGCAGTGTAGCCGAGACAAACAGGGGGCCAACCGAGCAAGCGCACATTTCAAACGCGCTGGCATGGTGCGTCCGACCACACCAACGTCCCCTCGTCCCGCCCACACATACTCCGAACGGTCCGTCTGAAAAAAGCAAAACCCTTTTTTGCTTGCGACAGCATGTTGCATGTGGGCGAGGTGTGTCCCTTGTCCTGCTCGGCCCGTCTGGCCGTCCGCCTGCCTTCTCCCCCATGCATATGGGCGGGCATGGTGCAGCGACGTGGCATCGCCCTTGTCCACCCTTTGGCCCAACCTTTTTTTTTTTTCCTTCTCTTCTTGTCCTTGGAACAAGGCCTCACCCGGCCATCAGGGCCAAAAGCCCCCCGTTCGGCCCCCCTCAAACGACTACCCGCCTTTTCCCTGGTCGCAGGATGGCAGGCCGACCCAGAACTCGGCCGTTCGCTGTCCCCATGCACGCCCTTTGTTTGTTCTCTCCTATCAACCTTCCCGCAGTCACCGGAAACCCAGGAATGTGCATGTCGCTTCGTCTTTTGCTTGGCACGCGCTCTCTGGCACACGGGCACACGCATTGCTCACCACTGGCCACTGGCCACTATCGCGCCTCGCCCCTGCGCGCCAGTGCGCCAGTGCGCCAGTGCACGGCTTCTGGTCCGGTTATGCCGTGGCGCGTGGCGCTTTGGACCACCTCGGTTCCCGGGTGGCGGCGGCGTACTGTTTGTCCTTGCCCATGCTCTGCCTGGCGAACACTGGTCACAGTGGGCTATAGTTAGCAAACCCGCAGTCTTGCGACGTTCCCGCAGACACACTGCATCTCGCCCGGTTCCTACAATCAGTCACACTCTGGGCGCAGACCTGACGACGCAGCCAACAAACAACATTACACTGCGGCGCGCGCCAGGTCCAAGCCCAAAATGTGGTTCTTGGCCACTCGCGTCTCCAATCTCCCGTTCCTTACACCTTCCTCATCCGTATCGCCCCGCCCATAGAGTTGTCTCATGCCTCGCCGCTGGGAATCTTGGGGTTACAGACACCGGGGGGGAGACCGTATCCAACGCGTCTTGAAAATGAGGTATAGTTCCTGTGCCGTTGCCGGTCGCACTCTCTACTGCCGCAAGGAGCCGCGTTGCCGATGACGATAGCCTGCTTCGTGCCGTTGGGAGACGGCAGTCCGCGTCGCGTTTGGACGCGGTCCTCCTTCCAGTGGCGGGTTGCGACCTCGGCCTCCTCGTTCCTCTGGCCGCGGGGGTTTCCGAGCCAGTTCCGGTGGGGTCTGTACGTCAGCGATCCGATATGAGGGTGTGTACGGCCGTGGTGGACCCCAAGCACCATTGTCTCCAAAGTGCCGTCAACGAGTCGGCCTCTCGTAAACGCGTCCCGGAGATCCAGAAGCCGGCTAATTTACCTTCCCGCGCCAACTTTAGCTCCGCACACGACACGCAGGGGATATGCAATGTGTGCGTGGGCCAGACCCCCACCGGCCACCGGCGCGCTGGCGTATTCCCACTCGGTGATCTGTGACATATGTACACGCTACATGTTGCCAGGTTTCGAGGCTAGCCCAAACACCCATATTTCGTGAGGTGCGAACACGAGACCACAGCCGGCATCCCCCAAGCGATGGTACAGTAACCGCCGGCTGTACAGGTCGGCCGGACGTCGAGCTTCGAGCGTCGAGCTCCTGGCACAGCCGACAGCCGACAGTCGTTCTCGTTGCGCAAGGAGGCGTTGGCGCCATCGTGTAGCCTGTTACATACGTCTTATCCACCCGTCCGAGGTCAAGGCCTTGTGCTTCATGGCGTGTGTCTGCGCCACACACCACATCTGGGCCAGGAACTACTCCCCATCGTTGGTCTTCCATACAGTCCTGTCATGTCGGGACGAAGTACGACCTCGTCGTCGGTAGTTGATTGAAGTGAAGTCGGGGTCAAGGATAACGATAACAATAAGCGCTGTGGCTGGGCCAGTTGTCGTCTTGTGCCGGGCTCTCGGATGATACACACTGGTCTTGCAGTCGGGTAGTCGGGTAGGGCCTCAACGCCTACCGTACCTCGACTGCCACACTACTCATCGCTGACATTGTGGCAGCCCAAGATGATTAGGCATAAGCGACCTCTAAGAGGGACGGGCTGTCGGGAACATTACCTGCAATATCCACAACACGTGTGGAGAGTAATAAGTACCGGCATACTGTACAGCCCGTGTGACTCGGTGTCACCGTCTCTCAGAGCAGGAACTCGGGCACGCAGGTCATGTTGTGGATTCACTCAACGAGCACTGGCTGGAGCGCTGGACACGGATTGTGCAGACGAGTCGCTTGTACAGATACTGTGGCGTTTTCAATGTGGCTTGGCTGTTTGCTCCCCGGCGTCCCGGTCAATCCATCCCAGATCCCAAGACCCGATCAATCAAAATATCTACACCCAGGCCCCTGCCGCGTCCTCGTGTAAACCCCACCGCGTACCCTTTACACCGCCCGGAGGCAACTCTAAAGGGCGGCGCGTGAACGCATGGTTTGCGGCAACGTCCGTCTAATTCGGCTCATGTACTGTACGCTCTCCCCGGTGAAATATTGTGGCACACTTCCCCGTTCGAGTATACAGTACTGCCCGCCACTGGCGCTCCGTAATCTCCACAACTGTGCACATGGGCCAGTAAGAGGTGAGAGGTAACGCCGTCCCGGGAGCGGAGTCGCAGTGAGCACACTCTCCGTGGCCCAACGGAGGTGCCAAAACTACTCTTGGTGCCGGTACCGAGGAGTGACGGCTGACATCCGTCGGTTTTTTTTGTGCGCACATGTCCGTGTTCCGTTCCGTTGGACGCGCGTCCAGGTGGCTAGGAACCGCATTCGGGAGACTGGGGTGCGTATCAGGTCCTGGTCCAGGATCCCACCCGCACCGGAGACGGCGACGGCGCGTGTATATATGTATGTACATATGTACGCGCATGTGGGCGTCGCGTGCTGAGCTTCACGCAAGTCTTGCCAACGGGTTCGGGCAAGGAGCAGACTTGAAGCCCACTAATTGCCATCCGCTGCGCGGGAGGCACAGGTCGTAACTTGACGGTCCCACGCCGGCCAACTCGTCTCGGCGTGAACAGCAAAGAGTCAAGAGCGCAATAACGTGTCGTGCTCCTGTGTCCGCGTGTCCGTGGCAGTCGTTCCCAGAACAGTCGTCCAGTGACATGGCAATCAGGTGCTTGACGTGAACATGAAATGCCTCTGGCAGCAATAACAGAGTCGCAAAAACACTGGCCAGTGTTTATTACTTTCTATCACTGTTTGTTTGTTTGTATTACGGTTCACAGATCTACTTTGAACTCCGGCACTTATCGGTAATATACGTAGTTCGTGTTTCGATCTCCTGGACTCGAACCCCGGCCGTTGTGGTAATATACGTGGTTCTTTATCCCAGGGCACTTTAACGGATATGCTAACGAGCGACTATATCTGGGAGGATGATTTAAATCCAAAGTACCGCTCAGCCTCAAGTTGGTTGGCTCTGAACAATCGTTTGGCTCTACAAGCCTCACCGACAGTCACCAGCGCCTTCGGTGGCAGGGGCCGTCCGTGGCAGGGCGTGTACAGCTAGAGACATTTGTGTCTGGGTGCAGCAGGAACTGGTCCTAGGGACACTTTGAAGGGTGGTCACTCCAGGACGGGGGTAGCGTAGACAAGCACGCGTGGCAACGCTGACAACTTCTCGGCTGCTTCACCGGCAGCACTGTTTAGGTTAGCGGTGACTGGTTAGCAGCGTGAAGCGCACCGTTAACGGAGACGAGGGGAGAGCCCTTCCTGCCCATAGGGGGTGTGTTGTGCATGGGATACAGGTCCTGCTCGGAGAAGTGGTATGACGGTGCGCAAGTACGCCATGACGATGATATGTTGCAACTCTTTTTTTGCCACATTTTTATCTTTCAAGGCTCACATGAGAATGCGGGCGGGCAGAAAAGGGAGGTCGAGCTCCTGCTCTGAGCGCTCGGTAAGTTGTGGAGGCATGTCTCCACGAGAGGTATTGAGATGCTCAAAAGACAACATTAAACATGGCATGTGTGGAGACAACAATGGCCAAGATATATCCACCTTTTTTCGACTTGTCAATCGCGTCCTCAATCCACTTTGTCCCCAGTACACATCCCACACCTAGGTGCCAGCATAGAATCATGGAATAGAACTCGAAGCTGGCAACCAAACGAACGGACGGACATTCCTAGGAGACCTCATCAGCTTTTTTTTTTTTTTTTTTTTTTTTGTTGTGGCAGTCACATTGTATACCCACCAACCGCTAATTCGCCAGTCGCGCGCCGCATCACCCAGCGCGATCCACCTACACTCCACACGCCCCGGTCAACCTTCACCGACCCATGTGTGGCGACGGCAGCCCGAATGGTGGCACCGGTATTCGTTGCCGGTGGTCAAAGTGTGGCGTGGGCGGGAAAGGAAAGGACACGGGCGCCACCGCCGTCCAGGAAAAAGAACAAAAGCAGCAGAAGCAACAGCAGCAGAGACCACATGCAATCATGCAACAGTACTTGAGTGCTCGAGGTGCTACGGGGGAGCCTTGGTGTACACACACAGCTCCTGCCGCGACTACTGCGCTCCCGACGGTTGCGCTCCGCCACCGGGGAGAAGCACCGTGACGGCGAGCTAGTGACAGTAGCACTGTTTTCTCTTGGCTACCATAGTTTCACGTTCTCGTGTTGATGCACAGTCCCTGTGGTCCGTCAACGACGCCCAGCGACCGTACGCGACGCCCCGGTCTCGCTCGGTAGCGACCGAGAGTGCGGTGGCAGATCAAGGAGCTGAGGGGACTAGGAATCGGTCTCACTGGCGGCGTCGCGTCGCGCGTCCGCCTGCAGCCTGTTCGGTTCCCTAGGATGCCTCGGCCCTCTCGGTCCCTTTGAGGTTGGGCAGGGCAGCGGGGTATGGGTCGTCCTCACTGGATCACTACTGGACGATGAATTCGATGCAAGCTTGACCATTGCTCCCGAACATGTTCCGTGCGTCTGCACACCGCTGCACCAGACGACAGGCCGCCGCGTTCGTTCTGGAGATGCTCATTTCGCATCACGCAGATATCTGTACTGTACAACAAGTCTTCTATCGCGTCACTACCTCTTGTGCCCTCTTGGATCCAAGTCACGCCCTACTCGTCCGTCTTGGCCGGGGGCACGCCGCAGGGCTGGAGCATGCGCTGGAGAATATGGTCAGCTATGCAGTCCCTCGTGCAAGAGGCCAACGGCGTTGGGGCCATGCTCACCTCCAAAACCTCAAAGCGCTCGCGAGCCTGGCACTCGCCATCGGCGATGGAGAGGTATGCCAGCAGTGGCGGGTGGCCGACGATGGAGGACAGCGTGTCGCGGTGCTGGTTGGTCAGGAGCTCGTACTTGGTCGTGTCGGCGTGTCCGGTGCCGGTGTAGCGCGCATGGACTGTGGTTTGTTAGCATGTTGACTGGGTGGGTGTGGGAGGGCGTGTGTGGGCAGGTGTGTGAAGGGAGAACGGGAACAGTGGGGGGAGAGCGCGCCAGGACGGATCACGATGTATCAAGAAGCCGACCCGAGCCACGGCAAGTGTACGATGTACGACTGGGGCGCCCCGCTCATTACATGAGCCATGCCGATACCGCCGCAGCGCAAACGGTGTGGTGCAAAGTCCCGCCAAAGGAAGAACAGAACGGTGCCAGCATCACCCCGGGTCTCCGGGGAACCAGCGTAACGGCTGCGCAAAGCGGCAACTGACTCCACCGTACACGTCGAACCGGCGGCAGCATCAGCCGTCGAGGCCAGAGACCTCGCCCCGGCAAATGTGTACTGCAACAGTACGGCGTGGACGACATAGCTGTTCAGCCAGGGCGCGAGGTGAAGGCCAGCCTGGCAGGGAGGAGCTAGATGGACCATCGAGTTCGACTCAAGGTTGACCCAAATGCGTCCACGCGCCTGTCCTGCACCGCGATGTATCGTCACCCCAGTCGCTGGCCTTGGCCTTGTAGCTTCTTCCTCCGCAAGGTCGCCATCGACGGCTCCGTTGAGTTGTCCAGTTGTGCGACTCAAATAGAGCTCGCCAGCTACAGAGCTCGCTGGAGGTCCGTCCGCTGCTCGCCCGGACAGATAGACACAGGGTGGACGTCACGGCAACGCGGGATGCAGCCTGGATTTGCTGTTATCGAGGTCATTGTGACACCAGGCCAATGGGTGGGCCGTCGCAGAGGGAGCTTGGCAATGAAGCTCCTCCGCGTGATAACACTCGGAGTACGAGCCTGGCGACACGCGTTGGCCGCGAGGAAGGAAGAAAGGGATACTGATACGCACGCTGCTCAAGGGAGGTGTTGGCGGTGTAGCGGAGCTCGGACTGGGTGCTGTCAGCTTCCAATGCAAGTATATTAGCTTACCATTGCTGTTTGTTTGATGCTGACGCTGGTTGCTGCAGTTGGTTGATGGACGAGTTGTGTGCATGAAACGCGGGTGGCCAACTGGAATTCAAAGTGCCACACTCGATAACGCCGAGAGGAGCTCACGGTCTCCTGCCTGTCGCTCACCACCACCGACGCTGCCACCACCGTACACCATACACCATCCACATCCAGCAGTCTCAGCGCTCACACACAACACCCATCCTCACCTACTACCTACCTCCCGCCCCTCCAAGTGAGCACCGCGCCGCGCACATCCGACTCGCGCGCACGCTCGGCCGTCCATTCCGACCCACGGGCTGACCCTCTCTCCTTCCTTACGCGCTCCCCCTCCTTCGCCGCTCGCCTTCCTCTCATCACAACCAACTCCCTATCCACATCGCCCAACGATGCAGGACTCAACAACAATGAATCGAGCAGGTGGTGAGCCGCACGTTTGCCGGCGCCGCGTTGCGTGCACACCAAAACGCGCTCCGAGCTGCCCTCCACCCACCCGCACCACTGACACGCATAGGCCAACCACGACAGGCGGCACCAGTACCCGCCGGTTACCGGTCCGCGCAGCCACCGACGCCTAGTGCAGCAAACGGCATGTACTACACGTCGTCTGGGCAACACTCAAGTGGCGGCGGCGCGCCCACGCCATCCCGCGGTGGTCTGATGGGCCAGCAGCAGCAGCAGCTCGGCTCCTTCCCGCCTTCCTCGACACTTGGACGCGGCGGACCTCCTGGCTTTGGTGGACGCGGAGCGGGTGCGTTTGATGGCGATGGGACAGAGAGCGTTGTACAGAGAGAGAGAAAGAGAGAGACGCAGCAGCACACATGTGCCAGAAACACGGTGCATGACGCACCTGTTGAGGACGGTCATTTGTGTGCTGCTGCTGCTGTTGCCGCCCATCCCCGTCGTTCTGTGAGAAGAGGGGCGTAATCATCTGACACAATGCAGATCCAAACGACTTCCCCGCGCTCGGATCTCACAGCCAGCTGGGCGGCAACTCGTCATATGCTGCGCAAGCTCAACCTTCAGGCGGCTCCAACCACCTCCAGCAAATGTTCCTGCATCAGCAGCAACAGATGGACTCGAGTCTCCCGCCACCGCCGCCTGGTCTCGCAGGACCCACATCCTCGTCCACCCAGCAGCCCAACGGTGCGCCATCTGGCGGCGAGGGATTGCGAGACGACTTCCCCGCATTGGGGGACAAGGACCAGAGGGTGCGTTAATTTGCCACCTAACTTTGTGGGGAGTGGAATGCTGACACTCGTCAGGTGGTCAACCTCCTTAAGATGGGTGGAGCACCAGGGCCAGCGCAGCCCAGTTCTCCGCAGCAGTCTCTGAACGGGCCTAGCACTTCCCAGTCGACATCTGCGACACCATCGTCCAACCCCCCACACCTCGCGTCCGCCGGCGGCCCTCCCTCAACGACTGACTCGTCATGGGCCCGTCAATCTCCTTCTCGTCCGAACGAGCCTCTCGTGCGGCCGGTGCAGCAGATCATGTCTTCACCCGTCGACAAGTGGGGTCTCAAGGCATTGCTGTACGAGATTCGCACCCAGATGGGCAAGGGCGACCGCGGAATGCTCATGTTTGGCGAAGACCTGAATGACTTGGGCGTGGACGTTGCCGCGTCTGAACCCCTGTATTCGTCATTCGTGACACCATGGGCCGACCCGAGCTCAATACAGCACCCGCCTCAGATCGAGGACATGTTCGTCATCCCATCGTGCTACCACGTCGTTCCTCCACCCGTGGAGACCAAGCTGCCCAACTTCTCCGAGGAGACGCTCTTCTACATCTTCTACTCGGCGCCTCAAGACGTCGCCCAGCTCGCCGCTGCTGAGGAGCTCTACAACCGTGGATGGCGCTTCAACACAGACCTGCGTGTATGGCTCACCTCGGGTCCCCTCTCGCAGATTGACCTGCACAACGACGCCAGCTCGCGCCCCCAGGCCGTCCGTGGACCCTTCACCGTGTTCAACCCCGCCACCTGGTCGCGTCAAGACACTGCCGCCGACTTTACCATCGAGACCCACTCGCTCGAGGCGACGCGTCCCGCGTCTGCCATCGCTGCTGAAAAGTCGTCGCGCAAGGAGGCTGTCCGCAGCCCCAACGGCAACAACAACGCCGGCCTCCTGTCTGCCGTGATGGGCAGTGGCAACGAGCCGTACCAGAACATGCAGGTCGCCCATTAGGGCGCGCGGTGCGAGAGCCCCTGTGACCCCGAGACCGTCCGCTTTGAGCGAGAGCGAGAGCGAGAGCGAGAGCGCGATATAGCATATGCAGGCATCGGACCTACGCGCGATGCGATTTTATGTGAACACGTTCATGGCTGTGCAGATAACGGAGCAATGGAGTTAGGGAGTCGAGGAGCAGCGCACGGGCAGTAGATAGCAGTCTGTAAAGGGTTCTCTCACATTTCTCGGTTCCGGAGCCGACTCGAGCGGACATGCAGGTCGAATCTCCGCAAAATCGGCCTCCAACCCTGTCGATATTTGGCCACTCATATCGACACGCCCCCCTTGTTCATCAACGTTCATTACCCACCTAACAGCACACCCACACTCACTCATGCGCCAGACATTTGGCGATTTCTTAAACCAGGGCGAACCGTCTACCCCGCGTGGACGCGGTCGCGGCCGGGGCGGGGGTGGTCGCGGCGCGCGCGGCTCGCCGTTCGGTGGACGCGGACGCGGCGGCGGCGGGGCACGTGGGGGACGCGGCGGCGGCTCGTCCTTTAGCGCCGACTACAGCAACGTTGGGCTCGACTACGACAAGGTCAACACCCGCGCGGCAGGCGGATACATTCGCAGCGACCGTGAGCTCTGCCGACCGTATGAAAGGGTTGAGCTGACATGTCCACACAGAATACACTGCCCAGGTACAGCCGTTCGGTCCCGGCAATCGAGCCGATGGCGACTCGACGCGCGGTCGTGGGCGCGGCGGAGGCCCAGGCGGAGGCGGGCGCGGAGGTGGACGCGGCGCTCGTGGAGGGTTTGGATACCGCGGCGGAGCGGCCGGCGGCGCTCCTGGCTTTGCGCGTGCTCCAGGCTCGGCGACGGCGTCCCCAGGACCCTCTGGCGCCGCGACGCCCGTCACGGGCGGCCTCGGGTTCCACCGGTCCACCATGCACGCCCGCGTGGCTATTACGGCCTCGCGGGTTGGTGCGGACGGCGTGGTCACGTGGGGCGGAGGGCGGGCGCCGCTCTTCGTCAAAGCGGGCGAGCTGTTCAAGGAGGGCGAGGTCGATGTGGTGAAGCGCGATGGCGGTGAGTGGCTAGTGGCGGGGGCGGGCGCCTGCACGCACGGAACACTTTTTGTGAGCAATTCTAACGCTAATGGCAGACGTCCTCCGCGTTCAAGTGTACCCCATGGATGACCCCAGCGCGCCGCAGATGACCGACCTGCATGACGATGCCGAAATCGACATTGAAGATGGCGAGAGCACCGAGGCCATTCTGGGTCTCGTCGAGCATGCGCACGAGGCGCATGTTACTGAGGCTGAAGAACATGTGCCTGCGCCGCACCACGAGCGTGATCAAGAGGAGGCTGAGTCTGGGTCTGACGCCGAGTCCCAGCCCGAGTCCGAGGCCGCTTCCGAGTCTGAGGAAATCAACGAGGAAGACTTTGCCCGCGCGGCCGATGCTCTCTTCAGCGACGACACGGACGAGGAGGATATCGACCGCGGCCTCATTCCCGACAGCGTTCAACCCTCCCCCGCAATTCCGACTGCAACCCTTACTGTTTCAAGCACCATTGCTCTTGATAGTGACACCCACGTGGCTGCTGTGACCACTACGACAGCAACTACCGAAGCTACCGAGATTCGTGCCAGATCTCCATCGACAAATGCCAGCAGCGATCCAGCTGTGCAGCAGACTCCAGAGCGAGTTTTGAGAAAGACCCCAGAGCCAGAGAATGATTCTCCTCTTTTCTTCATCGACACTACTGGCACTGGAAGCCACGTCCAACGCTGGGAGACCAATGACGAAGACTCCGCTGCGGCTGGCGGCGACGACACGCTGTTCTTTGTCGACACTGGTGCCGATGTCTCCACCTCCAACGATGTTCCCCTGTACGACACCTCCACCACCATCCTCATTGGCGCCGACCGTCGGGCTCCTCGCCCCATTGACGACGCAGAAGAGGCCATCGTCTTCCGCCCTCGACTGATTGCCGATCCTGTGCCCGCTTCGGCCTCGTCGTCCCGCCCAAGCAGACCGCAGGGCAGCAACTTTGAGCTCACTAGCGTGTACGTGGACCCGCGCGTCGTCCTGAACCGCAAGGACCGCAAGGCGTTGAAAAAGTCCAAGCGCGCACGTAACAAGAAGGGCAAGCGCGGAAAGCACACCGACGGCATGCCAAGGGAGGACAGTGACCTCGACTGGGGAAGCGACGGCCCACCTGCACCCAAGGTCCTTGACATTGAGGTCAATGCGCTGGGACATGCCCTCGCCAGCACCGACCTCGACTTTGACGAAGACGTCGATCCCGATATTGACATGGAGGCCATGGCGCGCTTCGCCAACTCGTCCAAGGACATCGGGGCGTTTGGTGGCGAGGCAATGGTTGAGATGGAGAGCGACAGCGACCAGTGGGAGGACCAGGAGAGTGTCAAGGGCAAGGGCAAGGGCAAGGGCAAGGGCAAGGCGGCGTCGAGGCGGCGTCAGCAGGTGAGCTGTGCTAATGAAGATGAAGCTGACGGCAGGATCCCTTTGGTCTCGAGATTTCGTCCTCAGAGGACGGCGATGAGGGTGATGACGATGACGACGATGACGAGGACCTCGACGAAACGGTCGACTTTGAGGCTCTTGCCGCCGCCTACGACAGCGATTCTGACTCTGAAGATGACAATGCGCTTTTCACCGGCCACAACGCTTGGAAGGACGATGAGGATGAGGATGAGGAAGAGGAAGAGGAGGACGAAGCCGACTGGTTTGCGCGCAACCTCGACAATGCGCTCAACGGCGGCGTCATGTCGGCGGGCAGGAAGGAGCGCAAGGCAGTTTTCCGTTCTGTTCACAACGGCACCTTTGACGAGGCGCTTCCCATTGGTAAGTGCTGGGCAAGCCATCTGGTCACTAACAGCACACAGCTCCTGCAAAGAAGGACAAGAAGGGTGCCCACATCCCCCAGGCTCTTCACGACCAATGGGAGCGCGACCGCGCGAGGAAGGCCGACAAGAAGCGCCAGCGCGAGATGGACCGCATGCTCGGCCTGCTCATCGGCAACTCGAAGAAGGGCAAGAAGGCTGGCAAGGCGGCTGCCGCTGCTCGCGCACACCTTGTCAACGCCAGCGCCGCCGAGGTCGCGGAGCTCTTTGACGTGACGTCGGACGACGGCGGGTGGGGCGTCACGACCATGCCAAAGCACAAGGGCCACATGATGAAGCTCCTCCCGCGCACACTCGACGAGATTGACATTGATGTCCAAGAGTTCCTCGAAGACAACGGCCGCACGACCCTCGCCCTCCCGTCGATGGACAAGGAGTTGCGCAAGAAGGTCCACATGTTAGCCGAGTGCTACGGCCTCAAGAGCCAGAGCAAGGGCAAGGGCCACAGTCGCTACCCGTAAGCTCGGATCTGCACCAACCTTGCTAACTTTCAGTATCCTCTTCAAAGGCAAGCGCTCGAGACTCATGAACCCAGACAAGCTCGAACGTCTCCTCGCCGCAAGCAGGGCCTCGGGCAGCGCGTTTTACAAGGCGCTTTACCAGCGCGGTAACAACGGCGGAAAGAAGGCCTCGACAGCTGCTCGCGGTACCGGTGGTGGAGCATCGGCTCGGGCCCGCGAAGGCGAGCTGGTGGGCGAGGGTGCCGAGAAGATTGGTCAAGACAATGTTGGGCACAAGCTGCTCAGCATGATGGGGTGAGTCCAATTCCAGGCTTCGGTGGTTTCCAATTGCGCAAGACGTGATTGCAATCGGCTGGCGGACCTATCGCAGCCCGTGGGGCCGCTTCGGCGCCGAATCCGGTTCATGCAGTTCGACCGAAGCTGGTGGCATCGGCGACCATCCCTAGCACACATGAGTGGCTTCGCGGGCCAAGCCGTCGTCGAGAAGCGAGCCGATATCGTTTATGTCGTGACGCCGAAGTGGGCGTGCGAGAAGCACGTCCCAAACGTAACGCTCATGTTGTGCGAGTTACTGGGTTGATGATCAACCCTCGCTGTTCTAGTGCGCGGCACACGGCACCAGTGACGGGCGGCGTACCCTCTCATGTGTTCCTGCATATCACGTCCACCGCGGGCCGAAAGTTTTACTGAACTAGTGCTAACAAGCTATGACAGGTGGACCGAGGGCTCGGGTATTGGTCGCGTTGGTGGCTTGGACGCACCGTGAGTTCCTTTTCCGGGGTCGTCATCATGAATGGGTTGATGCTGATCGGCCGAAGTATTGTCGCAGTTGTGAAGAACACAAAGAGCGGCTTGGGTGCCTAGAGCGGACTTCCGCTCCTCAACCTACCGAGCTTACGAGAAGCATCGAGTGGAACCGATCTTTACTGAGCTGTATGTCATTTCGTCGACGATTGTTGGACGCAGAAAATATGGCGGCGCTGCCCGGTTAGCAAACGTGCTTTCACTGCAGCCACCGGACTCCGTCTCCGACCAGTCGACGCAGGCCGAATTCCTTCCACCTCCCCCTCCGCCTTGGCTGGTCCAGATTGGCTCCAACGGAGCCTTGGCTAACATGGTACCAAGACTACCCAAGGTGCCGCAGATACCTACAGCCATGACAAGCACGGCTTGGCTTCTCGCACGTCCTCCTGAGATTATCACAGGTGGACTATTTGCCACAAGATGACTCGAGGACGAAGCAATAGGACCACGCGGCATTGACATACCACGACCGGTCACTTGTCCGACGTCTGCTGTTCAGGGAGTGCCAAGCATTCAGACTCCAGGGTCCTCAGTCGATGGTGGGAATGGAGCAGGGAAACTTAACATCTGAGGCTGAAAAAAAGGAGATGGGGTTGCAGGTCAGTAAGTGTCCTACTGGGCCGGGAACAGTGAAGGCGTTCTGCAGCGGTCTACAGCAGCAGCATGTAGGCCGCTACAGGTGGCCCGCAGCATTCCGAACGTTGCAAGCCATTGTCCAACTGACGTATGGGCCACGACACTCTCGGGCGACACTCACCCGTGCTGGTTATCTGATTAGTCCGCTCGCTGACTGGCGGTGAAATTTCTCACCGGCTGGTAACTCGTGCAAGCTTTGGCTGGCGGCGTCCATGCTGGCAGACTGAAACGGGCTCGACCAAATATTGGTGCGACACTGGACCGGCGTGGACCGGCGAATGCGCGGTCATCCGTGCACCCTCGTCCTGATCTCCATCCTCCGAAGCCGGAGCAAAAAGCTGCGCTTTCTGGCGGTCACCAAAGACTAAGCGGGGTACTTGAGCTTCTAGTCGGGGAAAGGGGGCTTGGCGAGAGGTCGCTTTTGGACAATGACAAGCCCATCTCACTTGCTCACTGTTGGCTAGAAAGACACGTTGTATTTTCGGCCGGCTAATGCCAAGAAATTAGGAAACCCCTGGTTCGTGCCTGACCTGAAATTATCAGATAACGGCCGAAACCGCTCAAAATGCCTCGTTAGTGGCTGGCAAGACCTTAGGCCGATGACAGCGTATAGGTCAGCCTTCACAGGACATTTTTTTTTCTGTCTCCTGCGGCACAACTACGACCCTGGCGATGAAAGGCGGCGACCACGGTGTACAAGCAGGGCAAGCACGCAACAAGCTGCGCATCGTGAGGCACCTGACAATGTCAATCGGTGGGGCTTTGGGGCTCTGGGGCTCTGGAAGACGCCGCTCGGGGCACGGCAGCGCACAACAGCTGGTGACATTACACACCCGCGGCGTGTAAGCTGGTCCCGGGAAATCTAACAAGGCCATTCGCAGGGTCGCCATAGGGTTGCAATACGGCATTCCGCAGTGGTTCTCATCCTCACTACCGGCGTAAGACTACCCATGTCCGTGGCGGCGCCCATCCTTGGCACAGTTACTTTTGGCGTCCACCGGCCGACAGCCCAGCCCATGCTTCTGTGAAGAGTCGCCTGTGGTCTTCGTCTGCGCGGGGTGAGCGGGGCCGATCTG
This sequence comes from Apiotrichum porosum, assembly GCF_003942205.1. NCBI lineage: Eukaryota > Fungi > Basidiomycota > Tremellomycetes > Trichosporonales > Trichosporonaceae > Apiotrichum > Apiotrichum porosum. The sequence goes on along the minus strand of NW_021167110.1, from coordinate 16,466 downwards.
CGCCCTGCACGAATCACGCTGCCAGCATTCAGCATTATGTTGGAAGCGTGTGCCGTTTAGAGGCGGGACATATCGGGGCGAGTGGACTGTACTGCTGCGCATTTGGTAGGGGGCTTGGCATCACCGAGGTGGATCCTCACAAACCGAGGTGGTGTGGAAATCTGATAAATGCTGGCCACAGAAGGGACTTCTTCCCCAGTTATCTGATTGCTGACCGCTCTCAACCAACTGTGCAACTGGACCGACTTGGGTCCTCTCACTGCACCTAATCCCCTCTTCCCTCGACCTTCCCTCCCTCCTGTGCCACAGGGCAGCTAGTGAGTAGCCGGTGATTACATCATAGGATCTGCCACTAACGTGTTGCCAGACAAAAATGGCTCACGAGAGCTCATCCGGGTCGACGGGCTCGTCCTCCAACTCCACGGGCACCTCATCCGGTAGCGCTGCCACCACTACTACCGCGGCTGCTGCCTCCAAGAACAACAAGGCCAACAAGAACGCTGCCATTTCCAAGGCCACCTACGACACCTGGTATGTCATCGCCGGTGTCACCGGTGCCTGCATGGCGGTCTACCTCTTCTCGGTCGCCAACGCTTGGTACATCCGTCGCCGTGTCGCTGCTGCTCGCCGCGCTGGCAAGGCTGCCTCGCCTCCCGCTGCCACCACTGGTGCTTCGGTCTCGATCTCGCGTGTCCCCAAGGCCCTCAACGCCGTCTTCGCCAATATTGCCTACTACCGCGTCTGGCCTCTCTGGATCTGGTCGGCTACCTCCACTGCTGAGTGGTGGTGGACTTGGGCGTACACTGGTATTGTCCTTGGCCTCGGCTTCTGGGGATGCATTTCCAACGGCAAGCTCGACTACGCCAACCCCATGGGTTACGTTGCTTTCGGCCAGATTCCCCTTATTGTCGCCCTCTCGTCGCGCAACAATGTGCTCTCGTGGTTGACTGGTATCTCGTACGAGAAGCTCAACTACCTCCACCGCGCATCTGGCCGTCTTTGTGTCCTCACCACTTGGCTCCACACTCTCGGTTGGTTCAAGAAGGGTCTTGGCAAGCACGGCCCCGGTACCAACATCTTCCTTACCGGCATGCTCGCTGCTGTCGCTGCCCTCATCATGTGGCTCACTTCGTTTGCTCTCGCTCGTAAGATTGCGTACGAGTTCTTCCTCATTTCGCACATCACTATGGGTATCATCTTCATTGTCGGCTCGTACTACCACTGGCCCCGTCTCGGCGAGTGGTGCTGGGTTGGTCTCGTCATCTGGGCCTTTGACCGTGTCCTCGCTACCTGCCGCATGATGTGGGTCAACAAGGTCTGGCTCATGCCCTTCTCGTCCAAGCGCGCTGCCCACTCGGCCTGCACTGTCGAGCTCGTCGACCCTGATGTTGTCCGCCTCACCGTCAACCGCCCCAACATGAAGTGGTCGCCCGCTCAGCACGCCTACATCACCATGCCCGGCGTCGCCACTCTCCGTTACGAGCAGCACCCCATGACCATTGCCAACATCCAGTCGGAGACCGGTGATGTCACGTTCATCATCCGTGCCCAGACCGGTTTCACTCGCCGCCTTGTCCACCGTCTCACCGAGCAGAAGTCGAGCGACATCAACTGCTACCTGGACGGCCCCTACGGCATGTCGCACGGCCTCAACCACTACGACTCCGTCATCCTCGTTTCCGGCGGTACCGGTGTCACCTACGGCACTGCCCACCTCCTTTCGATCATGGAGGGCTCGCGCAACGCCACCACCGCCGTCTCCAACTGTCGCCTTGTCTGGAACGTCCGTGAGGCTGCCAACGTTTCGTGGATTGCCCCTATGATCAACGAGGCTGTCGCCAAGGGCCTCGGCCAGACCCGCTTCCACATTGACATCTACATTACCCGCTCTGCCGCTTCGGACGAGCCCGGTACTGCCCACGTCGCCCCCATCGAGGACACTGCCACCCCCGAGTACTCGCCCAGCGGCTCGACGGAGAACGTCAACGACAAGGGCTCGGCGTCGTCGCTCGGCGACGAGAAGTACGCTTCCATCGCCGGCCTCTCGGCCGAGGCTGCCCAGCTCGTTTCGTGGCACCGTGGACGCTCGCACATCGAGGGCATCCTCCGCTCGGACCGCTCCGAGTCGGCCACTGACGGTGCCGGTGTCGCCGTTGCCTGCTGTGGTCCTTCGGGCCTCACCCTCGACGCCCGTCGCGCCGTCTGCAAGGTCAACTCGGCTGGCTCGATTCTCCGCGGCCAGAACGACGTTACCTTCTACTCTGAGCTCTTCGGCTGGTAGATATAGACGTAGGTGGGAGGGGAGTGCGATGATTGTGGGCAGGGAGGTGTCACGGTGTCAAAATGGCCTGGTAGAGAGGCTCCAACAATAGAACGGGCGGGCTCAATGCTCTTGTGAACGACAGTAATGAATCAATCAATGCGTTTCCTAAACACCTCTGCCGCGCAACAACCAGAAGCGACTGGCGCACAGACTGTGACTGCCACCGCCCACAGAGTAGGCACAGACTGGCAAACGATTAGTCGGAGGCCGGATAATTGAGACACCTTGGGGGAAGCATTACTTTTGGGTACAGCCACATTCCCACGACAAATTTAGAGTTGTCGTCATGGTCGAAGAATTTATGCTTGAAGGGTATGGATTTGGGCGCTCGCGATGCCGGGCGATGCCGTATTGTATCAGCCTGAGGTTTCCGGCTGATACGCAAAGCAGCGTGCATCATGCTATCGGCCATCTTGGTCCTTGACACCATGCATCGCTCAATGTGAGCATTGCGACTGCCCGTCCTGAGGATATTTCTGACCTGCTCACACATGTTCGCCAGGGACGAACGAGGCGGTGACGTCGGCTTTTGCCGAACTCACTGGATCACTGCTCGACTGCGGAGTGCGAGAGAGTAAATGTATTTTCCGGCCTCACTGACCACAGGGAATCCCAAGATGAATCCCCTTAGGCAGGGATGCATCGTGGGGTACGTCCGGATTCGAAAAAGTTTCGCCGTCGGACGAAGGGACGATGGGGGATTGTTGGAAAAGTTTCGCGTGAACACCTGAGCGACGGCCTGGGGATCCTTGGAAATGGACAGAGTGGCAAAGTGGCACCTGCCAGTTCACCAAATACTACTGGTGAAGAGTGCAACTGTCCTGACCGTTGCTGGAGACCTGAGCTGACCAAGATTGTTGGAAAACGATAAGCAGGCTGCACGATGTGGGGTTGAGAGTGGGGCCGAGGGGTTGCAGAATCGTTGCCAAACGATAAAGCATGGTGGCCGACACCTCTGGCCTGAGCAACAACAAGATAACACGGGGGTGCTGAATGACACAGACCGTGGCCGACACTGCAAAACATGTAACAACACAGGTAACAACAAGCACTAGTTTTTAGGATCTACTCAATGCAATGCATCCACAACTATGAACTCCTAAGTCTAGACAACGCCAGACACTATCTAAAATCTACACTTTAACGGTTAGCGCACGAGAAGGACTTGCCAACCGTGCCGTCCGCAAAGGAAACGATGATGTCCTCAACAGCGCCGTACGTGCCACATCCGAAACAGATGAGACCGATGAGGATACAGACAGTGTTGAGAATGGTGAGGGAGGTGTTCTTCCAGCCCTGGAAGCAGCCGCCCTCCCTAATGATGACAAACCACATGAAGCCGGGGAGGTAGAGCGAGAAGCCCGAGACAAAGAGGGCCGAAATGATGCCGAGGAGGTCGGAGAAGAAGGGGATGGCCTCGGCGACGACCCAGGCAATGACGGACGCGACGGTGATGTAGGCGATCCAAGCCATCCAGCCCTTGGGCGAGTTGACGTAACGGATGGGCGAGTGGGGGAAGAGGTAGTCGAGGACGTAACGACCCGACGTGACGGTGTTGATCGAGCCCGAGATGAAGATGACGGGAAGAGCAATACCGAAGGCGACGCGCGAGACGGTGAAACCGGCCGAGAGGAGGGCAGGCGACTGGGCCGAGTTGCCAATGAAGGCGTAGCCAATGGCACCAGTGCAGGTGTAGATGATGATCTCGGTGATACCAAGGACCCAGACGGCCTTGGGGAAGTCGGTGGGGGTGTGCATCTCCTCCATGAAGGAGAACTGGCAAATGGCGAACGAGTAGGCAAAGACGACGTTGGTCACGGCGACCATGGCCTCGTAGAAGGTAGCGCCCTCCTTGGGTCCGACGGTCCAGTCGACGGCAGCGAAACCACCCTCCTGGTTGTTGGCACGGATACCAGTGGCAATGAGGGTGAGGAGAATGGCAACGCAGATGGAGACAAAGTCGACGTAGCCGAGGACGGCCATCTCAGCGAACGAAGGCGGCAGGGCACAAAGGAAGAGGAGGATCATCGACACAATGCCCCAGACAAGGGTGCAGACGTCGACCTGGGTGATAGTCTGGAAGGCAATGGTGCCAGTGAGACAGTGGGAGCCGACAAGGAGGACGAGGTAGAGGACGAAAGCGCAACCGATGACGCCTTCCAGAATGGCACCCGCACGGCCCGGAAGGAGGAGGCGGCCGACATGAGCATAGTGGGTGACCTGGGGGTGCTTGATCTTGACCTGGCCGATAACGTAGGAAGTGTAAATGGCAATGAATCCAATGCCAACAGTGATGATGGTACCAGCGACCATGCCAAGCGTGGCGAAAGCACTGTGTTTGTCAGCACTTGAAAAAAAAAAGAACAACATGGATATCCGGGCTGGGGGTATACCACCACCATCCGCAATGGAAGCCCATTTCCGCCAGCTGGTGGCGCACTCACGCAGGAAGAGACAGCGATCCAAGGGCAATGGCCTCGACAATGAGGACAACGACGAGCTGCACCCAGCCAAGCTTGTGGTACTTCTTCTCGCCGTCAATAACGAGCTCAGAGTAGTACTCCTGGCGCTCGGCCTCGCTCATGTCCTTCTCCTTCTTATTGGAGGCAGCACTGATGGTCACGGCGCCGGCATTCTTGTCCGACTTGTCGTTGCTTCCCGTAGCAGGGGCAGACTCGACGTCGGCAGGCTTCTTCTCGGTGACGGGGGAGGAGATGGTCGCCTGGCTTGCCAGTGCAGACTCTGGTTCAAAGGGCCTTGCCATCATAAAAGGTGAAAGACGGTTGATGTCTTGTGAAAGGGGAGGTGTGGTAAGAGGGTGTGTGGTGGGGAGGGGGGGGTTGTGTCGCTTGTTGAAAACGACTGTGAGGTAAAGTACTAAAGAGAAAGAGAGACAGAGAAGAGAGAAAAAGGGCTCCAGAGGTCTATCTGTGGGGCCGACGTCCGCTTCACGGCCTCCTCTGGTGTGATCGCGCGGCCGCGGCGGCTCGAGTGTCAGGATTCATAAACCCGGTAGACACAGGTTCGGACCGTACAGCGACGTCCACTGGCTCTCCATCTGTTGCCCACATCGTATGCTTCCAATTGGGTCGATCTGCGTATCCCCCGCAGCACCTCCAAGGCCCGCAGTCTCAGCTATGCATCGTCGTTGGACGGTGGGCATTGCCAGGGCTGCCAAAAAGCTGGTTGAACACATTCGAAAAGATTGTGGAAGGCATGCATCATTGGTCGAGTGTGGTGTTTCGACCAAGGCAGTTAGCCCCTCCAGGTAGCCGATGTCCCTGGCTCGCTGTGTTGGTTTTGTCCTTTATGCGCGGGCCGGAAAACGGCGTAGCAGCTGGAGGCAGCTGAAAGCAGCTGGAGGATACGCTGCTGGAGGCCAGGATATCCAGGAATGCGTGAGGATCCCAGGCCCCGCTTAGGTCGTAGTCTTTGCAAACACCCTCAGGCAGTCAGGATATCGTGTCCGGGTGTTGATTTACAGCCCGAGCAAAATTTGTGCGTACACGCGCCGTGCGGTACAGTATGTGTACGCGTCTGCATTTCGTCCGTGGCAGCTAAACTCTCATTCAAGTTTAATAATGCTGTTTACGGCGCCACATTTCAGCCTACACGGCCCGGAGCATGTCATGAATGGTACCAGCTCCGACTGGTGGGACCGCTTGCTTTCAAAGCAACTCCAGCACAGACCACAGCCAGCAGACAAAAGGAGACGCCAGAGAGGGGTCTGCATAGAAAAAGAACGGCCAAGGGGTCGGCCATTCGGCCCTGAGATCCTCCGCAAATCCGGATGCAACCATTGACATCCACGCATCCATCCCCAGGTGTCAGCGTGTCCCATCCCGGTCACGGAGTTGCCGCAGAGCTTACCTATTCGTGGAACCCGAGTACGCCGCGGGCCTGTGGTCACTGCCGGACCTCGTGGTGCAAGGGATGGGATACGGTATGTGGACTGCGGTCGGAACAAGCGTCGTGTGGCCACAACACATCTCGGTTCAATTGCCATGGCGTCAGCGGCCCAACGGCAATCAAGACCGGAAATCAATATTTTCGAATGAAAAACATCGGCCTTTTCATTTTCGAATCGTCAGCCTCCCACCTCCGTGTCCACCAGAGACATGCCGCTGCTGCCTGACCACACTGATTGTCACAGGTCCGTGCAGTGTAAGATTGTACCCTGCTCTCACTGTACCTCGTCCGGCTGTTGTATGCATCGTCGTCTTGCACACGAACAGGCGGTTTTGGCCCATTGGCGGCTGGACGGTTGTTTGATTATTTGTGGCAGCTCGGCAATCAGCGGGACGCCGGTCCGCGCATCCCAATTCTTCGGCATACTCTGCGTTGGCCACTAGGTCGACGATTGGATTCCAGAAACCCAGGGAGTGGCGTTCCTTGTAAGCGAGGATTCCATCCTGTGCCCACCTGCATGGACCGAACGAGCCCTTTACACTGTACATTCTGCCGCCCGCATGTCCGCTGAACGGTCATGGGTTTGCAGATCAACCCCACAGATCCATGCTACGGCCCCACAGTTCGGCCTCGTCCGTGTCGTCAATGACGGAGGAGTTAGACGTGCGAGTTGGAGCACCACCTCGGAGGCGAATATCGAACTGCCGGAGCGAGGCTGTTTGAGTTCACGGAAGAAGGCCCACGCCAGGGCGAAGACGTAAGAACCGAGGCAGAAGGAGGTGACGGCGTTGGCTTGGCAGGTGTTGAAAGCTGCCACCAAGAACACCCGCTGCGTTGCAAAAGTTACGCAAGGCCAACTGACGGGGCACGAACGAGAATGGGCGTGGAGGACGTGTTGTTGCTCAAGATTGGTAATGGCGTGACCTGGCGGCCTCGTCCCAGATCCAGACCAAATGTCCAGAGACCACGAGTCCCAGCTCCAGACACATTTACCAAGATCAGTTCAACACCGGTGGCGCCACCAGCCTGTCCAGAATGACGTCCGATCGATCGGACTTGCAAAGTACTTTTCTTCCCAACAAACGGCCTCCATGACTCGAGTTCGATGTTGCCGTATACCTCATCACCACCTCTCCGCCCTCGGTTCTCCATCTATCCTCCATCTCCCCCTCCTCTCCCTCTCACGAGCTTTTAATCCAGCACGCAAAAACACATGCATCAAGGCTCTCGTGGTGTAGTGGCTATCATACTTTCTTAGGGTCCAGATCATTGGTCTCTAATCCTTATCGGATTTGATCCTCCGGTTTATCTAGCTATGGAAGTGGTCCTGGGTTCAAATCCCGGCGAGGGCCTTCGTTTTTGGGACCCTGGGCATCTCTGGCGGGTGTGCATGGTGTTTGTTGATGGCCGGGGATAGTTGTGGCAAGGAGAACGGTGGTTGGAAGGAAGCAAGGTGGATGGCATATGGCGGATGGACGTTGTTTGTGGAGCCGACATGATTTTTGTGTTTCGTGTTTGCTCAATCCGGCGCCCCCACACAAGTGTTTCAAAAGTGACGTGCCACATGTTCCACTAGTGGCTCCCTGGCCATGTTATTGCATTGTCATCGTCACCTTGATACTGAACAGATATCTACAACAAGATGACTCCCGTCTCCTCCACGATCTCCTGCACCAGCTCCTCCTCTGCCCGCTTCCTCTTCCTTTCCTCAACCCTGCGTGCCTGCTCCCGCGCCGCCTCGGCATCGTACCCTTCGCCCTCGCCGCCCGACGCAGCCATCTCGTCATCGTCGACATCCACATAACTGTCGTCCGAGTTGAAGCTGAACGCCGAGTCCGAGAGGGCGCCGTCGTCGTCCTCGTACAGGTCAGTGTACAAGGTGCTCGGGGCCGGGGATTTCTGGTTGGCCGCCAGTGGAGATGTCGTCGAGTGTATGTCTTTGCCTGGGCAACCGTTAGTGGGGGGGGGGGGGGGGGGTGACACAATGCAAGAAAGGGGGCAGGGACTCACCTGGTACGCCAAGTCGCCAGTCTCCCGCGACGACACGGGACACTTCGCCCGGAATATCGTGGTCAAACCATCGCTCGTCACCGTCATAGTCGAACACGTCGAGCTCGAACACGCGGGTGCGGGCGTTCAGGAGCGGCACCAACATTTCCTCGGTCCCCGGATCGACCTTTGGGCTCAAAACGTCCAACGGGTGCATGTCGTGCGGCACACGGACGCGGATACACGGCACCTCGACGAACCGCCAGATACCCCGCAGAGCCATGGCGGCCGCCTGGTCCGCGGCCACGATGCTGAGCGACTCAAACGGCCAGCCCTGCAGTGTCTCTGCAAAACGACGGCCAAAGATGGCAACCAAGGTGGTCGTGTCGTCCAAGCCGAGAATGGGCTGCGGAGCGTCGTAGCTCCGGGGAAGGATCGGGACGAGATTCTCGATCCAGTACACCGGAGTGACGCGTTTGCTATCGTCCATGTGCGCAGCGGATGTAAACCCCTGGGCAACTATAGGCGGAAGTGCCGCGATGAGCTGTTCGCCGTCGCTTGCTTCCGCAAGGGTAATCCGAATGTCACGGTGGGCTGGAGCAGGCTCGAAAGAAGCGTCGGTCCCATCGTCAGACGTTGTGGAAGCGGCCTGTGGCGGTGGCGGCGTAGACGGCTCGGGAGAGCCGAAGTGTATGGGTGGCCAGTCGACAAACCCTTGGATCTGTCTGGCAGCCAAGCGGTTTAGACGAGAAATCTTGTCCAGGACTTGTGGACGAGTCTCCGACTCGCGATCCCCAGGTCTGCCCCACGTCACGGCAATGTCCTTCCTCACTGCAACGGACGTGGTTAAACCGTAGTGGGTGGGGATGGGGCGGGGGAGGTGCACGAGATCTTGCACCAACGGTTGGTGGCATCGCCACAGGTACTGTTCTTCAGAGGGCGGCAGGGGGTTAGGCTCCGACCGCAGTTGCTGCTGAAGTTTGGAGCTAATGTCGTAGGCTGCATGGGCGGCGCGGTTCAGCTCGGCCAACCAGAAGCTCAGGATGCTGCTATATGCAGACTGTTCATTCGACCTGTGGGCGAAGGGGTCTGGCGGGGTTGGTGTTCCACTCAACAGGCCCAGGCGCTTGGGCTTGGCCTGTGACTTTCGGATGTTATTTTCCATTAACCAATCGCCAGAGCTGAACCCCTCACCCATGCGGTGGGGCGAGGGCAAGCATCGAACAGCACTCTCGAGCTGCTCTCCATTCCACACTGGCAACGCCTTGCTGTCGCATCTGGGAGGATTGGTGGGGACAGTGCGTAGGAGCGACGCGTAGTGATCCAGTGCACCAAAACGCCGGATTGCCACACTTTTGCTGTTTCTCATTGACATGTGTCGTCGGTACGACTCGTCCTTCCGGGCAGCTTCAATCCACTCTTTGGCACTCAGATGACCGTTTCGGTCAGCAAAGGCCTGTACCTCGGCCTCAGTGCGGGCCGGCAGGAGCGGTGGGTGACTGGAGAAATCCACCTTGCCCGTGCGAGCAGCGAGGTAGCTCTTCAACCAGTCTGTAAAGGCTAGCCTCTTTTCCCTTGCGGACGCGACACGGTCTTCAAAGACGGCAGCCTGCACGAGGAAGGGGGTGGACGCAACGGCCGGCCGCAACTGTTCGTCTCCTTGCTCAAAGGCGAGATGGAGGCGCATGACCTTTGTGCGTACGGTGCTCAGGGCGGAGAGGAAACGCAGCGCCGAAGCCCCGCCGTCGATCAGCACAGACAGTGTGAGCTGGTCAAGGTCCAGTTGAGCCAACACCTGGCGAACATCCTCGTGTACGCTCGGCGGGGGAGGAGCACACTTGGCGGCAAGACCCCAGATAGGACCATCCTGGTGCGTAGGTATGTGGATCGCCGAGTGATATTCGCTCGCCTCGAGAGTGAGGTCGCGGACCAGCGGCGCGCGGGTGCGGCCGAGCGCTGTGAGCTCGTAGGGATCGGGGGGGAGAGTGTTACGCGAAAGGGTGCGCTTGTCCTCGAGCGTAGATATGGCTCTGCAGAAGGCAGTCACTCTTTCGTAAGGGACACAGGGGGAGTGGTAGAGCGCTTCGACAGCACAGGGGAGGAGGGATCTAGTGAGGAGGAGTGGAACGAGAGCACCAGTGATGATGCGAGTGTCGAGCCATTCTGCGGCGTCAGTAAACCGATAACGAGGCAGCCGGGACGCTCTCTGCGACAATGTACACCCACCTGTCTTGATGTCCTGGTAGTAGGCAGCAAACACCAGCTTCCAGACGGAAGGAGGAAGGGGCCCGACAAGAGGGTCTATCGGCCATCAGCCCACATCCATCATCATCATCGCCGTCGTCGTCGTGGTCGAAACGTACCGTCCTCAAATGCCGACTTGCACTTTCTCTTCATCTTGCGCCTCCGCTCACCAAGCTGCTCATTAACAGTATCTGCGCGGTCCACTGGTAATGCTTGGAGAGGGTGGATGGTTGTTGTGTCTGGTTCGCCCATCACCACGTCGCTGTCTACCGCGCTGGGATCGGCGGCCATGACGTCAGATGTATGCGAGCTGCGCTGTTGTGCTGTTGTGCTGTTGTGTTTGCTCGCTGTCGCTGGAAGCAGCAGCGAGAGTGAGGCCAACGGAGCGGTAGTCGAGGATGCAGGAGGGGGGGGGCGGTGGGTGCAAATGGACTGGAGTGATGGGAAGTGTAGTGATGGACGTGGTTGCGGGATGTGACTCGAGAATCCCTTGGACCCAGCCAGTCCAGCCTCCGAAATACGGGAACTAACCCGAGTCACGTTGTTTGGCGCCAAGCCAACAGCTGCAGCCTGGCCAGCTGGCCAGCACACCGACGACCACTCGATAGCCGTGCATGGCAGCACTAACTTCAAGCGGGGTACTAATGCGTACTGCAGGTGCTGAGATGGCATGCCGGCTGCAACTTGAATCGCATCACTAGTAACACCAGCGACATTGCAGCGTCGACCTGCCTCCCCTTTGGGCGCTGTAGGGCCAGCTGTAGGAGCAGCCTCCCACGATCAGCAACTCTTCACTTTCGCAGCTCGCGTACATCCTCTCGCAGAATCAAAAGGGGTATAACATCATCCGACAATATCGACGGCTATCATAGCCGGGGGGGGAAAAGGACTCTCCATTAGCAGCCGCGCACACTTTTCAGCGCGCCGCATTTCGTTAACAAGTTGATTTGGGGGCAAAAGGGGGGTTTGGGGGGGTCTGGGGTCTGAGGTGGGGAGGTGGGGGGATCTGATCTGGTACTCGAGGTCGTCATGAACGAAAGATGGTGGCCGGCGCACAGGGGGGGAGGGGTACAGTCAAGAATGACAATTAACGGCGCACGGTGCCGCCCTGGCGGTGGTATGCGGCCATGTTGTCGATCTCGCCCTCGAGGGCCTTGATTTGCGAGTGGGCCTGCTCGAGGTCCTTGTTGAGACGGTCGCGCTCGGCGATGAGGTGCTGCTCCCACTGGCGGAAACGGGCCTCCTCGAGCTTGACCTGCTCGGTGAAGCGCTTGCGAAGGGACTCCTCCTCCTCCTTGAACTTGGGGTTGTCGAGCTTCTTGACCTTGGGCTCGCCAAACTTGCGGGTCTCCATCTGCTGCAGACGGTACGACTCGTAGTGGGTCTCCTCGGTCGAGGTGATGAGGTCGAGCATGTAGGTGCGGATAAGGAGCGAGCGGAGCTTCTTAAAGTCGCAGTGGTCCTCGTTCTCGACCTCGGCAACACCCCAGAGGTACTGGCGACCCTTGACGACGCGGCCATCGGTGGTGGTAACGTCGTCGATGGAGCCAATGACCGAGAAGGGCATGACGGACTGCATGTGGCGCGCGTTCTCGGCAGCCTGCTCGTCGTCGACGTCGACGGGAGGGAGGTAGCACTTGATGCCCTGGGCGTCAATGACCTCGCGGACGCGCTGCTTGAAGGCAAGGAGGTCCTCGGGGGTCATGGTGTCGGCCTTGGCGACAACAGGGATGAGGTTGACGCGCGAGCCAAGACGCTTCATGACCTCGACGTCGAGGGGCTTGAGGCTGGTGCCCGAGGGGCGGATAAAGTACAGGCAGGCGTGAACGCGGAGGTCCTGCTTGTCGGTACGGAGGGGCTGCTGCTCCTGGCGCATGTACGACTCGTGCTGGTCGTCGATAAACTCGACAATGGGAGTCCACGAGTCGCGGTTGTTGACATAGTCGCCAAAGCCGGGAGTGTCAATGACAGTCAGCTTGATGTTGAAGCCGCGCTCCTCAAGGTCGGCCTTGAGGATCTCGACCTCGGTGGTCTTGTCCATCTGCTTGGCAAAGCTAGAATCCGTTAGTCGTAAATTCATGCGCGGCGCGCGCTCGCCGTGTGTGCATGGCGGCACACATAGCGCCTCCCCCCGCACCGGATCCCACACTCACCGCTGGCGGTAGTTGCGAGGGGCGCAGATCTCGCTGGCAAAGAGCGTGTTGATGAGGGTCGTCTTACCGAGGCCCGACTCGCCTGTTCAGAGTCAGCGAATGCTCACACGGGTGCGATATGGACGCCCGCCAGCGTCCTCCCCTCCCCTCCCCTCCCCAAATCCCACCGCGACCTCCAGCAGCTGGAGGAAGGCGACCGCGCACGGGCCGACTTTTGTCAACAGGAGCGACAATCCACCCGCTGGGGTTCGTGGTTATCACAAAAACGCGCCAGAGGTGGAACTTGCCGCTCGCGCTGCTGCAGCAAATGCAGACACAGACGTGACTGGGCGCGCGCGCGGTGCGGAAGCGGGACGAGGAAAGGTGGGGAGGACGTGGCGGGGCCGTGCGACGCACCGACCACCATAATGGTGAAGTGCGCGCCGCGCTGGTTGACAATCTTGTGCCTCTGGATGGGGGGTCAGCAGTGCTCTCGCTGTGTGCTTTGAGAACGCGCGCGCGTGTGGCAAGTCCACACGGGAGAGAGGGAAGCAGGGGGCGAGGTGGGCTGGCGCGGAGAACAGGTGGAGGACCTCTGGTTCAACGCGCGCGCGTGGCAACCCCAGCTCTGCTCCCTCTCTCGGGCTGTCGTCTGTGTGCGGTGGTACGAACCTGGTTGGGGAGGCTGCTGTCAGCTGGGTGACTGCGTGGGGGTTACGTACTTTGCGATACCGATCTCGCCTGACATGATGGATGGATGATGGGGGGTGGTGGTGGTGGAGAAGGATGGATGGTGAACGAGCAAGTCGAGTGGGTGTGCACGACGGGACGAGACGAAGGGGGTGTGTGCGTGCAGGCAACGCGCGCGCGCGCCAGGACGCGGGGCGGAGGGGCCACCGCGCGGGAGCGACGGAAGCATTCCCACGCGCAGCCGCGTTTCACAACGATCACAACCATGAGGCCACCGTGGGAAGGCGGCATGAGGTACCCCGTGGGGGGACACATGGTGGCACCTGTGCAGCAATATGCTCAGCAAAATGCAGTTTGCTTGTGGTGGGGGAGACCGAAACGCATAGACAGGAGTAGGCAACCTCAATGGATCAATGGCAATAAGACGTCGGCATAAACAGGGGGGGCAGCTGGCATTGTTAGAGAACAGCATACCCCGGCAGAAAACTGGGACAGGGGCGGAATCCTCACGCCGAAAACCACCTGCACAATCAGGCATCGTCCATCTTCGTTCTGCAGCTCTGACACTTGCTTTGCCTGGTTTAAATTCATTCACCCTTCCTTGTCGCACTTGCGTTGCCTCATTCGCATCCTCGCTCCCCGCTGGTCGAGGGCCAAGTCGCGTCGATGGCGTCGACGAGTCGATTCACGCTCACCTGCCTCGCTCAAGGTGGCCGTAGGCGACCTCACGAGCTCCCCCGGGTCACAGATTGTCGCCCCCCAGCGAACGCGCAAAGGAGCCAACCCTCATGACCGCCACAGCGACACACAAAATCATCGGCGATTTAGCTCAGTTGGTTAGAGCGTGTGCTTAACACTAGGACTGTTCAACAGTCAAGCGTTGCGCACAAGGTCGGCGGTTCGACCCCGTCAAACGTCATTTTTGGCTACCTGGAGGCATGCAGAGTGCATCCTGGGTTGCTGTTTTGGAGTGGGAGGGAGGATGTGGATGTGTGAAAGGGAGGTGGGTGGACGATCGATGAAAATTGGTGGAAAATAAAAGTGCCACAGACGGATCGGCGCGATGGCCACGGGGTACACCTCTCTGCTCCTTCCAAAGGCCATGCCTCCCACACCAGGTGACTTTGGTGCAGAGAACAATCTGTTAGGCTGCGTCCTGCCCTACTGGGGGCGCCTGTACTGCTGGTTGAGGGCTCCCAACGTGATCCAGATGGACCCGCCCACTTGAGCGAGGGTTCGCCGTTCCGGCGACGACCTGTAGGCGGGTAACGCTGTCAGCGAGAGGCTACTAGCACGCACTGGTGCTCTCAGTATTCGGCCGTGTTGTGGTTGACCCTGGAGATGGTCACTTCGGTCTTCTCATCAATTCGAGGGGATCGGCGGAGACTGACGGGAACAGTAGCCATCATGAGGTTTGTCGGTTGCACTCTGCGATAGAGGATTGATAACAGCATCGTCCTCGTCGTCAAGTTGGATTGAAATGAAGGGATAGGGCAAGCGCAGGGCATGGCACGGACGGTGCACGGGTTATCTGCCCCAAACGGCCAGCGGGGCCAACGGTTAATGGCAAACCTCTTGCCGACCCACATCACAAGCACGAGTCAGTTCAATCAGTGGATCAGTGGATCAGTGGGCCAGTGGCAACAGCCACGCACAAAGGTCTGAAAGAGTACATATCAATATCCATACGAGCCCAGAGCCACACCCCATTACACACATAAAAAACCTAGTACGCCCACCCTCATGCTCATGCCCTGGCCATAGCCTCGACTGTCGTCGCCGTGCTGGCCCACCCGGCATCCCGCCGGCGCGGTTGACCAGGTACTCCACAATGTCGCCATCGTCCTTTGGCACGTCGCCTGCGTTGCGGTACGCGGCCATGTCGTCGTGGTTGTTCATGTTCATCTCGACCAGCGCGCGGTCCTTGCTCGAGTGGCCGTGGCCGTGGGCACTCTTTACGCGCGCGCCGTCGTCGTCCACGAGGCCGCGCCTGAGCAGCTCGTCCTCAAACTGTTCCTGGAGGTCAAACGCGCGGTCGACGATCGCGTCGTCCTGGCGCGAGAGCGGCAGCGGGCCCGTCAACTTGACCATGTGCGCCAAGGTGAACGGGTACGTCGAGATGGTGCCGCCTTGGACGGGCGCTTCGCGTTTCCAGCGGTAGACAAAGCCCTCGCGGGTGACGGGCGCGTCGTGCTGGTTCCACTTGTCCGGGAGGTGGCCCGAGGACTCTGCGTCGGCCAAAAAGTCGAGGTAGCGGCTGTACCATACTGTGGAACACGCGTCAGAATGGGGACAACCAACACGCCAAAAAGGACACTCCTGGTGGACTCACGCGCGCATTCGTACAGCTTGCCAGCGGCCATTTTCAAGTCGACCACGGCGTCGACGGCTTCCTTGTACAGGTCTTCTTGTCCGATCCAGTGCTTTGCCCACGGAGCGAGGGCGCGGTCGAGGGCCCTCGCCATGGCCTGGGGCTGTTCGAAGCGGTTCATGAGCATCTGGAGCGTGACGATCAGGTACTCTCGTGTGATCTGCACAACCATGGTGTCAGCCCAGATACTCTGTGTCGCGCAGTGGCATCCGCGTGCGTCGGTAGAGCGCAGAGCCACACATTCTCATCTCATCTCACTCACGACCAAGGGCGGGTTGCCAGGTTCAGGTGCTGGCCAGTGCACCTCTGCGATGTGGACGGGACCATGGGTGCGTGCCTCGTGACAGCACCTGTGGCTCTCAAACGTCCACTTCCAGCGCTCGCCGATGCCATTCTTCAACGAGGGGCGCGATGGACGGATGCACGGGTACCAGTACGACACCTTGTCGTTGGATTCCCAGTGGACAAAGTGTGGTGGGCGGTACGCGGTGGCAAAGTCGAAGCGGCCGGTCCAGGTCGGGTGCTGTGGCCACCGGGCCTTGGGACGGGTGCTGGTCTTGGTGCTGGCCTTGGTGGGGGTGTTGGTGACGGATGGCCGTGTGGGGGCGGGCTTGGAGGTGGCGCGGTCAGACGACATGCTGAGTGTGTCCGTCATGACATAGACATGTTCTGGTGTGAAGGACGATACCGCTGCGAGTCGCGTCCGTCTCTGTTTAAGAGGCCACACCGTGTTGACACCGGTCATGTCTCACCCCAGCGGCACCGGCTCTGCGGTTGTGCGGCCCACTTTGCCAAGCAAATGCAAAAG